>NC_092313.1:45206067-50006067 GCF_036785885.1 Coffea arabica
TGAAACTCCATTACTCCTCCCAACAAGCAAAACAGACTCATGGGTGAAGTTAAATACCAATGGATCGTAAAGGGATACAACACTTAAGAGGCAAACTTCATGAAGATTCTGATACTCACCAATGGAGTTAGGGATGGAGCATGCCATGATCAACTCATTCTCTCCTTGCTTAACCTGCGACAAAGCAACTACTCCCGAAGGCAATGCCCTATCGAGTTCATCAACATTCAAGAGTACATGTTTGCAAATCATGAGTAATACAGGCTGATCAGAATTCACACATTTCCTAACTTCCTTAGCCTTGATTATCATGTTTTGCTTCCTAGTGCTTGATTTAATCAGTGTATGACCCTTGGCCGAATGCTCATTTGTGGAAGTGGAGCAATTTCCAGATTCGGCCGTCTTTTGTTTCCTCTTTTGTCGGTCTAAGTCACATTCTCGTTCCATTGTGCAAGAGAGTGTACTTATTAGATCTACCATCAAAAGTGACATGCTTATCAAATTGCCAGGGTCTTCCTAAAATTACATGGGTAGCATGCATGGGGACAACATCACAAACAACTTCGTCAATGTGGTTGCCAATGGAGAAAGGAAGACGTACCTGTTTGTAGACACGTACTTCACCATCTTCGCTTAGCCATTGTAGTCGGTACGGGTGTGGATGTCTAGTCGTTGGAAGTCCCAAGCTCTCTACCATGGGCAAACTTGCTACATTGGTGCAACTACTACCATCAATGATGAGACTGCACACTTTGTCACTTCCAACTCCCGAAAGAACAATTCGGTTGGAAACCTTTTGTACGGTTGGAAGGTAGGCTATTAAAGACCCACCCACGTTAGCCTTAACTTGCAAGCACAAGGTCAAGCTCGGATTTTCTGTTCAAACACACCCAAGGCAGTTTCGGATGTTTGTTCAAGACAATAGCAACTAGATGGAATCTCAACAACGTGACGCAATCAACCCTCCTCAGGCTCCCCCCCCCCAATGGGTTACCCAAGATATTCCCTAGATAGAAGCAAAGGCTCCAAGAAAGCCTTTCACCAATGCTCGAGAGTACAAGAAATTGTTCGCTAGACGGACGAAACAAATTTCCAAGAATCAAGAGGTTCAAGAACTTCAAGAAGTAGTAGTGGACCGAAACTTTTGAAATTTTTTTTTCCTTTTTGTAGTCTTGGATACAAGATGTAATCCGTGATTGATTTTGGCAATAAACTTCGGACTTTCTTTCTTGTTTTTCGTTTCTTTTTTTTTTTTTGACTTATACGAACAACACAACACAAGCTTGGCCGATTGGACTATTTTCCGGATTTGGTTCAGCCAATTCACACGCACAAGGAATCTTCAAGAACTTTCAAGGAAGTTATCAAGAACTTCAAGAATTTCAAGATTGTGGTCGAGAAACTCAAGATTCTTGTAGGTTCTCTCAAGATTCACAAATACCAACAAGTTTCACCACAATTCAGATTTGAAAAACCAAGTAAACAAGTTGGATAACTCAAAACAATGATACCAGAAATTATGGACAGCAATAGACAAGCCAACGATGGAACACAAGACAGAATTTCAAGGCACTATGGACGGAACTAGAAGACGCACTTGGACAGATTTGTGGACACAATTATGGGGAGATTCAAGACAACGAACCAACACAAGAACGGACAGAATATTGACGACTCGCGACAGGGTACAAACACGGACAGAAATTCGGCGCAACAAGGGAATAAACTCGGACAGATTTGACACATAAGTAAAATCCAACTACGGCCCGATTGCAAAACACAATGATTGAACACAAAACGGACAGAAATTGACGACGCCAATGGCAAAACAACTTCGGACAGATTTGTGAACAACGAAGAAACAACTAGCGATGCAACAAACAAACAAGACAGCGGAAAAATAGGAACCCTAAAACGAACTAGACAAGAGCAAGTAAGAGGATATAACGACTTGATACCTCAACCAGCTCTGAAGCCAACTGATACGTTCCTCGGTCAACTCGTTCCGAGACACGTAGCACGATTGCCCAAGGACCTAGAGGGATACTCAACCGTTTGGATTACGGAACCTAGAACCAAGAGGGACGACTCAACTCGATTCAAGGCGGTAGAACGGCGACTCCAATTGAGGTGGTTACTCAAGTAGATAGGCCGGATGAACAACCAAGGACGTCACGCGTGATTGCTCAAATAACCCTTGCCAAGCAAGTAGGAATGTACTCTCGAAATTGTAAGAGAACAAATTGAAATTTTATTATCAAAAGTGTCTAACCTTTGCTGGTACAAAAGGCGCCTTTTTATAGGCTAGAAACCTTTGTGGTCAAGGATTGGCGGCCCACCAACCTAAACTAGAAAAGGAGCTCGATCCACTCTTGAACATGAGTGGGCCGATTGTTTGACTCCAATAACCAATAAACTATTAATTAAAACACGACTAACAAACCAACTAACAACTAATGACTCGATAATGATCAAAACCAACTAACAACTCATACGACTAACAATGCTAACATTCCAAGTGCTCGGCCCAAGTAGCTCAGGCCGCGCTTGATGCTTCCTTGACTTGGATCAATGTGTAGATGCCTTGATTAGCAACTTCCAAGCCTTCAATGTTCCTATGGAAGCCTTGAGTCAAGGCCGCCATCCGTGCACACATCAGTCCCCTCCACTTGAGAAGGATTTGTCCTCAAATCTGGATGGAAATGAATGATACTAGCAAGAGTTGGAGTACGAAACCTCAAATCTAATGCCACCACATATTGGCCCTCTTAGATTGAACGATACTTGCATACGTCATGATTATTATAATGCGGTGCACATGTCTCTTGGTCAGTTTGAAAATGCTCACAGCCAGCCAAGAAAAACTCATGGCTTTACTCCAATGACTCCTCGAAGATAACGCATATAGCTTCGGTTACATCTTTTTGGATCCTCCAAAATGCAACTGATATAATGAAGAACACTTTGAACACGTTCAACTGCATTAGACTGATCATCACTTGGAACACTTGTTGCAAAAGGGTAAGAAGGCATAGGACAAGATTCAAGCGCAAGAACCCCCATTGAAACTCCATTACTCCTCCCAACAAGCAAAACAGACTCATGGGTGAAGTTAAATACCAATGGATCGTAAAGGGATACAACACTTAAGAGGCAAACTTCATGAAGATTCTGATACTCACCAATGGAGTTAGGGATGGAGCATGCCATGATCAACTCATTCTCTCCTTGCTTAACCTGCGACAAAGCAACTACTCCCGAAGGCAATGCCCTATCGAGTTCATCAACATTCAAGAGTACATGTTTGCAAATCATGAGTAATACAGGCTGATCAGAATTCACACATTTCCTAACTTCCTTAGCCTTGATTATCATGTTTTGCTTCCTAGTGCTTGATTTAATCAGTGTATGACCCTTGGCCGAATGCTCATTTGTGGAAGTGGAGCAATTTCCAGATTCGGCCGTCTTTTGTTTCCTCTTTTGTCGGTCTAAGTCACATTCTCGTTCCATTGTGCAAGAGAGTGTACTTATTAGATCTACCATCAAAAGTGACATGCTTATCAAATTGCCAGGGTCTTCCTAAAATTACATGGGTAGCATGCATGGGGACAACATCACAAACAACTTCGTCAATGTGGTTGCCAATGGAGAAAGGAAGACGTACCTGTTTGTAGACACGTACTTCACCATCTTCGCTTAGCCATTGTAGTCGGTACGGGTGTGGATGTCTAGTCGTTGGAAGTCCCAAGCTCTCTACCATGGGCAAACTTGCTACATTGGTGCAACTACTACCATCAATGATGAGACTGCACACTTTGTCACTTCCAACTCCCGAAAGAACAATTCGGTTGGAAACCTTTTGTACGGTTGGAAGGTAGGCTATTAAAGACCCACCCACGTTAGCCTTAACTTGCAAGCACAAGGTCAAGCTCGGATTTTCTGTTCAAACACACCCAAGGCAGTTTCGGATGTTTGTTCAAGACAATAGCAACTAGATGGAATCTCAACAACGTGACGCAATCAACCCTCCTCAGGCTCCCCCCCCCAATGGGTTACCCAAGATATTCCCTAGATAGAAGCAAAGGCTCCAAGAAAGCCTTTCACCAATGCTCGAGAGTACAAGAAATTGTTCGCTAGACGGACGAAACAAATTTCCAAGAATCAAGAGGTTCAAGAACTTCAAGAAGTAGTAGTGGACCGAAACTTTTGAAATTTTTTTTTCCTTTTTGTAGTCTTGGATACAAGATGTAATCCGTGATTGATTTTGGCAATAAACTTCGGACTTTCTTTCTTGTTTTTCGTTTCTTTTTTTTTTTTGACTTATACGAACAACACAACACAAGCTTGGCCGATTGGACTATTTTCCGGATTTGGTTCAGCCAATTCACACGCACAAGGAATCTTCAAGAACTTTCAAGGAAGTTATCAAGAACTTCAAGAATTTCAAGATTGTGGTCGAGAAACTCAAGATTCTTGTAGGTTCTCTCAAGATTCACAAATACCAACAAGTTTCACCACAATTCAGATTTGAAAAACCAAGTAAACAAGTTGGATAACTCAAAACAATGATACCAGAAATTATGGACAGCAATAGACAAGCCAACGATGGAACACAAGACAGAATTTCAAGGCACTATGGACGGAACTAGAAGACGCACTTGGACAGATTTGTGGACACAATTATGGGGAGATTCAAGACAACGAACCAACACAAGAACGGACAGAATATTGACGACTCGCGACAGGGTACAAACACGGACAGAAATTCGGCGCAACAAGGGAATAAACTCGGACAGATTTGACACATAAGTAAAATCCAACTACGGCCCGATTGCAAAACACAATGATTGAACACAAAACGGACAGAAATTGACGACGCCAATGGCAAAACAACTTCGGACAGATTTGTGAACAACGAAGAAACAACTAGCGATGCAACAAACAAACAAGACAGCGGAAAAATAGGAACCCTAAAACGAACTAGACAAGAGCAAGTAAGAGGATATAACGACTTGATACCTCAACCAGCTCTGAAGCCAACTGATACGTTCCTCGGTCAACTCGTTCCGAGACACGTAGCACGATTGCCCAAGGACCTAGAGGGATACTCAACCGTTTGGATTACGGAACCTAGAACCAAGAGGGACGACTCAACTCGATTCAAGGCGGTAGAACGGCGACTCCAATTGAGGTGGTTACTCAAGTAGATAGGCCGGATGAACAACCAAGGACGTCACGCGTGATTGCTCAAATAACCCTTGCCAAGCAAGTAGGAATGTACTCTCGAAATTGTAAGAGAACAAATTGAAATTTTATTATCAAAAGTGTCTAACCTTTGCTGGTACAAAAGGCGCCTTTTTATAGGCTAGAAACCTTTGTGGTCAAGGATTGGCGGCCCACCAACCTAAACTAGAAAAGGAGCTCGATCCACTCTTGAACATGAGTGGGCCGATTGTTTGACTCCAATAACCAATAAACTATTAATTAAAACACGACTAACAAACCAACTAACAACTAATGACTCGATAATGATCAAAACCAACTAACAACTCATACGACTAACAATGCTAACATTCCTAGTGCTCGGCCCAAGTAGCTAAGGCCGCGCTTGATGCTTCCTTGACTTGGATCAATGTGTAGATGCCTTGATTAGCAACTTCCAAGCCTTCAATGTTCCTATGGAAGCCTTGAGTCAAGGCCGCCATCCGTGCACACATCAGTCCCCTCCACTTGAGAAGGATTTGTCCTCAAATCTGGATGGAAATGAATGATACTAGCAAGAGTTGGAGTACGAAACCTCAAATCTAATGCCACCACATATTGGCCCTCTTAGATTGAACGATACTTGCATACGTCATGATTATTATAATGCGGTGCACATGTCTCTTGGTCAGTTTGAAAATGCTCACAGCCAGCCAAGAAAAACTCATGGCTTTACTCCAATGACTCCTCGAAGATAACGCATATAGCTTCGGTTACATCTTTTTGGATCCTCCAAAATGCAACTGATATAATGAAGAACACTTTGAACACGTTCAACTGCATTAGACTGATCATCACTTGGAACACTTGTTGCAAAAGGGTAAGAAGGCATAGGACAAGATTCAAGCGCAAGAACCCCCATTGAAACTCCATTACTCCTCCCAACAAGCAAAACAGACTCATGGGTGAAGTTAAATACCAATGGATCGTAAAGGGATACAACACTTAAGAGGCAAACTTCATGAAGATTCTGATACTCACCAATGGAGTTAGGGATGGAGCATGCCATGATCAACTCATTCTCTCCTTGCTTAACCTGCGACAAAGCAACTACTCCCGAAGGCAATGCCCTATCGAGTTCATCAACATTCAAGAGTACATGTTTGCAAATCATGAGTAATACAGGCTGATCAGAATTCACACATTTCCTAACTTCCTTAGCCTTGATTATCATGTTTTGCTTCCTAGTGCTTGATTTAATCAGTGTATGACCCTTGGCCGAATGCTCATTTGTGGAAGTGGAGCAATTTCCAGATTCGGCCGTCTTTTGTTTCCTCTTTTGTCGGTCTAAGTCACATTCTCGTTCCATTGTGCAAGAGAGTGTACTTATTAGATCTACCATCAAAAGTGACATGCTTATCAAATTGCCAGGGTCTTCCTAAAATTACATGGGTAGCATGCATGGGGACAACATCACAAACAACTTCGTCAATGTGGTTGCCAATGGAGAAAGGAAGACGTACCTGTTTGTAGACACGTACTTCACCATCTTCGCTTAGCCATTGTAGTCGGTACGGGTGTGGATGTCTAGTCGTTGGAAGTCCCAAGCTCTCTACCATGGGCAAACTTGCTACATTGGTGCAACTACTACCATCAATGATGAGACTGCACACTTTGTCACTTCCAACTCCCGAAAGAACAATTCGGTTGGAAACCTTTTGTACGGTTGGAAGGTAGGCTATTAAAGACCCACCCACGTTAGCCTTAACTTGCAAGCACAAGGTCAAGCTCGGATTTTCTGTTCAAACACACCCAAGGCAGTTTCGGATGTTTGTTCAAGACAATAGCAACTAGATGGAATCTCAACAACGTGACGCAATCAACCCTCCTCAGGCTCCCCCCCCCAATGGGTTACCCAAGATATTCCCTAGATAGAAGCAAAGGCTCCAAGAAAGCCTTTCACCAATGCTCGAGAGTACAAGAAATTGTTCGCTAGACGGACGAAACAAATTTCCAAGAATCAAGAGGTTCAAGAACTTCAAGAAGTAGTAGTGGACCGAAACTTTTGAAATTTTTTTTTCCTTTTTGTAGTCTTGGATACAAGATGTAATCCGTGATTGATTTTGGCAATAAACTTCGGACTTTCTTTCTTGTTTTTCGTTTCTTTTTTTTTTTTTTGACTTATACGAACAACACAACACAAGCTTGGCCGATTGGACTATTTTCCGGATTTGGTTCAGCCAATTCACACGCACAAGGAATCTTCAAGAACTTTCAAGGAAGTTATCAAGAACTTCAAGAATTTCAAGATTGTGGTCGAGAAACTCAAGATTCTTGTAGGTTCTCTCAAGATTCACAAATACCAACAAGTTTCACCACAATTCAGATTTGAAAAACCAAGTAAACAAGTTGGATAACTCAAAACAATGATACCAGAAATTATGGACAGCAATAGACAAGCCAACGATGGAACACAAGACAGAATTTCAAGGCACTATGGACGGAACTAGAAGACGCACTTGGACAGATTTGTGGACACAATTATGGGGAGATTCAAGACAACGAACCAACACAAGAACGGACAGAATATTGACGACTCGCGACAGGGTACAAACACGGACAGAAATTCGGCGCAACAAGGGAATAAACTCGGACAGATTTGACACATAAGTAAAATCCAACTACGGCCCGATTGCAAAACACAATGATTGAACACAAAACGGACAGAAATTGACGACGCCAATGGCAAAACAACTTCGGACAGATTTGTGAACAACGAAGAAACAACTAGCGATGCAACAAACAAACAAGACAGCGGAAAAATAGGAACCCTAAAACGAACTAGACAAGAGCAAGTAAGAGGATATAACGACTTGATACCTCAACCAGCTCTGAAGCCAACTGATACGTTCCTCGGTCAACTCGTTCCGAGACACGTAGCACGATTGCCCAAGGACCTAGAGGGATACTCAACCGTTTGGATTACGGAACCTAGAACCAAGAGGGACGACTCAACTCGATTCAAGGCGGTAGAACGGCGACTCCAATTGAGGTGGTTACTCAAGTAGATAGGCCGGATGAACAACCAAGGACGTCACGCGTGATTGCTCAAATAACCCTTGCCAAGCAAGTAGGAATGTACTCTCGAAATTGTAAGAGAACAAATTGAAATTTTATTATCAAAAGTGTCTAACCTTTGCTGGTACAAAAGGCGCCTTTTTATAGGCTAGAAACCTTTGTGGTCAAGGATTGGCGGCCCACCAACCTAAACTAGAAAAGGAGCTCGATCCACTCTTGAACATGAGTGGGCCGATTGTTTGACTCCAATAACCAATAAACTATTAATTAAAACACGACTAACAAACCAACTAACAACTAATGACTCGATAATGATCAAAACCAACTAACAACTCATACGACTAACAATGCTAACATTCCAAGTGCTCGGCCCAAGTAGCTCAGGCCGCGCTTGATGCTTCCTTGACTTGGATCAATGTGTAGATGCCTTGATTAGCAACTTCCAAGCCTTCAATGTTCCTATGGAAGCCTTGAGTCAAGGCCGCCATCCGTGCACACATCAGTCCCCTCCACTTGAGAAGGATTTGTCCTCAAATCTGGATGGAAATGAATGATACTAGCAAGAGTTGGAGTACGAAACCTCAAATCTAATGCCACCACATATTGGCCCTCTTAGATTGAACGATACTTGCATACGTCATGATTATTATAATGCGGTGCACATGTCTCTTGGTCAGTTTGAAAATGCTCACAGCCAGCCAAGAAAAACTCATGGCTTTACTCCAATGACTCCTCGAAGATAACGCATATAGCTTCGGTTACATCTTTTTGGATCCTCCAAAATGCAACTGATATAATGAAGAACACTTTGAACACGTTCAACTGCATTAGACTGATCATCACTTGGAACACTTGTTGCAAAAGGGTAAGAAGGCATAGGACAAGATTCAAGCGCAAGAACCCCCATTGAAACTCCATTACTCCTCCCAACAAGCAAAACAGACTCATGGGTGAAGTTAAATACCAATGGATCGTAAAGGGATACAACACTTAAGAGGCAAACTTCATGAAGATTCTGATACTCACCAATGGAGTTAGGGATGGAGCATGCCATGATCAACTCATTCTCTCCTTGCTTAACCTGCGACAAAGCAACTACTCCCGAAGGCAATGCCCTATCGAGTTCATCAACATTCAAGAGTACATGTTTGCAAATCATGAGTAATACAGGCTGATCAGAATTCACACATTTCCTAACTTCCTTAGCCTTGATTATCATGTTTTGCTTCCTAGTGCTTGATTTAATCAGTGTATGACCCTTGGCCGAATACTCATTTGTGGAAGTGGAGCAATTTCCAGATTCGGCCGTCTTTTGTTTCCTCTTTTGTCGGTCTAAGTCACATTCTCGTTCCATTGTGCAAGAGAGTGTACTTATTAGATCTACCATCAAAAGTGACATGCTTATCAAATTGCCAGGGTCTTCCTAAAATTACATGGGTAGCATGCATGGGGACAACATCACAAACAACTTCGTCAATGTGGTTGCCAATGGAGAAAGGAAGACGTACCTGTTTGTAGACACGTACTTCACCATCTTCGCTTAGCCATTGTAGTCGGTACGGGTGTGGATGTCTAGTCGTTGGAAGTCCCAAGCTCTCTACCATGGGCAAACTTGCTACATTGGTGCAACTACTACCATCAATGATGAGACTGCACACTTTGTCACTTCCAACTCCCGAAAGAACAATTCGGTTGGAAACCTTTTGTACGGTTGGAAGGTAGGCTATTAAAGACCCACCCACGTTAGCCTTAACTTGCAAGCACAAGGTCAAGCTCGGATTTTCTGTTCAAACACACCCAAGGCAGTTTCGGATGTTTGTTCAAGACAATAGCAACTAGATGGAATCTCAACAACGTGACGCAATCAACCCTCCTCAGGCTCCCCCCCCAATGGGTTACCCAAGATATTCCCTAGATAGAAGCAAAGACTCCAAGAAAGCCTTTCACCAATGCTCGAGAGTACAAGAAATTGTTCGCTAGACGGACGAAACAAATTTCCAAGAATCAAGAGGTTCAAGAACTTCAAGAAGTAGTAGTGGACCGAAACTTTTGAAATTTTTTTTTCCTTTTTGTAGTCTTGGATACAAGATGTAATCCGTGATTGATTTTGGCAATAAACTTCGGACTTTCTTTCTTGTTTTTCGTTTCTTTTTTTTTTTTTTGACTTATACGAACAACACAACACAAGCTTGGCCGATTGGACTATTTTCCGGATTTGGTTCAGCCAATTCACACGCACAAGGAATCTTCAAGAACTTTTGATACGAGACGCGGAAGCTACTTCGGATCTAGAGGAACACGATGAAGATTTGACGGAGTTGAACCCGAACTTGGACCACTCAAGAACAGATTTAACGGTAGAGGACGCCACAATCAAGTATGTGTGCTTGATTGATAAGTCAAGAACAGCCTAGGATCAACACTAGGATGTTCAACTTAGCTTTCACAAGCTAAGGGAATTTGCCACAAGGAATGGACGAAATTCTGGAAATTTTATTCAATACTCTCAAAAACTGAATGTAACATGCGGCTTGAGGCTATTAATAGCCGTGACTAAGACCTAATAAACTGGAAAAATAACAAGGAAAGTTCGGCCAGCCCCTTGGGCCTTCACTTGACCGAAAGCTAGCCCAACTAACTATAGATCCCCGTACGGCTCAGCGACGGTACTTAACTTCAGCTCAACCCGCCGTTTGGAGCTTGAACACTTGCATCTTCAATTGTAAGCAGCATTTTAGTAGTCGTGCAAGGATATTCCAACTCAATTCCTTCAATGGCCGGTTTCTCTTGGGTTTGGATGGCACGTACCAAGGCTTGGAGGGACTCCTTGAATCTCTTAGCTCGTGCTCGTGTCACTGGGCCTTGGGGCACTTTCACAGGGTCTACTTGTGCACTTTGGGCCTCGTGCTCAACCGCATCATTCCCCTCCTCTTGAAAAGGATTTGCCCTCAAATCGTACTCGTCCCCTGCAATAAATGGACTTAGATCAGCAACATTGAATGTAGCACTAACAGTATACTCACCAGGCAGATCTAAGCGGTATGCATTGTCGTTGATGCGCTCAATAACTTGAAAAGGCCCATCTCCTCTTGGTGACAGCTTGCTTTGCCGTTGTTTTGGAAATCTCTCCTTGCGCAAATGTAACCAGACCCAATCACCTGGTTCAAAGACAAGCTTGCGCCTGTGCTTATTAGCTTGTTGGACATAGGCTGGTTTGTTAGGCAATGGTGCTCCAGGAATGAGATCGATTTGGTGCTCGATTCCCCTTAGCGGTGGTAGTCCATCAGGTACATCCTCAGGAAATATGTCCTCAAATTCATCTTTGGCTTTTGCTAGCAAGCTTAGCTTCCCCTTATTTTCTTCTCTCATAGCCGACCCACTTGTTGCCTTTTTCTTCCCTAGGGTTTCGGCCCTACTCTCTCCTTTTTCTTCCTCACTTTTCTCTCGCTTTTTCCTCTCAAGTTCTAGCTCATACTCCTTTTGGAGCCTCATTTGATCTTCATACACTTGTTTTGGGGTGAGAGGTACAAGTGTCACCTTTCTATTGCAATGAGTAAAGACATATTTATTAGCTCTTCCCTTGAATTCGACATCGCGATCATATTGCCAAGGCCGTCCAAGAATGAGGTGACTTGCTTGCATTGGCACGACATCACAAGTAACCTCGTCTTCATACTTGCCAATTCGGAATGGCACTTTTACTTGTCTAAACACACGGACTTCCCCTTCATTGTTCAACCATTGAAGACGATAAGGTCTTGGATGTTTGATAACTTGGAGCCCTAGCATTTCTACCATGAGTAGACTAGCGACATTGGCACAACTCCCACTATCAATAACAACACTACACACCTTATCCTTGATATGACACCTTGTGTAGAAAAGGTTGTCCCGTTGTACCTCCAGTTCCTCCTCTTTGGCGCAGGTAGTGAGGACCTTTCGAACCACTAGGCATCCAATCTCCTCATGCGTAGGTATCTCCTCACTCGATTCATTCTCTTCCTCTTCTAGAGGCGGTATCCCCTCGTACTCCTCTTCCTCATCTGATACAATTTCCCCATTTGGCAACATCAGCATGGTCCTTTGGCTGGGGCATTGAGAAGCGATATGGCCAAATCCTTGACACTTAAAGCACTTGGTGTCTCGACCACGCGGTTTGGTAGCTGCATTATTAGCCTTAAAGTCAGGCTTGGGCGCTGCCTTGGAAGGGAGGTTATTCGGCCTTGGAGGGTAAGAAGGAGCTGCGGCTTTCTCCTCCCTTTTTGGTTGAGAAGTACGCCAATTTCCAGTTTGATAAGTAGTGCTTTGTCGCACAGTACCCCTCCTCTTGAGGCGCCGTTCAATTGTAACCGCCTTCTCGAGCATTTCATTCATGTCGAGGTAGTGTTGGAGTTCCACTACTTCGGCAATCTCGGGCCTCAATCCATGTAGAAAACGAGCCATAGTGGCCTCTCCATCTTCACGCAAATCCGCCTTCATGATGGCCATTTCCATCTCCTTATAATAATCCTCAACTGACATGGACCCTTGGTTGAGAGCTTGCAGCCGACGGTGTAGATCTCGACTATAGTAGCTCGGAACGAACCTTTTTCTCATCAGACTCCTCATTTCCTCCCAAGTTTCCACAGGTCTCTCACGATTTCTCCTTCGGCTTAGCCTAAGTTGGTCCCACCAAATGGAGGCGTAGTCAGTGAATTCTACGGCTGCTAGTTTCACCTTTTGCTCCTCCGTATAGGTGTGGCATTCATAGACTAACTCAATTTTCCGTTCCCACTCCAAGTACGCCTCGGGGTCCGACTTGCCTTGGAATGAGGGAATCTTGAGTTTGACACCTTTAATGGTGTCATCTCCTCGACGTTGGAACCTTTGATCATTTTGGTACCTTCCCTCAAACGCTTCCTCTTCATCGTTTGAGTATGCCGATTCTTTGCCCTTACTCGGGGTAGGTGGAGGTCTCGAGTTCTCCAACTGATCAATTCGATCATGCAATGGCTCAATTTCATTCTTGAGCAATCGCTTGAACTCCCCCATCATGGCTTCCAACTGTAGTTTGATGTCCATGGTTTGGCTACCCACTCCACTAGACATATTTAGTTCACCTGCAAAACAAATAAACAAAAACGAGTTCCTCTCTCTTTTTTTTTTTTTTTTAATACGATGTATAGGTCACTCACACTCGTGTTTCACTCAAGTGTATCACTCTCTAATAATCTTACCAAGCAATTCCTTGGCTTGCTAGTTGCTCGAGTTGAACAAACTAGGCGTCACCGCAGTGTACGTTCTTGACTAGTCAACAAGTGACACACAAGCTAGTAGCAATAAATGGAGGTGAATGACTGAAGACCTAGACACGACTCAAGACTCAGAATATAGCTGGACAATAACTAACGACTCAAAAGAAAGTAAGACAATTAACTTGAATGCTGAAATTTTGAAAATCCTAGAAAACTCTACCCGAAACCCAAATTTCTGGAATGTGTTGAGCTGCTGGTCCGTGGTCTTTTTGGTAAGGGTTTTGGAGTATTTTGGGTGGCCTTAGGCTGCTCAAATAATGGGCAATCTACTACCTAAAACTCAGCCCAATCGGGTGGCACAATTGCTCCAACGGTTTTAGGAAAATTCAAGAATTCAAGATTCGGAAATTGGAAAGTTTGATCTGATTTGGACACTTGGGGTTGCCAAGGATTGGAAACCTTGGAGTTTGGTCAGATTTGGAAGTCAGATTTTGCACAAAATTTGGTAAACTTGTAGGCTGTCAAGAATTGGATGTTGTTCAGATTTGGAAGTCCAAGTTTGAATCAGATTTGGTGGCTTGAATGCTGACCAAGACTAGGGCTGTTCAGATTTGAAAGTCCAAGTTTGAATCAGATTTTGTGGCTTGAATGCTGACCAAGACTAGGGCTGTTCAGATTTGAAAGTCCAAGTTTGAATCAGATTTGGTAAAACTTGAAGGCTGGTCAAGAATTGGAAACTAGAGCCGTCTTTCTTGAAAATTTTTTTTGACCTTTGAATCAGATTTGGTAAAACTTGAAGGCTGGTCAAGAATTGGAAAACTAGAGCCGTCTTTCCTGAAATTTTTTTTGACTTCTGTTGGGGTGTTTTCACACAATAGCCAGCTAGTTTAGACCACAATTTCACAGCAATTAACGTAAACAACTTGGACAGATTTGGTTTCAAGATCAAAGTTCCATGAAAACAAGAACACGGTTGAAGGTTTATTTCAGGTTTCAAGACTGCCAAGATTAACCTCTTTGATCCAAGAAGCTCAAGACTTCCCCAATAAGGTTTTGATGTTCGAGTTTTGCAAAGCAACAACACAAAGGTTCAAGAAACAAGTGCAAACAGATTCGGCAACCCAGCAATTAATTCCAGCAACGACTCAAGGGAATGACAATAAGGTATGCAACACAAGAGATTTTTTTTTTTCTGGATTTAAACAGAACATAAACACAAGACAAAACTGGACAGAAAATTTCGGACAACAACTAAACAACAAAGACAGATTTCTGACAAGGAAACAACCAAGACAAATTTCGGACTTGACAAACCCGAGCACTTGAGCTACGAATTTAGAAGACTAAAATAGATCTAAAAACGATAAAAAAAAGGATATTCGTGATACCTCTAACTAGCTCTGATGCCAGCTGATGCGAGACGCGGAAGCTACTTCGGATCTAGAGGAACACGATGAAGATTTGACGGAGTTGAACCCGAACTTGGACCACTCAAGAATAGATTTAACGGTAGAGGACGCCACAATCAAGTATGTGTGCTTGATTGATAAGTCAAGAACAGCCTAGGATCAACACTAGGATGTTCAACTTAGCTTTCACAAGCTAAGGGAATTTGCCACAAGGAATGGACGAAATTCTGGAAATTTTATTCAATACTCTCAAAAACTGAATGTAACATGCGGCTTGAGGCTATTAATAGCCGTGACTAAGACCTAATAAACTGGAAAAATAACAAGGAAAGTTCGGCCAGCCCCTTGGGCCTTCACTTGACCGAAAGCTAGCCCAACTAACTATAGATCCCCGTACGGCTCAGCGACGGTACTTAACTTCAGCTCAACCCGCCGTTTGGAGCTTGAACACTTGCATCTTCAATTGTAAGCAGCATTTTAGTAGTCGTGCAAGGATATTCCAACTCAATTCCTTCAATGGCCGGTTTCTCTTGGGTTTGGATGGCACGTACCAAGGCTTGGAGGGACTCCTTGAATCTCTTAGCTCGTGCTCGTGTCACTGGGCCTTGGGGCACTTTCACAGGGTCTACTTGTGCACTTTGGGCCTCGTGCTCAACCGCATCAACTTTCAAGGAAGTTATCAAGAACTTCAAGAATTTCAAGATTGTGGTCGAGAAACTCAAGATTCTTGTAGGTTCTCTCAAGATTCACAAATACCAACAAGTTTCACCACAATTCAGATTTGAAAAACCAAGTAAACAAGTTGGATAACTCAAAACAATGATACCAGAAATTATGGACAGCAATAGACAAGCCAACGATGGAACACAAGACAGAATTTCAAGGCACTATGGACGGAACTAGAAGACGCACTTGGACAGATTTGTGGACACAATTATGGGGAGATTCAAGACAACGAACCAACACAAGAACGGACAGAATATTGACGACTCGCGACAGGGTACAAACACGGACAGAAATTCGGCGCAACAAGGGAATAAACTCGGACAGATTTGACACATAAGTAAAATCCAACTACGGCCCGATTGCAAAACACAATGATTGAACACAAAACGGACAGAAATTGACGACGCCAATGGCAAAACAACTTCGGACAGATTTGTGAACAACGAAGAAACAACTAGCGATGCAACAAACAAACAAGACAGCGGAAAAATAGGAACCCTAAAACGAACTAGACAAGAACAAGTAAGAGGATATAACGACTTGATACCTCAACCAGCTCTGAAGCCAACTGATACGTTCCTCGGTCAACTCGTTCCGAGACACGTAGCACGATTGCCCAAGGACCTAGAGGGATACTCAACCGTTTGGATTACGGAACCTAGAACCAAGAGGGACGACTCAACTCGATTCAAGGCGGTAGAACGGCGACTCCAATTGAGGTGGTTACTCAAGTAGATAGGCCGGATGAACAACCAAGGACGTCACGCGTGATTGCTCAAATAACCCTTGCCAAGCAAGTAGGAATGTACTCTCGAAATTGTAAGAGAACAAATTGAAATTTTATTATCAAAAGTGTCTAACCTTTGCTGGTACAAAAGGCGCCTTTTTATAGGCTAGAAACCTTTGTGGTCAAGGATTGGCGGCCCACCAACCTAAACTAGAAAAGGAGCTCGATCCACTCTTGAACATGAGTGGGCCGATTGTTTGACTCCAATAACCAATAAACTATTAATTAAAACACGACTAACAAACCAACTAACAACTAATGACTCGATAATGATCAAAACCAACTAACAACTCATACGACTAACAATGCTAACATTCCTAGTGCTCGGCCCAAGTAGCTAAGGCCGCGCTTGATGCTTCCTTGACTTGGATCAATGTGTAGATGCCTTGATTAGCAACTTCCAAGCCTTCAATGTTCCTATGGAAGCCTTGAGTCAAGGCCGCCATCCGTGCACACATCAGTCCCCTCCACTTGAGAAGGATTTGTCCTCAAATCTGGATGGAAATGAATGATACTAGCAAGAGTTGGAGTACGAAACCTCAAATCTAATGCCACCACATATTGGCCCTCTTAGATTGAATGATACTTGCATACGTCATGATTATTATAATGCGGTGCACATGTCTCTTGGTCAGTTTGAAAATGCTCACAGCCAGCCAAGAAAAACTCATGGCTTTACTCCAATGACTCCTCGAAGATAACGCATATAGCTTCGGTTACATCTTTTTGGATCCTCCAAAATGCAACTGATATAATGAAGAGCACTTTGAACACGTTCAACTGCATTAGACTGATCATCACTTGGAACACTTGTTGCAAAAGGGTAAGAAGGCATAGGACAAGATTCAAGCGCAAGAACCCCCATTGAAACTCCATTACTCCTCCCAACAAGCAAAACAGACTCATGGGTGAAGTTAAATACCAATGGATCGTAAAGGGATACAACACTTAAGAGGCAAACTTCATGAAGATTCTGATACTCACCAATGGAGTTAGGGATGGAGCATGCCATGATCAACTCATTCTCTCCTTGCTTAACCTGCGACAAAGCAACTACTCCCGAAGGCAATGCCCTATCGAGTTCATCAACATTCAAGAGTACATGTTTGCAAATCATGAGTAATACAGGCTGATCAGAATTCACACATTTCCTAACTTCCTTAGCCTTGATTATCATGTTTTGCTTCCTAGTGCTTGATTTAATCAGTGTATGACCCTTGGCCGAATGCTCATTTGTGGAAGTGGAGCAATTTCCAGATTCGGCCGTCTTTTGTTTCCTCTTTTGTCGGTCTAAGTCACATTCTCGTTCCATTGTGCAAGAGAGTGTACTTATTAGATCTACCATCAAAAGTGACATGCTTATCAAATTGCCAGGGTCTTCCTAAAATTACATGGGTAGCATGCATGGGGACAACATCACAAACAACTTCGTCAATGTGGTTGCCAATGGAGAAAGGAAGACGTACCTGTTTGTAGACACGTACTTCACCATCTTCGCTTAGCCATTGTAGTCGGTACGGGTGTGGATGTCTAGTCGTTGGAAGTCCCAAGCTCTCTACCATGGGCAAACTTGCTACATTGGTGCAACTACTACCATCAATGATGAGACTGCACACTTTGTCACTTCCAACTCCCGAAAGAACAATTCGGTTGGAAACCTTTTGTACGGTTGGAAGGTAGGCTATTAAAGACCCACCCACGTTAGCCTTAACTTGCAAGCACAAGGTCAAGCTCGGATTTTCTGTTCAAACACACCCAAGGCAGTTTCGGATGTTTGTTCAAGACAATAGCAACTAGATGGAATCTCAACAACGTGACGCAATCAACCCTCCTCAGGCTCCCCCCCCCAATGGGTTACCCAAGATATTCCCTAGATAGAAGCAAAGGCTCCAAGAAAGCCTTTCACCAATGCTCGAGAGTACAAGAAATTGTTCGCTAGACGGACGAAACAAATTTCCAAGAATCAAGAGGTTCAAGAACTTCAAGAAGTAGTAGTGGACCGAAACTTTTGAAATTTTTTTTTCCTTTTTGTAGTCTTGGATACAAGATGTAATCCGTGATTGATTTTGGCAATAAACTTCGGACTTTCTTTCTTGTTTTTCGTTTCTTTTTTTTTTTTTGACTTATACGAACAACACAACACAAGCTTGGCCGATTGGACTATTTTCCGGATTTGGTTCAGCCAATTCACACGCACAAGGAATCTTCAAGAACTTTCAAGGAAGTTATCAAGAACTTCAAGAATTTCAAGATTGTGGTCGAGAAACTCAAGATTCTTGTAGGTTCTCTCAAGATTCACAAATACCAACAAGTTTCACCACAATTCAGATTTGAAAAACCAAGTAAACAAGTTGGATAACTCAAAACAATGATACCAGAAATTATGGACAGCAATAGACAAGCCAACGATGGAACACAAGACAGAATTTCAAGGCACTATGGACGGAACTAGAAGACGCACTTGGACAGATTTGTGGACACAATTATGGGGAGATTCAAGACAACGAACCAACACAAGAACGGACAGAATATTGACGACTCGCGACAGGGTACAAACACGGACAGAAATTCGGCGCAACAAGGGAATAAACTCGGACAGATTTGACACATAAGTAAAATCCAACTACGGCCCGATTGCAAAACACAATGATTGAACACAAAACGGACAGAAATTGACGACGCCAATGGCAAAACAACTTCGGACAGATTTGTGAACAACGAAGAAACAACTAGCGATGCAACAAACAAACAAGACAGCGGAAAAATAGGAACCCTAAAACGAACTAGACAAGAGCAAGTAAGAGGATATAACGACTTGATACCTCAACCAGCTCTGAAGCCAACTGATACGTTCCTCGGTCAACTCGTTCCGAGACACGTAGCACGATTGCCCAAGGACCTAGAGGGATACTCAACCGTTTGGATTACGGAACCTAGAACCAAGAGGGACGACTCAACTCGATTCAAGGCGGTAGAACGGCGACTCCAATTGAGGTGGTTACTCAAGTAGATAGGCCGGATGAACAACCAAGGACGTCACGCGTGATTGCTCAAATAACCCTTGCCAAGCAAGTAGGAATGTACTCTCGAAATTGTAAGAGAACAAATTGAAATTTTATTATCAAAAGTGTCTAACCTTTGCTGGTACAAAAGGCGCCTTTTTATAGGCTAGAAACCTTTGTGGTCAAGGATTGGCGGCCCACCAACCTAAACTAGAAAAGGAGCTCGATCCACTCTTGAACATGAGTGGGCCGATTGTTTGACTCCAATAACCAATAAACTATTAATTAAAACACGACTAACAAACCAACTAACAACTAATGACTCGATAATGATCAAAACCAACTAACAACTCATACGACTAACAATGCTAACATTCCAAGTGCTCGGCCCAAGTAGCTCAGGCCGCGCTTGATGCTTCCTTGACTTGGATCAATGTGTAGATGCCTTGATTAGCAACTTCCAAGCCTTCAATGTTCCTATGGAAGCCTTGAGTCAAGGCCGCCATCCGTGCACACATCAGTCCCCTCCACTTGAGAAGGATTTGTCCTCAAATCTGGATGGAAATGAATGATACTAGCAAGAGTTGGAGTACGAAACCTCAAATCTAATGCCACCACATATTGGCCCTCTTAGATTGAACGATACTTGCATACGTCATGATTATTATAATGCGGTGCACATGTCTCTTGGTCAGTTTGAAAATGCTCACAGCCAGCCAAGAAAAACTCATGGCTTTACTCCAATGACTCCTCGAAGATAACGCATATAGCTTCGGTTACATCTTTTTGGATCCTCCAAAATGCAACTGATATAATGAAGAACACTTTGAACACGTTCAACTGCATTAGACTGATCATCACTTGGAACACTTGTTGCAAAAGGGTAAGAAGGCATAGGACAAGATTCAAGCGCAAGAACCCCCATTGAAACTCCATTACTCCTCCCAACAAGCAAAACAGACTCATGGGTGAAGTTAAATACCAATGGATCGTAAAGGGATACAACACTTAAGAGGCAAACTTCATGAAGATTCTGATACTCACCAATGGAGTTAGGGATGGAGCATGCCATGATCAACTCATTCTCTCCTTGCTTAACCTGCGACAAAGCAACTACTCCCGAAGGCAATGCCCTATCGAGTTCATCAACATTCAAGAGTACATGTTTGCAAATCATGAGTAATACAGGCTGATCAGAATTCACACATTTCCTAACTTCCTTAGCCTTGATTATCATGTTTTGCTTCCTAGTGCTTGATTTAATCAGTGTATGACCCTTGGCCGAATACTCATTTGTGGAAGTGGAGCAATTTCCAGATTCGGCCGTCTTTTGTTTCCTCTTTTGTCGGTCTAAGTCACATTCTCGTTCCATTGTGCAAGAGAGTGTACTTATTAGATCTACCATCAAAAGTGACATGCTTATCAAATTGCCAGGGTCTTCCTAAAATTACATGGGTAGCATGCATGGGGACAACATCACAAACAACTTCGTCAATGTGGTTGCCAATGGAGAAAGGAAGACGTACCTGTTTGTAGACACGTACTTCACCATCTTCGCTTAGCCATTGTAGTCGGTACGGGTGTGGATGTCTAGTCGTTGGAAGTCCCAAGCTCTCTACCATGGGCAAACTTGCTACATTGGTGCAACTACTACCATCAATGATGAGACTGCACACTTTGTCACTTCCAACTCCCGAAAGAACAATTCGGTTGGAAACCTTTTGTACGGTTGGAAGGTAGGCTATTAAAGACCCACCCACGTTAGCCTTAACTTGCAAGCACAAGGTCAAGCTCGGATTTTCTGTTCAAACACACCCAAGGCAGTTTCGGATGTTTGTTCAAGACAATAGCAACTAGATGGAATCTCAACAACGTGACGCAATCAACCCTCCTCAGGCTCCCCCCCCAATGGGTTACCCAAGATATTCCCTAGATAGAAGCAAAGACTCCAAGAAAGCCTTTCACCAATGCTCGAGAGTACAAGAAATTGTTCGCTAGACGGACGAAACAAATTTCCAAGAATCAAGAGGTTCAAGAACTTCAAGAAGTAGTAGTGGACCGAAACTTTTGAAATTTTTTTTTCCTTTTTGTAGTCTTGGATACAAGATGTAATCCGTGATTGATTTTGGCAATAAACTTCGGACTTTCTTTCTTGTTTTTCGTTTCTTTTTTTTTTTTTTGACTTATACGAACAACACAACACAAGCTTGGCCGATTGGACTATTTTCCGGATTTGGTTCAGCCAATTCACACGCACAAGGAATCTTCAAGAACTTTTGATACGAGACGCGGAAGCTACTTCGGATCTAGAGGAACACGATGAAGATTTGACGGAGTTGAACCCGAACTTGGACCACTCAAGAACAGATTTAACGGTAGAGGACGCCACAATCAAGTATGTGTGCTTGATTGATAAGTCAAGAACAGCCTAGGATCAACACTAGGATGTTCAACTTAGCTTTCACAAGCTAAGGGAATTTGCCACAAGGAATGGACGAAATTCTGGAAATTTTATTCAATACTCTCAAAAACTGAATGTAACATGCGGCTTGAGGCTATTAATAGCCGTGACTAAGACCTAATAAACTGGAAAAATAACAAGGAAAGTTCGGCCAGCCCCTTGGGCCTTCACTTGACCGAAAGCTAGCCCAACTAACTATAGATCCCCGTACGGCTCAGCGACGGTACTTAACTTCAGCTCAACCCGCCGTTTGGAGCTTGAACACTTGCATCTTCAATTGTAAGCAGCATTTTAGTAGTCGTGCAAGGATATTCCAACTCAATTCCTTCAATGGCCGGTTTCTCTTGGGTTTGGATGGCACGTACCAAGGCTTGGAGGGACTCCTTGAATCTCTTAGCTCGTGCTCGTGTCACTGGGCCTTGGGGCACTTTCACAGGGTCTACTTGTGCACTTTGGGCCTCGTGCTCAACCGCATCATTCCCCTCCTCTTGAAAAGGATTTGCCCTCAAATCGTACTCGTCCCCTGCAATAAATGGACTTAGATCAGCAACATTGAATGTAGCACTAACAGTATACTCACCAGGCAGATCTAAGCGGTATGCATTGTCGTTGATGCGCTCAATAACTTGAAAAGGCCCATCTCCTCTTGGTGACAGCTTGCTTTGCCGTTGTTTTGGAAATCTCTCCTTGCGCAAATGTAACCAGACCCAATCACCTGGTTCAAAGACAAGCTTGCGCCTGTGCTTATTAGCTTGTTGGACATAGGCTGGTTTGTTAGGCAATGGTGCTCCAGGAATGAGATCGATTTGGTGCTCGATTCCCCTTAGCGGTGGTAGTCCATCAGGTACATCCTCAGGAAATATGTCCTCAAATTCATCTTTGGCTTTTGCTAGCAAGCTTAGCTTCCCCTTATTTTCTTCTCTCATAGCCGACCCACTTGTTGCCTTTTTCTTCCCTAGGGTTTCGGCCCTACTCTCTCCTTTTTCTTCCTCACTTTTCTCTCGCTTTTTCCTCTCAAGTTCTAGCTCATACTCCTTTTGGAGCCTCATTTGATCTTCATACACTTGTTTTGGGGTGAGAGGTACAAGTGTCACCTTTCTATTGCAATGAGTAAAGACATATTTATTAGCTCTTCCCTTGAATTCGACATCGCGATCATATTGCCAAGGCCGTCCAAGAATGAGGTGACTTGCTTGCATTGGCACGACATCACAAGTAACCTCGTCTTCATACTTGCCAATTCGGAATGGCACTTTTACTTGTCTAAACACACGGACTTCCCCTTCATTGTTCAACCATTGAAGACGATAAGGTCTTGGATGTTTGATAACTTGGAGCCCTAGCATTTCTACCATGAGTAGACTAGCGACATTGGCACAACTCCCACTATCAATAACAACACTACACACCTTATCCTTGATATGACACCTTGTGTAGAAAAGGTTGTCCCGTTGTACCTCCAGTTCCTCCTCTTTGGCGCAGGTAGTGAGGACCTTTCGAACCACTAGGCATCCAATCTCCTCATGCGTAGGTATCTCCTCACTCGATTCATTCTCTTCCTCTTCTAGAGGCGGTATCCCCTCGTACTCCTCTTCCTCATCTGATACAATTTCCCCATTTGGCAACATCAGCATGGTCCTTTGGCTGGGGCATTGAGAAGCGATATGGCCAAATCCTTGACACTTAAAGCACTTGGTGTCTCGACCACGCGGTTTGGTAGCTGCATTATTAGCCTTAAAGTCAGGCTTGGGCGCTGCCTTGGAAGGGAGGTTATTCGGCCTTGGAGGGTAAGAAGGAGCTGCGGCTTTCTCCTCCCTTTTTGGTTGAGAAGTACGCCAATTTCCAGTTTGATAAGTAGTGCTTTGTCGCACAGTACCCCTCCTCTTGAGGCGCCGTTCAATTGTAACCGCCTTCTCGAGCATTTCATTCATGTCGAGGTAGTGTTGGAGTTCCACTACTTCGGCAATCTCGGGCCTCAATCCATGTAGAAAACGAGCCATAGTGGCCTCTCCATCTTCACGCAAATCCGCCTTCATGATGGCCATTTCCATCTCCTTATAATAATCCTCAACTGACATGGACCCTTGGTTGAGAGCTTGCAGCCGACGGTGTAGATCTCGACTATAGTAGCTCGGAACGAACCTTTTTCTCATCAGACTCCTCATTTCCTCCCAAGTTTCCACAGGTCTCTCACGATTTCTCCTTCGGCTTAGCCTAAGTTGGTCCCACCAAATGGAGGCGTAGTCAGTGAATTCTACGGCTGCTAGTTTCACCTTTTGCTCCTCCGTATAGGTGTGGCATTCATAGACTAACTCAATTTTCCGTTCCCACTCCAAGTACGCCTCGGGGTCCGACTTGCCTTGGAATGAGGGAATCTTGAGTTTGACACCTTTAATGGTGTCATCTCCTCGACGTTGGAACCTTTGATCATTTTGGTACCTTCCCTCAAACGCTTCCTCTTCATCGTTTGAGTATGCCGATTCTTTGCCCTTACTCGGGGTAGGTGGAGGTCTCGAGTTCTCCAACTGATCAATTCGATCATGCAATGGCTCAATTTCATTCTTGAGCAATCGCTTGAACTCCCCCATCATGGCTTCCAACTGTAGTTTGATGTCCATGGTTTGGCTACCCACTCCACTAGACATATTTAGTTCACCTGCAAAACAAATAAACAAAAACGAGTTCCTCTCTCTTTTTTTTTTTTTTTTAATACGATGTATAGGTCACTCACACTCGTGTTTCACTCAAGTGTATCACTCTCTAATAATCTTACCAAGCAATTCCTTGGCTTGCTAGTTGCTCGAGTTGAACAAACTAGGCGTCACCGCAGTGTACGTTCTTGACTAGTCAACAAGTGACACACAAGCTAGTAGCAATAAATGGAGGTGAATGACTGAAGACCTAGACACGACTCAAGACTCAGAATATAGCTGGACAATAACTAACGACTCAAAAGAAAGTAAGACAATTAACTTGAATGCTGAAATTTTGAAAATCCTAGAAAACTCTACCCGAAACCCAAATTTCTGGAATGTGTTGAGCTGCTGGTCCGTGGTCTTTTTGGTAAGGGTTTTGGAGTATTTTGGGTGGCCTTAGGCTGCTCAAATAATGGGCAATCTACTACCTAAAACTCAGCCCAATCGGGTGGCACAATTGCTCCAACGGTTTTAGGAAAATTCAAGAATTCAAGATTCGGAAATTGGAAAGTTTGATCTGATTTGGACACTTGGGGTTGCCAAGGATTGGAAACCTTGGAGTTTGGTCAGATTTGGAAGTCAGATTTTGCACAAAATTTGGTAAACTTGTAGGCTGTCAAGAATTGGATGTTGTTCAGATTTGGAAGTCCAAGTTTGAATCAGATTTGGTGGCTTGAATGCTGACCAAGACTAGGGCTGTTCAGATTTGAAAGTCCAAGTTTGAATCAGATTTTGTGGCTTGAATGCTGACCAAGACTAGGGCTGTTCAGATTTGAAAGTCCAAGTTTGAATCAGATTTGGTAAAACTTGAAGGCTGGTCAAGAATTGGAAACTAGAGCCGTCTTTCTTGAAAATTTTTTTTGACCTTTGAATCAGATTTGGTAAAACTTGAAGGCTGGTCAAGAATTGGAAAACTAGAGCCGTCTTTCCTGAAATTTTTTTTGACTTCTGTTGGGGTGTTTTCACACAATAGCCAGCTAGTTTAGACCACAATTTCACAGCAATTAACGTAAACAACTTGGACAGATTTGGTTTCAAGATCAAAGTTCCATGAAAACAAGAACACGGTTGAAGGTTTATTTCAGGTTTCAAGACTGCCAAGATTAACCTCTTTGATCCAAGAAGCTCAAGACTTCCCCAATAAGGTTTTGATGTTCGAGTTTTGCAAAGCAACAACACAAAGGTTCAAGAAACAAGTGCAAACAGATTCGGCAACCCAGCAATTAATTCCAGCAACGACTCAAGGGAATGACAATAAGGTATGCAACACAAGAGATTTTTTTTTTTCTGGATTTAAACAGAACATAAACACAAGACAAAACTGGACAGAAAATTTCGGACAACAACTAAACAACAAAGACAGATTTCTGACAAGGAAACAACCAAGACAAATTTCGGACTTGACAAACCCGAGCACTTGAGCTACGAATTTAGAAGACTAAAATAGATCTAAAAACGATAAAAAAAAGGATATTCGTGATACCTCTAACTAGCTCTGATGCCAGCTGATGCGAGACGCGGAAGCTACTTCGGATCTAGAGGAACACGATGAAGATTTGACGGAGTTGAACCCGAACTTGGACCACTCAAGAATAGATTTAACGGTAGAGGACGCCACAATCAAGTATGTGTGCTTGATTGATAAGTCAAGAACAGCCTAGGATCAACACTAGGATGTTCAACTTAGCTTTCACAAGCTAAGGGAATTTGCCACAAGGAATGGACGAAATTCTGGAAATTTTATTCAATACTCTCAAAAACTGAATGTAACATGCGGCTTGAGGCTATTAATAGCCGTGACTAAGACCTAATAAACTGGAAAAATAACAAGGAAAGTTCGGCCAGCCCCTTGGGCCTTCACTTGACCGAAAGCTAGCCCAACTAACTATAGATCCCCGTACGGCTCAGCGACGGTACTTAACTTCAGCTCAACCCGCCGTTTGGAGCTTGAACACTTGCATCTTCAATTGTAAGCAGCATTTTAGTAGTCGTGCAAGGATATTCCAACTCAATTCCTTCAATGGCCGGTTTCTCTTGGGTTTGGATGGCACGTACCAAGGCTTGGAGGGACTCCTTGAATCTCTTAGCTCGTGCTCGTGTCACTGGGCCTTGGGGCACTTTCACAGGGTCTACTTGTGCACTTTGGGCCTCGTGCTCAACCGCATCAACTTTCAAGGAAGTTATCAAGAACTTCAAGAATTTCAAGATTGTGGTCGAGAAACTCAAGATTCTTGTAGGTTCTCTCAAGATTCACAAATACCAACAAGTTTCACCACAATTCAGATTTGAAAAACCAAGTAAACAAGTTGGATAACTCAAAACAATGATACCAGAAATTATGGACAGCAATAGACAAGCCAACGATGGAACACAAGACAGAATTTCAAGGCACTATGGACGGAACTAGAAGACGCACTTGGACAGATTTGTGGACACAATTATGGGGAGATTCAAGACAACGAACCAACACAAGAACGGACAGAATATTGACGACTCGCGACAGGGTACAAACACGGACAGAAATTCGGCGCAACAAGGGAATAAACTCGGACAGATTTGACACATAAGTAAAATCCAACTACGGCCCGATTGCAAAACACAATGATTGAACACAAAACGGACAGAAATTGACGACGCCAATGGCAAAACAACTTCGGACAGATTTGTGAACAACGAAGAAACAACTAGCGATGCAACAAACAAACAAGACAGCGGAAAAATAGGAACCCTAAAACGAACTAGACAAGAACAAGTAAGAGGATATAACGACTTGATACCTCAACCAGCTCTGAAGCCAACTGATACGTTCCTCGGTCAACTCGTTCCGAGACACGTAGCACGATTGCCCAAGGACCTAGAGGGATACTCAACCGTTTGGATTACGGAACCTAGAACCAAGAGGGATGACTCAACTCGATTCAAGGCGGTAGAACGGCGACTCCAATTGAGGTGGTTACTCAAGTAGATAGGCCGGATGAACAACCAAGGACGTCACGCGTGATTGCTCAAATAACCCTTGCCAAGCAAGTAGGAATGTACTCTCGAAATTGTAAGAGAACAAATTGAAATTTTATTATCAAAAGTGTCTAACCTTTGCTGGTACAAAAGGCGCCTTTTTATAGGCTAGAAACCTTTGTGGTCAAGGATTGGCGGCCCACCAACCTAAACTAGAAAAGGAGCTCGATCCACTCTTGAACATGAGTGGGCCGATTGTTTGACTCCAATAACCAATAAACTATTAATTAAAACACGACTAACAAACCAACTAACAACTAATGACTCGATAATGATCAAAACCAACTAACAACTCATACGACTAACAATGCTAACATTCCTAGTGCTCGGCCCAAGTAGCTAAGGCCGCGCTTGATGCTTCCTTGACTTGGATCAATGTGTAGATGCCTTGATTAGCAACTTCCAAGCCTTCAATGTTCCTATGGAAGCCTTGAGTCAAGGCCGCCATCCGTGCACACATCAGTCCCCTCCACTTGAGAAGGATTTGTCCTCAAATCTGGATGGAAATGAATGATACTAGCAAGAGTTGGAGTACGAAACCTCAAATCTAATGCCACCACATATTGGCCCTCTTAGATTGAATGATACTTGCATACGTCATGATTATTATAATGCGGTGCACATGTCTCTTGGTCAGTTTGAAAATGCTCACAGCCAGCCAAGAAAAACTCATGGCTTTACTCCAATGACTCCTCGAAGATAACGCATATAGCTTCGGTTACATCTTTTTGGATCCTCCAAAATGCAACTGATATAATGAAGAGCACTTTGAACACGTTCAACTGCATTAGACTGATCATCACTTGGAACACTTGTTGCAAAAGGGTAAGAAGGCATAGGACAAGATTCAAGCGCAAGAACCCCCATTGAAACTCCATTACTCCTCCCAACAAGCAAAACAGACTCATGGGTGAAGTTAAATACCAATGGATCGTAAAGGGATACAACACTTAAGAGGCAAACTTCATGAAGATTCTGATACTCACCAATGGAGTTAGGGATGGAGCATGCCATGATCAACTCATTCTCTCCTTGCTTAACCTGCGACAAAGCAACTACTCCCGAAGGCAATGCCCTATCGAGTTCATCAACATTCAAGAGTACATGTTTGCAAATCATGAGTAATACAGGCTGATCAGAATTCACACATTTCCTAACTTCCTTAGCCTTGATTATCATGTTTTGCTTCCTAGTGCTTGATTTAATCAGTGTATGACCCTTGGCCGAATGCTCATTTGTGGAAGTGGAGCAATTTCCAGATTCGGCCGTCTTTTGTTTCCTCTTTTGTCGGTCTAAGTCACATTCTCGTTCCATTGTGCAAGAGAGTGTACTTATTAGATCTACCATCAAAAGTGACATGCTTATCAAATTGCCAGGGTCTTCCTAAAATTACATGGGTAGCATGCATGGGGACAACATCACAAACAACTTCGTCAATGTGGTTGCCAATGGAGAAAGGAAGACGTACCTGTTTGTAGACACGTACTTCACCATCTTCGCTTAGCCATTGTAGTCGGTACGGGTGTGGATGTCTAGTCGTTGGAAGTCCCAAGCTCTCTACCATGGGCAAACTTGCTACATTGGTGCAACTACCATCAATGATGAGACTGCACACTTTGTCACTTCCAACTCCCGAAAGAACAATTCGGTTGGAAACCTTTTGTACGGTTGGAAGGTAGGCTATTAAAGACCCACCCACGTTAGCCTTAACTTGCAAGCACAAGGTCAAGCTCGGATTTTCTGTTCAAACACACCCAAGGCAGTTTCGGATGTTTGTTCAAGACAATAGCAACTAGATGGAATCTCAACAACGTGACGCAATCAACCCTCCTCAGGCTCCCCCCCCAATGGGTTACCCAAGATATTCCCTAGATAGAAGCAAAGACTCCAAGAAAGCCTTTCACCAATGCTCGAGAGTACAAGAAATTGTTCGCTAGACGGACGAAACAAATTTCCAAGAATCAAGAGGTTCAAGAACTTCAAGAAGTAGTAGTGGACCGAAACTTTTGAAATTTTTTTTTCCTTTTTGTAGTCTTGGATACAAGATGTAATCCGTGATTGATTTTGGCAATAAACTTCGGACTTTCTTTCTTGTTTTTCGTTTCTTTTTTTTTTTTTGACTTATACGAACAACACAACACAAGCTTGGCCGATTGGACTATTTTCCGGATTTGGTTCAGCCAATTCACACGCACAAGGAATCTTCAAGAACTTTCAAGGAAGTTATCAAGAACTTCAAGAATTTCAAGATTGTGGTCGAGAAACTCAAGATTCTTGTAGGTTCTCTCAAGATTCACAAATACCAACAAGTTTCACCACAATTCAGATTTGAAAAACCAAGTAAACAAGTTGGATAACTCAAAACAATGATACCAGAAATTATGGACAGCAATAGACAAGCCAACGATGGAACACAAGACAGAATTTCAAGGCACTATGGACGGAACTAGAAGACGCACTTGGACAGATTTGTGGACACAATTATGGGGAGATTCAAGACAACGAACCAACACAAGAACGGACAGAATATTGACGACTCGCGACAGGGTACAAACACGGACAGAAATTCGGCGCAACAAGGGAATAAACTCGGACAGATTTGACACATAAGTAAAATCCAACTACGGCCCGATTGCAAAACACAATGATTGAACACAAAACGGACAGAAATTGACGACGCCAATGGCAAAACAACTTCGGACAGATTTGTGAACAACGAAGAAACAACTAGCGATGCAACAAACAAACAAGACAGCGGAAAAATAGGAACCCTAAAACGAACTAGACAAGAACAAGTACGAGGATATAACGACTTGATACCTCAACCAGCTCTGAAGCCAACTGATACGTTCCTCGGTCAACTCGTTCCGAGACACGTAGCACGATTGCCCAAGGACCTAGAGGGATACTCAACCGTTTGGATTACGGAACCTAGAACCAAGAGGGACGACTCAACTCGATTCAAGGCGGTAGAACGGCGACTCCAATTGAGGTGGTTACTCAAGTAGATAGGCCGGATGAACAACCAAGGACGTCACGCGTGATTGCTCAAATAACCCTTGCCAAGCAAGTAGGAATGTACTCTCGAAATTGTAAGAGAACAAATTGAAATTTTATTATCAAAAGTGTCTAACCTTTGCTGGTACAAAAGGCGCCTTTTTATAGGCTAGAAACCTTTGTGGTCAAGGATTGGCGGCCCACCAACCTAAACTAGAAAAGGAGCTCGATCCACTCTTGAACATGAGTGGGCCGATTGTTTGACTCCAATAACCAATAAACTATTAATTAAAACACGACTAACAAACCAACTAACAACTAATGACTCGATAATGATCAAAACCAACTAACAACTCATACGACTAACAATGCTAACATTCCTAGTGCTCGGCCCAAGTAGCTAAGGCCGCGCTTGATGCTTCCTTGACTTGGATCAATGTGTAGATGCCTTGATTAGCAACTTCCAAGCCTTCAATGTTCCTATGGAAGCCTTGAGTCAAGGCCGCCATCCGTGCACACATCAGTCCCCTCCACTTGAGAAGGATTTGTCCTCAAATCTGGATGGAAATGAATGATACTAGCAAGAGTTGGAGTACGAAACCTCAAATCTAATGCCACCACATATTGGCCCTCTTAGATTGAATGATACTTGCATACGTCATGATTATTATAATGCGGTGCACATGTCTCTTGGTCAGTTTGAAAATGCTCACAGCCAGCCAAGAAAAACTCATGGCTTTACTCCAATGACTCCTCGAAGATAACGCATATAGCTTCGGTTACATCTTTTTGGATCCTCCAAAATGCAACTGATATAATGAAGAGCACTTTGAACACGTTCAACTGCATTAGACTGATCATCACTTGGAACACTTGTTGCAAAAGGGTAAGAAGGCATAGGACAAGATTCAAGCGCAAGAACCCCCATTGAAACTCCATTACTCCTCCCAACAAGCAAAACAGACTCATGGGTGAAGTTAAATACCAATGGATCGTAAAGGGATACAACACTTAAGAGGCAAACTTCATGAAGATTCTGATACTCACCAATGGAGTTAGGGATGGAGCATGCCATGATCAACTCATTCTCTCCTTGCTTAACCTGCGACAAAGCAACTACTCCCGAAGGCAATGCCCTATCGAGTTCATCAACATTCAAGAGTACATGTTTGCAAATCATGAGTAATACAGGCTGATCAGAATTCACACATTTCCTAACTTCCTTAGCCTTGATTATCATGTTTTGCTTCCTAGTGCTTGATTTAATCAGTGTATGACCCTTGGCCGAATGCTCATTTGTGGAAGTGGAGCAATTTCCAGATTCGGCCGTCTTTTGTTTCCTCTTTTGTCGGTCTAAGTCACATTCTCGTTCCATTGTGCAAGAGAGTGTACTTATTAGATCTACCATCAAAAGTGACATGCTTATCAAATTGCCAGGGTCTTCCTAAAATTACATGGGTAGCATGCATGGGGACAACATCACAAACAACTTCGTCAATGTGGTTGCCAATGGAGAAAGGAAGACGTACCTGTTTGTAGACACGTACTTCACCATCTTCGCTTAGCCATTGTAGTCGGTACGGGTGTGGATGTCTAGTCGTTGGAAGTCCCAAGCTCTCTACCATGGGCAAACTTGCTACATTGGTGCAACTACCATCAATGATGAGACTGCACACTTTGTCACTTCCAACTCCCGAAAGAACAATTCGGTTGGAAACCTTTTGTACGGTTGGAAGGTAGGCTATTAAAGACCCACCCACGTTAGCCTTAACTTGCAAGCACAAGGTCAAGCTCGGATTTTCTGTTCAAACACACCCAAGGCAGTTTCGGATGTTTGTTCAAGACAATAGCAACTAGATGGAATCTCAACAACGTGACGCAATCAACCCTCCTCAGGCTCCCCCCCCAATGGGTTACCCAAGATATTCCCTAGATAGAAGCAAAGACTCCAAGAAAGCCTTTCACCAATGCTCGAGAGTACAAGAAATTGTTCGCTAGACGGACGAAACAAATTTCCAAGAATCAAGAGGTTCAAGAACTTCAAGAAGTAGTAGTGGACCGAAACTTTTGAAATTTTTTTTTCCTTTTTGTAGTCTTGGATACAAGATGTAATCCGTGATTGATTTTGGCAATAAACTTCGGACTTTCTTTCTTGTTTTTCGTTTCTTTTTTTTTTTTTGACTTATACGAACAACACAACACAATCTTGGCCGATTGGACTATTTTCCGGATTTGGTTCAGCCAATTCACACGCACAAGGAATCTTCAAGAACTTTCAAGGAAGTTATCAAGAACTTCAAGAATTTCAAGATTGTGGTCGAGAAACTCAAGATTCTTGTAGGTTCTCTCAAGATTCACAAATACCAACAAGTTTCACCACAATTCAGATTTGAAAAACCAAGTAAACAAGTTGGATAACTCAAAACAATGATACCAGAAATTATGGACAGCAATAGACAAGCCAACGATGGAACACAAGACAGAATTTCAAGGCACTATGGACGGAACTAGAAGACGCACTTGGACAGATTTGTGGACACAATTATGGGGAGATTCAAGACAACGAACCAACACAAGAACGGACAGAATATTGACGACTCGCGACAGGGTACAAACACGGACAGAAATTCGGCGCAACAAGGGAATAAACTCGGACAGATTTGACACATAAGTAAAATCCAACTACGGCCCGATTGCAAAACACAATGATTGAACACAAAACGGACAGAAATTGACGACGCCAATGGCAAAACAACTTCGGACAGATTTGTGAACAACGAAGAAACAACTAGCGATGCAACAAACAAACAAGACAGCGGAAAAATAGGAACCCTAAAACGAACTAGACAAGAACAAGTACGAGGATATAACGACTTGATACCTCAACCAGCTCTGAAGCCAACTGATACGTTCCTCGGTCAACTCGTTCCGAGACACGTAGCACGATTGCCCAAGGACCTAGAGGGATACTCAACCGTTTGGATTACGGAACCTAGAACCAAGAGGGACGACTCAACTCGATTCAAGGCGGTAGAACGGCGACTCCAATTGAGGTGGTTACTCAAGTAGATAGGCCGGATGAACAACCAAGGACGTCACGCGTGATTGCTCAAATAACCCTTGCCAAGCAAGTAGGAATGTACTCTCGAAATTGTAAGAGAACAAATTGAAATTTTATTATCAAAAGTGTCTAACCTTTGCTGGTACAAAAGGCGCCTTTTTATAGGCTAGAAACCTTTGTGGTCAAGGATTGGCGGCCCACCAACCTAAACTAGAAAAGGAGCTCGATCCACTCTTGAACATGAGTGGGCCGATTGTTTGACTCCAATAACTAATAAACTATTAATTAAAACACGACTAACTAACAACTAATGACTCGATAATGATCAAACCAACTAACAACTCATACGACTAACAATGCTAACATTCCTAGTGCTCGGCCCAAGTAGCTAAGGCCGCGCTTGATGCTTCCTTGACTTGGATCAATGTGTAGATGCCTTGATTAGCAACTTCCAAGCCTTCAATGTTCCTATGGAAGCCTTCAGTCAAGGCCGCCATCCGTGCACACATCAGTCCCCTCCACTTGAGAAGGATTTGTCCTCAAATCTGGATGGAAATGAATGATACTAGCAAGAGTTGGAGTACGAAACCTCAAATCTAATGCCACCACATATTGGCCCTCTTAGATTGAATGATACTTGCATACGTCATGATTATTATAATGCGGTGCACATGTCTCTTGGTCAGTTTGAAAATGCTCACAGCCAGCCAAGAAAAACTCATGGCTTTACTCCAATGACTCCTCGAAGATAACGCATATAGCTTCGGTTACATCTTTTTGGATCCTCCAAAATGCAACTGATATAATGAAGAACACTTTGAACACGTTCAACTGCATTAGACTGATCATCACTTGGAACACTTGTTGCAAAAGGGTAAGAAGGCATAGGACAAGATTCAACCGCAAGAACCCCCATTGAAACTCCATTACTCCTCCCAACAAGCAAAACAGACTCATGGGTGAAGTTAAATACCAATGGATCGTAAAGGGATACAACACTTAAGAGGCAAACTTCATGAAGATTCTGATATTCACCAATGGAGTTAGGGATGGAGCATGCCATGATCAACTCATTCTCTCCTTGCTTAACCTGCGACAAAGCAACTACTCCCGAAGGCAATGCCCTATCGAGTTCATCAACATTCAAGAGTACATGTTTGCAAATCATGAGTAATACAGGCTGATCAGAATTCACACATTTCCTAACTTCCTTAGCCTTGATTATCATGTTTTGCTTCCTAGTGCTTGATTTAATCAGTGTATGACCCTTGGCCGAATGCTCATTTGTGGAAGTGGAGCAATTTCCAGATTCGGCCGTCTTTTGTTTCCTCTTTTGTCGGTCTAAGTCACATTCTCGTTCCATTGTGCAAGAGAGTGTACTTATTAGATCTACCGTCAAAAGTGACATGCTTATCAAATTGCCAGGGTCTTCCTAAAATTACATGGGTAGCATGCATGGGGACAACATCACAAACAACTTCGTCAATGTGGTTGCCAATGGAGAAAGGAAGACGTACCTGTTTGTAGACACGTACTTCACCATCTTCGCTTAGCCATTGTAGTCGGTACGGGTGTGGATGTCTAGTCGTTGGAAGTCCCAAGCTCTCTACCATGGGCAAACTTGCTACATTGGTGCAACTACCATCAATGATGAGACTGCACACTTTGTCACTTCCAACTCCCGAAAGAACAATTCGGTTGGAAACCTTTTGTACGGTTGGAAGGTAGGCTATTAAAGACCCACCCACGTTAGCCTTAACTTGCAAGCACAAGGTCAAGCTCGGATTTTCTGTTCAAACACACCCAAGGCAGTTTCGGATGTTTGTTCAAGACAATAGCAACTAGATGGAATCTCAACAACGTGACGCAATCAACCCTCCTCAGGCTCCCCCCCCAATGGGTTACCCAAGATATTCCCTAGATAGAAGCAAAGACTCCAAGAAAGCCTTTCACCAATGCTCGAGAGTACAAGAAATTGTTCGCTAGACGGACGAAACAAATTTCCAAGAATCAAGAGGTTCAAGAACTTCAAGAAGTAGTAGTGGACCGAAACTTTTGAAATTTTTTTTTCCTTTTTGTAGTCTTGGATACAAGATGTAATCCGTGATTGATTTTGGCAATAAACTTCGGACTTTCTTTCTTGTTTTTCGTTTCTTTTTTTTTTTTTGACTTATACGAACAACACAACACAAGCTTGGCCGATTGGACTATTTTCCGGATTTGGTTCAGCCAATTCACACGCACAAGGAATCTTCAAGAACTTTCAAGGAAGTTATCAAGAACTTCAAGAATTTCAAGATTGTGGTCGAGAAACTCAAGATTCTTGTAGGTTCTCTCAAGATTCACAAATACCAACAAGTTTCACCACAATTCAGATTTGAAAAACCAAGTAAACAAGTTGGATAACTCAAAACAATGATACCAGAAATTATGGACAGCAATAGACAAGCCAACGATGGAACACAAGACAGAATTTCAAGGCACTATGGACGGAACTAGAAGACGCACTTGGACAGATTTGTGGACACAATTATGGGGAGATTCAAGACAACGAACCAACACAAGAACGGACAGAATATTGACGACTCGCGACAGGGTACAAACACGGACAGAAATTCGGCGCAACAAGGGAATAAACTCGGACAGATTTGACACATAAGTAAAATCCAACTACGGCCCGATTGCAAAACACAATGATTGAACACAAAACGGACAGAAATTGACGACGCCAATGGCAAAACAACTTCGGACAGATTTGTGAACAACGAAGAAACAACTAGCGATGCAACAAACAAACAAGACAGCGGAAAAATAGGAACCCTAAAACGAACTAGACAAGAACAAGTACGAGGATATAACGACTTGATACCTCAACCAGCTCTGAAGCCAACTGATACGTTCCTCGGTCAACTCGTTCCGAGACACGTAGCACGATTGCCCAAGGACCTAGAGGGATACTCAACCGTTTGGATTACGGAACCTAGAACCAAGAGGGACGACTCAACTCGATTCAAGGCGGTAGAACGGCGACTCCAATTGAGGTGGTTACTCAAGTAGATAGGCCGGATGAACAACCAAGGACGTCACGCGTGATTGCTCAAATAACCCTTGCCAAGCAAGTAGGAATGTACTCTCGAAATTGTAAGAGAACAAATTGAAATTTTATTATCAAAAGTGTCTAACCTTTGCTGGTACAAAAGGCGCCTTTTTATAGGCTAGAAACCTTTGTGGTCAAGGATTGGCGGCCCACCAACCTAAACTAGAAAAGGAGCTCGATCCACTCTTGAACATGAGTGGGCCGATTGTTTGACTCCAATAACCAATAAACTATTAATTAAAACACGACTAACAAACCAACTAACAACTAATGACTCGATAATGATCAAAACCAACTAACAACTCATACGACTAACAATGCTAACATTCCTAGTGCTCGGCCCAAGTAGCTAAGGCCGCGCTTGATGCTTCCTTGACTTGGATCAATGTGTAGATGCCTTGATTAGCAACTTCCAAGCCTTCAATGTTCCTATGGAAGCCTTGAGTCAAGGCCGCCATCCGTGCACACATCAGTCCCCTCCACTTGAGAAGGATTTGTCCTCAAATCTGGATGGAAATGAATGATACTAGCAAGAGTTGGAGTACGAAACCTCAAATCTAATGCCACCACATATTGGCCCTCTTAGATTGAACGATACTTGCATACGTCATGATTATTATAATGCGGTGCACATGTCTCTTGGTCAGTTTGAAAATGCTCACAGCCAGCCAAGAAAAACTCATGGCTTTACTCCAATGACTCCTCGAAGATAACGCATATAGCTTCGGTTACATCTTTTTGGATCCTCCAAAATGCAACTGATATAATGAAGAGCACTTTGAACACGTTCAACTGCATTAGACTGATCATCACTTGGAACACTTGTTGCAAAAGGGTAAGAAGGCATAGGACAAGATTCAAGCGCAAGAACCCCCATTGAAACTCCATTACTCCTCCCAACAAGCAAAACAGACTCATGGGTGAAGTTAAATACCAATGGATCGTAAAGGGATACAACACTTAAGAGGCAAACTTCATGAAGATTCTGATACTCACCAATGGAGTTAGGGATGGAGCATGCCATGATCAACTCATTCTCTCCTTGCTTAACCTGCGACAAAGCAACTACTCCCGAAGGCAATGCCCTATCGAGTTCATCAACATTCAAGAGTACATGTTTGCAAATCATGAGTAATACAGGCTGATCAGAATTCACACATTTCCTAACTTCCTTAGCCTTGATTATCATGTTTTGCTTCCTAGTGCTTGATTTAATCAGTGTATGACCCTTGGCCGAATGCTCATTTGTGGAAGTGGAGCAATTTCCAGATTCGGCCGTCTTTTGTTTCCTCTTTTGTCGGTCTAAGTCACATTCTCGTTCCATTGTGCAAGAGAGTGTACTTATTAGATCTACCATCAAAAGTGACATGCTTATCAAATTGCCAGGGTCTTCCTAAAATTACATGGGTAGCATGCATGGGGACAACATCACAAACAACTTCGTCAATGTGGTTGCCAATGGAGAAAGGAAGACGTACCTGTTTGTAGACACGTACTTCACCATCTTCGCTTAGCCATTGTAGTCGGTACGGGTGTGGATGTCTAGTCGTTGGAAGTCCCAAGCTCTCTACCATGGGCAAACTTGCTACATTGGTGCAACTACCATCAATGATGAGACTGCACACTTTGTCACTTCCAACTCCCGAAAGAACAATTCGGTTGGAAACCTTTTGTACGGTTGGAAGGTAGGCTATTAAAGACCCACCCACGTTAGCCTTAACTTGCAAGCACAAGGTCAAGCTCGGATTTTCTGTTCAAACACACCCAAGGCAGTTTCGGATGTTTGTTCAAGACAATAGCAACTAGATGGAATCTCAACAACGTGACGCAATCAACCCTCCTCAGGCTCCCCCCCCAATGGGTTACCCAAGATATTCCCTAGATAGAAGCAAAGACTCCAAGAAAGCCTTTCACCAATGCTCGAGAGTACAAGAAATTGTTCGCTAGACGGACGAAACAAATTTCCAAGAATCAAGAGGTTCAAGAACTTCAAGAAGTAGTAGTGGACCGAAACTTTTGAAATTTTTTTTTCCTTTTTGTAGTCTTGGATACAAGATGTAATCCGTGATTGATTTTGGCAATAAACTTCGGACTTTCTTTCTTGTTTTTCGTTTCTTTTTTTTTTTTTGACTTATACGAACAACACAACACAAGCTTGGCCGATTGGACTATTTTCCGGATTTGGTTCAGCCAATTCACACGCACAAGGAATCTTCAAGAACTTTCAAGGAAGTTATCAAGAACTTCAAGAATTTCAAGATTGTGGTCGAGAAACTCAAGATTCTTGTAGGTTCTCTCAAGATTCACAAATACCAACAAGTTTCACCACAATTCAGATTTGAAAAACCAAGTAAACAAGTTGGATAACTCAAAACAATGATACCAGAAATTATGGACAGCAATAGACAAGCCAACGATGGAACACAAGACAGAATTTCAAGGCACTATGGACGGAACTAGAAGACGCACTTGGACAGATTTGTGGACACAATTATGGGGAGATTCAAGACAACGAACCAACACAAGAACGGACAGAATATTGACGACTCGCGACAGGGTACAAACACGGACAGAAATTCGGCGCAACAAGGGAATAAACTCGGACAGATTTGACACATAAGTAAAATCCAACTACGGCCCGATTGCAAAACACAATGATTGAACACAAAACGGACAGAAATTGACGACGCCAATGGCAAAACAACTTCGGACAGATTTGTGAACAACGAAGAAACAACTAGCGATGCAACAAACAAACAAGACAGCGGAAAAATAGGAACCCTAAAACGAACTAGACAAGAACAAGTACGAGGATATAACGACTTGATACCTCAACCAGCTCTGAAGCCAACTGATACGTTCCTCGGTCAACTCGTTCCGAGACACGTAGCACGATTGCCCAAGGACCTAGAGGGATACTCAACCGTTTGGATTACGGAACCTAGAACCAAGAGGGACGACTCAACTCGATTCAAGGCGGTAGAACGGCGACTCCAATTGAGGTGGTTACTCAAGTAGATAGGCCGGATGAACAACCAAGGACGTCACGCGTGATTGCTCAAATAACCCTTGCCAAGCAAGTAGGAATGTACTCTCGAAATTGTAAGAGAACAAATTGAAATTTTATTATCAAAAGTGTCTAACCTTTGCTGGTACAAAAGGCGCCTTTTTATAGGCTAGAAACCTTTGTGGTCAAGGATTGGCGGCCCACCAACCTAAACTAGAAAAGGAGCTCGATCCACTCTTGAACATGAGTGGGCCGATTGTTTGACTCCAATAACCAATAAACTATTAATTAAAACACGACTAACAAACCAACTAACAACTAATGACTCGATAATGATCAAAACCAACTAACAACTCATACGACTAACAATGCTAACATTCCTAGTGCTCGGCCCAAGTAGCTAAGGCCGCGCTTGATGCTTCCTTGACTTGGATCAATGTGTAGATGCCTTGATTAGCAACTTCCAAGCCTTCAATGTTCCTATGGAAGCCTTGAGTCAAGGCCGCCATCCGTGCACACATCAGTCCCCTCCACTTGAGAAGGATTTGTCCTCAAATCTGGATGGAAATGAATGATACTAGCAAGAGTTGGAGTACGAAACCTCAAATCTAATGCCACCACATATTGGCCCTCTTAGATTGAACGATACTTGCATACGTCATGATTATTATAATGCGGTGCACATGTCTCTTGGTCAGTTTGAAAATGCTCACAGCCAGCCAAGAAAAACTCATGGCTTTACTCCAATGACTCCTCGAAGATAACGCATATAGCTTCGGTTACATCTTTTTGGATCCTCCAAAATGCAACTGATATAATGAAGAGCACTTTGAACACGTTCAACTGCATTAGACTGATCATCACTTGGAACACTTGTTGCAAAAGGGTAAGAAGGCATAGGACAAGATTCAAGCGCAAGAACCCCCATTGAAACTCCATTACTCCTCCCAACAAGCAAAACAGACTCATGGGTGAAGTTAAATACCAATGGATCGTAAAGGGATACAACACTTAAGAGGCAAACTTCATGAAGATTCTGATACTCACCAATGGAGTTAGGGATGGAGCATGCCATGATCAACTCATTCTCTCCTTGCTTAACCTGCGACAAAGCAACTACTCCCGAAGGCAATGCCCTATCGAGTTCATCAACATTCAAGAGTACATGTTTGCAAATCATGAGTAATACAGGCTGATCAGAATTCACACATTTCCTAACTTCCTTAGCCTTGATTATCATGTTTTGCTTCCTAGTGCTTGATTTAATCAGTGTATGACCCTTGGCCGAATGCTCATTTGTGGAAGTGGAGCAATTTCCAGATTCGGCCGTCTTTTGTTTCCTCTTTTGTCGGTCTAAGTCACATTCTCGTTCCATTGTGCAAGAGAGTGTACTTATTAGATCTACCATCAAAAGTGACATGCTTATCAAATTGCCAGGGTCTTCCTAAAATTACATGGGTAGCATGCATGGGGACAACATCACAAACAACTTCGTCAATGTGGTTGCCAATGGAGAAAGGAAGACGTACCTGTTTGTAGACACGTACTTCACCATCTTCGCTTAGCCATTGTAGTCGGTACGGGTGTGGATGTCTAGTCGTTGGAAGTCCCAAGCTCTCTACCATGGGCAAACTTGCTACATTGGTGCAACTACCATCAATGATGAGACTGCACACTTTGTCACTTCCAACTCCCGAAAGAACAATTCGGTTGGAAACCTTTTGTACGGTTGGAAGGTAGGCTATTAAAGACCCACCCACGTTAGCCTTAACTTGCAAGCACAAGGTCAAGCTCGGATTTTCTGTTCAAACACACCCAAGGCAGTTTCGGATGTTTGTTCAAGACAATAGCAACTAGATGGAATCTCAACAACGTGACGCAATCAACCCTCCTCAGGCTCCCCCCCCAATGGGTTACCCAAGATATTCCCTAGATAGAAGCAAAGACTCCAAGAAAGCCTTTCACCAATGCTCGAGAGTACAAGAAATTGTTCGCTAGACGGACGAAACAAATTTCCAAGAATCAAGAGGTTCAAGAACTTCAAGAAGTAGTAGTGGACCGAAACTTTTGAAATTTTTTTTTCCTTTTTGTAGTCTTGGATACAAGATGTAATCCGTGATTGATTTTGGCAATAAACTTCGGACTTTCTTTCTTGTTTTTCGTTTCTTTTTTTTTTTTTGACTTATACGAACAACACAACACAAGCTTGGCCGATTGGACTATTTTCCGGATTTGGTTCAGCCAATTCACACGCACAAGGAATCTTCAAGAACTTTCAAGGAAGTTATCAAGAACTTCAAGAATTTCAAGATTGTGGTCGAGAAACTCAAGATTCTTGTAGGTTCTCTCAAGATTCACAAATACCAACAAGTTTCACCACAATTCAGATTTGAAAAACCAAGTAAACAAGTTGGATAACTCAAAACAATGATACCAGAAATTATGGACAGCAATAGACAAGCCAACGATGGAACACAAGACAGAATTTCAAGGCACTATGGACGGAACTAGAAGACGCACTTGGACAGATTTGTGGACACAATTATGGGGAGATTCAAGACAACGAACCAACACAAGAACGGACAGAATATTGACGACTCGCGACAGGGTACAAACACGGACAGAAATTCGGCGCAACAAGGGAATAAACTCGGACAGATTTGACACATAAGTAAAATCCAACTACGGCCCGATTGCAAAACACAATGATTGAACACAAAACGGACAGAAATTGACGACGCCAATGGCAAAACAACTTCGGACAGATTTGTGAACAACGAAGAAACAACTAGCGATGCAACAAACAAACAAGACAGCGGAAAAATAGGAACCCTAAAACGAACTAGACAAGAACAAGTACGAGGATATAACGACTTGATACCTCAACCAGCTCTGAAGCCAACTGATACGTTCCTCGGTCAACTCGTTCCGAGACACGTAGCACGATTGCCCAAGGACCTAGAGGGATACTCAACCGTTTGGATTACGGAACCTAGAACCAAGAGGGACGACTCAACTCGATTCAAGGCGGTAGAACGGCGACTCCAATTGAGGTGGTTACTCAAGTAGATAGGCCGGATGAACAACCAAGGACGTCACGCGTGATTGCTCAAATAACCCTTGCCAAGCAAGTAGGAATGTACTCTCGAAATTGTAAGAGAACAAATTGAAATTTTATTATCAAAAGTGTCTAACCTTTGCTGGTACAAAAGGCGCCTTTTTATAGGCTAGAAACCTTTGTGGTCAAGGATTGGCGGCCCACCAACCTAAACTAGAAAAGGAGCTCGATCCACTCTTGAACATGAGTGGGCCGATTGTTTGACTCCAATAACCAATAAACTATTAATTAAAACACGACTAACAAACCAACTAACAACTAATGACTCGATAATGATCAAAACCAACTAACAACTCATACGACTAACAATGCTAACATTCCTAGTGCTCGGCCCAAGTAGCTAAGGCCGCGCTTGATGCTTCCTTGACTTGGATCAATGTGTAGATGCCTTGATTAGCAACTTCCAAGCCTTCAATGTTCCTATGGAAGCCTTGAGTCAAGGCCGCCATCCGTGCACACATCAGTCCCCTCCACTTGAGAAGGATTTGTCCTCAAATCTGGATGGAAATGAATGATACTAGCAAGAGTTGGAGTACGAAACCTCAAATCTAATGCCACCACATATTGGCCCTCTTAGATTGAATGATACTTGCATACGTCATGATTATTATAATGCGGTGCACATGTCTCTTGGTCAGTTTGAAAATGCTCACAGCCAGCCAAGAAAAACTCATGGCTTTACTCCAATGACTCCTCGAAGATAACGCATATAGCTTCGGTTACATCTTTTTGGATCCTCCAAAATGCAACTGATATAATGAAGAGCACTTTGAACACGTTCAACTGCATTAGACTGATCATCACTTGGAACACTTGTTGCAAAAGGGTAAGAAGGCATAGGACAAGATTCAAGCGCAAGAACCCCCATTGAAACTCCATTACTCCTCCCAACAAGCAAAACAGACTCATGGGTGAAGTTAAATACCAATGGATCGTAAAGGGATACAACACTTAAGAGGCAAACTTCATGAAGATTCTGATACTCACCAATGGAGTTAGGGATGGAGCATGCCATGATCAACTCATTCTCTCCTTGCTTAACCTGCGACAAAGCAACTACTCCCGAAGGCAATGCCCTATCGAGTTCATCAACATTCAAGAGTACATGTTTGCAAATCATGAGTAATACAGGCTGATCAGAATTCACACATTTCCTAACTTCCTTAGCCTTGATTATCATGTTTTGCTTCCTAGTGCTTGATTTAATCAGTGTATGACCCTTGGCCGAATGCTCATTTGTGGAAGTGGAGCAATTTCCAGATTCGGCCGTCTTTTGTTTCCTCTTTTGTCGGTCTAAGTCACATTCTCGTTCCATTGTGCAAGAGAGTGTACTTATTAGATCTACCATCAAAAGTGACATGCTTATCAAATTGCCAGGGTCTTCCTAAAATTACATGGGTAGCATGCATGGGGACAACATCACAAACAACTTCGTCAATGTGGTTGCCAATGGAGAAAGGAAGACGTACCTGTTTGTAGACACGTACTTCACCATCTTCGCTTAGCCATTGTAGTCGGTACGGGTGTGGATGTCTAGTCGTTGGAAGTCCCAAGCTCTCTACCATGGGCAAACTTGCTACATTGGTGCAACTACCATCAATGATGAGACTGCACACTTTGTCACTTCCAACTCCCGAAAGAACAATTCGGTTGGAAACCTTTTGTACGGTTGGAAGGTAGGCTATTAAAGACCCACCCACGTTAGCCTTAACTTGCAAGCACAAGGTCAAGCTCGGATTTTCTGTTCAAACACACCCAAGGCAGTTTCGGATGTTTGTTCAAGACAATAGCAACTAGATGGAATCTCAACAACGTGACGCAATCAACCCTCCTCAGGCTCCCCCCCCAATGGGTTACCCAAGATATTCCCTAGATAGAAGCAAAGACTCCAAGAAAGCCTTTCACCAATGCTCGAGAGTACAAGAAATTGTTCGCTAGACGGACGAAACAAATTTCCAAGAATCAAGAGGTTCAAGAACTTCAAGAAGTAGTAGTGGACCGAAACTTTTGAAATTTTTTTTTCCTTTTTGTAGTCTTGGATACAAGATGTAATCCGTGATTGATTTTGGCAATAAACTTCGGACTTTCTTTCTTGTTTTTCGTTTCTTTTTTTTTTTTTGACTTATACGAACAACACAACACAAGCTTGGCCGATTGGACTATTTTCCGGATTTGGTTCAGCCAATTCACACGCACAAGGAATCTTCAAGAACTTTCAAGGAAGTTATCAAGAACTTCAAGAATTTCAAGATTGTGGTCGAGAAACTCAAGATTCTTGTAGGTTCTCTCAAGATTCACAAATACCAACAAGTTTCACCACAATTCAGATTTGAAAAACCAAGTAAACAAGTTGGATAACTCAAAACAATGATACCAGAAATTATGGACAGCAATAGACAAGCCAACGATGGAACACAAGACAGAATTTCAAGGCACTATGGACGGAACTAGAAGACGCACTTGGACAGATTTGTGGACACAATTATGGGGAGATTCAAGACAACGAACCAACACAAGAACGGACAGAATATTGACGACTCGCGACAGGGTACAAACACGGACAGAAATTCGGCGCAACAAGGGAATAAACTCGGACAGATTTGACACATAAGTAAAATCCAACTACGGCCCGATTGCAAAACACAATGATTGAACACAAAACGGACAGAAATTGACGACGCCAATGGCAAAACAACTTCGGACAGATTTGTGAACAACGAAGAAACAACTAGCGATGCAACAAACAAACAAGACAGCGGAAAAATAGGAACCCTAAAACGAACTAGACAAGAACAAGTACGAGGATATAACGACTTGATACCTCAACCAGCTCTGAAGCCAACTGATACGTTCCTCGGTCAACTCGTTCCGAGACACGTAGCACGATTGCCCAAGGACCTAGAGGGATACTCAACCGTTTGGATTACGGAACCTAGAACCAAGAGGGACGACTCAACTCGATTCAAGGCGGTAGAACGGCGACTCCAATTGAGGTGGTTACTCAAGTAGATAGGCCGGATGAACAACCAAGGACGTCACGCGTGATTGCTCAAATAACCCTTGCCAAGCAAGTAGGAATGTACTCTCGAAATTGTAAGAGAACAAATTGAAATTTTATTATCAAAAGTGTCTAACCTTTGCTGGTACAAAAGGCGCCTTTTTATAGGCTAGAAACCTTTGTGGTCAAGGATTGGCGGCCCACCAACCTAAACTAGAAAAGGAGCTCGATCCACTCTTGAACATGAGTGGGCCGATTGTTTGACTCCAATAACCAATAAACTATTAATTAAAACACGACTAACAAACCAACTAACAACTAATGACTCGATAATGATCAAAACCAACTAACAACTCATACGACTAACAATGCTAACATTCCTAGTGCTCGGCCCAAGTAGCTAAGGCCGCGCTTGATGCTTCCTTGACTTGGATCAATGTGTAGATGCCTTGATTAGCAACTTCCAAGCCTTCAATGTTCCTATGGAAGCCTTGAGTCAAGGCCGCCATCCGTGCACACATCAGTCCCCTCCACTTGAGAAGGATTTGTCCTCAAATCTGGATGGAAATGAATGATACTAGCAAGAGTTGGAGTACGAAACCTCAAATCTAATGCCACCACATATTGGCCCTCTTAGATTGAATGATACTTGCATACGTCATGATTATTATAATGCGGTGCACATGTCTCTTGGTCAGTTTGAAAATGCTCACAGCCAGCCAAGAAAAACTCATGGCTTTACTCCAATGACTCCTCGAAGATAACGCATATAGCTTCGGTTACATCTTTTTGGATCCTCCAAAATGCAACTGATATAATGAAGAGCACTTTGAACACGTTCAACTGCATTAGACTGATCATCACTTGGAACACTTGTTGCAAAAGGGTAAGAAGGCATAGGACAAGATTCAAGCGCAAGAACCCCCATTGAAACTCCATTACTCCTCCCAACAAGCAAAACAGACTCATGGGTGAAGTTAAATACCAATGGATCGTAAAGGGATACAACACTTAAGAGGCAAACTTCATGAAGATTCTGATACTCACCAATGGAGTTAGGGATGGAGCATGCCATGATCAACTCATTCTCTCCTTGCTTAACCTGCGACAAAGCAACTACTCCCGAAGGCAATGCCCTATCGAGTTCATCAACATTCAAGAGTACATGTTTGCAAATCATGAGTAATACAGGCTGATCAGAATTCACACATTTCCTAACTTCCTTAGCCTTGATTATCATGTTTTGCTTCCTAGTGCTTGATTTAATCAGTGTATGACCCTTGGCCGAATGCTCATTTGTGGAAGTGGAGCAATTTCCAGATTCGGCCGTCTTTTGTTTCCTCTTTTGTCGGTCTAAGTCACATTCTCGTTCCATTGTGCAAGAGAGTGTACTTATTAGATCTACCATCAAAAGTGACATGCTTATCAAATTGCCAGGGTCTTCCTAAAATTACATGGGTAGCATGCATGGGGACAACATCACAAACAACTTCGTCAATGTGGTTGCCAATGGAGAAAGGAAGACGTACCTGTTTGTAGACACGTACTTCACCATCTTCGCTTAGCCATTGTAGTCGGTACGGGTGTGGATGTCTAGTCGTTGGAAGTCCCAAGCTCTCTACCATGGGCAAACTTGCTACATTGGTGCAACTACCATCAATGATGAGACTGCACACTTTGTCACTTCCAACTCCCGAAAGAACAATTCGGTTGGAAACCTTTTGTACGGTTGGAAGGTAGGCTATTAAAGACCCACCCACGTTAGCCTTAACTTGCAAGCACAAGGTCAAGCTCGGATTTTCTGTTCAAACACACCCAAGGCAGTTTCGGATGTTTGTTCAAGACAATAGCAACTAGATGGAATCTCAACAACGTGACGCAATCAACCCTCCTCAGGCTCCCCCCCCAATGGGTTACCCAAGATATTCCCTAGATAGAAGCAAAGACTCCAAGAAAGCCTTTCACCAATGCTCGAGAGTACAAGAAATTGTTCGCTAGACGGACGAAACAAATTTCCAAGAATCAAGAGGTTCAAGAACTTCAAGAAGTAGTAGTGGACCGAAACTTTTGAAATTTTTTTTTCCTTTTTGTAGTCTTGGATACAAGATGTAATCCGTGATTGATTTTGGCAATAAACTTCGGACTTTCTTTCTTGTTTTTCGTTTCTTTTTTTTTTTTTGACTTATACGAACAACACAACACAAGCTTGGCCGATTGGACTATTTTCCGGATTTGGTTCAGCCAATTCACACGCACAAGGAATCTTCAAGAACTTTCAAGGAAGTTATCAAGAACTTCAAGAATTTCAAGATTGTGGTCGAGAAACTCAAGATTCTTGTAGGTTCTCTCAAGATTCACAAATACCAACAAGTTTCACCACAATTCAGATTTGAAAAACCAAGTAAACAAGTTGGATAACTCAAAACAATGATACCAGAAATTATGGACAGCAATAGACAAGCCAACGATGGAACACAAGACAGAATTTCAAGGCACTATGGACGGAACTAGAAGACGCACTTGGACAGATTTGTGGACACAATTATGGGGAGATTCAAGACAACGAACCAACACAAGAACGGACAGAATATTGACGACTCGCGACAGGGTACAAACACGGACAGAAATTCGGCGCAACAAGGGAATAAACTCGGACAGATTTGACACATAAGTAAAATCCAACTACGGCCCGATTGCAAAACACAATGATTGAACACAAAACGGACAGAAATTGACGACGCCAATGGCAAAACAACTTCGGACAGATTTGTGAACAACGAAGAAACAACTAGCGATGCAACAAACAAACAAGACAGCGGAAAAATAGGAACCCTAAAACGAACTAGACAAGAACAAGTACGAGGATATAACGACTTGATACCTCAACCAGCTCTGAAGCCAACTGATACGTTCCTCGGTCAACTCGTTCCGAGACACGTAGCACGATTGCCCAAGGACCTAGAGGGATACTCAACCGTTTGGATTACGGAACCTAGAACCAAGAGGGACGACTCAACTCGATTCAAGGCGGTAGAACGGCGACTCCAATTGAGGTGGTTACTCAAGTAGATAGGCCGGATGAACAACCAAGGACGTCACGCGTGATTGCTCAAATAACCCTTGCCAAGCAAGTAGGAATGTACTCTCGAAATTGTAAGAGAACAAATTGAAATTTTATTATCAAAAGTGTCTAACCTTTGCTGGTACAAAAGGCGCCTTTTTATAGGCTAGAAACCTTTGTGGTCAAGGATTGGCGGCCCACCAACCTAAACTAGAAAAGGAGCTCGATCCACTCTTGAACATGAGTGGGCCGATTGTTTGACTCCAATAACCAATAAACTATTAATTAAAACACGACTAACAAACCAACTAACAACTAATGACTCGATAATGATCAAAACCAACTAACAACTCATACGACTAACAATGCTAACATTCCTAGTGCTCGGCCCAAGTAGCTAAGGCCGCGCTTGATGCTTCCTTGACTTGGATCAATGTGTAGATGCCTTGATTAGCAACTTCCAAGCCTTCAATGTTCCTATGGAAGCCTTGAGTCAAGGCCGCCATCCGTGCACACATCAGTCCCCTCCACTTGAGAAGGATTTGTCCTCAAATCTGGATGGAAATGAATGATACTAGCAAGAGTTGGAGTACGAAACCTCAAATCTAATGCCACCACATATTGGCCCTCTTAGATTGAATGATACTTGCATACGTCATGATTATTATAATGCGGTGCACATGTCTCTTGGTCAGTTTGAAAATGCTCACAGCCAGCCAAGAAAAACTCATGGCTTTACTCCAATGACTCCTCGAAGATAACGCATATAGCTTCGGTTACATCTTTTTGGATCCTCCAAAATGCAACTGATATAATGAAGAGCACTTTGAACACGTTCAACTGCATTAGACTGATCATCACTTGGAACACTTGTTGCAAAAGGGTAAGAAGGCATAGGACAAGATTCAAGCGCAAGAACCCCCATTGAAACTCCATTACTCCTCCCAACAAGCAAAACAGACTCATGGGTGAAGTTAAATACCAATGGATCGTAAAGGGATACAACACTTAAGAGGCAAACTTCATGAAGATTCTGATACTCACCAATGGAGTTAGGGATGGAGCATGCCATGATCAACTCATTCTCTCCTTGCTTAACCTGCGACAAAGCAACTACTCCCGAAGGCAATGCCCTATCGAGTTCATCAACATTCAAGAGTACATGTTTGCAAATCATGAGTAATACAGGCTGATCAGAATTCACACATTTCCTAACTTCCTTAGCCTTGATTATCATGTTTTGCTTCCTAGTGCTTGATTTAATCAGTGTATGACCCTTGGCCGAATGCTCATTTGTGGAAGTGGAGCAATTTCCAGATTCGGCCGTCTTTTGTTTCCTCTTTTGTCGGTCTAAGTCACATTCTCGTTCCATTGTGCAAGAGAGTGTACTTATTAGATCTACCATCAAAAGTGACATGCTTATCAAATTGCCAGGGTCTTCCTAAAATTACATGGGTAGCATGCATGGGGACAACATCACAAACAACTTCGTCAATGTGGTTGCCAATGGAGAAAGGAAGACGTACCTGTTTGTAGACACGTACTTCACCATCTTCGCTTAGCCATTGTAGTCGGTACGGGTGTGGATGTCTAGTCGTTGGAAGTCCCAAGCTCTCTACCATGGGCAAACTTGCTACATTGGTGCAACTACCATCAATGATGAGACTGCACACTTTGTCACTTCCAACTCCCGAAAGAACAATTCGGTTGGAAACCTTTTGTACGGTTGGAAGGTAGGCTATTAAAGACCCACCCACGTTAGCCTTAACTTGCAAGCACAAGGTCAAGCTCGGATTTTCTGTTCAAACACACCCAAGGCAGTTTCGGATGTTTGTTCAAGACAATAGCAACTAGATGGAATCTCAACAACGTGACGCAATCAACCCTCCTCAGGCTCCCCCCCCAATGGGTTACCCAAGATATTCCCTAGATAGAAGCAAAGACTCCAAGAAAGCCTTTCACCAATGCTCGAGAGTACAAGAAATTGTTCGCTAGACGGACGAAACAAATTTCCAAGAATCAAGAGGTTCAAGAACTTCAAGAAGTAGTAGTGGACCGAAACTTTTGAAATTTTTTTTTCCTTTTTGTAGTCTTGGATACAAGATGTAATCCGTGATTGATTTTGGCAATAAACTTCGGACTTTCTTTCTTGTTTTTCGTTTCTTTTTTTTTTTTTGACTTATACGAACAACACAACACAATCTTGGCCGATTGGACTATTTTCCGGATTTGGTTCAGCCAATTCACACGCACAAGGAATCTTCAAGAACTTTCAAGGAAGTTATCAAGAACTTCAAGAATTTCAAGATTGTGGTCGAGAAACTCAAGATTCTTGTAGGTTCTCTCAAGATTCACAAATACCAACAAGTTTCACCACAATTCAGATTTGAAAAACCAAGTAAACAAGTTGGATAACTCAAAACAATGATACCAGAAATTATGGACAGCAATAGACAAGCCAACGATGGAACACAAGACAGAATTTCAAGGCACTATGGACGGAACTAGAAGACGCACTTGGACAGATTTGTGGACACAATTATGGGGAGATTCAAGACAACGAACCAACACAAGAACGGACAGAATATTGACGACTCGCGACAGGGTACAAACACGGACAGAAATTCGGCGCAACAAGGGAATAAACTCGGACAGATTTGACACATAAGTAAAATCCAACTACGGCCCGATTGCAAAACACAATGATTGAACACAAAACGGACAGAAATTGACGACGCCAATGGCAAAACAACTTCGGACAGATTTGTGAACAACGAAGAAACAACTAGCGATGCAACAAACAAACAAGACAGCGGAAAAATAGGAACCCTAAAACGAACTAGACAAGAACAAGTACGAGGATATAACGACTTGATACCTCAACCAGCTCTGAAGCCAACTGATACGTTCCTCGGTCAACTCGTTCCGAGACACGTAGCACGATTGCCCAAGGACCTAGAGGGATACTCAACCGTTTGGATTACGGAACCTAGAACCAAGAGGGACGACTCAACTCGATTCAAGGCGGTAGAACGGCGACTCCAATTGAGGTGGTTACTCAAGTAGATAGGCCGGATGAACAACCAAGGACGTCACGCGTGATTGCTCAAATAACCCTTGCCAAGCAAGTAGGAATGTACTCTCGAAATTGTAAGAGAACAAATTGAAATTTTATTATCAAAAGTGTCTAACCTTTGCTGGTACAAAAGGCGCCTTTTTATAGGCTAGAAACCTTTGTGGTCAAGGATTGGCGGCCCACCAACCTAAACTAGAAAAGGAGCTCGATCCACTCTTGAACATGAGTGGGCCGATTGTTTGACTCCAATAACCAATAAACTATTAATTAAAACACGACTAACAAACCAACTAACAACTAATGACTCGATAATGATCAAAACCAACTAACAACTCATACGACTAACAATGCTAACATTCCTAGTGCTCGGCCCAAGTAGCTAAGGCCGCGCTTGATGCTTCCTTGACTTGGATCAATGTGTAGATGCCTTGATTAGCAACTTCCAAGCCTTCAATGTTCCTATGGAAGCCTTGAGTCAAGGCCGCCATCCGTGCACACATCAGTCCCCTCCACTTGAGAAGGATTTGTCCTCAAATCTGGATGGAAATGAATGATACTAGCATATAAAAAGGCGCCTTTTGTACCAGCAAAGGTTAGACACTTTTGATAATAAAATTTCAATTTGTTCTCTTACAATTTCGAGAGTACATTCCTACTTGCTTGGCAAGGGTTATTTGAGCAATCACGCGTGACGTCCTTGGTTGTTCATCCGGCCTATCTACTTGAGTAACCACCTCAATTGGAGTCGCCGTTCTACCGCCTTGAATCGAGTTGAGTCGTCCCTCTTGGTTCTAGGTTCCGTAATCCAAACGGTTGAGTATCCCTCTAGGTCCTTGGGCAATCGTGCTACGTGTCTCGGAACGAGTTGACCGAGGAACGTATCAGTTGGCTTCAGAGCTGGTTGAGGTATCAAGTCGTTATATCCTTGTTTACTTGGTTTTTCAAATCTGAATTGTGGTGAAACTTGTTGGTATTTGTGAATCTTGAGAGAACCTACAAGAATCTTGAGTTTCTCGACCACAATCTTGAAATTCTTGAAGTTCTTGATAACTTCCTTGAAAGTTCTTGAAGATTCCTTGTGCGTGTGAATTGGCTGAACCAAATCCGGAAAATAGTCCAATCGGCCAAGCTTGTGTTGTGTTGTTCGTATAAGTCAAAAAAAAAAAAAGAAACGAAAAACAAGAAAGAAAGTCCGAAGTTTATTGCCAAAATCAATCACGGATTACATCTTGTATCCAAGACTACAAAAAGGAAAAAAAAATTTCAAAAGTTTCGGTCCACTACTACTTCTTGAAGTTCTTGAACCTCTTGATTCTTGGAAATTTGTTTCGTCCGTCTAGCGAACAATTTCTTGTACTCTCGAGCATTGGTGAAAGGCTTTCTTGGAGTCTTTGCTTCTATCTAGGGAATATCTTGGGTAACCCATTGGGGGGGGAGCCTGAGGAGGGTTGATTGCGTCACGTTGTTGAGATTCCATCTAGTTGCTATTGTCTTGAACAAACATCCGAAACTGCCTTGGGTGTGTTTGAACAGAAAATCCGAGCTTGACCTTGTGCTTGCAAGTTAAGGCTAACGTGGGTGGGTCTTTAATAGCCTACCTTCCAACCGTACAAAAGGTTTCCAACCGAATTGTTCTTTCGGGAGTTGGAAGTGACAAAGTGTGCAGTCTCATCATTGATGGTAGTTGCACCAATGTAGCAAGTTTGCCCATGGTAGAGAGCTTGGGACTTCCAACGACTAGACATCCACACCCGTACCGACTACAATGGCTAAGCGAAGATGGTGAAGTACGTGTCTACAAACAGGTACGTCTTCCTTTCTCCATTGGCAACCACATTGACGAAGTTGTTTGTGATGTTGTCCCCATGCATGCTACCCATGTAATTTTAGGAAGACCCTGGCAATTTGATAAGCATGTCACTTTTGATGGTAGATCTAATAAGTACACTCTCTTGCACAATGGAACGAGAATGTGACTTAGACCGACAAAAGAGGAAACAAAAGACGGCCGAATCTGGAAATTGCTCCACTTCCACAAATGAGCATTCGGCCAAGGGTCATACACTGATTAAATCAAGCACTAGGAAGCAAAACATGATAATCAAGGCTAAGGAAGTTAGGAAATGTGTGAATTCTGATCAGCCTGTATTACTCATGATTTGCAAACATGTACTCTTGAATGTTGATGAACTCGATAGGGCATTGCCTTCGGGAGTAGTTGCTTTGTCGCAGGTTAAGCAAGGAGAGAATGAGTTGATCATGGCATGCTCCATCCCTAACTCCATTGGTGAGTATCAGAATCTTCATGAAGTTTGCCTCTTAAGTGTTGTATCCCTTTACGATCCATTGGTATTTAACTTCACCCATGAGTCTGTTTTGCTTGTTGGGAGGAGTAATGGAGTTTCAATGGGGGTTCTTGCGCTTGAATCTTGTCCTATGCCTTCTTACCCTTTTGCAACAAGTGTTCCAAGTGATGATCAGTCTAATGCAGTTGAACGTGTTCAAAGTGCTCTTCATTATATCAGTTGCATTTTGGAGGATCCAAAAAGATGTAACCGAAGCTATATGCGTTATCTTCGAGGAGTCATTGGAGTAAAGCCATGAGTTTTTCTTGGCTGGCTGTGAGCATTTTCAAACTGACCAAGAGACATGTGCACCGCATTATAATAATCATGACGTATGCAAGTATCGTTCAATCTAAGAGGGCCAATATGTGGTGGCATTAGATTTGAGGTTTCGTACTCCAACTCTTGCTAGTATCATTCATTTCCATCCAGATTTGAGGACAAATCCTTCTCAAGTGGAGGGGACTGATGTGTGCACGGATGGCGGCCTTGACTCAAGGCTTCCATAGGAACATTGAAGGCTTGGAAGTTGCTAATCAAGGCATCTACACATTGATCCAAGTCAAGGAAGCATCAAGCGCGGCCTTAGCTACTTGGGCCGAGCACTAGGAATGTTAGCATTGTTAGTCGTATGAGTTGTTAGTTGGTTTTGATCATTATCGAGTCATTAGTTGTTAGTTGGTTTGTTAGTCGTGTTTTAATTAATAGTTTATTGGTTATTGGAGTCAAACAATCGGCCCACTCATGTTCAAGAGTGGATCGAGCTCCTTTTCTAGTTTAGGTTGGTGGGCCGCCAATCCTTGACCACAAAGGTTTCTAGCCTATAAAAAGGCGCCTTTTGTACCAGCAAAGGTTAGACACTTTTGATAATAAAATTTCAATTTGTTCTCTTACAATTTCGAGAGTACATTCCTACTTGCTTGGCAAGGGTTATTTGAGCAATCACGCGTGACGTCCTTGGTTGTTCATCCGGCCTATCTACTTGAGTAACCACCTCAATTGGAGTCGCCGTTCTACCGCCTTGAATCGAGTTGAGTCGTCCCTCTTGGTTCTAGGTTCCGTAATCCAAACGGTTGAGTATCCCTCTAGGTCCTTGGGCAATCGTGCTACGTGTCTCGGAACGAGTTGACCGAGGAACGTATCAGTTGGCTTCAGAGCTGGTTGAGGTATCAAGTCGTTATATCCTCGTACTTGTTCTTGTCTAGTTCGTTTTAGGGTTCCTATTTTTCCGCTGTCTTGTTTGTTTGTTGCATCGCTAGTTGTTTCTTCGTTGTTCACAAATCTGTCCGAAGTTGTTTTGCCATTGGCGTCGTCAATTTCTGTCCGTTTTGTGTTCAATCATTGTGTTTTGCAATCGGGCCGTAGTTGGATTTTACTTATGTGTCAAATCTGTCCGAGTTTATTCCCTTGTTGCGCCGAATTTCTGTCCGTGTTTGTACCCTGTCGCGAGTCGTCAATATTCTGTCCGTTCTTGTGTTGGTTCGTTGTCTTGAATCTCCCCATAATTGTGTCCACAAATCTGTCCAAGTGCGTCTTCTAGTTCCGTCCATAGTGCCTTGAAATTCTGTCTTGTGTTCCATCGTTGGCTTGTCTATTGCTGTCCATAATTTCTGGTATCATTGTTTTGAGTTATCCAACTTGTTTACTTGGTTTTTCAAATCTGAATTGTGGTGAAACTTGTTGGTATTTGTGAATCTTGAGAGAACCTACAAGAATCTTGAGTTTCTCGACCACAATCTTGAAATTCTTGAAGTTCTTGATAACTTCCTTGAAAGTTCTTGAAGATTCCTTGTGCGTGTGAATTGGCTGAACCAAATCCGGAAAATAGTCCAATCGGCCAAGCTTGTGTTGTGTTGTTCGTATAAGTCAAAAAAAAAAAAAGAAACGAAAAACAAGAAAGAAAGTCCGAAGTTTATTGCCAAAATCAATCACGGATTACATCTTGTATCCAAGACTACAAAAAGGAAAAAAAAATTTCAAAAGTTTCGGTCCACTACTACTTCTTGAAGTTCTTGAACCTCTTGATTCTTGGAAATTTGTTTCGTCCGTCTAGCGAACAATTTCTTGTACTCTCGAGCATTGGTGAAAGGCTTTCTTGGAGTCTTTGCTTCTATCTAGGGAATATCTTGGGTAACCCATTGGGGGGGGAGCCTGAGGAGGGTTGATTGCGTCACGTTGTTGAGATTCCATCTAGTTGCTATTGTCTTGAACAAACATCCGAAACTGCCTTGGGTGTGTTTGAACAGAAAATCCGAGCTTGACCTTGTGCTTGCAAGTTAAGGCTAACGTGGGTGGGTCTTTAATAGCCTACCTTCCAACCGTACAAAAGGTTTCCAACCGAATTGTTCTTTCGGGAGTTGGAAGTGACAAAGTGTGCAGTCTCATCATTGATGGTAGTTGCACCAATGTAGCAAGTTTGCCCATGGTAGAGAGCTTGGGACTTCCAACGACTAGACATCCACACCCGTACCGACTACAATGGCTAAGCGAAGATGGTGAAGTACGTGTCTACAAACAGGTACGTCTTCCTTTCTCCATTGGCAACCACATTGACGAAGTTGTTTGTGATGTTGTCCCCATGCATGCTACCCATGTAATTTTAGGAAGACCCTGGCAATTTGATAAGCATGTCACTTTTGATGGTAGATCTAATAAGTACACTCTCTTGCACAATGGAACGAGAATGTGACTTAGACCGACAAAAGAGGAAACAAAAGACGGCCGAATCTGGAAATTGCTCCACTTCCACAAATGAGCATTCGGCCAAGGGTCATACACTGATTAAATCAAGCACTAGGAAGCAAAACATGATAATCAAGGCTAAGGAAGTTAGGAAATGTGTGAATTCTGATCAGCCTGTATTACTCATGATTTGCAAACATGTACTCTTGAATGTTGATGAACTCGATAGGGCATTGCCTTCGGGAGTAGTTGCTTTGTCGCAGGTTAAGCAAGGAGAGAATGAGTTGATCATGGCATGCTCCATCCCTAACTCCATTGGTGAGTATCAGAATCTTCATGAAGTTTGCCTCTTAAGTGTTGTATCCCTTTACGATCCATTGGTATTTAACTTCACCCATGAGTCTGTTTTGCTTGTTGGGAGGAGTAATGGAGTTTCAATGGGGGTTCTTGCGCTTGAATCTTGTCCTATGCCTTCTTACCCTTTTGCAACAAGTGTTCCAAGTGATGATCAGTCTAATGCAGTTGAACGTGTTCAAAGTGCTCTTCATTATATCAGTTGCATTTTGGAGGATCCAAAAAGATGTAACCGAAGCTATATGCGTTATCTTCGAGGAGTCATTGGAGTAAAGCCATGAGTTTTTCTTGGCTGGCTGTGAGCATTTTCAAACTGACCAAGAGACATGTGCACCGCATTATAATAATCATGACGTATGCAAGTATCATTCAATCTAAGAGGGCCAATATGTGGTGGCATTAGATTTGAGGTTTCGTACTCCAACTCTTGCTAGTATCATTCATTTCCATCCAGATTTGAGGACAAATCCTTCTCAAGTGGAGGGGACTGATGTGTGCACGGATGGCGGCCTTGACTCAAGGCTTCCATAGGAACATTGAAGGCTTGGAAGTTGCTAATCAAGGCATCTACACATTGATCCAAGTCAAGGAAGCATCAAGCGCGGCCTTAGCTACTTGGGCCGAGCACTAGGAATGTTAGCATTGTTAGTCGTATGAGTTGTTAGTTGGTTTTGATCATTATCGAGTCATTAGTTGTTAGTTGGTTTGTTAGTCGTGTTTTAATTAATAGTTTATTGGTTATTGGAGTCAAACAATCGGCCCACTCATGTTCAAGAGTGGATCGAGCTCCTTTTCTAGTTTAGGTTGGTGGGCCGCCAATCCTTGACCACAAAGGTTTCTAGCCTATAAAAAGGCGCCTTTTGTACCAGCAAAGGTTAGACACTTTTGATAATAAAATTTCAATTTGTTCTCTTACAATTTCGAGAGTACATTCCTACTTGCTTGGCAAGGGTTATTTGAGCAATCACGCGTGACGTCCTTGGTTGTTCATCCGGCCTATCTACTTGAGTAACCACCTCAATTGGAGTCGCCGTTCTACCGCCTTGAATCGAGTTGAGTCGTCCCTCTTGGTTCTAGGTTCCGTAATCCAAACGGTTGAGTATCCCTCTAGGTCCTTGGGCAATCGTGCTACGTGTCTCGGAACGAGTTGACCGAGGAACGTATCAGTTGGCTTCAGAGCTGGTTGAGGTATCAAGTCGTTATATCCTCGTACTTGTTCTTGTCTAGTTCGTTTTAGGGTTCCTATTTTTCCGCTGTCTTGTTTGTTTGTTGCATCGCTAGTTGTTTCTTCGTTGTTCACAAATCTGTCCGAAGTTGTTTTGCCATTGGCGTCGTCAATTTCTGTCCGTTTTGTGTTCAATCATTGTGTTTTGCAATCGGGCCGTAGTTGGATTTTACTTATGTGTCAAATCTGTCCGAGTTTATTCCCTTGTTGCGCCGAATTTCTGTCCGTGTTTGTACCCTGTCGCGAGTCGTCAATATTCTGTCCGTTCTTGTGTTGGTTCGTTGTCTTGAATCTCCCCATAATTGTGTCCACAAATCTGTCCAAGTGCGTCTTCTAGTTCCGTCCATAGTGCCTTGAAATTCTGTCTTGTGTTCCATCGTTGGCTTGTCTATTGCTGTCCATAATTTCTGGTATCATTGTTTTGAGTTATCCAACTTGTTTACTTGGTTTTTCAAATCTGAATTGTGGTGAAACTTGTTGGTATTTGTGAATCTTGAGAGAACCTACAAGAATCTTGAGTTTCTCGACCACAATCTTGAAATTCTTGAAGTTCTTGATAACTTCCTTGAAAGTTCTTGAAGATTCCTTGTGCGTGTGAATTGGCTGAACCAAATCCGGAAAATAGTCCAATCGGCCAAGCTTGTGTTGTGTTGTTCGTATAAGTCAAAAAAAAAAAAAGAAACGAAAAACAAGAAAGAAAGTCCGAAGTTTATTGCCAAAATCAATCACGGATTACATCTTGTATCCAAGACTACAAAAAGGAAAAAAAAATTTCAAAAGTTTCGGTCCACTACTACTTCTTGAAGTTCTTGAACCTCTTGATTCTTGGAAATTTGTTTCGTCCGTCTAGCGAACAATTTCTTGTACTCTCGAGCATTGGTGAAAGGCTTTCTTGGAGTCTTTGCTTCTATCTAGGGAATATCTTGGGTAACCCATTGGGGGGGGAGCCTGAGGAGGGTTGATTGCGTCACGTTGTTGAGATTCCATCTAGTTGCTATTGTCTTGAACAAACATCCGAAACTGCCTTGGGTGTGTTTGAACAGAAAATCCGAGCTTGACCTTGTGCTTGCAAGTTAAGGCTAACGTGGGTGGGTCTTTAATAGCCTACCTTCCAACCGTACAAAAGGTTTCCAACCGAATTGTTCTTTCGGGAGTTGGAAGTGACAAAGTGTGCAGTCTCATCATTGATGGTAGTTGCACCAATGTAGCAAGTTTGCCCATGGTAGAGAGCTTGGGACTTCCAACGACTAGACATCCACACCCGTACCGACTACAATGGCTAAGCGAAGATGGTGAAGTACGTGTCTACAAACAGGTACGTCTTCCTTTCTCCATTGGCAACCACATTGACGAAGTTGTTTGTGATGTTGTCCCCATGCATGCTACCCATGTAATTTTAGGAAGACCCTGGCAATTTGATAAGCATGTCACTTTTGATGGTAGATCTAATAAGTACACTCTCTTGCACAATGGAACGAGAATGTGACTTAGACCGACAAAAGAGGAAACAAAAGACGGCCGAATCTGGAAATTGCTCCACTTCCACAAATGAGCATTCGGCCAAGGGTCATACACTGATTAAATCAAGCACTAGGAAGCAAAACATGATAATCAAGGCTAAGGAAGTTAGGAAATGTGTGAATTCTGATCAGCCTGTATTACTCATGATTTGCAAACATGTACTCTTGAATGTTGATGAACTCGATAGGGCATTGCCTTCGGGAGTAGTTGCTTTGTCGCAGGTTAAGCAAGGAGAGAATGAGTTGATCATGGCATGCTCCATCCCTAACTCCATTGGTGAGTATCAGAATCTTCATGAAGTTTGCCTCTTAAGTGTTGTATCCCTTTACGATCCATTGGTATTTAACTTCACCCATGAGTCTGTTTTGCTTGTTGGGAGGAGTAATGGAGTTTCAATGGGGGTTCTTGCGCTTGAATCTTGTCCTATGCCTTCTTACCCTTTTGCAACAAGTGTTCCAAGTGATGATCAGTCTAATGCAGTTGAACGTGTTCAAAGTGCTCTTCATTATATCAGTTGCATTTTGGAGGATCCAAAAAGATGTAACCGAAGCTATATGCGTTATCTTCGAGGAGTCATTGGAGTAAAGCCATGAGTTTTTCTTGGCTGGCTGTGAGCATTTTCAAACTGACCAAGAGACATGTGCACCGCATTATAATAATCATGACGTATGCAAGTATCGTTCAATCTAAGAGGGCCAATATGTGGTGGCATTAGATTTGAGGTTTCGTACTCCAACTCTTGCTAGTATCATTCATTTCCATCCAGATTTGAGGACAAATCCTTCTCAAGTGGAGGGGACTGATGTGTGCACGGATGGCGGCCTTGACTCAAGGCTTCCATAGGAACATTGAAGGCTTGGAAGTTGCTAATCAAGGCATCTACACATTGATCCAAGTCAAGGAAGCATCAAGCGCGGCCTTAGCTACTTGGGCCGAGCACTAGGAATGTTAGCATTGTTAGTCGTATGAGTTGTTAGTTGGTTTTGATCATTATCGAGTCATTAGTTGTTAGTTGGTTTGTTAGTCGTGTTTTAATTAATAGTTTATTGGTTATTGGAGTCAAACAATCGGCCCACTCATGTTCAAGAGTGGATCGAGCTCCTTTTCTAGTTTAGGTTGGTGGGCCGCCAATCCTTGACCACAAAGGTTTCTAGCCTATAAAAAGGCGCCTTTTGTACCAGCAAAGGTTAGACACTTTTGATAATAAAATTTCAATTTGTTCTCTTACAATTTCGAGAGTACATTCCTACTTGCTTGGCAAGGGTTATTTGAGCAATCACGCGTGACGTCCTTGGTTGTTCATCCGGCCTATCTACTTGAGTAACCACCTCAATTGGAGTCGCCGTTCTACCGCCTTGAATCGAGTTGAGTCGTCCCTCTTGGTTCTAGGTTCCGTAATCCAAACGGTTGAGTATCCCTCTAGGTCCTTGGGCAATCGTGCTACGTGTCTCGGAACGAGTTGACCGAGGAACGTATCAGTTGGCTTCAGAGCTGGTTGAGGTATCAAGTCGTTATATCCTCGTACTTGTTCTTGTCTAGTTCGTTTTAGGGTTCCTATTTTTCCGCTGTCTTGTTTGTTTGTTGCATCGCTAGTTGTTTCTTCGTTGTTCACAAATCTGTCCGAAGTTGTTTTGCCATTGGCGTCGTCAATTTCTGTCCGTTTTGTGTTCAATCATTGTGTTTTGCAATCGGGCCGTAGTTGGATTTTACTTATGTGTCAAATCTGTCCGAGTTTATTCCCTTGTTGCGCCGAATTTCTGTCCGTGTTTGTACCCTGTCGCGAGTCGTCAATATTCTGTCCGTTCTTGTGTTGGTTCGTTGTCTTGAATCTCCCCATAATTGTGTCCACAAATCTGTCCAAGTGCGTCTTCTAGTTCCGTCCATAGTGCCTTGAAATTCTGTCTTGTGTTCCATCGTTGGCTTGTCTATTGCTGTCCATAATTTCTGGTATCATTGTTTTGAGTTATCCAACTTGTTTACTTGGTTTTTCAAATCTGAATTGTGGTGAAACTTGTTGGTATTTGTGAATCTTGAGAGAACCTACAAGAATCTTGAGTTTCTCGACCACAATCTTGAAATTCTTGAAGTTCTTGATAACTTCCTTGAAAGTTCTTGAAGATTCCTTGTGCGTGTGAATTGGCTGAACCAAATCCGGAAAATAGTCCAATCGGCCAAGCTTGTGTTGTGTTGTTCGTATAAGTCAAAAAAAAAAAAAGAAACGAAAAACAAGAAAGAAAGTCCGAAGTTTATTGCCAAAATCAATCACGGATTACATCTTGTATCCAAGACTACAAAAAGGAAAAAAAAATTTCAAAAGTTTCGGTCCACTACTACTTCTTGAAGTTCTTGAACCTCTTGATTCTTGGAAATTTGTTTCGTCCGTCTAGCGAACAATTTCTTGTACTCTCGAGCATTGGTGAAAGGCTTTCTTGGAGTCTTTGCTTCTATCTAGGGAATATCTTGGGTAACCCATTGGGGGGGGAGCCTGAGGAGGGTTGATTGCGTCACGTTGTTGAGATTCCATCTAGTTGCTATTGTCTTGAACAAACATCCGAAACTGCCTTGGGTGTGTTTGAACAGAAAATCCGAGCTTGACCTTGTGCTTGCAAGTTAAGGCTAACGTGGGTGGGTCTTTAATAGCCTACCTTCCAACCGTACAAAAGGTTTCCAACCGAATTGTTCTTTCGGGAGTTGGAAGTGACAAAGTGTGCAGTCTCATCATTGATGGTAGTTGCACCAATGTAGCAAGTTTGCCCATGGTAGAGAGCTTGGGACTTCCAACGACTAGACATCCACACCCGTACCGACTACAATGGCTAAGCGAAGATGGTGAAGTACGTGTCTACAAACAGGTACGTCTTCCTTTCTCCATTGGCAACCACATTGACGAAGTTGTTTGTGATGTTGTCCCCATGCATGCTACCCATGTAATTTTAGGAAGACCCTGGCAATTTGATAAGCATGTCACTTTTGATGGTAGATCTAATAAGTACACTCTCTTGCACAATGGAACGAGAATGTGACTTAGACCGACAAAAGAGGAAACAAAAGACGGCCGAATCTGGAAATTGCTCCACTTCCACAAATGAGCATTCGGCCAAGGGTCATACACTGATTAAATCAAGCACTAGGAAGCAAAACATGATAATCAAGGCTAAGGAAGTTAGGAAATGTGTGAATTCTGATCAGCCTGTATTACTCATGATTTGCAAACATGTACTCTTGAATGTTGATGAACTCGATAGGGCATTGCCTTCGGGAGTAGTTGCTTTGTCGCAGGTTAAGCAAGGAGAGAATGAGTTGATCATGGCATGCTCCATCCCTAACTCCATTGGTGAGTATCAGAATCTTCATGAAGTTTGCCTCTTAAGTGTTGTATCCCTTTACGATCCATTGGTATTTAACTTCACCCATGAGTCTGTTTTGCTTGTTGGGAGGAGTAATGGAGTTTCAATGGGGGTTCTTGCGCTTGAATCTTGTCCTATGCCTTCTTACCCTTTTGCAACAAGTGTTCCAAGTGATGATCAGTCTAATGCAGTTGAACGTGTTCAAAGTGCTCTTCATTATATCAGTTGCATTTTGGAGGATCCAAAAAGATGTAACCGAAGCTATATGCGTTATCTTCGAGGAGTCATTGGAGTAAAGCCATGAGTTTTTCTTGGCTGGCTGTGAGCATTTTCAAACTGACCAAGAGACATGTGCACCGCATTATAATAATCATGACGTATGCAAGTATCGTTCAATCTAAGAGGGCCAATATGTGGTGGCATTAGATTTGAGGTTTCGTACTCCAACTCTTGCTAGTATCATTCATTTCCATCCAGATTTGAGGACAAATCCTTCTCAAGTGGAGGGGACTGATGTGTGCACGGATGGCGGCCTTGACTCAAGGCTTCCATAGGAACATTGAAGGCTTGGAAGTTGCTAATCAAGGCATCTACACATTGATCCAAGTCAAGGAAGCATCAAGCGCGGCCTTAGCTACTTGGGCCGAGCACTAGGAATGTTAGCATTGTTAGTCGTATGAGTTGTTAGTTGGTTTTGATCATTATCGAGTCATTAGTTGTTAGTTGGTTTGTTAGTCGTGTTTTAATTAATAGTTTATTGGTTATTGGAGTCAAACAATCGGCCCACTCATGTTCAAGAGTGGATCGAGCTCCTTTTCTAGTTTAGGTTGGTGGGCCGCCAATCCTTGACCACAAAGGTTTCTAGCCTATAAAAAGGCGCCTTTTGTACCAGCAAAGGTTAGACACTTTTGATAATAAAATTTCAATTTGTTCTCTTACAATTTCGAGAGTACATTCCTACTTGCTTGGCAAGGGTTATTTGAGCAATCACGCGTGACGTCCTTGGTTGTTCATCCGGCCTATCTACTTGAGTAACCACCTCAATTGGAGTCGCCGTTCTACCGCCTTGAATCGAGTTGAGTCGTCCCTCTTGGTTCTAGGTTCCGTAATCCAAACGGTTGAGTATCCCTCTAGGTCCTTGGGCAATCGTGCTACGTGTCTCGGAACGAGTTGACCGAGGAACGTATCAGTTGGCTTCAGAGCTGGTTGAGGTATCAAGTCGTTATATCCTCGTACTTGTTCTTGTCTAGTTCGTTTTAGGGTTCCTATTTTTCCGCTGTCTTGTTTGTTTGTTGCATCGCTAGTTGTTTCTTCGTTGTTCACAAATCTGTCCGAAGTTGTTTTGCCATTGGCGTCGTCAATTTCTGTCCGTTTTGTGTTCAATCATTGTGTTTTGCAATCGGGCCGTAGTTGGATTTTACTTATGTGTCAAATCTGTCCGAGTTTATTCCCTTGTTGCGCCGAATTTCTGTCCGTGTTTGTACCCTGTCGCGAGTCGTCAATATTCTGTCCGTTCTTGTGTTGGTTCGTTGTCTTGAATCTCCCCATAATTGTGTCCACAAATCTGTCCAAGTGCGTCTTCTAGTTCCGTCCATAGTGCCTTGAAATTCTGTCTTGTGTTCCATCGTTGGCTTGTCTATTGCTGTCCATAATTTCTGGTATCATTGTTTTGAGTTATCCAACTTGTTTACTTGGTTTTTCAAATCTGAATTGTGGTGAAACTTGTTGGTATTTGTGAATCTTGAGAGAACCTACAAGAATCTTGAGTTTCTCGACCACAATCTTGAAATTCTTGAAGTTCTTGATAACTTCCTTGAAAGTTCTTGAAGATTCCTTGTGCGTGTGAATTGGCTGAACCAAATCCGGAAAATAGTCCAATCGGCCAAGCTTGTGTTGTGTTGTTCGTATAAGTCAAAAAAAAAAAAAGAAACGAAAAACAAGAAAGAAAGTCCGAAGTTTATTGCCAAAATCAATCACGGATTACATCTTGTATCCAAGACTACAAAAAGGAAAAAAAAATTTCAAAAGTTTCGGTCCACTACTACTTCTTGAAGTTCTTGAACCTCTTGATTCTTGGAAATTTGTTTCGTCCGTCTAGCGAACAATTTCTTGTACTCTCGAGCATTGGTGAAAGGCTTTCTTGGAGTCTTTGCTTCTATCTAGGGAATATCTTGGGTAACCCATTGGGGGGGGAGCCTGAGGAGGGTTGATTGCGTCACGTTGTTGAGATTCCATCTAGTTGCTATTGTCTTGAACAAACATCCGAAACTGCCTTGGGTGTGTTTGAACAGAAAATCCGAGCTTGACCTTGTGCTTGCAAGTTAAGGCTAACGTGGGTGGGTCTTTAATAGCCTACCTTCCAACCGTACAAAAGGTTTCCAACCGAATTGTTCTTTCGGGAGTTGGAAGTGACAAAGTGTGCAGTCTCATCATTGATGGTAGTTGCACCAATGTAGCAAGTTTGCCCATGGTAGAGAGCTTGGGACTTCCAACGACTAGACATCCACACCCGTACCGACTACAATGGCTAAGCGAAGATGGTGAAGTACGTGTCTACAAACAGGTACGTCTTCCTTTCTCCATTGGCAACCACATTGACGAAGTTGTTTGTGATGTTGTCCCCATGCATGCTACCCATGTAATTTTAGGAAGACCCTGGCAATTTGATAAGCATGTCACTTTTGACGGTAGATCTAATAAGTACACTCTCTTGCACAATGGAACGAGAATGTGACTTAGACCGACAAAAGAGGAAACAAAAGACGGCCGAATCTGGAAATTGCTCCACTTCCACAAATGAGCATTCGGCCAAGGGTCATACACTGATTAAATCAAGCACTAGGAAGCAAAACATGATAATCAAGGCTAAGGAAGTTAGGAAATGTGTGAATTCTGATCAGCCTGTATTACTCATGATTTGCAAACATGTACTCTTGAATGTTGATGAACTCGATAGGGCATTGCCTTCGGGAGTAGTTGCTTTGTCGCAGGTTAAGCAAGGAGAGAATGAGTTGATCATGGCATGCTCCATCCCTAACTCCATTGGTGAATATCAGAATCTTCATGAAGTTTGCCTCTTAAGTGTTGTATCCCTTTACGATCCATTGGTATTTAACTTCACCCATGAGTCTGTTTTGCTTGTTGGGAGGAGTAATGGAGTTTCAATGGGGGTTCTTGCGGTTGAATCTTGTCCTATGCCTTCTTACCCTTTTGCAACAAGTGTTCCAAGTGATGATCAGTCTAATGCAGTTGAACGTGTTCAAAGTGTTCTTCATTATATCAGTTGCATTTTGGAGGATCCAAAAAGATGTAACCGAAGCTATATGCGTTATCTTCGAGGAGTCATTGGAGTAAAGCCATGAGTTTTTCTTGGCTGGCTGTGAGCATTTTCAAACTGACCAAGAGACATGTGCACCGCATTATAATAATCATGACGTATGCAAGTATCATTCAATCTAAGAGGGCCAATATGTGGTGGCATTAGATTTGAGGTTTCGTACTCCAACTCTTGCTAGTATCATTCATTTCCATCCAGATTTGAGGACAAATCCTTCTCAAGTGGAGGGGACTGATGTGTGCACGGATGGCGGCCTTGACTGAAGGCTTCCATAGGAACATTGAAGGCTTGGAAGTTGCTAATCAAGGCATCTACACATTGATCCAAGTCAAGGAAGCATCAAGCGCGGCCTTAGCTACTTGGGCCGAGCACTAGGAATGTTAGCATTGTTAGTCGTATGAGTTGTTAGTTGGTTTGTTAGTCGTGTTTTAATTAATAGTTTATTAGTTATTGGAGTCAAACAATCGGCCCACTCATGTTCAAGAGTGGATCGAGCTCCTTTTCTAGTTTAGGTTGGTGGGCCGCCAATCCTTGACCACAAAGGTTTCTAGCCTATAAAAAGGCGCCTTTTGTACCAGCAAAGGTTAGACACTTTTGATAATAAAATTTCAATTTGTTCTCTTACAATTTCGAGAGTACATTCCTACTTGCTTGGCAAGGGTTATTTGAGCAATCACGCGTGACGTCCTTGGTTGTTCATCCGGCCTATCTACTTGAGTAACCACCTCAATTGGAGTCGCCGTTCTACCGCCTTGAATCGAGTTGAGTCGTCCCTCTTGGTTCTAGGTTCCGTAATCCAAACGGTTGAGTATCCCTCTAGGTCCTTGGGCAATCGTGCTACGTGTCTCGGAACGAGTTGACCGAGGAACGTATCAGTTGGCTTCAGAGCTGGTTGAGGTATCAAGTCGTTATATCCTCGTACTTGTTCTTGTCTAGTTCGTTTTAGGGTTCCTATTTTTCCGCTGTCTTGTTTGTTTGTTGCATCGCTAGTTGTTTCTTCGTTGTTCACAAATCTGTCCGAAGTTGTTTTGCCATTGGCGTCGTCAATTTCTGTCCGTTTTGTGTTCAATCATTGTGTTTTGCAATCGGGCCGTAGTTGGATTTTACTTATGTGTCAAATCTGTCCGAGTTTATTCCCTTGTTGCGCCGAATTTCTGTCCGTGTTTGTACCCTGTCGCGAGTCGTCAATATTCTGTCCGTTCTTGTGTTGGTTCGTTGTCTTGAATCTCCCCATAATTGTGTCCACAAATCTGTCCAAGTGCGTCTTCTAGTTCCGTCCATAGTGCCTTGAAATTCTGTCTTGTGTTCCATCGTTGGCTTGTCTATTGCTGTCCATAATTTCTGGTATCATTGTTTTGAGTTATCCAACTTGTTTACTTGGTTTTTCAAATCTGAATTGTGGTGAAACTTGTTGGTATTTGTGAATCTTGAGAGAACCTACAAGAATCTTGAGTTTCTCGACCACAATCTTGAAATTCTTGAAGTTCTTGATAACTTCCTTGAAAGTTCTTGAAGATTCCTTGTGCGTGTGAATTGGCTGAACCAAATCCGGAAAATAGTCCAATCGGCCAAGATTGTGTTGTGTTGTTCGTATAAGTCAAAAAAAAAAAAAGAAACGAAAAACAAGAAAGAAAGTCCGAAGTTTATTGCCAAAATCAATCACGGATTACATCTTGTATCCAAGACTACAAAAAGGAAAAAAAAATTTCAAAAGTTTCGGTCCACTACTACTTCTTGAAGTTCTTGAACCTCTTGATTCTTGGAAATTTGTTTCGTCCGTCTAGCGAACAATTTCTTGTACTCTCGAGCATTGGTGAAAGGCTTTCTTGGAGTCTTTGCTTCTATCTAGGGAATATCTTGGGTAACCCATTGGGGGGGGAGCCTGAGGAGGGTTGATTGCGTCACGTTGTTGAGATTCCATCTAGTTGCTATTGTCTTGAACAAACATCCGAAACTGCCTTGGGTGTGTTTGAACAGAAAATCCGAGCTTGACCTTGTGCTTGCAAGTTAAGGCTAACGTGGGTGGGTCTTTAATAGCCTACCTTCCAACCGTACAAAAGGTTTCCAACCGAATTGTTCTTTCGGGAGTTGGAAGTGACAAAGTGTGCAGTCTCATCATTGATGGTAGTTGCACCAATGTAGCAAGTTTGCCCATGGTAGAGAGCTTGGGACTTCCAACGACTAGACATCCACACCCGTACCGACTACAATGGCTAAGCGAAGATGGTGAAGTACGTGTCTACAAACAGGTACGTCTTCCTTTCTCCATTGGCAACCACATTGACGAAGTTGTTTGTGATGTTGTCCCCATGCATGCTACCCATGTAATTTTAGGAAGACCCTGGCAATTTGATAAGCATGTCACTTTTGATGGTAGATCTAATAAGTACACTCTCTTGCACAATGGAACGAGAATGTGACTTAGACCGACAAAAGAGGAAACAAAAGACGGCCGAATCTGGAAATTGCTCCACTTCCACAAATGAGCATTCGGCCAAGGGTCATACACTGATTAAATCAAGCACTAGGAAGCAAAACATGATAATCAAGGCTAAGGAAGTTAGGAAATGTGTGAATTCTGATCAGCCTGTATTACTCATGATTTGCAAACATGTACTCTTGAATGTTGATGAACTCGATAGGGCATTGCCTTCGGGAGTAGTTGCTTTGTCGCAGGTTAAGCAAGGAGAGAATGAGTTGATCATGGCATGCTCCATCCCTAACTCCATTGGTGAGTATCAGAATCTTCATGAAGTTTGCCTCTTAAGTGTTGTATCCCTTTACGATCCATTGGTATTTAACTTCACCCATGAGTCTGTTTTGCTTGTTGGGAGGAGTAATGGAGTTTCAATGGGGGTTCTTGCGCTTGAATCTTGTCCTATGCCTTCTTACCCTTTTGCAACAAGTGTTCCAAGTGATGATCAGTCTAATGCAGTTGAACGTGTTCAAAGTGCTCTTCATTATATCAGTTGCATTTTGGAGGATCCAAAAAGATGTAACCGAAGCTATATGCGTTATCTTCGAGGAGTCATTGGAGTAAAGCCATGAGTTTTTCTTGGCTGGCTGTGAGCATTTTCAAACTGACCAAGAGACATGTGCACCGCATTATAATAATCATGACGTATGCAAGTATCATTCAATCTAAGAGGGCCAATATGTGGTGGCATTAGATTTGAGGTTTCGTACTCCAACTCTTGCTAGTATCATTCATTTCCATCCAGATTTGAGGACAAATCCTTCTCAAGTGGAGGGGACTGATGTGTGCACGGATGGCGGCCTTGACTCAAGGCTTCCATAGGAACATTGAAGGCTTGGAAGTTGCTAATCAAGGCATCTACACATTGATCCAAGTCAAGGAAGCATCAAGCGCGGCCTTAGCTACTTGGGCCGAGCACTAGGAATGTTAGCATTGTTAGTCGTATGAGTTGTTAGTTGGTTTTGATCATTATCGAGTCATTAGTTGTTAGTTGGTTTGTTAGTCGTGTTTTAATTAATAGTTTATTGGTTATTGGAGTCAAACAATCGGCCCACTCATGTTCAAGAGTGGATCGAGCTCCTTTTCTAGTTTAGGTTGGTGGGCCGCCAATCCTTGACCACAAAGGTTTCTAGCCTATAAAAAGGCGCCTTTTGTACCAGCAAAGGTTAGACACTTTTGATAATAAAATTTCAATTTGTTCTCTTACAATTTCGAGAGTACATTCCTACTTGCTTGGCAAGGGTTATTTGAGCAATCACGCGTGACGTCCTTGGTTGTTCATCCGGCCTATCTACTTGAGTAACCACCTCAATTGGAGTCGCCGTTCTACCGCCTTGAATCGAGTTGAGTCGTCCCTCTTGGTTCTAGGTTCCGTAATCCAAACGGTTGAGTATCCCTCTAGGTCCTTGGGCAATCGTGCTACGTGTCTCGGAACGAGTTGACCGAGGAACGTATCAGTTGGCTTCAGAGCTGGTTGAGGTATCAAGTCGTTATATCCTCGTACTTGTTCTTGTCTAGTTCGTTTTAGGGTTCCTATTTTTCCGCTGTCTTGTTTGTTTGTTGCATCGCTAGTTGTTTCTTCGTTGTTCACAAATCTGTCCGAAGTTGTTTTGCCATTGGCGTCGTCAATTTCTGTCCGTTTTGTGTTCAATCATTGTGTTTTGCAATCGGGCCGTAGTTGGATTTTACTTATGTGTCAAATCTGTCCGAGTTTATTCCCTTGTTGCGCCGAATTTCTGTCCGTGTTTGTACCCTGTCGCGAGTCGTCAATATTCTGTCCGTTCTTGTGTTGGTTCGTTGTCTTGAATCTCCCCATAATTGTGTCCACAAATCTGTCCAAGTGCGTCTTCTAGTTCCGTCCATAGTGCCTTGAAATTCTGTCTTGTGTTCCATCGTTGGCTTGTCTATTGCTGTCCATAATTTCTGGTATCATTGTTTTGAGTTATCCAACTTGTTTACTTGGTTTTTCAAATCTGAATTGTGGTGAAACTTGTTGGTATTTGTGAATCTTGAGAGAACCTACAAGAATCTTGAGTTTCTCGACCACAATCTTGAAATTCTTGAAGTTCTTGATAACTTCCTTGAAAGTTCTTGAAGATTCCTTGTGCGTGTGAATTGGCTGAACCAAATCCGGAAAATAGTCCAATCGGCCAAGCTTGTGTTGTGTTGTTCGTATAAGTCAAAAAAAAAAAAAGAAACGAAAAACAAGAAAGAAAGTCCGAAGTTTATTGCCAAAATCAATCACGGATTACATCTTGTATCCAAGACTACAAAAAGGAAAAAAAAATTTCAAAAGTTTCGGTCCACTACTACTTCTTGAAGTTCTTGAACCTCTTGATTCTTGGAAATTTGTTTCGTCCGTCTAGCGAACAATTTCTTGTACTCTCGAGCATTGGTGAAAGGCTTTCTTGGAGTCTTTGCTTCTATCTAGGGAATATCTTGGGTAACCCATTGGGGGGGGAGCCTGAGGAGGGTTGATTGCGTCACGTTGTTGAGATTCCATCTAGTTGCTATTGTCTTGAACAAACATCCGAAACTGCCTTGGGTGTGTTTGAACAGAAAATCCGAGCTTGACCTTGTGCTTGCAAGTTAAGGCTAACGTGGGTGGGTCTTTAATAGCCTACCTTCCAACCGTACAAAAGGTTTCCAACCGAATTGTTCTTTCGGGAGTTGGAAGTGACAAAGTGTGCAGTCTCATCATTGATGGTAGTTGCACCAATGTAGCAAGTTTGCCCATGGTAGAGAGCTTGGGACTTCCAACGACTAGACATCCACACCCGTACCGACTACAATGGCTAAGCGAAGATGGTGAAGTACGTGTCTACAAACAGGTACGTCTTCCTTTCTCCATTGGCAACCACATTGACGAAGTTGTTTGTGATGTTGTCCCCATGCATGCTACCCATGTAATTTTAGGAAGACCCTGGCAATTTGATAAGCATGTCACTTTTGATGGTAGATCTAATAAGTACACTCTCTTGCACAATGGAACGAGAATGTGACTTAGACCGACAAAAGAGGAAACAAAAGACGGCCGAATCTGGAAATTGCTCCACTTCCACAAATGAGCATTCGGCCAAGGGTCATACACTGATTAAATCAAGCACTAGGAAGCAAAACATGATAATCAAGGCTAAGGAAGTTAGGAAATGTGTGAATTCTGATCAGCCTGTATTACTCATGATTTGCAAACATGTACTCTTGAATGTTGATGAACTCGATAGGGCATTGCCTTCGGGAGTAGTTGCTTTGTCGCAGGTTAAGCAAGGAGAGAATGAGTTGATCATGGCATGCTCCATCCCTAACTCCATTGGTGAGTATCAGAATCTTCATGAAGTTTGCCTCTTAAGTGTTGTATCCCTTTACGATCCATTGGTATTTAACTTCACCCATGAGTCTGTTTTGCTTGTTGGGAGGAGTAATGGAGTTTCAATGGGGGTTCTTGCGCTTGAATCTTGTCCTATGCCTTCTTACCCTTTTGCAACAAGTGTTCCAAGTGATGATCAGTCTAATGCAGTTGAACGTGTTCAAAGTGCTCTTCATTATATCAGTTGCATTTTGGAGGATCCAAAAAGATGTAACCGAAGCTATATGCGTTATCTTCGAGGAGTCATTGGAGTAAAGCCATGAGTTTTTCTTGGCTGGCTGTGAGCATTTTCAAACTGACCAAGAGACATGTGCACCGCATTATAATAATCATGACGTATGCAAGTATCATTCAATCTAAGAGGGCCAATATGTGGTGGCATTAGATTTGAGGTTTCGTACTCCAACTCTTGCTAGTATCATTCATTTCCATCCAGATTTGAGGACAAATCCTTCTCAAGTGGAGGGGACTGATGTGTGCACGGATGGCGGCCTTGACTCAAGGCTTCCATAGGAACATTGAAGGCTTGGAAGTTGCTAATCAAGGCATCTACACATTGATCCAAGTCAAGGAAGCATCAAGCGCGGCCTTAGCTACTTGGGCCGAGCACTAGGAATGTTAGCATTGTTAGTCGTATGAGTTGTTAGTTGGTTTTGATCATTATCGAGTCATTAGTTGTTAGTTGGTTTGTTAGTCGTGTTTTAATTAATAGTTTATTGGTTATTGGAGTCAAACAATCGGCCCACTCATGTTCAAGAGTGGATCGAGCTCCTTTTCTAGTTTAGGTTGGTGGGCCGCCAATCCTTGACCACAAAGGTTTCTAGCCTATAAAAAGGCGCCTTTTGTACCAGCAAAGGTTAGACACTTTTGATAATAAAATTTCAATTTGTTCTCTTACAATTTCGAGAGTACATTCCTACTTGCTTGGCAAGGGTTATTTGAGCAATCACGCGTGACGTCCTTGGTTGTTCATCCGGCCTATCTACTTGAGTAACCACCTCAATTGGAGTCGCCGTTCTACCGCCTTGAATCGAGTTGAGTCGTCCCTCTTGGTTCTAGGTTCCGTAATCCAAACGGTTGAGTATCCCTCTAGGTCCTTGGGCAATCGTGCTACGTGTCTCGGAACGAGTTGACCGAGGAACGTATCAGTTGGCTTCAGAGCTGGTTGAGGTATCAAGTCGTTATATCCTCGTACTTGTTCTTGTCTAGTTCGTTTTAGGGTTCCTATTTTTCCGCTGTCTTGTTTGTTTGTTGCATCGCTAGTTGTTTCTTCGTTGTTCACAAATCTGTCCGAAGTTGTTTTGCCATTGGCGTCGTCAATTTCTGTCCGTTTTGTGTTCAATCATTGTGTTTTGCAATCGGGCCGTAGTTGGATTTTACTTATGTGTCAAATCTGTCCGAGTTTATTCCCTTGTTGCGCCGAATTTCTGTCCGTGTTTGTACCCTGTCGCGAGTCGTCAATATTCTGTCCGTTCTTGTGTTGGTTCGTTGTCTTGAATCTCCCCATAATTGTGTCCACAAATCTGTCCAAGTGCGTCTTCTAGTTCCGTCCATAGTGCCTTGAAATTCTGTCTTGTGTTCCATCGTTGGCTTGTCTATTGCTGTCCATAATTTCTGGTATCATTGTTTTGAGTTATCCAACTTGTTTACTTGGTTTTTCAAATCTGAATTGTGGTGAAACTTGTTGGTATTTGTGAATCTTGAGAGAACCTACAAGAATCTTGAGTTTCTCGACCACAATCTTGAAATTCTTGAAGTTCTTGATAACTTCCTTGAAAGTTCTTGAAGATTCCTTGTGCGTGTGAATTGGCTGAACCAAATCCGGAAAATAGTCCAATCGGCCAAGCTTGTGTTGTGTTGTTCGTATAAGTCAAAAAAAAAAAAAGAAACGAAAAACAAGAAAGAAAGTCCGAAGTTTATTGCCAAAATCAATCACGGATTACATCTTGTATCCAAGACTACAAAAAGGAAAAAAAAATTTCAAAAGTTTCGGTCCACTACTACTTCTTGAAGTTCTTGAACCTCTTGATTCTTGGAAATTTGTTTCGTCCGTCTAGCGAACAATTTCTTGTACTCTCGAGCATTGGTGAAAGGCTTTCTTGGAGTCTTTGCTTCTATCTAGGGAATATCTTGGGTAACCCATTGGGGGGGGAGCCTGAGGAGGGTTGATTGCGTCACGTTGTTGAGATTCCATCTAGTTGCTATTGTCTTGAACAAACATCCGAAACTGCCTTGGGTGTGTTTGAACAGAAAATCCGAGCTTGACCTTGTGCTTGCAAGTTAAGGCTAACGTGGGTGGGTCTTTAATAGCCTACCTTCCAACCGTACAAAAGGTTTCCAACCGAATTGTTCTTTCGGGAGTTGGAAGTGACAAAGTGTGCAGTCTCATCATTGATGGTAGTTGCACCAATGTAGCAAGTTTGCCCATGGTAGAGAGCTTGGGACTTCCAACGACTAGACATCCACACCCGTACCGACTACAATGGCTAAGCGAAGATGGTGAAGTACGTGTCTACAAACAGGTACGTCTTCCTTTCTCCATTGGCAACCACATTGACGAAGTTGTTTGTGATGTTGTCCCCATGCATGCTACCCATGTAATTTTAGGAAGACCCTGGCAATTTGATAAGCATGTCACTTTTGATGGTAGATCTAATAAGTACACTCTCTTGCACAATGGAACGAGAATGTGACTTAGACCGACAAAAGAGGAAACAAAAGACGGCCGAATCTGGAAATTGCTCCACTTCCACAAATGAGCATTCGGCCAAGGGTCATACACTGATTAAATCAAGCACTAGGAAGCAAAACATGATAATCAAGGCTAAGGAAGTTAGGAAATGTGTGAATTCTGATCAGCCTGTATTACTCATGATTTGCAAACATGTACTCTTGAATGTTGATGAACTCGATAGGGCATTGCCTTCGGGAGTAGTTGCTTTGTCGCAGGTTAAGCAAGGAGAGAATGAGTTGATCATGGCATGCTCCATCCCTAACTCCATTGGTGAGTATCAGAATCTTCATGAAGTTTGCCTCTTAAGTGTTGTATCCCTTTACGATCCATTGGTATTTAACTTCACCCATGAGTCTGTTTTGCTTGTTGGGAGGAGTAATGGAGTTTCAATGGGGGTTCTTGCGCTTGAATCTTGTCCTATGCCTTCTTACCCTTTTGCAACAAGTGTTCCAAGTGATGATCAGTCTAATGCAGTTGAACGTGTTCAAAGTGCTCTTCATTATATCAGTTGCATTTTGGAGGATCCAAAAAGATGTAACCGAAGCTATATGCGTTATCTTCGAGGAGTCATTGGAGTAAAGCCATGAGTTTTTCTTGGCTGGCTGTGAGCATTTTCAAACTGACCAAGAGACATGTGCACCGCATTATAATAATCATGACGTATGCAAGTATCATTCAATCTAAGAGGGCCAATATGTGGTGGCATTAGATTTGAGGTTTCGTACTCCAACTCTTGCTAGTATCATTCATTTCCATCCAGATTTGAGGACAAATCCTTCTCAAGTGGAGGGGACTGATGTGTGCACGGATGGCGGCCTTGACTCAAGGCTTCCATAGGAACATTGAAGGCTTGGAAGTTGCTAATCAAGGCATCTACACATTGATCCAAGTCAAGGAAGCATCAAGCGCGGCCTTAGCTACTTGGGCCGAGCACTAGGAATGTTAGCATTGTTAGTCGTATGAGTTGTTAGTTGGTTTTGATCATTATCGAGTCATTAGTTGTTAGTTGGTTTGTTAGTCGTGTTTTAATTAATAGTTTATTGGTTATTGGAGTCAAACAATCGGCCCACTCATGTTCAAGAGTGGATCGAGCTCCTTTTCTAGTTTAGGTTGGTGGGCCGCCAATCCTTGACCACAAAGGTTTCTAGCCTATAAAAAGGCGCCTTTTGTACCAGCAAAGGTTAGACACTTTTGATAATAAAATTTCAATTTGTTCTCTTACAATTTCGAGAGTACATTCCTACTTGCTTGGCAAGGGTTATTTGAGCAATCACGCGTGACGTCCTTGGTTGTTCATCCGGCCTATCTACTTGAGTAACCACCTCAATTGGAGTCGCCGTTCTACCGCCTTGAATCGAGTTGAGTCGTCCCTCTTGGTTCTAGGTTCCGTAATCCAAACGGTTGAGTATCCCTCTAGGTCCTTGGGCAATCGTGCTACGTGTCTCGGAACGAGTTGACCGAGGAACGTATCAGTTGGCTTCAGAGCTGGTTGAGGTATCAAGTCGTTATATCCTCGTACTTGTTCTTGTCTAGTTCGTTTTAGGGTTCCTATTTTTCCGCTGTCTTGTTTGTTTGTTGCATCGCTAGTTGTTTCTTCGTTGTTCACAAATCTGTCCGAAGTTGTTTTGCCATTGGCGTCGTCAATTTCTGTCCGTTTTGTGTTCAATCATTGTGTTTTGCAATCGGGCCGTAGTTGGATTTTACTTATGTGTCAAATCTGTCCGAGTTTATTCCCTTGTTGCGCCGAATTTCTGTCCGTGTTTGTACCCTGTCGCGAGTCGTCAATATTCTGTCCGTTCTTGTGTTGGTTCGTTGTCTTGAATCTCCCCATAATTGTGTCCACAAATCTGTCCAAGTGCGTCTTCTAGTTCCGTCCATAGTGCCTTGAAATTCTGTCTTGTGTTCCATCGTTGGCTTGTCTATTGCTGTCCATAATTTCTGGTATCATTGTTTTGAGTTATCCAACTTGTTTACTTGGTTTTTCAAATCTGAATTGTGGTGAAACTTGTTGGTATTTGTGAATCTTGAGAGAACCTACAAGAATCTTGAGTTTCTCGACCACAATCTTGAAATTCTTGAAGTTCTTGATAACTTCCTTGAAAGTTCTTGAAGATTCCTTGTGCGTGTGAATTGGCTGAACCAAATCCGGAAAATAGTCCAATCGGCCAAGCTTGTGTTGTGTTGTTCGTATAAGTCAAAAAAAAAAAAAGAAACGAAAAACAAGAAAGAAAGTCCGAAGTTTATTGCCAAAATCAATCACGGATTACATCTTGTATCCAAGACTACAAAAAGGAAAAAAAAATTTCAAAAGTTTCGGTCCACTACTACTTCTTGAAGTTCTTGAACCTCTTGATTCTTGGAAATTTGTTTCGTCCGTCTAGCGAACAATTTCTTGTACTCTCGAGCATTGGTGAAAGGCTTTCTTGGAGTCTTTGCTTCTATCTAGGGAATATCTTGGGTAACCCATTGGGGGGGGAGCCTGAGGAGGGTTGATTGCGTCACGTTGTTGAGATTCCATCTAGTTGCTATTGTCTTGAACAAACATCCGAAACTGCCTTGGGTGTGTTTGAACAGAAAATCCGAGCTTGACCTTGTGCTTGCAAGTTAAGGCTAACGTGGGTGGGTCTTTAATAGCCTACCTTCCAACCGTACAAAAGGTTTCCAACCGAATTGTTCTTTCGGGAGTTGGAAGTGACAAAGTGTGCAGTCTCATCATTGATGGTAGTTGCACCAATGTAGCAAGTTTGCCCATGGTAGAGAGCTTGGGACTTCCAACGACTAGACATCCACACCCGTACCGACTACAATGGCTAAGCGAAGATGGTGAAGTACGTGTCTACAAACAGGTACGTCTTCCTTTCTCCATTGGCAACCACATTGACGAAGTTGTTTGTGATGTTGTCCCCATGCATGCTACCCATGTAATTTTAGGAAGACCCTGGCAATTTGATAAGCATGTCACTTTTGACGGTAGATCTAATAAGTACACTCTCTTGCACAATGGAACGAGAATGTGACTTAGACCGACAAAAGAGGAAACAAAAGACGGCCGAATCTGGAAATTGCTCCACTTCCACAAATGAGCATTCGGCCAAGGGTCATACACTGATTAAATCAAGCACTAGGAAGCAAAACATGATAATCAAGGCTAAGGAAGTTAGGAAATGTGTGAATTCTGATCAGCCTGTATTACTCATGATTTGCAAACATGTACTCTTGAATGTTGATGAACTCGATAGGGCATTGCCTTCGGGAGTAGTTGCTTTGTCGCAGGTTAAGCAAGGAGAGAATGAGTTGATCATGGCATGCTCCATCCCTAACTCCATTGGTGAATATCAGAATCTTCATGAAGTTTGCCTCTTAAGTGTTGTATCCCTTTACGATCCATTGGTATTTAACTTCACCCATGAGTCTGTTTTGCTTGTTGGGAGGAGTAATGGAGTTTCAATGGGGGTTCTTGCGGTTGAATCTTGTCCTATGCCTTCTTACCCTTTTGCAACAAGTGTTCCAAGTGATGATCAGTCTAATGCAGTTGAACGTGTTCAAAGTGTTCTTCATTATATCAGTTGCATTTTGGAGGATCCAAAAAGATGTAACCGAAGCTATATGCGTTATCTTCGAGGAGTCATTGGAGTAAAGCCATGAGTTTTTCTTGGCTGGCTGTGAGCATTTTCAAACTGACCAAGAGACATGTGCACCGCATTATAATAATCATGACGTATGCAAGTATCATTCAATCTAAGAGGGCCAATATGTGGTGGCATTAGATTTGAGGTTTCGTACTCCAACTCTTGCTAGTATCATTCATTTCCATCCAGATTTGAGGACAAATCCTTCTCAAGTGGAGGGGACTGATGTGTGCACGGATGGCGGCCTTGACTGAAGGCTTCCATAGGAACATTGAAGGCTTGGAAGTTGCTAATCAAGGCATCTACACATTGATCCAAGTCAAGGAAGCATCAAGCGCGGCCTTAGCTACTTGGGCCGAGCACTAGGAATGTTAGCATTGTTAGTCGTATGAGTTGTTAGTTGGTTTGTTAGTCGTGTTTTAATTAATAGTTTATTAGTTATTGGAGTCAAACAATCGGCCCACTCATGTTCAAGAGTGGATCGAGCTCCTTTTCTAGTTTAGGTTGGTGGGCCGCCAATCCTTGACCACAAAGGTTTCTAGCCTATAAAAAGGCGCCTTTTGTACCAGCAAAGGTTAGACACTTTTGATAATAAAATTTCAATTTGTTCTCTTACAATTTCGAGAGTACATTCCTACTTGCTTGGCAAGGGTTATTTGAGCAATCACGCGTGACGTCCTTGGTTGTTCATCCGGCCTATCTACTTGAGTAACCACCTCAATTGGAGTCGCCGTTCTACCGCCTTGAATCGAGTTGAGTCGTCCCTCTTGGTTCTAGGTTCCGTAATCCAAACGGTTGAGTATCCCTCTAGGTCCTTGGGCAATCGTGCTACGTGTCTCGGAACGAGTTGACCGAGGAACGTATCAGTTGGCTTCAGAGCTGGTTGAGGTATCAAGTCGTTATATCCTCGTACTTGTTCTTGTCTAGTTCGTTTTAGGGTTCCTATTTTTCCGCTGTCTTGTTTGTTTGTTGCATCGCTAGTTGTTTCTTCGTTGTTCACAAATCTGTCCGAAGTTGTTTTGCCATTGGCGTCGTCAATTTCTGTCCGTTTTGTGTTCAATCATTGTGTTTTGCAATCGGGCCGTAGTTGGATTTTACTTATGTGTCAAATCTGTCCGAGTTTATTCCCTTGTTGCGCCGAATTTCTGTCCGTGTTTGTACCCTGTCGCGAGTCGTCAATATTCTGTCCGTTCTTGTGTTGGTTCGTTGTCTTGAATCTCCCCATAATTGTGTCCACAAATCTGTCCAAGTGCGTCTTCTAGTTCCGTCCATAGTGCCTTGAAATTCTGTCTTGTGTTCCATCGTTGGCTTGTCTATTGCTGTCCATAATTTCTGGTATCATTGTTTTGAGTTATCCAACTTGTTTACTTGGTTTTTCAAATCTGAATTGTGGTGAAACTTGTTGGTATTTGTGAATCTTGAGAGAACCTACAAGAATCTTGAGTTTCTCGACCACAATCTTGAAATTCTTGAAGTTCTTGATAACTTCCTTGAAAGTTCTTGAAGATTCCTTGTGCGTGTGAATTGGCTGAACCAAATCCGGAAAATAGTCCAATCGGCCAAGATTGTGTTGTGTTGTTCGTATAAGTCAAAAAAAAAAAAAGAAACGAAAAACAAGAAAGAAAGTCCGAAGTTTATTGCCAAAATCAATCACGGATTACATCTTGTATCCAAGACTACAAAAAGGAAAAAAAAATTTCAAAAGTTTCGGTCCACTACTACTTCTTGAAGTTCTTGAACCTCTTGATTCTTGGAAATTTGTTTCGTCCGTCTAGCGAACAATTTCTTGTACTCTCGAGCATTGGTGAAAGGCTTTCTTGGAGTCTTTGCTTCTATCTAGGGAATATCTTGGGTAACCCATTGGGGGGGGAGCCTGAGGAGGGTTGATTGCGTCACGTTGTTGAGATTCCATCTAGTTGCTATTGTCTTGAACAAACATCCGAAACTGCCTTGGGTGTGTTTGAACAGAAAATCCGAGCTTGACCTTGTGCTTGCAAGTTAAGGCTAACGTGGGTGGGTCTTTAATAGCCTACCTTCCAACCGTACAAAAGGTTTCCAACCGAATTGTTCTTTCGGGAGTTGGAAGTGACAAAGTGTGCAGTCTCATCATTGATGGTAGTTGCACCAATGTAGCAAGTTTGCCCATGGTAGAGAGCTTGGGACTTCCAACGACTAGACATCCACACCCGTACCGACTACAATGGCTAAGCGAAGATGGTGAAGTACGTGTCTACAAACAGGTACGTCTTCCTTTCTCCATTGGCAACCACATTGACGAAGTTGTTTGTGATGTTGTCCCCATGCATGCTACCCATGTAATTTTAGGAAGACCCTGGCAATTTGATAAGCATGTCACTTTTGATGGTAGATCTAATAAGTACACTCTCTTGCACAATGGAACGAGAATGTGACTTAGACCGACAAAAGAGGAAACAAAAGACGGCCGAATCTGGAAATTGCTCCACTTCCACAAATGAGCATTCGGCCAAGGGTCATACACTGATTAAATCAAGCACTAGGAAGCAAAACATGATAATCAAGGCTAAGGAAGTTAGGAAATGTGTGAATTCTGATCAGCCTGTATTACTCATGATTTGCAAACATGTACTCTTGAATGTTGATGAACTCGATAGGGCATTGCCTTCGGGAGTAGTTGCTTTGTCGCAGGTTAAGCAAGGAGAGAATGAGTTGATCATGGCATGCTCCATCCCTAACTCCATTGGTGAGTATCAGAATCTTCATGAAGTTTGCCTCTTAAGTGTTGTATCCCTTTACGATCCATTGGTATTTAACTTCACCCATGAGTCTGTTTTGCTTGTTGGGAGGAGTAATGGAGTTTCAATGGGGGTTCTTGCGCTTGAATCTTGTCCTATGCCTTCTTACCCTTTTGCAACAAGTGTTCCAAGTGATGATCAGTCTAATGCAGTTGAACGTGTTCAAAGTGCTCTTCATTATATCAGTTGCATTTTGGAGGATCCAAAAAGATGTAACCGAAGCTATATGCGTTATCTTCGAGGAGTCATTGGAGTAAAGCCATGAGTTTTTCTTGGCTGGCTGTGAGCATTTTCAAACTGACCAAGAGACATGTGCACCGCATTATAATAATCATGACGTATGCAAGTATCATTCAATCTAAGAGGGCCAATATGTGGTGGCATTAGATTTGAGGTTTCGTACTCCAACTCTTGCTAGTATCATTCATTTCCATCCAGATTTGAGGACAAATCCTTCTCAAGTGGAGGGGACTGATGTGTGCACGGATGGCGGCCTTGACTCAAGGCTTCCATAGGAACATTGAAGGCTTGGAAGTTGCTAATCAAGGCATCTACACATTGATCCAAGTCAAGGAAGCATCAAGCGCGGCCTTAGCTACTTGGGCCGAGCACTAGGAATGTTAGCATTGTTAGTCGTATGAGTTGTTAGTTGGTTTTGATCATTATCGAGTCATTAGTTGTTAGTTGGTTTGTTAGTCGTGTTTTAATTAATAGTTTATTGGTTATTGGAGTCAAACAATCGGCCCACTCATGTTCAAGAGTGGATCGAGCTCCTTTTCTAGTTTAGGTTGGTGGGCCGCCAATCCTTGACCACAAAGGTTTCTAGCCTATAAAAAGGCGCCTTTTGTACCAGCAAAGGTTAGACACTTTTGATAATAAAATTTCAATTTGTTCTCTTACAATTTCGAGAGTACATTCCTACTTGCTTGGCAAGGGTTATTTGAGCAATCACGCGTGACGTCCTTGGTTGTTCATCCGGCCTATCTACTTGAGTAACCACCTCAATTGGAGTCGCCGTTCTACCGCCTTGAATCGAGTTGAGTCGTCCCTCTTGGTTCTAGGTTCCGTAATCCAAACGGTTGAGTATCCCTCTAGGTCCTTGGGCAATCGTGCTACGTGTCTCGGAACGAGTTGACCGAGGAACGTATCAGTTGGCTTCAGAGCTGGTTGAGGTATCAAGTCGTTATATCCTCGTACTTGTTCTTGTCTAGTTCGTTTTAGGGTTCCTATTTTTCCGCTGTCTTGTTTGTTTGTTGCATCGCTAGTTGTTTCTTCGTTGTTCACAAATCTGTCCGAAGTTGTTTTGCCATTGGCGTCGTCAATTTCTGTCCGTTTTGTGTTCAATCATTGTGTTTTGCAATCGGGCCGTAGTTGGATTTTACTTATGTGTCAAATCTGTCCGAGTTTATTCCCTTGTTGCGCCGAATTTCTGTCCGTGTTTGTACCCTGTCGCGAGTCGTCAATATTCTGTCCGTTCTTGTGTTGGTTCGTTGTCTTGAATCTCCCCATAATTGTGTCCACAAATCTGTCCAAGTGCGTCTTCTAGTTCCGTCCATAGTGCCTTGAAATTCTGTCTTGTGTTCCATCGTTGGCTTGTCTATTGCTGTCCATAATTTCTGGTATCATTGTTTTGAGTTATCCAACTTGTTTACTTGGTTTTTCAAATCTGAATTGTGGTGAAACTTGTTGGTATTTGTGAATCTTGAGAGAACCTACAAGAATCTTGAGTTTCTCGACCACAATCTTGAAATTCTTGAAGTTCTTGATAACTTCCTTGAAAGTTCTTGAAGATTCCTTGTGCGTGTGAATTGGCTGAACCAAATCCGGAAAATAGTCCAATCGGCCAAGCTTGTGTTGTGTTGTTCGTATAAGTCAAAAAAAAAAAAAGAAACGAAAAACAAGAAAGAAAGTCCGAAGTTTATTGCCAAAATCAATCACGGATTACATCTTGTATCCAAGACTACAAAAAGGAAAAAAAAATTTCAAAAGTTTCGGTCCACTACTACTTCTTGAAGTTCTTGAACCTCTTGATTCTTGGAAATTTGTTTCGTCCGTCTAGCGAACAATTTCTTGTACTCTCGAGCATTGGTGAAAGGCTTTCTTGGAGTCTTTGCTTCTATCTAGGGAATATCTTGGGTAACCCATTGGGGGGGGAGCCTGAGGAGGGTTGATTGCGTCACGTTGTTGAGATTCCATCTAGTTGCTATTGTCTTGAACAAACATCCGAAACTGCCTTGGGTGTGTTTGAACAGAAAATCCGAGCTTGACCTTGTGCTTGCAAGTTAAGGCTAACGTGGGTGGGTCTTTAATAGCCTACCTTCCAACCGTACAAAAGGTTTCCAACCGAATTGTTCTTTCGGGAGTTGGAAGTGACAAAGTGTGCAGTCTCATCATTGATGGTAGTTGCACCAATGTAGCAAGTTTGCCCATGGTAGAGAGCTTGGGACTTCCAACGACTAGACATCCACACCCGTACCGACTACAATGGCTAAGCGAAGATGGTGAAGTACGTGTCTACAAACAGGTACGTCTTCCTTTCTCCATTGGCAACCACATTGACGAAGTTGTTTGTGATGTTGTCCCCATGCATGCTACCCATGTAATTTTAGGAAGACCCTGGCAATTTGATAAGCATGTCACTTTTGACGGTAGATCTAATAAGTACACTCTCTTGCACAATGGAACGAGAATGTGACTTAGACCGACAAAAGAGGAAACAAAAGACGGCCGAATCTGGAAATTGCTCCACTTCCACAAATGAGCATTCGGCCAAGGGTCATACACTGATTAAATCAAGCACTAGGAAGCAAAACATGATAATCAAGGCTAAGGAAGTTAGGAAATGTGTGAATTCTGATCAGCCTGTATTACTCATGATTTGCAAACATGTACTCTTGAATGTTGATGAACTCGATAGGGCATTGCCTTCGGGAGTAGTTGCTTTGTCGCAGGTTAAGCAAGGAGAGAATGAGTTGATCATGGCATGCTCCATCCCTAACTCCATTGGTGAATATCAGAATCTTCATGAAGTTTGCCTCTTAAGTGTTGTATCCCTTTACGATCCATTGGTATTTAACTTCACCCATGAGTCTGTTTTGCTTGTTGGGAGGAGTAATGGAGTTTCAATGGGGGTTCTTGCGGTTGAATCTTGTCCTATGCCTTCTTACCCTTTTGCAACAAGTGTTCCAAGTGATGATCAGTCTAATGCAGTTGAACGTGTTCAAAGTGTTCTTCATTATATCAGTTGCATTTTGGAGGATCCAAAAAGATGTAACCGAAGCTATATGCGTTATCTTCGAGGAGTCATTGGAGTAAAGCCATGAGTTTTTCTTGGCTGGCTGTGAGCATTTTCAAACTGACCAAGAGACATGTGCACCGCATTATAATAATCATGACGTATGCAAGTATCATTCAATCTAAGAGGGCCAATATGTGGTGGCATTAGATTTGAGGTTTCGTACTCCAACTCTTGCTAGTATCATTCATTTCCATCCAGATTTGAGGACAAATCCTTCTCAAGTGGAGGGGACTGATGTGTGCACGGATGGCGGCCTTGACTGAAGGCTTCCATAGGAACATTGAAGGCTTGGAAGTTGCTAATCAAGGCATCTACACATTGATCCAAGTCAAGGAAGCATCAAGCGCGGCCTTAGCTACTTGGGCCGAGCACTAGGAATGTTAGCATTGTTAGTCGTATGAGTTGTTAGTTGGTTTTGATCATTATCGAGTCATTAGTTGTTAGTTGGTTTGTTAGTCGTGTTTTAATTAATAGTTTATTAGTTATTGGAGTCAAACAATCGGCCCACTCATGTTCAAGAGTGGATCGAGCTCCTTTTCTAGTTTAGGTTGGTGGGCCGCCAATCCTTGACCACAAAGGTTTCTAGCCTATAAAAAGGCGCCTTTTGTACCAGCAAAGGTTAGACACTTTTGATAATAAAATTTCAATTTGTTCTCTTACAATTTCGAGAGTACATTCCTACTTGCTTGGCAAGGGTTATTTGAGCAATCACGCGTGACGTCCTTGGTTGTTCATCCGGCCTATCTACTTGAGTAACCACCTCAATTGGAGTCGCCGTTCTACCGCCTTGAATCGAGTTGAGTCGTCCCTCTTGGTTCTAGGTTCCGTAATCCAAACGGTTGAGTATCCCTCTAGGTCCTTGGGCAATCGTGCTACGTGTCTCGGAACGAGTTGACCGAGGAACGTATCAGTTGGCTTCAGAGCTGGTTGAGGTATCAAGTCGTTATATCCTCGTACTTGTTCTTGTCTAGTTCGTTTTAGGGTTCCTATTTTTCCGCTGTCTTGTTTGTTTGTTGCATCGCTAGTTGTTTCTTCGTTGTTCACAAATCTGTCCGAAGTTGTTTTGCCATTGGCGTCGTCAATTTCTGTCCGTTTTGTGTTCAATCATTGTGTTTTGCAATCGGGCCGTAGTTGGATTTTACTTATGTGTCAAATCTGTCCGAGTTTATTCCCTTGTTGCGCCGAATTTCTGTCCGTGTTTGTACCCTGTCGCGAGTCGTCAATATTCTGTCCGTTCTTGTGTTGGTTCGTTGTCTTGAATCTCCCCATAATTGTGTCCACAAATCTGTCCAAGTGCGTCTTCTAGTTCCGTCCATAGTGCCTTGAAATTCTGTCTTGTGTTCCATCGTTGGCTTGTCTATTGCTGTCCATAATTTCTGGTATCATTGTTTTGAGTTATCCAACTTGTTTACTTGGTTTTTCAAATCTGAATTGTGGTGAAACTTGTTGGTATTTGTGAATCTTGAGAGAACCTACAAGAATCTTGAGTTTCTCGACCACAATCTTGAAATTCTTGAAGTTCTTGATAACTTCCTTGAAAGTTCTTGAAGATTCCTTGTGCGTGTGAATTGGCTGAACCAAATCCGGAAAATAGTCCAATCGGCCAAGATTGTGTTGTGTTGTTCGTATAAGTCAAAAAAAAAAAAAGAAACGAAAAACAAGAAAGAAAGTCCGAAGTTTATTGCCAAAATCAATCACGGATTACATCTTGTATCCAAGACTACAAAAAGGAAAAAAAAATTTCAAAAGTTTCGGTCCACTACTACTTCTTGAAGTTCTTGAACCTCTTGATTCTTGGAAATTTGTTTCGTCCGTCTAGCGAACAATTTCTTGTACTCTCGAGCATTGGTGAAAGGCTTTCTTGGAGTCTTTGCTTCTATCTAGGGAATATCTTGGGTAACCCATTGGGGGGGGAGCCTGAGGAGGGTTGATTGCGTCACGTTGTTGAGATTCCATCTAGTTGCTATTGTCTTGAACAAACATCCGAAACTGCCTTGGGTGTGTTTGAACAGAAAATCCGAGCTTGACCTTGTGCTTGCAAGTTAAGGCTAACGTGGGTGGGTCTTTAATAGCCTACCTTCCAACCGTACAAAAGGTTTCCAACCGAATTGTTCTTTCGGGAGTTGGAAGTGACAAAGTGTGCAGTCTCATCATTGATGGTAGTTGCACCAATGTAGCAAGTTTGCCCATGGTAGAGAGCTTGGGACTTCCAACGACTAGACATCCACACCCGTACCGACTACAATGGCTAAGCGAAGATGGTGAAGTACGTGTCTACAAACAGGTACGTCTTCCTTTCTCCATTGGCAACCACATTGACGAAGTTGTTTGTGATGTTGTCCCCATGCATGCTACCCATGTAATTTTAGGAAGACCCTGGCAATTTGATAAGCATGTCACTTTTGATGGTAGATCTAATAAGTACACTCTCTTGCACAATGGAACGAGAATGTGACTTAGACCGACAAAAGAGGAAACAAAAGACGGCCGAATCTGGAAATTGCTCCACTTCCACAAATGAGCATTCGGCCAAGGGTCATACACTGATTAAATCAAGCACTAGGAAGCAAAACATGATAATCAAGGCTAAGGAAGTTAGGAAATGTGTGAATTCTGATCAGCCTGTATTACTCATGATTTGCAAACATGTACTCTTGAATGTTGATGAACTCGATAGGGCATTGCCTTCGGGAGTAGTTGCTTTGTCGCAGGTTAAGCAAGGAGAGAATGAGTTGATCATGGCATGCTCCATCCCTAACTCCATTGGTGAGTATCAGAATCTTCATGAAGTTTGCCTCTTAAGTGTTGTATCCCTTTACGATCCATTGGTATTTAACTTCACCCATGAGTCTGTTTTGCTTGTTGGGAGGAGTAATGGAGTTTCAATGGGGGTTCTTGCGCTTGAATCTTGTCCTATGCCTTCTTACCCTTTTGCAACAAGTGTTCCAAGTGATGATCAGTCTAATGCAGTTGAACGTGTTCAAAGTGCTCTTCATTATATCAGTTGCATTTTGGAGGATCCAAAAAGATGTAACCGAAGCTATATGCGTTATCTTCGAGGAGTCATTGGAGTAAAGCCATGAGTTTTTCTTGGCTGGCTGTGAGCATTTTCAAACTGACCAAGAGACATGTGCACCGCATTATAATAATCATGACGTATGCAAGTATCATTCAATCTAAGAGGGCCAATATGTGGTGGCATTAGATTTGAGGTTTCGTACTCCAACTCTTGCTAGTATCATTCATTTCCATCCAGATTTGAGGACAAATCCTTCTCAAGTGGAGGGGACTGATGTGTGCACGGATGGCGGCCTTGACTCAAGGCTTCCATAGGAACATTGAAGGCTTGGAAGTTGCTAATCAAGGCATCTACACATTGATCCAAGTCAAGGAAGCATCAAGCGCGGCCTTAGCTACTTGGGCCGAGCACTAGGAATGTTAGCATTGTTAGTCGTATGAGTTGTTAGTTGGTTTTGATCATTATCGAGTCATTAGTTGTTAGTTGGTTTGTTAGTCGTGTTTTAATTAATAGTTTATTGGTTATTGGAGTCAAACAATCGGCCCACTCATGTTCAAGAGTGGATCGAGCTCCTTTTCTAGTTTAGGTTGGTGGGCCGCCAATCCTTGACCACAAAGGTTTCTAGCCTATAAAAAGGCGCCTTTTGTACCAGCAAAGGTTAGACACTTTTGATAATAAAATTTCAATTTGTTCTCTTACAATTTCGAGAGTACATTCCTACTTGCTTGGCAAGGGTTATTTGAGCAATCACGCGTGACGTCCTTGGTTGTTCATCCGGCCTATCTACTTGAGTAACCACCTCAATTGGAGTCGCCGTTCTACCGCCTTGAATCGAGTTGAGTCGTCCCTCTTGGTTCTAGGTTCCGTAATCCAAACGGTTGAGTATCCCTCTAGGTCCTTGGGCAATCGTGCTACGTGTCTCGGAACGAGTTGACCGAGGAACGTATCAGTTGGCTTCAGAGCTGGTTGAGGTATCAAGTCGTTATATCCTCGTACTTGTTCTTGTCTAGTTCGTTTTAGGGTTCCTATTTTTCCGCTGTCTTGTTTGTTTGTTGCATCGCTAGTTGTTTCTTCGTTGTTCACAAATCTGTCCGAAGTTGTTTTGCCATTGGCGTCGTCAATTTCTGTCCGTTTTGTGTTCAATCATTGTGTTTTGCAATCGGGCCGTAGTTGGATTTTACTTATGTGTCAAATCTGTCCGAGTTTATTCCCTTGTTGCGCCGAATTTCTGTCCGTGTTTGTACCCTGTCGCGAGTCGTCAATATTCTGTCCGTTCTTGTGTTGGTTCGTTGTCTTGAATCTCCCCATAATTGTGTCCACAAATCTGTCCAAGTGCGTCTTCTAGTTCCGTCCATAGTGCCTTGAAATTCTGTCTTGTGTTCCATCGTTGGCTTGTCTATTGCTGTCCATAATTTCTGGTATCATTGTTTTGAGTTATCCAACTTGTTTACTTGGTTTTTCAAATCTGAATTGTGGTGAAACTTGTTGGTATTTGTGAATCTTGAGAGAACCTACAAGAATCTTGAGTTTCTCGACCACAATCTTGAAATTCTTGAAGTTCTTGATAACTTCCTTGAAAGTTCTTGAAGATTCCTTGTGCGTGTGAATTGGCTGAACCAAATCCGGAAAATAGTCCAATCGGCCAAGATTGTGTTGTGTTGTTCGTATAAGTCAAAAAAAAAAAAAGAAACGAAAAACAAGAAAGAAAGTCCGAAGTTTATTGCCAAAATCAATCACGGATTACATCTTGTATCCAAGACTACAAAAAGGAAAAAAAAATTTCAAAAGTTTCGGTCCACTACTACTTCTTGAAGTTCTTGAACCTCTTGATTCTTGGAAATTTGTTTCGTCCGTCTAGCGAACAATTTCTTGTACTCTCGAGCATTGGTGAAAGGCTTTCTTGGAGTCTTTGCTTCTATCTAGGGAATATCTTGGGTAACCCATTGGGGGGGGAGCCTGAGGAGGGTTGATTGCGTCACGTTGTTGAGATTCCATCTAGTTGCTATTGTCTTGAACAAACATCCGAAACTGCCTTGGGTGTGTTTGAACAGAAAATCCGAGCTTGACCTTGTGCTTGCAAGTTAAGGCTAACGTGGGTGGGTCTTTAATAGCCTACCTTCCAACCGTACAAAAGGTTTCCAACCGAATTGTTCTTTCGGGAGTTGGAAGTGACAAAGTGTGCAGTCTCATCATTGATGGTAGTTGCACCAATGTAGCAAGTTTGCCCATGGTAGAGAGCTTGGGACTTCCAACGACTAGACATCCACACCCGTACCGACTACAATGGCTAAGCGAAGATGGTGAAGTACGTGTCTACAAACAGGTACGTCTTCCTTTCTCCATTGGCAACCACATTGACGAAGTTGTTTGTGATGTTGTCCCCATGCATGCTACCCATGTAATTTTAGGAAGACCCTGGCAATTTGATAAGCATGTCACTTTTGATGGTAGATCTAATAAGTACACTCTCTTGCACAATGGAACGAGAATGTGACTTAGACCGACAAAAGAGGAAACAAAAGACGGCCGAATCTGGAAATTGCTCCACTTCCACAAATGAGCATTCGGCCAAGGGTCATACACTGATTAAATCAAGCACTAGGAAGCAAAACATGATAATCAAGGCTAAGGAAGTTAGGAAATGTGTGAATTCTGATCAGCCTGTATTACTCATGATTTGCAAACATGTACTCTTGAATGTTGATGAACTCGATAGGGCATTGCCTTCGGGAGTAGTTGCTTTGTCGCAGGTTAAGCAAGGAGAGAATGAGTTGATCATGGCATGCTCCATCCCTAACTCCATTGGTGAGTATCAGAATCTTCATGAAGTTTGCCTCTTAAGTGTTGTATCCCTTTACGATCCATTGGTATTTAACTTCACCCATGAGTCTGTTTTGCTTGTTGGGAGGAGTAATGGAGTTTCAATGGGGGTTCTTGCGCTTGAATCTTGTCCTATGCCTTCTTACCCTTTTGCAACAAGTGTTCCAAGTGATGATCAGTCTAATGCAGTTGAACGTGTTCAAAGTGCTCTTCATTATATCAGTTGCATTTTGGAGGATCCAAAAAGATGTAACCGAAGCTATATGCGTTATCTTCGAGGAGTCATTGGAGTAAAGCCATGAGTTTTTCTTGGCTGGCTGTGAGCATTTTCAAACTGACCAAGAGACATGTGCACCGCATTATAATAATCATGACGTATGCAAGTATCATTCAATCTAAGAGGGCCAATATGTGGTGGCATTAGATTTGAGGTTTCGTACTCCAACTCTTGCTAGTATCATTCATTTCCATCCAGATTTGAGGACAAATCCTTCTCAAGTGGAGGGGACTGATGTGTGCACGGATGGCGGCCTTGACTCAAGGCTTCCATAGGAACATTGAAGGCTTGGAAGTTGCTAATCAAGGCATCTACACATTGATCCAAGTCAAGGAAGCATCAAGCGCGGCCTTAGCTACTTGGGCCGAGCACTAGGAATGTTAGCATTGTTAGTCGTATGAGTTGTTAGTTGGTTTTGATCATTATCGAGTCATTAGTTGTTAGTTGGTTTGTTAGTCGTGTTTTAATTAATAGTTTATTGGTTATTGGAGTCAAACAATCGGCCCACTCATGTTCAAGAGTGGATCGAGCTCCTTTTCTAGTTTAGGTTGGTGGGCCGCCAATCCTTGACCACAAAGGTTTCTAGCCTATAAAAAGGCGCCTTTTGTACCAGCAAAGGTTAGACACTTTTGATAATAAAATTTCAATTTGTTCTCTTACAATTTCGAGAGTACATTCCTACTTGCTTGGCAAGGGTTATTTGAGCAATCACGCGTGACGTCCTTGGTTGTTCATCCGGCCTATCTACTTGAGTAACCACCTCAATTGGAGTCGCCGTTCTACCGCCTTGAATCGAGTTGAGTCGTCCCTCTTGGTTCTAGGTTCCGTAATCCAAACGGTTGAGTATCCCTCTAGGTCCTTGGGCAATCGTGCTACGTGTCTCGGAACGAGTTGACCGAGGAACGTATCAGTTGGCTTCAGAGCTGGTTGAGGTATCAAGTCGTTATATCCTCGTACTTGTTCTTGTCTAGTTCGTTTTAGGGTTCCTATTTTTCCGCTGTCTTGTTTGTTTGTTGCATCGCTAGTTGTTTCTTCGTTGTTCACAAATCTGTCCGAAGTTGTTTTGCCATTGGCGTCGTCAATTTCTGTCCGTTTTGTGTTCAATCATTGTGTTTTGCAATCGGGCCGTAGTTGGATTTTACTTATGTGTCAAATCTGTCCGAGTTTATTCCCTTGTTGCGCCGAATTTCTGTCCGTGTTTGTACCCTGTCGCGAGTCGTCAATATTCTGTCCGTTCTTGTGTTGGTTCGTTGTCTTGAATCTCCCCATAATTGTGTCCACAAATCTGTCCAAGTGCGTCTTCTAGTTCCGTCCATAGTGCCTTGAAATTCTGTCTTGTGTTCCATCGTTGGCTTGTCTATTGCTGTCCATAATTTCTGGTATCATTGTTTTGAGTTATCCAACTTGTTTACTTGGTTTTTCAAATCTGAATTGTGGTGAAACTTGTTGGTATTTGTGAATCTTGAGAGAACCTACAAGAATCTTGAGTTTCTCGACCACAATCTTGAAATTCTTGAAGTTCTTGATAACTTCCTTGAAAGTTCTTGAAGATTCCTTGTGCGTGTGAATTGGCTGAACCAAATCCGGAAAATAGTCCAATCGGCCAAGATTGTGTTGTGTTGTTCGTATAAGTCAAAAAAAAAAAAAGAAACGAAAAACAAGAAAGAAAGTCCGAAGTTTATTGCCAAAATCAATCACGGATTACATCTTGTATCCAAGACTACAAAAAGGAAAAAAAAATTTCAAAAGTTTCGGTCCACTACTACTTCTTGAAGTTCTTGAACCTCTTGATTCTTGGAAATTTGTTTCGTCCGTCTAGCGAACAATTTCTTGTACTCTCGAGCATTGGTGAAAGGCTTTCTTGGAGTCTTTGCTTCTATCTAGGGAATATCTTGGGTAACCCATTGGGGGGGGAGCCTGAGGAGGGTTGATTGCGTCACGTTGTTGAGATTCCATCTAGTTGCTATTGTCTTGAACAAACATCCGAAACTGCCTTGGGTGTGTTTGAACAGAAAATCCGAGCTTGACCTTGTGCTTGCAAGTTAAGGCTAACGTGGGTGGGTCTTTAATAGCCTACCTTCCAACCGTACAAAAGGTTTCCAACCGAATTGTTCTTTCGGGAGTTGGAAGTGACAAAGTGTGCAGTCTCATCATTGATGGTAGTTGCACCAATGTAGCAAGTTTGCCCATGGTAGAGAGCTTGGGACTTCCAACGACTAGACATCCACACCCGTACCGACTACAATGGCTAAGCGAAGATGGTGAAGTACGTGTCTACAAACAGGTACGTCTTCCTTTCTCCATTGGCAACCACATTGACGAAGTTGTTTGTGATGTTGTCCCCATGCATGCTACCCATGTAATTTTAGGAAGACCCTGGCAATTTGATAAGCATGTCACTTTTGATGGTAGATCTAATAAGTACACTCTCTTGCACAATGGAACGAGAATGTGACTTAGACCGACAAAAGAGGAAACAAAAGACGGCCGAATCTGGAAATTGCTCCACTTCCACAAATGAGCATTCGGCCAAGGGTCATACACTGATTAAATCAAGCACTAGGAAGCAAAACATGATAATCAAGGCTAAGGAAGTTAGGAAATGTGTGAATTCTGATCAGCCTGTATTACTCATGATTTGCAAACATGTACTCTTGAATGTTGATGAACTCGATAGGGCATTGCCTTCGGGAGTAGTTGCTTTGTCGCAGGTTAAGCAAGGAGAGAATGAGTTGATCATGGCATGCTCCATCCCTAACTCCATTGGTGAGTATCAGAATCTTCATGAAGTTTGCCTCTTAAGTGTTGTATCCCTTTACGATCCATTGGTATTTAACTTCACCCATGAGTCTGTTTTGCTTGTTGGGAGGAGTAATGGAGTTTCAATGGGGGTTCTTGCGCTTGAATCTTGTCCTATGCCTTCTTACCCTTTTGCAACAAGTGTTCCAAGTGATGATCAGTCTAATGCAGTTGAACGTGTTCAAAGTGCTCTTCATTATATCAGTTGCATTTTGGAGGATCCAAAAAGATGTAACCGAAGCTATATGCGTTATCTTCGAGGAGTCATTGGAGTAAAGCCATGAGTTTTTCTTGGCTGGCTGTGAGCATTTTCAAACTGACCAAGAGACATGTGCACCGCATTATAATAATCATGACGTATGCAAGTATCATTCAATCTAAGAGGGCCAATATGTGGTGGCATTAGATTTGAGGTTTCGTACTCCAACTCTTGCTAGTATCATTCATTTCCATCCAGATTTGAGGACAAATCCTTCTCAAGTGGAGGGGACTGATGTGTGCACGGATGGCGGCCTTGACTCAAGGCTTCCATAGGAACATTGAAGGCTTGGAAGTTGCTAATCAAGGCATCTACACATTGATCCAAGTCAAGGAAGCATCAAGCGCGGCCTTAGCTACTTGGGCCGAGCACTAGGAATGTTAGCATTGTTAGTCGTATGAGTTGTTAGTTGGTTTTGATCATTATCGAGTCATTAGTTGTTAGTTGGTTTGTTAGTCGTGTTTTAATTAATAGTTTATTGGTTATTGGAGTCAAACAATCGGCCCACTCATGTTCAAGAGTGGATCGAGCTCCTTTTCTAGTTTAGGTTGGTGGGCCGCCAATCCTTGACCACAAAGGTTTCTAGCCTATAAAAAGGCGCCTTTTGTACCAGCAAAGGTTAGACACTTTTGATAATAAAATTTCAATTTGTTCTCTTACAATTTCGAGAGTACATTCCTACTTGCTTGGCAAGGGTTATTTGAGCAATCACGCGTGACGTCCTTGGTTGTTCATCCGGCCTATCTACTTGAGTAACCACCTCAATTGGAGTCGCCGTTCTACCGCCTTGAATCGAGTTGAGTCGTCCCTCTTGGTTCTAGGTTCCGTAATCCAAACGGTTGAGTATCCCTCTAGGTCCTTGGGCAATCGTGCTACGTGTCTCGGAACGAGTTGACCGAGGAACGTATCAGTTGGCTTCAGAGCTGGTTGAGGTATCAAGTCGTTATATCCTCGTACTTGTTCTTGTCTAGTTCGTTTTAGGGTTCCTATTTTTCCGCTGTCTTGTTTGTTTGTTGCATCGCTAGTTGTTTCTTCGTTGTTCACAAATCTGTCCGAAGTTGTTTTGCCATTGGCGTCGTCAATTTCTGTCCGTTTTGTGTTCAATCATTGTGTTTTGCAATCGGGCCGTAGTTGGATTTTACTTATGTGTCAAATCTGTCCGAGTTTATTCCCTTGTTGCGCCGAATTTCTGTCCGTGTTTGTACCCTGTCGCGAGTCGTCAATATTCTGTCCGTTCTTGTGTTGGTTCGTTGTCTTGAATCTCCCCATAATTGTGTCCACAAATCTGTCCAAGTGCGTCTTCTAGTTCCGTCCATAGTGCCTTGAAATTCTGTCTTGTGTTCCATCGTTGGCTTGTCTATTGCTGTCCATAATTTCTGGTATCATTGTTTTGAGTTATCCAACTTGTTTACTTGGTTTTTCAAATCTGAATTGTGGTGAAACTTGTTGGTATTTGTGAATCTTGAGAGAACCTACAAGAATCTTGAGTTTCTCGACCACAATCTTGAAATTCTTGAAGTTCTTGATAACTTCCTTGAAAGTTCTTGAAGATTCCTTGTGCGTGTGAATTGGCTGAACCAAATCCGGAAAATAGTCCAATCGGCCAAGCTTGTGTTGTGTTGTTCGTATAAGTCAAAAAAAAAAAAAGAAACGAAAAACAAGAAAGAAAGTCCGAAGTTTATTGCCAAAATCAATCACGGATTACATCTTGTATCCAAGACTACAAAAAGGAAAAAAAAATTTCAAAAGTTTCGGTCCACTACTACTTCTTGAAGTTCTTGAACCTCTTGATTCTTGGAAATTTGTTTCGTCCGTCTAGCGAACAATTTCTTGTACTCTCGAGCATTGGTGAAAGGCTTTCTTGGAGTCTTTGCTTCTATCTAGGGAATATCTTGGGTAACCCATTGGGGGGGGAGCCTGAGGAGGGTTGATTGCGTCACGTTGTTGAGATTCCATCTAGTTGCTATTGTCTTGAACAAACATCCGAAACTGCCTTGGGTGTGTTTGAACAGAAAATCCGAGCTTGACCTTGTGCTTGCAAGTTAAGGCTAACGTGGGTGGGTCTTTAATAGCCTACCTTCCAACCGTACAAAAGGTTTCCAACCGAATTGTTCTTTCGGGAGTTGGAAGTGACAAAGTGTGCAGTCTCATCATTGATGGTAGTTGCACCAATGTAGCAAGTTTGCCCATGGTAGAGAGCTTGGGACTTCCAACGACTAGACATCCACACCCGTACCGACTACAATGGCTAAGCGAAGATGGTGAAGTACGTGTCTACAAACAGGTACGTCTTCCTTTCTCCATTGGCAACCACATTGACGAAGTTGTTTGTGATGTTGTCCCCATGCATGCTACCCATGTAATTTTAGGAAGACCCTGGCAATTTGATAAGCATGTCACTTTTGATGGTAGATCTAATAAGTACACTCTCTTGCACAATGGAACGAGAATGTGACTTAGACCGACAAAAGAGGAAACAAAAGACGGCCGAATCTGGAAATTGCTCCACTTCCACAAATGAGCATTCGGCCAAGGGTCATACACTGATTAAATCAAGCACTAGGAAGCAAAACATGATAATCAAGGCTAAGGAAGTTAGGAAATGTGTGAATTCTGATCAGCCTGTATTACTCATGATTTGCAAACATGTACTCTTGAATGTTGATGAACTCGATAGGGCATTGCCTTCGGGAGTAGTTGCTTTGTCGCAGGTTAAGCAAGGAGAGAATGAGTTGATCATGGCATGCTCCATCCCTAACTCCATTGGTGAGTATCAGAATCTTCATGAAGTTTGCCTCTTAAGTGTTGTATCCCTTTACGATCCATTGGTATTTAACTTCACCCATGAGTCTGTTTTGCTTGTTGGGAGGAGTAATGGAGTTTCAATGGGGGTTCTTGCGCTTGAATCTTGTCCTATGCCTTCTTACCCTTTTGCAACAAGTGTTCCAAGTGATGATCAGTCTAATGCAGTTGAACGTGTTCAAAGTGCTCTTCATTATATCAGTTGCATTTTGGAGGATCCAAAAAGATGTAACCGAAGCTATATGCGTTATCTTCGAGGAGTCATTGGAGTAAAGCCATGAGTTTTTCTTGGCTGGCTGTGAGCATTTTCAAACTGACCAAGAGACATGTGCACCGCATTATAATAATCATGACGTATGCAAGTATCATTCAATCTAAGAGGGCCAATATGTGGTGGCATTAGATTTGAGGTTTCGTACTCCAACTCTTGCTAGTATCATTCATTTCCATCCAGATTTGAGGACAAATCCTTCTCAAGTGGAGGGGACTGATGTGTGCACGGATGGCGGCCTTGACTCAAGGCTTCCATAGGAACATTGAAGGCTTGGAAGTTGCTAATCAAGGCATCTACACATTGATCCAAGTCAAGGAAGCATCAAGCGCGGCCTTAGCTACTTGGGCCGAGCACTAGGAATGTTAGCATTGTTAGTCGTATGAGTTGTTAGTTGGTTTTGATCATTATCGAGTCATTAGTTGTTAGTTGGTTTGTTAGTCGTGTTTTAATTAATAGTTTATTGGTTATTGGAGTCAAACAATCGGCCCACTCATGTTCAAGAGTGGATCGAGCTCCTTTTCTAGTTTAGGTTGGTGGGCCGCCAATCCTTGACCACAAAGGTTTCTAGCCTATAAAAAGGCGCCTTTTGTACCAGCAAAGGTTAGACACTTTTGATAATAAAATTTCAATTTGTTCTCTTACAATTTCGAGAGTACATTCCTACTTGCTTGGCAAGGGTTATTTGAGCAATCACGCGTGACGTCCTTGGTTGTTCATCCGGCCTATCTACTTGAGTAACCACCTCAATTGGAGTCGCCGTTCTACCGCCTTGAATCGAGTTGAGTCGTCCCTCTTGGTTCTAGGTTCCGTAATCCAAACGGTTGAGTATCCCTCTAGGTCCTTGGGCAATCGTGCTACGTGTCTCGGAACGAGTTGACCGAGGAACGTATCAGTTGGCTTCAGAGCTGGTTGAGGTATCAAGTCGTTATATCCTCGTACTTGTTCTTGTCTAGTTCGTTTTAGGGTTCCTATTTTTCCGCTGTCTTGTTTGTTTGTTGCATCGCTAGTTGTTTCTTCGTTGTTCACAAATCTGTCCGAAGTTGTTTTGCCATTGGCGTCGTCAATTTCTGTCCGTTTTGTGTTCAATCATTGTGTTTTGCAATCGGGCCGTAGTTGGATTTTACTTATGTGTCAAATCTGTCCGAGTTTATTCCCTTGTTGCGCCGAATTTCTGTCCGTGTTTGTACCCTGTCGCGAGTCGTCAATATTCTGTCCGTTCTTGTGTTGGTTCGTTGTCTTGAATCTCCCCATAATTGTGTCCACAAATCTGTCCAAGTGCGTCTTCTAGTTCCGTCCATAGTGCCTTGAAATTCTGTCTTGTGTTCCATCGTTGGCTTGTCTATTGCTGTCCATAATTTCTGGTATCATTGTTTTGAGTTATCCAACTTGTTTACTTGGTTTTTCAAATCTGAATTGTGGTGAAACTTGTTGGTATTTGTGAATCTTGAGAGAACCTACAAGAATCTTGAGTTTCTCGACCACAATCTTGAAATTCTTGAAGTTCTTGATAACTTCCTTGAAAGTTCTTGAAGATTCCTTGTGCGTGTGAATTGGCTGAACCAAATCCGGAAAATAGTCCAATCGGCCAAGATTGTGTTGTGTTGTTCGTATAAGTCAAAAAAAAAAAAAGAAACGAAAAACAAGAAAGAAAGTCCGAAGTTTATTGCCAAAATCAATCACGGATTACATCTTGTATCCAAGACTACAAAAAGGAAAAAAAAATTTCAAAAGTTTCGGTCCACTACTACTTCTTGAAGTTCTTGAACCTCTTGATTCTTGGAAATTTGTTTCGTCCGTCTAGCGAACAATTTCTTGTACTCTCGAGCATTGGTGAAAGGCTTTCTTGGAGTCTTTGCTTCTATCTAGGGAATATCTTGGGTAACCCATTGGGGGGGGAGCCTGAGGAGGGTTGATTGCGTCACGTTGTTGAGATTCCATCTAGTTGCTATTGTCTTGAACAAACATCCGAAACTGCCTTGGGTGTGTTTGAACAGAAAATCCGAGCTTGACCTTGTGCTTGCAAGTTAAGGCTAACGTGGGTGGGTCTTTAATAGCCTACCTTCCAACCGTACAAAAGGTTTCCAACCGAATTGTTCTTTCGGGAGTTGGAAGTGACAAAGTGTGCAGTCTCATCATTGATGGTAGTTGCACCAATGTAGCAAGTTTGCCCATGGTAGAGAGCTTGGGACTTCCAACGACTAGACATCCACACCCGTACCGACTACAATGGCTAAGCGAAGATGGTGAAGTACGTGTCTACAAACAGGTACGTCTTCCTTTCTCCATTGGCAACCACATTGACGAAGTTGTTTGTGATGTTGTCCCCATGCATGCTACCCATGTAATTTTAGGAAGACCCTGGCAATTTGATAAGCATGTCACTTTTGATGGTAGATCTAATAAGTACACTCTCTTGCACAATGGAACGAGAATGTGACTTAGACCGACAAAAGAGGAAACAAAAGACGGCCGAATCTGGAAATTGCTCCACTTCCACAAATGAGCATTCGGCCAAGGGTCATACACTGATTAAATCAAGCACTAGGAAGCAAAACATGATAATCAAGGCTAAGGAAGTTAGGAAATGTGTGAATTCTGATCAGCCTGTATTACTCATGATTTGCAAACATGTACTCTTGAATGTTGATGAACTCGATAGGGCATTGCCTTCGGGAGTAGTTGCTTTGTCGCAGGTTAAGCAAGGAGAGAATGAGTTGATCATGGCATGCTCCATCCCTAACTCCATTGGTGAGTATCAGAATCTTCATGAAGTTTGCCTCTTAAGTGTTGTATCCCTTTACGATCCATTGGTATTTAACTTCACCCATGAGTCTGTTTTGCTTGTTGGGAGGAGTAATGGAGTTTCAATGGGGGTTCTTGCGCTTGAATCTTGTCCTATGCCTTCTTACCCTTTTGCAACAAGTGTTCCAAGTGATGATCAGTCTAATGCAGTTGAACGTGTTCAAAGTGCTCTTCATTATATCAGTTGCATTTTGGAGGATCCAAAAAGATGTAACCGAAGCTATATGCGTTATCTTCGAGGAGTCATTGGAGTAAAGCCATGAGTTTTTCTTGGCTGGCTGTGAGCATTTTCAAACTGACCAAGAGACATGTGCACCGCATTATAATAATCATGACGTATGCAAGTATCATTCAATCTAAGAGGGCCAATATGTGGTGGCATTAGATTTGAGGTTTCGTACTCCAACTCTTGCTAGTATCATTCATTTCCATCCAGATTTGAGGACAAATCCTTCTCAAGTGGAGGGGACTGATGTGTGCACGGATGGCGGCCTTGACTCAAGGCTTCCATAGGAACATTGAAGGCTTGGAAGTTGCTAATCAAGGCATCTACACATTGATCCAAGTCAAGGAAGCATCAAGCGCGGCCTTAGCTACTTGGGCCGAGCACTAGGAATGTTAGCATTGTTAGTCGTATGAGTTGTTAGTTGGTTTTGATCATTATCGAGTCATTAGTTGTTAGTTGGTTTGTTAGTCGTGTTTTAATTAATAGTTTATTGGTTATTGGAGTCAAACAATCGGCCCACTCATGTTCAAGAGTGGATCGAGCTCCTTTTCTAGTTTAGGTTGGTGGGCCGCCAATCCTTGACCACAAAGGTTTCTAGCCTATAAAAAGGCGCCTTTTGTACCAGCAAAGGTTAGACACTTTTGATAATAAAATTTCAATTTGTTCTCTTACAATTTCGAGAGTACATTCCTACTTGCTTGGCAAGGGTTATTTGAGCAATCACGCGTGACGTCCTTGGTTGTTCATCCGGCCTATCTACTTGAGTAACCACCTCAATTGGAGTCGCCGTTCTACCGCCTTGAATCGAGTTGAGTCGTCCCTCTTGGTTCTAGGTTCCGTAATCCAAACGGTTGAGTATCCCTCTAGGTCCTTGGGCAATCGTGCTACGTGTCTCGGAACGAGTTGACCGAGGAACGTATCAGTTGGCTTCAGAGCTGGTTGAGGTATCAAGTCGTTATATCCTCGTACTTGTTCTTGTCTAGTTCGTTTTAGGGTTCCTATTTTTCCGCTGTCTTGTTTGTTTGTTGCATCGCTAGTTGTTTCTTCGTTGTTCACAAATCTGTCCGAAGTTGTTTTGCCATTGGCGTCGTCAATTTCTGTCCGTTTTGTGTTCAATCATTGTGTTTTGCAATCGGGCCGTAGTTGGATTTTACTTATGTGTCAAATCTGTCCGAGTTTATTCCCTTGTTGCGCCGAATTTCTGTCCGTGTTTGTACCCTGTCGCGAGTCGTCAATATTCTGTCCGTTCTTGTGTTGGTTCGTTGTCTTGAATCTCCCCATAATTGTGTCCACAAATCTGTCCAAGTGCGTCTTCTAGTTCCGTCCATAGTGCCTTGAAATTCTGTCTTGTGTTCCATCGTTGGCTTGTCTATTGCTGTCCATAATTTCTGGTATCATTGTTTTGAGTTATCCAACTTGTTTACTTGGTTTTTCAAATCTGAATTGTGGTGAAACTTGTTGGTATTTGTGAATCTTGAGAGAACCTACAAGAATCTTGAGTTTCTCGACCACAATCTTGAAATTCTTGAAGTTCTTGATAACTTCCTTGAAAGTTCTTGAAGATTCCTTGTGCGTGTGAATTGGCTGAACCAAATCCGGAAAATAGTCCAATCGGCCAAGCTTGTGTTGTGTTGTTCGTATAAGTCAAAAAAAAAAAAAGAAACGAAAAACAAGAAAGAAAGTCCGAAGTTTATTGCCAAAATCAATCACGGATTACATCTTGTATCCAAGACTACAAAAAGGAAAAAAAAATTTCAAAAGTTTCGGTCCACTACTACTTCTTGAAGTTCTTGAACCTCTTGATTCTTGGAAATTTGTTTCGTCCGTCTAGCGAACAATTTCTTGTACTCTCGAGCATTGGTGAAAGGCTTTCTTGGAGTCTTTGCTTCTATCTAGGGAATATCTTGGGTAACCCATTGGGGGGGGAGCCTGAGGAGGGTTGATTGCGTCACGTTGTTGAGATTCCATCTAGTTGCTATTGTCTTGAACAAACATCCGAAACTGCCTTGGGTGTGTTTGAACAGAAAATCCGAGCTTGACCTTGTGCTTGCAAGTTAAGGCTAACGTGGGTGGGTCTTTAATAGCCTACCTTCCAACCGTACAAAAGGTTTCCAACCGAATTGTTCTTTCGGGAGTTGGAAGTGACAAAGTGTGCAGTCTCATCATTGATGGTAGTTGCACCAATGTAGCAAGTTTGCCCATGGTAGAGAGCTTGGGACTTCCAACGACTAGACATCCACACCCGTACCGACTACAATGGCTAAGCGAAGATGGTGAAGTACGTGTCTACAAACAGGTACGTCTTCCTTTCTCCATTGGCAACCACATTGACGAAGTTGTTTGTGATGTTGTCCCCATGCATGCTACCCATGTAATTTTAGGAAGACCCTGGCAATTTGATAAGCATGTCACTTTTGATGGTAGATCTAATAAGTACACTCTCTTGCACAATGGAACGAGAATGTGACTTAGACCGACAAAAGAGGAAACAAAAGACGGCCGAATCTGGAAATTGCTCCACTTCCACAAATGAGCATTCGGCCAAGGGTCATACACTGATTAAATCAAGCACTAGGAAGCAAAACATGATAATCAAGGCTAAGGAAGTTAGGAAATGTGTGAATTCTGATCAGCCTGTATTACTCATGATTTGCAAACATGTACTCTTGAATGTTGATGAACTCGATAGGGCATTGCCTTCGGGAGTAGTTGCTTTGTCGCAGGTTAAGCAAGGAGAGAATGAGTTGATCATGGCATGCTCCATCCCTAACTCCATTGGTGAGTATCAGAATCTTCATGAAGTTTGCCTCTTAAGTGTTGTATCCCTTTACGATCCATTGGTATTTAACTTCACCCATGAGTCTGTTTTGCTTGTTGGGAGGAGTAATGGAGTTTCAATGGGGGTTCTTGCGCTTGAATCTTGTCCTATGCCTTCTTACCCTTTTGCAACAAGTGTTCCAAGTGATGATCAGTCTAATGCAGTTGAACGTGTTCAAAGTGCTCTTCATTATATCAGTTGCATTTTGGAGGATCCAAAAAGATGTAACCGAAGCTATATGCGTTATCTTCGAGGAGTCATTGGAGTAAAGCCATGAGTTTTTCTTGGCTGGCTGTGAGCATTTTCAAACTGACCAAGAGACATGTGCACCGCATTATAATAATCATGACGTATGCAAGTATCATTCAATCTAAGAGGGCCAATATGTGGTGGCATTAGATTTGAGGTTTCGTACTCCAACTCTTGCTAGTATCATTCATTTCCATCCAGATTTGAGGACAAATCCTTCTCAAGTGGAGGGGACTGATGTGTGCACGGATGGCGGCCTTGACTCAAGGCTTCCATAGGAACATTGAAGGCTTGGAAGTTGCTAATCAAGGCATCTACACATTGATCCAAGTCAAGGAAGCATCAAGCGCGGCCTTAGCTACTTGGGCCGAGCACTAGGAATGTTAGCATTGTTAGTCGTATGAGTTGTTAGTTGGTTTTGATCATTATCGAGTCATTAGTTGTTAGTTGGTTTGTTAGTCGTGTTTTAATTAATAGTTTATTGGTTATTGGAGTCAAACAATCGGCCCACTCATGTTCAAGAGTGGATCGAGCTCCTTTTCTAGTTTAGGTTGGTGGGCCGCCAATCCTTGACCACAAAGGTTTCTAGCCTATAAAAAGGCGCCTTTTGTACCAGCAAAGGTTAGACACTTTTGATAATAAAATTTCAATTTGTTCTCTTACAATTTCGAGAGTACATTCCTACTTGCTTGGCAAGGGTTATTTGAGCAATCACGCGTGACGTCCTTGGTTGTTCATCCGGCCTATCTACTTGAGTAACCACCTCAATTGGAGTCGCCGTTCTACCGCCTTGAATCGAGTTGAGTCGTCCCTCTTGGTTCTAGGTTCCGTAATCCAAACGGTTGAGTATCCCTCTAGGTCCTTGGGCAATCGTGCTACGTGTCTCGGAACGAGTTGACCGAGGAACGTATCAGTTGGCTTCAGAGCTGGTTGAGGTATCAAGTCGTTATATCCTCGTACTTGTTCTTGTCTAGTTCGTTTTAGGGTTCCTATTTTTCCGCTGTCTTGTTTGTTTGTTGCATCGCTAGTTGTTTCTTCGTTGTTCACAAATCTGTCCGAAGTTGTTTTGCCATTGGCGTCGTCAATTTCTGTCCGTTTTGTGTTCAATCATTGTGTTTTGCAATCGGGCCGTAGTTGGATTTTACTTATGTGTCAAATCTGTCCGAGTTTATTCCCTTGTTGCGCCGAATTTCTGTCCGTGTTTGTACCCTGTCGCGAGTCGTCAATATTCTGTCCGTTCTTGTGTTGGTTCGTTGTCTTGAATCTCCCCATAATTGTGTCCACAAATCTGTCCAAGTGCGTCTTCTAGTTCCGTCCATAGTGCCTTGAAATTCTGTCTTGTGTTCCATCGTTGGCTTGTCTATTGCTGTCCATAATTTCTGGTATCATTGTTTTGAGTTATCCAACTTGTTTACTTGGTTTTTCAAATCTGAATTGTGGTGAAACTTGTTGGTATTTGTGAATCTTGAGAGAACCTACAAGAATCTTGAGTTTCTCGACCACAATCTTGAAATTCTTGAAGTTCTTGATAACTTCCTTGAAAGTTCTTGAAGATTCCTTGTGCGTGTGAATTGGCTGAACCAAATCCGGAAAATAGTCCAATCGGCCAAGATTGTGTTGTGTTGTTCGTATAAGTCAAAAAAAAAAAAAGAAACGAAAAACAAGAAAGAAAGTCCGAAGTTTATTGCCAAAATCAATCACGGATTACATCTTGTATCCAAGACTACAAAAAGGAAAAAAAAATTTCAAAAGTTTCGGTCCACTACTACTTCTTGAAGTTCTTGAACCTCTTGATTCTTGGAAATTTGTTTCGTCCGTCTAGCGAACAATTTCTTGTACTCTCGAGCATTGGTGAAAGGCTTTCTTGGAGTCTTTGCTTCTATCTAGGGAATATCTTGGGTAACCCATTGGGGGGGGAGCCTGAGGAGGGTTGATTGCGTCACGTTGTTGAGATTCCATCTAGTTGCTATTGTCTTGAACAAACATCCGAAACTGCCTTGGGTGTGTTTGAACAGAAAATCCGAGCTTGACCTTGTGCTTGCAAGTTAAGGCTAACGTGGGTGGGTCTTTAATAGCCTACCTTCCAACCGTACAAAAGGTTTCCAACCGAATTGTTCTTTCGGGAGTTGGAAGTGACAAAGTGTGCAGTCTCATCATTGATGGTAGTTGCACCAATGTAGCAAGTTTGCCCATGGTAGAGAGCTTGGGACTTCCAACGACTAGACATCCACACCCGTACCGACTACAATGGCTAAGCGAAGATGGTGAAGTACGTGTCTACAAACAGGTACGTCTTCCTTTCTCCATTGGCAACCACATTGACGAAGTTGTTTGTGATGTTGTCCCCATGCATGCTACCCATGTAATTTTAGGAAGACCCTGGCAATTTGATAAGCATGTCACTTTTGATGGTAGATCTAATAAGTACACTCTCTTGCACAATGGAACGAGAATGTGACTTAGACCGACAAAAGAGGAAACAAAAGACGGCCGAATCTGGAAATTGCTCCACTTCCACAAATGAGCATTCGGCCAAGGGTCATACACTGATTAAATCAAGCACTAGGAAGCAAAACATGATAATCAAGGCTAAGGAAGTTAGGAAATGTGTGAATTCTGATCAGCCTGTATTACTCATGATTTGCAAACATGTACTCTTGAATGTTGATGAACTCGATAGGGCATTGCCTTCGGGAGTAGTTGCTTTGTCGCAGGTTAAGCAAGGAGAGAATGAGTTGATCATGGCATGCTCCATCCCTAACTCCATTGGTGAGTATCAGAATCTTCATGAAGTTTGCCTCTTAAGTGTTGTATCCCTTTACGATCCATTGGTATTTAACTTCACCCATGAGTCTGTTTTGCTTGTTGGGAGGAGTAATGGAGTTTCAATGGGGGTTCTTGCGCTTGAATCTTGTCCTATGCCTTCTTACCCTTTTGCAACAAGTGTTCCAAGTGATGATCAGTCTAATGCAGTTGAACGTGTTCAAAGTGCTCTTCATTATATCAGTTGCATTTTGGAGGATCCAAAAAGATGTAACCGAAGCTATATGCGTTATCTTCGAGGAGTCATTGGAGTAAAGCCATGAGTTTTTCTTGGCTGGCTGTGAGCATTTTCAAACTGACCAAGAGACATGTGCACCGCATTATAATAATCATGACGTATGCAAGTATCATTCAATCTAAGAGGGCCAATATGTGGTGGCATTAGATTTGAGGTTTCGTACTCCAACTCTTGCTAGTATCATTCATTTCCATCCAGATTTGAGGACAAATCCTTCTCAAGTGGAGGGGACTGATGTGTGCACGGATGGCGGCCTTGACTCAAGGCTTCCATAGGAACATTGAAGGCTTGGAAGTTGCTAATCAAGGCATCTACACATTGATCCAAGTCAAGGAAGCATCAAGCGCGGCCTTAGCTACTTGGGCCGAGCACTAGGAATGTTAGCATTGTTAGTCGTATGAGTTGTTAGTTGGTTTTGATCATTATCGAGTCATTAGTTGTTAGTTGGTTTGTTAGTCGTGTTTTAATTAATAGTTTATTGGTTATTGGAGTCAAACAATCGGCCCACTCATGTTCAAGAGTGGATCGAGCTCCTTTTCTAGTTTAGGTTGGTGGGCCGCCAATCCTTGACCACAAAGGTTTCTAGCCTATAAAAAGGCGCCTTTTGTACCAGCAAAGGTTAGACACTTTTGATAATAAAATTTCAATTTGTTCTCTTACAATTTCGAGAGTACATTCCTACTTGCTTGGCAAGGGTTATTTGAGCAATCACGCGTGACGTCCTTGGTTGTTCATCCGGCCTATCTACTTGAGTAACCACCTCAATTGGAGTCGCCGTTCTACCGCCTTGAATCGAGTTGAGTCGTCCCTCTTGGTTCTAGGTTCCGTAATCCAAACGGTTGAGTATCCCTCTAGGTCCTTGGGCAATCGTGCTACGTGTCTCGGAACGAGTTGACCGAGGAACGTATCAGTTGGCTTCAGAGCTGGTTGAGGTATCAAGTCGTTATATCCTCGTACTTGTTCTTGTCTAGTTCGTTTTAGGGTTCCTATTTTTCCGCTGTCTTGTTTGTTTGTTGCATCGCTAGTTGTTTCTTCGTTGTTCACAAATCTGTCCGAAGTTGTTTTGCCATTGGCGTCGTCAATTTCTGTCCGTTTTGTGTTCAATCATTGTGTTTTGCAATCGGGCCGTAGTTGGATTTTACTTATGTGTCAAATCTGTCCGAGTTTATTCCCTTGTTGCGCCGAATTTCTGTCCGTGTTTGTACCCTGTCGCGAGTCGTCAATATTCTGTCCGTTCTTGTGTTGGTTCGTTGTCTTGAATCTCCCCATAATTGTGTCCACAAATCTGTCCAAGTGCGTCTTCTAGTTCCGTCCATAGTGCCTTGAAATTCTGTCTTGTGTTCCATCGTTGGCTTGTCTATTGCTGTCCATAATTTCTGGTATCATTGTTTTGAGTTATCCAACTTGTTTACTTGGTTTTTCAAATCTGAATTGTGGTGAAACTTGTTGGTATTTGTGAATCTTGAGAGAACCTACAAGAATCTTGAGTTTCTCGACCACAATCTTGAAATTCTTGAAGTTCTTGATAACTTCCTTGAAAGTTCTTGAAGATTCCTTGTGCGTGTGAATTGGCTGAACCAAATCCGGAAAATAGTCCAATCGGCCAAGATTGTGTTGTGTTGTTCGTATAAGTCAAAAAAAAAAAAAGAAACGAAAAACAAGAAAGAAAGTCCGAAGTTTATTGCCAAAATCAATCACGGATTACATCTTGTATCCAAGACTACAAAAAGGAAAAAAAAATTTCAAAAGTTTCGGTCCACTACTACTTCTTGAAGTTCTTGAACCTCTTGATTCTTGGAAATTTGTTTCGTCCGTCTAGCGAACAATTTCTTGTACTCTCGAGCATTGGTGAAAGGCTTTCTTGGAGTCTTTGCTTCTATCTAGGGAATATCTTGGGTAACCCATTGGGGGGGGAGCCTGAGGAGGGTTGATTGCGTCACGTTGTTGAGATTCCATCTAGTTGCTATTGTCTTGAACAAACATCCGAAACTGCCTTGGGTGTGTTTGAACAGAAAATCCGAGCTTGACCTTGTGCTTGCAAGTTAAGGCTAACGTGGGTGGGTCTTTAATAGCCTACCTTCCAACCGTACAAAAGGTTTCCAACCGAATTGTTCTTTCGGGAGTTGGAAGTGACAAAGTGTGCAGTCTCATCATTGATGGTAGTTGCACCAATGTAGCAAGTTTGCCCATGGTAGAGAGCTTGGGACTTCCAACGACTAGACATCCACACCCGTACCGACTACAATGGCTAAGCGAAGATGGTGAAGTACGTGTCTACAAACAGGTACGTCTTCCTTTCTCCATTGGCAACCACATTGACGAAGTTGTTTGTGATGTTGTCCCCATGCATGCTACCCATGTAATTTTAGGAAGACCCTGGCAATTTGATAAGCATGTCACTTTTGATGGTAGATCTAATAAGTACACTCTCTTGCACAATGGAACGAGAATGTGACTTAGACCGACAAAAGAGGAAACAAAAGACGGCCGAATCTGGAAATTGCTCCACTTCCACAAATGAGCATTCGGCCAAGGGTCATACACTGATTAAATCAAGCACTAGGAAGCAAAACATGATAATCAAGGCTAAGGAAGTTAGGAAATGTGTGAATTCTGATCAGCCTGTATTACTCATGATTTGCAAACATGTACTCTTGAATGTTGATGAACTCGATAGGGCATTGCCTTCGGGAGTAGTTGCTTTGTCGCAGGTTAAGCAAGGAGAGAATGAGTTGATCATGGCATGCTCCATCCCTAACTCCATTGGTGAGTATCAGAATCTTCATGAAGTTTGCCTCTTAAGTGTTGTATCCCTTTACGATCCATTGGTATTTAACTTCACCCATGAGTCTGTTTTGCTTGTTGGGAGGAGTAATGGAGTTTCAATGGGGGTTCTTGCGCTTGAATCTTGTCCTATGCCTTCTTACCCTTTTGCAACAAGTGTTCCAAGTGATGATCAGTCTAATGCAGTTGAACGTGTTCAAAGTGCTCTTCATTATATCAGTTGCATTTTGGAGGATCCAAAAAGATGTAACCGAAGCTATATGCGTTATCTTCGAGGAGTCATTGGAGTAAAGCCATGAGTTTTTCTTGGCTGGCTGTGAGCATTTTCAAACTGACCAAGAGACATGTGCACCGCATTATAATAATCATGACGTATGCAAGTATCATTCAATCTAAGAGGGCCAATATGTGGTGGCATTAGATTTGAGGTTTCGTACTCCAACTCTTGCTAGTATCATTCATTTCCATCCAGATTTGAGGACAAATCCTTCTCAAGTGGAGGGGACTGATGTGTGCACGGATGGCGGCCTTGACTCAAGGCTTCCATAGGAACATTGAAGGCTTGGAAGTTGCTAATCAAGGCATCTACACATTGATCCAAGTCAAGGAAGCATCAAGCGCGGCCTTAGCTACTTGGGCCGAGCACTAGGAATGTTAGCATTGTTAGTCGTATGAGTTGTTAGTTGGTTTTGATCATTATCGAGTCATTAGTTGTTAGTTGGTTTGTTAGTCGTGTTTTAATTAATAGTTTATTGGTTATTGGAGTCAAACAATCGGCCCACTCATGTTCAAGAGTGGATCGAGCTCCTTTTCTAGTTTAGGTTGGTGGGCCGCCAATCCTTGACCACAAAGGTTTCTAGCCTATAAAAAGGCGCCTTTTGTACCAGCAAAGGTTAGACACTTTTGATAATAAAATTTCAATTTGTTCTCTTACAATTTCGAGAGTACATTCCTACTTGCTTGGCAAGGGTTATTTGAGCAATCACGCGTGACGTCCTTGGTTGTTCATCCGGCCTATCTACTTGAGTAACCACCTCAATTGGAGTCGCCGTTCTACCGCCTTGAATCGAGTTGAGTCGTCCCTCTTGGTTCTAGGTTCCGTAATCCAAACGGTTGAGTATCCCTCTAGGTCCTTGGGCAATCGTGCTACGTGTCTCGGAACGAGTTGACCGAGGAACGTATCAGTTGGCTTCAGAGCTGGTTGAGGTATCAAGTCGTTATATCCTCGTACTTGTTCTTGTCTAGTTCGTTTTAGGGTTCCTATTTTTCCGCTGTCTTGTTTGTTTGTTGCATCGCTAGTTGTTTCTTCGTTGTTCACAAATCTGTCCGAAGTTGTTTTGCCATTGGCGTCGTCAATTTCTGTCCGTTTTGTGTTCAATCATTGTGTTTTGCAATCGGGCCGTAGTTGGATTTTACTTATGTGTCAAATCTGTCCGAGTTTATTCCCTTGTTGCGCCGAATTTCTGTCCGTGTTTGTACCCTGTCGCGAGTCGTCAATATTCTGTCCGTTCTTGTGTTGGTTCGTTGTCTTGAATCTCCCCATAATTGTGTCCACAAATCTGTCCAAGTGCGTCTTCTAGTTCCGTCCATAGTGCCTTGAAATTCTGTCTTGTGTTCCATCGTTGGCTTGTCTATTGCTGTCCATAATTTCTGGTATCATTGTTTTGAGTTATCCAACTTGTTTACTTGGTTTTTCAAATCTGAATTGTGGTGAAACTTGTTGGTATTTGTGAATCTTGAGAGAACCTACAAGAATCTTGAGTTTCTCGACCACAATCTTGAAATTCTTGAAGTTCTTGATAACTTCCTTGAAAGTTCTTGAAGATTCCTTGTGCGTGTGAATTGGCTGAACCAAATCCGGAAAATAGTCCAATCGGCCAAGATTGTGTTGTGTTGTTCGTATAAGTCAAAAAAAAAAAAAGAAACGAAAAACAAGAAAGAAAGTCCGAAGTTTATTGCCAAAATCAATCACGGATTACATCTTGTATCCAAGACTACAAAAAGGAAAAAAAAATTTCAAAAGTTTCGGTCCACTACTACTTCTTGAAGTTCTTGAACCTCTTGATTCTTGGAAATTTGTTTCGTCCGTCTAGCGAACAATTTCTTGTACTCTCGAGCATTGGTGAAAGGCTTTCTTGGAGTCTTTGCTTCTATCTAGGGAATATCTTGGGTAACCCATTGGGGGGGGAGCCTGAGGAGGGTTGATTGCGTCACGTTGTTGAGATTCCATCTAGTTGCTATTGTCTTGAACAAACATCCGAAACTGCCTTGGGTGTGTTTGAACAGAAAATCCGAGCTTGACCTTGTGCTTGCAAGTTAAGGCTAACGTGGGTGGGTCTTTAATAGCCTACCTTCCAACCGTACAAAAGGTTTCCAACCGAATTGTTCTTTCGGGAGTTGGAAGTGACAAAGTGTGCAGTCTCATCATTGATGGTAGTTGCACCAATGTAGCAAGTTTGCCCATGGTAGAGAGCTTGGGACTTCCAACGACTAGACATCCACACCCGTACCGACTACAATGGCTAAGCGAAGATGGTGAAGTACGTGTCTACAAACAGGTACGTCTTCCTTTCTCCATTGGCAACCACATTGACGAAGTTGTTTGTGATGTTGTCCCCATGCATGCTACCCATGTAATTTTAGGAAGACCCTGGCAATTTGATAAGCATGTCACTTTTGATGGTAGATCTAATAAGTACACTCTCTTGCACAATGGAACGAGAATGTGACTTAGACCGACAAAAGAGGAAACAAAAGACGGCCGAATCTGGAAATTGCTCCACTTCCACAAATGAGCATTCGGCCAAGGGTCATACACTGATTAAATCAAGCACTAGGAAGCAAAACATGATAATCAAGGCTAAGGAAGTTAGGAAATGTGTGAATTCTGATCAGCCTGTATTACTCATGATTTGCAAACATGTACTCTTGAATGTTGATGAACTCGATAGGGCATTGCCTTCGGGAGTAGTTGCTTTGTCGCAGGTTAAGCAAGGAGAGAATGAGTTGATCATGGCATGCTCCATCCCTAACTCCATTGGTGAGTATCAGAATCTTCATGAAGTTTGCCTCTTAAGTGTTGTATCCCTTTACGATCCATTGGTATTTAACTTCACCCATGAGTCTGTTTTGCTTGTTGGGAGGAGTAATGGAGTTTCAATGGGGGTTCTTGCGCTTGAATCTTGTCCTATGCCTTCTTACCCTTTTGCAACAAGTGTTCCAAGTGATGATCAGTCTAATGCAGTTGAACGTGTTCAAAGTGCTCTTCATTATATCAGTTGCATTTTGGAGGATCCAAAAAGATGTAACCGAAGCTATATGCGTTATCTTCGAGGAGTCATTGGAGTAAAGCCATGAGTTTTTCTTGGCTGGCTGTGAGCATTTTCAAACTGACCAAGAGACATGTGCACCGCATTATAATAATCATGACGTATGCAAGTATCATTCAATCTAAGAGGGCCAATATGTGGTGGCATTAGATTTGAGGTTTCGTACTCCAACTCTTGCTAGTATCATTCATTTCCATCCAGATTTGAGGACAAATCCTTCTCAAGTGGAGGGGACTGATGTGTGCACGGATGGCGGCCTTGACTCAAGGCTTCCATAGGAACATTGAAGGCTTGGAAGTTGCTAATCAAGGCATCTACACATTGATCCAAGTCAAGGAAGCATCAAGCGCGGCCTTAGCTACTTGGGCCGAGCACTAGGAATGTTAGCATTGTTAGTCGTATGAGTTGTTAGTTGGTTTTGATCATTATCGAGTCATTAGTTGTTAGTTGGTTTGTTAGTCGTGTTTTAATTAATAGTTTATTGGTTATTGGAGTCAAACAATCGGCCCACTCATGTTCAAGAGTGGATCGAGCTCCTTTTCTAGTTTAGGTTGGTGGGCCGCCAATCCTTGACCACAAAGGTTTCTAGCCTATAAAAAGGCGCCTTTTGTACCAGCAAAGGTTAGACACTTTTGATAATAAAATTTCAATTTGTTCTCTTACAATTTCGAGAGTACATTCCTACTTGCTTGGCAAGGGTTATTTGAGCAATCACGCGTGACGTCCTTGGTTGTTCATCCGGCCTATCTACTTGAGTAACCACCTCAATTGGAGTCGCCGTTCTACCGCCTTGAATCGAGTTGAGTCATCCCTCTTGGTTCTAGGTTCCGTAATCCAAACGGTTGAGTATCCCTCTAGGTCCTTGGGCAATCGTGCTACGTGTCTCGGAACGAGTTGACCGAGGAACGTATCAGTTGGCTTCAGAGCTGGTTGAGGTATCAAGTCGTTATATCCTCTTACTTGTTCTTGTCTAGTTCGTTTTAGGGTTCCTATTTTTCCGCTGTCTTGTTTGTTTGTTGCATCGCTAGTTGTTTCTTCGTTGTTCACAAATCTGTCCGAAGTTGTTTTGCCATTGGCGTCGTCAATTTCTGTCCGTTTTGTGTTCAATCATTGTGTTTTGCAATCGGGCCGTAGTTGGATTTTACTTATGTGTCAAATCTGTCCGAGTTTATTCCCTTGTTGCGCCGAATTTCTGTCCGTGTTTGTACCCTGTCGCGAGTCGTCAATATTCTGTCCGTTCTTGTGTTGGTTCGTTGTCTTGAATCTCCCCATAATTGTGTCCACAAATCTGTCCAAGTGCGTCTTCTAGTTCCGTCCATAGTGCCTTGAAATTCTGTCTTGTGTTCCATCGTTGGCTTGTCTATTGCTGTCCATAATTTCTGGTATCATTGTTTTGAGTTATCCAACTTGTTTACTTGGTTTTTCAAATCTGAATTGTGGTGAAACTTGTTGGTATTTGTGAATCTTGAGAGAACCTACAAGAATCTTGAGTTTCTCGACCACAATCTTGAAATTCTTGAAGTTCTTGATAACTTCCTTGAAAGTTGATGCGGTTGAGCACGAGGCCCAAAGTGCACAAGTAGACCCTGTGAAAGTGCCCCAAGGCCCAGTGACACGAGCACGAGCTAAGAGATTCAAGGAGTCCCTCCAAGCCTTGGTACGTGCCATCCAAACCCAAGAGAAACCGGCCATTGAAGGAATTGAGTTGGAATATCCTTGCACGACTACTAAAATGCTGCTTACAATTGAAGATGCAAGTGTTCAAGCTCCAAACGGCGGGTTGAGCTGAAGTTAAGTACCGTCGCTGAGCCGTACGGGGATCTATAGTTAGTTGGGCTAGCTTTCGGTCAAGTGAAGGCCCAAGGGGCTGGCCGAACTTTCCTTGTTATTTTTCCAGTTTATTAGGTCTTAGTCACGGCTATTAATAGCCTCAAGCCGCATGTTACATTCAGTTTTTGAGAGTATTGAATAAAATTTCCAGAATTTCGTCCATTCCTTGTGGCAAATTCCCTTAGCTTGTGAAAGCTAAGTTGAACATCCTAGTGTTGATCCTAGGCTGTTCTTGACTTATCAATCAAGCACACATACTTGATTGTGGCGTCCTCTACCGTTAAATCTATTCTTGAGTGGTCCAAGTTCGGGTTCAACTCCGTCAAATCTTCATCGTGTTCCTCTAGATCCGAAGTAGCTTCCGCGTCTCGCATCAGCTGGCATCAGAGCTAGTTAGAGGTATCACGAATATCCTTTTTTTTATCGTTTTTAGATCTATTTTAGTCTTCTAAATTCGTAGCTCAAGTGCTCGGGTTTGTCAAGTCCGAAATTTGTCTTGGTTGTTTCCTTGTCAGAAATCTGTCTTTGTTGTTTAGTTGTTGTCCGAAATTTTCTGTCCAGTTTTGTCTTGTGTTTATGTTCTGTTTAAATCCAGAAAAAAAAAAATCTCTTGTGTTGCATACCTTATTGTCATTCCCTTGAGTCGTTGCTGGAATTAATTGCTGGGTTGCCGAATCTGTTTGCACTTGTTTCTTGAACCTTTGTGTTGTTGCTTTGCAAAACTCGAACATCAAAACCTTATTGGGGAAGTCTTGAGCTTCTTGGATCAAAGAGGTTAATCTTGGCAGTCTTGAAACCTGAAATAAACCTTCAACCGTGTTCTTGTTTTCATGGAACTTTGATCTTGAAACCAAATCTGTCCAAGTTGTTTACGTTAATTGCTGTGAAATTGTGGTCTAAACTAGCTGGCTATTGTGTGAAAACACCCCAACAGAAGTCAAAAAAAATTTCAGGAAAGACGGCTCTAGTTTTCCAATTCTTGACCAGCCTTCAAGTTTTACCAAATCTGATTCAAAGGTCAAAAAAAATTTTCAAGAAAGACGGCTCTAGTTTCCAATTCTTGACCAGCCTTCAAGTTTTACCAAATCTGATTCAAACTTGGACTTTCAAATCTGAACAGCCCTAGTCTTGGTCAGCATTCAAGCCACAAAATCTGATTCAAACTTGGACTTTCAAATCTGAACAGCCCTAGTCTTGGTCAGCATTCAAGCCACCAAATCTGATTCAAACTTGGACTTCCAAATCTGAACAACATCCAATTCTTGACAGCCTACAAGTTTACCAAATTTTGTGCAAAATCTGACTTCCAAATCTGACCAAACTCCAAGGTTTCCAATCCTTGGCAACCCCAAGTGTCCAAATCAGATCAAACTTTCCAATTTCCGAATCTTGAATTCTTGAATTTTCCTAAAACCGTTGGAGCAATTGTGCCACCCGATTGGGCTGAGTTTTAGGTAGTAGATTGCCCATTATTTGAGCAGCCTAAGGCCACCCAAAATACTCCAAAACCCTTACCAAAAAGACCACGGACCAGCAGCTCAACACATTCCAGAAATTTGGGTTTCGGGTAGAGTTTTCTAGGATTTTCAAAATTTCAGCATTCAAGTTAATTGTCTTACTTTCTTTTGAGTCGTTAGTTATTGTCCAGCTATATTCTGAGTCTTGAGTCGTGTCTAGGTCTTCAGTCATTCACCTCCATTTATTGCTACTAGCTTGTGTGTCACTTGTTGACTAGTCAAGAACGTACACTGCGGTGACGCCTAGTTTGTTCAACTCGAGCAACTAGCAAGCCAAGGAATTGCTTGGTAAGATTATTAGAGAGTGATACACTTGAGTGAAACACGAGTGTGAGTGACCTATACATCGTATTAAAAAAAAAAAAAAAAGAGAGAGGAACTCGTTTTTGTTTATTTGTTTTGCAGGTGAACTAAATATGTCTAGTGGAGTGGGTAGCCAAACCATGGACATCAAACTACAGTTGGAAGCCATGATGGGGGAGTTCAAGCGATTGCTCAAGAATGAAATTGAGCCATTGCATGATCGAATTGATCAGTTGGAGAACTCGAGACCTCCACCTACCCCGAGTAAGGGCAAAGAATCGGCATACTCAAACGATGAAGAGGAAGCGTTTGAGGGAAGGTACCAAAATGATCAAAGGTTCCAACGTCGAGGAGATGACACCATTAAAGGTGTCAAACTCAAGATTCCCTCATTCCAAGGCAAGTCGGACCCCGAGGCGTACTTGGAGTGGGAACGGAAAATTGAGTTAGTCTATGAATGCCACACCTATACGGAGGAGCAAAAGGTGAAACTAGCAGCCGTAGAATTCACTGACTACGCCTCCATTTGGTGGGACCAACTTAGGCTAAGCCGAAGGAGAAATCGTGAGAGACCTGTGGAAACTTGGGAGGAAATGAGGAGTCTGATGAGAAAAAGGTTCGTTCCGAGCTACTATAGTCGAGATCTACACCGTCGGCTGCAAGCTCTCAACCAAGGGTCCATGTCAGTTGAGGATTATTATAAGGAGATGGAAATGGCCATCATGAAGGCGGATTTGCGTGAAGATGGAGAGGCCACTATGGCTCGTTTTCTACATGGATTGAGGCCCGAGATTGCCGAAGTAGTGGAACTCCAACACTACCTCGACATGAATGAAATGCTCGAGAAGGCGGTTACAATTGAACGGCGCCTCAAGAGGAGGGGTACTGTGCGACAAAGCACTACTTATCAAACTGGAAATTGGCGTACTTCTCAACCAAAAAGGGAGGAGAAAGCCGCAGCTCCTTCTTACCCTCCAAGGCCGAATAACCTCCCTTCCAAGGCAGCGCCCAAGCCTGACTTTAAGGCTAATAATGCAGCTACCAAACCGCGTGGTCGAGACACCAAGTGCTTTAAGTGTCAAGGATTTGGCCATATCGCTTCTCAATGCCCCAGCCAAAGGACCATGCTGATGTTGCCAAATGGGGAAATTGTATCAGATGAGGAAGAGGAGTACGAGGGGATACCGCCTCTAGAAGAGGAAGAGAATGAATCGAGTGAGGAGATACCTACGCATGAGGAGATTGGATGCCTAGTGGTTCGAAAGGTCCTCACTACCTGCGCCAAAGAGGAGGAACTGGAGGTACAACGGGACAACCTTTTCTACACAAGGTGTCATATCAAGGATAAGGTGTGTAGTGTTGTTATTGATAGTGGGAGTTGTGCCAATGTCGCTAGTCTACTCATGGTAGAAATGCTAGGGCTCCAAGTTATCAAACATCCAAGACCTTATCGTCTTCAATGGTTGAACAATGAAGGGGAAGTCCGTGTGTTTAGACAAGTAAAAGTGCCATTCCGAATTGGCAAGTATGAAGACGAGGTTACTTGTGATGTCGTGCCAATGCAAGCAAGTCACCTCATTCTTGGACGGCCTTGGCAATATGATCGCGATGTCGAATTCAAGGGAAGAGCTAATAAATATGTCTTTACTCATTGCAATAGAAAGGTGACACTTGTACCTCTCACCCCAAAACAAGTGTATGAAGATCAAATGAGGCTCCAAAAGGAGTATGAGCTAGAACTTGAGAGGAAAAAGCGAGAGAAAAGTGAGGAAGAAAAAGGAGAGAGTAGGGCCGAAACCCTAGGGAAGAAAAAGGCAACAAGTGGGTCGGCTATGAGAGAAGAAAATAAGGGGAAGCTAAGCTTGCTAGCAAAAGCCAAAGATGAATTTGAGGACATATTTCCTGAGGATGTACCTGATGGACTACCACCGCTAAGGGGAATCGAGCACCAAATCGATCTCATTCCTGGAGCACCATTGCCTAACAAACCAGCCTATGTCCAACAAGCTAATAAGCACAGGCGCAAGCTTGTCTTTGAACCAGGTGATTGGGTCTGGTTACATTTGCGCAAGGAGAGATTTCCAAAACAACGGCAAAGCAAGCTGTCACCAAGAGGAGATGGGCCTTTTCAAGTTATTGAGCGCATCAACGACAATGCATACCGCTTAGATCTGCCTGGTGAGTATACTGTTAGTGCTACATTCAATGTTGCTGATCTAAGTCCATTTATTGCAGGGGACGAGTACGATTTGAGGGCAAATCCTTTTCAAGAGGAGGGGAATGATGCGGTTGAGCACGAGGCCCAAAGTGCACAAGTAGACCCTGTGAAAGTGCCCCAAGGCCCAGTGACACGAGCACGAGCTAAGAGATTCAAGGAGTCCCTCCAAGCCTTGGTACGTGCCATCCAAACCCAAGAGAAACCGGCCATTGAAGGAATTGAGTTGGAATATCCTTGCACGACTACTAAAATGCTGCTTACAATTGAAGATGCAAGTGTTCAAGCTCCAAACGGCGGGTTGAGCTGAAGTTAAGTACCGTCGCTGAGCCGTACGGGGATCTATAGTTAGTTGGGCTAGCTTTCGGTCAAGTGAAGGCCCAAGGGGCTGGCCGAACTTTCCTTGTTATTTTTCCAGTTTATTAGGTCTTAGTCACGGCTATTAATAGCCTCAAGCCGCATGTTACATTCAGTTTTTGAGAGTATTGAATAAAATTTCCAGAATTTCGTCCATTCCTTGTGGCAAATTCCCTTAGCTTGTGAAAGCTAAGTTGAACATCCTAGTGTTGATCCTAGGCTGTTCTTGACTTATCAATCAAGCACACATACTTGATTGTGGCGTCCTCTACCGTTAAATCTGTTCTTGAGTGGTCCAAGTTCGGGTTCAACTCCGTCAAATCTTCATCGTGTTCCTCTAGATCCGAAGTAGCTTCCGCGTCTCGTATCAAAAGTTCTTGAAGATTCCTTGTGCGTGTGAATTGGCTGAACCAAATCCGGAAAATAGTCCAATCGGCCAAGCTTGTGTTGTGTTGTTCGTATAAGTCAAAAAAAAAAAAAAGAAACGAAAAACAAGAAAGAAAGTCCGAAGTTTATTGCCAAAATCAATCACGGATTACATCTTGTATCCAAGACTACAAAAAGGAAAAAAAAATTTCAAAAGTTTCGGTCCACTACTACTTCTTGAAGTTCTTGAACCTCTTGATTCTTGGAAATTTGTTTCGTCCGTCTAGCGAACAATTTCTTGTACTCTCGAGCATTGGTGAAAGGCTTTCTTGGAGTCTTTGCTTCTATCTAGGGAATATCTTGGGTAACCCATTGGGGGGGGAGCCTGAGGAGGGTTGATTGCGTCACGTTGTTGAGATTCCATCTAGTTGCTATTGTCTTGAACAAACATCCGAAACTGCCTTGGGTGTGTTTGAACAGAAAATCCGAGCTTGACCTTGTGCTTGCAAGTTAAGGCTAACGTGGGTGGGTCTTTAATAGCCTACCTTCCAACCGTACAAAAGGTTTCCAACCGAATTGTTCTTTCGGGAGTTGGAAGTGACAAAGTGTGCAGTCTCATCATTGATGGTAGTAGTTGCACCAATGTAGCAAGTTTGCCCATGGTAGAGAGCTTGGGACTTCCAACGACTAGACATCCACACCCGTACCGACTACAATGGCTAAGCGAAGATGGTGAAGTACGTGTCTACAAACAGGTACGTCTTCCTTTCTCCATTGGCAACCACATTGACGAAGTTGTTTGTGATGTTGTCCCCATGCATGCTACCCATGTAATTTTAGGAAGACCCTGGCAATTTGATAAGCATGTCACTTTTGATGGTAGATCTAATAAGTACACTCTCTTGCACAATGGAACGAGAATGTGACTTAGACCGACAAAAGAGGAAACAAAAGACGGCCGAATCTGGAAATTGCTCCACTTCCACAAATGAGTATTCGGCCAAGGGTCATACACTGATTAAATCAAGCACTAGGAAGCAAAACATGATAATCAAGGCTAAGGAAGTTAGGAAATGTGTGAATTCTGATCAGCCTGTATTACTCATGATTTGCAAACATGTACTCTTGAATGTTGATGAACTCGATAGGGCATTGCCTTCGGGAGTAGTTGCTTTGTCGCAGGTTAAGCAAGGAGAGAATGAGTTGATCATGGCATGCTCCATCCCTAACTCCATTGGTGAGTATCAGAATCTTCATGAAGTTTGCCTCTTAAGTGTTGTATCCCTTTACGATCCATTGGTATTTAACTTCACCCATGAGTCTGTTTTGCTTGTTGGGAGGAGTAATGGAGTTTCAATGGGGGTTCTTGCGCTTGAATCTTGTCCTATGCCTTCTTACCCTTTTGCAACAAGTGTTCCAAGTGATGATCAGTCTAATGCAGTTGAACGTGTTCAAAGTGTTCTTCATTATATCAGTTGCATTTTGGAGGATCCAAAAAGATGTAACCGAAGCTATATGCGTTATCTTCGAGGAGTCATTGGAGTAAAGCCATGAGTTTTTCTTGGCTGGCTGTGAGCATTTTCAAACTGACCAAGAGACATGTGCACCGCATTATAATAATCATGACGTATGCAAGTATCATTCAATCTAAGAGGGCCAATATGTGGTGGCATTAGATTTGAGGTTTCGTACTCCAACTCTTGCTAGTATCATTCATTTCCATCCAGATTTGAGGACAAATCCTTCTCAAGTGGAGGGGACTGATGTGTGCACGGATGGCGGCCTTGACTCAAGGCTTCCATAGGAACATTGAAGGCTTGGAAGTTGCTAATCAAGGCATCTACACATTGATCCAAGTCAAGGAAGCATCAAGCGCGGCCTGAGCTACTTGGGCCGAGCACTTGGAATGTTAGCATTGTTAGTCGTATGAGTTGTTAGTTGGTTTTGATCATTATCGAGTCATTAGTTGTTAGTTGGTTTGTTAGTCGTGTTTTAATTAATAGTTTATTGGTTATTGGAGTCAAACAATCGGCCCACTCATGTTCAAGAGTGGATCGAGCTCCTTTTCTAGTTTAGGTTGGTGGGCCGCCAATCCTTGACCACAAAGGTTTCTAGCCTATAAAAAGGCGCCTTTTGTACCAGCAAAGGTTAGACACTTTTGATAATAAAATTTCAATTTGTTCTCTTACAATTTCGAGAGTACATTCCTACTTGCTTGGCAAGGGTTATTTGAGCAATCACGCGTGACGTCCTTGGTTGTTCATCCGGCCTATCTACTTGAGTAACCACCTCAATTGGAGTCGCCGTTCTACCGCCTTGAATCGAGTTGAGTCGTCCCTCTTGGTTCTAGGTTCCGTAATCCAAACGGTTGAGTATCCCTCTAGGTCCTTGGGCAATCGTGCTACGTGTCTCGGAACGAGTTGACCGAGGAACGTATCAGTTGGCTTCAGAGCTGGTTGAGGTATCAAGTCGTTATATCCTCTTACTTGCTCTTGTCTAGTTCGTTTTAGGGTTCCTTTTTTTCCGCTGTCTTGTTTGTTTGTTGCATCGCTAGTTGTTTCTTCGTTGTTCACAAATCTGTCCGAAGTTGTTTTGCCATTGGCGTCGTCAATTTCTGTCCGTTTTGTGTTCAATCATTGTGTTTTGCAATCGGGCCGTAGTTGGATTTTACTTATGTGTCAAATCTGTCCGAGTTTATTCCCTTGTTGCGCCGAATTTCTGTCCGTGTTTGTACCCTGTCGCGAGTCGTCAATATTCTGTCCGTTCTTGTGTTGGTTCGTTGTCTTGAATCTCCCCATAATTGTGTCCACAAATCTGTCCAAGTGCGTCTTCTAGTTCCGTCCATAGTGCCTTGAAATTCTGTCTTGTGTTCCATCGTTGGCTTGTCTATTGCTGTCCATAATTTCTGGTATCATTGTTTTGAGTTATCCAACTTGTTTACTTGGTTTTTCAAATCTGAATTGTGGTGAAACTTGTTGGTATTTGTGAATCTTGAGAGAACCTACAAGAATCTTGAGTTTCTCGACCACAATCTTGAAATTCTTGAAGTTCTTGATAACTTCCTTGAAAGTTCTTGAAGATTCCTTGTGCGTGTGAATTGGCTGAACCAAATCCGGAAAATAGTCCAATCGGCCAAGCTTGTGTTGTGTTGTTCGTATAAGTCAAAAAAAAAAAAAGAAACGAAAAACAAGAAAGAAAGTCCGAAGTTTATTGCCAAAATCAATCACGGATTACATCTTGTATCCAAGACTACAAAAAGGAAAAAAAAATTTCAAAAGTTTCGGTCCACTACTACTTCTTGAAGTTCTTGAACCTCTTGATTCTTGGAAATTTGTTTCGTCCGTCTAGCGAACAATTTCTTGTACTCTCGAGCATTGGTGAAAGGCTTTCTTGGAGCCTTTGCTTCTATCTAGGGAATATCTTGGGTAACCCATTGGGGGGGGGAGCCTGAGGAGGGTTGATTGCGTCACGTTGTTGAGATTCCATCTAGTTGCTATTGTCTTGAACAAACATCCGAAACTGCCTTGGGTGTGTTTGAACAGAAAATCCGAGCTTGACCTTGTGCTTGCAAGTTAAGGCTAACGTGGGTGGGTCTTTAATAGCCTACCTTCCAACCGTACAAAAGGTTTCCAACCGAATTGTTCTTTCGGGAGTTGGAAGTGACAAAGTGTGCAGTCTCATCATTGATGGTAGTAGTTGCACCAATGTAGCAAGTTTGCCCATGGTAGAGAGCTTGGGACTTCCAACGACTAGACATCCACACCCGTACCGACTACAATGGCTAAGCGAAGATGGTGAAGTACGTGTCTACAAACAGGTACGTCTTCCTTTCTCCATTGGCAACCACATTGACGAAGTTGTTTGTGATGTTGTCCCCATGCATGCTACCCATGTAATTTTAGGAAGACCCTGGCAATTTGATAAGCATGTCACTTTTGATGGTAGATCTAATAAGTACACTCTCTTGCACAATGGAACGAGAATGTGACTTAGACCGACAAAAGAGGAAACAAAAGACGGCCGAATCTGGAAATTGCTCCACTTCCACAAATGAGCATTCGGCCAAGGGTCATACACTGATTAAATCAAGCACTAGGAAGCAAAACATGATAATCAAGGCTAAGGAAGTTAGGAAATGTGTGAATTCTGATCAGCCTGTATTACTCATGATTTGCAAACATGTACTCTTGAATGTTGATGAACTCGATAGGGCATTGCCTTCGGGAGTAGTTGCTTTGTCGCAGGTTAAGCAAGGAGAGAATGAGTTGATCATGGCATGCTCCATCCCTAACTCCATTGGTGAGTATCAGAATCTTCATGAAGTTTGCCTCTTAAGTGTTGTATCCCTTTACGATCCATTGGTATTTAACTTCACCCATGAGTCTGTTTTGCTTGTTGGGAGGAGTAATGGAGTTTCAATGGGGGTTCTTGCGCTTGAATCTTGTCCTATGCCTTCTTACCCTTTTGCAACAAGTGTTCCAAGTGATGATCAGTCTAATGCAGTTGAACGTGTTCAAAGTGTTCTTCATTATATCAGTTGCATTTTGGAGGATCCAAAAAGATGTAACCGAAGCTATATGCGTTATCTTCGAGGAGTCATTGGAGTAAAGCCATGAGTTTTTCTTGGCTGGCTGTGAGCATTTTCAAACTGACCAAGAGACATGTGCACCGCATTATAATAATCATGACGTATGCAAGTATCGTTCAATCTAAGAGGGCCAATATGTGGTGGCATTAGATTTGAGGTTTCGTACTCCAACTCTTGCTAGTATCATTCATTTCCATCCAGATTTGAGGACAAATCCTTCTCAAGTGGAGGGGACTGATGTGTGCACGGATGGCGGCCTTGACTCAAGGCTTCCATAGGAACATTGAAGGCTTGGAAGTTGCTAATCAAGGCATCTACACATTGATCCAAGTCAAGGAAGCATCAAGCGCGGCCTTAGCTACTTGGGCCGAGCACTAGGAATGTTAGCATTGTTAGTCGTATGAGTTGTTAGTTGGTTTTGATCATTATCGAGTCATTAGTTGTTAGTTGGTTTGTTAGTCGTGTTTTAATTAATAGTTTATTGGTTATTGGAGTCAAACAATCGGCCCACTCATGTTCAAGAGTGGATCGAGCTCCTTTTCTAGTTTAGGTTGGTGGGCCGCCAATCCTTGACCACAAAGGTTTCTAGCCTATAAAAAGGCGCCTTTTGTACCAGCAAAGGTTAGACACTTTTGATAATAAAATTTCAATTTGTTCTCTTACAATTTCGAGAGTACATTCCTACTTGCTTGGCAAGGGTTATTTGAGCAATCACGCGTGACGTCCTTGGTTGTTCATCCGGCCTATCTACTTGAGTAACCACCTCAATTGGAGTCGCCGTTCTACCGCCTTGAATCGAGTTGAGTCGTCCCTCTTGGTTCTAGGTTCCGTAATCCAAACGGTTGAGTATCCCTCTAGGTCCTTGGGCAATCGTGCTACGTGTCTCGGAACGAGTTGACCGAGGAACGTATCAGTTGGCTTCAGAGCTGGTTGAGGTATCAAGTCGTTATATCCTCTTACTTGCTCTTGTCTAGTTCGTTTTAGGGTTCCTATTTTTCCGCTGTCTTGTTTGTTTGTTGCATCGCTAGTTGTTTCTTCGTTGTTCACAAATCTGTCCGAAGTTGTTTTGCCATTGGCGTCGTCAATTTCTGTCCGTTTTGTGTTCAATCATTGTGTTTTGCAATCGGGCCGTAGTTGGATTTTACTTATGTGTCAAATCTGTCCGAGTTTATTCCCTTGTTGCGCCGAATTTCTGTCCGTGTTTGTACCCTGTCGCGAGTCGTCAATATTCTGTCCGTTCTTGTGTTGGTTCGTTGTCTTGAATCTCCCCATAATTGTGTCCACAAATCTGTCCAAGTGCGTCTTCTAGTTCCGTCCATAGTGCCTTGAAATTCTGTCTTGTGTTCCATCGTTGGCTTGTCTATTGCTGTCCATAATTTCTGGTATCATTGTTTTGAGTTATCCAACTTGTTTACTTGGTTTTTCAAATCTGAATTGTGGTGAAACTTGTTGGTATTTGTGAATCTTGAGAGAACCTACAAGAATCTTGAGTTTCTCGACCACAATCTTGAAATTCTTGAAGTTCTTGATAACTTCCTTGAAAGTTCTTGAAGATTCCTTGTGCGTGTGAATTGGCTGAACCAAATCCGGAAAATAGTCCAATCGGCCAAGCTTGTGTTGTGTTGTTCGTATAAGTCAAAAAAAAAAAAAGAAACGAAAAACAAGAAAGAAAGTCCGAAGTTTATTGCCAAAATCAATCACGGATTACATCTTGTATCCAAGACTACAAAAAGGAAAAAAAAATTTCAAAAGTTTCGGTCCACTACTACTTCTTGAAGTTCTTGAACCTCTTGATTCTTGGAAATTTGTTTCGTCCGTCTAGCGAACAATTTCTTGTACTCTCGAGCATTGGTGAAAGGCTTTCTTGGAGCCTTTGCTTCTATCTAGGGAATATCTTGGGTAACCCATTGGGGGGGGGGGAGCCTGAGGAGGGTTGATTGCGTCACGTTGTTGAGATTCCATCTAGTTGCTATTGTCTTGAACAAACATCCGAAACTGCCTTGGGTGTGTTTGAACAGAAAATCCGAGCTTGACCTTGTGCTTGCAAGTTAAGGCTAACGTGGGTGGGTCTTTAATAGCCTACCTTCCAACCGTACAAAAGGTTTCCAACCGAATTGTTCTTTCGGGAGTTGGAAGTGACAAAGTGTGCAGTCTCATCATTGATGGTAGTAGTTGCACCAATGTAGCAAGTTTGCCCATGGTAGAGAGCTTGGGACTTCCAACGACTAGACATCCACACCCGTACCGACTACAATGGCTAAGCGAAGATGGTGAAGTACGTGTCTACAAACAGGTACGTCTTCCTTTCTCCATTGGCAACCACATTGACGAAGTTGTTTGTGATGTTGTCCCCATGCATGCTACCCATGTAATTTTAGGAAGACCCTGGCAATTTGATAAGCATGTCACTTTTGATGGTAGATCTAATAAGTACACTCTCTTGCACAATGGAACGAGAATGTGACTTAGACCGACAAAAGAGGAAACAAAAGACGGCCGAATCTGGAAATTGCTCCACTTCCACAAATGAGCATTCGGCCAAGGGTCATACACTGATTAAATCAAGCACTAGGAAGCAAAACATGATAATCAAGGCTAAGGAAGTTAGGAAATGTGTGAATTCTGATCAGCCTGTATTACTCATGATTTGCAAACATGTACTCTTGAATGTTGATGAACTCGATAGGGCATTGCCTTCGGGAGTAGTTGCTTTGTCGCAGGTTAAGCAAGGAGAGAATGAGTTGATCATGGCATGCTCCATCCCTAACTCCATTGGTGAGTATCAGAATCTTCATGAAGTTTGCCTCTTAAGTGTTGTATCCCTTTACGATCCATTGGTATTTAACTTCACCCATGAGTCTGTTTTGCTTGTTGGGAGGAGTAATGGAGTTTCAATGGGGGTTCTTGCGCTTGAATCTTGTCCTATGCCTTCTTACCCTTTTGCAACAAGTGTTCCAAGTGATGATCAGTCTAATGCAGTTGAACGTGTTCAAAGTGTTCTTCATTATATCAGTTGCATTTTGGAGGATCCAAAAAGATGTAACCGAAGCTATATGCGTTATCTTCGAGGAGTCATTGGAGTAAAGCCATGAGTTTTTCTTGGCTGGCTGTGAGCATTTTCAAACTGACCAAGAGACATGTGCACCGCATTATAATAATCATGACGTATGCAAGTATCGTTCAATCTAAGAGGGCCAATATGTGGTGGCATTAGATTTGAGGTTTCGTACTCCAACTCTTGCTAGTATCATTCATTTCCATCCAGATTTGAGGACAAATCCTTCTCAAGTGGAGGGGACTGATGTGTGCACGGATGGCGGCCTTGACTCAAGGCTTCCATAGGAACATTGAAGGCTTGGAAGTTGCTAATCAAGGCATCTACACATTGATCCAAGTCAAGGAAGCATCAAGCGCGGCCTTAGCTACTTGGGCCGAGCACTAGGAATGTTAGCATTGTTAGTCGTATGAGTTGTTAGTTGGTTTTGATCATTATCGAGTCATTAGTTGTTAGTTGGTTTGTTAGTCGTGTTTTAATTAATAGTTTATTGGTTATTGGAGTCAAACAATCGGCCCACTCATGTTCAAGAGTGGATCGAGCTCCTTTTCTAGTTTAGGTTGGTGGGCCGCCAATCCTTGACCACAAAGGTTTCTAGCCTATAAAAAGGCGCCTTTTGTACCAGCAAAGGTTAGACACTTTTGATAATAAAATTTCAATTTGTTCTCTTACAATTTCGAGAGTACATTCCTACTTGCTTGGCAAGGGTTATTTGAGCAATCACGCGTGACGTCCTTGGTTGTTCATCCGGCCTATCTACTTGAGTAACCACCTCAATTGGAGTCGCCGTTCTACCGCCTTGAATCGAGTTGAGTCGTCCCTCTTGGTTCTAGGTTCCGTAATCCAAACGGTTGAGTATCCCTCTAGGTCCTTGGGCAATCGTGCTACGTGTCTCGGAACGAGTTGACCGAGGAACGTATCAGTTGGCTTCAGAGCTGGTTGAGGTATCAAGTCGTTATATCCTCTTACTTGCTCTTGTCTAGTTCGTTTTAGGGTTCCTTTTTTTCCGCTGTCTTGTTTGTTTGTTGCATCGCTAGTTGTTTCTTCGTTGTTCACAAATCTGTCCGAAGTTGTTTTGCCATTGGCGTCGTCAATTTCTGTCCGTTTTGTGTTCAATCATTGTGTTTTGCAATCGGGCCGTAGTTGGATTTTACTTATGTGTCAAATCTGTCCGAGTTTATTCCCTTGTTGCGCCGAATTTCTGTCCGTGTTTGTACCCTGTCGCGAGTCGTCAATATTCTGTCCGTTCTTGTGTTGGTTCGTTGTCTTGAATCTCCCCATAATTGTGTCCACAAATCTGTCCAAGTGCGTCTTCTAGTTCCGTCCATAGTGCCTTGAAATTCTGTCTTGTGTTCCATCGTTGGCTTGTCTATTGCTGTCCATAATTTCTGGTATCATTGTTTTGAGTTATCCAACTTGTTTACTTGGTTTTTCAAATCTGAATTGTGGTGAAACTTGTTGGTATTTGTGAATCTTGAGAGAACCTACAAGAATCTTGAGTTTCTCGACCACAATCTTGAAATTCTTGAAGTTCTTGATAACTTCCTTGAAAGTTCTTGAAGATTCCTTGTGCGTGTGAATTGGCTGAACCAAATCCGGAAAATAGTCCAATCGGCCAAGCTTGTGTTGTGTTGTTCGTATAAGTCAAAAAAAAAAAAAGAAACGAAAAACAAGAAAGAAAGTCCGAAGTTTATTGCCAAAATCAATCACGGATTACATCTTGTATCCAAGACTACAAAAAGGAAAAAAAAATTTCAAAAGTTTCGGTCCACTACTACTTCTTGAAGTTCTTGAACCTCTTGATTCTTGGAAATTTGTTTCGTCCGTCTAGCGAACAATTTCTTGTACTCTCGAGCATTGGTGAAAGGCTTTCTTGGAGCCTTTGCTTCTATCTAGGGAATATCTTGGGTAACCCATTGGGGGGGGGGGAGCCTGAGGAGGGTTGATTGCGTCACGTTGTTGAGATTCCATCTAGTTGCTATTGTCTTGAACAAACATCCGAAACTGCCTTGGGTGTGTTTGAACAGAAAATCCGAGCTTGACCTTGTGCTTGCAAGTTAAGGCTAACGTGGGTGGGTCTTTAATAGCCTACCTTCCAACCGTACAAAAGGTTTCCAACCGAATTGTTCTTTCGGGAGTTGGAAGTGACAAAGTGTGCAGTCTCATCATTGATGGTAGTAGTTGCACCAATGTAGCAAGTTTGCCCATGGTAGAGAGCTTGGGACTTCCAACGACTAGACATCCACACCCGTACCGACTACAATGGCTAAGCGAAGATGGTGAAGTACGTGTCTACAAACAGGTACGTCTTCCTTTCTCCATTGGCAACCACATTGACGAAGTTGTTTGTGATGTTGTCCCCATGCATGCTACCCATGTAATTTTAGGAAGACCCTGGCAATTTGATAAGCATGTCACTTTTGATGGTAGATCTAATAAGTACACTCTCTTGCACAATGGAACGAGAATGTGACTTAGACCGACAAAAGAGGAAACAAAAGACGGCCGAATCTGGAAATTGCTCCACTTCCACAAATGAGCATTCGGCCAAGGGTCATACACTGATTAAATCAAGCACTAGGAAGCAAAACATGATAATCAAGGCTAAGGAAGTTAGGAAATGTGTGAATTCTGATCAGCCTGTATTACTCATGATTTGCAAACATGTACTCTTGAATGTTGATGAACTCGATAGGGCATTGCCTTCGGGAGTAGTTGCTTTGTCGCAGGTTAAGCAAGGAGAGAATGAGTTGATCATGGCATGCTCCATCCCTAACTCCATTGGTGAGTATCAGAATCTTCATGAAGTTTGCCTCTTAAGTGTTGTATCCCTTTACGATCCATTGGTATTTAACTTCACCCATGAGTCTGTTTTGCTTGTTGGGAGGAGTAATGGAGTTTCAATGGGGGTTCTTGCGCTTGAATCTTGTCCTATGCCTTCTTACCCTTTTGCAACAAGTGTTCCAAGTGATGATCAGTCTAATGCAGTTGAACGTGTTCAAAGTGTTCTTCATTATATCAGTTGCATTTTGGAGGATCCAAAAAGATGTAACCGAAGCTATATGCGTTATCTTCGAGGAGTCATTGGAGTAAAGCCATGAGTTTTTCTTGGCTGGCTGTGAGCATTTTCAAACTGACCAAGAGACATGTGCACCGCATTATAATAATCATGACGTATGCAAGTATCGTTCAATCTAAGAGGGCCAATATGTGGTGGCATTAGATTTGAGGTTTCGTACTCCAACTCTTGCTAGTATCATTCATTTCCATCCAGATTTGAGGACAAATCCTTCTCAAGTGGAGGGGACTGATGTGTGCACGGATGGCGGCCTTGACTCAAGGCTTCCATAGGAACATTGAAGGCTTGGAAGTTGCTAATCAAGGCATCTACACATTGATCCAAGTCAAGGAAGCATCAAGCGCGGCCTTAGCTACTTGGGCCGAGCACTAGGAATGTTAGCATTGTTAGTCGTATGAGTTGTTAGTTGGTTTTGATCATTATCGAGTCATTAGTTGTTAGTTGGTTTGTTAGTCGTGTTTTAATTAATAGTTTATTGGTTATTGGAGTCAAACAATCGGCCCACTCATGTTCAAGAGTGGATCGAGCTCCTTTTCTAGTTTAGGTTGGTGGGCCGCCAATCCTTGACCACAAAGGTTTCTAGCCTATAAAAAGGCGCCTTTTGTACCAGCAAAGGTTAGACACTTTTGATAATAAAATTTCAATTTGTTCTCTTACAATTTCGAGAGTACATTCCTACTTGCTTGGCAAGGGTTATTTGAGCAATCACGCGTGACGTCCTTGGTTGTTCATCCGGCCTATCTACTTGAGTAACCACCTCAATTGGAGTCGCCGTTCTACCGCCTTGAATCGAGTTGAGTCGTCCCTCTTGGTTCTAGGTTCCGTAATCCAAACGGTTGAGTATCCCTCTAGGTCCTTGGGCAATCGTGCTACGTGTCTCGGAACGAGTTGACCGAGGAACGTATCAGTTGGCTTCAGAGCTGGTTGAGGTATCAAGTCGTTATATCCTCTTACTTGCTCTTGTCTAGTTCGTTTTAGGGTTCCTATTTTTCCGCTGTCTTGTTTGTTTGTTGCATCGCTAGTTGTTTCTTCGTTGTTCACAAATCTGTCCGAAGTTGTTTTGCCATTGGCGTCGTCAATTTCTGTCCGTTTTGTGTTCAATCATTGTGTTTTGCAATCGGGCCGTAGTTGGATTTTACTTATGTGTCAAATCTGTCCGAGTTTATTCCCTTGTTGCGCCGAATTTCTGTCCGTGTTTGTACCCTGTCGCGAGTCGTCAATATTCTGTCCGTTCTTGTGTTGGTTCGTTGTCTTGAATCTCCCCATAATTGTGTCCACAAATCTGTCCAAGTGCGTCTTCTAGTTCCGTCCATAGTGCCTTGAAATTCTGTCTTGTGTTCCATCGTTGGCTTGTCTATTGCTGTCCATAATTTCTGGTATCATTGTTTTGAGTTATCCAACTTGTTTACTTGGTTTTTCAAATCTGAATTGTGGTGAAACTTGTTGGTATTTGTGAATCTTGAGAGAACCTACAAGAATCTTGAGTTTCTCGACCACAATCTTGAAATTCTTGAAGTTCTTGATAACTTCCTTGAAAGTTCTTGAAGATTCCTTGTGCGTGTGAATTGGCTGAACCAAATCCGGAAAATAGTCCAATCGGCCAAGCTTGTGTTGTGTTGTTCGTATAAGTCAAAAAAAAAAAAAGAAACGAAAAACAAGAAAGAAAGTCCGAAGTTTATTGCCAAAATCAATCACGGATTACATCTTGTATCCAAGACTACAAAAAGGAAAAAAAAATTTCAAAAGTTTCGGTCCACTACTACTTCTTGAAGTTCTTGAACCTCTTGATTCTTGGAAATTTGTTTCGTCCGTCTAGCGAACAATTTCTTGTACTCTCGAGCATTGGTGAAAGGCTTTCTTGGAGCCTTTGCTTCTATCTAGGGAATATCTTGGGTAACCCATTGGGGGGGGGGGAGCCTGAGGAGGGTTGATTGCGTCACGTTGTTGAGATTCCATCTAGTTGCTATTGTCTTGAACAAACATCCGAAACTGCCTTGGGTGTGTTTGAACAGAAAATCCGAGCTTGACCTTGTGCTTGCAAGTTAAGGCTAACGTGGGTGGGTCTTTAATAGCCTACCTTCCAACCGTACAAAAGGTTTCCAACCGAATTGTTCTTTCGGGAGTTGGAAGTGACAAAGTGTGCAGTCTCATCATTGATGGTAGTAGTTGCACCAATGTAGCAAGTTTGCCCATGGTAGAGAGCTTGGGACTTCCAACGACTAGACATCCACACCCGTACCGACTACAATGGCTAAGCGAAGATGGTGAAGTACGTGTCTACAAACAGGTACGTCTTCCTTTCTCCATTGGCAACCACATTGACGAAGTTGTTTGTGATGTTGTCCCCATGCATGCTACCCATGTAATTTTAGGAAGACCCTGGCAATTTGATAAGCATGTCACTTTTGATGGTAGATCTAATAAGTACACTCTCTTGCACAATGGAACGAGAATGTGACTTAGACCGACAAAAGAGGAAACAAAAGACGGCCGAATCTGGAAATTGCTCCACTTCCACAAATGAGCATTCGGCCAAGGGTCATACACTGATTAAATCAAGCACTAGGAAGCAAAACATGATAATCAAGGCTAAGGAAGTTAGGAAATGTGTGAATTCTGATCAGCCTGTATTACTCATGATTTGCAAACATGTACTCTTGAATGTTGATGAACTCGATAGGGCATTGCCTTCGGGAGTAGTTGCTTTGTCGCAGGTTAAGCAAGGAGAGAATGAGTTGATCATGGCATGCTCCATCCCTAACTCCATTGGTGAGTATCAGAATCTTCATGAAGTTTGCCTCTTAAGTGTTGTATCCCTTTACGATCCATTGGTATTTAACTTCACCCATGAGTCTGTTTTGCTTGTTGGGAGGAGTAATGGAGTTTCAATGGGGGTTCTTGCGCTTGAATCTTGTCCTATGCCTTCTTACCCTTTTGCAACAAGTGTTCCAAGTGATGATCAGTCTAATGCAGTTGAACGTGTTCAAAGTGTTCTTCATTATATCAGTTGCATTTTGGAGGATCCAAAAAGATGTAACCGAAGCTATATGCGTTATCTTCGAGGAGTCATTGGAGTAAAGCCATGAGTTTTTCTTGGCTGGCTGTGAGCATTTTCAAACTGACCAAGAGACATGTGCACCGCATTATAATAATCATGACGTATGCAAGTATCGTTCAATCTAAGAGGGCCAATATGTGGTGGCATTAGATTTGAGGTTTCGTACTCCAACTCTTGCTAGTATCATTCATTTCCATCCAGATTTGAGGACAAATCCTTCTCAAGTGGAGGGGACTGATGTGTGCACGGATGGCGGCCTTGACTCAAGGCTTCCATAGGAACATTGAAGGCTTGGAAGTTGCTAATCAAGGCATCTACACATTGATCCAAGTCAAGGAAGCATCAAGCGCGGCCTTAGCTACTTGGGCCGAGCACTAGGAATGTTAGCATTGTTAGTCGTATGAGTTGTTAGTTGGTTTTGATCATTATCGAGTCATTAGTTGTTAGTTGGTTTGTTAGTCGTGTTTTAATTAATAGTTTATTGGTTATTGGAGTCAAACAATCGGCCCACTCATGTTCAAGAGTGGATCGAGCTCCTTTTCTAGTTTAGGTTGGTGGGCCGCCAATCCTTGACCACAAAGGTTTCTAGCCTATAAAAAGGCGCCTTTTGTACCAGCAAAGGTTAGACACTTTTGATAATAAAATTTCAATTTGTTCTCTTACAATTTCGAGAGTACATTCCTACTTGCTTGGCAAGGGTTATTTGAGCAATCACGCGTGACGTCCTTGGTTGTTCATCCGGCCTATCTACTTGAGTAACCACCTCAATTGGAGTCGCCGTTCTACCGCCTTGAATCGAGTTGAGTCGTCCCTCTTGGTTCTAGGTTCCGTAATCCAAACGGTTGAGTATCCCTCTAGGTCCTTGGGCAATCGTGCTACGTGTCTCGGAACGAGTTGACCGAGGAACGTATCAGTTGGCTTCAGAGCTGGTTGAGGTATCAAGTCGTTATATCCTCTTACTTGCTCTTGTCTAGTTCGTTTTAGGGTTCCTATTTTTCCGCTGTCTTGTTTGTTTGTTGCATCGCTAGTTGTTTCTTCGTTGTTCACAAATCTGTCCGAAGTTGTTTTGCCATTGGCGTCGTCAATTTCTGTCCGTTTTGTGTTCAATCATTGTGTTTTGCAATCGGGCCGTAGTTGGATTTTACTTATGTGTCAAATCTGTCCGAGTTTATTCCCTTGTTGCGCCGAATTTCTGTCCGTGTTTGTACCCTGTCGCGAGTCGTCAATATTCTGTCCGTTCTTGTGTTGGTTCGTTGTCTTGAATCTCCCCATAATTGTGTCCACAAATCTGTCCAAGTGCGTCTTCTAGTTCCGTCCATAGTGCCTTGAAATTCTGTCTTGTGTTCCATCGTTGGCTTGTCTATTGCTGTCCATAATTTCTGGTATCATTGTTTTGAGTTATCCAACTTGTTTACTTGGTTTTTCAAATCTGAATTGTGGTGAAACTTGTTGGTATTTGTGAATCTTGAGAGAACCTACAAGAATCTTGAGTTTCTCGACCACAATCTTGAAATTCTTGAAGTTCTTGATAACTTCCTTGAAAGTTCTTGAAGATTCCTTGTGCGTGTGAATTGGCTGAACCAAATCCGGAAAATAGTCCAATCGGCCAAGCTTGTGTTGTGTTGTTCGTATAAGTCAAAAAAAAAAAAAGAAACGAAAAACAAGAAAGAAAGTCCGAAGTTTATTGCCAAAATCAATCACGGATTACATCTTGTATCCAAGACTACAAAAAGGAAAAAAAAATTTCAAAAGTTTCGGTCCACTACTACTTCTTGAAGTTCTTGAACCTCTTGATTCTTGGAAATTTGTTTCGTCCGTCTAGCGAACAATTTCTTGTACTCTCGAGCATTGGTGAAAGGCTTTCTTGGAGCCTTTGCTTCTATCTAGGGAATATCTTGGGTAACCCATTGGGGGGGGGGGAGCCTGAGGAGGGTTGATTGCGTCACGTTGTTGAGATTCCATCTAGTTGCTATTGTCTTGAACAAACATCCGAAACTGCCTTGGGTGTGTTTGAACAGAAAATCCGAGCTTGACCTTGTGCTTGCAAGTTAAGGCTAACGTGGGTGGGTCTTTAATAGCCTACCTTCCAACCGTACAAAAGGTTTCCAACCGAATTGTTCTTTCGGGAGTTGGAAGTGACAAAGTGTGCAGTCTCATCATTGATGGTAGTAGTTGCACCAATGTAGCAAGTTTGCCCATGGTAGAGAGCTTGGGACTTCCAACGACTAGACATCCACACCCGTACCGACTACAATGGCTAAGCGAAGATGGTGAAGTACGTGTCTACAAACAGGTACGTCTTCCTTTCTCCATTGGCAACCACATTGACGAAGTTGTTTGTGATGTTGTCCCCATGCATGCTACCCATGTAATTTTAGGAAGACCCTGGCAATTTGATAAGCATGTCACTTTTGATGGTAGATCTAATAAGTACACTCTCTTGCACAATGGAACGAGAATGTGACTTAGACCGACAAAAGAGGAAACAAAAGACGGCCGAATCTGGAAATTGCTCCACTTCCACAAATGAGCATTCGGCCAAGGGTCATACACTGATTAAATCAAGCACTAGGAAGCAAAACATGATAATCAAGGCTAAGGAAGTTAGGAAATGTGTGAATTCTGATCAGCCTGTATTACTCATGATTTGCAAACATGTACTCTTGAATGTTGATGAACTCGATAGGGCATTGCCTTCGGGAGTAGTTGCTTTGTCGCAGGTTAAGCAAGGAGAGAATGAGTTGATCATGGCATGCTCCATCCCTAACTCCATTGGTGAGTATCAGAATCTTCATGAAGTTTGCCTCTTAAGTGTTGTATCCCTTTACGATCCATTGGTATTTAACTTCACCCATGAGTCTGTTTTGCTTGTTGGGAGGAGTAATGGAGTTTCAATGGGGGTTCTTGCGCTTGAATCTTGTCCTATGCCTTCTTACCCTTTTGCAACAAGTGTTCCAAGTGATGATCAGTCTAATGCAGTTGAACGTGTTCAAAGTGTTCTTCATTATATCAGTTGCATTTTGGAGGATCCAAAAAGATGTAACCGAAGCTATATGCGTTATCTTCGAGGAGTCATTGGAGTAAAGCCATGAGTTTTTCTTGGCTGGCTGTGAGCATTTTCAAACTGACCAAGAGACATGTGCACCGCATTATAATAATCATGACGTATGCAAGTATCGTTCAATCTAAGAGGGCCAATATGTGGTGGCATTAGATTTGAGGTTTCGTACTCCAACTCTTGCTAGTATCATTCATTTCCATCCAGATTTGAGGACAAATCCTTCTCAAGTGGAGGGGACTGATGTGTGCACGGATGGCGGCCTTGACTCAAGGCTTCCATAGGAACATTGAAGGCTTGGAAGTTGCTAATCAAGGCATCTACACATTGATCCAAGTCAAGGAAGCATCAAGCGCGGCCTTAGCTACTTGGGCCGAGCACTAGGAATGTTAGCATTGTTAGTCGTATGAGTTGTTAGTTGGTTTTGATCATTATCGAGTCATTAGTTGTTAGTTGGTTTGTTAGTCGTGTTTTAATTAATAGTTTATTGGTTATTGGAGTCAAACAATCGGCCCACTCATGTTCAAGAGTGGATCGAGCTCCTTTTCTAGTTTAGGTTGGTGGGCCGCCAATCCTTGACCACAAAGGTTTCTAGCCTATAAAAAGGCGCCTTTTGTACCAGCAAAGGTTAGACACTTTTGATAATAAAATTTCAATTTGTTCTCTTACAATTTCGAGAGTACATTCCTACTTGCTTGGCAAGGGTTATTTGAGCAATCACGCGTGACGTCCTTGGTTGTTCATCCGGCCTATCTACTTGAGTAACCACCTCAATTGGAGTCGCCGTTCTACCGCCTTGAATCGAGTTGAGTCGTCCCTCTTGGTTCTAGGTTCCGTAATCCAAACGGTTGAGTATCCCTCTAGGTCCTTGGGCAATCGTGCTACGTGTCTCGGAACGAGTTGACCGAGGAACGTATCAGTTGGCTTCAGAGCTGGTTGAGGTATCAAGTCGTTATATCCTCTTACTTGCTCTTGTCTAGTTCGTTTTAGGGTTCCTATTTTTCCGCTGTCTTGTTTGTTTGTTGCATCGCTAGTTGTTTCTTCGTTGTTCACAAATCTGTCCGAAGTTGTTTTGCCATTGGCGTCGTCAATTTCTGTCCGTTTTGTGTTCAATCATTGTGTTTTGCAATCGGGCCGTAGTTGGATTTTACTTATGTGTCAAATCTGTCCGAGTTTATTCCCTTGTTGCGCCGAATTTCTGTCCGTGTTTGTACCCTGTCGCGAGTCGTCAATATTCTGTCCGTTCTTGTGTTGGTTCGTTGTCTTGAATCTCCCCATAATTGTGTCCACAAATCTGTCCAAGTGCGTCTTCTAGTTCCGTCCATAGTGCCTTGAAATTCTGTCTTGTGTTCCATCGTTGGCTTGTCTATTGCTGTCCATAATTTCTGGTATCATTGTTTTGAGTTATCCAACTTGTTTACTTGGTTTTTCAAATCTGAATTGTGGTGAAACTTGTTGGTATTTGTGAATCTTGAGAGAACCTACAAGAATCTTGAGTTTCTCGACCACAATCTTGAAATTCTTGAAGTTCTTGATAACTTCCTTGAAAGTTCTTGAAGATTCCTTGTGCGTGTGAATTGGCTGAACCAAATCCGGAAAATAGTCCAATCGGCCAAGCTTGTGTTGTGTTGTTCGTATAAGTCAAAAAAAAAAAAAGAAACGAAAAACAAGAAAGAAAGTCCGAAGTTTATTGCCAAAATCAATCACGGATTACATCTTGTATCCAAGACTACAAAAAGGAAAAAAAAATTTCAAAAGTTTCGGTCCACTACTACTTCTTGAAGTTCTTGAACCTCTTGATTCTTGGAAATTTGTTTCGTCCGTCTAGCGAACAATTTCTTGTACTCTCGAGCATTGGTGAAAGGCTTTCTTGGAGCCTTTGCTTCTATCTAGGGAATATCTTGGGTAACCCATTGGGGGGGGGGGAGCCTGAGGAGGGTTGATTGCGTCACGTTGTTGAGATTCCATCTAGTTGCTATTGTCTTGAACAAACATCCGAAACTGCCTTGGGTGTGTTTGAACAGAAAATCCGAGCTTGACCTTGTGCTTGCAAGTTAAGGCTAACGTGGGTGGGTCTTTAATAGCCTACCTTCCAACCGTACAAAAGGTTTCCAACCGAATTGTTCTTTCGGGAGTTGGAAGTGACAAAGTGTGCAGTCTCATCATTGATGGTAGTAGTTGCACCAATGTAGCAAGTTTGCCCATGGTAGAGAGCTTGGGACTTCCAACGACTAGACATCCACACCCGTACCGACTACAATGGCTAAGCGAAGATGGTGAAGTACGTGTCTACAAACAGGTACGTCTTCCTTTCTCCATTGGCAACCACATTGACGAAGTTGTTTGTGATGTTGTCCCCATGCATGCTACCCATGTAATTTTAGGAAGACCCTGGCAATTTGATAAGCATGTCACTTTTGATGGTAGATCTAATAAGTACACTCTCTTGCACAATGGAACGAGAATGTGACTTAGACCGACAAAAGAGGAAACAAAAGACGGCCGAATCTGGAAATTGCTCCACTTCCACAAATGAGCATTCGGCCAAGGGTCATACACTGATTAAATCAAGCACTAGGAAGCAAAACATGATAATCAAGGCTAAGGAAGTTAGGAAATGTGTGAATTCTGATCAGCCTGTATTACTCATGATTTGCAAACATGTACTCTTGAATGTTGATGAACTCGATAGGGCATTGCCTTCGGGAGTAGTTGCTTTGTCGCAGGTTAAGCAAGGAGAGAATGAGTTGATCATGGCATGCTCCATCCCTAACTCCATTGGTGAGTATCAGAATCTTCATGAAGTTTGCCTCTTAAGTGTTGTATCCCTTTACGATCCATTGGTATTTAACTTCACCCATGAGTCTGTTTTGCTTGTTGGGAGGAGTAATGGAGTTTCAATGGGGGTTCTTGCGCTTGAATCTTGTCCTATGCCTTCTTACCCTTTTGCAACAAGTGTTCCAAGTGATGATCAGTCTAATGCAGTTGAACGTGTTCAAAGTGTTCTTCATTATATCAGTTGCATTTTGGAGGATCCAAAAAGATGTAACCGAAGCTATATGCGTTATCTTCGAGGAGTCATTGGAGTAAAGCCATGAGTTTTTCTTGGCTGGCTGTGAGCATTTTCAAACTGACCAAGAGACATGTGCACCGCATTATAATAATCATGACGTATGCAAGTATCGTTCAATCTAAGAGGGCCAATATGTGGTGGCATTAGATTTGAGGTTTCGTACTCCAACTCTTGCTAGTATCATTCATTTCCATCCAGATTTGAGGACAAATCCTTCTCAAGTGGAGGGGACTGATGTGTGCACGGATGGCGGCCTTGACTCAAGGCTTCCATAGGAACATTGAAGGCTTGGAAGTTGCTAATCAAGGCATCTACACATTGATCCAAGTCAAGGAAGCATCAAGCGCGGCCTTAGCTACTTGGGCCGAGCACTAGGAATGTTAGCATTGTTAGTCGTATGAGTTGTTAGTTGGTTTTGATCATTATCGAGTCATTAGTTGTTAGTTGGTTTGTTAGTCGTGTTTTAATTAATAGTTTATTGGTTATTGGAGTCAAACAATCGGCCCACTCATGTTCAAGAGTGGATCGAGCTCCTTTTCTAGTTTAGGTTGGTGGGCCGCCAATCCTTGACCACAAAGGTTTCTAGCCTATAAAAAGGCGCCTTTTGTACCAGCAAAGGTTAGACACTTTTGATAATAAAATTTCAATTTGTTCTCTTACAATTTCGAGAGTACATTCCTACTTGCTTGGCAAGGGTTATTTGAGCAATCACGCGTGACGTCCTTGGTTGTTCATCCGGCCTATCTACTTGAGTAACCACCTCAATTGGAGTCGCCGTTCTACCGCCTTGAATCGAGTTGAGTCGTCCCTCTTGGTTCTAGGTTCCGTAATCCAAACGGTTGAGTATCCCTCTAGGTCCTTGGGCAATCGTGCTACGTGTCTCGGAACGAGTTGACCGAGGAACGTATCAGTTGGCTTCAGAGCTGGTTGAGGTATCAAGTCGTTATATCCTCTTACTTGTTCTTGTCTAGTTCGTTTTAGGGTTCCTATTTTTCCGCTGTCTTGTTTGTTTGTTGCATCGCTAGTTGTTTCTTCGTTGTTCACAAATCTGTCCGAAGTTGTTTTGCCATTGGCGTCGTCAATTTCTGTCCGTTTTGTGTTCAATCATTGTGTTTTGCAATCGGGCCGTAGTTGGATTTTACTTATGTGTCAAATCTGTCCGAGTTTATTCCCTTGTTGCGCCGAATTTCTGTCCGTGTTTGTACCCTGTCGCGAGTCGTCAATATTCTGTCCGTTCTTGTGTTGGTTCGTTGTCTTGAATCTCCCCATAATTGTGTCCACAAATCTGTCCAAGTGCGTCTTCTAGTTCCGTCCATAGTGCCTTGAAATTCTGTCTTGTGTTCCATCGTTGGCTTGTCTATTGCTGTCCATAATTTCTGGTATCATTGTTTTGAGTTATCCAACTTGTTTACTTGGTTTTTCAAATCTGAATTGTGGTGAAACTTGTTGGTATTTGTGAATCTTGAGAGAACCTACAAGAATCTTGAGTTTCTCGACCACAATCTTGAAATTCTTGAAGTTCTTGATAACTTCCTTGAAAGTTGATGCGGTTGAGCACGAGGCCCAAAGTGCACAAGTAGACCCTGTGAAAGTGCCCCAAGGCCCAGTGACACGAGCACGAGCTAAGAGATTCAAGGAGTCCCTCCAAGCCTTGGTACGTGCCATCCAAACCCAAGAGAAACCGGCCATTGAAGGAATTGAGTTGGAATATCCTTGCACGACTACTAAAATGCTGCTTACAATTGAAGATGCAAGTGTTCAAGCTCCAAACGGCGGGTTGAGCTGAAGTTAAGTACCGTCGCTGAGCCGTACGGGGATCTATAGTTAGTTGGGCTAGCTTTCGGTCAAGTGAAGGCCCAAGGGGCTGGCCGAACTTTCCTTGTTATTTTTCCAGTTTATTAGGTCTTAGTCACGGCTATTAATAGCCTCAAGCCGCATGTTACATTCAGTTTTTGAGAGTATTGAATAAAATTTCCAGAATTTCGTCCATTCCTTGTGGCAAATTCCCTTAGCTTGTGAAAGCTAAGTTGAACATCCTAGTGTTGATCCTAGGCTGTTCTTGACTTATCAATCAAGCACACATACTTGATTGTGGCGTCCTCTACCGTTAAATCTATTCTTGAGTGGTCCAAGTTCGGGTTCAACTCCGTCAAATCTTCATCGTGTTCCTCTAGATCCGAAGTAGCTTCCGCGTCTCGCATCAGCTGGCATCAGAGCTAGTTAGAGGTATCACGAATATCCTTTTTTTTATCGTTTTTAGATCTATTTTAGTCTTCTAAATTCGTAGCTCAAGTGCTCGGGTTTGTCAAGTCCGAAATTTGTCTTGGTTGTTTCCTTGTCAGAAATCTGTCTTTGTTGTTTAGTTGTTGTCCGAAATTTTCTGTCCAGTTTTGTCTTGTGTTTATGTTCTGTTTAAATCCAGAAAAAAAAAAATCTCTTGTGTTGCATACCTTATTGTCATTCCCTTGAGTCGTTGCTGGAATTAATTGCTGGGTTGCCGAATCTGTTTGCACTTGTTTCTTGAACCTTTGTGTTGTTGCTTTGCAAAACTCGAACATCAAAACCTTATTGGGGAAGTCTTGAGCTTCTTGGATCAAAGAGGTTAATCTTGGCAGTCTTGAAACCTGAAATAAACCTTCAACCGTGTTCTTGTTTTCATGGAACTTTGATCTTGAAACCAAATCTGTCCAAGTTGTTTACGTTAATTGCTGTGAAATTGTGGTCTAAACTAGCTGGCTATTGTGTGAAAACACCCCAACAGAAGTCAAAAAAAATTTCAGGAAAGACGGCTCTAGTTTTCCAATTCTTGACCAGCCTTCAAGTTTTACCAAATCTGATTCAAAGGTCAAAAAAAATTTTCAAGAAAGACGGCTCTAGTTTCCAATTCTTGACCAGCCTTCAAGTTTTACCAAATCTGATTCAAACTTGGACTTTCAAATCTGAACAGCCCTAGTCTTGGTCAGCATTCAAGCCACAAAATCTGATTCAAACTTGGACTTTCAAATCTGAACAGCCCTAGTCTTGGTCAGCATTCAAGCCACCAAATCTGATTCAAACTTGGACTTCCAAATCTGAACAACATCCAATTCTTGACAGCCTACAAGTTTACCAAATTTTGTGCAAAATCTGACTTCCAAATCTGACCAAACTCCAAGGTTTCCAATCCTTGGCAACCCCAAGTGTCCAAATCAGATCAAACTTTCCAATTTCCGAATCTTGAATTCTTGAATTTTCCTAAAACCGTTGGAGCAATTGTGCCACCCGATTGGGCTGAGTTTTAGGTAGTAGATTGCCCATTATTTGAGCAGCCTAAGGCCACCCAAAATACTCCAAAACCCTTACCAAAAAGACCACGGACCAGCAGCTCAACACATTCCAGAAATTTGGGTTTCGGGTAGAGTTTTCTAGGATTTTCAAAATTTCAGCATTCAAGTTAATTGTCTTACTTTCTTTTGAGTCGTTAGTTATTGTCCAGCTATATTCTGAGTCTTGAGTCGTGTCTAGGTCTTCAGTCATTCACCTCCATTTATTGCTACTAGCTTGTGTGTCACTTGTTGACTAGTCAAGAACGTACACTGCGGTGACGCCTAGTTTGTTCAACTCGAGCAACTAGCAAGCCAAGGAATTGCTTGGTAAGATTATTAGAGAGTGATACACTTGAGTGAAACACGAGTGTGAGTGACCTATACATCGTATTAAAAAAAAAAAAAAAAGAGAGAGGAACTCGTTTTTGTTTATTTGTTTTGCAGGTGAACTAAATATGTCTAGTGGAGTGGGTAGCCAAACCATGGACATCAAACTACAGTTGGAAGCCATGATGGGGGAGTTCAAGCGATTGCTCAAGAATGAAATTGAGCCATTGCATGATCGAATTGATCAGTTGGAGAACTCGAGACCTCCACCTACCCCGAGTAAGGGCAAAGAATCGGCATACTCAAACGATGAAGAGGAAGCGTTTGAGGGAAGGTACCAAAATGATCAAAGGTTCCAACGTCGAGGAGATGACACCATTAAAGGTGTCAAACTCAAGATTCCCTCATTCCAAGGCAAGTCGGACCCCGAGGCGTACTTGGAGTGGGAACGGAAAATTGAGTTAGTCTATGAATGCCACACCTATACGGAGGAGCAAAAGGTGAAACTAGCAGCCGTAGAATTCACTGACTACGCCTCCATTTGGTGGGACCAACTTAGGCTAAGCCGAAGGAGAAATCGTGAGAGACCTGTGGAAACTTGGGAGGAAATGAGGAGTCTGATGAGAAAAAGGTTCGTTCCGAGCTACTATAGTCGAGATCTACACCGTCGGCTGCAAGCTCTCAACCAAGGGTCCATGTCAGTTGAGGATTATTATAAGGAGATGGAAATGGCCATCATGAAGGCGGATTTGCGTGAAGATGGAGAGGCCACTATGGCTCGTTTTCTACATGGATTGAGGCCCGAGATTGCCGAAGTAGTGGAACTCCAACACTACCTCGACATGAATGAAATGCTCGAGAAGGCGGTTACAATTGAACGGCGCCTCAAGAGGAGGGGTACTGTGCGACAAAGCACTACTTATCAAACTGGAAATTGGCGTACTTCTCAACCAAAAAGGGAGGAGAAAGCCGCAGCTCCTTCTTACCCTCCAAGGCCGAATAACCTCCCTTCCAAGGCAGCGCCCAAGCCTGACTTTAAGGCTAATAATGCAGCTACCAAACCGCGTGGTCGAGACACCAAGTGCTTTAAGTGTCAAGGATTTGGCCATATCGCTTCTCAATGCCCCAGCCAAAGGACCATGCTGATGTTGCCAAATGGGGAAATTGTATCAGATGAGGAAGAGGAGTACGAGGGGATACCGCCTCTAGAAGAGGAAGAGAATGAATCGAGTGAGGAGATACCTACGCATGAGGAGATTGGATGCCTAGTGGTTCGAAAGGTCCTCACTACCTGCGCCAAAGAGGAGGAACTGGAGGTACAACGGGACAACCTTTTCTACACAAGGTGTCATATCAAGGATAAGGTGTGTAGTGTTGTTATTGATAGTGGGAGTTGTGCCAATGTCGCTAGTCTACTCATGGTAGAAATGCTAGGGCTCCAAGTTATCAAACATCCAAGACCTTATCGTCTTCAATGGTTGAACAATGAAGGGGAAGTCCGTGTGTTTAGACAAGTAAAAGTGCCATTCCGAATTGGCAAGTATGAAGACGAGGTTACTTGTGATGTCGTGCCAATGCAAGCAAGTCACCTCATTCTTGGACGGCCTTGGCAATATGATCGCGATGTCGAATTCAAGGGAAGAGCTAATAAATATGTCTTTACTCATTGCAATAGAAAGGTGACACTTGTACCTCTCACCCCAAAACAAGTGTATGAAGATCAAATGAGGCTCCAAAAGGAGTATGAGCTAGAACTTGAGAGGAAAAAGCGAGAGAAAAGTGAGGAAGAAAAAGGAGAGAGTAGGGCCGAAACCCTAGGGAAGAAAAAGGCAACAAGTGGGTCGGCTATGAGAGAAGAAAATAAGGGGAAGCTAAGCTTGCTAGCAAAAGCCAAAGATGAATTTGAGGACATATTTCCTGAGGATGTACCTGATGGACTACCACCGCTAAGGGGAATCGAGCACCAAATCGATCTCATTCCTGGAGCACCATTGCCTAACAAACCAGCCTATGTCCAACAAGCTAATAAGCACAGGCGCAAGCTTGTCTTTGAACCAGGTGATTGGGTCTGGTTACATTTGCGCAAGGAGAGATTTCCAAAACAACGGCAAAGCAAGCTGTCACCAAGAGGAGATGGGCCTTTTCAAGTTATTGAGCGCATCAACGACAATGCATACCGCTTAGATCTGCCTGGTGAGTATACTGTTAGTGCTACATTCAATGTTGCTGATCTAAGTCCATTTATTGCAGGGGACGAGTACGATTTGAGGGCAAATCCTTTTCAAGAGGAGGGGAATGATGCGGTTGAGCACGAGGCCCAAAGTGCACAAGTAGACCCTGTGAAAGTGCCCCAAGGCCCAGTGACACGAGCACGAGCTAAGAGATTCAAGGAGTCCCTCCAAGCCTTGGTACGTGCCATCCAAACCCAAGAGAAACCGGCCATTGAAGGAATTGAGTTGGAATATCCTTGCACGACTACTAAAATGCTGCTTACAATTGAAGATGCAAGTGTTCAAGCTCCAAACGGCGGGTTGAGCTGAAGTTAAGTACCGTCGCTGAGCCGTACGGGGATCTATAGTTAGTTGGGCTAGCTTTCGGTCAAGTGAAGGCCCAAGGGGCTGGCCGAACTTTCCTTGTTATTTTTCCAGTTTATTAGGTCTTAGTCACGGCTATTAATAGCCTCAAGCCGCATGTTACATTCAGTTTTTGAGAGTATTGAATAAAATTTCCAGAATTTCGTCCATTCCTTGTGGCAAATTCCCTTAGCTTGTGAAAGCTAAGTTGAACATCCTAGTGTTGATCCTAGGCTGTTCTTGACTTATCAATCAAGCACACATACTTGATTGTGGCGTCCTCTACCGTTAAATCTGTTCTTGAGTGGTCCAAGTTCGGGTTCAACTCCGTCAAATCTTCATCGTGTTCCTCTAGATCCGAAGTAGCTTCCGCGTCTCGTATCAAAAGTTCTTGAAGATTCCTTGTGCGTGTGAATTGGCTGAACCAAATCCGGAAAATAGTCCAATCGGCCAAGCTTGTGTTGTGTTGTTCGTATAAGTCAAAAAAAAAAAAAAGAAACGAAAAACAAGAAAGAAAGTCCGAAGTTTATTGCCAAAATCAATCACGGATTACATCTTGTATCCAAGACTACAAAAAGGAAAAAAAAATTTCAAAAGTTTCGGTCCACTACTACTTCTTGAAGTTCTTGAACCTCTTGATTCTTGGAAATTTGTTTCGTCCGTCTAGCGAACAATTTCTTGTACTCTCGAGCATTGGTGAAAGGCTTTCTTGGAGTCTTTGCTTCTATCTAGGGAATATCTTGGGTAACCCATTGGGGGGGGAGCCTGAGGAGGGTTGATTGCGTCACGTTGTTGAGATTCCATCTAGTTGCTATTGTCTTGAACAAACATCCGAAACTGCCTTGGGTGTGTTTGAACAGAAAATCCGAGCTTGACCTTGTGCTTGCAAGTTAAGGCTAACGTGGGTGGGTCTTTAATAGCCTACCTTCCAACCGTACAAAAGGTTTCCAACCGAATTGTTCTTTCGGGAGTTGGAAGTGACAAAGTGTGCAGTCTCATCATTGATGGTAGTAGTTGCACCAATGTAGCAAGTTTGCCCATGGTAGAGAGCTTGGGACTTCCAACGACTAGACATCCACACCCGTACCGACTACAATGGCTAAGCGAAGATGGTGAAGTACGTGTCTACAAACAGGTACGTCTTCCTTTCTCCATTGGCAACCACATTGACGAAGTTGTTTGTGATGTTGTCCCCATGCATGCTACCCATGTAATTTTAGGAAGACCCTGGCAATTTGATAAGCATGTCACTTTTGATGGTAGATCTAATAAGTACACTCTCTTGCACAATGGAACGAGAATGTGACTTAGACCGACAAAAGAGGAAACAAAAGACGGCCGAATCTGGAAATTGCTCCACTTCCACAAATGAGTATTCGGCCAAGGGTCATACACTGATTAAATCAAGCACTAGGAAGCAAAACATGATAATCAAGGCTAAGGAAGTTAGGAAATGTGTGAATTCTGATCAGCCTGTATTACTCATGATTTGCAAACATGTACTCTTGAATGTTGATGAACTCGATAGGGCATTGCCTTCGGGAGTAGTTGCTTTGTCGCAGGTTAAGCAAGGAGAGAATGAGTTGATCATGGCATGCTCCATCCCTAACTCCATTGGTGAGTATCAGAATCTTCATGAAGTTTGCCTCTTAAGTGTTGTATCCCTTTACGATCCATTGGTATTTAACTTCACCCATGAGTCTGTTTTGCTTGTTGGGAGGAGTAATGGAGTTTCAATGGGGGTTCTTGCGCTTGAATCTTGTCCTATGCCTTCTTACCCTTTTGCAACAAGTGTTCCAAGTGATGATCAGTCTAATGCAGTTGAACGTGTTCAAAGTGTTCTTCATTATATCAGTTGCATTTTGGAGGATCCAAAAAGATGTAACCGAAGCTATATGCGTTATCTTCGAGGAGTCATTGGAGTAAAGCCATGAGTTTTTCTTGGCTGGCTGTGAGCATTTTCAAACTGACCAAGAGACATGTGCACCGCATTATAATAATCATGACGTATGCAAGTATCATTCAATCTAAGAGGGCCAATATGTGGTGGCATTAGATTTGAGGTTTCGTACTCCAACTCTTGCTAGTATCATTCATTTCCATCCAGATTTGAGGACAAATCCTTCTCAAGTGGAGGGGACTGATGTGTGCACGGATGGCGGCCTTGACTCAAGGCTTCCATAGGAACATTGAAGGCTTGGAAGTTGCTAATCAAGGCATCTACACATTGATCCAAGTCAAGGAAGCATCAAGCGCGGCCTGAGCTACTTGGGCCGAGCACTTGGAATGTTAGCATTGTTAGTCGTATGAGTTGTTAGTTGGTTTTGATCATTATCGAGTCATTAGTTGTTAGTTGGTTTGTTAGTCGTGTTTTAATTAATAGTTTATTGGTTATTGGAGTCAAACAATCGGCCCACTCATGTTCAAGAGTGGATCGAGCTCCTTTTCTAGTTTAGGTTGGTGGGCCGCCAATCCTTGACCACAAAGGTTTCTAGCCTATAAAAAGGCGCCTTTTGTACCAGCAAAGGTTAGACACTTTTGATAATAAAATTTCAATTTGTTCTCTTACAATTTCGAGAGTACATTCCTACTTGCTTGGCAAGGGTTATTTGAGCAATCACGCGTGACGTCCTTGGTTGTTCATCCGGCCTATCTACTTGAGTAACCACCTCAATTGGAGTCGCCGTTCTACCGCCTTGAATCGAGTTGAGTCGTCCCTCTTGGTTCTAGGTTCCGTAATCCAAACGGTTGAGTATCCCTCTAGGTCCTTGGGCAATCGTGCTACGTGTCTCGGAACGAGTTGACCGAGGAACGTATCAGTTGGCTTCAGAGCTGGTTGAGGTATCAAGTCGTTATATCCTCTTACTTGCTCTTGTCTAGTTCGTTTTAGGGTTCCTTTTTTTCCGCTGTCTTGTTTGTTTGTTGCATCGCTAGTTGTTTCTTCGTTGTTCACAAATCTGTCCGAAGTTGTTTTGCCATTGGCGTCGTCAATTTCTGTCCGTTTTGTGTTCAATCATTGTGTTTTGCAATCGGGCCGTAGTTGGATTTTACTTATGTGTCAAATCTGTCCGAGTTTATTCCCTTGTTGCGCCGAATTTCTGTCCGTGTTTGTACCCTGTCGCGAGTCGTCAATATTCTGTCCGTTCTTGTGTTGGTTCGTTGTCTTGAATCTCCCCATAATTGTGTCCACAAATCTGTCCAAGTGCGTCTTCTAGTTCCGTCCATAGTGCCTTGAAATTCTGTCTTGTGTTCCATCGTTGGCTTGTCTATTGCTGTCCATAATTTCTGGTATCATTGTTTTGAGTTATCCAACTTGTTTACTTGGTTTTTCAAATCTGAATTGTGGTGAAACTTGTTGGTATTTGTGAATCTTGAGAGAACCTACAAGAATCTTGAGTTTCTCGACCACAATCTTGAAATTCTTGAAGTTCTTGATAACTTCCTTGAAAGTTCTTGAAGATTCCTTGTGCGTGTGAATTGGCTGAACCAAATCCGGAAAATAGTCCAATCGGCCAAGCTTGTGTTGTGTTGTTCGTATAAGTCAAAAAAAAAAAAAAGAAACGAAAAACAAGAAAGAAAGTCCGAAGTTTATTGCCAAAATCAATCACGGATTACATCTTGTATCCAAGACTACAAAAAGGAAAAAAAAATTTCAAAAGTTTCGGTCCACTACTACTTCTTGAAGTTCTTGAACCTCTTGATTCTTGGAAATTTGTTTCGTCCGTCTAGCGAACAATTTCTTGTACTCTCGAGCATTGGTGAAAGGCTTTCTTGGAGCCTTTGCTTCTATCTAGGGAATATCTTGGGTAACCCATTGGGGGGGGGAGCCTGAGGAGGGTTGATTGCGTCACGTTGTTGAGATTCCATCTAGTTGCTATTGTCTTGAACAAACATCCGAAACTGCCTTGGGTGTGTTTGAACAGAAAATCCGAGCTTGACCTTGTGCTTGCAAGTTAAGGCTAACGTGGGTGGGTCTTTAATAGCCTACCTTCCAACCGTACAAAAGGTTTCCAACCGAATTGTTCTTTCGGGAGTTGGAAGTGACAAAGTGTGCAGTCTCATCATTGATGGTAGTAGTTGCACCAATGTAGCAAGTTTGCCCATGGTAGAGAGCTTGGGACTTCCAACGACTAGACATCCACACCCGTACCGACTACAATGGCTAAGCGAAGATGGTGAAGTACGTGTCTACAAACAGGTACGTCTTCCTTTCTCCATTGGCAACCACATTGACGAAGTTGTTTGTGATGTTGTCCCCATGCATGCTACCCATGTAATTTTAGGAAGACCCTGGCAATTTGATAAGCATGTCACTTTTGATGGTAGATCTAATAAGTACACTCTCTTGCACAATGGAACGAGAATGTGACTTAGACCGACAAAAGAGGAAACAAAAGACGGCCGAATCTGGAAATTGCTCCACTTCCACAAATGAGCATTCGGCCAAGGGTCATACACTGATTAAATCAAGCACTAGGAAGCAAAACATGATAATCAAGGCTAAGGAAGTTAGGAAATGTGTGAATTCTGATCAGCCTGTATTACTCATGATTTGCAAACATGTACTCTTGAATGTTGATGAACTCGATAGGGCATTGCCTTCGGGAGTAGTTGCTTTGTCGCAGGTTAAGCAAGGAGAGAATGAGTTGATCATGGCATGCTCCATCCCTAACTCCATTGGTGAGTATCAGAATCTTCATGAAGTTTGCCTCTTAAGTGTTGTATCCCTTTACGATCCATTGGTATTTAACTTCACCCATGAGTCTGTTTTGCTTGTTGGGAGGAGTAATGGAGTTTCAATGGGGGTTCTTGCGCTTGAATCTTGTCCTATGCCTTCTTACCCTTTTGCAACAAGTGTTCCAAGTGATGATCAGTCTAATGCAGTTGAACGTGTTCAAAGTGTTCTTCATTATATCAGTTGCATTTTGGAGGATCCAAAAAGATGTAACCGAAGCTATATGCGTTATCTTCGAGGAGTCATTGGAGTAAAGCCATGAGTTTTTCTTGGCTGGCTGTGAGCATTTTCAAACTGACCAAGAGACATGTGCACCGCATTATAATAATCATGACGTATGCAAGTATCGTTCAATCTAAGAGGGCCAATATGTGGTGGCATTAGATTTGAGGTTTCGTACTCCAACTCTTGCTAGTATCATTCATTTCCATCCAGATTTGAGGACAAATCCTTCTCAAGTGGAGGGGACTGATGTGTGCACGGATGGCGGCCTTGACTCAAGGCTTCCATAGGAACATTGAAGGCTTGGAAGTTGCTAATCAAGGCATCTACACATTGATCCAAGTCAAGGAAGCATCAAGCGCGGCCTTAGCTACTTGGGCCGAGCACTAGGAATGTTAGCATTGTTAGTCGTATGAGTTGTTAGTTGGTTTTGATCATTATCGAGTCATTAGTTGTTAGTTGGTTTGTTAGTCGTGTTTTAATTAATAGTTTATTGGTTATTGGAGTCAAACAATCGGCCCACTCATGTTCAAGAGTGGATCGAGCTCCTTTTCTAGTTTAGGTTGGTGGGCCGCCAATCCTTGACCACAAAGGTTTCTAGCCTATAAAAAGGCGCCTTTTGTACCAGCAAAGGTTAGACACTTTTGATAATAAAATTTCAATTTGTTCTCTTACAATTTCGAGAGTACATTCCTACTTGCTTGGCAAGGGTTATTTGAGCAATCACGCGTGACGTCCTTGGTTGTTCATCCGGCCTATCTACTTGAGTAACCACCTCAATTGGAGTCGCCGTTCTACCGCCTTGAATCGAGTTGAGTCGTCCCTCTTGGTTCTAGGTTCCGTAATCCAAACGGTTGAGTATCCCTCTAGGTCCTTGGGCAATCGTGCTACGTGTCTCGGAACGAGTTGACCGAGGAACGTATCAGTTGGCTTCAGAGCTGGTTGAGGTATCAAGTCGTTATATCCTCTTACTTGCTCTTGTCTAGTTCGTTTTAGGGTTCCTATTTTTCCGCTGTCTTGTTTGTTTGTTGCATCGCTAGTTGTTTCTTCGTTGTTCACAAATCTGTCCGAAGTTGTTTTGCCATTGGCGTCGTCAATTTCTGTCCGTTTTGTGTTCAATCATTGTGTTTTGCAATCGGGCCGTAGTTGGATTTTACTTATGTGTCAAATCTGTCCGAGTTTATTCCCTTGTTGCGCCGAATTTCTGTCCGTGTTTGTACCCTGTCGCGAGTCGTCAATATTCTGTCCGTTCTTGTGTTGGTTCGTTGTCTTGAATCTCCCCATAATTGTGTCCACAAATCTGTCCAAGTGCGTCTTCTAGTTCCGTCCATAGTGCCTTGAAATTCTGTCTTGTGTTCCATCGTTGGCTTGTCTATTGCTGTCCATAATTTCTGGTATCATTGTTTTGAGTTATCCAACTTGTTTACTTGGTTTTTCAAATCTGAATTGTGGTGAAACTTGTTGGTATTTGTGAATCTTGAGAGAACCTACAAGAATCTTGAGTTTCTCGACCACAATCTTGAAATTCTTGAAGTTCTTGATAACTTCCTTGAAAGTTCTTGAAGATTCCTTGTGCGTGTGAATTGGCTGAACCAAATCCGGAAAATAGTCCAATCGGCCAAGCTTGTGTTGTGTTGTTCGTATAAGTCAAAAAAAAAAAAAGAAACGAAAAACAAGAAAGAAAGTCCGAAGTTTATTGCCAAAATCAATCACGGATTACATCTTGTATCCAAGACTACAAAAAGGAAAAAAAAATTTCAAAAGTTTCGGTCCACTACTACTTCTTGAAGTTCTTGAACCTCTTGATTCTTGGAAATTTGTTTCGTCCGTCTAGCGAACAATTTCTTGTACTCTCGAGCATTGGTGAAAGGCTTTCTTGGAGCCTTTGCTTCTATCTAGGGAATATCTTGGGTAACCCATTGGGGGGGGGGAGCCTGAGGAGGGTTGATTGCGTCACGTTGTTGAGATTCCATCTAGTTGCTATTGTCTTGAACAAACATCCGAAACTGCCTTGGGTGTGTTTGAACAGAAAATCCGAGCTTGACCTTGTGCTTGCAAGTTAAGGCTAACGTGGGTGGGTCTTTAATAGCCTACCTTCCAACCGTACAAAAGGTTTCCAACCGAATTGTTCTTTCGGGAGTTGGAAGTGACAAAGTGTGCAGTCTCATCATTGATGGTAGTAGTTGCACCAATGTAGCAAGTTTGCCCATGGTAGAGAGCTTGGGACTTCCAACGACTAGACATCCACACCCGTACCGACTACAATGGCTAAGCGAAGATGGTGAAGTACGTGTCTACAAACAGGTACGTCTTCCTTTCTCCATTGGCAACCACATTGACGAAGTTGTTTGTGATGTTGTCCCCATGCATGCTACCCATGTAATTTTAGGAAGACCCTGGCAATTTGATAAGCATGTCACTTTTGATGGTAGATCTAATAAGTACACTCTCTTGCACAATGGAACGAGAATGTGACTTAGACCGACAAAAGAGGAAACAAAAGACGGCCGAATCTGGAAATTGCTCCACTTCCACAAATGAGCATTCGGCCAAGGGTCATACACTGATTAAATCAAGCACTAGGAAGCAAAACATGATAATCAAGGCTAAGGAAGTTAGGAAATGTGTGAATTCTGATCAGCCTGTATTACTCATGATTTGCAAACATGTACTCTTGAATGTTGATGAACTCGATAGGGCATTGCCTTCGGGAGTAGTTGCTTTGTCGCAGGTTAAGCAAGGAGAGAATGAGTTGATCATGGCATGCTCCATCCCTAACTCCATTGGTGAGTATCAGAATCTTCATGAAGTTTGCCTCTTAAGTGTTGTATCCCTTTACGATCCATTGGTATTTAACTTCACCCATGAGTCTGTTTTGCTTGTTGGGAGGAGTAATGGAGTTTCAATGGGGGTTCTTGCGCTTGAATCTTGTCCTATGCCTTCTTACCCTTTTGCAACAAGTGTTCCAAGTGATGATCAGTCTAATGCAGTTGAACGTGTTCAAAGTGTTCTTCATTATATCAGTTGCATTTTGGAGGATCCAAAAAGATGTAACCGAAGCTATATGCGTTATCTTCGAGGAGTCATTGGAGTAAAGCCATGAGTTTTTCTTGGCTGGCTGTGAGCATTTTCAAACTGACCAAGAGACATGTGCACCGCATTATAATAATCATGACGTATGCAAGTATCGTTCAATCTAAGAGGGCCAATATGTGGTGGCATTAGATTTGAGGTTTCGTACTCCAACTCTTGCTAGTATCATTCATTTCCATCCAGATTTGAGGACAAATCCTTCTCAAGTGGAGGGGACTGATGTGTGCACGGATGGCGGCCTTGACTCAAGGCTTCCATAGGAACATTGAAGGCTTGGAAGTTGCTAATCAAGGCATCTACACATTGATCCAAGTCAAGGAAGCATCAAGCGCGGCCTTAGCTACTTGGGCCGAGCACTAGGAATGTTAGCATTGTTAGTCGTATGAGTTGTTAGTTGGTTTTGATCATTATCGAGTCATTAGTTGTTAGTTGGTTTGTTAGTCGTGTTTTAATTAATAGTTTATTGGTTATTGGAGTCAAACAATCGGCCCACTCATGTTCAAGAGTGGATCGAGCTCCTTTTCTAGTTTAGGTTGGTGGGCCGCCAATCCTTGACCACAAAGGTTTCTAGCCTATAAAAAGGCGCCTTTTGTACCAGCAAAGGTTAGACACTTTTGATAATAAAATTTCAATTTGTTCTCTTACAATTTCGAGAGTACATTCCTACTTGCTTGGCAAGGGTTATTTGAGCAATCACGCGTGACGTCCTTGGTTGTTCATCCGGCCTATCTACTTGAGTAACCACCTCAATTGGAGTCGCCGTTCTACCGCCTTGAATCGAGTTGAGTCGTCCCTCTTGGTTCTAGGTTCCGTAATCCAAACGGTTGAGTATCCCTCTAGGTCCTTGGGCAATCGTGCTACGTGTCTCGGAACGAGTTGACCGAGGAACGTATCAGTTGGCTTCAGAGCTGGTTGAGGTATCAAGTCGTTATATCCTCTTACTTGCTCTTGTCTAGTTCGTTTTAGGGTTCCTATTTTTCCGCTGTCTTGTTTGTTTGTTGCATCGCTAGTTGTTTCTTCGTTGTTCACAAATCTGTCCGAAGTTGTTTTGCCATTGGCGTCGTCAATTTCTGTCCGTTTTGTGTTCAATCATTGTGTTTTGCAATCGGGCCGTAGTTGGATTTTACTTATGTGTCAAATCTGTCCGAGTTTATTCCCTTGTTGCGCCGAATTTCTGTCCGTGTTTGTACCCTGTCGCGAGTCGTCAATATTCTGTCCGTTCTTGTGTTGGTTCGTTGTCTTGAATCTCCCCATAATTGTGTCCACAAATCTGTCCAAGTGCGTCTTCTAGTTCCGTCCATAGTGCCTTGAAATTCTGTCTTGTGTTCCATCGTTGGCTTGTCTATTGCTGTCCATAATTTCTGGTATCATTGTTTTGAGTTATCCAACTTGTTTACTTGGTTTTTCAAATCTGAATTGTGGTGAAACTTGTTGGTATTTGTGAATCTTGAGAGAACCTACAAGAATCTTGAGTTTCTCGACCACAATCTTGAAATTCTTGAAGTTCTTGATAACTTCCTTGAAAGTTCTTGAAGATTCCTTGTGCGTGTGAATTGGCTGAACCAAATCCGGAAAATAGTCCAATCGGCCAAGCTTGTGTTGTGTTGTTCGTATAAGTCAAAAAAAAAAAAAGAAACGAAAAACAAGAAAGAAAGTCCGAAGTTTATTGCCAAAATCAATCACGGATTACATCTTGTATCCAAGACTACAAAAAGGAAAAAAAAATTTCAAAAGTTTCGGTCCACTACTACTTCTTGAAGTTCTTGAACCTCTTGATTCTTGGAAATTTGTTTCGTCCGTCTAGCGAACAATTTCTTGTACTCTCGAGCATTGGTGAAAGGCTTTCTTGGAGCCTTTGCTTCTATCTAGGGAATATCTTGGGTAACCCATTGGGGGGGGGGAGCCTGAGGAGGGTTGATTGCGTCACGTTGTTGAGATTCCATCTAGTTGCTATTGTCTTGAACAAACATCCGAAACTGCCTTGGGTGTGTTTGAACAGAAAATCCGAGCTTGACCTTGTGCTTGCAAGTTAAGGCTAACGTGGGTGGGTCTTTAATAGCCTACCTTCCAACCGTACAAAAGGTTTCCAACCGAATTGTTCTTTCGGGAGTTGGAAGTGACAAAGTGTGCAGTCTCATCATTGATGGTAGTAGTTGCACCAATGTAGCAAGTTTGCCCATGGTAGAGAGCTTGGGACTTCCAACGACTAGACATCCACACCCGTACCGACTACAATGGCTAAGCGAAGATGGTGAAGTACGTGTCTACAAACAGGTACGTCTTCCTTTCTCCATTGGCAACCACATTGACGAAGTTGTTTGTGATGTTGTCCCCATGCATGCTACCCATGTAATTTTAGGAAGACCCTGGCAATTTGATAAGCATGTCACTTTTGATGGTAGATCTAATAAGTACACTCTCTTGCACAATGGAACGAGAATGTGACTTAGACCGACAAAAGAGGAAACAAAAGACGGCCGAATCTGGAAATTGCTCCACTTCCACAAATGAGCATTCGGCCAAGGGTCATACACTGATTAAATCAAGCACTAGGAAGCAAAACATGATAATCAAGGCTAAGGAAGTTAGGAAATGTGTGAATTCTGATCAGCCTGTATTACTCATGATTTGCAAACATGTACTCTTGAATGTTGATGAACTCGATAGGGCATTGCCTTCGGGAGTAGTTGCTTTGTCGCAGGTTAAGCAAGGAGAGAATGAGTTGATCATGGCATGCTCCATCCCTAACTCCATTGGTGAGTATCAGAATCTTCATGAAGTTTGCCTCTTAAGTGTTGTATCCCTTTACGATCCATTGGTATTTAACTTCACCCATGAGTCTGTTTTGCTTGTTGGGAGGAGTAATGGAGTTTCAATGGGGGTTCTTGCGCTTGAATCTTGTCCTATGCCTTCTTACCCTTTTGCAACAAGTGTTCCAAGTGATGATCAGTCTAATGCAGTTGAACGTGTTCAAAGTGTTCTTCATTATATCAGTTGCATTTTGGAGGATCCAAAAAGATGTAACCGAAGCTATATGCGTTATCTTCGAGGAGTCATTGGAGTAAAGCCATGAGTTTTTCTTGGCTGGCTGTGAGCATTTTCAAACTGACCAAGAGACATGTGCACCGCATTATAATAATCATGACGTATGCAAGTATCGTTCAATCTAAGAGGGCCAATATGTGGTGGCATTAGATTTGAGGTTTCGTACTCCAACTCTTGCTAGTATCATTCATTTCCATCCAGATTTGAGGACAAATCCTTCTCAAGTGGAGGGGACTGATGTGTGCACGGATGGCGGCCTTGACTCAAGGCTTCCATAGGAACATTGAAGGCTTGGAAGTTGCTAATCAAGGCATCTACACATTGATCCAAGTCAAGGAAGCATCAAGCGCGGCCTTAGCTACTTGGGCCGAGCACTAGGAATGTTAGCATTGTTAGTCGTATGAGTTGTTAGTTGGTTTTGATCATTATCGAGTCATTAGTTGTTAGTTGGTTTGTTAGTCGTGTTTTAATTAATAGTTTATTGGTTATTGGAGTCAAACAATCGGCCCACTCATGTTCAAGAGTGGATCGAGCTCCTTTTCTAGTTTAGGTTGGTGGGCCGCCAATCCTTGACCACAAAGGTTTCTAGCCTATAAAAAGGCGCCTTTTGTACCAGCAAAGGTTAGACACTTTTGATAATAAAATTTCAATTTGTTCTCTTACAATTTCGAGAGTACATTCCTACTTGCTTGGCAAGGGTTATTTGAGCAATCACGCGTGACGTCCTTGGTTGTTCATCCGGCCTATCTACTTGAGTAACCACCTCAATTGGAGTCGCCGTTCTACCGCCTTGAATCGAGTTGAGTCGTCCCTCTTGGTTCTAGGTTCCGTAATCCAAACGGTTGAGTATCCCTCTAGGTCCTTGGGCAATCGTGCTACGTGTCTCGGAACGAGTTGACCGAGGAACGTATCAGTTGGCTTCAGAGCTGGTTGAGGTATCAAGTCGTTATATCCTCTTACTTGCTCTTGTCTAGTTCGTTTTAGGGTTCCTATTTTTCCGCTGTCTTGTTTGTTTGTTGCATCGCTAGTTGTTTCTTCGTTGTTCACAAATCTGTCCGAAGTTGTTTTGCCATTGGCGTCGTCAATTTCTGTCCGTTTTGTGTTCAATCATTGTGTTTTGCAATCGGGCCGTAGTTGGATTTTACTTATGTGTCAAATCTGTCCGAGTTTATTCCCTTGTTGCGCCGAATTTCTGTCCGTGTTTGTACCCTGTCGCGAGTCGTCAATATTCTGTCCGTTCTTGTGTTGGTTCGTTGTCTTGAATCTCCCCATAATTGTGTCCACAAATCTGTCCAAGTGCGTCTTCTAGTTCCGTCCATAGTGCCTTGAAATTCTGTCTTGTGTTCCATCGTTGGCTTGTCTATTGCTGTCCATAATTTCTGGTATCATTGTTTTGAGTTATCCAACTTGTTTACTTGGTTTTTCAAATCTGAATTGTGGTGAAACTTGTTGGTATTTGTGAATCTTGAGAGAACCTACAAGAATCTTGAGTTTCTCGACCACAATCTTGAAATTCTTGAAGTTCTTGATAACTTCCTTGAAAGTTCTTGAAGATTCCTTGTGCGTGTGAATTGGCTGAACCAAATCCGGAAAATAGTCCAATCGGCCAAGCTTGTGTTGTGTTGTTCGTATAAGTCAAAAAAAAAAAAAGAAACGAAAAACAAGAAAGAAAGTCCGAAGTTTATTGCCAAAATCAATCACGGATTACATCTTGTATCCAAGACTACAAAAAGGAAAAAAAAATTTCAAAAGTTTCGGTCCACTACTACTTCTTGAAGTTCTTGAACCTCTTGATTCTTGGAAATTTGTTTCGTCCGTCTAGCGAACAATTTCTTGTACTCTCGAGCATTGGTGAAAGGCTTTCTTGGAGCCTTTGCTTCTATCTAGGGAATATCTTGGGTAACCCATTGGGGGGGGGGGAGCCTGAGGAGGGTTGATTGCGTCACGTTGTTGAGATTCCATCTAGTTGCTATTGTCTTGAACAAACATCCGAAACTGCCTTGGGTGTGTTTGAACAGAAAATCCGAGCTTGACCTTGTGCTTGCAAGTTAAGGCTAACGTGGGTGGGTCTTTAATAGCCTACCTTCCAACCGTACAAAAGGTTTCCAACCGAATTGTTCTTTCGGGAGTTGGAAGTGACAAAGTGTGCAGTCTCATCATTGATGGTAGTAGTTGCACCAATGTAGCAAGTTTGCCCATGGTAGAGAGCTTGGGACTTCCAACGACTAGACATCCACACCCGTACCGACTACAATGGCTAAGCGAAGATGGTGAAGTACGTGTCTACAAACAGGTACGTCTTCCTTTCTCCATTGGCAACCACATTGACGAAGTTGTTTGTGATGTTGTCCCCATGCATGCTACCCATGTAATTTTAGGAAGACCCTGGCAATTTGATAAGCATGTCACTTTTGATGGTAGATCTAATAAGTACACTCTCTTGCACAATGGAACGAGAATGTGACTTAGACCGACAAAAGAGGAAACAAAAGACGGCCGAATCTGGAAATTGCTCCACTTCCACAAATGAGCATTCGGCCAAGGGTCATACACTGATTAAATCAAGCACTAGGAAGCAAAACATGATAATCAAGGCTAAGGAAGTTAGGAAATGTGTGAATTCTGATCAGCCTGTATTACTCATGATTTGCAAACATGTACTCTTGAATGTTGATGAACTCGATAGGGCATTGCCTTCGGGAGTAGTTGCTTTGTCGCAGGTTAAGCAAGGAGAGAATGAGTTGATCATGGCATGCTCCATCCCTAACTCCATTGGTGAGTATCAGAATCTTCATGAAGTTTGCCTCTTAAGTGTTGTATCCCTTTACGATCCATTGGTATTTAACTTCACCCATGAGTCTGTTTTGCTTGTTGGGAGGAGTAATGGAGTTTCAATGGGGGTTCTTGCGCTTGAATCTTGTCCTATGCCTTCTTACCCTTTTGCAACAAGTGTTCCAAGTGATGATCAGTCTAATGCAGTTGAACGTGTTCAAAGTGTTCTTCATTATATCAGTTGCATTTTGGAGGATCCAAAAAGATGTAACCGAAGCTATATGCGTTATCTTCGAGGAGTCATTGGAGTAAAGCCATGAGTTTTTCTTGGCTGGCTGTGAGCATTTTCAAACTGACCAAGAGACATGTGCACCGCATTATAATAATCATGACGTATGCAAGTATCGTTCAATCTAAGAGGGCCAATATGTGGTGGCATTAGATTTGAGGTTTCGTACTCCAACTCTTGCTAGTATCATTCATTTCCATCCAGATTTGAGGACAAATCCTTCTCAAGTGGAGGGGACTGATGTGTGCACGGATGGCGGCCTTGACTCAAGGCTTCCATAGGAACATTGAAGGCTTGGAAGTTGCTAATCAAGGCATCTACACATTGATCCAAGTCAAGGAAGCATCAAGCGCGGCCTTAGCTACTTGGGCCGAGCACTAGGAATGTTAGCATTGTTAGTCGTATGAGTTGTTAGTTGGTTTTGATCATTATCGAGTCATTAGTTGTTAGTTGGTTTGTTAGTCGTGTTTTAATTAATAGTTTATTGGTTATTGGAGTCAAACAATCGGCCCACTCATGTTCAAGAGTGGATCGAGCTCCTTTTCTAGTTTAGGTTGGTGGGCCGCCAATCCTTGACCACAAAGGTTTCTAGCCTATAAAAAGGCGCCTTTTGTACCAGCAAAGGTTAGACACTTTTGATAATAAAATTTCAATTTGTTCTCTTACAATTTCGAGAGTACATTCCTACTTGCTTGGCAAGGGTTATTTGAGCAATCACGCGTGACGTCCTTGGTTGTTCATCCGGCCTATCTACTTGAGTAACCACCTCAATTGGAGTCGCCGTTCTACCGCCTTGAATCGAGTTGAGTCGTCCCTCTTGGTTCTAGGTTCCGTAATCCAAACGGTTGAGTATCCCTCTAGGTCCTTGGGCAATCGTGCTACGTGTCTCGGAACGAGTTGACCGAGGAACGTATCAGTTGGCTTCAGAGCTGGTTGAGGTATCAAGTCGTTATATCCTCTTACTTGCTCTTGTCTAGTTCGTTTTAGGGTTCCTATTTTTCCGCTGTCTTGTTTGTTTGTTGCATCGCTAGTTGTTTCTTCGTTGTTCACAAATCTGTCCGAAGTTGTTTTGCCATTGGCGTCGTCAATTTCTGTCCGTTTTGTGTTCAATCATTGTGTTTTGCAATCGGGCCGTAGTTGGATTTTACTTATGTGTCAAATCTGTCCGAGTTTATTCCCTTGTTGCGCCGAATTTCTGTCCGTGTTTGTACCCTGTCGCGAGTCGTCAATATTCTGTCCGTTCTTGTGTTGGTTCGTTGTCTTGAATCTCCCCATAATTGTGTCCACAAATCTGTCCAAGTGCGTCTTCTAGTTCCGTCCATAGTGCCTTGAAATTCTGTCTTGTGTTCCATCGTTGGCTTGTCTATTGCTGTCCATAATTTCTGGTATCATTGTTTTGAGTTATCCAACTTGTTTACTTGGTTTTTCAAATCTGAATTGTGGTGAAACTTGTTGGTATTTGTGAATCTTGAGAGAACCTACAAGAATCTTGAGTTTCTCGACCACAATCTTGAAATTCTTGAAGTTCTTGATAACTTCCTTGAAAGTTCTTGAAGATTCCTTGTGCGTGTGAATTGGCTGAACCAAATCCGGAAAATAGTCCAATCGGCCAAGCTTGTGTTGTGTTGTTCGTATAAGTCAAAAAAAAAAAAAGAAACGAAAAACAAGAAAGAAAGTCCGAAGTTTATTGCCAAAATCAATCACGGATTACATCTTGTATCCAAGACTACAAAAAGGAAAAAAAAATTTCAAAAGTTTCGGTCCACTACTACTTCTTGAAGTTCTTGAACCTCTTGATTCTTGGAAATTTGTTTCGTCCGTCTAGCGAACAATTTCTTGTACTCTCGAGCATTGGTGAAAGGCTTTCTTGGAGCCTTTGCTTCTATCTAGGGAATATCTTGGGTAACCCATTGGGGGGGGGGGAGCCTGAGGAGGGTTGATTGCGTCACGTTGTTGAGATTCCATCTAGTTGCTATTGTCTTGAACAAACATCCGAAACTGCCTTGGGTGTGTTTGAACAGAAAATCCGAGCTTGACCTTGTGCTTGCAAGTTAAGGCTAACGTGGGTGGGTCTTTAATAGCCTACCTTCCAACCGTACAAAAGGTTTCCAACCGAATTGTTCTTTCGGGAGTTGGAAGTGACAAAGTGTGCAGTCTCATCATTGATGGTAGTAGTTGCACCAATGTAGCAAGTTTGCCCATGGTAGAGAGCTTGGGACTTCCAACGACTAGACATCCACACCCGTACCGACTACAATGGCTAAGCGAAGATGGTGAAGTACGTGTCTACAAACAGGTACGTCTTCCTTTCTCCATTGGCAACCACATTGACGAAGTTGTTTGTGATGTTGTCCCCATGCATGCTACCCATGTAATTTTAGGAAGACCCTGGCAATTTGATAAGCATGTCACTTTTGATGGTAGATCTAATAAGTACACTCTCTTGCACAATGGAACGAGAATGTGACTTAGACCGACAAAAGAGGAAACAAAAGACGGCCGAATCTGGAAATTGCTCCACTTCCACAAATGAGCATTCGGCCAAGGGTCATACACTGATTAAATCAAGCACTAGGAAGCAAAACATGATAATCAAGGCTAAGGAAGTTAGGAAATGTGTGAATTCTGATCAGCCTGTATTACTCATGATTTGCAAACATGTACTCTTGAATGTTGATGAACTCGATAGGGCATTGCCTTCGGGAGTAGTTGCTTTGTCGCAGGTTAAGCAAGGAGAGAATGAGTTGATCATGGCATGCTCCATCCCTAACTCCATTGGTGAGTATCAGAATCTTCATGAAGTTTGCCTCTTAAGTGTTGTATCCCTTTACGATCCATTGGTATTTAACTTCACCCATGAGTCTGTTTTGCTTGTTGGGAGGAGTAATGGAGTTTCAATGGGGGTTCTTGCGCTTGAATCTTGTCCTATGCCTTCTTACCCTTTTGCAACAAGTGTTCCAAGTGATGATCAGTCTAATGCAGTTGAACGTGTTCAAAGTGTTCTTCATTATATCAGTTGCATTTTGGAGGATCCAAAAAGATGTAACCGAAGCTATATGCGTTATCTTCGAGGAGTCATTGGAGTAAAGCCATGAGTTTTTCTTGGCTGGCTGTGAGCATTTTCAAACTGACCAAGAGACATGTGCACCGCATTATAATAATCATGACGTATGCAAGTATCGTTCAATCTAAGAGGGCCAATATGTGGTGGCATTAGATTTGAGGTTTCGTACTCCAACTCTTGCTAGTATCATTCATTTCCATCCAGATTTGAGGACAAATCCTTCTCAAGTGGAGGGGACTGATGTGTGCACGGATGGCGGCCTTGACTCAAGGCTTCCATAGGAACATTGAAGGCTTGGAAGTTGCTAATCAAGGCATCTACACATTGATCCAAGTCAAGGAAGCATCAAGCGCGGCCTTAGCTACTTGGGCCGAGCACTAGGAATGTTAGCATTGTTAGTCGTATGAGTTGTTAGTTGGTTTTGATCATTATCGAGTCATTAGTTGTTAGTTGGTTTGTTAGTCGTGTTTTAATTAATAGTTTATTGGTTATTGGAGTCAAACAATCGGCCCACTCATGTTCAAGAGTGGATCGAGCTCCTTTTCTAGTTTAGGTTGGTGGGCCGCCAATCCTTGACCACAAAGGTTTCTAGCCTATAAAAAGGCGCCTTTTGTACCAGCAAAGGTTAGACACTTTTGATAATAAAATTTCAATTTGTTCTCTTACAATTTCGAGAGTACATTCCTACTTGCTTGGCAAGGGTTATTTGAGCAATCACGCGTGACGTCCTTGGTTGTTCATCCGGCCTATCTACTTGAGTAACCACCTCAATTGGAGTCGCCGTTCTACCGCCTTGAATCGAGTTGAGTCGTCCCTCTTGGTTCTAGGTTCCGTAATCCAAACGGTTGAGTATCCCTCTAGGTCCTTGGGCAATCGTGCTACGTGTCTCGGAACGAGTTGACCGAGGAACGTATCAGTTGGCTTCAGAGCTGGTTGAGGTATCAAGTCGTTATATCCTCTTACTTGCTCTTGTCTAGTTCGTTTTAGGGTTCCTATTTTTCCGCTGTCTTGTTTGTTTGTTGCATCGCTAGTTGTTTCTTCGTTGTTCACAAATCTGTCCGAAGTTGTTTTGCCATTGGCGTCGTCAATTTCTGTCCGTTTTGTGTTCAATCATTGTGTTTTGCAATCGGGCCGTAGTTGGATTTTACTTATGTGTCAAATCTGTCCGAGTTTATTCCCTTGTTGCGCCGAATTTCTGTCCGTGTTTGTACCCTGTCGCGAGTCGTCAATATTCTGTCCGTTCTTGTGTTGGTTCGTTGTCTTGAATCTCCCCATAATTGTGTCCACAAATCTGTCCAAGTGCGTCTTCTAGTTCCGTCCATAGTGCCTTGAAATTCTGTCTTGTGTTCCATCGTTGGCTTGTCTATTGCTGTCCATAATTTCTGGTATCATTGTTTTGAGTTATCCAACTTGTTTACTTGGTTTTTCAAATCTGAATTGTGGTGAAACTTGTTGGTATTTGTGAATCTTGAGAGAACCTACAAGAATCTTGAGTTTCTCGACCACAATCTTGAAATTCTTGAAGTTCTTGATAACTTCCTTGAAAGTTCTTGAAGATTCCTTGTGCGTGTGAATTGGCTGAACCAAATCCGGAAAATAGTCCAATCGGCCAAGCTTGTGTTGTGTTGTTCGTATAAGTCAAAAAAAAAAAAAGAAACGAAAAACAAGAAAGAAAGTCCGAAGTTTATTGCCAAAATCAATCACGGATTACATCTTGTATCCAAGACTACAAAAAGGAAAAAAAAATTTCAAAAGTTTCGGTCCACTACTACTTCTTGAAGTTCTTGAACCTCTTGATTCTTGGAAATTTGTTTCGTCCGTCTAGCGAACAATTTCTTGTACTCTCGAGCATTGGTGAAAGGCTTTCTTGGAGCCTTTGCTTCTATCTAGGGAATATCTTGGGTAACCCATTGGGGGGGGGAGCCTGAGGAGGGTTGATTGCGTCACGTTGTTGAGATTCCATCTAGTTGCTATTGTCTTGAACAAACATCCGAAACTGCCTTGGGTGTGTTTGAACAGAAAATCCGAGCTTGACCTTGTGCTTGCAAGTTAAGGCTAACGTGGGTGGGTCTTTAATAGCCTACCTTCCAACCGTACAAAAGGTTTCCAACCGAATTGTTCTTTCGGGAGTTGGAAGTGACAAAGTGTGCAGTCTCATCATTGATGGTAGTAGTTGCACCAATGTAGCAAGTTTGCCCATGGTAGAGAGCTTGGGACTTCCAACGACTAGACATCCACACCCGTACCGACTACAATGGCTAAGCGAAGATGGTGAAGTACGTGTCTACAAACAGGTACGTCTTCCTTTCTCCATTGGCAACCACATTGACGAAGTTGTTTGTGATGTTGTCCCCATGCATGCTACCCATGTAATTTTAGGAAGACCCTGGCAATTTGATAAGCATGTCACTTTTGATGGTAGATCTAATAAGTACACTCTCTTGCACAATGGAACGAGAATGTGACTTAGACCGACAAAAGAGGAAACAAAAGACGGCCGAATCTGGAAATTGCTCCACTTCCACAAATGAGCATTCGGCCAAGGGTCATACACTGATTAAATCAAGCACTAGGAAGCAAAACATGATAATCAAGGCTAAGGAAGTTAGGAAATGTGTGAATTCTGATCAGCCTGTATTACTCATGATTTGCAAACATGTACTCTTGAATGTTGATGAACTCGATAGGGCATTGCCTTCGGGAGTAGTTGCTTTGTCGCAGGTTAAGCAAGGAGAGAATGAGTTGATCATGGCATGCTCCATCCCTAACTCCATTGGTGAGTATCAGAATCTTCATGAAGTTTGCCTCTTAAGTGTTGTATCCCTTTACGATCCATTGGTATTTAACTTCACCCATGAGTCTGTTTTGCTTGTTGGGAGGAGTAATGGAGTTTCAATGGGGGTTCTTGCGCTTGAATCTTGTCCTATGCCTTCTTACCCTTTTGCAACAAGTGTTCCAAGTGATGATCAGTCTAATGCAGTTGAACGTGTTCAAAGTGTTCTTCATTATATCAGTTGCATTTTGGAGGATCCAAAAAGATGTAACCGAAGCTATATGCGTTATCTTCGAGGAGTCATTGGAGTAAAGCCATGAGTTTTTCTTGGCTGGCTGTGAGCATTTTCAAACTGACCAAGAGACATGTGCACCGCATTATAATAATCATGACGTATGCAAGTATCGTTCAATCTAAGAGGGCCAATATGTGGTGGCATTAGATTTGAGGTTTCGTACTCCAACTCTTGCTAGTATCATTCATTTCCATCCAGATTTGAGGACAAATCCTTCTCAAGTGGAGGGGACTGATGTGTGCACGGATGGCGGCCTTGACTCAAGGCTTCCATAGGAACATTGAAGGCTTGGAAGTTGCTAATCAAGGCATCTACACATTGATCCAAGTCAAGGAAGCATCAAGCGCGGCCTTAGCTACTTGGGCCGAGCACTAGGAATGTTAGCATTGTTAGTCGTATGAGTTGTTAGTTGGTTTTGATCATTATCGAGTCATTAGTTGTTAGTTGGTTTGTTAGTCGTGTTTTAATTAATAGTTTATTGGTTATTGGAGTCAAACAATCGGCCCACTCATGTTCAAGAGTGGATCGAGCTCCTTTTCTAGTTTAGGTTGGTGGGCCGCCAATCCTTGACCACAAAGGTTTCTAGCCTATAAAAAGGCGCCTTTTGTACCAGCAAAGGTTAGACACTTTTGATAATAAAATTTCAATTTGTTCTCTTACAATTTCGAGAGTACATTCCTACTTGCTTGGCAAGGGTTATTTGAGCAATCACGCGTGACGTCCTTGGTTGTTCATCCGGCCTATCTACTTGAGTAACCACCTCAATTGGAGTCGCCGTTCTACCGCCTTGAATCGAGTTGAGTCGTCCCTCTTGGTTCTAGGTTCCGTAATCCAAACGGTTGAGTATCCCTCTAGGTCCTTGGGCAATCGTGCTACGTGTCTCGGAACGAGTTGACCGAGGAACGTATCAGTTGGCTTCAGAGCTGGTTGAGGTATCAAGTCGTTATATCCTCTTACTTGCTCTTGTCTAGTTCGTTTTAGGGTTCCTATTTTTCCGCTGTCTTGTTTGTTTGTTGCATCGCTAGTTGTTTCTTCGTTGTTCACAAATCTGTCCGAAGTTGTTTTGCCATTGGCGTCGTCAATTTCTGTCCGTTTTGTGTTCAATCATTGTGTTTTGCAATCGGGCCGTAGTTGGATTTTACTTATGTGTCAAATCTGTCCGAGTTTATTCCCTTGTTGCGCCGAATTTCTGTCCGTGTTTGTACCCTGTCGCGAGTCGTCAATATTCTGTCCGTTCTTGTGTTGGTTCGTTGTCTTGAATCTCCCCATAATTGTGTCCACAAATCTGTCCAAGTGCGTCTTCTAGTTCCGTCCATAGTGCCTTGAAATTCTGTCTTGTGTTCCATCGTTGGCTTGTCTATTGCTGTCCATAATTTCTGGTATCATTGTTTTGAGTTATCCAACTTGTTTACTTGGTTTTTCAAATCTGAATTGTGGTGAAACTTGTTGGTATTTGTGAATCTTGAGAGAACCTACAAGAATCTTGAGTTTCTCGACCACAATCTTGAAATTCTTGAAGTTCTTGATAACTTCCTTGAAAGTTCTTGAAGATTCCTTGTGCGTGTGAATTGGCTGAACCAAATCCGGAAAATAGTCCAATCGGCCAAGCTTGTGTTGTGTTGTTCGTATAAGTCAAAAAAAAAAAAAGAAACGAAAAACAAGAAAGAAAGTCCGAAGTTTATTGCCAAAATCAATCACGGATTACATCTTGTATCCAAGACTACAAAAAGGAAAAAAAAATTTCAAAAGTTTCGGTCCACTACTACTTCTTGAAGTTCTTGAACCTCTTGATTCTTGGAAATTTGTTTCGTCCGTCTAGCGAACAATTTCTTGTACTCTCGAGCATTGGTGAAAGGCTTTCTTGGAGCCTTTGCTTCTATCTAGGGAATATCTTGGGTAACCCATTGGGGGGGGGGGAGCCTGAGGAGGGTTGATTGCGTCACGTTGTTGAGATTCCATCTAGTTGCTATTGTCTTGAACAAACATCCGAAACTGCCTTGGGTGTGTTTGAACAGAAAATCCGAGCTTGACCTTGTGCTTGCAAGTTAAGGCTAACGTGGGTGGGTCTTTAATAGCCTACCTTCCAACCGTACAAAAGGTTTCCAACCGAATTGTTCTTTCGGGAGTTGGAAGTGACAAAGTGTGCAGTCTCATCATTGATGGTAGTAGTTGCACCAATGTAGCAAGTTTGCCCATGGTAGAGAGCTTGGGACTTCCAACGACTAGACATCCACACCCGTACCGACTACAATGGCTAAGCGAAGATGGTGAAGTACGTGTCTACAAACAGGTACGTCTTCCTTTCTCCATTGGCAACCACATTGACGAAGTTGTTTGTGATGTTGTCCCCATGCATGCTACCCATGTAATTTTAGGAAGACCCTGGCAATTTGATAAGCATGTCACTTTTGATGGTAGATCTAATAAGTACACTCTCTTGCACAATGGAACGAGAATGTGACTTAGACCGACAAAAGAGGAAACAAAAGACGGCCGAATCTGGAAATTGCTCCACTTCCACAAATGAGCATTCGGCCAAGGGTCATACACTGATTAAATCAAGCACTAGGAAGCAAAACATGATAATCAAGGCTAAGGAAGTTAGGAAATGTGTGAATTCTGATCAGCCTGTATTACTCATGATTTGCAAACATGTACTCTTGAATGTTGATGAACTCGATAGGGCATTGCCTTCGGGAGTAGTTGCTTTGTCGCAGGTTAAGCAAGGAGAGAATGAGTTGATCATGGCATGCTCCATCCCTAACTCCATTGGTGAGTATCAGAATCTTCATGAAGTTTGCCTCTTAAGTGTTGTATCCCTTTACGATCCATTGGTATTTAACTTCACCCATGAGTCTGTTTTGCTTGTTGGGAGGAGTAATGGAGTTTCAATGGGGGTTCTTGCGCTTGAATCTTGTCCTATGCCTTCTTACCCTTTTGCAACAAGTGTTCCAAGTGATGATCAGTCTAATGCAGTTGAACGTGTTCAAAGTGTTCTTCATTATATCAGTTGCATTTTGGAGGATCCAAAAAGATGTAACCGAAGCTATATGCGTTATCTTCGAGGAGTCATTGGAGTAAAGCCATGAGTTTTTCTTGGCTGGCTGTGAGCATTTTCAAACTGACCAAGAGACATGTGCACCGCATTATAATAATCATGACGTATGCAAGTATCGTTCAATCTAAGAGGGCCAATATGTGGTGGCATTAGATTTGAGGTTTCGTACTCCAACTCTTGCTAGTATCATTCATTTCCATCCAGATTTGAGGACAAATCCTTCTCAAGTGGAGGGGACTGATGTGTGCACGGATGGCGGCCTTGACTCAAGGCTTCCATAGGAACATTGAAGGCTTGGAAGTTGCTAATCAAGGCATCTACACATTGATCCAAGTCAAGGAAGCATCAAGCGCGGCCTTAGCTACTTGGGCCGAGCACTAGGAATGTTAGCATTGTTAGTCGTATGAGTTGTTAGTTGGTTTTGATCATTATCGAGTCATTAGTTGTTAGTTGGTTTGTTAGTCGTGTTTTAATTAATAGTTTATTGGTTATTGGAGTCAAACAATCGGCCCACTCATGTTCAAGAGTGGATCGAGCTCCTTTTCTAGTTTAGGTTGGTGGGCCGCCAATCCTTGACCACAAAGGTTTCTAGCCTATAAAAAGGCGCCTTTTGTACCAGCAAAGGTTAGACACTTTTGATAATAAAATTTCAATTTGTTCTCTTACAATTTCGAGAGTACATTCCTACTTGCTTGGCAAGGGTTATTTGAGCAATCACGCGTGACGTCCTTGGTTGTTCATCCGGCCTATCTACTTGAGTAACCACCTCAATTGGAGTCGCCGTTCTACCGCCTTGAATCGAGTTGAGTCGTCCCTCTTGGTTCTAGGTTCCGTAATCCAAACGGTTGAGTATCCCTCTAGGTCCTTGGGCAATCGTGCTACGTGTCTCGGAACGAGTTGACCGAGGAACGTATCAGTTGGCTTCAGAGCTGGTTGAGGTATCAAGTCGTTATATCCTCTTACTTGCTCTTGTCTAGTTCGTTTTAGGGTTCCTATTTTTCCGCTGTCTTGTTTGTTTGTTGCATCGCTAGTTGTTTCTTCGTTGTTCACAAATCTGTCCGAAGTTGTTTTGCCATTGGCGTCGTCAATTTCTGTCCGTTTTGTGTTCAATCATTGTGTTTTGCAATCGGGCCGTAGTTGGATTTTACTTATGTGTCAAATCTGTCCGAGTTTATTCCCTTGTTGCGCCGAATTTCTGTCCGTGTTTGTACCCTGTCGCGAGTCGTCAATATTCTGTCCGTTCTTGTGTTGGTTCGTTGTCTTGAATCTCCCCATAATTGTGTCCACAAATCTGTCCAAGTGCGTCTTCTAGTTCCGTCCATAGTGCCTTGAAATTCTGTCTTGTGTTCCATCGTTGGCTTGTCTATTGCTGTCCATAATTTCTGGTATCATTGTTTTGAGTTATCCAACTTGTTTACTTGGTTTTTCAAATCTGAATTGTGGTGAAACTTGTTGGTATTTGTGAATCTTGAGAGAACCTACAAGAATCTTGAGTTTCTCGACCACAATCTTGAAATTCTTGAAGTTCTTGATAACTTCCTTGAAAGTTCTTGAAGATTCCTTGTGCGTGTGAATTGGCTGAACCAAATCCGGAAAATAGTCCAATCGGCCAAGCTTGTGTTGTGTTGTTCGTATAAGTCAAAAAAAAAAAAAGAAACGAAAAACAAGAAAGAAAGTCCGAAGTTTATTGCCAAAATCAATCACGGATTACATCTTGTATCCAAGACTACAAAAAGGAAAAAAAAATTTCAAAAGTTTCGGTCCACTACTACTTCTTGAAGTTCTTGAACCTCTTGATTCTTGGAAATTTGTTTCGTCCGTCTAGCGAACAATTTCTTGTACTCTCGAGCATTGGTGAAAGGCTTTCTTGGAGCCTTTGCTTCTATCTAGGGAATATCTTGGGTAACCCATTGGGGGGGGGGGAGCCTGAGGAGGGTTGATTGCGTCACGTTGTTGAGATTCCATCTAGTTGCTATTGTCTTGAACAAACATCCGAAACTGCCTTGGGTGTGTTTGAACAGAAAATCCGAGCTTGACCTTGTGCTTGCAAGTTAAGGCTAACGTGGGTGGGTCTTTAATAGCCTACCTTCCAACCGTACAAAAGGTTTCCAACCGAATTGTTCTTTCGGGAGTTGGAAGTGACAAAGTGTGCAGTCTCATCATTGATGGTAGTAGTTGCACCAATGTAGCAAGTTTGCCCATGGTAGAGAGCTTGGGACTTCCAACGACTAGACATCCACACCCGTACCGACTACAATGGCTAAGCGAAGATGGTGAAGTACGTGTCTACAAACAGGTACGTCTTCCTTTCTCCATTGGCAACCACATTGACGAAGTTGTTTGTGATGTTGTCCCCATGCATGCTACCCATGTAATTTTAGGAAGACCCTGGCAATTTGATAAGCATGTCACTTTTGATGGTAGATCTAATAAGTACACTCTCTTGCACAATGGAACGAGAATGTGACTTAGACCGACAAAAGAGGAAACAAAAGACGGCCGAATCTGGAAATTGCTCCACTTCCACAAATGAGCATTCGGCCAAGGGTCATACACTGATTAAATCAAGCACTAGGAAGCAAAACATGATAATCAAGGCTAAGGAAGTTAGGAAATGTGTGAATTCTGATCAGCCTGTATTACTCATGATTTGCAAACATGTACTCTTGAATGTTGATGAACTCGATAGGGCATTGCCTTCGGGAGTAGTTGCTTTGTCGCAGGTTAAGCAAGGAGAGAATGAGTTGATCATGGCATGCTCCATCCCTAACTCCATTGGTGAGTATCAGAATCTTCATGAAGTTTGCCTCTTAAGTGTTGTATCCCTTTACGATCCATTGGTATTTAACTTCACCCATGAGTCTGTTTTGCTTGTTGGGAGGAGTAATGGAGTTTCAATGGGGGTTCTTGCGCTTGAATCTTGTCCTATGCCTTCTTACCCTTTTGCAACAAGTGTTCCAAGTGATGATCAGTCTAATGCAGTTGAACGTGTTCAAAGTGTTCTTCATTATATCAGTTGCATTTTGGAGGATCCAAAAAGATGTAACCGAAGCTATATGCGTTATCTTCGAGGAGTCATTGGAGTAAAGCCATGAGTTTTTCTTGGCTGGCTGTGAGCATTTTCAAACTGACCAAGAGACATGTGCACCGCATTATAATAATCATGACGTATGCAAGTATCGTTCAATCTAAGAGGGCCAATATGTGGTGGCATTAGATTTGAGGTTTCGTACTCCAACTCTTGCTAGTATCATTCATTTCCATCCAGATTTGAGGACAAATCCTTCTCAAGTGGAGGGGACTGATGTGTGCACGGATGGCGGCCTTGACTCAAGGCTTCCATAGGAACATTGAAGGCTTGGAAGTTGCTAATCAAGGCATCTACACATTGATCCAAGTCAAGGAAGCATCAAGCGCGGCCTTAGCTACTTGGGCCGAGCACTAGGAATGTTAGCATTGTTAGTCGTATGAGTTGTTAGTTGGTTTTGATCATTATCGAGTCATTAGTTGTTAGTTGGTTTGTTAGTCGTGTTTTAATTAATAGTTTATTGGTTATTGGAGTCAAACAATCGGCCCACTCATGTTCAAGAGTGGATCGAGCTCCTTTTCTAGTTTAGGTTGGTGGGCCGCCAATCCTTGACCACAAAGGTTTCTAGCCTATAAAAAGGCGCCTTTTGTACCAGCAAAGGTTAGACACTTTTGATAATAAAATTTCAATTTGTTCTCTTACAATTTCGAGAGTACATTCCTACTTGCTTGGCAAGGGTTATTTGAGCAATCACGCGTGACGTCCTTGGTTGTTCATCCGGCCTATCTACTTGAGTAACCACCTCAATTGGAGTCGCCGTTCTACCGCCTTGAATCGAGTTGAGTCGTCCCTCTTGGTTCTAGGTTCCGTAATCCAAACGGTTGAGTATCCCTCTAGGTCCTTGGGCAATCGTGCTACGTGTCTCGGAACGAGTTGACCGAGGAACGTATCAGTTGGCTTCAGAGCTGGTTGAGGTATCAAGTCGTTATATCCTCTTACTTGCTCTTGTCTAGTTCGTTTTAGGGTTCCTATTTTTCCGCTGTCTTGTTTGTTTGTTGCATCGCTAGTTGTTTCTTCGTTGTTCACAAATCTGTCCGAAGTTGTTTTGCCATTGGCGTCGTCAATTTCTGTCCGTTTTGTGTTCAATCATTGTGTTTTGCAATCGGGCCGTAGTTGGATTTTACTTATGTGTCAAATCTGTCCGAGTTTATTCCCTTGTTGCGCCGAATTTCTGTCCGTGTTTGTACCCTGTCGCGAGTCGTCAATATTCTGTCCGTTCTTGTGTTGGTTCGTTGTCTTGAATCTCCCCATAATTGTGTCCACAAATCTGTCCAAGTGCGTCTTCTAGTTCCGTCCATAGTGCCTTGAAATTCTGTCTTGTGTTCCATCGTTGGCTTGTCTATTGCTGTCCATAATTTCTGGTATCATTGTTTTGAGTTATCCAACTTGTTTACTTGGTTTTTCAAATCTGAATTGTGGTGAAACTTGTTGGTATTTGTGAATCTTGAGAGAACCTACAAGAATCTTGAGTTTCTCGACCACAATCTTGAAATTCTTGAAGTTCTTGATAACTTCCTTGAAAGTTCTTGAAGATTCCTTGTGCGTGTGAATTGGCTGAACCAAATCCGGAAAATAGTCCAATCGGCCAAGCTTGTGTTGTGTTGTTCGTATAAGTCAAAAAAAAAAAAAAGAAACGAAAAACAAGAAAGAAAGTCCGAAGTTTATTGCCAAAATCAATCACGGATTACATCTTGTATCCAAGACTACAAAAAGGAAAAAAAAATTTCAAAAGTTTCGGTCCACTACTACTTCTTGAAGTTCTTGAACCTCTTGATTCTTGGAAATTTGTTTCGTCCGTCTAGCGAACAATTTCTTGTACTCTCGAGCATTGGTGAAAGGCTTTCTTGGAGCCTTTGCTTCTATCTAGGGAATATCTTGGGTAACCCATTGGGGGGGGGAGCCTGAGGAGGGTTGATTGCGTCACGTTGTTGAGATTCCATCTAGTTGCTATTGTCTTGAACAAACATCCGAAACTGCCTTGGGTGTGTTTGAACAGAAAATCCGAGCTTGACCTTGTGCTTGCAAGTTAAGGCTAACGTGGGTGGGTCTTTAATAGCCTACCTTCCAACCGTACAAAAGGTTTCCAACCGAATTGTTCTTTCGGGAGTTGGAAGTGACAAAGTGTGCAGTCTCATCATTGATGGTAGTAGTTGCACCAATGTAGCAAGTTTGCCCATGGTAGAGAGCTTGGGACTTCCAACGACTAGACATCCACACCCGTACCGACTACAATGGCTAAGCGAAGATGGTGAAGTACGTGTCTACAAACAGGTACGTCTTCCTTTCTCCATTGGCAACCACATTGACGAAGTTGTTTGTGATGTTGTCCCCATGCATGCTACCCATGTAATTTTAGGAAGACCCTGGCAATTTGATAAGCATGTCACTTTTGATGGTAGATCTAATAAGTACACTCTCTTGCACAATGGAACGAGAATGTGACTTAGACCGACAAAAGAGGAAACAAAAGACGGCCGAATCTGGAAATTGCTCCACTTCCACAAATGAGCATTCGGCCAAGGGTCATACACTGATTAAATCAAGCACTAGGAAGCAAAACATGATAATCAAGGCTAAGGAAGTTAGGAAATGTGTGAATTCTGATCAGCCTGTATTACTCATGATTTGCAAACATGTACTCTTGAATGTTGATGAACTCGATAGGGCATTGCCTTCGGGAGTAGTTGCTTTGTCGCAGGTTAAGCAAGGAGAGAATGAGTTGATCATGGCATGCTCCATCCCTAACTCCATTGGTGAGTATCAGAATCTTCATGAAGTTTGCCTCTTAAGTGTTGTATCCCTTTACGATCCATTGGTATTTAACTTCACCCATGAGTCTGTTTTGCTTGTTGGGAGGAGTAATGGAGTTTCAATGGGGGTTCTTGCGCTTGAATCTTGTCCTATGCCTTCTTACCCTTTTGCAACAAGTGTTCCAAGTGATGATCAGTCTAATGCAGTTGAACGTGTTCAAAGTGTTCTTCATTATATCAGTTGCATTTTGGAGGATCCAAAAAGATGTAACCGAAGCTATATGCGTTATCTTCGAGGAGTCATTGGAGTAAAGCCATGAGTTTTTCTTGGCTGGCTGTGAGCATTTTCAAACTGACCAAGAGACATGTGCACCGCATTATAATAATCATGACGTATGCAAGTATCGTTCAATCTAAGAGGGCCAATATGTGGTGGCATTAGATTTGAGGTTTCGTACTCCAACTCTTGCTAGTATCATTCATTTCCATCCAGATTTGAGGACAAATCCTTCTCAAGTGGAGGGGACTGATGTGTGCACGGATGGCGGCCTTGACTCAAGGCTTCCATAGGAACATTGAAGGCTTGGAAGTTGCTAATCAAGGCATCTACACATTGATCCAAGTCAAGGAAGCATCAAGCGCGGCCTTAGCTACTTGGGCCGAGCACTAGGAATGTTAGCATTGTTAGTCGTATGAGTTGTTAGTTGGTTTTGATCATTATCGAGTCATTAGTTGTTAGTTGGTTTGTTAGTCGTGTTTTAATTAATAGTTTATTGGTTATTGGAGTCAAACAATCGGCCCACTCATGTTCAAGAGTGGATCGAGCTCCTTTTCTAGTTTAGGTTGGTGGGCCGCCAATCCTTGACCACAAAGGTTTCTAGCCTATAAAAAGGCGCCTTTTGTACCAGCAAAGGTTAGACACTTTTGATAATAAAATTTCAATTTGTTCTCTTACAATTTCGAGAGTACATTCCTACTTGCTTGGCAAGGGTTATTTGAGCAATCACGCGTGACGTCCTTGGTTGTTCATCCGGCCTATCTACTTGAGTAACCACCTCAATTGGAGTCGCCGTTCTACCGCCTTGAATCGAGTTGAGTCGTCCCTCTTGGTTCTAGGTTCCGTAATCCAAACGGTTGAGTATCCCTCTAGGTCCTTGGGCAATCGTGCTACGTGTCTCGGAACGAGTTGACCGAGGAACGTATCAGTTGGCTTCAGAGCTGGTTGAGGTATCAAGTCGTTATATCCTCTTACTTGCTCTTGTCTAGTTCGTTTTAGGGTTCCTATTTTTCCGCTGTCTTGTTTGTTTGTTGCATCGCTAGTTGTTTCTTCGTTGTTCACAAATCTGTCCGAAGTTGTTTTGCCATTGGCGTCGTCAATTTCTGTCCGTTTTGTGTTCAATCATTGTGTTTTGCAATCGGGCCGTAGTTGGATTTTACTTATGTGTCAAATCTGTCCGAGTTTATTCCCTTGTTGCGCCGAATTTCTGTCCGTGTTTGTACCCTGTCGCGAGTCGTCAATATTCTGTCCGTTCTTGTGTTGGTTCGTTGTCTTGAATCTCCCCATAATTGTGTCCACAAATCTGTCCAAGTGCGTCTTCTAGTTCCGTCCATAGTGCCTTGAAATTCTGTCTTGTGTTCCATCGTTGGCTTGTCTATTGCTGTCCATAATTTCTGGTATCATTGTTTTGAGTTATCCAACTTGTTTACTTGGTTTTTCAAATCTGAATTGTGGTGAAACTTGTTGGTATTTGTGAATCTTGAGAGAACCTACAAGAATCTTGAGTTTCTCGACCACAATCTTGAAATTCTTGAAGTTCTTGATAACTTCCTTGAAAGTTCTTGAAGATTCCTTGTGCGTGTGAATTGGCTGAACCAAATCCGGAAAATAGTCCAATCGGCCAAGCTTGTGTTGTGTTGTTCGTATAAGTCAAAAAAAAAAAAAAGAAACGAAAAACAAGAAAGAAAGTCCGAAGTTTATTGCCAAAATCAATCACGGATTACATCTTGTATCCAAGACTACAAAAAGGAAAAAAAAATTTCAAAAGTTTCGGTCCACTACTACTTCTTGAAGTTCTTGAACCTCTTGATTCTTGGAAATTTGTTTCGTCCGTCTAGCGAACAATTTCTTGTACTCTCGAGCATTGGTGAAAGGCTTTCTTGGAGCCTTTGCTTCTATCTAGGGAATATCTTGGGTAACCCATTGGGGGGGGGGAGCCTGAGGAGGGTTGATTGCGTCACGTTGTTGAGATTCCATCTAGTTGCTATTGTCTTGAACAAACATCCGAAACTGCCTTGGGTGTGTTTGAACAGAAAATCCGAGCTTGACCTTGTGCTTGCAAGTTAAGGCTAACGTGGGTGGGTCTTTAATAGCCTACCTTCCAACCGTACAAAAGGTTTCCAACCGAATTGTTCTTTCGGGAGTTGGAAGTGACAAAGTGTGCAGTCTCATCATTGATGGTAGTAGTTGCACCAATGTAGCAAGTTTGCCCATGGTAGAGAGCTTGGGACTTCCAACGACTAGACATCCACACCCGTACCGACTACAATGGCTAAGCGAAGATGGTGAAGTACGTGTCTACAAACAGGTACGTCTTCCTTTCTCCATTGGCAACCACATTGACGAAGTTGTTTGTGATGTTGTCCCCATGCATGCTACCCATGTAATTTTAGGAAGACCCTGGCAATTTGATAAGCATGTCACTTTTGATGGTAGATCTAATAAGTACACTCTCTTGCACAATGGAACGAGAATGTGACTTAGACCGACAAAAGAGGAAACAAAAGACGGCCGAATCTGGAAATTGCTCCACTTCCACAAATGAGCATTCGGCCAAGGGTCATACACTGATTAAATCAAGCACTAGGAAGCAAAACATGATAATCAAGGCTAAGGAAGTTAGGAAATGTGTGAATTCTGATCAGCCTGTATTACTCATGATTTGCAAACATGTACTCTTGAATGTTGATGAACTCGATAGGGCATTGCCTTCGGGAGTAGTTGCTTTGTCGCAGGTTAAGCAAGGAGAGAATGAGTTGATCATGGCATGCTCCATCCCTAACTCCATTGGTGAATATCAGAATCTTCATGAAGTTTGCCTCTTAAGTGTTGTATCCCTTTACGATCCATTGGTATTTAACTTCACCCATGAGTCTGTTTTGCTTGTTGGGAGGAGTAATGGAGTTTCAATGGGGGTTCTTGCGGTTGAATCTTGTCCTATGCCTTCTTACCCTTTTGCAACAAGTGTTCCAAGTGATGATCAGTCTAATGCAGTTGAACGTGTTCAAAGTGTTCTTCATTATATCAGTTGCATTTTGGAGGATCCAAAAAGATGTAACCGAAGCTATATGCGTTATCTTCGAGGAGTCATTGGAGTAAAGCCATGAGTTTTTCTTGGCTGGCTGTGAGCATTTTCAAACTGACCAAGAGACATGTGCACCGCATTATAATAATCATGACGTATGCAAGTATCATTCAATCTAAGAGGGCCAATATGTGGTGGCATTAGATTTGAGGTTTCGTACTCCAACTCTTGCTAGTATCATTCATTTCCATCCAGATTTGAGGACAAATCCTTCTCAAGTGGAGGGGACTGATGTGTGCACGGATGGCGGCCTTGACTCAAGGCTTCCATAGGAACATTGAAGGCTTGGAAGTTGCTAATCAAGGCATCTACACATTGATCCAAGTCAAGGAAGCATCAAGCGCGGCCTTAGCTACTTGGGCCGAGCACTAGGAATGTTAGCATTGTTAGTCGTATGAGTTGTTAGTTGGTTTTGATCATTATCGAGTCATTAGTTGTTAGTTGGTTTGTTAGTCGTGTTTTAATTAATAGTTTATTAGTTATTGGAGTCAAACAATCGGCCCACTCATGTTCAAGAGTGGATCGAGCTCCTTTTCTAGTTTAGGTTGGTGGGCCGCCAATCCTTGACCACAAAGGTTTCTAGCCTATAAAAAGGCGCCTTTTGTACCAGCAAAGGTTAGACACTTTTGATAATAAAATTTCAATTTGTTCTCTTACAATTTCGAGAGTACATTCCTACTTGCTTGGCAAGGGTTATTTGATGCGGTGGAGCACGAGGCCCAAAGTGTACAAGTAGACCCTGTGAAGGTGCCCCAAGGCACAGTGACACGAGCACGAGCTAAGAGATTCAAGGAGTCCCTCCAAGCCTTGGTACGTGCTATCCAAAACCAAGAGAAACCGAGCATTGAAGGGATTGAGTTGGAATATCCTTGCACGACTACTAAAATGCTGCTTACAATTGAAGATGCAAGTGTCCAAGCTCCAAACGGTGGGCTGAGCCGCAGTTAAGTACCCTCGCTGAGCCGAATCTTAGTTAGTTGGGCTAGCTTTCGGTCAAGTGAAGGCCCAAGGGGCTGGCCGAACTTTCCTTGTTATTTTTCCAGTTTATTAGGTCTTAGTCACGGCTATTAATAGCCTCAAGCCGCATGTTACATTCAGTTTTTGAGAGTATTGAATAAAATTTCCAGAATTTCGTCCATTCCTTGTGGCAAATTCCCTTAGCTTGTGAAAGCTAAGTTGAACATCCTAGAGTCGATCCTAGGCTGTTCTTGACTTATCAATCAAGCACACATACTTGATTGTGGCGTCCTCTACCGTTAAATCTGTTCTTGAGTGGTCCAAGTTCGGGTTCAACTCCATCAAATCTTCATCGTGTTCCTCTAGATCCGAAGTAGCTTCCGCGTCTCGCATCAGCTGGCATCAGAGCTAGTTAGAGGTATCACGAATATCCTTTTTTTATCGTTTTTAGATCTATTTTAGTCTTCTAAATTCGTAGCTCAAGTGCTCGGGTTTGTCAAGTCCGAAATCTGTCTTTGTTGTTTCCTTGTCAGAAATCTGTCTTGGTTGTTTCCTTGTCAGAAATCTGTCTTTGTTGTTTAGTTGTTGTCCGAAATTTTCTGTCCAGTTTTGTCTTGTGTTTATGTTCTGTTTAAATCCAGAAAAAAAAAATCTCTTGTGTTGCATACCTTATTGTCATTCCCTTGAGTCGTTGATGGAATTAATTGCTGGGTTGCCGAATCTGTTTGCACTTGTTTCTTGAACCTTTGTGCTGTTGCTTTGCAAAACTCGAACATCAAAACCTTATTGGGGAAGTCTTGAGCTTCTTGGATCAAAGAGGTTAATCTTGGCAGTCTTGAAACCTGAAATAAACCTTCAACCGTGTTCTTGTTTTCATGGAACTTTGATCCTGAAACCAAATCTGTCCAAGTTGTTTACGTTAATTGCTGTGAAATTGTGGTCTAAACTAGCTGGCTATTGTGTGAAAACACCCCAACAGAAGTCAAAAAAAAATTTCAAGAAAGACGGCTCTAGTTTCCAATTCTTGACCAGCCTTCAAGTTTTACCAAATCTGATTCAAAGGTCAAAAAAAAAATTTTCAAGAAAGACGGCTCTAGTTTCCAATTCTTGACCAGCCTTCAAGTTTTACCAAATCTGATTCAAACTTGGACTTTCAAATCTGAACAGCCCTAGTCTTGGTCAGCATTCAAGCCACCAAATCTGATTCAAACTTGGACTTCCAAATCTGAACAACATCCAATTCTTGACAGCCTACAAGTTTACCAAATTTTGTGCAAAATCTGACTTCCAAATCTGACCAGCCCCAAAATTTCGAATTTGGACCACTTGGGACTCCCAAATCTGACCAAACTCCAAGGTTTCCAATCTTGGCAACCCCAAGTGTCCAAATCAGATCACGGACCAAAACCCTTACCAAAAAGACCACGGACCAGCAGCTCAACACATTCCAGAAATTTGGGTTTCGGGTAGAGTTTTCTAGGATTTTCAAAATTTCAGCATTCAAGTTAATTGTCTTACTTTCTTTTGAGTCGTTAGTTATTGTCCAGCTATATTCTGAGTCTTGAGTCGTGTCTAGGTCTTCAGTCATTCACCTCCATTTATTGCTACTAGCTTGTGTGTCACTTGTTGACTAGTCAAGAACGTACACTGCGGTGACGCCTAGTTTGTTCAACTCGAGCAACTAGCAAGCCAAGGAATTGCTTGGTAAGATTATTAGAGAGTGATACACTTGAGTGAAACACGAGTGTGAGTGACCTATACATCGTATTTAAAAAAAAAAAAAAAAAAAAAAAGAGAGCAAGGAACTCGTTTTTGTTTATTTATTTTGCAGGTGGACTAAATATGTCTAGTGAAGTTGGTGAACAAACCATGGACATCAAACTACAATTGGAAGCCATGTGTGGGAGGAAAATTCCTTTGCACTACTAACCGTTTTGCAGGTCACATAGTCATGGCCACTAGAGTTGCATCTTGCTCATACAATCAAGAATTCATGGAGACCGAACCTTTCAAGAGGAGAGGTCCCAAGCGAAGTACCTCCAAGTACTTTAGCCCCATGCAATCCAGTTCACAATGTGGGTATCATTCACTCCGGGAGGAGATGCAACGCCACCGTGCTTTGTGTGTGTATGAAAGGTATAAACAAGATTGTGATGAGTATGAGAAGGAGCAAAGCAGTTTGCGTAGAGCATCTAAATCAAGGTCAACTTCAAGCAAACAAGGTTCATCTAAGAAGTGTCTTGACAATCAAGACGAAGGGCTCGAGAATTTTCGAATTGAGTCAAAGCTTCGTGAATCAATGGATAAATTCGAACGTCGGACTGAAGCATTGATTGATGATATGATGGAAAGACTTAGCCAAGTGCTGGATTCACACCTGGAGCAACTTAACCATGTGCCAACCGGTGGTAATAAAGGGAAAATTCATCCTAGTCCCTCGTTGATTGAAGAGCCAAATATGAATGAGTTACAACTGAGCCATGAACATGAGCTAGACAATGAAAATCAAACCTCATGTACAATGCGTGAGCAATGGTCCGAGAAGAATGGAGTGGAAAAAGACAAGAATAATTTGGCCTTAGTGAAGAGTAAAAAGGAGGAGTTGGCCGTGTTTACAAAGGCTGAAAGTGTGACCATTTTGTTTGCTAACCGGCTAACATGTGTTTTGTTTAGCACCTCTTCTTTTGTTCAAGTTACACAAAGTCAAGTAGAGTTGATCATGGCATGTTCCATCCCGAAGTCACTTGGACACTTTGCGAGTTTCCATGGAATTGGTCTTCTAGGAACTAAATCTCTTTGGTATCAATTCATGGAACAATGTCCATTCAAATCTGTCCGCACCATTGGAGGATTCATTCGAGCTCATCTTAAAAGGGAAATTCCAGAATCTACTTCTTGTTCTTTACCTATGTGTCAAGGACTAGCACTGGAATCTCAAGTTGAATCAATTGGTGGAAGGAATATCGAAGTGTCAAAGGGAGTTTTCTCATTTAAATCTCGTTCTACACCTTCTTACCATCTAGCTAATAATGTCCCATTAGTCCTTTACCCGATTTCTGAATTGCTCCAAGTTGAAGGTTATTTTGTTTTCATAGGTTGTAACGCTGTCCACAATTTTCCAACTACGGCTAAAGACTTGCAACCCGATTTCGTGCTTATCCCTGCTGCAAGTGGTGCACGTTCGTGCTTCTTCACATGTCCAAAAGCTAGTCACCACGAGCTTACTTCACCAACCCCAACTTGTGCAAATTCATGCGATTCGTATGGAGTGCATTTCACTTCATTGCTGCCACTTATGTCACGTGACAATATGACAATCCATGGCCGAAGGTTGATTAGAGAGCTTTGGATTGCTACCTGGAAGTTTCGTGAGCCTTACACAAGCTTTTTCCTATCTTGGCGCATGTCCTTGTTTGAGGGCCTCATGAAACTGACCAAACGGCATTTAACTTGGCTCGTGACCTTTCATTTGTTCCCAACGTGGTTGACCTCCAAACGCACTGTCGACATCCCCATCTAGATTTGAGGACAAATCCTTTTCAAGAGGAGGGGAATGATGCGGTGGAGCACGAGGCCCAAAGTGTACAAGTAGACCCTGTGAAGGTGCCCCAAGGCACAGTGACACGAGCACGAGCTAAGAGATTCAAGGAGTCCCTCCAAGCCTTGGTACGTGCTATCCAAAACCAAGAGAAACCGAGCATTGAAGGGATTGAGTTGGAATATCCTTGCACGACTACTAAAATGCTGCTTACAATTGAAGATGCAAGTGTCCAAGCTCCAAACGGTGGGCTGAGCCGCAGTTAAGTACCCTCGCTGAGCCGAACTTTCCTTAGTTAGTTGGGCTAGCTTTCGGTCAAGTGAAGGCCCAAGGGGCTGGCCGAACTTTCCTTGTTATTTTTCCAGTTTATTAGGTCTTAGTCACGGCTATTAATAGCCTCAAGCCGCATGTTACATTCAGTTTTTGAGAGTATTGAATAAAATTTCCAGAATTTCGTCCATTCCTTGTGGCAAATTCCCTTAGCTTGTGAAAGCTAAGTTGAACATCCTAGAGTCGATCCTAGGCTGTTCTTGACTTATCAATCAAGCACACATACTTGATTGTGGCGTCCTCTACCGTTAAATCTGTTCTTGAGTGGTCCAAGTTCGGGTTCAACTCCATCAAATCTTCATCGTGTTCCTCTAGATCCGAAGTAGCTTCCGCGTCTCGCATCACTTGGCAAGGGTTATTTGAGCAATCACGCGTGACGTCCTTGGTTGTTCATCCGGCCTATCTACTTGAGTAACCACCTCAATTGGAGTCGCCGTTCTACCGCCTTGAATCGAGTTGAGTCGTCCCTCTTGGTTCTAGGTTCCGTAATCCAAACGGTTGAGTATCCCTCTAGGTCCTTGGGCAATCGTGCTACGTGTCTCGGAACGAGTTGACCGAGGAACGTATCAGTTGGCTTCAGAGCTGGTTGAGGTATCAAGTCGTTATATCCTCTTACTTGTTCTTGTCTAGTTCGTTTTAGGGTTCCTAGTTTTCCGCTGTCTTGTTTGTTTGTTGCATCGCTAGTTGTTTCTTCGTTGTTCACAAATCTGTCCGAAGTTGTTTTGCCATTGGCGTCGTCAATTTCTGTCCGTTTTGTGTTCAATCATTGTGTTTTGCAATCGGGCCGTAGTTGGATTTTACTTATGTGTCAAATCTGTCCGAGTTTATTCCCTTGTTGCGCCGAATTTCTGTCCGTGTTTGTACCCTGTCGCGAGTCGTCAATATTCTGTCCGTTCTTGTGTTGGTTCGTTGTCTTGAATCTCCCCATAATTGTGTCCACAAATCTGTCCAAGTGCGTCTTCTAGTTCCGTCCATAGTGCCTTGAAATTCTGTCTTGTGTTCCATCGTTGGCTTGTCTATTGCTGTCCATAATTTCTGGTATCATTGTTTTGAGTTATCCAACTTGTTTACTTGGTTTTTCAAATCTGAATTGTGGTGAAACTTGTTGGTATTTGTGAATCTTGAGAGAACCTACAAGAATCTTGAGTTTCTCGACCACAATCTTGAAATTCTTGAAGTTCTTGATAACTTCCTTGAAAGTTCTTGAAGATTCCTTGTGCGTGTGAATTGGCTGAACCAAATCCGGAAAATAGTCCAATCGGCCAAGCTTGTGATGTGTTGTTCGTATAAGTCAAAAAAAAAAAAAGAAACGAAAAACAAGAAAGAAAGTCCGAAGTTTATTGCCAAAATCAATCACGGATTACATCTTGTATCCAAGACTACAAAAAGGAAAAAAAAATTTCAAAAGTTTCGGTCCACTACTACTTCTTGAAGTTCTTGAACCTCTTGATTCTTGGAAATTTGTTTCGTCCGTCTAGCGAACAATTTCTTGTACTCTCGAGCATTGGTGAAAGGCTTTCTTGGAGTCTTTGCTTCTATCTAGGGAATATCTTGGGTAACCCATTGGGGGGGGGAGCCTGAGGAGGGTTGATTGCGTCACGTTGTTGAGATTCCATCTAGTTGCTATTGTCTTGAACAAACATCCGAAACTGCCTTGGGTGTGTTTGAACAGAAAATCCGAGCTTGACCTTGTGCTTGCAAGTTAAGGCTAACGTGGGTGGGTCTTTAATAGCCTACCTTCCAACCGTACAAAAGGTTTCCAACCGAATTGTTCTTTCGGGAGTTGGAAGTGACAAAGTGTGCAGTCTCATCATTGATGGTAGTAGTTGCACCAATGTAGCAAGTTTGCCCATGGTAGAGAGCTTGGGACTTCCAACGACTAGACATCCACACCCGTACCGACTACAATGGCTAAGCGAAGATGGTGAAGTACGTGTCTACAAACAGGTACGTCTTCCTTTCTCCATTGGCAACCACATTGACGAAGTTGTTTGTGATGTTGTCCCCATGCATGCTACCCATGTAATTTTAGGAAGACCCTGGCAATTTGATAAGCATGTCACTTTTGATGGTAGATCTAATAAGTACACTCTCTTGCACAATGGAACGAGAATGTGACTTAGACCGACAAAAGAGGAAACAAAAGACGGCCGAATCTGGAAATTGCTCCACTTCCACAAATGAGCATTCGGCCAAGGGTCATACACTGATTAAATCAAGCACTAGGAAGCAAAACATGATAATCAAGGCTAAGGAAGTTAGGAAATGTGTGAATTCTGATCAGCCTGTATTACTCATGATTTGCAAACATGTACTCTTGAATGTTGATGAACTCGATAGGGCATTGCCTTCGGGAGTAGTTGCTTTGTCGCAGGTTAAGCAAGGAGAGAATGAGTTGATCATGGCATGCTCCATCCCTAACTCCATTGGTGAGTATCAGAATCTTCATGAAGTTTGCCTCTTAAGTGTTGTATCCCTTTACGATCCATTGGTATTTAACTTCACCCATGAGTCTGTTTTGCTTGTTGGGAGGAGTAATGGAGTTTCAATGGGGGTTCTTGCGCTTGAATCTTGTCCTATGCCTTCTTACCCTTTTGCAACAAGTGTTCCAAGTGATGATCAGTCTAATGCAGTTGAACGTGTTCAAAGTGTTCTTCATTATATCAGTTGCATTTTGGAGGATCCAAAAAGATGTAACCGAAGCTATATGCGTTATCTTCGAGGAGTCATTGGAGTAAAGCCATGAGTTTTTCTTGGCTGGCTGTGAGCATTTTCAAACTGACCAAGAGACATGTGCACCGCATTATAATAATCATGACGTATGCAAGTATCATTCAATCTAAGAGGGCCAATATGTGGTGGCATTAGATTTGAGGTTTCGTACTCCAACTCTTGCTAGTATCATTCATTTCCATCCAGATTTGAGGACAAATCCTTCTCAAGTGGAGGGGACTGATGTGTGCACGGATGGCGGCCTTGACTCAAGGCTTCCATAGGAACATTGAAGGCTTGGAAGTTGCTAATCAAGGCATCTACACATTGATCCAAGTCAAGGAAGCATCAAGCGCGGCCTTAGCTACTTGGGCCGAGCACTAGGAATGTTAGCATTGTTAGTCGTATGAGTTGTTAGTTGGTTTTGATCATTATCGAGTCATTAGTTGTTAGTTGGTTTGTTAGTCGTGTTTTAATTAATAGTTTATTGGTTATTGGAGTCAAACAATCGGCCCACTCATGTTCAAGAGTGGATCGAGCTCCTTTTCTAGTTTAGGTTGGTGGGCCGCCAATCCTTGACCACAAAGGTTTCTAGCCTATAAAAAGGCGCCTTTTGTACCAGCAAAGGTTAGACACTTTTGATAATAAAATTTCAATTTGTTCTCTTACAATTTCGAGAGTACATTCCTACTTGCTTGGCAAGGCTTATTTGAGCAATCACGCGTGACGTCCTTGGTTGTTCATCCGGCCTATCTACTTGAGTAACCACCTCAATTGGAGTCGCCGTTCTACCGCCTTGAATCGAGTTGAGTCGTCCCTCTTGGTTCTAGGTTCCGTAATCCAAACGGTTGAGTATCCCTCTAGGTCCTTGGGCAATCGTGCTACGTGTCTCGGAACGAGTTGACCGAGGAACGTATCAGTTGGCTTCAGAGCTGGTTGAGGTATCAAGTCGTTATATCCTCTTACTTGTTCTTGTCTAGTTCGTTTTAGGGTTCCTAGTTTTCCGCTGTCTTGTTTGTTTGTTGCATCGCTAGTTGTTTCTTCGTTGTTCACAAATCTGTCCGAAGTTGTTTTGCCATTGGCGTCGTCAATTTCTGTCCGTTTTGTGTTCAATCATTGTGTTTTGCAATCGGGCCGTAGTTGGATTTTACTTATGTGTCAAATCTGTCCGAGTTTATTCCCTTGTTGCGCCGAATTTCTGTCCGTGTTTGTACCCTGTCGCGAGTCGTCAATATTCTGTCCGTTCTTGTGTTGGTTCGTTGTCTTGAATCTCCCCATAATTGTGTCCACAAATCTGTCCAAGTGCGTCTTCTAGTTCCGTCCATAGTGCCTTGAAATTCTGTCTTGTGTTCCATCGTTGGCTTGTCTATTGCTGTCCATAATTTCTGGTATCATTGTTTTGAGTTATCCAACTTGTTTACTTGGTTTTTCAAATCTGAATTGTGGTGAAACTTGTTGGTATTTGTGAATCTTGAGAGAACCTACAAGAATCTTGAGTTTCTCGACCACAATCTTGAAATTCTTGAAGTTCTTGATAACTTCCTTGAAAGTTCTTGAAGATTCCTTGTGCGTGTGAATTGGCTGAACCAAATCCGGAAAATAGTCCAATCGGCCAAGCTTGTGATGTGTTGTTCGTATAAGTCAAAAAAAAAAAAGAAACGAAAAACAAGAAAGAAAGTCCGAAGTTTATTGCCAAAATCAATCACGGATTACATCTTGTATCCAAGACTACAAAAAGGAAAAAAAAATTTCAAAAGTTTCGGTCCACTACTACTTCTTGAAGTTCTTGAACCTCTTGATTCTTGGAAATTTGTTTCGTCCGTCTAGCGAACAATTTCTTGTACTCTCGAGCATTGGTGAAAGGCTTTCTTGGAGTCTTTGCTTCTATCTAGGGAATATCTTGGGTAACCCATTGGGGGGGGAGCCTGAGGAGGGTTGATTGCGTCACGTTGTTGAGATTCCATCTAGTTGCTATTGTCTTGAACAAACATCCGAAACTGCCTTGGGTGTGTTTGAACAGAAAATCCGAGCTTGACCTTGTGCTTGCAAGTTAAGGCTAACGTGGGTGGGTCTTTAATAGCCTACCTTCCAACCGTACAAAAGGTTTCCAACCGAATTGTTCTTTCGGGAGTTGGAAGTGACAAAGTGTGCAGTCTCATCATTGATGGTAGTAGTTGCACCAATGTAGCAAGTTTGCCCATGGTAGAGAGCTTGGGACTTCCAACGACTAGACATCCACACCCGTACCGACTACAATGGCTAAGCGAAGATGGTGAAGTACGTGTCTACAAACAGGTACGTCTTCCTTTCTCCATTGGCAACCACATTGACGAAGTTGTTTGTGATGTTGTCCCCATGCATGCTACCCATGTAATTTTAGGAAGACCCTGGCAATTTGATAAGCATGTCACTTTTGATGGTAGATCTAATAAGTACACTCTCTTGCACAATGGAACGAGAATGTGACTTAGACCGACAAAAGAGGAAACAAAAGACGGCCGAATCTGGAAATTGCTCCACTTCCACAAATGAGCATTCGGCCAAGGGTCATACACTGATTAAATCAAGCACTAGGAAGCAAAACATGATAATCAAGGCTAAGGAAGTTAGGAAATGTGTGAATTCTGATCAGCCTGTATTACTCAAGATTTGCAAACATGTACTCTTGAATGTTGATGAACTCGATAGGGCATTGCCTTCGGGAGTAGTTGCTTTGTCGCAGGTTAAACAAGGAGAGAATGAGTTGATCATGGCATGCTCCATCCCTAACTCCATTGGTGAGTATCAGAATCTTCATGAAGTTTGCCTTTTAAGTGTTGTATCCCTTTACGATCCATTGGTATTTAACTTCACCCATGAGTCTGTTTTGCTTGTTGGGAGGAGTAATGGAGTTTCAATGGGGGTTCTTGCGCTTGAATCTTGTCCTATGCCTTCTTACCCTTTTGCAACAAGTGTTCCAAGTGATGATCAGTCTAATGCAGTTGAACGTGTTCAAAGTGTTCTTCATTATATCAGTTGCATTTTGGAGGATCCAAAAAGATGTAACCGAAGCTATATGCGTTATCTTCGAGGAGTCATTGGAGTAAAGCCATGAGTTTTTCTTGGCTGGCTGTGAGCATTTTCAAACTGACCAAGAGACATGTGCACCGCATTATAATAATCATGACGTATGCAAGTATCATTCAATCTAAGAGGGCCAATATGTGGTGGCATTAGATTTGAGGTTTCGTACTCCAACTCTTGCTAGTATCATTCATTTCCATCCAGATTTGAGGACAAATCCTTCTCAAGACTGGAATTAAATGGATATAACAGGATAGAAACAAGACACAAACACAAACAAAGAATCAAGAATAAGACACAAAAAAAAAGGCTGGACCAAACAAGGCTAACCACAGCAATTAACAACAACTAGACGCAAGTTTACGATGCAACAAATCTGGAAAAATAACGCAAGAACACGATGCAACAAATCTGGAAATTGCGGACAGCAAACTTAGAACACGAAAACAGAATTTTGGACAACTTGACTCGAAAGGAAATAAATAAAGGGATATAACGTGATACCTCTTAACTAGCTCTGATTACCAACTGATACGAACGTCGCCAACCTTGTGACGAAACCCGTAAAAGATTAGTTTCAGGATCGACAAGAGGACACCAAGTTTGGAGCGGATGACCTCAACCCGTTAATCACGTGGTTAACGAACCTTGGTATAATGGTAGAAGACGCCACAACCTAGTGCGATTCTAGATTGATAAGTCACGAACACCTAGAGAAATTCTAAGGTATTCAAGAAGCCTTGGAGAAACCAAGAAAACTCTCAAAATCTGATTTATTGATTGAATCCTAAAACCATTGGAAGTGTGGGCTATTTATAGCCTTACATAGAGATGAACAACTAAATGTGGAACTAGTCTAGAGTTGTGGTCTTGACTAAGACTAACAATTGTAGGCTTGACTATTTCCATAAGACTAAGAATTGTGGGCTTGACCAAACCTTATGAGGTCATCCCTTAGGTAAACAACCTTATGAGGTCATCCCTTAGGTAAACAACCTTATGAGGTCATCGCTTAGGTAATTAAAGCAAGACTATGGACCATTAAGCCCTTATTACAATGACTTAACTAAAACAGCAAATGTGACTAGAGAAGGGTCACACATGGTTCTCTTTGACGTGCACTACATGGATGACTTTCATTCCTTCATGCTCAAGACTCTCAATGACCTTGGGGACAATTTCTTGGCCTTGTATCTCATGAACAAGTCCTTGGAGTTCCTCCCTCATCTTGTTAGCTCGTGCTCGAGTTACCAGTCCTAGTGGGACTTGAACCTTATCCGATGGCATAGCTTGACTCGTATCATTTGATACGAACGTCGCCAACCTTGTGACGAAACCCGTAAAAGATTAGATTCAGGATCGACAAGAGGACACCAAGTTTGGAGCGGATGACCTCAACCCGTTAATCACGTGGTTAACGAACCTTGGTATAATGGTAGAAGACGCCACAACCTAGTACGATTCTAGATTGATAAGTCACGAACACCTAGAGAAATTCTAAGGTATTCAAGAAGCCTTGGAGAAACCAAGAAAACTCTCAAAATCTGATTTATTGATTGAATCCTAAAACCATTGGAAGTGTGGGCTATTTAAATGATACGAGTCAAGCTATGCCATCGGATAAGGTTCAAGTCCCACTAGGACTGGTAACTCGAGCACGAGCTAACAAGATGAGGGAGGAACTCCAAGGACTTGTTCATGAGATACAAGGCCAAGAAATTGTCCCCAAGGTCATTGAGAGTCTTGAGCATGAAGGAATGAAAGTCATCCATGTAGTGCACGTCAAAGAGAACCATGTGTGACCCTTCTCTAGTCACATTTGCTGTTTTAGTTAAGTCATTGTAATAAGGGCTTAATGGTCCATAGTCTTGCTTTAATTACCTAAGCGATGACCTCATAAGGTTGTTTACCTAAGGGATGACCTCATAAGGTTGTTTACCTAAGGGATGACCTCATAAGGTTTGGTCAAGCCCACAATTCTTAGTCTTATGGAAATAGTCAAGCCTACAATTGTTAGTCTTAGTCAAGACCACAACTCTAGACTAGTTCCACATTTAGTTGTTCATCTCTATGTAAGGCTATAAATAGCCCACACTTCCAATGGTTTTAGGATTCAATCAATAAATCAGACTTGACACCAACCCTACTCCAATTCCAAGTTGGATTTGATTAGTTTAGTCCAACTTGAATAAGGCTGTCCAGATTTACTTCAATTTCGTTTTTACAGCCTGTTAAATCCTTTTTGGGATAGGAAAAGGGGATTAGTTCCGGAATAATCCAAAAATTTCCACTATCCATTATTTCCTAAATTGCTGCAACAAGAGCAAGTGTTGGTGCACTCTTTAGGCAGTTGTTATTGAGTCAAATCTTTATAGCTTTCTTGAATCAGTTGTTCTGCTTATTTTTTCCAGTAATTTCCAGCCAGAGTAGTGTCCAAATTTCCAGCTCTTGTATAGAGTCATTTGCCAAGTTTTTGTGTTGCATAACTAGTAGTCCTTTTGTCGTGCATCTACGCATTTTTTCCAACAAATTCCAGCAGATTATTTTTTCCAGTTCTTTTGAGTCATTTTTGTCTTATACCTCCTCAAATTTCCAGCTTATAACGAGCCACATTTGAGTAGATTCTTGTGCGAAGCTAGTTGAACTTTTCAGGGAAATTTTCTACTTTCTTCAAGGGAAGCAAGCAGAACCTTGAGAACATTAGAGTGTTTTAAACACTTGAGTGATACACGAGTGACGAGTGTAAACATGTGAGCTTGTGTGGTAAGGAAAAATATCTTTTGTTTCACTAAATTTTTGCAGGTTTCCTCAATACATCATGGCGAATACGAGGCATTTAAAAGCTAGCTTACAACATCTTCTTCCTGATCCTAAGGGAGTCGAAGAAGTGGCATTACGTGGTGTAAATGAGCAGTTGGACATCGTCAAATCTCAGTTGCATTGTTGGTTTTATACTCGTTGTGGTGTCAAAGATAAAACATGCAGCTTGGCCATTGATAGGAGTTGTGAAGTCAATCTTGCAAGCGCTATCATGGTTCACAAATTAAATCTTCCAACCATTGATCATCTTCAACCGTATAAGTTGTCGAGTGCTCATGGTGATGTTTGGGTTACTAAACACACACTTGTACCTATTCAAATTGGCAAATATGTGGATGAGGTGTTGTGTGATGTAGTCCCAATTCAAGTGACACATGTGTTGCTAGGTAAAGCGTGGATGTTGAGGCGAGAAGTTAAATATGATAGACATACTAATAAGTATTCCTTCTTATTTAATGGTCGTCGTTCTGCACTTGTACCACTTATTTATGACCAACTTTGTATTGATCTAGCATACATGAGAAGTGAACATGAGCGTTATAGTATGAAGAAAGAGCTAGATGAGGGAATTGTGACTGATGAGGTAAAATCTGAGGGAGTTGAAAAGGAGAAAGAGGCTGAGAATAATGAGAGGAAAAAGACAGCTATTGAGCATGACAAAGAGATTGAAAAATCCAAAGTGTTGACTGAGGAAGCGAAAGAAAGAAGGGATAATGCACTGATTTTAAGTTTCAACAAAAATGAGAGTGAGGGGACTTATTGCCATTCTAACAACCTTAACATTGCTCTGTCTAGTGTTCCTTGTTTTGTGCAGGTTAAGCAAAGTGCAATCGTTTTGATCTTACAATGTTCCATCCCAAAGACGCTTGTGCAATTTGCGAGTTTCCATGGAGTTTGTCTTCTAGGAGTTAGATCAATTTGGTTCCCATTCATGGAATCAGATAATTTCAATGCTGTTCACGTCTTTGGAGGATCAAACTATGTGTACCCTCAAGACCTTAGAACCGACCATGTTCCACGAGTTTACACAAGGAGCGAGGTCTTCAATGGTCACTACAATACCTATGCTCATCTTGCACCTAGTCCACTTGAAGCTCCAACTTCACCAAGTCAGCTTCCATACTTTGCAAGCTTATTCAAGTTTGAGGAGTATGATTTCATAGGATCTACATCGCATCACGTTGAGGATCCTTACCTCATGATCACAAGCGATCAAGTTGGGCATACATTGAAACTGGTTCGTGAGATTCAAGGTTCAACAATGTTTACTTTCCAGCTTAGCAAGTGGTTTATGCATTGGATGAAAATTGTGGTAATCATAACAAAATTGACTCGACGGCATGTAACTCTTCTTATCATCATTCATGCTTCAATTTGTGGGCAAATTGCTTTCAAGAGAAGGGGAATGATACGAGTCAAGCTATGCCATCGGATAAGGTTCAAGTCCCACTAGGACTGGTAACTCGAGCACGAGCTAACAAGATGAGGGAGGAACTCCAAGGACTTGTTCATGAGATACAAGGCCAAGAAATTGTCCCCAAGGTCATTGAGAGTCTTGAGCATGAAGGAATGAAAGTCATCCATGTAGTGCACGTCAAAGAGAACCATGTGTGACCCTTCTCTAGTCACATTTGCTGTTTTAGTTAAGTCATTGTAATAAGGGCTTAATGATCCATAGTCTTGCTTTAATTACCTAAGCGATGACCTCATAAGGTTATTTACCAAAGCGATGACCTCATAAGGTTGTTTACCTAAGGGATGACCTCATAAGGTGTGGTCAAGCCCACAATTCTTAGTCTTATGGAAATAGTCAAGCCTACAATTGTTAGTCTTAGTCAAGACCACAACTCTAGACTAGTTCCACATTTAGTTGTTCATCTCTATGTAAGGCTATAAATAGCCCACACTTCCAATGGTTTTAGGCATTCAATCAATAAATCAGATTTTGAGAGTTTTCTTGGTTTCTCCAAGGCTTCTTGAATACCTTAGAATTTCTCTAGGTGTTCGTGACTTATCAATCTAGAATCGCACTAGGTTGTGGCGTCTTCTACCATTATACCAAGGTTCGTTAACCACGTGATTAACGGGTTGAGGTCATCCGCTCCAAACTTGGTGTCCTCTTGTCGATCCTGAAACTAATCTTTTACGGGTTTCGTCACAAGGTTGGCGACATTCGTATCACATGCTACCCATGTAATTTTAGGAAGACCCTGGCAATTTGATAAGCATGTCACTTTTGATGGTAGATCTAATAAGTACACTCTCTTGCACAATGGAACGAGAATGTGACTTAGACCGACAAAAGAGGAAACAAAAGACGGCCGAATCTGGAAATTGCTCCACTTCCACAAATGAGCATTCGGCCAAGGGTCATACACTGATTAAATCAAGCACTAGGAAGCAAAACATGATAATCAAGGCTAAGGAAGTTAGGAAATGTGTGAATTCTGATCAGCCTGTATTACTCATGATTTGCAAACATGTACTCTTGAATGTTGATGAACTCGATAGGGCATTGCCTTCGGGAGTAGTTGCTTTGTCGCAGGTTAAGCAAGGAGAGAATGAGTTGATCATGGCATGCTCCATCCCTAACTCCATTGGTGAGTATCAGAATCTTCATGAAGTTTGCCTCTTAAGTGTTGTATCCCTTTACGATCCATTGGTATTTAACTTCACCCATGAGTCTGTTTTGCTTGTTGGGAGGAGTAATGGAGTTTCAATGGGGGTTCTTGCGCTTGAATCTTGTCCTATGCCTTCTTACCCTTTTGCAACAAGTGTTCCAAGTGATGATCAGTCTAATGCAGTTGAACGTGTTCAAAGTGTTCTTCATTATATCAGTTGCATTTTGGAGGATCCAAAAAGATGTAACCGAAGCTATATGCGTTATCTTCGAGGAGTCATTGGAGTAAAGCCATGAGTTTTTCTTGGCTGGCTGTGAGCATTTTCAAACTGACCAAGAGACATGTGCACCGCATTATAATAATCATGACGTATGCAAGTATCATTCAATCTAAGAGGGCCAATATGTGGTGGCATTAGATTTGAGGTTTCGTACTCCAACTCTTGCTAGTATCATTCATTTCCATCCAGATTTGAGGACAAATCCTTCTCAAGTGGAGGGGACTGATGTGTGCACGGATGGCGGCCTTGACTCAAGGCTTCCATAGGAACATTGAAGGCTTGGAAGTTGCTAATCAAGGCATCTACACATTGATCCAAGTCAAGGAAGCATCAAGCGCGGCCTTAGCTACTTGGGCCGAGCACTAGGAATGTTAGCATTGTTAGTCGTATGAGTTGTTAGTTGGTTTTGATCATTATCGAGTCATTAGTTGTTAGTTGGTTTGTTAGTCGTGTTTTAATTAATAGTTTATTGGTTATTGGAGTCAAACAATCGGCCCACTCATGTTCAAGAGTGGATCGAGCTCCTTTTCTAGTTTAGGTTGGTGGGCCGCCAATCCTTGACCACAAAGGTTTCTAGCCTATAAAAAGGCGCCTTTTGTACCAGCAAAGGTTAGACACTTTTGATAATAAAATTTCAATTTGTTCTCTTACAATTTCGAGAGTACATTCCTACTTGCTTGGCAAGGGTTATTTGAGCAATCACGCGTGACGTCCTTGGTTGTTCATCCGGCCTATCTACTTGAGTAACCACCTCAATTGGAGTCGCCGTTCTACCGCCTTGAATCGAGTTGAGTCGTCCCTCTTGGTTCTAGGTTCCGTAATCCAAACGGTTGAGTATCCCTCTAGGTCCTTGGGCAATCGTGCTACGTGTCTCGGAACGAGTTGACCGAGGAACGTATCAGTTGGCTTCAGAGCTGGTTGAGGTATCAAGTCGTTATATCCTCTTACTTGTTCTTGTCTAGTTCGTTTTAGGGTTCCTATTTTTCCGCTGTCTTGTTTGTTTGTTGCATCGCTAGTTGTTTCTTCGTTGTTCACAAATCTGTCCGAAGTTGTTTTGCCATTGGCGTCGTCAATTTCTGTCCGTTTTGTGTTCAATCATTGTGTTTTGCAATCGGGCCGTAGTTGGATTTTACTTATGTGTCAAATCTGTCCGAGTTTATTCCCTTGTTGCGCCGAATTTCTGTCCGTGTTTGTACCCTGTCGCGAGTCGTCAATATTCTGTCCGTTCTTGTGTTGGTTCGTTGTCTTGAATCTCCCCATAATTGTGTCCACAAATCTGTCCAAGTGCGTCTTCTAGTTCCGTCCATAGTGCCTTGAAATTCTGTCTTGTGTTCCATCGTTGGCTTGTCTATTGATGTCCATAATTTCTGGTATCATTGTTTTGAGTTATCCAACTTGTTTACTTGGTTTTTCAAATCTGAATTGTGGTGAAACTTGTTGGTATTTGTGAATCTTGAGAGAACCTACAAGAATCTTGAGTTTCTTGACCACAATCTTGAAATTCTTGAAGTTCTTGATAACTTCCTTGAAAGTTCTTGAAGATTCCTTGTGCGTGTGAATTGGCTGAACCAAATCCGGAAAATAGTCCAATCGGCCAAGCTTGTGTTGTGTTGTTCGTATAAGTCAAAAAAAAAAAAAGAAACGAAAAACAAGAAAGAAAGTCCGAAGTTTATTGCCAAAATCAATCACGGATTACATCTTGTATCCAAGACTACAAAAAGGAAAAAAAAAATTCAAAAGTTTCGGTCCACTACTACTTCTTGAAGTTCTTGAACCTCTTGATTCTTGGAAATTTGTTTCGTCCGTCTAGCGAACAATTTCTTGTACTCTCGAGCATTGGTGAAAGGCTTTCTTGGAGCCTTTGCTTCTATCTAGGGAATATCTTGGGTAACCCATTGGGGGGGGGAGCCTGAGGAGGGTTGATTGCGTCACGTTGTTGAGATTCCATCTAGTTGCTATTGTCTTGAACAAACATCCGAAACTGCCTTGGGTGTGTTTGAACAGAAAATCCGAGCTTGACCTTGTGCTTGCAAGTTAAGGCTAACGTGGGTGGGTCTTTAATAGCCTACCTTCCAACCGTACAAAAGGTTTCCAACCGAATTGTTCTTTCGGGAGTTGGAAGTGACAAAGTGTGCAGTCTCATCATTGATGCTACCAATGTAGCAATGTAGCAATGTAGCAATGTAGCAAGTTTGCCCATGGTAGAGAGCTTGGGACTTCCAACGACTAGACATCCACACCCGTACCGACTACAATGGCTAAGCGAAGATGGTGAAGTACGTGTCTACAAACAGGTACGTCTTCCTTTCTCCATTGGCAACTACATTGATGAAGTTGTTTGTGATGTTGTCCCCATGCATGCTACCCATGTAATTTTAGGAAGACCCTGGCAATTTGATAAGCATGTCACTTTTGATGGTAGATCTAATAAGTACACTCTCTTGCACAATGGAACGAGAATGTGACTTAGACCGACAAAAGAGGAAACAAAAGACGGCCGAATCTGGAAATTGCTCCACTTCCACAAATGAGCATTCGGCCAAGGGTCATACACTGATTAAATCAAGCACTAGGAAGCAAAACATGATAATCAAGGCTAAGGAAGTTAGGAAATGTGTGAATTCTGATCAGCCTGTATTACTCATGATTTGCAAACATGTACTCTTGAATGTTGATGAACTCGATAGGGCATTGCCTTCGGGAGTAGTTGCTTTGTCGCAGGTTAAGCAAGGAGAGAATGAGTTGATCATGGCATGTTCCATCCCTAACTCCATTGGTGAATATCAGAATCTTCATGAAGTTTGCCTCTTAAGTGTTGTATCCCTTTACGATCCATTGGTATTTAACTTCACCCATGAGTCTGTTTTGCTTGTTGGGAGGAGTAATGGAGTTTCAATGGGGGTTCTTGCGCTTGAATCTTGTCCTATGCCTTCTTACCCTTTTGCAACAAGTGTTCCAAGTGATGATCAGTCTAATGCAGTTGAACGTGTTCAAAGTGTTCTTCATTATATCAGTTGCATTTTGGAGGATCCAAAAAGATGTAACCGAAGCTATATGCGTTATCTTCGAGGAGTCATTGGAGTAAAGCCATGAGTTTTTCTTGGCTGGCTGTGAGCATTTTCAAACTGACCAAGAGACATGTGCACCGCATTATAATAATCATGACGTATGCAAGTATCATTCAATCTAAGAGGGCCAATATGTGGTGGCATTAGATTTGAGGTTTCGTACTCCAACTCTTGCTAGTATCATTCATTTCCATCCAGATTTGAGGACAAATCCTTCTCAAGTGGAGGGGACTGATGTGTGCACGGATGGCGGCCTTGACTCAAGGCTTCCATAGGAACATTGAAGGCTTGGAAGTTGCTAATCAAGGCATCTACACATTGATCCAAGTCAAGGAAGCATCAAGCGCGGCCTTAGCTACTTGGGCCGAGCACTAGGAATGTTAGCATTGTTAGTCGTATGAGTTGTTAGTTGGTTTTGATCATTATCGAGTCATTAGTTGTTAGTTGGTTTGTTAGTCGTGTTTTAATTAATAGTTTATTGGTTATTGGAGTCAAACAATCGGCCCACTCATGTTCAAGAGTGGATCGAGCTCCTTTTCTAGTTTAGGTTGGTGGGCCGCCAATCCTTGACCACAAAGGTTTCTAGCCTATAAAAAGGCGCCTTTTGTACCAGCAAAGGTTAGACACTTTTGATAATAAAATTTCAATTTGTTCTCTTACAATTTCGAGAGTACATTCCTACTTGCTTGGCAAGGGTTATTTGAGCAATCACGCGTGACGTCCTTGGTTGTTCATCCGGCCTATCTACTTGAGTAACCAACCACCTCAATTGGAGTCGCCGTTCTACCGCCTTGAATCGATTTGAGTCGTCCCTCTTGGTTCTAGGTTCCGTAATCCAAACGGTTGAGTATCCCTCTAGGTCCTTGGGCAATCGTGCTACGTGTCTCGGAACGAGTTGACCGAGGAACGTATCAGTTGGCTTCAGAGCTGGTTGAGGTATCAAGTCGTTATATCCTCTTACTTGTTCTTGTCTAGTTCGTTTTAGGGTTCCTATTTTTCCGCTGTCCTGTTTGTTTGTTGCATCGCTAGTTGTTTCTTCGTTGTTCACAAATCTGTCCGAAGTTGTTTTGCCATTGGCGTCGTCAATTTCTGTCCGTTTTGTGTTCAATCATTGTGTTTTGCAATCGGGCCGTAGTTGGATTTTACTTATGTGTCAAATCTGTCCGAGTTTATTCCCTTGTTGCGCCGAATTTCTGTCCGTGTTTGTACCCTGTCGCGAGTCGTCAATATTCTGTCCGTTCTTGTGTTGGTTCGTTGTCTTGAATCTCCCCATAATTGTGTCCACAAATCTGTCCAAGTGCGTCTTCTAGTTCCGTCCATAGTGCCTTGAAATTCTGTCTTGTGTTCCATCGTTGGCTTGTCTATTGCTGTCCATGATTTCTGGTATCATTGTTTTGAGTTATCCAACTTGTTTACTTGGTTTTTCAAATCTGAATTGTGGTGAAACTTGTTGGTATTTGTGAATCTTGAGAGAACCTACAAGAATCTTGAGTTTCTCGACCACAATCTTGAAATTCTTGAAGTTCTTGATAACTTCCTTGAAAGTTCTTGAAGGATCTTGAAGTTCTTGAAGATTCCTTGTGCGTGTGAATTGGCTGAACCAAATCCGGAAAATAGTCCAATCGGCCAAGCTTGTGTTGTGTTGTTCGTATAAGTCAAAAAAAAAAAAAGAAACGAAAAACAAGAAAGAAAGTCCGAAGTTTATTGCCAAAATCAATCACGGATTACATCTTGTATCCAAGACTACAAAAAGGAAAAAAAAATTTCAAAAGTTTCGGTCCACTACTACTTCTTGAAGTTCTTGAACCTCTTGATTCTTGGAAATTTGTTTCGTCCGTCTAGCGAACAATTTCTTGTACTCTCGAGCATTGGTGAAAGGCTTTCTTGGAGTCTTTGCTTCTATCTAGGGAATATCTTGGGCAACCCATTGGGGGGGAGCCTGAGGAGGGTTGATTGCGTCACGTTGTTGAGATTCCATCTAGTTGCTATTGTCTTGAACAAACATCCGAAACTGCCTTGGGTGTGTTTGAACAGAAAATCCGAGCTTGACCTTGTGCTTGCAAGTTAAGGCTAACGTGGGTGGGTCTTTAATAGCCTACCTTCCAACCGTACAAAAGGTTTCCAACCGAATTGTTCTTTCGGGAGTTGGAAGTGACAAAGTGTGCAGTCTCATCATTGATGGTAGTAGTTGCACCAATGTAGCAAGTTTGCCCATGGTAGAGAGCTTGGGACTTCCAACGACTAGACATCCACACCCGTACCGACTACAATGGCTAAGCGAAGATGGTGAAGTACGTGTCTACAAACAGGTACGTCTTCCTTTCTCCATTGGCAACCACATTGACGAAGTTGTTTGTGATGTTGTCCCCATGCATGCTACCCATGTAATTTTAGGAAGACCCTGGCAATTTGATAAGCATGTCACTTTTGATGGTAGATCTAATAAGTACACTCTCTTGCACAATGGAACGAGAATGTGACTTAGACCGACAAAAGAGGAAACAAAAGACGGCCGAATCTGGAAATTGCTCCACTTCCACAAATGAGCATTCGGCCAAGGGTCATACACTGATTAAATCAAGCACTAGGAAGCAAAACATGATAATCAAGGCTAAGGAAGTTAGGAAATGTGTGAATTCTGATCAGCCTGTATTACTCATGATTTGCAAACATGTACTCTTGAATGTTGATGAACTCGATAGGGCATTGCCTTCGGGAGTAGTTGCTTTGTCGCAGGTTAAGCAAGGAGAGAATGAGTTGATCATGGCATGCTCCATCCCTAACTCCATTGGTGAGTATCAGAATCTTCATGAAGTTTGCCTCTTAAGTGTTGTATCCCTTTACGATCCATTGGTATTTAACTTCACCCATGAGTCTGTTTTGCTTGTTGGGAGGAGTAATGGAGTTTCAATGGGGGTTCTTGCGCTTGAATCTTGTCCTATGCCTTCTTACCCTTTTGCAACAAGTGTTCCAAGTGATGATCAGTCTAATGCAGTTGAACGTGTTCAAAGTGTTCTTCATTATATCAGTTGCATTTTGGAGGATCCAAAAAGATGTAACCGAAGCTATATGCGTTATCTTCGAGGAGTCATTGGAGTAAAGCCATGAGTTTTTCTTGGCTGGCTGTGAGCATTTTCAAACTGACCAAGAGACATGTGCACCGCATTATAATAATCATGACGTATGCAAGTATCGTTCAATCTAAGAGGGCCAATATGTGGTGGCATTAGATTTGAGGTTTCGTACTCCAACTCTTGCTAGTATCATTCATTTCCATCCAGATTTGAGGACAAATCCTTCTCAAGTGGAGGGGACTGATGTGTGCACGGATGGCGGCCTTGACTCAAGGCTTCCATAGGAACATTGAAGGCTTGGAAGTTGCTAATCAAGGCATCTACACATTGATCCAAGTCAAGGAAGCATCAAGCGCGGCCTTAGCTACTTGGGCCGAGCACTAGGAATGTTAGCATTGTTAGTCGTATGAGTTGTTAGTTGGTTTTGATCATTATCGAGTCATTAGTTGTTAGTTGGTTTGTTAGTCGTGTTTTAATTAATAGTTTATTGGTTATTGGAGTCAAACAATCGGCCCACTCATGTTCAAGAGTGGATCGAGCTCCTTTTCTAGTTTAGGTTGGTGGGCCGCCAATCCTTGACCACAAAGGTTTCTAGCCTATAAAAAGGCGCCTTTTGTACCAGCAAAGGTTAGACACTTTTGATAATAAAATTTCAATTTGTTCTCTTACAATTTCGAGAGTACATTCCTACTTGCTTGGCAAGGCTTATTTGAGCAATCACGCGTGACGTCCTTGGTTGTTCATCCGGCCTATCTACTTGAGTAACCACCTCAATTGGAGTCGCCGTTCTACCGCCTTGAATCGAGTTGAGTCGTCCCTCTTGGTTCTAGGTTCCGTAATCCAAACGGTTGAGTATCCCTCTAGGTCCTTGGGCAATCGTGCTACGTGTCTCGGAACGAGTTGACCGAGGAACGTATCAGTTGGCTTCAGAGCTGGTTGAGGTATCAAGTCGTTATATCCTCTTACTTGTTCTTGTCTAGTTCGTTTTAGGGTTCCTAGTTTTCCGCTGTCTTGTTTGTTTGTTGCATCGCTAGTTGTTTCTTCGTTGTTCACAAATCTGTCCGAAGTTGTTTTGCCATTGGCGTCGTCAATTTCTGTCCGTTTTGTGTTCAATCATTGTGTTTTGCAATCGGGCCGTAGTTGGATTTTACTTATGTGTCAAATCTGTCCGAGTTTATTCCCTTGTTGCGCCGAATTTCTGTCCGTGTTTGTACCCTGTCGCGAGTCGTCAATATTCTGTCCGTTCTTGTGTTGGTTCGTTGTCTTGAATCTCCCCATAATTGTGTCCACAAATCTGTCCAAGTGCGTCTTCTAGTTCCGTCCATAGTGCCTTGAAATTCTGTCTTGTGTTCCATCGTTGGCTTGTCTATTGCTGTCCATAATTTCTGGTATCATTGTTTTGAGTTATCCAACTTGTTTACTTGGTTTTTCAAATCTGAATTGTGGTGAAACTTGTTGGTATTTGTGAATCTTGAGAGAACCTACAAGAATCTTGAGTTTCTCGACCACAATCTTGAAATTCTTGAAGTTCTTGATAACTTCCTTGAAAGTTCTTGAAGATTCCTTGTGCGTGTGAATTGGCTGAACCAAATCCGGAAAATAGTCCAATCGGCCAAGCTTGTGATGTGTTGTTCGTATAAGTCAAAAAAAAAAAAAGAAACGAAAAACAAGAAAGAAAGTCCGAAGTTTATTGCCAAAATCAATCACGGATTACATCTTGTATCCAAGACTACAAAAAGGAAAAAAAAATTTCAAAAGTTTCGGTCCACTACTACTTCTTGAAGTTCTTGAACTTCTTGATTCTTGGAAATTTGTTTCGTCCGTCTAGCGAACAATTTCTTGTACTCTCGAGCATTGGTGAAAGGCTTTCTTGGAGTCTTTGCTTCTATCTAGGGAATATCTTGGGTAACCCATTGGGGGGGAGCCTGAGGAGGGTTGATTGCGTCACGTTGTTGAGATTCCATCTAGTTGCTATTGTCTTGAACAAACATCCGAAACTGCCTTGGGTGTGTTTGAACAGAAAATCCGAGCTTGACCTTGTGCTTGCAAGTTAAGGCTAACGTGGGTGGGTCTTTAATAGCCTACCTTCCAACCGTACAAAAGGTTTCCAACCGAATTGTTCTTTCGGGAGTTGGAAGTGACAAAGTGTGCAGTCTCATCATTGATGGTAGTAGTTGCACCAATGTAGCAAGTTTGCCCATGGTAGAGAGCTTGGGACTTCCAACGACTAGACATCCACACTCGTACCGACTACAATGGCTAAGCGAAGATGGTGAAGTACGTGTCTACAAACAGGTACGTCTTCCTTTCTCCATTGGCAACTACATTGACGAAGTTGTTTGTGATGTTGTCCCCATGCATGCTACCCATGTAATTTTAGGAAGACCCTGGCAATTTGATAAGCATGTCACTTTTGATGGTAGATCTAATAAGTACACTCTCTTGCACAATGGAACGAGAATGTGACTTAGACCGACAAAAGAGGAAACAAAAGACGGCCGAATCTGGAAATTGCTCCACTTCCACAAATGAGCATTCGGCCAAGGGTCATACACTGATTAAATCAAGCACTAGGAAGCAAAACATGATAATCAAGGCTAAGGAAGTTAGGAAATGTGTGAATTCTGATCAGCCCGTATTACTCATGATTTGCAAACATGTACTCTTGAATGTTGATGAACTCGATAGGGCATTGCCTTCGGGAGTAGTTGCTTTGTCGCAGGTTAAGCAAGGAGAGAATGAGTTGATCATGGCATGCTCCATCCCTAACTCCATTGGTGAATATCAGAATCTTCATGAAGTTTGCCTCTTAAGTGTTATATCCCTTTACGATCCATTGGTATTTAACTTCACCCATGAGTCTGTTTTGCTTGTTGGGAGGAGTAATGGAGTTTCAATGGGGGTTCTTGCGCTTGAATCTTGTCCTATGCCTTCTTACCCTTTTGCAACAAGTGTTCCAAGTGATGATCAGTCTAATGCAGTTGAACGTGTTCAAAGTGTTCTTCATTATATCAGTTGCATTTTGGAGGATCCAAAAAGATGTAACCGAAGCTATATGCGTTATCTTCGAGGAGTCATTGGAGTAAAGCCATGAGTTTTTCTTGGCTGGCTGTGAGCATTTTCAAACTGACCAAGAGACATGTGCACCGCATTATAATAATCATGACGTATGCAAGTATCATTCAATCTAAGAGGGCCAATATGTGGTGGCATTAGATTTGAGGTTTCGTACTCCAACTCTTGCTAGTATCATTCATTTCCATCCAGATTTGAGGACAAATCCTTCTCAAGTGGAGGGGACTGATGTGTGCACGGATGGCGGCCTTGACTCAAGGCTTCCATAGGAACATTGAAGGCTTGGAAGTTGCTAATCAAGGCATCTACACATTGATCCAAGTCAAGGAAGCATCAAGCGCGGTGATGTGTGCACGGATGGCGAGATGGATAGCGGCTTTAACTCAAGACTCTCATAGAGACCTCGAAGGCTTGAAGGATTTTAATCGGGTTATCTACACCATGACCCAGCCCATGAAGAGTCAAGTGGGCCTCCAAATGAGTTGGCCGAATAGGGCCTTAGGCCTTATCAGTTATTTAGCAATTGATTAGTGTTTAAGTAAAAGCATGGGCCGTCCCATCTTGTCCCAAGACCATGGGCCGACTTTTCCCTTTCCTAGTCCCTTTAGGGTTTCAGTCACTTTAGCCTATAAATAGGCTTGCTTTGTAAGGTTTGAGGTAGACGTTTTATCAATAAAGTTTTGCATATTTTCGATTCTTCTTGAGAGAGAGATTCGACCCCTTTACTTGCTTTGGCAAGGGTTTTGAGCAGTCTTGCGTCCTGTCCTAGATTGTTCTACCGACCTATTCCCCTGGAGTATTCACCTTCATCGGAGTGTCGTCTACCGTCTTGAATCAAATCGTGTCGTCCGTTTGGTTCTAGATCCCGCAATTCCAAGCGTTGGACATCCTCGCTAGATCCTTGGGCAAACGTGCTACGTGTCTCGAAACGTGTTGATCGAGGAACGTATCACGCGGCCTTAGCTACTTGGGCCGAGCACTAGGAATGTTAGCATTGTTAGTCGTATGAGTTGTTAGTTGGTTTTGATCATTATCGAGTCATTAGTTGTTAGTTGGTTTGTTAGTCGTGTTTTAATTAATAGTTTATTAGTTATTGGAGTCAAACAATCGGCCCACTCATGTTCAAGAGTGGATCGAGCTCCTTTTCTAGTTTAGGTTGGTGGGCCGCCAATCCTTGACCACAAAGGTTTCTAGCCTATAAAAAGGCGCCTTTTGTACCAGCAAAGGTTAGACACTTTTGATAATAAAATTTCAATTTGTTCTCTTACAATTTCGAGAGTACATTCCTACTTGCTTGGCAAGGGTTATTTGAGCAACCACGCGTGACGTCCTTGGTTGTTCATCCGGCCTATCTACTTGAGTAACCACCTCAATTGGAGTCGCCGTTCTACCGCCTTGAATCGAGTTGAGTCGTCCCTCTTGGTTCTAGGTTCCGTAATCCAAACGGTTGAGTATCCCTCTAGGTCCTTGGGCAATCGTGCTACGTGTCTCGGAACGAGTTGACCGAGGAACATATCAGTTGGCTTCAGAGCTGGTTGAGGTATCAAGTCGTTATATCCTCTTACTTGTTCTTGTCTAGTTCGTTTTAGGGTTCCTATTTTTCCGCTGTCTTGTTTGTTTGTTGCATCGCTAGTTGTTTCTTCGTTGTTCACAAATCTGTCCGAAGTTGTTTTGCCATTGGCGTCGTCAATTTCTGTCCGTTTTGTGTTCAATCATTGTGTTTTGCAATCGGGCCGTAGTTGGATTTTACTTATGTGTCAAATCTGTCCGAGTTTATTCCCTTGTTGCGCCGAATTTCTGTCCGTGTTTGTACCCTGTCGCGAGTCGTCAATATTCTGTCCGTTCTTGTGTTGGTTCGTTGTCTTGAATCTCCCCATAATTGTGTCCACAAATCTGTCCAAGTGCGTCTTCTAGTTCCGTCCATAGTGCCTTGAAATTCTGTCTTGTGTTCCATCGTTGGCTTGTCTATTGCTGTCCATGATTTCTGGTATCATTGTTTTGAGTTATCCAACTTGTTTACTAGGTTTTTCAAATCTGAATTGTGGTGAAACTTGTTGGTATTTGTGAATCTTGAGAGAACCTACAAGAATCTTGAGTTTTTCCAACCGAATTGTTCTTTCGGGAGTTGGAAGTGACAAAGTGTGCAGTCTCATCATTGATGGTAGTAGTTGCACCAATGTAGCAAGTTTGCCCATGGTAGAGAGCTTGGGACTTCCAACGACTAGACATCCACACCCGTACCGACTACAATGGCTAAGCGAAGATGGTGAAGTACGTGTCTACAAACAGGTACGTCTTCCTTTCTCCATTGGCAACTACATTGACGAAGTTGTTTGTGATGTTGTCCCCATGCATGCTACCCATGTAATTTTAGGAAGACCCTGGCAATTTGATAAGCATGTCACTTTTGATGGTAGATCTAATAAGTACACTCTCTTGCACAATGGAACGAGAATGTGACTTAGACCGACAAAAGAGGAAACAAAAGACGGCCGAATCTGGAAATTGCTCCACTTCCACAAATGAGCATTCGGCCAAGGGTCATACACTGATTAAATCAAGCACTAGGAAGCAAAACATGATAATCAAGGCTAAGGAAGTTAGGAAATGTGTGAATTCTGATCAGCCCGTATTACTCATGATTTGCAAACATGTACTCTTGAATGTTGATGAACTCGATAGGGCATTGCCTTCGGGAGTAGTTGCTTTGTCGCAGGTTAAGCAAGGAGAGAATGAGTTGATCATGGCATGCTCCATCCCTAACTCCATTGGTGAATATCAGAATCTTCATGAAGTTTGCCTCTTAAGTGTTGTATCCCTTTACGATCCATTGGTATTTAACTTCACCCATGAGTCTGTTTTGCTTGTTGGGAGGAGTAATGGAGTTTCAATGGGGGTTCTTGCGCTTGAATCTTGTCCTATGCCTTCTTACCCTTTTGCAACAAGTGTTCCAAGTGATGATCAGTCTAATGCAGTTGAACGTGTTCAAAGTGTTCTTCATTATATCAGTTGCATTTTGGAGGATCCAAAAAGATGTAACCGAAGCTATATGCGTTATCTTCGAGGAGTCATTGGAGTAAAGCCATGAGTTTTTCTTGGCTGGCTGTGAGCATTTTCAAACTGACCAAGAGACATGTGCACCGCATTATAATAATCATGACGTATGCAAGTATCATTCAATCTAAGAGGGCCAATATGTGGTGGCATTAGATTTGAGGTTTCGTACTCCAACTCTTGCTAGTATCATTCATTTCCATCCAGATTTGAGGACAAATCCTTCTCAAGTGGAGGGGACTGATGTGTGCACGGATGGCGGCCTTGACTCAAGGCTTCCATAGGAACATTGAAGGCTTGGAAGTTGCTAATCAAGGCATCTACACATTGATCCAAGTCAAGGAAGCATCAAGCGCGGCCTGAGCTACTTGGGCCGAGCACTAGGAATGTTAGCATTGTTAGTCGTATGAGTTGTTAGTTGGTTTTGATCATTATCGAGTCATTAGTTGTTAGTTGGTTTGTTAGTCGTGTTTTAATTAATAGTTTATTAGTTATTGGAGTCAAACAATCGGCCCACTCATGTTCAAGAGTGGATCGAGCTCCTTTTCTAGTTTAGGTTGGTGGGCCGCCAATCCTTGACCACAAAGGTTTCTAGCCTATAAAAAGGCGCCTTTTGTACCAGCAAAGGTTAGACACTTTTGATAATAAAATTTCAATTTGTTCTCTTACAATTTCGAGAGTACATTCCTACTTGCTTGGCAAGGGTTATTTGAGCAATCACGCGTGACGTCCTTGGTTGTTCATCCGGCCTATCTACTTGAGTAACCACCTCAATTGGAGTCGCCGTTCTACCGCCTTGAATCGAGTTGAGTCGTCCCTCTTGGTTTTCTAGGTTCCGTAATCCAAACGGTTGAGTATCCCTCTAGGTCCTTGGGCAATCGTGCTACGTGTCTCGGAACGAGTTGACCGAGGAACGTATCAGTTGGCTTCAGAGCTGGTTGAGGTATCAAGTCGTTATATCCTCTTACTTGTTCTTGTCTAGTTCGTTTTAGGGTTCCTATTTTTCCGCTGTCTTGTTTGTTTGTTGCATCGCTAGTTGTTTCTTCGTTGTTCACAAATCTGTCCGAAGTTGTTTTGCCATTGGCGTCGCCAATTTCTGTCCGTTTTGTGTTCAATCATTGTGTTTTGCAATCGGGCCGTAGTTGGATTTTACTTATGTGTCAAATCTGTCCGAGTTTATTCCCTTGTTGCGCCGAATTTCTGTCCGTGTTTGTACCCTGTCGCGAGTCGTCAATATTCTGTCCGTTCTTGTGTTGGTTCGTTGTCTTGAATCTCCCCATAATTGTGTCCACAAATCTGTCCAAGTGCGTCTTCTAGTTCCGTCCATAGTGCCTTGAAATTCTGTCTTGTGTTCCATCGTTGGCTTGTCTATTGCTGTCCATGATTTCTGGTATCATTGTTTTGAGTTATCCAACTTGTTTACTAGGTTTTTCAAATCTGAATTGTGGTGAAACTTGTTGGTATTTGTGAATCTTGAGAGAACCTACAAGAATCTTGAGTTTCTCGACCACAATCTTGAAATTCTTGAAGTTCTTGATAACTTCCTTGAAAGTTCTTGAAGGATCTTGAAGTTCTTGAAGATTCCTTGTGCGTGTGAATTGGCTGAACCAAATCCGGAAAATAGTCCAATCGGCCAAGCTTGTGTTGTGTTGTTCGTATAAGTCAAAAAAAAAAAAAAGAAACGAAAAACAAGAAAGAAAGTCCGAAGTTTATTGCCAAAATCAATCACGGATTACATCTTGTATCCAAGACTACAAAAAGGAAAAAAAATTTCAAAAGTTTCGGTCCACTACTACTTCTTGAAGTTCTTGAACCTCTTGATTCTTGGAAATTTGTTTCGTCCGTCTAGCGAACAATTTCTTGTACTCTCGAGCATTGGTGAAAGGCTTTCTTGGAGTCTTTGCTTCTATCTAGGGAATATCTTGGGTAACCCATTGGGGGGGAGCCTGAGGAGGGTTGATTGCGTCACGTTGTTGAGATTCCATCTAGTTGCTATTGTCTTGAACAAACATCCGAAACTGCCTTGGGTGTGTTTGAACAGAAAATCCGAGCTTGACCTTGTGCTTGCAAGTTAAGGCTAACGTGGGTGGGTCTTTAATAGCCTACCTTCCAACCGTACAAAAGGTTTCCAACCGAATTGTTCTTTCGGGAGTTGGAAGTGACAAAGTGTGCAGTCTCATCATTGATGGTAGTAGTTGCACCAATGTAGCAAGTTTGCCCATGGTAGAGAGCTTGGGACTTCCAACGACTAGACATCCACACCCGTACCGACTACAATGGCTAAGCGAAGATGGTGAAGTACGTGTCTACAAACAGGTACGTCTTCCTTTCTCCATTGGCAACTACATTGACGAAGTTGTTTGTGATGTTGTCCCCATGCATGCTACCCATGTAATTTTAGGAAGACCCTGGCAATTTGATAAGCATGTCACTTTTGATGGTAGATCTAATAAGTACACTCTCTTGCACAATGGAACGAGAATGTGACTTAGACCGACAAAAGAGGAAACAAAAGACGGCCGAATCTGGAAATTGCTCCACTTCCACAAATGAGCATTCGGCCAAGGGTCATACACTGATTAAATCAAGCACTAGGAAGCAAAACATGATAATCAAGGCTAAGGAAGTTAGGAAATGTGTGAATTCTGATCAGCCCGTATTACTCATGATTTGCAAACATGTACTCTTGAATGTTGATGAACTCGATAGGGCATTGCCTTCGGGAGTAGTTGCTTTGTCGCAGGTTAAGCAAGGAGAGAATGAGTTGATCATGGCATGCTCCATCCCTAACTCCATTGGTGAATATCAGAATCTTCATGAAGTTTGCCTCTTAAGTGTTGTATCCCTTTACGATCCATTGGTATTTAACTTCACCCATGAGTCTGTTTTGCTTGTTGGGAGGAGTAATGGAGTTTCAATGGGGGTTCTTGCGCTTGAATCTTGTCCTATGCCTTCTTACCCTTTTGCAACAAGTGTTCCAAGTGATGATCAGTCTAATGCAGTTGAACGTGTTCAAAGTGTTCTTCATTATATCAGTTGCATTTTGGAGGATCCAAAAAGATGTAACCGAAGCTATATGCGTTATCTTCGAGGAGTCATTGGAGTAAAGCCATGAGTTTTTCTTGGCTGGCTGTGAGCATTTTCAAACTGACCAAGAGACATGTGCACCGCATTATAATAATCATGACGTATGCAAGTATCATTCAATCTAAGAGGGCCAATATGTGGTGGCATTAGATTTGAGGTTTCGTACTCCAACTCTTGCTAGTATCATTCATTTCCATCCAGATTTGAGGACAAATCCTTCTCAAGTGGAGGGGACTGATGTGTGCACGGATGGCGGCCTTGACTCAAGGCTTCCATAGGAACATTGAAGGCTTGGAAGTTGCTAATCAAGGCATCTACACATTGATCCAAGTCAAGGAAGCATCAAGCGCGGCCTGAGCTACTTGGGCCGAGCACTAGGAATGTTAGCATTGTTAGTCGTATGAGTTGTTAGTTGGTTTTGATCATTATCGAGTCATTAGTTGTTAGTTGGTTTGTTAGTCGTGTTTTAATTAATAGTTTATTAGTTATTGGAGTCAAACAATCGGCCCACTCATGTTCAAGAGTGGATCGAGCTCCTTTTCTAGTTTAGGTTGGTGGGCCGCCAATCCTTGACCACAAAGGTTTCTAGCCTATAAAAAGGCGCCTTTTGTACCAGCAAAGGTTAGACACTTTTGATAATAAAATTTCAATTTGTTCTCTTACAATTTCGAGAGTACATTCCTACTTGCTTGGCAAGGGTTATTTGAGCAATCACGCGTGACGTCCTTGGTTGTTCATCCGGCCTATCTACTTGAGTAACCACCTCAATTGGAGTCGCCGTTCTACCGCCTTGAATCGAGTTGAGTCGTCCCTCTTGGTTTTCTAGGTTCCGTAATCCAAACGGTTGAGTATCCCTCTAGGTCCTTGGGCAATCGTGCTACGTGTCTCGGAACGAGTTGACCGAGGAACGTATCAGTTGGCTTCAGAGCTGGTTGAGGTATCAAGTCGTTATATCCTCTTACTTGTTCTTGTCTAGTTCGTTTTAGGGTTCCTATTTTTCCGCTGTCTTGTTTGTTTGTTGCATCGCTAGTTGTTTCTTCGTTGTTCACAAATCTGTCCGAAGTTGTTTTGCCATTGGCGTCGCCAATTTCTGTCCGTTTTGTGTTCAATCATTGTGTTTTGCAATCGGGCCGTAGTTGGATTTTACTTATGTGTCAAATCTGTCCGAGTTTATTCCCTTGTTGCGCCGAATTTCTGTCCGTGTTTGTACCCTGTCGCGAGTCGTCAATATTCTGTCCGTTCTTGTGTTGGTTCGTTGTCTTGAATCTCCCCATAATTGTGTCCACAAATCTGTCCAAGTGCGTCTTCTAGTTCCGTCCATAGTGCCTTGAAATTCTGTCTTGTGTTCCATCGTTGGCTTGTCTATTGCTGTCCATGATTTCTGGTATCATTGTTTTGAGTTATCCAACTTGTTTACTAGGTTTTTCAAATCTGAATTGTGGTGAAACTTGTTGGTATTTGTGAATCTTGAGAGAACCTACAAGAATCTTGAGTTTCTCGACCACAATCTTGAAATTCTTGAAGTTCTTGATAACTTCCTTGAAAGTTCTTGAAGGATCTTGAAGTTCTTGAAGATTCCTTGTGCGTGTGAATTGGCTGAACCAAATCCGGAAAATAGTCCAATCGGCCAAGCTTGTGTTGTGTTGTTCGTATAAGTCAAAAAAAAAAAAAAGAAACGAAAAACAAGAAAGAAAGTCCGAAGTTTATTGCCAAAATCAATCACGGATTACATCTTGTATCCAAGACTACAAAAAGGAAAAAAAAATTTCAAAAGTTTCGGTCCACTACTACTTCTTGAAGTTCTTGAACCTCTTGATTCTTGGAAATTTGTTTCGTCCGTCTAGCGAACAATTTCTTGTACTCTCGAGCATTGGTGAAAGGCTTTCTTGGAGTCTTTGCTTCTATCTAGGGAATATCTTGGGTAACCCATTGGGGGGGAGCCTGAGGAGGGTTGATTGCGTCACGTTGTTGAGATTCCATCTAGTTGCTATTGTCTTGAACAAACATCCGAAACTGCCTTGGGTGTGTTTGAACAGAAAATCCGAGCTTGACCTTGTGCTTGCAAGTTAAGGCTAACGTGGGTGGGTCTTTAATAGCCTACCTTCCAACCGTACAAAAGGTTTCCAACCGAATTGTTCTTTCGGGAGTTGGAAGTGACAAAGTGTGCAGTCTCATCATTGATGGTAGTAGTTGCACCAATGTAGCAAGTTTGCCCATGGTAGAGAGCTTGGGACTTCCAACGACTAGACATCCACACCCGTACCGACTACAATGGCTAAGCGAAGATGGTGAAGTACGTGTCTACAAACAGGTACGTCTTCCTTTCTCCATTGGCAACTACATTGACGAAGTTGTTTGTGATGTTGTCCCCATGCATGCTACCCATGTAATTTTAGGAAGACCCTGGCAATTTGATAAGCATGTCACTTTTGATGGTAGATCTAATAAGTACACTCTCTTGCACAATGGAACGAGAATGTGACTTAGACCGACAAAAGAGGAAACAAAAGACGGCCGAATCTGGAAATTGCTCCACTTCCACAAATGAGCATTCGGCCAAGGGTCATACACTGATTAAATCAAGCACTAGGAAGCAAAACATGATAATCAAGGCTAAGGAAGTTAGGAAATGTGTGAATTCTGATCAGCCCGTATTACTCATGATTTGCAAACATGTACTCTTGAATGTTGATGAACTCGATAGGGCATTGCCTTCGGGAGTAGTTGCTTTGTCGCAGGTTAAGCAAGGAGAGAATGAGTTGATCATGGCATGCTCCATCCCTAACTCCATTGGTGAATATCAGAATCTTCATGAAGTTTGCCTCTTAAGTGTTGTATCCCTTTACGATCCATTGGTATTTAACTTCACCCATGAGTCTGTTTTGCTTGTTGGGAGGAGTAATGGAGTTTCAATGGGGGTTCTTGCGCTTGAATCTTGTCCTATGCCTTCTTACCCTTTTGCAACAAGTGTTCCAAGTGATGATCAGTCTAATGCAGTTGAACGTGTTCAAAGTGTTCTTCATTATATCAGTTGCATTTTGGAGGATCCAAAAAGATGTAACCGAAGCTATATGCGTTATCTTCGAGGAGTCATTGGAGTAAAGCCATGAGTTTTTCTTGGCTGGCTGTGAGCATTTTCAAACTGACCAAGAGACATGTGCACCGCATTATAATAATCATGACGTATGCAAGTATCATTCAATCTAAGAGGGCCAATATGTGGTGGCATTAGATTTGAGGTTTCGTACTCCAACTCTTGCTAGTATCATTCATTTCCATCCAGATTTGAGGACAAATCCTTCTCAAGTGGAGGGGACTGATGTGTGCACGGATGGCGGCCTTGACTCAAGGCTTCCATAGGAACATTGAAGGCTTGGAAGTTGCTAATCAAGGCATCTACACATTGATCCAAGTCAAGGAAGCATCAAGCGCGGCCTGAGCTACTTGGGCCGAGCACTAGGAATGTTAGCATTGTTAGTCGTATGAGTTGTTAGTTGGTTTTGATCATTATCGAGTCATTAGTTGTTAGTTGGTTTGTTAGTCGTGTTTTAATTAATAGTTTATTAGTTATTGGAGTCAAACAATCGGCCCACTCATGTTCAAGAGTGGATCGAGCTCCTTTTCTAGTTTAGGTTGGTGGGCCGCCAATCCTTGACCACAAAGGTTTCTAGCCTATAAAAAGGCGCCTTTTGTACCAGCAAAGGTTAGACACTTTTGATAATAAAATTTCAATTTGTTCTCTTACAATTTCGAGAGTACATTCCTACTTGCTTGGCAAGGGTTATTTGAGCAATCACGCGTGACGTCCTTGGTTGTTCATCCGGCCTATCTACTTGAGTAACCACCTCAATTGGAGTCGCCGTTCTACCGCCTTGAATCGAGTTGAGTCGTCCCTCTTGGTTTTCTAGGTTCCGTAATCCAAACGGTTGAGTATCCCTCTAGGTCCTTGGGCAATCGTGCTACGTGTCTCGGAACGAGTTGACCGAGGAACGTATCAGTTGGCTTCAGAGCTGGTTGAGGTATCAAGTCGTTATATCCTCTTACTTGTTCTTGTCTAGTTCGTTTTAGGGTTCCTATTTTTCCGCTGTCTTGTTTGTTTGTTGCATCGCTAGTTGTTTCTTCGTTGTTCACAAATCTGTCCGAAGTTGTTTTGCCATTGGCGTCGCCAATTTCTGTCCGTTTTGTGTTCAATCATTGTGTTTTGCAATCGGGCCGTAGTTGGATTTTACTTATGTGTCAAATCTGTCCGAGTTTATTCCCTTGTTGCGCCGAATTTCTGTCCGTGTTTGTACCCTGTCGCGAGTCGTCAATATTCTGTCCGTTCTTGTGTTGGTTCGTTGTCTTGAATCTCCCCATAATTGTGTCCACAAATCTGTCCAAGTGCGTCTTCTAGTTCCGTCCATAGTGCCTTGAAATTCTGTCTTGTGTTCCATCGTTGGCTTGTCTATTGCTGTCCATGATTTCTGGTATCATTGTTTTGAGTTATCCAACTTGTTTACTAGGTTTTTCAAATCTGAATTGTGGTGAAACTTGTTGGTATTTGTGAATCTTGAGAGAACCTACAAGAATCTTGAGTTTCTCGACCACAATCTTGAAATTCTTGAAGTTCTTGATAACTTCCTTGAAAGTTCTTGAAGGATCTTGAAGTTCTTGAAGATTCCTTGTGCGTGTGAATTGGCTGAACCAAATCCGGAAAATAGTCCAATCGGCCAAGCTTGTGTTGTGTTGTTCGTATAAGTCAAAAAAAAAAAAAAGAAACGAAAAACAAGAAAGAAAGTCCGAAGTTTATTGCCAAAATCAATCACGGATTACATCTTGTATCCAAGACTACAAAAAGGAAAAAAAAATTTCAAAAGTTTCGGTCCACTACTACTTCTTGAAGTTCTTGAACCTCTTGATTCTTGGAAATTTGTTTCGTCCGTCTAGCGAACAATTTCTTGTACTCTCGAGCATTGGTGAAAGGCTTTCTTGGAGTCTTTGCTTCTATCTAGGGAATATCTTGGGTAACCCATTGGGGGGGAGCCTGAGGAGGGTTGATTGCGTCACGTTGTTGAGATTCCATCTAGTTGCTATTGTCTTGAACAAACATCCGAAACTGCCTTGGGTGTGTTTGAACAGAAAATCCGAGCTTGACCTTGTGCTTGCAAGTTAAGGCTAACGTGGGTGGGTCTTTAATAGCCTACCTTCCAACCGTACAAAAGGTTTCCAACCGAATTGTTCTTTCGGGAGTTGGAAGTGACAAAGTGTGCAGTCTCATCATTGATGGTAGTAGTTGCACCAATGTAGCAAGTTTGCCCATGGTAGAGAGCTTGGGACTTCCAACGACTAGACATCCACACCCGTACCGACTACAATGGCTAAGCGAAGATGGTGAAGTACGTGTCTACAAACAGGTACGTCTTCCTTTCTCCATTGGCAACTACATTGACGAAGTTGTTTGTGATGTTGTCCCCATGCATGCTACCCATGTAATTTTAGGAAGACCCTGGCAATTTGATAAGCATGTCACTTTTGATGGTAGATCTAATAAGTACACTCTCTTGCACAATGGAACGAGAATGTGACTTAGACCGACAAAAGAGGAAACAAAAGACGGCCGAATCTGGAAATTGCTCCACTTCCACAAATGAGCATTCGGCCAAGGGTCATACACTGATTAAATCAAGCACTAGGAAGCAAAACATGATAATCAAGGCTAAGGAAGTTAGGAAATGTGTGAATTCTGATCAGCCCGTATTACTCATGATTTGCAAACATGTACTCTTGAATGTTGATGAACTCGATAGGGCATTGCCTTCGGGAGTAGTTGCTTTGTCGCAGGTTAAGCAAGGAGAGAATGAGTTGATCATGGCATGCTCCATCCCTAACTCCATTGGTGAATATCAGAATCTTCATGAAGTTTGCCTCTTAAGTGTTGTATCCCTTTACGATCCATTGGTATTTAACTTCACCCATGAGTCTGTTTTGCTTGTTGGGAGGAGTAATGGAGTTTCAATGGGGGTTCTTGCGCTTGAATCTTGTCCTATGCCTTCTTACCCTTTTGCAACAAGTGTTCCAAGTGATGATCAGTCTAATGCAGTTGAACGTGTTCAAAGTGTTCTTCATTATATCAGTTGCATTTTGGAGGATCCAAAAAGATGTAACCGAAGCTATATGCGTTATCTTCGAGGAGTCATTGGAGTAAAGCCATGAGTTTTTCTTGGCTGGCTGTGAGCATTTTCAAACTGACCAAGAGACATGTGCACCGCATTATAATAATCATGACGTATGCAAGTATCATTCAATCTAAGAGGGCCAATATGTGGTGGCATTAGATTTGAGGTTTCGTACTCCAACTCTTGCTAGTATCATTCATTTCCATCCAGATTTGAGGACAAATCCTTCTCAAGTGGAGGGGACTGATGTGTGCACGGATGGCGGCCTTGACTCAAGGCTTCCATAGGAACATTGAAGGCTTGGAAGTTGCTAATCAAGGCATCTACACATTGATCCAAGTCAAGGAAGCATCAAGCGCGGCCTGAGCTACTTGGGCCGAGCACTAGGAATGTTAGCATTGTTAGTCGTATGAGTTGTTAGTTGGTTTTGATCATTATCGAGTCATTAGTTGTTAGTTGGTTTGTTAGTCGTGTTTTAATTAATAGTTTATTAGTTATTGGAGTCAAACAATCGGCCCACTCATGTTCAAGAGTGGATCGAGCTCCTTTTCTAGTTTAGGTTGGTGGGCCGCCAATCCTTGACCACAAAGGTTTCTAGCCTATAAAAAGGCGCCTTTTGTACCAGCAAAGGTTAGACACTTTTGATAATAAAATTTCAATTTGTTCTCTTACAATTTCGAGAGTACATTCCTACTTGCTTGGCAAGGGTTATTTGAGCAATCACGCGTGACGTCCTTGGTTGTTCATCCGGCCTATCTACTTGAGTAACCACCTCAATTGGAGTCGCCGTTCTACCGCCTTGAATCGAGTTGAGTCGTCCCTCTTGGTTTTCTAGGTTCCGTAATCCAAACGGTTGAGTATCCCTCTAGGTCCTTGGGCAATCGTGCTACGTGTCTCGGAACGAGTTGACCGAGGAACGTATCAGTTGGCTTCAGAGCTGGTTGAGGTATCAAGTCGTTATATCCTCTTACTTGTTCTTGTCTAGTTCGTTTTAGGGTTCCTATTTTTCCGCTGTCTTGTTTGTTTGTTGCATCGCTAGTTGTTTCTTCGTTGTTCACAAATCTGTCCGAAGTTGTTTTGCCATTGGCGTCGCCAATTTCTGTCCGTTTTGTGTTCAATCATTGTGTTTTGCAATCGGGCCGTAGTTGGATTTTACTTATGTGTCAAATCTGTCCGAGTTTATTCCCTTGTTGCGCCGAATTTCTGTCCGTGTTTGTACCCTGTCGCGAGTCGTCAATATTCTGTCCGTTCTTGTGTTGGTTCGTTGTCTTGAATCTCCCCATAATTGTGTCCACAAATCTGTCCAAGTGCGTCTTCTAGTTCCGTCCATAGTGCCTTGAAATTCTGTCTTGTGTTCCATCGTTGGCTTGTCTATTGCTGTCCATGATTTCTGGTATCATTGTTTTGAGTTATCCAACTTGTTTACTAGGTTTTTCAAATCTGAATTGTGGTGAAACTTGTTGGTATTTGTGAATCTTGAGAGAACCTACAAGAATCTTGAGTTTCTCGACCACAATCTTGAAATTCTTGAAGTTCTTGATAACTTCCTTGAAAGTTCTTGAAGGATCTTGAAGTTCTTGAAGATTCCTTGTGCGTGTGAATTGGCTGAACCAAATCCGGAAAATAGTCCAATCGGCCAAGCTTGTGTTGTGTTGTTCGTATAAGTCAAAAAAAAAAAAAAGAAACGAAAAACAAGAAAGAAAGTCCGAAGTTTATTGCCAAAATCAATCACGGATTACATCTTGTATCCAAGACTACAAAAAGGAAAAAAAAATTTCAAAAGTTTCGGTCCACTACTACTTCTTGAAGTTCTTGAACCTCTTGATTCTTGGAAATTTGTTTCGTCCGTCTAGCGAACAATTTCTTGTACTCTCGAGCATTGGTGAAAGGCTTTCTTGGAGTCTTTGCTTCTATCTAGGGAATATCTTGGGTAACCCATTGGGGGGGAGCCTGAGGAGGGTTGATTGCGTCACGTTGTTGAGATTCCATCTAGTTGCTATTGTCTTGAACAAACATCCGAAACTGCCTTGGGTGTGTTTGAACAGAAAATCCGAGCTTGACCTTGTGCTTGCAAGTTAAGGCTAACGTGGGTGGGTCTTTAATAGCCTACCTTCCAACCGTACAAAAGGTTTCCAACCGAATTGTTCTTTCGGGAGTTGGAAGTGACAAAGTGTGCAGTCTCATCATTGATGGTAGTAGTTGCACCAATGTAGCAAGTTTGCCCATGGTAGAGAGCTTGGGACTTCCAACGACTAGACATCCACACCCGTACCGACTACAATGGCTAAGCGAAGATGGTGAAGTACGTGTCTACAAACAGGTACGTCTTCCTTTCTCCATTGGCAACTACATTGACGAAGTTGTTTGTGATGTTGTCCCCATGCATGCTACCCATGTAATTTTAGGAAGACCCTGGCAATTTGATAAGCATGTCACTTTTGATGGTAGATCTAATAAGTACACTCTCTTGCACAATGGAACGAGAATGTGACTTAGACCGACAAAAGAGGAAACAAAAGACGGCCGAATCTGGAAATTGCTCCACTTCCACAAATGAGCATTCGGCCAAGGGTCATACACTGATTAAATCAAGCACTAGGAAGCAAAACATGATAATCAAGGCTAAGGAAGTTAGGAAATGTGTGAATTCTGATCAGCCCGTATTACTCATGATTTGCAAACATGTACTCTTGAATGTTGATGAACTCGATAGGGCATTGCCTTCGGGAGTAGTTGCTTTGTCGCAGGTTAAGCAAGGAGAGAATGAGTTGATCATGGCATGCTCCATCCCTAACTCCATTGGTGAATATCAGAATCTTCATGAAGTTTGCCTCTTAAGTGTTGTATCCCTTTACGATCCATTGGTATTTAACTTCACCCATGAGTCTGTTTTGCTTGTTGGGAGGAGTAATGGAGTTTCAATGGGGGTTCTTGCGCTTGAATCTTGTCCTATGCCTTCTTACCCTTTTGCAACAAGTGTTCCAAGTGATGATCAGTCTAATGCAGTTGAACGTGTTCAAAGTGTTCTTCATTATATCAGTTGCATTTTGGAGGATCCAAAAAGATGTAACCGAAGCTATATGCGTTATCTTCGAGGAGTCATTGGAGTAAAGCCATGAGTTTTTCTTGGCTGGCTGTGAGCATTTTCAAACTGACCAAGAGACATGTGCACCGCATTATAATAATCATGACGTATGCAAGTATCATTCAATCTAAGAGGGCCAATATGTGGTGGCATTAGATTTGAGGTTTCGTACTCCAACTCTTGCTAGTATCATTCATTTCCATCCAGATTTGAGGACAAATCCTTCTCAAGTGGAGGGGACTGATGTGTGCACGGATGGCGGCCTTGACTCAAGGCTTCCATAGGAACATTGAAGGCTTGGAAGTTGCTAATCAAGGCATCTACACATTGATCCAAGTCAAGGAAGCATCAAGCGCGGCCTGAGCTACTTGGGCCGAGCACTAGGAATGTTAGCATTGTTAGTCGTATGAGTTGTTAGTTGGTTTTGATCATTATCGAGTCATTAGTTGTTAGTTGGTTTGTTAGTCGTGTTTTAATTAATAGTTTATTAGTTATTGGAGTCAAACAATCGGCCCACTCATGTTCAAGAGTGGATCGAGCTCCTTTTCTAGTTTAGGTTGGTGGGCCGCCAATCCTTGACCACAAAGGTTTCTAGCCTATAAAAAGGCGCCTTTTGTACCAGCAAAGGTTAGACACTTTTGATAATAAAATTTCAATTTGTTCTCTTACAATTTCGAGAGTACATTCCTACTTGCTTGGCAAGGGTTATTTGAGCAATCACGCGTGACGTCCTTGGTTGTTCATCCGGCCTATCTACTTGAGTAACCACCTCAATTGGAGTCGCCGTTCTACCGCCTTGAATCGAGTTGAGTCGTCCCTCTTGGTTTTCTAGGTTCCGTAATCCAAACGGTTGAGTATCCCTCTAGGTCCTTGGGCAATCGTGCTACGTGTCTCGGAACGAGTTGACCGAGGAACGTATCAGTTGGCTTCAGAGCTGGTTGAGGTATCAAGTCGTTATATCCTCTTACTTGTTCTTGTCTAGTTCGTTTTAGGGTTCCTATTTTTCCGCTGTCTTGTTTGTTTGTTGCATCGCTAGTTGTTTCTTCGTTGTTCACAAATCTGTCCGAAGTTGTTTTGCCATTGGCGTCGCCAATTTCTGTCCGTTTTGTGTTCAATCATTGTGTTTTGCAATCGGGCCGTAGTTGGATTTTACTTATGTGTCAAATCTGTCCGAGTTTATTCCCTTGTTGCGCCGAATTTCTGTCCGTGTTTGTACCCTGTCGCGAGTCGTCAATATTCTGTCCGTTCTTGTGTTGGTTCGTTGTCTTGAATCTCCCCATAATTGTGTCCACAAATCTGTCCAAGTGCGTCTTCTAGTTCCGTCCATAGTGCCTTGAAATTCTGTCTTGTGTTCCATCGTTGGCTTGTCTATTGCTGTCCATGATTTCTGGTATCATTGTTTTGAGTTATCCAACTTGTTTACTAGGTTTTTCAAATCTGAATTGTGGTGAAACTTGTTGGTATTTGTGAATCTTGAGAGAACCTACAAGAATCTTGAGTTTCTCGACCACAATCTTGAAATTCTTGAAGTTCTTGATAACTTCCTTGAAAGTTCTTGAAGGATCTTGAAGTTCTTGAAGATTCCTTGTGCGTGTGAATTGGCTGAACCAAATCCGGAAAATAGTCCAATCGGCCAAGCTTGTGTTGTGTTGTTCGTATAAGTCAAAAAAAAAAAAAAGAAACGAAAAACAAGAAAGAAAGTCCGAAGTTTATTGCCAAAATCAATCACGGATTACATCTTGTATCCAAGACTACAAAAAGGAAAAAAAAATTTCAAAAGTTTCGGTCCACTACTACTTCTTGAAGTTCTTGAACCTCTTGATTCTTGGAAATTTGTTTCGTCCGTCTAGCGAACAATTTCTTGTACTCTCGAGCATTGGTGAAAGGCTTTCTTGGAGTCTTTGCTTCTATCTAGGGAATATCTTGGGTAACCCATTGGGGGGGAGCCTGAGGAGGGTTGATTGCGTCACGTTGTTGAGATTCCATCTAGTTGCTATTGTCTTGAACAAACATCCGAAACTGCCTTGGGTGTGTTTGAACAGAAAATCCGAGCTTGACCTTGTGCTTGCAAGTTAAGGCTAACGTGGGTGGGTCTTTAATAGCCTACCTTCCAACCGTACAAAAGGTTTCCAACCGAATTGTTCTTTCGGGAGTTGGAAGTGACAAAGTGTGCAGTCTCATCATTGATGGTAGTAGTTGCACCAATGTAGCAAGTTTGCCCATGGTAGAGAGCTTGGGACTTCCAACGACTAGACATCCACACCCGTACCGACTACAATGGCTAAGCGAAGATGGTGAAGTACGTGTCTACAAACAGGTACGTCTTCCTTTCTCCATTGGCAACTACATTGACGAAGTTGTTTGTGATGTTGTCCCCATGCATGCTACCCATGTAATTTTAGGAAGACCCTGGCAATTTGATAAGCATGTCACTTTTGATGGTAGATCTAATAAGTACACTCTCTTGCACAATGGAACGAGAATGTGACTTAGACCGACAAAAGAGGAAACAAAAGACGGCCGAATCTGGAAATTGCTCCACTTCCACAAATGAGCATTCGGCCAAGGGTCATACACTGATTAAATCAAGCACTAGGAAGCAAAACATGATAATCAAGGCTAAGGAAGTTAGGAAATGTGTGAATTCTGATCAGCCCGTATTACTCATGATTTGCAAACATGTACTCTTGAATGTTGATGAACTCGATAGGGCATTGCCTTCGGGAGTAGTTGCTTTGTCGCAGGTTAAGCAAGGAGAGAATGAGTTGATCATGGCATGCTCCATCCCTAACTCCATTGGTGAATATCAGAATCTTCATGAAGTTTGCCTCTTAAGTGTTGTATCCCTTTACGATCCATTGGTATTTAACTTCACCCATGAGTCTGTTTTGCTTGTTGGGAGGAGTAATGGAGTTTCAATGGGGGTTCTTGCGCTTGAATCTTGTCCTATGCCTTCTTACCCTTTTGCAACAAGTGTTCCAAGTGATGATCAGTCTAATGCAGTTGAACGTGTTCAAAGTGTTCTTCATTATATCAGTTGCATTTTGGAGGATCCAAAAAGATGTAACCGAAGCTATATGCGTTATCTTCGAGGAGTCATTGGAGTAAAGCCATGAGTTTTTCTTGGCTGGCTGTGAGCATTTTCAAACTGACCAAGAGACATGTGCACCGCATTATAATAATCATGACGTATGCAAGTATCATTCAATCTAAGAGGGCCAATATGTGGTGGCATTAGATTTGAGGTTTCGTACTCCAACTCTTGCTAGTATCATTCATTTCCATCCAGATTTGAGGACAAATCCTTCTCAAGTGGAGGGGACTGATGTGTGCACGGATGGCGGCCTTGACTCAAGGCTTCCATAGGAACATTGAAGGCTTGGAAGTTGCTAATCAAGGCATCTACACATTGATCCAAGTCAAGGAAGCATCAAGCGCGGCCTGAGCTACTTGGGCCGAGCACTAGGAATGTTAGCATTGTTAGTCGTATGAGTTGTTAGTTGGTTTTGATCATTATCGAGTCATTAGTTGTTAGTTGGTTTGTTAGTCGTGTTTTAATTAATAGTTTATTAGTTATTGGAGTCAAACAATCGGCCCACTCATGTTCAAGAGTGGATCGAGCTCCTTTTCTAGTTTAGGTTGGTGGGCCGCCAATCCTTGACCACAAAGGTTTCTAGCCTATAAAAAGGCGCCTTTTGTACCAGCAAAGGTTAGACACTTTTGATAATAAAATTTCAATTTGTTCTCTTACAATTTCGAGAGTACATTCCTACTTGCTTGGCAAGGGTTATTTGAGCAATCACGCGTGACGTCCTTGGTTGTTCATCCGGCCTATCTACTTGAGTAACCACCTCAATTGGAGTCGCCGTTCTACCGCCTTGAATCGAGTTGAGTCGTCCCTCTTGGTTTTCTAGGTTCCGTAATCCAAACGGTTGAGTATCCCTCTAGGTCCTTGGGCAATCGTGCTACGTGTCTCGGAACGAGTTGACCGAGGAACGTATCAGTTGGCTTCAGAGCTGGTTGAGGTATCAAGTCGTTATATCCTCTTACTTGTTCTTGTCTAGTTCGTTTTAGGGTTCCTATTTTTCCGCTGTCTTGTTTGTTTGTTGCATCGCTAGTTGTTTCTTCGTTGTTCACAAATCTGTCCGAAGTTGTTTTGCCATTGGCGTCGCCAATTTCTGTCCGTTTTGTGTTCAATCATTGTGTTTTGCAATCGGGCCGTAGTTGGATTTTACTTATGTGTCAAATCTGTCCGAGTTTATTCCCTTGTTGCGCCGAATTTCTGTCCGTGTTTGTACCCTGTCGCGAGTCGTCAATATTCTGTCCGTTCTTGTGTTGGTTCGTTGTCTTGAATCTCCCCATAATTGTGTCCACAAATCTGTCCAAGTGCGTCTTCTAGTTCCGTCCATAGTGCCTTGAAATTCTGTCTTGTGTTCCATCGTTGGCTTGTCTATTGCTGTCCATGATTTCTGGTATCATTGTTTTGAGTTATCCAACTTGTTTACTAGGTTTTTCAAATCTGAATTGTGGTGAAACTTGTTGGTATTTGTGAATCTTGAGAGAACCTACAAGAATCTTGAGTTTCTCGACCACAATCTTGAAATTCTTGAAGTTCTTGATAACTTCCTTGAAAGTTCTTGAAGGATCTTGAAGTTCTTGAAGATTCCTTGTGCGTGTGAATTGGCTGAACCAAATCCGGAAAATAGTCCAATCGGCCAAGCTTGTGTTGTGTTGTTCGTATAAGTCAAAAAAAAAAAAAAGAAACGAAAAACAAGAAAGAAAGTCCGAAGTTTATTGCCAAAATCAATCACGGATTACATCTTGTATCCAAGACTACAAAAAGGAAAAAAAAATTTCAAAAGTTTCGGTCCACTACTACTTCTTGAAGTTCTTGAACCTCTTGATTCTTGGAAATTTGTTTCGTCCGTCTAGCGAACAATTTCTTGTACTCTCGAGCATTGGTGAAAGGCTTTCTTGGAGTCTTTGCTTCTATCTAGGGAATATCTTGGGTAACCCATTGGGGGGGAGCCTGAGGAGGGTTGATTGCGTCACGTTGTTGAGATTCCATCTAGTTGCTATTGTCTTGAACAAACATCCGAAACTGCCTTGGGTGTGTTTGAACAGAAAATCCGAGCTTGACCTTGTGCTTGCAAGTTAAGGCTAACGTGGGTGGGTCTTTAATAGCCTACCTTCCAACCGTACAAAAGGTTTCCAACCGAATTGTTCTTTCGGGAGTTGGAAGTGACAAAGTGTGCAGTCTCATCATTGATGGTAGTAGTTGCACCAATGTAGCAAGTTTGCCCATGGTAGAGAGCTTGGGACTTCCAACGACTAGACATCCACACCCGTACCGACTACAATGGCTAAGCGAAGATGGTGAAGTACGTGTCTACAAACAGGTACGTCTTCCTTTCTCCATTGGCAACTACATTGACGAAGTTGTTTGTGATGTTGTCCCCATGCATGCTACCCATGTAATTTTAGGAAGACCCTGGCAATTTGATAAGCATGTCACTTTTGATGGTAGATCTAATAAGTACACTCTCTTGCACAATGGAACGAGAATGTGACTTAGACCGACAAAAGAGGAAACAAAAGACGGCCGAATCTGGAAATTGCTCCACTTCCACAAATGAGCATTCGGCCAAGGGTCATACACTGATTAAATCAAGCACTAGGAAGCAAAACATGATAATCAAGGCTAAGGAAGTTAGGAAATGTGTGAATTCTGATCAGCCCGTATTACTCATGATTTGCAAACATGTACTCTTGAATGTTGATGAACTCGATAGGGCATTGCCTTCGGGAGTAGTTGCTTTGTCGCAGGTTAAGCAAGGAGAGAATGAGTTGATCATGGCATGCTCCATCCCTAACTCCATTGGTGAATATCAGAATCTTCATGAAGTTTGCCTCTTAAGTGTTGTATCCCTTTACGATCCATTGGTATTTAACTTCACCCATGAGTCTGTTTTGCTTGTTGGGAGGAGTAATGGAGTTTCAATGGGGGTTCTTGCGCTTGAATCTTGTCCTATGCCTTCTTACCCTTTTGCAACAAGTGTTCCAAGTGATGATCAGTCTAATGCAGTTGAACGTGTTCAAAGTGTTCTTCATTATATCAGTTGCATTTTGGAGGATCCAAAAAGATGTAACCGAAGCTATATGCGTTATCTTCGAGGAGTCATTGGAGTAAAGCCATGAGTTTTTCTTGGCTGGCTGTGAGCATTTTCAAACTGACCAAGAGACATGTGCACCGCATTATAATAATCATGACGTATGCAAGTATCATTCAATCTAAGAGGGCCAATATGTGGTGGCATTAGATTTGAGGTTTCGTACTCCAACTCTTGCTAGTATCATTCATTTCCATCCAGATTTGAGGACAAATCCTTCTCAAGTGGAGGGGACTGATGTGTGCACGGATGGCGGCCTTGACTCAAGGCTTCCATAGGAACATTGAAGGCTTGGAAGTTGCTAATCAAGGCATCTACACATTGATCCAAGTCAAGGAAGCATCAAGCGCGGCCTGAGCTACTTGGGCCGAGCACTAGGAATGTTAGCATTGTTAGTCGTATGAGTTGTTAGTTGGTTTTGATCATTATCGAGTCATTAGTTGTTAGTTGGTTTGTTAGTCGTGTTTTAATTAATAGTTTATTAGTTATTGGAGTCAAACAATCGGCCCACTCATGTTCAAGAGTGGATCGAGCTCCTTTTCTAGTTTAGGTTGGTGGGCCGCCAATCCTTGACCACAAAGGTTTCTAGCCTATAAAAAGGCGCCTTTTGTACCAGCAAAGGTTAGACACTTTTGATAATAAAATTTCAATTTGTTCTCTTACAATTTCGAGAGTACATTCCTACTTGCTTGGCAAGGGTTATTTGAGCAATCACGCGTGACGTCCTTGGTTGTTCATCCGGCCTATCTACTTGAGTAACCACCTCAATTGGAGTCGCCGTTCTACCGCCTTGAATCGAGTTGAGTCGTCCCTCTTGGTTTTCTAGGTTCCGTAATCCAAACGGTTGAGTATCCCTCTAGGTCCTTGGGCAATCGTGCTACGTGTCTCGGAACGAGTTGACCGAGGAACGTATCAGTTGGCTTCAGAGCTGGTTGAGGTATCAAGTCGTTATATCCTCTTACTTGTTCTTGTCTAGTTCGTTTTAGGGTTCCTATTTTTCCGCTGTCTTGTTTGTTTGTTGCATCGCTAGTTGTTTCTTCGTTGTTCACAAATCTGTCCGAAGTTGTTTTGCCATTGGCGTCGCCAATTTCTGTCCGTTTTGTGTTCAATCATTGTGTTTTGCAATCGGGCCGTAGTTGGATTTTACTTATGTGTCAAATCTGTCCGAGTTTATTCCCTTGTTGCGCCGAATTTCTGTCCGTGTTTGTACCCTGTCGCGAGTCGTCAATATTCTGTCCGTTCTTGTGTTGGTTCGTTGTCTTGAATCTCCCCATAATTGTGTCCACAAATCTGTCCAAGTGCGTCTTCTAGTTCCGTCCATAGTGCCTTGAAATTCTGTCTTGTGTTCCATCGTTGGCTTGTCTATTGCTGTCCATGATTTCTGGTATCATTGTTTTGAGTTATCCAACTTGTTTACTAGGTTTTTCAAATCTGAATTGTGGTGAAACTTGTTGGTATTTGTGAATCTTGAGAGAACCTACAAGAATCTTGAGTTTCTCGACCACAATCTTGAAATTCTTGAAGTTCTTGATAACTTCCTTGAAAGTTCTTGAAGGATCTTGAAGTTCTTGAAGATTCCTTGTGCGTGTGAATTGGCTGAACCAAATCCGGAAAATAGTCCAATCGGCCAAGCTTGTGTTGTGTTGTTCGTATAAGTCAAAAAAAAAAAAAAGAAACGAAAAACAAGAAAGAAAGTCCGAAGTTTATTGCCAAAATCAATCACGGATTACATCTTGTATCCAAGACTACAAAAAGGAAAAAAAAATTTCAAAAGTTTCGGTCCACTACTACTTCTTGAAGTTCTTGAACCTCTTGATTCTTGGAAATTTGTTTCGTCCGTCTAGCGAACAATTTCTTGTACTCTCGAGCATTGGTGAAAGGCTTTCTTGGAGTCTTTGCTTCTATCTAGGGAATATCTTGGGTAACCCATTGGGGGGGAGCCTGAGGAGGGTTGATTGCGTCACGTTGTTGAGATTCCATCTAGTTGCTATTGTCTTGAACAAACATCCGAAACTGCCTTGGGTGTGTTTGAACAGAAAATCCGAGCTTGACCTTGTGCTTGCAAGTTAAGGCTAACGTGGGTGGGTCTTTAATAGCCTACCTTCCAACCGTACAAAAGGTTTCCAACCGAATTGTTCTTTCGGGAGTTGGAAGTGACAAAGTGTGCAGTCTCATCATTGATGGTAGTAGTTGCACCAATGTAGCAAGTTTGCCCATGGTAGAGAGCTTGGGACTTCCAACGACTAGACATCCACACCCGTACCGACTACAATGGCTAAGCGAAGATGGTGAAGTACGTGTCTACAAACAGGTACGTCTTCCTTTCTCCATTGGCAACTACATTGACGAAGTTGTTTGTGATGTTGTCCCCATGCATGCTACCCATGTAATTTTAGGAAGACCCTGGCAATTTGATAAGCATGTCACTTTTGATGGTAGATCTAATAAGTACACTCTCTTGCACAATGGAACGAGAATGTGACTTAGACCGACAAAAGAGGAAACAAAAGACGGCCGAATCTGGAAATTGCTCCACTTCCACAAATGAGCATTCGGCCAAGGGTCATACACTGATTAAATCAAGCACTAGGAAGCAAAACATGATAATCAAGGCTAAGGAAGTTAGGAAATGTGTGAATTCTGATCAGCCCGTATTACTCATGATTTGCAAACATGTACTCTTGAATGTTGATGAACTCGATAGGGCATTGCCTTCGGGAGTAGTTGCTTTGTCGCAGGTTAAGCAAGGAGAGAATGAGTTGATCATGGCATGCTCCATCCCTAACTCCATTGGTGAATATCAGAATCTTCATGAAGTTTGCCTCTTAAGTGTTGTATCCCTTTACGATCCATTGGTATTTAACTTCACCCATGAGTCTGTTTTGCTTGTTGGGAGGAGTAATGGAGTTTCAATGGGGGTTCTTGCGCTTGAATCTTGTCCTATGCCTTCTTACCCTTTTGCAACAAGTGTTCCAAGTGATGATCAGTCTAATGCAGTTGAACGTGTTCAAAGTGTTCTTCATTATTTGAATCTTCAAATTCAAGGATATCTCATACCAAAGAAGGGAGAACATCAATTTCATTTGATCATTCTCATTTTAAAGATTTGATTTCCAAATCTCATCCCTCTATTATGTGTGCACAGGTACCTATGTATTATCCCTCAGAGTTTGAGAAACAATGGGAAATACATGATGATCATCCTCAGAACCTTCAGCAAGTACATCGAAGTCAAGATATTATCAAATATTTTGACAATGAAGGATACCCAGTCTCATGGTTTCAAGATCCTATTTCAGGTCATATCTATTTTGATGTTTGCAACATTTGTGACTCCTGTCAACTTGAGAATATTCTTGGTTTTGACTTACCAGATTTATCTTGTAAGAAAAAATCGAAATCAAAACATGTTGAACCCCGACCTTGCAAACCAGATCTAAATCCACAAGATCCAGATACTGATACCTTTGTCTCTCAAAGAAGTCGGTTTAATGGTTATCAAATTCCTTCTGATTGGATTCCACAAAATTCTCAGACACCTGATTCATATTCAAAAAAGGATCTTCATCCTTATTATCAAAAGTGTCTTGATATTTTGGACAAAGAAGCACCAGAATCCAAAAAGGAATGGACTCTTAAACCATCTTGTAAACCTAAACCATTACTTCCAGTTCCAACTTTTCAGGTTCAAGAATGCTTTATGTTTAGTAAAGCAGATTTTCCCAAGTTGGAAACTTTCCATAAAAATGGTGCTAGACATACTCCAAAAATCCAAAATGCTTCTTCGACAGTTTTACCAAGTGGAGAAACTGTTCGACCAAATCCCACAGAAGATGTTCTAAATTGGCAGACTGAGAACTCTCTTGTTCAAAACACTGCCCTTCTATCTATTCATAAGAACATCTCAGAAGCCAAAGATAAGATTGAACAAATTGATACCACTGTATCAACTCACCAATCTCAGGTTTCTCACATGATTGAAGTTTTTGAAAAAAGACTTCAAGAACTTAAGTATATCTTGCCTTCTGATCCATCCACTCTAGCTGATTTTATCCTCAACAAAGAAAAAGAAACAAAGTTTATTCAAAATCAGCTACATGTTCTGAAAACCACAGGACAAGTTCCTACATATGATGTAGGGTCTTCCACACCTCTTTTTAAGGTCGGTCCCATGTATGGTGCAGTACCCCTTCAAAGTTGGCCGACACCTTTCTATTTTGGAGAAGTCACTACTCCATCACCATCTCTTTACTTTTCAACACCACAGCCACAGGTTACCAAACCTTTTGATATTGCTGCAACTTTGCGCGAATATCGTAGAAATAAACAAATTCAAAAGGATGCTGAAATAGCAAAGAAAATGGCTGAAAAAGAACAGAGAAAGGCTGAAGCTGAAAGGGAAAGAAGAGCCAAACAATCTGCCATAGAACAGCCGTCATCTTCTCAACAAGAACCTCCGGCTTCATTAATGTTTAGTACTTATACTAATCCTGTTTTTTCTATTGAACAGGAAAGAAAAGCAAATGAGGTTACTAGGGTGTATGACAATCCCTTGTCAACAGTGCTAGATGAACTTCATGAAGATTCAGTTCCCTATATTTCAACTTATACTGAATTTCATGATAATTCCTCTACAGATACAGGCTCCGAAGAAAGCAGTCTTTCTAATTCTTCAGATGATGACACGATTTCAACAGTTGATACTTCAGAATCCTCATCCGAAGAAGACACAATTCCTCAGATTCACATGGCAGATCCAGAACCAGAAGTGGTTGAACCTGATGAAAATGAGGAGGAAGGAGAAACATCCTTTGATCGAACCCAGCGAGCTACTTTTCCAAAATCAAAGGGAGTACCTCTGTTTACAATTGATAATATTCCACCTGAGAAGTGGGAAGCAAGGTTCCATGAATTCCATGCTTGGATGCTTGCCCAAAATTTAACAGAAGAATCTCACTTTGAAATCTTATCAATTTTTACAGCTCATCTGGCTGGAATCCTCAAGGATTGGTGGACAACCATTGGAGATGCAGATAAAATGCTCTTTTTAACCAAACAAGATTTCCTGGAAAATATTCATATTCTCCATCTTACATTTCTTGGAAATGTCCGAGAATTCCAGGAAGCAAAAAGAAAAGAATTCTTTCAAATAAAATGTTTATCTTATGATCGACGAGATCTAAATAGACATTTTCAAAAGATGATTAAGTTATTTTACTCTCTTGGTGCAGATATCAATCTCAAACAACCGTTTATCAGTTCCCTTCCCAAGCCACTTGCAGATGGTGCAGAAATGTATATCCATAATAAGTATGGATCAGTTTTAAATCTCACCATTGGCCAAATCAAACAAGCAGTTTTCCTATCTCTTGATGACCTTTGTCATAAGAGAAAAGTTATTCGAGAATATCTAAAAGGGGATGTTTGTTTGGACCAAGCCTGCAAAAAGCCAGAGCTAATAACCAAGGGAAAGTGCCAAGCCTGTACTCCATCCCAGAGGAGAAAAGGATCCAGAAGATTCAAAAAGTTCAAAAGCTTTACCAAGACCTATAAGAATTTTCCAAGAAAATCCTTCAGAAAGAAATGGAGATATTTCAGACGAAAGTCTAAAAGGTTCAGGGGCACAAAAGGCAACAAATGTTTTATCTGTGGAAAGCCTGGACATTTTGCAAAAAATTGTCCTCAGAATCAGAAGGGAGTAAAATTAATTTCAGAAATTCAAAATGAACTTCATTTTTCCATATTTGATTTAGAATCTGAATTTTCTGAACAAGAGGAGCCTACTGACACTACTCTATTGGCTTTACAGGTCCCCGAAGAAATCCTAAGTATTGGGCCTATTGCTCTGGCAAATAAAGACCAAAAAGAAGAGGAAGTTTATCCACAAACTCTTATTCATATCTTGTTGGATAAATATTCTAAACCTATTCCTCTTATTGCATTTTTTGATACAGGTGCCCATACTTCCATTATGAGGAAAGATATCTTACCAGACTCATATTGGATTTCAGAAGTAAACAAGTTTAGAGGAGCTGATGGAAATCTCTTTGAAACAAGATTTGTGACAAAAAATCCCATCACTCTCAAACTTCTCCCTGATTGCTGTGTAAGTTCAAAATTTCTGGGAGCAAATTTTACTGGTAAGGACTTGTTGTTAGGATTTGATCTTTACAAACAAAACAAGTATCTTATTACAGGAAATGGGATAAAATCAAAAAAGTTTTTTAAACCTTTTATTGAAATCCCAAAGCTGTATTTAATACAAGAAGAAAATGTTCCAATGGATCAACTCCAGCAGTTTCAAAAGCAGATCATTCAAGAATCATGCTCAACAAATCATCAAGAGTTTTTACAAAAGTGTGATCATCCTTCGTGGGAAAATTCTGAGTTTTTTATCCGACTTCATTTTAAGAAAAATGAGGATATCAATCCCACAAAAGCTAGTCATTCTGGAATGAATCCCAATGACACAAAGCTTGCAGAACAGGAATGCCAAGAGCTTTTGAAGTTTGGACTAATTGAGATTTCTCATTCTCAATGGGCATGCCAAGCATTTTATGTCAACAAAAGATCTGAACAGGTAAGAGGAAAAATGAGATTGGTAATTAATTACCAGCCTCTTAATATTTTCCTACTTGATGATAAATTCCCAATTCCCAACAGATTTACTATTTTCTCCCAGATATCCAAGGCAAAATGGTTTTCTAAATTTGATTTAAAATCTGGATTCTGGCAATTAGGAATTCATCCTGAAGATAGGTTTAAGACTGGATTTTGTATTCCGAATCATCATTTTCAATGGAAGGTGATGCCTTTTGGCCTGAAAACTGCACCTTCTCTTTTTCAAAAAGCGATGATAAGGATATTTCAGCCTATCTTACATTCCGCACTTGTTTACATTGATGATATTCTTCTTTTCAGTAATAATTTTGAAGAACATCTTGAGTTGCTTAAAGATTTTCATCATCTTGTTAAGCAATACGGGATCATGCTTTCTGAAAAGAAAATGTTTTTAGCTCAGCAAGAAATTTCATTCCTAGGCATGAAAATTGCTAAAGGGAAATGCACTCCTGAACAACATGTTAGACAATCCATTAAGGATTTCCCTGAAGAAAATCTTTCAAAAACCCAGGTCCAACAATTTCTTGGTGTTGTTAACTATGTCCGTGAATTTCTTCCCAAAGCTTCCAAGCATATTAGTCCTTTGACTAAAATGCTTAAAAAGAAACCTCCACCATGGGGTGTTTCACAAACCCAAGCAATCCAAATCCTCAAGAAGGCACTCCAAGATCTTCCTACCCTTCATATTCCATCAGATGGGAAAAAGATCTTACAAACAGATGCCAGTGATAAATATTGGGGAGCTGTACTACTTGAAGAAGATGAGCAGGGAACAAAGCATTGTTGTGGATTTGCTAGTGGAAAATTCAAAGTTTCCGAACAACATTATCATTCCACATTCAAAGAAATCCTTGCAGTCAAGAATGGTATAAAGAAATTCTCTTTTTTCCTTATATCCCATCATTTCTTGGTTGAAATGGATATGGGGTCATTTCCTAAAATGCTGCACTTTAAACAAAACACTGTCCCTAATCCACTTGACCTAAAAGCTTAAGCTGTTAGGGGAGGCCCAGTAACCGTACTTATAGATTAGGGGAGCAGTCACATGAATCCTACTACTCACACGCTTATTGGGCGCTAGTGAGATTCGAACCCCAGACCTTTAACACTTCACCCCTCCACGTTCTGGCTCTGATACCACTTGACCTAAAAGCTTAAGCTGTTAGGGGAGGCCCAGTAACCGTACTTATAGATTAGGGGAGCAGTCACATGAATCCTACTACTCACACGCTTATTGGGCGCTAGTGAGATTCGAACCCCAGACCTTTAACACTTCACCCCTCCACGTTCTGGCTCTGATACCAAATACCAGAGTGTCTGCTTAGATACCATATCAGGACCATAATTTGCTCTTTGAAGGTATTCCCGAACACAACAGCCTCTCTCTTGGGCTTTCAAAAGTTCAAGGGACTTTTATCACAAGAACAACTTATAGCAAAGCTATGGACATCTAAACAACCACGCAACTATGAGGATCTCTCGGCCTTCCCTGGTGAAAAATAGAAACTTAGAACTCCATGAAAGATATAAGCAAACTGAGGATTTTATTGATTTTTCTCGATGATTCCTTTACAATGAGAACTGGCCTCTATTTATAGAAATAGAATTTGGCCCTTCAGGATAAACGACCCTTCAGAAAAGTAAACAACAAACGACTCTTCGGAAAAGTAAATAGCAAACGACTCTTCGGAAAAGTAAATAGCAAACGACTCTTCGGAAAAGTAAATATCAAACGACTCTTCTACGTGGATTCTTCCATATCAACATCATTCCAGGCCCACTGGTAATCATCATCTGGGGTATCTGATGGTGTGGTAGCTGGATCTGTAATGTTAAGCATTTCAATGTGATGTTGATGTGCCTGTGCATTCTTCCTTCTATTCTCGATGCTTTTCCATTCTGTTCTATTTTTGAATTTGTAGGAAGAAACTGTTGAGGATGATCGAAAATCCTGTGATGTTCCTGTGTTATGATAAGGGTCTTGGGAATCTTGCATTACAGTGTCATTCATTTTGTCCTGATACTCTTTCTTTGCTCGTTTGATTCTGGTCCAATGAGGATGACTTGAGTGGTAGTTCCATGATCCATAGTGACCAGGCCATATTTCAGGAGGAATGCATCTGTTTTCCTGAAATATGTATCTCTGTGCTTCCTCATACTCATCATCAAGGTCTAAAATAGTATGATCCATTTCTTTATAAATTACTGCACTTGGACAGGATTGGACTTGGTTATTTTGCAAATTGCAAGGTCTATGGAAATGGAAAATAACATATTTAGACTGAGTTGAAAATAATCCAGACCAATATGTTAATGGTCGAAACCATTGCAGGAAAACTTGAAGGTTTGGATTTAATGGCTGATTAAAGAAAGGTGATTGAAATTCCATAAGAATATGATATTGATGGCAAAGACACCAAAAATACCATAATAATGATTTTGGAAAATCATCATGTCTGGCAATGAAAATTTGACAGAACGGATATTCAGGATTAGTTCCAAAGGGATTTAAGATTGATCCTCCATATGAACTGAATATTTCAAATTCATATTGATTTCGGATTCTTTCAATATCTTCTTTTTCCCATGGATGAGGAATTTGGTGAATATCTGGGGGTTCAGAACAAACAGGGGAGAACATGAAACAAGGTCGGTCTTGTTGGGGCAAAGGTTCTTTCCTTGAGAAGAAATCAGCAACAATGTTCTTTTTCCCTTTTATGTTTTTGACATCAAAAGAATATTGGGAAAACCATGCTGACCATCTAAGTAACTGAGGATTAGGGACAGTGTTTTGTTTAAAGTGCAGCATTTTAGGAAATGACCCCATATCCATTTCAACCAAGAAATGATGGGATATAAGGAAAAAAGAGAATTTCTTTATACCATTCTTGACTGCAAGGATTTCTTTGAATGTGGAATGATAATGTTGTTCGGAAACTTTGAATTTTCCACTAGCAAATCCACAACAATGCTTTGTTCCCTGCTCATCTTCTTCAAGTAGTACAGCTCCCCAATATTTATCACTGGCATCTGTTTGTAAGATCTTTTTCCCATCTGATGGAATATGAAGGGTAGGAAGATCTTGGAGTGCCTTCTTGAGGATTTGGATTGCTTGGGTTTGTGAAACACCCCATGGTGGAGGTTTCTTTTTAAGCATTTTAGTCAAAGGACTAATATGCTTGGAAGCTTTGGGAAGAAATTCACGGACATAGTTAACAACACCAAGAAATTGTTGGACCTGGGTTTTTGAAAGATTTTCTTCAGGGAAATCCTTAATGGATTGTCCAACATGTTGTTCAGGAGTGCATTTCCCTTTAGCAATTTTCATGCCTAGGAATGAAATTTCTTGCTGAGCTAAAAACATTTTCTTTTCAGAAAGCATGATCCCGTATTGCTTAACAAGATGATGAAAATCTTTAAGCAACTCAAGATGTTCTTCAAAATTATTACTGAAAAGAAGAATATCATCAATGTAAACAAGTGCGGAATGTAAGATAGGCTGAAATATCCTTATCATCGCTTTTTGAAAAAGAGAAGGTGCAGTTTTCAGGCCAAAAGGCATCACCTTCCATTGAAAATGATGATTCGGAATACAAAATCCAGTCTTAAACCTATCTTCAGGATGAATTCCTAATTGCCAGAATCCAGATTTTAAATCAAATTTAGAAAACCATTTTGCCTTGGATATCTGGGAGAAAATAGTAAATCTGTTGGGAATTGGGAATTTATCATCAAGTAGGAAAATATTAAGAGGCTGGTAATTAATTACCAATCTCATTTTTCCTCTTACCTGTTCAGATCTTTTGTTGACATAAAATGCTTGGCATGCCCATTGAGAATGAGAAATCTCAATTAGTCCAAACTTCAAAAGCTCTTGGCATTCCTGTTCTGCAAGCTTTGTGTGATTGGGATTCATTCCAGAATGACTAGCTTTTGTGGGATTGATATCCTCATTTTTCTTAAAATGAAGTCGGATAAAAAACTCAGAATTTTCCCACAAAGGATGATCACACTTTTGTAAAAACTCTTGATGATTTGTTGAGCATGATTCTTGAATGATCTGCTTTTGAAACTGCTGGAGTTGATCCATTGGAACATTTTCTTCTTGTATTAAATACAGCTTTGGGATTTCAATAAAAGGTTTAAAAAACTTTTTTGATTTTATCCCATTTCCTGTAATAAGATACTTGTTTTGTTTGTAAAGATCAAATCCTAACAACAAGTCCTTACCAGTAAAATTTGCTCCCAGAAATTTTGAACTTACACAGCAATCAGGGAGAAGTTTGAGAGTGATGGGATTTTTTGTCACAAATCTTGTTTCAAAGAGATTTCCATCAGCTCCTCTAAACTTGTTTACTTCTGAAATCCAATATGAGTCTGGTAAGATATCTTTCCTCATAATGGAAGTATGGGCACCTGTATCAAAAAATGCAATAAGAGGAATAGGTTTAGAATATTTATCCAACAAGATATGAATAAGAGTTTGTGGATAAACTTCCTCTTCTTTTTGGTCTTTATTTGCCAGAGCAATAGGCCCAATACTTAGGATTTCTTCGGGGACCTGTAAAGCCAATAGAGTAGTGTCAGTAGGCTCCTCTTGTTCAGAAAATTCAGATTCTAAATCAAATATGGAAAAATGAAGTTCATTTTGAATTTCTGAAATTAATTTTACTCCCTTCTGATTCTGAGGACAATTTTTTGCAAAATGTCCAGGCTTTCCACAGATAAAACATTTGTTGCCTTTTGTGCCCCTGAACCTTTTAGACTTTCGTCTGAAATATCTCCATTTCTTTCTGAAGGATTTTCTTGGAAAATTCTTATAGGTCTTGGTAAAGCTTTTGAACTTTTTGAATCTTCTGGATCCTTTTCTCCTCTGGGATGGAGTACAGGCTTGGCACTTTCCCTTGGTTATTAGCTCTGGCTTTTTGCAGGCTTGGTCCAAACAAACATCCCCTTTTAGATATTCTCGAATAACTTTTCTCTTATGACAAAGGTCATCAAGAGATAGGAAAACTGCTTGTTTGATTTGGCCAATGGTGAGATTTAAAACTGATCCATACTTATTATGGATATACATTTCTGCACCATCTGCAAGTGGCTTGGGAAGGGAACTGATAAACGGTTGTTTGAGATTGATATCTGCACCAAGAGAGTAAAATAACTTAATCATCTTTTGAAAATGTCTATTTAGATCTCGTCGATCATAAGATAAACATTTTATTTGAAAGAATTCTTTTCTTTTTGCTTCCTGGAATTCTCGGACATTTCCAAGAAATGTAAGATGGAGAATATGAATATTTTCCAGGAAATCTTGTTTGGTTAAAAAGAGCATTTTATCTGCATCTCCAATGGTTGTCCACCAATCCTTGAGGATTCCAGCCAGATGAGCTGTAAAAATTGATAAGATTTCAAAGTGAGATTCTTCTGTTAAATTTTGGGCAAGCATCCAAGCATGGAATTCATGGAACCTTGCTTCCCACTTCTCAGGTGGAATATTATCAATTGTAAACAGAGGTACTCCCTTTGATTTTGGAAAAGTAGCTCGCTGGGTTCGATCAAAGGATGTTTCTCCTTCCTCCTCATTTTCATCAGGTTCAACCACTTCTGGTTCTGGATCTGCCATGTGAATCTGAGGAATTGTGTCTTCTTCGGATGAGGATTCTGAAGTATCAACTGTTGAAATCGTGTCATCATCTGAAGAATTAGAAAGACTGCTTTCTTCGGAGCCTGTATCTGTAGAGGAATTATCATGAAATTCAGTATAAGTTGAAATATAGGGAACTGAATCTTCATGAAGTTCATCTAGCACTGTTGACAAGGGATTGTCATACACCCTAGTAACCTCATTTGCTTTTCTTTCCTGTTCAATAGAAAAAACAGGATTAGTATAAGTACTAAACATTAATGAAGCCGGAGGTTCTTGTTGAGAAGATGACGGCTGTTCTATGGCAGATTGTTTGGCTCTTCTTTCCCTTTCAGCTTCAGCCTTTCTCTGTTCTTTTTCAGCCATTTTCTTTGCTATTTCAGCATCCTTTTGAATTTGTTTATTTCTACGATATTCGCGCAAAGTTGCAGCAATATCAAAAGGTTTGGTAACCTGTGGCTGTGGTGTTGAAAAGTAAAGAGATGGTGATGGAGTAGTGACTTCTCCAAAATAGAAAGGTGTCGGCCAACTTTGAAGGGGTACTGCACCATACATGGGACCGACCTTAAAAAGAGGTGTGGAAGACCCTACATCATATGTAGGAACTTGTCCTGTGGTTTTCAGAACATGTAGCTGATTTTGAATAAACTTTATTTCTTTTTCTTTGTTGAGGATAAAATCAGCTAGAGTGGATGGATCAGAAGGCAAGATATACTTAAGTTCTTGAAGTCTTTTTTCAAAAACTTCAATCATGTGAGAAACCTGAGATTGGTGAGTTGATACAGTGGTATCAATTTGTTCAATCTTATCTTTGGCTTCTGAGATGTTCTTATGAATAGATAGAAGGGCAGTGTTTTGAACAAGAGAGTTCTCAGTCTGCCAATTTAGAACATCTTCTGTGGGATTTGGTCGAACAATTTCTCCACTTGGTAAAACTGTCGAAGAAGCATTTTGGATTTTTGGAGTATGTCTAGCACCATTTTTATGGAAAGTTTCCAACTTGGGAAAATCTGCTTCACTAAACATAAAGCATTCTTGAACCTGAAAAGTTGGAACTGGAAGTAATGGTTTAGGTTTACAAGATGGTTTAAGAGTCCATTCCTTTTTGGATTCTGGTGCTTCTTTGTCCAAAATATCAAGACACTTTTGATAATAAGGATGAAGATCCTTTTTTGAATATGAATCAGGTGTCTGAGAATTTTGTGGAATCCAATCAGAAGGAATTTGATAACCATTAAACCGACTTCTTTGAGAGACAAAGGTATCAGTATCTGGATCTTGTGGATTTAGATCTGGTTTGCAAGGTCGGGGTTCAACATGCTTTGATTTCGATTTTTTCTTACAAGATAAATCTGGTAAGTCAAAACCAAGAATATTCTCAAGTTGACATGAGTCACAAATGTTGCAAACATCAAAATAGATATGACCTGGAATAGGATCTTGAAACCATGAGACTGGGTATCCTTCATTGTCAAAATATTTGATAATATCTTGACTTCGATGTACTTGCTGAAGGTTCTGAGGATGATCATCATGTATTTCCCATTGTTTCTCAAACTCTGAGGGATAATACATAGGTACCTGTGCACACATAATAGAGGGATGAGATTTGGAAATCAAATCTTTAAAATGAGAATGATCAAATGAAATTGATGTTCTCCCTTCTTTGGTATGAGATATCCTTGAATTTGAAGATTCAAGGGGTTCATTTGCTTGAGTATGCAAATCTTCATAGTCTGTAATCCAGTCATTTGGTAATAACTGGATTAAATCTTGCTTTGAAATTTGCCGGGGAACATGGGTACAAGAAGCACCATTCTTCTCATCAACTCTTATTAAAAGAGCATGTTCTCCTCCTGGAATGGCCAGATCAAGGGCATGATTCTGAACACGATAGACCATCTGGTAATGGAGGGTTGCTGCGATGGCGTCTGACACTTGTTCTGCACCAATGATTTGTACCTGTACTTTAAGAGCTTCAAGCAGATGAGGATCTGCTAAGGACATGTTAAAATTTGGGAAAAGGGTGACAAAAACAGTTCCAGCATTTAATGTAGTTTCAGTTGTTGCAATACAAGCATGCTGGTATTGTTTGAATCTGGTATCCAATAGTGCAAGTCGAGCAACTATTGGGAGTCCTTTCCTTCCATGAAATGATAGGGAAATCCTGATAGCTCCAAAGTGTATATGGGTATAACCTTGCTGTGTCCATTGCATAGGGAAATCATTTGGAATATGCAAAGTTATAAACTGTTCTTTCCTGGTAGCAGGAATTGGATGTTGATCAACCTTAGATGCTTGAATGTATTCTTTAACTCCTTTTGGATGTGATCTTATTAAGGATTTAATAACACGAGTAGGAGAAAAAGATTGTTTACCGTAAGCACTATAAGGATTGATAGTCGGAATAGAGGTGGGATTAACCACCTCTGGTTCAATAGAAACTTCATACAAATAATCTAATTTATTACTATGTACTGTCTTTATTTCTAATCCATTATTAGTAGTAAGAGAAGAAGACTTAGAAGACGAAGAAGCCATATCTTAAACACGACTAATACTTAGATCTTGATTAATAACAACTTTCTTTGTGGATTTTCCTATATCTTTTTTCACACGTTCCTCCGAGGAAATTACACTAATACGATGATATAACAAATCTATCTTTACTTGCCTACTTACAATACTGTAAGACCACTGATTAAGATATTCGGAGTACTGAACTATTTCAGCTTGGTACCGCCCAATACTTTCATAACATTAGACACTTTTGATAATAAAATTTCAATTTGTTCTCTTACAATTTCGAGAGTACATTCCTACTTGCTTGGCAAGGGTTATTTGAGCAACCACGCGTGACGTCCTTGGTTGTTCATCCGGCCTATCTACTTGAGTAACCACCTCAATTGGAGTCGCCGTTCTACCGCCTTGAATCGAGTTGAGTCGTCCCTCTTGGTTCTAGGTTCCGTAATCCAAACGGTTGAGTATCCCTCTAGGTCCTTGGGCAATCGTGCTACGTGTCTCGGAACGAGTTGACCGAGGAACGTATCAGTTGGCTTCAGAGCTGGTTGAGGTATCAAGTCGTTATATCCTCTTACTTGTTCTTGTCTAGTTCGTTTTAGGGTTCCTATTTTTCCGCTGTCTTGTTTGTTTGTTGCATCGCTAGTTGTTTCTTCGTTGTTCACAAATCTGTCCGAAGTTGTTTTGCCATTGGCGTCGTCAATTTCTGTCCGTTTTGTGTTCAATCATTGTGTTTTACAATCGGGCCGTAGTTGGATTTTACTTATGTGTCAAATCTGTCCGAGTTTATTCCCTTGTTGCGCCGAATTTCTGTCCGTGTTTGTACCCTGTCGCGAGTCGTCAATATTCTGTCCATTCTTGTGTTGGTTCGTTGTCTTGAATCTCCCCATAATTGTGTCCACAAATCTGTCCAAGTGCGTCTTCTAGTTCCGTCCATAGTGCCTTGAAATTCTGTCTTGTGTTCCATCGTTGGCTTGTCTATTGCTGTCCATGATTTCTGGTATCATTGTTTTGAGTTATCCAACTTGTTTACTAGGTTTTTCAAATCTGAATTGTGGTGAAACTTGTTGGTATTTGTGAATCTTGAGAGAACCTACAAGAATCTTGAGTTTCTCGACCACAATCTTGAAATTCTTGAAGTTCTTGATAACTTCCTTGAAAGTTCTTGAAGGATCTTGAAGTTCTTGAAGATTCCTTGTGCGTGTGAATTGGCTGAACCAAATCCGGAAAATAGTCCAATCGGCCAAGCTTGTGTTGTGTTGTTCGTATAAGTCAAAAAAAAAAAAAAAAGAAACGAAAAACAAGAAAGAAAGTCCGAAGTTTATTGCCAAAATCAATCACGGATTACATCTTGTATCCAAGACTACAAAAAGGAAAAAAAGATTTCAAAAGTTTCGGTCCACTACTACTTCTTGAAGTTCTTGAACCTCTTGATTCTTGGAAATTTGTTTCGTCCGTCTAGCGAACAATTTCTTGTACTCTCGAGCATTGGTGAAAGGCTTTCTTGGAGTCTTTGCTTCTATCTAGGGAATATCTTGGGTAACCCATTGGGGGGGAGCCTGAGGAGGGTTGATTGCGTCACGTTGTTGAGATTCCATCTAGTTGCTATTGTCTTGAACAAACATCCGAAACTGCCTTGGGTGTGTTTGAACAGAAAATCCGAGCTTGACCTTGTGCTTGCAAGTTAAGGCTAACGTGGGTGGGTCTTTAATAGCCTACCTTCCAACCGTACAAAAGGTTTCCAACCGAATTGTTCTTTCGGGAGTTGGAAGTGACAAAGTGTGCAGTCTCATCATTGATGGTAGTAGTTGCACCAATGTAGCAAGTTTGCCCATGGTAGAGGACTTCCAACGACTAGACATCCACACCCGTACCGACTACAATGGCTAAGCGAAGATGGTGAAGTACGTGTCTACAAACAGGTACGTCTTCCTTTCTCCATTGGCAACTACATTGACGAAGTTGTTTGTGATGTTGTCCCCATGCATGCTACCCATGTAATTTTAGGAAGACCCTGGCAATTTGATAAGCATGTCACTTTTGATGGTAGATCTAATAAGTACACTCTCTTGCACAATGGAACGAGAATGTGACTTAGACCGACAAAAGAGGAAACAAAAGACGGCCGAATCTGGAAATTGCTCCACTTCCACAAATGAGCATTCGGCCAAGGGTCATACACTGATTAAATCAAGCACTAGGAAGCAAAACGTGATAATCAAGGCTAAGGAAGTTAGGAAATGTGTGAATTCTGATCAGCCTGTATTACTCATGATTTGCAAACATGTACTCTTGAATGTTGATGAACTCGATAGGGCATTGCCTTCGGGAGTAGTTGCTTTGTCGCAGGTTAAGCAAGGAGAGAATGAGTTGATCATGGCATGCTCCATCCCTAACTCCATTGGTGAATATCAGAATCTTCATGAAGTTTGCCTCTTAAGTGTTGTATCCCTTTACGATCCATTGGTATTTAACTTCACCCATGAGTCTGTTTTGCTTGTTGGGAGGAGTAATGGAGTTTCAATGGGGGTTCTTGCGGTTGAATCTTGTCCTATGCCTTCTTACCCTTTTGCAACAAGTGTTCCAAGTGATGATCAGTCTAATGCAGTTGAACGTGTTCAAAGTGTTCTTCATTATATCAGTTGCATTTTGGAGGATCCAAAAAGATGTAACCGAAGCTATATGCGTTATCTTCGAGGAGTCATTGGAGTAAAGCCATGAGTTTTTCTTGGCTGGCTGTGAGCATTTTCAAACTGACCAAGAGACATGTGCACCGCATTATAATAATCATGACGTATGCAAGTATCATTCAATCTAAGAGGGCCAATATGTGGTGGCATTAGATTTGAGGTTTCGTACTCCAACTCTTGCTAGTATCATTCATTTCCATCCAGATTTGAGGACAAATCCTTCTCAAGTGGAGGGGACTGATGTGTGCACGGATGGCGGCCTTGACTGAAGGCTTCCATAGGAACATTGAAGGCTTGGAAGTTGCTAATCAAGGCATCTACACATTGATCCAAGTCAAGGAAGCATCAAGCGCGGCCTTAGCTACTTGGGCCGAGCACTAGGAATGTTAGCATTGTTAGTCGTATGAGTTGTTAGTTGGTTTTGATCATTATCGAGTCATTAGTTGTTAGTTGGTTTGTTAGTCGTGTTTTAATTAATAGTTTATTAGTTATTGGAGTCAAACAATCGGCCCACTCATGTTCAAGAGTGGATCGAGCTCCTTTTCTAGTTTAGGTTGGTGGGCCGCCAATCCTTGACCACAAAGGTTTCTAGCCTATAAAAAGGCGCCTTTTGTACCAGCAAAGGTTAGACACTTTTGATAATAAAATTTCAATTTGTTCTCTTACAATTTCGAGAGTACATTCCTACTTGCTTGGCAAGGGTTATTTGAGCAACCACGCGTGACGTCCTTGGTTGTTCATCCGGCCTATCTACTTGAGTAACCACCTCAATTGGAGTCGCCGTTCTACCGCCTTGAATCGAGTTGAGTCGTCCCTCTTGGTTCTAGGTTCCGTAATCCAAACGGTTGAGTATCCCTCTAGGTCCTTGGGCAATCGTGCTACGTGTCTCGGAACGAGTTGACCGAGGAACGTATCAGTTGGCTTCAGAGCTGGTTGAGGTATCAAGTCGTTATATCCTCTTACTTGTTCTTGTCTAGTTCGTTTTAGGGTTCCTATTTTTCCGCTGTCTTGTTTGTTTGTTGCATCGCTAGTTGTTTCTTCGTTGTTCACAAATCTGTCCGAAGTTGTTTTGCCATTGGCGTCGTCAATTTCTGTCCGTTTTGTGTTCAATCATTGTGTTTTGCAATCGGGCCGTAGTTGGATTTTACTTATGTGTCAAATCTGTCCGAGTTTATTCCCTTGTTGCGCCGAATTTCTGTCCGTGTTTGTACCCTGTCGCGAGTCGTCAATATTCTGTCCGTTCTTGTGTTGGTTCGTTGTCTTGAATCTCCCCATAATTGTGTCCACAAATCTGTCCAAGTGCGTCTTCTAGTTCCGTCCATAGTGCCTTGAAATTCTGTCTTGTGTTCCATCGTTGGCTTGTCTATTGCTGTCCATGATTTCTGGTATCATTGTTTTGAGTTATCCAACTTGTTTACTAGGTTTTTCAAATCTGAATTGTGGTGAAACTTGTTGGTATTTGTGAATCTTGAGAGAACCTACAAGAATCTTGAGTTTCTCGACCACAATCTTGAAATTCTTGAAGTTCTTGATAACTTCCTTGAAAGTTCTTGAAGGATCTTGAAGTTCTTGAAGATTCCTTGTGCGTGTGAATTGGCTGAACCAAATCCGGAAAATAGTCCAATCGGCCAAGCTTGTGTTGTGTTGTTCGTATAAGTCAAAAAAAAAAAAAAAAGAAACGAAAAACAAGAAAGAAAGTCCGAAGTTTATTGCCAAAATCAATCACGGATTACATCTTGTATCCAAGACTACAAAAAGGAAAAAAAGATTTCAAAAGTTTCGGTCCACTACTACTTCTTGAAGTTCTTGAACCTCTTGATTCTTGGAAATTTGTTTCGTCCGTCTAGCGAACAATTTCTTGTACTCTCGAGCATTGGTGAAAGGCTTTCTTGGAGTCTTTGCTTCTATCTAGGGAATATCTTGGGTAACCCATTGGGGGGGAGCCTGAGGAGGGTTGATTGCGTCACGTTGTTGAGATTCCATCTAGTTGCTATTGTCTTGAACAAACATCCGAAACTGCCTTGGGTGTGTTTGAACAGAAAATCCGAGCTTGACCTTGTGCTTGCAAGTTAAGGCTAACGTGGGTGGGTCTTTAATAGCCTACCTTCCAACCGTACAAAAGGTTTCCAACCGAATTGTTCTTTCGGGAGTTGGAAGTGACAAAGTGTGCAGTCTCATCATTGATGGTAGTAGTTGCACCAATGTAGCAAGTTTGCCCATGGTAGAGGACTTCCAACGACTAGACATCCACACCCGTACCGACTACAATGGCTAAGCGAAGATGGTGAAGTACGTGTCTACAAACAGGTACGTCTTCCTTTCTCCATTGGCAACTACATTGACGAAGTTGTTTGTGATGTTGTCCCCATGCATGCTACCCATGTAATTTTAGGAAGACCCTGGCAATTTGATAAGCATGTCACTTTTGATGGTAGATCTAATAAGTACACTCTCTTGCACAATGGAACGAGAATGTGACTTAGACCGACAAAAGAGGAAACAAAAGACGGCCGAATCTGGAAATTGCTCCACTTCCACAAATGAGCATTCGGCCAAGGGTCATACACTGATTAAATCAAGCACTAGGAAGCAAAACGTGATAATCAAGGCTAAGGAAGTTAGGAAATGTGTGAATTCTGATCAGCCTGTATTACTCATGATTTGCAAACATGTACTCTTGAATGTTGATGAACTCGATAGGGCATTGCCTTCGGGAGTAGTTGCTTTGTCGCAGGTTAAGCAAGGAGAGAATGAGTTGATCATGGCATGCTCCATCCCTAACTCCATTGGTGAATATCAGAATCTTCATGAAGTTTGCCTCTTAAGTGTTGTATCCCTTTACGATCCATTGGTATTTAACTTCACCCATGAGTCTGTTTTGCTTGTTGGGAGGAGTAATGGAGTTTCAATGGGGGTTCTTGCGGTTGAATCTTGTCCTATGCCTTCTTACCCTTTTGCAACAAGTGTTCCAAGTGATGATCAGTCTAATGCAGTTGAACGTGTTCAAAGTGTTCTTCATTATATCAGTTGCATTTTGGAGGATCCAAAAAGATGTAACCGAAGCTATATGCGTTATCTTCGAGGAGTCATTGGAGTAAAGCCATGAGTTTTTCTTGGCTGGCTGTGAGCATTTTCAAACTGACCAAGAGACATGTGCACCGCATTATAATAATCATGACGTATGCAAGTATCATTCAATCTAAGAGGGCCAATATGTGGTGGCATTAGATTTGAGGTTTCGTACTCCAACTCTTGCTAGTATCATTCATTTCCATCCAGATTTGAGGACAAATCCTTCTCAAGTGGAGGGGACTGATGTGTGCACGGATGGCGGCCTTGACTCAAGGCTTCCATAGGAACATTGAAGGCTTGGAAGTTGCTAATCAAGGCATCTACACATTGATCCAAGTCAAGGAAGCATCAAGCGCGGCCTTAGCTACTTGGGCCGAGCACTAGGAATGTTAGCATTGTTAGTCGTATGAGTTGTTAGTTGGTTTTGATCATTATCGAGTCATTAGTTGTTAGTTGGTTTGTTAGTCGTGTTTTAATTAATAGTTTATTAGTTATTGGAGTCAAACAATCGGCCCACTCATGTTCAAGAGTGGATCGAGCTCCTTTTCTAGTTTAGGTTGGTGGGCCGCCAATCCTTGACCACAAAGGTTTCTAGCCTATAAAAAGGCGCCTTTTGTACCAGCAAAGGTTAGACACTTTTGATAATAAAATTTCAATTTGTTCTCTTACAATTTCGAGAGTACATTCCTACTTGCTTGGCAAGGGTTATTTGAGCAACCACGCGTGACGTCCTTGGTTGTTCATCCGGCCTATCTACTTGAGTAACCACCTCAATTGGAGTCGCCGTTCTACCGCCTTGAATCGAGTTGAGTCGTCCCTCTTGGTTCTAGGTTCCGTAATCCAAACGGTTGAGTATCCCTCTAGGTCCTTGGGCAATCGTGCTACGTGTCTCGGAACGAGTTGACCGAGGAACGTATCAGTTGGCTTCAGAGCTGGTTGAGGTATCAAGTCGTTATATCCTCTTACTTGTTCTTGTCTAGTTCGTTTTAGGGTTCCTATTTTTCCGCTGTCTTGTTTGTTTGTTGCATCGCTAGTTGTTTCTTCGTTGTTCACAAATCTGTCCGAAGTTGTTTTGCCATTGGCGTCGTCAATTTCTGTCCGTTTTGTGTTCAATCATTGTGTTTTGCAATCGGGCCGTAGTTGGATTTTACTTATGTGTCAAATCTGTCCGAGTTTATTCCCTTGTTGCGCCGAATTTCTGTCCGTGTTTGTACCCTGTCGCGAGTCGTCAATATTCTGTCCGTTCTTGTGTTGGTTCGTTGTCTTGAATCTCCCCATAATTGTGTCCACAAATCTGTCCAAGTGCGTCTTCTAGTTCCGTCCATAGTGCCTTGAAATTCTGTCTTGTGTTCCATCGTTGGCTTGTCTATTGCTGTCCATGATTTCTGGTATCATTGTTTTGAGTTATCCAACTTGTTTACTAGGTTTTTCAAATCTGAATTGTGGTGAAACTTGTTGGTATTTGTGAATCTTGAGAGAACCTACAAGAATCTTGAGTTTCTCGACCACAATCTTGAAATTCTTGAAGTTCTTGATAACTTCCTTGAAAGTTCTTGAAGGATCTTGAAGTTCTTGAAGATTCCTTGTGCGTGTGAATTGGCTGAACCAAATCCGGAAAATAGTCCAATCGGCCAAGCTTGTGTTGTGTTGTTCGTATAAGTCAAAAAAAAAAAAAAAAGAAACGAAAAACAAGAAAGAAAGTCCGAAGTTTATTGCCAAAATCAATCACGGATTACATCTTGTATCCAAGACTACAAAAAGGAAAAAAAGATTTCAAAAGTTTCGGTCCACTACTACTTCTTGAAGTTCTTGAACCTCTTGATTCTTGGAAATTTGTTTCGTCCGTCTAGCGAACAATTTCTTGTACTCTCGAGCATTGGTGAAAGGCTTTCTTGGAGTCTTTGCTTCTATCTAGGGAATATCTTGGGTAACCCATTGGGGGGGAGCCTGAGGAGGGTTGATTGCGTCACGTTGTTGAGATTCCATCTAGTTGCTATTGTCTTGAACAAACATCCGAAACTGCCTTGGGTGTGTTTGAACAGAAAATCCGAGCTTGACCTTGTGCTTGCAAGTTAAGGCTAACGTGGGTGGGTCTTTAATAGCCTACCTTCCAACCGTACAAAAGGTTTCCAACCGAATTGTTCTTTCGGGAGTTGGAAGTGACAAAGTGTGCAGTCTCATCATTGATGGTAGTAGTTGCACCAATGTAGCAAGTTTGCCCATGGTAGAGGACTTCCAACGACTAGACATCCACACCCGTACCGACTACAATGGCTAAGCGAAGATGGTGAAGTACGTGTCTACAAACAGGTACGTCTTCCTTTCTCCATTGGCAACTACATTGACGAAGTTGTTTGTGATGTTGTCCCCATGCATGCTACCCATGTAATTTTAGGAAGACCCTGGCAATTTGATAAGCATGTCACTTTTGATGGTAGATCTAATAAGTACACTCTCTTGCACAATGGAACGAGAATGTGACTTAGACCGACAAAAGAGGAAACAAAAGACGGCCGAATCTGGAAATTGCTCCACTTCCACAAATGAGCATTCGGCCAAGGGTCATACACTGATTAAATCAAGCACTAGGAAGCAAAACGTGATAATCAAGGCTAAGGAAGTTAGGAAATGTGTGAATTCTGATCAGCCTGTATTACTCATGATTTGCAAACATGTACTCTTGAATGTTGATGAACTCGATAGGGCATTGCCTTCGGGAGTAGTTGCTTTGTCGCAGGTTAAGCAAGGAGAGAATGAGTTGATCATGGCATGCTCCATCCCTAACTCCATTGGTGAATATCAGAATCTTCATGAAGTTTGCCTCTTAAGTGTTGTATCCCTTTACGATCCATTGGTATTTAACTTCACCCATGAGTCTGTTTTGCTTGTTGGGAGGAGTAATGGAGTTTCAATGGGGGTTCTTGCGGTTGAATCTTGTCCTATGCCTTCTTACCCTTTTGCAACAAGTGTTCCAAGTGATGATCAGTCTAATGCAGTTGAACGTGTTCAAAGTGTTCTTCATTATATCAGTTGCATTTTGGAGGATCCAAAAAGATGTAACCGAAGCTATATGCGTTATCTTCGAGGAGTCATTGGAGTAAAGCCATGAGTTTTTCTTGGCTGGCTGTGAGCATTTTCAAACTGACCAAGAGACATGTGCACCGCATTATAATAATCATGACGTATGCAAGTATCATTCAATCTAAGAGGGCCAATATGTGGTGGCATTAGATTTGAGGTTTCGTACTCCAACTCTTGCTAGTATCATTCATTTCCATCCAGATTTGAGGACAAATCCTTCTCAAGTGGAGGGGACTGATGTGTGCACGGATGGCGGCCTTGACTGAAGGCTTCCATAGGAACATTGAAGGCTTGGAAGTTGCTAATCAAGGCATCTACACATTGATCCAAGTCAAGGAAGCATCAAGCGCGGCCTTAGCTACTTGGGCCGAGCACTAGGAATGTTAGCATTGTTAGTCGTATGAGTTGTTAGTTGGTTTTGATCATTATCGAGTCATTAGTTGTTAGTTGGTTTGTTAGTCGTGTTTTAATTAATAGTTTATTAGTTATTGGAGTCAAACAATCGGCCCACTCATGTTCAAGAGTGGATCGAGCTCCTTTTCTAGTTTAGGTTGGTGGGCCGCCAATCCTTGACCACAAAGGTTTCTAGCCTATAAAAAGGCGCCTTTTGTACCAGCAAAGGTTAGACACTTTTGATAATAAAATTTCAATTTGTTCTCTTACAATTTCGAGAGTACATTCCTACTTGCTTGGCAAGGGTTATTTGAGCAACCACGCGTGACGTCCTTGGTTGTTCATCCGGCCTATCTACTTGAGTAACCACCTCAATTGGAGTCGCCGTTCTACCGCCTTGAATCGAGTTGAGTCGTCCCTCTTGGTTCTAGGTTCCGTAATCCAAACGGTTGAGTATCCCTCTAGGTCCTTGGGCAATCGTGCTACGTGTCTCGGAACGAGTTGACCGAGGAACGTATCAGTTGGCTTCAGAGCTGGTTGAGGTATCAAGTCGTTATATCCTCTTACTTGTTCTTGTCTAGTTCGTTTTAGGGTTCCTATTTTTCCGCTGTCTTGTTTGTTTGTTGCATCGCTAGTTGTTTCTTCGTTGTTCACAAATCTGTCCGAAGTTGTTTTGCCATTGGCGTCGTCAATTTCTGTCCGTTTTGTGTTCAATCATTGTGTTTTGCAATCGGGCCGTAGTTGGATTTTACTTATGTGTCAAATCTGTCCGAGTTTATTCCCTTGTTGCGCCGAATTTCTGTCCGTGTTTGTACCCTGTCGCGAGTCGTCAATATTCTGTCCGTTCTTGTGTTGGTTCGTTGTCTTGAATCTCCCCATAATTGTGTCCACAAATCTGTCCAAGTGCGTCTTCTAGTTCCGTCCATAGTGCCTTGAAATTCTGTCTTGTGTTCCATCGTTGGCTTGTCTATTGCTGTCCATGATTTCTGGTATCATTGTTTTGAGTTATCCAACTTGTTTACTAGGTTTTTCAAATCTGAATTGTGGTGAAACTTGTTGGTATTTGTGAATCTTGAGAGAACCTACAAGAATCTTGAGTTTCTCGACCACAATCTTGAAATTCTTGAAGTTCTTGATAACTTCCTTGAAAGTTCTTGAAGGATCTTGAAGTTCTTGAAGATTCCTTGTGCGTGTGAATTGGCTGAACCAAATCCGGAAAATAGTCCAATCGGCCAAGCTTGTGTTGTGTTGTTCGTATAAGTCAAAAAAAAAAAAAAAAGAAACGAAAAACAAGAAAGAAAGTCCGAAGTTTATTGCCAAAATCAATCACGGATTACATCTTGTATCCAAGACTACAAAAAGGAAAAAAAGATTTCAAAAGTTTCGGTCCACTACTACTTCTTGAAGTTCTTGAACCTCTTGATTCTTGGAAATTTGTTTCGTCCGTCTAGCGAACAATTTCTTGTACTCTCGAGCATTGGTGAAAGGCTTTCTTGGAGTCTTTGCTTCTATCTAGGGAATATCTTGGGTAACCCATTGGGGGGGAGCCTGAGGAGGGTTGATTGCGTCACGTTGTTGAGATTCCATCTAGTTGCTATTGTCTTGAACAAACATCCGAAACTGCCTTGGGTGTGTTTGAACAGAAAATCCGAGCTTGACCTTGTGCTTGCAAGTTAAGGCTAACGTGGGTGGGTCTTTAATAGCCTACCTTCCAACCGTACAAAAGGTTTCCAACCGAATTGTTCTTTCGGGAGTTGGAAGTGACAAAGTGTGCAGTCTCATCATTGATGGTAGTAGTTGCACCAATGTAGCAAGTTTGCCCATGGTAGAGGACTTCCAACGACTAGACATCCACACCCGTACCGACTACAATGGCTAAGCGAAGATGGTGAAGTACGTGTCTACAAACAGGTACGTCTTCCTTTCTCCATTGGCAACTACATTGACGAAGTTGTTTGTGATGTTGTCCCCATGCATGCTACCCATGTAATTTTAGGAAGACCCTGGCAATTTGATAAGCATGTCACTTTTGATGGTAGATCTAATAAGTACACTCTCTTGCACAATGGAACGAGAATGTGACTTAGACCGACAAAAGAGGAAACAAAAGACGGCCGAATCTGGAAATTGCTCCACTTCCACAAATGAGCATTCGGCCAAGGGTCATACACTGATTAAATCAAGCACTAGGAAGCAAAACGTGATAATCAAGGCTAAGGAAGTTAGGAAATGTGTGAATTCTGATCAGCCTGTATTACTCATGATTTGCAAACATGTACTCTTGAATGTTGATGAACTCGATAGGGCATTGCCTTCGGGAGTAGTTGCTTTGTCGCAGGTTAAGCAAGGAGAGAATGAGTTGATCATGGCATGCTCCATCCCTAACTCCATTGGTGAATATCAGAATCTTCATGAAGTTTGCCTCTTAAGTGTTGTATCCCTTTACGATCCATTGGTATTTAACTTCACCCATGAGTCTGTTTTGCTTGTTGGGAGGAGTAATGGAGTTTCAATGGGGGTTCTTGCGGTTGAATCTTGTCCTATGCCTTCTTACCCTTTTGCAACAAGTGTTCCAAGTGATGATCAGTCTAATGCAGTTGAACGTGTTCAAAGTGTTCTTCATTATATCAGTTGCATTTTGGAGGATCCAAAAAGATGTAACCGAAGCTATATGCGTTATCTTCGAGGAGTCATTGGAGTAAAGCCATGAGTTTTTCTTGGCTGGCTGTGAGCATTTTCAAACTGACCAAGAGACATGTGCACCGCATTATAATAATCATGACGTATGCAAGTATCATTCAATCTAAGAGGGCCAATATGTGGTGGCATTAGATTTGAGGTTTCGTACTCCAACTCTTGCTAGTATCATTCATTTCCATCCAGATTTGAGGACAAATCCTTCTCAAGTGGAGGGGACTGATGTGTGCACGGATGGCGGCCTTGACTCAAGGCTTCCATAGGAACATTGAAGGCTTGGAAGTTGCTAATCAAGGCATCTACACATTGATCCAAGTCAAGGAAGCATCAAGCGCGGCCTTAGCTACTTGGGCCGAGCACTAGGAATGTTAGCATTGTTAGTCGTATGAGTTGTTAGTTGGTTTTGATCATTATCGAGTCATTAGTTGTTAGTTGGTTTGTTAGTCGTGTTTTAATTAATAGTTTATTAGTTATTGGAGTCAAACAATCGGCCCACTCATGTTCAAGAGTGGATCGAGCTCCTTTTCTAGTTTAGGTTGGTGGGCCGCCAATCCTTGACCACAAAGGTTTCTAGCCTATAAAAAGGCGCCTTTTGTACCAGCAAAGGTTAGACACTTTTGATAATAAAATTTCAATTTGTTCTCTTACAATTTCGAGAGTACATTCCTACTTGCTTGGCAAGGGTTATTTGAGCAACCACGCGTGACGTCCTTGGTTGTTCATCCGGCCTATCTACTTGAGTAACCACCTCAATTGGAGTCGCCGTTCTACCGCCTTGAATCGAGTTGAGTCGTCCCTCTTGGTTCTAGGTTCCGTAATCCAAACGGTTGAGTATCCCTCTAGGTCCTTGGGCAATCGTGCTACGTGTCTCGGAACGAGTTGACCGAGGAACGTATCAGTTGGCTTCAGAGCTGGTTGAGGTATCAAGTCGTTATATCCTCTTACTTGTTCTTGTCTAGTTCGTTTTAGGGTTCCTATTTTTCCGCTGTCTTGTTTGTTTGTTGCATCGCTAGTTGTTTCTTCGTTGTTCACAAATCTGTCCGAAGTTGTTTTGCCATTGGCGTCGTCAATTTCTGTCCGTTTTGTGTTCAATCATTGTGTTTTGCAATCGGGCCGTAGTTGGATTTTACTTATGTGTCAAATCTGTCCGAGTTTATTCCCTTGTTGCGCCGAATTTCTGTCCGTGTTTGTACCCTGTCGCGAGTCGTCAATATTCTGTCCGTTCTTGTGTTGGTTCGTTGTCTTGAATCTCCCCATAATTGTGTCCACAAATCTGTCCAAGTGCGTCTTCTAGTTCCGTCCATAGTGCCTTGAAATTCTGTCTTGTGTTCCATCGTTGGCTTGTCTATTGCTGTCCATGATTTCTGGTATCATTGTTTTGAGTTATCCAACTTGTTTACTAGGTTTTTCAAATCTGAATTGTGGTGAAACTTGTTGGTATTTGTGAATCTTGAGAGAACCTACAAGAATCTTGAGTTTCTCGACCACAATCTTGAAATTCTTGAAGTTCTTGATAACTTCCTTGAAAGTTCTTGAAGGATCTTGAAGTTCTTGAAGATTCCTTGTGCGTGTGAATTGGCTGAACCAAATCCGGAAAATAGTCCAATCGGCCAAGCTTGTGTTGTGTTGTTCGTATAAGTCAAAAAAAAAAAAAAAAGAAACGAAAAACAAGAAAGAAAGTCCGAAGTTTATTGCCAAAATCAATCACGGATTACATCTTGTATCCAAGACTACAAAAAGGAAAAAAAGATTTCAAAAGTTTCGGTCCACTACTACTTCTTGAAGTTCTTGAACCTCTTGATTCTTGGAAATTTGTTTCGTCCGTCTAGCGAACAATTTCTTGTACTCTCGAGCATTGGTGAAAGGCTTTCTTGGAGTCTTTGCTTCTATCTAGGGAATATCTTGGGTAACCCATTGGGGGGGAGCCTGAGGAGGGTTGATTGCGTCACGTTGTTGAGATTCCATCTAGTTGCTATTGTCTTGAACAAACATCCGAAACTGCCTTGGGTGTGTTTGAACAGAAAATCCGAGCTTGACCTTGTGCTTGCAAGTTAAGGCTAACGTGGGTGGGTCTTTAATAGCCTACCTTCCAACCGTACAAAAGGTTTCCAACCGAATTGTTCTTTCGGGAGTTGGAAGTGACAAAGTGTGCAGTCTCATCATTGATGGTAGTAGTTGCACCAATGTAGCAAGTTTGCCCATGGTAGAGGACTTCCAACGACTAGACATCCACACCCGTACCGACTACAATGGCTAAGCGAAGATGGTGAAGTACGTGTCTACAAACAGGTACGTCTTCCTTTCTCCATTGGCAACTACATTGACGAAGTTGTTTGTGATGTTGTCCCCATGCATGCTACCCATGTAATTTTAGGAAGACCCTGGCAATTTGATAAGCATGTCACTTTTGATGGTAGATCTAATAAGTACACTCTCTTGCACAATGGAACGAGAATGTGACTTAGACCGACAAAAGAGGAAACAAAAGACGGCCGAATCTGGAAATTGCTCCACTTCCACAAATGAGCATTCGGCCAAGGGTCATACACTGATTAAATCAAGCACTAGGAAGCAAAACGTGATAATCAAGGCTAAGGAAGTTAGGAAATGTGTGAATTCTGATCAGCCTGTATTACTCATGATTTGCAAACATGTACTCTTGAATGTTGATGAACTCGATAGGGCATTGCCTTCGGGAGTAGTTGCTTTGTCGCAGGTTAAGCAAGGAGAGAATGAGTTGATCATGGCATGCTCCATCCCTAACTCCATTGGTGAATATCAGAATCTTCATGAAGTTTGCCTCTTAAGTGTTGTATCCCTTTACGATCCATTGGTATTTAACTTCACCCATGAGTCTGTTTTGCTTGTTGGGAGGAGTAATGGAGTTTCAATGGGGGTTCTTGCGGTTGAATCTTGTCCTATGCCTTCTTACCCTTTTGCAACAAGTGTTCCAAGTGATGATCAGTCTAATGCAGTTGAACGTGTTCAAAGTGTTCTTCATTATATCAGTTGCATTTTGGAGGATCCAAAAAGATGTAACCGAAGCTATATGCGTTATCTTCGAGGAGTCATTGGAGTAAAGCCATGAGTTTTTCTTGGCTGGCTGTGAGCATTTTCAAACTGACCAAGAGACATGTGCACCGCATTATAATAATCATGACGTATGCAAGTATCATTCAATCTAAGAGGGCCAATATGTGGTGGCATTAGATTTGAGGTTTCGTACTCCAACTCTTGCTAGTATCATTCATTTCCATCCAGATTTGAGGACAAATCCTTCTCAAGTGGAGGGGACTGATGTGTGCACGGATGGCGGCCTTGACTCAAGGCTTCCATAGGAACATTGAAGGCTTGGAAGTTGCTAATCAAGGCATCTACACATTGATCCAAGTCAAGGAAGCATCAAGCGCGGCCTTAGCTACTTGGGCCGAGCACTAGGAATGTTAGCATTGTTAGTCGTATGAGTTGTTAGTTGGTTTTGATCATTATCGAGTCATTAGTTGTTAGTTGGTTTGTTAGTCGTGTTTTAATTAATAGTTTATTAGTTATTGGAGTCAAACAATCGGCCCACTCATGTTCAAGAGTGGATCGAGCTCCTTTTCTAGTTTAGGTTGGTGGGCCGCCAATCCTTGACCACAAAGGTTTCTAGCCTATAAAAAGGCGCCTTTTGTACCAGCAAAGGTTAGACACTTTTGATAATAAAATTTCAATTTGTTCTCTTACAATTTCGAGAGTACATTCCTACTTGCTTGGCAAGGGTTATTTGAGCAACCACGCGTGACGTCCTTGGTTGTTCATCCGGCCTATCTACTTGAGTAACCACCTCAATTGGAGTCGCCGTTCTACCGCCTTGAATCGAGTTGAGTCGTCCCTCTTGGTTCTAGGTTCCGTAATCCAAACGGTTGAGTATCCCTCTAGGTCCTTGGGCAATCGTGCTACGTGTCTCGGAACGAGTTGACCGAGGAACGTATCAGTTGGCTTCAGAGCTGGTTGAGGTATCAAGTCGTTATATCCTCTTACTTGTTCTTGTCTAGTTCGTTTTAGGGTTCCTATTTTTCCGCTGTCTTGTTTGTTTGTTGCATCGCTAGTTGTTTCTTCGTTGTTCACAAATCTGTCCGAAGTTGTTTTGCCATTGGCGTCGTCAATTTCTGTCCGTTTTGTGTTCAATCATTGTGTTTTGCAATCGGGCCGTAGTTGGATTTTACTTATGTGTCAAATCTGTCCGAGTTTATTCCCTTGTTGCGCCGAATTTCTGTCCGTGTTTGTACCCTGTCGCGAGTCGTCAATATTCTGTCCGTTCTTGTGTTGGTTCGTTGTCTTGAATCTCCCCATAATTGTGTCCACAAATCTGTCCAAGTGCGTCTTCTAGTTCCGTCCATAGTGCCTTGAAATTCTGTCTTGTGTTCCATCGTTGGCTTGTCTATTGCTGTCCATGATTTCTGGTATCATTGTTTTGAGTTATCCAACTTGTTTACTAGGTTTTTCAAATCTGAATTGTGGTGAAACTTGTTGGTATTTGTGAATCTTGAGAGAACCTACAAGAATCTTGAGTTTCTCGACCACAATCTTGAAATTCTTGAAGTTCTTGATAACTTCCTTGAAAGTTCTTGAAGGATCTTGAAGTTCTTGAAGATTCCTTGTGCGTGTGAATTGGCTGAACCAAATCCGGAAAATAGTCCAATCGGCCAAGCTTGTGTTGTGTTGTTCGTATAAGTCAAAAAAAAAAAAAAAAGAAACGAAAAACAAGAAAGAAAGTCCGAAGTTTATTGCCAAAATCAATCACGGATTACATCTTGTATCCAAGACTACAAAAAGGAAAAAAAGATTTCAAAAGTTTCGGTCCACTACTACTTCTTGAAGTTCTTGAACCTCTTGATTCTTGGAAATTTGTTTCGTCCGTCTAGCGAACAATTTCTTGTACTCTCGAGCATTGGTGAAAGGCTTTCTTGGAGTCTTTGCTTCTATCTAGGGAATATCTTGGGTAACCCATTGGGGGGGAGCCTGAGGAGGGTTGATTGCGTCACGTTGTTGAGATTCCATCTAGTTGCTATTGTCTTGAACAAACATCCGAAACTGCCTTGGGTGTGTTTGAACAGAAAATCCGAGCTTGACCTTGTGCTTGCAAGTTAAGGCTAACGTGGGTGGGTCTTTAATAGCCTACCTTCCAACCGTACAAAAGGTTTCCAACCGAATTGTTCTTTCGGGAGTTGGAAGTGACAAAGTGTGCAGTCTCATCATTGATGGTAGTAGTTGCACCAATGTAGCAAGTTTGCCCATGGTAGAGGACTTCCAACGACTAGACATCCACACCCGTACCGACTACAATGGCTAAGCGAAGATGGTGAAGTACGTGTCTACAAACAGGTACGTCTTCCTTTCTCCATTGGCAACTACATTGACGAAGTTGTTTGTGATGTTGTCCCCATGCATGCTACCCATGTAATTTTAGGAAGACCCTGGCAATTTGATAAGCATGTCACTTTTGATGGTAGATCTAATAAGTACACTCTCTTGCACAATGGAACGAGAATGTGACTTAGACCGACAAAAGAGGAAACAAAAGACGGCCGAATCTGGAAATTGCTCCACTTCCACAAATGAGCATTCGGCCAAGGGTCATACACTGATTAAATCAAGCACTAGGAAGCAAAACGTGATAATCAAGGCTAAGGAAGTTAGGAAATGTGTGAATTCTGATCAGCCTGTATTACTCATGATTTGCAAACATGTACTCTTGAATGTTGATGAACTCGATAGGGCATTGCCTTCGGGAGTAGTTGCTTTGTCGCAGGTTAAGCAAGGAGAGAATGAGTTGATCATGGCATGCTCCATCCCTAACTCCATTGGTGAATATCAGAATCTTCATGAAGTTTGCCTCTTAAGTGTTGTATCCCTTTACGATCCATTGGTATTTAACTTCACCCATGAGTCTGTTTTGCTTGTTGGGAGGAGTAATGGAGTTTCAATGGGGGTTCTTGCGGTTGAATCTTGTCCTATGCCTTCTTACCCTTTTGCAACAAGTGTTCCAAGTGATGATCAGTCTAATGCAGTTGAACGTGTTCAAAGTGTTCTTCATTATATCAGTTGCATTTTGGAGGATCCAAAAAGATGTAACCGAAGCTATATGCGTTATCTTCGAGGAGTCATTGGAGTAAAGCCATGAGTTTTTCTTGGCTGGCTGTGAGCATTTTCAAACTGACCAAGAGACATGTGCACCGCATTATAATAATCATGACGTATGCAAGTATCATTCAATCTAAGAGGGCCAATATGTGGTGGCATTAGATTTGAGGTTTCGTACTCCAACTCTTGCTAGTATCATTCATTTCCATCCAGATTTGAGGACAAATCCTTCTCAAGTGGAGGGGACTGATGTGTGCACGGATGGCGGCCTTGACTCAAGGCTTCCATAGGAACATTGAAGGCTTGGAAGTTGCTAATCAAGGCATCTACACATTGATCCAAGTCAAGGAAGCATCAAGCGCGGCCTTAGCTACTTGGGCCGAGCACTAGGAATGTTAGCATTGTTAGTCGTATGAGTTGTTAGTTGGTTTTGATCATTATCGAGTCATTAGTTGTTAGTTGGTTTGTTAGTCGTGTTTTAATTAATAGTTTATTAGTTATTGGAGTCAAACAATCGGCCCACTCATGTTCAAGAGTGGATCGAGCTCCTTTTCTAGTTTAGGTTGGTGGGCCGCCAATCCTTGACCACAAAGGTTTCTAGCCTATAAAAAGGCGCCTTTTGTACCAGCAAAGGTTAGACACTTTTGATAATAAAATTTCAATTTGTTCTCTTACAATTTCGAGAGTACATTCCTACTTGCTTGGCAAGGGTTATTTGAGCAACCACGCGTGACGTCCTTGGTTGTTCATCCGGCCTATCTACTTGAGTAACCACCTCAATTGGAGTCGCCGTTCTACCGCCTTGAATCGAGTTGAGTCGTCCCTCTTGGTTCTAGGTTCCGTAATCCAAACGGTTGAGTATCCCTCTAGGTCCTTGGGCAATCGTGCTACGTGTCTCGGAACGAGTTGACCGAGGAACGTATCAGTTGGCTTCAGAGCTGGTTGAGGTATCAAGTCGTTATATCCTCTTACTTGTTCTTGTCTAGTTCGTTTTAGGGTTCCTATTTTTCCGCTGTCTTGTTTGTTTGTTGCATCGCTAGTTGTTTCTTCGTTGTTCACAAATCTGTCCGAAGTTGTTTTGCCATTGGCGTCGTCAATTTCTGTCCGTTTTGTGTTCAATCATTGTGTTTTGCAATCGGGCCGTAGTTGGATTTTACTTATGTGTCAAATCTGTCCGAGTTTATTCCCTTGTTGCGCCGAATTTCTGTCCGTGTTTGTACCCTGTCGCGAGTCGTCAATATTCTGTCCGTTCTTGTGTTGGTTCGTTGTCTTGAATCTCCCCATAATTGTGTCCACAAATCTGTCCAAGTGCGTCTTCTAGTTCCGTCCATAGTGCCTTGAAATTCTGTCTTGTGTTCCATCGTTGGCTTGTCTATTGCTGTCCATGATTTCTGGTATCATTGTTTTGAGTTATCCAACTTGTTTACTAGGTTTTTCAAATCTGAATTGTGGTGAAACTTGTTGGTATTTGTGAATCTTGAGAGAACCTACAAGAATCTTGAGTTTCTCGACCACAATCTTGAAATTCTTGAAGTTCTTGATAACTTCCTTGAAAGTTCTTGAAGGATCTTGAAGTTCTTGAAGATTCCTTGTGCGTGTGAATTGGCTGAACCAAATCCGGAAAATAGTCCAATCGGCCAAGCTTGTGTTGTGTTGTTCGTATAAGTCAAAAAAAAAAAAAAAAGAAACGAAAAACAAGAAAGAAAGTCCGAAGTTTATTGCCAAAATCAATCACGGATTACATCTTGTATCCAAGACTACAAAAAGGAAAAAAAGATTTCAAAAGTTTCGGTCCACTACTACTTCTTGAAGTTCTTGAACCTCTTGATTCTTGGAAATTTGTTTCGTCCGTCTAGCGAACAATTTCTTGTACTCTCGAGCATTGGTGAAAGGCTTTCTTGGAGTCTTTGCTTCTATCTAGGGAATATCTTGGGTAACCCATTGGGGGGGAGCCTGAGGAGGGTTGATTGCGTCACGTTGTTGAGATTCCATCTAGTTGCTATTGTCTTGAACAAACATCCGAAACTGCCTTGGGTGTGTTTGAACAGAAAATCCGAGCTTGACCTTGTGCTTGCAAGTTAAGGCTAACGTGGGTGGGTCTTTAATAGCCTACCTTCCAACCGTACAAAAGGTTTCCAACCGAATTGTTCTTTCGGGAGTTGGAAGTGACAAAGTGTGCAGTCTCATCATTGATGGTAGTAGTTGCACCAATGTAGCAAGTTTGCCCATGGTAGAGGACTTCCAACGACTAGACATCCACACCCGTACCGACTACAATGGCTAAGCGAAGATGGTGAAGTACGTGTCTACAAACAGGTACGTCTTCCTTTCTCCATTGGCAACTACATTGACGAAGTTGTTTGTGATGTTGTCCCCATGCATGCTACCCATGTAATTTTAGGAAGACCCTGGCAATTTGATAAGCATGTCACTTTTGATGGTAGATCTAATAAGTACACTCTCTTGCACAATGGAACGAGAATGTGACTTAGACCGACAAAAGAGGAAACAAAAGACGGCCGAATCTGGAAATTGCTCCACTTCCACAAATGAGCATTCGGCCAAGGGTCATACACTGATTAAATCAAGCACTAGGAAGCAAAACGTGATAATCAAGGCTAAGGAAGTTAGGAAATGTGTGAATTCTGATCAGCCTGTATTACTCATGATTTGCAAACATGTACTCTTGAATGTTGATGAACTCGATAGGGCATTGCCTTCGGGAGTAGTTGCTTTGTCGCAGGTTAAGCAAGGAGAGAATGAGTTGATCATGGCATGCTCCATCCCTAACTCCATTGGTGAATATCAGAATCTTCATGAAGTTTGCCTCTTAAGTGTTGTATCCCTTTACGATCCATTGGTATTTAACTTCACCCATGAGTCTGTTTTGCTTGTTGGGAGGAGTAATGGAGTTTCAATGGGGGTTCTTGCGGTTGAATCTTGTCCTATGCCTTCTTACCCTTTTGCAACAAGTGTTCCAAGTGATGATCAGTCTAATGCAGTTGAACGTGTTCAAAGTGTTCTTCATTATATCAGTTGCATTTTGGAGGATCCAAAAAGATGTAACCGAAGCTATATGCGTTATCTTCGAGGAGTCATTGGAGTAAAGCCATGAGTTTTTCTTGGCTGGCTGTGAGCATTTTCAAACTGACCAAGAGACATGTGCACCGCATTATAATAATCATGACGTATGCAAGTATCATTCAATCTAAGAGGGCCAATATGTGGTGGCATTAGATTTGAGGTTTCGTACTCCAACTCTTGCTAGTATCATTCATTTCCATCCAGATTTGAGGACAAATCCTTCTCAAGTGGAGGGGACTGATGTGTGCACGGATGGCGGCCTTGACTGAAGGCTTCCATAGGAACATTGAAGGCTTGGAAGTTGCTAATCAAGGCATCTACACATTGATCCAAGTCAAGGAAGCATCAAGCGCGGCCTTAGCTACTTGGGCCGAGCACTAGGAATGTTAGCATTGTTAGTCGTATGAGTTGTTAGTTGGTTTTGATCATTATCGAGTCATTAGTTGTTAGTTGGTTTGTTAGTCGTGTTTTAATTAATAGTTTATTAGTTATTGGAGTCAAACAATCGGCCCACTCATGTTCAAGAGTGGATCGAGCTCCTTTTCTAGTTTAGGTTGGTGGGCCGCCAATCCTTGACCACAAAGGTTTCTAGCCTATAAAAAGGCGCCTTTTGTACCAGCAAAGGTTAGACACTTTTGATAATAAAATTTCAATTTGTTCTCTTACAATTTCGAGAGTACATTCCTACTTGCTTGGCAAGGGTTATTTGAGCAACCACGCGTGACGTCCTTGGTTGTTCATCCGGCCTATCTACTTGAGTAACCACCTCAATTGGAGTCGCCGTTCTACCGCCTTGAATCGAGTTGAGTCGTCCCTCTTGGTTCTAGGTTCCGTAATCCAAACGGTTGAGTATCCCTCTAGGTCCTTGGGCAATCGTGCTACGTGTCTCGGAACGAGTTGACCGAGGAACGTATCAGTTGGCTTCAGAGCTGGTTGAGGTATCAAGTCGTTATATCCTCTTACTTGTTCTTGTCTAGTTCGTTTTAGGGTTCCTATTTTTCCGCTGTCTTGTTTGTTTGTTGCATCGCTAGTTGTTTCTTCGTTGTTCACAAATCTGTCCGAAGTTGTTTTGCCATTGGCGTCGTCAATTTCTGTCCGTTTTGTGTTCAATCATTGTGTTTTGCAATCGGGCCGTAGTTGGATTTTACTTATGTGTCAAATCTGTCCGAGTTTATTCCCTTGTTGCGCCGAATTTCTGTCCGTGTTTGTACCCTGTCGCGAGTCGTCAATATTCTGTCCGTTCTTGTGTTGGTTCGTTGTCTTGAATCTCCCCATAATTGTGTCCACAAATCTGTCCAAGTGCGTCTTCTAGTTCCGTCCATAGTGCCTTGAAATTCTGTCTTGTGTTCCATCGTTGGCTTGTCTATTGCTGTCCATGATTTCTGGTATCATTGTTTTGAGTTATCCAACTTGTTTACTAGGTTTTTCAAATCTGAATTGTGGTGAAACTTGTTGGTATTTGTGAATCTTGAGAGAACCTACAAGAATCTTGAGTTTCTCGACCACAATCTTGAAATTCTTGAAGTTCTTGATAACTTCCTTGAAAGTTCTTGAAGGATCTTGAAGTTCTTGAAGATTCCTTGTGCGTGTGAATTGGCTGAACCAAATCCGGAAAATAGTCCAATCGGCCAAGCTTGTGTTGTGTTGTTCGTATAAGTCAAAAAAAAAAAAAAAAGAAACGAAAAACAAGAAAGAAAGTCCGAAGTTTATTGCCAAAATCAATCACGGATTACATCTTGTATCCAAGACTACAAAAAGGAAAAAAAGATTTCAAAAGTTTCGGTCCACTACTACTTCTTGAAGTTCTTGAACCTCTTGATTCTTGGAAATTTGTTTCGTCCGTCTAGCGAACAATTTCTTGTACTCTCGAGCATTGGTGAAAGGCTTTCTTGGAGTCTTTGCTTCTATCTAGGGAATATCTTGGGTAACCCATTGGGGGGGAGCCTGAGGAGGGTTGATTGCGTCACGTTGTTGAGATTCCATCTAGTTGCTATTGTCTTGAACAAACATCCGAAACTGCCTTGGGTGTGTTTGAACAGAAAATCCGAGCTTGACCTTGTGCTTGCAAGTTAAGGCTAACGTGGGTGGGTCTTTAATAGCCTACCTTCCAACCGTACAAAAGGTTTCCAACCGAATTGTTCTTTCGGGAGTTGGAAGTGACAAAGTGTGCAGTCTCATCATTGATGGTAGTAGTTGCACCAATGTAGCAAGTTTGCCCATGGTAGAGGACTTCCAACGACTAGACATCCACACCCGTACCGACTACAATGGCTAAGCGAAGATGGTGAAGTACGTGTCTACAAACAGGTACGTCTTCCTTTCTCCATTGGCAACTACATTGACGAAGTTGTTTGTGATGTTGTCCCCATGCATGCTACCCATGTAATTTTAGGAAGACCCTGGCAATTTGATAAGCATGTCACTTTTGATGGTAGATCTAATAAGTACACTCTCTTGCACAATGGAACGAGAATGTGACTTAGACCGACAAAAGAGGAAACAAAAGACGGCCGAATCTGGAAATTGCTCCACTTCCACAAATGAGCATTCGGCCAAGGGTCATACACTGATTAAATCAAGCACTAGGAAGCAAAACGTGATAATCAAGGCTAAGGAAGTTAGGAAATGTGTGAATTCTGATCAGCCTGTATTACTCATGATTTGCAAACATGTACTCTTGAATGTTGATGAACTCGATAGGGCATTGCCTTCGGGAGTAGTTGCTTTGTCGCAGGTTAAGCAAGGAGAGAATGAGTTGATCATGGCATGCTCCATCCCTAACTCCATTGGTGAATATCAGAATCTTCATGAAGTTTGCCTCTTAAGTGTTGTATCCCTTTACGATCCATTGGTATTTAACTTCACCCATGAGTCTGTTTTGCTTGTTGGGAGGAGTAATGGAGTTTCAATGGGGGTTCTTGCGGTTGAATCTTGTCCTATGCCTTCTTACCCTTTTGCAACAAGTGTTCCAAGTGATGATCAGTCTAATGCAGTTGAACGTGTTCAAAGTGTTCTTCATTATATCAGTTGCATTTTGGAGGATCCAAAAAGATGTAACCGAAGCTATATGCGTTATCTTCGAGGAGTCATTGGAGTAAAGCCATGAGTTTTTCTTGGCTGGCTGTGAGCATTTTCAAACTGACCAAGAGACATGTGCACCGCATTATAATAATCATGACGTATGCAAGTATCATTCAATCTAAGAGGGCCAATATGTGGTGGCATTAGATTTGAGGTTTCGTACTCCAACTCTTGCTAGTATCATTCATTTCCATCCAGATTTGAGGACAAATCCTTCTCAAGTGGAGGGGACTGATGTGTGCACGGATGGCGGCCTTGACTCAAGGCTTCCATAGGAACATTGAAGGCTTGGAAGTTGCTAATCAAGGCATCTACACATTGATCCAAGTCAAGGAAGCATCAAGCGCGGCCTTAGCTACTTGGGCCGAGCACTAGGAATGTTAGCATTGTTAGTCGTATGAGTTGTTAGTTGGTTTTGATCATTATCGAGTCATTAGTTGTTAGTTGGTTTGTTAGTCGTGTTTTAATTAATAGTTTATTAGTTATTGGAGTCAAACAATCGGCCCACTCATGTTCAAGAGTGGATCGAGCTCCTTTTCTAGTTTAGGTTGGTGGGCCGCCAATCCTTGACCACAAAGGTTTCTAGCCTATAAAAAGGCGCCTTTTGTACCAGCAAAGGTTAGACACTTTTGATAATAAAATTTCAATTTGTTCTCTTACAATTTCGAGAGTACATTCCTACTTGCTTGGCAAGGGTTATTTGAGCAACCACGCGTGACGTCCTTGGTTGTTCATCCGGCCTATCTACTTGAGTAACCACCTCAATTGGAGTCGCCGTTCTACCGCCTTGAATCGAGTTGAGTCGTCCCTCTTGGTTCTAGGTTCCGTAATCCAAACGGTTGAGTATCCCTCTAGGTCCTAAGAAAACATATGTTTTATATGCAAACATTTTCTTATAAGAACTACAGCTACCATTTTATTCATTGTCTTCGAGCTTATAATGCACATTATCATTTCGTAGGGACATCATTGGTTTGTTATTGTCTTGCAGCTCATTATGCTGATGCTATTGGTCCCTGCTATGGAATTCCCAATTATTGTGATGTTTGGGTAAGTATATACTCCTTTCTATCTATGTTAGACTTGTTTCAAATGGTTGGGTCTTGTCAACAAAGTTTTTGTAAAAGTGACAATTTTCACTTTGTTCTAGGAGACATTTGCATATAAACAAGCTACAAGTGGTCTCTGATTTGTGTTTGATTTTCCTGCCAATTAATGAATATGATAGGAGTAATTTTCTTTTCCTTCCTTTTGGAAGTTTTTGCATGGTTTAGTTGAGTTGTTTGTGTGAGAGTAATTGATTCAGCTTCCTTTTTTTTGCATTATTGTTTGCTGACTTATTGGCCAAGAGGGCTCTCAATTAGTTTTAGGACCAAGAATTCCTTCTATAGTTTTCTAGTGCTAGTATTAGCTTCAAGTTAGCTTCTTAATGTCTCCTGCAGTCGACTGATTTTTGTTATTATTTGCAGCAATTGAACCTGTTGACAGAGGCTTCGGATTCGGATTTGGGTCTAGGATATTACAATCTACCAATCAAGCTACCATTTTCGCTTGTGGTACCCTTATACTCTCTATCTCCTCTTTGCTTCTTTTTTTCTGTTATTTATAGCCAATATGAGACTTTATTTTTTGTGAATCCTCATTTGATTTTCCTTGTCTCAAGTTTGTTTTGTCATCTACTAATAATTGTATTTTTCTATTGCAGATATATTGCACATTTTAGAGTTTTGGAAGATGAGTAGCCGAGGCTACTTATTAGCTCAAAAACTGGTTATAGTGCTATCTTATGCTTAGGAAATGTTTCGTATAACACAAAAATGTTTTGGGACTTGGATTCGTTTTGTATAGCTCCCTTGCCTTATATGATACAACTCATTCTAATACTACTTGTCAAACTCTTTATAATGTGATGTTGCACATGATTATGATATTGGAAGGATTATTATAATATTTTGGCATTTTCTATTGTAATGGGTGAATGTGTTTGTTATTCACTAAGCATTGTTGGTGGCTCCCATTTTTTTATATTACTCTAGCAAGAAATACATCAAACTACACAGTGACAAGATATTGTAACTGAATCACAATTCTCCAATGACAAGTGCCTATTGTCAGTAAATCAAATGTCTTTATTGACAACAATTGTTGTAATTGAATTAAATTCTATATTGACAACAATATGTTGTCACTGTTGAAAGGTGTTTAGTGACAACAAAATTGCTAGTAATTGGACCATATACTGATGACCATTGTTGAGTTTTAGTGACGATATTGTTTCATGCATCATTGATAAGAAGTCATGTTGTCACTAAACTTAAAGCATTTATTGATGAGAAAAGTTGTCACAAAAGCTCTTTATTCACTGACGACTTTTAAGTCATCAGTGTATACTTTTACCGACGGGCATTCAGTGACGACCCTGTGACGACCGAAAAGTTGTCAGTAAAATCTATTAGTGATGACTTTTTACTTTTTTGTGACAAGAATAGATTGTCACTAAAGGTCAAAATTCTTGTAGTGCGTGGAGCTGTCACCAGGGTCGACCGCCTTGAGTTTCCTCTTTTGACGGTCTTGTTCACACTCCCTTTGCAAAAGTAGTTGGTCCTCATAAACTTGTGCAGGTGTGAGAGGTGTAAGGACCTTACGTTTGCCATCGTGCAAAAGTGTGTACTTATTTGCTCTTCCATCGAATGTGACGTGTTTGTCGAATTGCCAGGGCCTTCCCAAAATGATATGGGTAGCATGCATTGGCACCACGTCGCACACGATTTCATCAGTGTAAGTACCAATGGAAAAGGGAATGCGTGCTTGCTTGAAGACTCGTACTTCACCATCCTCACTTAGCCATTGGAGGCGGTAAGGGTGTGGATGCCGGGTAGTGGTGAGTCCTAGACTTTCAACCATGAGCAAGCTGGCCACGTTCGTGCAACTCCCACCGTCGACGATGAGACTACACACTTTGTCGCCTACCTTACAGCGGGTGTAGAATAGGTTTTCGCGTTGTAGCTGCTCGTCCTCTTTGACGCGGGCGGTTAACACTCGTCGTGCTACCAAGCAACCTACTTCGCCACGTGTAGGCGAGCATGCCTCCCCAGCTGGCTCTACTTCTAGGCAGTCGTCTTCGACCAGTTCGGGCATGTCCTCACATTCGTCATCATCCGACACGATTTCGCCAGTGTGAGTGATCAGCATTACCCGTTGGTTTGGACATTGAGATTGAATATGCCCAAACCCTTGGCACTTAAAACACTTGATGTCCCTACTCTTAGCTTTAGGAGTCTCTTGCGGTGCCTTTGAGGTAGACCTGGACACATCAGAAACCTTGTTAGGTGTAGAATAGGCATTACGGGTAGAAGCATTACCTTGGAAGCGGTTAGAATAGGTTGGTGTTGTCGCATTTCCAACTTCGTGGGTCACTCTTCGTGGTTGGTTGCCTTTCCACGAGGTGGTGGTAGGAGATTGGAAAGTACGGGCTCCCCGTCTTAATTTCTTCCCCCGTTCGGCCTTAATGGCGAGTTCTAGAAGGTCGTGCATGTCCAAATAATGTTGAAGCTCCAAGGCATCCTGAAGGTCAGGATTGAGACCCCTAAGAAACCTAGCCATTGTGGCTTCGTTGTCTTCTTGAATGTTGGCCCTCATCATGGCCATCTCGATTTCCTTGTGGTAATCCTCCACACTCATGTTGCCTTGCGTGAGTGTTTGAAGCTTAGAGTGGAGATCACGATTGTAGTAGCTAGGAACAAATCGCTTGCGCATTAGTGCCTTGAGTTCTCGCCAAGTCCGGACACGTGGTTCTCCCATCCTCCTCCTCGTGGTCCTCACTTGGTCCCACCAGACTAGTGCGTAGTCGGTGAACTCGACGGTGGCAACCTTCACTTTTTGCTCCTCGCTATAGTCATAGCAGTCGAAGACCATCTCGATACGGCCTTCCCACTCCAAGTAAGCCTCAGGGTCACTTTTGCCCTTGAATGCGGGAACTTGAATTTTAAGCCCCTTGATTTCGTTTTTGGGCATGTCCCTTGTAGGCCTCTCGGGTCGTTCCTCATCCTCACTAGCGGAGTAGTCTTCGCCATTTGTTTCTTTGGTGCCATGGTTACTCCGGTTATGGGACCTAGAACGAGAGCCTCGCGTAAGGCTCCTAGACAACTCCTCAAAACGAGTGTGTAACGTCTCCATTTGTTGCTCACTGATTCGTTTGAGCTCATGCCTCATGGCGGTGAACAATAGAGAGTAGTCTTTTGATGGTGGTTGTTGATCTTGCTCCATGTCTCTTTTGTGCCCCTGCAAAGGTTAGTAACAAGCAAGAAAGTGCAAATATAATCCTCACTTCACTCCCTGAGTGTATCTCTCGCGCTCGTGTATAGTGCTCAAGTCACTCTATAAAACTTACCAAGTACCTTACCTGTTGGTTTAGGTAGTTGAGTAATGTTGCTCGAGTCCAATAATTGTCTCCAACTTTTCCCACAAGAGTAAACAAGAGTGAAGGATGCAAGTGGATGATATTTTGGTGTAGGAAAGGACGGTTTTGGAAGGCTTAAAGGTGGTGGACAGATTTGGAAATATTGCCAAGAAAGGAAACTCTAAGAATTCCTAAGATGTAGGAGTGGTTTCCTAAAAAGGATGATAAAATATAGGAGGATATCCTAAAATGGAGGAGAAAGTGTAGGAAGGTGTCCAAGTGTTATCCAAGTGTGGTACTTAGTCTCCTAAACTAAGTTAGAAAACAAGTTAGAGTTGGTAATCCCCTTGAAGTCCTTCTTTAAGCAACTTCGAATCCCCCCCCAAACAGATTCGGTTCCCTCTCTCTCCTTTTACCGCAATTTTCTAGAAATCTTCCCTTTATTCCCTTCCCAAAGTCGGCTAAAAGAACCCTTATAACCCCCCCCTTGAGCAGCCGCACACTTTGCTCACAACACCAACCAGATTTGGAACTCTGAAATTTCCAGATTTCCTCCTCTTTGAAGGCCTTCCCAAAGTCGGTTATACTCCCTATAAGACTCCCTCTTCACAGCCGCAATTTACCCAAACAATTCGGCTCTCCCTCTACTCCAAGAACAAGAAGTTCGGCCCTCTCTCCTTCAAGGCAGATTCGGTTCTTGTGACTCCAGAAGTTAACTCTTGTGATTCCAGAAATTAACTCTTGTGATTCCAGAAATTCGGCTCTAATGGACTCCCAAGGGCATGCGAGTGATGCTACTGAAGAATCTCCCAAGAAATTCACCCCTCAACCAAGAAAGCCACGTATGGATGCAAGGGCTTACAAGAAACTCTTTGTGCGAAGGGAAGTGCAAGTGTTTAAAGTTCAAGATAATCAAGAACCTCAAACAAAGGTTGCTCAAGTGATCAAGGCTCAAGATAACCAAGAATTTCAAGAAGAGGTTGGCCAAAACTTTTGAATTCCTTTTCTTTTCTTGATGTAATTTTCTGGTTGGCCAAAAACTTTTGAATTCTTTTCTTTTCTTGATGTAATTTTCTGGTTTGAAACAAGAAATAACAAGACAGATTTGACAATAAAGAGTTACGGCTTCCTTCTTGGTTTCTTGTTGGCCGAATGTTCTTCTTGTTTCCCTCTTGCCTTTTGCGTTTCTGTTTTTTTTTTTTTTTTTTTTTTTAACTTAACAACTGCAACTAAACCTGGACGGAAGAAAGGTTCACAAACCAGATTTCTGGGCAGCTCTACGTACTACAACTAATCAGCCAAAAACTCCAAGATTTCCCAAGAACTCCCAAGAACTTCAAGATTTAATTCCAAGAACTCAAGAAACCCTAGATGGTTGTAGTTTCCTTCAAGATTCTCAACTCCAACAAGTTTTAACCCCAAATCAGTTTAGACAAGATAAGTAAACAACTTGAATAAGCTACTAAGATTTGGACAGATTTGGCCACAAGGCAAAGCCCTAGCCGCAACTTGGAACCCTAGCCGCAACTTGCTTCTTCTTTTTTTTTTATTTTTTTGCAGATTCGGCAAGGCTAATTGCTGGGCAGAATGGATGTCACTAGAGTATGAAATCTGGGCAGATTGGGACTATCGACAATAACACACAACTGTCCAGAAATTGACGCGACAAACAACGAGAACTAGCGGACAGAATTTTTTTTTCTCTTTGACAAGCGATGCAAACAGATTTTGTGTGTTTTGTTTTTTTTTTTACTAACAAAGCAGCAACGGACAGACTTGAAGACACAAACGGACGGACTCAATTAATAAAAGCAATGACCAGAATTTCTAGACATCAAACGAAAGGAAACGGCACAACAAAATACCAAAGCTAGCGAACAGAATTTTTTTTTAACAAGGCAGCGGAATTAATGAAAACTAAGACACAACTACGGATATAACGGAAGATACCTCCACCAAAGCTCTGAAGCCAACTGATACGCTCCTCGATCCACGGTCGAGACACGTAGCACGTTTGCCCAAGGATCTAGCGGGGATGTCCTACGCTTGGTGTGCGGAACCTCTAACCAAACGGACAACACGATTTGATTTGAAGGTGGTAGACGACACTCCGATGAAGGTGAATACTCCAGGGGAATAGGTCGGATGAACAATCAAGGACAGGACGCGAGATTGCTCAATAACCCTTGCCAAGCAAGTTAAAAGGCTCGAATTCTCTTTGAAAGAAAACGAATGCACTGAGAATTTTATTCATCAAAAACTAAGTTTTAACCTTACAAGACTAGCCTATTTATAGGCTTAATGAAATAACAAAACCCTAAAGAAACCTAAAGGGGAGGTCGGCTACCTTGTCATCAAGGTGGGCCGGCCCATGCCTTCTACGAACAACGAATCCAACTAAATTGAAAACAATGACTAAGGCCCTACTCGGCCGCTTCGTAAGGAGGCCCACTGGGGTCTTCTTGGGCTTGGACCAAAGTGTAAGTTGCTTGATTGACCCTCTCCAAGCCTTCAATATCTCTATAGGCTCCATGTTGATCGTGGACAGCTCGAACAAGGGCTTGGAGTGATTCCTTGAAGAGCTTGGCCCGTGCACGTGTGACTGGGCCCAATGGAACTTGGACTGGGCCCTGGCCCTGGTTCACATCAGGGCCGATTGTTTGACTCCAATAACTAATAAACTATTAATTAAAACACGACTAACAAACCAACTAACAACTAATGACTCGATAATGATCAAAACCAACTAACAACTCATACGACTAACAATGCTAACATTCCTAGTGCTCGGCCCAAGTAGCTAAGGCCGCGCTTGATGCTTCCTTGACTTGGATCAATGTGTAGATGCCTTGATTAGCAACTTCCAAGCCTTCAATGTTCCTATGGAAGCCTTGAGTCAAGGCCGCCATCCGTGCACACATCAGTCCCCTCCACTTGAGAAGGATTTGTCCTCAAATCTGGATGGAAATGAATGATACTAGCAAGAGTTGGAGTACGAAACCTCAAATCTAATGCCACCACATATTGGCCCTCTTAGATTGAATGATACTTGCATACGTCATGATTATTATAATGGTCTCTTGATCAGTTTGAAAATGCTCACAGCCAGCCAAGAAAAACTCATGGCTTTACTCCAATGACTCCTCGAAGATAACGCATATAGCTTCGGTTACATCTTTTTGGATCCTCCAAAATGCAACTGATATAATGAAGAACACTTTGAACACGTTCAACTGCATTAGACTGATCATCACTTGGAACACTTGTTGCAAAAGGGTAAGAAGGCATAGGACAAGATTCAAGCGCAAGAACCCCCATTGAAACTCCATTACTCCTCCCAACAAGCAAAACAGACTCATGGGTGAAGTTAAATACCAATGGATCGTAAAGGGATACAACACTTAAGAGGCAAACTTCATGAAGATTCTGATACTCACCAATGGAGTTAGGGATGGAGCATGCCATGATCAACTCATTCTCTCCTTGCTTAACCTGCGACAAAGCAACTACTCCCGAAGGCAATGCCCTATCGAGTTCATCAACATTCAAGAGTACATGTTTGCAAATCATGAGTAATACAGGCTGATCAGAATTCACACATTTCCTAACTTCCTTAGCCTTGATTATCATGTTTTGCTTCCTAGTGCTTGATTTAATCAGTGTATGACCCTTGGCCGAATGCTCATTTGTGGAAGTGGAGCAATTTCCAGATTCGGCCGTCTTTTGTTTCCTCTTTTGTCGGTCTAAGTCACATTCTCGTTCCATTGTGCAAGAGAGTGTACTTATTAGATCTACCATCAAAAGTGACATGCTTATCAAATTGCCAGGGTCTTCCTAAAATTACATGGGTAGCATGCATGGGGACAACATCACAAACAACTTCGTCAATGTGGTTGCCAATGGAGAAAGGAAGACGTACCTGTTTGTAGACACGTACTTCACCATCTTCGCTTAGCCATTGTAGTCGGTACGGGTGTGGATGTCTAGTCGTTGGAAGTCCCAAGCTCTCTACCATGGGCAAACTTGCTACATTGGTGCAACTACTACCATCAATGATGAGACTGCACACTTTGTCACTTCCAACTCCCGAAAGAACAATTCGGTTGGAAACCTTTTGTACGGTTGGAAGGTAGGCTATTAAAGACCCACCCACGTTAGCCTTAACTTGCAAGCACAAGGTCAAGCTCGGATTTTCTGTTCAAACACACCCAAGGCAGTTTCGGATGTTTGTTCAAGACAATAGCAACTAGATGGAATCTCAACAACGTGACGCAATCAACCCTCCTCAGGCTCCCCCCCCAATGGGTTACCCAAGATATTCCCTAGATAGAAGCAAAGACTCCAAGAAAGCCTTTCACCAATGCTCGAGAGTACAAGAAATTGTTCGCTAGACGGACGAAACAAATTTCCAAGAATCAAGAGGTTCAAGAACTTCAAGAAGTAGTAGTGGACCGAAACTTTTGAAATTTTTTTTTCCTTTTTGTAGTCTTGGATACAAGATGTAATCCGTGATTGATTTTGGCAATAAACTTCGGACTTTCTTTCTTGTTTTTCGTTTCTTTTTTTTTTTTGACTTATACGAACAACACAACACAAGCTTGGCCGATTGGACTATTTTCCGGATTTGGTTCAGCCAATTCACACGCACAAGGAATCTTCAAGAACTTCAAGATCCTTCAAGAACTTTCAAGGAAGTTATCAAGAACTTCAAGAATTTCAAGATTGTGGTCGAGAAACTCAAGATTCTTGTAGGTTCTCTCAAGATTCACAAATACCAACAAGTTTCACCACAATTCAGATTTGAAAAACCAAGTAAACAAGTTGGATAACTCAAAACAATGATACCAGAAATTATGGACAGCAATAGACAAGCCAACGATGGAATTCAAGGCACTATGGACGGAACTAGAAGACGCACTTGGACAGATTTGTGGACACAATTATGGGGAGATTCAAGACAACGAACCAACACAAGAACGGACAGAATATTGACGACTCGCGACAGGGTACAAACACTGACAGAAATTCGGCGCAACAAGGGAATAAACTCGGACAGATTTGACACATAAGTAAAATCCAACTACGGCCCGATTGCAAAACACAATGATTGAACACAAAACGGACAGAAATTGACGACGCCAATGGCAAAACAACTTCGGACAGATTTGTGAACAACGAAGAAACAACTAGCGATGCAACAAACAAACAAGACAGCGAAAAAATAGGAACCCTAAAACGAACTAGACAAGAACAAGTACGAGGATATAACGACTTGATACCTCAACCAGCTCTGAAGCCAACTGATACGTTCCTCGGTCAACTCGTTCCGAGACACGTAGCACGATTGCCCAAGGACCTAGAGGGATACTCAACCGTTTGGATTACGGAACCTAGAACCAAGAGGGACGACTCAACTCGATTCAAGGCGGTAGAACGGCGACTCCAATTGAGGTGGTTACTCAAGTAGATAGGCCGGATGAACAACCAAGGACGTCACGCGTGATTGTTCAAATAACCCTTGCCAAGCAAGTAGGAATGTACTCTCGAAATTGTAAGAGAACAAATTGAAATTTTATTATCAAAAGTGTCTAACCTTTGCTGGTACAAAAGGCGCCTTTTTATAGGCTAGAAACCTTTGTAGTCAAGGATTGGCGGCCCACCAACCTAAACTAGAAAAGGAGATCGATCCACTCTTGAACATGAGTGGGCCGATTGTTTGACTCCAATAACTAATAAACTATTAATTAAAACACGACTAACAAACCAACTAACAACTAATGACTCGATAATGATCAAAACCAACTAACAACTCATACGACTAACAATGCTAACATTCCTAGTTCTCGGCCCAAGTAGCTAAGGCCGCGCTTGATGCTTCCTTGACTTGGATCAATGTGTAGATGCCTTGATTAGCAACTTCCAAGCCTTCAATGTTCCTATGGAAGCCTTGAGTCAAGGCCGCCATCCGTGCACACATCAGTCCCCTCCACTTGAGAAGGATTTGTCCTCAAATCTGGATGGAAATGAATGATACTAGCAAGAGTTGGAGTACGAAACCTCAAATCTAATGCCACCACATATTGGCCCTCTTAGATTGAATGATACTTGCATACGTCATGATTATTATAATGCGGTGCACATGTCTCTTGGTCAGTTTGAAAATGCTCACAGCCAGCCAAGAAAAACTCATGGCTTTACTCCAATGACTCCTCGAAGATAACGCATATAGCTTCGGTTACATCTTTTTGGATCCTCCAAAATGCAACTGATATAATGAAGAACACTTTGAACACGTTCAACTGCATTAGACTGATCATCACTTGGAACACTTGTTGCAAAAGGGTAAGAAGGCATAGGACAAGATTCAAGCGCAAGAACCCCCATTGAAACTCCATTACTCCTCCCAACAACCAAAACAGACTCATGGGTGAAGTTAAATACCAATGGATCGTAAAGGGATACAACACTTAAGAGGCAAACTTCATGAAGATTCTGATACTCACCAATGGAGTTAGGGATGGAGCATGCCATGATCAACTCATTCTCTCCTTGCTTAACCTGCGACAAAGCAACTACTCCCGAAGGCAATGCCCTATCGAGTTCATCAACATTCAAGAGTACATGTTTGCAAATCATGAGTAATACAGGCTGATCAGAATTCACACATTTCCTAACTTCCTTAGCCTTGATTATCATGTTTTGCTTCCTAGTGCTTGATTTAATCAGTGTATGACCCTTGGCCGAATGCTCATTTGTGGAAGTGGAGCAATTTCCAGATTCGGCCGTCTTTTGTTTCCTCTTTTGTCGGTCTAAGTCACATTCTCGTTCCATTGTGCAAGAGAGTGTACTTATTAGATCTACCATCAAAAGTGACATGCTTATCAAATTGCCAGGGTCTTCCTAAAATTACATGGGTAGCATGCATGGGGACAACATCACAAACAACTTCGTCAATGTGGTTGCCAATGGAGAAAGGAAGACGTACCTGTTTGTAGACACGTACTTCACCATCTTCGCTTAGCCATTGTAGTCGGTACGGGTGTGGATGTCTAGTCGTTGGAAGTCCCAAGCTCTCTACCATGGGCAAACTTGCTACATTGGTGCAACTACTACCATCAATGATGAGACTGCACACTTTGTCACTTCCAACTCCCGAAAGAACAATTCGGTTGGAAACCTTTTGTACGGTTGGAAGGTAGGCTATTAAAGACCCACCCACGTTAGCCTTAACTTGCAAGCACAAGGTCAAGCTCGGATTTTCTGTTCAAACACACCCAAGGAAGGCAGTTTCGGATGTTTGTTCAAGACAATAGCAACTAGATGGAATCTCAACAACGTGACGCAATCAACCCTCCTCAGGCTCCCCCCCCAATGGGTTACCCAAGATATTCCCTAGATAGAAGCAAAGACTCCAAGAAAGCCTTTCACCAATGCTCGAGAGTACAAGAAATTGTTCGCTAGACGGACGAAACAAATTTCCAAGAATCAAGAGGTTCAAGAACTTCAAGAAGTAGTAGTGGACCGAAACTTTTGAAATTTTTTTTTCCTTTTTGTAGTCTTGGATACAAGATGTAATCCGTGATTGATTTTGGCAATAAACTTCGGACTTTCTTTCTTGTTTTTCGTTTCTTTTTTTTTTTTTTGACTTATACGAACAACACAACACAAGCTTGGCCGATTGGACTATTTTCCGGATTTGGTTCAGCCAATTCACACGCACAAGGAATCTTCAAGAACTTCAAGATCCTTCAAGAACTTTCAAGGAAGTTATCAAGAACTTCAAGAATTTCAAGATTGTGGTCGAGAAACTCAAGATTCTTGTAGGTTCTCTCAAGATTCACAAATACCAACAAGTTTCACCACAATTCAGATTTGAAAAACCAAGTAAACAAGTTGGATAACTCAAAACAATGATACCAGAAATTATGGACAGCAATAGACAAGCCAACGATGGAATTCAAGGCACTATGGACGGAACTAGAAGACGCACTTGGACAGATTTGTGGACACAATTATGGGGAGATTCAAGACAACGAACCAACACAAGAACGGACAGAATATTGACGACTCGCGACAGGGTACAAACACGGACAGAAATTCGGCGCAACAAGGGAATAAACTCGGACAGATTTGACACATAAGTAAAATCCAACTACGGCCCGATTGCAAAACACAATGATTGAACACAAAACGGACAGAAATTGACGACGCCAATGGCAAAACAACTTCGGACAGATTTGTGAACAACGAAGAAACAACTAGCGATGCAACAAACAAACAAGACAGCGGAAAAATAGGAACCCTAAAACGAACTAGACAAGAACAAGTACGAGGATATAACGACTTGATACCTCAACCAGCTCTGAAGCCAACTGATACGTTCCTCGGTCAACTCGTTCCGAGACACGTAGCACGATTGCCCAAGGACCTAGAGGGATACTCAACCGTTTGGATTACGGAACCTAGAACCAAGAGGGACGACTCAACTCGATTCAAGGCGGTAGAACGGCGACTCCAATTGAGGTGGTTACTCAAGTAGATAGGCCGGATGAACAACCAAGGACGTCACGCGTGATTGCTCAAATAACCCTTGCCAAGCAAGTAGGAATGTACTCTCGAAATTGTAAGAGAACAAATTGAAATTTTATTATCAAAAGTGTCTAACCTTTGCTGGTACAAAAGGCGCCTTTTTATAGGCTAGAAACCTTTGTGGTCAAGGATTGGCGGCCCACCAACCTAAACTAGAAAAGGAGCTCGATCCACTCTTGAACATGAATGGGCCGATTGTTTGACTCCAATAACTAATAAACTATTAATTAAAACACGACTAACAAACCAACTAACAACTAATGACTCGATAATGATCAAAACCAACTAACAACTCATACGACTAACAATGCTAACATTCCTAGTGCTCGGCCCAAGTAGCTAAGGCCGCGCTTGATGCTTCCTTGACTTGGATCAATGTGTAGATGCCTTGATTAGCAACTTCCAAGCCTTCAATGTTCCTATGGAAGCCTTGAGTCAAGGCCGCCATCCGTGCACACATCAGTCCCCTCCACTTGAGAAGGATTTGTCCTCAAATCTGGATGGAAATGAATGATACTAGCAAGAGTTGGAGTACGAAACCTCAAATCTAATGCCACCACATATTGGCCCTCTTAGATTGAATGATACTTGCATACGTCATGATTATTATAATGGTCTCTTGATCAGTTTGAAAATGCTCACAGCCAGCCAAGAAAAACTCATGGCTTTACTCCAATGACTCCTCGAAGATAACGCATATAGCTTCGGTTACATCTTTTTGGATCCTCCAAAATGCAACTGATATAATGAAGAACACTTTGAACACGTTCAACTGCATTAGACTGATCATCACTTGGAACACTTGTTGCAAAAGGGTAAGAAGGCATAGGACAAGATTCAAGCGCAAGAACCCCCATTGAAACTCCATTACTCCTCCCAACAAGCAAAACAGACTCATGGGTGAAGTTAAATACCAATGGATCGTAAAGGGATACAACACTTAAGAGGCAAACTTCATGAAGATTCTGATACTCACCAATGGAGTTAGGGATGGAGCATGCCATGATCAACTCATTCTCTCCTTGCTTAACCTGCGACAAAGCAACTACTCCCGAAGGCAATGCCCTATCGAGTTCATCAACATTCAAGAGTACATGTTTGCAAATCATGAGTAATACAGGCTGATCAGAATTCACACATTTCCTAACTTCCTTAGCCTTGATTATCATGTTTTGCTTCCTAGTGCTTGATTTAATCAGTGTATGACCCTTGGCCGAATGCTCATTTGTGGAAGTGGAGCAATTTCCAGATTCGGCCGTCTTTTGTTTCCTCTTTTGTCGGTCTAAGTCACATTCTCGTTCCATTGTGCAAGAGAGTGTACTTATTAGATCTACCATCAAAAGTGACATGCTTATCAAATTGCCAGGGTCTTCCTAAAATTACATGGGTAGCATGCATGGGGACAACATCACAAACAACTTCGTCAATGTGGTTGCCAATGGAGAAAGGAAGACGTACCTGTTTGTAGACACGTACTTCACCATCTTCGCTTAGCCATTGTAGTCGGTACGGGTGTGGATGTCTAGTCGTTGGAAGTCCCAAGCTCTCTACCATGGGCAAACTTGCTACATTGGTGCAACTACTACCATCAATGATGAGACTGCACACTTTGTCACTTCCAACTCCCGAAAGAACAATTCGGTTGGAAACCTTTTGTACGGTTGGAAGGTAGGCTATTAAAGACCCACCCACGTTAGCCTTAACTTGCAAGCACAAGGTCAAGCTCGGATTTTCTGTTCAAACACACCCAAGGAAGGCAGTTTCGGATGTTTGTTCAAGACAATAGCAACTAGATGGAATCTCAACAACGTGACGCAATCAACCCTCCTCAGGCTCCCCCCCCAATGGGTTACCCAAGATATTCCCTAGATAGAAGCAAAGACTCCAAGAAAGCCTTTCACCAATGCTCGAGAGTACAAGAAATTGTTCGCTAGACGGACGAAACAAATTTCCAAGAATCAAGAGGTTCAAGAACTTCAAGAAGTAGTAGTGGACCGAAACTTTTGAAATTTTTTTTTCCTTTTTGTAGTCTTGGATACAAGATGTAATCCGTGATTGATTTTGGCAATAAACTTCGGACTTTCTTTCTTGTTTTTCGTTTCTTTTTTTTTTTTTGACTTATACGAACAACACAACACAAGCTTGGCCGATTGGACTATTTTCCGGATTTGGTTCAGCCAATTCACACGCACAAGGAATCTTCAAGAACTTCAAGATCCTTCAAGAACTTTCAAGGAAGTTATCAAGAACTTCAAGAATTTCAAGATTGTGGTCGAGAAACTCAAGATTCTTGTAGGTTCTCTCAAGATTCACAAATACCAACAAGTTTCACCACAATTCAGATTTGAAAAACCAAGTAAACAAGTTGGATAACTCAAAACAATGATACCAGAAATTATGGACAGCAATAGACAAGCCAACGATGGAATTCAAGGCACTATGGACGGAACTAGAAGACGCACTTGGACAGATTTGTGGACACAATTATGGGGAGATTCAAGACAACGAACCAACACAAGAACGGACAGAATATTGACGACTCGCGACAGGGTACAAACACGGACAGAAATTCGGCGCAACAAGGGAATAAACTCGGACAGATTTGACACATAAGTAAAATCCAACTACGGCCCGATTGCAAAACACAATGATTGAACACAAAACGGACAGAAATTGACGACGCCAATGGCAAAACAACTTCGGACAGATTTGTGAACAACGAAGAAACAACTAGCGATGCAACAAACAAACAAGACAGCGAAAAAATAGGAACCCTAAAACGAACTAGACAAGAACAAGTACGAGGATATAACGACTTGATACCTCAACCAGCTCTGAAGCCAACTGATACGTTCCTCGGTCAACTCGTTCCGAGACACGTAGCACGATTGCCCAAGGACCTAGAGGGATACTCAACCGTTTGGATTACGGAACCTAGAACCAAGAGGGACGACTCAACTCGATTCAAGGCGGTAGAACGGCGACTCCAATTGAGGTGGTTACTCAAGTAGATAGGCCGGATGAACAACCAAGGACGTCACGCGTGATTGTTCAAATAACCCTTGCCAAGCAAGTAGGAATGTACTCTCGAAATTGTAAGAGAACAAATTGAAATTTTATTATCAAAAGTGTCTAACCTTTGCTGGTACAAAAGGCGCCTTTTTATAGGCTAGAAACCTTTGTAGTCAAGGATTGGCGGCCCACCAACCTAAACTAGAAAAGGAGATCGATCCACTCTTGAACATGAGTGGGCCGATTGTTTGACTCCAATAACTAATAAACTATTAATTAAAACACGACTAACAAACCAACTAACAACTAATGACTCGATAATGATCAAAACCAACTAACAACTCATACGACTAACAATGCTAACATTCCTAGTTCTCGGCCCAAGTAGCTAAGGCCGCGCTTGATGCTTCCTTGACTTGGATCAATGTGTAGATGCCTTGATTAGCAACTTCCAAGCCTTCAATGTTCCTATGGAAGCCTTGAGTCAAGGCCGCCATCCGTGCACACATCAGTCCCCTCCACTTGAGAAGGATTTGTCCTCAAATCTGGATGGAAATGAATGATACTAGCAAGAGTTGGAGTACGAAACCTCAAATCTAATGCCACCACATATTGGCCCTCTTAGATTGAATGATACTTGCATACGTCATGATTATTATAATGCGGTGCACATGTCTCTTGGTCAGTTTGAAAATGCTCACAGCCAGCCAAGAAAAACTCATGGCTTTACTCCAATGACTCCTCGAAGATAACGCATATAGCTTCGGTTACATCTTTTTGGATCCTCCAAAATGCAACTGATATAATGAAGAACACTTTGAACACGTTCAACTGCATTAGACTGATCATCACTTGGAACACTTGTTGCAAAAGGGTAAGAAGGCATAGGACAAGATTCAAGCGCAAGAACCCCCATTGAAACTCCATTACTCCTCCCAACAAGCAAAACAGACTCATGGGTGAAGTTAAATACCAATGGATCGTAAAGGGATACAACACTTAAGAGGCAAACTTCATGAAGATTCTGATACTCACCAATGGAGTTAGGGATGGAGCATGCCATGATCAACTCATTCTCTCCTTGCTTAACCTGCGACAAAGCAACTACTCCCGAAGGCAAAGCCCTATCGAGTTCATCAACATTCAAGAGTACATGTTTGCAAATCATGAGTAATACAGGCTGATCAGAATTCACACATTTCCTAACTTCCTTAGCCTTGATTATCATGTTTTGCTTCCTAGTGCTTGATTTAATCAGTGTATGACCCTTGGCCGAATGCTCATTTGTGGAAGTGGAGCAATTTCCAGATTCGGCCGTCTTTTGTTTCCTCTTTTGTCGGTCTAAGTCACATTCTCGTTCCATTGTGCAAGAGAGTGTACTTATTAGATCTACCATCAAAAGTGACATGCTTATCAAATTGCCAGGGTCTTCCTAAAATTACATGGGTAGCATGCATGGGGACAACATCACAAACAACTTCGTCAATGTGGTTGCCAATGGAGAAAGGAAGACGTACCTGTTTGTAGACACGTACTTCACCATCTTCGCTTAGCCATTGTAGTCGGTACGGGTGTGGATGTCTAGTCGTTGGAAGTCCCAAGCTCTCTACCATGGGCAAACTTGCTACATTGGTGCAACTACTACCATCAATGATGAGACTGCACACTTTGTCACTTCCAACTCCCGAAAGAACAATTCGGTTGGAAACCTTTTGTACGGTTGGAAGGTAGGCTATTAAAGACCCACCCACGTTAGCCTTAACTTGCAAGCACAAGGTCAAGCTCGGATTTTCTGTTCAAACACACCCAAGGAAGGCAGTTTCGGATGTTTGTTCAAGACAATAGCAACTAGATGGAATCTCAACAACGTGACGCAATCAACCCTCCTCAGGCTCCCCCCCCAATGGGTTACCCAAGATATTCCCTAGATAGAAGCAAAGACTCCAAGAAAGCCTTTCACCAATGCTCGAGAGTACAAGAAATTGTTCGCTAGACGGACGAAACAAATTTCCAAGAATCAAGAGGTTCAAGAACTTCAAGAAGTAGTAGTGGACCGAAACTTTTGAAATTTTTTTTTCCTTTTTGTAGTCTTGGATACAAGATGTAATCCGTGATTGATTTTGGCAATAAACTTCGGACTTTCTTTCTTGTTTTTCGTTTCTTTTTTTTTTTTGACTTATACGAACAACACAACACAAGCTTGGCCGATTGGACTATTTTCCGGATTTGGTTCAGCCAATTCACACGCACAAGGAATCTTCAAGAACTTCAAGATCCTTCAAGAACTTTCAAGGAAGTTATCAAGAACTTCAAGAATTTCAAGATTGTGGTCGAGAAACTCAAGATTCTTGTAGGTTCTCTCAAGATTCACAAATACCAACAAGTTTCACCACAATTCAGATTTGAAAAACCAAGTAAACAAGTTGGATAACTCAAAACAATGATACCAGAAATTATGGACAGCAATAGACAAGCCAACGATGGAATTCAAGGCACTATGGACGGAACTAGAAGACGCACTTGGACAGATTTGTGGACACAATTATGGGGAGATTCAAGACAACGAACCAACACAAGAACGGACAGAATATTGACGACTCGCGACAGGGTACAAACACTGACAGAAATTCGGCGCAACAAGGGAATAAACTCGGACAGATTTGACACATAAGTAAAATCCAACTACGGCCCGATTGCAAAACACAATGATTGAACACAAAACGGACAGAAATTGACGACGCCAATGGCAAAACAACTTCGGACAGATTTGTGAACAACGAAGAAACAACTAGCGATGCAACAAACAAACAAGACAGCGGAAAAATAGGAACCCTAAAACGAACTAGACAAGAACAAGTACGAGGATATAACGACTTGATACCTCAACCAGCTCTGAAGCCAACTGATACGTTCCTCGGTCAACTCGTTCCGAGACACGTAGCACGATTGCCCAAGGACCTAGAGGGATACTCAACCGTTTGGATTACGGAACCTAGAACCAAGAGGGACGACTCAACTCGATTCAAGGCGGTAGAACGGCGACTCCAATTGAGGTGGTTACTCAAGTAGATAGGCCGGATGAACAACCAAGGACGTCACGCGTGATTGCTCAAATAACCCTTGCCAAGCAAGTAGGAATGTACTCTCGAAATTGTAAGAGAACAAATTGAAATTTTATTATCAAAAGTGTCTAACCTTTGCTGGTACAAAAGGCGCCTTTTTATAGGCTAGAAACCTTTGTGGTCAAGGATTGGCGGCCCACCAACCTAAACTAGAAAAGGAGCTCGATCCACTCTTGAACATGAGTGGGCCGATTGTTTGACTCCAATAACCAATAAACTATTAATTAAAACACGACTAACAAACCAACTAACAACTAATGACTCGATAATGATCAAAACCAACTAACAACTCATACGACTAACAATGCTAACATTCCTAGTGCTCGGCCCAAGTAGCTAAGGCCGCGCTTGATGCTTCCTTGACTTGGATCAATGTGTAGATGCCTTGATTAGCAACTTCCAAGCCTTCAATGTTCCTATGGAAGCCTTGAGTCAAGGCCGCCATCCGTGCACACATCAGTCCCCTCCACTTGAGAAGGATTTGTCCTCAAATCTGGATGGAAATGAATGATACTAGCAAGAGTTGGAGTACGAAACCTCAAATCTAATGCCACCACATATTGGCCCTCTTAGATTGAATGATACTTGCATACGTCATGATTATTATAATGCGGTGCACATGTCTCTTGGTCAGTTTGAAAATGCTCACAGCCAGCCAAGAAAAACTCATGGCTTTACTCCAATGACTCCTCGAAGATAACGCATATAGCTTCGGTTACATCTTTTTGGATCCTCCAAAATGCAACTGATATAATGAAGAACACTTTGAACACGTTCAACTGCATTAGACTGATCATCACTTGGAACACTTGTTGCAAAAGGGTAAGAAGGCATAGGACAAGATTCAAGTGCAAGAACCCCCATTGAAACTCCATTACTCCTCCCAACAAGCAAAACAGACTCATGGGTGAAGTTAAATACCAATGGATCGTAAAGGGATACAACACTTAAGAGGCAAACTTCATGAAGATTCTGATACTCACCAATGGAGTTAGGAATGGAGCATGCCATGATCAACTCAATCTCTCCTTGCTTAACCTGCGACAAAGCAACTACTCCCGAAGGCAATGCCCTATCGAGTTCATCAACATTCAAGAGTACATGTTTGCAAATCATGAGTAATACAGGCTGATCAGAATTCACACATTTCCTAACTTCCTTAGCCTTGATTATCATGTTTTGCTTCCTAGTGCTTGATTTAATCAGTGTATGACCCTTGGCCGAATGCTCATTTGTGGAAGTGGAGCAATTTCCAGATTCGGCCGTCTTTTGTTTCCTCTTTTGTCGGTCTAAGTCACATTCTCGTTCCATTGTGCAAGAGAGTGTACTTATTAGATCTACCATCAAAAGTGACATGCTTATCAAATTGCCAGGGTCTTCCTAAAATTACATGGGTAGCATGCATGGGGACAACATCACAAACAACTTCGTCAATGTGGTTGCCAATGGAGAAAGGAAGACGTACCTGTTTGTAGACACGTACTTCACCATCTTCGCTTAGCCATTGTAGTCGGTACGGGTGTGGATGTCTAGTCGTTGGAAGTCCCAAGCTCTCTACCATGGGCAAACTTGCTACATTGGTGCAACTACTACCATCAATGATGAGACTGCACACTTTGTCACTTCCAACTCCCGAAAGAACAATTCGGTTGGAAACCTTTTGTACGGTTGGAAGGTAGGCTATTAAAGACCCACCCACGTTAGCCTTAACTTGCAAGCACAAGGTCAAGCTCGGATTTTCTGTTCAAACACACCCAAGGCAGTTTCGGATGTTTGTTCAAGACAATAGCAACTAGATGGAATCTCAACAACGTGACGCAATCAACCCTCCTCAGGCTCCCCCCCCAATGGGTTACCCAAGATATTCCCTAGATAGAAGCAAAGACTCCAAGAAAGCCTTTCACCAATGCTCGAGAGTACAAGAAATTGTTCGCTAGACGGACGAAACAAATTTCCAAGAATCAAGAGGTTCAAGAACTTCAAGAAGTAGTAGTGGACCGAAACTTTTGAAATTTTTTTTTCCTTTTTGTAGTCTTGGATACAAGATGTAATCCGTGATTGATTTTGGCAATAAACTTCGGACTTTCTTTCTTGTTTTTCGTTTCTTTTTTTTTTTGACTTATACGAACAACACAACACAAGCTTGGCCGATTGGACTATTTTCCGGATTTGGTTCAGCCAATTCACACGCACAAGGAATCTTCAAGAACTTCAAGATCCTTCAAGAACTTTCAAGGAAGTTATCAAGAACTTCAAGAATTTCAAGATTGTGGTCGAGAAACTCAAGATTCTTGTAGGTTCTCTCAAGATTCACAAATACCAACAAGTTTCACCACAATTCAGATTTGAAAAACCAAGTAAACAAGTTGGATAACTCAAAACAATGATACCAGAAATTATGGACAGCAATAGACAAGCCAACGATGGAATTCAAGGCACTATGGACGGAACTAGAAGACGCACTTGGACAGATTTGTGGACACAATTATGGGGAGATTCAAGACAACGAACCAACACAAGAACGGACAGAATATTGACGACTCGCGACAGGGTACAAACACTGACAGAAATTCGGCGCAACAAGGGAATAAACTCGGACAGATTTGACACATAAGTAAAATCCAACTACGGCCCGATTGCAAAACACAATGATTGAACACAAAACGGACAGAAATTGACGACGCCAATGGCAAAACAACTTCGGACAGATTTGTGAACAACGAAGAAACAACTAGCGATGCAACAAACAAACAAGACAGCGGAAAAATAGGAACCCTAAAACGAACTAGACAAGAACAAGTACGAGGATATAACGACTTGATACCTCAACCAGCTCTGAAGCCAACTGATACGTTCCTCGGTCAACTCGTTCCGAGACACGTAGCACGATTGCCCAAGGACCTAGAGGGATACTCAACCGTTTGGATTACGGAACCTAGAACCAAGAGGGACGACTCAACTCGATTCAAGGCGGTAGAACGGCGACTCCAATTGAGGTGGTTACTCAAGTAGATAGGCCGGATGAACAACCAAGGACGTCACGCGTGATTGCTCAAATAACCCTTGCCAAGCAAGTAGGAATGTACTCTCGAAATTGTAAGAGAACAAATTGAAATTTTATTATCAAAAGTGTCTAACCTTTGCTGGTACAAAAGGCGCCTTTTTATAGGCTAGAAACCTTTGTGGTCAAGGATTGGCGGCCCACCAACCTAAACTAGAAAAGGAGCTCGATCCACTCTTGAACATGAGTGGGCCGATTGTTTGACTCCAATAACCAATAAACTATTAATTAAAACACGACTAACAAACCAACTAACAACTAATGACTCGATAATGATCAAAACCAACTAACAACTCATACGACTAACAATGCTAACATTCCTAGTGCTCGGCCCAAGTAGCTAAGGCCGCGCTTGATGCTTCCTTGACTTGGATCAATGTGTAGATGCCTTGATTAGCAACTTCCAAGCCTTCAATGTTCCTATGGAAGCCTTGAGTCAAGGCCGCCATCCGTGCACACATCAGTCCCCTCCACTTGAGAAGGATTTGTCCTCAAATCTGGATGGAAATGAATGATACTAGCAAGAGTTGGAGTACGAAACCTCAAATCTAATGCCACCACATATTGGCCCTCTTAGATTGAATGATACTTGCATACGTCATGATTATTATAATGCGGTGCACATGTCTCTTGGTCAGTTTGAAAATGCTCACAGCCAGCCAAGAAAAACTCATGGCTTTACTCCAATGACTCCTCGAAGATAACGCATATAGCTTCGGTTACATCTTTTTGGATCCTCCAAAATGCAACTGATATAATGAAGAACACTTTGAACACGTTCAACTGCATTAGACTGATCATCACTTGGAACACTTGTTGCAAAAGGGTAAGAAGGCATAGGACAAGATTCAAGTGCAAGAACCCCCATTGAAACTCCATTACTCCTCCCAACAAGCAAAACAGACTCATGGGTGAAGTTAAATACCAATGGATCGTAAAGGGATACAACACTTAAGAGGCAAACTTCATGAAGATTCTGATACTCACCAATGGAGTTAGGAATGGAGCATGCCATGATCAACTCAATCTCTCCTTGCTTAACCTGCGACAAAGCAACTACTCCCGAAGGCAATGCCCTATCGAGTTCATCAACATTCAAGAGTACATGTTTGCAAATCATGAGTAATACAGGCTGATCAGAATTCACACATTTCCTAACTTCCTTAGCCTTGATTATCATGTTTTGCTTCCTAGTGCTTGATTTAATCAGTGTATGACCCTTGGCCGAATGCTCATTTGTGGAAGTGGAGCAATTTCCAGATTCGGCCGTCTTTTGTTTCCTCTTTTGTCGGTCTAAGTCACATTCTCGTTCCATTGTGCAAGAGAGTGTACTTATTAGATCTACCATCAAAAGTGACATGCTTATCAAATTGCCAGGGTCTTCCTAAAATTACATGGGTAGCATGCATGGGGACAACATCACAAACAACTTCGTCAATGTGGTTGCCAATGGAGAAAGGAAGACGTACCTGTTTGTAGACACGTACTTCACCATCTTCGCTTAGCCATTGTAGTCGGTACGGGTGTGGATGTCTAGTCGTTGGAAGTCCCAAGCTCTCTACCATGGGCAAACTTGCTACATTGGTGCAACTACTACCATCAATGATGAGACTGCACACTTTGTCACTTCCAACTCCCGAAAGAACAATTCGGTTGGAAACCTTTTGTACGGTTGGAAGGTAGGCTATTAAAGACCCACCCACGTTAGCCTTAACTTGCAAGCACAAGGTCAAGCTCGGATTTTCTGTTCAAACACACCCAAGGCAGTTTCGGATGTTTGTTCAAGACAATAGCAACTAGATGGAATCTCAACAACGTGACGCAATCAACCCTCCTCAGGCTCCCCCCCCAATGGGTTACCCAAGATATTCCCTAGATAGAAGCAAAGACTCCAAGAAAGCCTTTCACCAATGCTCGAGAGTACAAGAAATTGTTCGCTAGACGGACGAAACAAATTTCCAAGAATCAAGAGGTTCAAGAACTTCAAGAAGTAGTAGTGGACCGAAACTTTTGAAATTTTTTTTTCCTTTTTGTAGTCTTGGATACAAGATGTAATCCGTGATTGATTTTGGCAATAAACTTCGGACTTTCTTTCTTGTTTTTCGTTTCTTTTTTTTTTTGACTTATACGAACAACACAACACAAGCTTGGCCGATTGGACTATTTTCCGGATTTGGTTCAGCCAATTCACACGCACAAGGAATCTTCAAGAACTTCAAGATCCTTCAAGAACTTTCAAGGAAGTTATCAAGAACTTCAAGAATTTCAAGATTGTGGTCGAGAAACTCAAGATTCTTGTAGGTTCTCTCAAGATTCACAAATACCAACAAGTTTCACCACAATTCAGATTTGAAAAACCAAGTAAACAAGTTGGATAACTCAAAACAATGATACCAGAAATTATGGACAGCAATAGACAAGCCAACGATGGAATTCAAGGCACTATGGACGGAACTAGAAGACGCACTTGGACAGATTTGTGGACACAATTATGGGGAGATTCAAGACAACGAACCAACACAAGAACGGACAGAATATTGACGACTCGCGACAGGGTACAAACACTGACAGAAATTCGGCGCAACAAGGGAATAAACTCGGACAGATTTGACACATAAGTAAAATCCAACTACGGCCCGATTGCAAAACACAATGATTGAACACAAAACGGACAGAAATTGACGACGCCAATGGCAAAACAACTTCGGACAGATTTGTGAACAACGAAGAAACAACTAGCGATGCAACAAACAAACAAGACAGCGGAAAAATAGGAACCCTAAAACGAACTAGACAAGAACAAGTACGAGGATATAACGACTTGATACCTCAACCAGCTCTGAAGCCAACTGATACGTTCCTCGGTCAACTCGTTCCGAGACACGTAGCACGATTGCCCAAGGACCTAGAGGGATACTCAACCGTTTGGATTACGGAACCTAGAACCAAGAGGGACGACTCAACTCGATTCAAGGCGGTAGAACGGCGACTCCAATTGAGGTGGTTACTCAAGTAGATAGGCCGGATGAACAACCAAGGACGTCACGCGTGATTGCTCAAATAACCCTTGCCAAGCAAGTAGGAATGTACTCTCGAAATTGTAAGAGAACAAATTGAAATTTTATTATCAAAAGTGTCTAACCTTTGCTGGTACAAAAGGCGCCTTTTTATAGGCTAGAAACCTTTGTGGTCAAGGATTGGCGGCCCACCAACCTAAACTAGAAAAGGAGCTCGATCCACTCTTGAACATGAGTGGGCCGATTGTTTGACTCCAATAACCAATAAACTATTAATTAAAACACGACTAACAAACCAACTAACAACTAATGACTCGATAATGATCAAAACCAACTAACAACTCATACGACTAACAATGCTAACATTCCTAGTGCTCGGCCCAAGTAGCTAAGGCCGCGCTTGATGCTTCCTTGACTTGGATCAATGTGTAGATGCCTTGATTAGCAACTTCCAAGCCTTCAATGTTCCTATGGAAGCCTTGAGTCAAGGCCGCCATCCGTGCACACATCAGTCCCCTCCACTTGAGAAGGATTTGTCCTCAAATCTGGATGGAAATGAATGATACTAGCAAGAGTTGGAGTACGAAACCTCAAATCTAATGCCACCACATATTGGCCCTCTTAGATTGAATGATACTTGCATACGTCATGATTATTATAATGCGGTGCACATGTCTCTTGGTCAGTTTGAAAATGCTCACAGCCAGCCAAGAAAAACTCATGGCTTTACTCCAATGACTCCTCGAAGATAACGCATATAGCTTCGGTTACATCTTTTTGGATCCTCCAAAATGCAACTGATATAATGAAGAACACTTTGAACACGTTCAACTGCATTAGACTGATCATCACTTGGAACACTTGTTGCAAAAGGGTAAGAAGGCATAGGACAAGATTCAAGTGCAAGAACCCCCATTGAAACTCCATTACTCCTCCCAACAAGCAAAACAGACTCATGGGTGAAGTTAAATACCAATGGATCGTAAAGGGATACAACACTTAAGAGGCAAACTTCATGAAGATTCTGATACTCACCAATGGAGTTAGGAATGGAGCATGCCATGATCAACTCAATCTCTCCTTGCTTAACCTGCGACAAAGCAACTACTCCCGAAGGCAATGCCCTATCGAGTTCATCAACATTCAAGAGTACATGTTTGCAAATCATGAGTAATACAGGCTGATCAGAATTCACACATTTCCTAACTTCCTTAGCCTTGATTATCATGTTTTGCTTCCTAGTGCTTGATTTAATCAGTGTATGACCCTTGGCCGAATGCTCATTTGTGGAAGTGGAGCAATTTCCAGATTCGGCCGTCTTTTGTTTCCTCTTTTGTCGGTCTAAGTCACATTCTCGTTCCATTGTGCAAGAGAGTGTACTTATTAGATCTACCATCAAAAGTGACATGCTTATCAAATTGCCAGGGTCTTCCTAAAATTACATGGGTAGCATGCATGGGGACAACATCACAAACAACTTCGTCAATGTGGTTGCCAATGGAGAAAGGAAGACGTACCTGTTTGTAGACACGTACTTCACCATCTTCGCTTAGCCATTGTAGTCGGTACGGGTGTGGATGTCTAGTCGTTGGAAGTCCCAAGCTCTCTACCATGGGCAAACTTGCTACATTGGTGCAACTACTACCATCAATGATGAGACTGCACACTTTGTCACTTCCAACTCCCGAAAGAACAATTCGGTTGGAAACCTTTTGTACGGTTGGAAGGTAGGCTATTAAAGACCCACCCACGTTAGCCTTAACTTGCAAGCACAAGGTCAAGCTCGGATTTTCTGTTCAAACACACCCAAGGCAGTTTCGGATGTTTGTTCAAGACAATAGCAACTAGATGGAATCTCAACAACGTGACGCAATCAACCCTCCTCAGGCTCCCCCCCCAATGGGTTACCCAAGATATTCCCTAGATAGAAGCAAAGACTCCAAGAAAGCCTTTCACCAATGCTCGAGAGTACAAGAAATTGTTCGCTAGACGGACGAAACAAATTTCCAAGAATCAAGAGGTTCAAGAACTTCAAGAAGTAGTAGTGGACCGAAACTTTTGAAATTTTTTTTTCCTTTTTGTAGTCTTGGATACAAGATGTAATCCGTGATTGATTTTGGCAATAAACTTCGGACTTTCTTTCTTGTTTTTCGTTTCTTTTTTTTTTTGACTTATACGAACAACACAACACAAGCTTGGCCGATTGGACTATTTTCCGGATTTGGTTCAGCCAATTCACACGCACAAGGAATCTTCAAGAACTTCAAGATCCTTCAAGAACTTTCAAGGAAGTTATCAAGAACTTCAAGAATTTCAAGATTGTGGTCGAGAAACTCAAGATTCTTGTAGGTTCTCTCAAGATTCACAAATACCAACAAGTTTCACCACAATTCAGATTTGAAAAACCAAGTAAACAAGTTGGATAACTCAAAACAATGATACCAGAAATTATGGACAGCAATAGACAAGCCAACGATGGAATTCAAGGCACTATGGACGGAACTAGAAGACGCACTTGGACAGATTTGTGGACACAATTATGGGGAGATTCAAGACAACGAACCAACACAAGAACGGACAGAATATTGACGACTCGCGACAGGGTACAAACACTGACAGAAATTCGGCGCAACAAGGGAATAAACTCGGACAGATTTGACACATAAGTAAAATCCAACTACGGCCCGATTGCAAAACACAATGATTGAACACAAAACGGACAGAAATTGACGACGCCAATGGCAAAACAACTTCGGACAGATTTGTGAACAACGAAGAAACAACTAGCGATGCAACAAACAAACAAGACAGCGGAAAAATAGGAACCCTAAAACGAACTAGACAAGAACAAGTACGAGGATATAACGACTTGATACCTCAACCAGCTCTGAAGCCAACTGATACGTTCCTCGGTCAACTCGTTCCGAGACACGTAGCACGATTGCCCAAGGACCTAGAGGGATACTCAACCGTTTGGATTACGGAACCTAGAACCAAGAGGGACGACTCAACTCGATTCAAGGCGGTAGAACGGCGACTCCAATTGAGGTGGTTACTCAAGTAGATAGGCCGGATGAACAACCAAGGACGTCACGCGTGATTGCTCAAATAACCCTTGCCAAGCAAGTAGGAATGTACTCTCGAAATTGTAAGAGAACAAATTGAAATTTTATTATCAAAAGTGTCTAACCTTTGCTGGTACAAAAGGCGCCTTTTTATAGGCTAGAAACCTTTGTGGTCAAGGATTGGCGGCCCACCAACCTAAACTAGAAAAGGAGCTCGATCCACTCTTGAACATGAGTGGGCCGATTGTTTGACTCCAATAACCAATAAACTATTAATTAAAACACGACTAACAAACCAACTAACAACTAATGACTCGATAATGATCAAAACCAACTAACAACTCATACGACTAACAATGCTAACATTCCTAGTGCTCGGCCCAAGTAGCTAAGGCCGCGCTTGATGCTTCCTTGACTTGGATCAATGTGTAGATGCCTTGATTAGCAACTTCCAAGCCTTCAATGTTCCTATGGAAGCCTTGAGTCAAGGCCGCCATCCGTGCACACATCAGTCCCCTCCACTTGAGAAGGATTTGTCCTCAAATCTGGATGGAAATGAATGATACTAGCAAGAGTTGGAGTACGAAACCTCAAATCTAATGCCACCACATATTGGCCCTCTTAGATTGAATGATACTTGCATACGTCATGATTATTATAATGCGGTGCACATGTCTCTTGGTCAGTTTGAAAATGCTCACAGCCAGCCAAGAAAAACTCATGGCTTTACTCCAATGACTCCTCGAAGATAACGCATATAGCTTCGGTTACATCTTTTTGGATCCTCCAAAATGCAACTGATATAATGAAGAACACTTTGAACACGTTCAACTGCATTAGACTGATCATCACTTGGAACACTTGTTGCAAAAGGGTAAGAAGGCATAGGACAAGATTCAAGCGCAAGAACCCCCATTGAAACTCCATTACTCCTCCCAACAAGCAAAACAGACTCATGGGTGAAGTTAAATACCAATGGATCGTAAAGGGATACAACACTTAAGAGGCAAACTTCATGAAGATTCTGATCCTCACCAATGGAGTTAGGAATGGAGCATGCCATGATCAACTCAATCTCTCCTTGCTTAACCTGCGACAAAGCAACTACTCCCGAAGGCAATGCCCTATCGAGTTCATCAACATTCAAGAGTACATGTTTGCAAATCATGAGTAATACAGGCTGATCAGAATTCACACATTTCCTAACTTCCTTAGCCTTGATTATCATGTTTTGCTTCCTAGTGCTTGATTTAATCAGTGTATGACCCTTGGCCGAATGCTCATTTGTGGAAGTGGAGCAATTTCCAGATTCGGCCGTCTTTTGTTTCCTCTTTTGTCGGTCTAAGTCACATTCTCGTTCCATTGTGCAAGAGAGTGTACTTATTAGATCTACCATCAAAAGTGACATGCTTATCAAATTGCCAGGGTCTTCCTAAAATTACATGGGTAGCATGCATGGGGACAACATCACAAACAACTTCGTCAATGTGGTTGCCAATGGAGAAAGGAAGACGTACCTGTTTGTAGACACGTACTTCACCATCTTCGCTTAGCCATTGTAGTCGGTACGGGTGTGGATGTCTAGTCGTTGGAAGTCCCAAGCTCTCTACCATGGGCAAACTTGCTACATTGGTGCAACTACTACCATCAATGATGAGACTGCACACTTTGTCACTTCCAACTCCCGAAAGAACAATTCGGTTGGAAACCTTTTGTACGGTTGGAAGGTAGGCTATTAAAGACCCACCCACGTTAGCCTTAACTTGCAAGCACAAGGTCAAGCTCGGATTTTCTGTTCAAACACACCCAAGGCAGTTTCGGATGTTTGTTCAAGACAATAGCAACTAGATGGAATCTCAACAACGTGACGCAATCAACCAGAAATTCGGCGCAACAAGGGAATAAACTCGGACAGATTTGACACATAAGTAAAATCCAACTACGGCCCGATTGCAAAACACAATGATTGAACACAAAACGGACAGAAATTGACGACGCCAATGGCAAAACAACTTCGGACAGATTTGTGAACAACGAAGAAACAACTAGCGATGCAACAAACAAACAAGACAGCGGAAAAATAGGAACCCTAAAACGAACTAGACAAGAACAAGTACGAGGATATAACGACTTGATACCTCAACCAGCTCTGAAGCCAACTGATACGTTCCTCGGTCAACTCGTTCCGAGACACGTAGCACGATTGCCCAAGGACCTAGAGGGATACTCAACCGTTTGGATTACGGAACCTAGAACCAAGAGGGACGACTCAACTCGATTCAAGGCGGTAGAACGACAAAGTGTGCAGTCTCATCATTGATGGTAGTAGTTGCACCAATGTAGCAAGTTTGCCCATGGTAGAGAGCTTGGGACTTCCAACGACTAGACATCCACACCCGTACCGACTACAATGGCTAAGCGAAGATGGTGAAGTACGTGTCTACAAACAGGTACGTCTTCCTTTCTCCATTGGCAACTACATTGACGAAGTTGTTTGTGATGTTGTCCCCATGCATGCTACCCATGTAATTTTAGGAAGACCCTGGCAATTTGATAAGCATGTCACTTTTGATGGTAGATCTAATAAGTACACTCTCTTGCACAATGGAACGAGAATGTGACTTAGACCGACAAAAGAGGAAACAAAAGACGGCCGAATCTGGAAATTGCTCCACTTCCACAAATGAGCATTCGGCCAAGGGTCATACACTGATTAAATCAAGCACTAGGAAGCAAAACGTGATAATCAAGGCTAAGGAAGTTAGGAAATGTGTGAATTCTGATAAGCCTGTATTACTCATGATTTGCAAACATGTACTCTTGAATGTTGATGAACTCGATAGGGCATTGCCTTCGGGAGTAGTTGCTTTGTCGCAGGTTAAGCAAGGAGAGAATGAGTTGATCATGGCATGCTCCATCCCTAACTCCATTGGTGAATATCAGAATCTTCATGAAGTTTGCCTCTTAAGTGTTGTATCCCTTTACGATCCATTGGTATTTAACTTCACCCATGAGTCTGTTTTGCTTGTTGGGAGGAGTAATGGAGTTTCAATGGGGGTTCTTGCGGTTGAATCTTGTCCTATGCCTTCTTACCCTTTTGCAACAAGTGTTCCAAGTGATGATCAGTCTAATGCAGTTGAACGTGTTCAAAGTGTTCTTCATTATATCAGTTGCATTTTGGAGGATCCAAAAAGATGTAACCGAAGCTATATGCGTTATCTTCGAGGAGTCATTGGAGTAAAGCCATGAGTTTTTCTTGGCTGGCTGTGAGCATTTTCAAACTGACCAAGAGACATGTGCACCGCATTATAATAATCATGACGTATGCAAGTATCATTCAATCTAAGAGGGCCAATATGTGGTGGCATTAGATTTGAGGTTTCGTACTCCAACTCTTGCTAGTATCATTCATTTCCATCCAGATTTGAGGACAAATCCTTCTCAAGTGGAGGGGACTGATGTGTGCACGGATGGCGGCCTTGACTCAAGGCTTCCATAGGAACATTGAAGGCTTGGAAGTTGCTAATCAAGGCATCTACACATTGATCCAAGTCAAGGAAGCATCAAGCGCGGCCTTAGCTACTTGGGCCGAGCACTAGGAATGTTAGCATTGTTAGTCGTATGAGTTGTTAGTTGGTTTTGATCATTATCGAGTCATTAGTTGTTAGTTGGTTTGTTAGTCGTGTTTTAATTAATAGTTTATTAGTTATTGGAGTCAAACAATCGGCCCACTCATGTTCAAGAGTGGATCGAGCTCCTTTTCTAGTTTAGGTTGGTGGGCCGCCAATCCTTGACCACAAAGGTTTCTAGCCTATAAAAAGGCGCCTTTTGTACCAGCAAAGGTTAGACACTTTTGATAATAAAATTTCAATTTGTTCTCTTACAATTTCGAGAGTACATTCCTACTTGCTTGGCAAGGGTTATTTGAGCAATCACGCGTGACGTCCTTGGTTGTTCATCCGGCCTATCTACTTGAGTAACCACCTCAATTGGAGTCGCCGTTCTACCGCCTTGAATCGAGTTGAGTCGTCCCTCTTGGTTCTAGGTTCCGTAATCCAAACGGTTGAGTATCCCTCTAGGTCCTTGGGCAATCGTGCTACGTGTCTCGGAACGAGTTGACCGAGGAACGTATCAGTTGGCTTCAGAGCTGGTTGAGGTATCAAGTCGTTATATCCTCTTACTTGTTCTTGTCTAGTTCGTTTTAGGGTTCCTATTTTTCCGCTGTCTTGTTTGTTTGTTGCATCGCTAGTTGTTTCTTCGTTGTTCACAAATCTGTCCGAAGTTGTTTTGCCATTGGCGTCGTCAATTTCTGTCCGTTTTGTGTTCAATCATTGTGTTTTGCAATCGGGCCGTAGTTGGATTTTACTTATGTGTCAAATCTGTCCGAGTTTATTCCCTTGTTGCGCCGAATTTCTGTCCGTGTTTGTACCCTGTCGCGAGTCGTCAATATTCTGTCCGTTCTTGTGTTGGTTCGTTGTCTTGAATCTCCCCATAATTGTGTCCACAAATCTGTCCAAGTGCGTCTTCTAGTTCCGTCCATAGTGCCTTGAAATTCTGTCTTGTGTTCCATCGTTGGCTTGTCTATTGCTGTCCATAATTTCTGGTATCATTGTTTTGAGTTATCCAACTTGTTTACTTGGTTTTTCAAATATGAATTGTGGTGAAACTTGTTGGTATTTGTGAATCTTGAGAGAACCTACAAGAATCTTGAGTTTCTCGACCACAATCTTGAAATTCTTGAAGTTCTTGATAACTTCCTTGAAAGTTCTTGAAGGATCTTGAAGTTCTTGAAGATTCCTTGTGCGTGTGAATTGGCTGAACCAAATCCGGAAAATAGTCCAATCGGCCAAGCTTGTGTTGTGTTGTTCGTATAAGTCAAAAAAAAAAAAAAGAAACGAAAAACAAGAAAGAAAGTCCGAAGTTTATTGCCAAAATCAATCACGGATTACATCTTGTATCCAAGACTACAAAAAGGAAAAAAAAATTTCAAAAGTTTCGGTCCACTACTACTTCTTGAAGTTCTTGAACCTCTTGATTCTTGGAAATTTGTTTCGTCCGTCTAGCGAACAATTTCTTGTACTCTCGAGCATTGGTGAAAGGCTTTCTTGGAGTCTTTGCTTCTATCTAGGGAATATCTTGGGTAACCCATTGGGGGGGAGCCTGAGGAGGGTTGATTGCGTCACGTTGTTGAGATTCCATCTAGTTGCTATTGTCTTGAACAAACATCCGAAACTGCCTTGGGTGTGTTTGAACAGAAAATCCGAGCTTGACCTTGTGCTTGCAAGTTAAGGCTAACGTGGGTGGGTCTTTAATAGCCTACCTTCCAACCGTACAAAAGGTTTCCAACCGAATTGTTCTTTCGGGAGTTGGAAGTGACAAAGTGTGCAGTCTCATCATTGATGGTAGTAGTTGCACCAATGTAGCAAGTTTGCCCATGGTAGAGAGCTTGGGACTTCCAACGACTAGACATCCACACCCGTACCGACTACAATGGCTAAGCGAAGATGGTGAAGTACGTGTCTACAAACAGGTACGTCTTCCTTTCTCCATTGGCAACTACATTGACGAAGTTGTTTGTGATGTTGTCCCCATGCATGCTACCCATGTAATTTTAGGAAGACCCTGGCAATTTGATAAGCATGTCACTTTTGATGGTAGATCTAATAAGTACACTCTCTTGCACAATGGAACGAGAATGTGACTTAGACCGACAAAAGAGGAAACAAAAGACGGCCGAATCTGGAAATTGCTCCACTTCCACAAATGAGCATTCGGCCAAGGGTCATACACTGATTAAATCAAGCACTAGGAAGCAAAACGTGATAATCAAGGCTAAGGAAGTTAGGAAATGTGTGAATTCTGATAAGCCTGTATTACTCATGATTTGCAAACATGTACTCTTGAATGTTGATGAACTCGATAGGGCATTGCCTTCGGGAGTAGTTGCTTTGTCGCAGGTTAAGCAAGGAGAGAATGAGTTGATCATGGCATGCTCCATCCCTAACTCCATTGGTGAATATCAGAATCTTCATGAAGTTTGCCTCTTAAGTGTTGTATCCCTTTACGATCCATTGGTATTTAACTTCACCCATGAGTCTGTTTTGCTTGTTGGGAGGAGTAATGGAGTTTCAATGGGGGTTCTTGCGGTTGAATCTTGTCCTATGCCTTCTTACCCTTTTGCAACAAGTGTTCCAAGTGATGATCAGTCTAATGCAGTTGAACGTGTTCAAAGTGTTCTTCATTATATCAGTTGCATTTTGGAGGATCCAAAAAGATGTAACCGAAGCTATATGCGTTATCTTCGAGGAGTCATTGGAGTAAAGCCATGAGTTTTTCTTGGCTGGCTGTGAGCATTTTCAAACTGACCAAGAGACATGTGCACCGCATTATAATAATCATGACGTATGCAAGTATCATTCAATCTAAGAGGGCCAATATGTGGTGGCATTAGATTTGAGGTTTCGTACTCCAACTCTTGCTAGTATCATTCATTTCCATCCAGATTTGAGGACAAATCCTTCTCAAGTGGAGGGGACTGATGTGTGCACGGATGGCGGCCTTGACTCAAGGCTTCCATAGGAACATTGAAGGCTTGGAAGTTGCTAATCAAGGCATCTACACATTGATCCAAGTCAAGGAAGCATCAAGCGCGGCCTTAGCTACTTGGGCCGAGCACTAGGAATGTTAGCATTGTTAGTCGTATGAGTTGTTAGTTGGTTTTGATCATTATCGAGTCATTAGTTGTTAGTTGGTTTGTTAGTCGTGTTTTAATTAATAGTTTATTAGTTATTGGAGTCAAACAATCGGCCCACTCATGTTCAAGAGTGGATCGAGCTCCTTTTCTAGTTTAGGTTGGTGGGCCGCCAATCCTTGACCACAAAGGTTTCTAGCCTATAAAAAGGCGCCTTTTGTACCAGCAAAGGTTAGACACTTTTGATAATAAAATTTCAATTTGTTCTCTTACAATTTCGAGAGTACATTCCTACTTGCTTGGCAAGGGTTATTTGAGCAATCACGCGTGACGTCCTTGGTTGTTCATCCGGCCTATCTACTTGAGTAACCACCTCAATTGGAGTCGCCGTTCTACCGCCTTGAATCGAGTTGAGTCGTCCCTCTTGGTTCTAGGTTCCGTAATCCAAACGGTTGAGTATCCCTCTAGGTCCTTGGGCAATCGTGCTACGTGTCTCGGAACGAGTTGACCGAGGAACGTATCAGTTGGCTTCAGAGCTGGTTGAGGTATCAAGTCGTTATATCCTCTTACTTGTTCTTGTCTAGTTCGTTTTAGGGTTCCTATTTTTCCGCTGTCTTGTTTGTTTGTTGCATCGCTAGTTGTTTCTTCGTTGTTCACAAATCTGTCCGAAGTTGTTTTGCCATTGGCGTCGTCAATTTCTGTCCGTTTTGTGTTCAATCATTGTGTTTTGCAATCGGGCCGTAGTTGGATTTTACTTATGTGTCAAATCTGTCCGAGTTTATTCCCTTGTTGCGCCGAATTTCTGTCCGTGTTTGTACCCTGTCGCGAGTCGTCAATATTCTGTCCGTTCTTGTGTTGGTTCGTTGTCTTGAATCTCCCCATAATTGTGTCCACAAATCTGTCCAAGTGCGTCTTCTAGTTCCGTCCATAGTGCCTTGAAATTCTGTCTTGTGTTCCATCGTTGGCTTGTCTATTGCTGTCCATAATTTCTGGTATCATTGTTTTGAGTTATCCAACTTGTTTACTTGGTTTTTCAAATATGAATTGTGGTGAAACTTGTTGGTATTTGTGAATCTTGAGAGAACCTACAAGAATCTTGAGTTTCTCGACCACAATCTTGAAATTCTTGAAGTTCTTGATAACTTCCTTGAAAGTTCTTGAAGGATCTTGAAGTTCTTGAAGATTCCTTGTGCGTGTGAATTGGCTGAACCAAATCCGGAAAATAGTCCAATCGGCCAAGCTTGTGTTGTGTTGTTCGTATAAGTCAAAAAAAAAAAAAAGAAACGAAAAACAAGAAAGAAAGTCCGAAGTTTATTGCCAAAATCAATCACGGATTACATCTTGTATCCAAGACTACAAAAAGGAAAAAAAAATTTCAAAAGTTTCGGTCCACTACTACTTCTTGAAGTTCTTGAACCTCTTGATTCTTGGAAATTTGTTTCGTCCGTCTAGCGAACAATTTCTTGTACTCTCGAGCATTGGTGAAAGGCTTTCTTGGAGTCTTTGCTTCTATCTAGGGAATATCTTGGGTAACCCATTGGGGGGGAGCCTGAGGAGGGTTGATTGCGTCACGTTGTTGAGATTCCATCTAGTTGCTATTGTCTTGAACAAACATCCGAAACTGCCTTGGGTGTGTTTGAACAGAAAATCCGAGCTTGACCTTGTGCTTGCAAGTTAAGGCTAACGTGGGTGGGTCTTTAATAGCCTACCTTCCAACCGTACAAAAGGTTTCCAACCGAATTGTTCTTTCGGGAGTTGGAAGTGACAAAGTGTGCAGTCTCATCATTGATGGTAGTAGTTGCACCAATGTAGCAAGTTTGCCCATGGTAGAGAGCTTGGGACTTCCAACGACTAGACATCCACACCCGTACCGACTACAATGGCTAAGCGAAGATGGTGAAGTACGTGTCTACAAACAGGTACGTCTTCCTTTCTCCATTGGCAACTACATTGACGAAGTTGTTTGTGATGTTGTCCCCATGCATGCTACCCATGTAATTTTAGGAAGACCCTGGCAATTTGATAAGCATGTCACTTTTGATGGTAGATCTAATAAGTACACTCTCTTGCACAATGGAACGAGAATGTGACTTAGACCGACAAAAGAGGAAACAAAAGACGGCCGAATCTGGAAATTGCTCCACTTCCACAAATGAGCATTCGGCCAAGGGTCATACACTGATTAAATCAAGCACTAGGAAGCAAAACGTGATAATCAAGGCTAAGGAAGTTAGGAAATGTGTGAATTCTGATAAGCCTGTATTACTCATGATTTGCAAACATGTACTCTTGAATGTTGATGAACTCGATAGGGCATTGCCTTCGGGAGTAGTTGCTTTGTCGCAGGTTAAGCAAGGAGAGAATGAGTTGATCATGGCATGCTCCATCCCTAACTCCATTGGTGAATATCAGAATCTTCATGAAGTTTGCCTCTTAAGTGTTGTATCCCTTTACGATCCATTGGTATTTAACTTCACCCATGAGTCTGTTTTGCTTGTTGGGAGGAGTAATGGAGTTTCAATGGGGGTTCTTGCGGTTGAATCTTGTCCTATGCCTTCTTACCCTTTTGCAACAAGTGTTCCAAGTGATGATCAGTCTAATGCAGTTGAACGTGTTCAAAGTGTTCTTCATTATATCAGTTGCATTTTGGAGGATCCAAAAAGATGTAACCGAAGCTATATGCGTTATCTTCGAGGAGTCATTGGAGTAAAGCCATGAGTTTTTCTTGGCTGGCTGTGAGCATTTTCAAACTGACCAAGAGACATGTGCACCGCATTATAATAATCATGACGTATGCAAGTATCATTCAATCTAAGAGGGCCAATATGTGGTGGCATTAGATTTGAGGTTTCGTACTCCAACTCTTGCTAGTATCATTCATTTCCATCCAGATTTGAGGACAAATCCTTCTCAAGTGGAGGGGACTGATGTGTGCACGGATGGCGGCCTTGACTCAAGGCTTCCATAGGAACATTGAAGGCTTGGAAGTTGCTAATCAAGGCATCTACACATTGATCCAAGTCAAGGAAGCATCAAGCGCGGCCTTAGCTACTTGGGCCGAGCACTAGGAATGTTAGCATTGTTAGTCGTATGAGTTGTTAGTTGGTTTTGATCATTATCGAGTCATTAGTTGTTAGTTGGTTTGTTAGTCGTGTTTTAATTAATAGTTTATTAGTTATTGGAGTCAAACAATCGGCCCACTCATGTTCAAGAGTGGATCGAGCTCCTTTTCTAGTTTAGGTTGGTGGGCCGCCAATCCTTGACCACAAAGGTTTCTAGCCTATAAAAAGGCGCCTTTTGTACCAGCAAAGGTTAGACACTTTTGATAATAAAATTTCAATTTGTTCTCTTACAATTTCGAGAGTACTTTCCTACTTGCTTGGCAAGGGTTATTTGAGCAATCACGCGTGACGTCCTTGGTTGTTCATCCGGCCTATCTACTTGAGTAACCACCTCAATTGGAGTCGCCGTTCTACCGCCTTGAATCGAGTTGAGTCGTCCCTCTTGGTTCTAGGTTCCGTAATCCAAACGGTTGAGTATCCCTCTAGGTCCTTGGGCAATCGTGCTACGTGTCTCGGAACGAGTTGACCGAGGAACGTATCAGTTGGCTTCAGAGCTGGTTGAGGTATCAAGTCGTTATATCCTCTTACTTGTTCTTGTCTAGTTCGTTTTAGGGTTCCTATTTTTCCGCTGTCTTGTTTGTTTGTTGCATCGCTAGTTGTTTCTTCGTTGTTCACAAATCTGTCCGAAGTTGTTTTGCCATTGGCGTCGTCAATTTCTGTCCGTTTTGTGTTCAATCATTGTGTTTTGCAATCGGGCCGTAGTTGGATTTTACTTATGTGTCAAATCTGTCCGAGTTTATTCCCTTGTTGCGCCGAATTTCTGTCCGTGTTTGTACCCTGTCGCGAGTCGTCAATATTCTGTCCGTTCTTGTGTTGGTTCGTTGTCTTGAATCTCCCCATAATTGTGTCCACAAATCTGTCCAAGTGCGTCTTCTAGTTCCGTCCATAGTGCCTTGAAATTCTGTCTTGTGTTCCATCGTTGGCTTGTCTATTGCTGTCCATAATTTCTGGTATCATTGTTTTGAGTTATCCAACTTGTTTACTTGGTTTTTCAAATCTGAATTGTGGTGAAACTTGTTGGTATTTGTGAATCTTGAGAGAACCTACAAGAATCTTGAGTTTCTCGACCACAATCTTGAAATTCTTGAAGTTCTTGATAACTTCCTTGAAAGTTCTTGAAGGATCTTGAAGTTCTTGAAGATTCCTTGTGCGTGTGAATTGGCTGAACCAAATCCGGAAAATAGTCCAATCGGCCAAGCTTGTGTTGTGTTGTTCGTATAAGTCAAAAAAAAAAAAAAGAAACGAAAAACAAGAAAGAAAGTCCGAAGTTTATTGCCAAAATCAATCACGGATTACATCTTGTATCCAAGACTACAAAAAGGAAAAAAAAATTTCAAAAGTTTCGGTCCACTACTACTTCTTGAAGTTCTTGAACCTCTTGATTCTTGGAAATTTGTTTCGTCCGTCTAGCGAACAATTTCTTGTACTCTCGAGCATTGGTGAAAGGCTTTCTTGGAGTCTTTGCTTCTATCTAGGGAATATCTTGGGTAACCCATTGGGGGGGAGCCTGAGGAGGGTTGATTGCGTCACGTTGTTGAGATTCCATCTAGTTGCTATTGTCTTGAACAAACATCCGAAACTGCCTTGGGTGTGTTTGAACAGAAAATCCGAGCTTGACCTTGTGCTTGCAAGTTAAGGCTAACGTGGGTGGGTCTTTAATAGCCTACCTTCCAACCGTACAAAAGGTTTCCAACCGAATTGTTCTTTCGGGAGTTGGAAGTGACAAAGTGTGCAGTCTCATCATTGATGGTAGTAGTTGCACCAATGTAGCAAGTTTGCCCATGGTAGAGAGCTTGGGACTTCCAACGACTAGACATCCACACCCGTACCGACTACAATGGCTAAGCGAAGATGGTGAAGTACGTGTCTACAAACAGGTACGTCTTCCTTTCTCCATTGGCAACTACATTGACGAAGTTGTTTGTGATGTTGTCCCCATGCATGCTACCCATGTAATTTTAGGAAGACCCTGGCAATTTGATAAGCATGTCACTTTTGATGGTAGATCTAATAAGTACACTCTCTTGCACAATGGAACGAGAATGTGACTTAGACCGACAAAAGAGGAAACAAAAGACGGCCGAATCTGGAAATTGCTCCACTTCCACAAATGAGCATTCGGGCAAGGGTCATACACTGATTAAATCAAGCACTAGGAAGCAAAACGTGATAATCAAGGCTAAGGAAGTTAGGAAATGTGTGAATTCTGATAAGCCTGTATTACTCATGATTTGCAAACATGTACTCTTGAATGTTGATGAACTCGATAGGGCATTGCCTTCGGGAGTAGTTGCTTTGTCGCAGGTTAAGCAAGGAGAGAATGAGTTGATCATGGCATGCTCCATCCCTAACTCCATTGGTGAATATCAGAATCTTCATGAAGTTTGCCTCTTAAGTGTTGTATCCCTTTACGATCCTGGATGGAAATGAATGATACTAGCAAGAGTTGGAGTACGAAACCTCAAATCTAATGCCACCACATATTGGCCCTCTTAGATTGAATGATACTTGCATACGTCATGATTATTATAATGCGGTGCACATGTCTCTTGGTCAGTTTGAAAATGCTCACAGCCAGCCAAGAAAAACTCATGGCTTTACTCCAATGACTCCTCGAAGATAACGCATATAGCTTCGGTTACATCTTTTTGGATCCTCCAAAATGCAACTGATATAATGAAGAGCACTTTGAACACGTTCAACTGCATTAGACTGATCATCACTTGGAACACTTGTTGCAAAAGGGTAAGAAGGCATAGGACAAGATTCAAGCGCAAGAACCCCCATTGAAACTCCATTACTCCTCCCAACAAGCAAAACAGACTCATGGGTGAAGTTAAATACCAATGGATCGTAAAGGGATACAACACTTAAGAGGCAAACTTCATGAAGATTCTGATACTCACCAATGGAGTTAGGGATGGAGCATGCCATGATCAACTCATTCTCTCCTTGCTTAACCTGCGACAAAGCAACTACTCCCGAAGGCAATGCCCTATCGAGTTCATCAACATTCAAGAGTACATGTTTGCAAATCATGAGTAATACAGGCTGATCAGAATTCACACATTTCCTAACTTCCTTAGCCTTGATTATCATGTTTTGCTTCCTAGTGCTTGATTTAATCAGTGTATGACCCTTGGCCGAATGCTCATTTGTGGAAGTGGAGCAATTTCCAGATTCGGCCGTCTTTTGTTTCCTCTTTTGTCGGTCTAAGTCACATTCTCGTTCCATTGTGCAAGAGAGTGTACTTATTAGATCTACCATCAAAAGTGACATGCTTATCAAATTGCCAGGGTCTTCCTAAAATTACATGGGTAGCATGCATGGGGACAACATCACAAACAACTTCGTCAATGTGGTTGCCAATGGAGAAAGGAAGACGTACCTGTTTGTAGACACGTACTTCACCATCTTCGCTTAGCCATTGTAGTCGGTACGGGTGTGGATGTCTAGTCGTTGGAAGTCCCAAGCTCTCTACCATGGGCAAACTTGCTACATTGGTGCAACTACCATCAATGATGAGACTGCACACTTTGTCACTTCCAACTCCCGAAAGAACAATTCGGTTGGAAACCTTTTGTACGGTTGGAAGGTAGGCTATTAAAGACCCACCCACGTTAGCCTTAACTTGCAAGCACAAGGTCAAGCTCGGATTTTCTGTTCAAACACACCCAAGGCAGTTTCGGATGTTTGTTCAAGACAATAGCAACTAGATGGAATCTCAACAACGTGACGCAATCAACCCTCCTCAGGCTCCCCCCCCAATGGGTTACCCAAGATATTCCCTAGATAGAAGCAAAGACTCCAAGAAAGCCTTTCACCAATGCTCGAGAGTACAAGAAATTGTTCGCTAGACGGACGAAACAAATTTCCAAGAATCAAGAGGTTCAAGAACTTCAAGAAGTAGTAGTGGACCGAAACTTTTGAAATTTTTTTTTCCTTTTTGTAGTCTTGGATACAAGATGTAATCCGTGATTGATTTTGGCAATAAACTTCGGACTTTCTTTCTTGTTTTTCGTTTCTTTTTTTTTTTTTGACTTATACGAACAACACAACACAAGCTTGGCCGATTGGACTATTTTCCGGATTTGGTTCAGCCAATTCACACGCACAAGGAATCTTCAAGAACTTTCAAGGAAGTTATCAAGAACTTCAAGAATTTCAAGATTGTGGTCGAGAAACTCAAGATTCTTGTAGGTTCTCTCAAGATTCACAAATACCAACAAGTTTCACCACAATTCAGATTTGAAAAACCAAGTAAACAAGTTGGATAACTCAAAACAATGATACCAGAAATTATGGACAGCAATAGACAAGCCAACGATGGAACACAAGACAGAATTTCAAGGCACTATGGACGGAACTAGAAGACGCACTTGGACAGATTTGTGGACACAATTATGGGGAGATTCAAGACAACGAACCAACACAAGAACGGACAGAATATTGACGACTCGCGACAGGGTACAAACACGGACAGAAATTCGGCGCAACAAGGGAATAAACTCGGACAGATTTGACACATAAGTAAAATCCAACTACGGCCCGATTGCAAAACACAATGATTGAACACAAAACGGACAGAAATTGACGACGCCAATGGCAAAACAACTTCGGACAGATTTGTGAACAACGAAGAAACAACTAGCGATGCAACAAACAAACAAGACAGCGGAAAAATAGGAACCCTAAAACGAACTAGACAAGAACAAGTACGAGGATATAACGACTTGATACCTCAACCAGCTCTGAAGCCAACTGATACGTTCCTCGGTCAACTCGTTCCGAGACACGTAGCACGATTGCCCAAGGACCTAGAGGGATACTCAACCGTTTGGATTACGGAACCTAGAACCAAGAGGGACGACTCAACTCGATTCAAGGCGGTAGAACGGCGACTCCAATTGAGGTGGTTACTCAAGTAGATAGGCCGGATGAACAACCAAGGACGTCACGCGTGATTGCTCAAATAACCCTTGCCAAGCAAGTAGGAATGTACTCTCGAAATTGTAAGAGAACAAATTGAAATTTTATTATCAAAAGTGTCTAACCTTTGCTGGTACAAAAGGCGCCTTTTTATAGGCTAGAAACCTTTGTGGTCAAGGATTGGCGGCCCACCAACCTAAACTAGAAAAGGAGCTCGATCCACTCTTGAACATGAGTGGGCCGATTGTTTGACTCCAATAACCAATAAACTATTAATTAAAACACGACTAACAAACCAACTAACAACTAATGACTCGATAATGATCAAAACCAACTAACAACTCATACGACTAACTTGAGAAGGATTTGTCCTCAAATCTGGATGGAAATGAATGATACTAGCAAGAGTTGGAGTACGAAACCTCAAATCTAATGCCACCACATATTGGCCCTCTTAGATTGAATGATACTTGCATACGTCATGATTATTATAATGCGGTGCACATGTCTCTTGGTCAGTTTGAAAATGCTCACAGCCAGCCAAGAAAAACTCATGGCTTTACTCCAATGACTCCTCGAAGATAACGCATATAGCTTCGGTTACATCTTTTTGGATCCTCCAAAATGCAACTGATATAATGAAGAGCACTTTGAACACGTTCAACTGCATTAGACTGATCATCACTTGGAACACTTGTTGCAAAAGGGTAAGAAGGCATAGGACAAGATTCAAGCGCAAGAACCCCCATTGAAACTCCATTACTCCTCCCAACAAGCAAAACAGACTCATGGGTGAAGTTAAATACCAATGGATCGTAAAGGGATACAACACTTAAGAGGCAAACTTCATGAAGATTCTGATACTCACCAATGGAGTTAGGGATGGAGCATGCCATGATCAACTCATTCTCTCCTTGCTTAACCTGCGACAAAGCAACTACTCCCGAAGGCAATGCCCTATCGAGTTCATCAACATTCAAGAGTACATGTTTGCAAATCATGAGTAATACAGGCTGATCAGAATTCACACATTTCCTAACTTCCTTAGCCTTGATTATCATGTTTTGCTTCCTAGTGCTTGATTTAATCAGTGTATGACCCTTGGCCGAATGCTCATTTGTGGAAGTGGAGCAATTTCCAGATTCGGCCGTCTTTTGTTTCCTCTTTTGTCGGTCTAAGTCACATTCTCGTTCCATTGTGCAAGAGAGTGTACTTATTAGATCTACCATCAAAAGTGACATGCTTATCAAATTGCCAGGGTCTTCCTAAAATTACATGGGTAGCATGCATGGGGACAACATCACAAACAACTTCGTCAATGTGGTTGCCAATGGAGAAAGGAAGACGTACCTGTTTGTAGACACGTACTTCACCATCTTCGCTTAGCCATTGTAGTCGGTACGGGTGTGGATGTCTAGTCGTTGGAAGTCCCAAGCTCTCTACCATGGGCAAACTTGCTACATTGGTGCAACTACCATCAATGATGAGACTGCACACTTTGTCACTTCCAACTCCCGAAAGAACAATTCGGTTGGAAACCTTTTGTACGGTTGGAAGGTAGGCTATTAAAGACCCACCCACGTTAGCCTTAACTTGCAAGCACAAGGTCAAGCTCGGATTTTCTGTTCAAACACACCCAAGGCAGTTTCGGATGTTTGTTCAAGACAATAGCAACTAGATGGAATCTCAACAACGTGACGCAATCAACCCTCCTCAGGCTCCCCCCCCAATGGGTTACCCAAGATATTCCCTAGATAGAAGCAAAGACTCCAAGAAAGCCTTTCACCAATGCTCGAGAGTACAAGAAATTGTTCGCTAGACGGACGAAACAAATTTCCAAGAATCAAGAGGTTCAAGAACTTCAAGAAGTAGTAGTGGACCGAAACTTTTGAAATTTTTTTTTCCTTTTTGTAGTCTTGGATACAAGATGTAATCCGTGATTGATTTTGGCAATAAACTTCGGACTTTCTTTCTTGTTTTTCGTTTCTTTTTTTTTTTTTGACTTATACGAACAACACAACACAAGCTTGGCCGATTGGACTATTTTCCGGATTTGGTTCAGCCAATTCACACGCACAAGGAATCTTCAAGAACTTTCAAGGAAGTTATCAAGAACTTCAAGAATTTCAAGATTGTGGTCGAGAAACTCAAGATTCTTGTAGGTTCTCTCAAGATTCACAAATACCAACAAGTTTCACCACAATTCAGATTTGAAAAACCAAGTAAACAAGTTGGATAACTCAAAACAATGATACCAGAAATTATGGACAGCAATAGACAAGCCAACGATGGAACACAAGACAGAATTTCAAGGCACTATGGACGGAACTAGAAGACGCACTTGGACAGATTTGTGGACACAATTATGGGGAGATTCAAGACAACGAACCAACACAAGAACGGACAGAATATTGACGACTCGCGACAGGGTACAAACACGGACAGAAATTCGGCGCAACAAGGGAATAAACTCGGACAGATTTGACACATAAGTAAAATCCAACTACGGCCCGATTGCAAAACACAATGATTGAACACAAAACGGACAGAAATTGACGACGCCAATGGCAAAACAACTTCGGACAGATTTGTGAACAACGAAGAAACAACTAGCGATGCAACAAACAAACAAGACAGCGGAAAAATAGGAACCCTAAAACGAACTAGACAAGAACAAGTACGAGGATATAACGACTTGATACCTCAACCAGCTCTGAAGCCAACTGATACGTTCCTCGGTCAACTCGTTCCGAGACACGTAGCACGATTGCCCAAGGACCTAGAGGGATACTCAACCGTTTGGATTACGGAACCTAGAACCAAGAGGGACGACTCAACTCGATTCAAGGCGGTAGAACGGCGACTCCAATTGAGGTGGTTACTCAAGTAGATAGGCCGGATGAACAACCAAGGACGTCACGCGTGATTGCTCAAATAACCCTTGCCAAGCAAGTAGGAATGTACTCTCGAAATTGTAAGAGAACAAATTGAAATTTTATTATCAAAAGTGTCTAACCTTTGCTGGTACAAAAGGCGCCTTTTTATAGGCTAGAAACCTTTGTGGTCAAGGATTGGCGGCCCACCAACCTAAACTAGAAAAGGAGCTCGATCCACTCTTGAACATGAGTGGGCCGATTGTTTGACTCCAATAACCAATAAACTATTAATTAAAACACGACTAACAAACCAACTAACAACTAATGACTCGATAATGATCAAAACCAACTAACAACTCATACGACTAACAATGCTAACATTCCTAGTGCTCGGCCCAAGTAGCTAAGGCCGCGCTTGATGCTTCCTTGACTTGGATCAATGTGTAGATGCCTTGATTAGCAACTTCCAAGCCTTCAATGTTCCTATGGAAGCCTTGAGTCAAGGCCGCCATCCGTGCACACATCAGTCCCCTCCACTTGAGAAGGATTTGTCCTCAAATCTGGATGGAAATGAATGATACTAGCAAGAGTTGGAGTACGAAACCTCAAATCTAATGCCACCACATATTGGCCCTCTTAGATTGAATGATACTTGCATACGTCATGATTATTATAATGCGGTGCACATGTCTCTTGGTCAGTTTGAAAATGCTCACAGCCAGCCAAGAAAAACTCATGGCTTTACTCCAATGACTCCTCGAAGATAACGCATATAGCTTCGGTTACATCTTTTTGGATCCTCCAAAATGCAACTGATATAATGAAGAGCACTTTGAACACGTTCAACTGCATTAGACTGATCATCACTTGGAACACTTGTTGCAAAAGGGTAAGAAGGCATAGGACAAGATTCAAGCGCAAGAACCCCCATTGAAACTCCATTACTCCTCCCAACAAGCAAAACAGACTCATGGGTGAAGTTAAATACCAATGGATCGTAAAGGGATACAACACTTAAGAGGCAAACTTCATGAAGATTCTGATACTCACCAATGGAGTTAGGGATGGAGCATGCCATGATCAACTCATTCTCTCCTTGCTTAACCTGCGACAAAGCAACTACTCCCGAAGGCAATGCCCTATCGAGTTCATCAACATTCAAGAGTACATGTTTGCAAATCATGAGTAATACAGGCTGATCAGAATTCACACATTTCCTAACTTCCTTAGCCTTGATTATCATGTTTTGCTTCCTAGTGCTTGATTTAATCAGTGTATGACCCTTGGCCGAATGCTCATTTGTGGAAGTGGAGCAATTTCCAGATTCGGCCGTCTTTTGTTTCCTCTTTTGTCGGTCTAAGTCACATTCTCGTTCCATTGTGCAAGAGAGTGTACTTATTAGATCTACCATCAAAAGTGACATGCTTATCAAATTGCCAGGGTCTTCCTAAAATTACATGGGTAGCATGCATGGGGACAACATCACAAACAACTTCGTCAATGTGGTTGCCAATGGAGAAAGGAAGACGTACCTGTTTGTAGACACGTACTTCACCATCTTCGCTTAGCCATTGTAGTCGGTACGGGTGTGGATGTCTAGTCGTTGGAAGTCCCAAGCTCTCTACCATGGGCAAACTTGCTACATTGGTGCAACTACCATCAATGATGAGACTGCACACTTTGTCACTTCCAACTCCCGAAAGAACAATTCGGTTGGAAACCTTTTGTACGGTTGGAAGGTAGGCTATTAAAGACCCACCCACGTTAGCCTTAACTTGCAAGCACAAGGTCAAGCTCGGATTTTCTGTTCAAACACACCCAAGGCAGTTTCGGATGTTTGTTCAAGACAATAGCAACTAGATGGAATCTCAACAACGTGACGCAATCAACCCTCCTCAGGCTCCCCCCCCAATGGGTTACCCAAGATATTCCCTAGATAGAAGCAAAGACTCCAAGAAAGCCTTTCACCAATGCTCGAGAGTACAAGAAATTGTTCGCTAGACGGACGAAACAAATTTCCAAGAATCAAGAGGTTCAAGAACTTCAAGAAGTAGTAGTGGACCGAAACTTTTGAAATTTTTTTTTCCTTTTTGTAGTCTTGGATACAAGATGTAATCCGTGATTGATTTTGGCAATAAACTTCGGACTTTCTTTCTTGTTTTTCGTTTCTTTTTTTTTTTTGACTTATACGAACAACACAACACAAGCTTGGCCGATTGGACTATTTTCCGGATTTGGTTCAGCCAATTCACACGCACAAGGAATCTTCAAGAACTTTCAAGGAAGTTATCAAGAACTTCAAGAATTTCAAGATTGTGGTCGAGAAACTCAAGATTCTTGTAGGTTCTCTCAAGATTCACAAATACCAACAAGTTTCACCACAATTCAGATTTGAAAAACCAAGTAAACAAGTTGGATAACTCAAAACAATGATACCAGAAATTATGGACAGCAATAGACAAGCCAACGATGGAACACAAGACAGAATTTCAAGGCACTATGGACGGAACTAGAAGACGCACTTGGACAGATTTGTGGACACAATTATGGGGAGATTCAAGACAACGAACCAACACAAGAACGGACAGAATATTGACGACTCGCGACAGGGTACAAACACGGACAGAAATTCGGCGCAACAAGGGAATAAACTCGGACAGATTTGACACATAAGTAAAATCCAACTACGGCCCGATTGCAAAACACAATGATTGAACACAAAACGGACAGAAATTGACGACGCCAATGGCAAAACAACTTCGGACAGATTTGTGAACAACGAAGAAACAACTAGCGATGCAACAAACAAACAAGACAGCGGAAAAATAGGAACCCTAAAACGAACTAGACAAGAACAAGTACGAGGATATAACGACTTGATACCTCAACCAGCTCTGAAGCCAACTGATACGTTCCTCGGTCAACTCGTTCCGAGACACGTAGCACGATTGCCCAAGGACCTAGAGGGATACTCAACCGTTTGGATTACGGAACCTAGAACCAAGAGGGACGACTCAACTCGATTCAAGGCGGTAGAACGGCGACTCCAATTGAGGTGGTTACTCAAGTAGATAGGCCGGATGAACAACCAAGGACGTCACGCGTGATTGCTCAAATAACCCTTGCCAAGCAAGTAGGAATGTACTCTCGAAATTGTAAGAGAACAAATTGAAATTTTATTATCAAAAGTGTCTAACCTTTGCTGGTACAAAAGGCGCCTTTTTATAGGCTAGAAACCTTTGTGGTCAAGGATTGGCGGCCCACCAACCTAAACTAGAAAAGGAGCTCGATCCACTCTTGAACATGAGTGGGCCGATTGTTTGACTCCAATAACCAATAAACTATTAATTAAAACACGACTAACAAACCAACTAACAACTAATGACTCGATAATGATCAAAACCAACTAACAACTCATACGACTAACAATGCTAACATTCCTAGTGCTCGGCCCAAGTAGCTAAGGCCGCGCTTGATGCTTCCTTGACTTGGATCAATGTGTAGATGCCTTGATTAGCAACTTCCAAGCCTTCAATGTTCCTATGGAAGCCTTGAGTCAAGGCCGCCATCCGTGCACACATCAGTCCCCTCCACTTGAGAAGGATTTGTCCTCAAATCTGGATGGAAATGAATGATACTAGCAAGAGTTGGAGTACGAAACCTCAAATCTAATGCCACCACATATTGGCCCTCTTAGATTGAATGATACTTGCATACGTCATGATTATTATAATGCGGTGCACATGTCTCTTGGTCAGTTTGAAAATGCTCACAGCCAGCCAAGAAAAACTCATGGCTTTACTCCAATGACTCCTCGAAGATAACGCATATAGCTTCGGTTACATCTTTTTGGATCCTCCAAAATGCAACTGATATAATGAAGAGCACTTTGAACACGTTCAACTGCATTAGACTGATCATCACTTGGAACACTTGTTGCAAAAGGGTAAGAAGGCATAGGACAAGATTCAAGCGCAAGAACCCCCATTGAAACTCCATTACTCCTCCCAACAAGCAAAACAGACTCGTGGGTGAAGTTAAATACCAATGGATCGTAAAGGGATACAACACTTAAGAGGCAAACTTCATGAAGATTCTGATACTCACCAATGGAGTTAGGGATGGAGCATGCCATGATCAACTCATTCTCTCCTTGCTTAACCTGCGACAAAGCAACTACTCCCGAAGGCAATGCCCTATCGAGTTCATCAACATTCAAGAGTACATGTTTGCAAATCATGAGTAATACAGGCTGATCAGAATTCACACATTTCCTAACTTCCTTAGCCTTGATTATCATGTTTTGCTTCCTAGTGCTTGATTTAATCAGTGTATGACCCTTGGCCGAATGCTCATTTGTGGAAGTGGAGCAATTTCCAGATTCGGCCGTCTTTTGTTTCCTCTTTTGTCGGTCTAAGTCACATTCTCGTTCCAATGTGCAAGAGAGTGTACTTATTAGATCTACCATCAAAAGTGACATGCTTATCAAATTGCCAGGGTCTTCCTAAAATTACATGGGTAGCATGCATGGGGACAACATCACAAACAACTTCGTCAATGTGGTTGCCAATGGAGAAAGGAAGACGTACCTGTTTGTAGACACGTACTTCACCATCTTCGCTTAGCCATTGTAGTCGGTACGGGTGTGGATGTCTAGTCGTTGGAAGTCCCAAGCTCTCTACCATGGGCAAACTTGCTACATTGGTGCAACTACCATCAATGATGAGACTGCACACTTTGTCACTTCCAACTCCCGAAAGAACAATTCGGTTGGAAACCTTTTGTACGGTTGGAAGGTAGGCTATTAAAGACCCACCCACGTTAGCCTTAACTTGCAAGCACAAGGTCAAGCTCGGATTTTCTGTTCAAACACACCCAAGGCAGTTTCGGATGTTTGTTCAAGACAATAGCAACTAGATGGAATCTCAACAACGTGACGCAATCAACCCTCCTCAGGCTCCCCCCCCAATGGGTTACCCAAGATATTCCCTAGATAGAAGCAAAGACTCCAAGAAAGCCTTTCACCAATGCTCGAGAGTACAAGAAATTGTTCGCTAGACGGACGAAACAAATTTCCAAGAATCAAGAGGTTCAAGAACTTCAAGAAGTAGTAGTGGACCGAAACTTTTGAAATTTTTTTTTCCTTTTTGTAGTCTTGGATACAAGATGTAATCCGTGATTGATTTTGGCAATAAACTTCGGACTTTCTTTCTTGTTTTTCGTTTCTTTTTTTTTTTTTGACTTATACGAACAACACAACACAAGCTTGGCCGATTGGACTATTTTCCGGATTTGGTTCAGCCAATTCACACGCACAAGGAATCTTCAAGAACTTTCAAGGAAGTTATCAAGAACTTCAAGAATTTCAAGATTGTGGTCGAGAAACTCAAGATTCTTGTAGGTTCTCTCAAGATTCACAAATACCAACAAGTTTCACCACAATTCAGATTTGAAAAACCAAGTAAACAAGTTGGATAACTCAAAACAATGATACCAGAAATTATGGACAGCAATAGACAAGCCAACGATGGAACACAAGACAGAATTTCAAGGCACTATGGACGGAACTAGAAGACGCACTTGGACAGATTTGTGGACACAATTATGGGGAGATTCAAGACAACGAACCAACACAAGAACGGACAGAATATTGACGACTCGCGACAGGGTACAAACACGGACAGAAATTCGGCGCAACAAGGGAATAAACTCGGACAGATTTGACACATAAGTAAAATCCAACTACGGCCCGATTGCAAAACACAATGATTGAACACAAAACGGACAGAAATTGACGACGCCAATGGCAAAACAACTTCGGACAGATTTGTGAACAACGAAGAAACAACTAGCGATGCAACAAACAAACAAGACAGCGGAAAAATAGGAACCCTAAAACGAACTAGACAAGAACAAGTACGAGGATATAACGACTTGATACCTCAACCAGCTCTGAAGCCAACTGATACGTTCCTCGGTCAACTCGTTCCGAGACACGTAGCACGATTGCCCAAGGACCTAGAGGGATACTCAACCGTTTGGATTACGGAACCTAGAACCAAGAGGGACGACTCAACTCGATTCAAGGCGGTAGAACGGCGACTCCAATTGAGGTGGTTACTCAAGTAGATAGGCCGGATGAACAACCAAGGACGTCACGCGTGATTGCTCAAATAACCCTTGCCAAGCAAGTAGGAATGTACTCTCGAAATTGTAAGAGAACAAATTGAAATTTTATTATCAAAAGTGTCTAACCTTTGCTGGTACAAAAGGCGCCTTTTTATAGGCTAGAAACCTTTGTGGTCAAGGATTGGCGGCCCACCAACCTAAACTAGAAAAGGAGCTCGATCCACTCTTGAACATGAGTGGGCCGATTGTTTGACTCCAATAACTAATAAACTATTAATTAAAACACGACTAACAAACCAACTAACGACTAATGACTCGATAATGATCAAAACCAACTAACAACTCATACGACTAACAATGCTAACATTCCTAGTGCTCGGCCCAAGTAGCTAAGGCCGCGCTTGATGCTTCCTTGACTTGGATCAATGTGTAGATGCCTTGATTAGCAACTTCCAAGCCTTCAATGTTCCTATGGAAGCCTTGAGTCAAGGCCGCCATCCGTGCACACATCAGTCCCCTCCACTTGAGAAGGATTTGTCCTCAAATCTGGATGGAAATGAATGATACTAGCAAGAGTTGGAGTACGAAACCTCAAATCTAATGCCACCACATATTGGCCCTCTTAGATTGAATGATACTTGCATACGTCATGATTATTATAATGCGGTGCACATGTCTCTTGGTCAGTTTGAAAATGCTCACAGCCAGCCAAGAAAAACTCGTGGCTTTACTCCAATGACTCCTCGAAGATAACGCATATAGCTTCGGTTACATCTTTTTGGATTCTCCAAAATGCAACTGATATAATGAAGAACACTTTGAACACGTTCAACTGCATTAGACTGATCATCACTTGGAACACTTGTTGCAAAAGGGTAAGAAGGCATAGGACAAGATTCAAGCGCAAGAACCCCCATTGAAACTCCATTACTCCTCCCAACAAGCAAAACAGACTCATGGGTGAAGTTAAATACCAATGGATCGTAAAGGGATACAACACTTAAGAGGCAAACTTCATGAAGATTCTGATACTCACCAATGGAGTTAGGGATGGAGCATGCCATGATCAACTCATTCTCTCCTTGCTTAACCTGCGACAAAGCAACTACTCCCGAAGTGATACGAACGTCGCCAACCTTGTGACGAAACCCGTAAAAGATTAGCTTCAGGATCGACAAGAGGACACCAAGTTTGGAGCGGATGACCTCAACCCGTTAATCACGTGGTTAACGAACCTTGGTATAATGGTAGAAACGCCACAATCTAGTGCGATTCTAGATTGATAAGTCACGAACACCTAGAGAAATTCTAAGGTATTCAAGAAGCCTTGGAGAAACCAAGAAAACTCTCAAAATCTGATTTATTGATTGAATGCCTAAAACCATTGGAAGTGTGGGCTATTTATAGCCTTACATAGAGATGAACAACTAAATGTGGAACTAGTCTAGAGTTGTGGTCTTGACTAAGACTAACAATTGTAGGCTTGACTATTTCCATAAGACTAAGAATTGTGGGCTTGACCAAACCTTATGAGGTCATCCCTTAGGTAAACAACCTTATGAGGTCATCGCTTAGGTAAATAACCTTATGAGGTCATCGCTTAGGTAATTAAAGCAAGACTATGGACCATTAAGCCCTTATTACAATGACTTAACTAAAACAGTAAATGTGACTAGAGAAGGGTCACACATGGTTCTCTTTGCCATGCACTACATGGATGACTTTCATTCCTTCATGCTCAAGACTCTCAATGACCTTGGGGACAATTTCTTGGCCTTGTATCTCATGAACAAGTCCTTGGAGTTCCTCCCTCATCTTGTTAGTTCGTGCTCGAGTTACGGGTCCTAGGGGAACTCGAATAGTTCGCAATGGTGTCTCTTGGTTCGTATCATCCCCCTCCTCTTCAAAAGGATTTGTCCTCAAATCAGCTTCATCGTCTGCAAGAAAAAGAGATAGATCAGAGACATTGAATGTAGCGCTCACATTGTACTCACCGGGTAGGTCCAGTTTGTAGGCATTGTCATTGATGCGCTTGATGACTTGGAACGGCCCATCTCCTCGGGGAAGTAATTTATTGCGCCTTTGGACTGGGAACCTTTCCTTGCGTAGATGTAACCACACCCAGTCACCAGGTTCAAACACAACGCGTTGGCGTCCCTTGTTAACCCGTTGAGCAACTTGGTCCATCCTTCGCTCAATGTTTAGGCGTACCTGCTCGTGTAATTTCTTGACAAAATCTGCTCGTTTAGCACCATCCATGTTAATGTGCTCAGAAGAAGGTAAAGGTGATAAGTCTAGTGGTGTTAAAGGGTTAAAACCATAGACTATTTCAAATGGTGAAAAATGAGTAGAACTATGCTCCGTGCGATTGTATGCAAACTCAACATGGGGTAAACATTCTTCCCAGGTTCTAATGTTTTTTCTAATGATGGCACGCAAGAGTGTAGATAGTGTACGATTGACAACCTCAGTTTGGCCATCAGTTTGTGGGTGACTAGTAGTAGAAAATAGCAATTTGGTACCCAATTTTCCCCACAAAGTTTTCCAAAAGTAACTCAAAAATTTGACATCCCTATCAGAGACAATTGTCCTAGGCATGCCATGCAATCTAATGATTTCTTTGAAAAACAAATCAGCAATGTGCGATGCATCATCTGTTTTGTGACATGGTATAAAATGTGCCATTTTTGAAAATCTGTCAACAATAACAAAGATGCTATCATTTCCCCTCTTTGACCTAGGCAACCCTAAAACAAAATCCATGGAAATGTCGGTCCAAGGTTCCTTAGGTACAGGTAAAGGACTATAAAGGCCATAGGGTTGAAGTTTAGACTTAGCTTTGTGGCAAGTAATGCATTTAGCCACCATTCGCTCCACATCTCGTTTCATCCTTGGCCAATGGAAGTGCTCTTGAAGGATAGCTAAGGTTTTAGCTACGCCAAAGTGTCCCATCAAGCCACCTCCGTGTGCTTCCCTAACAAGTAAAGAGCGAATAGAGCAGTTAGGTATACATAGTCGATTGAGGTAGAAAAGAAATCCATCAAGGATGTAGAATTTACCTTGAGTTGCTGAACCACAAGAGTCATAAATACCTGAGAAATCTGGGTCATTGGTGTATAACTCTTTGACTAATTCAAATCCTAACAACCTTGCATCAAGTTGAGTGAGCAAAGAGTACCGACGTGATAATGCATCAGCAACAACATTAGTTTTCCCCACTTTGTACTTAATCACATAAGGGAAGGTTTCAATAAATGCAATCCACTTAACATGACGCTTATTCAACTTGTGTTGTGACTTAATGTGCTTAAGCGACTCATGGTCAGTGTGTATGACAAATTCCCTTGGTCTCAAGTAATATTGCCAAGTTTCTAAAGCACGGATTAAGGAGTACAACTCCTTATCATAAGTGGAATAGTTCAAAGCTGCCCCATTGAGTTTTTCACTAAAGTATGCAATTGGTTTGCCCTCTTGCATTAGGACAGCTCCAATACCCACCCCAGATGCATCACACTCTATTTCAAACATGGTAATGCAAGTAGTGGTGCATGTGTGAGTTGATGTTTAAGCATTTGGAAAGCACGTACTTGAGCATCTCTCCACACAAATGGCTCATTTTTCTTAATTACAGCAGTTAGAGGTGCAGCAATGGTACTAAAATCTTTAACAAATCGTCTATAAAAACTAGCAAGACCATGGAAGCTACGTACCTCACCCACCGTGCTTGGAGTAGGCCATTCTCGAATTGCTTTAACCTTCTCCTCGTCCACTTTGATTCCCTGTTTACTCACAACAAAGCCTAGGAAGACAAGTTGATCAGTACAAAAGGAGCACTTCTTAAGGTTAGCATAGAGCTTTTCCCTTCGAAGTACATCAAGAACAAGCTTCACATGTTCAACATGCTCATCTAAGCTCCTACTATAAATCAGGATATCGTCAAAATATACAACTACAAATTTTCCAAGGAATGGACGAAGTACGTGGTTCATCAACCTCATGAACGTACTAGGTGCATTAGTTAGTCCAAATGGCATAACTAACCACTCGTACAAGCCATGTTTGGTTTTAAAGGCCGTTTTCCATTCATCCCCCTCTTTCATCCTAATTTGATGATAACCGCTTTTTAGATCAATTTTAGTGAAAATCACAGCACCATATAGCTCATCTAACATATCATCAAGTCTAGGAATAGGGTGACGATATTTTACCGTTATTGCATTAACGGCCCTACAGTCAGTGCACATTCGCCAACTTCCATCCTTTTTAGGCACCAAGATGACGGGAACCGCACATGGGCTCAAGCTTTCTCGTGCCCATCCCTTTGTTAGAAGCTCTTCGATTTGGCGTTGGAGCTCCTTTGTCTCATCTGGACCCATTTTGTAGGCTGGTCTGTTAGGAAGTGGGGCACCTGGAACCAAGTCAATTTGATGCTCAATTCCCCTTATTGGTGGTAGTCCATTTGGAATCTCATCGGGGAAGACATCCTCATATTCCTGCAAAAGAGAGACAATACTAGATGGTAGAGTGTTAGTAAGATCACTTGTGACAACCAACACCTCTTTGCACAAAAGTACAAAGATGGGTGTATTAACACTCAAAGCTTTTCTTACTATATTGGCTTTTATCAATAGATTTTGCCTTTTTTCTCTCTTTTCAATTTTGGCCGGCTCACCATATGTCTTTTTCCTCTCAATTTTCTCGGCCTTATCATTTTCTGTTGAGCTCTCGGCTTTTTCTATTTTTTTCTTCTCATTCTCAAGCTCATTCTCCTTGATCAGGCTTTTTTGATCTTCATGAACTTGGATAGGAGTGAGTGGCACAAGCACAATCCTCTTCTCGCCTTGCTTGAAGGAGTATTTATTGGTAATGCCATCGAATGTAACTCCCTTGTCGAATTGCCATGGCCTCCCCAATAGTATGTGACATGCTTGCATAGGGACCACGTCGCATAACACCACGTCCTCATACTTTCCAATTCGGAAAGGTACTTGGACTTGCTTGGTCACACGAACATCCCCACTATCGTTCAACCATTGCAAACGATAAGGTGTTGGATGTCGTAGAGTGGGTAGTGCTAGTTTCTCCACCATCAAGGCACTAGCGACGTTAGCACAACTACCTCCATCTATGATCAAACTACATACCTTGCCTTTGACATAGCAACGGGTGTAGAAAATGTTCTCTCTTTGTGCATGGTCGGCGGCTTTCACTTGGGTTGCTAAGGCTCGTCTGACAACGAGTCCAACTCGTTCATTGACGGGCAATGCTTCCTCTTCTTCCTCAAGGGATGGCAACTCCTCCTTCTCATCTTCATCATCGGTGAGAAACTCACCATTGGGTAAGATGATCATAGCGCGTTGGTTCGGGCATTGGCTAGCAATATGCCCTCGGCCTTGGCATTTGAAGCATCTAGTATCTCGATTTCGCCCCATGCTCGACTCAATGGCAGTCTTTGGTGTTGCCTTAGACTCCCACTTAGTCATATCCGGCCTCGGTCTTGAAGGGATGGAATTACTCGGCCCTTTATCCTCTTTCTTTGGTGGTGTAGTTCGGAGATAAGAGGGTGAAAAGTTGGAGTAACTCCGAGTCGAACCCCTCCTCTTAATCCTCCTTTCAATCTTGATGGCCTTTTCCACCAGATCCCCAAGTTCCACATAGTGGTGTAACTCCACTTGATCAGCGATTTCGGGCCTTAATCCGTTCAAGAAGCGTGCGTTGCTTCTCGATCCTCCATGATGTCTGCCCGTAGCATGAGTATTTCCATTTCCTTGTGATAGTCCTCGACACTTCGTGCTCCTTGGTTGAGGGTTTGAAGCTTTTGGTACAAGTCACGGTAGTAGTGACTTGGTACGAAACGCTTCCTCATTAGCCGTCTTAGCTCCGTCCAAGTTTGTATGGTAGGTTCACGACTCCTCCTTCGACTAGTGGAGAGTTGATCCCACCACACAACGGCGTAGTCGGTGAATTCGACCACGGCCAACTTGACCTTTTGCTCCTCCGAGTAAGTATTGCAATCGAAGACAAGTTCAATCCGCTTCTCCCACTCTAAGTAGGCATCGGGGTCTGATCGTCCTTGGAAGGGTGGAACTTTCATCTTTATGCCCGGAATGTGGTCATTTGAAGGCCTAGCGTCACGCTTAGACCTACTTTGCTTATGCTCATAGTTGTTGTCTGAGTTAGAGTCGCTAGACTCATGTGCATAAGCCTTTCCATGGTTGCCTTTGGAGCTTCCATGAGACAACTCTAAGCTGTCAATGCGTTGGTGCATCAAGTCAAGTTTTTGGTCCATCATGCGTCCCAATTCGCCTTTGATTGCTTCTGTGAAAAGTTTAAGATCAAAAGCTTGGGAGCTTGCTCCCCCCTCGTTAGCCATGGTGAAGTATAGGGTAAAAAATAACAATGGAAAGAAGTAAAGTTTATCTCGCACACTTCCTCACGTGTTTACTCTCGCTCTCGTGTTTGAACACTCTAATGAACTCACCAAGGTATTTTCAAGGCTCCTCGGTCAACTCCTCGAAGAAGTTAGAACTCATTCTAGTGTGGATCGACTTACCAACCAGGGTCACAAGATTGTAGCACTTTGAACGAAAAAGAACAAAAGATGAAGGGACTGACCACGACTCAATGAATGACTCAAAGTTGAATTTTAAGGATCCTAGACAAAATTCTACCCAAAACTGGAATTTTGAGCTGCTGGTTGCTGCATTTTTGGGCAGTGTTTTGGTAGATAAATGGACACTTAGAGGATTCAGAATGACACTTAAAACTGACCTAATGATGCATAAAAATTTCCAGAATTAATGATTGGACAGAAATTCCCCAATGGTTGCAAAGATGGAATCCGAATGGAAGATGAATTTGTGTTGCGGTAGGACTGTTTTGGAAACCCAAGGCTGACTTTTCTTCCTTAATCCTTTGGAAACAAGGATTAGTCTTCCTATTTGCTGGTTCCCACAAATTCTAAGGTCAAGTTCAAGATTGGAACTGATTTGGTTGTTTTTGGGAACAAGGGTGGAAAATTTAACTTGAACAGGTTGGAAAATTTGACTTGAATAGATTGGGAAATTTGACTTGAATAGGCTGAATGTTCTTCTTCTTCCTTTGTTTTTGTTTTATAATCAGCCAAGAAGAGTCAAATTTCGTGGCTAAAATGTTCTTAGTCAAGAAAGAAGATTGTTGTGGTGAAGACAAGGATTTTGGCAGCTGGAATTTTGCAGCCTTGTTGTTTACCAAGATTTGGTTCCCAAAACCCAGAAACTTCAAGATTCTTTCAAGAATTCAAGATGTTAATTTCCAGAATTCAAGAAACACGAAATTGAAGATGATTTCCTCCCCAAACAATCCAAGATTTCACGATTTGATCAAGACAGATTTTGGTTGTCTTCAAGAATCCCAACTAAAGTTCCAAGAACTTCAAGATTGTGGTTTTAAACAATTAGGAACTTCAAGAAACCCAAGTTTTGATCAAGACAGATTTCCAGGAATTTTTGTAAGGTTAGCCAGCTATTTTTTTTTTTGTATGTAAACAAGAACACAAGGTAATAACTAGATAGGACTTCTTCTAAAACCCTTGCTACAAACTGATTTTTTTTCGGATGAACAGTAACCTCGTATGATCAAATAGAACAAAAGACTGGAATTGAATGGATATAACAGGATACAAACAAGACACAAACACAAACAAAGAATCAAGAATAAGACACAAAAAAAAAGGCTGGACTAAACAAGGCTAACCACAGGAATTAACAACAACTAGACGCAAGTTTATGATGCAACAAATCTGGAAAAATAACGCAAGAACACGATGCAACAAATCTGAAAATTGCGGATAGCAAACTTAGAACACGAAAACAGAATTTTGGACAACTTGACTCGAAAGGAAATAAATAAAGGGATATAACGTGATACCTCTTAACTAGCTCTGATTACCAACTGATACGAACGTCGCCAACCTTGTGACGAAACCCGTAAAAGATTAGCTTCAGGATCGACAAGAGGACACCAAGTTTGGAGCGGATGACCTCAACCCGTTAATCACGTGGTTAACGAACCTTGGTATAATGGTAGAAGACGCCACAATCTAGTGCGATTCTAGATTGATAAGTCACGAACACCTAGAGAAATTCTAAGGTATTCAAGAAGCCTTGGAGAAACCAAGAAAACTCTCAAAATCTGATTTATTGATTGAATGCCTAAAACCATTGGAAGTGTGGGCTATTTATAGCCTTACATAGAGATGAACAACTAAATGTGGAACTAGTCTAGAGTTGTGGTCTTGACTAAGACTAACAATTGTAGGCTTGACTATTTCCATAAGACTAAGAATTGTGGGCTTGACCAAACCTTATGAGGTCATCCCTTAGGTAAACAACCTTATGAGGTCATCGCTTAGGTAAATAACCTTATGAGGTCATCGCTTAGGTAATTAAAGCAAGACTATGGACCATTAAGCCGTTATTACAATGACTTAACTAAAACAGCAAATGTGACTAGAGAAGGGTCACACATGGTTCTCTTTGCCGTGCACTACATGGATGACTTTCATTCCTTCATGCTCAAGACTCTCAATGACCTTGGGGACAATTTCTTGGCCTTGTATCTCATGAACAAGTCCTTGGAGTTCCTCCCTCATCTTGTTAGCTCGTGCTCGAGTTACGGGTCCTAGGGGAACTCGAATAGTTCGCAATGGTGTCTCTTGGTTCGTATCACGAAGGCAATGCCCTATCGAGTTCATCAACATTCAAGAGTACATGTTTGCAAATCATGAGTAATACAGGCTGATCAGAATTCACACATTTCCTAACTTCCTTAGCCTTGATTATCATGTTTTGCTTCCTAGTGCTTGATTTAATCAGTGTATGACCCTTGGCCGAATGCTCATTTGTGGAAGTGGAGCAATTTCCAGATTCGGCGGTCTTTTGTTTCCTCTTTTGTCGGTCTAAGTCACATTCTCGTTCCATTGTGCAAGAGAGTGTACTTATTAGATCTACCATCAAAAGTGACATGCTTATCAAATTGCCAGGGTCTTCCTAAAATTACATGGGTAGCATGCATGGGGACAACATCACAAACAACTTCGTCAATGTGGTTGCCAATGGAGAAAGGAAGACGTACCTGTTTGTAGACACGTACTTCACCATCTTCGCTTAGCCATTGTAGTCGGTACGGGTGTGGATGTCTAGTCGTTGGAAGTCCCAAGCTCTCTACCATGGGCAAACTTGCTACATTGGTGCAACTACTACCATCAATGATGAGACTGCACACTTTGTCACTTCCAACTCCCGAAAGAACAATTCGGTTGGAAACCTTTTGTACGGTTGGAAGGTAGGCTATTAAAGACCCACCCACGTTAGCCTTAACTTGCAAGCACAAGGTCAAGCTCGGATTTTCTGTTCAAACACACCCAAGGAAGGCAGTTTCGGATGTTTGTTCAAGACAATAGCAACTAGATGGAATCTCAACAACGTGACGCAATCAACCCTCCTCAGGCTCCCCCCCAATGGGTTACCCAAGATATTCCCTAGATAGAAGCAAAGACTCCAAGAAAGCCTTTCACCAATGCTCGAGAGTACAAGAAATTGTTCGCTAGACGGACGAAACAAATTTCCAAGAATCAAGAGGTTCAAGAACTTCAAGAAGTAGTAGTGGACCGAAACTTTTGAAATTTTTTTTTCCTTTTTGTAGTCTTGGATACAAGATGTAATCCGTGATTGATTTTGGCAATAAACTTCGGACTTTCTTTCTTGTTTTTCGTTTCTTTTTTTTTTTTTACTTATACGAACAACACAACACAAGCTTGGCCGATTGGACTATTTTCCGGATTTGGTTCAGCCAATTCACACGCACAAGGAATCTTCAAGAACTTCAAGATCCTTCAAGAACTTTCAAGGAAGTTATCAAGAACTTCAAGAATTTCAAGATTGTGGTCGAGAAACTCAAGATTCTTGTAGGTTCTCTCAAGATTCACAAATACCAACAAGTTTCACCACAATTCAGATTTGAAAAACCAAGTAAACAAGTTGGATAACTCAAAACAATGATACCAGAAATTATGGACAGCAATAGACAAGCCAACGATGGAATTCAAGGCACTATGGACGGAACTAGAAGACGCACTTGGACAGATTTGTGGACACAATTATGGGGAGATTCAAGACAACGAACCAACACAAGAACGGACAGAATATTGACGACTCGCGACAGGGTACAAACACGGACAGAAATTCGGCGCAACAAGGGAATAAACTCGGACAGATTTGACACATAAGTAAAATCCAACTACGGCCCGATTGCAAAACACAATGATTGAACACAAAACGGACAGAAATTGACGACGCCAATGGCAAAACAACTTCGGACAGATTTGTGAACAACGAAGAAACAACTAGCGATGCAACAAACAAACAAGACAGCGGAAAAATAGGAACCCTAAAACGAACTAGACAAGAACAAGTACGAGGATATAACGACTTGATACCTCAACCAGCTCTGAAGCCAACTGATACGTTCCTCGGTCAACTCGTTCCGAGACACGTAGCACGATTGCCCAAGGACCTAGAGGGATACTCAACCGTTTGGATTACGGAACCTAGAACCAAGAGGGACGACTCAACTCGATTCAAGGCGGTAGAACGGCGACTCCAATTGAGGTGGTTACTCAAGTAGATAGGCCGGATGAACAACCAAGGACGTCACGCGTGATTGCTCAAATAACCCTTGCCAAGCAAGTAGGAATGTACTCTCGAAATTGTAAGAGAACAAATTGAAATTTTATTATCAAAAGTGTCTAACCTTTGCTGGTACAAAAGGCGCCTTTTTATAGGCTAGAAACCTTTGTGGTCAAGGATTGGCGGCCCACCAACCTAAACTAGAAAAGGAGCTCGATCCACTCTTGAACATGAGTGGGCCGATTGTTTGACTCCAATAACTAATAAACTATTAATTAAAACACGACTAACAAACCAACTAACAACTAATGACTCGATAATGATCAAAACCAACTAACAACTCATACGACTAACAATGCTAACATTCCTAGTGCTCGGCCCAAGTAGCTAAGGCCGCGCTTGATGCTTCCTTGACTTGGATCAATGTGTAGATGCCTTGATTAGCAACTTCCAAGCCTTCAATGTTCCTATGGAAGCCTTGAGTCAAGGCCGCCATCCGTGCACACATCAGTCCCCTCCACTTGAGAAGGATTTGTCCTCAAATCTGGATGGAAATGAATGATACTAGCAAGAGTTGGAGTACGAAACCTCAAATCTAATGCCACCACATATTGGCCCTCTTAGATTGAATGATACTTGCATACGTCATGATTATTATAATGCGGTGCACATGTCTCTTGGTCAGTTTGAAAATGCTCACAGCCAGCCAAGAAAAACTCATGGCTTTACTCCAATGACTCCTCGAAGATAACGCATATAGCTTCGGTTACATCTTTTTGGATCCTCCAAAATGCAACTGATATAATGAAGAACACTTTGAACACGTTCAACTGCATTAGACTGATCATCACTTGGAACACTTGTTGCAAAAGGGTAAGAAGGCATAGGACAAGATTCAAGCGCAAGAACCCCCATTGAAACTCCATTACTCCTCCCAACAACCAAAACAGACTCATGGGTGAAGTTAAATACCAATGGATCGTAAAGGGATACAACACTTAAGAGGCAAACTTCATGAAGATTCTGATACTCACCAATGGAGTTAGGGATGGAGCATGCCATGATCAACTCATTCTCTCCTTGCTTAACCTGCGACAAAGCAACTACTCCCGAAGGCAATGCCCTATCGAGTTCATCAACATTCAAGAGTACATGTTTGCAAATCATGAGTAATACAGGCTGATCAGAATTCACACATTTCCTAACTTCCTTAGCCTTGATTATCATGTTTTGCTTCCTAGTGCTTGATTTAATCAGTGTATGACCCTTGGCCGAATGCTCATTTGTGGAAGTGGAGCAATTTCCAGATTCGGCCGTCTTTTGTTTCCTCTTTTGTCGGTCTAAGTCACATTCTCGTTCCATTGTGCAAGAGAGTGTACTTATTAGATCTACCATCAAAAGTGACATGCTTATCAAATTGCCAGGGTCTTCCTAAAATTACATGGGTAGCATGCATGGGGACAACATCACAAACAACTTCGTCAATGTGGTTGCCAATGGAGAAAGGAAGACGTACCTGTTTGTAGACACGTACTTCACCATCTTCGCTTAGCCATTGTAGTCGGTACGGGTGTGGATGTCTAGTCGTTGGAAGTCCCAAGCTCTCTACCATGGGCAAACTTGCTACATTGGTGCAACTACTACCATCAATGATGAGACTGCACACTTTGTCACTTCCAACTCCCGAAAGAACAATTCGGTTGGAAACCTTTTGTACGGTTGGAAGGTAGGCTATTAAAGACCCACCCACGTTAGCCTTAACTTGCAAGCACAAGGTCAAGCTCGGATTTTCTGTTCAAACACACCCAAGGAAGGCAGTTTCGGATGTTTGTTCAAGACAATAGCAACTAGATGGAATCTCAACAACGTGACGCAATCAACCCTCCTCAGGCTCCCCCCCAATGGGTTACCCAAGATATTCCCTAGATAGAAGCAAAGACTCCAAGAAAGCCTTTCACCAATGCTCGAGAGTACAAGAAATTGTTCGCTAGACGGACGAAACAAATTTCCAAGAATCAAGAGGTTCAAGAACTTCAAGAAGTAGTAGTGGACCGAAACTTTTGAAATTTTTTTTTCCTTTTTGTAGTCTTGGATACAAGATGTAATCCGTGATTGATTTTGGCAATAAACTTCGGACTTTCTTTCTTGTTTTTCGTTTCTTTTTTTTTTTTTACTTATACGAACAACACAACACAAGCTTGGCCGATTGGACTATTTTCCGGATTTGGTTCAGCCAATTCACACGCACAAGGAATCTTCAAGAACTTCAAGATCCTTCAAGAACTTTCAAGGAAGTTATCAAGAACTTCAAGAATTTCAAGATTGTGGTCGAGAAACTCAAGATTCTTGTAGGTTCTCTCAAGATTCACAAATACCAACAAGTTTCACCACAATTCAGATTTGAAAAACCAAGTAAACAAGTTGGATAACTCAAAACAATGATACCAGAAATTATGGACAGCAATAGACAAGCCAACGATGGAATTCAAGGCACTATGGACGGAACTAGAAGACGCACTTGGACAGATTTGTGGACACAATTATGGGGAGATTCAAGACAACGAACCAACACAAGAACGGACAGAATATTGACGACTCGCGACAGGGTACAAACACGGACAGAAATTCGGCGCAACAAGGGAATAAACTCGGACAGATTTGACACATAAGTAAAATCCAACTACGGCCCGATTGCAAAACACAATGATTGAACACAAAACGGACAGAAATTGACGACGCCAATGGCAAAACAACTTCGGACAGATTTGTGAACAACGAAGAAACAACTAGCGATGCAACAAACAAACAAGACAGCGGAAAAATAGGAACCCTAAAACGAACTAGACAAGAACAAGTACGAGGATATAACGACTTGATACCTCAACCAGCTCTGAAGCCAACTGATACGTTCCTCGGTCAACTCGTTCCGAGACACGTAGCACGATTGCCCAAGGACCTAGAGGGATACTCAACCGTTTGGATTACGGAACCTAGAACCAAGAGGGACGACTCAACTCGATTCAAGGCGGTAGAACGGCGACTCCAATTGAGGTGGTTACTCAAGTAGATAGGCCGGATGAACAACCAAGGACGTCACGCGTGATTGCTCAAATAACCCTTGCCAAGCAAGTAGGAATGTACTCTCGAAATTGTAAGAGAACAAATTGAAATTTTATTATCAAAAGTGTCTAACCTTTGCTGGTACAAAAGGCGCCTTTTTATAGGCTAGAAACCTTTGTGGTCAAGGATTGGCGGCCCACCAACCTAAACTAGAAAAGGAGCTCGATCCACTCTTGAACATGAGTGGGCCGATTGTTTGACTCCAATAACTAATAAACTATTAATTAAAACACGACTAACAAACCAACTAACAACTAATGACTCGATAATGATCAAAACCAACTAACAACTCATACGACTAACAATGCTAACATTCCTAGTGCTCGGCCCAAGTAGCTAAGGCCGCGCTTGATGCTTCCTTGACTTGGATCAATGTGTAGATGCCTTGATTAGCAACTTCCAAGCCTTCAATGTTCCTATGGAAGCCTTGAGTCAAGGCCGCCATCCGTGCACACATCAGTCCCCTCCACTTGAGAAGGATTTGTCCTCAAATATGGATGGAAATGAATGATACTAGCAAGAGTTGGAGTACGAAACCTCAAATCTAATGCCACCACATATTGGCCCTCTTAGATTGAATGATACTTGCATACGTCATGATTATTATAATGCGGTGCACATGTCTCTTGGTCAGTTTGAAAATGCTCACAGCCAGCCAAGAAAAACTCATGGCTTTACTCCAATGACTCCTCGAAGATAACGCATATAGCTTCGGTTACATCTTTTTGGATCCTCCAAAATGCAACTGATATAATGAAGAACACTTTGAACACGTTCAACTGCATTAGACTGATCATCACTTGGAACACTTGTTGCAAAAGGGTAAGAAGGCATAGGACAAGATTCAAGCGCAAGAACCCCCATTGAAACTCCATTACTCCTCCCAACAACCAAAACAGACTCATGGGTGAAGTTAAATACCAATGGATCGTAAAGGGATACAACACTTAAGAGGCAAACTTCATGAAGATTCTGATACTCACCAATGGAGTTAGGGATGGAGCATGCCATGATCAACTCATTCTCTCCTTGCTTAACCTGCGACAAAGCAACTACTCCCGAAGGCAATGCCCTATCGAGTTCATCAACATTCAAGAGTACATGTTTGCAAATCATGAGTAATACAGGCTGATCAGAATTCACACATTTCCTAACTTCCTTAGCCTTGATTATCATGTTTTGCTTCCTAGTGCTTGATTTAATCAGTGTATGACCCTTGGCCGAATGCTCATTTGTGGAAGTGGAGCAATTTCCAGATTCGGCCGTCTTTTGTTTCCTCTTTTGTCGGTCTAAGTCACATTCTCGTTCCATTGTGCAAGAGAGTGTACTTATTAGATCTACCATCAAAAGTGACATGCTTATCAAATTGCCAGGGTCTTCCTAAAATTACATGGGTAGCATGCATGGGGACAACATCACAAACAACTTCGTCAATGTGGTTGCCAATGGAGAAAGGAAGACGTACCTGTTTGTAGACACGTACTTCACCATCTTCGCTTAGCCATTGTAGTCGGTACGGGTGTGGATGTCTAGTCGTTGGAAGTCCCAAGCTCTCTACCATGGGCAAACTTGCTACATTGGTGCAACTACTACCATCAATGATGAGACTGCACACTTTGTCACTTCCAACTCCCGAAAGAACAATTCGGTTGGAAACCTTTTGTACGGTTGGAAGGTAGGCTATTAAAGACCCACCCACGTTAGCCTTAACTTGCAAGCACAAGGTCAAGCTCGGATTTTCTGTTCAAACACACCCAAGGAAGGCAGTTTCGGATGTTTGTTCAAGACAATAGCAACTAGATGGAATCTCAACAACGTGACGCAATCAACCCTCCTCAGGCTCCCCCCCAATGGGTTACCCAAGATATTCCCTAGATAGAAGCAAAGACTCCAAGAAAGCCTTTCACCAATGCTCGAGAGTACAAGAAATTGTTCGCTAGACGGACGAAACAAATTTCCAAGAATCAAGAGGTTCAAGAACTTCAAGAAGTAGTAGTGGACCGAAACTTTTGAAATTTTTTTTTCCTTTTTGTAGTCTTGGATACAAGATGTAATCCGTGATTGATTTTGGCAATAAACTTCGGACTTTCTTTCTTGTTTTTCGTTTCTTTTTTTTTTTTTTACTTATACGAACAACACAACACAAGCTTGGCCGATTGGACTATTTTCCGGATTTGGTTCAGCCAATTCACACGCACAAGGAATCTTCAAGAACTTCAAGATCCTTCAAGAACTTTCAAGGAAGTTATCAAGAACTTCAAGAATTTCAAGATTGTGGTCGAGAAACTCAAGATTCTTGTAGGTTCTCTCAAGATTCACAAATACCAACAAGTTTCACCACAATTCAGATTTGAAAAACCAAGTAAACAAGTTGGATAACTCAAAACAATGATACCAGAAATTATGGACAGCAATAGACAAGCCAACGATGGAATTCAAGGCACTATGGACGGAACTAGAAGACGCACTTGGACAGATTTGTGGACACAATTATGGGGAGATTCAAGACAACGAACCAACACAAGAACGGACAGAATATTGACGACTCGCGACAGGGTACAAACACGGACAGAAATTCGGCGCAACAAGGGAATAAACTCGGACAGATTTGACACATAAGTAAAATCCAACTACGGCCCGATTGCAAAACACAATGATTGAACACAAAACGGACAGAAATTGACGACGCCAATGGCAAAACAACTTCGGACAGATTTGTGAACAACGAAGAAACAACTAGCGATGCAACAAACAAACAAGACAGCGGAAAAATAGGAACCCTAAAACGAACTAGACAAGAACAAGTACGAGGATATAACGACTTGATACCTCAACCAGCTCTGAAGCCAACTGATACGTTCCTCGGTCAACTCGTTCCGAGACACGTAGCACGATTGCCCAAGGACCTAGAGGGATACTCAACCGTTTGGATTACGGAACCTAGAACCAAGAGGGACGACTCAACTCGATTCAAGGCGGTAGAACGGCGACTCCAATTGAGGTGGTTACTCAAGTAGATAGGCCGGATGAACAACCAAGGACGTCACGCGTGATTGCTCAAATAACCCTTGCCAAGCAAGTAGGAATGTACTCTCGAAATTGTAAGAGAACAAATTGAAATTTTATTATCAAAAGTGTCTAACCTTTGCTGGTACAAAAGGCGCCTTTTTATAGGCTAGAAACCTTTGTGGTCAAGGATTGGCGGCCCACCAACCTAAACTAGAAAAGGAGCTCGATCCACTCTTGAACATGAGTGGGCCGATTGTTTGACTCCAATAACTAATAAACTATTAATTAAAACACGACTAACAAACCAACTAACAACTAATGACTCGATAATGATCAAAACCAACTAACAACTCATACGACTAACAATGCTAACATTCCTAGTGCTCGGCCCAAGTAGCTAAGGCCGCGCTTGATGCTTCCTTGACTTGGATCAATGTGTAGATGCCTTGATTAGCAACTTCCAAGCCTTCAATGTTCCTATGGAAGCCTTGAGTCAAGGCCGCCATCCGTGCACACATCAGTCCCCTCCACTTGAGAAGGATTTGTCCTCAAATATGGATGGAAATGAATGATACTAGCAAGAGTTGGAGTACGAAACCTCAAATCTAATGCCACCACATATTGGCCCTCTTAGATTGAATGATACTTGCATACGTCATGATTATTATAATGCGGTGCACATGTCTCTTGGTCAGTTTGAAAATGCTCACAGCCAGCCAAGAAAAACTCATGGCTTTACTCCAATGACTCCTCGAAGATAACGCATATAGCTTCGGTTACATCTTTTTGGATCCTCCAAAATGCAACTGATATAATGAAGAACACTTTGAACACGTTCAACTGCATTAGACTGATCATCACTTGGAACACTTGTTGCAAAAGGGTAAGAAGGCATAGGACAAGATTCAAGCGCAAGAACCCCCATTGAAACTCCATTACTCCTCCCAACAACCAAAACAGACTCATGGGTGAAGTTAAATACCAATGGATCGTAAAGGGATACAACACTTAAGAGGCAAACTTCATGAAGATTCTGATACTCACCAATGGAGTTAGGGATGGAGCATGCCATGATCAACTCATTCTCTCCTTGCTTAACCTGCGACAAAGCAACTACTCCCGAAGGCAATGCCCTATCGAGTTCATCAACATTCAAGAGTACATGTTTGCAAATCATGAGTAATACAGGCTGATCAGAATTCACACATTTCCTAACTTCCTTAGCCTTGATTATCATGTTTTGCTTCCTAGTGCTTGATTTAATCAGTGTATGACCCTTGGCCGAATGCTCATTTGTGGAAGTGGAGCAATTTCCAGATTCGGCCGTCTTTTGTTTCCTCTTTTGTCGGTCTAAGTCACATTCTCGTTCCATTGTGCAAGAGAGTGTACTTATTAGATCTACCATCAAAAGTGACATGCTTATCAAATTGCCAGGGTCTTCCTAAAATTACATGGGTAGCATGCATGGGGACAACATCACAAACAACTTCGTCAATGTGGTTGCCAATGGAGAAAGGAAGACGTACCTGTTTGTAGACACGTACTTCACCATCTTCGCTTAGCCATTGTAGTCGGTACGGGTGTGGATGTCTAGTCGTTGGAAGTCCCAAGCTCTCTACCATGGGCAAACTTGCTACATTGGTGCAACTACTACCATCAATGATGAGACTGCACACTTTGTCACTTCCAACTCCCGAAAGAACAATTCGGTTGGAAACCTTTTGTACGGTTGGAAGGTAGGCTATTAAAGACCCACCCACGTTAGCCTTAACTTGCAAGCACAAGGTCAAGCTCGGATTTTCTGTTCAAACACACCCAAGGAAGGCAGTTTCGGATGTTTGTTCAAGACAATAGCAACTAGATGGAATCTCAACAACGTGACGCAATCAACCCTCCTCAGGCTCCCCCCCAATGGGTTACCCAAGATATTCCCTAGATAGAAGCAAAGACTCCAAGAAAGCCTTTCACCAATGCTCGAGAGTACAAGAAATTGTTCGCTAGACGGACGAAACAAATTTCCAAGAATCAAGAGGTTCAAGAACTTCAAGAAGTAGTAGTGGACCGAAACTTTTGAAATTTTTTTTTCCTTTTTGTAGTCTTGGATACAAGATGTAATCCGTGATTGATTTTGGCAATAAACTTCGGACTTTCTTTCTTGTTTTTCGTTTCTTTTTTTTTTTTTTACTTATACGAACAACACAACACAAGCTTGGCCGATTGGACTATTTTCCGGATTTGGTTCAGCCAATTCACACGCACAAGGAATCTTCAAGAACTTCAAGATCCTTCAAGAACTTTCAAGGAAGTTATCAAGAACTTCAAGAATTTCAAGATTGTGGTCGAGAAACTCAAGATTCTTGTAGGTTCTCTCAAGATTCACAAATACCAACAAGTTTCACCACAATTCAGATTTGAAAAACCAAGTAAACAAGTTGGATAACTCAAAACAATGATACCAGAAATTATGGACAGCAATAGACAAGCCAACGATGGAATTCAAGGCACTATGGACGGAACTAGAAGACGCACTTGGACAGATTTGTGGACACAATTATGGGGAGATTCAAGACAACGAACCAACACAAGAACGGACAGAATATTGACGACTCGCGACAGGGTACAAACACGGACAGAAATTCGGCGCAACAAGGGAATAAACTCGGACAGATTTGACACATAAGTAAAATCCAACTACGGCCCGATTGCAAAACACAATGATTGAACACAAAACGGACAGAAATTGACGACGCCAATGGCAAAACAACTTCGGACAGATTTGTGAACAACGAAGAAACAACTAGCGATGCAACAAACAAACAAGACAGCGGAAAAATAGGAACCCTAAAACGAACTAGACAAGAACAAGTACGAGGATATAACGACTTGATACCTCAACCAGCTCTGAAGCCAACTGATACGTTCCTCGGTCAACTCGTTCCGAGACACGTAGCACGATTGCCCAAGGACCTAGAGGGATACTCAACCGTTTGGATTACGGAACCTAGAACCAAGAGGGACGACTCAACTCGATTCAAGGCGGTAGAACGGCGACTCCAATTGAGGTGGTTACTCAAGTAGATAGGCCGGATGAACAACCAAGGACGTCACGCGTGATTGCTCAAATAACCCTTGCCAAGCAAGTAGGAATGTACTCTCGAAATTGTAAGAGAACAAATTGAAATTTTATTATCAAAAGTGTCTAACCTTTGCTGGTACAAAAGGCGCCTTTTTATAGGCTAGAAACCTTTGTGGTCAAGGATTGGCGGCCCACCAACCTAAACTAGAAAAGGAGCTCGATCCACTCTTGAACATGAGTGGGCCGATTGTTTGACTCCAATAACTAATAAACTATTAATTAAAACACGACTAACAAACCAACTAACAACTAATGACTCGATAATGATCAAAACCAACTAACAACTCATACGACTAACAATGCTAACATTCCTAGTGCTCGGCCCAAGTAGCTAAGGCCGCGCTTGATGCTTCCTTGACTTGGATCAATGTGTAGATGCCTTGATTAGCAACTTCCAAGCCTTCAATGTTCCTATGGAAGCCTTGAGTCAAGGCCGCCATCCGTGCACACATCAGTCCCCTCCACTTGAGAAGGATTTGTCCTCAAATATGGATGGAAATGAATGATACTAGCAAGAGTTGGAGTACGAAACCTCAAATCTAATGCCACCACATATTGGCCCTCTTAGATTGAATGATACTTGCATACGTCATGATTATTATAATGCGGTGCACATGTCTCTTGGTCAGTTTGAAAATGCTCACAGCCAGCCAAGAAAAACTCATGGCTTTACTCCAATGACTCCTCGAAGATAACGCATATAGCTTCGGTTACATCTTTTTGGATCCTCCAAAATGCAACTGATATAATGAAGAACACTTTGAACACGTTCAACTGCATTAGACTGATCATCACTTGGAACACTTGTTGCAAAAGGGTAAGAAGGCATAGGACAAGATTCAAGCGCAAGAACCCCCATTGAAACTCCATTACTCCTCCCAACAACCAAAACAGACTCATGGGTGAAGTTAAATACCAATGGATCGTAAAGGGATACAACACTTAAGAGGCAAACTTCATGAAGATTCTGATACTCACCAATGGAGTTAGGGATGGAGCATGCCATGATCAACTCATTCTCTCCTTGCTTAACCTGCGACAAAGCAACTACTCCCGAAGGCAATGCCCTATCGAGTTCATCAACATTCAAGAGTACATGTTTGCAAATCATGAGTAATACAGGCTGATCAGAATTCACACATTTCCTAACTTCCTTAGCCTTGATTATCATGTTTTGCTTCCTAGTGCTTGATTTAATCAGTGTATGACCCTTGGCCGAATGCTCATTTGTGGAAGTGGAGCAATTTCCAGATTCGGCCGTCTTTTGTTTCCTCTTTTGTCGGTCTAAGTCACATTCTCGTTCCATTGTGCAAGAGAGTGTACTTATTAGATCTACCATCAAAAGTGACATGCTTATCAAATTGCCAGGGTCTTCCTAAAATTACATGGGTAGCATGCATGGGGACAACATCACAAACAACTTCGTCAATGTGGTTGCCAATGGAGAAAGGAAGACGTACCTGTTTGTAGACACGTACTTCACCATCTTCGCTTAGCCATTGTAGTCGGTACGGGTGTGGATGTCTAGTCGTTGGAAGTCCCAAGCTCTCTACCATGGGCAAACTTGCTACATTGGTGCAACTACTACCATCAATGATGAGACTGCACACTTTGTCACTTCCAACTCCCGAAAGAACAATTCGGTTGGAAACCTTTTGTACGGTTGGAAGGTAGGCTATTAAAGACCCACCCACGTTAGCCTTAACTTGCAAGCACAAGGTCAAGCTCGGATTTTCTGTTCAAACACACCCAAGGAAGGCAGTTTCGGATGTTTGTTCAAGACAATAGCAACTAGATGGAATCTCAACAACGTGACGCAATCAACCCTCCTCAGGCTCCCCCCCAATGGGTTACCCAAGATATTCCCTAGATAGAAGCAAAGACTCCAAGAAAGCCTTTCACCAATGCTCGAGAGTACAAGAAATTGTTCGCTAGACGGACGAAACAAATTTCCAAGAATCAAGAGGTTCAAGAACTTCAAGAAGTAGTAGTGGACCGAAACTTTTGAAATTTTTTTTTCCTTTTTGTAGTCTTGGATACAAGATGTAATCCGTGATTGATTTTGGCAATAAACTTCGGACTTTCTTTCTTGTTTTTCGTTTCTTTTTTTTTTTTTTACTTATACGAACAACACAACACAAGCTTGGCCGATTGGACTATTTTCCGGATTTGGTTCAGCCAATTCACACGCACAAGGAATCTTCAAGAACTTCAAGATCCTTCAAGAACTTTCAAGGAAGTTATCAAGAACTTCAAGAATTTCAAGATTGTGGTCGAGAAACTCAAGATTCTTGTAGGTTCTCTCAAGATTCACAAATACCAACAAGTTTCACCACAATTCAGATTTGAAAAACCAAGTAAACAAGTTGGATAACTCAAAACAATGATACCAGAAATTATGGACAGCAATAGACAAGCCAACGATGGAATTCAAGGCACTATGGACGGAACTAGAAGACGCACTTGGACAGATTTGTGGACACAATTATGGGGAGATTCAAGACAACGAACCAACACAAGAACGGACAGAATATTGACGACTCGCGACAGGGTACAAACACGGACAGAAATTCGGCGCAACAAGGGAATAAACTCGGACAGATTTGACACATAAGTAAAATCCAACTACGGCCCGATTGCAAAACACAATGATTGAACACAAAACGGACAGAAATTGACGACGCCAATGGCAAAACAACTTCGGACAGATTTGTGAACAACGAAGAAACAACTAGCGATGCAACAAACAAACAAGACAGCGGAAAAATAGGAACCCTAAAACGAACTAGACAAGAACAAGTACGAGGATATAACGACTTGATACCTCAACCAGCTCTGAAGCCAACTGATACGTTCCTCGGTCAACTCGTTCCGAGACACGTAGCACGATTGCCCAAGGACCTAGAGGGATACTCAACCGTTTGGATTACGGAACCTAGAACCAAGAGGGACGACTCAACTCGATTCAAGGCGGTAGAACGGCGACTCCAATTGAGGTGGTTACTCAAGTAGATAGGCCGGATGAACAACCAAGGACGTCACGCGTGATTGCTCAAATAACCCTTGCCAAGCAAGTAGGAATGTACTCTCGAAATTGTAAGAGAACAAATTGAAATTTTATTATCAAAAGTGTCTAACCTTTGCTGGTACAAAAGGCGCCTTTTTATAGGCTAGAAACCTTTGTGGTCAAGGATTGGCGGCCCACCAACCTAAACTAGAAAAGGAGCTCGATCCACTCTTGAACATGAGTGGGCCGATTGTTTGACTCCAATAACTAATAAACTATTAATTAAAACACGACTAACAAACCAACTAACAACTAATGACTCGATAATGATCAAAACCAACTAACAACTCATACGACTAACAATGCTAACATTCCTAGTGCTCGGCCCAAGTAGCTAAGGCCGCGCTTGATGCTTCCTTGACTTGGATCAATGTGTAGATGCCTTGATTAGCAACTTCCAAGCCTTCAATGTTCCTATGGAAGCCTTGAGTCAAGGCCGCCATCCGTGCACACATCAGTCCCCTCCACTTGAGAAGGATTTGTCCTCAAATCTGGATGGAAATGAATGATACTAGCAAGAGTTGGAGTACGAAACCTCAAATCTAATGCCACCACATATTGGCCCTCTTAGATTGAATGATACTTGCATACGTCATGATTATTATAATGCGGTGCACATGTCTCTTGGTCAGTTTGAAAATGCTCACAGCCAGCCAAGAAAAACTCATGGCTTTACTCCAATGACTCCTCGAAGATAACGCATATAGCTTCGGTTACATCTTTTTGGATCCTCCAAAATGCAACTGATATAATGAAGAACACTTTGAACACGTTCAACTGCATTAGACTGATCATCACTTGGAACACTTGTTGCAAAAGGGTAAGAAGGCATAGGACAAGATTCAAGCGCAAGAACCCCCATTGAAACTCCATTACTCCTCCCAACAACCAAAACAGACTCATGGGTGAAGTTAAATACCAATGGATCGTAAAGGGATACAACACTTAAGAGGCAAACTTCATGAAGATTCTGATACTCACCAATGGAGTTAGGGATGGAGCATGCCATGATCAACTCATTCTCTCCTTGCTTAACCTGCGACAAAGCAACTACTCCCGAAGGCAATGCCCTATCGAGTTCATCAACATTCAAGAGTACATGTTTGCAAATCATGAGTAATACAGGCTGATCAGAATTCACACATTTCCTAACTTCCTTAGCCTTGATTATCATGTTTTGCTTCCTAGTGCTTGATTTAATCAGTGTATGACCCTTGGCCGAATGCTCATTTGTGGAAGTGGAGCAATTTCCAGATTCGGCCGTCTTTTGTTTCCTCTTTTGTCGGTCTAAGTCACATTCTCGTTCCATTGTGCAAGAGAGTGTACTTATTAGATCTACCATCAAAAGTGACATGCTTATCAAATTGCCAGGGTCTTCCTAAAATTACATGGGTAGCATGCATGGGGACAACATCACAAACAACTTCGTCAATGTGGTTGCCAATGGAGAAAGGAAGACGTACCTGTTTGTAGACACGTACTTCACCATCTTCGCTTAGCCATTGTAGTCGGTACGGGTGTGGATGTCTAGTCGTTGGAAGTCCCAAGCTCTCTACCATGGGCAAACTTGCTACATTGGTGCAACTACTACCATCAATGATGAGACTGCACACTTTGTCACTTCCAACTCCCGAAAGAACAATTCGGTTGGAAACCTTTTGTACGGTTGGAAGGTAGGCTATTAAAGACCCACCCACGTTAGCCTTAACTTGCAAGCACAAGGTCAAGCTCGGATTTTCTGTTCAAACACACCCAAGGAAGGCAGTTTCGGATGTTTGTTCAAGACAATAGCAACTAGATGGAATCTCAACAACGTGACGCAATCAACCCTCCTCAGGCTCCCCCCCAATGGGTTACCCAAGATATTCCCTAGATAGAAGCAAAGACTCCAAGAAAGCCTTTCACCAATGCTCGAGAGTACAAGAAATTGTTCGCTAGACGGACGAAACAAATTTCCAAGAATCAAGAGGTTCAAGAACTTCAAGAAGTAGTAGTGGACCGAAACTTTTGAAATTTTTTTTTCCTTTTTGTAGTCTTGGATACAAGATGTAATCCGTGATTGATTTTGGCAATAAACTTCGGACTTTCTTTCTTGTTTTTCGTTTCTTTTTTTTTTTTTTACTTATACGAACAACACAACACAAGCTTGGCCGATTGGACTATTTTCCGGATTTGGTTCAGCCAATTCACACGCACAAGGAATCTTCAAGAACTTCAAGATCCTTCAAGAACTTTCAAGGAAGTTATCAAGAACTTCAAGAATTTCAAGATTGTGGTCGAGAAACTCAAGATTCTTGTAGGTTCTCTCAAGATTCACAAATACCAACAAGTTTCACCACAATTCAGATTTGAAAAACCAAGTAAACAAGTTGGATAACTCAAAACAATGATACCAGAAATTATGGACAGCAATAGACAAGCCAACGATGGAATTCAAGGCACTATGGACGGAACTAGAAGACGCACTTGGACAGATTTGTGGACACAATTATGGGGAGATTCAAGACAACGAACCAACACAAGAACGGACAGAATATTGACGACTCGCGACAGGGTACAAACACGGACAGAAATTCGGCGCAACAAGGGAATAAACTCGGACAGATTTGACACATAAGTAAAATCCAACTACGGCCCGATTGCAAAACACAATGATTGAACACAAAACGGACAGAAATTGACGACGCCAATGGCAAAACAACTTCGGACAGATTTGTGAACAACGAAGAAACAACTAGCGATGCAACAAACAAACAAGACAGCGGAAAAATAGGAACCCTAAAACGAACTAGACAAGAACAAGTACGAGGATATAACGACTTGATACCTCAACCAGCTCTGAAGCCAACTGATACGTTCCTCGGTCAACTCGTTCCGAGACACGTAGCACGATTGCCCAAGGACCTAGAGGGATACTCAACCGTTTGGATTACGGAACCTAGAACCAAGAGGGACGACTCAACTCGATTCAAGGCGGTAGAACGGCGACTCCAATTGAGGTGGTTACTCAAGTAGATAGGCCGGATGAACAACCAAGGACGTCACGCGTGATTGCTCAAATAACCCTTGCCAAGCAAGTAGGAATGTACTCTCGAAATTGTAAGAGAACAAATTGAAATTTTATTATCAAAAGTGTCTAACCTTTGCTGGTACAAAAGGCGCCTTTTTATAGGCTAGAAACCTTTGTGGTCAAGGATTGGCGGCCCACCAACCTAAACTAGAAAAGGAGCTCGATCCACTCTTGAACATGAGTGGGCCGATTGTTTGACTCCAATAACTAATAAACTATTAATTAAAACACGACTAACAAACCAACTAACAACTAATGACTCGATAATGATCAAAACCAACTAACAACTCATACGACTAACAATGCTAACATTCCTAGTGCTCGGCCCAAGTAGCTAAGGCCGCGCTTGATGCTTCCTTGACTTGGATCAATGTGTAGATGCCTTGATTAGCAACTTCCAAGCCTTCAATGTTCCTATGGAAGCCTTGAGTCAAGGCCGCCATCCGTGCACACATCAGTCCCCTCCACTTGAGAAGGATTTGTCCTCAAATCTGGATGGAAATGAATGATACTAGCAAGAGTTGGAGTACGAAACCTCAAATCTAATGCCACCACATATTGGCCCTCTTAGATTGAATGATACTTGCATACGTCATGATTATTATAATGCGGTGCACATGTCTCTTGGTCAGTTTGAAAATGCTCACAGCCAGCCAAGAAAAACTCATGGCTTTACTCCAATGACTCCTCGAAGATAACGCATATAGCTTCGGTTACATCTTTTTGGATCCTCCAAAATGCAACTGATATAATGAAGAACACTTTGAACACGTTCAACTGCATTAGACTGATCATCACTTGGAACACTTGTTGCAAAAGGGTAAGAAGGCATAGGACAAGATTCAAGCGCAAGAACCCCCATTGAAACTCCATTACTCCTCCCAACAACCAAAACAGACTCATGGGTGAAGTTAAATACCAATGGATCGTAAAGGGATACAACACTTAAGAGGCAAACTTCATGAAGATTCTGATACTCACCAATGGAGTTAGGGATGGAGCATGCCATGATCAACTCATTCTCTCCTTGCTTAACCTGCGACAAAGCAACTACTCCCGAAGGCAATGCCCTATCGAGTTCATCAACATTCAAGAGTACATGTTTGCAAATCATGAGTAATACAGGCTGATCAGAATTCACACATTTCCTAACTTCCTTAGCCTTGATTATCATGTTTTGCTTCCTAGTGCTTGATTTAATCAGTGTATGACCCTTGGCCGAATGCTCATTTGTGGAAGTGGAGCAATTTCCAGATTCGGCCGTCTTTTGTTTCCTCTTTTGTCGGTCTAAGTCACATTCTCGTTCCATTGTGCAAGAGAGTGTACTTATTAGATCTACCATCAAAAGTGACATGCTTATCAAATTGCCAGGGTCTTCCTAAAATTACATGGGTAGCATGCATGGGGACAACATCACAAACAACTTCGTCAATGTGGTTGCCAATGGAGAAAGGAAGACGTACCTGTTTGTAGACACGTACTTCACCATCTTCGCTTAGCCATTGTAGTCGGTACGGGTGTGGATGTCTAGTCGTTGGAAGTCCCAAGCTCTCTACCATGGGCAAACTTGCTACATTGGTGCAACTACTACCATCAATGATGAGACTGCACACTTTGTCACTTCCAACTCCCGAAAGAACAATTCGGTTGGAAACCTTTTGTACGGTTGGAAGGTAGGCTATTAAAGACCCACCCACGTTAGCCTTAACTTGCAAGCACAAGGTCAAGCTCGGATTTTCTGTTCAAACACACCCAAGGAAGGCAGTTTCGGATGTTTGTTCAAGACAATAGCAACTAGATGGAATCTCAACAACGTGACGCAATCAACCCTCCTCAGGCTCCCCCCCAATGGGTTACCCAAGATATTCCCTAGATAGAAGCAAAGACTCCAAGAAAGCCTTTCACCAATGCTCGAGAGTACAAGAAATTGTTCGCTAGACGGACGAAACAAATTTCCAAGAATCAAGAGGTTCAAGAACTTCAAGAAGTAGTAGTGGACCGAAACTTTTGAAATTTTTTTTTCCTTTTTGTAGTCTTGGATACAAGATGTAATCCGTGATTGATTTTGGCAATAAACTTCGGACTTTCTTTCTTGTTTTTCGTTTCTTTTTTTTTTTTTTACTTATACGAACAACACAACACAAGCTTGGCCGATTGGACTATTTTCCGGATTTGGTTCAGCCAATTCACACGCACAAGGAATCTTCAAGAACTTCAAGATCCTTCAAGAACTTTCAAGGAAGTTATCAAGAACTTCAAGAATTTCAAGATTGTGGTCGAGAAACTCAAGATTCTTGTAGGTTCTCTCAAGATTCACAAATACCAACAAGTTTCACCACAATTCAGATTTGAAAAACCAAGTAAACAAGTTGGATAACTCAAAACAATGATACCAGAAATTATGGACAGCAATAGACAAGCCAACGATGGAATTCAAGGCACTATGGACGGAACTAGAAGACGCACTTGGACAGATTTGTGGACACAATTATGGGGAGATTCAAGACAACGAACCAACACAAGAACGGACAGAATATTGACGACTCGCGACAGGGTACAAACACGGACAGAAATTCGGCGCAACAAGGGAATAAACTCGGACAGATTTGACACATAAGTAAAATCCAACTACGGCCCGATTGCAAAACACAATGATTGAACACAAAACGGACAGAAATTGACGACGCCAATGGCAAAACAACTTCGGACAGATTTGTGAACAACGAAGAAACAACTAGCGATGCAACAAACAAACAAGACAGCGGAAAAATAGGAACCCTAAAACGAACTAGACAAGAACAAGTACGAGGATATAACGACTTGATACCTCAACCAGCTCTGAAGCCAACTGATACGTTCCTCGGTCAACTCGTTCCGAGACACGTAGCACGATTGCCCAAGGACCTAGAGGGATACTCAACCGTTTGGATTACGGAACCTAGAACCAAGAGGGACGACTCAACTCGATTCAAGGCGGTAGAACGGCGACTCCAATTGAGGTGGTTACTCAAGTAGATAGGCCGGATGAACAACCAAGGACGTCACGCGTGATTGCTCAAATAACCCTTGCCAAGCAAGTAGGAATGTACTCTCGAAATTGTAAGAGAACAAATTGAAATTTTATTATCAAAAGTGTCTAACCTTTGCTGGTACAAAAGGCGCCTTTTTATAGGCTAGAAACCTTTGTGGTCAAGGATTGGCGGCCCACCAACCTAAACTAGAAAAGGAGCTCGATCCACTCTTGAACATGAGTGGGCCGATTGTTTGACTCCAATAACTAATAAACTATTAATTAAAACACGACTAACAAACCAACTAACAACTAATGACTCGATAATGATCAAAACCAACTAACAACTCATACGACTAACAATGCTAACATTCCTAGTGCTCGGCCCAAGTAGCTAAGGCCGCGCTTGATGCTTCCTTGACTTGGATCAATGTGTAGATGCCTTGATTAGCAACTTCCAAGCCTTCAATGTTCCTATGGAAGCCTTGAGTCAAGGCCGCCATCCGTGCACACATCAGTCCCCTCCACTTGAGAAGGATTTGTCCTCAAATCTGGATGGAAATGAATGATACTAGCAAGAGTTGGAGTACGAAACCTCAAATCTAATGCCACCACATATTGGCCCTCTTAGATTGAATGATACTTGCATACGTCATGATTATTATAATGCGGTGCACATGTCTCTTGGTCAGTTTGAAAATGCTCACAGCCAGCCAAGAAAAACTCATGGCTTTACTCCAATGACTCCTCGAAGATAACGCATATAGCTTCGGTTACATCTTTTTGGATCCTCCAAAATGCAACTGATATAATGAAGAACACTTTGAACACGTTCAACTGCATTAGACTGATCATCACTTGGAACACTTGTTGCAAAAGGGTAAGAAGGCATAGGACAAGATTCAAGCGCAAGAACCCCCATTGAAACTCCATTACTCCTCCCAACAACCAAAACAGACTCATGGGTGAAGTTAAATACCAATGGATCGTAAAGGGATACAACACTTAAGAGGCAAACTTCATGAAGATTCTGATACTCACCAATGGAGTTAGGGATGGAGCATGCCATGATCAACTCATTCTCTCCTTGCTTAACCTGCGACAAAGCAACTACTCCCGAAGGCAATGCCCTATCGAGTTCATCAACATTCAAGAGTACATGTTTGCAAATCATGAGTAATACAGGCTGATCAGAATTCACACATTTCCTAACTTCCTTAGCCTTGATTATCATGTTTTGCTTCCTAGTGCTTGATTTAATCAGTGTATGACCCTTGGCCGAATGCTCATTTGTGGAAGTGGAGCAATTTCCAGATTCGGCCGTCTTTTGTTTCCTCTTTTGTCGGTCTAAGTCACATTCTCGTTCCATTGTGCAAGAGAGTGTACTTATTAGATCTACCATCAAAAGTGACATGCTTATCAAATTGCCAGGGTCTTCCTAAAATTACATGGGTAGCATGCATGGGGACAACATCACAAACAACTTCGTCAATGTGGTTGCCAATGGAGAAAGGAAGACGTACCTGTTTGTAGACACGTACTTCACCATCTTCGCTTAGCCATTGTAGTCGGTACGGGTGTGGATGTCTAGTCGTTGGAAGTCCCAAGCTCTCTACCATGGGCAAACTTGCTACATTGGTGCAACTACTACCATCAATGATGAGACTGCACACTTTGTCACTTCCAACTCCCGAAAGAACAATTCGGTTGGAAACCTTTTGTACGGTTGGAAGGTAGGCTATTAAAGACCCACCCACGTTAGCCTTAACTTGCAAGCACAAGGTCAAGCTCGGATTTTCTGTTCAAACACACCCAAGGAAGGCAGTTTCGGATGTTTGTTCAAGACAATAGCAACTAGATGGAATCTCAACAACGTGACGCAATCAACCCTCCTCAGGCTCCCCCCCAATGGGTTACCCAAGATATTCCCTAGATAGAAGCAAAGACTCCAAGAAAGCCTTTCACCAATGCTCGAGAGTACAAGAAATTGTTCGCTAGACGGACGAAACAAATTTCCAAGAATCAAGAGGTTCAAGAACTTCAAGAAGTAGTAGTGGACCGAAACTTTTGAAATTTTTTTTTCCTTTTTGTAGTCTTGGATACAAGATGTAATCCGTGATTGATTTTGGCAATAAACTTCGGACTTTCTTTCTTGTTTTTCGTTTCTTTTTTTTTTTTGACTTATACGAACAACACAACACAAGCTTGGCCGATTGGACTATTTTCCGGATTTGGTTCAGCCAATTCACACGCACAAGGAATCTTCAAGAACTTCAAGATCCTTCAAGAACTTTCAAGGAAGTTATCAAGAACTTCAAGAATTTCAAGATTGTGGTCGAGAAACTCAAGATTCTTGTAGGTTCTCTCAAGATTCACAAATACCAACAAGTTTCACCACAATTCAGATTTGAAAAACCAAGTAAACAAGTTGGATAACTCAAAACAATGATACCAGAAATTATGGACAGCAATAGACAAGCCAACGATGGAATTCAAGGCACTATGGACGGAACTAGAAGACGCACTTGGACAGATTTGTGGACACAATTATGGGGAGATTCAAGACAACGAACCAACACAAGAACGGACAGAATATTGACGACTCGCGACAGGGTACAAACACGGACAGAAATTCGGCGCAACAAGGGAATAAACTCGGACAGATTTGACACATAAGTAAAATCCAACTACGGCCCGATTGCAAAACACAATGATTGAACACAAAACGGACAGAAATTGACGACGCCAATGGCAAAACAACTTCGGACAGATTTGTGAACAACGAAGAAACAACTAGCGATGCAACAAACAAACAAGACAGCGGAAAAATAGGAACCCTAAAACGAACTAGACAAGAACAAGTACGAGGATATAACGACTTGATACCTCAACCAGCTCTGAAGCCAACTGATACGTTCCTCGGTCAACTCGTTCCGAGACACGTAGCACGATTGCCCAAGGACCTAGAGGGATACTCAACCGTTTGGATTACGGAACCTAGAACCAAGAGGGACGACTCAACTCGATTCAAGGCGGTAGAACGGCGACTCCAATTGAGGTGGTTACTCAAGTAGATAGGCCGGATGAACAACCAAGGACGTCACGCGTGATTGCTCAAATAACCCTTGCCAAGCAAGTAGGAATGTACTCTCGAAATTGTAAGAGAACAAATTGAAATTTTATTATCAAAAGTGTCTAACCTTTGCTGGTACAAAAGGCGCCTTTTTATAGGCTAGAAACCTTTGTGGTCAAGGATTGGCGGCCCACCAACCTAAACTAGAAAAGGAGCTCGATCCACTCTTGAACATGAGTGGGCCGATTGTTTGACTCCAATAACTAATAAACTATTAATTAAAACACGACTAACAAACCAACTAACAACTAATGACTCGATAATGATCAAAACCAACTAACAACTCATACGACTAACAATGCTAACATTCCTAGTGCTCGGCCCAAGTAGCTAAGGCCGCGCTTGATGCTTCCTTGACTTGGATCAATGTGTAGATGCCTTGATTAGCAACTTCCAAGCCTTCAATGTTCCTATGGAAGCCTTGAGTCAAGGCCGCCATCCGTGCACACATCAGTCCCCTCCACTTGAGAAGGATTTGTCCTCAAATATGGATGGAAATGAATGATACTAGCAAGAGTTGGAGTACGAAACCTCAAATCTAATGCCACCACATATTGGCCCTCTTAGATTGAATGATACTTGCATACGTCATGATTATTATAATGCGGTGCACATGTCTCTTGGTCAGTTTGAAAATGCTCACAGCCAGCCAAGAAAAACTCATGGCTTTACTCCAATGACTCCTCGAAGATAACGCATATAGCTTCGGTTACATCTTTTTGGATCCTCCAAAATGCAACTGATATAATGAAGAGCACTTTGAACACGTTCAACTGCATTAGACTGATCATCACTTGGAACACTTGTTGCAAAAGGGTAAGAAGGCATAGGACAAGATTCAAGCGCAAGAACCCCCATTGAAACTCCATTACTCCTCCCAACAAGCAAAACAGACTCATGGGTGAAGTTAAATACCAATGGATCGTAAAGGGATACAACACTTAAGAGGCAAACTTCATGAAGATTCTGATACTCACCAATGGAGTTAGGGATGGAGCATGCCATGATCAACTCATTCTCTCCTTGCTTAACCTGCGACAAAGCAACTACTCCCGAAGGCAATGCCCTATCGAGTTCATCAACATTCAAGAGTACATGTTTGCAAATCATGAGTAATACAGGCTGATCAGAATTCACACATTTCCTAACTTCCTTAGCCTTGATTATCATGTTTTGCTTCCTAGTGCTTGATTTAATCAGTGTATGACCCTTGGCCGAATGCTCATTTGTGGAAGTGGAGCAATTTCCAGATTCGGCCGTCTTTTGTTTCCTCTTTTGTCGGTCTAAGTCACATTCTCGTTCCATTGTGCAAGAGAGTGTACTTATTAGATCTACCATCAAAAGTGACATGCTTATCAAATTGCCAGGGTCTTCCTAAAATTACATGGGTAGCATGCATGGGGACAACATCACAAACAACTTCGTCAATGTGGTTGCCAATGGAGAAAGGAAGACGTACCTGTTTGTAGACACGTACTTCACCATCTTCGCTTAGCCATTGTAGTCGGTACGGGTGTGGATGTCTAGTCGTTGGAAGTCCCAAGCTCTCTACCATGGGCAAACTTGCTACATTGGTGCAACTACTACCATCAATGATGAGACTGCACACTTTGTCACTTCCAACTCCCGAAAGAACAATTCGGTTGGAAACCTTTTGTACGGTTGGAAGGTAGGCTATTAAAGACCCACCCACGTTAGCCTTAACTTGCAAGCACAAGGTCAAGCTCGGATTTTCTGTTCAAACACACCCAAGGAAGGCAGTTTCGGATGTTTGTTCAAGACAATAGCAACTAGATGGAATCTCAACAACGTGACGCAATCAACCCTCCTCAGGCTCCCCCCCAATGGGTTACCCAAGATATTCCCTAGATAGAAGCAAAGACTCCAAGAAAGCCTTTCACCAATGCTCGAGAGTACAAGAAATTGTTCGCTAGACGGACGAAACAAATTTCCAAGAATCAAGAGGTTCAAGAACTTCAAGAAGTAGTAGTGGACCGAAACTTTTGAAATTTTTTTTTCCTTTTTGTAGTCTTGGATACAAGATGTAATCCGTGATTGATTTTGGCAATAAACTTCGGACTTTCTTTCTTGTTTTTCGTTTCTTTTTTTTTTTTGACTTATACGAACAACACAACACAAGCTTGGCCGATTGGACTATTTTCCGGATTTGGTTCAGCCAATTCACACGCACAAGGAATCTTCAAGAACTTCAAGATCCTTCAAGAACTTTCAAGGAAGTTATCAAGAACTTCAAGAATTTCAAGATTGTGGTCGAGAAACTCAAGATTCTTGTAGGTTCTCTCAAGATTCACAAATACCAACAAGTTTCACCACAATTCAGATTTGAAAAACCAAGTAAACAAGTTGGATAACTCAAAACAATGATACCAGAAATTATGGACAGCAATAGACAAGCCAACGATGGAATTCAAGGCACTATGGACGGAACTAGAAGACGCACTTGGACAGATTTGTGGACACAATTATGGGGAGATTCAAGACAACGAACCAACACAAGAACGGACAGAATATTGACGACTCGCGACAGGGTACAAACACGGACAGAAATTCGGCGCAACAAGGGAATAAACTCGGACAGATTTGACACATAAGTAAAATCCAACTACGGCCCGATTGCAAAACACAATGATTGAACACAAAACGGACAGAAATTGACGACGCCAATGGCAAAACAACTTCGGACAGATTTGTGAACAACGAAGAAACAACTAGCGATGCAACAAACAAACAAGACAGCGGAAAAATAGGAACCCTAAAACGAACTAGACAAGAACAAGTACGAGGATATAACGACTTGATACCTCAACCAGCTCTGAAGCCAACTGATACGTTCCTCGGTCAACTCGTTCCGAGACACGTAGCACGATTGCCCAAGGACCTAGAGGGATACTCAACCGTTTGGATTACGGAACCTAGAACCAAGAGGGACGACTCAACTCGATTCAAGGCGGTAGAACGGCGACTCCAATTGAGGTGGTTACTCAAGTAGATAGGCCGGATGAACAACCAAGGACGTCACGCGTGATTGCTCAAATAACCCTTGCCAAGCAAGTAGGAATGTACTCTCGAAATTGTAAGAGAACAAATTGAAATTTTATTATCAAAAGTGTCTAACCTTTGCTGGTACAAAAGGCGCCTTTTTATAGGCTAGAAACCTTTGTGGTCAAGGATTGGCGGCCCACCAACCTAAACTAGAAAAGGAGCTCGATCCACTCTTGAACATGAGTGGGCCGATTGTTTGACTCCAATAACTAATAAACTATTAATTAAAACACGACTAACAAACCAACTAACAACTAATGACTCGATAATGATCAAAACCAACTAACAACTCATACGACTAACAATGCTAACATTCCTAGTGCTCGGCCCAAGTAGCTAAGGCCGCGCTTGATGCTTCCTTGACTTGGATCAATGTGTAGATGCCTTGATTAGCAACTTCCAAGCCTTCAATGTTCCTATGGAAGCCTTGAGTCAAGGCCGCCATCCGTGCACACATCAGTCCCCTCCACTTGAGAAGGATTTGTCCTCAAATATGGATGGAAATGAATGATACTAGCAAGAGTTGGAGTACGAAACCTCAAATCTAATGCCACCACATATTGGCCCTCTTAGATTGAATGATACTTGCATACGTCATGATTATTATAATGCGGTGCACATGTCTCTTGGTCAGTTTGAAAATGCTCACAGCCAGCCAAGAAAAACTCATGGCTTTACTCCAATGACTCCTCGAAGATAACGCATATAGCTTCGGTTACATCTTTTTGGATCCTCCAAAATGCAACTGATATAATGAAGAGCACTTTGAACACGTTCAACTGCATTAGACTGATCATCACTTGGAACACTTGTTGCAAAAGGGTAAGAAGGCATAGGACAAGATTCAAGCGCAAGAACCCCCATTGAAACTCCATTACTCCTCCCAACAAGCAAAACAGACTCATGGGTGAAGTTAAATACCAATGGATCGTAAAGGGATACAACACTTAAGAGGCAAACTTCATGAAGATTCTGATACTCACCAATGGAGTTAGGGATGGAGCATGCCATGATCAACTCATTCTCTCCTTGCTTAACCTGCGACAAAGCAACTACTCCCGAAGGCAATGCCCTATCGAGTTCATCAACATTCAAGAGTACATGTTTGCAAATCATGAGTAATACAGGCTGATCAGAATTCACACATTTCCTAACTTCCTTAGCCTTGATTATCATGTTTTGCTTCCTAGTGCTTGATTTAATCAGTGTATGACCCTTGGCCGAATGCTCATTTGTGGAAGTGGAGCAATTTCCAGATTCGGCCGTCTTTTGTTTCCTCTTTTGTCGGTCTAAGTCACATTCTCGTTCCATTGTGCAAGAGAGTGTACTTATTAGATCTACCATCAAAAGTGACATGCTTATCAAATTGCCAGGGTCTTCCTAAAATTACATGGGTAGCATGCATGGGGACAACATCACAAACAACTTCGTCAATGTGGTTGCCAATGGAGAAAGGAAGACGTACCTGTTTGTAGACACGTACTTCACCATCTTCGCTTAGCCATTGTAGTCGGTACGGGTGTGGATGTCTAGTCGTTGGAAGTCCCAAGCTCTCTACCATGGGCAAACTTGCTACATTGGTGCAACTACTACCATCAATGATGAGACTGCACACTTTGTCACTTCCAACTCCCGAAAGAACAATTCGGTTGGAAACCTTTTGTACGGTTGGAAGGTAGGCTATTAAAGACCCACCCACGTTAGCCTTAACTTGCAAGCACAAGGTCAAGCTCGGATTTTCTGTTCAAACACACCCAAGGAAGGCAGTTTCGGATGTTTGTTCAAGACAATAGCAACTAGATGGAATCTCAACAACGTGACGCAATCAACCCTCCTCAGGCTCCCCCCCAATGGGTTACCCAAGATATTCCCTAGATAGAAGCAAAGACTCCAAGAAAGCCTTTCACCAATGCTCGAGAGTACAAGAAATTGTTCGCTAGACGGACGAAACAAATTTCCAAGAATCAAGAGGTTCAAGAACTTCAAGAAGTAGTAGTGGACCGAAACTTTTGAAATTTTTTTTTCCTTTTTGTAGTCTTGGATACAAGATGTAATCCGTGATTGATTTTGGCAATAAACTTCGGACTTTCTTTCTTGTTTTTCGTTTCTTTTTTTTTTTTGACTTATACGAACAACACAACACAAGCTTGGCCGATTGGACTATTTTCCGGATTTGGTTCAGCCAATTCACACGCACAAGGAATCTTCAAGAACTTCAAGATCCTTCAAGAACTTTCAAGGAAGTTATCAAGAACTTCAAGAATTTCAAGATTGTGGTCGAGAAACTCAAGATTCTTGTAGGTTCTCTCAAGATTCACAAATACCAACAAGTTTCACCACAATTCAGATTTGAAAAACCAAGTAAACAAGTTGGATAACTCAAAACAATGATACCAGAAATTATGGACAGCAATAGACAAGCCAACGATGGAATTCAAGGCACTATGGACGGAACTAGAAGACGCACTTGGACAGATTTGTGGACACAATTATGGGGAGATTCAAGACAACGAACCAACACAAGAACGGACAGAATATTGACGACTCGCGACAGGGTACAAACACGGACAGAAATTCGGCGCAACAAGGGAATAAACTCGGACAGATTTGACACATAAGTAAAATCCAACTACGGCCCGATTGCAAAACACAATGATTGAACACAAAACGGACAGAAATTGACGACGCCAATGGCAAAACAACTTCGGACAGATTTGTGAACAACGAAGAAACAACTAGCGATGCAACAAACAAACAAGACAGCGGAAAAATAGGAACCCTAAAACGAACTAGACAAGAACAAGTACGAGGATATAACGACTTGATACCTCAACCAGCTCTGAAGCCAACTGATACGTTCCTCGGTCAACTCGTTCCGAGACACGTAGCACGATTGCCCAAGGACCTAGAGGGATACTCAACCGTTTGGATTACGGAACCTAGAACCAAGAGGGACGACTCAACTCGATTCAAGGCGGTAGAACGGCGACTCCAATTGAGGTGGTTACTCAAGTAGATAGGCCGGATGAACAACCAAGGACGTCACGCGTGATTGCTCAAATAACCCTTGCCAAGCAAGTAGGAATGTACTCTCGAAATTGTAAGAGAACAAATTGAAATTTTATTATCAAAAGTGTCTAACCTTTGCTGGTACAAAAGGCGCCTTTTTATAGGCTAGAAACCTTTGTGGTCAAGGATTGGCGGCCCACCAACCTAAACTAGAAAAGGAGCTCGATCCACTCTTGAACATGAGTGGGCCGATTGTTTGACTCCAATAACTAATAAACTATTAATTAAAACACGACTAACAAACCAACTAACAACTAATGACTCGATAATGATCAAAACCAACTAACAACTCATACGACTAACAATGCTAACATTCCTAGTGCTCGGCCCAAGTAGCTAAGGCCGCGCTTGATGCTTCCTTGACTTGGATCAATGTGTAGATGCCTTGATTAGCAACTTCCAAGCCTTCAATGTTCCTATGGAAGCCTTGAGTCAAGGCCGCCATCCGTGCACACATCAGTCCCCTCCACTTGAGAAGGATTTGTCCTCAAATATGGATGGAAATGAATGATACTAGCAAGAGTTGGAGTACGAAACCTCAAATCTAATGCCACCACATATTGGCCCTCTTAGATTGAATGATACTTGCATACGTCATGATTATTATAATGCGGTGCACATGTCTCTTGGTCAGTTTGAAAATGCTCACAGCCAGCCAAGAAAAACTCATGGCTTTACTCCAATGACTCCTCGAAGATAACGCATATAGCTTCGGTTACATCTTTTTGGATCCTCCAAAATGCAACTGATATAATGAAGAGCACTTTGAACACGTTCAACTGCATTAGACTGATCATCACTTGGAACACTTGTTGCAAAAGGGTAAGAAGGCATAGGACAAGATTCAAGCGCAAGAACCCCCATTGAAACTCCATTACTCCTCCCAACAAGCAAAACAGACTCATGGGTGAAGTTAAATACCAATGGATCGTAAAGGGATACAACACTTAAGAGGCAAACTTCATGAAGATTCTGATACTCACCAATGGAGTTAGGGATGGAGCATGCCATGATCAACTCATTCTCTCCTTGCTTAACCTGCGACAAAGCAACTACTCCCGAAGGCAATGCCCTATCGAGTTCATCAACATTCAAGAGTACATGTTTGCAAATCATGAGTAATACAGGCTGATCAGAATTCACACATTTCCTAACTTCCTTAGCCTTGATTATCATGTTTTGCTTCCTAGTGCTTGATTTAATCAGTGTATGACCCTTGGCCGAATGCTCATTTGTGGAAGTGGAGCAATTTCCAGATTCGGCCGTCTTTTGTTTCCTCTTTTGTCGGTCTAAGTCACATTCTCGTTCCATTGTGCAAGAGAGTGTACTTATTAGATCTACCATCAAAAGTGACATGCTTATCAAATTGCCAGGGTCTTCCTAAAATTACATGGGTAGCATGCATGGGGACAACATCACAAACAACTTCGTCAATGTGGTTGCCAATGGAGAAAGGAAGACGTACCTGTTTGTAGACACGTACTTCACCATCTTCGCTTAGCCATTGTAGTCGGTACGGGTGTGGATGTCTAGTCGTTGGAAGTCCCAAGCTCTCTACCATGGGCAAACTTGCTACATTGGTGCAACTACTACCATCAATGATGAGACTGCACACTTTGTCACTTCCAACTCCCGAAAGAACAATTCGGTTGGAAACCTTTTGTACGGTTGGAAGGTAGGCTATTAAAGACCCACCCACGTTAGCCTTAACTTGCAAGCACAAGGTCAAGCTCGGATTTTCTGTTCAAACACACCCAAGGAAGGCAGTTTCGGATGTTTGTTCAAGACAATAGCAACTAGATGGAATCTCAACAACGTGACGCAATCAACCCTCCTCAGGCTCCCCCCCAATGGGTTACCCAAGATATTCCCTAGATAGAAGCAAAGACTCCAAGAAAGCCTTTCACCAATGCTCGAGAGTACAAGAAATTGTTCGCTAGACGGACGAAACAAATTTCCAAGAATCAAGAGGTTCAAGAACTTCAAGAAGTAGTAGTGGACCGAAACTTTTGAAATTTTTTTTTCCTTTTTGTAGTCTTGGATACAAGATGTAATCCGTGATTGATTTTGGCAATAAACTTCGGACTTTCTTTCTTGTTTTTCGTTTCTTTTTTTTTTTTGACTTATACGAACAACACAACACAAGCTTGGCCGATTGGACTATTTTCCGGATTTGGTTCAGCCAATTCACACGCACAAGGAATCTTCAAGAACTTCAAGATCCTTCAAGAACTTTCAAGGAAGTTATCAAGAACTTCAAGAATTTCAAGATTGTGGTCGAGAAACTCAAGATTCTTGTAGGTTCTCTCAAGATTCACAAATACCAACAAGTTTCACCACAATTCAGATTTGAAAAACCAAGTAAACAAGTTGGATAACTCAAAACAATGATACCAGAAATTATGGACAGCAATAGACAAGCCAACGATGGAATTCAAGGCACTATGGACGGAACTAGAAGACGCACTTGGACAGATTTGTGGACACAATTATGGGGAGATTCAAGACAACGAACCAACACAAGAACGGACAGAATATTGACGACTCGCGACAGGGTACAAACACGGACAGAAATTCGGCGCAACAAGGGAATAAACTCGGACAGATTTGACACATAAGTAAAATCCAACTACGGCCCGATTGCAAAACACAATGATTGAACACAAAACGGACAGAAATTGACGACGCCAATGGCAAAACAACTTCGGACAGATTTGTGAACAACGAAGAAACAACTAGCGATGCAACAAACAAACAAGACAGCGGAAAAATAGGAACCCTAAAACGAACTAGACAAGAACAAGTACGAGGATATAACGACTTGATACCTCAACCAGCTCTGAAGCCAACTGATACGTTCCTCGGTCAACTCGTTCCGAGACACGTAGCACGATTGCCCAAGGACCTAGAGGGATACTCAACCGTTTGGATTACGGAACCTAGAACCAAGAGGGACGACTCAACTCGATTCAAGGCGGTAGAACGGCGACTCCAATTGAGGTGGTTACTCAAGTAGATAGGCCGGATGAACAACCAAGGACGTCACGCGTGATTGCTCAAATAACCCTTGCCAAGCAAGTAGGAATGTACTCTCGAAATTGTAAGAGAACAAATTGAAATTTTATTATCAAAAGTGTCTAACCTTTGCTGGTACAAAAGGCGCCTTTTTATAGGCTAGAAACCTTTGTGGTCAAGGATTGGCGGCCCACCAACCTAAACTAGAAAAGGAGCTCGATCCACTCTTGAACATGAGTGGGCCGATTGTTTGACTCCAATAACTAATAAACTATTAATTAAAACACGACTAACAAACCAACTAACAACTAATGACTCGATAATGATCAAAACCAACTAACAACTCATACGACTAACAATGCTAACATTCCTAGTGCTCGGCCCAAGTAGCTAAGGCCGCGCTTGATGCTTCCTTGACTTGGATCAATGTGTAGATGCCTTGATTAGCAACTTCCAAGCCTTCAATGTTCCTATGGAAGCCTTGAGTCAAGGCCGCCATCCGTGCACACATCAGTCCCCTCCACTTGAGAAGGATTTGTCCTCAAATATGGATGGAAATGAATGATACTAGCAAGAGTTGGAGTACGAAACCTCAAATCTAATGCCACCACATATTGGCCCTCTTAGATTGAATGATACTTGCATACGTCATGATTATTATAATGCGGTGCACATGTCTCTTGGTCAGTTTGAAAATGCTCACAGCCAGCCAAGAAAAACTCATGGCTTTACTCCAATGACTCCTCGAAGATAACGCATATAGCTTCGGTTACATCTTTTTGGATCCTCCAAAATGCAACTGATATAATGAAGAGCACTTTGAACACGTTCAACTGCATTAGACTGATCATCACTTGGAACACTTGTTGCAAAAGGGTAAGAAGGCATAGGACAAGATTCAAGCGCAAGAACCCCCATTGAAACTCCATTACTCCTCCCAACAAGCAAAACAGACTCATGGGTGAAGTTAAATACCAATGGATCGTAAAGGGATACAACACTTAAGAGGCAAACTTCATGAAGATTCTGATACTCACCAATGGAGTTAGGGATGGAGCATGCCATGATCAACTCATTCTCTCCTTGCTTAACCTGCGACAAAGCAACTACTCCCGAAGGCAATGCCCTATCGAGTTCATCAACATTCAAGAGTACATGTTTGCAAATCATGAGTAATACAGGCTGATCAGAATTCACACATTTCCTAACTTCCTTAGCCTTGATTATCATGTTTTGCTTCCTAGTGCTTGATTTAATCAGTGTATGACCCTTGGCCGAATGCTCATTTGTGGAAGTGGAGCAATTTCCAGATTCGGCCGTCTTTTGTTTCCTCTTTTGTCGGTCTAAGTCACATTCTCGTTCCATTGTGCAAGAGAGTGTACTTATTAGATCTACCATCAAAAGTGACATGCTTATCAAATTGCCAGGGTCTTCCTAAAATTACATGGGTAGCATGCATGGGGACAACATCACAAACAACTTCGTCAATGTGGTTGCCAATGGAGAAAGGAAGACGTACCTGTTTGTAGACACGTACTTCACCATCTTCGCTTAGCCATTGTAGTCGGTACGGGTGTGGATGTCTAGTCGTTGGAAGTCCCAAGCTCTCTACCATGGGCAAACTTGCTACATTGGTGCAACTACTACCATCAATGATGAGACTGCACACTTTGTCACTTCCAACTCCCGAAAGAACAATTCGGTTGGAAACCTTTTGTACGGTTGGAAGGTAGGCTATTAAAGACCCACCCACGTTAGCCTTAACTTGCAAGCACAAGGTCAAGCTCGGATTTTCTGTTCAAACACACCCAAGGAAGGCAGTTTCGGATGTTTGTTCAAGACAATAGCAACTAGATGGAATCTCAACAACGTGACGCAATCAACCCTCCTCAGGCTCCCCCCCAATGGGTTACCCAAGATATTCCCTAGATAGAAGCAAAGACTCCAAGAAAGCCTTTCACCAATGCTCGAGAGTACAAGAAATTGTTCGCTAGACGGACGAAACAAATTTCCAAGAATCAAGAGGTTCAAGAACTTCAAGAAGTAGTAGTGGACCGAAACTTTTGAAATTTTTTTTTCCTTTTTGTAGTCTTGGATACAAGATGTAATCCGTGATTGATTTTGGCAATAAACTTCGGACTTTCTTTCTTGTTTTTCGTTTCTTTTTTTTTTTTGACTTATACGAACAACACAACACAAGCTTGGCCGATTGGACTATTTTCCGGATTTGGTTCAGCCAATTCACACGCACAAGGAATCTTCAAGAACTTCAAGATCCTTCAAGAACTTTCAAGGAAGTTATCAAGAACTTCAAGAATTTCAAGATTGTGGTCGAGAAACTCAAGATTCTTGTAGGTTCTCTCAAGATTCACAAATACCAACAAGTTTCACCACAATTCAGATTTGAAAAACCAAGTAAACAAGTTGGATAACTCAAAACAATGATACCAGAAATTATGGACAGCAATAGACAAGCCAACGATGGAATTCAAGGCACTATGGACGGAACTAGAAGACGCACTTGGACAGATTTGTGGACACAATTATGGGGAGATTCAAGACAACGAACCAACACAAGAACGGACAGAATATTGACGACTCGCGACAGGGTACAAACACGGACAGAAATTCGGCGCAACAAGGGAATAAACTCGGACAGATTTGACACATAAGTAAAATCCAACTACGGCCCGATTGCAAAACACAATGATTGAACACAAAACGGACAGAAATTGACGACGCCAATGGCAAAACAACTTCGGACAGATTTGTGAACAACGAAGAAACAACTAGCGATGCAACAAACAAACAAGACAGCGGAAAAATAGGAACCCTAAAACGAACTAGACAAGAACAAGTACGAGGATATAACGACTTGATACCTCAACCAGCTCTGAAGCCAACTGATACGTTCCTCGGTCAACTCGTTCCGAGACACGTAGCACGATTGCCCAAGGACCTAGAGGGATACTCAACCGTTTGGATTACGGAACCTAGAACCAAGAGGGACGACTCAACTCGATTCAAGGCGGTAGAACGGCGACTCCAATTGAGGTGGTTACTCAAGTAGATAGGCCGGATGAACAACCAAGGACGTCACGCGTGATTGCTCAAATAACCCTTGCCAAGCAAGTAGGAATGTACTCTCGAAATTGTAAGAGAACAAATTGAAATTTTATTATCAAAAGTGTCTAACCTTTGCTGGTACAAAAGGCGCCTTTTTATAGGCTAGAAACCTTTGTGGTCAAGGATTGGCGGCCCACCAACCTAAACTAGAAAAGGAGCTCGATCCACTCTTGAACATGAGTGGGCCGATTGTTTGACTCCAATAACTAATAAACTATTAATTAAAACACGACTAACAAACCAACTAACAACTAATGACTCGATAATGATCAAAACCAACTAACAACTCATACGACTAACAATGCTAACATTCCTAGTGCTCGGCCCAAGTAGCTAAGGCCGCGCTTGATGCTTCCTTGACTTGGATCAATGTGTAGATGCCTTGATTAGCAACTTCCAAGCCTTCAATGTTCCTATGGAAGCCTTGAGTCAAGGCCGCCATCCGTGCACACATCAGTCCCCTCCACTTGAGAAGGATTTGTCCTCAAATATGGATGGAAATGAATGATACTAGCAAGAGTTGGAGTACGAAACCTCAAATCTAATGCCACCACATATTGGCCCTCTTAGATTGAATGATACTTGCATACGTCATGATTATTATAATGCGGTGCACATGTCTCTTGGTCAGTTTGAAAATGCTCACAGCCAGCCAAGAAAAACTCATGGCTTTACTCCAATGACTCCTCGAAGATAACGCATATAGCTTCGGTTACATCTTTTTGGATCCTCCAAAATGCAACTGATATAATGAAGAGCACTTTGAACACGTTCAACTGCATTAGACTGATCATCACTTGGAACACTTGTTGCAAAAGGGTAAGAAGGCATAGGACAAGATTCAAGCGCAAGAACCCCCATTGAAACTCCATTACTCCTCCCAACAAGCAAAACAGACTCATGGGTGAAGTTAAATACCAATGGATCGTAAAGGGATACAACACTTAAGAGGCAAACTTCATGAAGATTCTGATACTCACCAATGGAGTTAGGGATGGAGCATGCCATGATCAACTCATTCTCTCCTTGCTTAACCTGCGACAAAGCAACTACTCCCGAAGGCAATGCCCTATCGAGTTCATCAACATTCAAGAGTACATGTTTGCAAATCATGAGTAATACAGGCTGATCAGAATTCACACATTTCCTAACTTCCTTAGCCTTGATTATCATGTTTTGCTTCCTAGTGCTTGATTTAATCAGTGTATGACCCTTGGCCGAATGCTCATTTGTGGAAGTGGAGCAATTTCCAGATTCGGCCGTCTTTTGTTTCCTCTTTTGTCGGTCTAAGTCACATTCTCGTTCCATTGTGCAAGAGAGTGTACTTATTAGATCTACCATCAAAAGTGACATGCTTATCAAATTGCCAGGGTCTTCCTAAAATTACATGGGTAGCATGCATGGGGACAACATCACAAACAACTTCGTCAATGTGGTTGCCAATGGAGAAAGGAAGACGTACCTGTTTGTAGACACGTACTTCACCATCTTCGCTTAGCCATTGTAGTCGGTACGGGTGTGGATGTCTAGTCGTTGGAAGTCCCAAGCTCTCTACCATGGGCAAACTTGCTACATTGGTGCAACTACTACCATCAATGATGAGACTGCACACTTTGTCACTTCCAACTCCCGAAAGAACAATTCGGTTGGAAACCTTTTGTACGGTTGGAAGGTAGGCTATTAAAGACCCACCCACGTTAGCCTTAACTTGCAAGCACAAGGTCAAGCTCGGATTTTCTGTTCAAACACACCCAAGGAAGGCAGTTTCGGATGTTTGTTCAAGACAATAGCAACTAGATGGAATCTCAACAACGTGACGCAATCAACCCTCCTCAGGCTCCCCCCCAATGGGTTACCCAAGATATTCCCTAGATAGAAGCAAAGACTCCAAGAAAGCCTTTCACCAATGCTCGAGAGTACAAGAAATTGTTCGCTAGACGGACGAAACAAATTTCCAAGAATCAAGAGGTTCAAGAACTTCAAGAAGTAGTAGTGGACCGAAACTTTTGAAATTTTTTTTTCCTTTTTGTAGTCTTGGATACAAGATGTAATCCGTGATTGATTTTGGCAATAAACTTCGGACTTTCTTTCTTGTTTTTCGTTTCTTTTTTTTTTTTGACTTATACGAACAACACAACACAAGCTTGGCCGATTGGACTATTTTCCGGATTTGGTTCAGCCAATTCACACGCACAAGGAATCTTCAAGAACTTCAAGATCCTTCAAGAACTTTCAAGGAAGTTATCAAGAACTTCAAGAATTTCAAGATTGTGGTCGAGAAACTCAAGATTCTTGTAGGTTCTCTCAAGATTCACAAATACCAACAAGTTTCACCACAATTCAGATTTGAAAAACCAAGTAAACAAGTTGGATAACTCAAAACAATGATACCAGAAATTATGGACAGCAATAGACAAGCCAACGATGGAATTCAAGGCACTATGGACGGAACTAGAAGACGCACTTGGACAGATTTGTGGACACAATTATGGGGAGATTCAAGACAACGAACCAACACAAGAACGGACAGAATATTGACGACTCGCGACAGGGTACAAACACGGACAGAAATTCGGCGCAACAAGGGAATAAACTCGGACAGATTTGACACATAAGTAAAATCCAACTACGGCCCGATTGCAAAACACAATGATTGAACACAAAACGGACAGAAATTGACGACGCCAATGGCAAAACAACTTCGGACAGATTTGTGAACAACGAAGAAACAACTAGCGATGCAACAAACAAACAAGACAGCGGAAAAATAGGAACCCTAAAACGAACTAGACAAGAACAAGTACGAGGATATAACGACTTGATACCTCAACCAGCTCTGAAGCCAACTGATACGTTCCTCGGTCAACTCGTTCCGAGACACGTAGCACGATTGCCCAAGGACCTAGAGGGATACTCAACCGTTTGGATTACGGAACCTAGAACCAAGAGGGACGACTCAACTCGATTCAAGGCGGTAGAACGGCGACTCCAATTGAGGTGGTTACTCAAGTAGATAGGCCGGATGAACAACCAAGGACGTCACGCGTGATTGCTCAAATAACCCTTGCCAAGCAAGTAGGAATGTACTCTCGAAATTGTAAGAGAACAAATTGAAATTTTATTATCAAAAGTGTCTAACCTTTGCTGGTACAAAAGGCGCCTTTTTATAGGCTAGAAACCTTTGTGGTCAAGGATTGGCGGCCCACCAACCTAAACTAGAAAAGGAGCTCGATCCACTCTTGAACATGAGTGGGCCGATTGTTTGACTCCAATAACTAATAAACTATTAATTAAAACACGACTAACAAACCAACTAACAACTAATGACTCGATAATGATCAAAACCAACTAACAACTCATACGACTAACAATGCTAACATTCCTAGTGCTCGGCCCAAGTAGCTAAGGCCGCGCTTGATGCTTCCTTGACTTGGATCAATGTGTAGATGCCTTGATTAGCAACTTCCAAGCCTTCAATGTTCCTATGGAAGCCTTGAGTCAAGGCCGCCATCCGTGCACACATCAGTCCCCTCCACTTGAGAAGGATTTGTCCTCAAATATGGATGGAAATGAATGATACTAGCAAGAGTTGGAGTACGAAACCTCAAATCTAATGCCACCACATATTGGCCCTCTTAGATTGAATGATACTTGCATACGTCATGATTATTATAATGCGGTGCACATGTCTCTTGGTCAGTTTGAAAATGCTCACAGCCAGCCAAGAAAAACTCATGGCTTTACTCCAATGACTCCTCGAAGATAACGCATATAGCTTCGGTTACATCTTTTTGGATCCTCCAAAATGCAACTGATATAATGAAGAGCACTTTGAACACGTTCAACTGCATTAGACTGATCATCACTTGGAACACTTGTTGCAAAAGGGTAAGAAGGCATAGGACAAGATTCAAGCGCAAGAACCCCCATTGAAACTCCATTACTCCTCCCAACAAGCAAAACAGACTCATGGGTGAAGTTAAATACCAATGGATCGTAAAGGGATACAACACTTAAGAGGCAAACTTCATGAAGATTCTGATACTCACCAATGGAGTTAGGGATGGAGCATGCCATGATCAACTCATTCTCTCCTTGCTTAACCTGCGACAAAGCAACTACTCCCGAAGGCAATGCCCTATCGAGTTCATCAACATTCAAGAGTACATGTTTGCAAATCATGAGTAATACAGGCTGATCAGAATTCACACATTTCCTAACTTCCTTAGCCTTGATTATCATGTTTTGCTTCCTAGTGCTTGATTTAATCAGTGTATGACCCTTGGCCGAATGCTCATTTGTGGAAGTGGAGCAATTTCCAGATTCGGCCGTCTTTTGTTTCCTCTTTTGTCGGTCTAAGTCACATTCTCGTTCCATTGTGCAAGAGAGTGTACTTATTAGATCTACCATCAAAAGTGACATGCTTATCAAATTGCCAGGGTCTTCCTAAAATTACATGGGTAGCATGCATGGGGACAACATCACAAACAACTTCGTCAATGTGGTTGCCAATGGAGAAAGGAAGACGTACCTGTTTGTAGACACGTACTTCACCATCTTCGCTTAGCCATTGTAGTCGGTACGGGTGTGGATGTCTAGTCGTTGGAAGTCCCAAGCTCTCTACCATGGGCAAACTTGCTACATTGGTGCAACTACTACCATCAATGATGAGACTGCACACTTTGTCACTTCCAACTCCCGAAAGAACAATTCGGTTGGAAACCTTTTGTACGGTTGGAAGGTAGGCTATTAAAGACCCACCCACGTTAGCCTTAACTTGCAAGCACAAGGTCAAGCTCGGATTTTCTGTTCAAACACACCCAAGGAAGGCAGTTTCGGATGTTTGTTCAAGACAATAGCAACTAGATGGAATCTCAACAACGTGACGCAATCAACCCTCCTCAGGCTCCCCCCCAATGGGTTACCCAAGATATTCCCTAGATAGAAGCAAAGACTCCAAGAAAGCCTTTCACCAATGCTCGAGAGTACAAGAAATTGTTCGCTAGACGGACGAAACAAATTTCCAAGAATCAAGAGGTTCAAGAACTTCAAGAAGTAGTAGTGGACCGAAACTTTTGAAATTTTTTTTTCCTTTTTGTAGTCTTGGATACAAGATGTAATCCGTGATTGATTTTGGCAATAAACTTCGGACTTTCTTTCTTGTTTTTCGTTTCTTTTTTTTTTTTGACTTATACGAACAACACAACACAAGCTTGGCCGATTGGACTATTTTCCGGATTTGGTTCAGCCAATTCACACGCACAAGGAATCTTCAAGAACTTCAAGATCCTTCAAGAACTTTCAAGGAAGTTATCAAGAACTTCAAGAATTTCAAGATTGTGGTCGAGAAACTCAAGATTCTTGTAGGTTCTCTCAAGATTCACAAATACCAACAAGTTTCACCACAATTCAGATTTGAAAAACCAAGTAAACAAGTTGGATAACTCAAAACAATGATACCAGAAATTATGGACAGCAATAGACAAGCCAACGATGGAATTCAAGGCACTATGGACGGAACTAGAAGACGCACTTGGACAGATTTGTGGACACAATTATGGGGAGATTCAAGACAACGAACCAACACAAGAACGGACAGAATATTGACGACTCGCGACAGGGTACAAACACGGACAGAAATTCGGCGCAACAAGGGAATAAACTCGGACAGATTTGACACATAAGTAAAATCCAACTACGGCCCGATTGCAAAACACAATGATTGAACACAAAACGGACAGAAATTGACGACGCCAATGGCAAAACAACTTCGGACAGATTTGTGAACAACGAAGAAACAACTAGCGATGCAACAAACAAACAAGACAGCGGAAAAATAGGAACCCTAAAACGAACTAGACAAGAACAAGTACGAGGATATAACGACTTGATACCTCAACCAGCTCTGAAGCCAACTGATACGTTCCTCGGTCAACTCGTTCCGAGACACGTAGCACGATTGCCCAAGGACCTAGAGGGATACTCAACCGTTTGGATTACGGAACCTAGAACCAAGAGGGACGACTCAACTCGATTCAAGGCGGTAGAACGGCGACTCCAATTGAGGTGGTTACTCAAGTAGATAGGCCGGATGAACAACCAAGGACGTCACGCGTGATTGCTCAAATAACCCTTGCCAAGCAAGTAGGAATGTACTCTCGAAATTGTAAGAGAACAAATTGAAATTTTATTATCAAAAGTGTCTAACCTTTGCTGGTACAAAAGGCGCCTTTTTATAGGCTAGAAACCTTTGTGGTCAAGGATTGGCGGCCCACCAACCTAAACTAGAAAAGGAGCTCGATCCACTCTTGAACATGAGTGGGCCGATTGTTTGACTCCAATAACTAATAAACTATTAATTAAAACACGACTAACAAACCAACTAACAACTAATGACTCGATAATGATCAAAACCAACTAACAACTCATACGACTAACAATGCTAACATTCCTAGTGCTCGGCCCAAGTAGCTAAGGCCGCGCTTGATGCTTCCTTGACTTGGATCAATGTGTAGATGCCTTGATTAGCAACTTCCAAGCCTTCAATGTTCCTATGGAAGCCTTGAGTCAAGGCCGCCATCCGTGCACACATCAGTCCCCTCCACTTGAGAAGGATTTGTCCTCAAATATGGATGGAAATGAATGATACTAGCAAGAGTTGGAGTACGAAACCTCAAATCTAATGCCACCACATATTGGCCCTCTTAGATTGAATGATACTTGCATACGTCATGATTATTATAATGCGGTGCACATGTCTCTTGGTCAGTTTGAAAATGCTCACAGCCAGCCAAGAAAAACTCATGGCTTTACTCCAATGACTCCTCGAAGATAACGCATATAGCTTCGGTTACATCTTTTTGGATCCTCCAAAATGCAACTGATATAATGAAGAGCACTTTGAACACGTTCAACTGCATTAGACTGATCATCACTTGGAACACTTGTTGCAAAAGGGTAAGAAGGCATAGGACAAGATTCAAGCGCAAGAACCCCCATTGAAACTCCATTACTCCTCCCAACAAGCAAAACAGACTCATGGGTGAAGTTAAATACCAATGGATCGTAAAGGGATACAACACTTAAGAGGCAAACTTCATGAAGATTCTGATACTCACCAATGGAGTTAGGGATGGAGCATGCCATGATCAACTCATTCTCTCCTTGCTTAACCTGCGACAAAGCAACTACTCCCGAAGGCAATGCCCTATCGAGTTCATCAACATTCAAGAGTACATGTTTGCAAATCATGAGTAATACAGGCTGATCAGAATTCACACATTTCCTAACTTCCTTAGCCTTGATTATCATGTTTTGCTTCCTAGTGCTTGATTTAATCAGTGTATGACCCTTGGCCGAATGCTCATTTGTGGAAGTGGAGCAATTTCCAGATTCGGCCGTCTTTTGTTTCCTCTTTTGTCGGTCTAAGTCACATTCTCGTTCCATTGTGCAAGAGAGTGTACTTATTAGATCTACCATCAAAAGTGACATGCTTATCAAATTGCCAGGGTCTTCCTAAAATTACATGGGTAGCATGCATGGGGACAACATCACAAACAACTTCGTCAATGTGGTTGCCAATGGAGAAAGGAAGACGTACCTGTTTGTAGACACGTACTTCACCATCTTCGCTTAGCCATTGTAGTCGGTACGGGTGTGGATGTCTAGTCGTTGGAAGTCCCAAGCTCTCTACCATGGGCAAACTTGCTACATTGGTGCAACTACTACCATCAATGATGAGACTGCACACTTTGTCACTTCCAACTCCCGAAAGAACAATTCGGTTGGAAACCTTTTGTACGGTTGGAAGGTAGGCTATTAAAGACCCACCCACGTTAGCCTTAACTTGCAAGCACAAGGTCAAGCTCGGATTTTCTGTTCAAACACACCCAAGGAAGGCAGTTTCGGATGTTTGTTCAAGACAATAGCAACTAGATGGAATCTCAACAACGTGACGCAATCAACCCTCCTCAGGCTCCCCCCCAATGGGTTACCCAAGATATTCCCTAGATAGAAGCAAAGACTCCAAGAAAGCCTTTCACCAATGCTCGAGAGTACAAGAAATTGTTCGCTAGACGGACGAAACAAATTTCCAAGAATCAAGAGGTTCAAGAACTTCAAGAAGTAGTAGTGGACCGAAACTTTTGAAATTTTTTTTTCCTTTTTGTAGTCTTGGATACAAGATGTAATCCGTGATTGATTTTGGCAATAAACTTCGGACTTTCTTTCTTGTTTTTCGTTTCTTTTTTTTTTTTGACTTATACGAACAACACAACACAAGCTTGGCCGATTGGACTATTTTCCGGATTTGGTTCAGCCAATTCACACGCACAAGGAATCTTCAAGAACTTCAAGATCCTTCAAGAACTTTCAAGGAAGTTATCAAGAACTTCAAGAATTTCAAGATTGTGGTCGAGAAACTCAAGATTCTTGTAGGTTCTCTCAAGATTCACAAATACCAACAAGTTTCACCACAATTCAGATTTGAAAAACCAAGTAAACAAGTTGGATAACTCAAAACAATGATACCAGAAATTATGGACAGCAATAGACAAGCCAACGATGGAATTCAAGGCACTATGGACGGAACTAGAAGACGCACTTGGACAGATTTGTGGACACAATTATGGGGAGATTCAAGACAACGAACCAACACAAGAACGGACAGAATATTGACGACTCGCGACAGGGTACAAACACGGACAGAAATTCGGCGCAACAAGGGAATAAACTCGGACAGATTTGACACATAAGTAAAATCCAACTACGGCCCGATTGCAAAACACAATGATTGAACACAAAACGGACAGAAATTGACGACGCCAATGGCAAAACAACTTCGGACAGATTTGTGAACAACGAAGAAACAACTAGCGATGCAACAAACAAACAAGACAGCGGAAAAATAGGAACCCTAAAACGAACTAGACAAGAACAAGTACGAGGATATAACGACTTGATACCTCAACCAGCTCTGAAGCCAACTGATACGTTCCTCGGTCAACTCGTTCCGAGACACGTAGCACGATTGCCCAAGGACCTAGAGGGATACTCAACCGTTTGGATTACGGAACCTAGAACCAAGAGGGACGACTCAACTCGATTCAAGGCGGTAGAACGGCGACTCCAATTGAGGTGGTTACTCAAGTAGATAGGCCGGATGAACAACCAAGGACGTCACGCGTGATTGCTCAAATAACCCTTGCCAAGCAAGTAGGAATGTACTCTCGAAATTGTAAGAGAACAAATTGAAATTTTATTATCAAAAGTGTCTAACCTTTGCTGGTACAAAAGGCGCCTTTTTATAGGCTAGAAACCTTTGTGGTCAAGGATTGGCGGCCCACCAACCTAAACTAGAAAAGGAGCTCGATCCACTCTTGAACATGAGTGGGCCGATTGTTTGACTCCAATAACTAATAAACTATTAATTAAAACACGACTAACAAACCAACTAACAACTAATGACTCGATAATGATCAAAACCAACTAACAACTCATACGACTAACAATGCTAACATTCCTAGTGCTCGGCCCAAGTAGCTAAGGCCGCGCTTGATGCTTCCTTGACTTGGATCAATGTGTAGATGCCTTGATTAGCAACTTCCAAGCCTTCAATGTTCCTATGGAAGCCTTGAGTCAAGGCCGCCATCCGTGCACACATCAGTCCCCTCCACTTGAGAAGGATTTGTCCTCAAATATGGATGGAAATGAATGATACTAGCAAGAGTTGGAGTACGAAACCTCAAATCTAATGCCACCACATATTGGCCCTCTTAGATTGAATGATACTTGCATACGTCATGATTATTATAATGCGGTGCACATGTCTCTTGGTCAGTTTGAAAATGCTCACAGCCAGCCAAGAAAAACTCATGGCTTTACTCCAATGACTCCTCGAAGATAACGCATATAGCTTCGGTTACATCTTTTTGGATCCTCCAAAATGCAACTGATATAATGAAGAGCACTTTGAACACGTTCAACTGCATTAGACTGATCATCACTTGGAACACTTGTTGCAAAAGGGTAAGAAGGCATAGGACAAGATTCAAGCGCAAGAACCCCCATTGAAACTCCATTACTCCTCCCAACAAGCAAAACAGACTCATGGGTGAAGTTAAATACCAATGGATCGTAAAGGGATACAACACTTAAGAGGCAAACTTCATGAAGATTCTGATACTCACCAATGGAGTTAGGGATGGAGCATGCCATGATCAACTCATTCTCTCCTTGCTTAACCTGCGACAAAGCAACTACTCCCGAAGGCAATGCCCTATCGAGTTCATCAACATTCAAGAGTACATGTTTGCAAATCATGAGTAATACAGGCTGATCAGAATTCACACATTTCCTAACTTCCTTAGCCTTGATTATCATGTTTTGCTTCCTAGTGCTTGATTTAATCAGTGTATGACCCTTGGCCGAATGCTCATTTGTGGAAGTGGAGCAATTTCCAGATTCGGCCGTCTTTTGTTTCCTCTTTTGTCGGTCTAAGTCACATTCTCGTTCCATTGTGCAAGAGAGTGTACTTATTAGATCTACCATCAAAAGTGACATGCTTATCAAATTGCCAGGGTCTTCCTAAAATTACATGGGTAGCATGCATGGGGACAACATCACAAACAACTTCGTCAATGTGGTTGCCAATGGAGAAAGGAAGACGTACCTGTTTGTAGACACGTACTTCACCATCTTCGCTTAGCCATTGTAGTCGGTACGGGTGTGGATGTCTAGTCGTTGGAAGTCCCAAGCTCTCTACCATGGGCAAACTTGCTACATTGGTGCAACTACTACCATCAATGATGAGACTGCACACTTTGTCACTTCCAACTCCCGAAAGAACAATTCGGTTGGAAACCTTTTGTACGGTTGGAAGGTAGGCTATTAAAGACCCACCCACGTTAGCCTTAACTTGCAAGCACAAGGTCAAGCTCGGATTTTCTGTTCAAACACACCCAAGGAAGGCAGTTTCGGATGTTTGTTCAAGACAATAGCAACTAGATGGAATCTCAACAACGTGACGCAATCAACCCTCCTCAGGCTCCCCCCCAATGGGTTACCCAAGATATTCCCTAGATAGAAGCAAAGACTCCAAGAAAGCCTTTCACCAATGCTCGAGAGTACAAGAAATTGTTCGCTAGACGGACGAAACAAATTTCCAAGAATCAAGAGGTTCAAGAACTTCAAGAAGTAGTAGTGGACCGAAACTTTTGAAATTTTTTTTTCCTTTTTGTAGTCTTGGATACAAGATGTAATCCGTGATTGATTTTGGCAATAAACTTCGGACTTTCTTTCTTGTTTTTCGTTTCTTTTTTTTTTTTGACTTATACGAACAACACAACACAAGCTTGGCCGATTGGACTATTTTCCGGATTTGGTTCAGCCAATTCACACGCACAAGGAATCTTCAAGAACTTCAAGATCCTTCAAGAACTTTCAAGGAAGTTATCAAGAACTTCAAGAATTTCAAGATTGTGGTCGAGAAACTCAAGATTCTTGTAGGTTCTCTCAAGATTCACAAATACCAACAAGTTTCACCACAATTCAGATTTGAAAAACCAAGTAAACAAGTTGGATAACTCAAAACAATGATACCAGAAATTATGGACAGCAATAGACAAGCCAACGATGGAATTCAAGGCACTATGGACGGAACTAGAAGACGCACTTGGACAGATTTGTGGACACAATTATGGGGAGATTCAAGACAACGAACCAACACAAGAACGGACAGAATATTGACGACTCGCGACAGGGTACAAACACGGACAGAAATTCGGCGCAACAAGGGAATAAACTCGGACAGATTTGACACATAAGTAAAATCCAACTACGGCCCGATTGCAAAACACAATGATTGAACACAAAACGGACAGAAATTGACGACGCCAATGGCAAAACAACTTCGGACAGATTTGTGAACAACGAAGAAACAACTAGCGATGCAACAAACAAACAAGACAGCGGAAAAATAGGAACCCTAAAACGAACTAGACAAGAACAAGTACGAGGATATAACGACTTGATACCTCAACCAGCTCTGAAGCCAACTGATACGTTCCTCGGTCAACTCGTTCCGAGACACGTAGCACGATTGCCCAAGGACCTAGAGGGATACTCAACCGTTTGGATTACGGAACCTAGAACCAAGAGGGACGACTCAACTCGATTCAAGGCGGTAGAACGGCGACTCCAATTGAGGTGGTTACTCAAGTAGATAGGCCGGATGAACAACCAAGGACGTCACGCGTGATTGCTCAAATAACCCTTGCCAAGCAAGTAGGAATGTACTCTCGAAATTGTAAGAGAACAAATTGAAATTTTATTATCAAAAGTGTCTAACCTTTGCTGGTACAAAAGGCGCCTTTTTATAGGCTAGAAACCTTTGTGGTCAAGGATTGGCGGCCCACCAACCTAAACTAGAAAAGGAGCTCGATCCACTCTTGAACATGAGTGGGCCGATTGTTTGACTCCAATAACTAATAAACTATTAATTAAAACACGACTAACAAACCAACTAACAACTAATGACTCGATAATGATCAAAACCAACTAACAACTCATACGACTAACAATGCTAACATTCCTAGTGCTCGGCCCAAGTAGCTAAGGCCGCGCTTGATGCTTCCTTGACTTGGATCAATGTGTAGATGCCTTGATTAGCAACTTCCAAGCCTTCAATGTTCCTATGGAAGCCTTGAGTCAAGGCCGCCATCCGTGCACACATCAGTCCCCTCCACTTGAGAAGGATTTGTCCTCAAATATGGATGGAAATGAATGATACTAGCAAGAGTTGGAGTACGAAACCTCAAATCTAATGCCACCACATATTGGCCCTCTTAGATTGAATGATACTTGCATACGTCATGATTATTATAATGCGGTGCACATGTCTCTTGGTCAGTTTGAAAATGCTCACAGCCAGCCAAGAAAAACTCATGGCTTTACTCCAATGACTCCTCGAAGATAACGCATATAGCTTCGGTTACATCTTTTTGGATCCTCCAAAATGCAACTGATATAATGAAGAGCACTTTGAACACGTTCAACTGCATTAGACTGATCATCACTTGGAACACTTGTTGCAAAAGGGTAAGAAGGCATAGGACAAGATTCAAGCGCAAGAACCCCCATTGAAACTCCATTACTCCTCCCAACAAGCAAAACAGACTCATGGGTGAAGTTAAATACCAATGGATCGTAAAGGGATACAACACTTAAGAGGCAAACTTCATGAAGATTCTGATACTCACCAATGGAGTTAGGGATGGAGCATGCCATGATCAACTCATTCTCTCCTTGCTTAACCTGCGACAAAGCAACTACTCCCGAAGGCAATGCCCTATCGAGTTCATCAACATTCAAGAGTACATGTTTGCAAATCATGAGTAATACAGGCTGATCAGAATTCACACATTTCCTAACTTCCTTAGCCTTGATTATCATGTTTTGCTTCCTAGTGCTTGATTTAATCAGTGTATGACCCTTGGCCGAATGCTCATTTGTGGAAGTGGAGCAATTTCCAGATTCGGCCGTCTTTTGTTTCCTCTTTTGTCGGTCTAAGTCACATTCTCGTTCCATTGTGCAAGAGAGTGTACTTATTAGATCTACCATCAAAAGTGACATGCTTATCAAATTGCCAGGGTCTTCCTAAAATTACATGGGTAGCATGCATGGGGACAACATCACAAACAACTTCGTCAATGTGGTTGCCAATGGAGAAAGGAAGACGTACCTGTTTGTAGACACGTACTTCACCATCTTCGCTTAGCCATTGTAGTCGGTACGGGTGTGGATGTCTAGTCGTTGGAAGTCCCAAGCTCTCTACCATGGGCAAACTTGCTACATTGGTGCAACTACTACCATCAATGATGAGACTGCACACTTTGTCACTTCCAACTCCCGAAAGAACAATTCGGTTGGAAACCTTTTGTACGGTTGGAAGGTAGGCTATTAAAGACCCACCCACGTTAGCCTTAACTTGCAAGCACAAGGTCAAGCTCGGATTTTCTGTTCAAACACACCCAAGGAAGGCAGTTTCGGATGTTTGTTCAAGACAATAGCAACTAGATGGAATCTCAACAACGTGACGCAATCAACCCTCCTCAGGCTCCCCCCCAATGGGTTACCCAAGATATTCCCTAGATAGAAGCAAAGACTCCAAGAAAGCCTTTCACCAATGCTCGAGAGTACAAGAAATTGTTCGCTAGACGGACGAAACAAATTTCCAAGAATCAAGAGGTTCAAGAACTTCAAGAAGTAGTAGTGGACCGAAACTTTTGAAATTTTTTTTTCCTTTTTGTAGTCTTGGATACAAGATGTAATCCGTGATTGATTTTGGCAATAAACTTCGGACTTTCTTTCTTGTTTTTCGTTTCTTTTTTTTTTTGACTTATACGAACAACACAACACAAGCTTGGCCGATTGGACTATTTTCCGGATTTGGTTCAGCCAATTCACACGCACAAGGAATCTTCAAGAACTTCAAGATCCTTCAAGAACTTTTCAAGGAAGTTATCAAGAACTTCAAGAATTTCAAGATTGTGGTCGAGAAACTCAAGATTCTTGTAGGTTCTCTCAAGATTCACAAATACCAACAAGTTTCACCACAATTCAGATTTGAAAAACCAAGTAAACAAGTTGGATAACTCAAAACAATGATACCAGAAATTATGGACAGCAATAGACAAGCCAACGATGGAATTCAAGGCACTATGGACGGAACTAGAAGACGCACTTGGACAGATTTGTGGACACAATTATGGGGAGATTCAAGACAACGAACCAACACAAGAACGGACAGAATATTGACGACTCGCGACAGGGTACAAACACGGACAGAAATTCGGCGCAACAAGGGAATAAACTCGGACAGATTTGACACATAAGTAAAATCCAACTACGGCCCGATTGCAAAACACAATGATTGAACACAAAACGGACAGAAATTGACGACGCCAATGGCAAAACAACTTCGGACAGATTTGTGAACAACGAAGAAACAACTAGCGATGCAACAAACAAACAAGACAGCGGAAAAATAGGAACCCTAAAACGAACTAGACAAGAACAAGTACGAGGATATAACGACTTGATACCTCAACCAGCTCTGAAGCCAACTGATACGTTCCTCGGTCAACTCGTTCCGAGACACGTAGCACGATTGCCCAAGGACCTAGAGGGATACTCAACCGTTTGGATTACGGAACCTAGAACCAAGAGGGACGACTCAACTCGATTCAAGGCGGTAGAACGGCGACTCCAATTGAGGTGGTTACTCAAGTAGATAGGCCGGATGAACAACCAAGGACGTCACGCGTGATTGCTCAAATAACCCTTGCCAAGCAAGTAGGAATGTACTCTCGAAATTGTAAGAGAACAAATTGAAATTTTATTATCAAAAGTGTCTAACCTTTGCTGGTACAAAAGGCGCCTTTTTATAGGCTAGAAACCTTTGTGGTCAAGGATTGGCGGCCCACCAACCTAAACTAGAAAAGGAGCTTGATCCACTCTTGAACATGAGTAGGCCTGATACGCTCCTCGATCCACGGTCGAGACACGTAGCACGTTTGCCCAAGGATCTAGCGGGGATGTCCTACGCTTGGTGTGCGGAACCTCTAACCAAACGGACAACACGATTTGATTTGAAGGTGGTAGACGACACTCCGATGAAGGTGAATACTCCAGGGGAATAGGTCGGATGAACAATCAAGGACAGGACGCGAGATTGCTCAATAACCCTTGCCAAGCAAGTTAAAAGGCTCGAATTCTCTTTGAAAGAAAACGAATGCACTGAGAATTTTATTCATCAAAAACTAAGTTTTAACCTTACAAGACTAGCCTATTTATAGGCTTAATGAAATAACAAAACCCTAAAGAAACCTAAAGGGGAGGTCGGCTACCTTGTCATCAAGGTGGGCCGGCCCATGCCTTCTACGAACAACGAATCCAACTAAATTGAAAACAATGACTAAGGCCCTACTCGGCCGCTTCGTAAGGAGGCCCACTGGGGTCTTCTTGGGCTTGGACCAAAGTGTAAGTTGCTTGATTGACCCTCTCCAAGCCTTCAATATCTCTATAGGCTCCATGTTGATCGTGGACAGCTCGAACAAGGGCTTGGAGTGATTCCTTGAAGAGCTTGGCCCGTGCACGTGTGACTGGGCCCAATGGAACTTGGACTGGGCCCTGGCCCTGGTTCACATCAGTCCCCTCCTCTTGAGAAGGATTTGCCCTCAAATCTGGATCCTCCTCACCAAGAAACGGGCTCAAGTCCGCGACATTGAAGGTCGCGCTAACATTGTACTCCCCAGGTAGCTCCAATTTGTATGCGTTGTCATTGACCCGTTGGAGTACACGAAAAGGTCCATCCCCTCTGGGGGATAATTTGCTTTGTCGCTGCTTGGGGAACCTCTCTTTGCGTAAGTGTAACCAAACCCAATCACCAGGCTCGAAAATCATTTTGCGGCGGTGCTTGTTAGCCTGCTGGGTGTATTGCTGAGTACGCCTTTCAATGTTTGCTCGAGCGGCTTCATGTAACCTGCGTACAAAATCGGCCTTCTTTTTCCCATCTAAGCTTGTGTGCTCAGAGGAAGGTAAGGGTACTAAATCAAGAGGGGTCAGCGGGTTAAAGCCATAAACAATCTCAAAAGGTGAGTAGTGTGTAGCACTGTGAACAACTCGATTGTAGGCGAATTCAACATGAGGCAAACACTCTTCCCAAGTCTTAAGATTCTTTTTAATCAATGCCCGAAGTAGTGTGCCGAGTGTGCGATTGACAACTTCAGTTTGTCCATCGCTTTGTGGATGACTGGTGGTGGAGAATAGTAACCGAGTGCCAAGTTTAGACCACAGAGTCTTCCAAAAGTAACTTAGGAATTTCACATCCCTATCACTAACAATGGTCCTAGGCATACCATGCAGACGGACAATTTCCTTGAAGAATAGAGTAGCAATATGAGATGCATCATCAGTTTTGTGACAGGGGATAAAATGAGCCATCTTAGAAAACCTATCAACCACCACAAATATAGAATCATTACCCCTTGGTGATCGAGGCAAACCTAGTATAAAGTCCATAGACAAGTCAACCCAGGGATGGTGAGGGATAGGTAACGGGGTATATAAGCCATGTGGGTTTGTCTTGGACTTAGCTTTGTGACAAGTAGCACACCTACCAACCATGCGTTCAACATCCCTACGCATATGGGGCCAGTAAAAGTGCTCTTGTAACATAGCCAGAGTCTTGGCAATGCCAAAGTGGCCCATGAGACCACTACTATGTGCCTCGCGAATCAAAAGATCACGAATGGAAGAGTTAGGCACACATAGTTTATCTACATGGAATAGGAATCCATCATGCAAAAAGTACTTTCCCTGTGGATTCTTAACACACACAGCATAGATAGCACCAAAGTCATGATCATTGGTGTAGAGGTCTTTCACCATTTCGAACCCAAGTAACTTGGCATCAAGACAGACAAGTAAGGAGTGTCTACGTGACAAAGCATCAGCGACCACATTCGTCTTGCCAGTCTTGTACTTAATCACATAGGAGAAGGTGTCAATGAAGCTTACCCATTTGGCATGGCGCTTGCTTAGCTTGGGTTGGCCTTTGAGGTACTTCAATGACTCGTGATCAGTGTGGATCACGAACTCCCGAGGCCGAAGGTAGTGTTGCCAGGTCTCCAAGGCCCTCACTAAGGCGTACAACTCCTTGTCGTACGTGGGGTAGTTCAGTGCAGCTCCTCCCAATTTCTCGATAAAGAAGGCACACGGCCTCTTGTCTTGCATGAGGACTGCTCCAATACCTACACCAGAAGCATCACAGTCAATTTCAAACGTCTTATTAAAGTTTGGTAATGCTAACACAGGTGCATGTGTGAGTGTGTCCTTAAGGGCGAGAAACGCTTGTTCTTGTGATTCCCCCCAATGGAACTTGTCATCCTTCTTTGTCACGGCGGTCAATGGGGCGGCAATAGTGCTAAAGTTTTTAACAAATCGCCGATAAAAACCCGCCAGTCCAAGAAAGCTGCGCACGTCAGGAACGGATGTGGGAGTTGGCCATTGTTCGATGGCCTCAATCTTGGATTTGTCTACCTTGATGCCCTGCGAACTTACCACATAGCCTAAAAACACAAGCTCGTTAGTAAAAAAGGTGCACTTCTTGAGGTTAGCGTATAGACGCGCCTGTCGAAGTGTCTCAAGAACTAATCGTACATGCTCCAAGTGCTCATGCTCACTACGACTATAGATCAGGATGTCATCAAAGTAAACAATGACAAATTTACCAATAAAGTGTCTCAACACATGGTTCATGAGTCGCATGAAGGTGCTAGGGGCATTTGTCAAGCCAAAAGGCATGACCAACCACTCATAGAGACCATGCTTGGTTTTGAAGGCTGTCTTCCACTCATCGCCTTCCTTCATCCTAATTTGATGATAACCACTCCGCAAGTCAATTTTGGTGAAAATAATAGCTCCATCGAGCTCATCAAGCATATCATCAAGTCTGGGAATGGGATGACGATATTTGACAGTGATAGCGTTCACAGCCCGACAGTCAGTGCACATGCGCCAAGTACCGTCCTTCTTGGGAACAAGTATCACAGGTACCGCGCAAGGGCTTAGACTTTCCTTAACCCAACCCTTACTTAAGAGGCCATCAACTTGCCTTTGAAGCTCCTTGGTCTCCTCAGGGCCCATGCGGTAAGCAGGTTTGTTGGGCAATGGTGCTCCAGGGATGAGGTCGATTTGGTGTTCAATTCCCCGAATGGGTGGTACACCGTCAGGGACCTCGTCAGGAAAAACATCTTCAAATTCCTGCAAAAGAGCAACTATGCTCGAGGGCAAAGCCTTGTCGAGCTCAGCAACATCTAAGAGCACATGCTTGCAAATCATGAGAAGTATAGGCTGATTAGAGTGCACCACTTTTCGAACATCTTTAGCCTTAATAATCATGTTGTGCTTGGGCGGAGCGGCCGGTGTTTTGTCGCGTATGCCCCTAGGTGTGCTCCCTTGACCCTTGGTTGGTGGCTCAGTCGTAGACGTCACTACAAGAAAATTGGTCATCAGTGACAACTTTTCTCTGTGACGAAAAAAAGTTGTCACAAAAGTGGATCCTTTATTGACGACTTTCTAACTCGTCACAAACCTCTAATGGGAGCCAACTCATTTGTGACGACTTTTCTAAGTCGTCACTAGTAAATTCCCGCCAAGATTTAGGAAGAGCGCGGGAGTGTTTAGAACACACAATAGTGACGACATTAAGAACATCATCACTATTGCTTGGCTTATTTACGGACGACTTTTTGTTGTCGTCACTGATCACTAAAAAAAAAGTTATTAGTGACAACATTTTGTAGTGATGACAATAGGTCGTCACAAAAGGAGCTTCTTTAGTCGCGACACCTAAAGTTGTCACAATTGCATCAAAGCAACTAAATGTTTAGTGACGACCCGTTATTTTCGTCACAAACTACACTGCAAGAAATATGGTCATTAGTGACAACATTTTTTAGTGACGACAAAAGTCGTCACAAAACGTGGTTGTTTAGTGACGACAAGGAAAGTTGTCATAATTGCTCAAAGCAACTAAGTCTTCAGTGACGACCTTGAAAAAGTTGTCACTAAAATGCTCTATATAGTGACAACTTCTAATATCGTCACTGTCACTCTACCGATTCGGATTTAGTGACAAGAATTGATCGTCACTGTTTAAAGTACTTATTTCTAAGTCACTTTCATTAATTCTACTGTGCCACCCTAACTTTTGCGATTTAGCCCCAAATGTTATAAAAAATTTCATTAATTCCATTATGATACCTTAACTTTTACAATTTAGCCCCATATGTAGTACACCGATTTCTTTAATTCTATTATTACTCCCTAACTTTTGTAATTTAGCCCCATATGTAATTCACCAATTTCATTAATTCTACTATGGCACTCTAACTTTTGCAATTTAACCCCCATATGTAATACACCAATTTTATTATTTCTATTATGGCACCCTAACTTTTACAATTTAGCCCCTATTTTTTTATTAGGAAATTGCGAATGGTATCTTGATAAACTATGCATAAATATTTTATAATTTTCTCAAACTTAAGTAATAATTTGTTATAAACTCTAAAGATATATCTTTCATTACAATAGTTATAAGGCAGACAGGTCTTTTTATCAATGGAATAAGAAATTTATGCCAGATTTATCCTTTGTACTACATGCCAAGTAGTATTAGCAAAGGAATAACAAAGTACTACAAAGTAATTAACAAAATAGCCTTCAGGGAGTGTAGTTTATGGGCAAATGACCATTATCTATTCAAAGTACCAACTTTTTATGGGCATTTTACTCTCAAACATATAATTTATGATAAATTTATAAATGTTTGTAAGTAAAATTCAAAAAGTGTTACACTGATTTCTTACAAAACGAAAACTGGCAGGTTATCTTTTCAACATAAATTATTTTTTTTTAAAAAAAGAAATGGCCCATAAAATACCAACTCTTTGTGGGTTTCCTCCATTACATGAACAAATATTCTGCTCTTTATGGGCATTTCACTCCGAATCATTTAATTTATGTTAAATACATAAATGTTTGTAAGTAAAATTCAAAAAGTGTTGCACTAATATTTTTATGGAAGGGAAACTGGTAGGTTTTGTATTTAACATAAATTAAATATGTGAAAGGAAAAAAAAGAAATTACCCATAAATCTATGTCTTGCAAATGTATACTAGTAAAATAGTTTCAAACAAAATTAAACATTAAAATAAACTGTAATTTATACACATTAAAATATTTGTAATTTATACACATTTTGCAACTACTACTTTGTGTTTTCTCTGTAATGAATTTTTTAACTATTGAGAACTTAAGTTTTGTCTTGCAAATCTATACTAGTACAATAGTTTTAAACAAAATTAAACATTAAAATAAATGTTTCAAAAAGAACAAAAGTACATTTATCACTTGCGGTAATGTACCAAAATTTTCTCAACCATTATCAATATTTTCACAAAAGTATTAAAAACTAGCAATTGACAATATTAAAAACTATCAATTTAATTAATGACGACTTTTCTTGTCATTATAATCTTGAATAAATTAGTGATAACATTATGTCATCACTAAATTTTCTTTGATTTTGACTTAACAATAATGTCTTATTAATAGCATTTGATTATTTTTAATGAAAGTCTGTTATAACCATAGAATTTGACTTTCGTTATTTTCAATTAATGATGTACTTTAGTGCTGCAATTATAAAAAATTGCAGGGCTAAAATATTTGCAAATTATAAAAGTATATTTTCACTTATATGTAATTAACAAATTTTGCCACCTATATTGATGAAAATTTGTGTTTTTGTACTAAAAAATAAAGAATAATACTATAGCAATAAAATCTATGCTTCAAACCAAATTAAAAATAAAAAAAAGCATTGTGTTTTTGTAATCATTATGTGTTCTCTAATGATTTTTAACTGTTATATACTTATGAGCCTCCTTGTTAATTTAATTTTCTTGTATATGTAATAACTTCATTAGAATAAAAATAATTGAATAAATAAATAATTCATTAGTGTAAATAAACTTGTGACTACTTAACTTAGAATGATTATCAATTAATTTGATATGAAAATTTGTGCCCAAGTTTTTTGGATATTGTTTGAGTTATGGGCGAAATCATCTCCACTAGAATTATTTTAGTTGTGAATACCATTACTTCATTTTTTTATTGTGCAAGATAAAGGTTTTCAGCGGAGTTGGTAGTGGAAACGAGTTTGAGAGATTGGAGTTTGGGGACGAAGGTGAAGGTTTTAATTAGCTATAGTGGTAGGAGTGGATCCCCTTCTTCATCCACCTCTTCCACCGAGATTAACCCATCTAACTCCACTTCCTTCAACCACCAAAACGGTGGTCCTGCTCCCCACCGCATCGCTGCCGGAGCAAATAACTCCGACTCGATGCACTCCTGGTGGGAGTCCATATCAAAAGCCCGCACTCGAATCCATCTCCTCTCCACTCTTCTCCCCGAAACCTCCTCAGTTCTCTCGTTCCTTGCCGACTCCGACCGCCCTGCCCGCTCCCTCCTCCTCTCTTCCGCCGCCTATTCTTCCATCTCATCTTCCCTCTGCTCCCCTTCATCCGGCTCCGACGACGACTCTCTTTGCCTGTGGCTATACGACACCTTCCTCTCCGCTGACTCCGAACTCCGCCTCGTTGTCCTCTGCTATATCCCTCTCCTCTCCTCCTTCTATCTATCCCGCATCCACTCCTCCTCCACCACATCCGCTATCTCCCCCACCCCTAATCTGTAACATCCCGAATATTAGGAGGTTGTTTGTGAAGAAAATATTAAAGTGTATTTCTTTGGGTTGATTTAAAACCTTATTTTGGTTTAAAAGACTAGAAATCCTAATATTGTAGCCAAAAACCCTAGTTTACTTGTGACTAACCGGTTTTCCTAAATGTTTCATATTTTAATTGAAACCCTAATTTTAATTACTGGAATTGGAAAATTCCTCACGTTTTCTTAAAAATTTATTTTTATTTGAAGATTATCATTTATTAAAGCCCTACTATCCAATTATTCCATGATAAGTGTAAATAAACCTAGAAAGAAAGGTTTTACGCTTCGGTTTCAAGTTTGGAGCAAAATTAGGGTTTTCGCGATTTTTCGCCGAATGAATTTTCGGTACAGAGTAAGGATTAAATTTGGAGATTAAAAGTGACTTTTAAGTAAAAAATAATATGTGAGTAGTAGCAGTAAAATAAGGTTGGTGAATGGGAAGTAAAAACCCTAGTACGTGAGTTTTTAAGAAAAACGGCGCGAACCGGCGGGTCCCGCGCACTACCGTTTGAACGCACCACTGGACCACCACTTTCTTGCACCACAAGCTTATTGATATTTGAGCCAAAATATCTTCTTATATTACAGCTAAGGGGACCGAAATTTGTGGCTTATAAGCAAGGGGAAGAAAGAGAAAAATTAGTGGCTAAGAATTGTCCAAGTGTTAGCCAAATTGTGGTCTTAATTAACTCTAACCTTCTTACTCCTTATAAGACAAAAATCAGCTTCATTTCTCTTCATTTTCTGCTGCTAAGAGCCGAGAGAGAGAGAGAGTAAGAACAAGAGAGGAAAAACAAAACTCTTCTCCATTTCTTCTTCAATCCACCAACAAAGTGAGAAAACAAACAAAAGAAACCGATTAATCTTGTCTTTGAGTGGTTAGTTAGTGTTTGGTGGTGAAAGTTTGGAAAAGGAAAGCTTGGGGCTGCTTTTAGAGACTTCTAACCAAGGTAAGAGAACTCATCTCTCTAAGTTTTGCTTTTGATTTTGTTAAATTAAGTTAGTAGTTTGATTATAGTGGTGGAATCATGGATGATTAGCATGATTTAGAGGTTTTCCCCAATTTATTTGATGAACTAGGGGTTCTGATTTTCTGCTCAATGTGATGTATGATGTGTAAATGTTGCAATTAAGGTTATATAAGGTTGTTTAGTGGTGATTAGAACCAGAAATTTGAGGAAATTACACTTAGAGCTAAAAATTCCAGATTTCTGGAAAATTTTCCAAGCATTCTGTCCGAATTTTTATCTATATGTTAGAGGCCGATTTGGCCTTTGGTCAAAAAAGGAAAGTTGTAGAGAATGGCATTTTATAGGTGCCTACAAAATTTCAGCTCAATCGGAGCAACGCAGAACGTGAAAAGTCCAAAATACCCTTGCTGTTTTAAGAATTTCCCAGCAGTCCGTTTCTTCAGTTCAGTCCAGTTTATCACGATTTTTGATCAGGATCCATTCTGATTTAGCTCTGGGCCAAAACATAAAAGTTGTAGTGTTCTGAAGTAGCTTTAAAATGCCTCAAAGAAAACCTGATTCGGACTTGTGTACACTGAGTTAGGTCCGCTACAGCATAATGCGTTTAAACAGCCGATGAATTGGTTTCTGGTTTAGTAATCTGAGATTTTGACTAAGTTACATTAGGAAATGGACTAAGTGACCTTCATAAATGTTGTAGATTTGTGTCTTAGATTCGAAACGGCATAGGTTTCGCCTTAATCCGATAAGCGTAGCCTCGGACAAGTTATTTCCGCTTGTATACGTCAAATCTGTCTTGTGCCACATTGAATTTCTGCACTTGTACTTGATGCGGTTCTTGTTGTTATGATATTGTGAGCCTATGGAACGGCTCTTGACATAAATTGCTGATATGTATGTTGTTGGGCTGTTGTTGAAGAAAAATAATGAAGCCTAAATGGCTGGAAAATTAGGTAAACACAAAGGGCATGCTGCCCAAATTTACGCTCGAGGACTATATAAATACACTTGCGACTTGGGTCGAGTTGATATGAATAGTACTTGAACCATCTAGGGTACTTGAGTCTTCTTGTTCGAGGTATATAAGTAAGGACTTGGCCGAACTTGTACCCTTGAGAAATGAAATAATGATTGCTCAAAGTACGTTTTCCCTTGTACTTTCGACTCGCATGACCATTTCAAGTATAAATGTTACAAAGTTTTATCATTTAAAAAGTGAGCGAGTATCTCACGAGTATTCTCCAAGTGAATTTCAATTTCTTGATTCTTATTGAACGAAACGTCTAAGTTTCGAACTCTAGTCATGTTTCAAAGTTCTCAAATTGAGTTTTATCGCAGATTTGGACTCCGAACTCGGAGTATAACCTGAAAGTGACCAGTAGCACTATATCTTTTGGGTGAGTGCTTTCAAATACCGAATTGAACTTGATACTTGAACTTGATACGTGACCAATCTGATTACATGTTATATACGTGAATTGTAAGGGCAAGAGTGTACTTTATCGCACTTGCCCTTACGTGATATACTTGTTTATTGTTGCAATTGACTTGATATACTTGTTTATGATGCGCGCACTTCCTGGAATTCCAGAAACCCTGTGGCGAGTTACTCTAGTCGAGCCGGCAAGGGCTTGGTCGATTGGGTAACGAACCCTGGGTCTCTTGTATTGTCGAGTGGAGTGATATCTCCTCGACTAATCGGTATACTCGAGTATTACCACCCGTGTTCTTGAGGATTTTGGGCCCAGCTGGGGGTTGAACGGTGGACGGAGAGTCGTTTAAGTGGTGTTCTACTGGATTGGTTACTTACTTGAAAGTTGACGGAGTGTCAACTACTACGGGATCAAGCTTCTAGTAATGTAATGGGAATTTGGCTCCTGAGAGTCATCCGTATCCTTATACTTTGGAATGATTATTGTTTATTGGATTATTGTTTCTTTTGAAAAATTTTCTACATGCGCTCATTTTAAGATTGCTACTTGACGTGCTACTGTTCACATTTATGAACACTTTATGAACACTTTATGCTCGTTACTTTGCTATATCGAAAACTCGTACTTATAAATAATGGTCAATTTGCTATTTGGAACCTCACTGGGCTTTTAGCTCATTCCACTCCATTTGTTTTCCTTTCAGGGGTACGAGCGAGGTGTGAGATATGTAAAGTCTAGCATAGACTAGCTGTTTGATTTTGACTTGTACTCACGCTATTCCTCGGATGGAACATGTTGTATTTGGATTGTATTCGTTTTGATCTAGTTTGGTGTATTGAGACTTCGTACTTCGATTTCTATTAATGTAAATTATAAGCTTGAATTGGGAATGTTATTTATGGTTCATGAATGTGTGTACGTGACTTGATTGAGATAGTGAGTGAGTCCTGGCGAGAGCTGGGCAGGCGGTCCGCCGAACCCTTTGGTACGCCTTAGGGGGAGGTGGGGTCGTCACATAATCTCGCCGGCTTCGAAGCTGTCCTTCTTGTCCTCTACTCATCTGAAGTCAAGGCTCATTCGGGTATACCCGTGCTCATTTCAATCCCTGATCTCTCTCAACCTTCTCTTTATCACTCCTCTCGAAATCCCCCTTCGAATAAATCGAACCCCATTAACAATAACCCCTCGTCTCGGCCTCTAGTCGGCGTTCTATCGCCTTCTCTCGAACCCCAGATAGCGGTGAAGTCTACTAAACGAGCTTCCATTGTAGGCATTGCCCTTGATTGTTATTATAAGCAGATCTCGCAAATGCCCAGTTGGTCAAAGCTTGATTTTTGCAAATTTTCGGCAGATTGGGCAAGTCAGGATTGCCTTTGTAAATCTGATTTCGATGATTTTACTACCCAAAAATCTGATAATTTTACTGAAAGTAGCCATGGGCTTTCGGGTGACTCGAGGGGTCACAATGAGATTGAGGATGTTGTGGAAGAAATTCGGCATTTGCGAAGTGAGGGGAGGGATGACGAGTTGAGGTCACAGGGGGAGAGAATTCCGCTGCCATGGGAGTTATTACAGCCGGCATTGAGGATTTTGGGGCACTGCTTGCTAGGGCATTTGATTACAGAGGATGTGAAAGCAGCAACTTCAGTGGCAATAAGGAGCTTGTATGCTGGGCCTCCCATGACCTGAACCCGCAGGCCATTTTGGCGACTAGCAGTCTGATTTAGCTAGATAACAGGGCACGCGAGGCTGTTGCTGCAGCTGCAGCTGCCAGTGCTACCTCCAATGCTAATACACCCAGTAAGGCTAAAAAGCCTGAGATCCTTTTGGTTTCTAAGTGATATCAAAAGTGAATGAGATAATTTGCTTTAATTCTTGAATGTGAGTTTATATGTGGAATTATGTAGGTATAGGTGTAGATTATACGCGAGTAATGAGTAGCTTATTTTGAACTTGGAACTCAGCCTGAAAGTTGTGTATCATTATTACTGTGATATGAATAGGTGTTCCAATTGCTTATATTTGGACTTAAAAAAAATATAAATAAATAAATCGAATGAATATGTAAGTTTTGATGATTATGTAGTGCTCTTGGAATATGTAGTTGTAACGTAATTAGGTACAAGTATAGATTAGTATCAAAATTAAAAGAAGAAAACATATGTTTTATATGCAAACATTTTCTTATAAGAACTACAGCTACCATTTTATTCATTGTCTTCGAGCTTATAATGCACATTATCATTTCGTAGGGACATCATTGGTTTGTTATTGTCTTGCAGCTCATTATGCTGATGCTATTGGTCCCTGCTATGGAATTCCCAATTATTGTGATGTTTGGGTAAGTATATACTCCTTTCTATCTATGTTAGACTTGTTTCAAATGGTTGGGTCTTGTCAACAAAGTTTTTGTAAAAGTGACAATTTTCACTTTGTTCTAGGAGACATTTGCATATAAACAAGCTACAAGTGGTCTCTGATTTGTGTTTGATTTTCCTGCCAATTAATGAATATGATAGGAGTAATTTTCTTTTCCTTCCTTTTGGAAGTTTTTGCATGGTTTAGTTGAGTTGTTTGTGTGAGAGTAATTGATTCAGCTTCCTTTTTTTTGCATTATTGTTTGCTGACTTATTGGCCAAGAGGGCTCTCAATTAGTTTTAGGACCAAGAATTCCTTCTATAGTTTTCTAGTGCTAGTATTAGCTTCAAGTTAGCTTCTTAATGTCTCCTGCAGTCGACTGATTTTTGTTATTATTTGCAGCAATTGAACCTGTTGACAGAGGCTTCGGATTCGGATTTGGGTCTAGGATATTACAATCTACCAATCAAGCTACCATTTTCGCTTGTGGTACCCTTATACTCTCTATCTCCTCTTTGCTTCTTTTTTTCTGTTATTTATAGCCAATCCAATTCACTATAAATTTATACTTTCTAAATCATCCTAAAAATTGAAATGTTGCTATACAGCTACTAAATGCACTATGTATATAATGCATATGTAGGTGCACAGTGGTTAATGTGATTTAATAGCTAAGACTAATTACTATGATTTTTTTTGTACTTTTTTGTGTTCTTGCTCCAGTTCATGACAATCTCAAATATGGATGTGTTCCATTTTGTTTACTTTTCATTGTTGTTGTTTGGGAAGATTAAATTAACTGCCGTGTCTTCATTATGTTACTTGCTGCCCTTTTATGGACAACAAGTGATTTTCCAGCATAAGCCTATTTTCAACTATATATACTTGTCTAAATTGTGTTATGTTTGTAAATGAGACGCTCTTGTAATTTTCCAGCATATATGAGACCTTAAATTGTGACTAAGGCATATTTATTATAGATACAGTGGCTGTTGCGATTCAAAAATAGCATAAGTTATTGAACCTTAATCCTTGGTCTGTGACAATATTAACATGTAATTTGCCAAAGAATTTAGTAAATGCTTGTTACTTTTGTTTTTTTATTTAGGAAATTTGAAGGCTGTTATACGTCTTTGATATTAAGAGTTTTCTTTGTCTGTGACAATACCTGATTTTTACTCTCTATAATTGGTTCCTATGTGCATATTAAGAGCTATCTTTGCTTTTATTTTGTCTCTTATTCTGCTCTTTATGTAGTCACTATTTGGATGAGAGTTTAAATAAATGAGACTTTATTTTTTGTGAATCCTCATTTGATTTTCCTTGTCTCAAGTTTGTTTTGTCATCTACTAATAATTGTATTTTTCTATTGCAGATATATTGCACATTTTAGAGTTTTGGAAGATGAGTAGCCGAGGCTACTTATTAGCTCAAAAACTGGTTATAGTGCTATCTTATGCTTAGGAAATGTTTCGTATAACACAAAAATGTTTTGGGACTTGGATTCGTTTTGTATAGCTCCCTTGCCTTATATGATACAACTCATTCTAATACTACTTGTCAAACTCTTTATAATGTGATGTTGCACATGATTATGATATTGGAAGGATTATTATAATATTTTGGCATTTTCTATTGTAATGGGTGAATGTGTTTGTTATTCACTAAGCATTGTTGGTGGCTCCCATTTTTTTATATTACTCTAGCAAGAAATACATCAAACTACACAGTGACAAGATATTGTAACTGAATCACAATTCTCCAATGACAAGTGCCTATTGTCAGTAAATCAAATGTCTTTATTGACAACAATTGTTGTAATTGAATTAAATTCTATATTGACAACAATATGTTGTCACTGTTGAAAGGTGTTTAGTGACAACAAAATTGCTAGTAATTGGACCATATACTGATGACCATTGTTGAGTTTTAGTGACGATATTGTTTCATGCATCATTGATAAGAAGTCATGTTGTCACTAAACTTAAAGCATTTATTGATGAGAAAAGTTGTCACAAAAGCTCTTTATTCACTGACGACTTTTAAGTCATCAGTGTATACTTTTACCGACGGGCATTCAGTGACGACCCTGTGACGACCGAAAAGTTGTCAGTAAAATCTATTAGTGATGACTTTTTACTTTTTTGTGACAAGAATAGATTGTCACTAAAGGTCAAAATTCTTGTAGTGCGTGGAGCTGTCACCAGGGTCGACCGCCTTGAGTTTCCTCTTTTGACGGTCTTGTTCACACTCCCTTTGCAAAAGTAGTTGGTCCTCATAAACTTGTGCAGGTGTGAGAGGTGTAAGGACCTTACGTTTGCCATCGTGCAAAAGTGTGTACTTATTTGCTCTTCCATCGAATGTGACGTGTTTGTCGAATTGCCAGGGCCTTCCCAAAATGATATGGGTAGCATGCATTGGCACCACGTCGCACACGATTTCATCAGTGTAAGTACCAATGGAAAAGGGAATGCGTGCTTGCTTGAAGACTCGTACTTCACCATCCTCACTTAGCCATTGGAGGCGGTAAGGGTGTGGATGCCGGGTAGTGGTGAGTCCTAGACTTTCAACCATGAGCAAGCTGGCCACGTTCGTGCAACTCCCACCGTCGACGATGAGACTACACACTTTGTCGCCTACCTTACAGCGGGTGTAGAATAGGTTTTCGCGTTGTAGCTGCTCGTCCTCTTTGACGCGGGCGGTTAACACTCGTCGTGCTACCAAGCAACCTACTTCGCCACGTGTAGGCGAGCATGCCTCCCCAGCTGGCTCTACTTCTAGGCAGTCGTCTTCGACCAGTTCGGGCATGTCCTCACATTCGTCATCATCCGACACGATTTCGCCAGTGTGAGTGATCAGCATTACCCGTTGGTTTGGACATTGAGATTGAATATGCCCAAACCCTTGGCACTTAAAACACTTGATGTCCCTACTCTTAGCTTTAGGAGTCTCTTGCGGTGCCTTTGAGGTAGACCTGGACACATCAGAAACCTTGTTAGGTGTAGAATAGGCATTACGGGTAGAAGCATTACCTTGGAAGCGGTTAGAATAGGTTGGTGTTGTCGCATTTCCAACTTCGTGGGTCACTCTTCGTGGTTGGTTGCCTTTCCACGAGGTGGTGGTAGGAGATTGGAAAGTACGGGCTCCCCGTCTTAATTTCTTCCCCCGTTCGGCCTTAATGGCGAGTTCTAGAAGGTCGTGCATGTCCAAATAATGTTGAAGCTCCAAGGCATCCTGAAGGTCAGGATTGAGACCCCTAAGAAACCTAGCCATTGTGGCTTCGTTGTCTTCTTGAATGTTGGCCCTCATCATGGCCATCTCGATTTCCTTGTGGTAATCCTCCACACTCATGTTGCCTTGCGTGAGTGTTTGAAGCTTAGAGTGGAGATCACGATTGTAGTAGCTAGGAACAAATCGCTTGCGCATTAGTGCCTTGAGCGCCAAGTCCGGACACGTGGTTCTCCCATCCTCCTCCTCGTGGTCCTCACTTGGTCCCACCAGACTAGTGCGTAGTCGGTGAACTCGACGGTGGCAACCTTCACTTTTTGCTCCTCGCTATAGTCATAGCAGTCGAAGACCATCTCGATACGGCCTTCCCACTCCAAGTAAGCCTCAGGGTCACTTTTGCCCTTGAATGCGGGAACTTGAATTTTAAGCCCCTTGATTTCGTTTTTGGGCATGTCCCTTGTAGGCCTCTCGGGTCGTTCCTCATCCTCACTAGCGGAGTAGTCTTCGCCATTTGTTTCTTTGGTGCCATGGTTACTCCGGTTATGGGACCTAGAACGAGAGCCTCGCGTAAGGCTCCTAGACAACTCCTCAAAACGAGTGTGTAACGTCTCCATTTGTTGGTCACTGATTCGTTTGAGCTCATGCCTCATGGCGGTGAACAATAGAGAGTAGTCTTTTGATGGTGGTTGTTGATCTTGCTCCATGTCTCTTTTGTGCCCCTGCAAAGGTTAGTAACAAGCAAGAAAGTGCAAATATAATCCTCACTTCACTCCCTGAGTGTATCTCTCGCGCTCGTGTATAGTGCTCAAGTCACTCTATAAAACTTACCAAGTACCTTACCTGTTGGTTTAGGTAGTTGAGTAATGTTGCTCGAGTCCAATAATTGTCTCCAACTTTTCCCACAAGAGTAAACAAGAGTGAAGGATGCAAGTGGATGATATTTTGGTGTAGGAAAGGACGGTTTTGGAAGGCTTAAAGGTGGTGGACAGATTTGGAAATATTGCCAAGAAAGGAAACTCTAAGAATTCCTAAGATGTAGGAGTGGTTTCCTAAAAAGGATGATAAAATATAGGAGGATATCCTAAAATGGAGGAGAAAGTGTAGGAAGGTGTCCAAGTGTTATCCAAGTGTGGTACTTAGTCTCCTAAACTAAGTTAGAAAACAAGTTAGAGTTGGTAATCCCCTTGAAGTCCTTCTTTAAGCAACTTCGAATCCCCCCCCAAACAGATTCGGTTCCCTCTCTCTCCTTTTACCGCAATTTTCCAGAAATCTTCCCTTTATTCCCTTCCCAAAGTCGGCTAAAAGAACCCTTATAACCCCCCCCTTGAGCAGCCGCACACTTTGCTCACAACACCAACCAGATTTGGAACTCTGAAATTTCCAGATTTCCTCCTCTTTGAAGGCCTTCCCAAAGTCGGTTATACTCCCTATAAGACTCCCTCTTCACAGCCGCAATTTACCCAAACAATTCGGCTCTCCCTCTACTCCAAGAACAAGAAGTTCGGCCCTCTCTCCTTCAAGGCAGATTCGGTTCTTGTGACTCCAGAAGTTAACTCTTGTGATTCCAGAAATTAACTCTTGTGATTCCAGAAATTCGGCTCTAATGGACTCCCAAGGGCATGCGAGTGATGCTACTCAAGAATCTCCCAAGAAATTCACCCCTCAACCAAGAAAGCCACGTATGGATGCAAGGGCTTACAAGAAACTCTTTGTGCGAAGGGAAGTGCAAGTGTTTAAAGTTCAAGATAATCAAGAACCTCAAACAAAGGTTGCTCAAGTGATCAAGGCTCAAGATAACCAAGAATTTCAAGAAGAGGTTGGCCAAAACTTTTGAATTCCTTTTCTTTTCTTGATGTAATTTTCTGGTTGGCCAAAAACTTTTGAATTCTTTTCTTTTCTTGATGTAATTTTCTGGTTTGAAACAAGAAATAACAAGACAGATTTGACAATAAAGAGTTACGGCTTCCTTCTTGGTTTCTTGTTGGCCGAATGTTCTTCTTGTTTCCCTCTTGCCTTTTGCGTTTCTGTTTTTTTTTTTTTTTTTTTTTTTTTAACTTAACAACTGCAACTAAACCTGGACGGAAGAAAGGTTCACAAACCAGATTTCTGGGCAGCTCTACGTACTACAACTAATCAGCCAAAAACTCCAAGATTTCCCAAGAACTCCCAAGAACTTCAAGATTTAATTCCAAGAACTCAAGAAACCCTAGATGGTTGTAGTTTCCTTCAAGATTCTCAACTCCAACAAGTTTTAACCCCAAATCAGTTTAGACAAGATAAGTAAACAACTTGAATAAGCTACTAAGATTTGGACAGATTTGGCCACAAGGCAAAGCCCTAGCCGCAACTTGGAACCCTAGCCGCAACTTGCTTCTTCTTTTTTTTTTTATTTTTTTGCAGATTCGGCAAGGCTAATTGCTGGGCAGAATGGATGTCACTAGAGTATGAAATCTGGGCAGATTGGGACTATCGACAATAACACACAACTGTCCAGAAATTGACGCGACAAACAACGAGAACTAGCGGACAGAATTTTTTTTTCTCTTTGACAAGCGATGCAAACAGATTTTGTGTGTTTTGTTTTTTTTTTACTAACAAAGCAGCAACGGACAGACTTGAAGACACAAACGGACGGACTCAATTAATAAAAGCAATGACCAGAATTTCTAGACATCAAACGAAAGGAAACGGCACAACAAAATACCAAAGCTAGCGAACAGAATTTTTTTTTAACAAGGCAGCGGAATTAATGAAAACTAAGACACAACTACGGATATAACGGAAGATACCTCCACCAAAGCTCTGAAGCCAACTGATACGCTCCTCGATCCACGGTCGAGACACGTAGCACGTTTGCCCAAGGATCTAGCGGGGATGTCCTACGCTTGGTGTGCGGAACCTCTAACCAAACGGACAACACGATTTGATTTGAAGGTGGTAGACGACACTCCGATGAAGGTGAATACTCCAGGGGAATAGGTCGGATGAACAATCAAGGACAGGACGCGAGATTGCTCAATAACCCTTGCCAAGCAAGTTAAAAGGCTCGAATTCTCTTTGAAAGAAAACGAATGCACTGAGAATTTTATTCATCAAAAACTAAGTTTTAACCTTACAAGACTAGCCTATTTATAGGCTTAATGAAATAACAAAACCCTAAAGAAACCTAAAGGGGAGGTCGGCTACCTTGTCATCAAGGTGGGCCGGCCCATGCCTTCTACGAACAACGAATCCAACTAAATTGAAAACAATGACTAAGGCCCTACTCGGCCGCTTCGTAAGGAGGCCCACTGGGGTCTTCTTGGGCTTGGACCAAAGTGTAAGTTGCTTGATTGACCCTCTCCAAGCCTTCAATATCTCTATAGGCTCCATGTTGATCGTGGACAGCTCGAACAAGGGCTTGGAGTGATTCCTTGAAGAGCTTGGCCCGTGCACGTGTGACTGGGCCCAATGGAACTTGGACTGGGCCCTGGCCCTGGTTCACATCAGGGCCGATTGTTTGACTCCAATAACTAATAAACTATTAATTAAAACACGACTAACAAACCAACTAACAACTAATGACTCGATAATGATCAAAACCAACTAACAACTCATACGACTAACAATGCTAACATTCCTAGTGCTCGGCCCAAGTAGCTAAGGCCGCGCTTGATGCTTCCTTGACTTGGATCAATGTGTAGATGCCTTGATTAGCAACTTCCAAGCCTTCAATGTTCCTATGGAAGCCTTGAGTCAAGGCCGCCATCCGTGCACACATCAGTCCCCTCCACTTGAGAAGGATTTGTCCTCAAATCTGGATGGAAATGAATGATACTAGCAAGAGTTGGAGTACGAAACCTCAAATCTAATGCCACCACATATTGGCCCTCTTAGATTGAATGATACTTGCATACGTCATGATTATTATAATGCGGTGCACATGTCTCTTGGTCAGTTTGAAAATGCTCACAGCCAGCCAAGAAAAACTCATGGCTTTACTCCAATGACTCCTCGAAGATAACGCATATAGCTTCGGTTACATCTTTTTGGATCCTCCAAAATGCAACTGATATAATGAAGAACACTTTGAACACGTTCAACTGCATTAGACTGATCATCACTTGGAACACTTGTTGCAAAAGGGTAAGAAGGCATAGGACAAGATTCAAGCGCAAGAACCCCCATTGAAACTCCATTACTCCTCCCAACAAGCAAAACAGACTCATGGGTGAAGTTAAATACCAATGGATCGTAAAGGGATACAACACTTAAGAGGCAAACTTCATGAAGATTCTGATACTCACCAATGGAGTTAGGGATGGAGCATGCCATGATCAACTCATTCTCTCCTTGCTTAACCTGCGACAAAGCAACTACTCCCGAAGGCAATGCCCTATCGAGTTCATCAACATTCAAGAGTACATGTTTGCAAATCATGAGTAATACAGGCTGATCAGAATTCACACATTTCCTAACTTCCTTAGCCTTGATTATCATGTTTTGCTTCCTAGTGCTTGATTTAATCAGTGTATGACCCTTGGCCGAATGCTCATTTGTGGAAGTGGAGCAATTTCCAGATTCGGCCGTCTTTTGTTTCCTCTTTTGTCGGTCTAAGTCACATTCTCGTTCCATTGTGCAAGAGAGTGTACTTATTAGATCTACCATCAAAAGTGACATGCTTATCAAATTGCCAGGGTCTTCCTAAAATTACATGGGTAGCATGCATGGGGACAACATCACAAACAACTTCGTCAATGTGGTTGCCAATGGAGAAAGGAAGACGTACCTGTTTGTAGACACGTACTTCACCATCTTCGCTTAGCCATTGTAGTCGGTACGGGTGTGGATGTCTAGTCGTTGGAAGTCCCAAGCTCTCTACCATGGGCAAACTTGCTACATTGGTGCAACTACTACCATCAATGATGAGACTGCACACTTTGTCACTTCCAACTCCCGAAAGAACAATTCGGTTGGAAACCTTTTGTACGGTTGGAAGGTAGGCTATTAAAGACCCACCCACGTTAGCCTTAACTTGCAAGCACAAGGTCAAGCTCGGATTTTCTGTTCAAACACACCCAAGGAAGGCAGTTTCGGATGTTTGTTCAAGACAATAGCAACTAGATGGAATCTCAACAACGTGACGCAATCAACCCTCCTCAGGCTCCCCCCCAATGGGTTACCCAAGATATTCCCTAGATAGAAGCAAAGACTCCAAGAAAGCCTTTCACCAATGCTCGAGAGTACAAGAAATTGTTCGCTAGACGGACGAAACAAATTTCCAAGAATCAAGAGGTTCAAGAACTTCAAGAAGTAGTAGTGGACCGAAACTTTTGAAATTTTTTTTTCCTTTTTGTAGTCTTGGATACAAGATGTAATCCGTGATTGATTTTGGCAATAAACTTCGGACTTTCTTTCTTGTTTTTCGTTTCTTTTTTTTTTTTGACTTATACGAACAACACAACACAAGCTTGGCCGATTGGACTATTTTCCGGATTTGGTTCAGCCAATTCACACGCACAAGGAATCTTCAAGAACTTCAAGATCCTTCAAGAACTTTCAAGGAAGTTATCAAGAACTTCAAGAATTTCAAGATTGTGGTCGAGAAACTCAAGATTCTTGTAGGTTCTCTCAAGATTCACAAATACCAACAAGTTTCACCACAATTCAGATTTGAAAAACCAAGTAAACAAGTTGGATAACTCAAAACAATGATACCAGAAATTATGGACAGCAATAGACAAGCCAACGATGGAATTCAAGGCACTATGGACGGAACTAGAAGACGCACTTGGACAGATTTGTGGACACAATTATGGGGAGATTCAAGACAACGAACCAACACAAGAACGGACAGAATATTGACGACTCGCGACAGGGTACAAACACGGACAGAAATTCGGCGCAACAAGGGAATAAACTCGGACAGATTTGACACATAAGTAAAATCCAACTACGGCCCGATTGCAAAACACAATGATTGAACACAAAACGGACAGAAATTGACGACGCCAATGGCAAAACAACTTCGGACAGATTTGTGAACAACGAAGAAACAACTAGCGATGCAACAAACAAACAAGACAGCGGAAAAATAGGAACCCTAAAACGAACTAGACAAGAACAAGTACGAGGATATAACGACTTGATACCTCAACCAGCTCTGAAGCCAACTGATACGTTCCTCGGTCAACTCGTTCCGAGACACGTAGCACGATTGCCCAAGGACCTAGAGGGATACTCAACCGTTTGGATTACGGAACCTAGAACCAAGAGGGACGACTCAACTCGATTCAAGGCGGTAGAACGGCGACTCCAATTGAGGTGGTTACTCAAGTAGATAGGCCGGATGAACAACCAAGGACGTCACGCGTGATTGCTCAAATAACCCTTGCCAAGCAAGTAGGAATGTACTCTCGAAATTGTAAGAGAACAAATTGAAATTTTATTATCAAAAGTGTCTAACCTTTGCTGGTACAAAAGGCGCCTTTTTATAGGCTAGAAACCTTTGTGGTCAAGGATTGGCGGCCCACCAACCTAAACTAGAAAAGGAGCTCGATCCACTCTTGAACATGAGTGGGCCGATTGTTTGACTCCAATAACTAATAAACTATTAATTAAAACACGACTAACAAACCAACTAACAACTAATGACTCGATAATGATCAAAACCAACTAACAACTCATACGACTAACAATGCTAACATTCCTAGTGCTCGGCCCAAGTAGCTAAGGCCGCGCTTGATGCTTCCTTGACTTGGATCAATGTGTAGATGCCTTGATTAGCAACTTCCAAGCCTTCAATGTTCCTATGGAAGCCTTGAGTCAAGGCCGCCATCCGTGCACACATCAGTCCCCTCCACTTGAGAAGGATTTGTCCTCAAATCTGGATGGAAATGAATGATACTAGCAAGAGTTGGAGTACGAAACCTCAAATCTAATGCCACCACATATTGGCCCTCTTAGATTGAATGATACTTGCATACGTCATGATTATTATAATGCGGTGCACATGTCTCTTGGTCAGTTTGAAAATGCTCACAGCCAGCCAAGAAAAACTCATGGCTTTACTCCAATGACTCCTCGAAGATAACGCATATAGCTTCGGTTACATCTTTTTGGATCCTCCAAAATGCAACTGATATAATGAAGAGCACTTTGAACACGTTCAACTGCATTAGACTGATCATCACTTGGAACACTTGTTGCAAAAGGGTAAGAAGGCATAGGACAAGATTCAAGCGCAAGAACCCCCATTGAAACTCCATTACTCCTCCCAACAAGCAAAACAGACTCATGGGTGAAGTTAAATACCAATGGATCGTAAAGGGATACAACACTTAAGAGGCAAACTTCATGAAGATTCTGATACTCACCAATGGAGTTAGGGATGGAGCATGCCATGATCAACTCATTCTCTCCTTGCTTAACCTGCGACAAAGCAACTACTCCCGAAGGCAATGCCCTATCGAGTTCATCAACATTCAAGAGTACATGTTTGCAAATCATGAGTAATACAGGCTGATCAGAATTCACACATTTCCTAACTTCCTTAGCCTTGATTATCATGTTTTGCTTCCTAGTGCTTGATTTAATCAGTGTATGACCCTTGGCCGAATGCTCATTTGTGGAAGTGGAGCAATTTCCAGATTCGGCCGTCTTTTGTTTCCTCTTTTGTCGGTCTAAGTCACATTCTCGTTCCATTGTGCAAGAGAGTGTACTTATTAGATCTACCATCAAAAGTGACATGCTTATCAAATTGCCAGGGTCTTCCTAAAATTACATGGGTAGCATGCATGGGGACAACATCACAAACAACTTCGTCAATGTGGTTGCCAATGGAGAAAGGAAGACGTACCTGTTTGTAGACACGTACTTCACCATCTTCGCTTAGCCATTGTAGTCGGTACGGGTGTGGATGTCTAGTCGTTGGAAGTCCCAAGCTCTCTACCATGGGCAAACTTGCTACATTGGTGCAACTACTACCATCAATGATGAGACTGCACACTTTGTCACTTCCAACTCCCGAAAGAACAATTCGGTTGGAAACCTTTTGTACGGTTGGAAGGTAGGCTATTAAAGACCCACCCACGTTAGCCTTAACTTGCAAGCACAAGGTCAAGCTCGGATTTTCTGTTCAAACACACCCAAGGAAGGCAGTTTCGGATGTTTGTTCAAGACAATAGCAACTAGATGGAATCTCAACAACGTGACGCAATCAACCCTCCTCAGGCTCCCCCCCAATGGGTTACCCAAGATATTCCCTAGATAGAAGCAAAGACTCCAAGAAAGCCTTTCACCAATGCTCGAGAGTACAAGAAATTGTTCGCTAGACGGACGAAACAAATTTCCAAGAATCAAGAGGTTCAAGAACTTCAAGAAGTAGTAGTGGACCGAAACTTTTGAAATTTTTTTTTCCTTTTTGTAGTCTTGGATACAAGATGTAATCCGTGATTGATTTTGGCAATAAACTTCGGACTTTCTTTCTTGTTTTTCGTTTCTTTTTTTTTTTGACTTATACGAACAACACAACACAAGCTTGGCCGATTGGACTATTTTCCGGATTTGGTTCAGCCAATTCACACGCACAAGGAATCTTCAAGAACTTCAAGATCCTTCAAGAACTTTTCAAGGAAGTTATCAAGAACTTCAAGAATTTCAAGATTGTGGTCGAGAAACTCAAGATTCTTGTAGGTTCTCTCAAGATTCACAAATACCAACAAGTTTCACCACAATTCAGATTTGAAAAACCAAGTAAACAAGTTGGATAACTCAAAACAATGATACCAGAAATTATGGACAGCAATAGACAAGCCAACGATGGAATTCAAGGCACTATGGACGGAACTAGAAGACGCACTTGGATAGATTTGTGGACACAATTATGGGGAGATTCAAGACAACGAACCAACACAAGAACGGACAGAATATTGATGACTCGCGACAGGGTACAAACACGGACAGAAATTCGGCGCAACAAGGGAATAAACTCGGACAGATTTGACACATAAGTAAAATCCAACTACGGCCCGATTGGAAAACACAATGATTGAACACAAAACGGACAGAAATTGACGACGCCAATGGCAAAACAACTTCGGACAGATTTGTGAACAACGAAGAAACAACTAGCGATGCAACAAACAAACAAGACAGCGGAAAAATAGGAACCCTAAAACGAACTAGACAAGAACAAGTACGAGGATATAACGACTTGATACCTCAACCAGCTCTGAAGCCAACTGATACGTTCCTCGGTCAACTCGTTCCGAGACACGTAGCACGATTGCCCAAGGACCTAGAGGGATACTCAACCGTTTGGATTACGGAACCTAGAACCAAGAGGGACGACTCAACTCGATTCAAGGCGGTAGAACGGCGACTCCAATTGAGGTGGTTACTCAAGTAGATAGGCCGGATGAACAACCAAGGACGTCACGCGTGATTGCTCAAATAACCCTTGCCAAGCAAGTAGGAATGTACTCTCGAAATTGTAAGAGAACAAATTGAAATTTTATTATCAAAAGTGTCTAACCTTTGCTGGTACAAAAGGCGCCTTTTTATAGGCTAGAAACCTTTGTGGTCAAGGATTGGCGGCCCACCAACCTAAACTAGAAAAGGAGCTTGATCCACTCTTGAACATGAGTAGGCCTGATACGCTCCTCGATCCACGGTCGAGACACGTAGCACGTTTGCCCAAGGATCTAGCGGGGATGTCCTACGCTTGGTGTGCGGAACCTCTAACCAAACGGACAACACGATTTGATTTGAAGGTGGTAGACGACACTCCGATGAAGGTGAATACTCCAGGGGAATAGGTCGGATGAACAATCAAGGACAGGACGCGAGATTGCTCAATAACCCTTGCCAAGCAAGTTAAAAGGCTCGAATTCTCTTTGAAAGAAAACGAATGCACTGAGAATTTTATTCATCAAAAACTAAGTTTTAACCTTACAAGACTAGCCTATTTATAGGCTTAATGAAATAACAAAACCCTAAAGAAACCTAAAGGGGAGGTCGGCTACCTTGTCATCAAGGTGGGCCGGCCCATGCCTTCTACGAACAACGAATCCAACTAAATTGAAAACAATGACTAAGGCCCTACTCGGCCGCTTCGTAAGGAGGCCCACTGGGGTCTTCTTGGGCTTGGACCAAAGTGTAAGTTGCTTGATTGACCCTCTCCAAGCCTTCAATATCTCTATAGGCTCCATGTTGATCGTGGACAGCTCGAACAAGGGCTTGGAGTGATTCCTTGAAGAGCTTGGCCCGTGCACGTGTGACTGGGCCCAATGGAACTTGGACTGGGCCCTGGCCCTGGTTCACATCAGTCCCCTCCTCTTGAGAAGGATTTGCCCTCAAATCTGGATCCTCCTCACCAAGAAACGGGCTCAAGTCCGCGACATTGAAGGTCGCGCTAACATTGTACTCCCCAGGTAGCTCCAATTTGTATGCGTTGTCATTGACCCGTTGGAGTACACGAAAAGGTCCATCCCCTCTGGGGGATAATTTGCTTTGTCGCTGCTTGGGGAACCTCTCTTTGCGTAAGTGTAACCAAACCCAATCACCAGGCTCGAAAATCATTTTGCGGCGGTGCTTGTTAGCCTGCTGGGTGTATTGCTGAGTACGCCTTTCAATGTTTGCTCGAGCGGCTTCATGTAACCTGCGTACAAAATCGGCCTTCTTTTTCCCATCTAAGCTTGTGTGCTCAGAGGAAGGTAAGGGTACTAAATCAAGAGGGGTCAGCGGGTTAAAGCCATAAACAATCTCAAAAGGTGAGTAGTGTGTAGCACTGTGAACAACTCGATTGTAGGCGAATTCAACATGAGGCAAACACTCTTCCCAAGTCTTAAGATTCTTTTTAATCAATGCCCGAAGTAGTGTGCCGAGTGTGCGATTGACAACTTCAGTTTGTCCATCGCTTTGTGGATGACTGGTGGTGGAGAATAGTAACCGAGTGCCAAGTTTAGACCACAGAGTCTTCCAAAAGTAACTTAGGAATTTCACATCCCTATCACTAACAATGGTCCTAGGCATACCATGCAGACGGACAATTTCCTTGAAGAATAGAGTAGCAATATGAGATGCATCATCAGTTTTGTGACAGGGGATAAAATGAGCCATCTTAGAAAACCTATCAACCACCACAAATATAGAATCATTACCCCTTGGTGATCGAGGCAAACCTAGTATAAAGTCCATAGACAAGTCAACCCAGGGATGGTGAGGGATAGGTAACGGGGTATATAAGCCATGTGGGTTTGTCTTGGACTTAGCTTTGTGACAAGTAGCACACCTACCAACCATGCGTTCAACATCCCTACGCATATGGGGCCAGTAAAAGTGCTCTTGTAACATAGCCAGAGTCTTGGCAATGCCAAAGTGGCCCATGAGACCACTACTATGTGCCTCGCGAATCAAAAGATCACGAATGGAAGAGTTAGGCACACATAGTTTATCTACATGGAATAGGAATCCATCATGCAAAAAGTACTTTCCCTGTGGATTCTTAACACACACAGCATAGATAGCACCAAAGTCATGATCATTGGTGTAGAGGTCTTTCACCATTTCGAACCCAAGTAACTTGGCATCAAGACAGACAAGTAAGGAGTGTCTACGTGACAAAGCATCAGCGACCACATTCGTCTTGCCAGTCTTGTACTTAATCACATAGGAGAAGGTGTCAATGAAGCTTACCCATTTGGCATGGCGCTTGCTTAGCTTGGGTTGGCCTTTGAGGTACTTCAATGACTCGTGATCAGTGTGGATCACGAACTCCCGAGGCCGAAGGTAGTGTTGCCAGGTCTCCAAGGCCCTCACTAAGGCGTACAACTCCTTGTCGTACGTGGGGTAGTTCAGTGCAGCTCCTCCCAATTTCTCGATAAAGAAGGCACACGGCCTCTTGTCTTGCATGAGGACTGCTCCAATACCTACACCAGAAGCATCACAGTCAATTTCAAACGTCTTATTAAAGTTTGGTAATGCTAACACAGGTGCATGTGTGAGTGTGTCCTTAAGGGCGAGAAACGCTTGTTCTTGTGATTCCCCCCAATGGAACTTGTCATCCTTCTTTGTCACGGCGGTCAATGGGGCGGCAATAGTGCTAAAGTTTTTAACAAATCGCCGATAAAAACCCGCCAGTCCAAGAAAGCTGCGCACGTCAGGAACGGATGTGGGAGTTGGCCATTGTTCGATGGCCTCAATCTTGGATTTGTCTACCTTGATGCCCTGCGAACTTACCACATAGCCTAAAAACACAAGCTCGTTAGTAAAAAAGGTGCACTTCTTGAGGTTAGCGTATAGACGCGCCTGTCGAAGTGTCTCAAGAACTAATCGTACATGCTCCAAGTGCTCATGCTCACTACGACTATAGATCAGGATGTCATCAAAGTAAACAATGACAAATTTACCAATAAAGTGTCTCAACACATGGTTCATGAGTCGCATGAAGGTGCTAGGGGCATTTGTCAAGCCAAAAGGCATGACCAACCACTCATAGAGACCATGCTTGGTTTTGAAGGCTGTCTTCCACTCATCGCCTTCCTTCATCCTAATTTGATGATAACCACTCCGCAAGTCAATTTTGGTGAAAATAATAGCTCCATCGAGCTCATCAAGCATATCATCAAGTCTGGGAATGGGATGACGATATTTGACAGTGATAGCGTTCACAGCCCGACAGTCAGTGCACATGCGCCAAGTACCGTCCTTCTTGGGAACAAGTATCACAGGTACCGCGCAAGGGCTTAGACTTTCCTTAACCCAACCCTTACTTAAGAGGCCATCAACTTGCCTTTGAAGCTCCTTGGTCTCCTCAGGGCCCATGCGGTAAGCAGGTTTGTTGGGCAATGGTGCTCCAGGGATGAGGTCGATTTGGTGTTCAATTCCCCGAATGGGTGGTACACCGTCAGGGACCTCGTCAGGAAAAACATCTTCAAATTCCTGCAAAAGAGCAACTATGCTCGAGGGCAAAGCCTTGTCGAGCTCAGCAACATCTAAGAGCACATGCTTGCAAATCATGAGAAGTATAGGCTGATTAGAGTGCACCACTTTTCGAACATCTTTAGCCTTAATAATCATGTTGTGCTTGGGCGGAGCGGCCGGTGTTTTGTCGCGTATGCCCCTAGGTGTGCTCCCTTGACCCTTGGTTGGTGGCTCAGTCGTAGACGTCACTACAAGAAAATTGGTCATCAGTGACAACTTTTCTCTGTGACGAAAAAAAGTTGTCACAAAAGTGGATCCTTTATTGACGACTTTCTAACTCGTCACAAACCTCTAATGGGAGCCAACTCATTTGTGACGACTTTTCTAAGTCGTCACTAGTAAATTCCCGCCAAGATTTAGGAAGAGCGCGGGAGTGTTTAGAACACACAATAGTGACGACATTAAGAACATCATCACTATTGCTTGGCTTATTTACGGACGACTTTTTGTTGTCGTCACTGATCACTAAAAAAAAAGTTATTAGTGACAACATTTTGTAGTGATGACAATAGGTCGTCACAAAAGGAGCTTCTTTAGTCGCGACACCTAAAGTTGTCACAATTGCATCAAAGCAACTAAATGTTTAGTGACGACCCGTTATTTTCGTCACAAACTACACTGCAAGAAATATGGTCATTAGTGACAACATTTTTTAGTGACGACAAAAGTCGTCACAAAACGTGGTTGTTTAGTGACGACAAGGAAAGTTGTCATAATTGCTCAAAGCAACTAAGTCTTCAGTGACGACCTTGAAAAAGTTGTCACTAAAATGCTCTATATAGTGACAACTTCTAATATCGTCACTGTCACTCTACCGATTCGGATTTAGTGACAAGAATTGATCGTCACTGTTTAAAGTACTTATTTCTAAGTCACTTTCATTAATTCTACTGTGCCACCCTAACTTTTGCGATTTAGCCCCAAATGTTATAAAAAATTTCATTAATTCCATTATGATACCTTAACTTTTACAATTTAGCCCCATATGTAGTACACCGATTTCTTTAATTCTATTATTACTCCCTAACTTTTGTAATTTAGCCCCATATGTAATTCACCAATTTCATTAATTCTACTATGGCACTCTAACTTTTGCAATTTAACCCCCATATGTAATACACCAATTTTATTATTTCTATTATGGCACCCTAACTTTTACAATTTAGCCCCTATTTTTTTATTAGGAAATTGCGAATGGTATCTTGATAAACTATGCATAAATATTTTATAATTTTCTCAAACTTAAGTAATAATTTGTTATAAACTCTAAAGATATATCTTTCATTACAATAGTTATAAGGCAGACAGGTCTTTTTATCAATGGAATAAGAAATTTATGCCAGATTTATCCTTTGTACTACATGCCAAGTAGTATTAGCAAAGGAATAACAAAGTACTACAAAGTAATTAACAAAATAGCCTTCAGGGAGTGTAGTTTATGGGCAAATGACCATTATCTATTCAAAGTACCAACTTTTTATGGGCATTTTACTCTCAAACATATAATTTATGATAAATTTATAAATGTTTGTAAGTAAAATTCAAAAAGTGTTACACTGATTTCTTACAAAACGAAAACTGGCAGGTTATCTTTTCAACATAAATTATTTTTTTTTAAAAAAAGAAATGGCCCATAAAATACCAACTCTTTGTGGGTTTCCTCCATTACATGAACAAATATTCTGCTCTTTATGGGCATTTCACTCCGAATCATTTAATTTATGTTAAATACATAAATGTTTGTAAGTAAAATTCAAAAAGTGTTGCACTAATATTTTTATGGAAGGGAAACTGGTAGGTTTTGTATTTAACATAAATTAAATATGTGAAAGGAAAAAAAAGAAATTACCCATAAATCTATGTCTTGCAAATGTATACTAGTAAAATAGTTTCAAACAAAATTAAACATTAAAATAAACTGTAATTTATACACATTAAAATATTTGTAATTTATACACATTTTGCAACTACTACTTTGTGTTTTCTCTGTAATGAATTTTTTAACTATTGAGAACTTAAGTTTTGTCTTGCAAATCTATACTAGTACAATAGTTTTAAACAAAATTAAACATTAAAATAAATGTTTCAAAAAGAACAAAAGTACATTTATCACTTGCGGTAATGTACCAAAATTTTCTCAACCATTATCAATATTTTCACAAAAGTATTAAAAACTAGCAATTGACAATATTAAAAACTATCAATTTAATTAATGACGACTTTTCTTGTCATTATAATCTTGAATAAATTAGTGATAACATTATGTCATCACTAAATTTTCTTTGATTTTGACTTAACAATAATGTCTTATTAATAGCATTTGATTATTTTTAATGAAAGTCTGTTATAACCATAGAATTTGACTTTCGTTATTTTCAATTAATGATGTACTTTAGTGCTGCAATTATAAAAAATTGCAGGGCTAAAATATTTGCAAATTATAAAAGTATATTTTCACTTATATGTAATTAACAAATTTTGCCACCTATATTGATGAAAATTTGTGTTTTTGTACTAAAAAATAAAGAATAATACTATAGCAATAAAATCTATGCTTCAAACCAAATTAAAAATAAAAAAAAGCATTGTGTTTTTGTAATCATTATGTGTTCTCTAATGATTTTTAACTGTTATATACTTATGAGCCTCCTTGTTAATTTAATTTTCTTGTATATGTAATAACTTCATTAGAATAAAAATAATTGAATAAATAAATAATTCATTAGTGTAAATAAACTTGTGACTACTTAACTTAGAATGATTATCAATTAATTTGATATGAAAATTTGTGCCCAAGTTTTTTGGATATTGTTTGAGTTATGGGCGAAATCATCTCCACTAGAATTATTTTAGTTGTGAATACCATTACTTCATTTTTTTATTGTGCAAGATAAAGGTTTTCAGCGGAGTTGGTAGTGGAAACGAGTTTGAGAGATTGGAGTTTGGGGACGAAGGTGAAGGTTTTAATTAGCTATAGTGGTAGGAGTGGATCCCCTTCTTCATCCACCTCTTCCACCGAGATTAACCCATCTAACTCCACTTCCTTCAACCACCAAAACGGTGGTCCTGCTCCCCACCGCATCGCTGCCGGAGCAAATAACTCCGACTCGATGCACTCCTGGTGGGAGTCCATATCAAAAGCCCGCACTCGAATCCATCTCCTCTCCACTCTTCTCCCCGAAACCTCCTCAGTTCTCTCGTTCCTTGCCGACTCCGACCGCCCTGCCCGCTCCCTCCTCCTCTCTTCCGCCGCCTATTCTTCCATCTCATCTTCCCTCTGCTCCCCTTCATCCGGCTCCGACGACGACTCTCTTTGCCTGTGGCTATACGACACCTTCCTCTCCGCTGACTCCGAACTCCGCCTCGTTGTCCTCTGCTATATCCCTCTCCTCTCCTCCTTCTATCTATCCCGCATCCACTCCTCCTCCACCACATCCGCTATCTCCCCCACCCCTAATCTGTAACATCCCGAATATTAGGAGGTTGTTTGTGAAGAAAATATTAAAGTGTATTTCTTTGGGTTGATTTAAAACCTTATTTTGGTTTAAAAGACTAGAAATCCTAATATTGTAGCCAAAAACCCTAGTTTACTTGTGACTAACCGGTTTTCCTAAATGTTTCATATTTTAATTGAAACCCTAATTTTAATTACTGGAATTGGAAAATTCCTCACGTTTTCTTAAAAATTTATTTTTATTTGAAGATTATCATTTATTAAAGCCCTACTATCCAATTATTCCATGATAAGTGTAAATAAACCTAGAAAGAAAGGTTTTACGCTTCGGTTTCAAGTTTGGAGCAAAATTAGGGTTTTCGCGATTTTTCGCCGAATGAATTTTCGGTACAGAGTAAGGATTAAATTTGGAGATTAAAAGTGACTTTTAAGTAAAAAATAATATGTGAGTAGTAGCAGTAAAATAAGGTTGGTGAATGGGAAGTAAAAACCCTAGTACGTGAGTTTTTAAGAAAAACGGCGCGAACCGGCGGGTCCCGCGCACTACCGTTTGAACGCACCACTGGACCACCACTTTCTTGCACCACAAGCTTATTGATATTTGAGCCAAAATATCTTCTTATATTACAGCTAAGGGGACCGAAATTTGTGGCTTATAAGCAAGGGGAAGAAAGAGAAAAATTAGTGGCTAAGAATTGTCCAAGTGTTAGCCAAATTGTGGTCTTAATTAACTCTAACCTTCTTACTCCTTATAAGACAAAAATCAGCTTCATTTCTCTTCATTTTCTGCTGCTAAGAGCCGAGAGAGAGAGAGAGTAAGAACAAGAGAGGAAAAACAAAACTCTTCTCCATTTCTTCTTCAATCCACCAACAAAGTGAGAAAACAAACAAAAGAAACCGATTAATCTTGTCTTTGAGTGGTTAGTTAGTGTTTGGTGGTGAAAGTTTGGAAAAGGAAAGCTTGGGGCTGCTTTTAGAGACTTCTAACCAAGGTAAGAGAACTCATCTCTCTAAGTTTTGCTTTTGATTTTGTTAAATTAAGTTAGTAGTTTGATTATAGTGGTGGAATCATGGATGATTAGCATGATTTAGAGGTTTTCCCCAATTTATTTGATGAACTAGGGGTTCTGATTTTCTGCTCAATGTGATGTATGATGTGTAAATGTTGCAATTAAGGTTATATAAGGTTGTTTAGTGGTGATTAGAACCAGAAATTTGAGGAAATTACACTTAGAGCTAAAAATTCCAGATTTCTGGAAAATTTTCCAAGCATTCTGTCCGAATTTTTATCTATATGTTAGAGGCCGATTTGGCCTTTGGTCAAAAAAGGAAAGTTGTAGAGAATGGCATTTTATAGGTGCCTACAAAATTTCAGCTCAATCGGAGCAACGCAGAACGTGAAAAGTCCAAAATACCCTTGCTGTTTTAAGAATTTCCCAGCAGTCCGTTTCTTCAGTTCAGTCCAGTTTATCACGATTTTTGATCAGGATCCATTCTGATTTAGCTCTGGGCCAAAACATAAAAGTTGTAGTGTTCTGAAGTAGCTTTAAAATGCCTCAAAGAAAACCTGATTCGGACTTGTGTACACTGAGTTAGGTCCGCTACAGCATAATGCGTTTAAACAGCCGATGAATTGGTTTCTGGTTTAGTAATCTGAGATTTTGACTAAGTTACATTAGGAAATGGACTAAGTGACCTTCATAAATGTTGTAGATTTGTGTCTTAGATTCGAAACGGCATAGGTTTCGCCTTAATCCGATAAGCGTAGCCTCGGACAAGTTATTTCCGCTTGTATACGTCAAATCTGTCTTGTGCCACATTGAATTTCTGCACTTGTACTTGATGCGGTTCTTGTTGTTATGATATTGTGAGCCTATGGAACGGCTCTTGACATAAATTGCTGATATGTATGTTGTTGGGCTGTTGTTGAAGAAAAATAATGAAGCCTAAATGGCTGGAAAATTAGGTAAACACAAAGGGCATGCTGCCCAAATTTACGCTCGAGGACTATATAAATACACTTGCGACTTGGGTCGAGTTGATATGAATAGTACTTGAACCATCTAGGGTACTTGAGTCTTCTTGTTCGAGGTATATAAGTAAGGACTTGGCCGAACTTGTACCCTTGAGAAATGAAATAATGATTGCTCAAAGTACGTTTTCCCTTGTACTTTCGACTCGCATGACCATTTCAAGTATAAATGTTACAAAGTTTTATCATTTAAAAAGTGAGCGAGTATCTCACGAGTATTCTCCAAGTGAATTTCAATTTCTTGATTCTTATTGAACGAAACGTCTAAGTTTCGAACTCTAGTCATGTTTCAAAGTTCTCAAATTGAGTTTTATCGCAGATTTGGACTCCGAACTCGGAGTATAACCTGAAAGTGACCAGTAGCACTATATCTTTTGGGTGAGTGCTTTCAAATACCGAATTGAACTTGATACTTGAACTTGATACGTGACCAATCTGATTACATGTTATATACGTGAATTGTAAGGGCAAGAGTGTACTTTATCGCACTTGCCCTTACGTGATATACTTGTTTATTGTTGCAATTGACTTGATATACTTGTTTATGATGCGCGCACTTCCTGGAATTCCAGAAACCCTGTGGCGAGTTACTCTAGTCGAGCCGGCAAGGGCTTGGTCGATTGGGTAACGAACCCTGGGTCTCTTGTATTGTCGAGTGGAGTGATATCTCCTCGACTAATCGGTATACTCGAGTATTACCACCCGTGTTCTTGAGGATTTTGGGCCCAGCTGGGGGTTGAACGGTGGACGGAGAGTCGTTTAAGTGGTGTTCTACTGGATTGGTTACTTACTTGAAAGTTGACGGAGTGTCAACTACTACGGGATCAAGCTTCTAGTAATGTAATGGGAATTTGGCTCCTGAGAGTCATCCGTATCCTTATACTTTGGAATGATTATTGTTTATTGGATTATTGTTTCTTTTGAAAAATTTTCTACATGCGCTCATTTTAAGATTGCTACTTGACGTGCTACTGTTCACATTTATGAACACTTTATGAACACTTTATGCTCGTTACTTTGCTATATCGAAAACTCGTACTTATAAATAATGGTCAATTTGCTATTTGGAACCTCACTGGGCTTTTAGCTCATTCCACTCCATTTGTTTTCCTTTCAGGGGTACGAGCGAGGTGTGAGATATGTAAAGTCTAGCATAGACTAGCTGTTTGATTTTGACTTGTACTCACGCTATTCCTCGGATGGAACATGTTGTATTTGGATTGTATTCGTTTTGATCTAGTTTGGTGTATTGAGACTTCGTACTTCGATTTCTATTAATGTAAATTATAAGCTTGAATTGGGAATGTTATTTATGGTTCATGAATGTGTGTACGTGACTTGATTGAGATAGTGAGTGAGTCCTGGCGAGAGCTGGGCAGGCGGTCCGCCGAACCCTTTGGTACGCCTTAGGGGGAGGTGGGGTCGTCACATAATCTCGCCGGCTTCGAAGCTGTCCTTCTTGTCCTCTACTCATCTGAAGTCAAGGCTCATTCGGGTATACCCGTGCTCATTTCAATCCCTGATCTCTCTCAACCTTCTCTTTATCACTCCTCTCGAAATCCCCCTTCGAATAAATCGAACCCCATTAACAATAACCCCTCGTCTCGGCCTCTAGTCGGCGTTCTATCGCCTTCTCTCGAACCCCAGATAGCGGTGAAGTCTACTAAACGAGCTTCCATTGTAGGCATTGCCCTTGATTGTTATTATAAGCAGATCTCGCAAATGCCCAGTTGGTCAAAGCTTGATTTTTGCAAATTTTCGGCAGATTGGGCAAGTCAGGATTGCCTTTGTAAATCTGATTTCGATGATTTTACTACCCAAAAATCTGATAATTTTACTGAAAGTAGCCATGGGCTTTCGGGTGACTCGAGGGGTCACAATGAGATTGAGGATGTTGTGGAAGAAATTCGGCATTTGCGAAGTGAGGGGAGGGATGACGAGTTGAGGTCACAGGGGGAGAGAATTCCGCTGCCATGGGAGTTATTACAGCCGGCATTGAGGATTTTGGGGCACTGCTTGCTAGGGCATTTGATTACAGAGGATGTGAAAGCAGCAACTTCAGTGGCAATAAGGAGCTTGTATGCTGGGCCTCCCATGACCTGAACCCGCAGGCCATTTTGGCGACTAGCAGTCTGATTTAGCTAGATAACAGGGCACGCGAGGCTGTTGCTGCAGCTGCAGCTGCCAGTGCTACCTCCAATGCTAATACACCCAGTAAGGCTAAAAAGCCTGAGATCCTTTTGGTTTCTAAGTGATATCAAAAGTGAATGAGATAATTTGCTTTAATTCTTGAATGTGAGTTTATATGTGGAATTATGTAGGTATAGGTGTAGATTATACGCGAGTAATGAGTAGCTTATTTTGAACTTGGAACTCAGCCTGAAAGTTGTGTATCATTATTACTGTGATATGAATAGGTGTTCCAATTGCTTATATTTGGACTTAAAAAAAATATAAATAAATAAATCGAATGAATATGTAAGTTTTGATGATTATGTAGTGCTCTTGGAATATGTAGTTGTAACGTAATTAGGTACAAGTATAGATTAGTATCAAAATTAAAAGAAGAAAACATATGTTTTATATGCAAACATTTTCTTATAAGAACTACAGCTACCATTTTATTCATTGTCTTCGAGCTTATAATGCACATTATCATTTCGTAGGGACATCATTGGTTTGTTATTGTCTTGCAGCTCATTATGCTGATGCTATTGGTCCCTGCTATGGAATTCCCAATTATTGTGATGTTTGGGTAAGTATATACTCCTTTCTATCTATGTTAGACTTGTTTCAAATGGTTGGGTCTTGTCAACAAAGTTTTTGTAAAAGTGACAATTTTCACTTTGTTCTAGGAGACATTTGCATATAAACAAGCTACAAGTGGTCTCTGATTTGTGTTTGATTTTCCTGCCAATTAATGAATATGATAGGAGTAATTTTCTTTTCCTTCCTTTTGGAAGTTTTTGCATGGTTTAGTTGAGTTGTTTGTGTGAGAGTAATTGATTCAGCTTCCTTTTTTTTGCATTATTGTTTGCTGACTTATTGGCCAAGAGGGCTCTCAATTAGTTTTAGGACCAAGAATTCCTTCTATAGTTTTCTAGTGCTAGTATTAGCTTCAAGTTAGCTTCTTAATGTCTCCTGCAGTCGACTGATTTTTGTTATTATTTGCAGCAATTGAACCTGTTGACAGAGGCTTCGGATTCGGATTTGGGTCTAGGATATTACAATCTACCAATCAAGCTACCATTTTCGCTTGTGGTACCCTTATACTCTCTATCTCCTCTTTGCTTCTTTTTTTCTGTTATTTATAGCCAATCCAATTCACTATAAATTTATACTTTCTAAATCATCCTAAAAATTGAAATGTTGCTATACAGCTACTAAATGCACTATGTATATAATGCATATGTAGGTGCACAGTGGTTAATGTGATTTAATAGCTAAGACTAATTACTATGATTTTTTTTGTACTTTTTTGTGTTCTTGCTCCAGTTCATGACAATCTCAAATATGGATGTGTTCCATTTTGTTTACTTTTCATTGTTGTTGTTTGGGAAGATTAAATTAACTGCCGTGTCTTCATTATGTTACTTGCTGCCCTTTTATGGACAACAAGTGATTTTCCAGCATAAGCCTATTTTCAACTATATATACTTGTCTAAATTGTGTTATGTTTGTAAATGAGACGCTCTTGTAATTTTCCAGCATATATGAGACCTTAAATTGTGACTAAGGCATATTTATTATAGATACAGTGGCTGTTGCGATTCAAAAATAGCATAAGTTATTGAACCTTAATCCTTGGTCTGTGACAATATTAACATGTAATTTGCCAAAGAATTTAGTAAATGCTTGTTACTTTTGTTTTTTTATTTAGGAAATTTGAAGGCTGTTATACGTCTTTGATATTAAGAGTTTTCTTTGTCTGTGACAATACCTGATTTTTACTCTCTATAATTGGTTCCTATGTGCATATTAAGAGCTATCTTTGCTTTTATTTTGTCTCTTATTCTGCTCTTTATGTAGTCACTATTTGGATGAGAGTTTAAATAAATGAGACTTTATTTTTTGTGAATCCTCATTTGATTTTCCTTGTCTCAAGTTTGTTTTGTCATCTACTAATAATTGTATTTTTCTATTGCAGATATATTGCACATTTTAGAGTTTTGGAAGATGAGTAGCCGAGGCTACTTATTAGCTCAAAAACTGGTTATAGTGCTATCTTATGCTTAGGAAATGTTTCGTATAACACAAAAATGTTTTGGGACTTGGATTCGTTTTGTATAGCTCCCTTGCCTTATATGATACAACTCATTCTAATACTACTTGTCAAACTCTTTATAATGTGATGTTGCACATGATTATGATATTGGAAGGATTATTATAATATTTTGGCATTTTCTATTGTAATGGGTGAATGTGTTTGTTATTCACTAAGCATTGTTGGTGGCTCCCATTTTTTTATATTACTCTAGCAAGAAATACATCAAACTACACAGTGACAAGATATTGTAACTGAATCACAATTCTCCAATGACAAGTGCCTATTGTCAGTAAATCAAATGTCTTTATTGACAACAATTGTTGTAATTGAATTAAATTCTATATTGACAACAATATGTTGTCACTGTTGAAAGGTGTTTAGTGACAACAAAATTGCTAGTAATTGGACCATATACTGATGACCATTGTTGAGTTTTAGTGACGATATTGTTTCATGCATCATTGATAAGAAGTCATGTTGTCACTAAACTTAAAGCATTTATTGATGAGAAAAGTTGTCACAAAAGCTCTTTATTCACTGACGACTTTTAAGTCATCAGTGTATACTTTTACCGACGGGCATTCAGTGACGACCCTGTGACGACCGAAAAGTTGTCAGTAAAATCTATTAGTGATGACTTTTTACTTTTTTGTGACAAGAATAGATTGTCACTAAAGGTCAAAATTCTTGTAGTGCGTGGAGCTGTCACCAGGGTCGACCGCCTTGAGTTTCCTCTTTTGACGGTCTTGTTCACACTCCCTTTGCAAAAGTAGTTGGTCCTCATAAACTTGTGCAGGTGTGAGAGGTGTAAGGACCTTACGTTTGCCATCGTGCAAAAGTGTGTACTTATTTGCTCTTCCATCGAATGTGACGTGTTTGTCGAATTGCCAGGGCCTTCCCAAAATGATATGGGTAGCATGCATTGGCACCACGTCGCACACGATTTCATCAGTGTAAGTACCAATGGAAAAGGGAATGCGTGCTTGCTTGAAGACTCGTACTTCACCATCCTCACTTAGCCATTGGAGGCGGTAAGGGTGTGGATGCCGGGTAGTGGTGAGTCCTAGACTTTCAACCATGAGCAAGCTGGCCACGTTCGTGCAACTCCCACCGTCGACGATGAGACTACACACTTTGTCGCCTACCTTACAGCGGGTGTAGAATAGGTTTTCGCGTTGTAGCTGCTCGTCCTCTTTGACGCGGGCGGTTAACACTCGTCGTGCTACCAAGCAACCTACTTCGCCACGTGTAGGCGAGCATGCCTCCCCAGCTGGCTCTACTTCTAGGCAGTCGTCTTCGACCAGTTCGGGCATGTCCTCACATTCGTCATCATCCGACACGATTTCGCCAGTGTGAGTGATCAGCATTACCCGTTGGTTTGGACATTGAGATTGAATATGCCCAAACCCTTGGCACTTAAAACACTTGATGTCCCTACTCTTAGCTTTAGGAGTCTCTTGCGGTGCCTTTGAGGTAGACCTGGACACATCAGAAACCTTGTTAGGTGTAGAATAGGCATTACGGGTAGAAGCATTACCTTGGAAGCGGTTAGAATAGGTTGGTGTTGTCGCATTTCCAACTTCGTGGGTCACTCTTCGTGGTTGGTTGCCTTTCCACGAGGTGGTGGTAGGAGATTGGAAAGTACGGGCTCCCCGTCTTAATTTCTTCCCCCGTTCGGCCTTAATGGCGAGTTCTAGAAGGTCGTGCATGTCCAAATAATGTTGAAGCTCCAAGGCATCCTGAAGGTCAGGATTGAGACCCCTAAGAAACCTAGCCATTGTGGCTTCGTTGTCTTCTTGAATGTTGGCCCTCATCATGGCCATCTCGATTTCCTTGTGGTAATCCTCCACACTCATGTTGCCTTGCGTGAGTGTTTGAAGCTTAGAGTGGAGATCACGATTGTAGTAGCTAGGAACAAATCGCTTGCGCATTAGTGCCTTGAGCGCCAAGTCCGGACACGTGGTTCTCCCATCCTCCTCCTCGTGGTCCTCACTTGGTCCCACCAGACTAGTGCGTAGTCGGTGAACTCGACGGTGGCAACCTTCACTTTTTGCTCCTCGCTATAGTCATAGCAGTCGAAGACCATCTCGATACGGCCTTCCCACTCCAAGTAAGCCTCAGGGTCACTTTTGCCCTTGAATGCGGGAACTTGAATTTTAAGCCCCTTGATTTCGTTTTTGGGCATGTCCCTTGTAGGCCTCTCGGGTCGTTCCTCATCCTCACTAGCGGAGTAGTCTTCGCCATTTGTTTCTTTGGTGCCATGGTTACTCCGGTTATGGGACCTAGAACGAGAGCCTCGCGTAAGGCTCCTAGACAACTCCTCAAAACGAGTGTGTAACGTCTCCATTTGTTGGTCACTGATTCGTTTGAGCTCATGCCTCATGGCGGTGAACAATAGAGAGTAGTCTTTTGATGGTGGTTGTTGATCTTGCTCCATGTCTCTTTTGTGCCCCTGCAAAGGTTAGTAACAAGCAAGAAAGTGCAAATATAATCCTCACTTCACTCCCTGAGTGTATCTCTCGCGCTCGTGTATAGTGCTCAAGTCACTCTATAAAACTTACCAAGTACCTTACCTGTTGGTTTAGGTAGTTGAGTAATGTTGCTCGAGTCCAATAATTGTCTCCAACTTTTCCCACAAGAGTAAACAAGAGTGAAGGATGCAAGTGGATGATATTTTGGTGTAGGAAAGGACGGTTTTGGAAGGCTTAAAGGTGGTGGACAGATTTGGAAATATTGCCAAGAAAGGAAACTCTAAGAATTCCTAAGATGTAGGAGTGGTTTCCTAAAAAGGATGATAAAATATAGGAGGATATCCTAAAATGGAGGAGAAAGTGTAGGAAGGTGTCCAAGTGTTATCCAAGTGTGGTACTTAGTCTCCTAAACTAAGTTAGAAAACAAGTTAGAGTTGGTAATCCCCTTGAAGTCCTTCTTTAAGCAACTTCGAATCCCCCCCCAAACAGATTCGGTTCCCTCTCTCTCCTTTTACCGCAATTTTCCAGAAATCTTCCCTTTATTCCCTTCCCAAAGTCGGCTAAAAGAACCCTTATAACCCCCCCCTTGAGCAGCCGCACACTTTGCTCACAACACCAACCAGATTTGGAACTCTGAAATTTCCAGATTTCCTCCTCTTTGAAGGCCTTCCCAAAGTCGGTTATACTCCCTATAAGACTCCCTCTTCACAGCCGCAATTTACCCAAACAATTCGGCTCTCCCTCTACTCCAAGAACAAGAAGTTCGGCCCTCTCTCCTTCAAGGCAGATTCGGTTCTTGTGACTCCAGAAGTTAACTCTTGTGATTCCAGAAATTAACTCTTGTGATTCCAGAAATTCGGCTCTAATGGACTCCCAAGGGCATGCGAGTGATGCTACTGAAGAATCTCCCAAGAAATTCACCCCTCAACCAAGAAAGCCACGTATGGATGCAAGGGCTTACAAGAAACTCTTTGTGCGAAGGGAAGTGCAAGTGTTTAAAGTTCAAGATAATCAAGAACCTCAAACAAAGGTTGCTCAAGTGATCAAGGCTCAAGATAACCAAGAATTTCAAGAAGAGGTTGGCCAAAACTTTTGAATTCCTTTTCTTTTCTTGATGTAATTTTCTGGTTGGCCAAAAACTTTTGAATTCTTTTCTTTTCTTGATGTAATTTTCTGGTTTGAAACAAGAAATAACAAGACAGATTTGACAATAAAGAGTTACGGCTTCCTTCTTGGTTTCTTGTTGGCCGAATGTTCTTCTTGTTTCCCTCTTGCCTTTTGCGTTTCTGTTTTTTTTTTTTTTTTTTTTTTTTAACTTAACAACTGCAACTAAACCTGGACGGAAGAAAGGTTCACAAACCAGATTTCTGGGCAGCTCTACGTACTACAACTAATCAGCCAAAAACTCCAAGATTTCCCAAGAACTCCCAAGAACTTCAAGATTTAATTCCAAGAACTCAAGAAACCCTAGATGGTTGTAGTTTCCTTCAAGATTCTCAACTCCAACAAGTTTTAACCCCAAATCAGTTTAGACAAGATAAGTAAACAACTTGAATAAGCTACTAAGATTTGGACAGATTTGGCCACAAGGCAAAGCCCTAGCCGCAACTTGGAACCCTAGCCGCAACTTGCTTCTTCTTTTTTTTTTTATTTTTTTGCAGATTCGGCAAGGCTAATTGCTGGGCAGAATGGATGTCACTAGAGTATGAAATCTGGGCAGATTGGGACTATCGACAATAACACACAACTGTCCAGAAATTGACGCGACAAACAACGAGAACTAGCGGACAGAATTTTTTTTTCTCTTTGACAAGCGATGCAAACAGATTTTGTGTGTTTTGTTTTTTTTTTTACTAACAAAGCAGCAACGGACAGACTTGAAGACACAAACGGACGGACTCAATTAATAAAAGCAATGACCAGAATTTCTAGACATCAAACGAAAGGAAACGGCACAACAAAATACCAAAGCTAGCGAACAGAATTTTTTTTTAACAAGGCAGCGGAATTAATGAAAACTAAGACACAACTACGGATATAACGGAAGATACCTCCACCAAAGCTCTGAAGCCAACTGATACGCTCCTCGATCCACGGTCGAGACACGTAGCACGTTTGCCCAAGGATCTAGCGGGGATGTCCTACGCTTGGTGTGCGGAACCTCTAACCAAACGGACAACACGATTTGATTTGAAGGTGGTAGACGACACTCCGATGAAGGTGAATACTCCAGGGGAATAGGTCGGATGAACAATCAAGGACAGGACGCGAGATTGCTCAATAACCCTTGCCAAGCAAGTTAAAAGGCTCGAATTCTCTTTGAAAGAAAACGAATGCACTGAGAATTTTATTCATCAAAAACTAAGTTTTAACCTTACAAGACTAGCCTATTTATAGGCTTAATGAAATAACAAAACCCTAAAGAAACCTAAAGGGGAGGTCGGCTACCTTGTCATCAAGGTGGGCCGGCCCATGCCTTCTACGAACAACGAATCCAACTAAATTGAAAACAATGACTAAGGCCCTACTCGGCCGCTTCGTAAGGAGGCCCACTGGGGTCTTCTTGGGCTTGGACCAAAGTGTAAGTTGCTTGATTGACCCTCTCCAAGCCTTCAATATCTCTATAGGCTCCATGTTGATCGTGGACAGCTCGAACAAGGGCTTGGAGTGATTCCTTGAAGAGCTTGGCCCGTGCACGTGTGACTGGGCCCAATGGAACTTGGACTGGGCCCTGGCCCTGGTTCACATCAGGGCCGATTGTTTGACTCCAATAACTAATAAACTATTAATTAAAACACGACTAACAAACCAACTAACAACTAATGACTCGATAATGATCAAAACCAACTAACAACTCATACGACTAACAATGCTAACATTCCTAGTGCTCGGCCCAAGTAGCTAAGGCCGCGCTTGATGCTTCCTTGACTTGGATCAATGTGTAGATGCCTTGATTAGCAACTTCCAAGCCTTCAATGTTCCTATGGAAGCCTTGAGTCAAGGCCGCCATCCGTGCACACATCAGTCCCCTCCACTTGAGAAGGATTTGTCCTCAAATCTGGATGGAAATGAATGATACTAGCAAGAGTTGGAGTACGAAACCTCAAATCTAATGCCACCACATATTGGCCCTCTTAGATTGAATGATACTTGCATACGTCATGATTATTATAATGGTCTCTTGATCAGTTTGAAAATGCTCACAGCCAGCCAAGAAAAACTCATGGCTTTACTCCAATGACTCCTCGAAGATAACGCATATAGCTTCGGTTACATCTTTTTGGATCCTCCAAAATGCAACTGATATAATGAAGAACACTTTGAACACGTTCAACTGCATTAGACTGATCATCACTTGGAACACTTGTTGCAAAAGGGTAAGAAGGCATAGGACAAGATTCAAGCGCAAGAACCCCCATTGAAACTCCATTACTCCTCCCAACAAGCAAAACAGACTCATGGGTGAAGTTAAATACCAATGGATCGTAAAGGGATACAACACTTAAGAGGCAAACTTCATGAAGATTCTGATACTCACCAATGGAGTTAGGGATGGAGCATGCCATGATCAACTCATTCTCTCCTTGCTTAACCTGCGACAAAGCAACTACTCCCGAAGGCAATGCCCTATCGAGTTCATCAACATTCAAGAGTACATGTTTGCAAATCATGAGTAATACAGGCTGATCAGAATTCACACATTTCCTAACTTCCTTAGCCTTGATTATCATGTTTTGCTTCCTAGTGCTTGATTTAATCAGTGTATGACCCTTGGCCGAATGCTCATTTGTGGAAGTGGAGCAATTTCCAGATTCGGCCGTCTTTTGTTTCCTCTTTTGTCGGTCTAAGTCACATTCTCGTTCCATTGTGCAAGAGAGTGTACTTATTAGATCTACCATCAAAAGTGACATGCTTATCAAATTGCCAGGGTCTTCCTAAAATTACATGGGTAGCATGCATGGGGACAACATCACAAACAACTTCGTCAATGTGGTTGCCAATGGAGAAAGGAAGACGTACCTGTTTGTAGACACGTACTTCACCATCTTCGCTTAGCCATTGTAGTCGGTACGGGTGTGGATGTCTAGTCGTTGGAAGTCCCAAGCTCTCTACCATGGGCAAACTTGCTACATTGGTGCAACTACTACCATCAATGATGAGACTGCACACTTTGTCACTTCCAACTCCCGAAAGAACAATTCGGTTGGAAACCTTTTGTACGGTTGGAAGGTAGGCTATTAAAGACCCACCCACGTTAGCCTTAACTTGCAAGCACAAGGTCAAGCTCGGATTTTCTGTTCAAACACACCCAAGGAAGGCAGTTTCGGATGTTTGTTCAAGACAATAGCAACTAGATGGAATCTCAACAACGTGACGCAATCAACCCTCCTCAGGCTCCCCCCCAATGGGTTACCCAAGATATTCCCTAGATAGAAGCAAAGACTCCAAGAAAGCCTTTCACCAATGCTCGAGAGTACAAGAAATTGTTCGCTAGACGGACGAAACAAATTTCCAAGAATCAAGAGGTTCAAGAACTTCAAGAAGTAGTAGTGGACCGAAACTTTTGAAATTTTTTTTTCCTTTTTGTAGTCTTGGATACAAGATGTAATCCGTGATTGATTTTGGCAATAAACTTCGGACTTTCTTTCTTGTTTTTCGTTTCTTTTTTTTTTTTGACTTATACGAACAACACAACACAAGCTTGGCCGATTGGACTATTTTCCGGATTTGGTTCAGCCAATTCACACGCACAAGGAATCTTCAAGAACTTCAAGATCCTTCAAGAACTTTCAAGGAAGTTATCAAGAACTTCAAGAATTTCAAGATTGTGGTCGAGAAACTCAAGATTCTTGTAGGTTCTCTCAAGATTCACAAATACCAACAAGTTTCACCACAATTCAGATTTGAAAAACCAAGTAAACAAGTTGGATAACTCAAAACAATGATACCAGAAATTATGGACAGCAATAGACAAGCCAACGATGGAATTCAAGGCACTATGGACGGAACTAGAAGACGCACTTGGACAGATTTGTGGACACAATTATGGGGAGATTCAAGACAACGAACCAACACAAGAACGGACAGAATATTGACGACTCGCGACAGGGTACAAACACGGACAGAAATTCGGCGCAACAAGGGAATAAACTCGGACAGATTTGACACATAAGTAAAATCCAACTACGGCCCGATTGCAAAACACAATGATTGAACACAAAACGGACAGAAATTGACGACGCCAATGGCAAAACAACTTCGGACAGATTTGTGAACAACGAAGAAACAACTAGCGATGCAACAAACAAACAAGACAGCGAAAAAATAGGAACCCTAAAACGAACTAGACAAGAACAAGTACGAGGATATAACGACTTGATACCTCAACCAGCTCTGAAGCCAACTGATACGTTCCTCGGTCAACTCGTTCCGAGACACGTAGCACGATTGCCCAAGGACCTAGAGGGATACTCAACCGTTTGGATTACGGAACCTAGAACCAAGAGGGACGACTCAACTCGATTCAAGGCGGTAGAACGGCGACTCCAATTGAGGTGGTTACTCAAGTAGATAGGCCGGATGAACAACCAAGGACGTCACGCGTGATTGTTCAAATAACCCTTGCCAAGCAAGTAGGAATGTACTCTCGAAATTGTAAGAGAACAAATTGAAATTTTATTATCAAAAGTGTCTAACCTTTGCTGGTACAAAAGGCGCCTTTTTATAGGCTAGAAACCTTTGTAGTCAAGGATTGGCGGCCCACCAACCTAAACTAGAAAAGGAGATCGATCCACTCTTGAACATGAGTGGGCCGATTGTTTGACTCCAATAACTAATAAACTATTAATTAAAACACGACTAACAAACCAACTAACAACTAATGACTCGATAATGATCAAAACCAACTAACAACTCATACGACTAACAATGCTAACATTCCTAGTTCTCGGCCCAAGTAGCTAAGGCCGCGCTTGATGCTTCCTTGACTTGGATCAATGTGTAGATGCCTTGATTAGCAACTTCCAAGCCTTCAATGTTCCTATGGAAGCCTTGAGTCAAGGCCGCCATCCGTGCACACATCAGTCCCCTCCACTTGAGAAGGATTTGTCCTCAAATCTGGATGGAAATGAATGATACTAGCAAGAGTTGGAGTACGAAACCTCAAATCTAATGCCACCACATATTGGCCCTCTTAGATTGAATGATACTTGCATACGTCATGATTATTATAATGCGGTGCACATGTCTCTTGGTCAGTTTGAAAATGCTCACAGCCAGCCAAGAAAAACTCATGGCTTTACTCCAATGACTCCTCGAAGATAACGCATATAGCTTCGGTTACATCTTTTTGGATCCTCCAAAATGCAACTGATATAATGAAGAACACTTTGAACACGTTCAACTGCATTAGACTGATCATCACTTGGAACACTTGTTGCAAAAGGGTAAGAAGGCATAGGACAAGATTCAAGCGCAAGAACCCCCATTGAAACTCCATTACTCCTCCCAACAACCAAAACAGACTCATGGGTGAAGTTAAATACCAATGGATCGTAAAGGGATACAACACTTAAGAGGCAAACTTCATGAAGATTCTGATACTCACCAATGGAGTTAGGGATGGAGCATGCCATGATCAACTCATTCTCTCCTTGCTTAACCTGCGACAAAGCAACTACTCCCGAAGGCAATGCCCTATCGAGTTCATCAACATTCAAGAGTACATGTTTGCAAATCATGAGTAATACAGGCTGATCAGAATTCACACATTTCCTAACTTCCTTAGCCTTGATTATCATGTTTTGCTTCCTAGTGCTTGATTTAATCAGTGTATGACCCTTGGCCGAATGCTCATTTGTGGAAGTGGAGCAATTTCCAGATTCGGCCGTCTTTTGTTTCCTCTTTTGTCGGTCTAAGTCACATTCTCGTTCCATTGTGCAAGAGAGTGTACTTATTAGATCTACCATCAAAAGTGACATGCTTATCAAATTGCCAGGGTCTTCCTAAAATTACATGGGTAGCATGCATGGGGACAACATCACAAACAACTTCGTCAATGTGGTTGCCAATGGAGAAAGGAAGACGTACCTGTTTGTAGACACGTACTTCACCATCTTCGCTTAGCCATTGTAGTCGGTACGGGTGTGGATGTCTAGTCGTTGGAAGTCCCAAGCTCTCTACCATGGGCAAACTTGCTACATTGGTGCAACTACTACCATCAATGATGAGACTGCACACTTTGTCACTTCCAACTCCCGAAAGAACAATTCGGTTGGAAACCTTTTGTACGGTTGGAAGGTAGGCTATTAAAGACCCACCCACGTTAGCCTTAACTTGCAAGCACAAGGTCAAGCTCGGATTTTCTGTTCAAACACACCCAAGGAAGGCAGTTTCGGATGTTTGTTCAAGACAATAGCAACTAGATGGAATCTCAACAACGTGACGCAATCAACCCTCCTCAGGCTCCCCCCCAATGGGTTACCCAAGATATTCCCTAGATAGAAGCAAAGACTCCAAGAAAGCCTTTCACCAATGCTCGAGAGTACAAGAAATTGTTCGCTAGACGGACGAAACAAATTTCCAAGAATCAAGAGGTTCAAGAACTTCAAGAAGTAGTAGTGGACCGAAACTTTTGAAATTTTTTTTTCCTTTTTGTAGTCTTGGATACAAGATGTAATCCGTGATTGATTTTGGCAATAAACTTCGGACTTTCTTTCTTGTTTTTCGTTTCTTTTTTTTTTTGACTTATACGAACAACACAACACAAGCTTGGCCGATTGGACTATTTTCCGGATTTGGTTCAGCCAATTCACACGCACAAGGAATCTTCAAGAACTTCAAGATCCTTCAAGAACTTTTCAAGGAAGTTATCAAGAACTTCAAGAATTTCAAGATTGTGGTCGAGAAACTCAAGATTCTTGTAGGTTCTCTCAAGATTCACAAATACCAACAAGTTTCACCACAATTCAGATTTGAAAAACCAAGTAAACAAGTTGGATAACTCAAAACAATGATACCAGAAATTATGGACAGCAATAGACAAGCCAACGATGGAATTCAAGGCACTATGGACGGAACTAGAAGACGCACTTGGATAGATTTGTGGACACAATTATGGGGAGATTCAAGACAACGAACCAACACAAGAACGGACAGAATATTGATGACTCGCGACAGGGTACAAACACGGACAGAAATTCGGCGCAACAAGGGAATAAACTCGGACAGATTTGACACATAAGTAAAATCCAACTACGGCCCGATTGGAAAACACAATGATTGAACACAAAACGGACAGAAATTGACGACGCCAATGGCAAAACAACTTCGGACAGATTTGTGAACAACGAAGAAACAACTAGCGATGCAACAAACAAACAAGACAGCGGAAAAATAGGAACCCTAAAACGAACTAGACAAGAACAAGTACGAGGATATAACGACTTGATACCTCAACCAGCTCTGAAGCCAACTGATACGTTCCTCGGTCAACTCGTTCCGAGACACGTAGCACGATTGCCCAAGGACCTAGAGGGATACTCAACCGTTTGGATTACGGAACCTAGAACCAAGAGGGACGACTCAACTCGATTCAAGGCGGTAGAACGGCGACTCCAATTGAGGTGGTTACTCAAGTAGATAGGCCGGATGAACAACCAAGGACGTCACGCGTGATTGCTCAAATAACCCTTGCCAAGCAAGTAGGAATGTACTCTCGAAATTGTAAGAGAACAAATTGAAATTTTATTATCAAAAGTGTCTAACCTTTGCTGGTACAAAAGGCGCCTTTTTATAGGCTAGAAACCTTTGTGGTCAAGGATTGGCGGCCCACCAACCTAAACTAGAAAAGGAGCTTGATCCACTCTTGAACATGAGTAGGCCTGATACGCTCCTCGATCCACGGTCGAGACACGTAGCACGTTTGCCCAAGGATCTAGCGGGGATGTCCTACGCTTGGTGTGCGGAACCTCTAACCAAACGGACAACACGATTTGATTTGAAGGTGGTAGACGACACTCCGATGAAGGTGAATACTCCAGGGGAATAGGTCGGATGAACAATCAAGGACAGGACGCGAGATTGCTCAATAACCCTTGCCAAGCAAGTTAAAAGGCTCGAATTCTCTTTGAAAGAAAACGAATGCACTGAGAATTTTATTCATCAAAAACTAAGTTTTAACCTTACAAGACTAGCCTATTTATAGGCTTAATGAAATAACAAAACCCTAAAGAAACCTAAAGGGGAGGTCGGCTACCTTGTCATCAAGGTGGGCCGGCCCATGCCTTCTACGAACAACGAATCCAACTAAATTGAAAACAATGACTAAGGCCCTACTCGGCCGCTTCGTAAGGAGGCCCACTGGGGTCTTCTTGGGCTTGGACCAAAGTGTAAGTTGCTTGATTGACCCTCTCCAAGCCTTCAATATCTCTATAGGCTCCATGTTGATCGTGGACAGCTCGAACAAGGGCTTGGAGTGATTCCTTGAAGAGCTTGGCCCGTGCACGTGTGACTGGGCCCAATGGAACTTGGACTGGGCCCTGGCCCTGGTTCACATCAGTCCCCTCCTCTTGAGAAGGATTTGCCCTCAAATCTGGATCCTCCTCACCAAGAAACGGGCTCAAGTCCGCGACATTGAAGGTCGCGCTAACATTGTACTCCCCAGGTAGCTCCAATTTGTATGCGTTGTCATTGACCCGTTGGAGTACACGAAAAGGTCCATCCCCTCTGGGGGATAATTTGCTTTGTCGCTGCTTGGGGAACCTCTCTTTGCGTAAGTGTAACCAAACCCAATCACCAGGCTCGAAAATCATTTTGCGGCGGTGCTTGTTAGCCTGCTGGGTGTATTGCTGAGTACGCCTTTCAATGTTTGCTCGAGCGGCTTCATGTAACCTGCGTACAAAATCGGCCTTCTTTTTCCCATCTAAGCTTGTGTGCTCAGAGGAAGGTAAGGGTACTAAATCAAGAGGGGTCAGCGGGTTAAAGCCATAAACAATCTCAAAAGGTGAGTAGTGTGTAGCACTGTGAACAACTCGATTGTAGGCGAATTCAACATGAGGCAAACACTCTTCCCAAGTCTTAAGATTCTTTTTAATCAATGCCCGAAGTAGTGTGCCGAGTGTGCGATTGACAACTTCAGTTTGTCCATCGCTTTGTGGATGACTGGTGGTGGAGAATAGTAACCGAGTGCCAAGTTTAGACCACAGAGTCTTCCAAAAGTAACTTAGGAATTTCACATCCCTATCACTAACAATGGTCCTAGGCATACCATGCAGACGGACAATTTCCTTGAAGAATAGAGTAGCAATATGAGATGCATCATCAGTTTTGTGACAGGGGATAAAATGAGCCATCTTAGAAAACCTATCAACCACCACAAATATAGAATCATTACCCCTTGGTGATCGAGGCAAACCTAGTATAAAGTCCATAGACAAGTCAACCCAGGGATGGTGAGGGATAGGTAACGGGGTATATAAGCCATGTGGGTTTGTCTTGGACTTAGCTTTGTGACAAGTAGCACACCTACCAACCATGCGTTCAACATCCCTACGCATATGGGGCCAGTAAAAGTGCTCTTGTAACATAGCCAGAGTCTTGGCAATGCCAAAGTGGCCCATGAGACCACTACTATGTGCCTCGCGAATCAAAAGATCACGAATGGAAGAGTTAGGCACACATAGTTTATCTACATGGAATAGGAATCCATCATGCAAAAAGTACTTTCCCTGTGGATTCTTAACACACACAGCATAGATAGCACCAAAGTCATGATCATTGGTGTAGAGGTCTTTCACCATTTCGAACCCAAGTAACTTGGCATCAAGACAGACAAGTAAGGAGTGTCTACGTGACAAAGCATCAGCGACCACATTCGTCTTGCCAGTCTTGTACTTAATCACATAGGAGAAGGTGTCAATGAAGCTTACCCATTTGGCATGGCGCTTGCTTAGCTTGGGTTGGCCTTTGAGGTACTTCAATGACTCGTGATCAGTGTGGATCACGAACTCCCGAGGCCGAAGGTAGTGTTGCCAGGTCTCCAAGGCCCTCACTAAGGCGTACAACTCCTTGTCGTACGTGGGGTAGTTCAGTGCAGCTCCTCCCAATTTCTCGATAAAGAAGGCACACGGCCTCTTGTCTTGCATGAGGACTGCTCCAATACCTACACCAGAAGCATCACAGTCAATTTCAAACGTCTTATTAAAGTTTGGTAATGCTAACACAGGTGCATGTGTGAGTGTGTCCTTAAGGGCGAGAAACGCTTGTTCTTGTGATTCCCCCCAATGGAACTTGTCATCCTTCTTTGTCACGGCGGTCAATGGGGCGGCAATAGTGCTAAAGTTTTTAACAAATCGCCGATAAAAACCCGCCAGTCCAAGAAAGCTGCGCACGTCAGGAACGGATGTGGGAGTTGGCCATTGTTCGATGGCCTCAATCTTGGATTTGTCTACCTTGATGCCCTGCGAACTTACCACATAGCCTAAAAACACAAGCTCGTTAGTAAAAAAGGTGCACTTCTTGAGGTTAGCGTATAGACGCGCCTGTCGAAGTGTCTCAAGAACTAATCGTACATGCTCCAAGTGCTCATGCTCACTACGACTATAGATCAGGATGTCATCAAAGTAAACAATGACAAATTTACCAATAAAGTGTCTCAACACATGGTTCATGAGTCGCATGAAGGTGCTAGGGGCATTTGTCAAGCCAAAAGGCATGACCAACCACTCATAGAGACCATGCTTGGTTTTGAAGGCTGTCTTCCACTCATCGCCTTCCTTCATCCTAATTTGATGATAACCACTCCGCAAGTCAATTTTGGTGAAAATAATAGCTCCATCGAGCTCATCAAGCATATCATCAAGTCTGGGAATGGGATGACGATATTTGACAGTGATAGCGTTCACAGCCCGACAGTCAGTGCACATGCGCCAAGTACCGTCCTTCTTGGGAACAAGTATCACAGGTACCGCGCAAGGGCTTAGACTTTCCTTAACCCAACCCTTACTTAAGAGGCCATCAACTTGCCTTTGAAGCTCCTTGGTCTCCTCAGGGCCCATGCGGTAAGCAGGTTTGTTGGGCAATGGTGCTCCAGGGATGAGGTCGATTTGGTGTTCAATTCCCCGAATGGGTGGTACACCGTCAGGGACCTCGTCAGGAAAAACATCTTCAAATTCCTGCAAAAGAGCAACTATGCTCGAGGGCAAAGCCTTGTCGAGCTCAGCAACATCTAAGAGCACATGCTTGCAAATCATGAGAAGTATAGGCTGATTAGAGTGCACCACTTTTCGAACATCTTTAGCCTTAATAATCATGTTGTGCTTGGGCGGAGCGGCCGGTGTTTTGTCGCGTATGCCCCTAGGTGTGCTCCCTTGACCCTTGGTTGGTGGCTCAGTCGTAGACGTCACTACAAGAAAATTGGTCATCAGTGACAACTTTTCTCTGTGACGAAAAAAAGTTGTCACAAAAGTGGATCCTTTATTGACGACTTTCTAACTCGTCACAAACCTCTAATGGGAGCCAACTCATTTGTGACGACTTTTCTAAGTCGTCACTAGTAAATTCCCGCCAAGATTTAGGAAGAGCGCGGGAGTGTTTAGAACACACAATAGTGACGACATTAAGAACATCATCACTATTGCTTGGCTTATTTACGGACGACTTTTTGTTGTCGTCACTGATCACTAAAAAAAAAGTTATTAGTGACAACATTTTGTAGTGATGACAATAGGTCGTCACAAAAGGAGCTTCTTTAGTCGCGACACCTAAAGTTGTCACAATTGCATCAAAGCAACTAAATGTTTAGTGACGACCCGTTATTTTCGTCACAAACTACACTGCAAGAAATATGGTCATTAGTGACAACATTTTTTAGTGACGACAAAAGTCGTCACAAAACGTGGTTGTTTAGTGACGACAAGGAAAGTTGTCATAATTGCTCAAAGCAACTAAGTCTTCAGTGACGACCTTGAAAAAGTTGTCACTAAAATGCTCTATATAGTGACAACTTCTAATATCGTCACTGTCACTCTACCGATTCGGATTTAGTGACAAGAATTGATCGTCACTGTTTAAAGTACTTATTTCTAAGTCACTTTCATTAATTCTACTGTGCCACCCTAACTTTTGCGATTTAGCCCCAAATGTTATAAAAAATTTCATTAATTCCATTATGATACCTTAACTTTTACAATTTAGCCCCATATGTAGTACACCGATTTCTTTAATTCTATTATTACTCCCTAACTTTTGTAATTTAGCCCCATATGTAATTCACCAATTTCATTAATTCTACTATGGCACTCTAACTTTTGCAATTTAACCCCCATATGTAATACACCAATTTTATTATTTCTATTATGGCACCCTAACTTTTACAATTTAGCCCCTATTTTTTTATTAGGAAATTGCGAATGGTATCTTGATAAACTATGCATAAATATTTTATAATTTTCTCAAACTTAAGTAATAATTTGTTATAAACTCTAAAGATATATCTTTCATTACAATAGTTATAAGGCAGACAGGTCTTTTTATCAATGGAATAAGAAATTTATGCCAGATTTATCCTTTGTACTACATGCCAAGTAGTATTAGCAAAGGAATAACAAAGTACTACAAAGTAATTAACAAAATAGCCTTCAGGGAGTGTAGTTTATGGGCAAATGACCATTATCTATTCAAAGTACCAACTTTTTATGGGCATTTTACTCTCAAACATATAATTTATGATAAATTTATAAATGTTTGTAAGTAAAATTCAAAAAGTGTTACACTGATTTCTTACAAAACGAAAACTGGCAGGTTATCTTTTCAACATAAATTATTTTTTTTTAAAAAAAGAAATGGCCCATAAAATACCAACTCTTTGTGGGTTTCCTCCATTACATGAACAAATATTCTGCTCTTTATGGGCATTTCACTCCGAATCATTTAATTTATGTTAAATACATAAATGTTTGTAAGTAAAATTCAAAAAGTGTTGCACTAATATTTTTATGGAAGGGAAACTGGTAGGTTTTGTATTTAACATAAATTAAATATGTGAAAGGAAAAAAAAGAAATTACCCATAAATCTATGTCTTGCAAATGTATACTAGTAAAATAGTTTCAAACAAAATTAAACATTAAAATAAACTGTAATTTATACACATTAAAATATTTGTAATTTATACACATTTTGCAACTACTACTTTGTGTTTTCTCTGTAATGAATTTTTTAACTATTGAGAACTTAAGTTTTGTCTTGCAAATCTATACTAGTACAATAGTTTTAAACAAAATTAAACATTAAAATAAATGTTTCAAAAAGAACAAAAGTACATTTATCACTTGCGGTAATGTACCAAAATTTTCTCAACCATTATCAATATTTTCACAAAAGTATTAAAAACTAGCAATTGACAATATTAAAAACTATCAATTTAATTAATGACGACTTTTCTTGTCATTATAATCTTGAATAAATTAGTGATAACATTATGTCATCACTAAATTTTCTTTGATTTTGACTTAACAATAATGTCTTATTAATAGCATTTGATTATTTTTAATGAAAGTCTGTTATAACCATAGAATTTGACTTTCGTTATTTTCAATTAATGATGTACTTTAGTGCTGCAATTATAAAAAATTGCAGGGCTAAAATATTTGCAAATTATAAAAGTATATTTTCACTTATATGTAATTAACAAATTTTGCCACCTATATTGATGAAAATTTGTGTTTTTGTACTAAAAAATAAAGAATAATACTATAGCAATAAAATCTATGCTTCAAACCAAATTAAAAATAAAAAAAAGCATTGTGTTTTTGTAATCATTATGTGTTCTCTAATGATTTTTAACTGTTATATACTTATGAGCCTCCTTGTTAATTTAATTTTCTTGTATATGTAATAACTTCATTAGAATAAAAATAATTGAATAAATAAATAATTCATTAGTGTAAATAAACTTGTGACTACTTAACTTAGAATGATTATCAATTAATTTGATATGAAAATTTGTGCCCAAGTTTTTTGGATATTGTTTGAGTTATGGGCGAAATCATCTCCACTAGAATTATTTTAGTTGTGAATACCATTACTTCATTTTTTTATTGTGCAAGATAAAGGTTTTCAGCGGAGTTGGTAGTGGAAACGAGTTTGAGAGATTGGAGTTTGGGGACGAAGGTGAAGGTTTTAATTAGCTATAGTGGTAGGAGTGGATCCCCTTCTTCATCCACCTCTTCCACCGAGATTAACCCATCTAACTCCACTTCCTTCAACCACCAAAACGGTGGTCCTGCTCCCCACCGCATCGCTGCCGGAGCAAATAACTCCGACTCGATGCACTCCTGGTGGGAGTCCATATCAAAAGCCCGCACTCGAATCCATCTCCTCTCCACTCTTCTCCCCGAAACCTCCTCAGTTCTCTCGTTCCTTGCCGACTCCGACCGCCCTGCCCGCTCCCTCCTCCTCTCTTCCGCCGCCTATTCTTCCATCTCATCTTCCCTCTGCTCCCCTTCATCCGGCTCCGACGACGACTCTCTTTGCCTGTGGCTATACGACACCTTCCTCTCCGCTGACTCCGAACTCCGCCTCGTTGTCCTCTGCTATATCCCTCTCCTCTCCTCCTTCTATCTATCCCGCATCCACTCCTCCTCCACCACATCCGCTATCTCCCCCACCCCTAATCTGTAACATCCCGAATATTAGGAGGTTGTTTGTGAAGAAAATATTAAAGTGTATTTCTTTGGGTTGATTTAAAACCTTATTTTGGTTTAAAAGACTAGAAATCCTAATATTGTAGCCAAAAACCCTAGTTTACTTGTGACTAACCGGTTTTCCTAAATGTTTCATATTTTAATTGAAACCCTAATTTTAATTACTGGAATTGGAAAATTCCTCACGTTTTCTTAAAAATTTATTTTTATTTGAAGATTATCATTTATTAAAGCCCTACTATCCAATTATTCCATGATAAGTGTAAATAAACCTAGAAAGAAAGGTTTTACGCTTCGGTTTCAAGTTTGGAGCAAAATTAGGGTTTTCGCGATTTTTCGCCGAATGAATTTTCGGTACAGAGTAAGGATTAAATTTGGAGATTAAAAGTGACTTTTAAGTAAAAAATAATATGTGAGTAGTAGCAGTAAAATAAGGTTGGTGAATGGGAAGTAAAAACCCTAGTACGTGAGTTTTTAAGAAAAACGGCGCGAACCGGCGGGTCCCGCGCACTACCGTTTGAACGCACCACTGGACCACCACTTTCTTGCACCACAAGCTTATTGATATTTGAGCCAAAATATCTTCTTATATTACAGCTAAGGGGACCGAAATTTGTGGCTTATAAGCAAGGGGAAGAAAGAGAAAAATTAGTGGCTAAGAATTGTCCAAGTGTTAGCCAAATTGTGGTCTTAATTAACTCTAACCTTCTTACTCCTTATAAGACAAAAATCAGCTTCATTTCTCTTCATTTTCTGCTGCTAAGAGCCGAGAGAGAGAGAGAGTAAGAACAAGAGAGGAAAAACAAAACTCTTCTCCATTTCTTCTTCAATCCACCAACAAAGTGAGAAAACAAACAAAAGAAACCGATTAATCTTGTCTTTGAGTGGTTAGTTAGTGTTTGGTGGTGAAAGTTTGGAAAAGGAAAGCTTGGGGCTGCTTTTAGAGACTTCTAACCAAGGTAAGAGAACTCATCTCTCTAAGTTTTGCTTTTGATTTTGTTAAATTAAGTTAGTAGTTTGATTATAGTGGTGGAATCATGGATGATTAGCATGATTTAGAGGTTTTCCCCAATTTATTTGATGAACTAGGGGTTCTGATTTTCTGCTCAATGTGATGTATGATGTGTAAATGTTGCAATTAAGGTTATATAAGGTTGTTTAGTGGTGATTAGAACCAGAAATTTGAGGAAATTACACTTAGAGCTAAAAATTCCAGATTTCTGGAAAATTTTCCAAGCATTCTGTCCGAATTTTTATCTATATGTTAGAGGCCGATTTGGCCTTTGGTCAAAAAAGGAAAGTTGTAGAGAATGGCATTTTATAGGTGCCTACAAAATTTCAGCTCAATCGGAGCAACGCAGAACGTGAAAAGTCCAAAATACCCTTGCTGTTTTAAGAATTTCCCAGCAGTCCGTTTCTTCAGTTCAGTCCAGTTTATCACGATTTTTGATCAGGATCCATTCTGATTTAGCTCTGGGCCAAAACATAAAAGTTGTAGTGTTCTGAAGTAGCTTTAAAATGCCTCAAAGAAAACCTGATTCGGACTTGTGTACACTGAGTTAGGTCCGCTACAGCATAATGCGTTTAAACAGCCGATGAATTGGTTTCTGGTTTAGTAATCTGAGATTTTGACTAAGTTACATTAGGAAATGGACTAAGTGACCTTCATAAATGTTGTAGATTTGTGTCTTAGATTCGAAACGGCATAGGTTTCGCCTTAATCCGATAAGCGTAGCCTCGGACAAGTTATTTCCGCTTGTATACGTCAAATCTGTCTTGTGCCACATTGAATTTCTGCACTTGTACTTGATGCGGTTCTTGTTGTTATGATATTGTGAGCCTATGGAACGGCTCTTGACATAAATTGCTGATATGTATGTTGTTGGGCTGTTGTTGAAGAAAAATAATGAAGCCTAAATGGCTGGAAAATTAGGTAAACACAAAGGGCATGCTGCCCAAATTTACGCTCGAGGACTATATAAATACACTTGCGACTTGGGTCGAGTTGATATGAATAGTACTTGAACCATCTAGGGTACTTGAGTCTTCTTGTTCGAGGTATATAAGTAAGGACTTGGCCGAACTTGTACCCTTGAGAAATGAAATAATGATTGCTCAAAGTACGTTTTCCCTTGTACTTTCGACTCGCATGACCATTTCAAGTATAAATGTTACAAAGTTTTATCATTTAAAAAGTGAGCGAGTATCTCACGAGTATTCTCCAAGTGAATTTCAATTTCTTGATTCTTATTGAACGAAACGTCTAAGTTTCGAACTCTAGTCATGTTTCAAAGTTCTCAAATTGAGTTTTATCGCAGATTTGGACTCCGAACTCGGAGTATAACCTGAAAGTGACCAGTAGCACTATATCTTTTGGGTGAGTGCTTTCAAATACCGAATTGAACTTGATACTTGAACTTGATACGTGACCAATCTGATTACATGTTATATACGTGAATTGTAAGGGCAAGAGTGTACTTTATCGCACTTGCCCTTACGTGATATACTTGTTTATTGTTGCAATTGACTTGATATACTTGTTTATGATGCGCGCACTTCCTGGAATTCCAGAAACCCTGTGGCGAGTTACTCTAGTCGAGCCGGCAAGGGCTTGGTCGATTGGGTAACGAACCCTGGGTCTCTTGTATTGTCGAGTGGAGTGATATCTCCTCGACTAATCGGTATACTCGAGTATTACCACCCGTGTTCTTGAGGATTTTGGGCCCAGCTGGGGGTTGAACGGTGGACGGAGAGTCGTTTAAGTGGTGTTCTACTGGATTGGTTACTTACTTGAAAGTTGACGGAGTGTCAACTACTACGGGATCAAGCTTCTAGTAATGTAATGGGAATTTGGCTCCTGAGAGTCATCCGTATCCTTATACTTTGGAATGATTATTGTTTATTGGATTATTGTTTCTTTTGAAAAATTTTCTACATGCGCTCATTTTAAGATTGCTACTTGACGTGCTACTGTTCACATTTATGAACACTTTATGAACACTTTATGCTCGTTACTTTGCTATATCGAAAACTCGTACTTATAAATAATGGTCAATTTGCTATTTGGAACCTCACTGGGCTTTTAGCTCATTCCACTCCATTTGTTTTCCTTTCAGGGGTACGAGCGAGGTGTGAGATATGTAAAGTCTAGCATAGACTAGCTGTTTGATTTTGACTTGTACTCACGCTATTCCTCGGATGGAACATGTTGTATTTGGATTGTATTCGTTTTGATCTAGTTTGGTGTATTGAGACTTCGTACTTCGATTTCTATTAATGTAAATTATAAGCTTGAATTGGGAATGTTATTTATGGTTCATGAATGTGTGTACGTGACTTGATTGAGATAGTGAGTGAGTCCTGGCGAGAGCTGGGCAGGCGGTCCGCCGAACCCTTTGGTACGCCTTAGGGGGAGGTGGGGTCGTCACATAATCTCGCCGGCTTCGAAGCTGTCCTTCTTGTCCTCTACTCATCTGAAGTCAAGGCTCATTCGGGTATACCCGTGCTCATTTCAATCCCTGATCTCTCTCAACCTTCTCTTTATCACTCCTCTCGAAATCCCCCTTCGAATAAATCGAACCCCATTAACAATAACCCCTCGTCTCGGCCTCTAGTCGGCGTTCTATCGCCTTCTCTCGAACCCCAGATAGCGGTGAAGTCTACTAAACGAGCTTCCATTGTAGGCATTGCCCTTGATTGTTATTATAAGCAGATCTCGCAAATGCCCAGTTGGTCAAAGCTTGATTTTTGCAAATTTTCGGCAGATTGGGCAAGTCAGGATTGCCTTTGTAAATCTGATTTCGATGATTTTACTACCCAAAAATCTGATAATTTTACTGAAAGTAGCCATGGGCTTTCGGGTGACTCGAGGGGTCACAATGAGATTGAGGATGTTGTGGAAGAAATTCGGCATTTGCGAAGTGAGGGGAGGGATGACGAGTTGAGGTCACAGGGGGAGAGAATTCCGCTGCCATGGGAGTTATTACAGCCGGCATTGAGGATTTTGGGGCACTGCTTGCTAGGGCATTTGATTACAGAGGATGTGAAAGCAGCAACTTCAGTGGCAATAAGGAGCTTGTATGCTGGGCCTCCCATGACCTGAACCCGCAGGCCATTTTGGCGACTAGCAGTCTGATTTAGCTAGATAACAGGGCACGCGAGGCTGTTGCTGCAGCTGCAGCTGCCAGTGCTACCTCCAATGCTAATACACCCAGTAAGGCTAAAAAGCCTGAGATCCTTTTGGTTTCTAAGTGATATCAAAAGTGAATGAGATAATTTGCTTTAATTCTTGAATGTGAGTTTATATGTGGAATTATGTAGGTATAGGTGTAGATTATACGCGAGTAATGAGTAGCTTATTTTGAACTTGGAACTCAGCCTGAAAGTTGTGTATCATTATTACTGTGATATGAATAGGTGTTCCAATTGCTTATATTTGGACTTAAAAAAAATATAAATAAATAAATCGAATGAATATGTAAGTTTTGATGATTATGTAGTGCTCTTGGAATATGTAGTTGTAACGTAATTAGGTACAAGTATAGATTAGTATCAAAATTAAAAGAAGAAAACATATGTTTTATATGCAAACATTTTCTTATAAGAACTACAGCTACCATTTTATTCATTGTCTTCGAGCTTATAATGCACATTATCATTTCGTAGGGACATCATTGGTTTGTTATTGTCTTGCAGCTCATTATGCTGATGCTATTGGTCCCTGCTATGGAATTCCCAATTATTGTGATGTTTGGGTAAGTATATACTCCTTTCTATCTATGTTAGACTTGTTTCAAATGGTTGGGTCTTGTCAACAAAGTTTTTGTAAAAGTGACAATTTTCACTTTGTTCTAGGAGACATTTGCATATAAACAAGCTACAAGTGGTCTCTGATTTGTGTTTGATTTTCCTGCCAATTAATGAATATGATAGGAGTAATTTTCTTTTCCTTCCTTTTGGAAGTTTTTGCATGGTTTAGTTGAGTTGTTTGTGTGAGAGTAATTGATTCAGCTTCCTTTTTTTTGCATTATTGTTTGCTGACTTATTGGCCAAGAGGGCTCTCAATTAGTTTTAGGACCAAGAATTCCTTCTATAGTTTTCTAGTGCTAGTATTAGCTTCAAGTTAGCTTCTTAATGTCTCCTGCAGTCGACTGATTTTTGTTATTATTTGCAGCAATTGAACCTGTTGACAGAGGCTTCGGATTCGGATTTGGGTCTAGGATATTACAATCTACCAATCAAGCTACCATTTTCGCTTGTGGTACCCTTATACTCTCTATCTCCTCTTTGCTTCTTTTTTTCTGTTATTTATAGCCAATCCAATTCACTATAAATTTATACTTTCTAAATCATCCTAAAAATTGAAATGTTGCTATACAGCTACTAAATGCACTATGTATATAATGCATATGTAGGTGCACAGTGGTTAATGTGATTTAATAGCTAAGACTAATTACTATGATTTTTTTTGTACTTTTTTGTGTTCTTGCTCCAGTTCATGACAATCTCAAATATGGATGTGTTCCATTTTGTTTACTTTTCATTGTTGTTGTTTGGGAAGATTAAATTAACTGCCGTGTCTTCATTATGTTACTTGCTGCCCTTTTATGGACAACAAGTGATTTTCCAGCATAAGCCTATTTTCAACTATATATACTTGTCTAAATTGTGTTATGTTTGTAAATGAGACGCTCTTGTAATTTTCCAGCATATATGAGACCTTAAATTGTGACTAAGGCATATTTATTATAGATACAGTGGCTGTTGCGATTCAAAAATAGCATAAGTTATTGAACCTTAATCCTTGGTCTGTGACAATATTAACATGTAATTTGCCAAAGAATTTAGTAAATGCTTGTTACTTTTGTTTTTTTATTTAGGAAATTTGAAGGCTGTTATACGTCTTTGATATTAAGAGTTTTCTTTGTCTGTGACAATACCTGATTTTTACTCTCTATAATTGGTTCCTATGTGCATATTAAGAGCTATCTTTGCTTTTATTTTGTCTCTTATTCTGCTCTTTATGTAGTCACTATTTGGATGAGAGTTTAAATAAATGAGACTTTATTTTTTGTGAATCCTCATTTGATTTTCCTTGTCTCAAGTTTGTTTTGTCATCTACTAATAATTGTATTTTTCTATTGCAGATATATTGCACATTTTAGAGTTTTGGAAGATGAGTAGCCGAGGCTACTTATTAGCTCAAAAACTGGTTATAGTGCTATCTTATGCTTAGGAAATGTTTCGTATAACACAAAAATGTTTTGGGACTTGGATTCGTTTTGTATAGCTCCCTTGCCTTATATGATACAACTCATTCTAATACTACTTGTCAAACTCTTTATAATGTGATGTTGCACATGATTATGATATTGGAAGGATTATTATAATATTTTGGCATTTTCTATTGTAATGGGTGAATGTGTTTGTTATTCACTAAGCATTGTTGGTGGCTCCCATTTTTTTATATTACTCTAGCAAGAAATACATCAAACTACACAGTGACAAGATATTGTAACTGAATCACAATTCTCCAATGACAAGTGCCTATTGTCAGTAAATCAAATGTCTTTATTGACAACAATTGTTGTAATTGAATTAAATTCTATATTGACAACAATATGTTGTCACTGTTGAAAGGTGTTTAGTGACAACAAAATTGCTAGTAATTGGACCATATACTGATGACCATTGTTGAGTTTTAGTGACGATATTGTTTCATGCATCATTGATAAGAAGTCATGTTGTCACTAAACTTAAAGCATTTATTGATGAGAAAAGTTGTCACAAAAGCTCTTTATTCACTGACGACTTTTAAGTCATCAGTGTATACTTTTACCGACGGGCATTCAGTGACGACCCTGTGACGACCGAAAAGTTGTCAGTAAAATCTATTAGTGATGACTTTTTACTTTTTTGTGACAAGAATAGATTGTCACTAAAGGTCAAAATTCTTGTAGTGCGTGGAGCTGTCACCAGGGTCGACCGCCTTGAGTTTCCTCTTTTGACGGTCTTGTTCACACTCCCTTTGCAAAAGTAGTTGGTCCTCATAAACTTGTGCAGGTGTGAGAGGTGTAAGGACCTTACGTTTGCCATCGTGCAAAAGTGTGTACTTATTTGCTCTTCCATCGAATGTGACGTGTTTGTCGAATTGCCAGGGCCTTCCCAAAATGATATGGGTAGCATGCATTGGCACCACGTCGCACACGATTTCATCAGTGTAAGTACCAATGGAAAAGGGAATGCGTGCTTGCTTGAAGACTCGTACTTCACCATCCTCACTTAGCCATTGGAGGCGGTAAGGGTGTGGATGCCGGGTAGTGGTGAGTCCTAGACTTTCAACCATGAGCAAGCTGGCCACGTTCGTGCAACTCCCACCGTCGACGATGAGACTACACACTTTGTCGCCTACCTTACAGCGGGTGTAGAATAGGTTTTCGCGTTGTAGCTGCTCGTCCTCTTTGACGCGGGCGGTTAACACTCGTCGTGCTACCAAGCAACCTACTTCGCCACGTGTAGGCGAGCATGCCTCCCCAGCTGGCTCTACTTCTAGGCAGTCGTCTTCGACCAGTTCGGGCATGTCCTCACATTCGTCATCATCCGACACGATTTCGCCAGTGTGAGTGATCAGCATTACCCGTTGGTTTGGACATTGAGATTGAATATGCCCAAACCCTTGGCACTTAAAACACTTGATGTCCCTACTCTTAGCTTTAGGAGTCTCTTGCGGTGCCTTTGAGGTAGACCTGGACACATCAGAAACCTTGTTAGGTGTAGAATAGGCATTACGGGTAGAAGCATTACCTTGGAAGCGGTTAGAATAGGTTGGTGTTGTCGCATTTCCAACTTCGTGGGTCACTCTTCGTGGTTGGTTGCCTTTCCACGAGGTGGTGGTAGGAGATTGGAAAGTACGGGCTCCCCGTCTTAATTTCTTCCCCCGTTCGGCCTTAATGGCGAGTTCTAGAAGGTCGTGCATGTCCAAATAATGTTGAAGCTCCAAGGCATCCTGAAGGTCAGGATTGAGACCCCTAAGAAACCTAGCCATTGTGGCTTCGTTGTCTTCTTGAATGTTGGCCCTCATCATGGCCATCTCGATTTCCTTGTGGTAATCCTCCACACTCATGTTGCCTTGCGTGAGTGTTTGAAGCTTAGAGTGGAGATCACGATTGTAGTAGCTAGGAACAAATCGCTTGCGCATTAGTGCCTTGAGCGCCAAGTCCGGACACGTGGTTCTCCCATCCTCCTCCTCGTGGTCCTCACTTGGTCCCACCAGACTAGTGCGTAGTCGGTGAACTCGACGGTGGCAACCTTCACTTTTTGCTCCTCGCTATAGTCATAGCAGTCGAAGACCATCTCGATACGGCCTTCCCACTCCAAGTAAGCCTCAGGGTCACTTTTGCCCTTGAATGCGGGAACTTGAATTTTAAGCCCCTTGATTTCGTTTTTGGGCATGTCCCTTGTAGGCCTCTCGGGTCGTTCCTCATCCTCACTAGCGGAGTAGTCTTCGCCATTTGTTTCTTTGGTGCCATGGTTACTCCGGTTATGGGACCTAGAACGAGAGCCTCGCGTAAGGCTCCTAGACAACTCCTCAAAACGAGTGTGTAACGTCTCCATTTGTTGCTCACTGATTCGTTTGAGCTCATGCCTCATGGCGGTGAACAATAGAGAGTAGTCTTTTGATGGTGGTTGTTGATCTTGCTCCATGTCTCTTTTGTGCCCCTGCAAAGGTTAGTAACAAGCAAGAAAGTGCAAATATAATCCTCACTTCACTCCCTGAGTGTATCTCTCGCGCTCGTGTATAGTGCTCAAGTCACTCTATAAAACTTACCAAGTACCTTACCTGTTGGTTTAGGTAGTTGAGTAATGTTGCTCGAGTCCAATAATTGTCTCCAACTTTTCCCACAAGAGTAAACAAGAGTGAAGGATGCAAGTGGATGATATTTTGGTGTAGGAAAGGACGGTTTTGGAAGGCTTAAAGGTGGTGGACAGATTTGGAAATATTGCCAAGAAAGGAAACTCTAAGAATTCCTAAGATGTAGGAGTGGTTTCCTAAAAAGGATGATAAAATATAGGAGGATATCCTAAAATGGAGGAGAAAGTGTAGGAAGGTGTCCAAGTGTTATCCAAGTGTGGTACTTAGTCTCCTAAACTAAGTTAGAAAACAAGTTAGAGTTGGTAATCCCCTTGAAGTCCTTCTTTAAGCAACTTCGAATCCCCCCCCAAACAGATTCGGTTCCCTCTCTCTCCTTTTACCGCAATTTTCCAGAAATCTTCCCTTTATTCCCTTCCCAAAGTCGGCTAAAAGAACCCTTATAACCCCCCCCTTGAGCAGCCGCACACTTTGCTCACAACACCAACCAGATTTGGAACTCTGAAATTTCCAGATTTCCTCCTCTTTGAAGGCCTTCCCAAAGTCGGTTATACTCCCTATAAGACTCCCTCTTCACAGCCGCAATTTACCCAAACAATTCGGCTCTCCCTCTACTCCAAGAACAAGAAGTTCGGCCCTCTCTCCTTCAAGGCAGATTCGGTTCTTGTGACTCCAGAAGTTAACTCTTGTGATTCCAGAAATTAACTCTTGTGATTCCAGAAATTCGGCTCTAATGGACTCCCAAGGGCATGCGAGTGATGCTACTGAAGAATCTCCCAAGAAATTCACCCCTCAACCAAGAAAGCCACGTATGGATGCAAGGGCTTACAAGAAACTCTTTGTGCGAAGGGAAGTGCAAGTGTTTAAAGTTCAAGATAATCAAGAACCTCAAACAAAGGTTGCTCAAGTGATCAAGGCTCAAGATAACCAAGAATTTCAAGAAGAGGTTGGCCAAAACTTTTGAATTCCTTTTCTTTTCTTGATGTAATTTTCTGGTTGGCCAAAAACTTTTGAATTCTTTTCTTTTCTTGATGTAATTTTCTGGTTTGAAACAAGAAATAACAAGACAGATTTGACAATAAAGAGTTACGGCTTCCTTCTTGGTTTCTTGTTGGCCGAATGTTCTTCTTGTTTCCCTCTTGCCTTTTGCGTTTCTGTTTTTTTTTTTTTTTTTTTTTTTTAACTTAACAACTGCAACTAAACCTGGACGGAAGAAAGGTTCACAAACCAGATTTCTGGGCAGCTCTACGTACTACAACTAATCAGCCAAAAACTCCAAGATTTCCCAAGAACTCCCAAGAACTTCAAGATTTAATTCCAAGAACTCAAGAAACCCTAGATGGTTGTAGTTTCCTTCAAGATTCTCAACTCCAACAAGTTTTAACCCCAAATCAGTTTAGACAAGATAAGTAAACAACTTGAATAAGCTACTAAGATTTGGACAGATTTGGCCACAAGGCAAAGCCCTAGCCGCAACTTGGAACCCTAGCCGCAACTTGCTTCTTCTTTTTTTTTTTATTTTTTTGCAGATTCGGCAAGGCTAATTGCTGGGCAGAATGGATGTCACTAGAGTATGAAATCTGGGCAGATTGGGACTATCGACAATAACACACAACTGTCCAGAAATTGACGCGACAAACAACGAGAACTAGCGGACAGAATTTTTTTTTCTCTTTGACAAGCGATGCAAACAGATTTTGTGTGTTTTGTTTTTTTTTTTACTAACAAAGCAGCAACGGACAGACTTGAAGACACAAACGGACGGACTCAATTAATAAAAGCAATGACCAGAATTTCTAGACATCAAACGAAAGGAAACGGCACAACAAAATACCAAAGCTAGCGAACAGAATTTTTTTTTAACAAGGCAGCGGAATTAATGAAAACTAAGACACAACTACGGATATAACGGAAGATACCTCCACCAAAGCTCTGAAGCCAACTGATACGCTCCTCGATCCACGGTCGAGACACGTAGCACGTTTGCCCAAGGATCTAGCGGGGATGTCCTACGCTTGGTGTGCGGAACCTCTAACCAAACGGACAACACGATTTGATTTGAAGGTGGTAGACGACACTCCGATGAAGGTGAATACTCCAGGGGAATAGGTCGGATGAACAATCAAGGACAGGACGCGAGATTGCTCAATAACCCTTGCCAAGCAAGTTAAAAGGCTCGAATTCTCTTTGAAAGAAAACGAATGCACTGAGAATTTTATTCATCAAAAACTAAGTTTTAACCTTACAAGACTAGCCTATTTATAGGCTTAATGAAATAACAAAACCCTAAAGAAACCTAAAGGGGAGGTCGGCTACCTTGTCATCAAGGTGGGCCGGCCCATGCCTTCTACGAACAACGAATCCAACTAAATTGAAAACAATGACTAAGGCCCTACTCGGCCGCTTCGTAAGGAGGCCCACTGGGGTCTTCTTGGGCTTGGACCAAAGTGTAAGTTGCTTGATTGACCCTCTCCAAGCCTTCAATATCTCTATAGGCTCCATGTTGATCGTGGACAGCTCGAACAAGGGCTTGGAGTGATTCCTTGAAGAGCTTGGCCCGTGCACGTGTGACTGGGCCCAATGGAACTTGGACTGGGCCCTGGCCCTGGTTCACATCAGGGCCGATTGTTTGACTCCAATAACTAATAAACTATTAATTAAAACACGACTAACAAACCAACTAACAACTAATGACTCGATAATGATCAAAACCAACTAACAACTCATACGACTAACAATGCTAACATTCCTAGTGCTCGGCCCAAGTAGCTAAGGCCGCGCTTGATGCTTCCTTGACTTGGATCAATGTGTAGATGCCTTGATTAGCAACTTCCAAGCCTTCAATGTTCCTATGGAAGCCTTGAGTCAAGGCCGCCATCCGTGCACACATCAGTCCCCTCCACTTGAGAAGGATTTGTCCTCAAATCTGGATGGAAATGAATGATACTAGCAAGAGTTGGAGTACGAAACCTCAAATCTAATGCCACCACATATTGGCCCTCTTAGATTGAATGATACTTGCATACGTCATGATTATTATAATGGTCTCTTGATCAGTTTGAAAATGCTCACAGCCAGCCAAGAAAAACTCATGGCTTTACTCCAATGACTCCTCGAAGATAACGCATATAGCTTCGGTTACATCTTTTTGGATCCTCCAAAATGCAACTGATATAATGAAGAACACTTTGAACACGTTCAACTGCATTAGACTGATCATCACTTGGAACACTTGTTGCAAAAGGGTAAGAAGGCATAGGACAAGATTCAAGCGCAAGAACCCCCATTGAAACTCCATTACTCCTCCCAACAAGCAAAACAGACTCATGGGTGAAGTTAAATACCAATGGATCGTAAAGGGATACAACACTTAAGAGGCAAACTTCATGAAGATTCTGATACTCACCAATGGAGTTAGGGATGGAGCATGCCATGATCAACTCATTCTCTCCTTGCTTAACCTGCGACAAAGCAACTACTCCCGAAGGCAATGCCCTATCGAGTTCATCAACATTCAAGAGTACATGTTTGCAAATCATGAGTAATACAGGCTGATCAGAATTCACACATTTCCTAACTTCCTTAGCCTTGATTATCATGTTTTGCTTCCTAGTGCTTGATTTAATCAGTGTATGACCCTTGGCCGAATGCTCATTTGTGGAAGTGGAGCAATTTCCAGATTCGGCCGTCTTTTGTTTCCTCTTTTGTCGGTCTAAGTCACATTCTCGTTCCATTGTGCAAGAGAGTGTACTTATTAGATCTACCATCAAAAGTGACATGCTTATCAAATTGCCAGGGTCTTCCTAAAATTACATGGGTAGCATGCATGGGGACAACATCACAAACAACTTCGTCAATGTGGTTGCCAATGGAGAAAGGAAGACGTACCTGTTTGTAGACACGTACTTCACCATCTTCGCTTAGCCATTGTAGTCGGTACGGGTGTGGATGTCTAGTCGTTGGAAGTCCCAAGCTCTCTACCATGGGCAAACTTGCTACATTGGTGCAACTACTACCATCAATGATGAGACTGCACACTTTGTCACTTCCAACTCCCGAAAGAACAATTCGGTTGGAAACCTTTTGTACGGTTGGAAGGTAGGCTATTAAAGACCCACCCACGTTAGCCTTAACTTGCAAGCACAAGGTCAAGCTCGGATTTTCTGTTCAAACACACCCAAGGAAGGCAGTTTCGGATGTTTGTTCAAGACAATAGCAACTAGATGGAATCTCAACAACGTGACGCAATCAACCCTCCTCAGGCTCCCCCCCAATGGGTTACCCAAGATATTCCCTAGATAGAAGCAAAGACTCCAAGAAAGCCTTTCACCAATGCTCGAGAGTACAAGAAATTGTTCGCTAGACGGACGAAACAAATTTCCAAGAATCAAGAGGTTCAAGAACTTCAAGAAGTAGTAGTGGACCGAAACTTTTGAAATTTTTTTTTCCTTTTTGTAGTCTTGGATACAAGATGTAATCCGTGATTGATTTTGGCAATAAACTTCGGACTTTCTTTCTTGTTTTTCGTTTCTTTTTTTTTTTTGACTTATACGAACAACACAACACAAGCTTGGCCGATTGGACTATTTTCCGGATTTGGTTCAGCCAATTCACACGCACAAGGAATCTTCAAGAACTTCAAGATCCTTCAAGAACTTTCAAGGAAGTTATCAAGAACTTCAAGAATTTCAAGATTGTGGTCGAGAAACTCAAGATTCTTGTAGGTTCTCTCAAGATTCACAAATACCAACAAGTTTCACCACAATTCAGATTTGAAAAACCAAGTAAACAAGTTGGATAACTCAAAACAATGATACCAGAAATTATGGACAGCAATAGACAAGCCAACGATGGAATTCAAGGCACTATGGACGGAACTAGAAGACGCACTTGGACAGATTTGTGGACACAATTATGGGGAGATTCAAGACAACGAACCAACACAAGAACGGACAGAATATTGACGACTCGCGACAGGGTACAAACACGGACAGAAATTCGGCGCAACAAGGGAATAAACTCGGACAGATTTGACACATAAGTAAAATCCAACTACGGCCCGATTGCAAAACACAATGATTGAACACAAAACGGACAGAAATTGACGACGCCAATGGCAAAACAACTTCGGACAGATTTGTGAACAACGAAGAAACAACTAGCGATGCAACAAACAAACAAGACAGCGAAAAAATAGGAACCCTAAAACGAACTAGACAAGAACAAGTACGAGGATATAACGACTTGATACCTCAACCAGCTCTGAAGCCAACTGATACGTTCCTCGGTCAACTCGTTCCGAGACACGTAGCACGATTGCCCAAGGACCTAGAGGGATACTCAACCGTTTGGATTACGGAACCTAGAACCAAGAGGGACGACTCAACTCGATTCAAGGCGGTAGAACGGCGACTCCAATTGAGGTGGTTACTCAAGTAGATAGGCCGGATGAACAACCAAGGACGTCACGCGTGATTGTTCAAATAACCCTTGCCAAGCAAGTAGGAATGTACTCTCGAAATTGTAAGAGAACAAATTGAAATTTTATTATCAAAAGTGTCTAACCTTTGCTGGTACAAAAGGCGCCTTTTTATAGGCTAGAAACCTTTGTAGTCAAGGATTGGCGGCCCACCAACCTAAACTAGAAAAGGAGATCGATCCACTCTTGAACATGAGTGGGCCGATTGTTTGACTCCAATAACTAATAAACTATTAATTAAAACACGACTAACAAACCAACTAACAACTAATGACTCGATAATGATCAAAACCAACTAACAACTCATACGACTAACAATGCTAACATTCCTAGTTCTCGGCCCAAGTAGCTAAGGCCGCGCTTGATGCTTCCTTGACTTGGATCAATGTGTAGATGCCTTGATTAGCAACTTCCAAGCCTTCAATGTTCCTATGGAAGCCTTGAGTCAAGGCCGCCATCCGTGCACACATCAGTCCCCTCCACTTGAGAAGGATTTGTCCTCAAATCTGGATGGAAATGAATGATACTAGCAAGAGTTGGAGTACGAAACCTCAAATCTAATGCCACCACATATTGGCCCTCTTAGATTGAATGATACTTGCATACGTCATGATTATTATAATGCGGTGCACATGTCTCTTGGTCAGTTTGAAAATGCTCACAGCCAGCCAAGAAAAACTCATGGCTTTACTCCAATGACTCCTCGAAGATAACGCATATAGCTTCGGTTACATCTTTTTGGATCCTCCAAAATGCAACTGATATAATGAAGAACACTTTGAACACGTTCAACTGCATTAGACTGATCATCACTTGGAACACTTGTTGCAAAAGGGTAAGAAGGCATAGGACAAGATTCAAGCGCAAGAACCCCCATTGAAACTCCATTACTCCTCCCAACAACCAAAACAGACTCATGGGTGAAGTTAAATACCAATGGATCGTAAAGGGATACAACACTTAAGAGGCAAACTTCATGAAGATTCTGATACTCACCAATGGAGTTAGGGATGGAGCATGCCATGATCAACTCATTCTCTCCTTGCTTAACCTGCGACAAAGCAACTACTCCCGAAGGCAATGCCCTATCGAGTTCATCAACATTCAAGAGTACATGTTTGCAAATCATGAGTAATACAGGCTGATCAGAATTCACACATTTCCTAACTTCCTTAGCCTTGATTATCATGTTTTGCTTCCTAGTGCTTGATTTAATCAGTGTATGACCCTTGGCCGAATGCTCATTTGTGGAAGTGGAGCAATTTCCAGATTCGGCCGTCTTTTGTTTCCTCTTTTGTCGGTCTAAGTCACATTCTCGTTCCATTGTGCAAGAGAGTGTACTTATTAGATCTACCATCAAAAGTGACATGCTTATCAAATTGCCAGGGTCTTCCTAAAATTACATGGGTAGCATGCATGGGGACAACATCACAAACAACTTCGTCAATGTGGTTGCCAATGGAGAAAGGAAGACGTACCTGTTTGTAGACACGTACTTCACCATCTTCGCTTAGCCATTGTAGTCGGTACGGGTGTGGATGTCTAGTCGTTGGAAGTCCCAAGCTCTCTACCATGGGCAAACTTGCTACATTGGTGCAACTACTACCATCAATGATGAGACTGCACACTTTGTCACTTCCAACTCCCGAAAGAACAATTCGGTTGGAAACCTTTTGTACGGTTGGAAGGTAGGCTATTAAAGACCCACCCACGTTAGCCTTAACTTGCAAGCACAAGGTCAAGCTCGGATTTTCTGTTCAAACACACCCAAGGAAGGCAGTTTCGGATGTTTGTTCAAGACAATAGCAACTAGATGGAATCTCAACAACGTGACGCAATCAACCCTCCTCAGGCTCCCCCCCAATGGGTTACCCAAGATATTCCCTAGATAGAAGCAAAGACTCCAAGAAAGCCTTTCACCAATGCTCGAGAGTACAAGAAATTGTTCGCTAGACGGACGAAACAAATTTCCAAGAATCAAGAGGTTCAAGAACTTCAAGAAGTAGTAGTGGACCGAAACTTTTGAAATTTTTTTTTCCTTTTTGTAGTCTTGGATACAAGATGTAATCCGTGATTGATTTTGGCAATAAACTTCGGACTTTCTTTCTTGTTTTTCGTTTCTTTTTTTTTTTGACTTATACGAACAACACAACACAAGCTTGGCCGATTGGACTATTTTCCGGATTTGGTTCAGCCAATTCACACGCACAAGGAATCTTCAAGAACTTCAAGATCCTTCAAGAACTTTTCAAGGAAGTTATCAAGAACTTCAAGAATTTCAAGATTGTGGTCGAGAAACTCAAGATTCTTGTAGGTTCTCTCAAGATTCACAAATACCAACAAGTTTCACCACAATTCAGATTTGAAAAACCAAGTAAACAAGTTGGATAACTCAAAACAATGATACCAGAAATTATGGACAGCAATAGACAAGCCAACGATGGAATTCAAGGCACTATGGACGGAACTAGAAGACGCACTTGGATAGATTTGTGGACACAATTATGGGGAGATTCAAGACAACGAACCAACACAAGAACGGACAGAATATTGATGACTCGCGACAGGGTACAAACACGGACAGAAATTCGGCGCAACAAGGGAATAAACTCGGACAGATTTGACACATAAGTAAAATCCAACTACGGCCCGATTGGAAAACACAATGATTGAACACAAAACGGACAGAAATTGACGACGCCAATGGCAAAACAACTTCGGACAGATTTGTGAACAACGAAGAAACAACTAGCGATGCAACAAACAAACAAGACAGCGGAAAAATAGGAACCCTAAAACGAACTAGACAAGAACAAGTACGAGGATATAACGACTTGATACCTCAACCAGCTCTGAAGCCAACTGATACGTTCCTCGGTCAACTCGTTCCGAGACACGTAGCACGATTGCCCAAGGACCTAGAGGGATACTCAACCGTTTGGATTACGGAACCTAGAACCAAGAGGGACGACTCAACTCGATTCAAGGCGGTAGAACGGCGACTCCAATTGAGGTGGTTACTCAAGTAGATAGGCCGGATGAACAACCAAGGACGTCACGCGTGATTGCTCAAATAACCCTTGCCAAGCAAGTAGGAATGTACTCTCGAAATTGTAAGAGAACAAATTGAAATTTTATTATCAAAAGTGTCTAACCTTTGCTGGTACAAAAGGCGCCTTTTTATAGGCTAGAAACCTTTGTGGTCAAGGATTGGCGGCCCACCAACCTAAACTAGAAAAGGAGCTTGATCCACTCTTGAACATGAGTAGGCCTGATACGCTCCTCGATCCACGGTCGAGACACGTAGCACGTTTGCCCAAGGATCTAGCGGGGATGTCCTACGCTTGGTGTGCGGAACCTCTAACCAAACGGACAACACGATTTGATTTGAAGGTGGTAGACGACACTCCGATGAAGGTGAATACTCCAGGGGAATAGGTCGGATGAACAATCAAGGACAGGACGCGAGATTGCTCAATAACCCTTGCCAAGCAAGTTAAAAGGCTCGAATTCTCTTTGAAAGAAAACGAATGCACTGAGAATTTTATTCATCAAAAACTAAGTTTTAACCTTACAAGACTAGCCTATTTATAGGCTTAATGAAATAACAAAACCCTAAAGAAACCTAAAGGGGAGGTCGGCTACCTTGTCATCAAGGTGGGCCGGCCCATGCCTTCTACGAACAACGAATCCAACTAAATTGAAAACAATGACTAAGGCCCTACTCGGCCGCTTCGTAAGGAGGCCCACTGGGGTCTTCTTGGGCTTGGACCAAAGTGTAAGTTGCTTGATTGACCCTCTCCAAGCCTTCAATATCTCTATAGGCTCCATGTTGATCGTGGACAGCTCGAACAAGGGCTTGGAGTGATTCCTTGAAGAGCTTGGCCCGTGCACGTGTGACTGGGCCCAATGGAACTTGGACTGGGCCCTGGCCCTGGTTCACATCAGTCCCCTCCTCTTGAGAAGGATTTGCCCTCAAATCTGGATCCTCCTCACCAAGAAACGGGCTCAAGTCCGCGACATTGAAGGTCGCGCTAACATTGTACTCCCCAGGTAGCTCCAATTTGTATGCGTTGTCATTGACCCGTTGGAGTACACGAAAAGGTCCATCCCCTCTGGGGGATAATTTGCTTTGTCGCTGCTTGGGGAACCTCTCTTTGCGTAAGTGTAACCAAACCCAATCACCAGGCTCGAAAATCATTTTGCGGCGGTGCTTGTTAGCCTGCTGGGTGTATTGCTGAGTACGCCTTTCAATGTTTGCTCGAGCGGCTTCATGTAACCTGCGTACAAAATCGGCCTTCTTTTTCCCATCTAAGCTTGTGTGCTCAGAGGAAGGTAAGGGTACTAAATCAAGAGGGGTCAGCGGGTTAAAGCCATAAACAATCTCAAAAGGTGAGTAGTGTGTAGCACTGTGAACAACTCGATTGTAGGCGAATTCAACATGAGGCAAACACTCTTCCCAAGTCTTAAGATTCTTTTTAATCAATGCCCGAAGTAGTGTGCCGAGTGTGCGATTGACAACTTCAGTTTGTCCATCGCTTTGTGGATGACTGGTGGTGGAGAATAGTAACCGAGTGCCAAGTTTAGACCACAGAGTCTTCCAAAAGTAACTTAGGAATTTCACATCCCTATCACTAACAATGGTCCTAGGCATACCATGCAGACGGACAATTTCCTTGAAGAATAGAGTAGCAATATGAGATGCATCATCAGTTTTGTGACAGGGGATAAAATGAGCCATCTTAGAAAACCTATCAACCACCACAAATATAGAATCATTACCCCTTGGTGATCGAGGCAAACCTAGTATAAAGTCCATAGACAAGTCAACCCAGGGATGGTGAGGGATAGGTAACGGGGTATATAAGCCATGTGGGTTTGTCTTGGACTTAGCTTTGTGACAAGTAGCACACCTACCAACCATGCGTTCAACATCCCTACGCATATGGGGCCAGTAAAAGTGCTCTTGTAACATAGCCAGAGTCTTGGCAATGCCAAAGTGGCCCATGAGACCACTACTATGTGCCTCGCGAATCAAAAGATCACGAATGGAAGAGTTAGGCACACATAGTTTATCTACATGGAATAGGAATCCATCATGCAAAAAGTACTTTCCCTGTGGATTCTTAACACACACAGCATAGATAGCACCAAAGTCATGATCATTGGTGTAGAGGTCTTTCACCATTTCGAACCCAAGTAACTTGGCATCAAGACAGACAAGTAAGGAGTGTCTACGTGACAAAGCATCAGCGACCACATTCGTCTTGCCAGTCTTGTACTTAATCACATAGGAGAAGGTGTCAATGAAGCTTACCCATTTGGCATGGCGCTTGCTTAGCTTGGGTTGGCCTTTGAGGTACTTCAATGACTCGTGATCAGTGTGGATCACGAACTCCCGAGGCCGAAGGTAGTGTTGCCAGGTCTCCAAGGCCCTCACTAAGGCGTACAACTCCTTGTCGTACGTGGGGTAGTTCAGTGCAGCTCCTCCCAATTTCTCGATAAAGAAGGCACACGGCCTCTTGTCTTGCATGAGGACTGCTCCAATACCTACACCAGAAGCATCACAGTCAATTTCAAACGTCTTATTAAAGTTTGGTAATGCTAACACAGGTGCATGTGTGAGTGTGTCCTTAAGGGCGAGAAACGCTTGTTCTTGTGATTCCCCCCAATGGAACTTGTCATCCTTCTTTGTCACGGCGGTCAATGGGGCGGCAATAGTGCTAAAGTTTTTAACAAATCGCCGATAAAAACCCGCCAGTCCAAGAAAGCTGCGCACGTCAGGAACGGATGTGGGAGTTGGCCATTGTTCGATGGCCTCAATCTTGGATTTGTCTACCTTGATGCCCTGCGAACTTACCACATAGCCTAAAAACACAAGCTCGTTAGTAAAAAAGGTGCACTTCTTGAGGTTAGCGTATAGACGCGCCTGTCGAAGTGTCTCAAGAACTAATCGTACATGCTCCAAGTGCTCATGCTCACTACGACTATAGATCAGGATGTCATCAAAGTAAACAATGACAAATTTACCAATAAAGTGTCTCAACACATGGTTCATGAGTCGCATGAAGGTGCTAGGGGCATTTGTCAAGCCAAAAGGCATGACCAACCACTCATAGAGACCATGCTTGGTTTTGAAGGCTGTCTTCCACTCATCGCCTTCCTTCATCCTAATTTGATGATAACCACTCCGCAAGTCAATTTTGGTGAAAATAATAGCTCCATCGAGCTCATCAAGCATATCATCAAGTCTGGGAATGGGATGACGATATTTGACAGTGATAGCGTTCACAGCCCGACAGTCAGTGCACATGCGCCAAGTACCGTCCTTCTTGGGAACAAGTATCACAGGTACCGCGCAAGGGCTTAGACTTTCCTTAACCCAACCCTTACTTAAGAGGCCATCAACTTGCCTTTGAAGCTCCTTGGTCTCCTCAGGGCCCATGCGGTAAGCAGGTTTGTTGGGCAATGGTGCTCCAGGGATGAGGTCGATTTGGTGTTCAATTCCCCGAATGGGTGGTACACCGTCAGGGACCTCGTCAGGAAAAACATCTTCAAATTCCTGCAAAAGAGCAACTATGCTCGAGGGCAAAGCCTTGTCGAGCTCAGCAACATCTAAGAGCACATGCTTGCAAATCATGAGAAGTATAGGCTGATTAGAGTGCACCACTTTTCGAACATCTTTAGCCTTAATAATCATGTTGTGCTTGGGCGGAGCGGCCGGTGTTTTGTCGCGTATGCCCCTAGGTGTGCTCCCTTGACCCTTGGTTGGTGGCTCAGTCGTAGACGTCACTACAAGAAAATTGGTCATCAGTGACAACTTTTCTCTGTGACGAAAAAAAGTTGTCACAAAAGTGGATCCTTTATTGACGACTTTCTAACTCGTCACAAACCTCTAATGGGAGCCAACTCATTTGTGACGACTTTTCTAAGTCGTCACTAGTAAATTCCCGCCAAGATTTAGGAAGAGCGCGGGAGTGTTTAGAACACACAATAGTGACGACATTAAGAACATCATCACTATTGCTTGGCTTATTTACGGACGACTTTTTGTTGTCGTCACTGATCACTAAAAAAAAAGTTATTAGTGACAACATTTTGTAGTGATGACAATAGGTCGTCACAAAAGGAGCTTCTTTAGTCGCGACACCTAAAGTTGTCACAATTGCATCAAAGCAACTAAATGTTTAGTGACGACCCGTTATTTTCGTCACAAACTACACTGCAAGAAATATGGTCATTAGTGACAACATTTTTTAGTGACGACAAAAGTCGTCACAAAACGTGGTTGTTTAGTGACGACAAGGAAAGTTGTCATAATTGCTCAAAGCAACTAAGTCTTCAGTGACGACCTTGAAAAAGTTGTCACTAAAATGCTCTATATAGTGACAACTTCTAATATCGTCACTGTCACTCTACCGATTCGGATTTAGTGACAAGAATTGATCGTCACTGTTTAAAGTACTTATTTCTAAGTCACTTTCATTAATTCTACTGTGCCACCCTAACTTTTGCGATTTAGCCCCAAATGTTATAAAAAATTTCATTAATTCCATTATGATACCTTAACTTTTACAATTTAGCCCCATATGTAGTACACCGATTTCTTTAATTCTATTATTACTCCCTAACTTTTGTAATTTAGCCCCATATGTAATTCACCAATTTCATTAATTCTACTATGGCACTCTAACTTTTGCAATTTAACCCCCATATGTAATACACCAATTTTATTATTTCTATTATGGCACCCTAACTTTTACAATTTAGCCCCTATTTTTTTATTAGGAAATTGCGAATGGTATCTTGATAAACTATGCATAAATATTTTATAATTTTCTCAAACTTAAGTAATAATTTGTTATAAACTCTAAAGATATATCTTTCATTACAATAGTTATAAGGCAGACAGGTCTTTTTATCAATGGAATAAGAAATTTATGCCAGATTTATCCTTTGTACTACATGCCAAGTAGTATTAGCAAAGGAATAACAAAGTACTACAAAGTAATTAACAAAATAGCCTTCAGGGAGTGTAGTTTATGGGCAAATGACCATTATCTATTCAAAGTACCAACTTTTTATGGGCATTTTACTCTCAAACATATAATTTATGATAAATTTATAAATGTTTGTAAGTAAAATTCAAAAAGTGTTACACTGATTTCTTACAAAACGAAAACTGGCAGGTTATCTTTTCAACATAAATTATTTTTTTTTAAAAAAAGAAATGGCCCATAAAATACCAACTCTTTGTGGGTTTCCTCCATTACATGAACAAATATTCTGCTCTTTATGGGCATTTCACTCCGAATCATTTAATTTATGTTAAATACATAAATGTTTGTAAGTAAAATTCAAAAAGTGTTGCACTAATATTTTTATGGAAGGGAAACTGGTAGGTTTTGTATTTAACATAAATTAAATATGTGAAAGGAAAAAAAAGAAATTACCCATAAATCTATGTCTTGCAAATGTATACTAGTAAAATAGTTTCAAACAAAATTAAACATTAAAATAAACTGTAATTTATACACATTAAAATATTTGTAATTTATACACATTTTGCAACTACTACTTTGTGTTTTCTCTGTAATGAATTTTTTAACTATTGAGAACTTAAGTTTTGTCTTGCAAATCTATACTAGTACAATAGTTTTAAACAAAATTAAACATTAAAATAAATGTTTCAAAAAGAACAAAAGTACATTTATCACTTGCGGTAATGTACCAAAATTTTCTCAACCATTATCAATATTTTCACAAAAGTATTAAAAACTAGCAATTGACAATATTAAAAACTATCAATTTAATTAATGACGACTTTTCTTGTCATTATAATCTTGAATAAATTAGTGATAACATTATGTCATCACTAAATTTTCTTTGATTTTGACTTAACAATAATGTCTTATTAATAGCATTTGATTATTTTTAATGAAAGTCTGTTATAACCATAGAATTTGACTTTCGTTATTTTCAATTAATGATGTACTTTAGTGCTGCAATTATAAAAAATTGCAGGGCTAAAATATTTGCAAATTATAAAAGTATATTTTCACTTATATGTAATTAACAAATTTTGCCACCTATATTGATGAAAATTTGTGTTTTTGTACTAAAAAATAAAGAATAATACTATAGCAATAAAATCTATGCTTCAAACCAAATTAAAAATAAAAAAAAGCATTGTGTTTTTGTAATCATTATGTGTTCTCTAATGATTTTTAACTGTTATATACTTATGAGCCTCCTTGTTAATTTAATTTTCTTGTATATGTAATAACTTCATTAGAATAAAAATAATTGAATAAATAAATAATTCATTAGTGTAAATAAACTTGTGACTACTTAACTTAGAATGATTATCAATTAATTTGATATGAAAATTTGTGCCCAAGTTTTTTGGATATTGTTTGAGTTATGGGCGAAATCATCTCCACTAGAATTATTTTAGTTGTGAATACCATTACTTCATTTTTTTATTGTGCAAGATAAAGGTTTTCAGCGGAGTTGGTAGTGGAAACGAGTTTGAGAGATTGGAGTTTGGGGACGAAGGTGAAGGTTTTAATTAGCTATAGTGGTAGGAGTGGATCCCCTTCTTCATCCACCTCTTCCACCGAGATTAACCCATCTAACTCCACTTCCTTCAACCACCAAAACGGTGGTCCTGCTCCCCACCGCATCGCTGCCGGAGCAAATAACTCCGACTCGATGCACTCCTGGTGGGAGTCCATATCAAAAGCCCGCACTCGAATCCATCTCCTCTCCACTCTTCTCCCCGAAACCTCCTCAGTTCTCTCGTTCCTTGCCGACTCCGACCGCCCTGCCCGCTCCCTCCTCCTCTCTTCCGCCGCCTATTCTTCCATCTCATCTTCCCTCTGCTCCCCTTCATCCGGCTCCGACGACGACTCTCTTTGCCTGTGGCTATACGACACCTTCCTCTCCGCTGACTCCGAACTCCGCCTCGTTGTCCTCTGCTATATCCCTCTCCTCTCCTCCTTCTATCTATCCCGCATCCACTCCTCCTCCACCACATCCGCTATCTCCCCCACCCCTAATCTGTAACATCCCGAATATTAGGAGGTTGTTTGTGAAGAAAATATTAAAGTGTATTTCTTTGGGTTGATTTAAAACCTTATTTTGGTTTAAAAGACTAGAAATCCTAATATTGTAGCCAAAAACCCTAGTTTACTTGTGACTAACCGGTTTTCCTAAATGTTTCATATTTTAATTGAAACCCTAATTTTAATTACTGGAATTGGAAAATTCCTCACGTTTTCTTAAAAATTTATTTTTATTTGAAGATTATCATTTATTAAAGCCCTACTATCCAATTATTCCATGATAAGTGTAAATAAACCTAGAAAGAAAGGTTTTACGCTTCGGTTTCAAGTTTGGAGCAAAATTAGGGTTTTCGCGATTTTTCGCCGAATGAATTTTCGGTACAGAGTAAGGATTAAATTTGGAGATTAAAAGTGACTTTTAAGTAAAAAATAATATGTGAGTAGTAGCAGTAAAATAAGGTTGGTGAATGGGAAGTAAAAACCCTAGTACGTGAGTTTTTAAGAAAAACGGCGCGAACCGGCGGGTCCCGCGCACTACCGTTTGAACGCACCACTGGACCACCACTTTCTTGCACCACAAGCTTATTGATATTTGAGCCAAAATATCTTCTTATATTACAGCTAAGGGGACCGAAATTTGTGGCTTATAAGCAAGGGGAAGAAAGAGAAAAATTAGTGGCTAAGAATTGTCCAAGTGTTAGCCAAATTGTGGTCTTAATTAACTCTAACCTTCTTACTCCTTATAAGACAAAAATCAGCTTCATTTCTCTTCATTTTCTGCTGCTAAGAGCCGAGAGAGAGAGAGAGAGTAAGAACAAGAGAGGAAAAACAAAACTCTTCTCCATTTCTTCTTCAATCCACCAACAAAGTGAGAAAACAAACAAAAGAAACCGATTAATCTTGTCTTTGAGTGGTTAGTTAGTGTTTGGTGGTGAAAGTTTGGAAAAGGAAAGCTTGGGGCTGCTTTTAGAGACTTCTAACCAAGGTAAGAGAACTCATCTCTCTAAGTTTTGCTTTTGATTTTGTTAAATTAAGTTAGTAGTTTGATTATAGTGGTGGAATCATGGATGATTAGCATGATTTAGAGGTTTTCCCCAATTTATTTGATGAACTAGGGGTTCTGATTTTCTGCTCAATGTGATGTATGATGTGTAAATGTTGCAATTAAGGTTATATAAGGTTGTTTAGTGGTGATTAGAACCAGAAATTTGAGGAAATTACACTTAGAGCTAAAAATTCCAGATTTCTGGAAAATTTTCCAAGCATTCTGTCCGAATTTTTATCTATATGTTAGAGGCCGATTTGGCCTTTGGTCAAAAAAGGAAAGTTGTAGATAATGGCATTTTATAGGTGCCTACAAAATTTCAGCTCAATCGGAGCAACGCAGAACGTGAAAAGTCCAAAATACCCTTGCTGTTTTAAGAATTTCCCAGCAGTCCGTTTCTTCAGTTCAGTCCAGTTTATCACGATTTTTGATCAGGATCCATTCTGATTTAGCTCTGGGCCAAAACATAAAAGTTGTAGTGTTCTGAAGTAGCTTTAAAATGCCTCAAAGAAAACCTGATTCGGACTTGTGTACACTGAGTTAGGTCCGCTACAGCATAATGCGTTTAAACAGCCGATGAATTGGTTTCTGGTTTAGTAATCTGAGATTTTGACTAAGTTACATTAGGAAATGGACTAAGTGACCTTCATAAATGTTGTAGCTTTGTGTCTTAGATTCGAAACGGCATAGGTTTCGCCTTAATCCGATAAGCGTAGCCTCGGACAAGTTATTTCCGCTTGTATACGTCAAATCTGTCTTGTGCCACATTGAATTTCTGCACTTGTACTTGATGCGGTTCTTGTTGTTATGATATTGTGAGCCTATGGAACGGCTCTTGACATAAATTGCTGATATGTATGTTGTTGGGCTGTTGTTGAAGAAAAATAATGAAGCCTAAATGGCTGGAAAATTAGGTAAACACAAAGGGCATGCTGCCCAAATTTACGCTCGAGGACTATATAAATACACTTGCGACTTGGGTCGAGTTGATATGAATAGTACTTGAACCATCTAGGGTACTTGAGTCTTCTTGTTCGAGGTATATAAGTAAGGACTTGGCCGAACTTGTACCCTTGAGAAATGAAATAATGATTGCTCAAAGTACGTTTTCCCTTGTACTTTCGACTCGCATGACCATTTCAAGTATAAATGTTACAAAGTTTTATCATTTAAAAAGTGAGCGAGTATCTCACGAGTATTCTCCAAGTGAATTTCAATTTCTTGATTCTTATTGAACGAAACGTCTAAGTTTCGAACTCTAGTCATGTTTCAAAGTTCTCAAATTGAGTTTTATCGCAGATTTGGACTCCGAACTCGGAGTATAACCTGAAAGTGACCAGTAGCACTATATCTTTTGGGTGAGTGCTTTCAAATACCGAATTGAACTTGATACTTGAACTTGATACGTGACCAATCTGATTACATGTTATATACGTGAATTGTAAGGGCAAGAGTGTACTTTATCGCACTTGCCCTTACGTGATATACTTGTTTATTGTTGCAATTGACTTGATATACTTGTTTATGATGCGCGCACTTCCTGGAATTCCAGAAACCCTGTGGCGAGTTACTCTAGTCGAGCCGGCAAGGGCTTGGTCGATTGGGTAACGAACCCTGGGTCTCTTGTATTGTCGAGTGGAGTGATATCTCCTCGACTAATCGGTATACTCGAGTATTACCACCCGTGTTCTTGAGGATTTTGGGCCCAGCTGGGGGTTGAACGGTGGACGGAGAGTCGTTTAAGTGGTGTTCTACTGGATTGGTTACTTACTTGAAAGTTGACGGAGTGTCAACTACTACGGGATCAAGCTTCTAGTAATGTAATGGGAATTTGGCTCCTGAGAGTCATCCGTATCCTTATACTTTGGAATGATTATTGTTTATTGGATTATTGTTTCTTTTGAAAAATTTTCTACATGCGCTCATTTTAAGATTGCTACTTGACGTGCTACTGTTCACATTTATGAACACTTTATGAACACTTTATGCTCGTTACTTTGCTATATCGAAAACTCGTACTTATAAATAATGGTCAATTTGCTATTTGGAACCTCACTGGGCTTTTAGCTCATTCCACTCCATTTGTTTTCCTTTCAGGGGTACGAGCGAGGTGTGAGATATGTAAAGTCTAGCATAGACTAGCTGTTTGATTTTGACTTGTACTCACGCTATTCCTCGGATGGAACATGTTGTATTTGGATTGTATTCGTTTTGATCTAGTTTGGTGTATTGAGACTTCGTACTTCGATTTCTATTAATGTAAATTATAAGCTTGAATTGGGAATGTTATTTATGGTTCATGAATGTGTGTACGTGACTTGATTGAGATAGTGAGTGAGTCCTGGCGAGAGCTGGGCAGGCGGTCCGCCGAACCCTTTGGTACGCCTTAGGGGGAGGTGGGGTCGTCACAGATGGTATCAGAGCTCCTATCGAGCTCGTGCCGGGAGAAGGTTCTTGGACTGTGGGGATTGACTTGTTAAGTGTGGAACAATTGTCTATTGTTGGGGACCTTAGATATGTATGCTGGGTAGGAAAATCTAATATGGGTAATTTACTCTTGGGACCGGCCGGCTCGAGTTGTGAATTACCTTATTGTGGATTCTTGTACCTGAACACCCAGGAGTGTTTTCATGGATGAATCGAGTAATAGTTTGGCTAGGGTTCCTATAGAGGATGATGAGGTTGTAGTATATGTCGAGAAAGTCTCGCCAAAGACCGATTTCTTTCTTCTTCCCTTGGTTATGCTTCCTTGATGTCATTTTAAGATATTGCCCCGATTATGTTCTACCCTCCCGTCCGTCTCATTCGATTTTTCAACCAACCGGTATATGGTTAGATTATTACTTGTGTTTAGTTACTTACCCTGATCTGTTGATCTGCCTGACAGGCTATCACTTGAGTTCCAGTGAATCTGTGAGATGGCACAATTGGATGATATATATAAGGAAAATACCCTATGTTATTCGAAGTGCATGTATGAATTTCGAGGACGAAATTCTTTTGAGAGAGAGAGAGAGTAAGAACAAGAGAGGAAAAACAAAACTCTTCTCCATTTCTTCTTCAATCCACCAACAAAGTGAGAAAACAAACAAAAGAAACCGATTAATCTTGTCTTTGAGTGGTTAGTTAGTGTTTGGTGGTGAAAGTTTGGAAAAGGAAAGCTTGGGGCTGCTTTTAGAGACTTCTAACCAAGGTAAGAGAACTCATCTCTCTAAGTTTTGCTTTTGATTTTGTTAAATTAAGTTAGTAGTTTGATTATAGTGGTGGAATCATGGATGATTAGCATGATTTAGAGGTTTTCCCCAATTTATTTGATGAACTAGGGGTTCTGATTTTCTGCTCAATGTGATGTATGATGTGTAAATGTTGCAATTAAGGTTATATAAGGTTGTTTAGTGGTGATTAGAACCAGAAATTTGAGGAAATTACACTTAGAGCTAAAAATTCCAGATTTCTGGAAAATTTTCCAAGCATTCTGTCCGAATTTTTATCTATATGTTAGAGGCCGATTTGGCCTTTGGTCAAAAAAGGAAAGTTGTAGAGAATGGCATTTTATAGGTGCCTACAAAATTTCAGCTCAATCGGAGCAACGCAGAACGTGAAAAGTCCAAAATACCCTTGCTGTTTTAAGAATTTCCCAGCAGTCCGTTTCTTCAGTTCAGTCCAGTTTATCACGATTTTTGATCAGGATCCATTCTGATTTAGCTCTGGGCCAAAACATAAAAGTTGTAGTGTTCTGAAGTAGCTTTAAAATGCCTCAAAGAAAACCTGATTCGGACTTGTGTACACTGAGTTAGGTCCGCTACAGCATAATGCGTTTAAACAGCCGATGAATTGGTTTCTGGTTTAGTAATCTGAGATTTTGACTAAGTTACATTAGGAAATGGACTAAGTGACCTTCATAAATGTTGTAGATTTGTGTCTTAGATTCGAAACGGCATAGGTTTCGCCTTAATCCGATAAGCGTAGCCTCGGACAAGTTATTTCCGCTTGTATACGTCAAATCTGTCTTGTGCCACATTGAATTTCTGCACTTGTACTTGATGCGGTTCTTGTTGTTATGATATTGTGAGCCTATGGAACGGCTCTTGACATAAATTGCTGATATGTATGTTGTTGGGCTGTTGTTGAAGAAAAATAATGAAGCCTAAATGGCTGGAAAATTAGGTAAACACAAAGGGCATGCTGCCCAAATTTACGCTCGAGGACTATATAAATACACTTGCGACTTGGGTCGAGTTGATATGAATAGTACTTGAACCATCTAGGGTACTTGAGTCTTCTTGTTCGAGGTATATAAGTAAGGACTTGGCCGAACTTGTACCCTTGAGAAATGAAATAATGATTGCTCAAAGTACGTTTTCCCTTGTACTTTCGACTCGCATGACCATTTCAAGTATAAATGTTACAAAGTTTTATCATTTAAAAAGTGAGCGAGTATCTCACGAGTATTCTCCAAGTGAATTTCAATTTCTTGATTCTTATTGAACGAAACGTCTAAGTTTCGAACTCTAGTCATGTTTCAAAGTTCTCAAATTGAGTTTTATCGCAGATTTGGACTCCGAACTCGGAGTATAACCTGAAAGTGACCAGTAGCACTATATCTTTTGGGTGAGTGCTTTCAAATACCGAATTGAACTTGATACTTGAACTTGATACGTGACCAATCTGATTACATGTTATATACGTGAATTGTAAGGGCAAGAGTGTACTTTATCGCACTTGCCCTTACGTGATATACTTGTTTATTGTTGCAATTGACTTGATATACTTGTTTATGATGCGCGCACTTCCTGGAATTCCAGAAACCCTGTGGCGAGTTACTCTAGTCGAGCCGGCAAGGGCTTGGTCGATTGGGTAACGAACCCTGGGTCTCTTGTATTGTCGAGTGGAGTGATATCTCCTCGACTAATCGGTATACTCGAGTATTACCACCCGTGTTCTTGAGGATTTTGGGCCCAGCTGGGGGTTGAACGGTGGACGGAGAGTCGTTTAAGTGGTGTTCTACTGGATTGGTTACTTACTTGAAAGTTGACGGAGTGTCAACTACTACGGGATCAAGCTTCTAGTAATGTAATGGGAATTTGGCTCCTGAGAGTCATCCGTATCCTTATACTTTGGAATGATTATTGTTTATTGGATTATTGTTTCTTTTGAAAAATTTTCTACATGCGCTCATTTTAAGATTGCTACTTGACGTGCTACTGTTCACATTTATGAACACTTTATGAACACTTTATGCTCGTTACTTTGCTATATCGAAAACTCGTACTTATAAATAATGGTCAATTTGCTATTTGGAACCTCACTGGGCTTTTAGCTCATTCCACTCCATTTGTTTTCCTTTCAGGGGTACGAGCGAGGTGTGAGATATGTAAAGTCTAGCATAGACTAGCTGTTTGATTTTGACTTGTACTCACGCTATTCCTCGGATGGAACATGTTGTATTTGGATTGTATTCGTTTTGATCTAGTTTGGTGTATTGAGACTTCGTACTTCGATTTCTATTAATGTAAATTATAAGCTTGAATTGGGAATGTTATTTATGGTTCATGAATGTGTGTACGTGACTTGATTGAGATAGTGAGTGAGTCCTGGCGAGAGCTGGGCAGGCGGTCCGCCGAACCCTTTGGTACGCCTTAGGGGGAGGTGGGGTCGTCACATAATCTCGCCGGCTTCGAAGCTGTCCTTCTTGTCCTCTACTCATCTGAAGTCAAGGCTCATTCGGGTATACCCGTGCTCATTTCAATCCCTGATCTCTCTCAACCTTCTCTTTATCACTCCTCTCGAAATCCCCCTTCGAATAAATCGAACCCCATTAACAATAACCCCTCGTCTCGGCCTCTAGTCGGCGTTCTATCGCCTTCTCTCGAACCCCAGATAGCGGTGAAGTCTACTAAACGAGCTTCCATTGTAGGCATTGCCCTTGATTGTTATTATAAGCAGATCTCGCAAATGCCCAGTTGGTCAAAGCTTGATTTTTGCAAATTTTCGGCAGATTGGGCAAGTCAGGATTGCCTTTGTAAATCTGATTTCGATGATTTTACTACCCAAAAATCTGATAATTTTACTGAAAGTAGCCATGGGCTTTCGGGTGACTCGAGGGGTCACAATGAGATTGAGGATGTTGTGGAAGAAATTCGGCATTTGCGAAGTGAGGGGAGGGATGACGAGTTGAGGTCACAGGGGGAGAGAATTCCGCTGCCATGGGAGTTATTACAGCCGGCATTGAGGATTTTGGGGCACTGCTTGCTAGGGCATTTGATTACAGAGGATGTGAAAGCAGCAACTTCAGTGGCAATAAGGAGCTTGTATGCTGGGCCTCCCATGACCTGAACCCGCAGGCCATTTTGGCGACTAGCAGTCTGATTTAGCTAGATAACAGGGCACGCGAGGCTGTTGCTGCAGCTGCAGCTGCCAGTGCTACCTCCAATGCTAATACACCCAGTAAGGCTAAAAAGCCTGAGATCCTTTTGGTTTCTAAGTGATATCAAAAGTGAATGAGATAATTTGCTTTAATTCTTGAATGTGAGTTTATATGTGGAATTATGTAGGTATAGGTGTAGATTATACGCGAGTAATGAGTAGCTTATTTTGAACTTGGAACTCAGCCTGAAAGTTGTGTATCATTATTACTGTGATATGAATAGGTGTTCCAATTGCTTATATTTGGACTTAAAAAAAATATAAATAAATAAATCGAATGAATATGTAAGTTTTGATGATTATGTAGTGCTCTTGGAATATGTAGTTGTAACGTAATTAGGTACAAGTATAGATTAGTATCAAAATTAAAAGAAGAAAACATATGTTTTATATGCAAACATTTTCTTATAAGAACTACAGCTACCATTTTATTCATTGTCTTCGAGCTTATAATGCACATTATCATTTCGTAGGGACATCATTGGTTTGTTATTGTCTTGCAGCTCATTATGCTGATGCTATTGGTCCCTGCTATGGAATTCCCAATTATTGTGATGTTTGGGTAAGTATATACTCCTTTCTATCTATGTTAGACTTGTTTCAAATGGTTGGGTCTTGTCAACAAAGTTTTTGTAAAAGTGACAATTTTCACTTTGTTCTAGGAGACATTTGCATATAAACAAGCTACAAGTGGTCTCTGATTTGTGTTTGATTTTCCTGCCAATTAATGAATATGATAGGAGTAATTTTCTTTTCCTTCCTTTTGGAAGTTTTTGCATGGTTTAGTTGAGTTGTTTGTGTGAGAGTAATTGATTCAGCTTCCTTTTTTTTGCATTATTGTTTGCTGACTTATTGGCCAAGAGGGCTCTCAATTAGTTTTAGGACCAAGAATTCCTTCTATAGTTTTCTAGTGCTAGTATTAGCTTCAAGTTAGCTTCTTAATGTCTCCTGCAGTCGACTGATTTTTGTTATTATTTGCAGCAATTGAACCTGTTGACAGAGGCTTCGGATTCGGATTTGGGTCTAGGATATTACAATCTACCAATCAAGCTACCATTTTCGCTTGTGGTACCCTTATACTCTCTATCTCCTCTTTGCTTCTTTTTTTCTGTTATTTATAGCCAATCCAATTCACTATAAATTTATACTTTCTAAATCATCCTAAAAATTGAAATGTTGCTATACAGCTACTAAATGCACTATGTATATAATGCATATGTAGGTGCACAGTGGTTAATGTGATTTAATAGCTAAGACTAATTACTATGATTTTTTTTGTACTTTTTTGTGTTCTTGCTCCAGTTCATGACAATCTCAAATATGGATGTGTTCCATTTTGTTTACTTTTCATTGTTGTTGTTTGGGAAGATTAAATTAACTGCCGTGTCTTCATTATGTTACTTGCTGCCCTTTTATGGACAACAAGTGATTTTCCAGCATAAGCCTATTTTCAACTATATATACTTGTCTAAATTGTGTTATGTTTGTAAATGAGACGCTCTTGTAATTTTCCAGCATATATGAGACCTTAAATTGTGACTAAGGCATATTTATTATAGATACAGTGGCTGTTGCGATTCAAAAATAGCATAAGTTATTGAACCTTAATCCTTGGTCTGTGACAATATTAACATGTAATTTGCCAAAGAATTTAGTAAATGCTTGTTACTTTTGTTTTTTTATTTAGGAAATTTGAAGGCTGTTATACGTCTTTGATATTAAGAGTTTTCTTTGTCTGTGACAATACCTGATTTTTACTCTCTATAATTGGTTCCTATGTGCATATTAAGAGCTATCTTTGCTTTTATTTTGTCTCTTATTCTGCTCTTTATGTAGTCACTATTTGGATGAGAGTTTAAATAAATGAGACTTTATTTTTTGTGAATCCTCATTTGATTTTCCTTGTCTCAAGTTTGTTTTGTCATCTACTAATAATTGTATTTTTCTATTGCAGATATATTGCACATTTTAGAGTTTTGGAAGATGAGTAGCCGAGGCTACTTATTAGCTCAAAAACTGGTTATAGTGCTATCTTATGCTTAGGAAATGTTTCGTATAACACAAAAATGTTTTGGGACTTGGATTCGTTTTGTATAGCTCCCTTGCCTTATATGATACAACTCATTCTAATACTACTTGTCAAACTCTTTATAATGTGATGTTGCACATGATTATGATATTGGAAGGATTATTATAATATTTTGGCATTTTCTATTGTAATGGGTGAATGTGTTTGTTATTCACTAAGCATTGTTGGTGGCTCCCATTTTTTTATATTACTCTAGCAAGAAATACATCAAACTACACAGTGACAAGATATTGTAACTGAATCACAATTCTCCAATGACAAGTGCCTATTGTCAGTAAATCAAATGTCTTTATTGACAACAATTGTTGTAATTGAATTAAATTCTATATTGACAACAATATGTTGTCACTGTTGAAAGGTGTTTAGTGACAACAAAATTGCTAGTAATTGGACCATATACTGATGACCATTGTTGAGTTTTAGTGACGATATTGTTTCATGCATCATTGATAAGAAGTCATGTTGTCACTAAACTTAAAGCATTTATTGATGAGAAAAGTTGTCACAAAAGCTCTTTATTCACTGACGACTTTTAAGTCATCAGTGTATACTTTTACCGACGGGCATTCAGTGACGACCCTGTGACGACCGAAAAGTTGTCAGTAAAATCTATTAGTGATGACTTTTTACTTTTTTGTGACAAGAATAGATTGTCACTAAAGGTCAAAATTCTTGTAGTGCGTGGAGCTGTCACCAGGGTCGACCGCCTTGAGTTTCCTCTTTTGACGGTCTTGTTCACACTCCCTTTGCAAAAGTAGTTGGTCCTCATAAACTTGTGCAGGTGTGAGAGGTGTAAGGACCTTACGTTTGCCATCGTGCAAAAGTGTGTACTTATTTGCTCTTCCATCGAATGTGACGTGTTTGTCGAATTGCCAGGGCCTTCCCAAAATGATATGGGTAGCATGCATTGGCACCACGTCGCACACGATTTCATCAGTGTAAGTACCAATGGAAAAGGGAATGCGTGCTTGCTTGAAGACTCGTACTTCACCATCCTCACTTAGCCATTGGAGGCGGTAAGGGTGTGGATGCCGGGTAGTGGTGAGTCCTAGACTTTCAACCATGAGCAAGCTGGCCACGTTCGTGCAACTCCCACCGTCGACGATGAGACTACACACTTTGTCGCCTACCTTACAGCGGGTGTAGAATAGGTTTTCGCGTTGTAGCTGCTCGTCCTCTTTGACGCGGGCGGTTAACACTCGTCGTGCTACCAAGCAACCTACTTCGCCACGTGTAGGCGAGCATGCCTCCCCAGCTGGCTCTACTTCTAGGCAGTCGTCTTCGACCAGTTCGGGCATGTCCTCACATTCGTCATCATCCGACACGATTTCGCCAGTGTGAGTGATCAGCATTACCCGTTGGTTTGGACATTGAGATTGAATATGCCCAAACCCTTGGCACTTAAAACACTTGATGTCCCTACTCTTAGCTTTAGGAGTCTCTTGCGGTGCCTTTGAGGTAGACCTGGACACATCAGAAACCTTGTTAGGTGTAGAATAGGCATTACGGGTAGAAGCATTACCTTGGAAGCGGTTAGAATAGGTTGGTGTTGTCGCATTTCCAACTTCGTGGGTCACTCTTCGTGGTTGGTTGCCTTTCCACGAGGTGGTGGTAGGAGATTGGAAAGTACGGGCTCCCCGTCTTAATTTCTTCCCCCGTTCGGCCTTAATGGCGAGTTCTAGAAGGTCGTGCATGTCCAAATAATGTTGAAGCTCCAAGGCATCCTGAAGGTCAGGATTGAGACCCCTAAGAAACCTAGCCATTGTGGCTTCGTTGTCTTCTTGAATGTTGGCCCTCATCATGGCCATCTCGATTTCCTTGTGGTAATCCTCCACACTCATGTTGCCTTGCGTGAGTGTTTGAAGCTTAGAGTGGAGATCACGATTGTAGTAGCTAGGAACAAATCGCTTGCGCATTAGTGCCTTGAGCGCCAAGTCCGGACACGTGGTTCTCCCATCCTCCTCCTCGTGGTCCTCACTTGGTCCCACCAGACTAGTGCGTAGTCGGTGAACTCGACGGTGGCAACCTTCACTTTTTGCTCCTCGCTATAGTCATAGCAGTCGAAGACCATCTCGATACGGCCTTCCCACTCCAAGTAAGCCTCAGGGTCACTTTTGCCCTTGAATGCGGGAACTTGAATTTTAAGCCCCTTGATTTCGTTTTTGGGCATGTCCCTTGTAGGCCTCTCGGGTCGTTCCTCATCCTCACTAGCGGAGTAGTCTTCGCCATTTGTTTCTTTGGTGCCATGGTTACTCCGGTTATGGGACCTAGAACGAGAGCCTCGCGTAAGGCTCCTAGACAACTCCTCAAAACGAGTGTGTAACGTCTCCATTTGTTGCTCACTGATTCGTTTGAGCTCATGCCTCATGGCGGTGAACAATAGAGAGTAGTCTTTTGATGGTGGTTGTTGATCTTGCTCCATGTCTCTTTTGTGCCCCTGCAAAGGTTAGTAACAAGCAAGAAAGTGCAAATATAATCCTCACTTCACTCCCTGAGTGTATCTCTCGCGCTCGTGTATAGTGCTCAAGTCACTCTATAAAACTTACCAAGTACCTTACCTGTTGGTTTAGGTAGTTGAGTAATGTTGCTCGAGTCCAATAATTGTCTCCAACTTTTCCCACAAGAGTAAACAAGAGTGAAGGATGCAAGTGGATGATATTTTGGTGTAGGAAAGGACGGTTTTGGAAGGCTTAAAGGTGGTGGACAGATTTGGAAATATTGCCAAGAAAGGAAACTCTAAGAATTCCTAAGATGTAGGAGTGGTTTCCTAAAAAGGATGATAAAATATAGGAGGATATCCTAAAATGGAGGAGAAAGTGTAGGAAGGTGTCCAAGTGTTATCCAAGTGTGGTACTTAGTCTCCTAAACTAAGTTAGAAAACAAGTTAGAGTTGGTAATCCCCTTGAAGTCCTTCTTTAAGCAACTTCGAATCCCCCCCCAAACAGATTCGGTTCCCTCTCTCTCCTTTTACCGCAATTTTCCAGAAATCTTCCCTTTATTCCCTTCCCAAAGTCGGCTAAAAGAACCCTTATAACCCCCCCCTTGAGCAGCCGCACACTTTGCTCACAACACCAACCAGATTTGGAACTCTGAAATTTCCAGATTTCCTCCTCTTTGAAGGCCTTCCCAAAGTCGGTTATACTCCCTATAAGACTCCCTCTTCACAGCCGCAATTTACCCAAACAATTCGGCTCTCCCTCTACTCCAAGAACAAGAAGTTCGGCCCTCTCTCCTTCAAGGCAGATTCGGTTCTTGTGACTCCAGAAGTTAACTCTTGTGATTCCAGAAATTAACTCTTGTGATTCCAGAAATTCGGCTCTAATGGACTCCCAAGGGCATGCGAGTGATGCTACTGAAGAATCTCCCAAGAAATTCACCCCTCAACCAAGAAAGCCACGTATGGATGCAAGGGCTTACAAGAAACTCTTTGTGCGAAGGGAAGTGCAAGTGTTTAAAGTTCAAGATAATCAAGAACCTCAAACAAAGGTTGCTCAAGTGATCAAGGCTCAAGATAACCAAGAATTTCAAGAAGAGGTTGGCCAAAACTTTTGAATTCCTTTTCTTTTCTTGATGTAATTTTCTGGTTGGCCAAAAACTTTTGAATTCTTTTCTTTTCTTGATGTAATTTTCTGGTTTGAAACAAGAAATAACAAGACAGATTTGACAATAAAGAGTTACGGCTTCCTTCTTGGTTTCTTGTTGGCCGAATGTTCTTCTTGTTTCCCTCTTGCCTTTTGCGTTTCTGTTTTTTTTTTTTTTTTTTTTTTTTAACTTAACAACTGCAACTAAACCTGGACGGAAGAAAGGTTCACAAACCAGATTTCTGGGCAGCTCTACGTACTACAACTAATCAGCCAAAAACTCCAAGATTTCCCAAGAACTCCCAAGAACTTCAAGATTTAATTCCAAGAACTCAAGAAACCCTAGATGGTTGTAGTTTCCTTCAAGATTCTCAACTCCAACAAGTTTTAACCCCAAATCAGTTTAGACAAGATAAGTAAACAACTTGAATAAGCTACTAAGATTTGGACAGATTTGGCCACAAGGCAAAGCCCTAGCCGCAACTTGGAACCCTAGCCGCAACTTGCTTCTTCTTTTTTTTTTATTTTTTTGCAGATTCGGCAAGGCTAATTGCTGGGCAGAATGGATGTCACTAGAGTATGAAATCTGGGCAGATTGGGACTATCGACAATAACACACAACTGTCCAGAAATTGACGCGACAAACAACGAGAACTAGCGGACAGAATTTTTTTTTCTCTTTGACAAGCGATGCAAACAGATTTTGTGTGTTTTGTTTTTTTTTTTACTAACAAAGCAGCAACGGACAGACTTGAAGACACAAACGGACGGACTCAATTAATAAAAGCAATGACCAGAATTTCTAGACATCAAACGAAAGGAAACGGCACAACAAAATACCAAAGCTAGCGAACAGAATTTTTTTTTAACAAGGCAGCGGAATTAATGAAAACTAAGACACAACTACGGATATAACGGAAGATACCTCCACCAAAGCTCTGAAGCCAACTGATACGCTCCTCGATCCACGGTCGAGACACGTAGCACGTTTGCCCAAGGATCTAGCGGGGATGTCCTACGCTTGGTGTGCGGAACCTCTAACCAAACGGACAACACGATTTGATTTGAAGGTGGTAGACGACACTCCGATGAAGGTGAATACTCCAGGGGAATAGGTCGGATGAACAATCAAGGACAGGACGCGAGATTGCTCAATAACCCTTGCCAAGCAAGTTAAAAGGCTCGAATTCTCTTTGAAAGAAAACGAATGCACTGAGAATTTTATTCATCAAAAACTAAGTTTTAACCTTACAAGACTAGCCTATTTATAGGCTTAATGAAATAACAAAACCCTAAAGAAACCTAAAGGGGAGGTCGGCTACCTTGTCATCAAGGTGGGCCGGCCCATGCCTTCTACGAACAACGAATCCAACTAAATTGAAAACAATGACTAAGGCCCTACTCGGCCGCTTCGTAAGGAGGCCCACTGGGGTCTTCTTGGGCTTGGACCAAAGTGTAAGTTGCTTGATTGACCCTCTCCAAGCCTTCAATATCTCTATAGGCTCCATGTTGATCGTGGACAGCTCGAACAAGGGCTTGGAGTGATTCCTTGAAGAGCTTGGCCCGTGCACGTGTGACTGGGCCCAATGGAACTTGGACTGGGCCCTGGCCCTGGTTCACATCAGGGCCGATTGTTTGACTCCAATAACTAATAAACTATTAATTAAAACACGACTAACAAACCAACTAACAACTAATGACTCGATAATGATCAAAACCAACTAACAACTCATACGACTAACAATGCTAACATTCCTAGTGCTCGGCCCAAGTAGCTAAGGCCGCGCTTGATGCTTCCTTGACTTGGATCAATGTGTAGATGCCTTGATTAGCAACTTCCAAGCCTTCAATGTTCCTATGGAAGCCTTGAGTCAAGGCCGCCATCCGTGCACACATCAGTCCCCTCCACTTGAGAAGGATTTGTCCTCAAATCTGGATGGAAATGAATGATACTAGCAAGAGTTGGAGTACGAAACCTCAAATCTAATGCCACCACATATTGGCCCTCTTAGATTGAATGATACTTGCATACGTCATGATTATTATAATGGTCTCTTGATCAGTTTGAAAATGCTCACAGCCAGCCAAGAAAAACTCATGGCTTTACTCCAATGACTCCTCGAAGATAACGCATATAGCTTCGGTTACATCTTTTTGGATCCTCCAAAATGCAACTGATATAATGAAGAACACTTTGAACACGTTCAACTGCATTAGACTGATCATCACTTGGAACACTTGTTGCAAAAGGGTAAGAAGGCATAGGACAAGATTCAAGCGCAAGAACCCCCATTGAAACTCCATTACTCCTCCCAACAAGCAAAACAGACTCATGGGTGAAGTTAAATACCAATGGATCGTAAAGGGATACAACACTTAAGAGGCAAACTTCATGAAGATTCTGATACTCACCAATGGAGTTAGGGATGGAGCATGCCATGATCAACTCATTCTCTCCTTGCTTAACCTGCGACAAAGCAACTACTCCCGAAGGCAATGCCCTATCGAGTTCATCAACATTCAAGAGTACATGTTTGCAAATCATGAGTAATACAGGCTGATCAGAATTCACACATTTCCTAACTTCCTTAGCCTTGATTATCATGTTTTGCTTCCTAGTGCTTGATTTAATCAGTGTATGACCCTTGGCCGAATGCTCATTTGTGGAAGTGGAGCAATTTCCAGATTCGGCCGTCTTTTGTTTCCTCTTTTGTCGGTCTAAGTCACATTCTCGTTCCATTGTGCAAGAGAGTGTACTTATTAGATCTACCATCAAAAGTGACATGCTTATCAAATTGCCAGGGTCTTCCTAAAATTACATGGGTAGCATGCATGGGGACAACATCACAAACAACTTCGTCAATGTGGTTGCCAATGGAGAAAGGAAGACGTACCTGTTTGTAGACACGTACTTCACCATCTTCGCTTAGCCATTGTAGTCGGTACGGGTGTGGATGTCTAGTCGTTGGAAGTCCCAAGCTCTCTACCATGGGCAAACTTGCTACATTGGTGCAACTACTACCATCAATGATGAGACTGCACACTTTGTCACTTCCAACTCCCGAAAGAACAATTCGGTTGGAAACCTTTTGTACGGTTGGAAGGTAGGCTATTAAAGACCCACCCACGTTAGCCTTAACTTGCAAGCACAAGGTCAAGCTCGGATTTTCTGTTCAAACACACCCAAGGCAGTTTCGGATGTTTGTTCAAGACAATAGCAACTAGATGGAATCTCAACAACGTGACGCAATCAACCCTCCTCAGGCTCCCCCCCCAATGGGTTACCCAAGATATTCCCTAGATAGAAGCAAAGACTCCAAGAAAGCCTTTCACCAATGCTCGAGAGTACAAGAAATTGTTCGCTAGACGGACGAAACAAATTTCCAAGAATCAAGAGGTTCAAGAACTTCAAGAAGTAGTAGTGGACCGAAACTTTTGAAATTTTTTTTTCCTTTTTGTAGTCTTGGATACAAGATGTAATCCGTGATTGATTTTGGCAATAAACTTCGGACTTTCTTTCTTGTTTTTCGTTTCTTTTTTTTTTTTGACTTATACGAACAACACAACACAAGCTTGGCCGATTGGACTATTTTCCGGATTTGGTTCAGCCAATTCACACGCACAAGGAATCTTCAAGAACTTCAAGATCCTTCAAGAACTTTCAAGGAAGTTATCAAGAACTTCAAGAATTTCAAGATTGTGGTCGAGAAACTCAAGATTCTTGTAGGTTCTCTCAAGATTCACAAATACCAACAAGTTTCACCACAATTCAGATTTGAAAAACCAAGTAAACAAGTTGGATAACTCAAAACAATGATACCAGAAATTATGGACAGCAATAGACAAGCCAACGATGGAATTCAAGGCACTATGGACGGAACTAGAAGACGCACTTGGACAGATTTGTGGACACAATTATGGGGAGATTCAAGACAACGAACCAACACAAGAACGGACAGAATATTGACGACTCGCGACAGGGTACAAACACGGACAGAAATTCGGCGCAACAAGGGAATAAACTCGGACAGATTTGACACATAAGTAAAATCCAACTACGGCCCGATTGCAAAACACAATGATTGAACACAAAACGGACAGAAATTGACGACGCCAATGGCAAAACAACTTCGGACAGATTTGTGAACAACGAAGAAACAACTAGCGATGCAACAAACAAACAAGACAGCGAAAAAATAGGAACCCTAAAACGAACTAGACAAGAACAAGTACGAGGATATAACGACTTGATACCTCAACCAGCTCTGAAGCCAACTGATACGTTCCTCGGTCAACTCGTTCCGAGACACGTAGCACGATTGCCCAAGGACCTAGAGGGATACTCAACCGTTTGGATTACGGAACCTAGAACCAAGAGGGACGACTCAACTCGATTCAAGGCGGTAGAACGGCGACTCCAATTGAGGTGGTTACTCAAGTAGATAGGCCGGATGAACAACCAAGGACGTCACGCGTGATTGTTCAAATAACCCTTGCCAAGCAAGTAGGAATGTACTCTCGAAATTGTAAGAGAACAAATTGAAATTTTATTATCAAAAGTGTCTAACCTTTGCTGGTACAAAAGGCGCCTTTTTATAGGCTAGAAACCTTTGTAGTCAAGGATTGGCGGCCCACCAACCTAAACTAGAAAAGGAGATCGATCCACTCTTGAACATGAGTGGGCCGATTGTTTGACTCCAATAACTAATAAACTATTAATTAAAACACGACTAACAAACCAACTAACAACTAATGACTCGATAATGATCAAAACCAACTAACAACTCATACGACTAACAATGCTAACATTCCTAGTTCTCGGCCCAAGTAGCTAAGGCCGCGCTTGATGCTTCCTTGACTTGGATCAATGTGTAGATGCCTTGATTAGCAACTTCCAAGCCTTCAATGTTCCTATGGAAGCCTTGAGTCAAGGCCGCCATCCGTGCACACATCAGTCCCCTCCACTTGAGAAGGATTTGTCCTCAAATCTGGATGGAAATGAATGATACTAGCAAGAGTTGGAGTACGAAACCTCAAATCTAATGCCACCACATATTGGCCCTCTTAGATTGAATGATACTTGCATACGTCATGATTATTATAATGCGGTGCACATGTCTCTTGGTCAGTTTGAAAATGCTCACAGCCAGCCAAGAAAAACTCATGGCTTTACTCCAATGACTCCTCGAAGATAACGCATATAGCTTCGGTTACATCTTTTTGGATCCTCCAAAATGCAACTGATATAATGAAGAACACTTTGAACACGTTCAACTGCATTAGACTGATCATCACTTGGAACACTTGTTGCAAAAGGGTAAGAAGGCATAGGACAAGATTCAAGCGCAAGAACCCCCATTGAAACTCCATTACTCCTCCCAACAACCAAAACAGACTCATGGGTGAAGTTAAATACCAATGGATCGTAAAGGGATACAACACTTAAGAGGCAAACTTCATGAAGATTCTGATACTCACCAATGGAGTTAGGGATGGAGCATGCCATGATCAACTCATTCTCTCCTTGCTTAACCTGCGACAAAGCAACTACTCCCGAAGGCAATGCCCTATCGAGTTCATCAACATTCAAGAGTACATGTTTGCAAATCATGAGTAATACAGGCTGATCAGAATTCACACATTTCCTAACTTCCTTAGCCTTGATTATCATGTTTTGCTTCCTAGTGCTTGATTTAATCAGTGTATGACCCTTGGCCGAATGCTCATTTGTGGAAGTGGAGCAATTTCCAGATTCGGCCGTCTTTTGTTTCCTCTTTTGTCGGTCTAAGTCACATTCTCGTTCCATTGTGCAAGAGAGTGTACTTATTAGATCTACCATCAAAAGTGACATGCTTATCAAATTGCCAGGGTCTTCCTAAAATTACATGGGTAGCATGCATGGGGACAACATCACAAACAACTTCGTCAATGTGGTTGCCAATGGAGAAAGGAAGACGTACCTGTTTGTAGACACGTACTTCACCATCTTCGCTTAGCCATTGTAGTCGGTACGGGTGTGGATGTCTAGTCGTTGGAAGTCCCAAGCTCTCTACCATGGGCAAACTTGCTACATTGGTGCAACTACTACCATCAATGATGAGACTGCACACTTTGTCACTTCCAACTCCCGAAAGAACAATTCGGTTGGAAACCTTTTGTACGGTTGGAAGGTAGGCTATTAAAGACCCACCCACGTTAGCCTTAACTTGCAAGCACAAGGTCAAGCTCGGATTTTCTGTTCAAACACACCCAAGGAAGGCAGTTTCGGATGTTTGTTCAAGACAATAGCAACTAGATGGAATCTCAACAACGTGACGCAATCAACCCTCCTCAGGCTCCCCCCCCAATGGGTTACCCAAGATATTCCCTAGATAGAAGCAAAGACTCCAAGAAAGCCTTTCACCAATGCTCGAGAGTACAAGAAATTGTTCGCTAGACGGACGAAACAAATTTCCAAGAATCAAGAGGTTCAAGAACTTCAAGAAGTAGTAGTGGACCGAAACTTTTGAAATTTTTTTTTCCTTTTTGTAGTCTTGGATACAAGATGTAATCCGTGATTGATTTTGGCAATAAACTTCGGACTTTCTTTCTTGTTTTTCGTTTCTTTTTTTTTTTTTTGACTTATACGAACAACACAACACAAGCTTGGCCGATTGGACTATTTTCCGGATTTGGTTCAGCCAATTCACACGCACAAGGAATCTTCAAGAACTTCAAGATCCTTCAAGAACTTTCAAGGAAGTTATCAAGAACTTCAAGAATTTCAAGATTGTGGTCGAGAAACTCAAGATTCTTGTAGGTTCTCTCAAGATTCACAAATACCAACAAGTTTCACCACAATTCAGATTTGAAAAACCAAGTAAACAAGTTGGATAACTCAAAACAATGATACCAGAAATTATGGACAGCAATAGACAAGCCAACGATGGAATTCAAGGCACTATGGACGGAACTAGAAGACGCACTTGGACAGATTTGTGGACACAATTATGGGGAGATTCAAGACAACGAACCAACACAAGAACGGACAGAATATTGACGACTCGCGACAGGGTACAAACACGGACAGAAATTCGGCGCAACAAGGGAATAAACTCGGACAGATTTGACACATAAGTAAAATCCAACTACGGCCCGATTGCAAAACACAATGATTGAACACAAAACGGACAGAAATTGACGACGCCAATGGCAAAACAACTTCGGACAGATTTGTGAACAACGAAGAAACAACTAGCGATGCAACAAACAAACAAGACAGCGGAAAAATAGGAACCCTAAAACGAACTAGACAAGAGCAAGTAAGAGGATATAACGACTTGATACCTCAACCAGCTCTGAAGCCAACTGATACGTTCCTCGGTCAACTCGTTCCGAGACACGTAGCACGATTGCCCAAGGACCTAGAGGGATACTCAACCGTTTGGATTACGGAACCTAGAACCAAGAGGGACGACTCAACTCGATTCAAGGCGGTAGAACGGCGACTCCAATTGAGGTGGTTACTCAAGTAGATAGGCCGGATGAACAACCAAGGACGTCACGCGTGATTGCTCAAATAACCCTTGCCAAGCAAGTAGGAATGTACTCTCGAAATTGTAAGAGAACAAATTGAAATTTTATTATCAAAAGTGTCTAACCTTTGCTGGTACAAAAGGCGCCTTTTTATAGGCTAGAAACCTTTGTGGTCAAGGATTGGCGGCCCACCAACCTAAACTAGAAAAGGAGCTCGATCCACTCTTGAACATGAGTGGGCCGATTGTTTGACTCCAATAACCAATAAACTATTAATTAAAACACGACTAACAAACCAACTAACAACTAATGACTCGATAATGATCAAAACCAACTAACAACTCATACGACTAACAATGCTAACATTCCAAGTGCTCGGCCCAAGTAGCTCAGGCCGCGCTTGATGCTTCCTTGACTTGGATCAATGTGTAGATGCCTTGATTAGCAACTTCCAAGCCTTCAATGTTCCTATGGAAGCCTTGAGTCAAGGCCGCCATCCGTGCACACATCAGTCCCCTCCACTTGAGAAGGATTTGTCCTCAAATCTGGATGGAAATGAATGATACTAGCAAGAGTTGGAGTACGAAACCTCAAATCTAATGCCACCACATATTGGCCCTCTTAGATTGAATGATACTTGCATACGTCATGATTATTATAATGCGGTGCACATGTCTCTTGGTCAGTTTGAAAATGCTCACAGCCAGCCAAGAAAAACTCATGGCTTTACTCCAATGACTCCTCGAAGATAACGCATATAGCTTCGGTTACATCTTTTTGGATCCTCCAAAATGCAACTGATATAATGAAGAACACTTTGAACACGTTCAACTGCATTAGACTGATCATCACTTGGAACACTTGTTGCAAAAGGGTAAGAAGGCATAGGACAAGATTCAAGCGCAAGAACCCCCATTGAAACTCCATTACTCCTCCCAACAAGCAAAACAGACTCATGGGTGAAGTTAAATACCAATGGATCGTAAAGGGATACAACACTTAAGAGGCAAACTTCATGAAGATTCTGATACTCACCAATGGAGTTAGGGATGGAGCATGCCATGATCAACTCATTCTCTCCTTGCTTAACCTGCGACAAAGCAACTACTCCCGAAGGCAATGCCCTATCGAGTTCATCAACATTCAAGAGTACATGTTTGCAAATCATGAGTAATACAGGCTGATCAGAATTCACACATTTCCTAACTTCCTTAGCCTTGATTATCATGTTTTGCTTCCTAGTGCTTGATTTAATCAGTGTATGACCCTTGGCCGAATGCTCATTTGTGGAAGTGGAGCAATTTCCAGATTCGGCCGTCTTTTGTTTCCTCTTTTGTCGGTCTAAGTCACATTCTCGTTCCATTGTGCAAGAGAGTGTACTTATTAGATCTACCATCAAAAGTGACATGCTTATCAAATTGCCAGGGTCTTCCTAAAATTACATGGGTAGCATGCATGGGGACAACATCACAAACAACTTCGTCAATGTGGTTGCCAATGGAGAAAGGAAGACGTACCTGTTTGTAGACACGTACTTCACCATCTTCGCTTAGCCATTGTAGTCGGTACGGGTGTGGATGTCTAGTCGTTGGAAGTCCCAAGCTCTCTACCATGGGCAAACTTGCTACATTGGTGCAACTACTACCATCAATGATGAGACTGCACACTTTGTCACTTCCAACTCCCGAAAGAACAATTCGGTTGGAAACCTTTTGTACGGTTGGAAGGTAGGCTATTAAAGACCCACCCACGTTAGCCTTAACTTGCAAGCACAAGGTCAAGCTCGGATTTTCTGTTCAAACACACCCAAGGCAGTTTCGGATGTTTGTTCAAGACAATAGCAACTAGATGGAATCTCAACAACGTGACGCAATCAACCCTCCTCAGGCTCCCCCCCCAATGGGTTACCCAAGATATTCCCTAGATAGAAGCAAAGACTCCAAGAAAGCCTTTCACCAATGCTCGAGAGTACAAGAAATTGTTCGCTAGACGGACGAAACAAATTTCCAAGAATCAAGAGGTTCAAGAACTTCAAGAAGTAGTAGTGGACCGAAACTTTTGAAATTTTTTTTTCCTTTTTGTAGTCTTGGATACAAGATGTAATCCGTGATTGATTTTGGCAATAAACTTCGGACTTTCTTTCTTGTTTTTCGTTTCTTTTTTTTTTTTTTGACTTATACGAACAACACAACACAAGCTTGGCCGATTGGACTATTTTCCGGATTTGGTTCAGCCAATTCACACGCACAAGGAATCTTCAAGAACTTTTGATACGAGACGCGGAAGCTACTTCGGATCTAGAGGAACACGATGAAGATTTGACGGAGTTGAACCCGAACTTGGACCACTCAAGAACAGATTTAACGGTAGAGGACGCCACAATCAAGTATGTGTGCTTGATTGATAAGTCAAGAACAGCCTAGGATCAACACTAGGATGTTCAACTTAGCTTTCACAAGCTAAGGGAATTTGCCACAAGGAATGGACGAAATTCTGGAAATTTTATTCAATACTCTCAAAAACTGAATGTAACATGCGGCTTGAGGCTATTAATAGCCGTGACTAAGACCTAATAAACTGGAAAAATAACAAGGAAAGTTCGGCCAGCCCCTTGGGCCTTCACTTGACCGAAAGCTAGCCCAACTAACTATAGATCCCCGTACGGCTCAGCGACGGTACTTAACTTCAGCTCAACCCGCCGTTTGGAGCTTGAACACTTGCATCTTCAATTGTAAGCAGCATTTTAGTAGTCGTGCAAGGATATTCCAACTCAATTCCTTCAATGGCCGGTTTCTCTTGGGTTTGGATGGCACGTACCAAGGCTTGGAGGGACTCCTTGAATCTCTTAGCTCGTGCTCGTGTCACTGGGCCTTGGGGCACTTTCACAGGGTCTACTTGTGCACTTTGGGCCTCGTGCTCAACCGCATCATTCCCCTCCTCTTGAAAAGGATTTGCCCTCAAATCGTACTCGTCCCCTGCAATAAATGGACTTAGATCAGCAACATTGAATGTAGCACTAACAGTATACTCACCAGGCAGATCTAAGCGGTATGCATTGTCGTTGATGCGCTCAATAACTTGAAAAGGCCCATCTCCTCTTGGTGACAGCTTGCTTTGCCGTTGTTTTGGAAATCTCTCCTTGCGCAAATGTAACCAGACCCAATCACCTGGTTCAAAGACAAGCTTGCGCCTGTGCTTATTAGCTTGTTGGACATAGGCTGGTTTGTTAGGCAATGGTGCTCCAGGAATGAGATCGATTTGGTGCTCGATTCCCCTTAGCGGTGGTAGTCCATCAGGTACATCCTCAGGAAATATGTCCTCAAATTCATCTTTGGCTTTTGCTAGCAAGCTTAGCTTCCCCTTATTTTCTTCTCTCATAGCCGACCCACTTGTTGCCTTTTTCTTCCCTAGGGTTTCGGCCCTACTCTCTCCTTTTTCTTCCTCACTTTTCTCTCGCTTTTTCCTCTCAAGTTCTAGCTCATACTCCTTTTGGAGCCTCATTTGATCTTCATACACTTGTTTTGGGGTGAGAGGTACAAGTGTCACCTTTCTATTGCAATGAGTAAAGACATATTTATTAGCTCTTCCCTTGAATTCGACATCGCGATCATATTGCCAAGGCCGTCCAAGAATGAGGTGACTTGCTTGCATTGGCACGACATCACAAGTAACCTCGTCTTCATACTTGCCAATTCGGAATGGCACTTTTACTTGTCTAAACACACGGACTTCCCCTTCATTGTTCAACCATTGAAGACGATAAGGTCTTGGATGTTTGATAACTTGGAGCCCTAGCATTTCTACCATGAGTAGACTAGCGACATTGGCACAACTCCCACTATCAATAACAACACTACACACCTTATCCTTGATATGACACCTTGTGTAGAAAAGGTTGTCCCGTTGTACCTCCAGTTCCTCCTCTTTGGCGCAGGTAGTGAGGACCTTTCGAACCACTAGGCATCCAATCTCCTCATGCGTAGGTATCTCCTCACTCGATTCATTCTCTTCCTCTTCTAGAGGCGGTATCCCCTCGTACTCCTCTTCCTCATCTGATACAATTTCCCCATTTGGCAACATCAGCATGGTCCTTTGGCTGGGGCATTGAGAAGCGATATGGCCAAATCCTTGACACTTAAAGCACTTGGTGTCTCGACCACGCGGTTTGGTAGCTGCATTATTAGCCTTAAAGTCAGGCTTGGGCGCTGCCTTGGAAGGGAGGTTATTCGGCCTTGGAGGGTAAGAAGGAGCTGCGGCTTTCTCCTCCCTTTTTGGTTGAGAAGTACGCCAATTTCCAGTTTGATAAGTAGTGCTTTGTCGCACAGTACCCCTCCTCTTGAGGCGCCGTTCAATTGTAACCGCCTTCTCGAGCATTTCATTCATGTCGAGGTAGTGTTGGAGTTCCACTACTTCGGCAATCTCGGGCCTCAATCCATGTAGAAAACGAGCCATAGTGGCCTCTCCATCTTCACGCAAATCCGCCTTCATGATGGCCATTTCCATCTCCTTATAATAATCCTCAACTGACATGGACCCTTGGTTGAGAGCTTGCAGCCGACGGTGTAGATCTCGACTATAGTAGCTCGGAACGAACCTTTTTCTCATCAGACTCCTCATTTCCTCCCAAGTTTCCACAGGTCTCTCACGATTTCTCCTTCGGCTTAGCCTAAGTTGGTCCCACCAAATGGAGGCGTAGTCAGTGAATTCTACGGCTGCTAGTTTCACCTTTTGCTCCTCCGTATAGGTGTGGCATTCATAGACTAACTCAATTTTCCGTTCCCACTCCAAGTACGCCTCGGGGTCCGACTTGCCTTGGAATGAGGGAATCTTGAGTTTGACACCTTTAATGGTGTCATCTCCTCGACGTTGGAACCTTTGATCATTTTGGTACCTTCCCTCAAACGCTTCCTCTTCATCGTTTGAGTATGCCGATTCTTTGCCCTTACTCGGGGTAGGTGGAGGTCTCGAGTTCTCCAACTGATCAATTCGATCATGCAATGGCTCAATTTCATTCTTGAGCAATCGCTTGAACTCCCCCATCATGGCTTCCAACTGTAGTTTGATGTCCATGGTTTGGCTACCCACTCCACTAGACATATTTAGTTCACCTGCAAAACAAATAAACAAAAACGAGTTCCTCTCTCTTTTTTTTTTTTTTTTAATACGATGTATAGGTCACTCACACTCGTGTTTCACTCAAGTGTATCACTCTCTAATAATCTTACCAAGCAATTCCTTGGCTTGCTAGTTGCTCGAGTTGAACAAACTAGGCGTCACCGCAGTGTACGTTCTTGACTAGTCAACAAGTGACACACAAGCTAGTAGCAATAAATGGAGGTGAATGACTGAAGACCTAGACACGACTCAAGACTCAGAATATAGCTGGACAATAACTAACGACTCAAAAGAAAGTAAGACAATTAACTTGAATGCTGAAATTTTGAAAATCCTAGAAAACTCTACCCGAAACCCAAATTTCTGGAATGTGTTGAGCTGCTGGTCCGTGGTCTTTTTGGTAAGGGTTTTGGAGTATTTTGGGTGGCCTTAGGCTGCTCAAATAATGGGCAATCTACTACCTAAAACTCAGCCCAATCGGGTGGCACAATTGCTCCAACGGTTTTAGGAAAATTCAAGAATTCAAGATTCGGAAATTGGAAAGTTTGATCTGATTTGGACACTTGGGGTTGCCAAGGATTGGAAACCTTGGAGTTTGGTCAGATTTGGAAGTCAGATTTTGCACAAAATTTGGTAAACTTGTAGGCTGTCAAGAATTGGATGTTGTTCAGATTTGGAAGTCCAAGTTTGAATCAGATTTGGTGGCTTGAATGCTGACCAAGACTAGGGCTGTTCAGATTTGAAAGTCCAAGTTTGAATCAGATTTTGTGGCTTGAATGCTGACCAAGACTAGGGCTGTTCAGATTTGAAAGTCCAAGTTTGAATCAGATTTGGTAAAACTTGAAGGCTGGTCAAGAATTGGAAACTAGAGCCGTCTTTCTTGAAAATTTTTTTTGACCTTTGAATCAGATTTGGTAAAACTTGAAGGCTGGTCAAGAATTGGAAAACTAGAGCCGTCTTTCCTGAAATTTTTTTTGACTTCTGTTGGGGTGTTTTCACACAATAGCCAGCTAGTTTAGACCACAATTTCACAGCAATTAACGTAAACAACTTGGACAGATTTGGTTTCAAGATCAAAGTTCCATGAAAACAAGAACACGGTTGAAGGTTTATTTCAGGTTTCAAGACTGCCAAGATTAACCTCTTTGATCCAAGAAGCTCAAGACTTCCCCAATAAGGTTTTGATGTTCGAGTTTTGCAAAGCAACAACACAAAGGTTCAAGAAACAAGTGCAAACAGATTCGGCAACCCAGCAATTAATTCCAGCAACGACTCAAGGGAATGACAATAAGGTATGCAACACAAGAGATTTTTTTTTTTCTGGATTTAAACAGAACATAAACACAAGACAAAACTGGACAGAAAATTTCGGACAACAACTAAACAACAAAGACAGATTTCTGACAAGGAAACAACCAAGACAAATTTCGGACTTGACAAACCCGAGCACTTGAGCTACGAATTTAGAAGACTAAAATAGATCTAAAAACGATAAAAAAAAGGATATTCGTGATACCTCTAACTAGCTCTGATGCCAGCTGATGCGAGACGCGGAAGCTACTTCGGATCTAGAGGAACACGATGAAGATTTGACGGAGTTGAACCCGAACTTGGACCACTCAAGAATAGATTTAACGGTAGAGGACGCCACAATCAAGTATGTGTGCTTGATTGATAAGTCAAGAACAGCCTAGGATCAACACTAGGATGTTCAACTTAGCTTTCACAAGCTAAGGGAATTTGCCACAAGGAATGGACGAAATTCTGGAAATTTTATTCAATACTCTCAAAAACTGAATGTAACATGCGGCTTGAGGCTATTAATAGCCGTGACTAAGACCTAATAAACTGGAAAAATAACAAGGAAAGTTCGGCCAGCCCCTTGGGCCTTCACTTGACCGAAAGCTAGCCCAACTAACTATAGATCCCCGTACGGCTCAGCGACGGTACTTAACTTCAGCTCAACCCGCCGTTTGGAGCTTGAACACTTGCATCTTCAATTGTAAGCAGCATTTTAGTAGTCGTGCAAGGATATTCCAACTCAATTCCTTCAATGGCCGGTTTCTCTTGGGTTTGGATGGCACGTACCAAGGCTTGGAGGGACTCCTTGAATCTCTTAGCTCGTGCTCGTGTCACTGGGCCTTGGGGCACTTTCACAGGGTCTACTTGTGCACTTTGGGCCTCGTGCTCAACCGCATCAACTTTCAAGGAAGTTATCAAGAACTTCAAGAATTTCAAGATTGTGGTCGAGAAACTCAAGATTCTTGTAGGTTCTCTCAAGATTCACAAATACCAACAAGTTTCACCACAATTCAGATTTGAAAAACCAAGTAAACAAGTTGGATAACTCAAAACAATGATACCAGAAATTATGGACAGCAATAGACAAGCCAACGATGGAACACAAGACAGAATTTCAAGGCACTATGGACGGAACTAGAAGACGCACTTGGACAGATTTGTGGACACAATTATGGGGAGATTCAAGACAACGAACCAACACAAGAACGGACAGAATATTGACGACTCGCGACAGGGTACAAACACGGACAGAAATTCGGCGCAACAAGGGAATAAACTCGGACAGATTTGACACATAAGTAAAATCCAACTACGGCCCGATTGCAAAACACAATGATTGAACACAAAACGGACAGAAATTGACGACGCCAATGGCAAAACAACTTCGGACAGATTTGTGAACAACGAAGAAACAACTAGCGATGCAACAAACAAACAAGACAGCGGAAAAATAGGAACCCTAAAACGAACTAGACAAGAACAAGTAAGAGGATATAACGACTTGATACCTCAACCAGCTCTGAAGCCAACTGATACGTTCCTCGGTCAACTCGTTCCGAGACACGTAGCACGATTGCCCAAGGACCTAGAGGGATACTCAACCGTTTGGATTACGGAACCTAGAACCAAGAGGGATGACTCAACTCGATTCAAGGCGGTAGAACGGCGACTCCAATTGAGGTGGTTACTCAAGTAGATAGGCCGGATGAACAACCAAGGACGTCACGCGTGATTGCTCAAATAACCCTTGCCAAGCAAGTAGGAATGTACTCTCGAAATTGTAAGAGAACAAATTGAAATTTTATTATCAAAAGTGTCTAACCTTTGCTGGTACAAAAGGCGCCTTTTTATAGGCTAGAAACCTTTGTGGTCAAGGATTGGCGGCCCACCAACCTAAACTAGAAAAGGAGCTCGATCCACTCTTGAACATGAGTGGGCCGATTGTTTGACTCCAATAACCAATAAACTATTAATTAAAACACGACTAACAAACCAACTAACAACTAATGACTCGATAATGATCAAAACCAACTAACAACTCATACGACTAACAATGCTAACATTCCTAGTGCTCGGCCCAAGTAGCTAAGGCCGCGCTTGATGCTTCCTTGACTTGGATCAATGTGTAGATGCCTTGATTAGCAACTTCCAAGCCTTCAATGTTCCTATGGAAGCCTTGAGTCAAGGCCGCCATCCGTGCACACATCAGTCCCCTCCACTTGAGAAGGATTTGTCCTCAAATCTGGATGGAAATGAATGATACTAGCAAGAGTTGGAGTACGAAACCTCAAATCTAATGCCACCACATATTGGCCCTCTTAGATTGAATGATACTTGCATACGTCATGATTATTATAATGCGGTGCACATGTCTCTTGGTCAGTTTGAAAATGCTCACAGCCAGCCAAGAAAAACTCATGGCTTTACTCCAATGACTCCTCGAAGATAACGCATATAGCTTCGGTTACATCTTTTTGGATCCTCCAAAATGCAACTGATATAATGAAGAGCACTTTGAACACGTTCAACTGCATTAGACTGATCATCACTTGGAACACTTGTTGCAAAAGGGTAAGAAGGCATAGGACAAGATTCAAGCGCAAGAACCCCCATTGAAACTCCATTACTCCTCCCAACAAGCAAAACAGACTCATGGGTGAAGTTAAATACCAATGGATCGTAAAGGGATACAACACTTAAGAGGCAAACTTCATGAAGATTCTGATACTCACCAATGGAGTTAGGGATGGAGCATGCCATGATCAACTCATTCTCTCCTTGCTTAACCTGCGACAAAGCAACTACTCCCGAAGGCAATGCCCTATCGAGTTCATCAACATTCAAGAGTACATGTTTGCAAATCATGAGTAATACAGGCTGATCAGAATTCACACATTTCCTAACTTCCTTAGCCTTGATTATCATGTTTTGCTTCCTAGTGCTTGATTTAATCAGTGTATGACCCTTGGCCGAATGCTCATTTGTGGAAGTGGAGCAATTTCCAGATTCGGCCGTCTTTTGTTTCCTCTTTTGTCGGTCTAAGTCACATTCTCGTTCCATTGTGCAAGAGAGTGTACTTATTAGATCTACCATCAAAAGTGACATGCTTATCAAATTGCCAGGGTCTTCCTAAAATTACATGGGTAGCATGCATGGGGACAACATCACAAACAACTTCGTCAATGTGGTTGCCAATGGAGAAAGGAAGACGTACCTGTTTGTAGACACGTACTTCACCATCTTCGCTTAGCCATTGTAGTCGGTACGGGTGTGGATGTCTAGTCGTTGGAAGTCCCAAGCTCTCTACCATGGGCAAACTTGCTACATTGGTGCAACTACCATCAATGATGAGACTGCACACTTTGTCACTTCCAACTCCCGAAAGAACAATTCGGTTGGAAACCTTTTGTACGGTTGGAAGGTAGGCTATTAAAGACCCACCCACGTTAGCCTTAACTTGCAAGCACAAGGTCAAGCTCGGATTTTCTGTTCAAACACACCCAAGGCAGTTTCGGATGTTTGTTCAAGACAATAGCAACTAGATGGAATCTCAACAACGTGACGCAATCAACCCTCCTCAGGCTCCCCCCCCAATGGGTTACCCAAGATATTCCCTAGATAGAAGCAAAGACTCCAAGAAAGCCTTTCACCAATGCTCGAGAGTACAAGAAATTGTTCGCTAGACGGACGAAACAAATTTCCAAGAATCAAGAGGTTCAAGAACTTCAAGAAGTAGTAGTGGACCGAAACTTTTGAAATTTTTTTTTCCTTTTTGTAGTCTTGGATACAAGATGTAATCCGTGATTGATTTTGGCAATAAACTTCGGACTTTCTTTCTTGTTTTTCGTTTCTTTTTTTTTTTTTGACTTATACGAACAACACAACACAAGCTTGGCCGATTGGACTATTTTCCGGATTTGGTTCAGCCAATTCACACGCACAAGGAATCTTCAAGAACTTTCAAGGAAGTTATCAAGAACTTCAAGAATTTCAAGATTGTGGTCGAGAAACTCAAGATTCTTGTAGGTTCTCTCAAGATTCACAAATACCAACAAGTTTCACCACAATTCAGATTTGAAAAACCAAGTAAACAAGTTGGATAACTCAAAACAATGATACCAGAAATTATGGACAGCAATAGACAAGCCAACGATGGAACACAAGACAGAATTTCAAGGCACTATGGACGGAACTAGAAGACGCACTTGGACAGATTTGTGGACACAATTATGGGGAGATTCAAGACAACGAACCAACACAAGAACGGACAGAATATTGACGACTCGCGACAGGGTACAAACACGGACAGAAATTCGGCGCAACAAGGGAATAAACTCGGACAGATTTGACACATAAGTAAAATCCAACTACGGCCCGATTGCAAAACACAATGATTGAACACAAAACGGACAGAAATTGACGACGCCAATGGCAAAACAACTTCGGACAGATTTGTGAACAACGAAGAAACAACTAGCGATGCAACAAACAAACAAGACAGCGGAAAAATAGGAACCCTAAAACGAACTAGACAAGAACAAGTACGAGGATATAACGACTTGATACCTCAACCAGCTCTGAAGCCAACTGATACGTTCCTCGGTCAACTCGTTCCGAGACACGTAGCACGATTGCCCAAGGACCTAGAGGGATACTCAACCGTTTGGATTACGGAACCTAGAACCAAGAGGGACGACTCAACTCGATTCAAGGCGGTAGAACGGCGACTCCAATTGAGGTGGTTACTCAAGTAGATAGGCCGGATGAACAACCAAGGACGTCACGCGTGATTGCTCAAATAACCCTTGCCAAGCAAGTAGGAATGTACTCTCGAAATTGTAAGAGAACAAATTGAAATTTTATTATCAAAAGTGTCTAACCTTTGCTGGTACAAAAGGCGCCTTTTTATAGGCTAGAAACCTTTGTGGTCAAGGATTGGCGGCCCACCAACCTAAACTAGAAAAGGAGCTCGATCCACTCTTGAACATGAGTGGGCCGATTGTTTGACTCCAATAACCAATAAACTATTAATTAAAACACGACTAACAAACCAACTAACAACTAATGACTCGATAATGATCAAAACCAACTAACAACTCATACGACTAACAATGCTAACATTCCTAGTGCTCGGCCCAAGTAGCTAAGGCCGCGCTTGATGCTTCCTTGACTTGGATCAATGTGTAGATGCCTTGATTAGCAACTTCCAAGCCTTCAATGTTCCTATGGAAGCCTTGAGTCAAGGCCGCCATCCGTGCACACATCAGTCCCCTCCACTTGAGAAGGATTTGTCCTCAAATCTGGATGGAAATGAATGATACTAGCAAGAGTTGGAGTACGAAACCTCAAATCTAATGCCACCACATATTGGCCCTCTTAGATTGAACGATACTTGCATACGTCATGATTATTATAATGCGGTGCACATGTCTCTTGGTCAGTTTGAAAATGCTCACAGCCAGCCAAGAAAAACTCATGGCTTTACTCCAATGACTCCTCGAAGATAACGCATATAGCTTCGGTTACATCTTTTTGGATCCTCCAAAATGCAACTGATATAATGAAGAGCACTTTGAACACGTTCAACTGCATTAGACTGATCATCACTTGGAACACTTGTTGCAAAAGGGTAAGAAGGCATAGGACAAGATTCAAGCGCAAGAACCCCCATTGAAACTCCATTACTCCTCCCAACAAGCAAAACAGACTCATGGGTGAAGTTAAATACCAATGGATCGTAAAGGGATACAACACTTAAGAGGCAAACTTCATGAAGATTCTGATACTCACCAATGGAGTTAGGGATGGAGCATGCCATGATCAACTCATTCTCTCCTTGCTTAACCTGCGACAAAGCAACTACTCCCGAAGGCAATGCCCTATCGAGTTCATCAACATTCAAGAGTACAAACGCAAATCATGAGTAATACAGGCTGATCAGAATTCACACATTTCCTAACTTCCTTAGCCTTGATTATCATGTTTTGCTTCCTAGTGCTTGATTTAATCAGTGTATGACCCTTGGCCGAATGCTCATTTGTGGAAGTGGAGCAATTTCCAGATTCGGCCGTCTTTTGTTTCCTCTTTTGTCGGTCTAAGTCACATTCTCGTTCCATTGTGCAAGAGAGTGTACTTATTAGATCTACCATCAAAAGTGACATGCTTATCAAATTGCCAGGGTCTTCCTAAAATTACATGGGTAGCATGCATGGGGACAACATCACAAACAACTTCGTCAATGTGGTTGCCAATGGAGAAAGGAAGACGTACCTGTTTGTAGACACGTACTTCACCATCTTCGCTTAGCCATTGTAGTCGGTACGGGTGTGGATGTCTAGTCGTTGGAAGTCCCAAGCTCTCTACCATGGGCAAACTTGCTACATTGGTGCAACTACCATCAATGATGAGACTGCACACTTTGTCACTTCCAACTCCCGAAAGAACAATTCGGTTGGAAACCTTTTGTACGGTTGGAAGGTAGGCTATTAAAGACCCACCCACGTTAGCCTTAACTTGCAAGCACAAGGTCAAGCTCGGATTTTCTGTTCAAACACACCCAAGGCAGTTTCGGATGTTTGTTCAAGACAATAGCAACTAGATGGAATCTCAACAACGTGACGCAATCAACCCTCCTCAGGCTCCCCCCCCAATGGGTTACCCAAGATATTCCCTAGATAGAAGCAAAGACTCCAAGAAAGCCTTTCACCAATGCTCGAGAGTACAAGAAATTGTTCGCTAGACGGACGAAACAAATTTCCAAGAATCAAGAGGTTCAAGAACTTCAAGAAGTAGTAGTGGACCGAAACTTTTGAAATTTTTTTTTCCTTTTTGTAGTCTTGGATACAAGATGTAATCCGTGATTGATTTTGGCAATAAACTTCGGACTTTCTTTCTTGTTTTTCGTTTCTTTTTTTTTTTTTGACTTATACGAACAACACAACACAAGCTTGGCCGATTGGACTATTTTCCGGATTTGGTTCAGCCAATTCACACGCACAAGGAATCTTCAAGAACTTTCAAGGAAGTTATCAAGAACTTCAAGAATTTCAAGATTGTGGTCGAGAAACTCAAGATTCTTGTAGGTTCTCTCAAGATTCACAAATACCAACAAGTTTCACCACAATTCAGATTTGAAAAACCAAGTAAACAAGTTGGATAACTCAAAACAATGATACCAGAAATTATGGACAGCAATAGACAAGCCAACGATGGAACACAAGACAGAATTTCAAGGCACTATGGACGGAACTAGAAGACGCACTTGGACAGATTTGTGGACACAATTATGGGGAGATTCAAGACAACGAACCAACACAAGAACGGACAGAATATTGACGACTCGCGACAGGGTACAAACACGGACAGAAATTCGGCGCAACAAGGGAATAAACTCGGACAGATTTGACACATAAGTAAAATCCAACTACGGCCCGATTGCAAAACACAATGATTGAACACAAAACGGACAGAAATTGACGACGCCAATGGCAAAACAACTTCGGACAGATTTGTGAACAACGAAGAAACAACTAGCGATGCAACAAACAAACAAGACAGCGGAAAAATAGGAACCCTAAAACGAACTAGACAAGAACAAGTACGAGGATATAACGACTTGATACCTCAACCAGCTCTGAAGCCAACTGATACGTTCCTCGGTCAACTCGTTCCGAGACACGTAGCACGATTGCCCAAGGACCTAGAGGGATACTCAACCGTTTGGATTACGGAACCTAGAACCAAGAGGGACGACTCAACTCGATTCAAGGCGGTAGAACGGCGACTCCAATTGAGGTGGTTACTCAAGTAGATAGGCCGGATGAACAACCAAGGACGTCACGCGTGATTGCTCAAATAACCCTTGCCAAGCAAGTAGGAATGTACTCTCGAAATTGTAAGAGAACAAATTGAAATTTTATTATCAAAAGTGTCTAACCTTTGCTGGTACAAAAGGCGCCTTTTTATAGGCTAGAAACCTTTGTGGTCAAGGATTGGCGGCCCACCAACCTAAACTAGAAAAGGAGCTCGATCCACTCTTGAACATGAGTGGGCCGATTGTTTGACTCCAATAACCAATAAACTATTAATTAAAACACGACTAACAAACCAACTAACAACTAATGACTCGATAATGATCAAAACCAACTAACAACTCATACGACTAACAATGCTAACATTCCTAGTGCTCGGCCCAAGTAGCTAAGGCCGCGCTTGATGCTTCCTTGACTTGGATCAATGTGTAGATGCCTTGATTAGCAACTTCCAAGCCTTCAATGTTCCTATGGAAGCCTTGAGTCAAGGCCGCCATCCGTGCACACATCAGTCCCCTCCACTTGAGAAGGATTTGTCCTCAAATCTGGATGGAAATGAATGATACTAGCAAGAGTTGGAGTACGAAACCTCAAATCTAATGCCACCACATATTGGCCCTCTTAGATTGAACGATACTTGCATACGTCATGATTATTATAATGCGGTGCACATGTCTCTTGGTCAGTTTGAAAATGCTCACAGCCAGCCAAGAAAAACTCATGGCTTTACTCCAATGACTCCTCGAAGATAACGCATATAGCTTCGGTTACATCTTTTTGGATCCTCCAAAATGCAACTGATATAATGAAGAGCACTTTGAACACGTTCAACTGCATTAGACTGATCATCACTTGGAACACTTGTTGCAAAAGGGTAAGAAGGCATAGGACAAGATTCAAGCGCAAGAACCCCCATTGAAACTCCATTACTCCTCCCAACAAGCAAAACAGACTCATGGGTGAAGTTAAATACCAATGGATCGTAAAGGGATACAACACTTAAGAGGCAAACTTCATGAAGATTCTGATACTCACCAATGGAGTTAGGGATGGAGCATGCCATGATCAACTCATTCTCTCCTTGCTTAACCTGCGACAAAGCAACTACTCCCGAAGGCAATGCCCTATCGAGTTCATCAACATTCAAGAGTACAAACGCAAATCATGAGTAATACAGGCTGATCAGAATTCACACATTTCCTAACTTCCTTAGCCTTGATTATCATGTTTTGCTTCCTAGTGCTTGATTTAATCAGTGTATGACCCTTGGCCGAATGCTCATTTGTGGAAGTGGAGCAATTTCCAGATTCGGCCGTCTTTTGTTTCCTCTTTTGTCGGTCTAAGTCACATTCTCGTTCCATTGTGCAAGAGAGTGTACTTATTAGATCTACCATCAAAAGTGACATGCTTATCAAATTGCCAGGGTCTTCCTAAAATTACATGGGTAGCATGCATGGGGACAACATCACAAACAACTTCGTCAATGTGGTTGCCAATGGAGAAAGGAAGACGTACCTGTTTGTAGACACGTACTTCACCATCTTCGCTTAGCCATTGTAGTCGGTACGGGTGTGGATGTCTAGTCGTTGGAAGTCCCAAGCTCTCTACCATGGGCAAACTTGCTACATTGGTGCAACTACCATCAATGATGAGACTGCACACTTTGTCACTTCCAACTCCCGAAAGAACAATTCGGTTGGAAACCTTTTGTACGGTTGGAAGGTAGGCTATTAAAGACCCACCCACGTTAGCCTTAACTTGCAAGCACAAGGTCAAGCTCGGATTTTCTGTTCAAACACACCCAAGGCAGTTTCGGATGTTTGTTCAAGACAATAGCAACTAGATGGAATCTCAACAACGTGACGCAATCAACCCTCCTCAGGCTCCCCCCCCAATGGGTTACCCAAGATATTCCCTAGATAGAAGCAAAGACTCCAAGAAAGCCTTTCACCAATGCTCGAGAGTACAAGAAATTGTTCGCTAGACGGACGAAACAAATTTCCAAGAATCAAGAGGTTCAAGAACTTCAAGAAGTAGTAGTGGACCGAAACTTTTGAAATTTTTTTTTCCTTTTTGTAGTCTTGGATACAAGATGTAATCCGTGATTGATTTTGGCAATAAACTTCGGACTTTCTTTCTTGTTTTTCGTTTCTTTTTTTTTTTTTGACTTATACGAACAACACAACACAAGCTTGGCCGATTGGACTATTTTCCGGATTTGGTTCAGCCAATTCACACGCACAAGGAATCTTCAAGAACTTTCAAGGAAGTTATCAAGAACTTCAAGAATTTCAAGATTGTGGTCGAGAAACTCAAGATTCTTGTAGGTTCTCTCAAGATTCACAAATACCAACAAGTTTCACCACAATTCAGATTTGAAAAACCAAGTAAACAAGTTGGATAACTCAAAACAATGATACCAGAAATTATGGACAGCAATAGACAAGCCAACGATGGAACACAAGACAGAATTTCAAGGCACTATGGACGGAACTAGAAGACGCACTTGGACAGATTTGTGGACACAATTATGGGGAGATTCAAGACAACGAACCAACACAAGAACGGACAGAATATTGACGACTCGCGACAGGGTACAAACACGGACAGAAATTCGGCGCAACAAGGGAATAAACTCGGACAGATTTGACACATAAGTAAAATCCAACTACGGCCCGATTGCAAAACACAATGATTGAACACAAAACGGACAGAAATTGACGACGCCAATGGCAAAACAACTTCGGACAGATTTGTGAACAACGAAGAAACAACTAGCGATGCAACAAACAAACAAGACAGCGGAAAAATAGGAACCCTAAAACGAACTAGACAAGAACAAGTACGAGGATATAACGACTTGATACCTCAACCAGCTCTGAAGCCAACTGATACGTTCCTCGGTCAACTCGTTCCGAGACACGTAGCACGATTGCCCAAGGACCTAGAGGGATACTCAACCGTTTGGATTACGGAACCTAGAACCAAGAGGGACGACTCAACTCGATTCAAGGCGGTAGAACGGCGACTCCAATTGAGGTGGTTACTCAAGTAGATAGGCCGGATGAACAACCAAGGACGTCACGCGTGATTGCTCAAATAACCCTTGCCAAGCAAGTAGGAATGTACTCTCGAAATTGTAAGAGAACAAATTGAAATTTTATTATCAAAAGTGTCTAACCTTTGCTGGTACAAAAGGCGCCTTTTTATAGGCTAGAAACCTTTGTGGTCAAGGATTGGCGGCCCACCAACCTAAACTAGAAAAGGAGCTCGATCCACTCTTGAACATGAGTGGGCCGATTGTTTGACTCCAATAACCAATAAACTATTAATTAAAACACGACTAACAAACCAACTAACAACTAATGACTCGATAATGATCAAAACCAACTAACAACTCATACGACTAACAATGCTAACATTCCTAGTGCTCGGCCCAAGTAGCTAAGGCCGCGCTTGATGCTTCCTTGACTTGGATCAATGTGTAGATGCCTTGATTAGCAACTTCCAAGCCTTCAATGTTCCTATGGAAGCCTTGAGTCAAGGCCGCCATCCGTGCACACATCAGTCCCCTCCACTTGAGAAGGATTTGTCCTCAAATCTGGATGGAAATGAATGATACTAGCAAGAGTTGGAGTACGAAACCTCAAATCTAATGCCACCACATATTGGCCCTCTTAGATTGAACGATACTTGCATACGTCATGATTATTATAATGCGGTGCACATGTCTCTTGGTCAGTTTGAAAATGCTCACAGCCAGCCAAGAAAAACTCATGGCTTTACTCCAATGACTCCTCGAAGATAACGCATATAGCTTCGGTTACATCTTTTTGGATCCTCCAAAATGCAACTGATATAATGAAGAGCACTTTGAACACGTTCAACTGCATTAGACTGATCATCACTTGGAACACTTGTTGCAAAAGGGTAAGAAGGCATAGGACAAGATTCAAGCGCAAGAACCCCCATTGAAACTCCATTACTCCTCCCAACAAGCAAAACAGACTCATGGGTGAAGTTAAATACCAATGGATCGTAAAGGGATACAACACTTAAGAGGCAAACTTCATGAAGATTCTGATACTCACCAATGGAGTTAGGGATGGAGCATGCCATGATCAACTCATTCTCTCCTTGCTTAACCTGCGACAAAGCAACTACTCCCGAAGGCAATGCCCTATCGAGTTCATCAACATTCAAGAGTACAAACGCAAATCATGAGTAATACAGGCTGATCAGAATTCACACATTTCCTAACTTCCTTAGCCTTGATTATCATGTTTTGCTTCCTAGTGCTTGATTTAATCAGTGTATGACCCTTGGCCGAATGCTCATTTGTGGAAGTGGAGCAATTTCCAGATTCGGCCGTCTTTTGTTTCCTCTTTTGTCGGTCTAAGTCACATTCTCGTTCCATTGTGCAAGAGAGTGTACTTATTAGATCTACCATCAAAAGTGACATGCTTATCAAATTGCCAGGGTCTTCCTAAAATTACATGGGTAGCATGCATGGGGACAACATCACAAACAACTTCGTCAATGTGGTTGCCAATGGAGAAAGGAAGACGTACCTGTTTGTAGACACGTACTTCACCATCTTCGCTTAGCCATTGTAGTCGGTACGGGTGTGGATGTCTAGTCGTTGGAAGTCCCAAGCTCTCTACCATGGGCAAACTTGCTACATTGGTGCAACTACCATCAATGATGAGACTGCACACTTTGTCACTTCCAACTCCCGAAAGAACAATTCGGTTGGAAACCTTTTGTACGGTTGGAAGGTAGGCTATTAAAGACCCACCCACGTTAGCCTTAACTTGCAAGCACAAGGTCAAGCTCGGATTTTCTGTTCAAACACACCCAAGGCAGTTTCGGATGTTTGTTCAAGACAATAGCAACTAGATGGAATCTCAACAACGTGACGCAATCAACCCTCCTCAGGCTCCCCCCCCAATGGGTTACCCAAGATATTCCCTAGATAGAAGCAAAGACTCCAAGAAAGCCTTTCACCAATGCTCGAGAGTACAAGAAATTGTTCGCTAGACGGACGAAACAAATTTCCAAGAATCAAGAGGTTCAAGAACTTCAAGAAGTAGTAGTGGACCGAAACTTTTGAAATTTTTTTTTCCTTTTTGTAGTCTTGGATACAAGATGTAATCCGTGATTGATTTTGGCAATAAACTTCGGACTTTCTTTCTTGTTTTTCGTTTCTTTTTTTTTTTTTGACTTATACGAACAACACAACACAAGCTTGGCCGATTGGACTATTTTCCGGATTTGGTTCAGCCAATTCACACGCACAAGGAATCTTCAAGAACTTTCAAGGAAGTTATCAAGAACTTCAAGAATTTCAAGATTGTGGTCGAGAAACTCAAGATTCTTGTAGGTTCTCTCAAGATTCACAAATACCAACAAGTTTCACCACAATTCAGATTTGAAAAACCAAGTAAACAAGTTGGATAACTCAAAACAATGATACCAGAAATTATGGACAGCAATAGACAAGCCAACGATGGAACACAAGACAGAATTTCAAGGCACTATGGACGGAACTAGAAGACGCACTTGGACAGATTTGTGGACACAATTATGGGGAGATTCAAGACAACGAACCAACACAAGAACGGACAGAATATTGACGACTCGCGACAGGGTACAAACACGGACAGAAATTCGGCGCAACAAGGGAATAAACTCGGACAGATTTGACACATAAGTAAAATCCAACTACGGCCCGATTGCAAAACACAATGATTGAACACAAAACGGACAGAAATTGACGACGCCAATGGCAAAACAACTTCGGACAGATTTGTGAACAACGAAGAAACAACTAGCGATGCAACAAACAAACAAGACAGCGGAAAAATAGGAACCCTAAAACGAACTAGACAAGAACAAGTACGAGGATATAACGACTTGATACCTCAACCAGCTCTGAAGCCAACTGATACGTTCCTCGGTCAACTCGTTCCGAGACACGTAGCACGATTGCCCAAGGACCTAGAGGGATACTCAACCGTTTGGATTACGGAACCTAGAACCAAGAGGGACGACTCAACTCGATTCAAGGCGGTAGAACGGCGACTCCAATTGAGGTGGTTACTCAAGTAGATAGGCCGGATGAACAACCAAGGACGTCACGCGTGATTGCTCAAATAACCCTTGCCAAGCAAGTAGGAATGTACTCTCGAAATTGTAAGAGAACAAATTGAAATTTTATTATCAAAAGTGTCTAACCTTTGCTGGTACAAAAGGCGCCTTTTTATAGGCTAGAAACCTTTGTGGTCAAGGATTGGCGGCCCACCAACCTAAACTAGAAAAGGAGCTCGATCCACTCTTGAACATGAGTGGGCCGATTGTTTGACTCCAATAACCAATAAACTATTAATTAAAACACGACTAACAAACCAACTAACAACTAATGACTCGATAATGATCAAAACCAACTAACAACTCATACGACTAACAATGCTAACATTCCTAGTGCTCGGCCCAAGTAGCTAAGGCCGCGCTTGATGCTTCCTTGACTTGGATCAATGTGTAGATGCCTTGATTAGCAACTTCCAAGCCTTCAATGTTCCTATGGAAGCCTTGAGTCAAGGCCGCCATCCGTGCACACATCAGTCCCCTCCACTTGAGAAGGATTTGTCCTCAAATCTGGATGGAAATGAATGATACTAGCAAGAGTTGGAGTACGAAACCTCAAATCTAATGCCACCACATATTGGCCCTCTTAGATTGAACGATACTTGCATACGTCATGATTATTATAATGCGGTGCACATGTCTCTTGGTCAGTTTGAAAATGCTCACAGCCAGCCAAGAAAAACTCATGGCTTTACTCCAATGACTCCTCGAAGATAACGCATATAGCTTCGGTTACATCTTTTTGGATCCTCCAAAATGCAACTGATATAATGAAGAGCACTTTGAACACGTTCAACTGCATTAGACTGATCATCACTTGGAACACTTGTTGCAAAAGGGTAAGAAGGCATAGGACAAGATTCAAGCGCAAGAACCCCCATTGAAACTCCATTACTCCTCCCAACAAGCAAAACAGACTCATGGGTGAAGTTAAATACCAATGGATCGTAAAGGGATACAACACTTAAGAGGCAAACTTCATGAAGATTCTGATACTCACCAATGGAGTTAGGGATGGAGCATGCCATGATCAACTCATTCTCTCCTTGCTTAACCTGCGACAAAGCAACTACTCCCGAAGGCAATGCCCTATCGAGTTCATCAACATTCAAGAGTACAAACGCAAATCATGAGTAATACAGGCTGATCAGAATTCACACATTTCCTAACTTCCTTAGCCTTGATTATCATGTTTTGCTTCCTAGTGCTTGATTTAATCAGTGTATGACCCTTGGCCGAATGCTCATTTGTGGAAGTGGAGCAATTTCCAGATTCGGCCGTCTTTTGTTTCCTCTTTTGTCGGTCTAAGTCACATTCTCGTTCCATTGTGCAAGAGAGTGTACTTATTAGATCTACCATCAAAAGTGACATGCTTATCAAATTGCCAGGGTCTTCCTAAAATTACATGGGTAGCATGCATGGGGACAACATCACAAACAACTTCGTCAATGTGGTTGCCAATGGAGAAAGGAAGACGTACCTGTTTGTAGACACGTACTTCACCATCTTCGCTTAGCCATTGTAGTCGGTACGGGTGTGGATGTCTAGTCGTTGGAAGTCCCAAGCTCTCTACCATGGGCAAACTTGCTACATTGGTGCAACTACCATCAATGATGAGACTGCACACTTTGTCACTTCCAACTCCCGAAAGAACAATTCGGTTGGAAACCTTTTGTACGGTTGGAAGGTAGGCTATTAAAGACCCACCCACGTTAGCCTTAACTTGCAAGCACAAGGTCAAGCTCGGATTTTCTGTTCAAACACACCCAAGGCAGTTTCGGATGTTTGTTCAAGACAATAGCAACTAGATGGAATCTCAACAACGTGACGCAATCAACCCTCCTCAGGCTCCCCCCCCAATGGGTTACCCAAGATATTCCCTAGATAGAAGCAAAGACTCCAAGAAAGCCTTTCACCAATGCTCGAGAGTACAAGAAATTGTTCGCTAGACGGACGAAACAAATTTCCAAGAATCAAGAGGTTCAAGAACTTCAAGAAGTAGTAGTGGACCGAAACTTTTGAAATTTTTTTTTCCTTTTTGTAGTCTTGGATACAAGATGTAATCCGTGATTGATTTTGGCAATAAACTTCGGACTTTCTTTCTTGTTTTTCGTTTCTTTTTTTTTTTTTGACTTATACGAACAACACAACACAAGCTTGGCCGATTGGACTATTTTCCGGATTTGGTTCAGCCAATTCACACGCACAAGGAATCTTCAAGAACTTTCAAGGAAGTTATCAAGAACTTCAAGAATTTCAAGATTGTGGTCGAGAAACTCAAGATTCTTGTAGGTTCTCTCAAGATTCACAAATACCAACAAGTTTCACCACAATTCAGATTTGAAAAACCAAGTAAACAAGTTGGATAACTCAAAACAATGATACCAGAAATTATGGACAGCAATAGACAAGCCAACGATGGAACACAAGACAGAATTTCAAGGCACTATGGACGGAACTAGAAGACGCACTTGGACAGATTTGTGGACACAATTATGGGGAGATTCAAGACAACGAACCAACACAAGAACGGACAGAATATTGACGACTCGCGACAGGGTACAAACACGGACAGAAATTCGGCGCAACAAGGGAATAAACTCGGACAGATTTGACACATAAGTAAAATCCAACTACGGCCCGATTGCAAAACACAATGATTGAACACAAAACGGACAGAAATTGACGACGCCAATGGCAAAACAACTTCGGACAGATTTGTGAACAACGAAGAAACAACTAGCGATGCAACAAACAAACAAGACAGCGGAAAAATAGGAACCCTAAAACGAACTAGACAAGAACAAGTACGAGGATATAACGACTTGATACCTCAACCAGCTCTGAAGCCAACTGATACGTTCCTCGGTCAACTCGTTCCGAGACACGTAGCACGATTGCCCAAGGACCTAGAGGGATACTCAACCGTTTGGATTACGGAACCTAGAACCAAGAGGGACGACTCAACTCGATTCAAGGCGGTAGAACGGCGACTCCAATTGAGGTGGTTACTCAAGTAGATAGGCCGGATGAACAACCAAGGACGTCACGCGTGATTGCTCAAATAACCCTTGCCAAGCAAGTAGGAATGTACTCTCGAAATTGTAAGAGAACAAATTGAAATTTTATTATCAAAAGTGTCTAACCTTTGCTGGTACAAAAGGCGCCTTTTTATAGGCTAGAAACCTTTGTGGTCAAGGATTGGCGGCCCACCAACCTAAACTAGAAAAGGAGCTCGATCCACTCTTGAACATGAGTGGGCCGATTGTTTGACTCCAATAACCAATAAACTATTAATTAAAACACGACTAACAAACCAACTAACAACTAATGACTCGATAATGATCAAAACCAACTAACAACTCATACGACTAACAATGCTAACATTCCTAGTGCTCGGCCCAAGTAGCTAAGGCCGCGCTTGATGCTTCCTTGACTTGGATCAATGTGTAGATGCCTTGATTAGCAACTTCCAAGCCTTCAATGTTCCTATGGAAGCCTTGAGTCAAGGCCGCCATCCGTGCACACATCAGTCCCCTCCACTTGAGAAGGATTTGTCCTCAAATCTGGATGGAAATGAATGATACTAGCAAGAGTTGGAGTACGAAACCTCAAATCTAATGCCACCACATATTGGCCCTCTTAGATTGAACGATACTTGCATACGTCATGATTATTATAATGCGGTGCACATGTCTCTTGGTCAGTTTGAAAATGCTCACAGCCAGCCAAGAAAAACTCATGGCTTTACTCCAATGACTCCTCGAAGATAACGCATATAGCTTCGGTTACATCTTTTTGGATCCTCCAAAATGCAACTGATATAATGAAGAGCACTTTGAACACGTTCAACTGCATTAGACTGATCATCACTTGGAACACTTGTTGCAAAAGGGTAAGAAGGCATAGGACAAGATTCAAGCGCAAGAACCCCCATTGAAACTCCATTACTCCTCCCAACAAGCAAAACAGACTCATGGGTGAAGTTAAATACCAATGGATCGTAAAGGGATACAACACTTAAGAGGCAAACTTCATGAAGATTCTGATACTCACCAATGGAGTTAGGGATGGAGCATGCCATGATCAACTCATTCTCTCCTTGCTTAACCTGCGACAAAGCAACTACTCCCGAAGGCAATGCCCTATCGAGTTCATCAACATTCAAGAGTACAAACGCAAATCATGAGTAATACAGGCTGATCAGAATTCACACATTTCCTAACTTCCTTAGCCTTGATTATCATGTTTTGCTTCCTAGTGCTTGATTTAATCAGTGTATGACCCTTGGCCGAATGCTCATTTGTGGAAGTGGAGCAATTTCCAGATTCGGCCGTCTTTTGTTTCCTCTTTTGTCGGTCTAAGTCACATTCTCGTTCCATTGTGCAAGAGAGTGTACTTATTAGATCTACCATCAAAAGTGACATGCTTATCAAATTGCCAGGGTCTTCCTAAAATTACATGGGTAGCATGCATGGGGACAACATCACAAACAACTTCGTCAATGTGGTTGCCAATGGAGAAAGGAAGACGTACCTGTTTGTAGACACGTACTTCACCATCTTCGCTTAGCCATTGTAGTCGGTACGGGTGTGGATGTCTAGTCGTTGGAAGTCCCAAGCTCTCTACCATGGGCAAACTTGCTACATTGGTGCAACTACCATCAATGATGAGACTGCACACTTTGTCACTTCCAACTCCCGAAAGAACAATTCGGTTGGAAACCTTTTGTACGGTTGGAAGGTAGGCTATTAAAGACCCACCCACGTTAGCCTTAACTTGCAAGCACAAGGTCAAGCTCGGATTTTCTGTTCAAACACACCCAAGGCAGTTTCGGATGTTTGTTCAAGACAATAGCAACTAGATGGAATCTCAACAACGTGACGCAATCAACCCTCCTCAGGCTCCCCCCCCAATGGGTTACCCAAGATATTCCCTAGATAGAAGCAAAGACTCCAAGAAAGCCTTTCACCAATGCTCGAGAGTACAAGAAATTGTTCGCTAGACGGACGAAACAAATTTCCAAGAATCAAGAGGTTCAAGAACTTCAAGAAGTAGTAGTGGACCGAAACTTTTGAAATTTTTTTTTCCTTTTTGTAGTCTTGGATACAAGATGTAATCCGTGATTGATTTTGGCAATAAACTTCGGACTTTCTTTCTTGTTTTTCGTTTCTTTTTTTTTTTTTGACTTATACGAACAACACAACACAAGCTTGGCCGATTGGACTATTTTCCGGATTTGGTTCAGCCAATTCACACGCACAAGGAATCTTCAAGAACTTTCAAGGAAGTTATCAAGAACTTCAAGAATTTCAAGATTGTGGTCGAGAAACTCAAGATTCTTGTAGGTTCTCTCAAGATTCACAAATACCAACAAGTTTCACCACAATTCAGATTTGAAAAACCAAGTAAACAAGTTGGATAACTCAAAACAATGATACCAGAAATTATGGACAGCAATAGACAAGCCAACGATGGAACACAAGACAGAATTTCAAGGCACTATGGACGGAACTAGAAGACGCACTTGGACAGATTTGTGGACACAATTATGGGGAGATTCAAGACAACGAACCAACACAAGAACGGACAGAATATTGACGACTCGCGACAGGGTACAAACACGGACAGAAATTCGGCGCAACAAGGGAATAAACTCGGACAGATTTGACACATAAGTAAAATCCAACTACGGCCCGATTGCAAAACACAATGATTGAACACAAAACGGACAGAAATTGACGACGCCAATGGCAAAACAACTTCGGACAGATTTGTGAACAACGAAGAAACAACTAGCGATGCAACAAACAAACAAGACAGCGGAAAAATAGGAACCCTAAAACGAACTAGACAAGAACAAGTACGAGGATATAACGACTTGATACCTCAACCAGCTCTGAAGCCAACTGATACGTTCCTCGGTCAACTCGTTCCGAGACACGTAGCACGATTGCCCAAGGACCTAGAGGGATACTCAACCGTTTGGATTACGGAACCTAGAACCAAGAGGGACGACTCAACTCGATTCAAGGCGGTAGAACGGCGACTCCAATTGAGGTGGTTACTCAAGTAGATAGGCCGGATGAACAACCAAGGACGTCACGCGTGATTGCTCAAATAACCCTTGCCAAGCAAGTAGGAATGTACTCTCGAAATTGTAAGAGAACAAATTGAAATTTTATTATCAAAAGTGTCTAACCTTTGCTGGTACAAAAGGCGCCTTTTTATAGGCTAGAAACCTTTGTGGTCAAGGATTGGCGGCCCACCAACCTAAACTAGAAAAGGAGCTCGATCCACTCTTGAACATGAGTGGGCCGATTGTTTGACTCCAATAACCAATAAACTATTAATTAAAACACGACTAACAAACCAACTAACAACTAATGACTCGATAATGATCAAAACCAACTAACAACTCATACGACTAACAATGCTAACATTCCTAGTGCTCGGCCCAAGTAGCTAAGGCCGCGCTTGATGCTTCCTTGACTTGGATCAATGTGTAGATGCCTTGATTAGCAACTTCCAAGCCTTCAATGTTCCTATGGAAGCCTTGAGTCAAGGCCGCCATCCGTGCACACATCAGTCCCCTCCACTTGAGAAGGATTTGTCCTCAAATCTGGATGGAAATGAATGATACTAGCAAGAGTTGGAGTACGAAACCTCAAATCTAATGCCACCACATATTGGCCCTCTTAGATTGAACGATACTTGCATACGTCATGATTATTATAATGCGGTGCACATGTCTCTTGGTCAGTTTGAAAATGCTCACAGCCAGCCAAGAAAAACTCATGGCTTTACTCCAATGACTCCTCGAAGATAACGCATATAGCTTCGGTTACATCTTTTTGGATCCTCCAAAATGCAACTGATATAATGAAGAGCACTTTGAACACGTTCAACTGCATTAGACTGATCATCACTTGGAACACTTGTTGCAAAAGGGTAAGAAGGCATAGGACAAGATTCAAGCGCAAGAACCCCCATTGAAACTCCATTACTCCTCCCAACAAGCAAAACAGACTCATGGGTGAAGTTAAATACCAATGGATCGTAAAGGGATACAACACTTAAGAGGCAAACTTCATGAAGATTCTGATACTCACCAATGGAGTTAGGGATGGAGCATGCCATGATCAACTCATTCTCTCCTTGCTTAACCTGCGACAAAGCAACTACTCCCGAAGGCAATGCCCTATCGAGTTCATCAACATTCAAGAGTACATGTTTGCAAATCATGAGTAATACAGGCTGATCAGAATTCACACATTTCCTAACTTCCTTAGCCTTGATTATCATGTTTTGCTTCCTAGTGCTTGATTTAATCAGTGTATGACCCTTGGCCGAATGCTCATTTGTGGAAGTGGAGCAATTTCCAGATTCGGCCGTCTTTTGTTTCCTCTTTTGTCGGTCTAAGTCACATTCTCGTTCCATTGTGCAAGAGAGTGTACTTATTAGATCTACCATCAAAAGTGACATGCTTATCAAATTGCCAGGGTCTTCCTAAAATTACATGGGTAGCATGCATGGGGACAACATCACAAACAACTTCGTCAATGTGGTTGCCAATGGAGAAAGGAAGACGTACCTGTTTGTAGACACGTACTTCACCATCTTCGCTTAGCCATTGTAGTCGGTACGGGTGTGGATGTCTAGTCGTTGGAAGTCCCAAGCTCTCTACCATGGGCAAACTTGCTACATTGGTGCAACTACCATCAATGATGAGACTGCACACTTTGTCACTTCCAACTCCCGAAAGAACAATTCGGTTGGAAACCTTTTGTACGGTTGGAAGGTAGGCTATTAAAGACCCACCCACGTTAGCCTTAACTTGCAAGCACAAGGTCAAGCTCGGATTTTCTGTTCAAACACACCCAAGGCAGTTTCGGATGTTTGTTCAAGACAATAGCAACTAGATGGAATCTCAACAACGTGACGCAATCAACCCTCCTCAGGCTCCCCCCCCAATGGGTTACCCAAGATATTCCCTAGATAGAAGCAAAGACTCCAAGAAAGCCTTTCACCAATGCTCGAGAGTACAAGAAATTGTTCGCTAGACGGACGAAACAAATTTCCAAGAATCAAGAGGTTCAAGAACTTCAAGAAGTAGTAGTGGACCGAAACTTTTGAAATTTTTTTTTCCTTTTTGTAGTCTTGGATACAAGATGTAATCCGTGATTGATTTTGGCAATAAACTTCGGACTTTCTTTCTTGTTTTTCGTTTCTTTTTTTTTTTTTGACTTATACGAACAACACAACACAAGCTTGGCCGATTGGACTATTTTCCGGATTTGGTTCAGCCAATTCACACGCACAAGGAATCTTCAAGAACTTTCAAGGAAGTTATCAAGAACTTCAAGAATTTCAAGATTGTGGTCGAGAAACTCAAGATTCTTGTAGGTTCTCTCAAGATTCACAAATACCAACAAGTTTCACCACAATTCAGATTTGAAAAACCAAGTAAACAAGTTGGATAACTCAAAACAATGATACCAGAAATTATGGACAGCAATAGACAAGCCAACGATGGAACACAAGACAGAATTTCAAGGCACTATGGACGGAACTAGAAGACGCACTTGGACAGATTTGTGGACACAATTATGGGGAGATTCAAGACAACGAACCAACACAAGAACGGACAGAATATTGACGACTCGCGACAGGGTACAAACACGGACAGAAATTCGGCGCAACAAGGGAATAAACTCGGACAGATTTGACACATAAGTAAAATCCAACTACGGCCCGATTGCAAAACACAATGATTGAACACAAAACGGACAGAAATTGACGACGCCAATGGCAAAACAACTTCGGACAGATTTGTGAACAACGAAGAAACAACTAGCGATGCAACAAACAAACAAGACAGCGGAAAAATAGGAACCCTAAAACGAACTAGACAAGAACAAGTACGAGGATATAACGACTTGATACCTCAACCAGCTCTGAAGCCAACTGATACGTTCCTCGGTCAACTCGTTCCGAGACACGTAGCACGATTGCCCAAGGACCTAGAGGGATACTCAACCGTTTGGATTACGGAACCTAGAACCAAGAGGGACGACTCAACTCGATTCAAGGCGGTAGAACGGCGACTCCAATTGAGGTGGTTACTCAAGTAGATAGGCCGGATGAACAACCAAGGACGTCACGCGTGATTGCTCAAATAACCCTTGCCAAGCAAGTAGGAATGTACTCTCGAAATTGTAAGAGAACAAATTGAAATTTTATTATCAAAAGTGTCTAACCTTTGCTGGTACAAAAGGCGCCTTTTTATAGGCTAGAAACCTTTGTGGTCAAGGATTGGCGGCCCACCAACCTAAACTAGAAAAGGAGCTCGATCCACTCTTGAACATGAGTGGGCCGATTGTTTGACTCCAATAACCAATAAACTATTAATTAAAACACGACTAACAAACCAACTAACAACTAATGACTCGATAATGATCAAAACCAACTAACAACTCATACGACTAACAATGCTAACATTCCTAGTGCTCGGCCCAAGTAGCTAAGGCCGCGCTTGATGCTTCCTTGACTTGGATCAATGTGTAGATGCCTTGATTAGCAACTTCCAAGCCTTCAATGTTCCTATGGAAGCCTTGAGTCAAGGCCGCCATCCGTGCACACATCAGTCCCCTCCACTTGAGAAGGATTTGTCCTCAAATCTGGATGGAAATGAATGATACTAGCAAGAGTTGGAGTACGAAACCTCAAATCTAATGCCACCACATATTGGCCCTCTTAGATTGAACGATACTTGCATACGTCATGATTATTATAATGCGGTGCACATGTCTCTTGGTCAGTTTGAAAATGCTCACAGCCAGCCAAGAAAAACTCATGGCTTTACTCCAATGACTCCTCGAAGATAACGCATATAGCTTCGGTTACATCTTTTTGGATCCTCCAAAATGCAACTGATATAATGAAGAGCACTTTGAACACGTTCAACTGCATTAGACTGATCATCACTTGGAACACTTGTTGCAAAAGGGTAAGAAGGCATAGGACAAGATTCAAGCGCAAGAACCCCCATTGAAACTCCATTACTCCTCCCAACAAGCAAAACAGACTCATGGGTGAAGTTAAATACCAATGGATCGTAAAGGGATACAACACTTAAGAGGCAAACTTCATGAAGATTCTGATACTCACCAATGGAGTTAGGGATGGAGCATGCCATGATCAACTCATTCTCTCCTTGCTTAACCTGCGACAAAGCAACTACTCCCGAAGGCAATGCCCTATCGAGTTCATCAACATTCAAGAGTACATGTTTGCAAATCATGAGTAATACAGGCTGATCAGAATTCACACATTTCCTAACTTCCTTAGCCTTGATTATCATGTTTTGCTTCCTAGTGCTTGATTTAATCAGTGTATGACCCTTGGCCGAATGCTCATTTGTGGAAGTGGAGCAATTTCCAGATTCGGCCGTCTTTTGTTTCCTCTTTTGTCGGTCTAAGTCACATTCTCGTTCCATTGTGCAAGAGAGTGTACTTATTAGATCTACCATCAAAAGTGACATGCTTATCAAATTGCCAGGGTCTTCCTAAAATTACATGGGTAGCATGCATGGGGACAACATCACAAACAACTTCGTCAATGTGGTTGCCAATGGAGAAAGGAAGACGTACCTGTTTGTAGACACGTACTTCACCATCTTCGCTTAGCCATTGTAGTCGGTACGGGTGTGGATGTCTAGTCGTTGGAAGTCCCAAGCTCTCTACCATGGGCAAACTTGCTACATTGGTGCAACTACCATCAATGATGAGACTGCACACTTTGTCACTTCCAACTCCCGAAAGAACAATTCGGTTGGAAACCTTTTGTACGGTTGGAAGGTAGGCTATTAAAGACCCACCCACGTTAGCCTTAACTTGCAAGCACAAGGTCAAGCTCGGATTTTCTGTTCAAACACACCCAAGGCAGTTTCGGATGTTTGTTCAAGACAATAGCAACTAGATGGAATCTCAACAACGTGACGCAATCAACCCTCCTCAGGCTCCCCCCCCAATGGGTTACCCAAGATATTCCCTAGATAGAAGCAAAGACTCCAAGAAAGCCTTTCACCAATGCTCGAGAGTACAAGAAATTGTTCGCTAGACGGACGAAACAAATTTCCAAGAATCAAGAGGTTCAAGAACTTCAAGAAGTAGTAGTGGACCGAAACTTTTGAAATTTTTTTTTCCTTTTTGTAGTCTTGGATACAAGATGTAATCCGTGATTGATTTTGGCAATAAACTTCGGACTTTCTTTCTTGTTTTTCGTTTCTTTTTTTTTTTTTGACTTATACGAACAACACAACACAAGCTTGGCCGATTGGACTATTTTCCGGATTTGGTTCAGCCAATTCACACGCACAAGGAATCTTCAAGAACTTTCAAGGAAGTTATCAAGAACTTCAAGAATTTCAAGATTGTGGTCGAGAAACTCAAGATTCTTGTAGGTTCTCTCAAGATTCACAAATACCAACAAGTTTCACCACAATTCAGATTTGAAAAACCAAGTAAACAAGTTGGATAACTCAAAACAATGATACCAGAAATTATGGACAGCAATAGACAAGCCAACGATGGAACACAAGACAGAATTTCAAGGCACTATGGACGGAACTAGAAGACGCACTTGGACAGATTTGTGGACACAATTATGGGGAGATTCAAGACAACGAACCAACACAAGAACGGACAGAATATTGACGACTCGCGACAGGGTACAAACACGGACAGAAATTCGGCGCAACAAGGGAATAAACTCGGACAGATTTGACACATAAGTAAAATCCAACTACGGCCCGATTGCAAAACACAATGATTGAACACAAAACGGACAGAAATTGACGACGCCAATGGCAAAACAACTTCGGACAGATTTGTGAACAACGAAGAAACAACTAGCGATGCAACAAACAAACAAGACAGCGGAAAAATAGGAACCCTAAAACGAACTAGACAAGAACAAGTACGAGGATATAACGACTTGATACCTCAACCAGCTCTGAAGCCAACTGATACGTTCCTCGGTCAACTCGTTCCGAGACACGTAGCACGATTGCCCAAGGACCTAGAGGGATACTCAACCGTTTGGATTACGGAACCTAGAACCAAGAGGGACGACTCAACTCGATTCAAGGCGGTAGAACGGCGACTCCAATTGAGGTGGTTACTCAAGTAGATAGGCCGGATGAACAACCAAGGACGTCACGCGTGATTGCTCAAATAACCCTTGCCAAGCAAGTAGGAATGTACTCTCGAAATTGTAAGAGAACAAATTGAAATTTTATTATCAAAAGTGTCTAACCTTTGCTGGTACAAAAGGCGCCTTTTTATAGGCTAGAAACCTTTGTGGTCAAGGATTGGCGGCCCACCAACCTAAACTAGAAAAGGAGCTCGATCCACTCTTGAACATGAGTGGGCCGATTGTTTGACTCCAATAACCAATAAACTATTAATTAAAACACGACTAACAAACCAACTAACAACTAATGACTCGATAATGATCAAAACCAACTAACAACTCATACGACTAACAATGCTAACATTCCTAGTGCTCGGCCCAAGTAGCTAAGGCCGCGCTTGATGCTTCCTTGACTTGGATCAATGTGTAGATGCCTTGATTAGCAACTTCCAAGCCTTCAATGTTCCTATGGAAGCCTTGAGTCAAGGCCGCCATCCGTGCACACATCAGTCCCCTCCACTTGAGAAGGATTTGTCCTCAAATCTGGATGGAAATGAATGATACTAGCAAGAGTTGGAGTACGAAACCTCAAATCTAATGCCACCACATATTGGCCCTCTTAGATTGAACGATACTTGCATACGTCATGATTATTATAATGCGGTGCACATGTCTCTTGGTCAGTTTGAAAATGCTCACAGCCAGCCAAGAAAAACTCATGGCTTTACTCCAATGACTCCTCGAAGATAACGCATATAGCTTCGGTTACATCTTTTTGGATCCTCCAAAATGCAACTGATATAATGAAGAGCACTTTGAACACGTTCAACTGCATTAGACTGATCATCACTTGGAACACTTGTTGCAAAAGGGTAAGAAGGCATAGGACAAGATTCAAGCGCAAGAACCCCCATTGAAACTCCATTACTCCTCCCAACAAGCAAAACAGACTCATGGGTGAAGTTAAATACCAATGGATCGTAAAGGGATACAACACTTAAGAGGCAAACTTCATGAAGATTCTGATACTCACCAATGGAGTTAGGGATGGAGCATGCCATGATCAACTCATTCTCTCCTTGCTTAACCTGCGACAAAGCAACTACTCCCGAAGGCAATGCCCTATCGAGTTCATCAACATTCAAGAGTACAAACGCAAATCATGAGTAATACAGGCTGATCAGAATTCACACATTTCCTAACTTCCTTAGCCTTGATTATCATGTTTTGCTTCCTAGTGCTTGATTTAATCAGTGTATGACCCTTGGCCGAATGCTCATTTGTGGAAGTGGAGCAATTTCCAGATTCGGCCGTCTTTTGTTTCCTCTTTTGTCGGTCTAAGTCACATTCTCGTTCCATTGTGCAAGAGAGTGTACTTATTAGATCTACCATCAAAAGTGACATGCTTATCAAATTGCCAGGGTCTTCCTAAAATTACATGGGTAGCATGCATGGGGACAACATCACAAACAACTTCGTCAATGTGGTTGCCAATGGAGAAAGGAAGACGTACCTGTTTGTAGACACGTACTTCACCATCTTCGCTTAGCCATTGTAGTCGGTACGGGTGTGGATGTCTAGTCGTTGGAAGTCCCAAGCTCTCTACCATGGGCAAACTTGCTACATTGGTGCAACTACCATCAATGATGAGACTGCACACTTTGTCACTTCCAACTCCCGAAAGAACAATTCGGTTGGAAACCTTTTGTACGGTTGGAAGGTAGGCTATTAAAGACCCACCCACGTTAGCCTTAACTTGCAAGCACAAGGTCAAGCTCGGATTTTCTGTTCAAACACACCCAAGGCAGTTTCGGATGTTTGTTCAAGACAATAGCAACTAGATGGAATCTCAACAACGTGACGCAATCAACCCTCCTCAGGCTCCCCCCCCAATGGGTTACCCAAGATATTCCCTAGATAGAAGCAAAGACTCCAAGAAAGCCTTTCACCAATGCTCGAGAGTACAAGAAATTGTTCGCTAGACGGACGAAACAAATTTCCAAGAATCAAGAGGTTCAAGAACTTCAAGAAGTAGTAGTGGACCGAAACTTTTGAAATTTTTTTTTCCTTTTTGTAGTCTTGGATACAAGATGTAATCCGTGATTGATTTTGGCAATAAACTTCGGACTTTCTTTCTTGTTTTTCGTTTCTTTTTTTTTTTTTGACTTATACGAACAACACAACACAAGCTTGGCCGATTGGACTATTTTCCGGATTTGGTTCAGCCAATTCACACGCACAAGGAATCTTCAAGAACTTTCAAGGAAGTTATCAAGAACTTCAAGAATTTCAAGATTGTGGTCGAGAAACTCAAGATTCTTGTAGGTTCTCTCAAGATTCACAAATACCAACAAGTTTCACCACAATTCAGATTTGAAAAACCAAGTAAACAAGTTGGATAACTCAAAACAATGATACCAGAAATTATGGACAGCAATAGACAAGCCAACGATGGAACACAAGACAGAATTTCAAGGCACTATGGACGGAACTAGAAGACGCACTTGGACAGATTTGTGGACACAATTATGGGGAGATTCAAGACAACGAACCAACACAAGAACGGACAGAATATTGACGACTCGCGACAGGGTACAAACACGGACAGAAATTCGGCGCAACAAGGGAATAAACTCGGACAGATTTGACACATAAGTAAAATCCAACTACGGCCCGATTGCAAAACACAATGATTGAACACAAAACGGACAGAAATTGACGACGCCAATGGCAAAACAACTTCGGACAGATTTGTGAACAACGAAGAAACAACTAGCGATGCAACAAACAAACAAGACAGCGGAAAAATAGGAACCCTAAAACGAACTAGACAAGAACAAGTACGAGGATATAACGACTTGATACCTCAACCAGCTCTGAAGCCAACTGATACGTTCCTCGGTCAACTCGTTCCGAGACACGTAGCACGATTGCCCAAGGACCTAGAGGGATACTCAACCGTTTGGATTACGGAACCTAGAACCAAGAGGGACGACTCAACTCGATTCAAGGCGGTAGAACGGCGACTCCAATTGAGGTGGTTACTCAAGTAGATAGGCCGGATGAACAACCAAGGACGTCACGCGTGATTGCTCAAATAACCCTTGCCAAGCAAGTAGGAATGTACTCTCGAAATTGTAAGAGAACAAATTGAAATTTTATTATCAAAAGTGTCTAACCTTTGCTGGTACAAAAGGCGCCTTTTTATAGGCTAGAAACCTTTGTGGTCAAGGATTGGCGGCCCACCAACCTAAACTAGAAAAGGAGCTCGATCCACTCTTGAACATGAGTGGGCCGATTGTTTGACTCCAATAACCAATAAACTATTAATTAAAACACGACTAACAAACCAACTAACAACTAATGACTCGATAATGATCAAAACCAACTAACAACTCATACGACTAACAATGCTAACATTCCTAGTGCTCGGCCCAAGTAGCTAAGGCCGCGCTTGATGCTTCCTTGACTTGGATCAATGTGTAGATGCCTTGATTAGCAACTTCCAAGCCTTCAATGTTCCTATGGAAGCCTTGAGTCAAGGCCGCCATCCGTGCACACATCAGTCCCCTCCACTTGAGAAGGATTTGTCCTCAAATCTGGATGGAAATGAATGATACTAGCAAGAGTTGGAGTACGAAACCTCAAATCTAATGCCACCACATATTGGCCCTCTTAGATTGAACGATACTTGCATACGTCATGATTATTATAATGCGGTGCACATGTCTCTTGGTCAGTTTGAAAATGCTCACAGCCAGCCAAGAAAAACTCATGGCTTTACTCCAATGACTCCTCGAAGATAACGCATATAGCTTCGGTTACATCTTTTTGGATCCTCCAAAATGCAACTGATATAATGAAGAGCACTTTGAACACGTTCAACTGCATTAGACTGATCATCACTTGGAACACTTGTTGCAAAAGGGTAAGAAGGCATAGGACAAGATTCAAGCGCAAGAACCCCCATTGAAACTCCATTACTCCTCCCAACAAGCAAAACAGACTCATGGGTGAAGTTAAATACCAATGGATCGTAAAGGGATACAACACTTAAGAGGCAAACTTCATGAAGATTCTGATACTCACCAATGGAGTTAGGGATGGAGCATGCCATGATCAACTCATTCTCTCCTTGCTTAACCTGCGACAAAGCAACTACTCCCGAAGGCAATGCCCTATCGAGTTCATCAACATTCAAGAGTACATGTTTGCAAATCATGAGTAATACAGGCTGATCAGAATTCACACATTTCCTAACTTCCTTAGCCTTGATTATCATGTTTTGCTTCCTAGTGCTTGATTTAATCAGTGTATGACCCTTGGCCGAATGCTCATTTGTGGAAGTGGAGCAATTTCCAGATTCGGCCGTCTTTTGTTTCCTCTTTTGTCGGTCTAAGTCACATTCTCGTTCCATTGTGCAAGAGAGTGTACTTATTAGATCTACCATCAAAAGTGACATGCTTATCAAATTGCCAGGGTCTTCCTAAAATTACATGGGTAGCATGCATGGGGACAACATCACAAACAACTTCGTCAATGTGGTTGCCAATGGAGAAAGGAAGACGTACCTGTTTGTAGACACGTACTTCACCATCTTCGCTTAGCCATTGTAGTCGGTACGGGTGTGGATGTCTAGTCGTTGGAAGTCCCAAGCTCTCTACCATGGGCAAACTTGCTACATTGGTGCAACTACCATCAATGATGAGACTGCACACTTTGTCACTTCCAACTCCCGAAAGAACAATTCGGTTGGAAACCTTTTGTACGGTTGGAAGGTAGGCTATTAAAGACCCACCCACGTTAGCCTTAACTTGCAAGCACAAGGTCAAGCTCGGATTTTCTGTTCAAACACACCCAAGGCAGTTTCGGATGTTTGTTCAAGACAATAGCAACTAGATGGAATCTCAACAACGTGACGCAATCAACCCTCCTCAGGCTCCCCCCCCAATGGGTTACCCAAGATATTCCCTAGATAGAAGCAAAGACTCCAAGAAAGCCTTTCACCAATGCTCGAGAGTACAAGAAATTGTTCGCTAGACGGACGAAACAAATTTCCAAGAATCAAGAGGTTCAAGAACTTCAAGAAGTAGTAGTGGACCGAAACTTTTGAAATTTTTTTTTCCTTTTTGTAGTCTTGGATACAAGATGTAATCCGTGATTGATTTTGGCAATAAACTTCGGACTTTCTTTCTTGTTTTTCGTTTCTTTTTTTTTTTTTGACTTATACGAACAACACAACACAAGCTTGGCCGATTGGACTATTTTCCGGATTTGGTTCAGCCAATTCACACGCACAAGGAATCTTCAAGAACTTTCAAGGAAGTTATCAAGAACTTCAAGAATTTCAAGATTGTGGTCGAGAAACTCAAGATTCTTGTAGGTTCTCTCAAGATTCACAAATACCAACAAGTTTCACCACAATTCAGATTTGAAAAACCAAGTAAACAAGTTGGATAACTCAAAACAATGATACCAGAAATTATGGACAGCAATAGACAAGCCAACGATGGAACACAAGACAGAATTTCAAGGCACTATGGACGGAACTAGAAGACGCACTTGGACAGATTTGTGGACACAATTATGGGGAGATTCAAGACAACGAACCAACACAAGAACGGACAGAATATTGACGACTCGCGACAGGGTACAAACACGGACAGAAATTCGGCGCAACAAGGGAATAAACTCGGACAGATTTGACACATAAGTAAAATCCAACTACGGCCCGATTGCAAAACACAATGATTGAACACAAAACGGACAGAAATTGACGACGCCAATGGCAAAACAACTTCGGACAGATTTGTGAACAACGAAGAAACAACTAGCGATGCAACAAACAAACAAGACAGCGGAAAAATAGGAACCCTAAAACGAACTAGACAAGAACAAGTACGAGGATATAACGACTTGATACCTCAACCAGCTCTGAAGCCAACTGATACGTTCCTCGGTCAACTCGTTCCGAGACACGTAGCACGATTGCCCAAGGACCTAGAGGGATACTCAACCGTTTGGATTACGGAACCTAGAACCAAGAGGGACGACTCAACTCGATTCAAGGCGGTAGAACGGCGACTCCAATTGAGGTGGTTACTCAAGTAGATAGGCCGGATGAACAACCAAGGACGTCACGCGTGATTGCTCAAATAACCCTTGCCAAGCAAGTAGGAATGTACTCTCGAAATTGTAAGAGAACAAATTGAAATTTTATTATCAAAAGTGTCTAACCTTTGCTGGTACAAAAGGCGCCTTTTTATAGGCTAGAAACCTTTGTGGTCAAGGATTGGCGGCCCACCAACCTAAACTAGAAAAGGAGCTCGATCCACTCTTGAACATGAGTGGGCCGATTGTTTGACTCCAATAACCAATAAACTATTAATTAAAACACGACTAACAAACCAACTAACAACTAATGACTCGATAATGATCAAAACCAACTAACAACTCATACGACTAACAATGCTAACATTCCTAGTGCTCGGCCCAAGTAGCTAAGGCCGCGCTTGATGCTTCCTTGACTTGGATCAATGTGTAGATGCCTTGATTAGCAACTTCCAAGCCTTCAATGTTCCTATGGAAGCCTTGAGTCAAGGCCGCCATCCGTGCACACATCAGTCCCCTCCACTTGAGAAGGATTTGTCCTCAAATCTGGATGGAAATGAATGATACTAGCAAGAGTTGGAGTACGAAACCTCAAATCTAATGCCACCACATATTGGCCCTCTTAGATTGAATGATACTTGCATACGTCATGATTATTATAATGCGGTGCACATGTCTCTTGGTCAGTTTGAAAATGCTCACAGCCAGCCAAGAAAAACTCATGGCTTTACTCCAATGACTCCTCGAAGATAACGCATATAGCTTCGGTTACATCTTTTTGGATCCTCCAAAATGCAACTGATATAATGAAGAGCACTTTGAACACGTTCAACTGCATTAGACTGATCATCACTTGGAACACTTGTTGCAAAAGGGTAAGAAGGCATAGGACAAGATTCAAGCGCAAGAACCCCCATTGAAACTCCATTACTCCTCCCAACAAGCAAAACAGACTCATGGGTGAAGTTAAATACCAATGGATCGTAAAGGGATACAACACTTAAGAGGCAAACTTCATGAAGATTCTGATACTCACCAAAAGGATTTGTCCTCAAATCTGGATGGAAATGAATGATACTAGCAAGAGTTGGAGTACGAAACCTCAAATCTAATGCCACCACATATTGGCCCTCTTAGATTGAATGATACTTGCATACGTCATGATTATTATAATGCGGTGCACATGTCTCTTGGTCAGTTTGAAAATGCTCACAGCCAGCCAAGAAAAACTCATGGCTTTACTCCAATGACTCCTCGAAGATAACGCATATAGCTTCGGTTACATCTTTTTGGATCCTCCAAAATGCAACTGATATAATGAAGAACACTTTGAACACGTTCAACTGCATTAGACTGATCATCACTTGGAACACTTGTTGCAAAAGGGTAAGAAGGCATAGGACAAGATTCAAGCGCAAGAACCCCCATTGAAACTCCATTACTCCTCCCAACAACCAAAACAGACTCATGGGTGAAGTTAAATACCAATGGATCGTAAAGGGATACAACACTTAAGAGGCAAACTTCATGAAGATTCTGATACTCACCAATGGAGTTAGGGATGGAGCATGCCATGATCAACTCATTCTCTCCTTGCTTAACCTGCGACAAAGCAACTACTCCCGAAGGCAATGCCCTATCGAGTTCATCAACATTCAAGAGTACATGTTTGCAAATCATGAGTAATACAGGCTGATCAGAATTCACACATTTCCTAACTTCCTTAGCCTTGATTATCATGTTTTGCTTCCTAGTGCTTGATTTAATCAGTGTATGACCCTTGGCCGAATGCTCATTTGTGGAAGTGGAGCAATTTCCAGATTCGGCCGTCTTTTGTTTCCTCTTTTGTCGGTCTAAGTCACATTCTCGTTCCATTGTGCAAGAGAGTGTACTTATTAGATCTACCATCAAAAGTGACATGCTTATCAAATTGCCAGGGTCTTCCTAAAATTACATGGGTAGCATGCATGGGGACAACATCACAAACAACTTCGTCAATGTGGTTGCCAATGGAGAAAGGAAGACGTACCTGTTTGTAGACACGTACTTCACCATCTTCGCTTAGCCATTGTAGTCGGTACGGGTGTGGATGTCTAGTCGTTGGAAGTCCCAAGCTCTCTACCATGGGCAAACTTGCTACATTGGTGCAACTACTACCATCAATGATGAGACTGCACACTTTGTCACTTCCAACTCCCGAAAGAACAATTCGGTTGGAAACCTTTTGTACGGTTGGAAGGTAGGCTATTAAAGACCCACCCACGTTAGCCTTAACTTGCAAGCACAAGGTCAAGCTCGGATTTTCTGTTCAAACACACCCAAGGAAGGCAGTTTCGGATGTTTGTTCAAGACAATAGCAACTAGATGGAATCTCAACAACGTGACGCAATCAACCCTCCTCAGGCTCCCCCCCAATGGGTTACCCAAGATATTCCCTAGATAGAAGCAAAGACTCCAAGAAAGCCTTTCACCAATGCTCGAGAGTACAAGAAATTGTTCGCTAGACGGACGAAACAAATTTCCAAGAATCAAGAGGTTCAAGAACTTCAAGAAGTAGTAGTGGACCGAAACTTTTGAAATTTTTTTTTCCTTTTTGTAGTCTTGGATACAAGATGTAATCCGTGATTGATTTTGGCAATAAACTTCGGACTTTCTTTCTTGTTTTTCGTTTCTTTTTTTTTTTTTTACTTATACGAACAACACAACACAAGCTTGGCCGATTGGACTATTTTCCGGATTTGGTTCAGCCAATTCACACGCACAAGGAATCTTCAAGAACTTCAAGATCCTTCAAGAACTTTCAAGGAAGTTATCAAGAACTTCAAGAATTTCAAGATTGTGGTCGAGAAACTCAAGATTCTTGTAGGTTCTCTCAAGATTCACAAATACCAACAAGTTTCACCACAATTCAGATTTGAAAAACCAAGTAAACAAGTTGGATAACTCAAAACAATGATACCAGAAATTATGGACAGCAATAGACAAGCCAACGATGGAATTCAAGGCACTATGGACGGAACTAGAAGACGCACTTGGACAGATTTGTGGACACAATTATGGGGAGATTCAAGACAACGAACCAACACAAGAACGGACAGAATATTGACGACTCGCGACAGGGTACAAACACGGACAGAAATTCGGCGCAACAAGGGAATAAACTCGGACAGATTTGACACATAAGTAAAATCCAACTACGGCCCGATTGCAAAACACAATGATTGAACACAAAACGGACAGAAATTGACGACGCCAATGGCAAAACAACTTCGGACAGATTTGTGAACAACGAAGAAACAACTAGCGATGCAACAAACAAACAAGACAGCGGAAAAATAGGAACCCTAAAACGAACTAGACAAGAACAAGTACGAGGATATAACGACTTGATACCTCAACCAGCTCTGAAGCCAACTGATACGTTCCTCGGTCAACTCGTTCCGAGACACGTAGCACGATTGCCCAAGGACCTAGAGGGATACTCAACCGTTTGGATTACGGAACCTAGAACCAAGAGGGACGACTCAACTCGATTCAAGGCGGTAGAACGGCGACTCCAATTGAGGTGGTTACTCAAGTAGATAGGCCGGATGAACAACCAAGGACGTCACGCGTGATTGCTCAAATAACCCTTGCCAAGCAAGTAGGAATGTACTCTCGAAATTGTAAGAGAACAAATTGAAATTTTATTATCAAAAGTGTCTAACCTTTGCTGGTACAAAAGGCGCCTTTTTATAGGCTAGAAACCTTTGTGGTCAAGGATTGGCGGCCCACCAACCTAAACTAGAAAAGGAGCTCGATCCACTCTTGAACATGAGTGGGCCGATTGTTTGACTCCAATAACTAATAAACTATTAATTAAAACACGACTAACAAACCAACTAACAACTAATGACTCGATAATGATCAAAACCAACTAACAACTCATACGACTAACAATGCTAACATTCCTAGTGCTCGGCCCAAGTAGCTAAGGCCGCGCTTGATGCTTCCTTGACTTGGATCAATGTGTAGATGCCTTGATTAGCAACTTCCAAGCCTTCAATGTTCCTATGGAAGCCTTGAGTCAAGGCCGCCATCCGTGCACACATCAGTCCCCTCCACTTGAGAAGGATTTGTCCTCAAATCTGGATGGAAATGAATGATACTAGCAAGAGTTGGAGTACGAAACCTCAAATCTAATGCCACCACATATTGGCCCTCTTAGATTGAATGATACTTGCATACGTCATGATTATTATAATGCGGTGCACATGTCTCTTGGTCAGTTTGAAAATGCTCACAGCCAGCCAAGAAAAACTCATGGCTTTACTCCAATGACTCCTCGAAGATAACGCATATAGCTTCGGTTACATCTTTTTGGATCCTCCAAAATGCAACTGATATAATGAAGAACACTTTGAACACGTTCAACTGCATTAGACTGATCATCACTTGGAACACTTGTTGCAAAAGGGTAAGAAGGCATAGGACAAGATTCAAGCGCAAGAACCCCCATTGAAACTCCATTACTCCTCCCAACAACCAAAACAGACTCATGGGTGAAGTTAAATACCAATGGATCGTAAAGGGATACAACACTTAAGAGGCAAACTTCATGAAGATTCTGATACTCACCAATGGAGTTAGGGATGGAGCATGCCATGATCAACTCATTCTCTCCTTGCTTAACCTGCGACAAAGCAACTACTCCCGAAGGCAATGCCCTATCGAGTTCATCAACATTCAAGAGTACATGTTTGCAAATCATGAGTAATACAGGCTGATCAGAATTCACACATTTCCTAACTTCCTTAGCCTTGATTATCATGTTTTGCTTCCTAGTGCTTGATTTAATCAGTGTATGACCCTTGGCCGAATGCTCATTTGTGGAAGTGGAGCAATTTCCAGATTCGGCCGTCTTTTGTTTCCTCTTTTGTCGGTCTAAGTCACATTCTCGTTCCATTGTGCAAGAGAGTGTACTTATTAGATCTACCATCAAAAGTGACATGCTTATCAAATTGCCAGGGTCTTCCTAAAATTACATGGGTAGCATGCATGGGGACAACATCACAAACAACTTCGTCAATGTGGTTGCCAATGGAGAAAGGAAGACGTACCTGTTTGTAGACACGTACTTCACCATCTTCGCTTAGCCATTGTAGTCGGTACGGGTGTGGATGTCTAGTCGTTGGAAGTCCCAAGCTCTCTACCATGGGCAAACTTGCTACATTGGTGCAACTACTACCATCAATGATGAGACTGCACACTTTGTCACTTCCAACTCCCGAAAGAACAATTCGGTTGGAAACCTTTTGTACGGTTGGAAGGTAGGCTATTAAAGACCCACCCACGTTAGCCTTAACTTGCAAGCACAAGGTCAAGCTCGGATTTTCTGTTCAAACACACCCAAGGAAGGCAGTTTCGGATGTTTGTTCAAGACAATAGCAACTAGATGGAATCTCAACAACGTGACGCAATCAACCCTCCTCAGGCTCCCCCCCAATGGGTTACCCAAGATATTCCCTAGATAGAAGCAAAGACTCCAAGAAAGCCTTTCACCAATGCTCGAGAGTACAAGAAATTGTTCGCTAGACGGACGAAACAAATTTCCAAGAATCAAGAGGTTCAAGAACTTCAAGAAGTAGTAGTGGACCGAAACTTTTGAAATTTTTTTTTCCTTTTTGTAGTCTTGGATACAAGATGTAATCCGTGATTGATTTTGGCAATAAACTTCGGACTTTCTTTCTTGTTTTTCGTTTCTTTTTTTTTTTTTTACTTATACGAACAACACAACACAAGCTTGGCCGATTGGACTATTTTCCGGATTTGGTTCAGCCAATTCACACGCACAAGGAATCTTCAAGAACTTCAAGATCCTTCAAGAACTTTCAAGGAAGTTATCAAGAACTTCAAGAATTTCAAGATTGTGGTCGAGAAACTCAAGATTCTTGTAGGTTCTCTCAAGATTCACAAATACCAACAAGTTTCACCACAATTCAGATTTGAAAAACCAAGTAAACAAGTTGGATAACTCAAAACAATGATACCAGAAATTATGGACAGCAATAGACAAGCCAACGATGGAATTCAAGGCACTATGGACGGAACTAGAAGACGCACTTGGACAGATTTGTGGACACAATTATGGGGAGATTCAAGACAACGAACCAACACAAGAACGGACAGAATATTGACGACTCGCGACAGGGTACAAACACGGACAGAAATTCGGCGCAACAAGGGAATAAACTCGGACAGATTTGACACATAAGTAAAATCCAACTACGGCCCGATTGCAAAACACAATGATTGAACACAAAACGGACAGAAATTGACGACGCCAATGGCAAAACAACTTCGGACAGATTTGTGAACAACGAAGAAACAACTAGCGATGCAACAAACAAACAAGACAGCGGAAAAATAGGAACCCTAAAACGAACTAGACAAGAACAAGTACGAGGATATAACGACTTGATACCTCAACCAGCTCTGAAGCCAACTGATACGTTCCTCGGTCAACTCGTTCCGAGACACGTAGCACGATTGCCCAAGGACCTAGAGGGATACTCAACCGTTTGGATTACGGAACCTAGAACCAAGAGGGACGACTCAACTCGATTCAAGGCGGTAGAACGGCGACTCCAATTGAGGTGGTTACTCAAGTAGATAGGCCGGATGAACAACCAAGGACGTCACGCGTGATTGCTCAAATAACCCTTGCCAAGCAAGTAGGAATGTACTCTCGAAATTGTAAGAGAACAAATTGAAATTTTATTATCAAAAGTGTCTAACCTTTGCTGGTACAAAAGGCGCCTTTTTATAGGCTAGAAACCTTTGTGGTCAAGGATTGGCGGCCCACCAACCTAAACTAGAAAAGGAGCTCGATCCACTCTTGAACATGAGTGGGCCGATTGTTTGACTCCAATAACTAATAAACTATTAATTAAAACACGACTAACAAACCAACTAACAACTAATGACTCGATAATGATCAAAACCAACTAACAACTCATACGACTAACAATGCTAACATTCCTAGTGCTCGGCCCAAGTAGCTAAGGCCGCGCTTGATGCTTCCTTGACTTGGATCAATGTGTAGATGCCTTGATTAGCAACTTCCAAGCCTTCAATGTTCCTATGGAAGCCTTGAGTCAAGGCCGCCATCCGTGCACACATCAGTCCCCTCCACTTGAGAAGGATTTGTCCTCAAATCTGGATGGAAATGAATGATACTAGCAAGAGTTGGAGTACGAAACCTCAAATCTAATGCCACCACATATTGGCCCTCTTAGATTGAATGATACTTGCATACGTCATGATTATTATAATGCGGTGCACATGTCTCTTGGTCAGTTTGAAAATGCTCACAGCCAGCCAAGAAAAACTCATGGCTTTACTCCAATGACTCCTCGAAGATAACGCATATAGCTTCGGTTACATCTTTTTGGATCCTCCAAAATGCAACTGATATAATGAAGAACACTTTGAACACGTTCAACTGCATTAGACTGATCATCACTTGGAACACTTGTTGCAAAAGGGTAAGAAGGCATAGGACAAGATTCAAGCGCAAGAACCCCCATTGAAACTCCATTACTCCTCCCAACAACCAAAACAGACTCATGGGTGAAGTTAAATACCAATGGATCGTAAAGGGATACAACACTTAAGAGGCAAACTTCATGAAGATTCTGATACTCACCAATGGAGTTAGGGATGGAGCATGCCATGATCAACTCATTCTCTCCTTGCTTAACCTGCGACAAAGCAACTACTCCCGAAGGCAATGCCCTATCGAGTTCATCAACATTCAAGAGTACATGTTTGCAAATCATGAGTAATACAGGCTGATCAGAATTCACACATTTCCTAACTTCCTTAGCCTTGATTATCATGTTTTGCTTCCTAGTGCTTGATTTAATCAGTGTATGACCCTTGGCCGAATGCTCATTTGTGGAAGTGGAGCAATTTCCAGATTCGGCCGTCTTTTGTTTCCTCTTTTGTCGGTCTAAGTCACATTCTCGTTCCATTGTGCAAGAGAGTGTACTTATTAGATCTACCATCAAAAGTGACATGCTTATCAAATTGCCAGGGTCTTCCTAAAATTACATGGGTAGCATGCATGGGGACAACATCACAAACAACTTCGTCAATGTGGTTGCCAATGGAGAAAGGAAGACGTACCTGTTTGTAGACACGTACTTCACCATCTTCGCTTAGCCATTGTAGTCGGTACGGGTGTGGATGTCTAGTCGTTGGAAGTCCCAAGCTCTCTACCATGGGCAAACTTGCTACATTGGTGCAACTACTACCATCAATGATGAGACTGCACACTTTGTCACTTCCAACTCCCGAAAGAACAATTCGGTTGGAAACCTTTTGTACGGTTGGAAGGTAGGCTATTAAAGACCCACCCACGTTAGCCTTAACTTGCAAGCACAAGGTCAAGCTCGGATTTTCTGTTCAAACACACCCAAGGAAGGCAGTTTCGGATGTTTGTTCAAGACAATAGCAACTAGATGGAATCTCAACAACGTGACGCAATCAACCCTCCTCAGGCTCCCCCCCAATGGGTTACCCAAGATATTCCCTAGATAGAAGCAAAGACTCCAAGAAAGCCTTTCACCAATGCTCGAGAGTACAAGAAATTGTTCGCTAGACGGACGAAACAAATTTCCAAGAATCAAGAGGTTCAAGAACTTCAAGAAGTAGTAGTGGACCGAAACTTTTGAAATTTTTTTTTCCTTTTTGTAGTCTTGGATACAAGATGTAATCCGTGATTGATTTTGGCAATAAACTTCGGACTTTCTTTCTTGTTTTTCGTTTCTTTTTTTTTTTTTTACTTATACGAACAACACAACACAAGCTTGGCCGATTGGACTATTTTCCGGATTTGGTTCAGCCAATTCACACGCACAAGGAATCTTCAAGAACTTCAAGATCCTTCAAGAACTTTCAAGGAAGTTATCAAGAACTTCAAGAATTTCAAGATTGTGGTCGAGAAACTCAAGATTCTTGTAGGTTCTCTCAAGATTCACAAATACCAACAAGTTTCACCACAATTCAGATTTGAAAAACCAAGTAAACAAGTTGGATAACTCAAAACAATGATACCAGAAATTATGGACAGCAATAGACAAGCCAACGATGGAATTCAAGGCACTATGGACGGAACTAGAAGACGCACTTGGACAGATTTGTGGACACAATTATGGGGAGATTCAAGACAACGAACCAACACAAGAACGGACAGAATATTGACGACTCGCGACAGGGTACAAACACGGACAGAAATTCGGCGCAACAAGGGAATAAACTCGGACAGATTTGACACATAAGTAAAATCCAACTACGGCCCGATTGCAAAACACAATGATTGAACACAAAACGGACAGAAATTGACGACGCCAATGGCAAAACAACTTCGGACAGATTTGTGAACAACGAAGAAACAACTAGCGATGCAACAAACAAACAAGACAGCGGAAAAATAGGAACCCTAAAACGAACTAGACAAGAACAAGTACGAGGATATAACGACTTGATACCTCAACCAGCTCTGAAGCCAACTGATACGTTCCTCGGTCAACTCGTTCCGAGACACGTAGCACGATTGCCCAAGGACCTAGAGGGATACTCAACCGTTTGGATTACGGAACCTAGAACCAAGAGGGACGACTCAACTCGATTCAAGGCGGTAGAACGGCGACTCCAATTGAGGTGGTTACTCAAGTAGATAGGCCGGATGAACAACCAAGGACGTCACGCGTGATTGCTCAAATAACCCTTGCCAAGCAAGTAGGAATGTACTCTCGAAATTGTAAGAGAACAAATTGAAATTTTATTATCAAAAGTGTCTAACCTTTGCTGGTACAAAAGGCGCCTTTTTATAGGCTAGAAACCTTTGTGGTCAAGGATTGGCGGCCCACCAACCTAAACTAGAAAAGGAGCTCGATCCACTCTTGAACATGAGTGGGCCGATTGTTTGACTCCAATAACTAATAAACTATTAATTAAAACACGACTAACAAACCAACTAACAACTAATGACTCGATAATGATCAAAACCAACTAACAACTCATACGACTAACAATGCTAACATTCCTAGTGCTCGGCCCAAGTAGCTAAGGCCGCGCTTGATGCTTCCTTGACTTGGATCAATGTGTAGATGCCTTGATTAGCAACTTCCAAGCCTTCAATGTTCCTATGGAAGCCTTGAGTCAAGGCCGCCATCCGTGCACACATCAGTCCCCTCCACTTGAGAAGGATTTGTCCTCAAATCTGGATGGAAATGAATGATACTAGCAAGAGTTGGAGTACGAAACCTCAAATCTAATGCCACCACATATTGGCCCTCTTAGATTGAATGATACTTGCATACGTCATGATTATTATAATGCGGTGCACATGTCTCTTGGTCAGTTTGAAAATGCTCACAGCCAGCCAAGAAAAACTCATGGCTTTACTCCAATGACTCCTCGAAGATAACGCATATAGCTTCGGTTACATCTTTTTGGATCCTCCAAAATGCAACTGATATAATGAAGAACACTTTGAACACGTTCAACTGCATTAGACTGATCATCACTTGGAACACTTGTTGCAAAAGGGTAAGAAGGCATAGGACAAGATTCAAGCGCAAGAACCCCCATTGAAACTCCATTACTCCTCCCAACAACCAAAACAGACTCATGGGTGAAGTTAAATACCAATGGATCGTAAAGGGATACAACACTTAAGAGGCAAACTTCATGAAGATTCTGATACTCACCAATGGAGTTAGGGATGGAGCATGCCATGATCAACTCATTCTCTCCTTGCTTAACCTGCGACAAAGCAACTACTCCCGAAGGCAATGCCCTATCGAGTTCATCAACATTCAAGAGTACATGTTTGCAAATCATGAGTAATACAGGCTGATCAGAATTCACACATTTCCTAACTTCCTTAGCCTTGATTATCATGTTTTGCTTCCTAGTGCTTGATTTAATCAGTGTATGACCCTTGGCCGAATGCTCATTTGTGGAAGTGGAGCAATTTCCAGATTCGGCCGTCTTTTGTTTCCTCTTTTGTCGGTCTAAGTCACATTCTCGTTCCATTGTGCAAGAGAGTGTACTTATTAGATCTACCATCAAAAGTGACATGCTTATCAAATTGCCAGGGTCTTCCTAAAATTACATGGGTAGCATGCATGGGGACAACATCACAAACAACTTCGTCAATGTGGTTGCCAATGGAGAAAGGAAGACGTACCTGTTTGTAGACACGTACTTCACCATCTTCGCTTAGCCATTGTAGTCGGTACGGGTGTGGATGTCTAGTCGTTGGAAGTCCCAAGCTCTCTACCATGGGCAAACTTGCTACATTGGTGCAACTACTACCATCAATGATGAGACTGCACACTTTGTCACTTCCAACTCCCGAAAGAACAATTCGGTTGGAAACCTTTTGTACGGTTGGAAGGTAGGCTATTAAAGACCCACCCACGTTAGCCTTAACTTGCAAGCACAAGGTCAAGCTCGGATTTTCTGTTCAAACACACCCAAGGAAGGCAGTTTCGGATGTTTGTTCAAGACAATAGCAACTAGATGGAATCTCAACAACGTGACGCAATCAACCCTCCTCAGGCTCCCCCCCAATGGGTTACCCAAGATATTCCCTAGATAGAAGCAAAGACTCCAAGAAAGCCTTTCACCAATGCTCGAGAGTACAAGAAATTGTTCGCTAGACGGACGAAACAAATTTCCAAGAATCAAGAGGTTCAAGAACTTCAAGAAGTAGTAGTGGACCGAAACTTTTGAAATTTTTTTTTCCTTTTTGTAGTCTTGGATACAAGATGTAATCCGTGATTGATTTTGGCAATAAACTTCGGACTTTCTTTCTTGTTTTTCGTTTCTTTTTTTTTTTTGACTTATACGAACAACACAACACAAGCTTGGCCGATTGGACTATTTTCCGGATTTGGTTCAGCCAATTCACACGCACAAGGAATCTTCAAGAACTTCAAGATCCTTCAAGAACTTTCAAGGAAGTTATCAAGAACTTCAAGAATTTCAAGATTGTGGTCGAGAAACTCAAGATTCTTGTAGGTTCTCTCAAGATTCACAAATACCAACAAGTTTCACCACAATTCAGATTTGAAAAACCAAGTAAACAAGTTGGATAACTCAAAACAATGATACCAGAAATTATGGACAGCAATAGACAAGCCAACGATGGAATTCAAGGCACTATGGACGGAACTAGAAGACGCACTTGGACAGATTTGTGGACACAATTATGGGGAGATTCAAGACAACGAACCAACACAAGAACGGACAGAATATTGACGACTCGCGACAGGGTACAAACACGGACAGAAATTCGGCGCAACAAGGGAATAAACTCGGACAGATTTGACACATAAGTAAAATCCAACTACGGCCCGATTGCAAAACACAATGATTGAACACAAAACGGACAGAAATTGACGACGCCAATGGCAAAACAACTTCGGACAGATTTGTGAACAACGAAGAAACAACTAGCGATGCAACAAACAAACAAGACAGCGGAAAAATAGGAACCCTAAAACGAACTAGACAAGAACAAGTACGAGGATATAACGACTTGATACCTCAACCAGCTCTGAAGCCAACTGATACGTTCCTCGGTCAACTCGTTCCGAGACACGTAGCACGATTGCCCAAGGACCTAGAGGGATACTCAACCGTTTGGATTACGGAACCTAGAACCAAGAGGGACGACTCAACTCGATTCAAGGCGGTAGAACGGCGACTCCAATTGAGGTGGTTACTCAAGTAGATAGGCCGGATGAACAACCAAGGACGTCACGCGTGATTGCTCAAATAACCCTTGCCAAGCAAGTAGGAATGTACTCTCGAAATTGTAAGAGAACAAATTGAAATTTTATTATCAAAAGTGTCTAACCTTTGCTGGTACAAAAGGCGCCTTTTTATAGGCTAGAAACCTTTGTGGTCAAGGATTGGCGGCCCACCAACCTAAACTAGAAAAGGAGCTCGATCCACTCTTGAACATGAGTGGGCCGATTGTTTGACTCCAATAACTAATAAACTATTAATTAAAACACGACTAACAAACCAACTAACAACTAATGACTCGATAATGATCAAAACCAACTAACAACTCATACGACTAACAATGCTAACATTCCTAGTGCTCGGCCCAAGTAGCTAAGGCCGCGCTTGATGCTTCCTTGACTTGGATCAATGTGTAGATGCCTTGATTAGCAACTTCCAAGCCTTCAATGTTCCTATGGAAGCCTTGAGTCAAGGCCGCCATCCGTGCACACATCAGTCCCCTCCACTTGAGAAGGATTTGTCCTCAAATATGGATGGAAATGAATGATACTAGCAAGAGTTGGAGTACGAAACCTCAAATCTAATGCCACCACATATTGGCCCTCTTAGATTGAATGATACTTGCATACGTCATGATTATTATAATGCGGTGCACATGTCTCTTGGTCAGTTTGAAAATGCTCACAGCCAGCCAAGAAAAACTCATGGCTTTACTCCAATGACTCCTCGAAGATAACGCATATAGCTTCGGTTACATCTTTTTGGATCCTCCAAAATGCAACTGATATAATGAAGAGCACTTTGAACACGTTCAACTGCATTAGACTGATCATCACTTGGAACACTTGTTGCAAAAGGGTAAGAAGGCATAGGACAAGATTCAAGCGCAAGAACCCCCATTGAAACTCCATTACTCCTCCCAACAAGCAAAACAGACTCATGGGTGAAGTTAAATACCAATGGATCGTAAAGGGATACAACACTTAAGAGGCAAACTTCATGAAGATTCTGATACTCACCAATGGAGTTAGGGATGGAGCATGCCATGATCAACTCATTCTCTCCTTGCTTAACCTGCGACAAAGCAACTACTCCCGAAGGCAATGCCCTATCGAGTTCATCAACATTCAAGAGTACATGTTTGCAAATCATGAGTAATACAGGCTGATCAGAATTCACACATTTCCTAACTTCCTTAGCCTTGATTATCATGTTTTGCTTCCTAGTGCTTGATTTAATCAGTGTATGACCCTTGGCCGAATGCTCATTTGTGGAAGTGGAGCAATTTCCAGATTCGGCCGTCTTTTGTTTCCTCTTTTGTCGGTCTAAGTCACATTCTCGTTCCATTGTGCAAGAGAGTGTACTTATTAGATCTACCATCAAAAGTGACATGCTTATCAAATTGCCAGGGTCTTCCTAAAATTACATGGGTAGCATGCATGGGGACAACATCACAAACAACTTCGTCAATGTGGTTGCCAATGGAGAAAGGAAGACGTACCTGTTTGTAGACACGTACTTCACCATCTTCGCTTAGCCATTGTAGTCGGTACGGGTGTGGATGTCTAGTCGTTGGAAGTCCCAAGCTCTCTACCATGGGCAAACTTGCTACATTGGTGCAACTACTACCATCAATGATGAGACTGCACACTTTGTCACTTCCAACTCCCGAAAGAACAATTCGGTTGGAAACCTTTTGTACGGTTGGAAGGTAGGCTATTAAAGACCCACCCACGTTAGCCTTAACTTGCAAGCACAAGGTCAAGCTCGGATTTTCTGTTCAAACACACCCAAGGAAGGCAGTTTCGGATGTTTGTTCAAGACAATAGCAACTAGATGGAATCTCAACAACGTGACGCAATCAACCCTCCTCAGGCTCCCCCCCAATGGGTTACCCAAGATATTCCCTAGATAGAAGCAAAGACTCCAAGAAAGCCTTTCACCAATGCTCGAGAGTACAAGAAATTGTTCGCTAGACGGACGAAACAAATTTCCAAGAATCAAGAGGTTCAAGAACTTCAAGAAGTAGTAGTGGACCGAAACTTTTGAAATTTTTTTTTCCTTTTTGTAGTCTTGGATACAAGATGTAATCCGTGATTGATTTTGGCAATAAACTTCGGACTTTCTTTCTTGTTTTTCGTTTCTTTTTTTTTTTTTTACTTATACGAACAACACAACACAAGCTTGGCCGATTGGACTATTTTCCGGATTTGGTTCAGCCAATTCACACGCACAAGGAATCTTCAAGAACTTCAAGATCCTTCAAGAACTTTCAAGGAAGTTATCAAGAACTTCAAGAATTTCAAGATTGTGGTCGAGAAACTCAAGATTCTTGTAGGTTCTCTCAAGATTCACAAATACCAACAAGTTTCACCACAATTCAGATTTGAAAAACCAAGTAAACAAGTTGGATAACTCAAAACAATGATACCAGAAATTATGGACAGCAATAGACAAGCCAACGATGGAATTCAAGGCACTATGGACGGAACTAGAAGACGCACTTGGACAGATTTGTGGACACAATTATGGGGAGATTCAAGACAACGAACCAACACAAGAACGGACAGAATATTGACGACTCGCGACAGGGTACAAACACGGACAGAAATTCGGCGCAACAAGGGAATAAACTCGGACAGATTTGACACATAAGTAAAATCCAACTACGGCCCGATTGCAAAACACAATGATTGAACACAAAACGGACAGAAATTGACGACGCCAATGGCAAAACAACTTCGGACAGATTTGTGAACAACGAAGAAACAACTAGCGATGCAACAAACAAACAAGACAGCGGAAAAATAGGAACCCTAAAACGAACTAGACAAGAACAAGTACGAGGATATAACGACTTGATACCTCAACCAGCTCTGAAGCCAACTGATACGTTCCTCGGTCAACTCGTTCCGAGACACGTAGCACGATTGCCCAAGGACCTAGAGGGATACTCAACCGTTTGGATTACGGAACCTAGAACCAAGAGGGACGACTCAACTCGATTCAAGGCGGTAGAACGGCGACTCCAATTGAGGTGGTTACTCAAGTAGATAGGCCGGATGAACAACCAAGGACGTCACGCGTGATTGCTCAAATAACCCTTGCCAAGCAAGTAGGAATGTACTCTCGAAATTGTAAGAGAACAAATTGAAATTTTATTATCAAAAGTGTCTAACCTTTGCTGGTACAAAAGGCGCCTTTTTATAGGCTAGAAACCTTTGTGGTCAAGGATTGGCGGCCCACCAACCTAAACTAGAAAAGGAGCTCGATCCACTCTTGAACATGAGTGGGCCGATTGTTTGACTCCAATAACTAATAAACTATTAATTAAAACACGACTAACAAACCAACTAACAACTAATGACTCGATAATGATCAAAACCAACTAACAACTCATACGACTAACAATGCTAACATTCCTAGTGCTCGGCCCAAGTAGCTAAGGCCGCGCTTGATGCTTCCTTGACTTGGATCAATGTGTAGATGCCTTGATTAGCAACTTCCAAGCCTTCAATGTTCCTATGGAAGCCTTGAGTCAAGGCCGCCATCCGTGCACACATCAGTCCCCTCCACTTGAGAAGGATTTGTCCTCAAATCTGGATGGAAATGAATGATACTAGCAAGAGTTGGAGTACGAAACCTCAAATCTAATGCCACCACATATTGGCCCTCTTAGATTGAATGATACTTGCATACGTCATGATTATTATAATGCGGTGCACATGTCTCTTGGTCAGTTTGAAAATGCTCACAGCCAGCCAAGAAAAACTCATGGCTTTACTCCAATGACTCCTCGAAGATAACGCATATAGCTTCGGTTACATCTTTTTGGATCCTCCAAAATGCAACTGATATAATGAAGAACACTTTGAACACGTTCAACTGCATTAGACTGATCATCACTTGGAATTCCAGCCAAAATGGTCGAAATCTCAGCAAAATTTATTTCCAAGGGGATTTAAAGTCGAATCTTGACATAAACATGCTCCCCACATTCCCATGAGTTCGTTTAAACATCAAACAAACCCATTAAATATCATAAATCATGATAAAAATGAGATCTAAGATGCAAGCTTATGAAAACTCATGAAATGGCTTAAAATTACATGCAAAACATAAATCAACCAAGGAAGGAATCTATGGTTACCTAAGGATGTTGTTGAACTCGAATAGACGCAGGAATTTGCTAGAAAACGCGCGCAAATTCTGGAAACGAAGCAAAAAACTTCCTGTTGCAGAAGTTCAAGAGCTGATGAACTGGCAAATTCGGGCTTAAATTAGAGGGGTTTGGAGACATTTTTCTAGGAAATTTTCAAAACAAGAGTTTCTCTCCTACAAGCGTAGATGATGCAGAAACAAATATCTTGCCAATCGGAGTTCAGCTGAAGTCGAAAAATGCTGACAAATAGGGCTATCCAATCAGCCCTGGCTCAATTTTCTACAGGAAATTTTTCATAGAGGTGAGTTTGGGCTTTGATTTGAGGAATTTATGATGGTTATCAGAGAAACTTTTCAACATGAAAGTTATTACCCTATGTCTTATGAATACTTAGGAAGAAGAATCACCACCTAAAAATAACCTATATCGAAAGAGAAAATTGTGTCTGAACCAAGCTGGTTCATCAACCCTTTTTCCAAAAATTTTTTGCAGAAAACTCTCTCTCTCTCTCTCTCTCTCTCCGTTTCTCCTTTTTCTGGTTTTTTGTTGCCTTTTCACCATTTTCCTCACTCTCTTGACCCTAAAATCTCTCTCTTAGCCTTTTAAATGAAACAAAACCAATTGAAACCCTAAGAACAAAGGCTTGGATGAAGCCAAGTTTTTTTGGGTTTAGGTGGTTATTTCTTGTTCATTTGATCTTTTGACAGCTGTTGTTTCATGGATTTGTGGTGGTAAGGTGTCCCAAGTACTTGCTAAACTTGGAGGGGAAGAAATGGGAGGCAAAAATGGATCCAAATTGCCAAAGAAACCCAGTTGGCTTTTCTGGTTTCCTATACTGTTTTCTAGTTTCGTTCATGAAGCTGAAATTTTAAAAAAAAAAAGAAATGGAAATGGGCCAGTGGGCCTCTTTTCCTCCTCTCCTTTCCAGACTTTTGGTTGGATTTGCCTCGGGCTTTTGGGGTTTTTGCTTGGACTTTGTTTTGGTTTTGGCTTGGGTTTTGTGAAGTTTTTTTGGGGGATTTTGATTGGATTTTGGGAGGAATTTTTGGTTGGGTTTTGGGGGAATTTGATTGGGTTTTAAACAAAAGAAAATCTCTACTTTTTCTTTCAATTTTGAAATTCCATTTTCTTTTCTCTTTTTTCCTATAAAATAACACAAAAAATAAAAGACAAAAAAATAAAAAACGATTACTCAAACAATAAAAATACAAATAAAGATATGCAAAAATTATTGTTATTATTATTTTTGTGAAGAATTTGAAAAAATTTGGTGTCTACTATCAGCTTAAAAGTTATATGGATTTTCAGGATTCAGGCTTTTGGGTTTCGGACTCATATTAAAAAGGCTTAATCTCAACTCACACTATTATACGAGTTTGGGGCTCAAATCAGGTTTGGGCCAAGCTCATAATTAAATACATAATTATATATAATGTATTTTTTGTAATTATGAATTAATACAAATTTATAAATAAATTATTAACAATTTATGTCGTAATATGTACTAGTACTCAAGACACACACTAATGTGTGTGCAACTAATAGAAAAAATATTTGTGAAATATTTCGAATATATTTATTAAAATCATTTTCAAGAAAATTGGTTTTGTATTTTGACAATACATATGTAAAAAAAATTCACCAAAATAAAAGTTATAAAAAATAGTTATTTGTAGTTATTCAAAACCATAATTGGTAGTTGCTAATTAAAATTAAGATTTACTAAATAAGTTGAAAAATAGAGTATGAAAAAATACATATTACTTGGCAAAAAATCATATTGGTAATGGGTAGTTATCAAAGATAGATAAATTCTTGGACGGAATGAGAGGCACCTCCCACTCGAATTGAGTATGGTACATGCTGCCGCTCAGCACTTACAAGTCAAGCACAAGCACAAATACAAGTACAGGTCAATCAAGCTCAAACAACCACAAGATCATTCAAGAAGAGGAGGACGAGTGTGATAAAATACACCCTCGCCTCATCAAATTCAGTATTCAACACATAACACGTGGCAACATGTATCATTCAAATCAAGATATCAAAAAACATGCACTTGACACTCACCATGTAAAACAAAGCTTAAACGTCTGCCTCAGGTGCAAATCGTGTATTCACTTCCAAATCCTAGAACCAAGTAATTAGAGTACAATAAGATTCACTACTCCAAACCACCATTTAATCAAAACTACTCCAAGTCCCAACTTAGAAGTCCCAAGATATTCCTCAAGATTTCCATATTTTTACGTCCCTAAAAGTCTTCCAAAACAAATGTTTTCAAGCTCAATTCAAAGGGAAAATCCATGTACATGTTAGATCAATGGTTCAGGTATAATATGGAGTGAAAAATGTTAAATTGAACCCAGAAAAGTGAAGGAAAGAGTGCAAAGGCGAAGAATCAAAGTGACAGCATTGACACCTCTCGGCATTTTGATCATAATTGGAGGTACACTTATCGGATTGAGATTCATTTTATGGCGTTTCGAAACTAAGACATAGATCTACATTTTTTATGAAGACATTGAAATTCATTTTGTGAGAACCCCGGAAATTATATTTATTTTATCATATTTCTATGAGCACATTTTCTTTACTTTACTTTATTACCTTAATTTCCTAGATATTTTTATAAGTGAGTCAAGTTTTAACTCATTTTCTTGATATAAGTTAGTACCTGTTATGTGAGAACCCGTAAAACCCTAATATTTTTCCTAGGGTTTATTTCCCCTTAATTGCATGTTTTCTGCATTTTCTGGCTTAGGAATATTTTCCTGGTGAATTTTATGAGTAATTATAGTTTTAAGATGAGTTTTCTCGTATTGGATAGTTTTTAGAAAATTAAGAATATATATTGGACGTGGGACCCACGAGTGCGAAAAGTTCGGGAAAATTCGGCCAATACGGTTAAGTTTCGGATACTGTGGAAAAGTTATCGGATGTTACGAGATAAGTAGAGAGTGAGATTTGATTGATGTGAGAGAGAAAAGAAAGGATAGGAATGCATTTATTAGAGTGCCAAGTGTCAATTTTCCATTGGTTTGACTTTAAGAGTTACTATTCACTATTTTGACCTTTGACCAAAATTGGTTAAATATCTCCAAAAATTCACCATTTTCTTCCCTTGTGTTGGCCGAACCTCTCATCAAAGAAGAAAGAAAAACTCTTCCAAGTTTAAGCTTCCAACAAGCTCAAATCACCCAACTCAAGTCCTTAAACTAGAATCTACTCCATGAAATTCCTTCCTTTGGTGCTCTTGAGTGTATTAGTGAAGTTGATTTGAAGAGCTAAGGTGTCCACACTCCCTATCTCTCTTGATTGCTTGGTAAGTGATGCTTGAACACCCTACTACATCTAATGATGCTTATGTTTGGCTTAGAAGTGGCTAAAGTGATGGATTATATGATTTATTTCTTGGTTTGGCTTGATTTAGTGAAGTTTTCCATTTTATGAGGAATTTTCTGGTTTCATATGATTTTGATGTTGTGGACTAGTATGATGGTTTGTAATAAGGGGCTTTGACTCTAGTGGGTGTGAATTGTTGTTAAATGCAATCAATTTTGGATTTGGAATGAAATGTGAGAAGTTAGGGTTCATGAACCCCTATTCTGTCCGAAATTTTAGGTCATAGCTAGAGGCCGAATTGGACTTTACTCAAAACATGAAAGTTGTAGGTATTGATGAGTTTGAAGTGCCTGCAAAATTTCAGGGCATTTGGAGTAGTATAGAGTGAGTTATGCCGTTTTTACTGTTGCTGTTTTTGGTGCACAGAATGTCCGAACTGCGATAGTAATTGCCTGTTTTGACTGGAATTGGTTTGGCTTTTGAAGTTAGTGTCTTCTGAGGAAATATATCTGGATGTCTTAGCTAACTTATGCCTTTGGAATTTCGGCATTTGGACCTGTGTAGGCTGAGATTGACGTATTACAGTTTTGTGTGTTTTGCAAACCTGTTTTGGTAATTCTGGTTTGGTATTTGGCACTTTTGACCTAGTTGTACTAGGATTTGGACTGAGAGGCCTTCTACATTGTTGTAGCTCTGTTTCTTGGCTTCGAAATGGTGGGTCTTACACCCCCATCCGATATTTGTAGTGAGAGTTGTGCCATTACCGCATTATGAGGTCAAATCCGGTTTTCTTATCAAGGCTTAGGTTAAAGCCCTTTCTTAATTTCTGGTTTGCTTTCATGCTTGTATATGTTTAAAAAACCCTAATGGGGTTGTGAATTGGTGTTGTTTATGGCTCGGTATGGTTTCTTGTTTTATGATATTGTGAGCCTATGGAACGGCTCTTGACATGAAATGCTTATATGTGTGTTGTTGAGTTGTGATTGAAGAAAAATAATGAAGCCTTATGGCTGGAAAATTTGGTAAACACAAAGGGCATGCTGCCCGAATTTCTAGGCCGTTTGGTTCTTTTAAGTTGGATTTGCCTTTTGGTAGAAATGAAAGGCTTTTGGGTTGTTTGCGCCTAAGTCTTCATGTTACCTTTTTGTTTCCAAGAAAATCATGTTTTCCACCCTTGCATTAGTAATTATTTTGGCGAGGCATACGACTAGTAGTCGAGCCTCATGTGCATTGTGTTTACCCGATTCTGGAAGTAAAACCTTCAATTGATTTATTTTGATTATTTTAGGGTTTCTTGGCGATTAAGGCCAATCTGAAGTGAAAACTTTTGAAGTTGAGCCGGTGAGTGTACCACTCCCCTCCATTGCTATTTAACTTGATTTCTGCTCTGCAATCTGTTTATTTGTTCGAGACGAGGGTGTACTTTATCACACTCGTTCTCTAGTCTGCTCATATGCCAATTTACTATGCAAAATTTGAATCTGTTATCTGTGTCTGCATCTGTTCGGATTTCTGTTCGGATTTCTATGACCTATGAGCTCAATCCTGTGGCTAAGTTATTCGAGTCGGGCCGGCAAGGGCCTGGACGATTAGATAACGAACCACGGTAGTCTGTTCGGGGATTTTGGGTATTGAGACCCTTGATTCCGGGTATACTCGAGTATTACCATTTTTGTTCGTTTGAGGTGAGCGGGCCCGGTAAAGGGGTGTTTGGTGGACGGAATTCGGTGATAAGAGGGGTCTACGGACGCATTGGTTCTATATACGTTGACGGAGAGTCAACCGGTTTGGATCAAGTATTGCGCTGGAAATTTGGCTCCTGAGAGCCACCCGTATCCTTCTGATTTGAATCATTGGTTCCTTTGCTTTACATCTGACATGTGTATCTGATTTGTTAAATGTGAAATGCCATGATTTTAATGCTACCTGTTTGGTACCTCATTGAGCGCAAGCTCACCCCGTTCTGTTCCTTTTGTTTTCCTTACAGGAAAAATAAATACTTTTGGACTGGATTTGATAATCGGTTGCCGACTTGAGCTAGTTGAACATATCTTTTGTATAGCTCATGTATTAAAACCCTAAGTGTACTTTTTGGGCCGTTTCTCTTTTGATTTGGCAAACCGTGTATATGTATTATCTTTTGAAAGCTTTTGTATGTCATTTTGATTTGTAAACGCTAAAGATCAGATGAAAATGTTTGTTAGCTATTTCGGTTGGGTTCTGACGGGTCGGTTACTATTCATGGCCGGCTCCGGATTTCATCTCATTTTATCTTGGGTTGTTTTACTATTTTGATTTGTTTACGCGAGTTTGTAAGTTCCGGGTTGAAGCGGATAGCTCTAATCTGATCCGTAGTCCTGGCGAGAGGTGGGCAGGCAGTCCGCTAACCCCTTTGGTTCGCCTTAGGGGAAAGTGGGGCTGTTACAAGTGGTATCAGAGCCACTTCGTGTGGTCTCTGCGCGGAGTGAGACTGGGCCAAGTGGTGTTGTGGTCCTAATTTCATGAATGTGTTTAAGTGCTCGTTTGAGCGTAAGTTATGAACCGGGCATGTGATAAGTGTGCGAATCATTATCATGGGACTCGAGGAAACTAGGTATGTATGTCGGGTAGGAATCTTTAATAAGGATGGTTTACTCTTGGGACCGGCCGGCTCGAGTTGTGAATTATCTTAGATGGGATTCTTGTGCCCGGATACGGAAGAGATGAGAGCCTAGGTAGGCAATTTGGGCTAGTCATTTGCTTGATCCGTTGGGTACCTTAGATTTGAGGGATTCCGCTGATAAGGAATTTCGAGGACGAAATTCTTTTAAGGGGGGGAGAGTGTGAGAACCCGTAAAACCCTAATATTTTTCCTAGGGTTTATTTCCCCTTAATTGCATGTTTTCTGCATTTTCTGGCTTAGGAATATTTTCCTGGTGAATTTTATGAGTAATTATAGTTTTAAGATGAGTTTTCTCGTATTGGATAGTTTTTAGAAAATTAAGAATATATATTGGACGTGGGACCCACGAGTGCGAAAAGTTCGGAAAAATTCGGCCAATACGGTTAAGTTTCGGATACTGTGAAAAAGTTATCGGATGTTACGAGATAAGTAGAGAGTGAGATTTGATTGATGTGAGAGAGAAAAGAAAGGATAGGAATGCATTTATTAGAGTGCCAAGTGTCAATTTTCCATTGGTTTGACTTTAAGAGTTACTATTCACTATTTTGACCTTTGACCAAAATTGGTTAAATATCTCCAAAAATTCACCATTTTCTTCCCTTGTGTTGGCCGAACCTCTCATCAAAGAAGAAAGAAAAACTCTTCCAAGTTTAAGCTTCCAACAAGCTCAAATCACCCAACTCAAGTCCTTAAACTAGAATCTACTCCATGAAATTCCTTCCTTTGGTGCTCTTGAGTGTATTAGTGAAGTTGATTTGAAGAGCTAAGGTGTCCACACTCCCTATCTCTCTTGATTGCTTGGTAAGTGATGCTTGAACACCCTACTACATCTAATGATGCTTATGTTTGGCTTAGAAGTGGCTAAAGTGATGGATTATATGATTTATTTCTTGGTTTGGCTTGATTTAGTGAAGTTTTCCATTTTATGAGGAATTTTCTGGTTTCATATGATTTTGATGTTGTGGACTAGTATGATGGTTTGTAATAAGGGGCTTTGACTCTAGTGGGTGTGAATTGTTGTTAAATGCAATCAATTTTGGATTTGGAATGAAATGTGAGAAGTTAGGGTTCATGAACCCCTATTCTGTCCGAAATTTTAGGTCATAGCTAGAGGCCGAATTGGACTTTACTCAAAACATGAAAGTTGTAGGTATTGATGAGTTTGAAGTGCCTGCAAAATTTCAGGGCATTTGGAGTAGTATAGAGTGAGTTATGCCGTTTTTACTGTTGCTGTTTTTGGTGCACAGAATGTCCGAACTGCGATAGTAATTGCCTGTTTTGACTGGAATTGGTTTGGCTTTTGAAGTTAGTGTCTTCTGAGGAAATATATCTGGATGTCTTAGCTAACTTATGCCTTTGGAATTTCGGCATTTGGACCTGTGTAGGCTGAGATTGACGTATTACAGTTTTGTGTGTTTTGCAAACCTGTTTTGGTAATTCTGGTTTGGTATTTGGCACTTTTGACCTAGTTGTACTAGGATTTGGACTGAGAGGCCTTCTACATTGTTGTAGCTCTGTTTCTTGGCTTCGAAATGGTGGGTCTTACACCCCCATCCGATATTTGTAGTGAGAGTTGTGCCATTACCGCATTATGAGGTCAAATCCGGTTTTCTTATCAAGGCTTAGGTTAAAGCCCTTTCTTAATTTCTGGTTTGCTTTCATGCTTGTATATGTTTAAAAAACCCTAATGGGGTTGTGAATTGGTGTTGTTTATGGCTCGGTATGGTTTCTTGTTTTATGATATTGTGAGCCTATGGAACGGCTCTTGACATGAAATGCTTATATGTGTGTTGTTGAGTTGTGATTGAAGAAAAATAATGAAGCCTTATGGCTGGAAAATTTGGTAAACACAAAGGGCATGCTGCCCGAATTTCTAGGCCGTTTGGTTCTTTTAAGTTGGATTTGCCTTTTGGTAGAAATGAAAGGCTTTTGGGTTGTTTGCGCCTAAGTCTTCATGTTACCTTTTTGTTTCCAAGAAAATCATGTTTTCCACCCTTGCATTAGTAATTATTTTGGCGAGGCATACGACTAGTAGTCGAGCCTCATGTGCATTGTGTTTACCCGATTCTGGAAGTAAAACCTTCAATTGATTTATTTTGATTATTTTAGGGTTTCTTGGCGATTAAGGCCAATCTGAAGTGAAAACTTTTGAAGTTGAGCCGGTGAGTGTACCACTCCCCTCCATTGCTATTTAACTTGATTTCTGCTCTGCAATCTGTTTATTTGTTCGAGACGAGGGTGTACTTTATCACACTCGTTCTCTAGTCTGCTCATATGCCAATTTACTATGCAAAATTTGAATCTGTTATCTGTGTCTGCATCTGTTCGGATTTCTGTTCGGATTTCTATGACCTATGAGCTCAATCCTGTGGCTAAGTTATTCGAGTCGGGCCGGCAAGGGCCTGGACGATTAGATAACGAACCACGGTAGTCTGTTCGGGGATTTTGGGTATTGAGACCCTTGATTCCGGGTATACTCGAGTATTACCATTTTTGTTCGTTTGAGGTGAGCGGGCCCGGTAAAGGGGTGTTTGGTGGACGGAATTCGGTGATAAGAGGGGTCTACGGACGCATTGGTTCTATATACGTTGACGGAGAGTCAACCGGTTTGGATCAAGTATTGCGCTGGAAATTTGGCTCCTGAGAGCCACCCGTATCCTTCTGATTTGAATCATTGGTTCCTTTGCTTTACATCTGACATGTGTATCTGATTTGTTAAATGTGAAATGCCATGATTTTAATGCTATCTGTTTGGTACCTCATTGAGCGCAAGCTCACCCCGTTCTGTTCCTTTTGTTTTCCTTACAGGAAAAATAAATACTTTTGGACTGGATTTGATAATCGGTTGCCGACTTGAGCTAGTTGAACATATCTTTTGTATAGCTCATGTATTAAAACCCTAAGTGTACTTTTTGGGCCGTTTCTCTTTTGATTTGGCAAACCGTGTATATGTATTATCTTTTGAAAGCTTTTGTATGTCATTTTGATTTGTAAACGCTAAAGATCAGATGAAAATGTTTGTTAGCTATTTCGGTTGGGTTCTGACGGGTCGGTTACTATTCATGGCCGGCTCCGGATTTCATCTCATTTTATCTTGGGTTGTTTTACTATTTTGATTTGTTTACGCGAGTTTGTAAGTTCCGGGTTGAAGCGGATAGCTCTAATCTGATCCGTAGTCCTGGCGAGAGCTGGGCAGGCAGTCCGCTAACCCCTTTGGTTCGCCTTAGGGGAAAGTGGGGCTGTTACAAGTGGTATCAGAGCCACTTCGCGTGGTCTCTGCGCGGAGTGAGACTGGGCCAAGTGGTGTTGTGGTCCTAATTTCATGAATGTGTTTAAGTGCTCGTTTGAGCGTAAGTTATGAACCGGGCATGTGATAAGTGTGCGAATCATTATCATGGGACTCGAGGAAACTAGGTATGTATGTCGGGTAGGAATCTTTAATAAGGATGGTTTACTCTTGGGACCGGCCGGCTCGAGTTGTGAATTATCTTAGATGGGATTCTTGTGCCCGGATACGGAAGAGATGAGAGCCTAGGTAGGCAATTTGGGCTAGTCATTTGCTTGATCCGTTGGGTACCTTAGATTTGAGGGATTCCGCTGATAAGGAATTTCGAGGACGAAATTCTTTTAAGGGGGGGAGAGTGTGAGAACCCGTAAAACCCTAATATTTTTCCTAGGGTTTATTTCCCCTTAATTGCATGTTTTCTGCATTTTCTGGCTTAGGAATATTTTCCTGGTGAATTTTATGAGTAATTATAGTTTTAAGATGAGTTTTCTCGTATTGGATAGTTTTTAGAAAATTAAGAATATATATTGGACGTGGGACCCACGAGTGCGAAAAGTTCGGGAAAATTCGGCCAATACGGTTAAGTTTCGGATACTGTGGAAAAGTTATCGGATGTTACGAGATAAGTAGAGAGTGAGATTTGATTGATGTGAGAGAGAAAAGAAAGGATAGGAATGCATTTATTAGAGTGCCAAGTGTCAATTTTCCATTGGTTTGACTTTAAGAGTTACTATTCACTATTTTGACCTTTGACCAAAATTGGTTAAATATCTCCAAAAATTCACCATTTTCTTCCCTTGTGTTGGCCGAACCTCTCATCAAAGAAGAAAGAAAAACTCTTCCAAGTTTAAGCTTCCAACAAGCTCAAATCACCCAACTCAAGTCCTTAAACTAGAATCTACTCCATGAAATTCCTTCCTTTGGTGCTCTTGAGTGTATTAGTGAAGTTGATTTGAAGAGCTAAGGTGTCCACACTCCCTATCTCTCTTGATTGCTTGGTAAGTGATGCTTGAACACCCTACTACATCTAATGATGCTTATGTTTGGCTTAGAAGTGGCTAAAGTGATGGATTATATGATTTATTTCTTGGTTTGGCTTGATTTAGTGAAGTTTTCCATTTTATGAGGAATTTTCTGGTTTCATATGATTTTGATGTTGTGGACTAGTATGATGGTTTGTAATAAGGGGCTTTGACTCTAGTGGGTGTGAATTGTTGTTAAATGCAATCAATTTTGGATTTGGAATGAAATGTGAGAAGTTAGGGTTCATGAACCCCTATTCTGTCCGAAATTTTAGGTCATAGCTAGAGGCCGAATTGGACTTTACTCAAAACATGAAAGTTGTAGGTATTGATGAGTTTGAAGTGCCTGCAAAATTTCAGGGCATTTGGAGTAGTATAGAGTGAGTTATGCCGTTTTTACTGTTGCTGTTTTTGGTGCACAGAATGTCCGAACTGCGATAGTAATTGCCTGTTTTGACTGGAATTGGTTTGGCTTTTGAAGTTAGTGTCTTCTGAGGAAATATATCTGGATGTCTTAGCTAACTTATGCCTTTGGAATTTCGGCATTTGGACCTGTGTAGGCTGAGATTGACGTATTACAGTTTTGTGTGTTTTGCAAACCTGTTTTGGTAATTCTGGTTTGGTATTTGGCACTTTTGACCTAGTTGTACTAGGATTTGGACTGAGAGGCCTTCTACATTGTTGTAGCTCTGTTTCTTGGCTTCGAAATGGTGGGTCTTACACCCCCATCCGATATTTGTAGTGAGAGTTGTGCCATTACCGCATTATGAGGTCAAATCCGGTTTTCTTATCAAGGCTTAGGTTAAAGCCCTTTCTTAATTTCTGGTTTGCTTTCATGCTTGTATATGTTTAAAAAACCCTAATGGGGTTGTGAATTGGTGTTGTTTATGGCTCGGTATGGTTTCTTGTTTTATGATATTGTGAGCCTATGGAACGGCTCTTGACATGAAATGCTTATATGTGTGTTGTTGAGTTGTGATTGAAGAAAAATAATGAAGCCTTATGGCTGGAAAATTTGGTAAACACAAAGGGCATGCTGCCCGAATTTCTAGGCCGTTTGGTTCTTTTAAGTTGGATTTGCCTTTTGGTAGAAATGAAAGGCTTTTGGGTTGTTTGCGCCTAAGTCTTCATGTTACCTTTTTGTTTCCAAGAAAATCATGTTTTCCACCCTTGCATTAGTAATTATTTTGGCGAGGCATACGACTAGTAGTCGAGCCTCATGTGCATTGTGTTTACCCGATTCTGGAAGTAAAACCTTCAATTGATTTATTTTGATTATTTTAGGGTTTCTTGGCGATTAAGGCCAATCTGAAGTGAAAACTTTTGAAGTTGAGCCGGTGAGTGTACCACTCCCCTCCATTGCTATTTAACTTGATTTCTGCTCTGCAATCTGTTTATTTGTTCGAGACGAGGGTGTACTTTATCACACTCGTTCTCTAGTCTGCTCATATGCCAATTTACTATGCAAAATTTGAATCTGTTATCTGTGTCTGCATCTGTTCGGATTTCTGTTCGGATTTCTATGACCTATGAGCTCAATCCTGTGGCTAAGTTATTCGAGTCGGGCCGGCAAGGGCCTGGACGATTAGATAACGAACCACGGTAGTCTGTTCGGGGATTTTGGGTATTGAGACCCTTGATTCCGGGTATACTCGAGTATTACCATTTTTGTTCGTTTGAGGTGAGCGGGCCCGGTAAAGGGGTGTTTGGTGGACGGAATTCGGTGATAAGAGGGGTCTACGGACGCATTGGTTCTATATACGTTGACGGAGAGTCAACCGGTTTGGATCAAGTATTGCGCTGGAAATTTGGCTCCTGAGAGCCACCCGTATCCTTCTGATTTGAATCATTGGTTCCTTTGCTTTACATCTGACATGTGTATCTGATTTGTTAAATGTGAAATGCCATGATTTTAATGCTATCTGTTTGGTACCTCATTGAGCGCAAGCTCACCCCGTTCTGTTCCTTTTGTTTTCCTTACAGGAAAAATAAATACTTTTGGACTGGATTTGATAATCGGTTGCCGACTTGAGCTAGTTGAACATATCTTTTGTATAGCTCATGTATTAAAACCCTAAGTGTACTTTTTGGGCCGTTTCTCTTTTGATTTGGCAAACCGTGTATATGTATTATCTTTTGAAAGCTTTTGTATGTCATTTTGATTTGTAAACGCTAAAGATCAGATGAAAATGTTTGTTAGCTATTTCGGTTGGGTTCTGACGGGTCGGTTACTATTCATGGCCGGCTCCGGATTTCATCTCATTTTATCTTGGGTTGTTTTACTATTTTGATTTGTTTACGCGAGTTTGTAAGTTCCGGGTTGAAGCGGATAGCTCTAATCTGATCCGTAGTCCTGGCGAGAGCTGGGCAGGCAGTCCGCTAACCCCTTTGGTTCGCCTTAGGGGAAAGTGGGGCTGTTACAAGTGGTATCAGAGCCACTTCGCGTGGTCTCTGCGCGGAGTGAGACTGGGCCAAGTGGTGTTGTGGTCCTAATTTCATGAATGTGTTTAAGTGCTCGTTTGAGCGTAAGTTATGAACCGGGCATGTGATAAGTGTGCGAATCATTATCATGGGACTCGAGGAAACTAGGTATGTATGTCGGGTAGGAATCTTTAATAAGGATGGTTTACTCTTGGGACCGGCCGGCTCGAGTTGTGAATTATCTTAGATGGGATTCTTGTGCCCGGATACGGAAGAGATGAGAGCCTAGGTAGGCAATTTGGGCTAGTCATTTGCTTGATCCGTTGGGTACCTTAGATTTGAGGGATTCCGCTGATAAGGAATTTCGAGGACGAAATTCTTTTAAGGGGGGGAGAGTGTGAGAACCCGTAAAACCCTAATATTTTTCCTAGGGTTTATTTCCCCTTAATTGCATGTTTTCTGCATTTTCTGGCTTAGGAATATTTTCCTGGTGAATTTTATGAGTAATTATAGTTTTAAGATGAGTTTTCTCGTATTGGATAGTTTTTAGAAAATTAAGAATATATATTGGACGTGGGACCCACGAGTGCGAAAAGTTCGGGAAAATTCGGCCAATACGGTTAAGTTTCGGATACTGTGGAAAAGTTATCGGATGTTACGAGATAAGTAGAGAGTGAGATTTGATTGATGTGAGAGAGAAAAGAAAGGATAGGAATGCATTTATTAGAGTGCCAAGTGTCAATTTTCCATTGGTTTGACTTTAAGAGTTACTATTCACTATTTTGACCTTTGACCAAAATTGGTTAAATATCTCCAAAAATTCACCATTTTCTTCCCTTGTGTTGGCCGAACCTCTCATCAAAGAAGAAAGAAAAACTCTTCCAAGTTTAAGCTTCCAACAAGCTCAAATCACCCAACTCAAGTCCTTAAACTAGAATCTACTCCATGAAATTCCTTCCTTTGGTGCTCTTGAGTGTATTAGTGAAGTTGATTTGAAGAGCTAAGGTGTCCACACTCCCTATCTCTCTTGATTGCTTGGTAAGTGATGCTTGAACACCCTACTACATCTAATGATGCTTATGTTTGGCTTAGAAGTGGCTAAAGTGATGGATTATATGATTTATTTCTTGGTTTGGCTTGATTTAGTGAAGTTTTCCATTTTATGAGGAATTTTCTGGTTTCATATGATTTTGATGTTGTGGACTAGTATGATGGTTTGTAATAAGGGGCTTTGACTCTAGTGGGTGTGAATTGTTGTTAAATGCAATCAATTTTGGATTTGGAATGAAATGTGAGAAGTTAGGGTTCATGAACCCCTATTCTGTCCGAAATTTTAGGTCATAGCTAGAGGCCGAATTGGACTTTACTCAAAACATGAAAGTTGTAGGTATTGATGAGTTTGAAGTGCCTGCAAAATTTCAGGGCATTTGGAGTAGTATAGAGTGAGTTATGCCGTTTTTACTGTTGCTGTTTTTGGTGCACAGAATGTCCGAACTGCGATAGTAATTGCCTGTTTTGACTGGAATTGGTTTGGCTTTTGAAGTTAGTGTCTTCTGAGGAAATATATCTGGATGTCTTAGCTAACTTATGCCTTTGGAATTTCGGCATTTGGACCTGTGTAGGCTGAGATTGACGTATTACAGTTTTGTGTGTTTTGCAAACCTGTTTTGGTAATTCTGGTTTGGTATTTGGCACTTTTGACCTAGTTGTACTAGGATTTGGACTGAGAGGCCTTCTACATTGTTGTAGCTCTGTTTCTTGGCTTCGAAATGGTGGGTCTTACACCCCCATCCGATATTTGTAGTGAGAGTTGTGCCATTACCGCATTATGAGGTCAAATCCGGTTTTCTTATCAAGGCTTAGGTTAAAGCCCTTTCTTAATTTCTGGTTTGCTTTCATGCTTGTATATGTTTAAAAAACCCTAATGGGGTTGTGAATTGGTGTTGTTTATGGCTCGGTATGGTTTCTTGTTTTATGATATTGTGAGCCTATGGAACGGCTCTTGACATGAAATGCTTATATGTGTGTTGTTGAGTTGTGATTGAAGAAAAATAATGAAGCCTTATGGCTGGAAAATTTGGTAAACACAAAGGGCATGCTGCCCGAATTTCTAGGCCGTTTGGTTCTTTTAAGTTGGATTTGCCTTTTGGTAGAAATGAAAGGCTTTTGGGTTGTTTGCGCCTAAGTCTTCATGTTACCTTTTTGTTTCCAAGAAAATCATGTTTTCCACCCTTGCATTAGTAATTATTTTGGCGAGGCATACGACTAGTAGTCGAGCCTCATGTGCATTGTGTTTACCCGATTCTGGAAGTAAAACCTTCAATTGATTTATTTTGATTATTTTAGGGTTTCTTGGCGATTAAGGCCAATCTGAAGTGAAAACTTTTGAAGTTGAGCCGGTGAGTGTACCACTCCCCTCCATTGCTATTTAACTTGATTTCTGCTCTGCAATCTGTTTATTTGTTCGAGACGAGGGTGTACTTTATCACACTCGTTCTCTAGTCTGCTCATATGCCAATTTACTATGCAAAATTTGAATCTGTTATCTGTGTCTGCATCTGTTCGGATTTCTGTTCGGATTTCTATGACCTATGAGCTCAATCCTGTGGCTAAGTTATTCGAGTCGGGCCGGCAAGGGCCTGGACGATTAGATAACGAACCACGGTAGTCTGTTCGGGGATTTTGGGTATTGAGACCCTTGATTCCGGGTATACTCGAGTATTACCATTTTTGTTCGTTTGAGGTGAGCGGGCCCGGTAAAGGGGTGTTTGGTGGACGGAATTCGGTGATAAGAGGGGTCTACGGACGCATTGGTTCTATATACGTTGACGGAGAGTCAACCGGTTTGGATCAAGTATTGCGCTGGAAATTTGGCTCCTGAGAGCCACCCGTATCCTTCTGATTTGAATCATTGGTTCCTTTGCTTTACATCTGACATGTGTATCTGATTTGTTAAATGTGAAATGCCATGATTTTAATGCTATCTGTTTGGTACCTCATTGAGCGCAAGCTCACCCCGTTCTGTTCCTTTTGTTTTCCTTACAGGAAAAATAAATACTTTTGGACTGGATTTGATAATCGGTTGCCGACTTGAGCTAGTTGAACATATCTTTTGTATAGCTCATGTATTAAAACCCTAAGTGTACTTTTTGGGCCGTTTCTCTTTTGATTTGGCAAACCGTGTATATGTATTATCTTTTGAAAGCTTTTGTATGTCATTTTGATTTGTAAACGCTAAAGATCAGATGAAAATGTTTGTTAGCTATTTCGGTTGGGTTCTGACGGGTCGGTTACTATTCATGGCCGGCTCCGGATTTCATCTCATTTTATCTTGGGTTGTTTTACTATTTTGATTTGTTTACGCGAGTTTGTAAGTTCCGGGTTGAAGCGGATAGCTCTAATCTGATCCGTAGTCCTGGCGAGAGCTGGGCAGGCAGTCCGCTAACCCCTTTGGTTCGCCTTAGGGGAAAGTGGGGCTGTTACATGTTAAGTGTAAGAACCCTCACTTAAAAATATAAATTCTCCTAAATCACTTGCATTTCCCTAAGACTAAATCACTTATGATATTTCCTTGCATTGCATTTCATTACCTTTTACTTGAATTGTAACATTTCCTTGAGTTGCCATTATTTTATTTCACCACATGCATTATGACCAAATATCCCTTTTATTATGTGTAAGACTTTATCTAATGGTTTAAGGGTGTTAATTAAGTATTGGAATATTTGGAGGGTAGAAACTTCATTAGTCAAAGATTAAAGGAAGAAATGGCCAAGATTGAGACAAGTGGCCAAACCCTAACCATTCAACTTTTGACCAAAGGAATTAGAGGAAATTTAAACCATTCTTGGCTCCATTTTCTCCTCTTATGGCAAGCCACTTTGAAGCTTCCAAGGGAAGAGAGAAAACTCCATTTTCTTGCTTAGAAACCCTAGCTTGATCCTTGAGCAAAAATCAAAAGTGAAGGAACCTAGTTTAGTTGAGTTAACTATCTTCAAGCCTAGTGTGTGTTTCAAGCTTGGAGCTTTTGTTTTGGTGGCTTTTGGGTGATTCAAGCTTCACTTAAGGAAGGTAAATGATCTTTGAATCTTACCTTAATGGTGTTATATCAAGTGTTTAAAGTTTTAATGGCAAACTAAGAGTTGAATGGATGATATTTGTGGTGAAACTTCTTGAACTAAACAAGTGAAAGTAGGGTTAGTTGTTTTGCATACCATGTGTTTGATATTTTGTCCAAGCTTTGTTTATTGTTTTACTTGATGTATTAACATGTTTTGGACCCCTTTTGAGCTAAGGACAACTCTTGGAATGATGCTTAAGTTAACTATAATGAAAGGATGGAAGTTGGTGATGCAAGTGAACTAGTGGACTGTTTTGCTTTCTCTTGGCTGACCAGTTTTGGAGGGGAGGTTTCTCCTTGATATTTTGGTTCATTTGCACCTTAATTTAGCCTAAGAAACTTGGCTAAACATTGGTTTAAGGTTTGGTGTGAGTTGAAATGGAAATGAAGCAAGTAAAGTGGTTGTTTTAGGGCAAGTTAGTGGACTATTTTGGTTTTCTTTGTTGGCTAGACTGTTTTGGTTTTTTAATCATGTTGTGCATTGCATTTTAAGCTTCAATGGTGCTAGATAACTTGATCCCCTGTATATGAACTCTAGGAGGTTGAATTGGATAAATTTGAGCCAAAACAAGTGAAGTTAGGAAGAAGAAATAGGGCAACTTTATCATGGTATTGAGCTGATCAGAATTGAAAAATCAGCTAACTTCCCTGAATCCCTAGTACTGATAAGAGACGATCTAGAGTTTGAATTTTATACCGTTGGAAATCCCTTCGAGTCTAGTTTCCAACGCCACTAACAGCATGTGATTTTGACATTCCTACAGTGAGATATGGTTGTTTTCTCGAGACTGCGCGGGCGCGACTGTTTTACCCGCGAAGACTACTTTGAACTTAAACGAGATTTTCCTTTTGCTCAACTTTCTTGCACTTGTTAAACTTTTTTTCTTATGACCTTTTACTACATTTTGGGCCTAACTTGCATGGTGAATTGAGTAGATTTAACCACTCACTTGGTCACCTAATGAACTCACATTTGGGTTGGAAATGAACCTAGAATGTTAACGACTTTCACTCGTTGCCCTAGGATTTGGGAAGCAGAGGTGATAGTTATATGCTATATATATGCTTGATTTAGTGAGTTGTTGGCATGGTATGTACATGCTTGAGTTGAGGCTGTTTTATGGTAAGAATGAAGCCTTGAATTGGCTGGAAAAAAAATTGGTAAACACAAAGGAAGTGCTGCTGAAAATTTGTCCGCAGGGAACCTTGGGCAGTCTTAGGAAATCTGTTATATCTTGGTGTAGAAAAGTCAAAATTGAGTTCTGGTTGTCGTGTTTGAAACTAGATTCAGATTACCTTCTACCATGCAAATTTCATAACTTTTCACAATTTCTATGAATATCTGTGATTTTTCAAAGTTGACTGATTTGCCATACATGTTCTGTCTTTTGACTGGATGAAGCAGCAACTTGAGGCTGAAATTTGACTAACTTGTGGACTGAATCTTACAAATGTGTCTTCTGGGAAATTGTAACCCTTTGAGTCCATTTTCTGATGGTATAAAGTTTATAAATTTTGGACTTAAGAAACTTGAGATATGATTTTTCAAATAATGTTACGCAAAAACTGGAAAATTCTATTCTCTTAGAACCATTTTTACTTTCATTTCCCACTTTAAGGTTGGAGTTGGTAAATCATTTTGGGTATGGTTTATGAGTGGAATTGAGGTTTAAGTGAAAGGAAATGAAGTCTTAGAAACCTTAATTTCTTCATATATTTTGCCTTTGTATTGCTAGCCTTTTTATATAATATGTGACCACAGGACTCGAGAGAGTTCAAGAGGACGAACCAAGGTTAAAGTGAAGTGTGGCAATTGATTGGTGAGTGTTCCAAGTACATGAAAATATTTACATGGAATGTTTCCTTGCTTGAATAACATGCTTACTTGGTTAAAGTAATTGCTCTTGAATTGATAACCTTTGGGACGAGGTTGTACTTTATCATACTCGATCATTTGTAGTTCACTTCGTGATATTGATATGAAATAAAATGCTTTGCTTACACTTGACTTGTTGGTCACTCGGGTGGTTGTCCCACTGACTTACGTGTTACATGCTCATTGTTGTTAGACAATGCTAGGTACTTGATTTCTTGTCTCATAGGCAAGTGTGTACTTTATCGCACTTGACCTAACTTGTGAGAGCCCGTAATTTGTTTTTAAGTACTAGGTTTTATTTTTTTTCTTTTAATTGCACGTTTTTCCACATTTTATTTATTTGAAAAATTGGGAAAATAATTTTTATGAGTAACTATAGTTTTTAGATGATTTTCTAGTATCGAATAGTTTTTGAGAAATTAAGAGCGTATACCGGACGTGGGACCCACTAGTGCGAAAAGTTCGGAAAAATTCGGCCAACTAGGTTAAGTGTTGGATACTGGAATTAATTTATCGGGTGTTAAGAGATAAGTAGAGGATGCTAAGTGGATTGGTATGAGGGAGACAAAAGTTAGGCAAGCATTAAATGAGGTGACAAGTGTCACCATTTGATTGGAGTGACTTGTAAGACTACTATTCCTTTTCTTACCATTGACCAAATAAATCACAAAATTAACCAAAAATTCACCATTTTTCTCTCCTCTTTGGCCGACTCTCTCTCTCAAAAAGAAAGAAAGAAACTCTTCAAGTTTTGCTTCCATTTAGCTCAAATCCATCCAACCAACCATTGAAACTTGCAATTTCTCCATAAAACCTCTTCAATTAGTGTTAGTGAGTTGATTTGTGGAGTTATTTGGAAAGCTAAGAGGACCTATTGCTCCCTCTCTCTTGTTTCTAAGGTGAGTTGTGAAGAACCACCCTCCTCCCTTAATTGATGCTTAAATCATGATTAGTAGTAGTATGAGATGCAAGTTTATGGATTATTTCTTGATTTGTGGTTGAAGTGATGAAGTTTTATTATTTTTGGGGATTTTTCTATTTTAATATGAACATGATTGTGTAGCTATCTATGATGATTGGAAATGGTATGTAATGACTCTAGAAGGTGGAAAAAGTGGTTAATTGCAAACAATTGCTGAATTGGAAGAAATTTTGGAAAGTTAGGGTTTGGTTAGGGAACATTCTGCCCGGTTTTTTAGCTCCTAGTTAGAGGCCGAATTGGCCTTGGAATAAAACAAGAAATTTGTAGGCAATGATATTTTAGAGGTGCCTGAAAAATTTCAGGTCAATCGGAGTAGCGTAGCTTGAGAAAAGTCGAAATTACCCTTGCTGTCCTGGTTTTACCCGAAATTGAGAAGTGCGTCTGTAATGGGTTATTTTGGTTGAGAATGCTTCCGAATTGGTTGTTGAGGTCTTCTGATGAACTGTAGCCCTGTTCCTTAGCTTTCATCTGGTTTTGGAATTTCTGAATTTGGACTTGGATAGCCTGATTTATGATGTTTCCGCTAGAATGCGTTTTGTGAATCTGTTTTTGTGATTCTGGTGTAGTATCTTGCATTTTTGACCTGGTTACACTCGAAAATGGGTTAAGTGACCTTCTATAATATTATATCCCTATCTCTTAGCTTCGAAACAGTGGGTCTTGGACCTTCATCCGATAATCGTAGTGCCTTTGGTGCCATTACCGCAAAATGACGTCAAAAACTGTTTTTTTCAGGGTTAAAGCGAGTTCCATTTCCGGATTTTTCTGGTTTCCTCTAATGCTTATGAAGCCCTATTGTGGTAATATTTGGCATTGGTTTATGACTTGTAATCGAGTCTTATTGTGTTTATTTGAATAGTTTAGGGCTTGACTTTCATATCCGGTCATTTCCTAGCTAAATTTTGTTGTACTTGAATGACTTTAAGCCTAGTGAACAGCTTTTGGAGATGAAATTATTTGTATAAGATGTTGGGACTGATTTGAGGAAATATGAAGCCATTAATGGCTGAAAAATAGGTAAACACAAGGGATTTGCTGTCGAAATTTTACTTGAAGGCTAGTTTTGGTCCAAGTGCTTTTTGCCGCAAAATTTTATAACCCTTTTAGTTTAGTTTTGCGTTTGGTTTATGAAACCCTAGATATTTCCGACCATCAGTCCAAATTCCCCATTTCGCTTTAAAGTCATTTTTATGCACTTTACTCATCATTTATGGGTTTCTTCGATTTCACCTAATTGGTTGTGCTATATTCTTTCTCGTTGAATCTTAGGTTTTGCTCGAGGATAGAAGTGATCGACTGAGTCCCGGCGAGAGTTGGGCAGGCAGTCCACTAACCCCTTTGGTTCGCCTTAGGGGAAGGTGGGGCTGTCACATAACTCGACTAAATTTGTGAACTTTTGTTAAAACATGTGTTAGTTGTTTTGTTACAACTGAAAAGTGGCCAGAATCCAACCACTTTCTGGCCGGATTTCCGACCACTTGACTTGTAAGTGCTGAGCGGTAGTATGTACCACACTCAATCCGAGTGGGAGGTGCCTCTCATCCCGTCTCAGTACTTTTATCCTGATTAAGTTGATTGGAGAGTTATCTCATTGACATTAGTGCTGAGCAATAGTATGTATCACACTCCATCCAAGTGGGAGGTGCCTTTCATCCCGTCTCAGTACCTCTATCCTGTTTTGTCAAGTGGAGTATTCTCTTCTCGACTAATTGATATGCTCAAATATTACCACCACTGTTTATTTCTGAATACGGAGCGTTAAGTGACAACTAACGTCTCCAAACTTTACTGTGTGAGCGTTGGATAACAGCCAACGACTCTAATCTTGATTATCTGAATACTTGGAGCTATAAGTCATATCCTGAATTACTGAATATCTGGGACTATAAGTCCAACCTAGAGTTAGTTGGTTGAATCGGTCAGCAAGGGCTGGGTCGGGGAGATCGACGAACCTTGGGTACTTCTTTGGCGTTTGGGCCCAGTAAGGGGTATATTTGGTGGACGAAAATTGGTGTAAAGTGGAGATCTACGGACATTATACTTTCGTGGTTAACGGAGAGTCAACGGACCTTGATCAAGCTACTGTGGAACTTGCTCTTGAGAGCAACCTATATCCTTTGCCATGAATGTGTTCCTTACTGTAACCTTTTCCATGTTTTATCTAGCTACTTGCGTAATTATATACTGAATTATGATCTCATTGAAGTTGACTTGTTTCTCGATGTCTGGATATACTATCTTGTCTCATATTTTACCTGCTTAGTGACTTGGAACCTCACTGGGCTTTTATCTCATTCCACGCCATTTGTTTTCCTTACAGGGATGAGAACATGAGAGGTTGATTGAGGAAGGCCTCATTTTCTTCTAAGTTTGTTAGTTGCTCATGTGAGCACTGCATAGGTGTCTAGCCAACTTGTTTGGTTTGATTTTTTTTGCAAGTCCAACTCTTTAGCTATATTATAGACTGGGTGGACATTGGAGGTCCATGTATGTATCTATAATGATGGTTGTAATTGATATCGTTTTATTTTGAGGTTCTATTTGTAAATTTTCGTGAATTGTGACTGAGTCCTGGCGAGAGTTGAGTAGGCAGTCCGCCAAACCCTTGGGTACGCCCTAGGGGGAGGAGGGGCTGTCACACATTTCATGCATTTTCGTGGTCAAAAATAGCAATCACAGAGGCATAAGAAAGCTGTCGCGTCATATCAGGGTATTTGAGCAGTCTTGGGAAAATGGCTATAACTCAATGTAGAAAAATCAAAATCGAATGCCTTTGGTTGCGTTTGAAAATAGACTCAAAGAGCTTTCCAACGGTATAAAATTTAGACTCTAATTCATTTTCAATTAACTCCAAAAAATCTGACAACTTGACTGAAAATGCTATCTGAGTTGAGTTTCAGTCCATTTTGCAACTTTCCAACAAGATAACAAGGAAGAAATTAATAGTTTTGGTTCAAATTCAACATACAAGTAAAGAGTGATGTGTTAACTAGTTTCTTGAACAAGAACTTGCCCACAATTATTAAGAAAAAGTGGAAATCAAGGCTGGAATATCTTCCCGTGTTTTGGACAGCAAAGGCAGAGTTTTCCCACAAGAATTTTCCAATCATTTCTCCATCAAATCTTCCCAATTTTCCCATAACAAATCCAAGAACATATCAAACAATATATAGCCAAGATTATTAGCAAGAAAAACCATGAAAATTTGCACATAAACAATCCTTAACAAAAGATCAAACACTTGGTGGACATCGAGATTTCTTCCATTTTCACCAACAAATCACTAGAAATATAATTCAAATCCTCAAGGGTTTCATCAATCATTACCCTAGGATATCAAGAAACAACAATCCACAAATTCTTGGCCAAAATTTTCAAGATTCAAACATACAAAAGACTATCAAGCTTCTAGTACCAAAACTTCCATAAAAATTTCAAATCCACCATGGATCTTCCATGAAATCCTCCAATATCAAGTCATATGTGGATTAAATTGCAAAGTAAGAAGAAAAAGAGGAGTTTCTTAGTATAATACCTCAAACCCCCCAATATAAGATGCAAGACAAGAGGTTTCTTTCTCAAATAACTTCACCACAAGCTCACTTCCAAACTTGATGCAAGATTTGTCGGAGTAGATTTGAGTTTTCTCTTGTTTTCCCTCACTAATTGGACAAGAATCAAGGCTTGAACTTGGAGCTTTTCTCTCCCTTTCTCTTCTCACGTTTTTGGCCAAGACAAGCAAAAAAAGAAGATGATTTGGATTATATAAAACTTGGTTGGTCATATAAGGACTTGGTCTTGGTCAACTTTCCATGGATGATGGACATTTGGCAAGAAAAGGAGTAATATCTATCCATTTAGCTTCCTAACATCCAAATGCTCCAATTAGCTTGTAACAACTCTTGTCACATAATTTTTTTTACACAAAACTCCTTCTAATCCTCCTAATTTATGATACACACTTCACACTAGGATTATGCACTATGAGATTTAACATGTATCACATGAAAAATGCACCAAGTAAAATAAGAAAATAGGTTAAAATCATGATTCAACTAATAAAACAACCAAGAACTCAAGGCAAGTAAGTTCAAATAAGAGCTATAAAGACAAGTAAAATGTCGGGGCCTCACAGGTTCACATTTAATTCGGGCATAATGTTTAGGTCCAAGTTCTATCCAGTCCAATTAAATCTTAGGTTCAGTGAGCTTTTTTTGGACCGAACGAGTCGAGCTGGATTTGGCCCAACCCTATTGACAACCCTAGATCAAACACATTAAATTGAAAATTACTAAAGAAATATAATTATGGTGATACTAAATATGTAAGTACACCATTTGATCCTAGTGTTCACTCATTTTGAACTGAAAATGAAAATGATGTGTACAACCAAAAAAATATGATAGTATAATTGGAAGTTTACGTTATGCAACTAATTGCACAAAACCAAATATTGCACATGTTGTAGGAGTACTTAGTAGAGTTACTAGCAAGCCAAATATTACTCATTGGCATGCACTTGAGTGTCTTATGAAATATTTAACTAAAACTAAATCTTATGGCTTATTCTATGCAAATTACCCTGCAGTCATTGAAGGATTTTGTAATGCAAACTGGAATACATTGTCTAGAGATTCATTATCTAGTACTGGGTATATTTTTACTTTAGCTGGTGGTGCTATATCTTGGAAATCAAAGAAGCAACAAATTATAGCAAAATACACAATGGAAGCTGAGTTAATTGCTTTATCTTTTGCTAGTAAAGAACCAAGTTAGATACAAGATCTTATACATGCGCTTTCTTTATAGGAAAAACTAGTGCTGCCAATATTAATACATTGTGATAGCACTGCAACAATTGACAAGGTAAATAATCAATACTACAATGGAAAATCAAGAACAATAAGAAGAAGGAACACTTTTGTTCAAGCAGATATTGAAAATGGTACCATCAATGTGAATTATACGAGGTCAAGTGATAATATAGCTGATCCCTTGACAAAACCTCTAGCTAGAGAAAATGTTTGAAATACCTTGATAGGGATGGGATTAAAGTCCATAAATACATAAATCACATGTAAGGACACCCAATCTAATGATTGGAGATCCTAAGACTTAGGTTCAAAGGAAAAAATGAATTACATAGTGATTTGAATAAAAATATGCACAACTTTATATATTAATATTCAATCCCTATCGTATATGTGCATATATCATGTAATGTAAGTAAGGTTGAGCTTCGTTGCCCTTAATGAAATCTAAGTGATGCGGTCAGTCAAGCAATGCAGACGTTAGATGACTCAAGAGCAAATGCGATTTGAGTTCCAACAAGACCGATTACAAGAGCTCATACAAAGAAAATGAAAGACTCATTGCAAGTGTTTGTTTGTGCAATACAAGATCAAGTGGGAGCTTGTCAAGTAATCGAAGGACTTGGAAATCATGCTTAAGTGTTAATCTACTTCAAGTTATTGATGACACTGACCAAGGATCATGGTTTTTTGAAGCTAGGAAGAAGTTAGTGTAGCTTGTCATCAAAGCAAATGCACAGAAATGAAGAAAGAAGCGGATCCGCGAGTTTTACATTTGTGGATCCATTCTGCGGATCCACTGTGCATGTTTATTTGAACATTTTGGCTTGATCTTCTAGCAATGTCCGGCGTGATGTCCAGTCCCATGTCCCGGGCTGTTCTTTGTCGAGTCAATTTTTCAGATTTTAAGCGATTTTCACAGTTTTTAAGTTGCTTTCTATTTCCCCGCATCCAATTGGTTCTAGTAAGCCTACTAAGGCATATCTATCATATGTAGCATGATAATTGTGTCTTGTTAGGGTTTAGGAGGATGTGTCTAGTTTAGAAGTCAAGTCAAATTGTGACGACCCCACTTCTCCCAAGGGCGAACCCAAGGGTATCGGCGGGCTGCCTGCCTAGCTCGCGCCAGGACTCAAAACCTAAAGTAATAAAACTAGATAAAACGAAAGAGCACTATATACAATATATACAATCCCCAAAAGTGTTCTAATTACATTCTTCAAAAGTACCTGCTCATACTATTACATCCTTATAATTATAACCAAAACCAAAGAGTAGACCCTAAGGAGGGTCCTTATACAAACCACCACAACAAAAACAAACATCCTAATTGTCCAACTATTACAAGCAAACCTAACCATACTAGTGTATGTGCCAAAAGTCCCCGCGTCGGCCCCTGCTAAGGAAAACAAAAAGGAAAGGGGTAAGCTATATGCTTAGTAAGTAAACAGGGGCAAAAGCGTAAATTTCACGTAACAACAGTTACATAGTAAGAGTAAAGCAAAAGCAGAAAAGTAACATTACATAATAAGGATACAGGTGGCTCCAAAGCCAGATCGTTTGCCATGTGTGACCTCCTGCCGACACTCCGTCGACCACAAATAATGGTCCGTAGAACTTCACTTGTACTCCCACCGTACACCTTATCACCCTCTCTGGCCAGACACCTCACAAACTTGCTCGAGCGAACGAAATTGAGCTTGGTTCACAAGCTCGGTTCACAAACTTGGTCCACATAATCGGTGAACCGGATTCACAAACTTGGTGACCTCAAACCAGGTTGGACTGACTTCGACCAAGCCCTAATCGACTCGAATAGTCCATCTAGGTCATGAGATCGGGCCCCAAACTCACAAACTTCACAAAATTTACTCAAAAGTCACCCCGAGCCACAAGCTCAAAGGGTTTAGTTCCAAAATGATTCATATACATATGTCATGTACAAATATGTGCGTAAATTAGGGTTTAGGTCGAGTGCGATAAAGTACACCCTCGCCTAGGTACCCTTTTCATACATATCGAAACACATAAGCAACTAACACATAAGAGCGGCCTGAATACTTACTCAACGAACAAAAGAACAAAAGTTCAAAATTTGTGCCGCGAGGAGTAGCTAGTAGGCCCCACCGGCTCCACCTAGCTCACCACCGTCTGAAATAGAAGATTGCATCACATAATATCATAAACGGCTACTAATATGCCTAAAACAAGCAAAACGGCAAAATCGGCACATACGAGTGCGGAAACGGCATACGGAAACGGAAATGGTAACCTAATCGCTTTGCCGTCAAAACTGTTTTGAGCCTAATTGAAGCTACGAGTGTCGGATCAAGGTATATGAGGTACCGTTACGAAGCTAAGAGGAAGGGTTACAGTTTTCATGAAGACACCTCAATTCGGATCTAAACGGAAATAGGTCGAAAGTACAGAAAACCGTTCCAGGAATTCGCACTCTAGAGTAACGAACAGGGTATGTTTGCTGGACCATAACTCCCAGTTCACAAATCCAAATCAGGAAATTCAAAAGGCATTAGAAATCTGAGACATAAGGCTAAAACTTTGATGTTTTAACCAAGACCTGAATCCATTCAGAACAGAATGAAAGTTGAGTGTCAAAGTACCCGTCAGAACTGTCCAGATTCAAGGCAGTTCTGACGATCGATCTTGTTTTGGTCATAACAGGAGCTACGGAACTCGGATTTCGACGCACTTTATACCGTTTCGAAGACAAAACCAAGATCTACATTTATTATGAAGGAGTTGACACCCAGATCGTACGGAATCAAAACGGAAAAATGCACGGTCAGAGGCTGACTTCAAAACGCAGCACAAACCAATGTTCAAAACAGGCATGAGTGTTTTGTCTATAACTCAGGATACCCTAATCCGTTTGACCTGAAACTTTACAGGAATATTATGAACTTATGAGGCTACAACTTTCATGTTTTGAGAAACTTCTGAATCCATACGTAACATCAAGAAAAATGAAGCCAACGTTCGGATGCTGAACTGCCCAAGTTTTCCAGATTTGCCGGTTTTTGCGCGCCGCAACCGCACGGTCCGTTTCTATGGTTCTTATACAAGTTTCCAACCAAATTCCTACCAATGAAACACACATATACCAGCTTCTAAAAGGTCTATTAATGGTCCGAAATTCTCTCCTTCTTTTACCACAAAATTACCAAACACGAACCATAATCCCTAACCTAACTTCATTTGCACTAAGGAACTTGATCTAACATCCAAATAACCAAACCCTAACCAACTAAACATTAACCAAGCTAGACTAACCTAAGAAAGCCTAGGGTTTCATAACCCAAATCAGTTTTTGTACCACCAACTCATCAACCCAAAGAAACCAATCATCAAACACAACCACTACAATCTTCATAGCACAAAATTAAAGCTAATTAACTTATTTAGCATGAAACCCTAATTCTTTCATAAGCTTAATCAAAATTTCAGCAACATCATCATCATAATTAAACCATGAAACTTCAATATAAACATCAATTCCACCATACAAATCCATAATCACAACAAAATACATCACTTTCATAGCTTAAAGATTAAAAACCCCAAAATTTAACTTTCAATCAAGATGATTTACCTTTGATTCAAGCTTTGTAGATGATCACCCACAACAATCAAGTGCTCAAGTTGTTTCTCCAAGATCCAAACTCAAGATTGAAGAGCAAAAATGATGCACCAAAGCAAGCTTTCCTTCTTTTTTTTCTTTCTCTCCCTCTCGGCTCTCACTCTCTCTTTTTCTCTCCAAGTTTTGTTTTGTTTTGTCTTGTGATTATCCTACAATTCCTAAGGTAATTAATAGTCAAAGACCATAGGAGATATTTTTAGGCTAACCAATCACATAAAAATGCTTTATTTGCCTTTTAAACCCTTGCACTTCAACCTAGCTTTTATTCTACTCTTGCCCTCAACATTTGATAATCTTTCAATTAACTCCATAGGTCATAACTTAATCTAATCTAAAACATGTAATCACGCTTAATTACTTCACTAATCACTTTCTTATTTTAATCACCTATACTTAAACATACTTTCTCCATAATAAAACAATCAAACAACAACTTTTATAACATTGGCAAAATTAGGGTTTTTAAACCCAACTTAAGCTTTCTAATAAACTATAACACTAAAGGTTTACTAATCTAAGGTTTGCTAACCATTTCAAACTTGCTAAACCTTTATAAACTAAAACGAATCCTATTTTTACTTGTGCCAAAACACACACTAGAATACCAAACATGAACTATAACTTGACCCTACAAATAAAACATAAACTAGGGTTTAATCATAAGCAGAGTTAGGGGTTTCAATCTTAACCGAGATTAGGGCTTTCTTCTTAACCTTAAAACCCCAATATAACCGCACAAAAATAATGAAAACCCTAATATCACACTTAAGAACTGACTGGGGCCTCACACAAATAGGGAAACTTGCATTGTTTCCATCTTGGATTAGGTTTCGCGTTTGTAAGGCTATAAATAAGACATAACTTTAGAACGTTTTCATTATTGATTCAATAAAGAAATTTTCCAGCAACTCTCGAGAGAATTCTCTTGGCTTCTCGAAACAACCTTCGAATACTTTAGAACAATTTCTTGGTAGTCAAACTTAGGCTTATCAAACAAGAAACACACTTGTTTGTGGCGCCTTTCGAACAATATCCTGAGTGTTTTTTCATCGCTTATTGTGAATAAGAGTCAATTCTTGGGTCACAATTAAGGGGTTTAAAGGTTTTAAGGATTCCACACCTTTCAAACTTGGGAAATCTTCTAGATTTTGGAACTTGTGGAATACGAGACTTCCTTCACGGTTGGGTTCATATCAGTTGGTATCTAAAACTAGTTGACATATTCAAGTTATATCCTTTTCTTTCTTAAGTGTTATTGTGTCAATTCCTATTTTTGTCAATTCGGTCTTAGAATATTTCTAGGGTTTCCTTGTTTTTGCAAGTCAAAAAAAATATTTCTGTTTCACCTTGTTCATTGAATGTTGGTGGCGGACTTTTTTTTTGTTATTCTTGAAGTATATTTTAGCTCTTGAAGTTCTTGGACCAATTCTTGAATTTCTTGAACCACCTAGATTACTTTCTTGAAAATCTTGAAGTTTTTGAATTTTAGTTTCGGGTTTCTTGAAGTTCTTTAGCTATATTTTGATGATTTTTGAAGTTCTTGAACAAAAGAAAAAAAATTGAGTCCTTGAATTCGGTGGGAGGGTGACAATCGAATCTTGGAAGCTGCAAAAAAAAGGGCAGCTTATCTATTCACCTTGCAAATAGTTTATAATAGCCACCTTGAAATCCTTCTACACTTGGAAAAGGGGTTGAACCTAGCCGAATCTGTCCAAAACAAGAATCCAAATCACAATTAGATTTGAACTTCAATTTATTCATCGGGTAGAGTAGCTTTTCTAGGATTTTAAACTTCAGCCGAGTTCCATAAATTTTCAGCCACTAATTCGTAGTTGTTTGTGTCTAAATTCGGTCTAGTTGAGCCAAATTCATTACCACCAAAAACTACATTAAAGTGTGACTCATTTGAAAGATAAATTTGATTACTCTTGGACTGTTCTAACTTCTTCAAGTGTGAAAGATAAATTTGCTTACGAAGAGAGTAAACACGAGGTGAGAGTAAACACGTAAGAGAGTGAGTAGGGAATATTCTTGTTTTATTACTAATTCTATTTTGCAGGTTAACTTCCAAGATGTCTAACAAAGGAGGAGAAAGCTCCCAATCTTTCGACTTCAAACTTTTTGTAGAATCTTTGAGGGGCGACATTGGACCAATCATGGACCGGAAATTGGAGGTGATTCATGAGAGGATTGATCAATTAGGATCCGTAAAAAGTGCTAGCAAAGGAAGTCAAGGTAGAACACCATTACATGAATCTAAAAATTCCAATTCAGATGATGAAGTGGTGATTAGACCGAGGAGGAACAAGAGGGATTTGAGGATTGAATCTAAAGCTATAAAAGGAAGCAAAATGAAAATTCCCTCCTTTCAAGGAAGATCTGATCCGGATGCTTATCTTGAATGGGAGAAATGCATAGAACTCATCTTTGATTGTAACTCCCACACTAATGAGCAAAAAATGAAACTTGCCATAATGGAGTTCACTGATTATGCCATCATTAGGTAGGATCAAGTCACTACCAATAGAAGAAGAAGTAGAGAATTACCAGTGACTACTTGGGCAAAATTAAAGGTTCTCATGAAGAAATGCTTTGTCCCTAGTCATTACCACCACTACTTGTATCAAAAGTTGCAAAATTTGACTCAAGTGAATAGAAGTGTTGAGGACTATTACAAGGAGATGGAGGTCTCACTACTTCGAGCCGACATTGTGGAAGATAGAGAGGCTACCATGGCGAGGTTTTTGAGTGGCTTACGACAAGAAATTGCAGACCAAGTTGAGATGCATCACTATGTTGAAATTGGTGACATGTTGGAAAAGGCAATCAAGGCAAGGAGGAGATTAAAGAGGAGGGGTCTAATGAAATCAACTCCTAGCCCTTCACCATCTTATTCAAGCACACCACAAGTTAGGCGTGATAAGAGAGCTTCAATCAGCAATACACCTTTCCCAAAACCAAGACATAATTCATCAAAAAGGGAAGCAAAACCAATCATTAAGCCTCCTAATGAGACACCAAAACCAAGAAAAAGAGACATGGAAGTGTTGGAGGTGCCAAGGGTTTGGACATATTACAAGTCAATGTCCTAATCAAAGAGCGATGCTTGTACTCCCAAGTGGTAAAATTGTGATAGATGATGAAGAAGAATATAAAGACATGCCTCCACTAGTAGTGTCACAAGAGGAAATTCCCACTGATGAAACGGTTGGTCTAGGCTTGGTTACAAGGCGAGCTTTGGTTGTACATCTTAAAGAGGAAAATGCTCAAAGGGAGAACATATTTTATACACGATGCCACATTAAGGACAAAGTGTGCAGTCAAGTCGTTGATCCGGGTAGCTGTGTGAATGTAGCAAGCATGTTGATGGTTGAGATGTTGGGCTTGGAGACCCATGAGCATTCTAAGCCTTATTGACTTCAATGGCTTAACAACTGTGGTGACATTCACATATGACATTAGGTACTTGTTATATTCAAAGTTGGTAGATATGAGGATGAAATACTTTTTGATATTATACCTATGCAAGCTAGTCATTTTTTACTTGGTAGACCTTGGAAATTTGATAAAAATGCAAATCATGAGGGTCGAATCAATAAGTATAGCTTTGTGCATAATGGTAGAAAGATCACTCTTGTGCCTTTATCACCTAAGCAAGTGTATGAGGATCAAATACAATTGCAAAAAAGAGTATGATGCAAACATTGAGAAAAGAAAAAGGGAGAGAGCTGAGAGAAAATCAGTAAAGGGATCCAAGAAAAATAAGAGGAAAAAGGCTATCAATGATTCGGATCTTGAGATAAAAACCGAGGGAAAACGAATTCTGATTGCAAAAGCCAAAGATGTGAAGGAGAGTATTTGTCATGGCCGAACCTTACTTGTGCTTTTAAGCAAGGAGGTCTTGGACATTACTAACGACACACGCTTCTTTGCCAAGTTCAATAGTGTCTTTTTTACAGGAATTCTAAGATTTATTTCCTAAAAAAGTGCCAAGTGATTTATCGCCAATTAGGGAAATCGAGCACCAAATAGACTTAATGTAACGCCCCTACTTCTCCCAAGGGTATCCGCGGAACGCCTGCCCAACTCTCGCCGGAGCTTACTACAATCCATAATTCAAAACTAGAAATACTTCAAATATTTTCAATATACATTGAAAGAACTCCAAAACACAATTAGTTAACCTTCAAGTTTAATACAACTCAAAAGAATATGTACTACAGTCGACTGCTATAATACAACTTAAAGTCTCCAAAAGAAAATAACTTAGTACTATTCGCGAGTACTCTCGATCTTGAACCCTGTTAAGGAAAACAAAAGCGTGGAATGAGATAAATAGCCTAGTGAGGTTCCAAAACACCTAAACAGTTCTAATAAATCAAGTAAATTGAGCATAACACATGTACGGTTCAAGATTTCACATTGACACATTAAAATGAGACATTTATCATTTTCCAAAAATAAACACACATTAAAAGGATACGGTGTTCACATGGAACTGTTTCGGTCAGCTACACCTTATAACCCCAATAATTCCCTCGGTTGTCTGGCCATCACCTTATTCCTCCAGCAGTAATACTCGAGTATACCGAAACGGTGGCCTAGGGTTCCAACCTACCCGACCGAGCCCAGTCCTGGTTCGAGCAAGTTAGTAACCAAGGGCAGGGCCCAGTTCAGCTTAGAGCTTACAACATGCACAAGTAATCAAGTAAATCGGTAAATGATAGAAATTCACGATTAAACGGTAGAAATTTGTCATTTTAGTAGATCGAGTGAGATAAAGTACACACTCACCTTAAATCGGTGAAAAATTTCATAGAAGCAATTATAAGTAGTACTTAATACTTAAACACATAAGGAACACTCATCGAAATCAAGAGTGTAAAACAAGAGCGAGGCAAGATCAAACGAGTTCCTCAGGATCCTCTTGATCACGTGAGACATGTACAATTACAATTCACCTAGGTATTCAACCAAGGTCTAGTAGTATTCCCGCTACTCTCACTTAAGAGATAACTGTGACGCTCCCACTTCTCCCAAAGGCGAACCCAAGAGTATCCGCGAAACGCTTGCCCAGCTCTCGCCAGGACTCGGTACGATTTTCGTTCAAGCTTAATACAATAATGACTATTAATACCAGACGACGTAAGAAAAGAAGTCACTTCCATGCATAGATATTCAATCTTATATTACAAGATACCAAAAGTACATCTTGTGAGAACCCGGAAATTTTCTTAATTTCTGGGCATTATTTTATTTCTTTGCCCATCTTTTATCTATTTTCTTTATTATATTACTTTGATAGATATTTTTATAAGTAAAGATAGTTTTAAAAACCATTTTCCTAGAATAAAGTAGTTCAAGCGATTTTAGTAGTGAATAGTAGATGTGGGACCCGCTAGTGCATTTAGTGCGATAAATTCGGCCAATTAGGTTACGTTGTATATACAGGGGTTAATTTACTAGGTGTTAAGAGGTAATTAGAGGTTATTTAGATGGTTTAATCTCGGAGAGACAAAAGGATAAGTTTAAACTTAAAAGGTGCTAGGTGTCACTTTCTTATTGGAGCTTGGACTTTGACCATTTTACTTTACCTTTACCATATATGAAAATTGACTCAAAATTCATCTCCATTTCTATCCTCTTCGCCGACCTTCTTAGGGAGAGAAAAGAAAGAGAGCTTCAACCTTTATCATCCATTTCTTGCACAAATCTTGTGATCCAACCATCAAAACTTGAAATTACTCCATAAAACTCCTTTGCTAGGTAGGATTAGAGAAGGTGGTGGAGTTGTTTTGGAAGGGGAATCTCTAAGTTACTACCTTTCTTGAGTTTGTAAGGTGAGTAGTTATGAAATCCTCTCCTTGTTCATAATAGTAGTAAATTAGTGCCTTTTGGTGGCTAAAAATGTTATTTTGTGGAAGACTTTATTGTTTTAAGTGGAGTTTGTGAAATTTCTGGTTTTATTTATGATTTTTCTGGTTTGATATGATAAGTGTTGATTGGCCATGGATGATGGCTTGATATGGTCTAAAGTGGAGCTTTGGTGTGTTAATTGTAGTTATTTGCGAAAAATTTCAGCTTTGTGCGAAAATTTCAGATTTAGGGTTTCAATTTGGGGTTTTTCTAGGGTTGTTGTGGAACTCTTGATTTGGCTTTGATTGAAGGCCATTGTAACCCTACTAAGGTGTATTGAATGACTTATGACTTATAATTGTAATTGTGGTTGTGTTGGGTGAATATAAATGATTCTTTGTAGGATGGAAAATCTGAAATTTTAGGGGTTATGCTGTCAATTTTTCAATCTATGTGATTCCTTGGAATTAGGTTGCCTTGAGTGCATATGAGTCACTTTAGGGTGGTCTAAACCTTTGACACCAAGTGTTTCTTATTCCATTTCAAGTTTTACTTGACCTTGCATTAGTCGCTTATTGATAGGTTTATGACTCGTGTTCGAGTCCCATTGCATTTTCTTGATTGTTATAGGGCGTGCCGGTGATTCGCGGCATACAACGAGCGGAAATTTGTGAAAACTTCTTTGTTTGAAGTGGTGAGTGTATTACTCACATAATTGTTACGTATGGCTTTATTGTACTTAAAATCTATGATTGGATTGGTGTGATTACTATTTACGCTTGATGGGACGAGGATGTACTTTATCACTCTCGTACTCTAAGGCTTATTTGATCATTCACTGTAGCACTTGAAATTCTCTTGATTATACTTGAACTGATGTCGTTTGGACGTGTATCCAACGACCCTTACTGTTAACTCTAAGCTCAACCTCATTGGAAGTCAATTGACTCGAGCCAGTAAGAACCTGGTCGAGAAAGATTGACAAGCCATGGGGACTGTTTTGAGGAATCTTTGGGTATGAGACCCTTGATTCCGGTATACTCGACTATTACCATTACTGCTTTACTTGGTGTTCGGGCCCGGTAGGGGTATGTGCGGTGGACGGGAATCGGAGTAAAGTGGAGTCTACGGTTATGATTACTTTTCTACATTGACGGAGACTCAATGAGGTGAGATCAAGTGCGGCAAAATGGAAAAGGGCTCTTGAGAGCCGACCATATCCTTTTACTTTCGAATGTTGTGTTATGTTTGTTTTGCTCACTTGATGAATGTAGTTGTGTATATGTGATCCTTGAATGTAAGTGATGATACCTCATTGGGCGAAAGCTCACATCGTTGAATTTGTTTTCCTTACAGGGAACCATTTTGGAACTGTGATTTTGAAGCACGAGTTGAGCTAGTTTAATATATTCTTTTGTAAAGCTCCTCGATGGTTGGAAAAACTTTAAATGTATCTTGATCCAACATTCCCCTTTTAGTTGTAAATTTACAACCATATGTATATAACGATGTTTAGGCATGTTCCGGTGTTATTTTGGTTTGGAAATGTTCTTTTCTAGGGTTATATAAAGTTTATTGCACTTGTATGGGTTTTGGACAGGTTCGGATTTCGAACGATGAAAGAAAAAATTTTGGCGGGAAAGGATGCAGGGGAATCCGGCCACAAATCCGGCCAGTTCTTGGCCGGATTGCTGGCCGGATTTGTCATGGATTTTGAATCCGTGGGACTTCAGCCTCTGCCTCCAATCTGGCCAGATTCCGGCCGGATTGTGACGTGGCCGGCACTATTCATGTGCGGTTCCGATTTTTCGATTTTCGTTTCGGGATTTTTGAATTGTTTAAGCGTGCTAATATCTTCCAGAACGGTTTAGATTGTATATAACTGTCTTAGTAGTCCTGGCGAGAGTTGGGCAGGCAGTTCGCTAACTCCTTTGGTTCGTCCTAGGGGAAAGTGGGGCTGTCACACATCTCATTCTCAAAATATACAACCTCCAAAAGTCATCTAGACAAATACATTCAAAATCCCAAATTCAACAGTATATCAAGTCCCAAAATACAACCATTATAAGTTGACCAAACAATTACAACCAAGGTACTAATCAAAAGAGTAATCTAGTCGGCATTTCTCCAAAATCTTCCCATCCGGTCCTGCTAAGGAAAACAAATCTAACGGAGTGAGCGAATGCTCGTGAGGCCAAGAAAAAAAAAACAAAATATGCACATGCGAACACATAGTTCAAGTAACAAGTAACAATAACATATGTACAGGGATTAAAGTTAGAAAATTCAAGTAATTCACAATTGATAATATAACACACTTGTTAAGGATACGGGAGCTCTCAGGAGCTAATTTCCACTTGCTTCGCCAATGCTCGATCTGATACCCCCTCATAATGACACTTCGTCATCCGGATAGGTATTAAATCCGTAGAAACTTCACTTAATACTTCCTCCATCCACCATTCCACCCTCTCGGATCCGTAACCAAACACGCACGAAAAGGGCGATACTACACGAGTATGCCGAACAAGATCTCAAGAGATCAAGTTTTGTTTTTAAGAACACGCACGAAAAGGGCGATACTCCACGAGTATGCCGAACAAGATCTCAAAAGATCAAGTTGTGTTTTGTAATAATCCCATGGTTCATCAAGCTTCTCGACCAAACCCATGCCGGCTCGAGTCGCAAGACTGGCTAATGAGATTTGGGCGTTCCCATAAGTCGAGGAGGTTCATTCCACTCGACAACATGACACGCACGACAACACGACACCACGCGTAAATGAGTATATTTTGCCTACGAGATTCACTCCAATCAACTTTGAAAATCAAGTTTAATGCAAGTAAAGTTTGAGTAAAGGAGAGTGAGTGCGATAAAGTACACACTCGTCTCACCAAGTGACGTTCACGTATATAAGCAGATAAATCAAGTAAACACAACAAGTCATGCACTTGACACTCACCGATTCAAAATAAGTGAGCAAACAAAGCTTTAGGTGTCCGCACCGAGATTCCCTTCGAAATCTCCTTGAGCGCCTGGATAATTAACAAATATTTCTCACTCACAATCACGTATTAATCAAGAAAGAAGGCACACTTAATTTGACTAGTTGATACCTCAAACACGAACCTTAACTACTCAAAACAAAGGTTCAAAAGTGAGGATTTATTAACACAAGAAAAACTGATTTTCTTCACAAAATCGAGTTTAAAACGATCAATCATTAACAAAGGGTAGAGAAAGTTTCCAAAAACTCATTTCTCATCAAGTTCGAAAATTTCTGTTTTAAAGAGTAATTTTTGAAAAATTATATCTTGCACTCCTTAGGTCCAAAATTCAAAATTTTATACCGTTGGAATCTTGTTTCAAAGTACTAAAAGTTCATAGAAGACACTTTTCCAAGATTCTAAATGGAAGACATTAAAATTTTAGCTCAAAGTGGCTGACTATAGGCACACAGGACAGTTTTAATCTTATTTTTCGGTAAACTTTGGAAATTCGGCAAAATTCACAGAAAGTGAACTAGCCTCTGAAATTTGTAACTCAATTATAATTCCAACCAAGGTATAAAACACAACAAATGGAACTGAGATCAGAGTTTTGAGCATTGAGATATAGCAGCTCAAAGTTGGTCGCATTTTATAAACTGTTCAGTCATTTTCCAGATTTGAAAGGCTATCTTTGAAGTATTATTTGGCCATCGAATTGGCATTGAAAATACACCAAATTTGGTACACTAAATCTTCTATATAGGAACTATATCTCTACCAAATTTTATGCAAAAAATCATGTGGGAAGGCAGCTAACAAAATGACTAAAGTTTGTGAAATTTTCAAAACAAATCTGCCAACTCAAGCTTCTCTTTCCCTTTCAAACACTTTGTATCATGAAATCAACTCCAAGCTTACTCATTTGTGAAACCAAGGTCTAAGAACATCTAATATACATTTGGTAGGTGATTGACATCAAAATTTCCAAAACAACATGTCCCAAGTCAAGCTAGGCCATTTGGTTAGCAAAATTAGGGTTTTCCAGCTTTGGTACAGTTCGGCAATTGGGCTATATCTCACTCAATACAACTTGAAATTGAGCATGGTTGGTGGTGTTGGAAACTACATTCAAAAGGATACATTTCATCAGAACAAATCATTTTAAAATTCATTTGCAAATGAGAGAAAACAAAGCCACAAATTGCAGTTTCTAACTTCCTCTCGTTTGGACTGATAGAACAGGGCAGCCGATTTTGATCAGTCACTACAGATGACTCAGTTCGAATTAGAAGATGCATAATACACCATTAGAAAACTAAGGATGTCTAGTTTCAAATACCATAGACGGCACTCAATTCCGACATCCGGACAGAGAGATATGTTCGTTCAAAGAACACTGCCAGTGGACCACTGTTACACGTTTTCCAGATTTTGTTCTTGCCAAAATTCAATTTTTATCCAACCAATCCAAATGATTTTTGGTAGAAAATTTATACACACCACACACAACATATACACATCAGTTTCAAGGTCAATTGAGCATCAAAAATTCGAAATCAAACCACTGCAAAAATAGGACAGATTCGTTCATACCTAACATCAACTTCCATCGGTTTCCTTTTCACTTTCCTACCCAAATATCATCTTGTTTAACATATAATTACCTCAAACAACATTCATTATCACCATATCAGTCCAATATATCCATTTTGGGATTTCATAGAGGCCACTCCAACATTTAAACTCAAACCACAACAATAACCATGAAGCTACAAGCTTCCTAGCAAAAATAATCCCACTAAAGTTAAGATTAAGTGATCGGATGATTACCTCCAACACTTTGGAGTAAAATCAGAAATTTTACACCTCTAAAGCCCAAGAAAAACCGTGAGATGATGTTCTTAAGTGAATCTCCAAGTAATTTTGAGGTTGGATGCAAAGTTTGAGGTGATTTGGAGTAGAATTTGGAGTGAAATGGTGAAGTCTTTTTCCTCCTCTTCCTTGAAGAGTTTCAGCAGGCACTTGAAGTGAAAAAGAGAAGGGTTGGCTGGTGAATGAAGCTTCCTTGAGAAGCTTGAGGTTTTTTGGTTAAAATTTGTCCAAAAGTCAACTCTTAATAGTGCGCGCACGCGTGCGTTTTGTGTCCGTTTTCTCTCGGGTTTGTTTCACGTGTGCACTAAACCTCTAATGTACTTCCTTTAACATTATAATTATTCACTCTTAGTAGTCTAAAATAAATTTCTTAAAGTCCTCCAATTAGTCGTGCGCGTGAAAACGCGAACTTCTGACTCGCGCGTGATAAAGCGCAATTTCTAAGAAATTCTTGTAACGATAATATAACTAACCAATACTAGGGTAATTAATCATAAAAATATCTATTTTAAAACTAATGCATGAGTCCTCAAATCTCCAAGGTCACTGTACTCTCAGATCGAATATTGCCTCAAAACGCGTATTCGCTATTTCTTACTAAACGAGTTTCCGAAAATTAAATTTATTAACGGGACATTTTAAAAATATATGCAAGTCATAGTTCCATGTAAATGGTTTTAAAATGGTTGAAATAAATTATTCGGAGAAAACGGGTGAATAAATATTTAAATAAGCTAGTAAATAAGGCAAAAATAAGAAATTTTTTTTTTAGGTCCTCACAATAACGCGTTCAAATCGAATGCAAATATCACTTAATAACTTAATCCAAAAGGGTAGCATTTGAAAATACCCAAGAATACATTGATCCAAGTCAAGTCATGTCCAGGATTCTCCAAGTTGAAGATTAAACAGATCTCTAAATTTTGGCACGAAAATCGAGGAAGATGGATATATTTACTTGGAAGCTTGGCCAAAACATTCCAGGCATTACTAATTAAGTTCACAAGAAACCTTTCAAATCATTCTTTTAAAATACTTGTATAATTGCCAACCTAGTACAATTATCAAGGCCATAAGAATAGGGGTTGAAGTCCCTAATTAAAGTACGAAGAGAAGTACCATTAGCCAAGAGAGTTATATGACCAAGTAATTGCATCAAGAGAGGTTTAACCTTCGGAAATCAAGATTTGAAATAAAAGTTCAAATTTCCAAAGAGACCTTGTATTAAACCATGAAATCAAACTTAAAACAGTCCAACAATCACAAAGGAAGGTGGAAAGTTCTTAAAGGAGTAATTTGGTTGAAACAGAAATTTTCCAATTTAGAGTGACATTACTTTGAAAAATCGTATCTCGAGTTTTGTAAGTCGAAAAATGGAAAAATTTATACCGTTGGAAACTAAATTCAGAGTACTAAAAGTTCTCAGAAGACACTTTTCCATGATTCCAACTAGAAATCATTAATAATTTAGCTCAAAATTTCAGTTCCAAGAAGACAGGTTTGAACCAGTCTTGGTTTTTCAGCAAACTTTGGAAATTCGGCATAATTCACAGAAAGTGAATCAGCATTTGAAATTAGTAACACGATAATATTTCTAAACAAGGTTTCAAACACAACAAACGGAACTAAATTCGGAGTTTTGAGTATCGAGATACATCAGTTCAAAGTTGGTCAGGTTTTGCAAACTGTTCAGTCATTTTCCAGATTTGAAAAGCTATCTTTGAAGTATCCTTTAGCCATCGAAATGGCATTGAAAATACACCAAATTTGGTACACTAAATCTTTCATATGTGACCTATATCTCTACCAAATTTCACGTAAAACTCACGTGGGAAGACAGTTAACAAAATAGTCAAAGTTCGGGAAAATTTCAAAGCAAATCTGCCGTCCGTGGTTCTCTTTCATTTTCAAACGTTTTGTCCCACACAATCAACCTCAATTAGCTCAAATGTTGAAACTAAGGTTCCATAAACATCCAATGAGCAATTTAGATGTAATTGACATCAAATTTTTCGAAACAAAACATTCCAAAACAAGTTTGACCATTCGGCCAGCAAGAGGGAAGAAACTTTCCAGTTTCCAGTTTTGCTGCAATTTAAAAATCAGGCCATATCTCACTCTATACAAACTCAAATAAAGAATGGTTGGTGGCATTGGAAACTAGGTTCCGAAAGCTACATTTCATTTCATCAGAAGAAAAAATTTCCAAAATCAGTTCAAAAGTAGTTCAAATTCAAGCCACAAGTTACAGCTTCTCATTTCCATTCAAATGAACAGGCTGAACAGAACAGCCGAATTTATCAGTTCACTGCAGTTCACACAAAATGAACTAGACAGTGATTTTTATACCTTTTTAAAGCTAAGAATGTCTAGTTTCAAATGCCACAAACAGCACTCGATTTTGACTTTTGTACAAAGAGTTATGTTCAATCAAAGATACACTGTTCAGGCCTTCGGATGACCATTTCCAGATTTCTTGCAGTTTCAAAAATTCTAGTTTTGATCAACCAAATGACATGATTTTCCGAAGGCATTTTGCACATACAATATACCACATATATACATTAGTTTCACAGTCAAACAACCAACAAAATTTCGAAATACAATCAAGATAACAACAGGACAGATTCAGCCAGCTTACTTCCTCTCACGGTTTTCTCTCTTTCTTTTTCCTCTTCTAGTTTCTTCTAGTAAAACTCATCACAAACACACTAACACACACATAAACATCATGGCAGCCCTCATTTAACCAAGGTGGGAGTTCATAGAGCCCACTTCAACCAACCAAATCCAAGCAACAACAACAACAAGGAAGCTACAAGCTTCAAAACCAAGAAATGAAACAAGAAAGTAAAAGCTTTGGTGGAGATGTTTATACCTTCAAAACTCAAGATGAAACCCTAGATGAAACCAGAAATTTTTAGCCAAAACTCTCCAAGAAAAGTCCTCAAGATGATGTCTTTCTCCAAGATGAAACTAATCTCCAAAGTGTTTAGGAGTTGGGTGAAGATTTAGAAGTGAAATGGTACAAGATTGAACAAGGTTTTATGGAGCTTTCTTCCTTCCTTTTTCTTTCCTTTGGCTGGCCGAACAAGAGAGAGAGTGAGGGAGTGTTTTGTGGTTTGGTTTTCTTGGAGGGAAAGAATGAAATAGTAGCCATAAGTGTTGGGCAAAAAGTCAACTCTTAATAGTGCCCAAATGGGGTTTTGTACTACCACTTTCTCTCGGGTTTGATACACTCATGCACTAATTCTCCAAGGTACTTCCTTGAATATGGTAATTATTCACTCTTACTAGTCTAATATAAATTTCTTAAATTTTCACTTATTCGTTCCGATGCGAAATACGCGAACTTACGACGCGCGCGCGAAAAATCGAAACTTAAGAAAAATTCATGCACTACTAGGGTAATTAAATATAACTAAGGAAAATAATTATAAAATTGACTATTTTAAGAATAAAACATGAGTCCTCACACTTAATTCCTGGGGTGCCATTACCTAATCAACGTGCTTATAGAAGCAATCTTGAGGAAACGAAGGAGCTTCAAAGGCAAGTTGAGGAGCTACTTGCCAAAGGTTGGGCAAGAGAGAGTTTAAGTCCGTGTGCTGTGCCAATTATACTCGTCCCCAAGAAGGATGGAATGTGGAGGATGTGTACTGATTGGCCGTCAATTCAATTATGATAAAGTATTATCATTCTATTCCTCGTTTAGATGATATGTTAGCTGAGTTGCATGATACATTCGTCTTTTCAAAAAATGATCTCAAAAGTGGATATCATCAAATTCGTATTAAAGAGGGTGATGAATGGAAAACGGCATTTAAGACTAAGTATGGTTTGTATGAGCGGTTGGTTATGCCTTTTGGACTAACTAATGCACCTCGTACCTTTATGAGATTGATAAAAGGTGTGTTGCGTGCCTACTTAGGAAAATTTGTAGTCATTTATTTTGATGATATACTCATATACAGTAAGAGTCTAGAAGAGCACCATGAACATTTAAGACTTATACTTGAAGTACTTCGAAAGGAACAGCTTTATGCCAACCTTAAGAAGTGCACGTTCTGTACTAATAAACTTGTGTTCCTAGGTTTCGTTGTTAGCTCACAGGGAATTCAGGTGGATGATAGTAAGATTAAGGCAATTCAAGAGTGGCCAGTTCCAAAAAATGTTAGAGAAGCTTGTAGCTTTCATGGACTTGCGAGTTTCTACAAGCGATTTGTGAGAAATTTTAGCACAATTTCCGCCCCATTGACAGCAATCATTAAAAAGGATGAGAAATTCGTTTGGGGAGAAGCTCAACAAAAAGCTTTTGAATTACTTAAAGAACATCTCACACGTGCACCTATTTTGTCATTACATGATTTTACTAAAACGTTTGAAATTGAATGTGATGTTTCAGGTATTAGCATTGGAGTGGTGTTGATGCAAGGGGATCATCCAGTCGCTTACTTTAGCGAGAAGCTAAGTGGTGCTCCTTTGAACTATTGCACTTATGACAAAGAGTTGTATGCTCTAGTTCGTGCATTAGAGACATGGTAATATTACTTGCAACCCAAGAAGTATGTAATTCATACCGACCATGAATCTTTGAAGTACCTTAGAGCTCAACATAAATTGAGCAAGCGACATGTGAGGTGGATTTCATTTGTTGAAACTTTTCCTTATGTTATCAAATATAAATCTAGTAAGACTAATGTAGTAGCCGATGCATTATCTAGAAGGTACGCTCTACTTACCTTTCTTGCTGCTAAGTTACTAGGATTTGATATGACTAAGGATTTATATGAGACTGAAATAAATTTTAAGGATGTTTATGCTTTGTGTAAAGGAGTCGGACATGGCAAATACTACGTGTTGGATGGTTACTTGTTCTACATCGATAAGCTTTGTGTCCCTAATGGTTCTATTCGAGATTTGCTAGTGAAGGAATCTCATAGTGGGGGGTTAATGGGTCATTTTTGAGTGACTAAGACACTTAATATTTTGCAGGAACACTTTTTTTGGCCTCACATGAAGAAGGATGTTGAAAAGGAGGTATCAAGATGCATACAATGCCGGAAAGCTGAGTTTAAGGTTAATCCGTATGGTCTCTACACACATTTACCTATTCCTAGTGAACCTTGGGTAGATTTCTCTATGGATTTTATACTTGGTTTGTCTAGGACATGATTCTGTATTTGTGGTAGTTGATAGATTTTCTAAGATGTCTCATTTTATTGCATGCCACAAAATTGATGACGCTTCACATATTGCGGACCTATTCTTTAAAGAGGTAGTTAGGTTGCATGGAATACCTTGTATTATTGTGTCTAATAGGGATTTTAAATTTCTTAACTATTTTTGGAAGACACTTTTGGTCTAAGTTAGGGACTAAATTGTTGTTGTTAACTACTAATCATCCTCAAACTGATGCCAAACTAAAGTTGTTAATTGAACTGTGTCTACCATGTTGTGTGCTTTAATTAAGAAGAATTTAAAAACATGGGAAGATTGTTTACCTCATATTGAGTTTGCTTATAATTGTTCTATACATTCAATACTCAGTTTTCACCCTTTGAGGTTATTTATGGTTTTAATCCGCCAAAACCTATGGATCTAATACCTTTACCTTTGAGTGAGCATGTTAGTCTAGATGGCAAAAAGAAAGCTGAGATGGTGCACAATCTGCATGACAAAGTGCGCTTAAACATTGAAAAAAATATAGAGCAATTTGCTAAGCAAGCAAACAAGGGTTGATAGAAAGTAATATTTGAACCTGGTGACTGGGTGTGACTTCACATGCATAAAGAACATTTCCCAGTGCAACGTCGCAATAAACTCTTTCCACGTGGAGATGGGCCGTTTCAAGTTTTTGAGCATGTCAATGACGATGCTTATAAGATAGACCTTCCAAGTGACTATGGGGTTAGTACAACTTTTAACGTTGCTGATTTGAGTCCGTTTGATGCAGGTGATGATCAGGACAAATCCTTCTCAAGAGGAGGGGAATGATGTGGTCAGTCAAGCAATGCAGATGTCACATGACTCAAGAGCGAATGCGATTAGAGTTCCAACGGGATCGATTACAAGAGCTCGTGTGAAGAAAATGAAAGACGCATTGCAAGTGTTTGTTTGTGCGATACAAGATCAAGTGGGAGCTTGTCGAGTAATCGAAGGACTAGGAAATCATTGCTTAAGTGTTAATCTACTTCAAGTTATTGATGACACCAACCAAGGATCATGCTATTTTGGAGCTAGGAAGAAGTTGGTGTAGCTTGTCGTCGAAGCAAATGCACAGAAATGAAGAAAGAAGTAGATCCATGACTTGGATCCGCGAGCTGCACATCCGCGGATCCACTGTGCGTGTCTGTGTGAACGCTTTGGCTTGATCTTCTGGCAATGTTCGGCATGATGTCCGGTCCCATGTCCCGAGCCGGTCTTTATCAAGTCAATTTTCTAGATTTTAAGCAATTTTCACGATTTTAAAGTTGATTTCTATTTCCCCGTGTCCAATTGGTTCTAGTAAGCCTACTAAGGCATATATATCCTATGTAGCATAATAATTGTGTCTTGTTAGGGTTTAGGATGTTGTGTCTTGTTAGGGTTTAGGAGGTTGTGTCTAGTTTAGAAATCAAGTCAAATAAGCAAACTTGCATTTTTTCCATCTTGGATTAGGTTTGCGTCTTGTAAGGCTATAAATAAGCCACAACTTTAGAACTTTTTCATTATTGATTCAATAAAGAAATTTACCAGCAACTCTTGAGAGAATTCTCTTGGCTTCTTGAAGCAACCTTTGAATACTTTAAAGCAAGTTCTCGGTATTCAAACTTAGGCTTATCAAACAAGAAGCACACTTGTTTGTGGCACCTTTCTTACAACATCCTGATTGTCTTTTCATCACTTATTGTGGGTAAGAGTCAATTCTTGAGTCACAATTAAGGGGTTAGAAGGGTTTAAGGACTCCATACCTTTCAAACTTGGGAAATCATCTAGATTTTGGGACTTGTGGAATACGAGACTTCCTTCACGGTTGGATTCGTATCACTATAACTCTTATGAGTGGAGTGTTTGAATTATAGGAGCACTCTTGATGGATTTCACCTCTATGAGTGATATGGGAGAGGCCGCCATAAAGGGAATTAGGACTTGTTTTTCAATATACTCATAAAAACTGGGATTGAGCATAGGGTCGAAAAGTGCCAGTTTTGAGAACTCATAAGAACACTTGGACTATTATATGTGTAAGACAATTTCTAGTATCCCATAAGCAGCTCTGGTATTAGAAATTACTACAACATTAAATATAGATTTAGGGCATTACTATCTATATTATGTGTGATAATCCTTTCTTGCCATTTAAAATATTATTTTATACTATTTTATTAAAATAAGTGAGAGATTGTTGTAGTGTTTAATAAAATAGTTAAATTCTCTATTAATTGTCTAAGTTACAAGGAGAATAAATTGTTAAAGGTTTCTAGAATTTGTTGATGTTTGAATGATTTTTGACTAAAGATTATGGCAGGGAGATCCTATTTCTCCCTACCTATTTCTATTTGCTATGGAAATTTTTTTTACTCTTAACTTGGAATATTCCAGGAAGGCTTTGATTACTATTCAAAATACCAACAGCTTAGATTCTGAGAGGATACTCAGATTTTGCCTCACATATAGAGTGCGGTTCAACCTCGGCATGTAGAGGTTAAGTGGATGATTGATCATTGGACTTCAAATTCATTCCTTGACAAAGCAAAGAGAGTTGTGCTTGATGCTTCAGTGTATCAAATCCGGGAAGCAAGGAATCAAGCTGTCTTTCAGAATATTCTAGCTTTTCCTATGCATATAGTTTCAGAGATTGTGGAGTCTATGCATGCTGCTATTGCTGGTTGGGGAAAGATTCAAGATTAACGCAAACTAGGAGTTGCTTTTGGAAATTGGTTCACTTATCTCATGCTTGATTGATTGATACTTGTATAGAATGGTGTATTTTTATGCAAATAGTCTCTTTTGACTTGTGTATAGACTTCATTGCTATTCAATAAAAAATTAAGTTTTTGCTAGTATGCTTTTATTTTTATGTTAATGATAACTTTTTATAGTTGAATCTTTCCATGAATGAGACTAGTGTATTCTCATCAAAGCAAGATTAAAACTAATATATCAATTTTTAACTATATAATAGATTTGGGGTAAAGTTGGAAATTTCTTGCAGTCCATTTCCAAAGAATCAGCAAACCGAACGTCAGATGTAATGATACACATTTTAGGTACCGAATTAAACAGATGTATTAGAATGATTGATCTCATTCCAAATCCACGATGAATGATTCCAAACCCAAATCCGATTCCAAGGTACGAACCAAACGCTACCTTATTATATGAAATTATGGCTTTTCATATTCAATAAGTTTTTGTAAACTACAATTCAAATTTGAATGTGTTTTGAATAGCCAATAATTTTCAGCATTTACTTAATATATTATTAGTAGTGTAAGTTATTTTGACTAACTTTTCTTCACCTATAAATATGTATAGTTGAGATAAAAAAAAATAATACTACAACAACTTATGACTTGTGAGTTTCAATTCATAAGAGAAAAACTATCTATACTTCTATTATTTTATATCTCATGATTAGGCAAGAAAAAGAACGCATTTGTAGGGCTATACTTTCCTAATTGTACATATTAGAGAGAGTGACAACATGTGTGATTGGACTATCCTATCATGGGGGTAACAAGTTAGAGAACCTGCTGCATCGGAACTGATTCTTCCGCAGAGGCTTGAATTACCTCAAAGAGATCGAGATACCCGTGCCTCAACCCTCCACACATTTAACTTTTTCTGTTGAATAATTGATTTTTTGTTCCAGTTGAACAACAACTATGAAAATATTGGGGGCACATTGAACCTTGAGAGACATGACTTGAGGCTCTAGGAAGCATCTAAACGGTATAAAACAAGAGTGACTTTAGATCAATGTTGTAAATTATTTTGTTGATCATGAAGTAAGAACTGTAAATAAGTCACCATAATTCTAAGGATTTAAGACTTCCTTAGTTCTGTGCGTTTTAGTTTATAAAATAAGAAGCATTCTGCCAAAAATCATGGATTAATGGCAGATTTAAATGATTAATGTCTATTTCTGCTCGATTGAGAGATTTAATAGCTTTGCAACTAAGAAAGCTTGATTAGTTTCCAAAGGAAAAAAAATCCATAGCTATTCACTGCTACAATCAGCCCTGTGCAGTTTTACGGAATCACCTATAACTCAGCCTAGGAAACTCGAAATCTGGTGCTGTCCATTACATACAAAACTAGATTCATAGGGTATAAAGATCACACTCTGATTCCTCTTGTGCGATACCTAGTTATTTAAATCTAGTGCAAAAACAGCATCTGAACGGACTGACTTAGCTTTCGACTGAAGCATGCTGTAAGTTCAAGGGCAAATTCAGATAGGTTAAGTCTTGAATCACTCAAAGACCTCTTCATGAGATTTCTCTACTCTGAACCTAGTTTCTAAATCTTCAAGAATCATAGTTAACTGAGTTATATATCTCAAGACACAACTGCCCAACTGAAAGTTATAAGTTATATTCAGGCGAATGCTGTAATTTTGTGAACTATTTTGGAGAAATTAAGTGGTGAATTTGGGACAACGTCCTTCATACAACATGATATGTCAAATGGTGTTTCTAGTGGCTATAAGATTATAACTTTTAGAGACGTAGATGTTGAGATAATGTCGTTTTGGTAACTGCCAAACAATCTGAAACTCAGCAGAGGAAGTAGTGATTCTTCTATAACGTTGAGATCCAATTTGAGCACAGAGTCCCTAAGAATCAGACCATGAGTCCTTGTAAAGGTTCTTAACAATTTAAATTGAACTTTTCAATTTTGAATTGTGCATCTCAAGATATTTTGACCACTTCAGACATTACTAAATCTAACAGCAAATGTTTCACGTGATTATGCATCTTTCAACCACATGATTGCTTTAGCTACTTGCATCTTTCTTGTAATTATTGTTATTGATTGTCATTGCATATTCTTGAGAACTTTATTTCTTCGTGTACACGTTTGATAAATTGGCATGCACTTTGTGATTATACAAACTAAGTGCTACGGTAAATATGTTGGAAGCCACTTCTAGAGCTTGTATTAATATGTCATGCACACATGTTTCCTTCAATAAGATTAGGTATTTTAACCTTTATTGGTAGTGAAACTAGTAATGGTATACCGGATATCCATACATAATGGCCAATGATTGGCATTGGAGTGTTGAGGTAACTACAAGTCGTGCGTGCACGCATCTTTGGGGTTATACGGATGGTTAAATATTTGTATTATTTCTAAACTCTAAATTGCAATGCTTGTTGTTTGTAATGATAATGTTAATACCAAAAATTAAAATGTTATTTAACTATGACTATGTTATTGTCTTTTTTTTTCACATCGTGCCTTGAAGAGAAATGGGCATTAAAAAGGCAAAGGGGGATACTTTTCAAAACACTATATTATATTCGCACACACGAAATCTCATCGAGTTTTAACTGACACGATTTTATGATAATTTTTCAAATGAGGAAGAGTAGAGTTTGGACAGGAAGCTAGAAGTTACATCTCAATACATATTACCATTTAATGTCTTCTCGTTGAGTAGAGCTTTGACAGGAAGCTAGAAGTTACATCTCAATACATATTACCATTTAATGTCTTCTCGTTGTACTTAATTTTGGAATGTATTAGTTTGAATGAAAACTTTTTATTAACTGACATGTTCGAGATTACGAATTTGTAATATTTTACCTTTTGAGACATCATTATAAACATGTTTATCTTTTCTAAGTATTGTAATTCTATGGATAATGTGACTTGTGTGGGAAAAAAAAATGTTGCACTTACGAGAGGTAGGCCAACGCTAAACTAAACTTCCTACACTTTACGTAAGTCACTAAGTTGGGGCATCGCACATAACAACTTAACAGAATTCCACTTATCTTCCCACATTTAATGAAAAAGTGATATTTTACACTCTTTCTCTATGGAACGTTCCAATTATATGCCAAAATCTCGTTTCCTAACTAAGATAAAATATCAATTAAAATATTAATCTCCAATCTCTTAACTAAGACATAAGTATAATACAAAGGAAAATACAATTAACATAAAATGTCAAAATGTTAATCCGGCGAACACCATTAGGTATGCCATTGTAGCCAACAAAAGTCAGAACTTCTTGTTTTCAGCTATCGATCTCCACACTCCAACTAGGCATGGCCACGGTTCCAGAATCGCCGGTTCTGGTTCTTCAAAGAGGTTGAACCAGAACCGCACCATATGGTGATGGTTCTGGTTCTGGTTCTGGTTCTGGTTCTGGTTCCTTATAGTTCCGATTTCGGTTCCTTATGGTTCTAGTTCTGATTCCGTATGGTTGTACACAATTTTATTTAATTCCTTATCCTTACCAATTTTAATACGAATATAACAATATATTTAAATTTTCAAATAGAATGTAAAAGATTAAATACAAAATAAAGATCATATTTTAATTTTATTATTATTCTACAAAGTACGATGTAATAAATAGATAATACAAATTTTATGAAAAGTACGTTACATTGTCAAGTTAAAAAATACATTACACTATCAAATGGTAATCATTTTAAATGGAAAAGAAAATACATGATTTTTTCATTGAAATTGAGATGAAATATCAAAACAAACATTAATTATTTAATTTTCTTCATTGCTTGCGACGGCACTAGAATTAGTTATATAATTGAATTCTTCTTCTTCATCTTTTTCCATTTCTTGTTGTCTATATTCTGCTCTAGTCCAATCATCCATGCATGCTTGAATTTCTAATGATTCTGGGATTAATCTCGACTGTGTCTCACTACTTTCTTAAACTTTCTTAATTCTGGGCTTAAAATTTAAACTTTCTTAAAACCTATTAAACACAACTAATTTTTTTCGAATTATCTCACTACTTATATTAATTATTTTTTAACGGTTCTGGAACCGGCGATTCTGATTCTGGTTCTATTTTTTAGAGAACCTGAACTGAAACCTTTATCCAAGGTTCTACCACGGTTCTGGATCCACAGATTTGGTTCCGGTTCTGGTCCGGTTCCAAACAGTCCGGTTCCTAGTTCCAAATTGAAGCATGGCCATGCGGCCCATGCCTAACTCCAACTCCAATACTCCAAGGCAAGCTCTGTTATTTTTTTTAATGCAAAATAGGCAAGTTCTATTATTGTTTTTCTTTAGAAGATTATTATTATGTTGTCAATATTTAATTATTCATTATTTAGAAGATAATTTTAAAAAAAAAAGTAAAATCACTTATCCTTTTCTAAATGGCAATAAATAATGATGTTTGTAATGTTTCGAATTTTGAATTTAAATTCATTATTTTTTTCTTCAGTTTTCATTGTTTGTATTCCTATGATTGTTAAACCCAAACAAAAATCCTGACTCCGTTTATGGCGACAATGGACTTTGGTGAGAATAGTTTGATAATGCACGCAAGTGACAGTGGGTTGATGTTTTAATAGCAATACTCTCTTTCAATAATTTATTAACGCGACCCATCAAAATGGTACATAGGTTCAATTGCACAGGCTACCTGCGGACCAAAATTATCCATAATCTTATTCCCAGTTACAGCATGTAATCTTCAGATTTTCCATTTTAGTTTTCAAAAGTTGAGTTTAATACAGCTGCACCATTTCAGAATTGCATAATAAAAAAGCACAATTGTAACTAGTGCAATCAAAACTCAGAACATTTCAGAGAAATGAAGGTAAATTGATCTCTTAATATTTTTGTTCAGTTGATCCAATGTACAATTTCCAAACAATTCGGCTGTACACCATACATGATGATCCTTTTACAAAAAGCATACTCAGTATACAAACTACATGGTCTATTACAAGTCTCTAGAACTATATACACTGCCCATCCAACTAAGAAGCGAGAATCGCAAACCTAAATATTCTTTTTTTCCTCAAGAACAACCAAAAAAAAAAAGTTAAAAAGGCAGCCTTGCAGTCTTTACCAGTTGTATCACCATAAACATGACATTCCTTGTACAGCATATGCTCAAGGAAATGATTTCAGCAAAAAATTACCAAGGTTCAGAGTTGTTGGAGAGGAAACTTGTGCGTTCTGAGGGTCTTGACCAATCCTCCTCCATCTTAATGAGCTCAAGGCGAATTATTAGTTTCTCTAGAGCTTCTTCCTCCAGATCACGGAAGGGATGGTATGATTTCTCCTGTTTGGAAGATTTCTGAAATAGGTAATAGATTAGTTGACAGATTCTCCTTTCATTTTGGCCATAGGGAGGTGGGGTTTAGAAAGTTGCCATTAATCATGCAGCTGACTAATAACGAGAACTGTACCTGTATATCCTGAAACAACTTGAGATACTGGAGTGCCATCTCATAAAACCCACAGTGGTAGAGGAGAACTCCATAGTCTCTGAGCTCTATTGGGTCAGTTTCAAGAAGGATAAGACGTTCACATGCTGAATACAAAGGAATAGTACTTAGAAGTAAGCCAAAACGTTTTAATTGGCAATTCTGATTCCAGAGAAACTTCAAATTTGAAGCTTAAGAAATGCTTCTAAGCAGTCAAGGACTTGATCATACAAAGAAAGGAGAGATTTACATAAGAAAAGGCTACCATCCTCATATATGAAATAAATTCTTATAGAACTTTCTCATTTTCCATGTTAGGCATAACGATAATATTCATATGTATGAGGGAAGGTAGAGGAAAAGAAATCAGGAATTACGGAGTTTTACTTATTTATCTTTTTTTTTTTAAGTTTTATCTGTCATCAAAACTGGTAATCCAGAATCTTATTTGTCTCATCATCAAATGTGCTAATCTGGTTGTCCATTATTCTAGCTTGTTCTTGAAATTGAAGAGCGTTTCTATTCACATTTGTGAAGTTCTGTTGACCACTTTATTCTCATTTGTTTACCTTCATCTTTCCACTGCAAGATATTCCCTCACTTCTTAGTTGATTTTCTACTCTATCCACAAGAATGCATGTGTTTCAAAAGATGCAGGAACTAGTTAAGTTTATTTAACTTCGTCGGGGCAAGTAACAGCTTAGGCCTTTTTTTTCTAACAAAGAAAAAAATATTTTAAAAATATAAAACGCCCCCAGAATGCTGATAAAAATAACGTGGAAACTTCTCTCCATATTGATAACCTATACATTCTGTACCTCGAACAATTGATTAAAGGATAAGATAAATAAATGATAAAATCTAAAGATCATAGATTCCTTTTGATGGAAATATACAGTAGTAATCTTCTATCAAAACAAGGTAGTGAAAACAGTAGGAAACAGGTTCTGGGATCTGAACCCCTTATGGGAGCATCACTATGAGCAGTGTTCAATTAAAAAACATACCTGCTCAATTATCATAGAGCTCTAAACCTTCTAACTGAGAACTCTCAGATTCCCACTCAAGTTCTTTAGAGGTCCCTAAAGAACTTGTTTTAACAACCATTGTGCTTTTAACTCCATTAACTTTGTAGTATTTGATATGTCACCTATCCTCTTGACCTAAGAACCAAGACCAGTTTAGAAAGCACTTTAAGATGAAAGCCAAAGAAGCCTCATACCAGCAAGTGCACGTCGCATATCCCCAAACCGAACACTAGTCCAAACACCTCGCAGTAGCCTATGCTGAGCAGCCTTTGCTGATGCAATCTTTAATGCACTGAATCAAACAAAACTAAAGCTTGAGGATGAGAAGGAAAATGGAATTTTGCAGGATTTCAGTCAAAGGATGCAAAATACCAAACCCTTCAACGCAAGGAAGTCTAAATTACATTGGATGGCAATGAAGTAGCAGAGGAAAAAATCGAACCTTTCTTCAACACTGTTGGACGTATCGCAATTAGCAGCTTGAGCTGCCCTAAAGAAAAGGCTCTTAGCAGGATCATGTTGAAAAGGCCAAAATGCATTTTTTAAGTCTTTCAAAATCTGCAAGCGAAACAGAACTAAACAACTGAATGCTCAATGTCCATATACATACTACAAGATTATATACAGTTTAAAATTGTAGCAGGGAACAGATTTTTTCCTCTCCTTTCAGATGAGTTACATTTGGACACATATAGATGAAATATTGCTTTATCAGAAGCAAAAGGCCACAAGTTTGTATACATGAGAATGTGAAATTAATGCGCGAATGCCCTTGAGGCCCCCCACATGAGAAGCGACAATAGAGATGCAAAGTAGTATTTCTTTGTCAGAAAGACCACATTTGCTTTTCCATGAAAATCTGAAGTTTATGTCAGAACTAGTAGGCAACTACGAGCAAGCCAAACCGCCTCCCGGGGGAGAAATGACAACAAAGGTTCAGATGCATATAAAACAGAAATTTTGTTGCATCATAAATGTGTTCAATTTGCAGATATCTCAACCAGAATCAGACTTCCTTAATTATGTCTTTATTCATAATTGTTTCCTGGCAGACTTTGATGATCCAGCTGATCAATGAATTTGAAACTTGTTATAAAACTTTACCCAAAAGCAAAAACAGTGGATTAAGGGTGAAAATCCACACAAATTACTTTCTTCCAGAGGTAGACCAATAAAAAATTAACCTGTTCTTTAGACTTTATGAAGTCTGAGAGATGGCACTCTAACCAGTGATAGATGCTAATGATTGCAAAAGCATATAATAGAGAATAAAAATGCTTGTGGTCCTTGGCATATACTAAGAGTGGACAGGACATTTGTCAGTAGTTCCTAGATATTTTGCTTCCATTAGAATCAGCGGAGGGTTAGATGAAGATCCTAGAGTAGGGGCAAATCTTGAATAATTCTTTTCAGCATACAATGGTAACAAGGGACAGAAAAGCCAGAAGTAATTTTAAGACAAATGCATAATCACTCAGACTTTGATGCTTCCAGATGACTGCATGATGCAGGAGCATATTAGATATTAGATTTTGTTAGTTATGCTTTGTGCCAACTGTTGAAGTAGTTTTAGAAATTGTTTAGTGTAGCTGATGCACAACTACTAGGCATGTGCCTCATTTGCCATAATTATCCATGACTGTTTAGGTCTCTCGCACAAACACTTGACGAAAAGTGGAGGAAAGTGGGGGAGCTAAATTGGCCAATAAAACTAAACTCCTGTCACTTTAGGGCAATAATATGTTTGGGGACGTAATAAGCATCCAGTCAGGGTACTGCAACCAGTAGTTTATACCACTAAATTACCTAAAGTTTTATCAGCTATCTTATCTTTTTTTTCTTTTTAATATGACAGTAGGGTCAGTTGGTAAGGAGATCAAGGCTTATCGGTCTCAGTTCAAATCAAATGACCCTGCTTGGGTCACTCTTTAACTTTACATACTTCCTATTCAAAGTGACTTGTACCTGTACTTACTAGGCTGTGGGAGTTTCTATTTCTTCTATCATCATGGTTTTGTTGTCATTCTGTGGCCTCTGCTTGCTGTAGATCTTTTACTAACATGCTGATTATAGGCCTTACTCATTTACAGCATCAAAGCAGAGGCTTTTTATTGATTATTGCAGTAGAAGTAGGAATCAATTCCAGGTTGGGTGACACTGTTTATTGATTGTCCCATGAGCTCTTGGGCTAGGATACGTATTTCTTTTAGCTTGAGACAATTGGTTATCTTAGAAGGGTTAGCTACGTCCCCTTGGGAACAATGAAGCAACTAACACCCTATCTCATACTCTGTATAATGAGATAGACATATTGCGAGATAATCTGCAACCTTAACGGCCCCCATACAGCCAGAAGCTAATTTCTTTCAAACATTTTGTTTTGTTTACTTCATCAATCCTAGTACTTCGTGCTGCTAGCTAAGATTCCCTTTTTATTTTCTGCACCGCTGTAGGAAGTCATGGTCTGGAACAAAATTTATATATTAAAGATACTTATTATCCCTTCTAAATATCACGTTTAAAGGTTCACTGTTTTTGATCCTTTCAGGCCATCACACAAGCATTTATCCATTCAAGTGCATTTTGCAATTATTCAGTTCTAACAGCATTTATACTTTTATACATCCTTTGATTTCCCTTCTACACATGAATTAAGAGCTTCAAACTCTTTGCTCCTTCATGTGCTTATGGGAGAAACTAGAGTTTCAGAAAAAATTTAACCACATCACCACAGTTTCAGAATAACAAAATTTTACATAATGCATAAGATGTATTTAAGGATGAGATAAAAATACAGCATGTTACTTAAGCAAATTAAAACAGGAGATGCAGGGGACTAGATTTGTCAGGGGAAGATGAATAAATTAAAATTACATCATTGGAAATTTCATTCTTTTAAAACTTTGACTCCTGTATGCCAGAACTTTGAAGAATAACAATGGTAGAGAAAGGCATAACTTCATATCACATGAATTCAAAAGGATTCATGAACTCGGGATATAAAAATTCAAAAATTGAATTGTACAGCTGAGACTCTTCTAGTTGAGTCAACTTCTGTACAACATTTTTTAAACAGTTAGATAGAAAGAGGTTACGAACTAATAAAATAAATTTAAGCCAAACATCTTTTGTGCGCATTTTGAGGTCCTGGAAAGTTTCGTTAGATGAAATTAAAAAGCGAACACATTTAAATGCCAGTATCTCAAATCATGTCACCATCCAGCCTAAAGAAAAGCATTGAAGCATCCAGTTTGATACAAACAGAGTTTTACGAAGCGTGAGAGACATATTATAACAAGTGAAGCAACCAAGCAGCATACTTAGCAAAACAGTATGAAGATGGCACTAGACCAACTCATTTGAAGGAAGCCCCTGTTCAAGACAAATTTAAGTGGGCAGCAGAAGATGAGTTACCTCCACCAATAAAGATTGGGATGTCATAATATGTAATTGATCACCCTCCCTGCTTTTCTGTTTGTGATAGCCTCTTGGAGAACTATGAGAATCGTGAGGGAAGAAAACCTCTACATCAAAATTCACCATACCCCACAAGCGAAGCATTTTTAGGACCTCTGAATATATAAGTGACAGCATAGAAGCCGAACCTGAACGATGAGTCAAAACCTGACCCAAACAATAATGATTAAGCAAAGCAACTTATGACATTCTTTAGCTTCGATCTAATTACTAAAGAAGGGAAAGACACATACTGAGTGCAGATACAGAGAACGCTGCTCCACTTGACTATGTTTAGATCTCTGAAAACCCTGAAAAAGAGATGAAGACTCTAAAATTAGCTGCAACTCTAGCTGGCTAAAAGGAAGCACCAAGAAGATAGCTATGTAATCAACAAACGCAATCTCAAATATTATACTTGCTTTGTAGAAAAGCAGAATGGAACTCAGTCATTCACTATCATTGTCTCCTAAATGCTCCAATTTCGACAGTAATGGAAATAATTTCAAAACCCAGCCAAAAGAGAAGAAAACGGACTGATTATATTCATCCTACAAACTTGAGAAATATAATGGGAATGTGCTCAACAGGTGAAAACTTGGAGAGGACTGACTTTTTTTTTTGTGATTATCAGGAAAGAGAGTGGAAAATCAAACAGCACAAGTTGGGCACAGGAGGTTTCTCCCTAGCATAACAACCACAATAAAGGGACATAATAATAGTTCCATAAGGTTCAGTAAAATGAAAACCAATAAGTGCATTTTTTTTCACAAGTTAAATGCAAATTATCATAAAATGATTATAAGACTGACAAAACATATAGTTGCAACACATAAAGAAAATGGAACATCATCTGGAGGACTAATTTTGAATTATGTAGCCTCTAAACCAGATTAGACCAAGGTGGTGTTTTCACCTTCAGCTCACAAAAAGTTTGACTGTAAACATACCAAACCAGCTGTACAAATTTAATATCTTGGTAGTCACTCTGCTACTGCAAATAAATCATGTACGATGTATATTGACAAACCGGTCAACAATTCTACAGGCACATAAAACATAGGCACACACACTCCTATGCATCTAAACAAACACAAATGGCAGACACGTACACAACCACATATAAATGTATTCACATTTACACAAACACATCAGTATGCATATCAGAATGTAGAGGATATATTTCGACAAACTACAAAATCCAACTCAAATGTAATGCAGAGGTAAAGATGTAACATGTAGGAATATTGAGTTTTTCTTTGGTATTATTTGGTTATTTCTATGAAATGGTTAGGCAAATGATTTTACAGATCATAGCTAAGGGCATTATTGCATCGGCATGCCTTACTACAATGCCCAATTTGGGCACTTTGCTTTTGTTTCATGAAGGCTTTTATGGAATTATAACTCCAATTTGAAGTTAATTCTTGTAAGGTTCACCCCGTAACCCCATATTGTAATTCTGATAAACTTCAGAATTAAAAATAGAACAGAATGTTGCAAATAGCCTAAATGCCAAGCAATTCAGAGATATGAATTATCCTAAAAGAAATTCTCCCCATATTTATAGTTCTCCCAAATTGGACAAATCTCCTGCAATAGATAAACTGTTCAGACCAATTACGAAAGGCATCATGTCATTCAAGTAGAATATCCAATTCCATTACAGAAGAATAGTTCTCTTTTAGTAGGATTCACCAAACAATGCAATAAGACGATTTTCGATGAATAGAGATATGAATAAGTTTGATATAGCAAGTTAAATAGGCAAACAAAAAGGCCCAAAAGAGTTATTTTGCATCTGGAATCCTATTTTGGGGTAAATACTAAAGGCAAGGTGGAAAAGGCAGATGGCATCAATGAAAGGCCTATTCTAGCAATTTCATTGACCTATATTCTGCATAAGACAAAATTCTGTGTTCTTGCCCCCAAGAATCTTCCAAGACTATTTATACTCCCAATAGGAGATTGGAAGATGTAAATATGAGCACATTTCTCTAATGTGACTAGATTAAATCCATACTGCACTGCCTTGTCATTGCAGTTTATGAACCAGAATGACACACAATCAACCTAGCTAAAGAAAACAGATAATATACCAAATAAACTTACTTTATCTACGTACAAGTATCTATCCAAACACTCAAGAAATTTCTCAGGCGGGTATCTGAAGGAAGAGCCATAGTGCGAGCAGTAGCCCATAGAAAGGTCATCCAATCTGTCAATAAAATCATCGACCGGAAGTGGAACAGAAGAATGTGATATGAGGGAGTCATCCTCCGCTGCCACATGAAGAGCTGTCTTCCCCAAATCAACCACTCTATTTATACTAATGCTAGTTTCTCTTTCCACGTCAGTTAATTTTTGAATCTGCTGGCAGAAACCATTCCTTGCTGCCTGTTGGCAGTTTATAATGCATCAGGTCAACAGAAGTCTAGAGCAACTATGAATTGAAAATAGAAAATACAAATATAAAAATCACATGGCATGTTAATGGGTCGGATCCAACACAAACACAACATATTTGGGTAGTGTTTGGGTTTAATTTCTCAAACCTAGATCCTACCCAAACCCAGATCTTATAAGAGAGTTAAGGGTCAGGGTAGGACCTGGTTTGGATCTCGGTTTTGGGTATGAATTAAAGAAAACCAGACCCTACCCAAACCCATGTATAAATAATATATATACGCACACATACATACATACATATACATATACATACACACACACACACACACATAAGTAAATTTATAAAATAATCTAATATTTTATGGCCATTAGACCAAATACAATAAGACTTCATAACTATTAGGTTAAAGAATACGCTCTTTGAGTTCATAATATTGCATTCAACTTCTTGAATGTTAATTTTATTATTTGAAAACAAAAATTGGATGGTATTTATTACTTTTTAACTCTATATATTTTCAAAATATTTTTACTCTAGTTCTTCACTGTATTTTTAGAAAAATACCCATCAATACCCATTGGAAACCTAAACCCATGAGGGTCCATGTTTGGATTTACTTTTTCATATCCATAAGGATCTAGGTTTGGATCTAGGTGTAGGTCTAGGTCTAACTAAATTTAATGGATCTAGATCTGAATCAGAGGGATCCAATCCAAACCCTACCCATTAACATAGCTAATCAAATCAAACATGTACTACAATAAAATGGACATAAAGCAGACAAAAAAGAAATTGAGAAAAAATGCCCAAGGTAAAGGGGATGAAAACTGAAACAAGAAACATAAACAACTTCCTAACATCAAAAGTCAACTTTAGGGTTTATTATCTCTATAATTTTGATGCATACTGCTTAATTCTTCCTACATTATTCTCGCACTTCTAGGCAACACGAAATTGATAACTTTGAAGTGGTTTAGACTTTGATTGTCCCTTTCTTTTATTTCTTTTAGAAGAATGATGTCTAAATTGCTAATAGCATAAGTTAACAAGTTTGACTTAGCATAATGCAGTTTGCTTTAAGTTGAGTGCACAATGAAGGGAGAAGAAACAATCACATAATCCTTCTTCCTATGTCTTAATTGAACTTAGACAAGACATGTATTTCATACTTATTTTACATAACTACAAATTTGGCATGCTAATAATCTGTTTGTGACATCCTCTTCGCACTTTTGAACCCAAAGACGAGAAAACAAGCCTCTTCACAGCAACAATGAGATTCATAGGATGTAAGAGTTGCTCAGCATGTCATTCTTATTGCTCTTAACTTCAAAAACTTTTAAACAACTTTAGCATTCAACTCGTATTGTCATAAAATTATGATAATACAATTGTCAACCCACAATTAGAAATGTAAAAGCCATAATTATCTACTTGTACTACAGACTTGGACACAAACTTCCCAAGTTCTGCCAAAGATGAAGTGAAGGAAAATGACATATGACTACTAAGCAACATCCAAGACAATTTCCGTCATGTGATGTCTCATACTACACCCTTCATTCTCCTCTTGGTTCCACAGCCAAAGTTTACAATGACTAATGTTATAGAATGTGATTCTCTTATACAGGATTTAATTTTCAAGAACCCGTTTCACAAGGATTATCTTCTAGAACACAGTATTAGCAAGCTTTGAATGTATTCAATAGATTAGGTATAACGCAAGGAAAGCCACATACTATTACAAAATATTTTACATATCTCATTGGGCAGTCAAACCCACCACATAGGAGTGTCAATCAACTCTCAAACTGTGAGCTCATAAGCCGTTGGTACCACTCTCTCATATACGTCATTTTACGATCTCTTTGTGACGGCTGGGTCTTGACTTAGCTGCCGAACTGACCTAATGAAATTATAGACGTGGCCAGAGGGGGTCAATCTTATATTAATCAGGGAGCGCTGTCCAACAAAAAAATCATTAGTTTTGAATCCTTGTATTCTGTCCGAGTAAGCAACTCAAAATTCCTATAGTTGAATTTCATCTCTGAGAGAGTAAACTGGCGAAAGGGCTAAGGCAATGTTTGGTTCTCTACCAGAATTGCACTTGTTACCTATTGAAATGTAGCCTTATATGAATATGATACAATTCCAATTCCAATCTAATCAAATCCTGGCAGAGAAGCAAAGAAATCCATTGTAATTTTCAAAACCTCACGAGGTAATAATAAGAATTTGAATGTAATTTTAATACAAAAAAAAAACAGATGATAATTTGTTCAATCTTCGAAATTCCAAAAGAGCTTTATCAATTGTAATAATTCCAAACCGGCTGGTCGATTAAAACAAACCAAGAACTACTACGGTATTTAAAAAAAAAAAGGCACCAAATTACAACATCAAAATTGATAAATAGATGAATAAAAAGTTCGGTTATGAAAAAGCCATTGAAAACAGGAAATACATACTCGGGCATGCGTGGTGTCCAGGCCAGAAGATTGAAGGGCGTCATGAAGAACAAATTTGAGATCATTCGCTGGTAACGAAAATTTACAATATGCCGGGCGTCTTCTGGCGCTGCTACTGCATTGAGATTTATTTGGCGATTTTGAAGACTCTGCAGAATATGGCGTTGATGACAAAAGATTGAAAGTCCCAGCGATCCACGGAGAACTACCCATTCCAGCACCACTCATCTCTCTCCCCCTTGTTTAGCCTGCTGGGAATGATAACCCCTTTTATTTCGGGATAATATCAGAAACCTTGAGGTTTCTTCTAATATTACTTGGCACCCTTGAGGTTTTGAAAATATCATTTACCTCCCTTAATAATTGTAAATAGACTATATTAACCGTAACTTGATATATAATTGACATATCAAATAAATGGAAGTCAAAGAATTAAAATAAATAAATAAAAGTCCTTTTCTTCTCTTTATCCTTTCTCCAACATTCTCCCTTACTCATTTTTTGGATCACTATGCGATTTTTTATTTGTAAATTATAGTAAATTGAATTTTATTTATCTTTTATTTTTTGTGATTGTGATATATGAGGTATTGTAGACACCAAATTTTTGGTGTAATTTCATTTTTTAGTTTTTTATTTGTCGTGTTCATTTTTTAGTTTTTAGTTTCCAGTTTTATTTTTTATTTTTAAGTTTTATCATAGAATTTGTTGAAAAGGGAAAAGAAAAAGCATTCAAAAAATATGATTTAGTCGTTTGTAATTTAAATTCAATGCTTTCTTGGAAAAAATGAAAAAATGAAAAATGAAACAAAAAAGATGGAAAAATGGCCATTTTTGTTGTTTTTAGTTGTTTAGTTTTTTAAATTATTTTCATTATTATTATTATTATTATTACTTGGTTTTTGTCAATTTGTTTTTATTATTATTTATATTTTATCATTTCTGTATTTATTAAGTTGAAAGTTAAAAAAAAAAAAAGGAAAAGTGAAAACGCGCAGCATGAAGGCTGCGTTTTTGCCGCAGCTTGCAAGTGAACTTTGGGGAGCTCCTTAGCTGCAAATTTCAGAGGAAGTGGCTGAGGTTTTTAGGGTTGAGTGCTTGATATAAATAGAAGGGATTGGCAGCCGCAAACAGGGGAGATTCGGAAGAGAGAAACACAAGCAAAAGAAAAGAAACCTACCAAGGGAAAGTTGGCGGCGGCTTAAGAGGTAGAAAGGAACCAGAAAAGAAACGGCTAGGGGTTTGGAGAGGTTGAGAAGGAGTGAAAGAAAGACTGAAAGAGAGGGGGCATACAGAAGAGTGAGGGGGCGGCTGATTAAAGGGAAAAAAGGGAGAGGCTCTCGGAGGAGGTGAAAGAAGAACTGAAGCGAGAGAGAGGGAGGTTTCGGACGGCTGGAAAGTTGTGGAGGGGGAATAGAGTTGGCGGCTGGGCTAGGTAGAAGGAGAATAGAAGGAGAACAGAACAAGAAAGCTATGTAGAGAAAGCAAGAGGGATCTTCGGCTGGGATAGAAAAATCTTACGGGAAAAGAAAGAGAAAACTGGGAAGGAGCAAGAAGGATCCTCGGCTGGAAGTTGCAGGAAGGAATCGACTGGGCTTCCATTCAGCATCGTCTGACATTTCTTTCGAGCATCCAAAAGAATCATTTGAGCCTTTTCTTGGTCATCACACGTTCCATTCTTTGGTCAAGGTATTGTATTCACCTTTTTATAGTTGAAAGCTGCTTGCTTTAGTCGGTTGTTTGCATTCCTCTGCTGTTTACTGGTTCTGTTTTGGATTCAATATGATTGATGGTTCTTATTTGGGTAATGAAAATTCTGAAGTTTGGTTAATGAATTGGTGTCTTGCGTGACTGTGTCTTAGCCGAAAGGAAAATTGCAGAAAGTTTACAGCTTTGGTTGTTTCTTTGCACTTAGCTCCTAGCGAAGTACATTGCTGTAAATCCTCACGTTGCTTTGGCTGTCTTTTATGTTTGCAAGCGCATATTCAGATAATGTAGTTGGCCATTTGTGGCTGATGTTCTTTCATTGAATGTCTAGTGCACATTCTACCATGTTTAAATGGGTTGTGTTTGCATTTGTGATCAAAAAATGATGCTTTGTTGTTCATGACAGCGATAGCAGAAATTTCTGGAATTGCCTATCCTCTTGCTAAGTCGTTTAGTTTATTTGGACTTTGAGTTTGGTGATTTTGTTGTTAAGGTCAAGGTGGAGTTTTGAATTGAGTGTAATTTGCTAATGGAATAGTGGTTTAACAGAATAAAAATTGCAGCATCTCTCGGTTGCAGGAAGCTCATTCTTTGCATGAAACTTGCATGAAAAATTCCTTTTTCTTTTGCTATTGGGCCATTTAAATGTTTGGTTTCAATTCTGCAACAAGGGTCTGCGTTTCATTTAGTCAGTAGTTAAAATTTTGGAAGTTGAACTCACTTGCATGATGAAAGGGAAGGAAAGCCGCGGCTAAAAAAAATTGCAGAAACTCGCGACACATTTTTCCTTTTCCTCTATTGCTGTTTTGCTGTTTGCTTATATCGTTGATGATCAGTTTCGTTTGCATGAAACCTCTGGCGTTCCTTGCTGCATTTCTTCCCTTTCGTTTGCTGTTGGGTTAACTTAGATGCTTGGCTTCAAACCCGCAACAAGTAGTTGAAACCTTGGTAACTTGCTGATTTGGCTTGCATAATGAAACCAGAAGATTGCAGTAGGGAATCTCGAATGAATCTGGAATGAACTTTGAATAGGTTATTGGCTTGCATGTTTAATTCATGATGTTAGGGTGGTTTTCTGGAGTCCATCGTAAGTTCTCCAGGCTGCTAGCGAACCTTAAGGTGGCTGAAGACTCTTGTTGCACTTTGTTTCTTTCTTTTTGCTGTTATCTCTTTGGTTTTTGGCAGCTATCATTCCAGTTTTTTCTGCCTTGATTCTGTCATAAAAGCATGGTATGTGGTTTGGTTGATGAATGGGGGGATGACTATGATCATTTGACTCAAAAGTGTGGCTGTTTTTGTTGGTAACGTTTTGGTAATAAGGCATAGCAGATTGCAAAGATTAGCGAAGAGAATTGCAGAAGCATTGTTTAAAAAAGAAAGCAACGTGATTGCATGCTTATGCATGAAGTAATTTCTACAAATTGGACTTTGATCCCCCAAATCTCCTCTTGGTCTACTAAGGCCCAATTACATTCAAATTTCTTGCAATTAGATCCTAGGATAGTTGCAATTGGAACCATGGCTTGACTTTTTCTTTGCTATTTGACCTTTTAAAATTCCTTGAACATTTTGATTGGGCTTGCATGGTTGATTAATTTTCGCAATTGGATCTCTTTTGTGTAATTATGCCTTGATATGTTTTTTCATGTGAATTGTGGACAATGTTAATAGAATTCTAGGATCAAATCATGAAAGTTTGGTAGCTTGGAAGCATTGGTGGTCTTGATTTTGTTTGATTTAAATTCTGCTTAGTTAATCTTGTTTCTAAAACTTTAATAATTTTCCATTTCTTCCTTTCGTGATTTTTTGCACTTGATGGCGATAGATTCCACTCACAGCATTTCAATTTAGCACTCCATTTTAGATTCTTGAGGCTTTTTATTTGAGACCGAGTTTTGCTTGCACATGCATGGTCTATTCCATATTTAATTTTCGTTTCATGCTCAATTTCCATTTGTTTGTGTTTAATGGTTGTTTCGTGTGATTATTCGATAATTTAAGTGGTACCTTGACCTGTTTATTATTTTGGAGGGTAAATTAGTAATTTCACTACGTTAGGGCGTCGCTTCAAGGGAGGTACACTCTATCCCTCATTTGCACTTCATTTGACCCTACGTGCTCCTACGTGTTATGTGAATATGCATGTCTACTTCGCTTTCCTTACCTCCCTGCGTGCATTTACTTGCTTTTTACTTTTATTTAAGTTTTTATGGGGTATGTGTACACCTCTTGGCTTGTAATAGATAGTGCTCGGAGAGCATCTGGTCCATTCACCCTTTCCCTTTTATGCTTTTATGGGGTATGTGTACACCTCTTGGCTTGTAATAGATAGTGCTCGGAGAGCATCTGGTCCATTTCCCCTTCCCCCTGGTTGCTTGTTTTTGTTGCTACATGTTTAATTGCTTTATTAGGCTCTTGCATCTAGTCGAGCATGCTAAATGCTATGTGTTATGTGTTTACGAATATTTTGGCATGTCTACTTGCTTTCATAGCCATGAATGAATGGAATGGATGAATGTACGTTTCCGCTAGTCCAACGCTAGTCGGAATTCATAGAATGGGCTAGTCCAACGCTAGACCCTTAGGGATTTCCCCTCATTAGCATATCTTTTGCTTGTTCACCACATATCATGTATTTTTCTTAGTTTTATCACTTGGCATGCTCCTCGAACCCCCTTTCCCTTCATTTTAGGATTTTTGCATATCATGATAGTTGTAGGGTCCATTTGCTTGAGGGTCCCCTTCTGATAAGGGAAACGAGCGAGTGTGGCTACTCGATAGCCTTAGCACGCTAGTTTTGCCTTCTAATCAAAGGGAAAATCGAAGTCGACAAGTTAGGAGTCATTCCCATACCCGACCTGATGCATTCCCTTAGGTTCATTCATTCTCATTTATCACTCACTCATTCATTTCAATTCACATTTTCCTTTCCTTATTGTTCATTTTTTTTCTACTTCACAAAATTGCATTCACTCACACCTATATGCACTTATCACTATATTTCATACACTTGCACACGAACACTTGGAATTTTCATACAATTGCACACGTGCACCTTTTCATACACTTGCACACAAACACTTGGATTTTTAATTTCTTTCATACACTTTCACACTTGCACACTTGAGTCTCATTTGCATTAATCGACCTCTATGGGGTTTTCCTTTGTTGGCCGCCACAATTCATGTGGTTTGGGACCAAAAGCCTCACGAGAGACATCGTAGAACTTAGGATTGCATTTTTCTTTCCGTTTTGCATTCATATAGTCATATCCAACGTGCGAACATATATTGGGTAGAAAATTAGGAAAGGTAGGGTTAAGTCGCGCAACTAGCCTTGGCTAGGTCAAAGGGGTGCCTTGGATTCTATCCTTGCCTTCCCCTTTGTCAAACGTGACCCCCGAACCTTTTTCTTTGGCTTACGTGGACTAGGAGTCGTTTTAAAAAGGGTTTTACTACTTTGTCTTTAAAAAACACTTTTTGGGTGACTTGGTACACCCCAAATCTATACCAAGTGGCGACTCCGTTTTTATATTTAAAAACCCTTTTTAAATTTCATTTGGCCAAATCGTCGCTTTCCAAAGTCCCATGGCCTTTTACTTTTCATTTACACACGTTCACATTCCACTACTCACACACACAACACATCACTCACGCAATTCAATCGAAAAGTGGGGCGCGACAGGTATGATTTCGTTATCTATTTTGACTTGATTTTTATAATGATTAGTACAATTTAAAAGTTTAAGCATGGATTGAAAAGAAATTGGAAAAAAACTATAAAATTCATAAGAAATCAATTTTAAGCATATAAAGTTAAATTGGTGCTAGTGTATTTTTTGTAAGAATTAATCTTTCTTACACTGACAGTGTAAATATCTTTTTTATTTTTAAATTTATATTTTTACGAATTATAGCACATTGTGACGTGGTAGTACTACTAGAAATTGTTTTTTAAATGATGATTTTCTTGTAGTAAACAAAGTAGTTTAGGAGTGCTTTTATTTAGCAAGTAAAAGCGTAGTTTAGGATTTTTTAATATTTTGTTATACAAATATTAGAACTAAGAGAGGCAAGTGATATTTTTAAAATTTTAGAAGTGATAGGTGATATTAAGAGAAATCTCACAGGAATTTTATGATATTATCCCTTTTCTGATGGGAGTATTTTTTTTCCTCACATATGTATGTGTTTTGAAATTACGGAACGAAAACAGACAATCCTATTAAAAAAGTTTAAATGCACTAAACACCCTCAACTTTAGCCTCGGTTGTTGATTGCTCCCTCAAACTCTTTTATGAGCACTTAACCCCTCATATTTTCTTAATTACATTTGTATCTAATTATGATGCCCCAAAACAAAATCTTATGAGGGTCTAGATCAACTACTTGGCAAGGCTAGTGGTTGGTTCTCGATCAATGGAATACCTAATCTTTTTTGAATTGTACTTAATACTCATTTTTTAAATTTCATTTATTCCTAGATTTTTTTAAAAACTATAAGAATTTAGCTTGAAAAAGGTGCACTAGTAGAGATTTAATTAATGAAAGATAGACATATAATTACAAGAAGCTACAAATAGCTACCAAATTAGGATTTGACTTTAATACAAATTTTCTCTTTCTTATTAAGATGAGTGTATAAGTGGAGTGGAGGGAGTTTGGGAAGAAAAAGAGAATAACAAGATAATAAGGAAGTAGAGAGAGAAGAAAAATGAAGAAGTCTATTTCTATGATATTTACTTTTAAGGTTGATCATTGTAAGATCAATTTTAGAGTTGATACTTTTTTAAAAAGAATATGATCTCCATACTTTAAGATCCCCAAAAAAAATCAATAATTTTTTGATAAAAAGTATAATAAATATATCAATATTTATATAAATAATCCCAACTAATTAATTCAACTACTATTACTTTAGGAGAAGAGAAGAGAAATAGCTATTCAAGTCTTTTGCCTTATTTTGATGTATTTTCCAAATTAAAGTTGTTACACTGCACTATAATCAATTCTAATAGAGTATCTAGTATACAAGAATGGGTTATTTACCTCAATTTTGTGGTCCAAAGTTGAAATTAGAGAAATATTTTCTTTTTTATTTATTTTCTAGAAGTCAATTTCTATAAAAATAGATTTTTAGAGTCGAGATTGGAGAGATCAACTTTTGATCATACCCCTCATATGAAATGCAAGAATGTCCAGAGTGGAAAGGTTGTTCCATCCGAAATATGTTTTTGCTCAGAATAGTAGGGAGAAAATTTATGGTTCTAATGTCTATTACACAAGTCAAAATGGAATATTCATTCATTTTCTAATATTTGGTATAATCAATATTTAGATATTAGAATGGAACATAATTATTACAAATTTAACTTGATTACCCTTGATTTGTTTATAAGATATAACATGCTTAATTACTTTTGTTTTATTTGTTTTACTATGTTATTTGTTTATTCACGTATAATTTTGACATTGTTTTTCTTTCAGAGTAGTTGAGGATTGATATTAAAATTTTGCAATTGTAAAAAATCATTCATTCTAACATAGAATTTTCATATTGAAATTTTGCATCCACTAGCAATATGATTAGCCATATCAAATATAAATTACATTAGTCCAAAACAAGTGATAAATTTTTATTACATTTTCATTTTTATATGAAATTCAAAAAATTATGCATAATTATTCAAAAGCCAAAGAATGATGTATTTTTGAATATTTTTTGTTAGTTAAAATGAAACATTTATATTAAATACAACAAAATTATGAATTATAAAAAAATTTCCATTCTTATTAATTGGGCTCACAAGTATCCTAAGATATAGGTATATAATAAAAAGATTTACAAGGATGAACTTGACATTTTGCTATTTGGGGCAGTCTAGGATAAATTTGAAATGAACTTTCTCTAAGACCTTTTTTGATAATCCAAGTCAACACTTAAATTTAATGGATTCAGATCTTTTTGTGATAGGAAAGATCATTTCATTCAAATAAATTTGCACTAACGGCAGAAAATACATCAAACAAATATGACACAGATACATATAGATCTGAAATCACTAGATATAACAGATCTAAGAAAACAATACAAATAAAAATAACATTGATACTCCTATATATCTTCCATCTGGATGAATCACTGTAACCCAATAATCAGTGCATATCTGCTGACAATCAGATCTAATTAAAACTTTTTCAATTCCAAAGAGAAATTTAGATCTAACAATAATGGAGAAATTACAGATCTGAGAAACTAGATTCTAGATCTACAAAATCTAAAATTTCACAAAGATAAAAATCTAAAAAACTCTCACAAGGAAAAATCCAAAAGAGAATAAAACTCTCATTAGAACAATTTAGGAGAGAAGAAACTCTTACTAGGAGATCCTAGAAGAGAAGAATCTCTCATTAGAAAATCCTATGAGAAAATTTATTCAAATAAGAGAAACTAAAAACTATAAAAAGTACATCCGCCCATGGGGAAAGACCAGATTTAGTCTCCCTCTGTGAGGACTCGCAAATTTCTTGTATTTTTCTCAAAAATACCCTTTTATTTGAAAATTATTATTTATCAAAGCCCACTACCCAATTATTTCACAATAAGTGTAAGTAAACCTAGAAAATAGGGTTTTACGCTTCGGTTTCAAGTTTGGAGCAAAATTAAGGTTTTCGCGATTTTCCGCCGGATGAATTTTCGGTACAGAGTAAGGATTAAATTTGGTGATTAAAAGTGACTTTTAAGTGAGAAATAATATGTGATTAGAAGCAATGAATAAAAGTTAGTGAAAAGAAATTAAAAACCCTAGTACGTGTGTTTTTAAGAAAAACGGCGCGAACCGGCGGGTCCCGCGCACTACCGATTGAACGCACCACTTGACCACCATTTTCTTACCATACAAGTTTATCACTAATTGAGCAAAATATCTTCCCCCTCATGGCTATCTCTTGACCGAAATTTGTGGACTAAAATAGCAAGGAAGAAAGAGAAATTTTTGTGGTTGTAATTAGGCCAAGTGTTGGCAAAACTTGTGGCTTAGATTAATCCTAGTCTTCTTGCCTTTTTAATCACCATAGAGCAGCCTTTCTTCTTCATTTTTCCTTGAGCTTGGCCGAGAGAGACAAGAGGGAAGAACACCAAAGAAAAACAATTCCATCTTCTTGATTTGCTTCAACCCAAGTAGCAAATTCAAATCCAAACCGATTAAAGAGTAGCTTGTGAGTTAGGAAGCTTGGGAAACCAAGAAATTTCAAAGGGAGTGAACTATCACTCATCCAAGCCTTGCTTTTGAGGTATAAACATCTAGCCATGATTCTTGTTGCTTAAATCTTGCTTTAAGATGTTTCTTTAGCTTAAGTTGTGGCTTAATTTCATGATTATGCATGTGGGTGTGATGAATTGGGGATGAATAAGTAAGTTAGGGTTTCATAGTATTCTGCCTAAATTTGATGTATGATGCATATATGTTGCGAATAAGGTTATTAGAGAGGCTTTGGTAGTGATTAGACCAAGAAAAGTGGGAAAGTTCCATTAAATACCACAAATTCCAGATTTCTGGAAATTCTTGCCATCATTCTGTCCGAATTTGTAACTGTATGTTAGAGGCCGAATTGGCCTTAGGTCAAAGAATAAAAGTTGTAGGGAATGGTATTTTATAGGTGCCTACAAAATTTCAGCTCAATCGGAGCAATGTAGGTCGTGAAAAGTCCAAAATACCCTTACTGTTTTAAGTTTTTCCCAGCAGTCCGTTTCATCAGTTTGTCCAGTTTATCACGTTTTTTCACTAGGACCCATTCTGATTTAGCTTTTTCCCAAAACATGAAAGTTTTAGTGTTCTGTCTTAGCTTTCAAATGCCTCTAAGAACACCTGAATTGGACTTTTGTACACTGAGTTATGACCATTACAGTGTTCTGCGTTTAAACAGCCGACGAATTGGTTTCTGGTTTAGTAATTTGAGAATTTGACCAAGTTACATTAGAAACTGGACTAAGTGACCTTCATGAACATTATAGCCCTGTGTCTTAGCTTCGAAACGGCATAGGTTGCGTCTTAATCCGATAAGCGTAGCCTCGGATATGTTCTTTCCGCATTCGCACATCAAATCTGTCTTTTGCTAAATTGAATTTCTGCACTTGTTATTACTGTATTTCTTATTCTTATGATATTATGAGCCTATGGAACGGCTCTTGACTTGAATTGCTTATGTGTGATGTTGGGTTGTGGTTGAGGAAAAATAATGAAGCCAAAATGGCTGGAAAATTAGGTAAACACAAAGGGCGTGTTGCCCAAATTTTCGCCCGAGGGCTAGGTTTCTATTTGAACTTGTATACTTTTGTTTGGCCAATACCATGACCGGTTTTCCATTTTAAAACATGAATTTTCATCCTTGGGTTCAAACAACCCTCTTCTTACTTGAAAGTCATCTTTACACGTTTTACTCCTAATTAGTCGGGTTTCTTTGTTTCCCTTAAATGTTTTGCTCGATAAACTGTAATATGTTCTCTTGTTCAACCTTAGGTTTCATTGGTGATTAAGGGTAATATCCGGAAGGATATTTTGCACGATATTTTGCATTTCTAGGTGAGTGTTCCTTATTTGATTCTATGGCTTGTTGTTATCATTTGCTAATGTGTTAAGTGCTTTTAATGATTTCCAAACGAGCTTCCTAGGCGAGTGTGTACTTTATCGCACTCGACCTAAATAACTGTGCAATTTTCAAGGATTTAATGATTGAAATGTTACTTGCGCATGAATGTAAGCCTTTTGGGCTGAACTGGCCATTGCCCCTTGTTACCGGTCGTCTCGAGCCAGAAGCGGACTCGGTCGGGCGATTAGGGACTTGGGTGAACGTTTGGTATACTCGAGTATTACCCTGTAGGTTGATGGAGACTGGCCAACGGCCAGGACGGGGGTGAATGAATGAATGAATGAACGAACGATCGAACGAGGGTTATTGATAAACCAAAAATGCAGTTCCAAATGATTGGAGGAATAAGGGAAAATGTCAGGAGAACGAATGAACGAAATAACAAATTGCTCCTTGTGAGCCGTATCCTTTTAATGAATGTGTTACTATCGCTTTCCATTGTAAATGTTTCTTGAATTATTGATACTCCATGTTTAATGTATTGGATTGATTATCTGATTATGTGTTCGGAACCTCACTGGGCTTTTAGCTCATCCCTTTAGTTTTGTTTTCCTTACAGGGGAAGGCGAGCGAGGACGTGAGCTTGAGATAGACTAGCCAATCTAGTTTTGTTTCTTTTGTTTCTTTTGTAGTGGTTCTCGCCTAGTGCTTGGCACGGGCTGGACGTATGAAGGATTGAGAACCCTTGTATATTTGATGTTTATATACTCTTTTGGGTTGGCAATGTATATAAGTTCCGCTTTAAGTTTGAATCAATGCCCTATTTATTCTTGTGATTTATTTCAATTTTTAATTGAGGACTGTAGCGAACGACTGAGTCCCGGCGAGAGCTGGGCAGGCGGCCCGCCGAACCCTCTGGTACGCCTTAGGGGGAGGTGGGGTTGTTACACCCTCCCATGAGAGAAATGAAGAAGATCTTGATTGGAAGAGTTCTAGAGAAAAATGAGAGAAAAGACTTTTTTTTTTAATGGATTCAAATCTTAACATGTTTAGATACATATGATAATCAAAAATTGAACATCTGAATTAATTAATTGACATTGAATTTCCTAGGCAAAACATGTTTCCAAAAATAAGTAATGAGTTATTCACATATTACTTAATGTGATATATACTCAAATGTCTCAGATTTTGTATTTAACAATTCATTAATTTAATGGGTTCGAATTTCATATTTTAAATTTCAAATTTCAGTTTTCAAAATTCAATTTTATCAAATGTACCTTAAGTTTTCTTGAAGAATGGAGATTTAAAGAAAAAGTTGAAGTAAGCATTCTACGAGGGAAGGGCTCTCGCACTTAAACGATCATGCCAAGTAGGGATGACAGTAGGGCGAGGGAACCCTCCTGCCCTCACTGTGTCACCCCAAAACTCCCTTTGTGCCCTGCCCTATCACCCACCACCCTTACCTCAACCACATCTCTCGCCTCACTCTGTTGCCTCCGTGGGTGCCCTCACCTGACCTCGATGCTATTTTCTTTTTATATTTTATTTTAATATGTATAACACTGATAATAAATCTACTAATCATTCTTTTGAATTTTTAGCAAAAAATTTAACATGAGAAAGTTTAGAAATTATTTTGATTATGTGAGTCTGTTTCTCTATGTTTGATACTACACAAGATGTAAATCAATTATAATCTTTTTTATAAACTACATGCCATAAGAACAAAAAGTAAATTAACATAAAGAGATTATCATTTAACCACAAAAAAATTAACAAGAAGGATTATATTATTTTATCATTAGAAAATATCATATTATCAATTTAATATTATGTGTATATAATTAATTATATTATGTATTTTAAATTATATACATACATACATATATATATATGTGTGTGTATTTATGTATGTATATGTATGTATGTATATAAAATTTAAGTAGGGGGCAGGACAGGGAATACTCCCATGCCGTTTAAAAGTGGAGAGAGTTTTCTCCCTCCGCCACTATCCCCACATTTCCCCCACCCCGCATTTTCCCACACCACATAGGCATCCGTCCTCATTGCCATTTTTAATACCAAACTCAAAATTGAATGGAAAAGTTGGAAAGATATTTCCTTTTTAGGCCATTCTTGCATACCGAACATTGTAGAGTGTGAGTATCGACAACCATAGTAGCTTTAATACGACCCACTTCAAAGTTTTATGAAAGTAAGATAGAGTTCTTCCTGCAATATTGGGAAGAATAGAAAGGAGCGCATTGTTTATAGGGTTGTTTCACTATGTAGAACATTCTGAATCAATAATTTATTAGATTTATATCAGTGAATGCAATTTTAACCACTCTTCACACTTCTATAACCACAAATTCTTTTCAAGTAATTTTCTTGCCTTTTTAAGCAAATTCCAATTTTAATAATGATCCTTGTCTACAAGATATGCCAAATGGCTGGATCAAGCTTGACAAAATTGTACCTATTGATGCAAGCTATAATTCAATCTCTATTAATCCATCTTTTCATTACAAAGAATCTGCTGCTTTCATAAGTATTATATGAGATAACTACGAAGGAGGAAGTAAGAAGAGAGTTTGAAAGCAAAGATAGAAGAAACTCACAAATAGGTCTAGTTTAAAGGAAGTAACAAACCAAAGTTGATTTCTTAAAAAATCAATTTTAAAGTTAATTTTATAAAAGTTGATTTCCATGCTTATGTAAGACCAACTAAAAGAACAATTTTTCTTTTATTTTTTAAAAATCAAGTATTTTGGTAAACGGATTGAGTTTAGCATGCCTCTTTGGAAGTTCATTATTCTACATATAAAGTAAGAATATATTCAAAATATCTCTCTATCTATACCAATGTGCAAGTTGGAGGATGTTTGAAATTTTTTGGTAATACTATCCTCACAGAAGGTATTAATGACTTTAATGTGCTTTCATACATGAATGTCTTTTTAAATATTGTTTAATCTACTTATGTAATTTTGACATTGAGCTTTTAAATTAGAAATCTATCTTTTATTGAAGTAATCTTTCTTAATTTAATTGAGCAATCAAATTCTGAAACCAAAGGTGCTTGGGAGAAATTTTTTTTTATACACATGAATGGAAGGAAATCTTTTGGATGATTAATGGATTAATCTTGTATACAGTGACAATGTACACACTGTCATGATTGGATAAATGTCACATATGCTGAATTTGAATTTTAACTCTAAATTTCACTTATGTGATATTTATCTAATCATGATAGTGTATACACTCTCAGTATATATAAGATTTACTCATGATTAATATGTAAATTGTATGCTATCTTAGTGCCTAAGTTTCCTGATGGAATTTTTCCTACATTTCCTATTTTCGATTGATTGATCCTAGCAAATGATAAATATAAGCTAAAAGCACATGGCATCTAGAAGTTAGAAAGGCTAGAGGCATATGGGAGAATGTCAATAAATTTATGAGGTAGGGCACTTCCATCAACTACTTTATCATATAACATATTAAGAGTTAAGACAATGTTATCACTCTAGACTTGAATGTCATCCCAACATTATTGAGAGCATTGGTGCAAGGCAAGTGATATTGTGGGTAATTATCTTCCTGCCATAGCGCATTTTACTCAAATGCCAGATTACCCTCAATCAATCAACTTTATATATATTTATTGATTTTCCTATGATTCATTATGCATTAATTACTTCTCTTTTCTCTTTCCAATTAAGTATTTTCTATTAGGGTCTCTCACTTTTCTTCTTATTATTCTCATCTCTCTCTTTCTCACTCACACACTAATATTAAATAATGCAATTTTTAACTTAATCGATTCTAAAAGTTTTATTTATGCATTTATTTATTTTTTGCAAATAGAACTTCGTTTAACTCCAACAAATTTCAATTTAGAATAATTATTATTATGATATCATTGTAACTCAATACTTTAGCATGAAATTCTTTTGACATGCAACATCCATTTTTCCTTGGAGTTCTACTTGTTTATCATGCCTTTAAGCAACTAAAACTATTGAAACTTTACCATCTTTTCCTCTTTTATACTTGTCATATAAGTCTTGACTTTTATCTGTTATCAAATATCAAGTTTAACTTATATTACGTTATATATCTCATGAATATTGAAGAGAAAGTAAGGCTACTTTTTGGGATTATTTTCATTTTCAATTATTATTTATTTTGACTTAAATTACATTGTATTTGAAAAAAGAATCTTTTCAGTAAAATTATAAAAATTAAAAAACTACAAGAGCATGTAGAATTAGTATACGAGAAATTATTAAATTCAAAACCAATTTAGTAAATCATGAAAATAATTGATGAATTAATGCGTGTGTGTATGTGTGAGACAGACAGAGAGAGGGAGAGAGAGAGAGGGAGAGATGTGAGTGAGTGAGTAGGAAAAAACTTTAAGTGGAGAGAAGAGGAGAAGTAATTAGTACTTAATGGATCTAAAAACAATCAAGAAGAATACATGGAATTGATTGATTGAGAGTAAGGTTAGCATTTAAGAAAAGTTTGCTTTGACACAAACATTATTGCTCTCGAAATAGCGCTACCATTAGTGTAATAGCGATTTTGAGATACTATTTTAGGAAGAAAATTTTGAGTAAAATATAATTTAAAATATAAAATGAAATTACATTAATGTTAATTTCTAAAAGGACATACAAATTAAACAAGGGAACCAAACTAGAAAAATTCAGCAAATACATTTATAATTTGAATGTAGTTGCGATAATAAGGTTAACTAAGCACTACATAGTGTAGGTCATGCATTTGGTCGGCAATGCTGCTTTAAGAATCACGCTGGTCACTAGGGTTGCAATCAGATCTTTTTGATTCTCGAAGAATGAGGGTCAAAGATCTCTTGTTCTTATTATAAGATCCTGATTGGATCCGTATATGTTTGTTAAAGAGAATAATCTTCTCCTTTGAGAATAATAAAAAATGGAAAGTGTTCAATTGGAACATGAAAAGATGACTAAAATGGTCCTAGTTACTGTACTTTTCGGGACGGAGTGGAAGAAGGGAGGGGATTCTTGAATGCGGAAAGGGATCCAATGAACTCAAAAGAATTGACCGAGGAGCCGTATGAGGTGAAAATCTCACGTACGGTTCTGTGAGTGGGAGTAAGGGTAGCTTATTTATCAACTTTTTCACTATCACCCCCAAAAAACCAACTTTTCACTATCACCCCCAAAAAACCAAACTCTGCCTTACGTAAAGTTGCCAGAGTATGATTAACCTCTGGATTTGAAATCACTGCTTATATACCTGGTATTGGCCATATTTTACAAGAATATTCTATAGTTTTAGTAAGAGGGGGAAGCGTTAAAGATCTACCCGGTATGAGATGTCACATTGTTTGAGGAACCCTAGATGCTGTCGGAGTAAAGGATCGTCAACAACGGCATTCTAGTGCGTTGTAGATTCTTATCCAAGACTTATATCATTTGATGATGCTATGTGAATCGCTAGAAACATGTGAAGTTTTTTTGGACTTGGCGAGTTTATTTTGGGATTTTGCGGAAGCAGAAGATAAAAAGGGCCTTTTTATCAATTTTTATCAATTATTTGATAATTGTTAGTACCAATCTTAGTATTTTGATTACTCATAGTATTGATTTTGACCCAGGATTCAATATCGACCCTTTTTCTAAGAAAAATTAGTGAAAAATTAGCTATTTATGATTACATCGGAAATAATCCGGCGAAAGGGAGATTATTCAGGACAGGTTCCATGGATAACGGGGATGGAATAGCGATTAGATGGTTGGGACGGGAAATTTTTGTACATCGTGTGCCTGTTTTTTTTTGAAATATTCCCAGTCGTTTGGGTAGATGGCGATGGAATTGTTAGAACGGATGTTCCTTTTAGAAGGGCAGAATCAAAGTATAGTGTTGAACAAGTAGGTGTAACCGTTGAGTTCTACAGATTAATAAAATGAATCACACTTTTACCGCTAAACTATACCCACTGCAATGGAATTATTGCATACAACTGAACTTTTTGTTGAATAGGGAAATTGGACATATTCAAGATAGCGTCATCAAAAAACCGACATAAAAAAACCATCACAATTAGAGTTTTGACCCCTTTTTTTAATTTTGCAATAGTCCTTTCTTGTTCTTGCTTGAATATTTTTTATTTAATTTTCTATAATAATATATAGTTTGATTTTCAAATCAGATAAATCATCATTATTATCTATAAATTCGTTCAACTAGTTGAAATAAAATTATTCCTATAAGCTCCCTCACAAGAATTCTTTAAAACAGAAAACTAAAAGCAAAAGGGGGATATTTCAATAGATCTAATTGATATTTTTCCAATCGCGGATAAACAAAGCAACCTTTCATCATGTTCGAAGGTAAAGGTGAATTTCATATGAATTTTCCTGGTAAAGTTCTTCGCTTTGCATCGAATTAAACCACATGCTCCACCACTTGTGCGGGTCCCATCAATTCTTTTGAGTTTCATTCTTGCGAACGTACTCCCCAGTCGGGATACTTAACGCGTTAGCTACAACACTGCACGAGTTGATATGCACAGCGCCTAGTATCCATCGTTTACGACTAGGACTGCTATGGTATCTAATCCCATTCACTCCCCTAACTTTCGTCTCTTTGTGTCAATGTTAGCCCAGCAGAGTGCTTCCGGCATTGGTGTTCTTTCCGATCTCTACGCATTTCACCACTCCACCAGAAATTCCCTCTGCCCCTACTGTACTCCATCTTGGTAGTTTCCACTACCTATCCAGGGTTGAGCCCTGGGATTTGACGACGGATTTAAAAAGCCACTTATAGACGCTTTACGCCTAATCATTCCAGATAACACTTGCACCCTCTGTCTTACCGCGGCTGCTGGCACAGAGTTAGCCGATGCTTATTCCCCAAATACAGTCATTGATTCTTCTTCAGGAAAAGAAGTTCATAACCCATGGGCCTTCTACCTCCACACGGCATTGCTCCGCCAGGCTTTCACCTAGCAGCATGACACTTGTATTGCTCTCCCACAGGCCACAACCTTGTTTTCATGGTTTAGGCTGCTCCCATTTCATTCGCTGCTACTACAAGAATCACTTTTGCTTTCTTTTCCTCTGGCTACTAAGATATTTCAGTTTGCCAAGTTGTCTCTTGACTGCCTATGGATTCAGCAACGGTTCGAAAGGTTGCACTATTTGGGAATCTCTAGATCTATCGTTATTTTCAATTCTTAAGCATTTGATCAATTACTACGCCCTTTCTCGTCTCTGTGTGCCTAGGTATCCATCATAAGCCTTTTTTCATTTGAACCTCGTCCTTCACTTTTATTTTGTACGCCATCCTACGGTGCTACTAAATGGATGGATCTTATCGGCGCTTGACCCTGAGATATGGATCATCCAAGGCACATTAGCATGGTATACTCCTCCTGTTCGAACTTGGGTTTGAAACCAAACCTCTCCTCGGGAGAATAGATGGGGCGATTCGGATGACGATTCGGATGAGATCCAATGTAGATCCAACTTTTGATTCACTTATGGGATCCGAGCAGTTTAGAGGACCAACGTGGTTCCTCTCTTCTCGAGAATCCATACATCCCTATGATCGAAGTTTTATACTCTATACTATAGGCCTTTTCCACACAAGTAATGGAGAACATACGAAAGCTTTGGCATATTATTTTTGAGCCCTAGAGCAAAACCCATTCTTACCACAAGCTTTTAATGATATGGCTGTCATCTGTCATTACATGCGACTATCTCCACTATAGAAAGAAAAAAAAAATCTACTAATAAAATAAATACTAGAAAAACTAGGCTTTCTACATGTGTATCGTCTAAAACAATGATTTTTATCAGCAGTAGCAAAGAAACTTCATAGAAGTCGAGAAATATGAAGAAATATATAATATGTCTAGTAACTTTTTCTATGGATAAAAAAGGATCTAATTGATATAGGAAATACCGTAAAGATCAATTAGCAAGGTTTTTGGCCAATACAATAATAACTGCGTACTTATGTCATGATCGGAGATATCACTATCATCCCATGGTGTGAGATAAAAATTAGGAATCCACTTATGTAATGGAGTCGATCCACTAAGATTTTGAGCAGCGGTGTCGGATCAGATCCCAAAGATAGTAAGTCTTCACTTGTGAGCAGCTCGAGTCAGAGCTCAACTCAAGTTTGGTCAACACCAAGCTTGAGCTGAGCATTAATATATACGAGTCGAGCTCAAGCAGTTATTTATTAGGCTCGATTGCTTGGTGAGTTGGTCGAAAAGCTTGAATTGATGTGAAATTACAAAAATGCCCCTACATCAATTAAAATCGAGCTGACTTCGAGCTCCTCGCGAGCCAGAATGTCAAGCAAAACTTGAGTTGGCATCTCGAGCTGCTCGCAAGCCAGAAATCGAGCTAAGTTCGTGAGTTGGAAATGAATCGAGATCGAACTTTCCTTTTTCTAAGTTGAGTCGAGTTCGAATTTCATTTTTTTGACTCAAGTTGACCTTAAACTCGAGCTCACACATTAACCAGTCCAGCTTGGGTCGATAAGTTCAAAACTCGATTCGACTCAATTCGTTTGCAGCTCTATTGGTCACCATGAGGCAACTTTTGTACAAGTAGTTAATATCTTAGCGCAATGTTTTACAATCTCCCTTATAACATAGCACATAACTTGATACATGTTGTGGAAAAACTGCTTCCTCCTATATTAATGATATTGAGATATATTATCATATTAAAAAGAAAAGATATTAAGATATAATAGAACTGTACCAAAAGGAATGAAAAATTACCAAATGGTAACATACATGAATCTAACATCTTTAATCTGAAGTTGTCTAACAAAAGTGAAGTTAGGATAATTTCTTGATAGGAAACCACAAAGTAGCTTAATATGCTTATTAAAGAAAAAGGAAAGAAAGAATGAACACAACTGGGGATAACAGAGAAAAAGTTTGTATAAGGGTATTCAAAATGATATTTATAATTGTCTATATTTGATTCAACAAGAAAAGTAACCATCAATTTTTCGCCATTAGCCCTTCCTAAGACTAATTTTTCTAGCCATATATTAGTTTGAATGGCGTTAAATCAAAATAAAATCTGGATCTTATCAAATCATTTTAGCTAATCTTTTACCCTTTTACAAAACATGAAACAAAAGGGAGACATGATCCAAGCTAATATATTCGTTGCTTAAATGTAATACTGTCAAGATCAAGCGCTTACCATTGCACCAAAAACTATAACTGTTAGTGAAGGCGTAATTTTATTTCCTTAACCACAATGGCAGCGCAAAGCACCGTACCACACTCGGCCAGCATGAGGGGCTGCACCCGTGGGTGCCACGGGTTGAGCGGTTAGTACCTTCGACTCGAGATCTGAGAGATGTTACTGATTAGACCAACAATCCCTCCCCCAGCAACAGCCAGGGAGACTCCAACCCGCGACCTCGCTCTGATACCAATTGTAAGGATCGAAAATAACCTAAGAGGGGGGTGAATTAGGTAGTTAAAAAACTGGCCAAGTTGTGAGTCACTTTTTCAGTGCTTGCCCTCTTTTTCTAAAAGACCACATAATGGAGCAATTGATGAGAAAGCACAAGTGCTTGTGAGCAAAAGAGATGAGCAATTTATATATCAAGACAGTAAGTAAAAGAGATACAGTATCAAACCAAGTACCAAACTCCTCTAGAGTTTGAATATCACTTTATAGAGCAAGTTTCTTCAAATTGATCAACTTACAACCAATCTTTTGTGTACAAAGGAAGGATCACTTCCTCCTTGCCCCAAGCCACATTTGGTCAAGCAAGGAAGTTTTACTATCACTCAGATAACCCTCACAAAACTACACTATTGAAGTAATTGAATCACACTAGAAAACCTTATCGAAAATTACACAACTAAGAATACAAATCTTCTTTGAAGAGTATTTTCACACTAAAATCACACTAGATCTCATGTAATCTCAATGTGCAAAGTTATTTGAAAATTCTGACAATGCTCTATTTATAGGAGATCAAGAAAGTGCTTCATTAATACTTCCAACGGATAGAAAGTAGCTGAAGAGTCAAGTGGCCGTCGGGAGTATCGGACGTCCGGTACTCCTGTTTTTTGCGTCCGACAGCAGGCAGTGAGTTTCAAAAATTTTCTTCAATTCTATCGGACGTGCGATATTATCTTTGTGAGCGTCCGACAGCTTTCGTCGAGTTTGAAGGATCCTATCGGACGTCCGGTACTTCCGTCTGATAGCAAACAAAGAGTTTGAAAGATTCTATCGGACATTCGATACTTGCGTCCGATCGAGAACAGTGAATGTCTTATTTCCTTCAAACGTCCGGTGATGGAGTTCTTCATGCATCCGAAGTTGCGCAATGACTATCGGACGTCCGATCCTGTTTTCACAGGTGTCCGACAGCTTTCAACAACTTTTGTTTCTTTCAATTGCACTTGATCTTTGAATCTGATTTGCTTAATAACTGAAAGTATATCTTGAAGAGATATTAGTATCATCCATTTGTTTTGTAAACATCAAAAGCTAGGAACTAAGATCAACATTCTTGTAAGGATCGAAGACAACCTAAGAGGGGGTGAATTAGGTAGTTAAAAAACTGGCCAAGTTGTGAGTCACTTTTTGAGCGCTTGCATTCTTTTTCTAAAAGACCACACAATGGTGCAATTGATGAGAAAGCACAAGTGTTTGTAAGTAGAGGAGATGAGCAATTTATATATCAAAACAGTAAGTAAAAGAGATAGAGTATCAAACCAAGTATCAAACTCCTATTGAGTTTTAATATCACTTTATAGAGTAAGTTTATTCAAGTTGATCAACTTACAACCAATCTTTTGTGTACAAAGGAAGGATCACTTCTTTCTTGCCCCAAACCACACTTGGTCAAGTAAAGAAGTTTAACTATCACTCGAATAACCCTCACAAAGCTACACTATTGAAGTAGTTGAATCACACTAGAAAAGCATATCGAAAATTACACAACTAAAAATACAAATCTTCTTTGAATAGTATTTTCACACTAAAATCAATCTAAATCTCATGTAGTCTCAATGTGCAAAGTTATTTGAAAATTCTGACAATGCTCTATTTATAGGAGATCAAGAAAGGGCTTCATTAATACTTCCAACGGATAGAAAGTAGCTGAAGAGTCAAGTGGCGGTCGGGAGCATCGGACGTCCGGTACTCCAGTTTTTTGCGTCCAAAAGCAGGCAGTGAGTTTCAGAAATTTTCTTCAATTCTTTCGGACGTCCGATATTATTTTTGTGAGCGTCCAACAGTTTTCGTCGAGTTTGAAGGATCCTATCGGATGTCCGGTACTTCCGTCCGATAGCAGACAAAGAGTATGAAAGATTCTATCGGACGTCCGATACTTGCGTCCGATTGAGGTCAGTGAACTAGGGGGAATGCCTTATTTCCTTCGGACGTTCGGTGATGGAGTTCTTCATGCGTCCGAAGTTGCGCAATGATTATCGGATATCCGATCCTGTCTTCACAAGCGTCCGACAGCTTTCAACAACTTTGGTTTCTTTCAATTGCACTTGATCTTTGAATCTGATTTGCTTCATAACTGAAAGTAAATCTTGAAAAGATATTAGTATCATCCATTTATTTTGTAAACATCAAAAGCTAGGAACTAAGATCAACATTCTTGTAAGGATCGAAAACAATCTAAGAAGGGGATGAATTAGGCAGTTAAAAAACTGGCAAAGTTCTGAGTCACTTTTTGAGTGCTTACTCTCTTTTTCTAAAGGACCACACAATGGAGCAATTGATGAGAAAGTACAAGTGCTTGTGAGTAGAAGAGATGAGCAATTTAAATATCAAGGCAGTAAGTAAAAGAGATAGAGTATCAAACCAAGTACCAAACTCTTCTTGAGTTTGAATATCACTTTATAGAGCAAGTTTCTTCAAGTTGAACAACTTACAACCAATCTTTTGTGTACAAAGGAAGGATCACTTCCTCCTTGCCCCAATCCACACTTGGTCAATTAAGGAAGTTTTACTATTACTCGGATAACCCTCACAAAGCTACACTATTGAAGTAATTGAATCACACAAGAAAAGCTTATCGAAAATTATACAATTAAGAGTACAAATCTTATTTGAAAAGTATTTTTCACACTAAAATGACTCTAGATCTAATGTAGTCTCAATGTGCAAAGTTATTTGAATATTCTGACCATACTCTATTTATAAGAGATCAAGAAAGTGTTTCATTAATGCTTCTAATGGACAGAAAGTAGCTGAAGAGTCAACTAGCCGTTGGGAGTATCGGACGTCCGGTACTCCTATTTTTTGCGTCCGACAGCAGGCAGTGAGTTTCAGAAATTTTCTTCAATTCTATCGGACGTCCGAAATTGTCTTTGTTAGCGTCCGACAGCTTTCATCGAGTTTGAAGGATACTATCGGACGTCCGGTACTTCCGTCCGATAGCAAACAAAGAGTTTGAAAGATTCTATTGGACGTTCGATGCTTGGGTCCGATCGAGGTCAGTGAGATAGGGGGAATGTCTTATTTCCTTCGGACTTCCGGTGATGGAGTTCTTCATGCTGCCGAAGTTGCGCAATGATTATCGGACGTTCGATCCTGTTTTCACAAGCGTCCGACAGCTTTCAGCAGCTTTTGTTTTTTCAATTGCACTTGATCTTTGAATCTAATTGGGTTCATAACTGAAAGTATATCTTGAAAAAATATTAGTATATCCATTTGTTTCGTAAACATCAAAACCTAGGAACTAAGATCAACATTCTTGTAATGATAAGCAATTTATATATCAAGATAGTAAGTAAAAGAGACAGAGTATCAAATCAAGTACCAAACTCCTCTTGAGTTTGAATATCAATTTGTAGAGCAAGTTTCTTCAAGTTGATCAATTTACAACCAATATTTTGTGTACAAAGGAACGATCATTTTCTCCTTACCCCAAGCCACACTTGGTCAAGTAAGAAAGTTTTACTATCACTTGGATAACCCTCATAAAGGTACACCATTGAAATAATTAAATCACACTAGAAAAGGTTATCGAAAATTACACAACTAAGAGTACAAACCTTATTTGAAGAGTATTTTTCACACTAAAATCACTATAGATCTCATGTAGTCTCAATGTGCAAAGTTATTTGAATATTCTGACCATACTCTATTTATAGGAGATCAAGAAAGTGCTTCATTAATACTTCCAACGGATAGAAAGTAGTTGAAGAGTCAACTAGCCGTTGGGAATATCGGACGTCCGGTACTCCTGTTTTTTGCGTCCGACAGCAGGTAGTGAGTTTGAGATATTTTCTTCAATTCTATCGGACGTCCGGTATTGTCTTTGTGAGCGTCCGACAGCTTTCGTCGAGTTTAAAGGATTCTATCGGACGTCCGGTACTTCCGTCCGATAGCAGACAAAGATTTTAAAAGATTCTATCGGACGTCCGATGCTTGCATACGATCAAAGTCAGTGAGATAGGGGGATTGTCTTATTTCCTTCGGACGTTCGGTGATGGAGTTCTTCATGCGTCCGAAATTACGCAATGATTATCGGACGTCCGATCCTGTCTTCACAAGCGTCCGACAGCTTTCAGCAACTTTTGTTTTTTCAATTGCACTTGATCTTTGAATCTGATTGGGTTAATAACTGAAAGTATATCTTGAAGAAATATTAGTATCATCCATTTGTTTCGTAAACATCAAAACCTAGGAACTAAGATCAATATTCTTGTAATGATCGAAGACAGTCTAAAAGGGATTGAATTAGGTAGTTAAAAAACTGGCCAAGTTGTGAGTAACTTTTTGTGTGCATGCCCTCTTTTTCTAAAAGACCACACAATGGAGCAATTGATGAGAAAGCACAAGTGCTTGTGAGTAGAAGAGATGAGCAATTTATATATCAAGACAATAAGTAAAAGAGACAGAGTATCAAATCAAGTACCAAACTCCTCTTGAGTTTGAATATCAATTTATAGAGCAAGTTTCTTCAAGTTGATCAACTTACAACCAATATTTTGTGTACAAAGGATCGATCATTTTCTCCTTACCCCAAGCCACACTTGGTCAGGCAAGGAAGTTTTACTTTCACTTGGATAACCCTCACAAAGGTACACAATTGAAATAATTGAATGACACTTGAAAAGGTTATCGAAAATTACACAACTAAGAGTACAAACCTTATTTGAAGAGTATTTTTCACACTAAAATCACCATAGATCTCATGTAGTCTCAATGTGCAAAGTTATTTGAATATTCTGACCATGCTCTATTTATAGGAGATCAAGAAAGTGCTTCATTAATACTTCCAACGGATAGAAAGTAGCTGAAGAGTCCACTAGCCGTTGGGAGTATCGGACGTCCGGTACTCCTGTTTTTTGCGTCCGACAGCAGGCAGTGAGTTTGAGAAATTTTCTTCAATACTATCGGACGTCCGATATTGTCTTTGTGAGCGTCCGACAGCTTTCGTCGAGTTTAAAGGATTCTATCGGACGTCCGGTACTTCCGTCCGATAGCAGACAAAGAGTTTGAAAGATTCTATCGGACGTCCGATGCTTGCGTCTGATCGAGGTCAGTGGGATAGGGGGAATGTCTTATTTCCTTTGGACGTCCGGTGATGGAGTTCTTCATGCGTCTGAAGTTGCGCAATGATTATCGGACGTCCGATCCTGTCTTCACAAGCGTCCGACAGCTTTCAGCAACTTTTGTTTTTTCAATTGCACTTGATCTTTGAATCTGATTTGCTTCATAACTGAAAGCAAATCTTGAAAAGATATTAGTATCATCCATTTGTTTCGTAAACATCAAAACCTAGGAACTAAGATCAACATTCTAGTAAGGATCGAAAACAATCTAAGAAGGGGATGAATTAGGCAGTTAAAAAACTGGCAAAGTTCTGAGTCACTTTTTGAGTGTTTATCCTCTTTTTCTAAAGGACCACACAATGAAGCAATTGATGAGAAAACACAAGTGCTTGTAAGTAGAAGAGATGAGCAATTTATATATCAAGACAGTAAGTGAAAGAGACAGAGTATCAAATCAAGTACCAAACTCCTCTTGAATTTGACTTTCATTTTATAGAGTAAGTTTGTTCAAATTGATCAATTTACAACCAATATTTTGTGTACAAAGGAACGATCATTTTCTCCTTACCCCAAGCCACACTTGGTCAAGCAAGGAAGTTTTACTATCACTTGGATAACCCTCACAAAGGTACACCATTGAAATAATTGAATCACACTAGAACAGGTTATCGAAAATTACACAACTAAGAGTACAAACCTTATTTGAAGAGTATTTTCACACTAAAATCAGCATAGATCTCATGTAGTCTCAATGTGCAAAGTTATTTGAATATTCTGACCATGCTCTATTTATAGGAGATCAAAAAGTGCTTCATTAATACTTCCAACGGATAGAAAGTAGCTGAAAAGTCAACTAGCCGTTGGGAGTATCGGACGTCCGGTACTCCTGTTTTTTGCGTCCGACAGCAGGTAGTGAATTTGAGAAATTTTCTTCAATTCTATCGGACGTCTGGTATTGTTTTTGTGAGCGTCCGACAGCTTCCGTCGAGTTTAAAGGATTCTATCGGACGTCCGGTACTTCCTTCCGATAGCAGACAAAGAGTTTGAAAGATTCTATCGGACGTCCGATGCTTGGGTCTGATCGAGGTCAGTGAGATAGGGGGAATGTCTTATTTCCTTTGGACGTCCGGTGATGGAGTTTTTCATGCGTCCAAAGTTGCACAATAATTATCGGACGTCCGATCCTGTCTTCAGAAGCGTCCGACAGCTTTCAGCAACTTTTGTTTTTGAATTGCACTTGATCTTTGAATCTGATTGGGTTCATAACTGAAAGTATATCTTGAAGAGATATTAGTATCATCCATTTGTTTCGTAAACATCATAACCTAGGAACTAAGATCAATATTCTTGTAATGATCGAAGACAATCTAAAAGGGATTGAATTAGGTAGTTAAAAAATTGGCCAAATTGTGAGTAACTTTTTGTGTGCATGCCCTCTTTTTCTAAAAGACCACACAATGGAGCAATTGATGAGAAAGCACAAGTGCTTGTGAGTAGAAGAGATGAGCAATTTATATATCAAGACAGTAAGTAAAAGAGACAGAGTATCAAATCAAGTACCAAACACCTCTTCAATTTGACTGTCATTTTATAGAGCAAGTTTCTTCAAGTTGATCAATTTACAACAAATATTTTGTGTACAAAGGAACGATCATTTTCTCCTTACCCCAAGCCATACTTGGTCAAGTAAGAAAGTTTTACTATCACTTGGATAACCCTCATAAAGGTACACCATTGAAATAATTAAATCACACTAGAAAAGGTTATCGAAAATTACACAACTAAGAGTACAAACCTTATTTGAAGAGTATTTTTCACACTAAAGTCACTATAGATCTCATGTTGTCTCAATGTGCAAAGTTATTTGAATATTCTGACCATACTCTATTTATAGGAGATCAAGAAAGTGCTTCATTAATACTTCCAACGGATAGAAAGTAGTTGAAAAGTCAACTAGCCGTTGGGAATATCGGACGTCCGGTACTCCTATTTTTTGCGTCCGACAGCAGGCAGTGAGTTTGAGAAATTTTCTTCAATTCTATCGGACATCCGGTATTGTCTTTGTGAGCGTCCGACAGCTTTCGTCGAGTTGAAAGGATTCTATCGGACGTCCGGTACTTCCATCCGATAGCAGACAAAGATTTTAAAAGATTCTATCGCACGTCCGATGCTTGCGTCCGATCGAAATCAGTGAGATAGGGGGAATGTCTTATTTCCTTCGGACGTCCGGTGATGGAGTTCTTCATGCGTCCGAAATTGCGCAATGATTATCGGACGTCCGATCCTGTCTTCACAAGCGTCCGACAGCATTCAGCAACTTTTGTTTTTTTCAATTGCACTTGATCTTTGAATCTGATTGGGTTCATAACTGAAAGTATATCTTGAAGAGATATTAGTATCATCCATTTGTTTCGTAAACATAAAACCCTAGGTATTAAGATTAACATTCTTGTAATGATCGAAGACAATCTAAGAGGGAGTGAATTAGATAGTTAAAAAACTGGCCAAGTTGTGAGTAACTTTTTGTGTGCATGCTCTCTTTTTCTAAAAGACCACACAATGGAGCAATTGATGAGAAAGCACAAGTGCTTGTGAGTAGAAGAGATAACATTTTATATATCAAGACAGTAAGTAAAAGAGACAGAGTATCAAATCAAGTACCAAACTCCTCTTGAGTTTGAATATCAATTTATAGAGCAAGTTTCTTCAAATTGATCAACTTACAACCAATATTTTGTGTACAAAGGAACGATCATTTTCTCCTTACCCCAAGGCACACTTGGTCAAGCAAGAAAGTTTTACTATCACTTGGATAACACTCACAAAGGTAAAACATTGAAATAATTGAATCACACTAGAAAAGGTTAACGAAAATTACACAACTAAGAGTACAAACCTTATTTGAAGAGTATTTTTCACACTAAAATCACTATAGATCTCATGTAGTCTCAATGTGCAATGTTATTTGAATATTCTGACCATGCTCTATTTATAGGAGATCAAGAAAGTGTTTCTTTAATACTTCCAACGGATAAAAAGTAACTGAAGAGTAAACTAGCCGTTGGGAGTATCGGACGGCCGGTGCTCCTGTTTTTGGCGTCCGACAGCAGGCAGTGAGTTTGAGAAATTTTCTTCAATTCTATCGGACGTCAGGTATTGTCTTTGTGAGCCTCCGACAGCTTTCATCGAGTTTAAAGAATTCTATCGGACGTCCGGTACTTCAGTCCGATAGCAGACAAAGAGTTTGAAAGATTCTATCAGACGTCCGATACTTGCGTCCGATCGAGGTCAGTGAGATAGGGGGAGTGTCATATTTCCTTTGGACGTCCGGTGATGGAGTTCTTCATGCGTCCGAAGTTGCGCAATAATTATGAGACGTCCGATCCTATTTTTACAAGCGTCCGACAGCTTTCAGCAACTTTTGTTTTTTCAATTGCACTTGATCTTTGAATCTGATTGGGTTCATAACTGAAAGTATATCTTGAAGAAATATTAGTATCATCCATTTGTTTCGCAAAAATCAAAACCTAGGAACTAAGATCAACATTCTTGTAATGATCGAAGGCAATCTAAGAGGGGGTGAATTAGGTAGTTAAAAAACTGGCCAAGTTGTGAGTAACTTTTTGTGTGCATGCCCTCTTTTTCTAAAAGACCATACAATGGAGCAATTGATGAGAAAACACAAGTGCTTGTAAGTAGAAGAGATGAGCAATTTATATATCAAGACATTAAGTAAAAGAGACAGAGTATCAAACCAATAACCAAACTCCTCTTGAATTTGACTGTCATTTTATAGAGCAAGTTTCTTCAAGTTGATCAATTTACAACCAATATTTTGTGTACAAAGGAAGGATCATTTTCTCCTTACCCCAAGCCATACCTGGTCAAGTAAGAAAGTTTTACTATCACTTGGATAACCCTCATAAAGGTACACCATTGAAATAATTAAATCACACTAGAAAAGGTTATCGAAAATTACACAACTAAGAGTACAAACCTTATTTGAAGAGTATTTTTCACACTAAAATCACTATAGATCTCATGTAGTATCAATGTGCAAAGTTATTTGAATATTCTGACCATACTCTATTTATAGGAGATCAAGAAAGTGCTTCATTAATACTTCCAACGGATAGAAAGTAGTTGAAGAGTCAACTAGCCGTTGGGAATATCGGACGTCCGGTACTCCTGTTTTTTGCGTCCGACAGCAGGTAGTGAGTTTGAGATATTTTCTTCAATTCTATCGGACGTCCGGTATTGTCTTTGTGAGCGTCCGACAGCTTTCGTCGAGTTTAAAGGATTCTATCGGACGTCCGGTACTTCCGTCCGATAGCAGACAAAGATTTTAAAAGATTCTATCGGACGTCCGATGCTTGCATACGATCAAAGTCAGTGAGATAGGGGGATTGTCTTATTTCCTTCGGACGTTCGGTGATGGAGTTCTTCATGCGTCCGAAATTACGCAATGATTATCGGACGTCCGATCCTGTCTTCACAAGCGTCCGACAGCTTTCAGCAACTTTTGTTTTTTCAATTGCACTTGATCTTTGAATCTGATTGGGTTAATAACTGAAAGTATATCTTGAAGAAATATTAGTATCATCCATTTGTTTCGTAAACATCAAAACCTAGGAACTAAGATCAATATTCTTGTAATGATCGAAGACAGTCTAAAAGGGATTGAATTAGGTAGTTAAAAAACTGGCCAAGTTGTGAGTAACTTTTTGTGTGCATGCCCTCTTTTTCTAAAAGACCACACAATGGAGCAATTGATGAGAAAGCACAAGTGCTTGTGAGTAGAAGAGATGAGCAATTTATATATCAAGACAATAAGTAAAAGAGACAGAGTATCAAATCAAGTACCAAACTCCTCTTGAGTTTGAATATCAATTTATAGAGCAAGTTTCTTCAAGTTGATCAACTTACAACCAATATTTTGTGTACAAAGGATCGATCATTTTCTCCTTACCCCAAGCCACACTTGGTCAGGCAAGGAAGTTTTACTTTCACTTGGATAACCCTCACAAAGGTACACAATTGAAATAATTGAATGACACTTGAAAAGGTTATCGAAAATTACACAACTAAGAGTACAAACCTTATTTGAAGAGTATTTTTCACACTAAAATCACCATAGATCTCATGTAGTCTCAATGTGCAAAGTTATTTGAATATTCTGACCATGCTCTATTTATAGGAGATCAAGAAAGTGCTTCATTAATACTTCCAACGGATAGAAAGTAGCTGAAGAGTCCACTAGCCGTTGGGAGTATCGGACGTCCGGTACTCCTGTTTTTTGCGTCCGACAGCAGGCAGTGAGTTTGAGAAATTTTCTTCAATACTATCGGACGTCCGATATTGTCTTTGTGAGCGTCCGACAGCTTTCGTCGAGTTTAAAGGATTCTATCGGACGTCCGGTACTTCCGTCCGATAGCAGACAAAGAGTTTGAAAGATTCTATCGGACGTCCGATGCTTGCATCTGATCGAGGTCAGTGGGATAGGGGGAATGTCTTATTTCCTTTGGACGTCCGGTGATGGAGTTCTTCATGCGTCTGAAGTTGCGCAATGATTATCGGACGTCCGATCCTGTCTTCACAAGCGTCCGACAGCTTTCAGCAACTTTTGTTTTTTCAATTGCACTTGATCTTTGAATCTGATTTGCTTCATAACTGAAAGCAAATCTTGAAAAGATATTAGTATCATCCATTTGTTTCGTAAACATCAAAACCTAGGAACTAAGATCAACATTCTAGTAAGGATCGAAAACAATCTAAGAAGGGGATGAATTAGGCAGTTAAAAAACTGGCAAAGTTCTGAGTCACTTTTTGAGTGTTTATCCTCTTTTTCTAAAGGACCACACAATGAAGCAATTGATGAGAAAACACAAGTGCTTGTAAGTAGAAGAGATGAGCAATTTATATATCAAGACAGTAAGTGAAAGAGACAGAGTATCAAATCAAGTACCAAACTCCTCTTGAATTTGACTTTCATTTTATAGAGTAAGTTTGTTCAAATTGATCAATTTACAACCAATATTTTGTGTACAAAGGAACGATCATTTTCTCCTTACCCCAAGCCACACTTGGTCAAGCAAGGAAGTTTTACTATCACTTGGATAACCCTCACAAAGGTACACCATTGAAATAATTGAATCACACTAGAACAGGTTATCGAAAATTACACAACTAAGAGTACAAACCTTATTTGAAGAGTATTTTCACACTAAAATCAGCATAGATCTCATGTAGTCTCAATGTGCAAAGTTATTTGAATATTCTGACCATGCTCTATTTATAGGAGATCAAAAAGTGCTTCATTAATACTTCCAACGGATAGAAAGTAGCTGAAAAGTCAACTAGCCGTTGGGAGTATCGGACGTCCGGTACTCCTGTTTTTTGCGTCCGACAGCAGGTAGTGAATTTGAGAAATTTTCTTCAATTCTATCGGACGTCTGGTATTGTTTTTGTGAGCGTCCGACAGCTTCCGTCGAGTTTAAAGGATTCTATCGGACGTCCGGTACTTCCTTCCGATAGCAGACAAAGAGTTTGAAAGATTCTATCGGACGTCCGATGCTTGGGTCTGATCGAGGTCAGTGAGATAGGGGGAATGTCTTATTTCCTTTGGACGTCCGGTGATGGAGTTTTTCATGCGTCCAAAGTTGCACAATAATTATCGGACGTCCGATCCTGTCTTCAGAAGCGTCCGACAGCTTTCAGCAACTTTTGTTTTTGAATTGCACTTGATCTTTGAATCTGATTGGGTTCATAACTGAAAGTATATCTTGAAGAGATATTAGTATCATCCATTTGTTTCGTAAACATCATAACCTAGGAACTAAGATCAATATTCTTGTAATGATCGAAGACAATCTAAAAGGGATTGAATTAGGTAGTTAAAAAATTGGCCAAATTGTGAGTAACTTTTTGTGTGCATGCCCTCTTTTTCTAAAAGACCACACAATGGAGCAATTGATGAGAAAGCACAAGTGCTTGTGAGTAGAAGAGATGAGCAATTTATATATCAAGACAGTAAGTAAAAGAGACAGAGTATCAAATCAAGTACCAAACACCTCTTGAATTTGACTGTCATTTTATAGAGCAAGTTTCTTCAAGTTGATCAATTTACAACAAATATTTTGTGTACAAAGGAACGATCATTTTCTCCTTACCCCAAGCCATACTTGGTCAAGTAAGAAAGTTTTACTATCACTTGGATAACCCTCATAAAGGTACACCATTGAAATAATTAAATCACACTAGAAAAGGTTATCGAAAATTACACAACTAAGAGTACAAACCTTATTTGAAGAGTATTTTTCACACTAAAGTCACTATAGATCTCATGTTGTCTCAATGTGCAAAGTTATTTGAATATTCTGACCATACTCTATTTATAGGAGATCAAGAAAGTGCTTCATTAATACTTCCAACGGATAGAAAGTAGTTGAAGAGTCAACTAGCCGTTGGGAATATCGGACGTCCGGTACTCCTGTTTTTTGCGTCCGACAGCAGGCAGTGAGTTTGAGAAATTTTCTTCAATTCTATCGGACATCCGGTATTGTCTTTGTGAGCGTCCGACAGCTTTCGTCGAGTTGAAAGGATTCTATCGGACGTCCGGTACTTCCATCCGATAGCAGACAAAGATTTTAAAAGATTCTATCGCACGTCCGATGCTTGCGTCCGATCGAAATCAGTGAGATAGGGGGAATGTCTTATTTCCTTCGGACGTCCGGTGATGGAGTTCTTCATGCGTCCGAAATTGCGCAATGATTATCGGACGTCCGATCCTGTCTTCACAAGCGTCCGACAGCATTCAGCAACTTTTGTTTTTTTCAATTGCACTTGATCTTTGAATCTGATTGGGTTCATAACTGAAAGTATATCTTGAAGAGATATTAGTATCATCCATTTGTTTCGTAAACATAAAACCCTAGGTATTAAGATTAACATTCTTGTAATGATCGAAGACAATCTAAGAGGGAGTGAATTAGGTAGTTAAAAAACTGGCCAAGTTGTGAGTAACTTTTTGTGTGCATGCTCTCTTTTTCTAAAAGACCACACAATGGAGCAATTGATGAGAAAGCACAAGTGCTTGTGAGTAGAAGAGATAACATTTTATATATCAAGACAGTAAGTAAAAGAGACAGAGTATCAAATCAAGTACCAAACTCCTCTTGAGTTTGAATATCAATTTATAGAGCAAGTTTCTTCAAATTGATCAACTTACAACCAATATTTTGTGTACAAAGGAACGATCATTTTCTCCTTACCCCAAGCCACACTTGGTCAAGCAAGGAAGTTTTACTATCACTTGGATAACACTCACAAAGGTAAAACATTGAAATAATTGAATCACACTAGAAAAGGTTAACGAAAATTACACAACTAAGAGTACAAACCTTATTTGAAGAGTATTTTTCACACTAAAATCACTATAGATCTCATGTAGTCTCAATGTGCAAAGTTATTTGAATATTCTGACCATGCTCTATTTATAGGAGATCAAGAAAGTGTTTCTTTAATACTTCCAACGGATAAAAAGTAACTGAAGAGTAAACTAGCCGTTGGGAGTATCGGACGGCCGGTGCTCCTGTTTTTGGCGTCCGACAGCAGGCAGTGAGTTTGAGAAATTTTCTTCAATTCTATCGGACGTCAGGTATTGTCTTTGTGAGCCTCCGACAGCTTTCATCGAGTTTAAAGAATTCTATCGGACGTCCGGTACTTCAGTCCGATAGCAGACAAAGAGTTTGAAAGATTCTATCAGACGTCCGATACTTGCGTCCGATCGAGGTCAGTGAGATAGGGGGAGTGTCATATTTCCTTTGGACGTCCGGTGATGGAGTTCTTCATGCGTCCGAAGTTGCGCAATAATTATGAGACGTCCGATCCTATTTTTACAAGCGTCCGACAGCTTTCAGCAACTTTTGTTTTTTCAATTGCACTTGATCTTTGAATCTGATTGGGTTCATAACTGAAAGTATATCTTGAAGAAATATTAGTATCATCCATTTGTTTCGCAAAAATCAAAACCTAGGAACTAAGATCAACATTCTTGTAATGATCGAAGGCAATCTAAGAGGGGGTGAATTAGGTAGTTAAAAAACTGGCCAAGTTGTGAGTAACTTTTTGTGTGCATGCCCTCTTTTTCTAAAAGACCATACAATGGAGCAATTGATGAGAAAACACAAGTGCTTGTAAGTAGAAGAGATGAGCAATTTATATATCAAGACATTAAGTAAAAGAGACAGAGTATCAAACCAATAACCAAACTCCTCTTGAATTTGACTGTCATTTTATAGAGCAAGTTTCTTCAAGTTGATCAATTTACAACCAATATTTTGTGTACAAAGGAAGGATCATTTTCTCCTTACCCCAAGCCATACCTGGTCAAGTAAGAAAGTTTTACTATCACTTGGATAACCCTCATAAAGGTACACCATTGAAATAATTAAATCACACTAGAAAAGGTTATCGAAAATTACACAACTAAGAGTACAAACCTTATTTGAAGAGTATTTTTCACACTAAAATCACTATAGATCTCATGTAGTATCAATGTGCAAAGTTATTTGAATATTCTGACCATACTCTATTTATAGGAGATCAAGAAAGTGCTTCATTAATACTTCCAACGGATAGAAAGTAGTTGAAGAGTCAACTAGCCGTTGGGAATATCGGACGTCCGGTACTCCTGTTTTTTGCGTCCGACAGCAGGTAGTGAGTTTGAGATATTTTCTTCAATTCTATCGGACGTCCGGTATTGTCTTTGTGAGCGTCCGACAGCTTTCGTCGAGTTTAAAGGATTCTATCGGACGTCCGGTACTTCCGTCCGATAGCAGACAAAGATTTTAAAAGATTCTATCGGACGTCCGATGCTTGCATACGATCAAAGTCAGTGAGATAGGGGGATTGTCTTATTTCCTTCGGACGTTCGGTGATGGAGTTCTTCATGCGTCCGAAATTACGCAATGATTATCGGACGTCCGATCCTGTCTTCACAAGCGTCCGACAGCTTTCAGCAACTTTTGTTTTTTCAATTGCACTTGATCTTTGAATCTGATTGGGTTAATAACTGAAAGTATATCTTGAAGAAATATTAGTATCATCCATTTGTTTCGTAAACATCAAAACCTAGGAACTAAGATCAATATTCTTGTAATGATCGAAGACAGTCTAAAAGGGATTGAATTAGGTAGTTAAAAAACTGGCCAAGTTGTGAGTAACTTTTTGTGTGCATGCCCTCTTTTTCTAAAAGACCACACAATGGAGCAATTGATGAGAAAGCACAAGTGCTTGTGAGTAGAAGAGATGAGCAATTTATATATCAAGACAATAAGTAAAAGAGACAGAGTATCAAATCAAGTACCAAACTCCTCTTGAGTTTGAATATCAATTTATAGAGCAAGTTTCTTCAAGTTGATCAACTTACAACCAATATTTTGTGTACAAAGGATCGATCATTTTCTCCTTACCCCAAGCCAAACTTGGTCAGGCAAGGAAGTTTTACTTTCACTTGGATAACCCTCACAAAGGTACACAATTGAAATAATTGAATGACACTTGAAAAGGTTATCGAAAATTACACAACTAAGAGTACAAACCTTATTTGAAGAGTATTTTTCACACTAAAATCACCATAGATCTCATGTAGTCTCAATGTGCAAAGTTATTTGAATATTCTGACCATGCTCTATTTATAGGAGATCAAGAAAGTGCTTCATTAATACTTCCAACGGATAGAAAGTAGCTGAAGAGTCCACTAGCCGTTGGGAGTATCGGACGTCCGGTACTCCTGTTTTTTGCGTCCGACAGCAGGCAGTGAGTTTGAGAAATTTTCTTCAATACTATCGGACGTCCGATATTGTCTTTGTGAGCGTCCGACAGCTTTCGTCGAGTTTAAAGGATTCTATCGGACGTCCGGTACTTCCGTCCGATAGCAGACAAAGAGTTTGAAAGATTCTATCGGACGTCCGATGCTTGCATCTGATCGAGGTCAGTGAGATAGGGGGAATGTCTTATTTCCTTTGGACGTCCGGTGATGGAGTTCTTCATGCGTCTGAAGTTGCGCAATGATTATCGGACGTCCGATCCTGTCTTCACAAGCGTCCGACAGCTTTCAGCAACTTTTGTTTTTTCAATTGCACTTGATCTTTGAATCTGATTTGCTTCATAACTGAAAGCAAATCTTGAAAAGATATTAGTATCATCCATTTGTTTCGTAAACATCAAAACCTAGGAACTAAGATCAACATTCTAGTAAGGATCGAAAACAATCTAAGAAGGGGATGAATTAGGCAGTTAAAAAACTGGCAAAGTTCTGAGTCACTTTTTGAGTGTTTATCCTCTTTTTCTAAAGGACCACACAATGAAGCAATTGATGAGAAAACACAAGTGCTTGTAAGTAGAAGAGATGAGCAATTTATATATCAAGACAGTAAGTGAAAGAGACAGAGTATCAAATCAAGTACCAAACTCCTCTTGAATTTGACTTTCATTTTATAGAGTAAGTTTGTTCAAATTGATCAATTTACAACCAATATTTTGTGTACAAAGGAACGATCATTTTCTCCTTACCCCAAGCCACACTTGGTCAAGCAAGGAAGTTTTACTATCACTTGGATAACCCTCACAAAGGTACACCATTGAAATAATTGAATCACACTAGAACAGGTTATCGAAAATTACACAACTAAGAGTACAAACCTTATTTGAAGAGTATTTTCACACTAAAATCAGCATAGATCTCATGTAGTCTCAATGTGCAAAGTTATTTGAATATTCTGACCATGCTCTATTTATAGGAGATCAAAAAGTGCTTCATTAATACTTCCAACGGATAGAAAGTAGCTGAAAAGTCAACTAGCCGTTGGGAGTATCGGACGTCCGGTACTCCTGTTTTTTGCGTCCGACAGCAGGTAGTGAATTTGAGAAATTTTCTTCAATTCTATCGGACGTCTGGTATTGTTTTTGTGAGCGTCCGACAGCTTTCGTCGAGTTTAAAGGATTCTATCGGACGTCCGGTACTTCCTTCCGATAGCAGACAAAGAGTTTGAAAGATTCTATCGGACGTCCGATGCTTGGGTCTGATCGAGGTCAGTGAGATAGGGGGAATGTCTTATTTCCTTTGGACGTCCGGTGATGGAGTTTTTCATGCGTCCAAAGTTGCACAATAATTATCGGACGTCCGATCCTGTCTTCAGAAGCGTCCGACAGCTTTCAGCAACTTTTGTTTTTGAATTGCACTTGATCTTTGAATCTGATTGGGTTCATAACTGAAAGTATATCTTGAAGAGATATTAGTATCATCCATTTGTTTCGTAAACATCATAACCTAGGAACTAAGATCAATATTCTTGTAATGATCGAAGACAATCTAAAAGGGATTGAATTAGGTAGTTAAAAAATTGGCCAAATTGTGAGTAACTTTTTGTGTGCATGCCCTCTTTTTCTAAAAGACCACACAATGGAGCAATTGATGAGAAAGCACAAGTGCTTGTGAGTAGAAGAGATGAGCAATTTATATATCAAGACAGTAAGTAAAAGAGACAGAGTATCAAATCAAGTACCAAACACCTCTTGAATTTGACTGTCATTTTATAGAGCAAGTTTCTTCAAGTTGATCAATTTACAACAAATATTTTGTGTACAAAGGAACGATCATTTTCTCCTTACCCCAAGCCATACTTGGTCAAGTAAGAAAGTTTTACTATCACTTGGATAACCCTCATAAAGGTACACCATTGAAATAATTAAATCACACTAGAAAAGGTTATCGAAAATTACACAACTAAGAGTACAAACCTTATTTGAAGAGTATTTTTCACACTAAAGTCACTATAGATCTCATGTTGTCTCAATGTGCAAAGTTATTTGAATATTCTGACCATACTCTATTTATAGGAGATCAAGAAAGTGCTTCATTAATACTTCCAACGGATAGAAAGTAGTTGAAGAGTCAACTAGCCGTTGGGAATATCGGACGTCCGGTACTCCTGTTTTTTGCGTCCGACAGCAGGCAGTGAGTTTGAGAAATTTTCTTCAATTCTATCGGACATCCGGTATTGTCTTTGTGAGCGTCCGACAGCTTTCGTCGAGTTGAAAGGATTCTATCGGACGTCCGGTACTTCCATCCGATAGCAGACAAAGATTTTAAAAGATTCTATCGCACGTCCGATGCTTGCGTCCGATCGAAATCAGTGAGATAGGGGGAATGTCTTATTTCCTTCGGACGTCCGGTGATGGAGTTCTTCATGCGTCCGAAATTGCGCAATGATTATCGGACGTCCGATCCTGTCTTCACAAGCGTCCGACAGCATTCAGCAACTTTTGTTTTTTTCAATTGCACTTGATCTTTGAATCTGATTGGGTTCATAACTGAAAGTATATCTTGAAGAGATATTAGTATCATCCATTTGTTTCGTAAACATAAAACCCTAGGTATTAAGATTAACATTCTTGTAATGATCGAAGACAATCTAAGAGGGAGTGAATTAGGTAGTTAAAAAACTGGCCAAGTTGTGAGTAACTTTTTGTGTGCATGCTCTCTTTTTCTAAAAGACCACACAATGGAGCAATTGATGAGAAAGCACAAGTGCTTGTGAGTAGAAGAGATAACATTTTATATATCAAGACAGTAAGTAAAAGAGACAGAGTATCAAATCAAGTACCAAACTCCTCTTGAGTTTGAATATCAATTTATAGAGCAAGTTTCTTCAAATTGATCAACTTACAACCAATATTTTGTGTACAAAGGAACGATCATTTTCTCCTTACCCCAAGCCACACTTGGTCAAGCAAGGAAGTTTTACTATCACTTGGATAACACTCACAAAGGTAAAACATTGAAATAATTGAATCACACTAGAAAAGGTTAACGAAAATTACACAACTAAGAGTACAAACCTTATTTGAAGAGTATTTTTCACACTAAAATCACTATAGATCTCATGTAGTCTCAATGTGCAATGTTATTTGAATATTCTGACCATGCTCTATTTATAGGAGATCAAGAAAGTGTTTCTTTAATACTTCCAACGGATAAAAAGTAACTGAAGAGTAAACTAGCCGTTGGGAGTATCGGACGGCCGGTGCTCCTGTTTTTGGCGTCCGACAGCAGGCAGTGAGTTTGAGAAATTTTCTTCAATTCTATCGGACGTCAGGTATTGTCTTTGTGAGCCTCCGACAGCTTTCATCGAGTTTAAAGAATTCTATCGGACGTCCGGTACTTCAGTCCGATAGCAGACAAAGAGTTTGAAAGATTCTATCAGACGTCCGATACTTGCGTCCGATCGAGGTCAGTGAGATAGGGGGAGTGTCATATTTCCTTTGGACGTCCGGTGATGGAGTTCTTCATGCGTCCGAAGTTGCGCAATAATTATGAGACGTCCGATCCTATTTTTACAAGCGTCCGACAGCTTTCAGCAACTTTTGTTTTTTCAATTGCACTTGATCTTTGAATCTGATTGGGTTCATAACTGAAAGTATATCTTGAAGAAATATTAGTATCATCCATTTGTTTCGCAAAAATCAAAACCTAGGAACTAAGATCAACATTCTTGTAATGATCGAAGGCAATCTAAGAGGGGGTGAATTAGGTAGTTAAAAAACTGGCCAAGTTGTGAGTAACTTTTTGTGTGCATGCCCTCTTTTTCTAAAAGACCATACAATGGAGCAATTGATGAGAAAACACAAGTGCTTGTAAGTAGAAGAGATGAGCAATTTATATATCAAGACATTAAGTAAAAGAGACAGAGTATCAAACCAATAACCAAACTCCTCTTGAATTTGACTGTCATTTTATAGAGCAAGTTTCTTCAAGTTGATCAATTTACAACCAATATTTTGTGTACAAAGGAAGGATCATTTTCTCCTTACCCCAAGCCATACCTGGTCAAGTAAGAAAGTTTTACTATCACTTGGATAACCCTCATAAAGGTACACCATTGAAATAATTAAATCACACTAGAAAAGGTTATCGAAAATTACACAACTAAGAGTACAAACCTTATTTGAAGAGTATTTTTCACACTAAAATCACTATAGATCTCATGTAGTATCAATGTGCAAAGTTATTTGAATATTCTGACCATACTCTATTTATAGGAGATCAAGAAAGTGCTTCATTAATACTTCCAACGGATAGAAAGTAGTTGAAGAGTCAACTAGCCGTTGGGAATATCGGACGTCCGGTACTCCTGTTTTTTGCGTCCGACAGCAGGTAGTGAGTTTGAGATATTTTCTTCAATTCTATCGGACGTCCGGTATTGTCTTTGTGAGCGTCCGACAGCTTTCGTCGAGTTTAAAGGATTCTATCGGACGTCCGGTACTTCCGTCCGATAGCAGACAAAGATTTTAAAAGATTCTATCGGACGTCCGATGCTTGCATACGATCAAAGTCAGTGAGATAGGGGGATTGTCTTATTTCCTTCGGACGTTCGGTGATGGAGTTCTTCATGCGTCCGAAATTACGCAATGATTATCGGACGTCCGATCCTGTCTTCACAAGCGTCCGACAGCTTTCAGCAACTTTTGTTTTTTCAATTGCACTTGATCTTTGAATCTGATTGGGTTAATAACTGAAAGTATATCTTGAAGAAATATTAGTATCATCCATTTGTTTCGTAAACATCAAAACCTAGGAACTAAGATCAATATTCTTGTAATGATCGAAGACAGTCTAAAAGGGATTGAATTAGGTAGTTAAAAAACTGGCCAAGTTGTGAGTAACTTTTTGTGTGCATGCCCTCTTTTTCTAAAAGACCACACAATGGAGCAATTGATGAGAAAGCACAAGTGCTTGTGAGTAGAAGAGATGAGCAATTTATATATCAAGACAATAAGTAAAAGAGACAGAGTATCAAATCAAGTACCAAACTCCTCTTGAGTTTGAATATCAATTTATAGAGCAAGTTTCTTCAAGTTGATCAACTTACAACCAATATTTTGTGTACAAAGGATCGATCATTTTCTCCTTACCCCAAGCCACACTTGGTCAGGCAAGGAAGTTTTACTTTCACTTGGATAACCCTCACAAAGGTACACAATTGAAATAATTGAATGACACTTGAAAAGGTTATCGAAAATTACACAACTAAGAGTACAAACCTTATTTGAAGAGTATTTTTCACACTAAAATCACCATAGATCTCATGTAGTCTCAATGTGCAAAGTTATTTGAATATTCTGACCATGCTCTATTTATAGGAGATCAAGAAAGTGCTTCATTAATACTTCCAACGGATAGAAAGTAGCTGAAGAGTCCACTAGCCGTTGGGAGTATCGGACGTCCGGTACTCCTGTTTTTTGCGTCCGACAGCAGGCAGTGAGTTTGAGAAATTTTCTTCAATACTATCGGACGTCCGATATTGTCTTTGTGAGCGTCCGACAGCTTTCGTCGAGTTTAAAGGATTCTATCGGACGTCCGGTACTTCCGTCCGATAGCAGACAAAGAGTTTGAAAGATTCTATCGGACGTCCGATGCTTGCATCTGATCGAGGTCAGTGGGATAGGGGGAATGTCTTATTTCCTTTGGACGTCCGGTGATGGAGTTCTTCATGCGTCTGAAGTTGCGCAATGATTATCGGACGTCCGATCCTGTCTTCACAAGCGTCCGACAGCTTTCAGCAACTTTTGTTTTTTCAATTGCACTTGATCTTTGAATCTGATTTGCTTCATAACTGAAAGAAAATCTTGAAAAGATATTAGTATCATCCATTTGTTTCGTAAACATCAAAACCTAGGAACTAAGATCAACATTCTAGTAAGGATCGAAAACAATCTAAGAAGGGGATGAATTAGGCAGTTAAAAAACTGGCAAAGTTCTGAGTCACTTTTTGAGTGTTTATCCTCTTTTTCTAAAGGACCACACAATGAAGCAATTGATGAGAAAACACAAGTGCTTGTAAGTAGAAGAGATGAGCAATTTATATATCAAGACAGTAAGTGAAAGAGACAGAGTATCAAATCAAGTACCAAACTCCTCTTGAATTTGACTTTCATTTTATAGAGTAAGTTTGTTCAAATTGATCAATTTACAACCAATATTTTGTGTACAAAGGAACGATCATTTTCTCCTTACCCCAAGCCACACTTGGTCAAGCAAGGAAGTTTTACTATCACTTGGATAACCCTCACAAAGGTACACCATTGAAATAATTGAATCACACTAGAACAGGTTATCGAAAATTACACAACTAAGAGTACAAACCTTATTTGAAGAGTATTTTCACACTAAAATCAGCATAGATCTCATGTAGTCTCAATGTGCAAAGTTATTTGAATATTCTGACCATGCTCTATTTATAGGAGATCAAAAAGTGCTTCATTAATACTTCCAACGGATAGAAAGTAGCTGAAAAGTCAACTAGCCGTTGGGAGTATCGGACGTCCGGTACTCCTGTTTTTTGCGTCCGACAGCAGGTAGTGAATTTGAGAAATTTTCTTCAATTCTATCGGACGTCTGGTATTGTTTTTGTGAGCGTCCGACAGCTTCCGTCGAGTTTAAAGGATTCTATCGGACGTCCGGTACTTCCTTCCGATAGCAGACAAAGAGTTTGAAAGATTCTATCGGACGTCCGATGCTTGGGTCTGATCGAGGTCAGTGAGATAGGGGGAATGTCTTATTTCCTTTGGACGTCCGGTGATGGAGTTTTTCATGCGTCCAAAGTTGCACAATAATTATCGGACGTCCGATCCTGTCTTCAGAAGCGTCCGACAGCTTTCAGCAACTTTTGTTTTTGAATTGCACTTGATCTTTGAATCTGATTGGGTTCATAACTGAAAGTATATCTTGAAGAGATATTAGTATCATCCATTTGTTTCGTAAACATCATAACCTAGGAACTAAGATCAATATTCTTGTAATGATCGAAGACAATCTAAAAGGGATTGAATTAGGTAGTTAAAAAATTGGCCAAATTGTGAGTAACTTTTTGTGTGCATGCCCTCTTTTTCTAAAAGACCACACAATGGAGCAATTGATGAGAAAGCACAAGTGCTTGTGAGTAGAAGAGATGAGCAATTTATATATCAAGACAGTAAGTAAAAGAGACAGAGTATCAAATCAAGTACCAAACACCTCTTCAATTTGACTGTCATTTTATAGAGCAAGTTTCTTCAAGTTGATCAATTTACAACAAATATTTTGTGTACAAAGGAACGATCATTTTCTCCTTACCCCAAGCCATACTTGGTCAAGTAAGAAAGTTTTACTATCACTTGGATAACCCTCATAAAGGTACACCATTGAAATAATTAAATCACACTAGAAAAGGTTATCGAAAATTACACAACTAAGAGTACAAACCTTATTTGAAGAGTATTTTTCACACTAAAGTCACTATAGATCTCATGTTGTCTCAATGTGCAAAGTTATTTGAATATTCTGACCATACTCTATTTATAGGAGATCAAGAAAGTGCTTCATTAATACTTCCAACGGATAGAAAGTAGTTGAAAAGTCAACTAGCCGTTGGGAATATCGGACGTCCGGTACTCCTATTTTTGGCGTCCGACAGCAGGCAGTGAGTTTGAGAAATTTTCTTCAATTCTATCGGACGTCAGGTATTGTCTTTGTGAGCCTCCGACAGCTTTCATCGAGTTTAAAGAATTCTATCGGACGTCCGGTACTTCAGTCCGATAGCAGACAAAGAGTTTGAAAGATTCTATCAGACGTCCGATACTTGCGTCCGATCGAGGTCAGTGAGATAGGGGGAGTGTCATATTTCCTTTGGACGTCCGGTGATGGAGTTCTTCATGCGTCCGAAGTTGCGCAATAATTATGAGACGTCCGATCCTATTTTTACAAGCGTCCGACAGCTTTCAGCAACTTTTGTTTTTTCAATTGCACTTGATCTTTGAATCTGATTGGGTTCATAACTGAAAGTATATCTTGAAGAAATATTAGTATCATCCATTTGTTTCGCAAAAATCAAAACCTAGGAACTAAGATCAACATTCTTGTAATGATCGAAGGCAATCTAAGAGGGGGTGGACCATACAATGGAGCAATTGATGAGAAAACACAAGTGCTTGTAAGTAGAAGAGATGAGCAATTTATATATCAAGACATTAAGTAAAAGAGACAGAGTATCAAACCAATAACCAAACTCCTCTTGAATTTGACTGTCATTTTATAGAGCAAGTTTCTTCAAGTTGATCAATTTACAACCAATATTTTGTGTACAAAGGAAGGATCATTTTCTCCTTACCCCAAGCCATACCTGGTCAAGTAAGAAAGTTTTACTATCACTTGGATAACCCTCATAAAGGTACACCATTGAAATAATTAAATCACACTAGAAAAGGTTATCGAAAATTACACAACTAAGAGTACAAACCTTATTTGAAGAGTATTTTTCACACTAAAATCACTATAGATCTCATGTAGTATCAATGTGCAAAGTTATTTGAATATTCTGACCATACTCTATTTATAGGAGATCAAGAAAGTGCTTCATTAATACTTCCAACGGATAGAAAGTAGTTGAAGAGTCAACTAGCCGTTGGGAATATCGGACGTCCGGTACTCCTGTTTTTTGCGTCCGACAGCAGGTAGTGAGTTTGAGATATTTTCTTCAATTCTATCGGACGTCCGGTATTGTCTTTGTGAGCGTCCGACAGCTTTCGTCGAGTTTAAAGGATTCTATCGGACGTCCGGTACTTCCGTCCGATAGCAGACAAAGATTTTAAAAGATTCTATCGGACGTCCGATGCTTGCATACGATCAAAGTCAGTGAGATAGGGGGATTGTCTTATTTCCTTCGGACGTTCGGTGATGGAGTTCTTCATGCGTCCGAAATTACGCAATGATTATCGGACGTCCGATCCTGTCTTCACAAGCGTCCGACAGCTTTCAGCAACTTTTGTTTTTTCAATTGCACTTGATCTTTGAATCTGATTGGGTTAATAACTGAAAGTATATCTTGAAGAAATATTAGTATCATCCATTTGTTTCGTAAACATCAAAACCTAGGAACTAAGATCAATATTCTTGTAATGATCGAAGACAGTCTAAAAGGGATTGAATTAGGTAGTTAAAAAACTGGCCAAGTTGTGAGTAACTTTTTGTGTGCATGCCCTCTTTTTCTAAAAGACCACACAATGGAGCAATTGATGAGAAAGCACAAGTGCTTGTGAGTAGAAGAGATGAGCAATTTATATATCAAGACAATAAGTAAAAGAGACAGAGTATCAAATCAAGTACCAAACTCCTCTTGAGTTTGAATATCAATTTATAGAGCAAGTTTCTTCAAGTTGATCAACTTACAACCAATATTTTGTGTACAAAGGATCGATCATTTTCTCCTTACCCCAAGCCAAACTTGGTCAGGCAAGGAAGTTTTACTTTCACTTGGATAACCCTCACAAAGGTACACAATTGAAATAATTGAATGACACTTGAAAAGGTTATCGAAAATTACACAACTAAGAGTACAAACCTTATTTGAAGAGTATTTTTCACACTAAAATCACCATAGATCTCATGTAGTCTCAATGTGCAAAGTTATTTGAATATTCTGACCATGCTCTATTTATAGGAGATCAAGAAAGTGCTTCATTAATACTTCCAACGGATAGAAAGTAGCTGAAGAGTCCACTAGCCGTTGGGAGTATCGGACGTCCGGTACTCCTGTTTTTTGCGTCCGACAGCAGGCAGTGAGTTTGAGAAATTTTCTTCAATACTATCGGACGTCCGATATTGTCTTTGTGAGCGTCCGACAGCTTTCGTCGAGTTTAAAGGATTCTATCGGACGTCCGGTACTTCCGTCCGATAGCAGACAAAGAGTTTGAAAGATTCTATCGGACGTCCGATGCTTGCGTCTGATCGAGGTCAGTGAGATAGGGTGAATGTCTTATTTCCTTTGGACGTCCGGTGATGGAGTTCTTCATGCGTCTGAAGTTGCGCAATGATTATCGGACGTCCGATCCTGTCTTCACAAGCGTCCGACAGCTTTCAGAAACTTTTGTTTTTTCAATTGCACTTGATCTTTGAATCTGATTTGCTTCATAACTGAAAGCAAATCTTGAAAAGATATTAGTATCATCCATTTGTTTCGTAAACATCAAAACCTAGGAACTAAGATCAACATTCTAGTAAGGATCGAAAACAATCTAAGAAGGGGATGAATTAGGCAGTTAAAAAACTGGCAAAGTTCTGAGTCACTTTTTGAGTGTTTATCCTCTTTTTCTAAAGGACCACACAATGAAACAATTGATGAGAAAACACAAGTGCTTGTAAGTAGAAGAGATGAGCAATTTATATATCAAGACAGTAAGTGAAAGAGACAGAGTATCAAATCAAGTACCAAACTCCTCTTGAATTTGACTTTCATTTTATAGAGTAAGTTTGTTCAAATTGATCAATTTACAACCAATATTTTGTGTACAAAGGAACGATCATTTTCTCCTTACCCCAAGCCACACTTGGTCAAGCAAGGAAGTTTTACTATCACTTGGATAACCCTCACAAAGGTACACCATTGAAATAATTGAATCACACTAGAACAGGTTATCGAAAATTACACAACTAAGAGTACAAACCTTATTTGAAGAGTATTTTCACACTAAAATCAGCATAGATCTCATGTAGTCTCAATGTGCAAAGTTATTTGAATATTCTGACCATGCTCTATTTATAGGAGATCAAAAAGTGCTTCATTAATACTTCCAACGGATAGAAAGTAGCTGAAAAGTCAACTAGCCGTTGGGAGTATCGGACGTCCGGTACTCCTGTTTTTTGCGTCCGACAGCAGGTAGTGAATTTGAGAAATTTTCTTCAATTCTATCGGACGTCTGGTATTGTTTTTGTGAGCGTCCGACAGCTTTCGTCGAGTTTAAAGGATTCTATCGGACGTCCGGTACTTCCTTCCGATAGCAGACAAAGAGTTTGAAAGATTCTATCGGACGTCCGATGCTTGGGTCTGATCGAGGTCAGTGAGATAGGGGGAATGTCTTATTTCCTTTGGACGTCCGGTGATGGAGTTTTTCATGCGTCCAAAGTTGCACAATAATTATCGGACGTCCGATCCTGTCTTCAGAAGCGTCCGACAGCTTTCAGCAACTTTTGTTTTTGAATTGCACTTGATCTTTGAATCTGATTGGGTTCATAACTGAAAGTATATCTTGAAGAGATATTAGTATCATCCATTTGTTTCGTAAACATCATAACCTAGGAACTAAGATCAATATTCTTGTAATGATCGAAGACAATCTAAAAGGGATTGAATTAGGTAGTTAAAAAATTGGCCAAATTGTGAGTAACTTTTTGTGTGCATGCCCTCTTTTTCTAAAAGACCACACAATGGAGCAATTGATGAGAAAGCACAAGTGCTTGTGAGTAGAAGAGATGAGCAATTTATATATCAAGACAGTAAGTAAAAGAGACAGAGTATCAAATCAAGTACCAAACACCTCTTGAATTTGACTGTCATTTTATAGAGCAAGTTTCTTCAAGTTGATCAATTTACAACAAATATTTTGTGTACAAAGGAACGATCATTTTCTCCTTACCCCAAGCCATACTTGGTCAAGTAAGAAAGTTTTACTATCACTTGGATAACCCTCATAAAGGTACACCATTGAAATAATTAAATCACACTAGAAAAGGTTATCGAAAATTACACAACTAAGAGTACAAACCTTATTTGAAGAGTATTTTTCACACTAAAGTCACTATAGATCTCATGTTGTCTCAATGTGCAAAGTTATTTGAATATTCTGACCATACTCTATTTATAGGAGATCAAGAAAGTGCTTCATTAATACTTCCAACGGATAGAAAGTAGTTGAAGAGTCAACTAGCCGTTGGGAATATCGGACGTCCGGTACTCCTGTTTTTTGCGTCCGACAGCAGGCAGTGAGTTTGAGAAATTTTCTTCAATTCTATCGGACATCCGGTATTGTCTTTGTGAGCGTCCGACAGCTTTCGTCGAGTTGAAAGGATTCTATCGGACGTCCGGTACTTCCATCCGATAGCAGACAAAGATTTTAAAAGATTCTATCGCACGTCCGATGCTTGCGTCCGATCGAAATCAGTGAGATAGGGGGAATGTCTTATTTCCTTCGGACGTCCGGTGATGGAGTTCTTCATGCGTCCGAAATTGCGCAATGATTATCGGACGTCCGATCCTGTCTTCACAAGCGTCCGACAGCATTCAGCAACTTTTGTTTTTTTCAATTGCACTTGATCTTTGAATCTGATTGGGTTCATAACTGAAAGTATATCTTGAAGAGATATTAGTATCATCCATTTGTTTCGTAAACATAAAACCCTAGGTATTAAGATTAACATTCTTGTAATGATCGAAGACAATCTAAGAGGGAGTGAATTAGGTAGTTAAAAAACTGGCCAAGTTGTGAGTAACTTTTTGTGTGCATGCTCTCTTTTTCTAAAAGACCACACAATGGAGCAATTGATGAGAAAGCACAAGTGCTTGTGAGTAGAAGAGATAACATTTTATATATCAAGACAGTAAGTAAAAGAGACAGAGTATCAAATCAAGTACCAAACTCCTCTTGAGTTTGAATATCACTTTATAGAGCAAGTTTCTTCAAATTGATCAACTTACAACCAATATTTTGTGTACAAAGGAACGATCATTTTCTCCTTACCCCAAGCCACACTTGGTCAAGCAAGGAAGTTTTACTATCACTTGGATAACACTCACAAAGGTAAAACATTGAAATAATTGAATCACACTAGAAAAGGTTAACGAAAATTACACAACTAAGAGTACAAACCTTATTTGAAGAGTATTTTTCACACTAAAATCACTATAGATCTCATGTAGTCTCAATGTGCAAAGTTATTTGAATATTCTGACCATGCTCTATTTATAGGAGATCAAGAAAGTGTTTCTTTAATACTTCCAACGGATAAAAAGTAACTGAAGAGTAAACTAGCCGTTGGGAGTATCGGACGGCCGGTGCTCCTGTTTTTGGCGTCCGACAGCAGGCAGTGAGTTTGAGAAATTTTCTTCAATTCTATCGGACGTCAGGTATTGTCTTTGTGAGCCTCCGACAGCTTTCATCGAGTTTAAAGAATTCTATCGGACGTCCGGTACTTCAGTCCGATAGCAGACAAAGAGTTTGAAAGATTCTATCAGACGTCCGATACTTGCGTCCGATCGAGGTCAGTGAGATAGGGGGAGTGTCATATTTCCTTTGGACGTCCGGTGATGGAGTTCTTCATGCGTCCGAAGTTGCGCAATAATTATGAGACGTCCGATCCTATTTTTACAAGCGTCCGACAGCTTTCAGCAACTTTAGTTTTTTCAATTGCACTTGATCTTTGAATCTGATTGGGTTCATAACTGAAAGTATATCTTGAAGAAATATTAGTATCATCCATTTGTTTCGCAAAAATCAAAACCTAGGAACTAAGATCAACATTCTTGTAATGATCGAAGGCAATCTAAGAGGGGGTGAATTAGGTAGTTAAAAAACTGGCCAAGTTGTGAGTAACTTTTTGTGTGCATGCCCTCTTTTTCTAAAAGACCATACAATGGAGCAATTGATGAGAAAACACAAGTGCTTGTAAGTAGAAGAGATGAGCAATTTATATATCAAGACATTAAGTAAAAGAGACAGAGTATCAAACCAATAACCAAACTCCTCTTGAATTTGACTGTCATTTTATAGAGCAAGTTTCTTCAAGTTGATCAATTTACAACCAATATTTTGTGTACAAAGGAAGGATCATTTTCTCCTTACCCCAAGCCATACTTGGTCAAGTAAGAAAGTTTTACTATCACTTGGATAACCCTCATAAAGGTACACCATTGAAATAATTAAATCACACTAGAAAAGGTTATCGAAAATTACACAACTAAGAGTACAAACCTTATTTGAAGAGTATTTTTCACACTAAAATCACTATAGATCTCATGTAGTCTCAATGTGCAAAGTTATTTGAATATTCTGACCATACTCTATTTATAGGAGATCAAGAAAGTGCTTCATTAATACTTCCAACGGATAGAAAGTAGTTGAAGAGTCAACTAGCCGTTGGGAATATCGGACGTCCGGTACTCCTGTTTTTTGCGTCCGACAGCAGGTAGTGAGTTTGAGATATTTTCTTCAATTCTATCGGACGTCCGGTATTGTCTTTGTGAGCGTCCGACAGCTTTCGTCGAGTTTAAAGGATTCTATCGGACGTCCGGTACTTCCGTCCGATAGCAGACAAAGATTTTAAAAGATTCTATCGGACGTCCGATGCTTGCATACGATCAAAGTCAGTGAGATAGGGGGATTGTCTTATTTCCTTCGGACGTTCGGTGATGGAGTTCTTCATGCGTCCGAAATTACGCAATGATTATCGGACGTCCGATCCTGTCTTCACAAGCGTCCGACAGCTTTCAGCAACTTTTGTTTTTTCAATTGCACTTGATCTTTGAATCTGATTGGGTTAATAACTGAAAGTATATCTTGAAGAAATATTAGTATCATCCATTTGTTTCGTAAACATCAAAACCTAGGAACTAAGATCAATATTCTTGTAATGATCGAAGACAGTCTAAAAGGGATTGAATTAGGTAGTTAAAAAACTGGCCAAGTTGTGAGTAACTTTTTGTGTGCATGCCCTCTTTTTCTAAAAGACCACACAATGGAGCAATTGATGAGAAAGCACAAGTGCTTGTGAGTAGAAGAGATGAGCAATTTATATATCAAGACAATAAGTAAAAGAGACAGAGTATCAAATCAAGTACCAAACTCCTCTTGAGTTTGAATATCAATTTATAGAGCAAGTTTCTTCAAGTTGATCAACTTACAACCAATATTTTGTGTACAAAGGATCGATCATTTTCTCCTTACCCCAAGCCAAACTTGGTCAGGCAAGGAAGTTTTACTTTCACTTGGATAACCCTCACAAAGGTACACAATTGAAATAATTGAATGACACTTGAAAAGGTTATCGAAAATTACACAACTAAGAGTACAAACCTTATTTGAAGAGTATTTTTCACACTAAAATCACCATAGATCTCATGTAGTCTCAATGTGCAAAGTTATTTGAATATTCTGACCATGCTCTATTTATAGGAGATCAAGAAAGTGCTTCATTAATACTTCCAACGGATAGAAAGTAGCTGAAGAGTCCACTAGCCGTTGGGAGTATCGGACGTCCGGTACTCCTGTTTTTTGCGTCCGACAGCAGGCAGTGAGTTTGAGAAATTTTCTTCAATACTATCGGACGTCCGATATTGTCTTTGTGAGCGTCCGACAGCTTTCGTCGAGTTTAAAGGATTCTATCGGACGTCCGGTACTTCCGTCCGATAGCAGACAAAGAGTTTGAAAGATTCTATCGGACGTCCGATGCTTGCATCTGATCGAGGTCAGTGAGATAGGGGGAATGTCTTATTTCCTTTGGACGTCCGGTGATGGAGTTCTTCATGCGTCTGAAGTTGCGCAATGATTATCGGACGTCCGATCCTGTCTTCACAAGCGTCCGACAGCTTTCAGCAACTTTTGTTTTTTCAATTGCACTTGATCTTTGAATCTGATTTGCTTCATAACTGAAAGCAAATCTTGAAAAGATATTAGTATCATCCATTTGTTTCGTAAACATCAAAACCTAGGAACTAAGATCAACATTCTAGTAAGGATCGAAAACAATCTAAGAAGGGGATGAATTAGGCAGTTAAAAAACTGGCAAAGTTCTGAGTCACTTTTTGAGTGTTTATCCTCTTTTTCTAAAGGACCACACAATGAAGCAATTGATGAGAAAACACAAGTGCTTGTAAGTAGAAGAGATGAGCAATTTATATATCAAGACAGTAAGTGAAAGAGACAGAGTATCAAATCAAGTACCAAACTCCTCTTGAATTTGACTTTCATTTTATAGAGTAAGTTTGTTCAAATTGATCAATTTACAACCAATATTTTGTGTACAAAGGAACGATCATTTTCTCCTTACCCCAAGCCACACTTGGTCAAGCAAGGAAGTTTTACTATCACTTGGATAACCCTCACAAAGGTACACCATTGAAATAATTGAATCACACTAGAACAGGTTATCGAAAATTACACAACTAAGAGTACAAACCTTATTTGAAGAGTATTTTCACACTAAAATCAGCATAGATCTCATGTAGTCTCAATGTGCAAAGTTATTTGAATATTCTGACCATGCTCTATTTATAGGAGATCAAAAAGTGCTTCATTAATACTTCCAACGGATAGAAAGTAGCTGAAAAGTCAACTAGCCGTTGGGAGTATCGGACGTCCGGTACTCCTGTTTTTTGCGTCCGACAGCAGGTAGTGAATTTGAGAAATTTTCTTCAATTCTATCGGACGTCTGGTATTGTTTTTGTGAGCGTCCGACAGCTTTCGTCGAGTTTAAAGGATTCTATCGGACGTCCGGTACTTCCTTCCGATAGCAGACAAAGAGTTTGAAAGATTCTATCGGACGTCCGATGCTTGGGTCTGATCGAGGTCAGTGAGATAGGGGGAATGTCTTATTTCCTTTGGACGTCCGGTGATGGAGTTTTTCATGCGTCCAAAGTTGCACAATAATTATCGGACGTCCGATCCTGTCTTCAGAAGCGTCCGACAGCTTTCAGCAACTTTTGTTTTTGAATTGCACTTGATCTTTGAATCTGATTGGGTTCATAACTGAAAGTATATCTTGAAGAGATATTAGTATCATCCATTTGTTTCGTAAACATCATAACCTAGGAACTAAGATCAATATTCTTGTAATGATCGAAGACAATCTAAAAGGGATTGAATTAGGTAGTTAAAAAATTGGCCAAATTGTGAGTAACTTTTTGTGTGCATGCCCTCTTTTTCTAAAAGACCACACAATGGAGCAATTGATGAGAAAGCACAAGTGCTTGTGAGTAGAAGAGATGAGCAATTTATATATCAAGACAGTAAGTAAAAGAGACAGAGTATCAAATCAAGTACCAAACACCTCTTGAATTTGACTGTCATTTTATAGAGCAAGTTTCTTCAAGTTGATCAATTTACAACAAATATTTTGTGTACAAAGGAACGATCATTTTCTCCTTACCCCAAGCCATACTTGGTCAAGTAAGAAAGTTTTACTATCACTTGGATAACCCTCATAAAGGTACACCATTGAAATAATTAAATCACACTAGAAAAGGTTATCGAAAATTACACAACTAAGAGTACAAACCTTATTTGAAGAGTATTTTTCACACTAAAGTCACTATAGATCTCATGTTGTCTCAATGTGCAAAGTTATTTGAATATTCTGACCATACTCTATTTATAGGAGATCAAGAAAGTGCTTCATTAATACTTCCAACGGATAGAAAGTAGTTGAAGAGTCAACTAGCCGTTGGGAATATCGGACGTCCGGTACTCCTGTTTTTTGCGTCCGACAGCAGGCAGTGAGTTTGAGAAATTTTCTTCAATTCTATCGGACATCCGGTATTGTCTTTGTGAGCGTCCGACAGCTTTCGTCGAGTTGAAAGGATTCTATCGGACGTCCGGTACTTCCATCCGATAGCAGACAAAGATTTTAAAAGATTCTATCGCACGTCCGATGCTTGCGTCCGATCGAAATCAGTGAGATAGGGGGAATGTCTTATTTCCTTCGGACGTCCGGTGATGGAGTTCTTCATGCGTCCGAAATTGCGCAATGATTATCGGACGTCCGATCCTGTCTTCACAAGCGTCCGACAGCATTCAGCAACTTTTGTTTTTTTCAATTGCACTTGATCTTTGAATCTGATTGGGTTCATAACTGAAAGTATATCTTGAAGAGATATTAGTATCATCCATTTGTTTCGTAAACATAAAACCCTAGGTATTAAGATTAACATTCTTGTAATGATCGAAGACAATCTAAGAGGGAGTGAATTAGGTAGTTAAAAAACTGGCCAAGTTGTGAGTAACTTTTTGTGTGCATGCTCTCTTTTTCTAAAAGACCACACAATGGAGCAATTGATGAGAAAGCACAAGTGCTTGTGAGTAGAAGAGATAACATTTTATATATCAAGACAGTAAGTAAAAGAGACAGAGTATCAAATCAAGTACCAAACTCCTCTTGAGTTTGAATATCACTTTATAGAGCAAGTTTCTTCAAATTGATCAACTTACAACCAATATTTTGTGTACAAAGGAACGATCATTTTCTCCTTACCCCAAGCCACACTTGGTCAAGCAAGGAAGTTTTACTATCACTTGGATAACACTCACAAAGGTAAAACATTGAAATAATTGAATCACACTAGAAAAGGTTAACGAAAATTACACAACTAAGAGTACAAACCTTATTTGAAGAGTATTTTTCACACTAAAATCACTATAGATCTCATGTAGTCTCAATGTGCAAAGTTATTTGAATATTCTGACCATGCTCTATTTATAGGAGATCAAGAAAGTGTTTCTTTAATACTTCCAACGGATAAAAAGTAACTGAAGAGTAAACTAGCCGTTGGGAGTATCGGACGGCCGGTGCTCCTGTTTTTGGCGTCCGACAGCAGGCAGTGAGTTTGAGAAATTTTCTTCAATTCTATCGGACGTCAGGTATTGTCTTTGTGAGCCTCCGACAGCTTTCATCGAGTTTAAAGAATTCTATCGGACGTCCGGTACTTCAGTCCGATAGCAGACAAAGAGTTTGAAAGATTCTATCAGACGTCCGATACTTGCGTAGGCAGTGAGTTTGAGAAATTTTCTTCAATTCTATCGGACATCCGGTATTGTCTTTGTGAGCGTCCGACAGCTTTCGTCGAGTTGAAAGGATTCTATCGGACGTCCGGTACTTCCATCCGATAGCAGACAAAGATTTTAAAAGATTCTATCGCACGTCCGATGCTTGCGTCCGATCGAAATCAGTGAGATAGGGGGAATGTCTTATTTCCTTCGGACGTCCGGTGATGGAGTTCTTCATGCGTCCGAAATTGCGCAATGATTATCGGACGTCCGATCCTGTCTTCACAAGCGTCCGACAGCATTCAGCAACTTTTGTTTTTTTCAATTGCACTTGATCTTTGAATCTGATTGGGTTCATAACTGAAAGTATATCTTGAAGAGATATTAGTATCATCCATTTGTTTCGTAAACATAAAACCCTAGGTATTAAGATTAACATTCTTGTAATGATCGAAGACAATCTAAGAGGGAGTGAATTAGGTAGTTAAAAAACTGGCCAAGTTGTGAGTAACTTTTTGTGTGCATGCTCTCTTTTTCTAAAAGACCACACAATGGAGCAATTGATGAGAAAGCACAAGTGCTTGTGAGTAGAAGAGATAACATTTTATATATCAAGACAGTAAGTAAAAGAGACAGAGTATCAAATCAAGTACCAAACTCCTCTTGAGTTTGAATATCACTTTATAGAGCAAGTTTCTTCAAATTGATCAACTTACAACCAATATTTTGTGTACAAAGGAACGATCATTTTCTCCTTACCCCAAGCCACACTTGGTCAAGCAAGGAAGTTTTACTATCACTTGGATAACACTCACAAAGGTAAAACATTGAAATAATTGAATCACACTAGAAAAGGTTAACGAAAATTACACAACTAAGAGTACAAACCTTATTTGAAGAGTATTTTTCACACTAAAATCACTATAGATCTCATGTAGTCTCAATGTGCAAAGTTATTTGAATATTCTGACCATGCTCTATTTATAGGAGATCAAGAAAGTGTTTCTTTAATACTTCCAACGGATAAAAAGTAACTGAAGAGTAAACTAGCCGTTGGGAGTATCGGACGGCCGGTGCTCCTGTTTTTGGCGTCCGACAGCAGGCAGTGAGTTTGAGAAATTTTCTTCAATTCTATCGGACGTCAGGTATTGTCTTTGTGAGCCTCCGACAGCTTTCATCGAGTTTAAAGAATTCTATCGGACGTCCGGTACTTCAGTCCGATAGCAGACAAAGAGTTTGAAAGATTCTATCAGACGTCCGATACTTGCGTCCGATCGAGGTCAGTGAGATAGGGGGAGTGTCATATTTCCTTTGGACGTCCGGTGATGGAGTTCTTCATGCGTCCGAAGTTGCGCAATAATTATGAGACGTCCGATCCTATTTTTACAAGCGTCCGACAGCTTTCAGCAACTTTTGTTTTTTCAATTGCACTTGATCTTTGAATCTGATTGGGTTCATAACTGAAAGTATATCTTGAAGAAATATTAGTATCATCCATTTGTTTCGCAAAAATCAAAACCTAGGAACTAAGATCAACATTCTTGTAATGATCGAAGGCAATCTAAGAGGGGGTGAATTAGGTAGTTAAAAAACTGGCCAAGTTGTGAGTAACTTTTTGTGTGCATGCCCTCTTTTTCTAAAAGACCATACAATGGAGCAATTGATGAGAAAACACAAGTGCTTGTAAGTAGAAGAGATGAGCAATTTATATATCAAGACATTAAGTAAAAGAGACAGAGTATCAAACCAATAACCAAACTCCTCTTGAATTTGACTGTCATTTTATAGAGCAAGTTTCTTCAAGTTGATCAATTTACAACCAATATTTTGTGTACAAAGGAAGGATCATTTTCTCCTTACCCCAAGCCATACTTGGTCAAGTAAGAAAGTTTTACTATCACTTGGATAACCCTCATAAAGGTACACCATTGAAATAATTAAATCACACTAGAAAAGGTTATCGAAAATTACACAACTAAGAGTACAAACCTTATTTGAAGAGTATTTTTCACACTAAAATCACTATAGATCTCATGTAGTCTCAATGTGCAAAGTTATTTGAATATTCTGACCATACTCTATTTATAGGAGATCAAGAAAGTGCTTCATTAATACTTCCAACGGATAGAAAGTAGTTGAAGAGTCAACTAGCCGTTGGGAATATCGGACGTCCGGTACTCCTGTTTTTTGCGTCCGACAGCAGGTAGTGAGTTTGAGATATTTTCTTCAATTCTATCGGACGTCCGGTATTGTCTTTGTGAGCGTCCGACAGCTTTCGTCGAGTTTAAAGGATTCTATCGGACGTCCGGTACTTCCGTCCGATAGCAGACAAAGATTTTAAAAGATTCTATCGGACGTCCGATGCTTGCATACGATCAAAGTCAGTGAGATAGGGGGATTGTCTTATTTCCTTCGGACGTTCGGTGATGGAGTTCTTCATGCGTCCGAAATTACGCAATGATTATCGGACGTCCGATCCTGTCTTCACAAGCGTCCGACAGCTTTCAGCAACTTTTGTTTTTTCAATTGCACTTGATCTTTGAATCTGATTGGGTTAATAACTGAAAGTATATCTTGAAGAAATATTAGTATCATCCATTTGTTTCGTAAACATCAAAACCTAGGAACTAAGATCAATATTCTTGTAATGATCGAAGACAGTCTAAAAGGGATTGAATTAGGTAGTTAAAAAACTGGCCAAGTTGTGAGTAACTTTTTGTGTGCATGCCCTCTTTTTCTAAAAGACCACACAATGGAGCAATTGATGAGAAAGCACAAGTGCTTGTGAGTAGAAGAGATGAGCAATTTATATATCAAGACAATAAGTAAAAGAGACAGAGTATCAAATCAAGTACCAAACTCCTCTTGAGTTTGAATATCAATTTATAGAGCAAGTTTCTTCAAGTTGATCAACTTACAACCAATATTTTGTGTACAAAGGATCGATCATTTTCTCCTTACCCCAAGCCAAACTTGGTCAGGCAAGGAAGTTTTACTTTCACTTGGATAACCCTCACAAAGGTACACAATTGAAATAATTGAATGACACTTGAAAAGGTTATCGAAAATTACACAACTAAGAGTACAAACCTTATTTGAAGAGTATTTTTCACACTAAAATCACCATAGATCTCATGTAGTCTCAATGTGCAAAGTTATTTGAATATTCTGACCATGCTCTATTTATAGGAGATCAAGAAAGTGCTTCATTAATACTTCCAACGGATAGAAAGTAGCTGAAGAGTCCACTAGCCGTTGGGAGTATCGGACGTCCGGTACTCCTGTTTTTTGCGTCCGACAGCAGGCAGTGAGTTTGAGAAATTTTCTTCAATACTATCGGACGTCCGATATTGTCTTTGTGAGCGTCCGACAGCTTTCGTCGAGTTTAAAGGATTCTATCGGACGTCCGGTACTTCCGTCCGATAGCAGACAAAGAGTTTGAAAGATTCTATCGGACGTCCGATGCTTGCATCTGATCGAGGTCAGTGAGATAGGGGGAATGTCTTATTTCCTTTGGACGTCCGGTGATGGAGTTCTTCATGCGTCTGAAGTTGCGCAATGATTATCGGACGTCCGATCCTGTCTTCACAAGCGTCCGACAGCTTTCAGCAACTTTTGTTTTTTCAATTGCACTTGATCTTTGAATCTGATTTGCTTCATAACTGAAAGCAAATCTTGAAAAGATATTAGTATCATCCATTTGTTTCGTAAACATCAAAACCTAGGAACTAAGATCAACATTCTAGTAAGGATCGAAAACAATCTAAGAAGGGGATGAATTAGGCAGTTAAAAAACTGGCAAAGTTCTGAGTCACTTTTTGAGTGTTTATCCTCTTTTTCTAAAGGACCACACAATGAAGCAATTGATGAGAAAACACAAGTGCTTGTAAGTAGAAGAGATGAGCAATTTATATATCAAGACAGTAAGTGAAAGAGACAGAGTATCAAATCAAGTACCAAACTCCTCTTGAATTTGACTTTCATTTTATAGAGTAAGTTTGTTCAAATTGATCAATTTACAACCAATATTTTGTGTACAAAGGAACGATCATTTTCTCCTTACCCCAAGCCACACTTGGTCAAGCAAGGAAGTTTTACTATCACTTGGATAACCCTCACAAAGGTACACCATTGAAATAATTGAATCACACTAGAACAGGTTATCGAAAATTACACAACTAAGAGTACAAACCTTATTTGAAGAGTATTTTCACACTAAAATCAGCATAGATCTCATGTAGTCTCAATGTGCAAAGTTATTTGAATATTCTGACCATGCTCTATTTATAGGAGATCAAAAAGTGCTTCATTAATACTTCCAACGGATAGAAAGTAGCTGAAAAGTCAACTAGCCGTTGGGAGTATCGGACGTCCGGTACTCCTGTTTTTTGCGTCCGACAGCAGGTAGTGAATTTGAGAAATTTTCTTCAATTCTATCGGACGTCTGGTATTGTTTTTGTGAGCGTCCGACAGCTTTCGTCGAGTTTAAAGGATTCTATCGGACGTCCGGTACTTCCTTCCGATAGCAGACAAAGAGTTTGAAAGATTCTATCGGACGTCCGATGCTTGGGTCTGATCGAGGTCAGTGAGATAGGGGGAATGTCTTATTTCCTTTGGACGTCCGGTGATGGAGTTTTTCATGCGTCCAAAGTTGCACAATAATTATCGGACGTCCGATCCTGTCTTCAGAAGCGTCCGACAGCTTTCAGCAACTTTTGTTTTTGAATTGCACTTGATCTTTGAATCTGATTGGGTTCATAACTGAAAGTATATCTTGAAGAGATATTAGTATCATCCATTTGTTTCGTAAACATCATAACCTAGGAACTAAGATCAATATTCTTGTAATGATCGAAGACAATCTAAAAGGGATTGAATTAGGTAGTTAAAAAATTGGCCAAATTGTGAGTAACTTTTTGTGTGCATGCCCTCTTTTTCTAAAAGACCACACAATGGAGCAATTGATGAGAAAGCACAAGTGCTTGTGAGTAGAAGAGATGAGCAATTTATATATCAAGACAGTAAGTAAAAGAGACAGAGTATCAAATCAAGTACCAAACACCTCTTGAATTTGACTGTCATTTTATAGAGCAAGTTTCTTCAAGTTGATCAATTTACAACAAATATTTTGTGTACAAAGGAACGATCATTTTCTCCTTACCCCAAGCCATACTTGGTCAAGTAAGAAAGTTTTACTATCACTTGGATAACCCTCATAAAGGTACACCATTGAAATAATTAAATCACACTAGAAAAGGTTATCGAAAATTACACAACTAAGAGTACAAACCTTATTTGAAGAGTATTTTTCACACTAAAGTCACTATAGATCTCATGTTGTCTCAATGTGCAAAGTTATTTGAATATTCTGACCATACTCTATTTATAGGAGATCAAGAAAGTGCTTCATTAATACTTCCAACGGATAGAAAGTAGTTGAAGAGTCAACTAGCCGTTGGGAATATCGGACGTCCGGTACTCCTGTTTTTTGCGTCCGACAGCAGGCAGTGAGTTTGAGAAATTTTCTTCAATTCTATCGGACATCCGGTATTGTCTTTGTGAGCGTCCGACAGCTTTCGTCGAGTTGAAAGGATTCTATCGGACGTCCGGTACTTCCATCCGATAGCAGACAAAGATTTTAAAAGATTCTATCGCACGTCCGATGCTTGCGTCCGATCGAAATCAGTGAGATAGGGGGAATGTCTTATTTCCTTCGGACGTCCGGTGATGGAGTTCTTCATGCGTCCGAAATTGCGCAATGATTATCGGACGTCCGATCCTGTCTTCACAAGCGTCCGACAGCATTCAGCAACTTTTGTTTTTTTCAATTGCACTTGATCTTTGAATCTGATTGGGTTCATAACTGAAAGTATATCTTGAAGAGATATTAGTATCATCCATTTGTTTCGTAAACATAAAACCCTAGGTATTAAGATTAACATTCTTGTAATGATCGAAGACAATCTAAGAGGGAGTGAATTAGGTAGTTAAAAAACTGGCCAAGTTGTGAGTAACTTTTTGTGTGCATGCTCTCTTTTTCTAAAAGACCACACAATGGAGCAATTGATGAGAAAGCACAAGTGCTTGTGAGTAGAAGAGATAACATTTTATATATCAAGACAGTAAGTAAAAGAGACAGAGTATCAAATCAAGTACCAAACTCCTCTTGAGTTTGAATATCACTTTATAGAGCAAGTTTCTTCAAATTGATCAACTTACAACCAATATTTTGTGTACAAAGGAACGATCATTTTCTCCTTACCCCAAGCCACACTTGGTCAAGCAAGGAAGTTTTACTATCACTTGGATAACACTCACAAAGGTAAAACATTGAAATAATTGAATCACACTAGAAAAGGTTAACGAAAATTACACAACTAAGAGTACAAACCTTATTTGAAGAGTATTTTTCACACTAAAATCACTATAGATCTCATGTAGTCTCAATGTGCAAAGTTATTTGAATATTCTGACCATGCTCTATTTATAGGAGATCAAGAAAGTGTTTCTTTAATACTTCCAACGGATAAAAAGTAACTGAAGAGTAAACTAGCCGTTGGGAGTATCGGACGGCCGGTGCTCCTGTTTTTGGCGTCCGACAGCAGGCAGTGAGTTTGAGAAATTTTCTTCAATTCTATCGGACGTCAGGTATTGTCTTTGTGAGCCTCCGACAGCTTTCATCGAGTTTAAAGAATTCTATCGGACGTCCGGTACTTCAGTCCGATAGCAGACAAAGAGTTTGAAAGATTCTATCAGACGTCCGATACTTGCGTCCGATCGAGGTCAGTGAGATAGGGGGAGTGTCATATTTCCTTTGGACGTCCGGTGATGGAGTTCTTCATGCGTCCGAAGTTGCGCAATAATTATGAGACGTCCGATCCTATTTTTACAAGCGTCCGACAGCTTTCAGCAACTTTAGTTTTTTCAATTGCACTTGATCTTTGAATCTGATTGGGTTCATAACTGAAAGTATATCTTGAAGAAATATTAGTATCATCCATTTGTTTCGCAAAAATCAAAACCTAGGAACTAAGATCAACATTCTTGTAATGATCGAAGGCAATCTAAGAGGGGGTGAATTAGGTAGTTAAAAAACTGGCCAAGTTGTGAGTAACTTTTTGTGTGCATGCCCTCTTTTTCTAAAAGACCATACAATGGAGCAATTGATGAGAAAACACAAGTGCTTGTAAGTAGAAGAGATGAGCAATTTATATATCAAGACATTAAGTAAAAGAGACAGAGTATCAAACCAATAACCAAACTCCTCTTGAATTTGACTGTCATTTTATAGAGCAAGTTTCTTCAAGTTGATCAATTTACAACCAATATTTTGTGTACAAAGGAAGGATCATTTTCTCCTTACCCCAAGCCATACTTGGTCAAGTAAGAAAGTTTTACTATCACTTGGATAACCCTCATAAAGGTACACCATTGAAATAATTAAATCACACTAGAAAAGGTTATCGAAAATTACACAACTAAGAGTACAAACCTTATTTGAAGAGTATTTTTCACACTAAAATCACTATAGATCTCATGTAGTCTCAATGTGCAAAGTTATTTGAATATTCTGACCATACTCTATTTATAGGAGATCAAGAAAGTGCTTCATTAATACTTCCAACGGATAGAAAGTAGTTGAAGAGTCAACTAGCCGTTGGGAATATCGGACGTCCGGTACTCCTGTTTTTTGCGTCCGACAGCAGGTAGTGAGTTTGAGATATTTTCTTCAATTCTATCGGACGTCCGGTATTGTCTTTGTGAGCGTCCGACAGCTTTCGTCGAGTTTAAAGGATTCTATCGGACGTCCGGTACTTCCGTCCGATAGCAGACAAAGATTTTAAAAGATTCTATCGGACGTCCGATGCTTGCATACGATCAAAGTCAGTGAGATAGGGGGATTGTCTTATTTCCTTCGGACGTTCGGTGATGGAGTTCTTCATGCGTCCGAAATTACGCAATGATTATCGGACGTCCGATCCTGTCTTCACAAGCGTCCGACAGCTTTCAGCAACTTTTGTTTTTTCAATTGCACTTGATCTTTGAATCTGATTGGGTTAATAACTGAAAGTATATCTTGAAGAAATATTAGTATCATCCATTTGTTTCGTAAACATCAAAACCTAGGAACTAAGATCAATATTCTTGTAATGATCGAAGACAGTCTAAAAGGGATTGAATTAGGTAGTTAAAAAACTGGCCAAGTTGTGAGTAACTTTTTGTGTGCATGCCCTCTTTTTCTAAAAGACCACACAATGGAGCAATTGATGAGAAAGCACAAGTGCTTGTGAGTAGAAGAGATGAGCAATTTATATATCAAGACAATAAGTAAAAGAGACAGAGTATCAAATCAAGTACCAAACTCCTCTTGAGTTTGAATATCAATTTATAGAGCAAGTTTCTTCAAGTTGATCAACTTACAACCAATATTTTGTGTACAAAGGATCGATCATTTTCTCCTTACCCCAAGCCAAACTTGGTCAGGCAAGGAAGTTTTACTTTCACTTGGATAACCCTCACAAAGGTACACAATTGAAATAATTGAATGACACTTGAAAAGGTTATCGAAAATTACACAACTAAGAGTACAAACCTTATTTGAAGAGTATTTTTCACACTAAAATCACCATAGATCTCATGTAGTCTCAATGTGCAAAGTTATTTGAATATTCTGACCATGCTCTATTTATAGGAGATCAAGAAAGTGCTTCATTAATACTTCCAACGGATAGAAAGTAGCTGAAGAGTCCACTAGCCGTTGGGAGTATCGGACGTCCGGTACTCCTGTTTTTTGCGTCCGACAGCAGGCAGTGAGTTTGAGAAATTTTCTTCAATACTATCGGACGTCCGATATTGTCTTTGTGAGCGTCCGACAGCTTTCGTCGAGTTTAAAGGATTCTATCGGACGTCCGGTACTTCCGTCCGATAGCAGACAAAGAGTTTGAAAGATTCTATCGGACGTCCGATGCTTGCATCTGATCGAGGTCAGTGAGATAGGGGGAATGTCTTATTTCCTTTGGACGTCCGGTGATGGAGTTCTTCATGCGTCTGAAGTTGCGCAATGATTATCGGACGTCCGATCCTGTCTTCACAAGCGTCCGACAGCTTTCAGCAACTTTTGTTTTTTCAATTGCACTTGATCTTTGAATCTGATTTGCTTCATAACTGAAAGCAAATCTTGAAAAGATATTAGTATCATCCATTTGTTTCGTAAACATCAAAACCTAGGAACTAAGATCAACATTCTAGTAAGGATCGAAAACAATCTAAGAAGGGGATGAATTAGGCAGTTAAAAAACTGGCAAAGTTCTGAGTCACTTTTTGAGTGTTTATCCTCTTTTTCTAAAGGACCACACAATGAAGCAATTGATGAGAAAACACAAGTGCTTGTAAGTAGAAGAGATGAGCAATTTATATATCAAGACAGTAAGTGAAAGAGACAGAGTATCAAATCAAGTACCAAACTCCTCTTGAATTTGACTTTCATTTTATAGAGTAAGTTTGTTCAAATTGATCAATTTACAACCAATATTTTGTGTACAAAGGAACGATCATTTTCTCCTTACCCCAAGCCACACTTGGTCAAGCAAGGAAGTTTTACTATCACTTGGATAACCCTCACAAAGGTACACCATTGAAATAATTGAATCACACTAGAACAGGTTATCGAAAATTACACAACTAAGAGTACAAACCTTATTTGAAGAGTATTTTCACACTAAAATCAGCATAGATCTCATGTAGTCTCAATGTGCAAAGTTATTTGAATATTCTGACCATGCTCTATTTATAGGAGATCAAAAAGTGCTTCATTAATACTTCCAACGGATAGAAAGTAGCTGAAAAGTCAACTAGCCGTTGGGAGTATCGGACGTCCGGTACTCCTGTTTTTTGCGTCCGACAGCAGGTAGTGAATTTGAGAAATTTTCTTCAATTCTATCGGACGTCTGGTATTGTTTTTGTGAGCGTCCGACAGCTTTCGTCGAGTTTAAAGGATTCTATCGGACGTCCGGTACTTCCTTCCGATAGCAGACAAAGAGTTTGAAAGATTCTATCGGACGTCCGATGCTTGGGTCTGATCGAGGTCAGTGAGATAGGGGGAATGTCTTATTTCCTTTGGACGTCCGGTGATGGAGTTTTTCATGCGTCCAAAGTTGCACAATAATTATCGGACGTCCGATCCTGTCTTCAGAAGCGTCCGACAGCTTTCAGCAACTTTTGTTTTTGAATTGCACTTGATCTTTGAATCTGATTGGGTTCATAACTGAAAGTATATCTTGAAGAGATATTAGTATCATCCATTTGTTTCGTAAACATCATAACCTAGGAACTAAGATCAATATTCTTGTAATGATCGAAGACAATCTAAAAGGGATTGAATTAGGTAGTTAAAAAATTGGCCAAATTGTGAGTAACTTTTTGTGTGCATGCCCTCTTTTTCTAAAAGACCACACAATGGAGCAATTGATGAGAAAGCACAAGTGCTTGTGAGTAGAAGAGATGAGCAATTTATATATCAAGACAGTAAGTAAAAGAGACAGAGTATCAAATCAAGTACCAAACACCTCTTGAATTTGACTGTCATTTTATAGAGCAAGTTTCTTCAAGTTGATCAATTTACAACAAATATTTTGTGTACAAAGGAACGATCATTTTCTCCTTACCCCAAGCCATACTTGGTCAAGTAAGAAAGTTTTACTATCACTTGGATAACCCTCATAAAGGTACACCATTGAAATAATTAAATCACACTAGAAAAGGTTATCGAAAATTACACAACTAAGAGTACAAACCTTATTTGAAGAGTATTTTTCACACTAAAGTCACTATAGATCTCATGTTGTCTCAATGTGCAAAGTTATTTGAATATTCTGACCATACTCTATTTATAGGAGATCAAGAAAGTGCTTCATTAATACTTCCAACGGATAGAAAGTAGTTGAAGAGTCAACTAGCCGTTGGGAATATCGGACGTCCGGTACTCCTGTTTTTTGCGTCCGACAGCAGGCAGTGAGTTTGAGAAATTTTCTTCAATTCTATCGGACATCCGGTATTGTCTTTGTGAGCGTCCGACAGCTTTCGTCGAGTTGAAAGGATTCTATCGGACGTCCGGTACTTCCGTCCGATAGCAGACAAAGATTTTAAAAGATTCTATCGCACGTCCGATGCTTGCGTCCGATCGAAATCAGTGAGATAGGGGGAATGTCTTATTTCCTTCGGACGTCCGGTGATGGAGTTCTTCATGCGTCCGAAATTGCGCAATGATTATCGGACGTCCGATCCTGTCTTCACAAGCGTCCGACAGCATTCAGCAACTTTTGTTTTTTTCAATTGCACTTGATCTTTGAATCTGATTGGGTTCATAACTGAAAGTATATCTTGAAGAGATATTAGTATCATCCATTTGTTTCGTAAACATAAAACCCTAGGTATTAAGATTAACATTCTTGTAATGATCGAAGACAATCTAAGAGGGAGTGAATTAGATAGTTAAAAAACTGGCCAAGTTGTGAGTAACTTTTTGTGTGCATGCTCTCTTTTTCTAAAAGACCACACAATGGAGCAATTGATGAGAAAGCACAAGTGCTTGTGAGTAGAAGAGATAACATTTTATATATCAAGACAGTAAGTAAAAGAGACAGAGTATCAAATCAAGTACCAAACTCCTCTTGAGTTTGAATATCAATTTATAGAGCAAGTTTCTTCAAATTGATCAACTTACAACCAATATTTTGTGTACAAAGGAACGATCATTTTCTCCTTACCCCAAGCCACACTTGGTCAAGCAAGAAAGTTTTACTATCACTTGGATAACACTCACAAAGGTAAAACATTGAAATAATTGAATCACACTAGAAAAGGTTAACGAAAATTACACAACTAAGAGTACAAACCTTATTTGAAGAGTATTTTTCACACTAAAATCACTATAGATCTCATGTAGTCTCAATGTGCAAAGTTATTTGAATATTCTGACCATGCTCTATTTATAGGAGATCAAGAAAGTGTTTCTTTAATACTTCCAACGGATAAAAAGTAACTGAAGAGTAAACTAGCCGTTGGGAGTATCGGACGGCCGGTGCTCCTGTTTTTGGCGTCCGACAGCAGGCAGTGAGTTTGAGAAATTTTCTTCAATTCTATCGGACGTCAGGTATTGTCTTTGTGAGCCTCCGACAGCTTTCATCGAGTTTAAAGAATTCTATCGGACGTCCGGTACTTCAGTCCGATAGCAGACAAAGAGTTTGAAAGATTCTATCAGACGTCCGATACTTGCGTCCGATCGAGGTCAGTGAGATAGGGGGAGTGTCATATTTCCTTTGGACGTCCGGTGATGGAGTTCTTCATGCGTCCGAAGTTGCGCAATAATTATGAGACGTCCGATCCTATTTTTACAAGCGTCCGACAGCTTTCAGCAACTTTTGTTTTTTCAATTGCACTTGATCTTTGAATCTGATTGGGTTCATAACTGAAAGTATATCTTGAAGAAATATTAGTATCATCCATTTGTTTCGCAAAAATCAAAACCTAGGAACTAAGATCAACATTCTTGTAATGATCGAAGGCAATCTAAGAGGGGGTGAATTAGGTAGTTAAAAAACTGGCCAAGTTGTGAGTAACTTTTTGTGTGCATGCCCTCTTTTTCTAAAAGACCATACAATGGAGCAATTGATGAGAAAACACAAGTGCTTGTAAGTAGAAGAGATGAGCAATTTATATATCAAGACATTAAGTAAAAGAGACAGAGTATCAAACCAATAACCAAACTCCTCTTGAATTTGACTGTCATTTTATAGAGCAAGTTTCTTCAAGTTGATCAATTTACAACCAATATTTTGTGTACAAAGGAAGGATCATTTTCTCCTTACCCCAAGCCATACCTGGTCAAGTAAGAAAGTTTTACTATCACTTGGATAACCCTCATAAAGGTACACCATTGAAATAATTAAATCACACTAGAAAAGGTTATCGAAAATTACACAACTAAGAGTACAAACCTTATTTGAAGAGTATTTTTCACACTAAAATCACTATAGATCTCATGTAGTATCAATGTGCAAAGTTATTTGAATATTCTGACCATACTCTATTTATAGGAGATCAAGAAAGTGCTTCATTAATACTTCCAACGGATAGAAAGTAGTTGAAGAGTCAACTAGCCGTTGGGAATATCGGACGTCCGGTACTCCTGTTTTTTGCGTCCGACAGCAGGTAGTGAGTTTGAGATATTTTCTTCAATTCTATCGGACGTCCGGTATTGTCTTTGTGAGCGTCCGACAGCTTTCGTCGAGTTTAAAGGATTCTATCGGACGTCCGGTACTTCCGTCCGATAGCAGACAAAGATTTTAAAAGATTCTATCGGACGTCCGATGCTTGCATACGATCAAAGTCAGTGAGATAGGGGGATTGTCTTATTTCCTTCGGACGTTCGGTGATGGAGTTCTTCATGCGTCCGAAATTACGCAATGATTATCGGACGTCCGATCCTGTCTTCACAAGCGTCCGACAGCTTTCAGCAACTTTTGTTTTTTCAATTGCACTTGATCTTTGAATCTGATTGGGTTAATAACTGAAAGTATATCTTGAAGAAATATTAGTATCATCCATTTGTTTCGTAAACATCAAAACCTAGGAACTAAGATCAATATTCTTGTAATGATCGAAGACAGTCTAAAAGGGATTGAATTAGGTAGTTAAAAAACTGGCCAAGTTGTGAGTAACTTTTTGTGTGCATGCCCTCTTTTTCTAAAAGACCACACAATGGAGCAATTGATGAGAAAGCACAAGTGCTTGTGAGTAGAAGAGATAACATTTTATATATCAAGACAGTAAGTAAAAGAGACAGAGTATCAAATCAAGTACCAAACTCCTCTTGAGTTTGAATATCACTTTATAGAGCAAGTTTCTTCAAATTGATCAACTTACAACCAATATTTTGTGTACAAAGGAACGATCATTTTCTCCTTACCCCAAGCCACACTTGGTCAAGCAAGGAAGTTTTACTATCACTTGGATAACACTCACAAAGGTAAAACATTGAAATAATTGAATCACACTAGAAAAGGTTAACGAAAATTACACAACTAAGAGTACAAACCTTATTTGAAGAGTATTTTTCACACTAAAATCACTATAGATCTCATGTAGTCTCAATGTGCAAAGTTATTTGAATATTCTGACCATGCTCTATTTATAGGAGATCAAGAAAGTGTTTCTTTAATACTTCCAACGGATAAAAAGTAACTGAAGAGTAAACTAGCCGTTGGGAGTATCGGACGGCCGGTGCTCCTGTTTTTGGCGTCCGACAGCAGGCAGTGAGTTTGAGAAATTTTCTTCAATTCTATCGGACGTCAGGTATTGTCTTTGTGAGCCTCCGACAGCTTTCATCGAGTTTAAAGAATTCTATCGGACGTCCGGTACTTCCGTCCGATAGCAGACAAAGAGTTTGAAAGATTCTATCAGACGTCCGATACTTGCGTCCGATCGAGGTCAGTGAGATAGGGGGAGTGTCATATTTCCTTTGGACGTCCGGTGATGGAGTTCTTCATGCGTCCGAAGTTGCGCAATAATTATGAGACGTCCGATCCTATTTTTACAAGCGTCCGACAGCTTTCAGCAACTTTTGTTTTTTCAATTGCACTTGATCTTTGAATCTGATTGGGTTCATAACTGAAAGTATATATTGAAGAAATATTAGTATCATCCATTTGTTTCGCAAAAATCAAAACCTAGGAACTAAGATCAACATTCTTGTAATGATCGAAGGCAATCTAAGAGGGGGTGAATTAGGTAGTTAAAAAACTGGCCAAGTTGTGAGTAACTTTTTGTGTGCATGCCCTCTTTTTCTAAAAGACCATACAATGGAGCAATTGATGAGAAAACACAAGTGCTTGTAAGTAGAAGAGATGAGAAATTTATATATCAAGACATTAAGCAAAAGAGACAGAGTATCAAACCAATAACCAAACTCCTCTTGAATTTGACTGTCATTTTATAGAGCAAGTTTCTTCAAGTTGATCAATTTACAACCAATATTTTGTGTACAAAGGAAGGATCATTTTCTCCTTACCCCAAGCCATACTTGGTCAAGTAAGAAAGTTTTACTATCACTTGGATAACTCTCATAAAGGTACACCATTGAAATAATTAAATCACACTAGAAAAGGTTATCGAAAATTACACAACTAAGAGTACAAACCTTGTTTGAAGAGTATTTTTCACACTAAAATCACTATAGATCTCATGTAGTCTCAATGTGCAAAATTATTTGAATATTCTGACCATACTCTATTTATAGGAGATCAAGAAAGTGCTTCATTAATACTTCCAACGGATAGAAAGTAGTTGAAGAGTCAACTAGCCGTTGGGAATATCGGACGTCCGGTACTCCTGTTTTTTGCGTCCGACAGCAGGTAGTGAGTTTGAGATATTTTCTTCAATTCTATCGGACGTCCGGTATTGTCTTTGTGAGCGTCCGACAGCTTTCGTCGAGTTTAAAGGATTCTATCGGACGTCCGGTACTTCCGTCCGATAGCAGACAAAGATTTTAAAAGATTCTATCGGACGTCCGATGATTGCATACGATCAAAGTCAGTGAGATAGGGGGATTGTCTTATTTCCTTCGGACGTTCGGTGATGGAGTTCTTCATGCGTCCGAAATTGCGCAATGATTATCGGACGTCCGATCCTGTCTTCACAACCGTCCGACAGCATTCAGCAACTTTTGTTTTTTTCAATTGCACTTGATCTTTGAATCTGATTGGGTTCATAACTGAAAGTATATCTTGAAGAGATATTAGTATCATCCATTTGTTTCGTAAACATCAAAACCTAGGAACTAAGATTAACATTCTTGTAATGATCGAAGACAATCTAAGAGGCAGTGAATTAGGTAGTTAAAAAACTGGCCAAGTTGTGAGTTACTTTTCGTGTGCATGCTCTCTTTTTCTAAAAGACCACACAATGGAGCAATTGATGAGAAAGCACAAGTGCTTGTGAGTAGAAGAGATGAACAATTTATATATCTAGACAGTAAGTAAAAGAGACAGAGTATCAAATCAAGTACCGAACTCCTCTTGAGTTTGAATATCAATTTATAGAGCAAGTTTCTTCAAATTGATCAACTTACAACCAATATTTTGTGTACAAAGGAACGATCATTTTCTCCTTACCCCAAGCCACACTTGGTCAAGCAAGGAAGTTTTACTATCACTTGGATAACCCTCACAAAGGTACAACATTGAAATACTTGAATCACACTAGAAAAGGTTAACGAAAATTACACAACTAAGAGTACAAACCTTATTTGAAGAGTATTTTTCACACTAAAATCACTATAGATCTCATGTAGTCTCAATGTGCAAAGTTATTTGAATATTCTGACCATGCTCTATTTATAGGAGATCAAGAAAGTGTTTCATTAATACTTCCAACGGATAAAAAGTAGCTGAAGATTAAACTAGCCGTTGGGAGTATCGGACGGCCGGTGCTCCTGTTTTTGGCGTCCGACAGCAGGCAGTGAGTTTGAGAAATTTTCTTCAATTCTATCGGACGTCCGGTATTGTCTTTGTGAGCCTCCGACAGCTTTCATCGAGTTTAAAGAATTCTATCGGACGTCCGGTACTTCCGTCCGATAGCAGACAAAGAGTTTGAAAGATTCTATCAGACGTCCGATACTTGCGTCCGATCGAGGTCAGTGAGATAGGGGGAATGTCATATTTCCTTTGGACGTCCGGTGATGGAGTTCTTCATGCGTCCGAAGTTGCGCAATAATTATGAGACGTCCGATCCTGTTTTTACAAGCGTCCGACAGCTTTCAGCAACTTTTGTTTTTTCAATTGAACTTGATCTTTGAATCTGATTGGGTTCATAACTGAAAGTATATCTTGAAGAAATATTAGTATCATCCATTTGTTTCGCAAAAATCAAAACCTAGGAACTAAGATCAACATTCTTGTAATGATCGAAGGCAATCTAAGAGGGGGTGAATTAGGTAGTTAAAAAACTGGCCAAGTTGTGAGTAACTTTTTGTGTGCATGCCCTCTTTTTCTAAAAGACCATACAATGGAGTAATTGATGAGAAAACACAAGTGCTTGTAAGTAGAAGAGATGAGCAATTTATATATCAAGACAGCAAGTAAAAGAGACAGAGTATCAAACCAAGTACCAAACTCCTCTTGAATTTGACTGTCATTTTATAGAGCAAGTTTCTTCAAGTTGATCAATTTACAACCAATATTTTGTGTACAAAGGAAGGATCATTTTCTCCTTACCCCAAGCCATACTTGGTCAAGTAAGAAAGTTTTACTATCACTTGGATAACCCTCATAAAGGTACACCATTGTAATAATTAAATCACACTAGAAAAGGTTATCGAAAATTACACAACTAAGAGTACAAACCTTATTTGAAGAGTATTTTTCACACTAAAATCACTATAGATCTCATGTAGTCTCAATGTGCAAAGTTATTTGAATATTCTGACCATACTCTATTTATAGGAGATCAAGAAAGTGCTTCATTAATACTTCCAACGGATAGAAAGTAGTTGAAGAGTCAACTAGCCGTTGGGAATATCGGACGTCCGGTACTCCTGTTTTTTGCGTCCGACAGCAGGCAGTGAGTTTGAGAAATTTTCTTCAATTCTATTGGAAGTTCGGTATTGTCTTTGTGAGCGTCCGACAGCTTTCATCGAGTTTAAAGGATTCTATCGGATGTCCGGTACTTCCGTCCGATAGAAGACAAAGAGTTTGAAAGATTCTATCAGACATCCGATACTTGCGTCCGATTGAGGTCAGTGTGATAGGGGGAATGTCTTATTTCCTTTGGACGTCCGGTGATGGAGTTCTTCATGCGTCCGAAGTTGCGCAATAATTATCGGACGTCCGATCCTGTTTTTACAAGCGTCCGACAGCTTTCAGCAACTTTTATTTTTTCAATTGCACTTGATCTTTGAATCTGATTGGGTTCATAACTGAAAGTATATATTGAAGAAATATTAGTATCATCCATTTGTTTCGCAAAAATCAAAACCTAGGAACTAAGATCAACATTCTTGTAATGATCGAAGGCAATCTAAGAGGGGGTGAATTAGGTAGTTAAAAAACTGGCCAAGTTGTGAGTAACTTTTTGTGTGCATGCCCTCTTTTTCTAAAAGACCATACAATGGAGCAATTGATGAGAAAACACAAGTGCTTGTAAGTAGAAGAGATGAGCAATTTATATATCAAGACATTAAGTAAAAGAGACAGAGTATCAAACCAATAACCAAACTCCTCTTGAATTTGACTGTCATTTTATAGAGCAAGTTTCTTCAAGTTGATCAATTTACAACCAATATTTTGTGTACAAAGGAAGGATCATTTTCTCCTTACCCCAAGCCATACCTGGTCAAGTAAGAAAGTTTTACTATCACTTGGATAACCCTCATAAAGGTACACCATTGAAATAATTAAATCACACTAGAAAAGGTTATCGAAAATTACACAACTAAGAGTACAAACCTTATTTGAAGAGTATTTTTCACACTAAAATCACTATAGATCTCATGTAGTATCAATGTGCAAAGTTATTTGAATATTCTGACCATACTCTATTTATAGGAGATCAAGAAAGTGCTTCATTAATACTTCCAACGGATAGAAAGTAGTTGAAGAGTCAACTAGCCGTTGGGAATATCGGACGTCCGGTACTCCTGTTTTTTGCGTCCGACAGCAGGTAGTGAGTTTGAGATATTTTCTTCAATTCTATCGGACGTCCGGTATTGTCTTTGTGAGCGTCCGACAGCTTTCGTCGAGTTTAAAGGATTCTATCGGACGTCCGGTACTTCCGTCCGATAGCAGACAAAGATTTTAAAAGATTCTATCGGACGTCCGATGCTTGCATACGATCAAAGTCAGTGAGATAGGGGGATTGTCTTATTTCCTTCGGACGTTCGGTGATGGAGTTCTTCATGCGTCCGAAATTACGCAATGATTATCGGACGTCCGATCCTGTCTTCACAAGCGTCCGACAGCTTTCAGCAACTTTTGTTTTTTCAATTGCACTTGATCTTTGAATCTGATTGGGTTAATAACTGAAAGTATATCTTGAAGAAATATTAGTATCATCCATTTGTTTCGTAAACATCAAAACCTAGGAACTAAGATCAATATTCTTGTAATGATCGAAGACAGTCTAAAAGGGATTGAATTAGGTAGTTAAAAAACTGGCCAAGTTGTGAGTAACTTTTTGTGTGCATGCCCTCTTTTTCTAAAAGACCACACAATGGAGCAATTGATGAGAAAGCACAAGTGCTTGTGAGTAGAAGAGATAACATTTTATATATCAAGACAGTAAGTAAAAGAGACAGAGTATCAAATCAAGTACCAAACTCCTCTTGAGTTTGAATATCACTTTATAGAGCAAGTTTCTTCAAATTGATCAACTTACAACCAATATTTTGTGTACAAAGGAACGATCATTTTCTCCTTACCCCAAGCCACACTTGGTCAAGCAAGGAAGTTTTACTATCACTTGGATAACACTCACAAAGGTAAAACATTGAAATAATTGAATCACACTAGAAAAGGTTAACGAAAATTACACAACTAAGAGTACAAACCTTATTTGAAGAGTATTTTTCACACTAAAATCACTATAGATCTCATGTAGTCTCAATGTGCAAAGTTATTTGAATATTCTGACCATGCTCTATTTATAGGAGATCAAGAAAGTGTTTCTTTAATACTTCCAACGGATAAAAAGTAACTGAAGAGTAAACTAGCCGTTGGGAGTATCGGACGGCCGGTGCTCCTGTTTTTGGCGTCCGACAGCAGGCAGTGAGTTTGAGAAATTTTCTTCAATTCTATCGGACGTCAGGTATTGTCTTTGTGAGCCTCCGACAGCTTTCATCGAGTTTAAAGAATTCTATCGGACGTCCGGTACTTCCGTCCGATAGCAGACAAAGAGTTTGAAAGATTCTATCAGACGTCCGATACTTGCGTCCGATCGAGGTCAGTGAGATAGGGGGAGTGTCATATTTCCTTTGGACGTCCGGTGATGGAGTTCTTCATGCGTCCGAAGTTGCGCAATAATTATGAGACGTCCGATCCTATTTTTACAAGCGTCCGACAGCTTTCAGCAACTTTTGTTTTTTCAATTGCACTTGATCTTTGAATCTGATTGGGTTCATAACTGAAAGTATATATTGAAGAAATATTAGTATCATCCATTTGTTTCGCAAAAATCAAAACCTAGGAACTAAGATCAACATTCTTGTAATGATCGAAGGCAATCTAAGAGGGGGTGAATTAGGTAGTTAAAAAACTGGCCAAGTTGTGAGTAACTTTTTGTGTGCATGCCCTCTTTTTCTAAAAGACCATACAATGGAGCAATTGATGAGAAAACACAAGTGCTTGTAAGTAGAAGAGATGAGAAATTTATATATCAAGACATTAAGTAAAAGAGACAGAGTATCAAACCAATAACCAAACTCCTCTTGAATTTGACTGTCATTTTATAGAGCAAGTTTCTTCAAGTTGATCAATTTACAACCAATATTTTGTGTACAAAGGAAGGATCATTTTCTCCTTACCCCAAGCCATACTTGGTCAAGTAAGAAAGTTTTACTATCACTTGGATAACTCTCATAAAGGTACACCATTGAAATAATTAAATCACACTAGAAAAGGTTATCGAAAATTACACAACTAAGAGTACAAACCTTGTTTGAAGAGTATTTTTCACACTAAAATCACTATAGATCTCATGTAGTCTCAATGTGCAAAATTATTTGAATATTCTGACCATACTCTATTTATAGGAGATCAAGAAAGTGCTTCATTAATACTTCCAACGGATAGAAAGTAGTTGAAGAGTCAACTAGCCGTTGGGAATATCGGACGTCCGGTACTCCTGTTTTTTGCGTCCGACAGCAGGTAGTGAGTTTGAGATATTTTCTTCAATTCTATCGGACGTCCGGTATTGTCTTTGTGAGCGTCCGACAGCTTTCGTCGAGTTTAAAGGATTCTATCGGACGTCCGGTACTTCCGTCCGATAGCAGACAAAGATTTTAAAAGATTCTATCGGACGTCCGATGATTGCATACGATCAAAGTCAGTGAGATAGGGGGATTGTCTTATTTCCTTCGGACGTTCGGTGATGGAGTTCTTCATGCGTCCGAAATTGCGCAATGATTATCGGACGTCCGATCCTGTCTTCACAACCGTCCGACAGCATTCAGCAACTTTTGTTTTTTTCAATTGCACTTGATCTTTGAATCTGATTGGGTTCATAACTGAAAGTATATCTTGAAGAGATATTAGTATCATCCATTTGTTTCGTAAACATCAAAACCTAGGAACTAAGATTAACATTCTTGTAATGATCGAAGACAATCTAAGAGGCAGTGAATTAGGTAGTTAAAAAACTGGCCAAGTTGTGAGTTACTTTTCGTGTGCATGCTCTCTTTTTCTAAAAGACCACACAATGGAGCAATTGATGAGAAAGCACAAGTGCTTGTGAGTAGAAGAGATGAACAATTTATATATCTAGACAGTAAGTAAAAGAGACAGAGTATCAAATCAAGTACCGAACTCCTCTTGAGTTTGAATATCAATTTATAGAGCAAGTTTCTTCAAATTGATCAACTTACAACCAATATTTTGTGTACAAAGGAACGATCATTTTCTCCTTACCCCAAGCCACACTTGGTCAAGCAAGGAAGTTTTACTATCACTTGGATAACCCTCACAAAGGTACAACATTGAAATACTTGAATCACACTAGAAAAGGTTAACGAAAATTACACAACTAAGAGTACAAACCTTATTTGAAGAGTATTTTTCACACTAAAATCACTATAGATCTCATGTAGTCTCAATGTGCAAAGTTATTTGAATATTCTGACCATGCTCTATTTATAGGAGATCAAGAAAGTGTTTCATTAATACTTCCAACGGATAAAAAGTAGCTGAAGATTAAACTAGCCGTTGGGAGTATCGGACGGCCGGTGCTCCTGTTTTTGGCGTCCGACAGCAGGCAGTGAGTTTGAGAAATTTTCTTCAATTCTATCGGACGTCCGGTATTGTCTTTGTGAGCCTCCGACAGCTTTCATCGAGTTTAAAGAATTCTATCGGACGTCCGGTACTTCCGTCCGATAGCAGACAAAGAGTTTGAAAGATTCTATCAGACGTCCGATACTTGCGTCCGATCGAGGTCAGTGAGATAGGGGGAATGTCATATTTCCTTTGGACGTCCGGTGATGGAGTTCTTCATGCGTCCGAAGTTGCGCAATAATTATGAGACGTCCGATCCTGTTTTTACAAGCGTCCGACAGCTTTCAGCAACTTTTGTTTTTTCAATTGAACTTGATCTTTGAATCTGATTGGGTTCATAACTGAAAGTATATCTTGAAGAAATATTAGTATCATCCATTTGTTTCGCAAAAATCAAAACCTAGGAACTAAGATCAACATTCTTGTAATGATCGAAGGCAATCTAAGAGGGGGTGAATTAGGTAGTTAAAAAACTGGCCAAGTTGTGAGTAACTTTTTGTGTGCATGCCCTCTTTTTCTAAAAGACCATACAATGGAGTAATTGATGAGAAAACACAAGTGCTTGTAAGTAGAAGAGATGAGCAATTTATATATCAAGACAGCAAGTAAAAGAGACAGAGTATCAAACCAAGTACCAAACTCCTCTTGAATTTGACTGTCATTTTATAGAGCAAGTTTCTTCAAGTTGATCAATTTACAACCAATATTTTGTGTACAAAGGAAGGATCATTTTCTCCTTACCCCAAGCCATACTTGGTCAAGTAAGAAAGTTTTACTATCACTTGGATAACCCTCATAAAGGTACACCATTGTAATAATTAAATCACACTAGAAAAGGTTATCGAAAATTACACAACTAAGAGTACAAACCTTATTTGAAGAGTATTTTTCACACTAAAATCACTATAGATCTCATGTAGTCTCAATGTGCAAAGTTATTTGAATATTCTGACCATACTCTATTTATAGGAGATCAAGAAAGTGCTTCATTAATACTTCCAACGGATAGAAAGTAGTTGAAGAGTCAACTAGCCGTTGGGAATATCGGACGTCCGGTACTCCTGTTTTTTGCGTCCGACAGCAGGCAGTGAGTTTGAGAAATTTTCTTCAATTCTATTGGAAGTTCGGTATTGTCTTTGTGAGCGTCCGACAGCTTTCATCGAGTTTAAAGGATTCTATCGGATGTCCGGTACTTCCGTCCGATAGAAGACAAAGAGTTTGAAAGATTCTATCAGACATCCGATACTTGCGTCCGATTGAGGTCAGTGTGATAGGGGGAATGTCTTATTTCCTTTGGACGTCCGGTGATGGAGTTCTTCATGCGTCCGAAGTTGCGCAATAATTATCGGACGTCCGATCCTGTTTTTACAAGCGTCCGACAGCTTTCAGCAACTTTTGTTTTTTCAATTGCACTTGATCTTTGAATCTGATTGGGTTCATAACTGAAAGTATATCTTGAAGAAATATTAGTATCATCCATTTGTTTCACAAAAATCAAAACCTAGGAACTAAGATCAACATTCTTGTAATGATCGAAGGCAATCTAAGAGGGGGTGAATTAGGTAGTTAAAAAACTGGCCAAGTTCTGAGTAACTTTTTGTGTGCATGCCCTCTTTTTCTAAAAGACCATACAATGGAGCAATTGATGAGAAAACACAAGTGCCTGTAAGTAGAAGAGATGAGCAATTTATATATCAAGACAGTAAGTAAAAGAGACAGAGTATCAAACTAAGTACCAGACTCCTCTTGAATTTGACTGTCATTTTATAGAGCAAGTTTCTTCAAGTTGATCAATTTACAACCAATATTTTGTGTACAAAGGAACGATCATTTTCTCCTTACCCCAAGCCACACTTGGTCAAGCAAGGAAGTTTTACTATCACTTGGATAACCCTCACAAAGGTACACCATTGAAATAATTGAATCACACTAGAAAAGGTTATCGAAAATTACACAACTAAGAGTACAAACCTTATTTGAAGATTATTTTTCACACTAAAATCACTATAGATCTCATGTAGTCTCAATGTGCAAAGTTATTTGAATATTCTGACCATGCTCTATTTATAGGAGATCAAGAAAGTGCTTCATTAATACTTCCAACGGATAGAAAGTAGCTGAAGAGTCCACTAGCCGTAGGGAGTATCGGACGTCCGGTACTTCTGTTTTTTGCGTCCGACAGCAGGCAGTGAGTTTGAGATATTTTCTTCAATTCTATCGGACGTCCGGTATTGTCTTTGTGAGCGTCCGACAGCTTTCGTCGAGTTTAAAGGATTCTATCAGACGTCCGGTACTTCCGTCCGATAGCTGACAAAGATTTTAAAAGATTTTATCGGACGTCCGATGCTTGCGTCCGATCGAGGTCAGTGAGATAGGGGGAATGTCTTATTTCCTTTGGACGTCCGGTGATGGAGTTCTTCATGCGTCCGAAGTTGCGCAATAATTATCAGACGTCCGATCCTATTTTTACAAGCGTCCGACCGCTTTCACCAACTTTAGTTTTTTTCAATTGCACTTGATCTTTGAATCTGATTGGGTTCATAACTGAAAGTATATCTTGAAGAAATATTAGTATCATCCATTTGTTTCGTAAAAATCAAAACCTAGGAAATGAGATCAACATTCTTGTAATGATCGAAGACAATCTAAGAGGGGGTGAATTAGGTTGTGAAAAAACTGGCCAAGTTGTGAGTAACTTTTTGTGTGCATGCCCTCTTTTTCTAAAAGACCATACAGTCGAGCAATTGATGAGAAAACACAAGTGCTTGTAAGTAGAAGAGATGAGCAATTTATATATCAAGACAGTAAGTAAAAGAGACAGAGTATCAAATCAAGTACCAAACTCCTCTTGAGTTTGAATATCAATTTATAGAGCAAGTTTTTTCAAGTTGATCAACTTACAACTAATATTTTGTGTACAAAGGAACGATCATTTTCTCCTTACCCCAAGCCACACTCGGTCAAGCAAGGAAGTTTTACTATCACTTGGATAACCCTCACAAAGGTACACCATTGAAATAATTGAATCACACTAGAAAAGGTTATCAAAAATTACACAAGTAAGAGTACAAACCTTATTTGAAGAGTATTTTTCACACTAAAATCACTATAGATCTCATGTAGTCTCAATGTGCAAAGTTATTTGAATATTCTGACCATGCTCTATTTATAGGAGATCAAGAAAGTGTTTCATTAATACTTCGAACGGATAAAAAGTAGCTGAAGAGTCAACTAGCCGTTGGGAGTATCGGACGTCCGGTGCTCCTGTTTTTGGCGTCCGACAGCAGGTAGTGAGTTTGAGAAATTTTCTTCAATTCTATCTTACGTCCGGTATTGTCTTTGTGAGCGTCCGACAGCTTTCATCGAGTTTAAAGGATTCTATCGGACGTCCGGTACTTCCGTCCGATAGCAGACAAAGAGTTTGAAAGATTCTATCGGACGTCCGATACTTGCGTCCGATCGAGGTCAGTGAGATAGGGGGAATGTCTTATTTCCTTTGGACGTCCGGTGATGGACACTACAAGAATTTTGGTCATCAGTGACAACTACTTTTCGCCACAAAATATCAAAAAATCGTCACTGATGACCATTATTGACAACATTTCGGTTGTCGCTGGGTCGTCACTGAATCTCCGTCGGTAAAAGTAAACAGTGACAACTTTAAATTCGTCAGTGAATAGAGAGTTTTTTATGACAATATAGGTCGTCAGTAAAGGCAGAAAGTATACAGTGACGACCCTAAAGTCGTCAGTGAATAAAACTTTTTTATGACAACCTATATCATCAGTGAAAGCTATAAATCTAGTGACAACATCTTTTCTTGTCAATGGTGCATGAAGGAACGGTAGTGAGGGTATATGGGAATTAGTGACAACTTTGTTGTCAATAAACCCCTTATCAACTGTGACTACAGCCCCTTATCAATGGACAGTTTTGATTGAATGACAATAACAATTGTCAATAAAGACTATTCTGCCTGAAAAAATACTACTCATTTACAGCACCTTACACATGATTTTCCTACTACAATAATATCTAAAAAATGAAAATATCGGCAATGTTTAATAAATAACAAACGTAGTCACCCGTTACAATAGAAAATGCCAGAATAACATATTAAATATTCAAATATCATAAATAAGTGCAACATCATAGTACAAATATTTTCATAAGTTTCAGTAGAACAAATACTACTCATAAGTCAAGGCTGCACTAAAAAACATATTCCAAGTCCCAAAACATTTTCTGTGCTACCGAAACATTTTCTAAACTTAAGACAGCACTATAACCACAATTTTTGAGTCGACAAGTAAGCCGTACTGCTAATTTTCTTCGAAACCTCCAAAATGAGCAATATATCTGCAATAAAGTAGTAAAGTTATTAGTAGATGATAGAAAAATTTAAATGGTGCATAGAAGACCTTGAAATCTGAATATACAGGATACAGGATACAGAATACAAAATAAATGACTAACAGTACAAAAACAAAGTTCATGGTCACAAAGAGAAAATGCTTTTTAAGATCAGTTAAGAGCAGTGCATAAAAACACTAACGAGTTATTAAATATTATGTGCGTGTGTGGTTCTAGGAATTTGGTTCAAAAGTCTTAGTAAACTTCCTCTCCTTCATTTGGGCCGCAAAGCAGGAATCAGTGCAAATAAAGACATCAGTATATCAGTTTAAGCTTCTTTAGATGTCGAGGAAGTAATTTACATCAGAATAGAGAATATGCCTGTAGCTAATGTATTTAATTCCGGGATTAAACACCGTATCATATTCATTAATCAATACCAACGTTATTGTTCCATAAGTTTAAAGTTCTTCTAGATTTGTCCAAGCAGTAGCTTTAAATCATCAGTAAGTCATGCAAACGTGTCAAGCTACATATGCGGCTGCAGAATTGACAGAGAATTATGATTTATGAATGTTCTACTCAAACTCTTGCCATGCGAGGGGGCGAAAAACACAAAATTGCAATTCGGACAACTCCAGCAAAAATAAAAATGAAAAAAACATGTGAAATAAAGTTAAATTTCTAGTAGATTAAACAAATTAAACAAATTCTAGTAGATCCAGTGAAAATGAAAAGCAACGAAATGTCTTCATAGCAGAGATAATATTGATATTAACACAATAAATTTAATTGTCATCCAACTCCTATCCATGTTTTTTCAAAAGCACCGTTGATCCTAACACAAAAAAATATGCAACCATGATATTACAACAACACATATAATAAATATAGGAAATTAATCTTCCCTACAACAATAATAAAAATTAAACAAAATACAACACAACTATTACTAAATTCAAACATGTCACAATGTAAGCATGTGAGGAGGCTGTACGTGTGCAATGCAAAACACAATGTAAGGCAGATAGGAATTAAAATAAGACTGTGTGCAATGCAAGACACAAACTCATCCTACAAGCTGAATAAGACTGTGTGCAATGCTTTTGGTCAACTTTAACCAAAAGCAAATTTAAGATGGTAACCTTGACTGAAATCAATTCTGGAGTCTTGTGAGATTTTCTTGGCAAGCACTACTGTATCCCGGGCCACACAGACAATGATCACCATATCAGCTTAGTTAGCAACATAGCCAGGGCCAGCTAATCAAACCAGAAGTTTCAAGGATGAGGAGGCAAAGTTTAAGCTGTGTAAGGTTCGATCAGTACAGTTTGGACAGAAGGGCATTCCATACCTGAATACCTATGATGGTCGTACCATTCGTTACCCAGACCCACTCATCAAGGCCAATGACACCATCAAACTTGACCTGGAGAACAACAAGATTACTGAATTCATCAAGTTTGATGTTGGGAATGTTGTCATGGTGACTGGGGGAAGGAACAGAGGTTGGGTTGGAGTACTCTAAAACATGGTAGGTCCATATACTTGATGTCATCATAAAAGTATATACACACAAGGCAGCTTGTAGTATACGTACATAAACAAGCTTGAATATAGGGAAGGGAAAAAGAGCAACCAGAAAGGAGAAATCCTCATTCCTCTAAATGCTAGGCGAAGAATCATGTCATGTTCTAATTTTCATACATGACAAACAAATTATTTCATTTTGTCTTCATTAATTAGATCTTGATCATCCAAAAATTTCACTTCATCCCCAAATGGAACCAACCACAAAGTCACACAAATGAAAAGCATTAAGTTTTCAGGACACTCACAAGAAATCACTTGCATGATAATCAGCCTACCATACAACTTATGATTAGATTTTAATATTCTTTTACAACTCAGTCAAATCATTTTTGAGCTTCCTATGGTGTGAAAGTGGTAGAAAATCAGATTGATAACAATATTAGCAGTAATGTAAGATCTTTAACTCAAGGACCAAAGCTTTTGACACATTGATGCATCACCAAAAATGAGTGTGAACACGATGGAGTCAACAACAAGAAAGAGTGATAGGAAAAGGAAGCAATAGAGATGCTAGAAAAAGAAAATGAGAAAGGGAGACAATGGAAGAATTTTCATTATTCTATACATATATACATCTCAGCGCAGCAGAGCAAAATATTCATGCCATTTGAACATGGGACTCTATAAATCATCCATACAGAAGAAAAAATATGGAGTCGAACACTAAATAGGGATTACCACACTTAGTAGCTAAGGGAAGTTTAAAAAGAAGGAAAGTACATTCTAAGAACAGTGAGATCCTACTTTGGCTCTTCGACACTAAAAGCTTGACTCCATGTGCCTCTAGCTATAAAGTATATGAACTTTAAAATATGAACTAGTTTTCTTAACATTACCACTCAACAAAATAAACTAAGACTCATATAACAGGCTTTTAATACCATCAAGTACCAATAACACGTTCCTTTAACTTGTAAAGATCCTAAAGATCATTGGTCTTAGGTTCCTAAAGATCCTCAAGGGCTATTCCTTCTAGTCATTAAGGGGGTGCCGCATCACACTCTCCAACTAAGTGATGTAACAGAACACAAAGAATTCTCATGATAGTATTGTTACACAATCAACAATCACAATTTCACAAGGAAATCACTACGTTATCATTTGCATGCAAAGAACTAAAACACGCAGATCCAGAGGTGATTAGTCAAAAGAATATCAATGCCATGTAGCACAAAATGGAAATTGGAGTTCATGATTGCCAGTAGAGAAGATTGGGTTGCCTTTCAGTGTTAAGTTCTGAAAGCAAACAGCAAAGTACATCTTCGAAAAATTAGTTTTCATAAACAGTTACTGTTTAAGGAAAAATAATTTATAAAAAGCTAAGGAAGTTATATCTTAAATAAAGTCCACACAAAATAATTACCTAACATGGTACTTCTTTCTTTCTCAAACTTTTTGGTGAGTACGTAAAAAGAAAACAATGCCTCTGACAAGAAGTCAAAAATTTAATAAGGACAACCATAATGGTAAAAAGAATTCAACCAAGAATGAACATTTTTCTAAATTGGTCTTGTACCCTGCTCTACATATTTTATTGTTTTTGCCATTTCCTATCAATACAGTTCATTTCTTTCACAATTTTCCAAGAGCAAGCATCCTTGAACTGTTGGGGAAAACTCAAATTATCACTTAGAGAACACTAGTTTGATTATTGCATCTTTCAAACCTACATTTACACAGGTCCTGGAAACATTGACCTCAAAAACTAAAAGAAAATCAAACTTTTAAACTATCAAAGAAGTTGTGTTCAGATGTTATTCCTTTAGCTTCTCATGTGGGTGGAAACAGCTCCTTCTCATCCATTTGATGACATCATAAAACCAAATAGCAAAGACTTAATTATATTAGCATTCCCTAGCATTCTTTTTCTGCCACAATACCACCAGTATCTCAGACTTTTGAAATTAACCACAACCTATGGTAGAAGATTCAAATGGAGTTAATTTGTTAAATGTATTAATCACATGCATTGCAAAGAAGAAAAAAAGCAATGAAGCACTTTCTGCTTTGTAGTAAAAGATCTACTCCACTGGCTCCACAAAAAAAAAAGGAAAAGTAAGACTGGAGCATCGACAATTTCTAATATCCTCACCCCCAACCTTCCTATTCTCGTAACCACCTTTCTATCATACCGTATCTTCCAAATTCAGTCACCTATTTGTATGCTTTGAGTGTTTGGTGTCTCTATAAGGGATCCTGTGACGCCCCGAAAGAATGAGAGTGAGAACCCAGAAATTTTCTAATTTTCTAGGGTTTATTTTATTTAATCGCCCGCCTTTTCTACATTTTCTTTATTAGAAAAATTCCTCAGATAAAGTTTATGAGCAAAGATAGTTTGAAAATGATTTTTCTAGTATCGGTTAATTTTTGAGAAATTAAAAGCGTATTTTGAACGTGGGACCCGCAAGTGCGGTAAATGCATTATATTTTTGACAATTTGTTGGAAATTTGTATTAAGTGATATTATTTTACAAAGTGTTAAGATATTTGTATTGGAGAGACAAAAAGATAAGTTTCAAACCTAAAGGTGACAAGTGTCACCATTTGATTGGGCTTACCTTAAGACCTTTCTTACCATTGACTTAAATAACCAAAAATGACCCAAAATATCTTCATTTCTAAGCTTCATATGGCCGACCACCTTCAAGCAATAAGGGAAGAAAAGCTCTCCAATTTCTTTGCTCCAAGCTTGCTTAATCTTCACTTTTAACCGTTTAATTTTAGTTTTACTCCATAAAACCTCTTCACTTAGTGTTTGTGAGTTGTTTGGTGGAGTTGTTTGGAAAGTTAAGGTGACCAATAGCTCTCTCTCTCTTGTGTTCAAGGTAAGTTGTGAAGAACCACCCTCCTCCCTTAATTGATGCTTAAATCATGCTTAGAGGTTGTATGAGATGCAATTTTATGGATTAAATCTTGAGTTTTGGTTGAATGATGAAGTTTTATTATTTTTGGGGATTTTTCTGTTTTAATATAAGCATGATTGTGTGGCTATCTATGATGATTGGAAATGGTCTATAATGACTTAAGGAGGTGGGAAAAGTGATTAATTGCAACCAATTTCTGTTTTGGAAGAAAATTGAAAAACCTAGGGTTCTTAAGGGAGCATTCTGTCCGAATTTTTAGGTCCTAGATAGAGGCCGAATTGCCCTTAGCTCAAAACATGAAAGTTGTAGGGAATGACATTTTAGAGGTGCCTACAAAATTTCAGGTCAATCGGAGTAGTGTAGAATGAGATAAGTCGAAATTACTATTGCTGTTCTGGTTTTACCCGAAATTGAGAACTGCGCCTGTAATTGGTTGTTTTGGCTGGAATTTCTTCTGAATTGGTTGTTGAGGCCTTCTGATGAAATTTATCCCTGTTTCTTATCTTTCAGCTGGTTTTAGAATTTTTGGATTTGGACTTGGAGAGCCTGAGTTATGATGTTTCCGCTAGAATGCGTTTTGTGAATCTGTTTTTGTGATTCTGGTATGGTATCTTGCATTTTTGACCTGGTTACACTCGGAACTGGGTTGAGTGACCTTCTGTAATATTGTAGCCCTATCTCTTAGCTTCGAAACGGTGGGTCTTGTACCTTCATCCGACAATCGTAGTGCCTTTGGTACCATTACCGCAAAATGACGTCAAAAACTATTTTTCTGGTTTTGAGCTTAACTTTCGTTTCCGGACTTTTCCCTAGCTTGACTTGTACTTGTCTTACTTGGAGCTTGCTGAATGGCTATTGGATGAACTTGTTGTTGTGGGTGTACCTTTGGGTTGGAATAAGGAAATAATGAAGCCATGATGGCTGGAAAAGTTAGCAAATTCAAGGGAAGTGCTGTCCGAACTTTGAAGGGATTTGTTTGCATTGAGTTTGTGATCTAAGACTTGGATTTGAGCAAGGCAATGTTATATGCTGGATGATTTCTGAGCCGTGGAGGTGAGTGACCCTAAACTATTTCCAAAGTACTTGTGAAATGTTTCTTGCATTATGTACTCGATTGCATCTCATGCGTGCTTGCATGTGAATTCATGACATGATTTGGCTTCAATGAGTTCTGGGAAAGTCTTGTGCTGGACACCAACGTCTCCACCATTTTCGTGAGTTCGTGACATGACGGAGCAAATGGCTCCGGAGCTCAAAAAGGGGCTCCCTCCTAATGTTAATGTTAATGTTAAATGATCTATTTGAGCGTTGGGTGTTCAAGTACTGTGATTTCACCGGCTCACGAGAGCACTAAACGTACATTTGATCTCTGAATCATGACATCATCGAAATGATCGAAATGCAACATTGTGAAATATATTTGTTTAATGATTTTCCTGGTTACTCGCTGAGTTTCTAGCTCACCCCAAAACTATTTTATTCCCCTCCACAGGGCTCGTGGCGAAGGAAACGTTTGTATTAAAGTTCTCCGTGTGAATGGTTGGTATTAAGGATCAGAGTGGCGCAGTGGAAGCATGGACGCTTCGCTTTTGATATGTAATTATTTATTGGAGAATTTGATGTAATATTTAAAGTTTTATCTTGTAATCTGTTTGAGGAATGTAGTGAACGACTGAGTCCCGGCGAGAGCTGGGCAGGCGGCCCGCCAAACCCTCTGGTTCGCCTTAGGGGGAGGTGGGGTCGTCACAGATCCCGTGTTCTATTTATGTGTAATGGTGTCTATAAGTGATTGAGTTTTCTATGGGTGTGTGACTGCACATCCATGTCCAAAACCCACAAGCAAGCATATTCCAAAAGGAGGAGATGCCGCCATCCATAAATCAAATGAAACCCAAAAAACTGGACTGAAATTTTTGGCAAAAAAATTAATTAGGGCAAACCATTTGGGGGAAAATTAGGGAGGCAAAAGAGAATCAGCATACCTTTTTTTGTAGAGAGTTGCTGCTAAATGTGGTCTTCTATTTCATCATTTCCAAGCCAAGATCGATTAGCAGATGGCGAGGAGATGTTTCTTGGTTCTCGGCGAGGAGATGTTTCCGGCAGAGATGAGCAGTGTGTTTTTTGGTTCTCGGCAGAGATGAGGAGCTGTGTGTTTTTTGGTTCTAAGTGTTGCTTGTTGGCTGTTGGCTCATGGCTGGTAGTAGTGTTTTGTTCGGTGAATGACTAAACATGACCGCGAGTTGTTGGTTTCACTAAGTGTTCAAGTCAATTCCGCGCTTCTCCTCAAACTATTGACATTGAATTAAATTTCAATTCCTTACATTTCCCCCCCTGCTCGTACCAAAATTTCAACCCAAGTTTTTTAGTTTTGAATTAATATTTTACTAATATATTATTACTTGCAACTTTTAAATATTTTTGTAAAAATATTCATAATAGGCAATTTTTTTATGACATCAAACAGTTGATCCCATATTAATATTGATATCACTTTCTCAAAATTGTGAACTAAATTACAACTTATCTTTCTTTCCATTATTTTTGCCCAAAACTCCAGAATTTTTTTTTATTTTATAATAAGGAGAGATGATTTGTTTCAAATGGTTAATTTCACTTCAAATTATTGCACTAATATTAATTTACATGACAAAATTTGAGTTCCTAATAGTTAAAAAAATCATTAGAGAGCAAAAATAGAATAACAATTGGTTGTCACTAATGACCAAATTTCTTGTAATAGATTTGCAAGATATAGATTTATGGGTAATTTCTTTTTTTTTTTTTTTTTTTTGCTTTCACATATGTAATTTATGTTAAATACAAAACCTACCAATTTCCCTTTCATAAAAATATGAGTGCAACACTTTTTGAATTTTACTTACAAACATTTATGTATTTAATATAAATTAAATGATTCAGAGTGAAATGCCCATAAAGAGCAGAATATTTGTTCATGTAATGGAGAAAACCCACAAAGAGTTGGTACTTTATGGGCCATTTCTTTTTTTAAAAAAATTTAATTTATGTTGAAAATATAACCTGCCAGTTTTCGTTTTGTAAGAAATCAGTTTAACACTTTTTGAATTTTACTTACAAACATTTATAAATTTATCATAAATTATATGTTTGAGAGTAAAATACCCATAAAAAGTTGGTACTTTGAATATATAATGTTCATTTGCCCATAAACTACACTCCTTGAAGGCTATTTTGTTAATTACTTTGTAGTACTTTGTTATTCCTTTGCTAATACTACTTGGCATGTAGTACAAAGGATAAATCTGGCATAAATTTCTTATTCCATTGATAAAAAGACCTGCCTGCCTTATAACTATTGTAATGAAAGATATATCTTTAGAGTTTATACCAAATTATTACTTAAGTTTGAGAAAATTATAAAATATTTATGCATAGTTTATCAAGATTGTGACGACCCCACCTCCCACTGAGGCGTACCAAAGGGTTCGGCGGACCGCCTGCCCAACTCTCGCCAGGACTCACTCACTCGTATCACATGCATACATCCTTAGACCATAAATAACATCGCAATTCAAGCTTATAATTTACACTGATGCACAATCAAGATACAAAACCTCAATATACCCAAACTGGTTCAAAGTGTATACAATCCAGATACAAAACATTCTATTCGAGTAATAGCGCGAGTACAAGTCAAAAGTCAAAATAACTAGACTACGCTACTCTTTACATATCTCACGCCTCGCTCGTACCCCTGAAAGGAAAACAAATGGAGTGGAATGAGCTAAAAGCCCAGTGAAGTTCCAAATAGTAAATTGACCATTATTTATAAGTACAAGTTTTCGATATAGCAAAGTAACGAGCATGAAGAGTTCATAAAGGTGAGCAATAACACGTCAAGTAGAAATCTCAAAATGAGCGAGTGTAAAAGTTTTTCAAAATAAACAATAATCCAATAAGCAATAATCATTGTAACATCCCGAATATTAGGAGGTTGTTTGTGAAGAAAATATTAAAGTATATTTCTTCGGGTTTGATTTAAAACCTTATTTTGTTTTAAACGACTAGAAACCCTAATGTTTAATCAAAAACCCTAGTTTACTTGTGACTAAACGGTTTCTTAAATCTTTCATATTTTACTAGAGATTCTAATGTTAATTATTGAAATTGTAAATTCCTCACGTTTTCTTAAAAATTTCCTTTTATTTGAAAATTATTATTTATTAAGGCCCTACTACCCAATTGTTCAACAATAAGTGCAGATGAACCTGGAAATAGGGTTTTACACTTCGGTTTCAAGATTTGAGCAAAATTAGGGTTTTCGCGATTTTTCGCCGGATGAATTTTCGGTACTGACCAAGGATCAATTTGGTGATTAAAAGTGACTTTTGAGTGAGAATTAATATGTGATTAGGAACAATAATATAAGGTTAGTAAATAGGAAGTAAAAATCCTAGTACGTGTGTTTTTAAGAAAAACGGCGCGAACCGGCGGGTCCCGCGCACTACCGATTGAACGCACCACTTGACTACCACTTTCTTGCCATACAAGTTTATCACTAATGGAGAAAAATATCTTCCCCCTCTTAGCTCTCCTATTGGCCGAAATTTAAGGCAAAGAAAAAACAAGGAAAGAGAAAATTTGAGTGGTTGAAATTGAGCCAAGTGTTAGGCCAACTTGTGGTCACAATTAGTCCTAATCCTCTTGTCTTATTAACACCATATTAGCAGCCTTTCTTCCTCATTTCTGCACCTTCACAGCCGAGCAAGAGAGAGAGAAAAGGGAGAGCAAGAAACAACCATTTTCTTCTTGATTTACACCATCCAAGTGAGAAACAAAAATTCTAAACCGATTGATCGTAAGTTTGGAAGCTTGGGAAGCTAAGAGAACCAAAAATTTCAAGAAATAGTGGAGGATCACTCTTGCAAGCCTTCTTTTTGAGGTATAAAATCTGATCTATGGCTTTGATCCTTTTATTCTTGTTTAAGATGTTAAATAGTCCATGTTTTGGGTTTGATTACAAGTGATGCAAGTTGTTGTGGTGATTGTTGGATGAAATATGTAAGTTAGAGTTTGATTAATTTCTGCCTAAACTTGTTGTATAGTTAGTATATGTTGTATATAAGATTATACAAGGGGCTTTGGTAGTGATTGGAACAAGGAATTGAAGAAAGTTCAATTGAAACCAAAAGATTTCAGATTTCTGGAAATTTTCATCCTATTCTGCCCGTTTTTGTTGCACCATGTTAGAGGCCGAATTTGGCTTGGCATAAAACATGAAAGTTGTAGAGAATGGTATTTTATAGTTACCTGCAAAATTTCAGCTCAATCGGAGCAACGCAGAACGTGAAAAGTCCAAAATACCCCTACTGTTTTAAGAATTTCCCAGCAGTCTGTTTCTTCAGTTCAGTCCAGTTTAACACGATTTTTGACCAGGATCCATTCTGATTTAGCTCTGGGCCAAAACATAAAAGTTGTAGTGTTCTGAAGTAGCTTTAAAATGCCTCAAAGAAAACCTGATTCGGACTTGTGTACACTGAGTTAGGTCCGTTACAGCATAATGCGTTTAAACTGCCGGTGAATTGGTTTCTGGTTTAGTAATCTGAGATTTTGACTAAGTTACATTAGGAAATGGACTAAGTGACCTTCATGAATGTTGTAGCTCTGTGTCTTAGCTTCGAAACGGCGTAGGTTTCGTTTTAATCCGATAAGCGTAGCCTCAGGTATGGTATTACCGCATTTGTACGTCAAATCTGTCTTGAACTACATTGCGTTTCTGCACTTGTACTTGATGCGATTCTTGTTGTTATGATATTGTGAGCCTATGGAACGGCTCTTGACATAAATTGCTGATATGTATGTTGTTGGGCTGTTGTTGAAGAAAAATAATGAAGCCTAAATGGCTGGAAAATTAGGTAAACACAAAGGGCATGCTGCCCAAATTTACGCTCGAGGACTATATAAATACACTTGCGACTTGGGTCGAATTGATATGAATAGTACTTGAACCATCTAGGGTACTTGAGTCTTCTTGTTTCGAGGTATGTAAGTAAGGACTTGGCCGAACTTGTACCCTTGAGAAATGAAATAATGATTGCTCGAAGTATGTTTTCCTTGTACTTCAACTCGCAAGACAATTTCAAGTATAAATGTTACAAAGTTTTATCGTTTAAAAAGCGAGCAAGTGTTTCACGACTACTATCCGAGTGAATTTCAATCTCTTGATTTTTATTGAACGAAACGTCTAAGTTGTGAATCTTAGTCATGTTTCAAAGTTCTCAAACTGAGTTTTATCGCAGATTTGGACTCCGAACCGGAGTATAACCTGAAAGTGACCAGTAAAGGCACTATATCTTTTGGTGAGTGCTTTCAAATACCGAATTGAACTTGATACTTGAACTTGATACGTGACCAATCTGATTACATGTTATATACGTGAATTGTAAGGGCAAGAGTGTACTTTATCGCACTTGCCCTTACGTGATATACTTGTTTATTGTTGCAATTGACTTGATATACTTGATTATGATGCGCGCACTTCCTGGAATTCCAGAAACCCTGTGGCGAGTTACTCTAGTCGAGCCGGCAAGGGCTTGGTCGATTGGGTAACGAACCCTGGGTCTCTTGTATTGTCGAGTGGAGTGATATCTCCTCGACTAATCGGTATACTCGAGTATTACCACCCGTGTTTATTGAGGATTTTGGGCCCAGTAGGGGGTGTGAATGGTGGACGGAGAGTCGTGTAAGTGGTGTTCTACTGGATTAGTTACTCACTTGAAAGTTGACGGAGTGTCAACTACTACGTGATCAAGCTTCTGGTAATGCAAAGGGGAATTTGGCTCCTGAGAGCCATCCGTATCCTTATGCTTTGGAATACTTATTGTTTATTGGATTATTGTTTCTTTTGAAAAACTTCTACATTTGCTCATTTTAAGATTGCTACTTGACGTGTTACTGTTCACATTTATGAACACTTTATGAACTTTATGCTCGTTACTTTGCTATATCGAAAACTCGTACTTATAAATAATGGTCAATTTGCTATTTGGAACCTCACTGGGCTTTTAGCTCATTCCACTCCATTTGTTTTCCTTTCAGGGGTACGAGCGAGGTGCGAGATATGTAAAGTCTAGCATAGACTAGTTGTTTGATTTTTGACTTGTACTCGATAGAGATAGTGAGTGAGTCCTGGCGAGAGCTGGGCAGGCGGTCCGCCGAACCCTTTGGTACGCCTTAGGGGGAGGTGGGGTCGTCACAGATGGTATCAGAGCTCCTTTTGAGCTCGTGCCGGGAGAAGGTTCTCGGACTGTGGGAATTGACTTGTTAAGTGTGGAACGATTGTCTATTGTTGGAGACATTAGTTAGTTATGCCAGGTGGGAATCTCTAATATGGATGATTTGCTCTTGGGACCGGCCGGCTCGAGTTGTGAATTGTCTTATTGTGGATTCTTGTACTTGGGTATCATATAGTGAAGAGCGTTAGAATAAGGGTCTGTATCTTGATTGCACTTGAGGTGAGTTTTGATGGAAAGGTTAATGCGTGGATGATTCTAACATTTAACCTTGTTATTGGACTGATCAAAGGGGTTTGCAATACTTGAACTGTCTGAGACAGACTAAGATGAGCTCATTTGGGACTTGAACTTGTTTTGGTGAGTGTGCTCTTACGTACATGTAATGGACCTGATTTGATTTTTACACATGAGTAATATGACCTATATGAGGATTTGAATTCGGCGACTGTTTGAGAATGTCAATTGCTGGGTATAGGCTAGTCGAGTGAGTTCTTATTTGTACCCGTGCTTCTTGAACTTGAAGTAATTGAATCTACTTTTGAACTTATATGTTTGAACCCTGCTTTGACCTTGCTTTTGAACTTATTCGTATTTGTGTGGCTTTGCCTGTTGTGTTTCCAAGCACCGCCAGGGGTAAAATTTTCGACTTGAGGCTAAGCCATGTTTTAAATTTTTCGAATATCTGAGACTTTTGTTTCAACTTAGGGCTAGTTATGCGAATTGAGCCCTTTTTTTGCATGTTCTATTTGGTTATCTCTTAGCTCTTTACTAAATGATAAGGTCATATATAAGGGATTGGAGTGATTTCTAGTACCTGACTGACTTTAAAGGACTCTTAGTACCCGTTGGAATTTCGAGGGCGAAATTCTTTTAAGGAGGGGAGATTGTAACATCCCGAATATTAGGAGGTTGTTTGTGAAGAAAATATTAAAGTATATTTCTTCGGGTTTGATTTAAAACCTTATTTTGTTTTAAACGACTAGAAACCCTAATGTTTAATCAAAAACCCTAGTTTACTTGTGACTAAACGGTTTCTTAAATCTTTCATATTTTACTAGAGATTCTAATGTTAATTATTGAAATTGTAAATTCCTCACGTTTTCTTAAAAATTTCCTTTTATTTGAAAATTATTATTTATTAAGGCCCTACTACCCAATTGTTCAACAATAAGTGCAGATGAACCTGGAAATAGGGTTTTACACTTCGGTTTCAAGATTTGAGCAAAATTAGGGTTTTCGCGATTTTTCGCCGGATGAATTTTCGGTACTGACCAAGGATCAATTTGGTGATTAAAAGTGACTTTTGAGTGAGAATTAATATGTGATTAGGAACAATAATATAAGGTTAGTAAATAGGAAGTAAAAATCCTAGTACGTGTGTTTTTAAGAAAAACGGCGCGAACCGGCGGGTCCCGCGCACTACCGATTGAACGCACCACTTGACTACCACTTTCTTGCCATACAAGTTTATCACTAATGGAGAAAAATATCTTCCCCCTCTTAGCTCTCCTATTGGCCGAAATTTAAGGCAAAGAAAAAACAAGGAAAGAGAAAATTTGAGTGGTTGAAATTGAGCCAAGTGTTAGGCCAACTTGTGGTCACAATTAGTCCTAATCCTCTTGTCTTATTAACACCATATTAGCAGCCTTTCTTCCTCATTTCTGCACCTTCACAGCCGAGCAAGAGAGAGAGAAAAGGGAGAGCAAGAAACAACCATTTTCTTCTTGATTTACACCATCCAAGTGAGAAACAAAAATTCTAAACCGATTGATCGTAAGTTTGGAAGCTTGGGAAGCTAAGAGAACCAAAAATTTCAAGAAATAGTGGAGGATCACTCTTGCAAGCCTTCTTTTTGAGGTATAAAATCTGATCTATGGCTTTGATCCTTTTATTCTTGTTTAAGATGTTAAATAGTCCATGTTTTGGGTTTGATTACAAGTGATGCAAGTTGTTGTGGTGATTGTTGGATGAAATATGTAAGTTAGAGTTTGATTAATTTCTGCCTAAACTTGTTGTATAGTTAGTATATGTTGTATATAAGATTATACAAGGGGCTTTGGTAGTGATTGGAACAAGGAATTGAAGAAAGTTCAATTGAAACCAAAAGATTTCAGATTTCTGGAAATTTTCATCCTATTCTGCCCGTTTTTGTTGCACCATGTTAGAGGCCGAATTTGGCTTGGCATAAAACATGAAAGTTGTAGAGAATGGTATTTTATAGTTACCTGCAAAATTTCAGCTCAATCGGAGCAACGCAGAACGTGAAAAGTCCAAAATACCCCTACTGTTTTAAGAATTTCCCAGCAGTCTGTTTCTTCAGTTCAGTCCAGTTTAACACGATTTTTGACCAGGATCCATTCTGATTTAGCTCTGGGCCAAAACATAAAAGTTGTAGTGTTCTGAAGTAGCTTTAAAATGCCTCAAAGAAAACCTGATTCGGACTTGTGTACACTGAGTTAGGTCCGTTACAGCATAATGCGTTTAAACTGCCGGTGAATTGGTTTCTGGTTTAGTAATCTGAGATTTTGACTAAGTTACATTAGGAAATGGACTAAGTGACCTTCATGAATGTTGTAGCTCTGTGTCTTAGCTTCGAAACGGCGTAGGTTTCGTTTTAATCCGATAAGCGTAGCCTCAGGTATGGTATTACCGCATTTGTACGTCAAATCTGTCTTGAACTACATTGCGTTTCTGCACTTGTACTTGATGCGATTCTTGTTGTTATGATATTGTGAGCCTATGGAACGGCTCTTGACATAAATTGCTGATATGTATGTTGTTGGGCTGTTGTTGAAGAAAAATAATGAAGCCTAAATGGCTGGAAAATTAGGTAAACACAAAGGGCATGCTGCCCAAATTTACGCTCGAGGACTATATAAATACACTTGCGACTTGGGTCGAATTGATATGAATAGTACTTGAACCATCTAGGGTACTTGAGTCTTCTTGTTTCGAGGTATGTAAGTAAGGACTTGGCCGAACTTGTACCCTTGAGAAATGAAATAATGATTGCTCGAAGTATGTTTTCCTTGTACTTCAACTCGCAAGACAATTTCAAGTATAAATGTTACAAAGTTTTATCGTTTAAAAAGCGAGCAAGTGTTTCACGACTACTATCCGAGTGAATTTCAATCTCTTGATTTTTATTGAACGAAACGTCTAAGTTGTGAATCTTAGTCATGTTTCAAAGTTCTCAAACTGAGTTTTATCGCAGATTTGGACTCCGAACCGGAGTATAACCTGAAAGTGACCAGTAAAGGCACTATATCTTTTGGTGAGTGCTTTCAAATACCGAATTGAACTTGATACTTGAACTTGATACGTGACCAATCTGATTACATGTTATATACGTGAATTGTAAGGGCAAGAGTGTACTTTATCGCACTTGCCCTTACGTGATATACTTGTTTATTGTTGCAATTGACTTGATATACTTGATTATGATGCGCGCACTTCCTGGAATTCCAGAAACCCTGTGGCGAGTTACTCTAGTCGAGCCGGCAAGGGCTTGGTCGATTGGGTAACGAACCCTGGGTCTCTTGTATTGTCGAGTGGAGTGATATCTCCTCGACTAATCGGTATACTCGAGTATTACCACCCGTGTTTATTGAGGATTTTGGGCCCAGTAGGGGGTGTGAATGGTGGACGGAGAGTCGTGTAAGTGGTGTTCTACTGGATTAGTTACTCACTTGAAAGTTGACGGAGTGTCAACTACTACGTGATCAAGCTTCTGGTAATGCAAAGGGGAATTTGGCTCCTGAGAGCCATCCGTATCCTTATGCTTTGGAATACTTATTGTTTATTGGATTATTGTTTCTTTTGAAAAACTTCTACATTTGCTCATTTTAAGATTGCTACTTGACGTGTTACTGTTCACATTTATGAACACTTTATGAACTTTATGCTCGTTACTTTGCTATATCGAAAACTCGTACTTATAAATAATGGTCAATTTGCTATTTGGAACCTCACTGGGCTTTTAGCTCATTCCACTCCATTTGTTTTCCTTTCAGGGGTACGAGCGAGGTGCGAGATATGTAAAGTCTAGCATAGACTAGTTGTTTGATTTTTGACTTGTACTCGATAGAGATAGTGAGTGAGTCCTGGCGAGAGCTGGGCAGGCGGTCCGCCGAACCCTTTGGTACGCCTTAGGGGGAGGTGGGGTCGTCACAATCATTCCAACGCATAAGGATACGGATGGCTCTCAGGAGCCAACTTCCATTCATCATCAGGAGCTTGATCACGTAGTAGTTGACACTCCGTCAACTTTCAAGTAAAGGAACCAATCCAGTAGAGCACCACTTAACTACTCTCCGTCCACCATTCAAACCCACTACTGGGCCCAAAATCCTCAAGAAACACGGGTGGTAATACTCGAGTATACCAATTAGTCGAGGAGATATCACTCCACTCGACAAAACAAGAGACCCAGGGTTCGTTACCCAATCGACCAAGCCCTTGCCGGCTCGACTTAAGTAACTCGCCGCAGGGTTTCTGGAATTCCAGGAAGTGCGCGCATCATAAACAAGTATATCGAGTCAATTGCAACAATAAACAAGTATATATAACATAAGGGCAAGTGCGATAAAGTACACTCTTGCCCTAACAATTCACGTATATAACATGTAATCATATTGGCCACGTATCAAGTTCAAGTATCAAGTTCAATTCGGTATTTGAAAGCACTCACCAAAAGATATAGTGCCTTTACTGGTCACTTTCAGGTTATACTCCGGGTTCGGAGTCCAAATCTGCGATAAAATTTACTTTGACAACTTTGAAACATGACTAAGATTCGAAACTTAGACGTTTCATTCAATAAAAATCAAGAAATTGGAATTCACTTGGAGAGTAGTCGTGAAACACTTGCTCGCTTTTTAAAGGATAAAACTTTGTAACATTTATACTTGAAAATGCCATGCGAGTCGAAAGTACAAGGAAAACATACTCCGAGCATTCATTATTTCATTTCTCAAGGGTACAAGTTCGGCCAAATCCTTACTTATATACCTCGGAACAAGAAGACTCAAGTACCCTAAATGGTTCAAGTGATATTCATATCAACCCAAGTCGCAAGTGTATTTCTATAGTCCTCGAGCGTAAATTTGGGCAGCATGCCCTTTGTGTTTACCTAATTTTCCAGCCATTTATGGCTTCATTATTGTACCCCTGAAAGGAAAACAAATGGAGTGGAATGAGCTAAAAGCCCAGTGAAATTCCAAATAGTAAATTGACCATTATTTATAAGTACAAGTTTTCGATATAGCAAAGTAACGAGCATGAAGAGTTCATAAAGGTGAGCAATAACACGTCAAGTAGAAATCTCAAAATGAGCGAGTGTAAAAGTTTTTCAAAATAAACAATAATCCAATAAGCAATAATCATTCCAACGCATAAGGATACGGATGGCTCTCAGGAGCCAACTTCCATTCATCATCAGGAGCTTGATCACGTAGTAGTTGACACTCCGTCAACTTTCAAGTAAAGGAACCAATCCAGTAGAGCACCACTTAACTACTCTCCGTCCACCATTCAAACCCCCTACTGGGCCCAAAATCCTCAAGAAACACGGGTGGTAATACTCGAGTATACCAATTAGTCGAGGAGATATCACTCCACTCGACAAAACAAGAGACCCAGGGTTCGTTACCCAATCGACCAAGCCCTTGCCGGCTCGACTTAAGTAACTCGCCGCAGGGTTTCTGGAATTCCAGGAAGTGCGCGCATCATAAACAAGTATATCGAGTCAATTGCAACAATAAACAAGTATATATCACATAAGGGCAAGTGCGATAAAGTACACTCTTGCCCTAACAATTCACGTATATAACATGTAATCATATTGGCCACGTATCAAGTTCAAGTATCAAGTTCAATTCGGTATTTGAAAGCACTCACCAAAAGATATAGTGCCTTTACTGGTCACTTTCAGGTTATACTCCGGGTTCGGAGTCCAAATCTGCGATAAAACTTAGTTTAAGAAATTTGAAACATGACTAAGATTCGAAACTTAGATGTTTCGTTCAATAAAAATCAAGAAATTGGAATTCACTTGGAGAGTAGTCGTGAAACACTTGCTCGCTTTTTAAAGGATAAAACTTTGTAACATTTATACTTGAAAATGCCATGCGAGTCGAAAGTACAAGGAAAACATACTCCGAGCATTCATTATTTCATTTCTCAAGGGTACAAGTTCGGCCAAATCCTTACTTATATACCTCGGAACAAGAAGACACAAGTACCCTAAATGGTTCAAGTGATATTCATATCAACCCAAGTCGCAAGTGTATTTCTATAGTCCTCGAGCGTAAATTTGGGCAGCATGCCCTTTGTGTTTACCTAATTTTCCAGCCATTTATGGCTTCATTATTGTACCCCTGAAAGGAAAACAAATGGAGTGGAATGAGCTAAAAGCCCAGTGAAGTTCCAAATAGTAAATTGACCATTATTTATAAGTACAAGTTTTCGATATAGCAAAGTAACGAGCATGAAGAGTTCATAAAGGTGAGCAATAACACGTCAAGTAGAAATCTCAAAATGAGCGAGTGTAAAAGTTTTTCAAAATAAACAATAATCCAATAAGCAATAATCATTCCAACGCATAAGGATACGGATGGCTCTCAGGAGCCAACTTCCATTCATCATCAGGAGCTTGATCACGTAGTAGTTGACACTCCGTCAACTTTCAAGTAAAGGAACCAATCCAGTAGAGCACCACTTAACTACTCTCCGTCCACCATTCAAACCCCCTACTGGGCCCAAAATCCTCAAGAAACACGGGTGGTAATACTCGAGTATACCAATTAGTCGAGGAGATATCACTCCACTCGACAAAACAAGAGACCCAGGGTTCGTTACCCAATCGACCAAGCCCTTGCCGGCTCGACTTAAGTAACTCGCCGCAGGGTTTCTGGAATTCCAGGAAGTGCGCGCATCATAAACAAGTATATCGAGTCAATTGCAACAATAAACAAGTATATATCACATAAGGGCAAGTGCGATAAAGTACACTCTTGCCCTAACAATTCACGTATATAACATGTAATCATATTGGCCACGTATCAAGTTCAAGTATCAAGTTCAATTCGGTATTTGAAAGCACTCACCAAAAGATATAGTGCCTTTACTGGTCACTTTCAGGTTATACTCCGGGTTCGGAGTCCAAATCTGCGATAAAACTTAGTTTGACAACTTTGAAACATGACTAAGATTCGAAACTTAGACGTTTCATTCAATAAAAATCAAGAAATTGGAATTCACTTGGAGAGTAGTCGTGAAACACTTGCTCGCTTTTTAAAGGATAAAACTTTGTAACATTTATACTTGAAAATGCCATGCGAGTCGAAAGTACAAGGAAAACATACTCCGAGCATTCATTATTTCATTTCTCAAGGGTACAAGTTCGGCCAAATCCTTACTTATATACCTCGGAACAAGAAGACTCAAGTACCCTAAATGGTTCAAGTGATATTCATATCAACCCAAGTCGCAAGTGTATTTCTATAGTCCTCGAGCGTAAATTTGGGCAGCATGCCCTTTGTGTTTACCTAATTTTCCAGCCATTTATGGCTTCATTATTGTACCCCTGAAAGGAAAACAAATGGAGTGGAATGAGCTAAAAGCCCAGTGAAGTTCCAAATAGTAAATTGACCATTATTTATAAGTACAAGTTTTCGATATAGCAAAGTAACGAGCATGAAGAGTTCATAAAGGTGAGCAATAACACGTCAAGTAGAAATCTCAAAATGAGCGAGTGTAAAAGTTTTTCAAAATAAACAATAATCCAATAAGCAATAATCATTCCAACGCATAAGGATACGGATGGCTCTCAGGAGCCAACTTCCATTCATCATCAGGAGCTTGATCACGTAGTAGTTGACACTCCGTCAACTTTCAAGTAAAGGAACCAATCCAGTAGAGCACCACTTAACTACTCTCCGTCCACCATTCAAACCCCCTACTGGGCCCAAAATCCTCAAGAAACACGGGTGGTAATACTCGAGTATACCAATTAGTCGAGGAGATATCACTCCACTCGACAAAACAAGAGACCCAGGGTTCGTTACCCAATCGACCAAGCCCTTGCCGGCTCGACTTAAGTAACTCGCCGCAGGGTTTCTGGAATTCCAGGAAGTGCGCGCATCATAAACAAGTATATCGAGTCAATTGCAACAATAAACAAGTATATATCACATAAGGGCAAGTGCGATAAAGTACACTCTTGCCCTAACAATTCACGTATATAACATGTAATCATATTGGCCACGTATCAAGTTCAAGTATCAAGTTCAATTCGGTATTTGAAAGCACTCACCAAAAGATATAGTGCCTTTACTGGTCACTTTCAGGTTATACTCCGGGTTCGGAGTCCAAATCTGCGATAAAACTTAGTTTAAGAACTTTGAAACATGACTAAGATTCGAAACTTAGATGTTTCGTTCAATAAAAATCAAGAAATTGGAATTCACTTGGAGAGTAGTCGTGAAACACTTGCTCGCTTTTTAAAGGATAAAACTTTGTAACATTTATACTTGAAAATGCCATGCGAGTCGAAAGTACAAGGAAAACATACTCCGAGCATTCATTATTTCATTTCTCAAGGGTACAAGTTCGGCCAAATCCTTACTTATATACCTCGGAACAAGAAGACTCAAGTACCCTAAATGGTTCAAGTGATATTCATATCAACCCAAGTCGCAAGTGTATTTCTATAGTCCTCGAGCGTAAATTTGGGCAGCATGCCCTTTGTGTTTACCTAATTTTCCAGCCATTTATGGCTTCATTATTGTACCCCTGAAAGGAAAACAAATGGAGTGGAATGAGCTAAAAGCCCAGTGAAGTTCCAAATAGTAAATTGACCATTATTTATAAGTACAAGTTTTCGATATAGCAAAGTAACGAGCATGAAGAGTTCATAAAGGTGAGCAATAACACGTCAAGTAGAAATCTCAAAATGAGCGAGTGTAAAAGTTTTTCAAAATAAACAATAATCCAATAAGCAATAATCATTCCAACGCATAAGGATACGGATGGCTCTCAGGAGCCAACTTCCATTCATCATCAGGAGCTTGATCACGTAGTAGTTGACACTCCGTCAACTTTCAAGTAAAGGAACCAATCCAGTAGAGCACCACTTAACTACTCTCCGTCCACCATTCAAACCCCCTATTGGGCCCAAAATCCTCAAGAAACACGGGTGGTAATACTCGAGTATACCAATTAGTCGAGGAGATATCACTCCACTCGACAAAACAAGAGACCCAGGGTTCGTTACCCAATCGACCAAGCCCTTGCCGGCTCGACTTAAGTAACTCGCCGCAGGGTTTCTGGAATTCCAGGAAGTGCGCGCATCATAAACAAGTATATCGAGTCAATTGCAACAATAAACAAGTATATATCACATAAGGGCAAGTGCGATAAAGTACACTCTTGCCCTAACAATTCACGTATATAACATGTAATCATATTGGCCACGTATCAAGTTCAAGTATCAAGTTCAATTCGGTATTTGAAAGCACTCACCAAAAGATATAGTGCCTTTACTGGTCACTTTCAGGTTATACTCCGGGTTCGGAGTCCAAATCTGCGATAAAATTTAGTTTGACAACTTTGAAACATGACTAAGATTCGAAACTTAGACGTTTCATTCAATAAAAATCAAGAAATTGGAATTCACTTGGAGAGTAGTCGTGAAACATTTGCTCGCTTTTTAAACGATAAAACTTTGTAACATTTATACTTGAAAATGCCATGCGAGTCGAAAGTACAAGGAAAACATACTCCGAGCAATCATTATTTCATTTCTCAAGGGTACAAGTTCGGCCAAGTCCTTACTTATATACCTCGGAACAAGAAGACTCAAGTACCCTAGATGGTTCAAGTGATATTCATATCAACTCTACCCAAGTCGCAAGTGTATTTCTTTAGTCCTCGAGCGTAAATTTGGGCAGCATGCCCTTTGTGTTTACCTAATTTTCCAGCCATTTATGGCTTCTTTATTGTAACCCTGAAAGGAAAACAAATGGAGTGGAATGAGCTAAAAGCCCAGTGAAGTTCCAAATAGTAAATTGACCATTATTTATAAGTACAAGTTTTCGATATAGCAAAGTAACGAGCATGAAGAGTTTATAAAGGTGAGCAATAACACGTCAAGTAGAAATCTCAAAATGAGCGAGTGTAAAAGTTTTTCAAAATAAACAATAATCCAATAAGCAATAATCATTCCAACGCATAAGGATACGGATGGCTCTCAGGAGCCAACTTCCATTCATCATCAGGAGCTTGATCACGTAGTAGTTGACACTCCGTCAACTTTCAAGTAAAGGAACCAATCCAGTAGAGCACCACTTAACTACTCTCCGTCCACCATTCAAACCCCCTACTGGGCCCAAAATCCTCAAGAAACACGGGTGGTAATACTCGAGTATACCAATTAGTCGAGGAGATATCACTCCACTCGACAAAACAAGAGACCCAGGGTTCGTTACCCAATCGACCAAGCCCTTGCCGGCTCGACTTAAGTAACTCGCCGCAGGGTTTCTGGAATTCCAGGAAGTGCGCGCATCATAAACAAGTATATCGAGTCAATTGCAACAATAAACAAGTATATATCACATAAGGGCAAGTGCGATAAAGTACACTCTTGCCCTAACAATTCACGTATATAACATGTAATCATATTGGCCACGTATCAAGTTCAAGTATCAAGTTCAATTCGGTATTTGAAAGCACTCACCAAAAGATATAGTGCCTTTACTGGTCACTTTCAGGTTATACTCCGGGTTCGGAGTCCAAATCTGCGATAAAACTTAGTTTAAGAACTTTGAAACATGACTAAGATTCGAAACTTAGATGTTTCGTTCAATAAAAATCAAGAAATTGGAATTCACTTGGAGAGTAGTCGTGAAACACTTGCTCGCTTTTTAAAGGATAAAACTTTGTAACATTTATACTTGAAAATGCCATGCGAGTCGAAAGTACAAGGAAAACATACTCCGAGCATTCATTATTTCATTTCTCAAGGGTACAAGTTCGGCCAAATCCTTACTTATATACCTCGGAACAAGAAGACTCAAGTACCCTAAATGGTTCAAGTGATATTCATATCAACCCAAGTCGCAAGTGTATTTCTATAGTCCTCGAGCGTAAATTTGGGCAGCATGCCCTTTGTGTTTACCTAATTTTCCAGCCATTTATGGCTTCATTATTGTACCCCTGAAAGGAAAACAAATGGAGTGGAATGAGCTAAAAGCCCAGTGAAGTTCCAAATAGTAAATTGACCATTATTTATAAGTACAAGTTTTCGATATAGCAAAGTAACGAGCATGAAGAGTTCATAAAGGTGAGCAATAACACGTCAAGTAGAAATCTCAAAATGAGCGAGTGTAAAAGTTTTTCAAAATAAACAATAATCCAATAAGCAATAATCATTCCAACGCATAAGGATACGGATGGCTCTCAGGAGCCAACTTCCATTCATCATCAGGAGCTTGATCACGTAGTAGTTGACACTCCGTCAACTTTCAAGTAAAGGAACCAATCCAGTAGAGCACCACTTAACTACTCTCCATCCACCATTCAAACCCCCTACTGGGCCCAAAATCCTCAAGAAACACGGGTGGTAATACTCGAGTATACCAATTAGTCGAGGAGATATCACTCCACTCGACAAAACAAGAGACCCAGGGTTCGTTACCCAATCGACCAAGCCCTTGCCGGCTCGACTTAAGTAACTCGCCGCAGGGTTTCTGGAATTCCAGGAAGTGCGCGCATCATAAACAAGTATATCGAGTCAATTGCAACAATAAACAAGTATATATCACATAAGGGCAAGTGCGATAAAGTACACTCTTGCCCTAACAATTCACGTATATAACATGTAATCATATTGGCCACGTATCAAGTTCAAGTATCAAGTTCAATTCGGTATTTGAAAGCACTCACCAAAAGATATAGTGCCTTTACTGGTCACTTTCAGGTTATACTCCGGGTTCGGAGTCCAAATCTGCGATAAAACTTAGTTTGACAACTTTGAAACATGACTAAGATTCGAAACTTAGACGTTTCATTCAATAAAAATCAAGAAATTGGAATTCACTTGGAGAGTAGTCGTGAAACATTTGCTCGCTTTTTAAACGATAAAACTTTGTAACATTTGTACTTGAAAATGCCATGCGAGTCGAAAGTACAAGGAAAACATACTCCGAGCAATCATTATTTCATTTCTCAGGGGTACAAGTTCGGCCAAGTCCTTACTTATATACCTCGGAACAAGAAGACTCAAGTACCCTAGATGGTTCAAGTGATATTCATATCAACTCTGCCCAAGTCGCAAGTGTATTTCTGTAGTCCTCGAGCGTAAATTTGGGCAGCATGCCCTTTGTGTTTACCTAATTTTCCAGCCATTTATGGCTTCATTATTGTAACCCTGAAAGGAAAACAAATGGAGTGGAATGAGCTAAAAGCCCAGTGAAGTTCCAAATAGTAAATTGACCATTATTTATAAGTACAAGTTTTCGATATAGCAAAGTAACGAGCATGAAGAGTTTATAAAGGTGAGCAATAACACGTCAAGTAGAAATCTCAAAATGAGCGAGTGTAAAAGTTTTTCAAAATAAACAATAATCCAATAAGCAATAATCATTCCAACGCATAAGGATACGGATGGCTCTCAGGAGCCAACTTCCATTCATCATCAGGAGCTTGATCACGTAGTAGTTGACACTCCGTCAACTTTCAAGTAAAGGAACCAATCCAGTAGAGCACCACTTAACTACTCTCCGTCCACCATTCAAACCCCCTATTGGGCCCAAAATCCTCAAGAAACACGGGTGGTAATACTCGAGTATACCAATTAGTCGAGGAGATATCACTCCACTCGACAAAACAAGAGACCCAGGGTTCGTTACCCAATCGACCAAGCCCTTGCCGGCTCGACTTAAGTAACTCGCCGCAGGGTTTCTGGAATTCCAGGAAGTGCGCGCATCATAAACAAGTATATCGAGTCAATTGCAACAATAAACAAGTATATATCACATAAGGGCAAGTGCGATAAAGTACACTCTTGCCCTAACAATTCACGTATATAACATGTAATCATATTGGCCACGTATCAAGTTCAAGTATCAAGTTCAATTCGGTATTTGAAAGCACTCACCAAAAGATATAGTGCCTTTACTGGTCACTTTCAGGTTATACTCCGGGTTCGGAGTCCAAATCTGCGATAAAACTTAGTTTGACAACTTTGAAACATGACTAAGATTCGAAACTTAGACGTTTCATTCAATAAAAATCAAGAAATTGGAATTCACTTGGAGAGTAGTCGTGAAACATTTGCTCGCTTTTTAAACGATAAAACTTTGTAACATTTATACTTGAAAATGCCATGCGAGTCGAAAGTACAAGGAAAACATACTCCGAGCAATCATTATTTCATTTCTCAAGGGTACAAGTTCGGCCAAATCCTTACTTATATACCTCGGAACAAGAAGACTCAAGTACCCTAGATGGTTCAAGTGATATTCATATCAACCCAAGTCGCAAGTGTATTTCTATAGTCCTCGAGCGTAAATTTGGGCAGCATGCCCTTTGTGTTTACCTAATTTTCCAGCCATTTATGGCTTCATTATTGTAACCCTGAAAGGAAAACAAATGGAGTGGAATGAGCTAAAAGCCCAGTGAAGTTCCAAATAGTAAATTGACCATTATTTATAAGTACAAGTTTTCGATATAGCAAAGTAACGAGCATGAAGAGTTTATAAAGGTGAGCAATAACACGTCAAGTAGAAATCTCAAAATGAGCGAGTGTAAAAGTTTTTCAAAATAAACAATAATCCAATAAGCAATAATCATTCCAACGCATAAGGATACGGATGGCTCTCAGGAGCCAACTTCCATTCATCATCAGGAGCTTGATCACGTAGTAGTTGACACTCCGTCAACTTTCAAGTAAAGGAACCAATCCAGTAGAGCACCACTTAACTACTCTCCGTCCACCATTCAAACCCCCTACTGGGCCCAAAATCCTCAAGAAACACGGGTGGTAATACTCGAGTATACCAATTAGTCGAGGAGATATCACTCCACTCGACAAAACAAGAGACCCAGGGTTCGTTACCCAATCGACCAAGCCCTTGCCGGCTCGACTTAAGTAACTCGCCGCAGGGTTTCTGGAATTCCAGGAAGTGCGCGCATCATAAACAAGTATATCGAGTCAATTGCAACAATAAACAAGTATATATCACATAAGGGCAAGTGCGATAAAGTACACTCTTGCCCTAACAATTCACGTATATAACATGTAATCATATTGGCCACGTATCAAGTTCAAGTATCAAGTTCAATTCGGTATTTGAAAGCACTCACCAAAAGATATAGTGCCTTTACTGGTCACTTTCAGGTTATACTCCGGGTTCGGAGTCCAAATCTGCGATAAAACTTAGTTTAACAACTTTGAAACATGACTAAGATTCGAAACTTAGACGTTTCATTCAATAAAAATCAAGAAATTGGAATTCACTTGGAGAGTAGTCGTGAAACACTTGCTCGCTTTTTAAAGGATAAAACTTTGTAACATTTATACTTGAAAATGCCATGCGAGTCGAAAGTACAAGGAAAACATACTCCGAGCATTCATTATTTCATTTCTCAAGGGTACAAGTTCGGCCAAATCCTTACTTATATACCTCGGAACAAGAAGACTCAAGTACCCTAAATGGTTCAAGTGATATTCATATCAACCCAAGTCGCAAGTGTATTTCTATAGTCCTCGAGCGTAAATTTGGGCAGCATGCCCTTTGTGTTTACCTAATTTTCCAGCCATTTATGGCTTCATTATTGTACCCCTGAAAGGAAAACAAATGGAGTGGAATGAGCTAAAAGCCCAGTGAAGTTCCAAATAGTAAATTGACCATTATTTATAAGTACAAGTTTTCGATATAGCAAAGTAACGAGCATGAAGAGTTCATAAAGGTGAGCAATAACACGTCAAGTAGAAATCTCAAAATGAGCGAGTGTAAAAGTTTTTCAAAATAAACAATAATCCAATAAGCAATAATCATTCCAACGCATAAGGATACGGATGGCTCTCAGGAGCCAACTTCCATTCATCATCAGGAGCTTGATCACGTAGTAGTTGACACTCCGTCAACTTTCAAGTAAAGGAACCAATCCAGTAGAGCACCACTTAACTACTCTCCGTCCACCATTCAAACCCCCTATTGGGCCCAAAATCCTCAAGAAACACGGGTGGTAATACTCGAGTATACCAATTAGTCGAGGAGATATCACTCCACTCGACAAAACAAGAGACCCAGGGTTCGTTACCCAATCGACCAAGCCCTTGCCGGCTCGACTTAAGTAACTCGCCGCAGGGTTTCTGGAATTCCAGGAAGTGCGCGCATCATAAACAAGTATATCGAGTCAATTGCAACAATAAACAAGTATATATCACATAAGGGCAAGTGCGATAAAGTACACTCTTGCCCTAACAATTCACGTATATAACATGTAATCATATTGGCCACGTATCAAGTTCAAGTATCAAGTTCAATTCGGTATTTGAAAGCACTCACCAAAAGATATAGTGCCTTTACTGGTCACTTTCAGGTTATACTCCGGGTTCGGAGTCCAAATCTGCGATAAAATTTAGTTTGACAACTTTGAAACATGACTAAGATTCGAAACTTAGACGTTTCATTCAATAAAAATCAAGAAATTGGAATTCACTTGGAGAGTAGTCGTGAAACATTTGCTCGCTTTTTAAACGATAAAACTTTGTAACATTTATACTTGAAAATGCCATGCGAGTCGAAAGTACAAGGAAAACATACTCCGAGCAATCATTATTTCATTTCTCAAGGGTACAAGTTCGGCCAAGTCCTTACTTATATACCTCGGAACAAGAAGACTCAAGTACCCTAGATGGTTCAAGTGATATTCATATCAACTCTACCCAAGTCGCAAGTGTATTTCTTTAGTCCTCGAGCGTAAATTTGGGCAGCATGCCCTTTGTGTTTACCTAATTTTCCAGCCATTTATGGCTTCTTTATTGTAACCCTGAAAGGAAAACAAATGGAGTGGAATGAGCTAAAAGCCCAGTGAAGTTCCAAATAGTAAATTGACCATTATTTATAAGTACAAGTTTTCGATATAGCAAAGTAACGAGCATGAAGAGTTTATAAAGGTGAGCAATAACACGTCAAGTAGAAATCTCAAAATGAGCGAGTGTAAAAGTTTTTCAAAATAAACAATAATCCAATAAGCAATAATCATTCCAACGCATAAGGATACGGATGGCTCTCAGGAGCCAACTTCCATTCATCATCAGGAGCTTGATCACGTAGTAGTTGACACTCCGTCAACTTTCAAGTAAAGGAACCAATCCAGTAGAGCACCACTTAACTACTCTCCGTCCACCATTCAAACCCCCTACTGGGCCCAAAATCCTCAAGAAACACGGGTGGTAATACTCGAGTATACCAATTAGTCGAGGAGATATCACTCCACTCGACAAAACAAGAGACCCAGGGTTCGTTACCCAATCGACCAAGCCCTTGCCGGCTCGACTTAAGTAACTCGCCGCAGGGTTTCTGGAATTCCAGGAAGTGCGCGCATCATAAACAAGTATATCGAGTCAATTGCAACAATAAACAAGTATATATCACATAAGGGCAAGTGCGATAAAGTACACTCTTGCCCTAACAATTCACGTATATAACATGTAATCATATTGGCCACGTATCAAGTTCAAGTATCAAGTTCAATTCGGTATTTGAAAGCACTCACCAAAAGATATAGTGCCTTTACTGGTCACTTTCAGGTTATACTCCGGGTTCGGAGTCCAAATCTGCGATAAAACTTAGTTTAAGAACTTTGAAACATGACTAAGATTCGAAACTTAGATGTTTCGTTCAATAAAAATCAAGAAATTGGAATTCACTTGGAGAGTAGTCGTGAAACACTTGCTCGCTTTTTAAAGGATAAAACTTTGTAACATTTATACTTGAAAATGCCATGCGAGTCGAAAGTACAAGGAAAACATACTCCGAGCATTCATTATTTCATTTCTCAAGGGTACAAGTTCGGCCAAATCCTTACTTATATACCTCGGAACAAGAAGACTCAAGTACCCTAAATGGTTCAAGTGATATTCATATCAACCCAAGTCGCAAGTGTATTTCTATAGTCCTCGAGCGTAAATTTGGGCAGCATGCCCTTTGTGTTTACCTAATTTTCCAGCCATTTATGGCTTCATTATTGTACCCCTGAAAGGAAAACAAATGGAGTGGAATGAGCTAAAAGCCCAGTGAAGTTCCAAATAGTAAATTGACCATTATTTATAAGTACAAGTTTTCGATATAGCAAAGTAACGAGCATGAAGAGTTCATAAAGGTGAGCAATAACACGTCAAGTAGAAATCTCAAAATGAGCGAGTGTAAAAGTTTTTCAAAATAAACAATAATCCAATAAGCAATAATCATTCCAACGCATAAGGATACGGATGGCTCTCAGGAGCCAACTTCCATTCATCATCAGGAGCTTGATCACGTAGTAGTTGACACTCCGTCAACTTTCAAGTAAAGGAACCAATCCAGTAGAGCACCACTTAACTACTCTCCGTCCACCATTCAAACCCCCTATTGGGCCCAAAATCCTCAAGAAACACGGGTGGTAATACTCGAGTATACCAATTAGTCGAGGAGATATCACTCCACTCGACAAAACAAGAGACCCAGGGTTCGTTACCCAATCGACCAAGCCCTTGCCGGCTCGACTTAAGTAACTCGCCGCAGGGTTTCTGGAATTCCAGGAAGTGCGCGCATCATAAACAAGTATATCGAGTCAATTGCAACAATAAACAAGTATATATCACATAAGGGCAAGTGCGATAAAGTACACTCTTGCCCTAACAATTCACGTATATAACATGTAATCATATTGGCCACGTATCAAGTTCAAGTATCAAGTTCAATTCGGTATTTGAAAGCACTCACCAAAAGATATAGTGCCTTTACTGGTCACTTTCAGGTTATACTCCGGGTTCGGAGTCCAAATCTGCGATAAAATTTAGTTTGACAACTTTGAAACATGACTAAGATTCGAAACTTAGACGTTTCATTCAATAAAAATCAAGAAATTGGAATTCACTTGGAGAGTAGTCGTGAAACATTTGCTCGCTTTTTAAACGATAAAACTTTGTAACATTTATACTTGAAAATGCCATGCGAGTCGAAAGTACAAGGAAAACATACTCCGAGCAATCATTATTTCATTTCTCAAGGGTACAAGTTCGGCCAAGTCCTTACTTATATACCTCGGAACAAGAAGACTCAAGTACCCTAGATGGTTCAAGTGATATTCATATCAACTCTACCCAAGTCGCAAGTGTATTTCTTTAGTCCTCGAGCGTAAATTTGGGCAGCATGCCCTTTGTGTTTACCTAATTTTCCAGCCATTTATGGCTTCATTATTGTAACCCTGAAAGGAAAACAAATGGAGTGGAATGAGCTAAAAGCCCAGTGAAGTTCCAAATAGTAAATTGACCATTATTTATAAGTACAAGTTTTCGATATAGCAAAGTAACGAGCATGAAGAGTTTATAAAGGTGAGCAATAACACGTCAAGTAGAAATCTCAAAATGAGCGAGTGTAAAAGTTTTTCAAAATAAACAATAATCCAATAAGCAATAATCATTCCAACGCATAAGGATACGGATGGCTCTCAGGAGCCAACTTCCATTCATCATCAGGAGCTTGATCACGTAGTAGTTGACACTCCGTCAACTTTCAAGTAAAGGAACCAATCCAGTAGAGCACCACTTAACTACTCTCCGTCCACCATTCAAACCCCCTATTGGGCCCAAAATCCTCAAGAAACACGGGTGGTAATACTCGAGTATACCAATTAGTCGAGGAGATATCACTCCACTCGACAAAACAAGAGACCCAGGGTTCGTTACCCAATCGACCAAGCCCTTGCCGGCTCGACTTAAGTAACTCGCCGCAGGGTTTCTGGAATTCCAGGAAGTGCGCGCATCATAAACAAGTATATCGAGTCAATTGCAACAATAAACAAGTATATATCACATAAGGGCAAGTGCGATAAAGTACACTCTTGCCCTAACAATTCACGTATATAACATGTAATCATATTGGCCACGTATCAAGTTCAAGTATCAAGTTCAATTCGGTATTTGAAAGCACTCACCAAAAGATATAGTGCCTTTACTGGTCACTTTCAGGTTATACTCCGGGTTCGGAGTCCAAATCTGCGATAAAATTTAGTTTGACAACTTTGAAACATGACTAAGATTCGAAACTTAGACGTTTCATTCAATAAAAATCAAGAAATTGGAATTCACTTGGAGAGTAGTCGTGAAACACTTGCTCGCTTTTTAAAGGATAAAACTTTGTAACATTTATACTTGAAAATGCCATGCGAGTCGAAAGTACAAGGAAAACATACTCCGAGCATTCATTATTTCATTTCTCAAGGGTACAAGTTCGGCCAAATCCTTACTTATATACCTCGGAACAAGAAGACTCAAGTACCCTAAATGGTTCAAGTGATATTCATATCAACCCAAGTCGCAAGTGTATTTCTATAGTCCTCGAGCGTAAATTTGGGCAGCATGCCCTTTGTGTTTACCTAATTTTCCAGCCATTTATGGCTTCATTATTGTACCCCTGAAAGGAAAACAAATGGAGTGGAATGAGCTAAAAGCCCAGTGAAGTTCCAAATAGTAAATTGACCATTATTTATAAGTACAAGTTTTCGATATAGCAAAGTAACGAGCATGAAGAGTTCATAAAGGTGAGCAATAACACGTCAAGTAGAAATCTCAAAATGAGCGAGTGTAAAAGTTTTTCAAAATAAACAATAATCCAATAAGCAATAATCATTCCAACGCATAAGGATACGGATGGCTCTCAGGAGCCAACTTCCATTCATCATCAGGAGCTTGATCACGTAGTAGTTGACACTCCGTCAACTTTCAAGTAAAGGAACCAATCCAGTAGAGCACCACTTAACTACTCTCCGTCCACCATTCAAACCCCCTATTGGGCCCAAAATCCTCAAGAAACACGGGTGGTAATACTCGAGTATACCAATTAGTCGAGGAGATATCACTCCACTCGACAAAACAAGAGACCCAGGGTTCGTTACCCAATCGACCAAGCCCTTGCCGGCTCGACTTAAGTAACTCGCCGCAGGGTTTCTGGAATTCCAGGAAGTGCGCGCATCATAAACAAGTATATCGAGTCAATTGCAACAATAAACAAGTATATATCACATAAGGGCAAGTGCGATAAAGTACACTCTTGCCCTAACAATTCACGTATATAACATGTAATCATATTGGCCACGTATCAAGTTCAAGTATCAAGTTCAATTCGGTATTTGAAAGCACTCACCAAAAGATATAGTGCCTTTACTGGTCACTTTCAGGTTATACTCCGGGTTCGGAGTCCAAATCTGCGATAAAATTTAGTTTGACAACTTTGAAACATGACTAAGATTCGAAACTTAGACGTTTCATTCAATAAAAATCAAGAAATTGGAATTCACTTGGAGAGTAGTCGTGAAACACTTGCTCGCTTTTTAAACGATAAAACTTTGTAACATTTATACTTGAAAATGCCATGCGAGTCGAAAGTACAAGGAAAACATACTCCGAGCAATCATTATTTCATTTCTCAAGGGTACAAGTTCGGCCAAGTCCTTACTTATATACCTCGGAACAAGAAGACTCAAGTACCCTAGATGGTTCAAGTGATATTCATATCAACTCTACCCAAGTCGCAAGTGTATTTCTATAGTCCTCGAGCGTAAATTTGGGCAGCATGCCCTTTGTGTTTACCTAATTTTCCAGCCATTTATGGCTTCATTATTGTAACCCTGAAAGGAAAACAAATGGAGTGGAATGAGCTAAAAGCCCAGTGAAGTTCCAAATAGTAAATTGACCATTATTTATAAGTACAAGTTTTCGATATAGCAAAGTAACGAGCATGAAGAGTTTATAAAGGTGAGCAATAACACGTCAAGTAGAAATCTCAAAATGAGCGAGTGTAAAAGTTTTTCAAAATAAACAATAATCCAATAAGCAATAATCATTCCAACGCATAAGGATACGGATGGCTCTCAGGAGCCAACTTCCATTCATCATCAGGAGCTTGATCACGTAGTAGTTGACACTCCGTCAACTTTCAAGTAAAGGAACCAATCCAGTAGAGCACCACTTAACTACTCTCCGTCCACCATTCAAACCCCCTACTGGGCCCAAAATCCTCAAGAAACACGGGTGGTAATACTCGAGTATACCAATTAGTCGAGGAGATATCACTCCACTCGACAAAACAAGAGACCCAGGGTTCGTTACCCAATCGACCAAGCCCTTGCCGGCTCGACTTAAGTAACTCGCCGCAGGGTTTCTGGAATTCCAGGAAGTGCGCGCATCATAAACAAGTATATCGAGTCAATTGCAACAATAAACAAGTATATATCACATAAGGGCAAGTGCGATAAAGTACACTCTTGCCCTAACAATTCACGTATATAACATGTAATCATATTGGCCACGTATCAAGTTCAAGTATCAAGTTCAATTCGGTATTTGAAAGCACTCACCAAAAGATATAGTGCCTTTACTGGTCACTTTCAGGTTATACTCCGGGTTCGGAGTCCAAATCTGCGATAAAACTTAGTTTAAGAACTTTGAAACATGACTAAGATTCGAAACTTAGATGTTTCGTTCAATAAAAATCAAGAAATTGGAATTCACTTGGAGAGTAGTCGTGAAACACTTGCTCGCTTTTTAAAGGATAAAACTTTGTAACATTTATACTTGAAAATGCCATGCGAGTCGAAAGTACAAGGAAAACATACTCCGAGCATTCATTATTTCATTTCTCAAGGGTACAAGTTCGGCCAAATCCTTACTTATATACCTCGGAACAAGAAGACTCAAGTACCCTAAATGGTTCAAGTGATATTCATATCAACCCAAGTCGCAAGTGTATTTCTATAGTCCTCGAGCGTAAATTTGGGCAGCATGCCCTTTGTGTTTACCTAATTTTCCAGCCATTTATGGCTTCATTATTGTACCCCTGAAAGGAAAACAAATGGAGTGGAATGAGCTAAAAGCCCAGTGAAGTTCCAAATAGTAAATTGACCATTATTTATAAGTACAAGTTTTCGATATAGCAAAGTAACGAGCATGAAGAGTTCATAAAGGTGAGCAATAACACGTCAAGTAGAAATCTCAAAATGAGCGAGTGTAAAAGTTTTTCAAAATAAACAATAATCCAATAAGCAATAATCATTCCAACGCATAAGGATACGGATGGCTCTCAGGAGCCAACTTCCATTCATCATCAGGAGCTTGATCACGTAGTAGTTGACACTCCGTCAACTTTCAAGTAAAGGAACCAATCCAGTAGAGCACCACTTAACTACTCTCCGTCCACCATTCAAACCCCCTATTGGGCCCAAAATCCTCAAGAAACACGGGTGGTAATACTCGAGTATACCAATTAGTCGAGGAGATATCACTCCACTCGACAAAACAAGAGACCCAGGGTTCGTTACCCAATCGACCAAGCCCTTGCCGGCTCGACTTAAGTAACTCGCCGCAGGGTTTCTGGAATTCCAGGAAGTGCGCGCATCATAAACAAGTATATCGAGTCAATTGCAACAATAAACAAGTATATATCACATAAGGGCAAGTGCGATAAAGTACACTCTTGCCCTAACAATTCACGTATATAACATGTAATCATATTGGCCACGTATCAAGTTCAAGTATCAAGTTCAATTCGGTATTTGAAAGCACTCACCAAAAGATATAGTGCCTTTACTGGTCACTTTCAGGTTATACTCCGGGTTCGGAGTCCAAATCTGCGATAAAATTTAGTTTGACAACTTTGAAACATGACTAAGATTCGAAACTTAGACGTTTCATTCAATAAAAATCAAGAAATTGGAATTCACTTGGAGAGTAGTCGTGAAACATTTGCTCGCTTTTTAAACGATAAAACTTTGTAACATTTATACTTGAAAATGCCATGCGAGTCGAAAGTACAAGGAAAACATACTCCGAGCAATCATTATTTCATTTCTCAAGGGTACAAGTTCGGCCAAGTCCTTACTTATATACCTCGGAACAAGAAGACTCAAGTACCCTAGATGGTTCAAGTGATATTCATATCAACTCTACCCAAGTCGCAAGTGTATTTCTTTAGTCCTCGAGCGTAAATTTGGGCAGCATGCCCTTTGTGTTTACCTAATTTTCCAGCCATTTATGGCTTCTTTATTGTAACCCTGAAAGGAAAACAAATGGAGTGGAATGAGCTAAAAGCCCAGTGAAGTTCCAAATAGTAAATTGACCATTATTTATAAGTACAAGTTTTCGATATAGCAAAGTAACGAGCATGAAGAGTTTATAAAGGTGAGCAATAACACGTCAAGTAGAAATCTCAAAATGAGCGAGTGTAAAAGTTTTTCAAAATAAACAATAATCCAATAAGCAATAATCATTCCAACGCATAAGGATACGGATGGCTCTCAGGAGCCAACTTCCATTCATCATCAGGAGCTTGATCACGTAGTAGTTGACACTCCGTCAACTTTCAAGTAAAGGAACCAATCCAGTAGAGCACCACTTAACTACTCTCCGTCCACCATTCAAACCCCCTACTGGGCCCAAAATCCTCAAGAAACACGGGTGGTAATACTCGAGTATACCAATTAGTCGAGGAGATATCACTCCACTCGACAAAACAAGAGACCCAGGGTTCGTTACCCAATCGACCAAGCCCTTGCCGGCTCGACTTAAGTAACTCGCCGCAGGGTTTCTGGAATTCCAGGAAGTGCGCGCATCATAAACAAGTATATCGAGTCAATTGCAACAATAAACAAGTATATATCACATAAGGGCAAGTGCGATAAAGTACACTCTTGCCCTAACAATTCACGTATATAACATGTAATCATATTGGCCACGTATCAAGTTCAAGTATCAAGTTCAATTCGGTATTTGAAAGCACTCACCAAAAGATATAGTGCCTTTACTGGTCACTTTCAGGTTATACTCCGGGTTCGGAGTCCAAATCTGCGATAAAATTTAGTTTGACAACTTTGAAACATGACTAAGATTCGAAACTTAGACGTTTCATTCAATAAAAATCAAGAAATTGGAATTCACTTGGAGAGTAGTCGTGAAACACTTGCTCGCTTTTTAAAGGATAAAACTTTGTAACATTTATACTTGAAAATGCCATGCGAGTCGAAAGTACAAGGAAAACATACTCCGAGCATTCATTATTTCATTTCTCAAGGGTACAAGTTCGGCCAAATCCTTACTTATATACCTCGGAACAAGAAGACTCAAGTACCCTAAATGGTTCAAGTGATATTCATATCAACCCAAGTCGCAAGTGTATTTCTATAGTCCTCGAGCGTAAATTTGGGCAGCATGCCCTTTGTGTTTACCTAATTTTCCAGCCATTTATGGCTTCATTATTGTACCCCTGAAAGGAAAACAAATGGAGTGGAATGAGCTAAAAGCCCAGTGAAGTTCCAAATAGTAAATTGACCATTATTTATAAGTACAAGTTTTCGATATAGCAAAGTAACGAGCATGAAGAGTTCATAAAGGTGAGCAATAACACGTCAAGTAGAAATCTCAAAATGAGCGAGTGTAAAAGTTTTTCAAAATAAACAATAATCCAATAAGCAATAATCATTCCAACGCATAAGGATACGGATGGCTCTCAGGAGCCAACTTCCATTCATCATCAGGAGCTTGATCACGTAGTAGTTGACACTCCGTCAACTTTCAAGTAAAGGAACCAATCCAGTAGAGCACCACTTAACTACTCTCCGTCCACCATTCAAACCCCCTATTGGGCCCAAAATCCTCAAGAAACACGGGTGGTAATACTCGAGTATACCAATTAGTCGAGGAGATATCACTCCACTCGACAAAACAAGAGACCCAGGGTTCGTTACCCAATCGACCAAGCCCTTGCCGGCTCGACTTAAGTAACTCGCCGCAGGGTTTCTGGAATTCCAGGAAGTGCGCGCATCATAAACAAGTATATCGAGTCAATTGCAACAATAAACAAGTATATATCACATAAGGGCAAGTGCGATAAAGTACACTCTTGCCCTAACAATTCACGTATATAACATGTAATCATATTGGCCACGTATCAAGTTCAAGTATCAAGTTCAATTCGGTATTTGAAAGCACTCACCAAAAGATATAGTGCCTTTACTGGTCACTTTCAGGTTATACTCCGGGTTCGGAGTCCAAATCTGCGATAAAATTTAGTTTGACAACTTTGAAACATGACTAAGATTCGAAACTTAGACGTTTCATTCAATAAAAATCAAGAAATTGGAATTCACTTGGAGAGTAGTCGTGAAACACTTGCTCGCTTTTTAAAGGATAAAACTTTGTAACATTTATACTTGAAAATGCCATGCGAGTCGAAAGTACAAGGAAAACATACTCCGAGCATTCATTATTTCATTTCTCAAGGGTACAAGTTCGGCCAAATCCTTACTTATATACCTCGGAACAAGAAGACTCAAGTACCCTAAATGGTTCAAGTGATATTCATATCAACCCAAGTCGCAAGTGTATTTCTATAGTCCTCGAGCGTAAATTTGGGCAGCATGCCCTTTGTGTTTACCTAATTTTCCAGCCATTTATGGCTTCATTATTGTACCCCTGAAAGGAAAACAAATGGAGTGGAATGAGCTAAAAGCCCAGTGAAGTTCCAAATAGTAAATTGACCATTATTTATAAGTACAAGTTTTCGATATAGCAAAGTAACGAGCATGAAGAGTTCATAAAGGTGAGCAATAACACGTCAAGTAGAAATCTCAAAATGAGCGAGTGTAAAAGTTTTTCAAAATAAACAATAATCCAATAAGCAATAATCATTCCAACGCATAAGGATACGGATGGCTCTCAGGAGCCAACTTCCATTCATCATCAGGAGCTTGATCACGTAGTAGTTGACACTCCGTCAACTTTCAAGTAAAGGAACCAATCCAGTAGAGCACCACTTAACTACTCTCCGTCCACCATTCAAACCCCCTACTGGGCCCAAAATCCTCAAGAAACACGGGTGGTAATACTCGAGTATACCAATTAGTCGAGGAGATATCACTCCACTCGACAAAACAAGAGACCCAGGGTTCGTTACCCAATCGACCAAGCCCTTGCCGACTCGACTTAAGTAACTCGCCGCAGGGTTTCTGGAATTCCAGGAAGTGCGCGCATCATAAACAAGTATATCGAGTCAATTGCAACAATAAACAAGTATATATCACATAAGGGCAAGTGCGATAAAGTACACTCTTGCCCTAACAATTCACGTATATAACATGTAATCATATTGGCCACGTATCAAGTTCAAGTATCAAGTTCAATTCGGTATTTGAAAGCACTCACCAAAAGATATAGTGCCTTTACTGGTCACTTTCAGGTTATACTCCGGGTTCGGAGTCCAAATCTGCGATAAAACTTAGTTTGACAACTTTGAAACATGACTAAGATTCGAAACTTAGACGTTTCATTCAATAAAAATCAAGAAATTGGAATTCACTTGGAGAGTAGTCGTGAAACACTTGCTCGCTTTTTAAACGATAAAACTTTGTAACATTTATACTTGAAAATGCCATGCGAGTCGAAAGTACAAGGAAAACATACTCCGAGCAATCATTATTTCATTTCTCAAGGGTACAAGTTCGGCCAAGTCCTTACTTATATACCTCGGAACAAGAAGACTCAAGTACCCTAGATGGTTCAAGTGATATTCATATCAACTCTACCCAAGTCGCAAGTGTATTTCTATAGTCCTCGAGCGTAAATTTGGGCAGCATGCCCTTTGTGTTTACCTAATTTTCCAGCCATTTATGGCTTCATTATTGTAACCCTGAAAGGAAAACAAATGGAGTGGAATGAGCTAAAAGCCCAGTGAAGTTCCAAATAGTAAATTGACCATTATTTATAAGTACAAGTTTTCGATATAGCAAAGTAACGAGCATGAAGAGTTTATAAAGGTGAGCAATAACACGTCAAGTAGAAATCTCAAAATGAGCGAGTGTAAAAGTTTTTCAAAATAAACAATAATCCAATAAGCAATAATCATTCCAACGCATAAGGATACGGATGGCTCTCAGGAGCCAACTTCCATTCATCATCAGGAGCTTGATCACGTAGTAGTTGACACTCCGTCAACTTTCAAGTAAAGGAACCAATCCAGTAGAGCACCACTTAACTACTCTCCGTCCACCATTCAAACCCCCTACTGGGCCCAAAATCCTCAAGAAACACGGGTGGTAATACTCGAGTATACCAATTAGTCGAGGAGATATCACTCCACTCGACAAAACAAGAGACCCAGGGTTCGTTACCCAATCGACCAAGCCCTTGCCGGCTCGACTTAAGTAACTCGCCGCAGGGTTTCTGGAATTCCAGGAAGTGCGCGCATCATAAACAAGTATATCGAGTCAATTGCAACAATAAACAAGTATATATCACATAAGGGCAAGTGCGATAAAGTACACTCTTGCCCTAACAATTCACGTATATAACATGTAATCATATTGGCCACGTATCAAGTTCAAGTATCAAGTTCAATTCGGTATTTGAAAGCACTCACCAAAAGATATAGTGCCTTTACTGGTCACTTTCAGGTTATACTCCGGGTTCGGAGTCCAAATCTGCGATAAAACTTAGTTTAAGAACTTTGAAACATGACTAAGATTCGAAACTTAGATGTTTCGTTCAATAAAAATCAAGAAATTGGAATTCACTTGGAGAGTAGTCGTGAAACACTTGCTCGCTTTTTAAAGGATAAAACTTTGTAACATTTATACTTGAAAATGCCATGCGAGTCGAAAGTACAAGGAAAACATACTCCGAGCATTCATTATTTCATTTCTCAAGGGTACAAGTTCGGCCAAATCCTTACTTATATACCTCGGAACAAGAAGACTCAAGTACCCTAAATGGTTCAAGTGATATTCATATCAACCCAAGTCGCAAGTGTATTTCTATAGTCCTCGAGCGTAAATTTGGGCAGCATGCCCTTTGTGTTTACCTAATTTTCCAGCCATTTATGGCTTCATTATTGTACCCCTGAAAGGAAAACAAATGGAGTGGAATGAGCTAAAAGCCCAGTGAAGTTCCAAATAGTAAATTGACCATTATTTATAAGTACAAGTTTTCGATATAGCAAAGTAACGAGCATGAAGAGTTCATAAAGGTGAGCAATAACACGTCAAGTAGAAATCTCAAAATGAGCGAGTGTAAAAGTTTTTCAAAATAAACAATAATCCAATAAGCAATAATCATTCCAACGCATAAGGATACGGATGGCTCTCAGGAGCCAACTTCCATTCATCATCAGGAGCTTGATCACGTAGTAGTTGACACTCCGTCAACTTTCAAGTAAAGGAACCAATCCAGTAGAGCACCACTTAACTACTCTCCGTCCACCATTCAAACCCCCTACTGGGCCCAAAATCCTCAAGAAACACGGGTGGTAATACTCGAGTATACCAATTAGTCGAGGAGATATCACTCCACTCGACAAAACAAGAGACCCAGGGTTCGTTACCCAATCGACCAAGCCCTTGCCGGCTCGACTTAAGTAACTCGCCGCAGGGTTTCTGGAATTCCAGGAAGTGCGCGCATCATAAACAAGTATATCGAGTCAATTGCAACAATAAACAAGTATATATCACATAAGGGCAAGTGCGATAAAGTACACTCTTGCCCTAACAATTCACGTATATAACATGTAATCATATTGGCCACGTATCAAGTTCAAGTATCAAGTTCAATTCGGTATTTGAAAGCACTCACCAAAAGATATAGTGCCTTTACTGGTCACTTTCAGGTTATACTCCGGGTTCGGAGTCCAAATCTGCGATAAAACTTAGTTTGACAACTTTGAAACATGACTAAGATTCGAAACTTAGACGTTTCATTCAATAAAAATCAAGAAATTGGAATTCACTTGGAGAGTAGTCGTGAAACATTTGCTCGCTTTTTAAACGATAAAACTTTGTAACATTTATACTTGAAAATGCCATGCGAGTCGAAAGTACAAGGAAAACATACTCCGAGCAATCATTATTTCATTTCTCAAGGGTACAAGTTCGGCCAAGTCCTTACTTATATACCTCGGAACAAGAAGACTCAAGTACCCTAGATGGTTCAAGTGATATTCATATCAACTCTGCCCAAGTCGCAAGTGTATTTCTATAGTCCTCGAGCGTAAATTTGGGCAGCATGCCCTTTGTGTTTACCTAATTTTCCAGCCATTTATGGCTTCATTATTGTAACCCTGAAAGGAAAACAAATGGAGTGGAATGAGCTAAAAGCCCAGTGAAGTTCCAAATAGTAAATTGACCATTATTTATAAGTACAAGTTTTCGATATAGCAAAGTAACGAGCATGAAGAGTTTATAAAGGTGAGCAATAACACGTCAAGTAGAAATCTCAAAATGAGCGAGTGTAAAAGTTTTTCAAAATAAACAATAATCCAATAAGCAATAATCATTCCAACGCATAAGGATACGGATGGCTCTCAGGAGCCAACTTCCATTCATCATCAGGAGCTTGATCACGTAGTAGTTGACACTCCGTCAACTTTCAAGTAAAGGAACCAATCCAGTAGAGCACCACTTAACTACTCTCCGTCCACCATTCAAACCCCCTACTGGGCCCAAAATCCTCAAGAAACACGGGTGGTAATACTCGAGTATACCAATTAGTCGAGGAGATATCACTCCACTCGACAAAACAAGAGACCCAGGGTTCGTTACCCAATCGACCAAGCCCTTGCCGGCTCGACTTAAGTAACTCGCCGCAGGGTTTCTGGAATTCCAGGAAGTGCGCGCATCATAAACAAGTATATCGAGTCAATTGCAACAATAAACAAGTATATATCACATAAGGGCAAGTGCGATAAAGTACACTCTTGCCCTAACAATTCACGTATATAACATGTAATCATATTGGCCACGTATCAAGTTCAAGTATCAAGTTCAATTCGGTATTTGAAAGCACTCACCAAAAGATATAGTGCCTTTACTGGTCACTTTCAGGTTATACTCCGGGTTCGGAGTCCAAATCTGCGATAAAACTTAGTTTGACAACTTTGAAACATGACTAAGATTCGAAACTTAGACGTTTCATTCAATAAAAATCAAGAAATTGGAATTCACTTGGAGAGTAGTCGTGAAACATTTGCTCGCTTTTTAAACGATAAAACTTTGTAACATTTATACTTGAAAATGCCATGCGAGTCGAAAGTACAAGGAAAACATACTCCGAGCAATCATTATTTCATTTCTCAAGGGTACAAGTTCGGCCAAATCCTTACTTATATACCTCGGAACAAGAAGACTCAAGTACCCTAGATGGTTCAAGTGATATTCATATCAACTCTGCCCAAGTCGCAAGTGTATTTCTATAGTCCTCGAGCGTAAATTTGGGCAGCATGCCCTTTGTGTTTACCTAATTTTCCAGCCATTTATGGCTTCATTATTGTAACCCTGAAAGGAAAACAAATGGAGTGGAATGAGCTAAAAGCCCAGTGAAGTTCCAAATAGTAAATTGACCATTATTTATAAGTACAAGTTTTCGATATAGCAAAGTAACGAGCATGAAGAGTTTATAAAGGTGAGCAATAACACGTCAAGTAGAAATCTCAAAATGAGCGAGTGTAAAAGTTTTTCAAAATAAACAATAATCCAATAAGCAATAATCATTCCAACGCATAAGGATACGGATGGCTCTCAGGAGCCAACTTCCATTCATCATCAGGAGCTTGATCACGTAGTAGTTGACACTCCGTCAACTTTCAAGTAAAGGAACCAATCCAGTAGAGCACCACTTAACTACTCTCCGTCCACCATTCAAACCCCCTATTGGGCCCAAAATCCTCAAGAAACACGGGTGGTAATACTCGAGTATACCAATTAGTCGAGGAGATATCACTCCACTCGACAAAACAAGAGACCCAGGGTTCGTTACCCAATCGACCAAGCCCTTGCCGGCTCGACTTAAGTAACTCGCCGCAGGGTTTCTGGAATTCCAGGAAGTGCGCGCATCATAAACAAGTATATCGAGTCAATTGCAACAATAAACAAGTATATATCACATAAGGGCAAGTGCGATAAAGTACACTCTTGCCCTAACAATTCACGTATATAACATGTAATCATATTGGCCACGTATCAAGTTCAAGTATCAAGTTCAATTCGGTATTTGAAAGCACTCACCAAAAGATATAGTGCCTTTACTGGTCACTTTCAGGTTATACTCCGGGTTCGGAGTCCAAATCTGCGATAAAATTTAGTTTGACAACTTTGAAACATGACTAAGATTCGAAACTTAGACGTTTCATTCAATAAAAATCAAGAAATTGGAATTCACTTGGAGAGTAGTCGTGAAACATTTGCTCGCTTTTTAAACGATAAAACTTTGTAACATTTATACTTGAAAATGCCATGCGAGTCGAAAGTACAAGGAAAACATACTCCGAGCAATCATTATTTCATTTCTCAAGGGTACAAGTTCGGCCAAGTCCTTACTTATATACCTCGGAACAAGAAGACTCAAGTACCCTAGATGGTTCAAGTGATATTCATATCAACCCAAGTCGCAAGTGTATTTCTATAGTCCTCGAGCGTAAATTTGGGCAGCATGCCCTTTGTGTTTACCTAATTTTCCAGCCATTTATGGCTTCATTATTGTACCCCTGAAAGGAAAACAAATGGAGTGGAATGAGCTAAAAGCCCAGTGAAGTTCCAAATAGTAAATTGACCATTATTTATAAGTACAAGTTTTCGATATAGCAAAGTAACGAGCATGAAGAGTTCATAAAGGTGAGCAATAACACGTCAAGTAGAAATCTCAAAATGAGCGAGTGTAAAAGTTTTTCAAAATAAACAATAATCCAATAAGCAATAATCATTCCAACGCATAAGGATACGGATGGCTCTCAGGAGCCAACTTCCATTCATCATCAGGAGCTTGATCACGTAGTAGTTGACACTCCGTCAACTTTCAAGTAAAGGAACCAATCCAGTAGAGCACCACTTAACTACTCTCCGTCCACCATTCAAACCCCCTATTGGGCCCAAAATCCTCAAGAAACACGGGTGGTAATACTCGAGTATACCAATTAGTCGAGGAGATATCACTCCACTCGACAAAACAAGAGACCCAGGGTTCGTTACCCAATCGACCAAGCCCTTGCCGGCTCGACTTAAGTAACTCGCCGCAGGGTTTCTGGAATTCCAGGAAGTGCGCGCATCATAAACAAGTATATCGAGTCAATTGCAACAATAAACAAGTATATATCACATAAGGGCAAGTGCGATAAAGTACACTCTTGCCCTAACAATTCACGTATATAACATGTAATCATATTGGCCACGTATCAAGTTCAAGTATCAAGTTCAATTCGGTATTTGAAAGCACTCACCAAAAGATATAGTGCCTTTACTGGTCACTTTCAGGTTATACTCCGGGTTCGGAGTCCAAATCTGCGATAAAATTTAGTTTGACAACTTTGAAACATGACTAAGATTCGAAACTTAGACGTTTCATTCAATAAAAATCAAGAAATTGGAATTCACTTGGAGAGTAGTCGTGAAACACTTGCTCGCTTTTTAAAGGATAAAACTTTGTAACATTTATACTTGAAAATGCCATGCGAGTCGAAAGTACAAGGAAAACATACTCCGAGCATTCATTATTTCATTTCTCAAGGGTACAAGTTCGGCCAAATCCTTACTTATATACCTCGGAACAAGAAGACTCAAGTACCCTAAATGGTTCAAGTGATATTCATATCAACCCAAGTCGCAAGTGTATTTCTATAGTCCTCGAGCGTAAATTTGGGCAGCATGCCCTTTGTGTTTACCTAATTTTCCAGCCATTTATGGCTTCATTATTGTACCCCTGAAAGGAAAACAAATGGAGTGGAATGAGCTAAAAGCCCAGTGAAGTTCCAAATAGTAAATTGACCATTATTTATAAGTACAAGTTTTCGATATAGCAAAGTAACGAGCATGAAGAGTTCATAAAGGTGAGCAATAACACGTCAAGTAGAAATCTCAAAATGAGCGAGTGTAAAAGTTTTTCAAAATAAACAATAATCCAATAAGCAATAATCATTCCAACGCATAAGGATACGGATGGCTCAGGAGCCAACTTCCATTCATCATCAGGAGCTTGATCACGTAGTAGTTGACACTCCGTCAACTTTCAAGTAAAGGAACCAATCCAGTAGAGCACCACTTAACTACTCTCCGTCCACCATTCAAACCCCCTATTGGGCCCAAAATCCTCAAGAAACACGGGTGGTAATACTCGAGTATACCAATTAGTCGAGGAGATATCACTCCACTCGACAAAACAAGAGACCCAGGGTTCGTTACCCAATCGACCAAGCCCTTGCCGGCTCGACTTAAGTAACTCGCCGCAGGGTTTCTGGAATTCCAGGAAGTGCGCGCATCATAAACAAGTATATCGAGTCAATTGCAACAATAAACAAGTATATATCACATAAGGGCAAGTGCGATAAAGTACACTCTTGCCCTAACAATTCACGTATATAACATGTAATCATATTGGCCACGTATCAAGTTCAAGTATCAAGTTCAATTCGGTATTTGAAAGCACTCACCAAAAGATATAGTGCCTTTACTGGTCACTTTCAGGTTATACTCCGGGTTCGGAGTCCAAATCTGCGATAAAATTTAGTTTGACAACTTTGAAACATGACTAAGATTCGAAACTTAGACGTTTCATTCAATAAAAATCAAGAAATTGGAATTCACTTGGAGAGTAGTCGTGAAACATTTGCTCGCTTTTTAAACGATAAAACTTTGTAACATTTATACTTGAAAATGCCATGCGAGTCGAAAGTACAAGGAAAACATACTCCGAGCAATCATTATTTCATTTCTCAAGGGTACAAGTTCGGCCAAGTCCTTACTTATATACCTCGGAACAAGAAGACTCAAGTACCCTAGATGGTTCAAGTGATATTCATATCAACTCTACCCAAGTCGCAAGTGTATTTCTTTAGTCCTCGAGCGTAAATTTGGGCAGCATGCCCTTTGTGTTTACCTAATTTTCCAGCCATTTATGGCTTCTTTATTGTAACCCTGAAAGGAAAACAAATGGAGTGGAATGAGCTAAAAGCCCAGTGAAGTTCCAAATAGTAAATTGACCATTATTTATAAGTACAAGTTTTCGATATAGCAAAGTAACGAGCATGAAGAGTTTATAAAGGTGAGCAATAACACGTCAAGTAGAAATCTCAAAATGAGCGAGTGTAAAAGTTTTTCAAAATAAACAATAATCCAATAAGCAATAATCATTCCAACGCATAAGGATACGGATGGCTCTCAGGAGCCAACTTCCATTCATCATCAGGAGCTTGATCACGTAGTAGTTGACACTCCGTCAACTTTCAAGTAAAGGAACCAATCCAGTAGAGCACCACTTAACTACTCTCCGTCCACCATTCAAACCCCCTATTGGGCCCAAAATCCTCAAGAAACACGGGTGGTAATACTCGAGTATACCAATTAGTCGAGGAGATATCACTCCACTCGACAAAACAAGAGACCCAGGGTTCGTTACCCAATCGACCAAGCCCTTGCCGGCTCGACTTAAGTAACTCGCCGCAGGGTTTCTGGAATTCCAGGAAGTGCGCGCATCATAAACAAGTATATCGAGTCAATTGCAACAATAAACAAGTATATATCACATAAGGGCAAGTGCGATAAAGTACACTCTTGCCCTAACAATTCACGTATATAACATGTAATCATATTGGCCACGTATCAAGTTCAAGTATCAAGTTCAATTCGGTATTTGAAAGCACTCACCAAAAGATATAGTGCCTTTACTGGTCACTTTCAGGTTATACTCCGGGTTCGGAGTCCAAATCTGCGATAAAATTTACTTTGACAACTTTGAAACATGACTAAGATTCGAAACTTAGACGTTTCATTCAATAAAAATCAAGAAATTGGAATTCACTTGGAGAGTAGTCGTGAAACACTTGCTCGCTTTTTAAAGGATAAAACTTTGTAACATTTATACTTGAAAATGCCATGCGAGTCGAAAGTACAAGGAAAACATACTCCGAGCATTCATTATTTCATTTCTCAAGGGTACAAGTTCGGCCAAATCCTTACTTATATACCTCGGAACAAGAAGACTCAAGTACCCTAAATGGTTCAAGTGATATTCATATCAACCCAAGTCGCAAGTGTATTTCTATAGTCCTCGAGCGTAAATTTGGGCAGCATGCCCTTTGTGTTTACCTAATTTTCCAGCCATTTATGGCTTCATTATTGTACCCCTGAAAGGAAAACAAATGGAGTGGAATGAGCTAAAAGCCCAGTGAAGTTCCAAATAGTAAATTGACCATTATTTATAAGTACAAGTTTTCGATATAGCAAAGTAACGAGCATGAAGAGTTCATAAAGGTGAGCAATAACACGTCAAGTAGAAATCTCAAAATGAGCGAGTGTAAAAGTTTTTCAAAATAAACAATAATCCAATAAGCAATAATCATTCCAACGCATAAGGATACGGATGGCTCTCAGGAGCCAACTTCCATTCATCATCAGGAGCTTGATCACGTAGTAGTTGACACTCCGTCAACTTTCAAGTAAAGGAACCAATCCAGTAGAGCACCACTTAACTACTCTCCGTCCACCATTCAAACCCCCTATTGGGCCCAAAATCCTCAAGAAACACGGGTGGTAATACTCGAGTTTACCAATTAGTCGAGGAGATATCACTCCACTCGACAAAACAAGAGACCCAGGGTTCGTTACCCAATCGACCAAGCCCTTGCCGGCTCGACTTAAGTAACTCGCCGCAGGGTTTCTGGAATTCCAGGAAGTGCGCGCATCATAAACAAGTATATCGAGTCAATTGCAACAATAAACAAGTATATATCACATAAGGGCAAGTGCGATAAAGTACACTCTTGCCCTAACAATTCACGTATATAACATGTAATCATATTGGCCACGTATCAAGTTCAAGTATCAAGTTCAATTCGGTATTTGAAAGCACTCACCAAAAGATATAGTGCCTTTACTGGTCACTTTCAGGTTATACTCCGGGTTCGGAGTCCAAATCTGCGATAAAATTTAGTTTGACAACTTTGAAACATGACTAAGATTCGAAACTTAGACGTTTCATTCAATAAAAATCAAGAAATTGGAATTCACTTGGAGAGTAGTCGTGAAACACTTGCTCGCTTTTTAAAGGATAAAACTTTGTAACATTTATACTTGAAAATGCCATGCGAGTCGAAAGTACAAGGAAAACATACTCCGAGCATTCATTATTTCATTTCTCAAGGGTACAAGTTCGGCCAAATCCTTACTTATATACCTCGGAACAAGAAGACTCAAGTACCCTAAATGGTTCAAGTGATATTCATATCAACCCAAGTCGCAAGTGTATTTCTATAGTCCTCGAGCGTAAATTTGGGCAGCATGCCCTTTGTGTTTACCTAATTTTCCAGCCATTTATGGCTTCATTATTGTACCCCTGAAAGGAAAACAAATGGAGTGGAATGAGCTAAAAGCCCAGTGAAGTTCCAAATAGTAAATTGACCATTATTTATAAGTACAAGTTTTCGATATAGCAAAGTAACGAGCATGAAGAGTTCATAAAGGTGAGCAATAACACGTCAAGTAGAAATCTCAAAATGAGCGAGTGTAAAAGTTTTTCAAAATAAACAATAATCCAATAAGCAATAATCATTCCAACGCATAAGGATACGGATGGCTCTCAGGAGCCAACTTCCATTCATCATCAGGAGCTTGATCACGTAGTAGTTGACACTCCGTCAACTTTCAAGTAAAGGAACCAATCCAGTAGAGCACCACTTAACTACTCTCCGTCCACCATTCAAACCCCCTACTGGGCCCAAAATCCTCAAGAAACACGGGTGGTAATACTCGAGTATACCAATTAGTCGAGGAGATATCACTCCACTCGACAAAACAAGAGACCCAGGGTTCGTTACCCAATCGACCAAGCCCTTGCCGACTCGACTTAAGTAACTCGCCGCAGGGTTTCTGGAATTCCAGGAAGTGCGCGCATCATAAACAAGTATATCGAGTCAATTGCAACAATAAACAAGTATATATCACATAAGGGCAAGTGCGATAAAGTACACTCTTGCCCTAACAATTCACGTATATTACATGTAATCATATTGGCCACGTATCAAGTTCAAGTATCAAGTTCAATTCGGTATTTGAAAGCACTCACCAAAAGATATAGTGCCTTTACTGGTCACTTTCAGGTTATACTCCGGGTTCGGAGTCCAAATCTGCGATAAAACTTAGTTTGACAACTTTGAAACATGACTAAGATTCGAAACTTAGACGTTTCATTCAATAAAAATCAAGAAATTGGAATTCACTTAGAGAGTAGTCGTGAAACACTTGCTCGCTTTTTAAACGATAAAACTTTGTAACATTTATACTTGAAAATGCCATGCGAGTCGAAAGTACAAGGAAAACATACTCCGAGCAATCATTATTTCATTTCTCAAGGGTACAAGTTCGGCCAAGTCCTTACTTATATACCTCGGAACAAGAAGACTCAAGTACCCTAGATGGTTCAAGTGATATTCATATCAACTCTACCCAAGTCGCAAGTGTATTTCTATAGTCCTCGAGCGTAAATTTGGGCAGCATGCCCTTTGTGTTTACCTAATTTTCCAGCCATTTATGGCTTCATTATTGTAACCCTGAAAGGAAAACAAATGGAGTGGAATGAGCTAAAAGCCCAGTGAAGTTCCAAATAGTAAATTGACCATTATTTATAAGTACAAGTTTTCGATATAGCAAAGTAACGAGCATGAAGAGTTTATATAGGTGAGCAATAACACGTCAAGTAGAAATCTCAAAATGAGCGAGTGTAAAAGTTTTTCAAAATAAACAATAATCCAATAAGCAATAATCATTCCAACGCATAAGGATACGGATGGCTCTCAGGAGCCAACTTCCATTCATCATCAGGAGCTTGATCACGTAGTAGTTGACACTCCGTCAACTTTCAAGTAAAGGAACCAATCCAGTAGAGCACCACTTAACTACTCTCCGTCCACCATTCAAACCCCCTACTGGGCCCAAAATCCTCAAGAAACACGGGTGGTAATACTCGAGTATACCAATTAGTCGAGGAGATATCACTCCACTCGACAAAACAAGAGACCCAGGGTTCGTTACCCAATCGACCAAGCCCTTGCCGGCTCGACTTAAGTAACTCGCCGCAGGGTTTCTGGAATTCCAGGAAGTGCGCGCATCATAAACAAGTATATCGAGTCAATTGCAACAATAAACAAGTATATATCACATAAGGGCAAGTGCGATAAAGTACACTCTTGCCCTAACAATTCACGTATATAACATGTAATCATATTGGCCACGTATCAAGTTCAAGTATCAAGTTCAATTCGGTATTTGAAAGCACTCACCAAAAGATATAGTGCCTTTACTGGTCACTTTCAGGTTATACTCCGGGTTCGGAGTCCAAATCTGCGATAAAACTTAGTTTAAGAACTTTGAAACATGACTAAGATTCGAAACTTAGATGTTTCGTTCAATAAAAATCAAGAAATTGGAATTCACTTGGAGAGTAGTCGTGAAACACCTGCTCGCTTTTTAAAGGATAAAACTTTGTAACATTTATACTTGAAAATGCCATGCGAGTCGAAAGTACAAGGAAAACATACTCCGAGCATTCATTATTTCATTTCTCAAGGGTACAAGTTCGGCCAAATCCTTACTTATATACCTCGGAACAAGAAGACTCAAGTACCCTAAATGGTTCAAGTGATATTCATATCAACCCAAGTCGCAAGTGTATTTCTATAGTCCTCGAGCGTAAATTTGGGCAGCATGCCCTTTGTGTTTACCTAATTTTCCAGCCATTTATGGCTTCATTATTGTACCCCTGAAAGGAAAACAAATGGAGTGGAATGAGCTAAAAGCCCAGTGAAGTTCCAAATAGTAAATTGACCATTATTTATAAGTACAAGTTTTCGATATAGCAAAGTAACGAGCATGAAGAGTTCATAAAGGTGAGCAATAACACGTCAAGTAGAAATCTCAAAATGAGCGAGTGTAAAAGTTTTTCAAAATAAACAATAATCCAATAAGCAATAATCATTCCAACGCATAAGGATACGGATGGCTCTCAGGAGCCAACTTCCATTCATCATCAGGAGCTTGATCACGTAGTAGTTGACACTCCGTCAACTTTCAAGTAAAGGAACCAATCCAGTAGAGCACCACTTAACTACTCTCCATCCACCATTCAAACCCCCTACTGGGCCCAAAATCCTCAAGAAACACGGGTGGTAATACTCGAGTATACCAATTAGTCGAGGAGATATCACTCCACTCGACAAAACAAGAGACCCAGGGTTCGTTACCCAATCGACCAAGCCCTTGCCGGCTCGACTTAAGTAACTCGCCGCAGGGTTTCTGGAATTCCAGGAAGTGCGCGCATCATAAACAAGTATATCGAGTCAATTGCAACAATAAACAAGTATATATCACATAAGGGCAAGTGCGATAAAGTACACTCTTGCCCTAACAATTCACGTATATAACATGTAATCATATTGGCCACGTATCAAGTTCAAGTATCAAGTTCAATTCGGTATTTGAAAGCACTCACCAAAAGATATAGTGCCTTTACTGGTCACTTTCAGGTTATACTCCGGGTTCGGAGTCCAAATCTGCGATAAAACTTAGTTTGACAACTTTGAAACATGACTAAGATTCGAAACTTAGACGTTTCATTCAATAAAAATCAAGAAATTGGAATTCACTTGGAGAGTAGTCGTGAAACATTTGCTCGCTTTTTAAACGATAAAACTTTGTAACATTTGTACTTGAAAATGCCATGCGAGTCGAAAGTACAAGGAAAACATACTCCGAGCAATCATTATTTCATTTCTCAGGGGTACAAGTTCGGCCAAGTCCTTACTTATATACCTCGGAACAAGAAGACTCAAGTACCCTAGATGGTTCAAGTGATATTCATATCAACTCTGCCCAAGTCGCAAGTGTATTTCTGTAGTCCTCGAGCGTAAATTTGGGCAGCATGCCCTTTGTGTTTACCTAATTTTCCAGCCATTTATGGCTTCATTATTGTAACCCTGAAAGGAAAACAAATGGAGTGGAATGAGCTAAAAGCCCAGTGAATTTCCAAATAGTAAATTGACCATTATTTATAAGTACAAGTTTTCGATATAGCAAAGTAACGAGCATGAAGAGTTTATAAAGGTGAGTAATAACACGTCAAGTAGAAATCTCAAAATGAGCGAGTGTAAAAGTTTTTCAAAATAAACAATAATCCAATAAGCAATAATCATTCCAACGCATAAGGATACGGATGGCTCTCAGGAGCCAACTTCCATTCATCATCAGGAGCTTGATCACGTAGTAGTTGACACTCCGTCAACTTTCAAGTAAAGGAACCAATCCAGTAGAGCACCACTTAACTACTCTCCGTCCACCATTCAAACCCCCTACTGGGCCCAAAATCCTCAAGAAACACGGGTGGTAATACTCGAGTATACCAATTAGTCGAGGAGATATCACTCCACTCGACAAAACAAGAGACCCAGGGTTCGTTACCCAATCGACCAAGCCCTTGCCGGCTCGACTTAAGTAACACGCCGCAGGGTTTCTGGAATTCCAGGAAGTGCGCGCATCATAAACAAGTATATCGAGTCAATTGCAACAATAAACAAGTATATATCACATAAGGGCAAGTGCGATAAAGTACACTCTTGCCCTAACAATTCACGTATATAACATGTAATCATATTGGCCACGTATCAAGTTCAAGTATCAAGTTCAATTCGGTATTTGAAAGCACTCACCAAAAGATATAGTGCCTTTACTGGTCATTTTCAGGTTATACTCCGGGTTCGGAGTCCAAATCTGCGATAAAACTTAGTTTGACAACTTTGAAACATGACTAAGATTCGAAACTTAGACGTTTCATTCAATAAAAATCAAGAAATTGGAATTCACTTGGAGAGTAGTCGTGAAACATTTGCTCGCTTTTTAAACGATAAAACTTTGTAACATTTATACTTGAAAATGCCATGCGAGTCGAAAGTACAAGGAAAACATACTCCGAGCAATCATTATTTCATTTCTCAAGGGTACAAGTTCGGCCAAATCCTTACTTATATACCTCGGAACAAGAAGACTCAAGTACCCTAGATGGTTCAAGTGATATTCATATCAACTCTGCCCAAGTCGCAAGTGTATTTCTATAGTCCTCGAGCGTAAATTTGGGCAGCATGCCCTTTGTGTTTACCTAATTTTCCAGCCATTTATGGCTTCATTATTGTAACCCTGAAAGGAAAACAAATGGAGTGGAATGAGCTAAAAGCCCAGTGAAGTTCCAAATAGTAAATTGACCATTATTTATAAGTACAAGTTTTCGATATAGCAAAGTAACGAGCATGAAGAGTTTATAAAGGTGAGCAATAACACGTCAAGTAGAAATCTCAAAATGAGCGAGTGTAAAAGTTTTTCAAAATAAACAATAATCCAATAAGCAATAATCATTCCAACGCATAAGGATACGGATGGCTCTCAGGAGCCAACTTCCATTCATCATCAGGAGCTTGATCACGTAGTAGTTGACACTCCGTCAACTTTCAAGTAAAGGAACCAATCCAGTAGAGCACCACTTAACTACTCTCCGTCCACCATTCAAACCCCCTACTGGGCCCAAAATCCTCAAGAAACACGGGTGGTAATACTCGAGTATACCAATTAGTCGAGGAGATATCACTCCACTCGACAAAACAAGAGACCCAGGGTTCGTTACCCAATCGACCAAGCCCTTGCCGGCTCGACTTAAGTAACTCGCCGCAGGGTTTCTGGAATTCCAGGAAGTGCGCGCATCATAAACAAGTATATCGAGTCAATTGCAACAATAAACAAGTATATATCACATAAGGGCAAGTGCGATAAAGTACACTCTTGCCCTAACAATTCACGTATATAACATGTAATCATATTGGCCACGTATCAAGTTCAAGTATCAAGTTCAATTCGGTATTTGAAAGCACTCACCAAAAGATATAGTGCCTTTACTGGTCACTTTCAGGTTATACTCCGGGTTCGGAGTCCAAATCTGCGATAAAACTTAGTTTGACAACTTTGAAACATGACTAAGATTCGAAACTTAGACGTTTCATTCAATAAAAATCAAGAAATTGGAATTCACTTGGAGAGTAGTCGTGAAACACTTGCTCGCTTTTTAAAGGATAAAACTTTGTAACATTTATACTTGAAAATGCCATGCGAGTCGAAAGTACAAGGAAAACATACTCCGAGCATTCATTATTTCATTTCTCAAGGGTACAAGTTCGGCCAAATCCTTACTTATATACCTCGGAACAAGAAGACTCAAGTACCCTAAATGGTTCAAGTGATATTCATATCAACCCAAGTCGCAAGTGTATTTCTATAGTCCTCGAGCGTAAATTTGGGCAGCATGCCCTTTGTGTTTACCTAATTTTCCAGCCATTTATGGCTTCATTATTGTACCCCTGAAAGGAAAACAAATGGAGTGGAATGAGCTAAAAGCCCAGTGAAGTTCCAAATAGTAAATTGACCATTATTTATAAGTACAAGTTTTCGATATAGCAAAGTAACGAGCATGAAGAGTTCATAAAGGTGAGCAATAACACGTCAAGTAGAAATCTCAAAATGAGCGAGTGTAAAAGTTTTTCAAAATAAACAATAATCCAATAAGCAATAATCATTCCAACGCATAAGGATACGGATGGCTCTCAGGAGCCAACTTCCATTCATCATCAGGAGCTTGATCACGTAGTAGTTGACACTCCGTCAACTTTCAAGTAAAGGAACCAATCCAGTAGAGCACCACTTAACTACTCTCCGTCCACCATTCAAACCCCCTATTGGGCCCAAAATCCTCAAGAAACACGGGTGGTAATACTCGAGTATACCAATTAGTCGAGGAGATATCACTCCACTCGACAAAACAAGAGACCCAGGGTTCGTTACCCAATCGACCAAGCCCTTGCCGGCTCGACTTAAGTAACTCGCCGCAGGGTTTCTGGAATTCCAGGAAGTGCGCGCATCATAAACAAGTATATCGAGTCAATTGCAACAATAAACAAGTATATATCACATAAGGGCAAGTGCGATAAAGTACACTCTTGCCCTAACAATTCACGTATATAACATGTAATCATATTGGCCACGTATCAAGTTCAAGTATCAAGTTCAATTCGGTATTTGAAAGCACTCACCAAAAGATATAGTGCCTTTACTGGTCACTTTCAGGTTATACTCCGGGTTCGGAGTCCAAATCTGCGATAAAATTTAGTTTGACAACTTTGAAACATGACTAAGATTCGAAACTTAGACGTTTCATTCAATAAAAATCAAGAAATTGGAATTCACTTGGAGAGTAGTCGTGAAACATTTGCTCGCTTTTTAAACGATAAAACTTTGTAACATTTATACTTGAAAATGCCATGCGAGTCGAAAGTACAAGGAAAACATACTCCGAGCAATCATTATTTCATTTCTCAAGGGTACAAGTTCGGCCAAGTCCTTACTTATATACCTCGGAACAAGAAGACTCAAGTACCCTAGATGGTTCAAGTGATATTCATATCAACTCTACCCAAGTCGCAAGTGTATTTCTTTAGTCCTCGAGCGTAAATTTGGGCAGCATGCCCTTTGTGTTTACCTAATTTTCCAGCCATTTATGGCTTCTTTATTGTAACCCTGAAAGGAAAACAAATGGAGTGGAATGAGCTAAAAGCCCAGTGAAGTTCCAAATAGTAAATTGACCATTATTTATAAGTACAAGTTTTCGATATAGCAAAGTAACGAGCATGAAGAGTTTATAAAGGTGAGCAATAACACGTCAAGTAGAAATCTCAAAATGAGCGAGTGTAAAAGTTTTTCAAAATAAACAATAATCCAATAAGCAATAATCATTCCAACGCATAAGGATACGGATGGCTCTCAGGAGCCAACTTCCATTCATCATCAGGAGCTTGATCACGTAGTAGTTGACACTCCGTCAACTTTCAAGTAAAGGAACCAATCCAGTAGAGCACCACTTAACTACTCTCCGTCCACCATTCAAACCCCCTATTGGGCCCAAAATCCTCAAGAAACACGGGTGGTAATACTCGAGTATACCAATTAGTCGAGGAGATATCACTCCACTCGACAAAACAAGAGACCCAGGGTTCGTTACCCAATCGACCAAGCCCTTGCCGGCTCGACTTAAGTAACTCGCCGCAGGGTTTCTGGAATTCCAGGAAGTGCGCGCATCATAAACAAGTATATCGAGTCAATTGCAACAATAAACAAGTATATATCACATAAGGGCAAGTGCGATAAAGTACACTCTTGCCCTAACAATTCACGTATATAACATGTAATCATATTGGCCACGTATCAAGTTCAAGTATCAAGTTCAATTCGGTATTTGAAAGCACTCACCAAAAGATATAGTGCCTTTACTGGTCACTTTCAGGTTATACTCCGGGTTCGGAGTCCAAATCTGCGATAAAATTTACTTTGACAACTTTGAAACATGACTAAGATTCGAAACTTAGACGTTTCATTCAATAAAAATCAAGAAATTGGAATTCACTTGGAGAGTAGTCGTGAAACACTTGCTCGCTTTTTAAAGGATAAAACTTTGTAACATTTATACTTGAAAATGCCATGCGAGTCGAAAGTACAAGGAAAACATACTCCGAGCATTCATTATTTCATTTCTCAAGGGTACAAGTTCGGCCAAATCCTTACTTATATACCTCGGAACAAGAAGACTCAAGTACCCTAAATGGTTCAAGTGATATTCATATCAACCCAAGTCGCAAGTGTATTTCTATAGTCCTCGAGCGTAAATTTGGGCAGCATGCCCTTTGTGTTTACCTAATTTTCCAGCCATTTATGGCTTCATTATTGTACCCCTGAAAGGAAAACAAATGGAGTGGAATGAGCTAAAAGCCCAGTGAAGTTCCAAATAGTAAATTGACCATTATTTATAAGTACAAGTTTTCGATATAGCAAAGTAACGAGCATGAAGAGTTCATAAAGGTGAGCAATAACACGTCAAGTAGAAATCTCAAAATGAGCGAGTGTAAAAGTTTTTCAAAATAAACAATAATCCAATAAGCAATAATCATTCCAACGCATAAGGATACGGATGGCTCTCAGGAGCCAACTTCCATTCATCATCAGGAGCTTGATCACGTAGTAGTTGACACTCCGTCAACTTTCAAGTAAAGGAACCAATCCAGTAGAGCACCACTTAACTACTCTCCGTCCACCATTCAAACCCCCTATTGGGCCCAAAATCCTCAAGAAACACGGGTGGTAATACTCGAGTATACCAATTAGTCGAGGAGATATCACTCCACTCGACAAAACAAGAGACCCAGGGTTCGTTACCCAATCGACCAAGCCCTTGCCGGCTCGACTTAAGTAACTCGCCGCAGGGTTTCTGGAATTCCAGGAAGTGCGCGCATCATAAACAAGTATATCGAGTCAATTGCAACAATAAACAAGTATATATCACATAAGGGCAAGTGCGATAAAGTACACTCTTGCCCTAACAATTCACGTATATAACATGTAATCATATTGGCCACGTATCAAGTTCAAGTATCAAGTTCAATTCGGTATTTGAAAGCACTCACCAAAAGATATAGTGCCTTTACTGGTCACTTTCAGGTTATACTCCGGGTTCGGAGTCCAAATCTGCGATAAAATTTAGTTTGACAACTTTGAAACATGACTAAGATTCGAAACTTAGACGTTTCATTCAATAAAAATCAAGAAATTGGAATTCACTTGGAGAGTAGTCGTGAAACATTTGCTCGCTTTTTAAACGATAAAACTTTGTAACATTTATACTTGAAAATGCCATGCGAGTCGAAAGTACAAGGAAAACATACTCCGAGCAATCATTATTTCATTTCTCAAGGGTACAAGTTCGGCCAAGTCCTTACTTATATACCTCGGAACAAGAAGACTCAAGTACCCTAGATGGTTCAAGTGATATTCATATCAACTCTACCCAAGTCGCAAGTGTATTTCTATAGTCCTCGAGCGTAAATTTGGGCAGCATGCCCTTTGTGTTTACCTAATTTTCCAGCCATTTATGGCTTCATTATTGTAACCCTGAAAGGAAAACAAATGGAGTGGAATGAGCTAAAAGCCCAGTGAAGTTCCAAATAGTAAATTGACCATTATTTATAAGTACAAGTTTTCGATATAGCAAAGTAACGAGCATGAAGAGTTTATAAAGGTGAGCAATAACACGTCAAGTAGAAATCTCAAAATGAGCGAGTGTAAAAGTTTTTCAAAATAAACAATAATCCAATAAGCAATAATCATTCCAACGCATAAGGATACGGATGGCTCTCAGGAGCCAACTTCCATTCATCATCAGGAGCTTGATCACGTAGTAGTTGACACTCCGTCAACTTTCAAGTAAAGGAACCAATCCAGTAGAGCACCACTTAACTACTCTCCGTCCACCATTCAAACCCCCTACTGGGCCCAAAATCCTCAAGAAACACGGGTGGTAATACTCGAGTATACCAATTAGTCGAGGAGATATCACTCCACTCGACAAAACAAGAGACCCAGGGTTCGTTACCCAATCGACCAAGCCCTTGCCGGCTCGACTTAAGTAACTCGCCGCAGGGTTTCTGGAATTCCAGGAAGTGCGCGCATCATAAACAAGTATATCGAGTCAATTGCAACAATAAACAAGTATATATCACATAAGGGCAAGTGCGATAAAGTACACTCTTGCCCTAACAATTCACGTATATAACATGTAATCATATTGGCCACGTATCAAGTTCAAGTATCAAGTTCAATTCGGTATTTGAAAGCACTCACCAAAAGATATAGTGCCTTTACTGGTCACTTTCAGGTTATACTCCGGGTTCGGAGTCCAAATCTGCGATAAAACTTAGTTTAAGAACTTTGAAACATGACTAAGATTCGAAACTTAGATGTTTCGTTCAATAAAAATCAAGAAATTGGAATTCACTTGGAGAGTAGTCGTGAAACACTTGCTCGCTTTTTAAAGGATAAAACTTTGTAACATTTATACTTGAAAATGCCATGCGAGTCGAAAGTACAAGGAAAACATACTCCGAGCATTCATTATTTCATTTCTCAAGGGTACAAGTTCGGCCAAATCCTTACTTATATACCTCGGAACAAGAAGACTCAAGTACCCTAAATGGTTCAAGTGATATTCATATCAACCCAAGTCGCAAGTGTATTTCTATAGTCCTCGAGCGTAAATTTGGGCAGCATGCCCTTTGTGTTTACCTAATTTTCCAGCCATTTATGGCTTCATTATTGTACCCCTGAAAGGAAAACAAATGGAGTGGAATGAGCTAAAAGCCCAGTGAAGTTCCAAATAGTAAATTGACCATTATTTATAAGTACAAGTTTTCGATATAGCAAAGTAACGAGCATGAAGAGTTCATAAAGGTGAGCAATAACACGTCAAGTAGAAATCTCAAAATGAGCGAGTGTAAAAGTTTTTCAAAATAAACAATAATCCAATAAGCAATAATCATTCCAACGCATAAGGATACGGATGGCTCTCAGGAGCCAACTTCCATTCATCATCAGGAGCTTGATCACGTAGTAGTTGACACTCCGTCAACTTTCAAGTAAAGGAACCAATCCAGTAGAGCACCACTTAACTACTCTCCGTCCACCATTCAAACCCCCTACTGGGCCCAAAATCCTCAAGAAACACGGGTGGTAATACTCGAGTATACCAATTAGTCGAGGAGATATCACTCCACTCGACAAAACAAGAGACCCAGGGTTCGTTACCCAATCGACCAAGCCCTTGCCGGCTCGACTTAAGTAACTCGCCGCAGGGTTTCTGGAATTCCAGGAAGTGCGCGCATCATAAACAAGTATATCGAGTCAATTGCAACAATAAACAAGTATATATCACATAAGGGCAAGTGCGATAAAGTACACTCTTGCCCTAACAATTCACGTATATAACATGTAATCATATTGGCCACGTATCAAGTTCAAGTATCAAGTTCAATTCGGTATTTGAAAGCACTCACCAAAAGATATAGTGCCTTTACTGGTCACTTTCAGGTTATACTCCGGGTTCGGAGTCCAAATCTGCGATAAAACTTAGTTTAAGAACTTTGAAACATGACTAAGATTCGAAACTTAGATGTTTCGTTCAATAAAAATCAAGAAATTGGAATTCACTTGGAGAGTAGTCGTGAAACACTTGCTCGCTTTTTAAAGGATAAAACTTTGTAACATTTATACTTGAAAATGCCATGCGAGTCGAAAGTACAAGGAAAACATACTCCGAGCATTCATTATTTCATTTCTCAAGGGTACAAGTTCGGCCAAATCCTTACTTATATACCTCGGAACAAGAAGACTCAAGTACCCTAAATGGTTCAAGTGATATTCATATCAACCCAAGTCGCAAGTGTATTTCTATAGTCCTCGAGCGTAAATTTGGGCAGCATGCCCTTTGTGTTTACCTAATTTTCCAGCCATTTATGGCTTCATTATTGTACCCCTGAAAGGAAAACAAATGGAGTGGAATGAGCTAAAAGCCCAGTGAAGTTCCAAATAGTAAATTGACCATTATTTATAAGTACAAGTTTTCGATATAGCAAAGTAACGAGCATGAAGAGTTCATAAAGGTGAGCAATAACACGTCAAGTAGAAATCTCAAAATGAGCGAGTGTAAAAGTTTTTCAAAATAAACAATAATCCAATAAGCAATAATCATTCCAACGCATAAGGATACGGATGGCTCTCAGGAGCCAACTTCCATTCATCATCAGGAGCTTGATCACGTAGTAGTTGACACTCCGTCAACTTTCAAGTAAAGGAACCAATCCAGTAGAGCACCACTTAACTACTCTCCGTCCACCATTCAAACCCCCTACTGGGCCCAAAATCCTCAAGAAACACGGGTGGTAATACTCGAGTATACCAATTAGTCGAGGAGATATCACTCCACTCGACAAAACAAGAGACCCAGGGTTCGTTACCCAATCGACCAAGCCCTTGCCGACTCGACTTAAGTAACTCGCCGCAGGGTTTCTGGAATTCCAGGAAGTGCGCGCATCATAAACAAGTATATCGAGTCAATTGCAACAATAAACAAGTATATATCACATAAGGGCAAGTGCGATAAAGTACACTCTTGCCCTAACAATTCACGTATATAACATGTAATCATATTGGCCACGTATCAAGTTCAAGTATCAAGTTCAATTCGGTATTTGAAAGCACTCACCAAAAGATATAGTGCCTTTACTGGTCACTTTCAGGTTATACTCCGGGTTCGGAGTCCAAATCTGCGATAAAACTTAGTTTGACAACTTTGAAACATGACTAAGATTCGAAACTTAGACGTTTCATTCAATAAAAATCAAGAAATTGGAATTCACTTGGAGAGTAGTCGTGAAACACTTGCTCGCTTTTTAAACGATAAAACTTTGTAACATTTATACTTGAAAATGCCATGCGAGTCGAAAGTACAAGGAAAACATACTCCGAGCAATCATTATTTCATTTCTCAAGGGTACAAGTTCGGCCAAGTCCTTACTTATATACCTCGGAACAAGAAGACTCAAGTACCCTAGATGGTTCAAGTGATATTCATATCAACTCTGCCCAAGTCGCAAGTGTATTTCTATAGTCCTCGAGCGTAAATTTGGGCAGCATGCCCTTTGTGTTTACCTAATTTTCCAGCCATTTATGGCTTCATTATTGTAACCCTGAAAGGAAAACAAATGGAGTGGAATGAGCTAAAACCCAGTGAAGTTCCAAATAGTAAATTGACCATTATTTATAAGTACAAGTTTTCGATATAGCAAAGTAACGAGCATGAAGAGTTTATAAAGGTGAGCAATAACACGTCAAGTAGAAATCTCAAAATGAGCGAGTGTAAAAGTTTTTCAAAATAAACAATAATCCAATAAGCAATAATCATTCCAACGCATAAGGATACGGATGGCTCTCAGGAGCCAACTTCCATTCCTCATCAGGAGCTTGATCACGTAGTAGTTGACACTCCGTCAACTTTCAAGTAAAGGAACCAATCCAGTAGAGCACCACTTAACTACTCTCCGTCCACCATTCAAACCCCCTACTGGGCCCAAAATCCTCAAGAAACACGGGTGGTAATACTCGAGTATACCAATTAGTCGAGGAGATATCACTCCACTCGACAAAACAAGAGACCCAGGGTTCGTTACCCAATCGACCAAGCCCTTGCCGGCTCGACTTAAGTAACTCGCCGCAGGGTTTCTGGAATTCCAGGAAGTGCGCGCATCATAAACAAGTATATCGAGTCAATTGCAACAATAAACAAGTATATATCACATAAGGGCAAGTGCGATAAAGTACACTCTTGCCCTAACAATTCACGTATATAACATGTAATCATATTGGCCACGTATCAAGTTCAAGTATCAAGTTCAATTCGGTATTTGAAAGCACTCACCAAAAGATATAGTGCCTTTACTGGTCACTTTCAGGTTATACTCCGGGTTCGGAGTCCAAATCTGCGATAAAACTTAGTTTAAGAACTTTGAAACATGACTAAGATTCGAAACTTAGATGTTTCGTTCAATAAAAATCAAGAAATTGGAATTCACTTGGAGAGTAGTCGTGAAACACTTGCTCGCTTTTTAAAGGATAAAACTTTGTAACATTTATACTTGAAAATGCCATGCGAGTCGAAAGTACAAGGAAAACATACTCCGAGCATTCATTATTTCATTTCTCAAGGGTACAAGTTCGGCCAAATCCTTACTTATATACCTCGGAACAAGAAGACTCAAGTACCCTAAATGGTTCAAGTGATATTCATATCAACCCAAGTCGCAAGTGTATTTCTATAGTCCTCGAGCGTAAATTTGGGCAGCATGCCCTTTGTGTTTACCTAATTTTCCAGCCATTTATGGCTTCATTATTGTACCCCTGAAAGGAAAACAAATGGAGTGGAATGAGCTAAAAGCCCAGTGAAGTTCCAAATAGTAAATTGACCATTATTTATAAGTACAAGTTTTCGATATAGCAAAGTAACGAGCATGAAGAGTTCATAAAGGTGAGCAATAACACGTCAAGTAGAAATCTCAAAATGAGCGAGTGTAAAAGTTTTTCAAAATAAACAATAATCCAATAAGCAATAATCATTCCAACGCATAAGGATACGGATGGCTCTCAGGAGCCAACTTCCATTCATCATCAGGAGCTTGATCACGTAGTAGTTGACACTCCGTCAACTTTCAAGTAAAGGAACCAATCCAGTAGAGCACCACTTAACTACTCTCCGTCCACCATTCAAACCCCCTACTGGGCCCAAAATCCTCAAGAAACACGGGTGGTAATACTCGAGTTTACCAATTAGTCGAGGAGATATCACTCCACTCGACAAAACAAGAGACCCAGGGTTCGTTACCCAATCGACCAAGCCCTTGCCGGCTCGACTTAAGTAACTCGCCGCAGGGTTTCTGGAATTCCAGGAAGTGCGCGCATCATAAACAAGTATATCGAGTCAATTGCAACAATAAACAAGTATATATCACATAAGGGCAAGTGCAATAAAGTACACTCTTGCCCTAACAATTCACGTATATAACATGTAATCATATTGGCCACGTATCAAGTTCAAGTATCAAGTTCAATTCGGTATTTGAAAGCACTCACCAAAAGATATAGTGCCTTTACTGGTCACTTTCAGGTTATACTCCGGGTTCGGAGTCCAAATCTGCGATAAAATTTAGTTTGACAACTTTGAAACATGACTAAGATTCGAAACTTAGACGTTTCTTTCAATAAAAATCAAGAAATTGGAATTCACTTGGAGAGTAGTCGTGAAACACTTGCTCGCTTTTTAAAGGATAAAACTTTGTAACATTTATACTTGAAAATGCCATGCGAGTCGAAAGTACAAGGAAAACATACTCCGAGCATTCATTATTTCATTTCTCAAGGGTACAAGTTCGGCCAAATCCTTACTTATATACCTCGGAACAAGAAGACTCAAGTACCCTAAATGGTTCAAGTGATATTCATATCAACCCAAGTCGCAAGTGTATTTCTATAGTCCTCGAGCGTAAATTTGGGCAGCATGCCCTTTGTGTTTACCTAATTTTTCAGCCATTTATGGCTTCATTATTGTACCCCTGAAAGGAAAACAAATGGAGTGGAATGAGCTAAAAGCCCAGTGAAGTTCCAAATAGTAAATTGACCATTATTTATAAGTACAAGTTTTCGATATAGCAAAGTAACGAGCATGAAGAGTTCATAAAGGTGAGCAATAACACGTCAAGTAGAAATCTCAAAATGAGCGAGTGTAAAAGTTTTTCAAAATAAACAATAATCCAATAAGCAATAATCATTCCAACGCATAAGGATACGGATGGCTCTCAGGAGCCAACTTCCATTCATCATCAGGAGCTTGATCACGTAGTAGTTGACACTCCGTCAACTTTCAAGTAAAGGAACCAATCCAGTAGAGCACCACTTAACTACTCTCCGTCCACCATTCAAACCCCCTATTGGGCCCAAAATCCTCAAGAAACACGGGTGGTAATACTCGAGTATACCAATTAGTCGAGGAGATATCACTCCACTCGACAAAACAAGAGACCCAGGGTTCGTTACCCAATCGACCAAGCCCTTGCCGGCTCGACTTAAGTAACTCGCCGCAGGGTTTCTGGAATTCCAGGAAGTGCGCGCATCATAAACAAGTATATCGAGTCAATTGCAACAATAAACAAGTATATATCACATAAGGGCAAGTGCGATAAAGTACACTCTTGCCCTAACAATTCACGTATATAACATGTAATCATATTGGCCACGTATCAAGTTCAAGTATCAAGTTCAATTCGGTATTTGAAAGCACTCACCAAAAGATATAGTGCCTTTACTGGTCACTTTCAGGTTATACTCCGGGTTCGGAGTCCAAATCTGCGATAAAATTTAGTTTGACAACTTTGAAACATGACTAAGATTCGAAACTTAGACGTTTCATTCAATAAAAATCAAGAAATTGGAATTCACTTGGAGAGTAGTCGTGAAACACTTGCTCGCTTTTTAAAGGATAAAACTTTGTAACATTTATACTTGAAAATGCCATGCGAGTCGAAAGTACAAGGAAAACATACTCCGAGCATTCATTATTTCATTTCTCAAGGGTACAAGTTCGGCCAAATCCTTACTTATATACCTCGGAACAAGAAGACTCAAGTACCCTAAATGGTTCAAGTGATATTCATATCAACCCAAGTCGCAAGTGTATTTCTATAGTCCTCGAGCGTAAATTTGGGCAGCATGCCCTTTGTGTTTACCTAATTTTTCAGCCATTTATGGCTTCATTATTGTACCCCTGAAAGGAAAACAAATGGAGTGGTATGAGCTAAAAGCCCAGTGAAGTTCCAAATAGTAAATTGACCATTATTTATAAGTACAAGTTTTCGATATAGCAAAGTAACGAGCATGAAGAGTTCATAAAGGTGAGCAATAACACGTCAAGTAGAAATCTCAAAATGAGCGAGTGTAAAAGTTTTTCAAAATAAACAATAATCCAATAAGCAATAATCATTCCAACGCATAAGGATACGGATGGCTCTCAGGAGCCAACTTCCATTCATCATCAGGAGCTTGATCACGTAGTAGTTGACACTCCGTCAACTTTCAAGTAAAGGAACCAATCCAGTAGAGCACCACTTAACTACTCTCCGTCCACCATTCAAACCCCCTATTGGGCCCAAAATCCTCAAGAAACACGGGTGGTAATACTCGAGTATACCAATTAGTCGAGGAGATATCACTCCACTCGACAAAACAAGAGACCCAGGGTTCGTTACCCAATCGACCAAGCCCTTGCCGGCTCGACTTAAGTAACTCGCCGCAGGGTTTCTGGAATTCCAGGAAGTGCGCGCATCATAAACAAGTATATCGAGTCAATTGCAACAATAAACAAGTATATATCACATAAGGGCAAGTGCGATAAAGTACACTCTTGCCCTAACAATTCACGTATATAACATGTAATCATATTGGCCACGTATCAAGTTCAAGTATCAAGTTCAATTCGGTATTTGAAAGCACTCACCAAAAGATATAGTGCCTTTACTGGTCACTTTCAGGTTATACTCCGGGTTCGGAGTCCAAATCTGCGATAAAATTTAGTTTGACAACTTTGAAACATGACTAAGATTCGAAACTTAGACGTTTCATTCAATAAAAATCAAGAAATTGGAATTCACTTGGAGAGTAGTCGTGAAACATTTGCTCGCTTTTTAAACGATAAAACTTTGTAACATTTATACTTGAAAATGCCATGCGAGTCGAAAGTACAAGGAAAACATACTCCGAGCAATCATTATTTCATTTCTCAAGGGTACAAGTTCGGCCAAGTCCTTACTTATATACCTCGGAACAAGAAGACTCAAGTACCCTAGATGGTTCAAGTGATATTCATATTAACTCTACCCAAGTCGCAAGTGTATTTCTATAGTCCTCGAGCGTAAATTTGGGCAGCATGCCCTTTGTGTTTACCTAATTTTCCAGCCATTTATGGCTTCATTATTGTAACCCTGAAAGGAAAACAAATGGAGTGGAATGAGCTAAAAGCCCAGTGAAGTTCCAAATAGTAAATTGACCATTATTTATAAGTACAAGTTTTCGATATAGCAAAGTAACGAGCATGAAGAGTTCATAAAGGTGAGCAATAACACGTCAAGTAGAAATCTCAAAATGAGCGAGTGTAAAAGTTTTTCAAAATAAACAATAATCCAATAAGCAATAATCATTCCAACGCATAAGGATACGGATGGCTCTCAGGAGCCAACTTCCATTCATCATCAGGAGCTTGATCACGTAGTAGTTGACACTCCGTCAACTTTCAAGTAAAGGAACCAATCCAGTAGAGCACCACTTAACTACTCTCCGTCCACCATTCAAACCCCCTACTGGGCCCAAAATCCTCAAGAAACACGGGTGGTAATACTCGAGTATACCAATTAGTCGAGGAGATATCACTCCACTCGACAAAACAAGAGACCCAGGGTTCGTTACCCAATCGACCAAGCCCTTGCCGGCTCGACTTAAGTAACTCGCCGCAGGGTTTCTGGAATTCCAGGAAGTGCGCGCATCATAAACAAGTATATCGAGTCAATTGCAACAATAAACAAGTATATATCACATAAGGGTAAGTGCGATAAAGTACACTCTTGCCCTAACAATTCACGTATATAACATGTAATCATATTGGCCACGTATCAAGTTCAAGTATCAAGTTCAATTCGGTATTTGAAAGCACTCACCAAAAGATATAGTGCCTTTACTGGTCACTTTCAGGTTATACTCCGGGTTCGGAGTCCAAATCTGCGATAAAACTTAGTTTAAGAACTTTGAAACATGACTAAGATTCGAAACTTAGATGTTTCGTTCAATAAAAATCAAGAAATTGGAATTCACTTGGAGAGTAGTCGTGAAACACTTGCTCGCTTTTTAAAGGATAAAACTTTGTAACATTTATACTTGAAAATGCCATGCGAGTCGAAAGTACAAGGAAAACATACTCCGAGCATTCATTATTTCATTTCTCAAGGGTACAAGTTCGGCCAAATCCTTACTTATATACCTCGGAACAAGAAGACTCAAGTACCCTAAATGGTTCAAGTGATATTCATATCAACCCAAGTCGCAAGTGTATTTCTATAGTCCTCGAGCGTAAATTTGGGCAGCATGCCCTTTGTGTTTACCTAATTTTCCAGCCATTTATGGCTTCATTATTGTACCCCTGAAAGGAAAACAAATGGAGTGGAATGAGCTAAAAGCCCAGTGAAGTTCCAAATAGTAAATTGACCATTATTTATAAGTACAAGTTTTCGATATAGCAAAGTAACGAGCATGAAGAGTTCATAAAGGTGAGCAATAACACGTCAAGTAGAAATCTCAAAATGAGCGAGTGTAAAAGTTTTTCAAAATAAACAATAATCCAATAAGCAATAATCATTCCAACGCATAAGGATACGGATGGCTCTCAGGAGCCAACTTCCATTCATCATCAGGAGCTTGATCACGTAGTAGTTGACACTCCGTCAACTTTCAAGTAAAGGAACCAATCCAGTAGAGCACCACTTAACTACTCTCCGTCCACCATTCAAACCCCTACTGGGCCCAAAATCCTCAAGAAACACGGGTGGTAATACTCGAGTATACCAATTAGTCGAGGAGATATCACTCCACTCGACAAAACAAGAGACCCAGGGTTCGTTACCCAATCGACCAAGCCCTTGCCGGCTCGACTTAAGTAACTCGCCGCAGGGTTTTTGGAATTCCAGGAAGTGCGCGCATCATAAACAAGTATATCGAGTCAATTGCAACAATAAACAAGTATATATCACATAAGGGCAAGTGCGATAAAGTACACTCTTGCCCTAACAATTCACGTATATAACATGTAATCATATTGGCCACGTATCAAGTTCAAGTATCTAGTTCAATTCGGTATTTGAAAGCACTCACCAAAAGATATAGTGCCTTTACTGGTCACTTTCAGGTTATACTCCGGGTTCGGAGTTCAAATCTGCGATAAAATTTAGTTTGACAACTTTGAAACATGACTAAGATTCGAAACTTAGACGTTTCATTCAATAAAAATCAAGAAATTGGAATTCACTTGGAGAGTAGTCGTGAAACATTTGCTCGCTTTTTAAATGATAAAACTTTGTAACATTTATACTTGAAAATGCCATGCGAGTCGAAAGTACAAGGAAAACATACTCCGAGCAATCATTATTTCATTTCTCAAGGGTACAAGTTCGGCCAAGTCCTTACTTATATACCTCGGAACAAGAAGACTCAAGTACCCTAGATGGTTCAAGTGATATTCATATCAACTCTACCCAAGTCGCAAGTGTATTTCTATAGTCCTCGAGCGTAAATTTGGGCAGCATGCCCTTTGTGTTTACCTAATTTTCCAGCCATTTATGGCTTCATTATTTTTCCTCAGCCAATCCCAAAGTCATACATATCATAGATTCAAGTAAATAGCCGTTCCATAGGCTCATAACAACATAAGAACAAAAATCAAAGTGATAACAAGTGCGGAAATATAACCTAGCAAAAGACAGATTTGACGTGTGGTTGCGGAAATAACACATCCGAGGCTACGCTTCTCGGATTGAGGCGTAACTTAAACTGTTTCGAAGCTAAGACACAGGGCTATAATTTTCATGAAGATTGCTTATTCCAGTTTCCAATGCAACCTAGTCAAATTCCCAATTTACAGAACCAAAATCCAACTAGTCAGCTAATTAACCGCACTGCACTGGAATGGTCATATCTCAGGTTACCAAGGTCCGATTAAGGTGTTCTTGGAGGTGTTTAAAAGATAAGACAGAATACTAAAACTTTCATGTTTTGGAAAATAGCTAAATTGTGACAGCCCCACCTCCCCCTAAGGCGAACCAAAGGGTTTGGCGGACCGCCTGCCCAGCTCTCGCCGGGACTCAGTCGTTCACTCACACAAATCAGAAATAGAACCACAAGAGAAAAAAAACAAAACGAGGATCCAAAACTTAAAACAAAACTTATATACATAGAAATCTCAGAAGGAAGTACAACCGTCAAATATACAGAGGTTCTCAATCACCAGACAACCATCCCGTGCCAAGCACTAGGGCGAGAACCATGACACAAGAAAACCAAGGGCTAGACCCAGCTAGTCTATTCCGGCTTTCGTCCTTGCTCGCCTTCCCCTGTTAAGGAAAACAAACTAAAGGGGTGAGCTTTAAGCTCAGTGAGGTTCCGAACACATAGGCAACAAGAAGTTCAATGCACTCTGTGACAGCCCCACCTTCCCCTAAGGCGAACCAAAGGGGTTAGTGGACTGCCTGCCCAGCTCTCGCCAGGACTACGGGCAGATACACGCGATCTAAAACGTTTCGGGAAAGTAAAAGCGCGCTCGGACAAGCCACAAGTATCAAAATAACAAAATAAAAAAAAAACGAAAACAGTGAATAGTGCCTGGAACAGGGGAATCCGGCCGGAATCTGGCCGGATTAGCGGCCGGATTCTTGGCCGGATACTGTCCAGTGGCTAACTTCCGAATTCAAAATTTTCCCCAAGCAATCCGGCCGACAATCCGGCCAGTTTCTGGCCGGATTCCTGGCCGGATTCAGTCCAGTGCCTTTCCGTCAAAAATTTTTCTTTTGCCGTTTGCAAGCCGAATCGATCCGAAAGTCAACCAAACATCAACCAGACATAAATACATTGAAATTCAATATTTACAACCACATTGGCATGTCAAAAGCTATACATCATAGATACACATATGCGGTTTGCCAATCAAAAGATGAACCCAATACACATTAGGGTTTCATGCAAAGAGCTATTCAAAATAGACATATACATGGCTCAATTTGGCAACCAACAAGTATGATCTTCCAAAAATGATCATTTTCCTGTAAGGAAAACAAATGGAACGGAGTGAGCTAAAGCTCAGTGATCAACTATCACATAATCAACAAAGATCACTTAAGCATAACCGTTCATTTCAAGTATACAAATAAGAAGAAAAACAAATCGGTAAAAGGATACGGACGGCTCTCAAGAGCCCATTTCCACGCTTGCATTCTTGATCCAACCTCATTGACCCTCCGTCAATGTTAAAAGTACCAAACCGTAGACCTCACTTCACTTCCATTCCTTCCACCCAACATACCCCAACCGGGCCAGCACTCCAAGCAGTAGCTTTAGGTGATACTCGAGTACACCGGAACCAAAGGTCTCATTACCACAAGATTCCCTTTTCAGTCCCCGTGGCTAGTCAATTTTCACGACCAAACCCTCGCTGGCTCGATTCAAGTGACTACCAACGGGGTCGAGCTCAGTAGTACAGTAGGGCCGTTGGATACTCGTCCAACCGACACCCAACAATTTCCCATGAATGGAATTCAATATCTCATATAGCAAATGCAGTAATACAGTGAAACGGTAAACAGTCATTTACAGGAATAAAAGGAATGAGGGCGGTCAAGTACACCCTCACCCTAATCATTTCCAATAGCCAAACAAGCCTTCAAGGCATCACAATCACATATAGCAAAGCCACATTATAAGCATCCAAGTGAGTAGTATACTCACCACTCACGTAGGTGAGGTTTCATGCACCGCCGTCCAAAGTACGTCGTGCACTAACGTCACGCCCTAGAACATGTAAACAAATACCATAAGACTCGATAACGAGTCATAAAGCCATGCCAATCACAACCCCAATAGGGTTGCATATGCATATATAAGCATAATAGCAAACCAGAAAATTCAGCAATGCAAGTATATTAGCCCTAACAACAAAACAGTTTTGGCCTCCTAATGCGGTAATGGCACAAAATGCTCTACGCTTATTGGATGAGGGTGTAAGACCCACCATCTCGAAGCTAAAAGACAGGGCTACAACAATGTAGAAGGTCACTCAGTCCAAATCCTAGCACAACTAGGTCAAAAATGCAGAATACCAAACCAGAACCGAGATTGCAGGTTTACAAATCACACAATGCTGTAATTAGTCCAACTCAGTCTATACAGGTCCAAATGCATTGATTCCAAAGGAATGAGGTAGCTATGACATCAAGATACATTTCATCAGAAGACACCAACATCCAAATCCAAACCAATTCCAGTCAAAACAGACGATTACAAGCGCAGTTCGCACATTCTGATCAACCAGAACAGCAACAGTAAAATCGACATATCTCATTCTACACTACTTCAATTGCCCTTAACTTTTACAGGCATCTCAAACACATCAATACCTACAACTTTGATGTTTTAAGCAAAGGCCAATTCGGCCTCTAACCATATGATCCAAAACCGGACAGAAAAGGGGGTTATGAAACCCTAACTTTTCACATTTCAATCCAAACCCAAAATTGGTTGCAATTTCCTATCATACACACCTACTAGAGTCATAACCCCTCATTACCAACCATCATAAATAACCACAACACCATGATCACATTAAACCAGAAAATTCCTCAAAAAAATAAAAACTTCACCAATTCATTCCAAACCAAGAAATAAACCACAATTTTCAACACTATAGCCACCATTAGGCACAAATTAAACATCATTAGGTGTAAGAGGAAGTGTAATCATCACTTACCTAGAAAACAAGAGAGAGGGAGTTGTAGAACACCTTAGCTTCCTTAACAAACTTCACCAAACAACTTACTAGCACCTAATGGAAGACTTTTATGGAGTAGAAACTAGTTGATGCAATTGGTTTGGAAGATTGAGCTAAATGGAAGCTTGAAAATTGGAGAAATCTTCTTCCTTCTTGAGCTTAAGAGAGTCGGCCACCAAGGAGTGAAAAATGGTGATTTTTAGTCAATTTTTGAGATATTTAACTTAAGGGTAAAAAGTCAAAAAGTCCAACCAATGAGAAAGTGCCACTTGGCACTCTATTAAATGCATTTCTATCCTTTAAGTCTCTCTCACATCAATCAAATCACCTCCTCTTCTTATCTCTTAACACCCGATAAATTTCACTCAGTATCCGGAACTTAATCTTATTGGCCGAATTTTTCCGAACTTTTCGCACTAGTGGGGCCCACGTCCATAATCTATCCGTAATTTTTCAAAAACTACCCAATGCTAGAAAAAACATCTAAAAACTATAATTACCCATAAAATCCACCAAGAAATTTTTCCTAAGCCAGAAAATGCAGAAAACATGCAATTAAAGGGAAAAAACCCAAGGAAAAATATTAGGGAATTACGGGTTCTCACACACTCATTACATGTTACCAATAATTCAAATACAAAAGAAAGCGATAAACACCTTCATTAAAAGGATACGTGCTCACAAGGAGCCATTCGTTCATTCATTCGTTCATTCATTCTCCTTTCGTTCCCTTATACCTTCAATCATTTGAAAATGCATTTGTATATAAGTAAAACCCTCATTCATTCATTCGTTCATTCATTCATTCACCAGGCTCCACCAACCTCCACCAACCTACAAGGTAATACTCGAGTATACCAAAACGTTCACCCAGGTCCCTAATCGCCCGACCGAGTCCGCTTCTGGCTCGAGACGACCGGTAACAAGGGGCAATGGCCAGTTCAGCCAAAAGGCTTACATTCATGCACAAATAACATTTCAATCATTCAATCATTGAAAATTTCACAATCGTTTAGGCCGAGTGCGATAAAGTACACACTTGCCTAGAAAACTCGTTTTAACAATCATTGAAAGCATATAACATGTTATCAATCATTCATACCAGCCATAAAATCATGAAACATATCAAACAGGGAACACTCACCTATACACGCAAAATAACGTCCATTTCTCAATCACCAATGAAACCTAAAAGTAAACAAAGAACACGTTACAATCCATCTAGCATGATTTGGATGAAATCAAGGATTACCCGACTACTCGCGAGTAAACGTATAAAATGACTTTTAAAGTGTCAAAAGAGCATATGGATCCGTGGATGGAAATTACTAGGGTTCATAAACCAACCGCGAAACCAAACACAAAAAGGTTATGAAATTTCCGGCAGAAAACACTTTAACCAACGACAAATCAAAATCCAATAAGGTAAGCTAAGAAGTGTTGTTTCCGGAAATCGTTTATGTAGCTCAAAATCAATAGACTCTATGCCTTGATGAAAATCATGAAAAGGTGGCAAAACTATCTCACTTTCACTCTTAAAACTTCACTTAAAAGTTATTCACTTGTGGCCGAGAGAACCCTAGGTCAACCTCTATATTTTGGTAAACAGTAAGTAAACATTTGGAATTGCAACCCAAAGAGGTATTAGGTTTTAGAATAGTAAAATGATCATTTTATTTGCCAAGCGGAAATATACAGGTTCAAATAGAAATTTAGCCCTCGGCCACCTTTTGAAAGAGCCGATAACATTTTCAGTAAATACGTCCAATTTGTCACAAAATACATTCGCAAAAATTACTTTAACTTGCTCACATTACAAGAAGATAAACGGACGGCATGTCCTTTGTGTTTACCTATTTTCCAGCCATTAATGGCTTCATTATTTTCCTCAAAACAGTCCCAACATCTCATATAGAATAATATCATGTCCAAAAGCCATTCACTAGGCTTAAAGTCATGTAAATACAAAAATAAATACAAAAATCAAGCTAGAAACATTTCCGGATAAAAACAGTTTTTGACACCATTTTGCGGTTTTGGCATCATTGGCGCTACGATTATCGGATGAAGGTGAAAGACACACAGTTTCAAAGCTAACAAATAGGGCTAAAATGTTGAAGAAGGCCACTCAGTCCAGTTTGTAGTGAAACTAGGTCAAAATTGACATATATGAAACCAGAAACTCACAAACAGGTTGGCTAACCGCACAATTGTTAAACAGCAATAATTCAGGCTACCGAAGTCCGATTGAAGTGTATCTTATGGTGTTTCGAAGCTAAGACACAACCCTACATTTCTTATGAAGACCTCCATGGCCAAATCCTGCATTTGCATGATCAAAAATGGAAAACTACACAAAAACAGAATTCTGGGCGCGAAACAGGTTTCATGGACAGTCAATGGTATTTCGGTCATTTCACATGCTACAGTGGTAGGATCAAGCTGGAAGTTTACAGGCTACTAGTTTATATCATTGGCTACAACTTTCATGTTTTGGCCAAAATCTAATTCGGTAAGGATCATGGTGAAAAGTCACGGTCAGATTGGGTGAAAAGACAACCCTGTTCACTGAACTCCTACCTAGACCAGTCTGGGTTTTTCCGAATTATCTCAGCATATACAACTCCAATTCCAGTGATTCCAAAGCCATTTGAAAGCTAAGATACAAGGCTATGATGCTTAAGAAGACATCAACAACCAAATCGGTAGTATTCCCAGTCAAACTACCCAATTACCAAAGCTGATTATTATTCTCGGATAGAAACAGGGTAGCATGGGTATTTCGGTCTTTTCACAGGCTACCGAGCTCATATTGAGCTGAAAATTTACAGGTAACTAGAAAACATCATTCTATACAACTTTCATGTTTTGTGCTAAGGCCAATTCGGCCTCTAACCTGGTCAAACAGAAATGGGCAGAATTGAGGAAATGAAACCTTAACTGGAAATTTTTGCATTCAAGTCAGAAATTTTCCACTAAAACATCTCTTTAGCTATCACAAGTCATTAATTTAACATAATAAAGAACAAAGGAAGGATGGCTAGACATGATACCTTCAAATATCAAGAAAGGTGATGACTTAGGAATTTTTCTTCCAAAACAACTCCACTAGAAGCTTTAATCCTCCTTAATAAGTAACTTTGATGGAGTAATCTTCACTTTTAATGGTTAGAAATCAAGATTGGAGCATGGGATTGAAGTACAAGATGAAGGATTTCCTCTCTTTTCTCTCCTCAAAATTTCAGCCAACAAGGTGAAAAATGAAGAAACATTTGGTCAAAATGGATGTTTAGTAAAGTTAAGAAAAGTTAGTCAAAGTCCCAATCCAATGGTTTCATGACACTTGTCCCTCTCATTAATGTCATGCCTAACTTTTTTTGTCTTTCTCACACCTATCCACTTGGTACCTCTAAATATCTCATAACACCCGATAAATTAAACCCAGTATCCAAAACTTAACCTAACTGGCCGAAATTTTCCGAATTTTTCGCACTAGCGGGTCCCACGTCTGATATACGCTCTTAATTTCTCAAAAACTAACCGATACTAGAAAAATCATTTAAAAACTATATTTACTCATAAAATTGATCTAGAAAAATTTTCTAATAAAGAAAATGCAGAAAACGTGCAATTAAGAAAAGTACGGGTCCTCACATAAATCCCAACGGATTATAGTGAATAAACACAACCAAATAGACTAAACTGTCCACGCAGAACTCTGGAATGTAACCTAGAACAGCGAGGGTATTTTTATCTTTTCACAAGCTACGTTGCTCCGATTGAGCTGAAATTTTGTAGGCACCTATAAAATACCATTCTATACAAATTTCATGTTTTATTCCAAGCCTAATTTGGCCTCTAAATATGAGTACCAAAACCGGGCAGAACTGAATTAGGAAATTTCCAGAAATCTGGAATTTTTGGGATTTCATGACAATCTATTCATTTTCTTGCTCCCAACACTACCAAAGACCCTTATATAATCTTATATACAACATATACCCACTATACAACAAGTCTAGGCAGAAATTTAGGAAACCCTAACTTGCATATATCATCCAAAATCATCACAACAACTTGCATATCTTGTAATCAAGCCAAAACATGAACTAGATAACATCTTAAACCAAAATTTAAAAGAACAAGAACCATGATCAGATCTTACACCTCAAAGACAAAGCTTGGAAGAGTGATACTCCACCTCCTTTGGAAAATTTTAGTTCCCCTAGCTTCCCAACTCCACAACTCACTCTTTAATCGGTTTAGTTTTCTTTCTTCTCACTTGGATAGTGCAAATCAAGAAGGAAATGGTTTTCTCTTGCTCTCCCTTTCTCTCTCTTCTTGTTCGGCTATGGAGTAGAAATAAGGAAGGAAAGATGCAAAAATTGGGTTAAAAAGGAATAATAATCTCTTGGTCAAGAAACCCTTAGGTGGCGACAAGTGTCGCCACCACCACCTTTCATTTTTCTCTTTCTTTTCCTTGCTATTTTTAGCCTTAAAATTCAGTCAAGCTAGCTGGAAAATAAGAAGATATTTTGCTCAAGTATTAATGAGCTCATGTGGTAAGAAAGTGGTGTGTTCAATCGGTAGTGCGCGATACCCGTCGGTTCGCGCCGTTTCTCTTAAAAACACACGTACTAGGGTTTTTACTTCCCATTCACTAACCTTATATCATTGCTCCTAATCACATATTATTTCTCACTTAAAATTCATTTTTAATCACCAAATTCGGTCCTTGCTCCGTACCGAAAATTCATCCGGCGAAAAATCGCGAAAACCCTAATTTGCTCCAATCTTGAAAACGAAGAGTAAAACCTTACTTTCTAGGTTTATTTACACTCATTGTGGAATGATTTGGGTAGTAGGGCTTTAATAAATGAATAACTCCCAAATAAGAGGAAATTTTTAAGAAAAACGTGAGGGATTTTACAATTCCAGTGATTAAAATTAGGGTTTCTGTGAGGACTCGTAAATTTCTTATATTTTTCACAAAAATGCATTTTTATTTAGAAATTATTCATTTATTATAGCCCTACTAACCAATCATTCCCCAATAAGTGCAAATGAACCTAGAAAGTAGGGTTTCACTTTTCGTTTTCAGTTGGAGCAAGTTAGGGTTTTCGCGATTTTCCGAAGGATGATTTTTCGGTACGGAGCAAGGATTCAAATTTGGTGATTAAGAGTGACTTTTAGGTGAGAAATAATATGTGATTAGGAGCCATGATAAAAAGTTAGTGATTGGGAAGAAAAACCCTAGTACGTGATTTAAGGAAAAACGGTGCGAACCGACGTGTACCGCGCACTACCGATTGAACGCACCACTGGACCACCACTTTCTTACCACATGAGCTCATTGATATTTGAGCAAAATATCCCCTCATTTCCAGCTGCCTTTGACCAAAATTTGTGGCCAAAAATGCAAGGGAGAGAGAGAAAAATTTGCATGGCTTTGGTGGTGCCAAGTGTCACCACCTCATGGCTCCTTGATTAATTTTTTTTTCTTGCCTTTTTATCCTTCATTTCAGCCATCTTTCTTCATTTTTTCTGGTCTTGGCCAAGACAAGAGAGGAGAAAGAGAGAGCAAAGAAACACCTTCCTTCATCTTGAATTTGAGCTGCCAAGTGAGAAAGAAAGGAAACTAAACCGATTAAAGTCACCTTTGAGTGTTTGTTTAGTGAAGTATTGGTGAAATTTTGAAAGGGAAAGCTAGGGTTACTCTTGGTAGACACTTAAGCAAGGTGAGGAAGATGATTTCCCCATTTCTTACTCTTGATCTTGTTCAATTAGCTTAGCATCTCAAATTTGTGGTGAATGATGGTTGTTATCATGTTTTGGGTGTTTTTCCTTTTGGTTACATGAATTAGGGTTTGATGGATTGCTGCCTATACTTGATGTATGGTTAATATATGTTGTATTTAAGTTTTTATAGGGGGTTTTGGTAGCAAGTGAAGCAAGAAATGAAGAAAGTTATCATTGAAACCAAAAATTCCAGATTTCTGGAAATCTAGGACTCAGTTCTGCCCGTTTTTGTTGGACTAGGATAGAAGCCGAATTGGCCTTAGCATAAAACATTAAAGTTGTATATAATGATGTTTTTTAGTTTCCTGCAAAATTTCACCTCAATCGGAGCAACGTAGCCTGTGAAAAGACTGAAATACCCCTGCTGCCCTGTTTCTGTCCGAAAATGAAAACCAGCCTCTGTAAGTGGTTAGTTTGACCAGGAATATTACGGAATTGGTTGATGATGTCTTCTTAAGAATTATATCCTTGTATCTTAGCTTTCAAATGGCTTTGGAATCACTTGAATTGGAGTTGTATGTACTGAGATATGATTGAATGAATCAGGACTGCTAGTTGAACGGCGAACTGGAAAATCTGTAGTTGTTTTGGTAAATTTGACCTAGTTAGGGTGAGAACTGGACTGAGTGGTCTTCATGAAAGTTGTAGGAATTTATCTTAGCTTCGAAACGGTATACGTTTCACACCAATCCAATAAGCGTAGCCTCGGATGTGTTTTTTCCGTAAAACCCTATCAAATCTGTCTTTTACTAAAGCTTATTTCCGCACTTGTTATTAGTTTGATTTTTGTCCTTATATTGTCTTGAGCCTATTGGACGGCTATTGAAGTTAGATTGTTGTGTGTGTACCTTTGGGTTTGAATGAGAAAAATAATGAAGCCATAAATGGCTGGAAAATTTGGTAAACACAAAGGGCATGCTGCCCAAATTTTCGCTCGAGGGCTAAGTTTCTATTTGAACTTGTATACTTTTGTTTGGCCAATACCATGACCGGCTTTCCATTTTAAAACATGATACCTCTTTAGTTTAACACTTCAAATGCTACTTACTTGTCGCGCCCCACTTTTTGACGGATGTGTGGAAGTGTGGTGTGGTGAGTGTGTATGAAATGTGAACGTGTGAAAGTGAAAACAATGAAAGGCCATGGGACTTAGGAATGCGACGATTTGGCCAAGTGAAGTTCGAAAAAGGGTTTTTAATAAAAATGGAGTCGCCACTTGGTATAGAGTTAGGGTGTACCAAGTCACCCAAAAATGATTTTTGTTTTTGAATAAAAAAAGTAAATAAACCCTTTTAGAGAACTTTGGGTCTACGTAACCAAAAGAGGGATCGGGGGTCACATTTGACGAAGGGGAAGGCAAGGATAAAAATCCAAGGCACCCCTTCGACCTAACCAAGGCTAGTTGCGTGACTTAAACCAATTTTTCCTAATTTTCCTACCCAAGGTATGTATCGCGTGTTGGATATGTCTATATGAATGCAAAACCTAGACCTAGGGGGACATAGGGGAAATTTCTCTTCAAAGGTTGAGTGGTGCCAATCACATTAATTGTGAAGCCCAATAATGATCCTTTGGAGAGGTCACATGTAATCCTAAATGACGTAAAAATGAGTGGAATGCATGCCATGTGAAAGTGTGAGTTTGTGTGAAGTGAGAAAAATGATAAAAGTAATAAGATATAAGTGGAGGTGTGCAAATGTCTTTGAATGCAAATATATACTCCAAGTGCAAGTGGGCAAAAATGCATGTATGCAATTTAAAGAAAAGTGCGAAAGTGTCGGTGTGCAAATGAAGATGAAAGTACTCGTGTGCGAGTGAAGATAAAAGTGTTCGTGTGCAAGTGAAGATAAAAAAGTGTTCGTGTGCAAGTGAAAAAAGTGTTCGTGTGCAAGTGAAAGTGATAAAAAGGTGCATGTGTGCAAATGAGACAAAAGTGAAAGTGTGATGATAGAGTGGATTGAGAATGCATGAGCCTAGGGAATTCATGCATATTGGGTACGGGGAGACCTAAGTCGTGACTCAATTTACCCTTTTATAGAGAGGATACAAGCGTGCTAAGGCTTTAGAAAAAGCCACACTCGTCTATATCCCATATTTAAGGGGACTCTCAAGCAAATGAACCCTATAACTAGCATGAAATGCAAAAATCCTAAAATGGAGGGAAAAGGGGTTCGAGGGGGCATGCAAAATGATAAAACTAAAAAGAATGCATGACATGTAATGAACATGCAAACATGTACTAACGAGGAAAAATCCCTAAGGGTCTAGCGTTGGACTAGCCCATTCTATGAATTCCGACTAGCGTTGGACTAGCGGAAACGTAGATTCATCCATCACATTCATTCATGGCTATGGAAAGCGAGTAGACATGCCAAACACTCATAAACACATAGCACATAACATTTAGCATGCTCGACTAGATGCAAGGCCCTAACAAAGCACTTAACACATAACACATAGGCATGCAATCAAGCTAATTAACCTATTACATTTGCTAACTAGAACAAAAGGGGGGAAAGGGAAAATGGACAAGAAAGCTCGCCAAGCCCTATCTATTACAAGCCAAGAGGTGTACACATACCCCATAATAAAACTTAAATAAAATTGCTCGCTAAGCCCTATCTATTACAAGCCAAGAGGTGTACACATACCCCATAATGAATAACTTAAACAAAAGCGAAAAGTAAATGAACTAATTGAAAGCAATTTAGACGAGGCAAGGAAAGCGAAGTAGACATGCATATCCACATAACACATAGGAGCACATAAGGTCAAATGAAATGCAAATAAAAGGGTAGAGTGTACCTCCCTTGAAATTGGGGCCCAATGGAGTGGAATCATTTATTTATCCTCCAAAAATAAAAGAAATGGTCAAGGTACCAATTTATTTGGAAAAATAAGCAAACACAATCTCTCTTGGTCATAAAGCCCCTAAAGTCATGAATTAAGTGCGATTGAAACAAAGCATAGTAATTAATTAAAACAAACAAGTAACGAAAATGTAGAATTAAAAGCTACCAAGGGCCAAATTGAGGAAATCATTCAATTGATTGGGCCATAGTAGGACAAGGGGAGACTTGGGGGGTTAAAATGTAATTTTTGGAGGTCATTTACATGCATGCTACGTAGAAGATTTCTGCATTTTGAAGCTTTCTACAACTAAACACATGTCTGCTGCATGTTTATTTCTAAGCTTTGCGGCAATTTCCAACAGCAACTACATCCATTTCATCACACAAACAAATTCATCCAAACCAGAAATTGTTGACCAAACCAAAACATTGAAATTTTGTTTGCAAAAAACTAAGATAGCGAATCTGATCTGATTGACAACACAAGAAGGAAAAGAAACTGCAGCCAGATTTTCTTTCGACAACCACATACTAAGCAACCTCTTGACCTCTACTGCTAAGCTTCCAAACTCTCTCAAAACGGATAAATCAAACATTTCAAACAACACAAAAAAAAACTTCAGCAGCCAAATGAAGCCAGCTGCGGTTGATTCAGAATTTTTTGCAACTTTATGCTTTCATATGCAGGTTTCAAATTTTTGCTTTTCTATTGCTGGTTTCTGGGTTTTTATCGTGAATGCGCAGGTTTTCCTTTGCTATGACTAAAAATCTGGGTTAAACATCATTTTCTAATTTCAAACAAACAAAATTACAGCAGCTCGACATTCACATATAGACAGACGCATTCTGCAGCAAATCACGCATAACCGAGATGACAAAAGAGAGTCTTGTTGACATCAGAAATTTCTACTTCAGCAGACTAAAAAAAAACGGCAAGACACCAAAAAACTGCGAGCTTATTGCAGCAAACATACAGGCGGTCTCACACAGGACAGTCAGCAAATTCAAAAAGAAAATCTCGGCCAGGCAAGAAACTCAACCAGCAATTTTGGCCTTGAAGAGCACCAGATTTTGTTTTTTTCCAATTTTCAGTTCAGGCATTTAAGATTATACAACCTCCAAACGATATACCCGAACGTCATACTCTAACTCCAAGCAACAAAATTACAGCAAATCCCCATCCATACACAAAGGAAACCTTTTGCAGCCATTTCAATCAAAACTAAGCCTACTCATGCGAAGGAGAAAAGAAAGCTCAGACAAGCTTCACAATAGACAGATCCACCGTAATGATCTCAGCCCATTTGGAATCACACAACCCTCATAACATTGTCTAATTCCCGAAGGTCTAACTATGTTACCAATCACAGAAATGCAGAAAAGAAAGAAACTTGTGGTAAACAAAAGCTAGGTTCATCAAAAGTTGCTGCCTTTTAACCAAATCATGCAATCATTGAACATCTACTTGCCCGAAAGCTTTAGAAAGCTTCAGAAACTACAGAAAAAGATGAACTAAAAGATGCAAGACAGATGTGATGAACTCAAACCTTCATGAAGCTAAACTGGATTTACCTCAGGATTATCGCATTGTCCCTGGAATCGAGAGCCCACTAGATGCCTTTTGCGCTGATGAAGTGGCTTCTCCTCCCTTGGTTCCTTCTCGCTTGATTTCTTTTTTCACGTGGCTTCACTTTCCCAGACTTCCTGGTTCTCTCTTGCCCCTTTGTTCTTCTTCCCGTTAGCTCCTCTCTCTGCTCTCGGTTGCTTTTCTTTTCTCTCCAATCCTCCCCTCTGATTTTTGGTTCCGCTGTCACCTTAGCTCTCTCAAAGCCATCCGAAACTCTCTCTTCATTTTGCTGTCTCCCTCTGTTTTTCTCTCCTCCTTCCCTCTGTTCTATTCTCAGTTCTCGGTTTTTCCTTTTAGCCGTTCCCTCTATCCTCCAAAAACTCCCCCTGCGGCTGACCTCCCTTCTCTATTTATATCGACTTCCCAAACTCCTAAACCCTTGCTTGAAAGGTGAGGATGAGGGACAAGGACAGGCCCTCACATCCAGCCCTCCAAAGGGCAAGCCTGGCCGTCCTTTGCACGCTGCAAAAAATTGCAGCGTGCATGCTGCGACAAAAATATTTTTTTTTTTTTTAAAAGAAAACTAATTGATTAACATTGATAATTAATTAACAAAATACATAATAATAAAAGAAAACTTAATGAAGAAAAGCTAAAGTAAAATGAAATGCCAACGCTAATTATCTTTTTTCTTTTTCCTCTTGTTTTTTTTTTTTTTGAATTTAAAACAAAAACGACTAAAGCATATTTTTGAATGGTTTTTCCTTTTCCTTTTTGGGAAATTCTATGCTAAAATGGCTAAAATAACTAAAACTAAAACTAAATAAAACTAAATGTGCCAAATAAAAATAGAAAACACCAAAAATTTGGTGTCTACAGTTTGCCCCTCTTTGTCTGAATTTTGGAAAAACTTGAGACAAAGAAGTAGACACCAAATACTTACCTGTGTTATTCGGCTGCGAATTACTCAAACGATGGGGACTGACCCCTGACAGGAAATTTTAAAATCGGGACTGACTCGAGACAGAATTTAAACGGGACTGACCCGAACATGAATTTAAAATTATGATGCACACTAGTGGGACTAACCCACGGTTAGTGGCAATTGAAATAAAATGCTGGTATGTATGAAGAGGCTGTGTAAGACTTGCTCGGTGATAGGATACGAAGGCACACGTTAGTGAGAAAAACTCGATGCTAACGGTGGTGGAATGAAAACGCATACGTTAGTGAGATAGACTCGATGCTAACGGTGGTGGGATGAAAACGCACACGTTAGTGAGATAGACTCGATGCTAACGGTGGTGGAATGAAAACACCCACATTAGTGAGATAGACTCGATGCTAGCGGTGTTTGAACAAAATGCATACGTTAGTGAGATAGACTCGATGCTAACGGAGATAGAATGAAAATGCACGCGTTAGTGAGATAGACTCGATGCTAACGGTGATAGAGTGAAAATGCACGCGTTAGTGAGATAGACTCGATGCTAACGGTGATAGAGTAAAAAATGCACGCGTTAGTGAGATAGACTCGATGCTAACGGTGATAGAGTGAAAATGCACGCGTTAGTGAGATAGACTCGATGCTAACGGTGATAGAGTAAAAAATGCACGCGTTAGTGAGATAGACTCGAACAGAAATTTAAAATTGGGATAGACCCACGGGATAGACCCGGACAGAAATTTAAATGGGATAGACCCAGACAGAAATGTAAATGGGATAGACCCACGGGATAGACCCGAATAGAAATTTAAATGGGATGAATTGAAGTGAGATGGAGTATTGGTGGGGTTGACCCATGTTTATTGGTGATGCAAATGAAAGAAGCGAAATGAAGTGTTAATGGGACTGATCCACGTTCCAGTGGCTGTGAAAATGAAATGTCTCGACAATCGGATAGTGGGATCAAACCCGAGCCTGCCGTGATGAACTTGATTTCATTTTTGATTTTTTGATTTTTTCTGATTTTTCCTTCTTTTTTTTTTTGAGTTTTTTTTTTTTGATTGATTTTTTTTTTTTTTTTGATTTTTTTTTCCTGACTGAGAGAGACTTGACGAAAAATTATCCGAAAATTTGCCCCAGTGTGAAGAATTGGGTCAGTGGGACTAAACCCAAACCTGCCCAATGGGAAGTTGGCGGCACGAAGTCCAGACCCAACGAGATCTTTGAGATGTTGGCGGCACCAGGTCCAGGCCCAACTTGATTTTGGAGATGTTGGCGGCATGAAATCCAGGCCCAACTTGATCTTTGAAATGTTGGCGGCATAATGTTGGCGGCATGAAATCCAGGCCCAACTTGATCTTTGAAATGTTGGCGGCATTAAATCCAGGCCCAACGGGATGTTTGAGATGTCGGCGGCACAAAGTCCAGGCCCAACTTGATTTTTGGGAAGTTGGCGGCACCAAGTCCAGGCCCAACTTGATCTTTGAAATGTTGGCGGCATTAAATCCAGGCCCAACTTGATTTTGTGAAGTGTTGGCGGCATTAAATCCAGGCATTAAATCCAGGCCCAACTTGATCTTTGAAATGTTGGCGGCATTAAATCCAGGCCCAACGTGATGTTTGGGAAGTTGGCGGCACAAAATCCAGGCCCAACTTGATCTTTGAAATGTTCAGTGGGATAAAACCTAGTCCTGCCATCCAATTGGTCAGGAAATTGAATTTGATTTGTCAACAAACAAGAAATTAAATTTGATTTTCCAAGAAACAAAAATTTGAACTTGATTTTTGATTTTGACTTTTGAATTTTTCTGATTTTTCGAGAGAATCTTTTTCAAAAATAATTTGCCCCAGTGTAGGGCCTTCTCTTCTTTCTTCTCTTTCTTTGGCATCGGCCTTCCACATCGCCAGATGCTTTTCGTCGACTTCAACTGTGAATACCTGCACAGGGGGCTTACATGCACTCAAATTTTCAAGAAAAAGGCAGCGTGATTGATTTGAAAGTCTTGCTTGAGTCTTTGACGAAATCCTCAAATGGACTATAAAAAGTTTGCCCCAGTGTGGGCTTATTTTGTGAAATCTTGCAAATAAAAATTTTGCCCCAGTATGGGCCCATTTGATTGCAAAAAAAATTGGGTTGGACGCCTTTCCATTTGCTTGAACAAATTAAGAAACTGAACGTCTTGCTTAAAACCACACAGAAAATTTCATGATGAATTCCTCAAAATAATGCCAAATTACAAGAGATTTCTTCTTTACCTTAGCATCAAAACTTTGGGTAATGGGCGTTATTTCTGATTTGGCAATGGGAGATCAAGATTTGCCTTATTCATGTGCTCAGATGGTATGTAATCCCTTCAATACCACATCTTAGTGAAAGCAAAGAGTTTGTCACCCTATTTCTTAAGAAAACTTAGTCAACGTATAAGGTTCATGGGCTTGCAAAATTTTGGGTAGAAATGATAGCTAAACATGTGAAATCTGGTTATACCCTTATGATCATGAGTGATCAATGGATTTTTATGAGCATAATTCTCACTTTGGATTGTCATGAAGAAATAAGTCAACAATGGACTTTATTAGCTTGTAATGCGGTTTGAAAACGATAGTTAAAAGATAAATCTTTCAAGGACATTGCACCAAAGATCGCATTTTCCTCAAAAATTTCCCTCATTTTGGATTTCAAGATTTTGGATTTTGACTTTTCCCTCATCATTCACCAGGGACTTTCAGCATCAAATCTTTTTGCATTTTTCTTTTGCATTCGCTCGCTTTTTCCCTTTTTTTTTTTTTTTTTTTTCAAAATTGCCCTCGCGGGTTTTCACATGAAGAGCAGTGTCAACCTCACATCTGATCAATTCAGAAATACAGCTAAAAGTTTCGACATCAGAGATTTCCTTGACAAGGCCAGTGCAAAGAACAGAAGTCAGGACTTTCGGCTTTGTAATGGGGTCAGGTGGGGTGCTTAGAAGAGTTAAGGCTTGAAGGCAGATTTCAAGAGTGATTTGAAGAATCTGAGATCGCATTGTTGCGCCAACCCTATTTTAGGGTTAAATCAGAATTTGCCCCAGTTTATGCTCAATTGAGGCTTTTCACTTTCATTTTCTTTCTTTTTTGTTTTTGACTTTCCGGCTTTTTGCCATTCTTTGAAATTTGCCCCAGTTTATTTTTGAACTGAGGTTCTCTTTTCTTCCTTTTTTTTTTGCTTTTGATTTTGTTGCATTTCACTTTTGAGACTTCTTGAAACTTTTCCTCTTCAACTCAAACTTGCCCCAGTGTGGGGTTTGCGATCCTCAGGGGTTGCCAAACGAAGTACTTTATTCTGAAGGCTCAAAAGGGATAACTAGGGATAGAATGTTCGATTGGAAAAGAAGATGGCCTGACTTGTATTCCGTTCCTTACAATAATTCTGAAAGGAAACTTTCGTTAATGCGAAATTTTTGCGTGTATCTGAATTAATTGACCGAGGAAGACCCTTGTTCATCCATATTTGTGAAACATAGGCGATTCACGCGGACAAAACCCTTCCTTTTCTTTTTTTCAAAATTGGAACCCAGGTGGAATCAAATTTCCCCAATTTGCAGTTCCCTCCTTATTCTAGCATTTTTGCTTTTCCCCTTTTCTTTTCCTTTTCCAAAATTTCCCAATCTCCTTCCCCAATGTGGGGTGCGATCATATGTGCACTCGAAAAGAACCACCAATCTTTTTTTGCTCAAATAGAGATGCAAGGGATAAACAGTGTTTAGGATTGTAGAAGCGATGGCCAAAGTATCATTCTTACACTTCATGACAACCAGAGTAACGAAATGCTCATTGACAATCCATTCCCTTTTTGATATTTGAAAATTTTCCAATGAAGGGTAGTGATCATCAAGGCGCTTATTTGAAACGAAATTATTCTTTCAAAGGCTCAAATGGGAGAACAAATGATAAAATCCGTATAGGTAGAGAAATGAATGCTCAAAGTATCATTCTAAATTTTCAAAATAAACAAGAATGATGCACATTTTGCTTTCACTCGGATGTGATTGGATCGGATTAGACACCGCGGACATTTTCAAGCAAAAGTTGCCTTAATTTGCAATTTATCAATCAATGTGACTGATTTCATTTTGGGGTTAAGTGAAAGAGAAAGGTATCTCATTAGGCCTTTTTGAGTGACCCCTTCTTCTTCTTCTTTTTTTTAGCACTTTTATTGGATGACTCGGATCAACAATCTGGTGTACATAAGGATTTTTGAAAGCAGACACTTGTGAATTTCCAGGCTGGAGGTTGAGGAAAACTGGATTTGGTCTTATTTCTCAAAATTCATCATAAAATCTCCAATGAATAAGAATAAAGAATGAAATGTACATAAATTTACACAAATCAATAATTGTCCAAAAATTTTATTGCTGAAAAAGTTTGAAACAAAATTTCTCGTTCAATTATGATACAAATGAGAATAGAAAACTTCTAAAGGGTTCCACATATATACCCTTTTTGTCTCCTTCTCTTTTGACACAAAAATATATTAACAAGTCAAATATACAGAAATTTCCTTGAAAACAATTATGAACTCTCTTAGAAGCTCTTAGCCTAGAGCTTTCAGATGGATCTTTCAGGTTTCCATTGTTGGATCTGCCCAAGAATCAAATAATACTTTCCAAACTTTATCGGATCAAAAATTGTTATCCAATATAGGGAAATATTTTCATCTTATTGCAACATTTTTTTATGAATGCAGGGGAGGGGGGAAACAAAAGAAAAATACCCCGAGTTAGTGAACAAGAATATAAAATCGGTATGCATGTCCTACGGGGGAACCCTTTTATGCCAAGGGTAGGCCTAGCATGAAGATGCAATCCTCTGAGGTAGGCACTATACAATACCTGATGGATCCAATCAGCTTATGGAGTGAAAAATAATTTGAAAAAAATTTGGCCCATTAGAATGAGAAGAGACGTTTGTTAAAATGAGGACCTCGTCCGAAGGGATTGATCACTTTTGATCGATACAAGAACTTGCAAAAACGCACGGGTTTGACCTTGACGAACTTCCTATCGAAGAGATTGGAATTCGTTTTGACAACTTTTCTCAGTGAAGCACGGGTCAGAACTCCAACTGATCAAATGGCTGGATGCAATGGATGTTTTTCTCAAAATCGACTAGGTTTTCCATTTTGAATTTCGACATTGAAACCCTAATTGGTCAAATGAAATTGACAATTTATTAAAAATCGACCGGATTACCCTAAAAAGGGAAACAGGTCAAATGAATTGAATGAAATTTAATTTATCCAAAATTAATCAAATCACCCTAAAAAAGGGTAAATTGATCAAAATAGATTGAACGAAACTTGATTTATTCAAAATCGGCTCGGCTGCCCTAAAAATGGGTAAAATGGCCAAATGAATGAAATTGGATTAGTGATTTATTCAAAAATCGGCCGAATGACCCTAAAAAGGGTAAGTTGGTCAAATGATTTGATGATTTATTCAAAAATCGACCGGATGACCCTAAAAAGGGTAAATCGGTCAAATGAATTGATGATTTATTCAAAATCGACCAGGTGACCCTAAAAAGGGTAAATTGGTCAAATGAATTGATGATTTATTCAAAATCGACCAGGTGACCCTAAAAAGGGTAAATTGGTCAAATGAATTGATGATTTATTGAATGAATTGGCAAAATGAATTGGTTGAATTGTCCGGCCATTGGTTATTTCAAAATTATTGAGGTGCATTAGTCTATGACCTTCTAAAAATCAAATTTTGGCCTCAATTTATTTATCGTCTCAATAGGAGGAATCACTTGTGAATTTCTTCAAATTAATGTCCTTCACGCAAGGGAATTTTACCAATTAGGTTTAAAAATGGCCCAAAAAGTGATTATCAGACGCTCATATTCCAAAGATCACTCTATAAAAATGATCAGATCCTACCTTACCTTGTGCACTACCCCTTTGGATGGTACAAAATGTAAACGTGCAAGTCTCACTGGATTAAGTATCCGAGACACAAGGTGGCTTATTCCTAAACACGGGATTCCCTATGTGGCATTCCCTTTCTATGGTTTATGTATGATGCCAGTTTATTAAAGCTATGTGAATATGTGACAAATATGACCTAAAGGACATAAATAATGCATCGAGGGGGAAAAGGTCTAAAATGAAATGTATTTATTAAGTATAATGACTGAAATTTAAACATGTGAGTTATCTAGTGGGTGAGTCACTAAAAGAGTGCCAAAGAGGCCTCTTATTGCTATGGCACCTGAATGCAGGCCAAGAAAACAAAGAAATGGTTAGTGCAATTGATAGTACACATAACACATTGGGAGCAATTAAGAAAAGAAATACAATAAAAGCAAGTAAAAGGGGTGGAACCCCCTCCCTCGTGCCTAATGTGCTTAAAAGGGTGAGGCTGACTCTAACCTAGGCAAACTCTAACATGGATGCATGAGGCTGGGGCTCACTAATGCAACTAGACTCGATAAGTCTCGGCTCCCAAGCCTTCAGACCTAAAGGCGAAGGGTCATCACTCCCAGGGCCTTTGATCGGTGGCTCGAGTGATCCCTTAGGTAGCGCTATGGGCGCAGAACACACCAGCCGCCTACCCAAGGCAATCGATCCTAATCCTACAAGGCGGTGTGGGAAACGCCCACGAAAAATAAAATAAAATGGGATAAAAGCAAGTAAACGTGCACGTATGAAGTGTTTTCCTATTTTGAGGGAAGGGGTTGAGAACCAACGCAAGGCTCTAAAAGGTGACACACCCCCTCCCAAATGCAATGCAAGCGCGAGATAAACAAAGAAACATACATCCAATCAGCCAATCACACGTACGTGAGTGAGGGAATAGTTGGATACGCGCGCGAGGCAAAAAAATCCTAAAAATGGAAAAATGCAACCCTAATATCCAAATGTTATGCATACAAAGGGTAGAAAAGGGAAAAGAATAGCCAAATCAAATGCTTGGACCCACTTAGTAACTCCCCAGTGGAGTCGCCAACTGTCGCGCCCCACTTTTTGACGGATGTGTGGAAGTGTGGTGTGGTGAGTGTGTATGAAATGTGAACGTGTGAAAGTGAAAACAATGAAAGGCCATGGGACTTAGGAATGCGACGATTTGGCCAAGTGAAGTTCGAAAAAGGGTTTTTAATAAAAATGGAGTCGCCACTTGGTATAGAGTTAGGGTGTACCAAGTCACCCAAAAATGATTTTTGTTTTTGAATAAAAAAAGTAAATAAACCCTTTTAGAGAACTTTGGGTCTACGTAACCAAAAGAGGGATCGGGGGTCACATTTGACGAAGGGGAAGGCAAGGATAAAAATCCAAGGCACCCCTTCGACCTAGCCAAGGCTAGTTGCGTGACTTAAACCAATTTTTCCTAATTTTCCTACCCAAGGTATGTATCGCGTGTTGGATATGTCTATATGAATGCAAAACCTAGACCTAGGGGGACATAGGGGAAATTTCTCTTCAAAGGTTGAGTGGTGCCAATCACATTAATTGTGAAGCCCAATAATGATCCTTTGGAGAGGTCACATGTAATCCTAAATGACGTAAAAATGAGTGGAATGCATGCCATGTGAAAGTGTGAGTTTGTGTGAAGTGAGAAAAATGATAAAAGTAATAAGATATAAGTGGAGGTGTGCAAATGTCTTTGAATGCAAATATATACTCCAAGTGCAAGTGGGCAAAAATGCATGTATGCAATTTAAAGAAAAGTGCGAAAGTATCGGTGTGCAAATGAAGATGAAAGTACTCGTGTGCGAGTGAAGATAAAAGTGTTCGTGTGCAAGTGAAGATAAAAAAGTGTTCGTGTGCAAGTGAAAAAAGTGTTCGTGTGCAAGTGAAAGTGATAAAAAGGTGCATGTGTGCAAATGAGACAAAAGTGAAAGTGTGATGATAGAGTGGATTGAGAATGCATGAGCCTAGGGAATTCATGCATATTGGGTACGGGGAGACCTAAGTCGTGACTCAATTTACCCTTTTATAGAGAGGATACAAGCGTGCTAAGGCTTTAGAAAAAGCCACACTCGTCTATATCCCATATTTAAGGGGACTCTCAAGCAAATGAACCCTATAACTAGCATGAAATGCAAAAATCCTAAAATGGAGGGAAAAGGGGTTCGAGGGGGCATGCAAAATGATAAAACTAAAAAGAATGCATGACATGTAATGAACATGCAAACATGTACTAACGAGGAAAAATCCCTAAGGGTCTAGCGTTGGACTAGCCCATTCTATGAATTCCGACTAGCGTTGGACTAGCGGAAACGTAGATTCATCCATCACATTCATTCATGGCTATGGAAAGCGAGTAGACATGCCAAACACTCATAAACACATAGCACATAACATTTAGCATGCTCGACTAGATGCAAGGCCCTAACAAAGCACTTAACACATAACACATAGGCATGCAATCTAGCTAATTAACCTATTACATTTGCTAACTAGAACAAAAGGGGGGAAAGGGAAAATGGACAAGAAAGCTCGCCAAGCCCTATCTATTACAAGCCAAGAGGTGTACACATACCCCATAATAAAACTTAAATAAAATTGCTCGCTAAGCCCTATCTATTACAAGCCAAGAGGTGTACACATACCCCATAATGAATAACTTAAACAAAAGCGAAAAGTAAATGAACTAATTGAAAGCAATTTAGACGAGGCAAGGAAAGCGAAGTAGACATGCATATCCACATAACACATAGGATCACATAAGGTCAAATGAAATGCAAATAAAAGGGTAGAGTGTACCTCCCTTGAAATTGGGGCCCAATGGAGTGGAATCATTTATTTATCCTCCAAAAATAAAAGAAATGGTCAAGGTACCAATTTATTTGGAAAAATAAGCAAACACAATCTCTCTTGGTCATAAAGCCCCTAAAGTCATGAATTAAGTGCGATTGAAACAAAGCATAGTAATTAATTAAAACAAACAAGCAACGAAAATGTAGAATTAAAAGCTACCAAGGGCCAAATTGAGGAAATCATTCAATTGATTGGGCCATAGTAGGACAAGGGGAGACTTGGGGGGTTAAAATGTAATTTTTGGAGGTCATTTACATGCATGCTACGTAGAAGATTTCTGCATTTTGAAGCTTTCTACAACTAAACACATGTCTGCTGCATGTTTATTTCTAAGCTTTGCGGCAATTTCCAACAGCAACTACATCCATTTCATCACACAAACAAATTCATCCAAACCAGAAATTGTTGACCAAATCAAAACATTGAAATTTTGTTTGCAAAAAACTAAGATAGCGAATCTGATCTGATTGACAACACAAGAAGGAAAAGAAACTGCAGCCAGATTTTCTTTCGACAACCACATACTAAGCAACCTCTTGACCTCTACTGCTAAGCTTCCAAACTCTCTCAAAACGGATAAATCAAACATTTCAAACAACACAAAAAAAAACTGCAGCAGCCAAATGAAGCCAGCTGCGGTTGATTCAGAATTTTTTGCAACTTTATGCTTTCATATGCAGGTTTCAAATTTTTGCTTTTCTATTGCTGGTTTCTGGGTTTTTATCGTGAATGCGCAGGTTTTCCTTTGCTATGACTAAAAATCTGGGTTAAACATCATTTTCTAATTTCAAACAAACAAAATTACAGCAGCTCGACATTCACATATAGACAGACGCATTCTGCAGCAAATCACGCATAACCGAGATGACAAAAGAGAGTCTTGTTGACATCAGAAATTTCTACTTCAGCAGACTAAAAAAAAACGGCAAGACACCAAAAAACTGCGAGCTTATTGCAGCAAACATACAGGCGGTCTCACACAGGACAGTCAGCAAATTCAAAAAGAAAATCTCGGCCAGGCAAGAAACTCAACCAGCAATTTTGGCCTTGAAGAGCACCAGATTTTGTTTTTTTCCAATTTTCAGTTCAGGCATTTAAGATTATACAACCTCCAAACGATATACCCGAACGTCATACTCTAACTCCAAGCAACAAAATTACAGCAAATCCCCATCCATACACAAAGGAAACCTTTTGCAGCCATTTCAATCAAAACTAAGCCTACTCATGCGAAGGAGAAAAGAAAGCTCAGACAAGCTTCACAATAGACAGATCCACCGTAATGATCTCAGCCCATTTAGAATCACACAACCCTCATAACATTGTCTAATTCCCGAAGGTCTAACTATGTTACCAATCACAGAAATGCAGAAAAGAAAGAAACTTGTGGTAAACAAAAGCTAGGTTCATCAAAAGTTGCTGCCTTTTAACCAAATCATGCAATCATTGAACATCTACTTGCCCGAAAGCTTTAGAAAGCTTCAGAAACTACAGAAAAAGATGAACTAAAAGATGCAAGACAGATGTGATGAACTCAAACCTTCATGAAGCTAAACTGGATTTACCTCAGGATTATCGCACTGTCCCTGGAATCGAGAGCCCACTAGATGCCTTTTGCGCTGATGAAGTGGCTTCTCCTCCCTTGGTTCCTTCTCGCTTGATTTCTTTTTTCACGTGGCTTCACTTTCCCAGACTTCCTGGTTCTCTCTTGCCCCTTTGTTCTTCTTCCCGTTAGCTCCTCTCTCTGCTCTCGGTTGCTTTTCTTTTCTCTCCAATCCTCCCCTCTGATTTTTGGTTCCGCTGTCACCTTAGCTCTCTCAAAGCCATCCGAAACTCTCTCTTCATTTTGCTGTCTCCCTCTGTTTTTCTCTCCTCCTTCCCTCTGTTCTATTCTCAGTTCTCGGTTTTTCCTTTTAGCCGTTCCCTCTATCCTCCAAAAACTCCCCCTGCGGCTGACCTCCCTTCTCTATTTATATCGACTTCCCAAACTCCTAAACCCTTGCTTGAAAGGTGAGGATGAGGGACAAGGACAGGCCCTCACATCCAGCCCTCCAAAGGGCAAGCCTGGCCGTCCATTGCACGCTGCAAAAAATTGCAGCGTGCATGCTGCGACAAAAATATTTTTTTTTTTTTTTTTAAAAGAAAACTAATTGATTAACATTGATAATTAATTAACAAAATACATAATAATAAAAGAAAACTTAATGAAGAAAAGCTAAAGTAAAATGAAATGCCAACGCTAATTATCTTTTTTCTTTTTCCTCTTGTTTTTTTTTTTTTTTTGAATTTAAAACAAAAACGACTAAAGCATATTTTTGAATGGTTTTTCCTTTTCCTTTTTGGGAAATTCTATGCTAAAATGGCTAAAATAACTAAAACTAAAATTAAATAAAACTAAATGTGCCAAATAAAAATAGAAAACACCAAAAATTTGGTGTCTACATTACTCTTTTCCAAAATATAGAGGTATGATTTAGGGTTTTCTCGGCCATAAGTGAACCACTTTTAAGTGAGGTTTTAAGTGTAACACTTAAGGTAGTATTGTCCTCCTTTTCACATGATTTTATCATGACGTTTAGTCTATACTAGCTGCTTGGGTATGAGTTGATTTTGAACTATCTAAACGATTCCGAAAACAAAATTTTTTTTTTTAGCCTATCTCGTTGGAGTCCGAGTTGTCTTTGGTCCAAGTGTTTTCCGCCAGACATTTTATAACCCGCTTGAGTTAGTTTTGTGTTTGGTTTATGAAACCCTAGTTATTTTCGTCCTCCGATCCAAATATTCCCTTTTCACTATAAAGGCGTCTTTATACGTTTTACTTATCAATTGCCGATTTTTCTTTGATTTCACTTACTTGTTTGTGCTAGATAGACTGTAATATTTTTTCTCATTTACTCTTAGGTTTTCTCGGTGACTGAGGTAATATCCGGAAGGATATTTGCACGTTATTTTACGTAAATAGGTGAGTGTTCCTTGTTTGTTATATTCTCCTTGACTTCATGACTTGTTGTTATTGTTTGATAATGTGTTAAGTGTTTCCAATGATTTCCAAAACGGATTTTCTAGACGAGCGTGTACTTTATCGCGCTCGACCTAAATAAAACGTGAAATTTTCAACGATTTAATGATTGATACATTAGTTGTGCATGATGTAAGCCTTTTAGCTGAATTGGGCCCTGCCCTTCATTACCGATCGACTCGAGCCAGAAGTAGACTCGGTCGGGCGATATGGTGACCCTGGGTGTGAACGTTGGTATACTCGAGTATTACCTTGCAGTCCGGCAACGTCCGGATGGGGATGAATGAACGAACGAAGGCACGAGGGTTTTACTTCTCAAAAAAGAAATTTTTAAATAATTGGAGGAATAAGAGAAAATGTCAGGGGAACGAACGAACGAACGAATAGCTCCATTTGAGCTCGTATCCTTTTAATGAATGTGTTACTATCGCTTTCCATTGTAAAAATTTCTTGAATTATTGATACTCCATGTTTAACGTATTGAATTGACTATCTGACTATGTGTTCGGAACCTCACTGAGCTTTTAGCTCACCCCTTTAGTTTTGTTTTCCTTAACAGGGGACGGCGAGCAGGATGAGAGCATAGACTAGCCAGTCTAGCTCTTTTGTTTCTTTTGTAGTGGTTCTCGCCTAGTGCTTGGCACGGGCTGGATGTATGAAGGATGGAGAACCTTTGTATATTCGATCGTTATACTTCCTTTTGGAAATGGCAATGTATATAAGTTCCGCTTTAAGTTTTGGATCGTTGCCCTATTTATTCTCGTGATTTATTCCAATTTTAATTGAGGACTGTGGTGAACGACTGAGTCCAGGCGAGAGTTGGGCAGGCGACCCGCCGAACCCTTTGGTTCGCCTTAGGGGGAGGTGGGGCTGTCACAGTTTCAATTAAAATATGAGAGATTTAAGAAAACCGGTTAGTCACAAGTAACTAGGGTTTTTGATTAAAGTATTAGGGTTTCTAATCTTTTAAAATAAAATAAGGTTTTAAATCAAACCCAAAGAAATACACTTTAGTATCTCTTTTACAAACAACCTCCTTATATTCGGGGTGTCACAAAGATACCATTCGCAATTTCCTAATAAAAAAATAGGGGCTAAATTGTAAAAGCTAGAGTGCCATAATAGAAATAATAAAATTGGTGTATTACATATGGGGGTTAAATTGCAAAAGTTAGAGTGCCATAGTAGAATTAATGAAATTGGTGAATTACATATGGGGCTAAATTACAAAAGTTAGAGAGTAATAACAAAATTAAAGAAATCGGTGTACTACATATGGGGCTAAATTGCAAAAGTTAAGGTATCATAATGGAATTAATGGAATTTTTTACAACATTTGGGGCTAAATCGCAAAAGTTAGGGTGGCACAGTAGAATTAATGAAAGTAACTTAGAAATAAGTACTTTAAACAGTGACGATTAATTCTTGTCACTAAATCCGAATCGGTAGAGTGACAATGACGATATTAGAAGTTGTCACTATATAGATCATTTTAGTGACAACATTTTTCAAGGTCGTCACTGAAGACTTAGTTGCTTTGAGCAATTATGACAACTTTCCTTGTCGTCACTAAACAACCAGGTTTTATTACGACTTTTGTCGTCACTAAACAATATTGTCACTAATGACCATATTTCTTGCAGTGTAGTTTGTGACGAAAATAACGGCTCGTCACTAAACATTTAGTTGCTTTGATGCAATTGTGACAACTTTAGGTGTCGCGACTTAAGAATCCCCTTTTATGACGACTTATTGTCATCACTACAAAATGTTGTCACTAATAACCTTTTTTTTAGTGATCAGTGACGACAACAAAAAGACATCCATAAATAGGCCAAGCAATAGTGATGATGTTCTTAATGTCGTCACTATAGTGTGTTCTAAACACTCCCGCACTCTTGCTAAATCTTGGCGGGAATTTATTAGTGACGACTTAGAAAAGTCGTCACAAACGAGTTGGCCACCATTAGAGGTTTGTGACGAGTTAGAAAGTCGTCAATAAAGGATCAACTTTTGTGACAACTTTTTTTCGTCACAGAGAAAAGTTGTCACTGATGACCAATTTTCTTGTAGTGGGAGTTCTTCATGCGTCCGAAGTTGCGCAATAATTATCGGACGTCCGATCCTGTCTTCACAAGCGTCCGACAACATTCAGCAACTTTTGTTTTTTTCAATTGCACTTGATCTTTGAATCTGATTGGGTTGATAACTAAAAGTATATCTTGAAGAGATAGGAACTAAGATCAACATTCTTGTAATGATCGAAGACAATCTAAGAGGGAGTGAATTAGGTAGTTGAAAAACTGGCCAAGTTGTGAGTAACTTTTTGTGTGCATGCCCTATTTTTCTAAAAGACCACACAATGGAACAATTGATGAGAAAACACAAGTGCTTGTAAGTAGAAGAGATGAGCAATTTATGTATCAAGACAGTTAGTAAAAGAGACAGAGTATCAAACCAAGTACCAAACTCCTCTTGAATTTGATTGTCATTTTATAGAGCAAGTTTCTTCAAGTTGATCAATTTACAACCAATATTTTGTGTACAAAGGAACGATCATTTTCTCCTTGCCCCAAGCCATACTTGGTCAAGTAAGGAAGTTTTACTATTACTTGGATAACCCTCACAAAGGTACACCATTGAAATAATTAAATCACACCAGAAAAGGTTATCGAAAATTACACAACTAAGAGTACAAACCTTATTTGAAGAGTATTTTTCACACTAAAATCACTATAGATCTCATGTAGTCTCAATGTGCAAAGTTATTTTAATATTCTAACCATGCTCTATTTATAGGAGATCAAGAAAGTGCTTCATTAATACTTCTAACGGATAGAAAGTAGCTGAAGAGTCAACTAGCCGTTGGGAGTATCGGACGTCTGGTACTCCTGTTTTTTGAGTCCGACAGCAGGCAGTGAGTTTGAGAAATTTTTTTCAATTCTATCGGACGTCCGGTATTGTCTTTGTGAGCGTCCGACAGTTTTCGTCGAGTTTAAAGGATTCTATCGGACGTCCGGTACTTCCGTCCGATAGCAGACAAAGAGTTTGAAAGATTCTATCGGACGTCCGATGCTTCTTATTTCCTTCGGACATCCGGTGATGGAGTTCTTCATGCGTCCGAAATTGCGCAATGATTATCGGACGTCCGATCCTGTCTTCACAAGCGTCCGACAGCATTCAACAACTTTTGTTTTTTTCAATTGCACTTGATCTTTGAATCTGATTGGGTTGATAACTGAAAGTATATCTTGAAGTGATATTAGTATCATCCATTTGTTTCATAAACATCAAAACCTAGGAACTAAGATCAACATTCTTGTAATGATCGAAGACAATCTAAGAGGGAGTGAATTAGGTAGTTAAAAAACTGGTCAAGTTGTGAGTAACTTTTTGTGTGCATGCTCTCTTTTTCTAAAAGACCACAAAATGGAGCAATTGATGAGAAAGCACAAGTGCTTGTGAGCAGAAGAGATGAGCAATTTATATATCAAGACAGTAAGTAAAAGAGACAGAGTATCAAATCAAGTACCAAACTCCTCTTGAGTTTGAATATCAATTTATAGAGCAAGTTTCTTCAAGTTGATCAACTTACAACCAATATTTTGTGTACAAAGGAACGATCATTTTCTCCTTACCCCAAGCCACACTTGGTCAAGAAAGGAAGTTTTACTGTCACTTGGATAACCCTCACAAAGGTACACCATTGAAATAATTGAATCACACTAGAAAAGGTTATCGAAAATTACACAACTAAGAGTACAAACCTTATTTGAAGAGTATTTTTCGCACTAAAATCACTATAGATCTCATGTAGTCTCAATGTGCAAAGTTATTTGAATATTCTGACCATGTTCTATTTATAGGAGATCAAGAAAGTGTTTCAATAATACTTCCAACGGATAAAAAGTAACTGAAGAGTCAACTAGCCGTTGGGAGTATCGGACGACCGGTGCTCCTGTTTTTGGCGTCCGACAGCAGGCAGTGAGTTTGAGAAATTTTCTTCAATTCTATCGGACGTCCGGTATTGTCTTTGTGAGCCTCCAACAGCTTTCATTGAGTTTAAAGGATTCTATCGGACGTCCGGTACTTCCGTCCGATAGCAGACAAAGAGTTTGAAAGATTCTATCAGACGTCCGATACTTGCGTCCGACCGAGGTCAGTGAGATAGGGGAAATGTCTTATTTCGTTTGGACGTCCGGTGATGGAGTTCTTCATGCGTCCGAAGTTGCGCAATGATTATTGGACGTCCGATCCTGTTTTCACAAGCGTCCGACAGCTTTCAGCAACTTTTGTTTTTTCAATTGCACTTCATCTTTGAATCTGATTGGGTTCATAACTGAAAGTATATCTTGAAGAAATATTAGTATCATCCATTTGTTTCGCAAAAATCAAAACCTAGGAACTAAGATCAACATTCTTGTAATGATCGAAGGCAATCTAAGAGGGGGTGAATTAGGTAGTTAAAAAATTGGCCAAGTTGTGAGTAACTTTTTGTGTGCATGCCCTCTTTTTCTAAAAGACCACACAATGGAGCAATTGATGAGAAAACACAAGTGCTTGTAAGTAGAAGAGATGAGCAATTTATATATCAACACCTAAAGTAAAAGAGACAGTGTATCAAACCAAGCACCAAACTCCTCTTGAATTTGACTGTCATTTTATAGAGCAAGTTTCTTCAAGTTGATCAATTTACAACTAATATTTTGGGTACAAAGGAACGATCATTTTCTCCTTGCCACAAGCCATACTTGGTCAAGTAAGGAAGTTTTACTATCACTTGGATAACCCTCACAAAGGTACACCATTGAAATAATTAATTCACACTAGAAAAGGTTATCGAAAATTACACAACTAAGAGTACAAACCTTATTTGAAGAGTATTTTTCACACTAAAATCACTATATATCTCATGTAGTCTCAATGTGCAAAGTGATTTTAATATTCTAACCATGCTCTATTTATAGGAGATCAAGAAAGTGCTTCATTAATACTTCCAACGGATAAAAAGTAGCTGAAGAGTCAACTAGCCGTTGGGAGTATCGGACATCCGGTGCTCCTGTTTTTGACGTCCGACAGCAGGCAGTGAGTTTGAGAAATTTTCTTCAATTCTATCGGACGTCCGGTATTGTCTTTGTAAGCGTCCGACAGCTTTCATCGAGTTTAAAGGATTCTATCGGACGTCCGGTACTTCCGTCCGATAGCAGACAAAGAGTTTGAAAGATTCTACCGGACGTCCGATGCTTGCGTCCGATCGAGGTCAGTGAGATAGGGGGAATGTCTTATTTTCTTCGGACGTCCGGTGATGGAGTTCTTCATGCGTCCGAAGTTGCGCAATGATTATCGGACGTCCGATCCTGTCTTCACAAGCGTCCGACAGCATTCAGCAACTTTTGTTTTTTTCAATTGCACTTGATCTTTGAATCTGATTGGGTTCATAACTGAAAGTATATCTTGAAGTGATATTAGTATCATCCATTTGTTTCGTAAACATCAAAACCTAGGAACTAAGATCAACATTCTTGTAATGATCGAAGACAATCTAAGAGGGAGTGAATTAGGTAGTTAAAAAACTGGCCAAGTTGTTAGTAACTTTTTGTGTGCATGCTCTCTTTTTCTAAAAGACCACACAATGGAGCAATTGATGAGAAAACACAAGTGCTTGTGAGTAGAAGAGATGAGCAATTTATATATCAAGACAGTAAGTAAAAGAGACAGAGTATCAAATCAAGTTCCAAACTCCTCTTGAATTTGACTGTCATTTTATAGAGGAAGTTTCTTCAACTTGATCAATTTACAACCAATATTTTGTGTACAAAGGAACGATCATTTTCTCCTTGCCCCAAGCCATACTTGGTCAAGTAAGGAAGTTTTACTATCACTTGGATAACTCTCACAAAGGTACACCATTGAAATAATTAAATCACACTAGAAAAGGTTATCGAAAATTACACAACTAAGAGTACAAACCTTATTTAAAGAGTATTTTTTTTTCACACTAAAATCACTATAGATCTCATGTAGTCTCAATGTGCAAAATTATTTGAATATTCTGACCACGCTCTATTTATAGGAGATCAAGAAAGTGCTTCATTAATACTTCCAACGGATAGAAAGTAGCTGAAGAGTCAACTATCCGTTGGGAGTATCGGACGTCCGGTACTCCTGTTTTTTGCGTCCGACAGCAGGCAGTGAGTTTGAGAAATTTTCTTCAATTCTATCGGACGTCCGGTATTGTCTTTGTAAGCGTCCGACAGCTTTCATCGAGTTTAAAGGATTCTATCGGACGTCCGGTACTTCCGTCCGATAGCAGACAAAGAGTTTGAAAGATTCTATCGGACGTCCGATGCTTGCGTCCGATCGAGGTCAGTGAGATAGGGGGAATGTCTTATTTCCATCGGACGTCCGGTGATGGAGTTCTTCATGCGTCCGAAGTTGCGCAATGATTATCGGACGTCCGATCCTGTCTTCACAAGCGTCCGACAGCATTCAGCAACTTTTGTTTTTTTCAATTGCACTTGATCTTTGAATCTGATTGGGTTCATAACTGAAAGTATATCTTGAAGTGATATTAGTATCATCCATTTGTTTCGTAAACATCAAAACCTAGGAATTAAGATCAACATTCTTGTAATGATCGAAGACAATCTAAGAGGGGGTGAATTAGGTAGTTAAAAAACTGGCCAAGTTGTGAGTAACTTTTTGTGTGCATGCTCTCTTTTTCTAAAAGACCACACAATGGAGCAATTGATGAGAAAGCACAAGTGCTTGTGAGTAGAAGAGATGAGCAATTTATATATCAAGACAGTAAGTAAAAGTGACAGAGGATCAAACCAAGTACCAAACTCCTCTTGAGTTTGAATATCACTTTATAGAGCAAGTTTTTCAAGTTGATCAACATACAACCAATATTTTGTGTACAAAGGAACGATCACTTCCTCTTTGCCCCAAGCCACACTTGGTCAAGCAAGGAAGTTTTACTTTCACTCGGATAACCCTCACAAAGGTACACTATTGAAATAAATGAATCACACTAGAAAAGGTTATCGAAAATTACACAACTAAATGTACAAATCTTATTTGAAGAGTATTTTTCACACTAAAATCACTATAGATCTCATGTAGTCTCAATGCGCAAAGTTATTTTAATATTCTGACCATGCTCTATTTATAGGAGATCAAGAAAGTGCTTCATTAATACTTCCAACGGATAAAAAGTAGCTGAAGAGTCAACTAGCCGTTGGGAATATCGGACGTCCGGTGCTCCTGTTTTTGGCGTCTGACAGCAGGCAGTGAGTTTGAGAAATTTTCTTCAATTCTATCGGACGTCCGGTATTGTCTCTGTGAGCGTCCGACAGCTTTCATCGAGTTGAAAGGATTCTAACGGACGTCCGGTACTTCCGTCCGATAGCAGACAAAGAGTTTGAAAGATTCTATCGGACGTCCAATACTTGCATCCGATCGAGGTCAGTGAGATAGGGGAAATGTCTTATTTCCTTTGGACGTCCGGTGATAGAGTTCTTCATGCGTCCGAAATTGCGCAATGATTATCGGACGTCCGATCCTGTCTTCACAAGCGTCCGACAGCATTCAACAACTTTTGTTTTTTTCAATTGCACTTGATCTTTGAATCTGATTGGGTTCATAACTGAAAGTATATCTTGAAGATATATAAGTATCATCCATTTGTTTCGTAAACATCAAAACCTAGGAACTAAGATCAACATTCTTGCAATGATCGAAGACAATCCAAGAGGGAGTGAATTAGGTAGTTAAAAAATTGGCCAATTTGTGAGTAACTTTTTGTGTGGATGCCCTCTTTTTCTAAAAGACCACACAATGGAGCAATTGATGAGAAAGCACAAGTGCTTGTGAGTAGAAGAGATGAGCAATTTATATATCAAGACAGTAAGTAAAAGAGACAGAGGATCAAACCAAGTACCAAACTCCTCTTGAGTTTGAATATCACTTTATAGAGCAAGTTTTTTCAAGTTGATCAACATACAACCAATATTTTGTGTACAAAGGAACGATCACTTCCTCTTTGCCCCAAGCCACACTTGGTCAAGCAAGGAAGTTTTACTTTCACTCGGATAACCCTCACAAAGGTACACTATTGAAATAAATGAATCACACCAGAAAAGGTTATCGAAAATTACACAACTAAATGTACAAATCTTATTTGAGGAGTATTTTTCACACTAAAATCACTATAGATCTCATGTAGTCTCAATGTGCAAAGTTATTTGAAGATTCTGACCATTCTCTATTTATAGGAGATCAAGAAAGTGCTTCATTAATGCTTCCAACGGATAGAAAGTAGCTGAAGAGTCAACTAGCCATTGGGAGTATCGGACCTCAGGTACTCATGTTTTTTGCGTCCGACAGTAGGCAATGAGTTTGAGAAATTTTCTTCAATTCTATCGGACGTCCGGTATTGTCTTTGTGAGCGTCCGACAGCTTTCATCGAGTTGAAAGGATTCTATCGGACGTCCAATACTTGCATCCGATCGAGGTCAGTGAGATAGGGGAAATGTCTTATTTCCTTTGGACGTCCGGTGATGGAGTTCTTCATGCGTCCGAAATTGCGCAATGATTATCGGACGTCCGATCCTGTCTTCACAAGCGTCCGACAGCATTCAACAACTTTTGTTTTTTCAATTGCACTTGATCTTTGAATCTGATTGGGTTGATAACTGAAAGTATATCTTGAAGTGATATTAGTATCATCCATTTGTTTTGTAAACATCAAAACCTAGGAACTAAGATCAACATTCTTGTAATGATCGAAGACAATCTAAGAGGGAGTGAATTAGGTAGTTAAAAAACTGGCCAAGTTGTGAGTAACTTTTTGTGTGCATGCTCTCTTTTTCTAAAAGACCACACAATGGAGCAATTGATGAGAAAACACAAGTGCTTGTGAGTAGAAGAGATGAGCAATTTATATATCAAGACAGTAAGTAAAAGAGACTGTATCAAACCAAGCACCAAACTCCTCTTGAATTTGACTGTCATTTTATAGAGGAAGTTTCTTCAACTTGATCAATTTACAACCAATATTTTGTGTACAAAGGAACGATCATTTTCTCTTTGCCCCAAGCCATACTTGGTCAAGTAAGAAAGTTTTACTAACACTTGGATAACTCTCCCAAAGGTACACCATTGAAATAATTAAATCACACTAGAAAAGGTGATCGAAAATTACACAACTAAGAGTACAAACCTTATTTAAACAGTATTTTTCACACTAAAATCACTATAGATCTCATGTAGTCTCAATGTGCAAAGTTATTTAAATATTCTGACCACGCTCTATTTATAGGAGATCAAGAAAGTGCTTCATTAATACTTCCAACGGATAGAAAGTAGCTGAAGAGTCAACTATCCGTTGGGAGTATCGGACGTCCGGTACTCCTGTTTTTTGCGTCCGACAGCAAGCAGTGAGTTTGAGAAATTTTCTTCAATTCTATCGGACGTCCGGTATTGTCTTTGTAAGCGTCCGACAGCTTTCATCGAGCTTAAAGGATTCTATCGGACGTGCGGTACTTCCGTCCGATAGCAGACAAAGAGTTTGAAAGATTCTATCGGACGTCCGATGCTTGCGTCCAATCGAGGTCAGTGAGATAGGGGGAATGTCTTATTTCCTTCAGACGTCCGGTGATGGAGTTCTTCATGCGTCCGAAGTTGCGCAATGATTACCGGACGTCCGATCCTGTCTTCACAAGCGTCCGACAGCATTCAACAACTTTTGTTTTTTTCAATTGCACTTGATCTTTGAATCTGATTGGGTTCATAACTGAAAGTATATCTTGAAGATATATTAGTATCATCCATTTGTTTCGTAAACATCAAAACCTAGGAACTAAGATCAACATTCTTGCAATGATCGAAGACAATCCAAGAGGGAGTGAATTAGGTAGTTAAAAAATTGGCCAATTTGTGAGTAACTTTTTGTGTGCATGCCCTCTTTTTCTAAAAGACCACACAATGGAGCAATTGATGAGAAAGCACAAGTGCTTGTGAGTAGAAGAGATGAGCAATTTATATATCAAGACAGTAAGTAAAAGAGACAGAGGATCAAACCAAGTACCAAACTCCTCTTGAGTTTGAATATCACTTTATAGAGCAAGTTTTTTCAAGTTGATCAACATACAACCAATATTTTGTGTACAAAGGAACGATCACTTCCTCTTTGCCCCAAGCCACACTTGGTCAAGCAAGGAAGTTTTACTTTCACTCGGATAACCCTCACAAAGGTACACTATTGAAATAAATGAATCACACTAGAAAAGGTTATCGAAAATTACACAACTAAATGTACAAATCTTATTTGAAGAGTATTTTTCACACTAAAATCACTATAGATCTCATGTAGTCTCAATGTGCAAAGTTATTTGAATATTCTGACCATGCTCTATTTATAGGAGATCAAGAAAGTGCTTCATTAATACTTTCAACGGATAAAAAGTAGCTGAAGAGTCAACTAGCCGTTGGGAATATCGGACGCCCGGTGCTCCTGTTTTTGGCGTCTGACAGCAGGCAGTGAGTTTGAGAAATTTTTTTCAATTCTATCGGACGTCCGGTATTGTCTTTGTGAGCGTCCGACAGCTTTCATCGAGTTGAAAGGATTCTATCGGACGTCCGGTACTTCAGTCCGATACCAGACAAAGAGTTTGAAAGTTTCTATCGGACGTCCAATACTTGCATCCGATCGAGGTCAGTGAGATAGGGGAAATGTCTTATTTCCTTTGGACGTCCGGTGATGGAGTTCTTCATGCGTCCGAAATTGCGCAATGATTATCGGACGTCCGATCCTGTCTTCACAAGCGTCCGACAGCATTCACAACTTTTGTTTTTTTCAATTGCACTTGATCTTTGAATCTGATTGGGTTCATAACTGAAAGTATATCTTGAAGATATATAAGTGTCATCCATTTGTTTCGTAAACATCAAAACCTAGGAACTAAGATCAACATTCTTGCAATGATCGAAGACAATCCAAGAGGGAGTGAATTAGGTAGTTAAAAAATTGGCCAATTTGTGAGTAACTTTTTGTGTGCATGCCCTCTTTTTCTAAAAGACCACACGATGGAGCAATTGATGAGAAAGTACAAGTGCTTGTGAGTAGAAGAGATGAGCAATTTATATATCAAGACAGTAAGTAAAAGAGACAGAGGATCAAACCAAGTACCAAACTCCTCTTGAGTTTGAATATCACTTTATAGAGCAAGTTTTTTCAAGTTGATCAACAAACAACCAATATTTTATGTACAAATGAACGATCACTTCCTCTTTGCCCCAAGCCACACTTGGTCAAGCAAGGAAGTTTTACTTTCACTCGGATAACCCTCACAAAGGTAGACTATTGAAATAATTGAATTACACTAGAAAAGGTTATCGAAAATTACACAACTAAATGTACAAATCTTATTTGAAGAGTATTTTTCACACTAAAATCACTATAGATCTCATGTAGTTTCAATGTGCAAAGTTATTTGAATATTCTGACCACGCTCTATTTATAGGAGATCAAGAAAGTGCTTCATTAATACTTCCAACGGATAGAAAATAGCTGAAGAGTCAGCTATCTGTTGGGAGTATCGGACGTCCGGTACTCCTTGTTTTGCGTCTGACAGCAGGAATGAGTTTGAGAAATTTTCTTCAATTCTATCGGACGTCCTATGCTTGCGTGTAATCGAGGTCAGTGAGATAGGGGGAATGTCTTATTTCCTTCGGACGTCCGGTGATGGAGTTCTTCATGCGTCCGAAGTTGCGCAATGATTATCGGACGTCCGATCCTGTCCTCAGAAGCGTCCGACAGCATTCAGCAACTTTTGTTTTTTTCAATTGCACTTGATCTTTGAATCTGATTGAGTTCATAACTGAAAGTATATCTTGAAGATATATTAGCATCATCCATTTGTTTCGTAAACATCAAAACCTAGGAACTAAGATCAACATTCTTGCAATGATCGAAGACAATCCAAGAGGGAGTGAATTAGGTAGTTAAAAAATTGGCCAATTTGTGAGTAACTTTTTGTGTGGATGCCCTCTTTTTCTAAAAGACCACACAATGGAGCAATTGATGAGAAAGCACAAGTGCTTGTGAGTAGAAGAGATGAGCAATTTATATATCAAGACAGTAAGTAAAAGAGACAGAGGATCAAACCAAGTACCAAACTCCTCTTGAGTTTGAATATCACTTTATAGAGCAAGTTTTTTCAAGTTGATCAACATACAACCAATATTTTGTGTACAAAGGAACGATCACTTCCTCTTTGCCCCAAGCCACACTTGGTCAAGCAAGGAAGTTTTACTTTCACTCGGATAACCCTCACAAAGGTACACTATTGAAATAAATGTATCACACTAGAAAAGGTTATCGAAAATTACACAACTAAATGTACAAATCTTATTTGAGGAGTATTTTTCACACTAAAATCACTATAGATCTCATGTAGTCTCAATGTGCAAAGTTATTTGAAGATTCTGACCATTCTCTATTTATAGGAGATCAAGAAAGTGCTTCATTAATGCTTCCAACGGATAGAAAGTAGCTGAAGAGTCAACTAGCCATTGGGAGTATCGGACCTCAGGTACTCATGTTTTTTGCGTCCGACAGTAGGCAGTGAGTTTGAGAAATTTTCTTCAATTCTATCGGACGTCCGGTATTGTCTTTGTGAGCGTCCGACAGCTTTCATCGAGTTGAAAGGATTCTATCGGACGTCCAATACTTGCATCCGATCGAGGTCAGTGAGATAGGGGAAATGTCTTATTTCCTTTGGACGTCCGGTGATGGAGTTCTTCATGCGTCCGAAATTGCGCAATGATTATCGGACGTCCGATCCTGTCTTCACAAGCGTCCGACAGCATTCAACAACTTTTGTTTTTTCAATTGCACTTGATCTTTGAATCTGATTGGGTTGATAACTGAAAGTATATCTTGAAGTGATATTAGTATCATCCATTTGTTTCGTAAACATCAAAACCTAGGAACTAAGATCAACATTCTTGTAATGATCGAAGACAATCTAAGAGGGAGTGAATTAGGTAGTTAAAAAACTGGCCAAGTTGTGAGTAACTTTTTGTGTGCATGCTCTCTTTTTCTAAAAGACCACACAATGGAGCAATTGATGAGAAAACACAAGTGCTTGTGAGTAGAAGAGATGAGCAATTTATATATCAAGACAGTAAGTAAAAGAGACTGTATCAAACCAAGCACCAAACTCCTCTTTAATTTGACTGTCATTTTATAGAGGAAGTTTCTTCAACTTGATCAATTTACAACCAATATTTTGTGTACAAAGGAACGATCATTTTCTCTTTGCCCCAAGCCATACTTGGTCAAGTAAGAAAGTTTTACTAACACTTGGATAACTCTCCCAAAGGTACACCATTGAAATAATTAAATCACACTAGAAAAGGTGATCGAAAATTACACAACTAAAAGTACAAACCTTATTTAAACAGTATTTTTTTTCACACTAAAATCACTATAGATCTCATGTAGTCTCAATGTGCAAAGTTATTTGAATATTCTGACCACGCTCTATGTATAGGAGATCAAGAAAGTGCTTTATTAATACTTCCAACGGATAGAAAGTAGCTGAAGAGTCAACTATCCGTTGGGAGTATCGGACCTCCGGTACTCCTGTTTTTTGCGTCCGACAGCAGGCAGTGAGTTTGAGAAATTTTCTTCAATTCTATCGGACGTCCGGTATTGTCTTTGTAAGCGTCCGACAGCTTTCGTCGAGTTTAAAGGATTCTATCGGACGTCCGGTACTTCCGTCCGATAGCAGACAAAGAGTTTGAAAGATTCTATCGGACGTCCGATTCTTGCGTCCGATCGAGGTCAGTGAGATTGGGGGAATGTCTTATTTCCTTCGGACGTCCGGTGATGGAGTTCTTCATGCGTTCGAAGTAGCACAATGATTATCGGACGTCCGATCCTGTCTTCACAAGCGTCCGACAGCATTCAACAACTTTTGTTTTTTTCAATTGCACTTGATCTTTGAATCTGATTGGGTTCATAACTGAAAGTATATCTTGAAGAGATATTAGTATCATCCATTTTTTTCGCAAAAATCAAAACCTAGGAACTAAGATCAACATTCTTGTAATGATCGAAGGCAATCTAAGAGGGGGTGAATTAGGTAGTTAAAAAACTGGCCAAGTTGTGAGTAACTTTTTGTGTGCATGCTCTCTTTTTCTAAAAGACCACACAATGGAGCAATTGATGAGAAAGCACAAGTGCTTATGAGTAGAAGAGATGAGCAATTTATATATCAAGACAGTAAGTAAAAGAGACAGAGGATCAAACCAAGTACCAAACTCCTCTTGAGTTTGAATATCACTTTATAGAGCAAGTTTTTTCAAGTTGATCAACATACAACCAATATTTTGTGTACAAAGGAACGATCACTTCCTCTTTGCCCCAAGCCACACTTGGTCAAGCAAGGAAGTTTTACTTTCACTCGAATAACCCTCACAAAGGTACACTATTGAAATAATTGAATCACACTAGAAAAGGTTATCGAACATTACCCAACTAAATGTACAAATCTTATTTGAAGAGTATTTTTCACACTAAAATCACTATAGATCTCATGTAGTCTCAATGCGCAAAGTTATTTTAATATTCTGACCATGCTCTATTTATAGGAGATCAAGAAAGTGCTTCATTAATACTTCCAACGGATAAAAAGTAGCTGAAGAGTCAACTAGCCGTTGGGAATATCGGACGTCCGGTGCTCCTGTTTTTGGCGTCTGACAGCAGGCAGTGAGTTTGAGAAATTTTCTTCAATTCTATCGGACGTCCGGTATTGTCTTTGTGAGCGTCCGACAGCTTTCATCGAGTTGAAAGGATTCTATCGGACGTCCAATACTTGCATCCGATCGAGGTCAGTGAGATAGGGAAAATGTCTTATTTCCTTTGGACGTCCGGTGATGGAGTTCTTCATGCGTCCGAAGTTGCGCAATGATTATCGGACGTCTGATCCTGTCTTCACAAGCGTCCGATAGCATTCAGCAACTTTTGTTTTTTTCAATTGCACTTGATCTTTGAATCTGATTGGGTTGATAACTGAAAGTATATCTTGAAGTGATATTAGTATCATCCATTTGTTTCGTAAACATCAAAACCTAGGAACTAAGATCAACATTCTTGTAATGATCGAAGACAATCTAAGAGAGAGTGAATTAGGTAGTTAAAAAACTGGCCAAGTTGTGAGTAACTTTTTGTGTGCATGCTCTCTTTTTCTAAAAGACCACACAATGGAGCAATTGATGAGAAAACACAAGTGCTTGTGAGTAGAAGAGATGAGCAATTTATATATCAAGACAGTAAGTAAAAGAGACAGAGTATCAAATCAAGTTCCAAACTCCTCTTGAATTTGACTGTCATTTTATAGAGGAAGTTTCTTCAACTTGATCAATTTACAACCAATATTTTGTGTACAAAGGAACGATCATTTTCTCCTTGCCCCAAGCCATACTTGGTCAAGTAAGGAAGTTTTACTATCACTTGGATAACTCTCACAAAGGTACACCATTGAAATAATTAAATCACACTAGAAAAGGTTATCGAAAATTACACAACTAAGAGTACAAACCTTATTTAAAGAGTATTTTTTTTTCACACTAAAATCACTATAGATCTCATGTAGTCTCAATGTGCAAAATTATTTGAATATTCTGACCACGCTCTATTTATAGGAGATCAAGAAAGTGCTTCATTAATACTTCCAACGGATAGAAAGTAGCTGAAGAGTCAACTATCCGTTGGGAGTATCGGACGTCCGGTACTCCTGTTTTTTGCGTCCGACAGCAGGCAGTGAGTTTGAGAAATTTTCTTCAATTCTATCGGACGTCCGGTATTGTCTTTGTAAGCGTCCGACAGCTTTCATCGAGCTTAAAGGATTCTATCGGACGTGCGGTACTTCCGTCCGATAGCAGACAAAGAGTTTGAAAGATTCTATCGGACGTCCGATGCTTGCGTCCAATCGAGGTCAGTGAGATAGGGGGAATGTCTTATTTCCTTCAGACGTCCGGTGATGGAGTTCTTCATGCGTCCGAAGTTGCGCAATGATTACCGGACGTCCGATCCTGTCTTCACAAGCGTCCGACAGCATTCAACAACTTTTGTTTTTTTCAATTGCACTTGATCTTTGAATCTGATTGGGTTCATAACTGAAAGTATATCTTGAAGATATATTAGTATCATCCATTTGTTTCGTAAACATCAAAACCTAGGAACTAAGATCAACATTCTTGCAATGATCGAAGACAATCCAAGAGGGAGTGAATTAGGTAGTTAAAAAATTGGCCAATTTGTGAGTAACTTTTTGTGTGCATGCCCTCTTTTTCTAAAAGACCACACAATGGAGCAATTGATGAGAAAGCACAAGTGCTTGTGAGTAGAAGAGATGAGCAATTTATATATCAAGACAGTAAGTAAAAGAGACAGAGGATCAAACCAAGTACCAAACTCCTCTTGAGTTTGAATATCACTTTATAGAGCAAGTTTTTTCAAGTTGATCAACATACAACCAATATTTTGTGTACAAAGGAACGATCACTTCCTCTTTGCCCCAAGCCACACTTGGTCAAGCAAGGAAGTTTTACTTTCACTCGGATAACCCTCACAAAGGTACACTATTGAAATAAATGAATCACACTAGAAAAGGTTATCGAAAATTACACAACTAAATGTACAAATCTTATTTGAAGAGTATTTTTCACACTAAAATCACTATAGATCTCATGTAGTCTCAATGTGCAAAGTTATTTGAATATTCTGACCATGCTCTATTTATAGGAGATCAAGAAAGTGCTTCATTAATACTTTCAACGGATAAAAAGTAGCTGAAGAGTCAACTAGCCGTTGGGAATATCGGACGCCCGGTGCTCCTGTTTTTGGCGTCTGACAGCAGGCAGTGAGTTTGAGAAATTTTTTTCAATTCTATCGGACGTCCGGTATTGTCTTTGTGAGCGTCCGACAGCTTTCATCGAGTTGAAAGGATTCTATCGGACGTCCGGTACTTCAGTCCGATACCAGACAAAGAGTTTGAAAGTTTCTATCGGACGTCCAATACTTGCATCCGATCGAGGTCAGTGAGATAGGGGAAATGTCTTATTTCCTTTGGACGTCCGGTGATGGAGTTCTTCATGCGTCCGAAATTGCGCAATGATTATCGGACGTCCGATCCTGTCTTCACAAGCGTCCGACAGCATTCACAACTTTTGTTTTTTTCAATTGCACTTGATCTTTGAATCTGATTGGGTTCATAACTGAAAGTATATCTTGAAGATATATAAGTGTCATCCATTTGTTTCGTAAACATCAAAACCTAGGAACTAAGATCAACATTCTTGCAATGATCGAAGACAATCCAAGAGGGAGTGAATTAGGTAGTTAAAAAATTGGCCAATTTGTGAGTAACTTTTTGTGTGCATGCCCTCTTTTTCTAAAAGACCACACGATGGAGCAATTGATGAGAAAGTACAAGTGCTTGTGAGTAGAAGAGATGAGCAATTTATATATCAAGACAGTAAGTAAAAGAGACAGAGGATCAAACCAAGTACCAAACTCCTCTTGAGTTTGAATATCACTTTATAGAGCAAGTTTTTTCAAGTTGATCAACAAACAACCAATATTTTATGTACAAATGAACGATCACTTCCTCTTTGCCCCAAGCCACACTTGGTCAAGCAAGGAAGTTTTACTTTCACTCGGATAACCCTCACAAAGGTAGACTATTGAAATAATTGAATTACACTAGAAAAGGTTATCGAAAATTACACAACTAAATGTACAAATCTTATTTGAAGAGTATTTTTCACACTAAAATCACTATAGATCTCATGTAGTTTCAATGTGCAAAGTTATTTGAATATTCTGACCACGCTCTATTTATAGGAGATCAAGAAAGTGCTTCATTAATACTTCCAACGGATAGAAAATAGCTGAAGAGTCAGCTATCTGTTGGGAGTATCGGACGTCCGGTACTCCTTGTTTTGCGTCTGACAGCAGGAATGAGTTTGAGAAATTTTCTTCAATTCTATCGGACGTCCTATGCTTGCGTGTAATCGAGGTCAGTGAGATAGGGGGAATGTCTTATTTCCTTCGGACGTCCGGTGATGGAGTTCTTCATGCGTCCGAAGTTGCGCAATGATTATCGGACGTCCGATCCTGTCCTCAGAAGCGTCCGACAGCATTCAGCAACTTTTGTTTTTTTCAATTGCACTTGATCTTTGAATCTGATTGAGTTCATAACTGAAAGTATATCTTGAAGATATATTAGCATCATCCATTTGTTTCGTAAACATCAAAACCTAGGAACTAAGATCAACATTCTTGCAATGATCGAAGACAATCCAAGAGGGAGTGAATTAGGTAGTTAAAAAATTGGCCAATTTGTGAGTAACTTTTTGTGTGGATGCCCTCTTTTTCTAAAAGACCACACAATGGAGCAATTGATGAGAAAGCACAAGTGCTTGTGAGTAGAAGAGATGAGCAATTTATATATCAAGACAGTAAGTAAAAGAGACAGAGGATCAAACCAAGTACCAAACTCCTCTTGAGTTTGAATATCACTTTATAGAGCAAGTTTTTTCAAGTTGATCAACATACAACCAATATTTTGTGTACAAAGGAACGATCACTTCCTCTTTGCCCCAAGCCACACTTGGTCAAGCAAGGAAGTTTTACTTTCACTCGGATAACCCTCACAAAGGTACACTATTGAAATAAATGTATCACACTAGAAAAGGTTATCGAAAATTACACAACTAAATGTACAAATCTTATTTGAGGAGTATTTTTCACACTAAAATCACTATAGATCTCATGTAGTCTCAATGTGCAAAGTTATTTGAAGATTCTGACCATTCTCTATTTATAGGAGATCAAGAAAGTGCTTCATTAATGCTTCCAACGGATAGAAAGTAGCTGAAGAGTCAACTAGCCATTGGGAGTATCGGACCTCAGGTACTCATGTTTTTTGCGTCCGACAGTAGGCAGTGAGTTTGAGAAATTTTCTTCAATTCTATCGGACGTCCGGTATTGTCTTTGTGAGCGTCCGACAGCTTTCATCGAGTTGAAAGGATTCTATCGGACGTCCAATACTTGCATCCGATCGAGGTCAGTGAGATAGGGGAAATGTCTTATTTCCTTTGGACGTCCGGTGATGGAGTTCTTCATGCGTCCGAAATTGCGCAATGATTATCGGACGTCCGATCCTGTCTTCACAAGCGTCCGACAGCATTCAACAACTTTTGTTTTTTCAATTGCACTTGATCTTTGAATCTGATTGGGTTGATAACTGAAAGTATATCTTGAAGTGATATTAGTATCATCCATTTGTTTCGTAAACATCAAAACCTAGGAACTAAGATCAACATTCTTGTAATGATCGAAGACAATCTAAGAGGGAGTGAATTAGGTAGTTAAAAAACTGGCCAAGTTGTGAGTAACTTTTTGTGTGCATGCTCTCTTTTTCTAAAAGACCACACAATGGAGCAATTGATGAGAAAACACAAGTGCTTGTGAGTAGAAGAGATGAGCAATTTATATATCAAGACAGTAAGTAAAAGAGACTGTATCAAACCAAGCACCAAACTCCTCTTTAATTTGACTGTCATTTTATAGAGGAAGTTTCTTCAACTTGATCAATTTACAACCAATATTTTGTGTACAAAGGAACGATCATTTTCTCTTTGCCCCAAGCCATACTTGGTCAAGTAAGAAAGTTTTACTAACACTTGGATAACTCTCCCAAAGGTACACCATTGAAATAATTAAATCACACTAGAAAAGGTGATCGAAAATTACACAACTAAAAGTACAAACCTTATTTAAACAGTATTTTTTTTCACACTAAAATCACTATAGATCTCATGTAGTCTCAATGTGCAAAGTTATTTGAATATTCTGACCACGCTCTATGTATAGGAGATCAAGAAAGTGCTTTATTAATACTTCCAACGGATAGAAAGTAGCTGAAGAGTCAACTATCCGTTGGGAGTATCGGACCTCCGGTACTCCTGTTTTTTGCGTCCGACAGCAGGCAGTGAGTTTGAGAAATTTTCTTCAATTCTATCGGACGTCCGGTATTGTCTTTGTAAGCGTCCGACAGCTTTCGTCGAGTTTAAAGGATTCTATCGGACGTCCGGTACTTCCGTCCGATAGCAGACAAAGAGTTTGAAAGATTCTATCGGACGTCCGATTCTTGCGTCCGATCGAGGTCAGTGAGATTGGGGGAATGTCTTATTTCCTTCGGACGTCCGGTGATGGAGTTCTTCATGCGTTCGAAGTAGCACAATGATTATCGGACGTCCGATCCTGTCTTCACAAGCGTCCGACAGCATTCAACAACTTTTGTTTTTTTCAATTGCACTTGATCTTTGAATCTGATTGGGTTCATAACTGAAAGTATATCTTGAAGAGATATTAGTATCATCCATTTTTTTCGCAAAAATCAAAACCTAGGAACTAAGATCAACATTCTTGTAATGATCGAAGGCAATCTAAGAGGGGGTGAATTAGGTAGTTAAAAAACTGGCCAAGTTGTGAGTAACTTTTTGTGTGCATGCTCTCTTTTTCTAAAAGACCACACAATGGAGCAATTGATGAGAAAGCACAAGTGCTTATGAGTAGAAGAGATGAGCAATTTATATATCAAGACAGTAAGTAAAAGAGACAGAGGATCAAACCAAGTACCAAACTCCTCTTGAGTTTGAATATCACTTTATAGAGCAAGTTTTTTCAAGTTGATCAACATACAACCAATATTTTGTGTACAAAGGAACGATCACTTCCTCTTTGCCCCAAGCCACACTTGGTCAAGCAAGGAAGTTTTACTTTCACTCGAATAACCCTCACAAAGGTACACTATTGAAATAATTGAATCACACTAGAAAAGGTTATCGAACATTACCCAACTAAATGTACAAATCTTATTTGAAGAGTATTTTTCACACTAAAATCACTATAGATCTCATGTAGTCTCAATGCGCAAAGTTATTTTAATATTCTGACCATGCTCTATTTATAGGAGATCAAGAAAGTGCTTCATTAATACTTCCAACGGATAAAAAGTAGCTGAAGAGTCAACTAGCCGTTGGGAATATCGGACGTCCGGTGCTCCTGTTTTTGGCGTCTGACAGCAGGCAGTGAGTTTGAGAAATTTTCTTCAATTCTATCGGACGTCCGGTATTGTCTTTGTGAGCGTCCGACAGCTTTCATCGAGTTGAAAGGATTCTATCGGACGTCCAATACTTGCATCCGATCGAGGTCAGTGAGATAGGGAAAATGTCTTATTTCCTTTGGACGTCCGGTGATGGAGTTCTTCATGCGTCCGAAGTTGCGCAATGATTATCGGACGTCTGATCCTGTCTTCACAAGCGTCCGATAGCATTCAGCAACTTTTGTTTTTTTCAATTGCACTTGATCTTTGAATCTGATTGGGTTGATAACTGAAAGTATATCTTGAAGTGATATTAGTATCATCCATTTGTTTCGTAAACATCAAAACCTAGGAACTAAGATCAACATTCTTGTAATGATCGAAGACAATCTAAGAGAGAGTGAATTAGGTAGTTAAAAAACTGGCCAAGTTGTGAGTAACTTTTTGTGTGCATGCTCTCTTTTTCTAAAAGACCACACAATGGAGCAATTGATGAGAAAACACAAGTGCTTGTGAGTAGAAGAGATGAGCAATTTATATATCAAGACAGTAAGTAAAAGAGACAGAGTATCAAATCAAGTTCCAAACTCCTCTTGAATTTGACTGTCATTTTATAGAGGAAGTTTCTTCAACTTGATCAATTTACAACCAATATTTTGTGTACAAAGGAACGATCATTTTCTCCTTGCCCCAAGCCATACTTGGTCAAGTAAGGAAGTTTTACTATCACTTGGATAACTCTCACAAAGGTACACCATTGAAATAATTAAATCACACTAGAAAAGGTTATCGAAAATTACACAACTAAGAGTACAAACCTTATTTAAAGAGTATTTTTTTTTCACACTAAAATCACTATAGATCTCATGTAGTCTCAATGTGCAAAATTATTTGAATATTCTGACCACGCTCTATTTATAGGAGATCAAGAAAGTGCTTCATTAATACTTCCAACGGATAGAAAGTAGCTGAAGAGTCAACTATCCGTTGGGAGTATCGGACGTCCGGTACTCCTGTTTTTTGCGTCCGACAGCAGGCAGTGAGTTTGAGAAATTTTCTTCAATTCTATCGGACGTCCGGTATTGTCTTTGTAAGCGTCCGACAGCTTTCATCGAGTTTAAAGGATTCTATCGGACGTCCGGTACTTCCGTCCGATAGCAGACAAAGAGTTTGAAAGATTCTATCGGACGTCCGACGCTTGCGTCCGATCGAGGTCAGTGAGATAGGGGGAATGTCTTATTTCCATCGGACGTCCGGTGATGGAGTTCTTCATGCGTCCGAAGTTGCGCAATGATTATCGGACGTCCGATCCTGTCTTCACAAGCGTCCGACAGCATTCAGCAACTTTTGTTTTTTTCAATTGCACCTGATCTTTGAATCTGATTGGGTTCATAACTGAAAGTATATCTTGAAGTGATATTAGTATCATCCATTTGTTTCGTAAACATCAAAACCTAGGAATTAAGATCAACATTCTTGTAATGATCGAAGACAATCTAAGAGGGGGTGAATTAGGTAGTTAAAAAACTGGCCAAGTTGTGAGTAACTTTTTGTGTGCATGCTCTCTTTTTCTAAAAGACCACACAATGGAGCAATTGATGAGAAAGCACAAGTGCTTGTGAGTAGAAGAGATGAGCAATTTATATATCAAGACAGTAAGTAAAAGTGACAGAGGATCAAACCAAGTACCAAACTCCTCTTGAGTTTGAATATCACTTTATAGAGCAAGTTTTTCAAGTTGATCAACATACAACCAATATTTTGTGTACAAAGGAACGATCACTTCCTCTTTGCCCCAAGCCACACTTGGTCAAGCAAGGAAGTTTTACTTTCACTCGGATAACCCTCACAAAGGTACACTATTGAAATAAATGAATCACACTAGAAAAGGTTATCGAAAATTACACAACTAAATGTACAAATCTTATTTGAAGAGTATTTTTCACACTAAAATCACTATAGATCTCATGTAGTCTCAATGCGCAAAGTTATTTTAATATTCTGACCATGCTCTATTTATAGGAGATCAAGAAAGTGCTTCATTAATACTTCCAACGGATAAAAAGTAGCTGAAGAGTCAACTAGCCGTTGGGAATATCGGACGTCCGGTGCTCCTGTTTTTGGCGTCTGACAGCAGGCAGTGAGTTTGAGAAATTTTCTTCAATTCTATCGGACGTCCGGTATTGTCTCTGTGAGCGTCCGACAGCTTTCATCGAGTTGAAAGGATTCTAACGGACGTCCGGTACTTCCGTCCGATAGCAGACAAAGAGTTTGAAAGATTCTATCGGACGTCCAATACTTGCATCCGATCGAGGTCAGTGAGATAGGGGAAATGTCTTATTTCCTTTGGACGTCCGGTGATAGAGTTCTTCATGCGTCCGAAATTGCGCAATGATTATCGGACGTCCGATCCTGTCTTCACAAGCGTCCGACAGCATTCAACAACTTTTGTTTTTTTCAATTGCACTTGATCTTTGAATCTGATTGGGTTCATAACTGAAAGTATATCTTGAAGATATATAAGTATCATCCATTTGTTTCGTAAACATCAAAACCTAGGAACTAAGATCAACATTCTTGCAATGATCGAAGACAATCCAAGAGGGAGTGAATTAGGTAGTTAAAAAATTGGCCAATTTGTGAGTAACTTTTTGTGTGGATGCCCTCTTTTTCTAAAAGACCACACAATGGAGCAATTGATGAGAAAGCACAAGTGCTTGTGAGTAGAAGAGATGAGCAATTTATATATCAAGACAGTAAGTAAAAGAGACAGAGGATCAAACCAAGTACCAAACTCCTCTTGAGTTTGAATATCACTTTATAGAGCAAGTTTTTTCAAGTTGATCAACATACAACCAATATTTTGTGTACAAAGGAACGATCACTTCCTCTTTGCCCCAAGCCACACTTGGTCAAGCAAGGAAGTTTTACTTTCACTCGGATAACCCTCACAAAGGTACACTATTGAAATAAATGAATCACACCAGAAAAGGTTATCGAAAATTACACAACTAAATGTACAAATCTTATTTGAGGAGTATTTTTCACACTAAAATCACTATAGATCTCATGTAGTCTCAATGTGCAAAGTTATTTGAAGATTCTGACCATTCTCTATTTATAGGAGATCAAGAAAGTGCTTCATTAATGCTTCCAACGGATAGAAAGTAGCTGAAGAGTCAACTAGCCATTGGGAGTATCGGACCTCAGGTACTCATGTTTTTTGCGTCCGACAGTAGGCAATGAGTTTGAGAAATTTTCTTCAATTCTATCGGACGTCCGGTATTGTCTTTGTGAGCGTCCGACAGCTTTCATCGAGTTGAAAGGATTCTATCGGACGTCCAATACTTGCATCCGATCGAGGTCAGTGAGATAGGGGAAATGTCTTATTTCCTTTGGACGTCCGGTGATGGAGTTCTTCATGCGTCCGAAATTGCGCAATGATTATCGGACGTCCGATCCTGTCTTCACAAGCGTCCGACAGCATTCAACAACTTTTGTTTTTTCAATTGCACTTGATCTTTGAATCTGATTGGGTTGATAACTGAAAGTATATCTTGAAGTGATATTAGTATCATCCATTTGTTTTGTAAACATCAAAACCTAGGAACTAAGATCAACATTCTTGTAATGATCGAAGACAATCTAAGAGGGAGTGAATTAGGTAGTTAAAAAACTGGCCAAGTTGTGAGTAACTTTTTGTGTGCATGCTCTCTTTTTCTAAAAGACCACACAATGGAGCAATTGATGAGAAAACACAAGTGCTTGTGAGTAGAAGAGATGAGCAATTTATATATCAAGACAGTAAGTAAAAGAGACTGTATCAAACCAAGCACCAAACTCCTCTTGAATTTGACTGTCATTTTATAGAGGAAGTTTCTTCAACTTGATCAATTTACAACCAATATTTTGTGTACAAAGGAACGATCATTTTCTCTTTGCCCCAAGCCATACTTGGTCAAGTAAGAAAGTTTTACTAACACTTGGATAACTCTCCCAAAGGTACACCATTGAAATAATTAAATCACACTAGAAAAGGTGATCGAAAATTACACAACTAAGAGTACAAACCTTATTTAAACAGTATTTTTCACACTAAAATCACTATAGATCTCATGTAGTCTCAATGTGCAAAGTTATTTAAATATTCTGACCACGCTCTATTTATAGGAGATCAAGAAAGTGCTTCATTAATACTTCCAACGGATAGAAAGTAGCTGAAGAGTCAACTATCCGTTGGGAGTATCGGACGTCCGGTACTCCTGTTTTTTGCGTCCGACAGCAAGCAGTGAGTTTGAGAAATTTTCTTCAATTCTATCGGACGTCCGGTATTGTCTTTGTAAGCGTCCGACAGCTTTCATCGAGCTTAAAGGATTCTATCGGACGTGCGGTACTTCCGTCCGATAGCAGACAAAGAGTTTGAAAGATTCTATCGGACGTCCGATGCTTGCGTCCAATCGAGGTCAGTGAGATAGGGGGAATGTCTTATTTCCTTCAGACGTCCGGTGATGGAGTTCTTCATGCGTCCGAAGTTGCGCAATGATTACCGGACGTCCGATCCTGTCTTCACAAGCGTCCGACAGCATTCAACAACTTTTGTTTTTTTCAATTGCACTTGATCTTTGAATCTGATTGGGTTCATAACTGAAAGTATATCTTGAAGATATATTAGTATCATCCATTTGTTTCGTAAACATCAAAACCTAGGAACTAAGATCAACATTCTTGCAATGATCGAAGACAATCCAAGAGGGAGTGAATTAGGTAGTTAAAAAATTGGCCAATTTGTGAGTAACTTTTTGTGTGCATGCCCTCTTTTTCTAAAAGACCACACAATGGAGCAATTGATGAGAAAGCACAAGTGCTTGTGAGTAGAAGAGATGAGCAATTTATATATCAAGACAGTAAGTAAAAGAGACAGAGGATCAAACCAAGTACCAAACTCCTCTTGAGTTTGAATATCACTTTATAGAGCAAGTTTTTTCAAGTTGATCAACATACAACCAATATTTTGTGTACAAAGGAACGATCACTTCCTCTTTGCCCCAAGCCACACTTGGTCAAGCAAGGAAGTTTTACTTTCACTCGGATAACCCTCACAAAGGTACACTATTGAAATAAATGAATCACACTAGAAAAGGTTATCGAAAATTACACAACTAAATGTACAAATCTTATTTGAAGAGTATTTTTCACACTAAAATCACTATAGATCTCATGTAGTCTCAATGTGCAAAGTTATTTGAATATTCTGACCATGCTCTATTTATAGGAGATCAAGAAAGTGCTTCATTAATACTTTCAACGGATAAAAAGTAGCTGAAGAGTCAACTAGCCGTTGGGAATATCGGACGCCCGGTGCTCCTGTTTTTGGCGTCTGACAGCAGGCAGTGAGTTTGAGAAATTTTTTTCAATTCTATCGGACGTCCGGTATTGTCTTTGTGAGCGTCCGACAGCTTTCATCGAGTTGAAAGGATTCTATCGGACGTCCGGTACTTCAGTCCGATACCAGACAAAGAGTTTGAAAGTTTCTATCGGACGTCCAATACTTGCATCCGATCGAGGTCAGTGAGATAGGGGAAATGTCTTATTTCCTTTGGACGTCCGGTGATGGAGTTCTTCATGCGTCCGAAATTGCGCAATGATTATCGGACGTCCGATCCTGTCTTCACAAGCGTCCGACAGCATTCACAACTTTTGTTTTTTTCAATTGCACTTGATCTTTGAATCTGATTGGGTTCATAACTGAAAGTATATCTTGAAGATATATAAGTGTCATCCATTTGTTTCGTAAACATCAAAACCTAGGAACTAAGATCAACATTCTTGCAATGATCGAAGACAATCCAAGAGGGAGTGAATTAGGTAGTTAAAAAATTGGCCAATTTGTGAGTAACTTTTTGTGTGCATGCCCTCTTTTTCTAAAAGACCACACGATGGAGCAATTGATGAGAAAGTACAAGTGCTTGTGAGTAGAAGAGATGAGCAATTTATATATCAAGACAGTAAGTAAAAGAGACAGAGGATCAAACCAAGTACCAAACTCCTCTTGAGTTTGAATATCACTTTATAGAGCAAGTTTTTTCAAGTTGATCAACAAACAACCAATATTTTATGTACAAAGGAACGATCACTTCCTCTTTGCCCCAAGCCACACTTGGTCAAGCAAGGAAGTTTTACTTTCACTCGGATAACCCTCACAAAGGTAGACTATTGAAATAATTGAATTACACTAGAAAAGGTTATCGAAAATTACACAACTAAATGTACAAATCTTATTTGAAGAGTATTTTTCACACTAAAATCACTATAGATCTCATGTAGTTTCAATGTGCAAAGTTATTTGAATATTCTGACCACGCTCTATTTATAGGAGATCAAGAAAGTGCTTCATTAATACTTCCAACGGATAGAAAATAGCTGAAGAGTCAACTATCTGTTGGGAGTATCGGACGTCCGGTACTCCTTGTTTTGCGTCTGACAGCAGGAATGAGTTTGAGAAATTTTCTTCAATTCTATCGGACGTCCTATGCTTGCGTGTAATCGAGGTCAGTGAGATAGGGGGAATGTCTTATTTCCTTCGGACGTCCGGTGATGGAGTTCTTCATGCGTCCGAAGTTGCGCAATGATTATCGGACGTCCGATCCTGTCCTCAGAAGCGTCCGACAGCATTCAGCAACTTTTGTTTTTTTCAATTGCACTTGATCTTTGAATCTGATTGAGTTCATAACTGAAAGTATATCTTGAAGATATATTAGCATCATCCATTTGTTTCGTAAACATCAAAACCTAGGAACTAAGATCAACATTCTTGCAATGATCGAAGACAATCCAAGAGGGAGTGAATTAGGTAGTTAAAAAATTGGCCAATTTGTGAGTAACTTTTTGTGTGGATGCCCTCTTTTTCTAAAAGACCACACAATGGAGCAATTGATGAGAAAGCACAAGTGCTTGTGAGTAGAAGAGATGAGCAATTTATATATCAAGACAGTAAGTAAAAGAGACAGAGGATCAAACCAAGTACCAAACTCCTCTTGAGTTTGAATATCACTTTATAGAGCAAGTTTTTTCAAGTTGATCAACATACAACCAATATTTTGTGTACAAAGGAACGATCACTTCCTCTTTGCCCCAAGCCACACTTGGTCAAGCAAGGAAGTTTTACTTTCACTCGGATAACCCTCACAAAGGTACACTATTGAAATAAATGTATCACACTAGAAAAGGTTATCGAAAATTACACAACTAAATGTACAAATCTTATTTGAGGAGTATTTTTCACACTAAAATCACTATAGATCTCATGTAGTCTCAATGTGCAAAGTTATTTGAAGATTCTGACCATTCTCTATTTATAGGAGATCAAGAAAGTGCTTCATTAATGCTTCCAACGGATAGAAAGTAGCTGAAGAGTCAACTAGCCATTGGGAGTATCGGACCTCAGGTACTCATGTTTTTTGCGTCCGACAGTAGGCAGTGAGTTTGAGAAATTTTCTTCAATTCTATCGGACGTCCGGTATTGTCTTTGTGAGCGTCCGACAGCTTTCATCGAGTTGAAAGGATTCTATCGGACGTCCAATACTTGCATCCGATCGAGGTCAGTGAGATAGGGGAAATGTCTTATTTCCTTTGGACGTCCGGTGATGGAGTTCTTCATGCGTCCGAAATTGCGCAATGATTATCGGACGTCCGATCCTGTCTTCACAAGCGTCCGACAGCATTCAACAACTTTTGTTTTTTCAATTGCACTTGATCTTTGAATCTGATTGGGTTGATAACTGAAAGTATATCTTGAAGTGATATTAGTATCATCCATTTGTTTCGTAAACATCAAAACCTAGGAACTAAGATCAACATTCTTGTAATGATCGAAGACAATCTAAGAGGGAGTGAATTAGGTAGTTAAAAAACTGGCCAAGTTGTGAGTAACTTTTTGTGTGCATGCTCTCTTTTTCTAAAAGACCACACAATGGAGCAATTGATGAGAAAGTACAAGTGCTTGTGAGTAGAAGAGATGAGCAATTTATATATCAAGACAGTAAGTAAAAGAGATAGAGGATCAAACCAAGTACCAAACTCCTCTTGAGTTTGAATATCACTTTATAGAGCAAGTTTTTTCAAGTTGATCAACATACAACCAATATTTTGTGTACAAAGGAACGATCACTTCCTCTTTGCCCCAAGCCACACTTGGTCAAGCAAGGAAGTTTTACTTTCACTCGGATAACCCTCACAAAGGTAGACTATTGAAATAATTGAATTACACTAGAAAAGGTTATCGAAAATTACACAACTAAATGTACAAATCTTATTTGAAGAGTATTTTTCACACTAAAATCACTATAGATCTCATGTAGTTTCAATGTGCAAAGTTATTTGAATATTCTGACCACGCTCTATTTATAGGAGATCAAGAAAGTGCTTCATTAATACTTCCAACGGATAGAAAATAGCTGAAGAGTCAACTATCTGTTGGGAGTATCGGACGTCCGGTACTCCTTGTTTTGCGTCTGACAGCAGGAATGAGTTTGAGAAATTTTCTTCAATTCTATCGGACGTCCTATGCTTGCGTGCAATCGAGGTCAGTGAGATAGGGGGAATGTCTTATTTCCTTCGGACGTCCGGTGATGGAGTTCTTCATGCGTCCGAAGTTGCGCAATGATTATCGGACGTCCGATCCTGTCTTCAGAAGCGTCCGACAGCATTCAGCAACTTTTGTTTTTTTCAATTGCACTTGATCTTTGAATCTGATTGGGTTCATAACTGAAAGTATATCTTGAAGATATATTAGCATCATCCATTTGTTTCGTAAACATCAAAACCTAGGAACTAAGATCAACATTCTTGCAATGATCGAAGACAATCCAAGAGGGAGTGAATTAGGTAGTTAAAAAATTGGCCAATTTGTGAGTAACTTTTTGTGTGCATGCCTCTTTTTCTAAAAGACCACACGATGGAGCAATTGATGAGAAAGTACAAGTGCTTGTGAGTAGAAGAGATGAGCAATTTATATATCAAGACAGTAAGTAAAAGAGACAGAGGATCAAACCAAGTACCAAACTCCTCTTGAGTTTGAATATCACTTTATAGAGCAAGTTTTTTCAAGTTGATCAACAAACAACCAATATTTTATGTACAAAGGAACGATCACTTCCTCTTTGCCCCAAGCCACACTTGGTCAAGCAAGGAAGTTTTACTTTCACTCGGATAACCCTCACAAAGGTACACTATTGAAATAAATGAATCACACTAGAAAAGTTTATCGAAAATTACACAACCAAATGTACAAATCTTATTTGAGGAGTATTTTTCACACTAAAATCACTATAGATCTCATGTAGTCTCAATGTGCAAAGTTATTTGAAGATTCTGACCATGCTCTATTTATAGGAGATCAAGAAAGTGCTTCATTAATGCTTCCAACGGATAAAAAGTAGCTGAAGAGTCAACTAGCCATTGGGAGTATCGGATCTCAAGTACTCCTGTTTTTTGCATCCGACAGTAGGCAGTGAGTTTGAGAAATTTTCTTCAATTCTATCGGACGTCCGGTATTGTCTTTGTGAGCGTCCGACAGCTTTCATCGAGTTGAAAGGATTGTATCGAACGTCCAATACTTGCATCCGATCGAGGTCAGTGAGATAGGGAAAATGTCTTATTTCCTTTGGACGTCCGGTGATGGAGTTCTTCATGCGTCCGAAATTGCGCAATGATTATCGGACGTCCGATCCTGTCTTCACAAGCGTCCGACAGCATTCAACAACTTTTGTTTTTTCAATTGCACTTGATCTTTGAATCTGATTGGGTTGATAACTGAAAGTATATCTTGAAGTGATATTAGTATCATCCATTTATTTCGTAAACATCAAAACCTAGGAACTAAGATCAACATTCTTGTAATGATCGAAGACAATCTAAGAGGGAGTGAATTAGGTAGTTAAAAAACTGGCCAAGTTGTGAGTAACTTTTTGTGTGCATGCTCTCTTTTTCTAAAAGACCACACAATGGAGCAATTGATGAGAAAACACAAGTGCTTGTGAGTAGAAGAGATGAGCAATTTATATATCAAGACAGTAAGTAAAAGAGACTGTATCAAACCAAGCACCAAACTCCTCTTTAATTTGACTGTCATTTTATAGAGGAAGTTTCTTCAACTTGATCAATTTACAACCAATATTTTGTATACAAAGGAACGATCATTTTCTCTTTGCCCCAAGCCATACTTGGTCAAGTAAGGAAGTTTTACTATCACTTGGATAACTCTCCCAAAGGTACACCATTGAAATAATTAAATCACACTAGAAAAGGTTATCGAAAATTACACAACTAAGAGTACAAACCTTATTTAAACAGTATTTTTCACACTAAAATCACTATAGATCTCATGTAGTCTCAATGTGCAAAGTTATTTGAATATTCTGACCACGCTCTATTTATAGGAGATCAAGAAAGTGCTTCATTAATACTTCCAACGGATAGAAAGTAGCTGAAGAGTCAACTATCCGTTGGGAGTATCGGACGTCCGGTACTCCTGTTTTTTGCGTCCGACAGCAGGCAGTGAGTTTGAGAAATTTTCTTCAATTCTATCGGACGTCCGGTATTGTCTTTGTAAGCGTCCGACAGCTTTCATCGAGTTTAAAGGATTCTATCGGACGTCCGGTACTTCCGTCCGATAGCAGACAAAGAGTTTGAAAGATTCTATCGGACGTCCTATGCTTGCGTCCAATCGAGGTCAGTGAGATAGGGGGAATGTCTTATTTCCTTCGGACGTCCGGTGATGGAGTTCTTCATGCGTCCGAAGTTGCGCAATGATTATCGGACGTCCGATCCTGTCTTCACAAGCGTCCGACAGCATTCAGCAACTTTTGTTTTTTTCAATTGCACTTGATCTTTGAGTCTGATTGGGTTCATAACTGAAAGTATATCTTGAAGATATATTAGTATCATCCATTTGTTTTGTAAACATCAAAACCTAGGAACTAAGATCAACATTCTTGCAATGATCGAAGACAATCCAAGAGGGAGTGAATTGGGTAGTTAAAAAATTGGCCAATTTGTGAGTAACTTTTTGTGTGCATGCCCTCTTTTTCTAAAAGACCACACGATGGAGCAATTGATGAGAAAGTACAAGTGCTTGTGAGTAGAAGAGATGAGCAATTTATATATCAAGACAGTAAGTAAAAGAGATAGAGGATCAAACCAAGTACCAAACTCCTCTTGAGTTTGAATATCACTTTATAGAGCAAGTTTTTTCAAGTTGATCAACATACAACCAATATTTTGTGTACAAAGGAACGATCACTTCCTCTTTGCCCCAAGCCACACTTGGTCAAGCAAGGAAGTTTTACTTTCACTCGGATAACCCTCACAAAGGTACACTATTGAAATAAATGAATCACACTAGAAAAGGTTATCGAAAATTACACAACTAAATGTACAAATCTTATTTGAGGAGTATTTTTCACACTAAAATCACTATAGATCTCATGTAGTCTCAATGTGCAAAGTTATTTGAAGATTCTGACCATTCTCTATTTATAGGAGATCAAGAAAGTGCTTCATTAATGCTTCCAACGGATAGAAAGTAGCTGAAGAGTCAACTAGCCATTGGAAGTATCGGACCTCAGGTACTCATGTTTTTTGCGTGCGACAGTAGGCAGTGAGTTTGAGAAATTTTCTTCAATTCTATCGGACGTCCGGTATTGTCTTTGTGAGCGTCCGACAGCTTTCATCGAGTTGAAAGGATTCTATCGGACGTCCAATACTTGCATCCGATCGAGGTCAGTGAGATAGGGGAAATGTCTTATTTCCTTTGGACGTCCGGTGATGGAGTTCTTCATGCGTCCGAAATTGCGCAATGATTATCGGACGTCCGATCCTGTCTTCACAAGCGTCCGACAGCATTCAACAACTTTTGTTTTTTCAATTGCACTTGATCTTTGAATCTTATTGGGTTGATAACTGAAAGTATATCTTGAAGTGATATTAGTATCATCCATTTGTTTCGTAAACATCAAAACCTAGGAACTAAGATCAACATTCTTGTAATGATCGAAGACAATCTAAGAGGGAGTGAATTAGGTAGTTAAAAAATTGGCCAAGTTGTGAGTAACTTTTTGTGTGCATGCTCTCTTTTTCTAAAAGACCACACAATGGAGCAATTGATGAGAAAACACAAGTGCTTGTGAGTAGAAGAGATGAGCAATTTATATATCAAGACAGTAAGTAAAAGAGACTGTGTCAAACCAAGCACCAAACTCCTCTTTAATTTGACTGTCATTTTATAGAGGAAGTTTCTTCAACTTGATCAATTTACAACCAATATTTTGTGTACAAAGGAACGATCATTTTCTCTTTGCCCCAAGCCATACTTGGTCAAGTAAGAAAGTTTTACTAACACTTGGATAACTCTCCCAAAGGTACAGCATTGAAATAATTAAATCACACTAGAAAAGGTGATAGAAAATTACACAACTAAGAGTACAAACCTTATTTAAATAGTATTTTTCACACTAAAATCACTATAGATCTCATGTAGTCTCAATGTGCAAAGTTATTTGAATATTCTGACCACGCTCTATTTATAGGAGATCAAGAAAGTGCTTCATTAATACTTCCAATGGATAGAAAGTAGCTGAAGAGTCAACTATCCGTTGGGAGTATCGGACGTCCGGTACTCCTGTTTTTTGCGTCCGACAGCAGGCAGTGAGTTTGAGAAATTTTCTTCAATTCTATCGGACGTCCGGTATTGTCTTTGTAAGCGTCCGACAGCTTTCATCGAGTTTAAAGGATTCTATCGGACGTGCGGTACTTCCGTCCGATAGCAGACAAAGAGTTTGAAAGATTCTATCGGACGTCCGATGCTTGCGTCCAATCGAGGTCAGTGAGATAGGGGGAATGTCTTATTTCCTTCGGACGTCCGGTGATGGAGTTCTTCATGCGTCCGAAGTTGCGCAATGATTATCGGACGTCCGATCCTGTCTTCACAAGCGTCCGACAGCATTCAGCAACTTTTGTTTTTTTCAATTGCACTTGATCTTTGAATCTGATTGGGTTCATAACTGAAAGTATATCTTGAAGATATATTAGTATCATCCATTTGTTTCGTAAACATCAAAACCTAGGAACTAAGATCAACATTCTTGCAATGATCGAAGACAATCCAAGAGGGAGTGAATTAGGTAGTTAAAAAATTGGCCAATTTGTGAGTAACTTTTTGTGTGCATGCCCTCTTTTTCTAAAAGACCACACAATGGTGCAATTGATGAGAAAGCACAAGTGCTTGTGAGTAGAAGAGATGAGCAATTTATATATCAAGACAGTAAGTAAAAGAGACAGAGGATCAAACCAAGTACCAAACTCCTCTTGAGTTTGAATATCACTTTATAGAGCAAGTTTTTTCAAGTTGATCAACATACAACCAATATTTTGTGTACAAAGGAACGATCACTTCCTCTTTGCCCCAAGCCACACTTGGTCAAGCAAGGAAGTTTTACTTTCACTCGGATAACCCTCACAAAGGTACACTATTGAAATAAATGAATCACACTAGAAAAGGTTATCGAAAATTACACAACTAAATGTACAAATCTTATTTGAGGAGTATTTTTCACACTAAAATCACTATAGATCTCATGTAGTCTCAATGTGCAAAGTTATTTGAAGATTCTGACCATGCTCTATTTATAGGAGATCAAGAAAGTGCTTCATTAATGCTTCCAACGGATAAAAAGTAGCTGAAGAGTCAACTAGCCATTGGGAGTATCGGATCTCAGGTACTCCTGTTTTTTGCATCCGACAGTAGGCAGTGAGTTTGAGAAATTTTCTTCAATTCTATCGGACGTCCGGTATTGTCTTTGTGAGCGTCCGACAGCTTTCATCGAGTTGAAAGGATTCTATCGGACGTCCAATACTTGCATCCGATCGAGGTCAGTGAGATAGGGAAAATGTCTTATTTCCTTTGGACGTCCGGTGATGGAGTTCTTCATGCGTCCGAAATTGCGCAATGATTATCGGACGTCCGATCCTGTCTTCACAAGCGTCCGACAGCATTCAACAACTTTTGTTTTTTCAATTGCACTTGATCTTTGAATCTGATTGGGTTGATAACTGAAAGTATATCTTGAAGTGATATTAGTATCATCCATTTGTTTCGTAAACATCAAAACCTAGGAACTAAGATCAACATTCTTGTAATGATCGAAGACAATCTAAGAGGGAGTGAATTAGGTAGTTAAAAAACTGGCCAAGTTGTGAGTAACTTTTTGTGTGCATGCTCTCTTTTTCTAAAAGACCACACAATGGAGCAATTGATGATAAAACACAAGTGCTTGTGAGTAGAAGAGATGAGCAATTTATATATCAAGACAGTAAGTAAAAGAGACTGTATCAAACCAAGCACCAAACTCCTCCTTAATTTGACTGTCATTTTATAGAGGAAGTTTCTTCAACTTGATCAATTTACAACCAATATTTTGTGTACAAAGGAACGATCATTTTCTCTTTGCCCCAAGCCATACTTGGTCAAGTAAGGAAGTTTTACTATCACTTGGATAACTCTCCCAAAGGTACACCATTGAAATAATTAAATCACACTAGAAAAGGTGATCGAAAATTACACAACTAAGAGTACAAACCTTATTTAAACAGTATTTTTCACACTAAAATCACTATAGATCTCATGTAGTCTCAATGTGCAAAGTTATTTGAATATTCTGACCACGCTCTATTTATAGGAGATCAAGAAAGTGCTTCATTAATACTTCCAACGGATAGAAAGTAGCTGAAGAGTCAACTATCCGTTGGGAGTATCGGACGTCCGGTACTCCTGTTTTTTGCGTCCGACAGCAGGCAGTGAGTTTGAGAAATTTTCTTCAATTCTATCGGACGTCCGGTATTGTCTTTGTAAGCGTCCGACAGCTTTCATCGAGTTTAAAGGATTCTATCGGACGTGCGGTACTTCCGTCCGATAGCAGACAAAGAGTTTGAAAGATTCTATCGGACGTCCGATGCTTGCGTCCAATCGAGGTCAGTGAGATAGGGGGAATGTCTTATTTCCTTCAGACGTCCGGTGATGGAGTTCTTCATGCGTCCGAAGTTGCGCAATGATTATCGGACGTCCGATCCTGTCTTCACAAGCGTCCGACAGCATTCAGCAACTTTTGTTTTTTTCAATTGCACTTGATCTTTGAATCTGATTGGGTTCATAACTGAAAGTATATCTTGAAGATATATTAGTATCATCCATTTGTTTCGTAAACATCAAAACCTAGGAACTAAGATCAACATTCTTGCAATGATCGAAGACAATCCAAGAGGGAGTGAATTAGGTAGTTAAAAAATTGGCCAATTTGTGAGTAACTTTTTGTGTGCATGCCCTCTTTTTCTAAAAGACCACACAATGGAGCAATTGATGAGAAAGCACAAGTGCTTGTGAGTAGAAGAGATGAGCAATTTATATATCAAGACAGTAAGTAAAAGAGACAGAGGATCAAACCAAGTACCAAACTCCTCTTGAGTTTGAATATCACTTTATAGAGCAAGTTTTTTCAAGTTGATCAACATACAACCAATATTTTGTGTACAAAGGAACGATCACTTCCTCTTTGCCCCAAGCCACACTTGGTCAAGCAAGGAAGTTTTACTTTCACTCGGATAACCCTCACAAAGGTACACTATTGAAATAAATGAATCACACTAGAAAAGGTTATCGAAAATTACACAACTAAATGTACAAATCTTATTTGAGGAGTATTTTTCACACTAAAATCACTATAGATCTCATGTAGTCTCAATGTGCAAAGTTATTTGAAGATTCTGACCATTCTCTATTTATAGGAGATCAAGAAAGTGCTTCATTAATGCTTCCAACGGATAGAAAGTAGCTGAAGAGTCAACTAGCCATTGGAAGTATCGGACCTCAGGTACTCATGTTTTTTGCGTGCGACAGTAGGCAGTGAGTTTGAGAAATTTTCTTCAATTCTATCGGACGTCCGGTATTGTCTTTGTGAGCGTCCGACAGCTTTCATCGAGTTGAAAGGATTCTATCGGACGTCCAATACTTGCATCCGATCGAGGTCAGTGAGATAGGGGAAATGTCTTATTTCCTTTGGACGTCCGGTGATGGAGTTCTTCATGCGTCCGAAATTGCGCAATGATTATCGGACGTCCGATCCTGTCTTCACAAGCGTCCGACAGCATTCAACAACTTTTGTTTTTTCAATTGCACTTGATCTTTGAATCTTATTGGGTTGATAACTGAAAGTATATCTTGAAGTGATATTAGTATCATCCATTTGTTTCGTAAACATCAAAACCTAGGAACTAAGATCAACATTCTTGTAATGATCGAAGACAATCTAAGAGGGAGTGAATTAGGTAGTTAAAAAACTGGCCAAGTTGTGAGTAACTTTTTGTGTGCATGCTCTCTTTTTCTAAAAGACCACACAATGGAGCAATTGATGATAAAACACAAGTGCTTGTGAGTAGAAGAGATGAGCAATTTATATATCAAGACAGTAAGTAAAAGAGACTGTATCAAACCAAGCACCAAACTCCTCCTTAATTTGACTGTCATTTTATAGAGGAAGTTTCTTCAACTTGATCAATTTACAACCAATATTTTGTGTACAAAGGAACGATCATTTTCTCTTTGCCCCAAGCCATACTTGGTCAAGTAAGGAAGTTTTACTATCACTTGGATAACTCTCCCAAAGGTACACCATTGAAATAATTAAATCACACTAGAAAAGGTGATCGAAAATTACACAACTAAGAGTACAAACCTTATTTAAACAGTATTTTTCACACTAAAATCACTATAGATCTCATGTAGTCTCAATGTGCAAAGTTATTTGAATATTCTGACCACGCTCTATTTATAGGAGATCAAGAAAGTGCTTCATTAATACTTCCAACGGATAGAAAGTAGCTGAAGAGTCAACTATCCGTTGGGAGTATCGGACGTCCGGTACTCCTGTTTTTTGCGTCCGACAGCAGGCAGTGAGTTTGAGAAATTTTCTTCAATTCTATCGGACGTCCGGTATTGTCTTTGTAAGCGTCCGACAGCTTTCATCGAGTTTAAAGGATTCTATCGGACGTCCGGTACTTCCGTCCGATAGCAGACAAAGAGTTTGAAAGATTCTATCGGACGTGCTATGCTTGCGTCCAATCGAGGTCAGTGAGATAGGGGGAATGTCTTATTTCCTTCGGACGTCCGGTGATGGAGTTCTTCATGCGTCCGAAGTTGCGCAATGATTATCGGACGTCCGATCCTGTCTTCACAAGTGTCCGACAGCATTCAGCAACTTTTGTTTTTTTCAATTGCACTTGATCTTTGAATCTGATTGGGTTCATAACTGAAAGTATATCTTGAAGATATATTAGTATCATCCATTTGTTTCGTAAACATCAAAACCTAGGAACTAAGATCAACATTCTTCCAATGATCGAAGACAATCCAAGAGGGAGTGAATTAGGTAGTTAAAAAATTGGCCAATTTGTGAGTAACTTTTTGTGTGCATGCCCTCTTTTTCTAAAAGACCACACAATGGAGCAATTGATGAGAAAGCACAAGTGCTTGTGAGTAGAAGAGATGAGCAATTTATATATCAAGACAGTAAGTAAAAGAGACAGAGGATCAAACCAAGTACCAAACTCCTCTTGAGTTTGAATATCACTTTATAGAGCAAGTTTTTTCAAGTTGATCAACATACAACCAATATTTTGTGTACAAAGGAACGATCACTTCCTCTTTGCCCCAAGCCACACTTGGTCAAGCAAGGAAGTTTTACTTTCACTCGGATAACCCTCACAAAGGTACACTATTGAAATAAATGAATCACACTAGAAAAGGTTATCGAAAATTACACAACTAAATGTACAAATCTTATTTGAGGAGTATTTTTCACACTAAAATCACTATAGATCTCATGTAGTCTCAATGTGCAAAGTTATTTGAAGATTCTGACCATGCTCTATTTATAGGAGATCAAGAAAGTGCTTCATTAATGCTTCCAACGGATAAAAAGTAGCTGAAGAGTCAACTAGCCATTGGGAGTATCGGACCTCAGGTACTCCTGTTTTTTGCATCCGACAGTAGGCAGTGAGTTTGAGAAATTTTCTTCAATTCTATCGGACGTCCGGTATTGTCTTTGTGAGCGTCCGACAGCTTTCATCGAGTTGAAAGGATTCTATCGGACGTCCAATACTTGCATCCGATCGAGGTCAGTGAGATAGGGAAAATGTCTTATTTCCTTTGGACGTCCGGTGATGGAGTTCTTCATGCGTCCGAAATTGCGCAATGATTATCGGACGTCCGATCCTGTCTTCACAAGCGTCCGACAGCATTCAACAACTTTTGTTTTTTCAATTGCACTTGATCTTTGAATCTGATTGGGTTGATAACTGAAAGTATATCTTGAAGTGATATTAGTATCATCCATTTGTTTCGTAAACATCAAAACCTAGGAACTAAGATCAACATTCTTGTAATGATCGAAGACAATCTAAGAGGGAGTGAATTAGGTAGTTAAAAAACTGGCCAAGTTGTGAGTAACTTTTTGTGTGCATGCTCTCTTTTTCTAAAAGACCACACAATGGAGCAATTGATGAGAAAACACAAGTGCTTGTGAGTAGAAGAGATGAGCAATTTATATATCAAGACAGTAAGTAAAAGAGACTGTATCAAACCAAGCACCAAACTCCTCTTTAATTTGACTGTCATTTTATAGAGGAAGTTTCTTCAACTTGATCAATTTACAACCAATATTTTGTATACAAAGGAACGATCATTTTCTCTTTGCCCCAAGCCATACTTGGTCAAGTAAGGAAGTTTTACTATCACTTGGATAACTCTCCCAAAGGTACACCATTGAAATAATTAAATCACACTAGAAAAGGTTATCGAAAATTACACAACTAAGAGTACAAACCTTATTTAAACAGTATTTTTCACACTAAAATCACTATAGATCTCATGTAGTCTCAATGTGCAAAGTTATTTGAATATTCTGACCACGCTCTATTTATAGGAGATCAAGAAAGTGCTTCATTAATACTTCCAACGGATAGAAAGTAGCTGAAGAGTCAACTATCCGTTGGGAGTATCGGACGTCCGGTACTCCTGTTTTTTGCGTCCGACAGCAGGCAGTGAGTTTGAGAAATTTTCTTCAATTCTATCGGACGTCCGGTATTGTCTTTGTAAGCGTCCGACAGCTTTCATCGAGTTTAAAGGATTCTATCGGACGTCCGGTACTTCCGTCCGATAGCAGACAAAGAGTTTGAAAGATTCTATCGGACGTCCTATGCTTGCGTCCAATCGAGGTCAGTGAGATAGGGGGAATGTCTTATTTCCTTCGGACGTCCGGTGATGGAGTTCTTCATGCGTCCGAAGTTGCGCAATGATTATCGGACGTCCGATCCTGTCTTCACAAGCGTCCGACAGCATTCAGCAACTTTTGTTTTTTTCAATTGCACTTGATCTTTGAGTCTGATTGGGTTCATAACTGAAAGTATATCTTGAAGATATATTAGTATCATCCATTTGTTTTGTAAACATCAAAACCTAGGAACTAAGATCAACATTCTTGCAATGATCGAAGACAATCCAAGAGGGAGTGAATTGGGTAGTTAAAAAATTGGCCAATTTGTGAGTAACTTTTTGTGTGCATGCCCTCTTTTTCTAAAAGACCACACGATGGAGCAATTGATGAGAAAGTACAAGTGCTTGTGAGTAGAAGAGATGAGCAATTTATATATCAAGACAGTAAGTAAAAGAGATAGAGGATCAAACCAAGTACCAAACTCCTCTTGAGTTTGAATATCACTTTATAGAGCAAGTTTTTTCAAGTTGATCAACATACAACCAATATTTTGTGTACAAAGGAACGATCACTTCCTCTTTGCCCCAAGCCACACTTGGTCAAGCAAGGAAGTTTTACTTTCACTCGGATAACCCTCACAAAGGTACACTATTGAAATAAATGAATCACACTAGAAAAGGTTATCGAAAATTACACAACTAAATGTACAAATCTTATTTGAGGAGTATTTTTCACACTAAAATCACTATAGATCTCATGTAGTCTCAATGTGCAAAGTTATTTGAAGATTCTGACCATTCTCTATTTATAGGAGATCAAGAAAGTGCTTCATTAATGCTTCCAACGGATAGAAAGTAGCTGAAGAGTCAACTAGCCATTGGAAGTATCGGACCTCAGGTACTCATGTTTTTTGCGTGCGACAGTAGGCAGTGAGTTTGAGAAATTTTCTTCAATTCTATCGGACGTCCGGTATTGTCTTTGTGAGCGTCCGACAGCTTTCATCGAGTTGAAAGGATTCTATCGGACGTCCAATACTTGCATCCGATCGAGGTCAGTGAGATAGGGGAAATGTCTTATTTCCTTTGGACGTCCGGTGATGGAGTTCTTCATGCGTCCGAAATTGCGCAATGATTATCGGACGTCCGATCCTGTCTTCACAAGCGTCCGACAGCATTCAACAACTTTTGTTTTTTCAATTGCACTTGATCTTTGAATCTTATTGGGTTGATAACTGAAAGTATATCTTGAAGTGATATTAGTATCATCCATTTGTTTCGTAAACATCAAAACCTAGGAACTAAGATCAACATTCTAGTAATGATCGAAGACAATCTAAGAGGGAGTGAATTAGGTAGTTAAAAAATTGGCCAAGTTGTGAGTAACTTTTTGTGTGCATGCTCTCTTTTTCTAAAAGACCACACAATGGAGCAATTGATGAGAAAACACAAGTGCTTGTGAGTAGAAGAGATGAGCAATTTATATATCAAGACAGTAAGTAAAAGAGACTGTGTCAAACCAAGCACCAAACTCCTCTTTAATTTGACTGTCATTTTATAGAGGAAGTTTCTTCAACTTGATCAATTTACAACCAATATTTTGTGTACAAAGGAACGATCATTTTCTCTTTGCCCCAAGCCATACTTGGTCAAGTAAGGAAGTTTTACTATCACTTGGATAACTCTCCCAAAGGTACACCATTGAAATAATTAAATCACACTAGAAAAGGTTATCGAAAATTACACAACTAAGAGTACAAACCTTATTTAAACAGTATTTTTCACACTAAAATCACTATAGATCTCATGTAGTCTCAATGTGCAAAGTTATTTGAATATTCTGACCACGCTCTATTTATAGGAGATCAAGAAAGTGCTTCATTAATACTTCCAACGGATAGAAAGTAGCTGAAGAGTCAACTATCCGTTGGGAGTATCGGACGTCCGGTACTCCTGTTTTTTGCGTCCGACAGCAGGCAGTGAGTTTGAGAAATTTTCTTCAATTCTATCGGACGTCCGGTATTGTCTTTGTAAGCGTCCGACAGCTTTCATCGAGTTTAAAGGATTCTATCGGACGTCCGGTACTTCCGTCCGATAGCAGACAAAGAGTTTGAAAGATTCTATCGGACGTCCTATGCTTGCGTCCAATCGAGGTCAGTGAGATAGGGGGAATGTCTTATTTCCTTCGGACGTCCGGTGATGGAGTTCTTCATGCGTCCGAAGTTGCGCAATGATTATCGGACGTCCGATCCTGTCTTCACAAGCGTCCGACAGCATTCAGCAACTTTTGTTTTTTTCAATTGCACTTGATCTTTGAATCTGATTGGGTTCATAACTGAAAGTATATCTTGAAGATATATTAGTATCATCCATTTGTTTCGTAAACATCAAAACCTAGGAACTAAGATCAACATTCTTGCAATGATCGAAGACAATCCAAGAGGGAGTGAATTAGGTAGTTAAAAAATTGGCCAATTTGTGAGTAACTTTTTGTGTGCATGCCCTCTTTTTCTAAAAGACCACACAATGGAGCAATTGATGAGAAAGTACAAGTGCTTGTGAGTAGAAGAGATGAGCAATTTATATATCAAGACAGTAAGTAAAAGAGACAGAGGATCAAACCAAGTACCAAACTCCTCTTGAGTTTGAATATCACTTTATAGAGCAAGTTTTTTCAAGTTGATCAACATACAACCAATATTTTGTGTACAAAGGAACGATCACTTCCTCTTTGCCCCAAGCCACACTTGGTCAAGCAAGGAAGTTTTACTTTCACTCGGATAACCCTCACAAAGGTACACTATTGAAATAAATGAATCACACTAGAAAAGGTTATCGAAAATTACACAACTAAATGTACAAATCTTATTTGAGGAGTATTTTTCACACTAAAATCACTATAGATCTCATGTAGTCTCAATGTGCAAAGTTATTTGAAGATTCTGACCATTCTCTATTTATAGGAGATCAAGAAAGTGCTTCATTAATGCTTCCAACGGATAGAAAGTAGCTGAAGAGTCAACTAGCCATTGGAAGTATCGGACCTCAGGTACTCATGTTTTTTGCGTGCGACAGTAGGCAGTGAGTTTGAGAAATTTTCTTCAATTCTATCGGACGTCCGGTATTGTCTTTGTGAGCGTCCGACAGCTTTCATCGAGTTGAAAGGATTCTATCGGACGTCCAATACTTGCATCCGATCGAGGTCAGTGAGATAGGGGAAATGTCTTATTTCCTTTGGACGTCCGGTGATGGAGTTCTTCATGCGTCCGAAATTGCGCAATGATTATCGGACGTCCGATCCTGTCTTCACAAGCGTCCGACAGCATTCAACAACTTTTGTTTTTTCAATTGCACTTGATCTTTGAATCTTATTGGGTTGATAACTGAAAGTATATCTTGAAGTGATATTAGTATCATCCATTTGTTTCGTAAACATCAAAACCTAGGAACTAAGATCAACATTCTAGTAATGATCGAAGACAATCTAAGAGGGAGTGAATTAGGTAGTTAAAAAATTGGCCAAGTTGTGAGTAACTTTTTGTGTGCATGCTCTCTTTTTCTAAAAGACCACACAATGGAGCAATTGATGAGAAAACACAAGTGCTTGTGAGTAGAAGAGATGAGCAATTTATATATCAAGACAGTAAGTAAAAGAGACTGTGTCAAACCAAGCACCAAACTCCTCTTTAATTTGACTGTCATTTTATAGAGGAAGTTTCTTCAACTTGATCAATTTACAACCAATATTTTGTGTACAAAGGAACGATCATTTTCTCTTTGCCCCAAGCCATACTTGGTCAAGTAAGAAAGTTTTACTAACACTTGGATAACTCTCCCAAAGGTACAGCATTGAAATAATTAAATCACACTAGAAAAGGTGATAGAAAATTACACAACTAAGAGTACAAACCTTATTTAAATAGTATTTTTCACACTAAAATCACTATAGATCTCATGTAGTCTCAATGTGCAAAGTTATTTGAATATTCTGACCACGCTCTATTTATAGGAGATCAAGAAAGTGCTTCATTAATACTTCCAATGGATAGAAAGTAGCTGAAGAGTCAACTATCCGTTGGGAGTATCGGACGTCCGGTACTCCTGTTTTTTGCGTCCGACAGCAGGCAGTGAGTTTGAGAAATTTTCTTCAATTCTATCGGACGTCCGGTATTGTCTTTGTAAGCGTCCGACAGCTTTCATCGAGTTTAAAGGATTCTATCGGACGTGCGGTACTTCCGTCCGATAGCAGACAAAGAGTTTGAAAGATTCTATCGGACGTCCGATGCTTGCGTCCAATCGAGGTCAGTGAGATAGGGGGAATGTCTTATTTCCTTCAGACGTCCGGTGATGGAGTTCTTCATGCGTCCGAAGTTGCGCAATGATTATCGGACGTCCGATCCTGTCTTCACAAGCGTCCGACAGCATTCAGCAACTTTTGTTTTTTTCAATTGCACTTGATCTTTGAATCTGATTGGGTTCATAACTGAAAGTATATCTTGAAGATATATTAGTATCATCCATTTGTTTCGTAAACATCAAAACCTAGGAACTAAGATCAACATTCTTGCAATGATCGAAGACAATCCAAGAGGGAGTGAATTAGGTAGTTAAAAAATTGGCCAATTTGTGAGTAACTTTTTGTGTGCATGCCCTCTTTTTCTAAAAGACCACACAATGGAGCAATTGATGAGAAAGCACAAGTGCTTGTGAGTAGAAGAGATGAGCAATTTATATATCAAGACAGTAAGTAAAAGAGACAGAGGATCAAACCAAGTACCAAACTCCTCTTGAGTTTGAATATCACTTTATAGAGCAAGTTTTTTCAAGTTGATCAACATACAACCAATATTTTGTGTACAAAGGAACGATCACTTCCTCTTTGCCCCAAGCCACACTTGGTCAAGCAAGGAAGTTTTACTTTCACTCGGATAACCCTCACAAAGGTACACTATTGAAATAAATGAATCACACTAGAAAAGGTTATCGAAAATTACACAACTAAATGTACAAATCTTATTTGAGGAGTATTTTTCACACTAAAATCACTATAGATCTCATGTAGTCTCAATGTGCAAAGTTATTTGAAGATTCTGACCATGCTCTATTTATAGGAGATCAAGAAAGTGCTTCATTAATGCTTCCAACGGATAAAAAGTAGCTGAAGAGTCAACTAGCCATTGGGAGTATCGGATCTCAGGTACTCCTGTTTTTTGCATCCGACAGTAGGCAGTGAGTTTGAGAAATTTTCTTCAATTCTATCGGACGTCCGGTATTGTCTTTGTGAGCGTCCGACAGCTTTCATCGAGTTGAAAGGATTCTATCGGACGTCCAATACTTGCATCCGATCGAGGTCAGTGAGATAGGGAAAATGTCTTATTTCCTTTGGACGTCCGGTGATGGAGTTCTTCATGCGTCCGAAATTGCGCAATGATTATCGGACGTCCGATCCTGTCTTCACAAGCGTCCGACAGCATTCAACAACTTTTGTTTTTTCAATTGCACTTGATCTTTGAATCTGATTGGGTTGATAACTGAAAGTATATCTTGAAGTGATATTAGTATCATCCATTTGTTTCGTAAACATCAAAACCTAGGAACTAAGATCAACATTCTTGTAATGATCGAAGACAATCTAAGAGGGAGTGAATTAGGTAGTTAAAAAACTGGCCAAGTTGTGAGTAACTTTTTGTGTGCATGCTCTCTTTTTCTAAAAGACCACACAATGGAGCAATTGATGATAAAACACAAGTGCTTGTGAGTAGAAGAGATGAGCAATTTATATATCAAGACAGTAAGTAAAAGAGACTGTATCAAACCAAGCACCAAACTCCTCCTTAATTTGACTGTCATTTTATAGAGGAAGTTTCTTCAACTTGATCAATTTACAACCAATATTTTGTGTACAAAGGAACGATCATTTTCTCTTTGCCCCAAGCCATACTTGGTCAAGTAAGGAAGTTTTACTATCACTTGGATAACTCTCCCAAAGGTACACCATTGAAATAATTAAATCACACTAGAAAAGGTGATCGAAAATTACACAACTAAGAGTACAAACCTTATTTAAACAGTATTTTTCACACTAAAATCACTATAGATCTCATGTAGTCTCAATGTGCAAAGTTATTTGAATATTCTGACCATGCTCTATTTATAGGAGATCAAGAAAGTGCTTCATTAATACTTCCAACGGATAGAAAGTAGCTGAAGAGTCAACTATCCGTTGGGAGTATCGGACGTCCGGTACTCCTGTTTTTTGCGTCCGACAGCAGGCAGTGAGTTTGAGAAATTTTCTTCAATTCTATCGGACGTCCGGTATTGTCTTTGTAAGCGTCCGACAGCTTTCATCGAGTTTAAAGGATTCTATCGGACGTCCGGTACTTCCGTCCGATAGCAGACAAAGAGTTTGAAAGATTCTATCGGACGTCCTATGCTTGCGTCCAATCGAGGTCAGTGAGATAGGGGGAATGTCTTATTTCCTTCGGACGTCCGGTGATGGAGTTCTTCATGCGTCCGAAGTTGCGCAATGATTATCGGACGTCCGATCCTGTCTTCACAAGCGTCCGACAGCATTCAGCAACTTTTGTTTTTTTCAATTGCACTTGATCTTTGAATCTGATTGGGTTCATAACTGAAAGTATATCTTGAAGATATATTAGTATCATCCATTTGTTTCGTAAACATCAAAACCTAGGAACTAAGATCAACATTCTTGCAATGATCGAAGACAATCCAAGAGGGAGTGAATTAGGTAGTTAAAAAATTGGCCAATTTGTGAGTAACTTTTTGTGTGCATGCCCTCTTTTTCTAAAAGACCACACAATGGAGCAATTGATGAGAAAGCACAAGTGCTTGTGAGTAGAAGAGATGAGCAATTTATATATCAAGACAGTAAGTAAAAGAGACAGAGGATCAAACCAAGTACCAAACTCCTCTTGAGTTTGAATATCACTTTATAGAGCAAGTTTTTTCAAGTTGATCGACATACAACCAATATTTTGTGTACAAAGGAACGATCACTTCCTCTTTGCCCCAAGCCACACTTGGTCAAGCAAGGAAGTTTTACTTTCACTCGGATAACCCTCACAAAGGTACACTATTGAAATAAATGAATCACACTAGAAAAGGTTATCGAAAATTACACAACTAAATGTACAAATCTTATTTGAGGAGTATTTTTCACACTAAAATCACTATAGATCTCATGTAGTCTCAATGTGCAAAGTTATTTGAAGATTCTGACCATGCTCTATTTATAGGAGATCAAGAAAGTGCTTCATTAATGCTTCCAACGGATAGAAAGTAGCTGAAGAGTCAACTAGCCATTGGGAGTATCGGACCTCAGGTACTCCTGTTTTTTGCGTCCGACAGTAGGCAGTGAGTTTGAGAAATTTTCTTCAATTCTATCGGACGTCCGGTATTGTCTTTGTGAGCGTCCGACAGCTTTCATCGAGTTGAAAGGATTCTATCGGACGTCCGGTACTTCAGTCCGATACCAGACAAAGAGTTTGAAAGTTTCTATCGGACGTCCAATACTTGCATCCGATCGAGGTCAGTGAGATAGGGAAAATGTCTTATTTCCTTTGGACGTCCGGTGATGGAGTTCTTCATGCGTCCGAAATTGCGCAATGATTATCGGACGTCCGATCCTGTCTTCACAAGCGTCCGACAGCATTCAACAACTTTTGTTTTTTCAATTGCACTTGATCTTTGAATCTGATTGGGTTGATAACTGAAAGTATATCTTGAAGTGATATTAGTATCATCCATTTGTTTCGTAAACATCAAAACATAGGAACTAAGATCAACATTCTTGTAATGATCGAAGACAATCTAAGAGGGAGTGAATTAGGTAATTAAAAAACTGGCCAAGTTGTGAGTAACTTTTTGTGTGCATGCTCTCTTTTTCTAAAAGACCACACAATGGAGCAATTGATGAGAAAACACAAGTGCATGTGAGTAGAAGAGATGAGCAATTTATATATCAAGACAGTAAGTAAAAGAGACAGATGATCAAACCAAGTACCAAACTCCTCTTGAGTTTGAATATCACTTTATAGAGCAAGTTTTTTCAAGTTGATCAACATACAACCAATATTTTGTGTACAAAGGAACGATCACTTCCTCTTTGCCCCAAGCCACACTTGGTCAAGCAAGGAAGTTTTACTTTCACTCGGATAACCCTCACAAAGGTACACTATTGAAATAAATGAATCACACTAGAAAAGGTTATCAAAAATTACACAACTAAATGTACAAATCCTATTTGAGGAGTATTTTTCACACTAAAATCACTATAGATCTCATGTAGTCTCAATGTGCAAAGTTATTTGAAGATTCTGACCATTCTCTATTTATAGGAGATCAAGAAAGTTTCAATTCTATCGGACGTCCGGTATTGTCTTTGTAAGCGTCCGACAGCTTTCATCAAGTTTAAAGGATTCTATCGGACGTCCGGTACTTCCGTCCGATAGCAGACAAAGAGTTTGAAAGATTCTATCGGACGTCCGATGCTTGCGTCCAATCGAGGTCAGTGAGATAGGGGGAATGTCTTATTTCCTTCGGACGTCCGGTGATGGAGTTCTTCATGCGTCCGAAGTTGCACAATGATTATCGGACATCCGATCCTGTCTTCACAAGCGTCCGACAGCATTCAGCAACTTTAGTTTTTTTCAATTGCACTTGATCTTTGAATCTGATTGGGTTCATAACTGAAAGTATATCTTGAAGATATATTAGTATCATCCATTTGTTTCGTAAACATCAAAACCTAGGAACTAAGATCAACATTCTTGCAATGATCGAAGACAATCCAAGAGGGAGTGAATTAGGTAGTTAAAAAATTGGCCAATTTGTGAGTAACTTTTTGTGTGCATGCCCTCTTTTTCTAAAAGACCACACAATGGAGCAATTGATGAGAAAGTACAAGTGCTTGTGAGTAGAAGAGATGAGCAATTTATATATCAAGACAGTAAGTAAAAGAGACAGAGGATCAAACCAAGTACCAAACTCCTCTTGAGTTTGAATATCACTTTATAGAGCAAGTTTTTTCAAGTTGATCGACATACAACCAATATTTTGTGTACAAAGGAACGATCACTTCCTCTTTGCCCCAAGCCACACTTGGTCAAGCAAGGAAGTTTTACTTTCACTCGGATAACCCTCACAAAGGTACACTATTGAAATAATTGAATCACACTAGAAAAGGTTATCGAAAATTACACAACTAAATGTACAAATCTTATTTGAGGAGTATTTTTCACACTAAAATCACTATAGATCTCATGTAGTCTCAATGTGCAAAGTTATTTGAAGATTCTGACCATGCTCTATTTATAGGAGATCAAGAAAGTGCTTCATTAATGCTTCCAACGGATAAAAAGTAGCTGAAGAGTCAACTAGCCATTGGGAGTATCGGATCTCAGGTACTCCTGTTTTTTGCATCCGACAGTAGGCAGTGAGTTTGAGAAATTTTCTTCAATTCTATCGGACGTCCGGTATTGTCTTTGTAAGCGTCCGACAGCTTTCATCAAGTTTAAAGGATTCTATCGGACGTCCGGTACTTCCGTCCGATAGCAGACAAAGAGTTTGAAAGATTCTATCGGACGTCCGATGCTTGCGTCCAATCGAGGTCAGTGAGATAGGGGGAATGTCTTATTTCCTTCGGACGTCCGGTGATGGAGTTCTTCATGCGTCCGAAGTTGCACAATGATTATCGGACATCCGATCCTGTCTTCACAAGCGTCCGACAGCATTCAGCAACTTTAGTTTTTTTCAATTGCACTTGATCTTTGAATCTGATTGGGTTCATAACTGAAAGTATATCTTGAAGATATATTAGTATCATCCATTTGTTTCGTAAACATCAAAACCTAGGAACTAAGATCAACATTCTTGCAATGATCGAAGACAATCCAAGAGGGAGTGAATTAGGTAGTTAAAAAATTGGCCAATTTGTGAGTAACTTTTTGTGTGCATGCCCTCTTTTTCTAAAAGACCACACAATGGAGCAATTGATGAGAAAGTACAAGTGCTTGTGAGTAGAAGAGATGAGCAATTTATATATCAAGACAGTAAGTAAAAGAGACAGAGGATCAAACCAAGTACCAAACTCCTCTTGAGTTTGAATATCACTTTATAGAGCAAGTTTTTTCAAGTTGATCGACATACAACCAATATTTTGTGTACAAAGGAACGATCACTTCCTCTTTGCCCCAAGCCACACTTGGTCAAGCAAGGAAGTTTTACTTTCACTCGGATAACCCTCACAAAGGTACACTATTGAAATAATTGAATCACACTAGAAAAGGTTATCGAAAATTACACAACTAAATGTACAAATCTTATTTGAGGAGTATTTTTCACACTAAAATCACTATAGATCTCATGTAGTCTCAATGTGCAAAGTTATTTGAAGATTCTGACCATGCTCTATTTATAGGAGATCATGAAAGTGCTTCATTAATGCTTCCAACGGATAAAAAGTAGCTGAAGAGTCAACTAGCCATTGGGAGTATCGGATCTCAGGTACTCCTGTTTTTTGCATCCGACAGTAGGCAGTGAGTTTGAGAAATTTTCTTCAATTCTATCGGACGTCCGGTATTGTCTTTGTAAGCGTCCGACAGCTTTCATCAAGTTTAAAGGATTCTATCGGACGTCCGGTACTTCCGTCCGATAGCAGACAAAGAGTTTGAAAGATTCTATCGGACGTCCGATGCTTGCGTCCAATCGAGGTCAGTGAGATAGGGGGAATGTCTTATTTCCTTCGGACGTCCGGTGATGGAGTTCTTCATGCGTCCGAAGTTGCACAATGATTATCGGACATCCGATCCTGTCTTCACAAGCGTCCGACAGCATTCAGCAACTTTAGTTTTTTTCAATTGCACTTGATCTTTGAATCTGATTGGGTTCATAACTGAAAGTATATCTTGAAGATATATTAGTATCATCCATTTGTTTCGTAAACATCAAAACCTAGGAACTAAGATCAACATTCTTGCAATGATCGAAGACAATCCAAGAGGGAGTGAATTAGGTAGTTAAAAAATTGGCCAATTTGTGAGTAACTTTTTGTGTGCATGCCCTCTTTTTCTAAAAGACCACACAATGGAGCAATTGATGAGAAAGTACAAGTGCTTGTGAGTAGAAGAGATGAGCAATTTATATATCAAGACAGTAAGTAAAAGAGACAGAGGATCAAACCAAGTACCAAACTCCTCTTGAGTTTGAATATCACTTTATAGAGCAAGTTTTTTCAAGTTGATCGACATACAACCAATATTTTGTGTACAAAGGAACGATCACTTCCTCTTTGCCCCAAGCCACACTTGGTCAAGCAAGGAAGTTTTACTTTCACTCGGATAACCCTCACAAAGGTACACTATTGAAATAATTGAATCACACTAGAAAAGGTTATCGAAAATTACACAACTAAATGTACAAATCTTATTTGAGGAGTATTTTTCACACTAAAATCACTATAGATCTCATGTAGTCTCAATGTGCAAAGTTATTTGAAGATTCTGACCATGCTCTATTTATAGGAGATCAAGAAAGTGCTTCATTAATGCTTCCAACGGATAAAAAGTAGCTGAAGAGTCAACTAGCCATTGGGAGTATCGGATCTCAGGTACTCCTGTTTTTTGCATCCGACAGTAGGCAGTGAGTTTGAGAAATTTTCTTCAATTCTATCGGACGTCCGGTATTGTCTTTGTAAGCGTCCGACAGCTTTCATCAAGTTTAAAGGATTCTATCGGACGTCCGGTACTTCCGTCCGATAGCAGACAAAGAGTTTGAAAGATTCTATCGGACGTCCGATGCTTGCGTCCAATCGAGGTCAGTGAGATAGGGGGAATGTCTTATTTCCTTCGGACGTCCGGTGATGGAGTTCTTCATGCGTCCGAAGTTGCACAATGATTATCGGACATCCGATCCTGTCTTCACAAGCGTCCGACAGCATTCAGCAACTTTAGTTTTTTTCAATTGCACTTGATCTTTGAATCTGATTGGGTTCATAACTGAAAGTATATCTTGAAGATATATTAGTATCATCCATTTGTTTCGTAAACATCAAAACCTAGGAACTAAGATCAACATTCTTGCAATGATCGAAGACAATCCAAGAGGGAGTGAATTAGGTAGTTAAAAAATTGGCCAATTTGTGAGTAACTTTTTGTGTGCATGCCCTCTTTTTCTAAAAGACCACACAATGGAGCAATTGATGAGAAAGTACAAGTGCTTGTGAGTAGAAGAGATGAGCAATTTATATATCAAGACAGTAAGTAAAAGAGACAGAGGATCAAACCAAGTACCAAACTCCTCTTGAGTTTGAATATCACTTTATAGAGCAAATTTTTTCAAGTTGATCGACATACAACCAATATTTTGTGTACAAAGGAACGATCACTTCCTCTTTGCCCCAAGCCACACTTGGTCAAGCAAGGAAGTTTTACTTTCACTCGGATAACCCTCACAAAGGTACACTATTGAAATAATTGAATCACACTAGAAAAGGTTATCGAAAATTACACAACTAAATGTACAAATCTTATTTGAGGAGTATTTTTCACACTAAAATCACTATAGATCTCATGTAGTCTCAATGTGCAAAGTTATTTCAAGATTCTGACCATGCTCTATTTATAGGAGATCAAGAAAGTGCTTCATTAATGCTTCCAACGGATAAAAAGTAGCTGAAGAGTCAACTAGCCATTGGGAGTATCGGATCTCAGGTACTCCTGTTTTTTGCATCCGACAGTAGGCAGTGAGTTTGAGAAATTTTCTTCAATTCTATCGGACGTCCGGTATTGTCTTTGTAAGCGTCCGACAGCTTTCATCAAGTTTAAAGGATTCTATCGGACGTCCGGTACTTCCGTCCGATAGCAGACAAAGAGTTTGAAAGATTCTATCGGACGTCCGATGCTTGCGTCCAATCGAGGTCAGTGAGATAGGGGGAATGTCTTATTTCCTTCGGACGTCCGGTGATGGAGTTCTTCATGCGTCCGAAGTTGCACAATGATTATCGGACATCCGATCCTGTCTTCACAAGCGTCCGACAGCATTCAGCAACTTTAGTTTTTTTCAATTGCACTTGATCTTTGAATCTGATTGGGTTCATAACTGAAAGTATATCTTGAAGATATATTAGTATCATCCATTTGTTTCGTAAACATCAAAACCTAGGAACTAAGATCAACATTCTTGCAATGATCGAAGACAATCCAAGAGGGAGTGAATTAGGTAGTTAAAAAATTGGCCAATTTGTGAGTAACTTTTTGTGTGCATGCCCTCTTTTTCTAAAAGACCACACAATGGAGCAATTGATGAGAAAGTACAAGTGCTTGTGAGTAGAAGAGATGAGCAATTTATATATCAAGACAGTAAGTAAAAGAGACAGAGGATCAAACCAAGTACCAAACTCCTCTTGAGTTTGAATATCACTTTATAGAGCAAGTTTTTTCAAGTTGATCGACATACAACCAATATTTTGTGTACAAAGGAACGATCACTTCCTCTTTGCCCCAAGCCACACTTGGTCAAGCAAGGAAGTTTTACTTTCACTCGGATAACCCTCACAAAGGTACACTATTGAAATAATTGAATCACACTAGAAAAGGTTATCGAAAATTACACAACTAAATGTACAAATCTTATTTGAGGAGTATTTTTCACACTAAAATCACTATAGATCTCATGTAGTCTCAATGTGCAAAGTTATTTGAAGATTCTGACCATGCTCTATTTATAGGAGATCAAGAAAGTGCTTCATTAATGCTTCCAACGGATAAAAAGTAGCTGAAGAGTCAACTAGCCATTGGGAGTATCGGATCTCAGGTACTCCTGTTTTTTGCATCCGACAGTAGGCAGTGAGTTTGAGAAATTTTCTTCAATTCTATCGGACGTCCGGTATTGTCTTTGTAAGCGTCCGACAGCTTTCATCAAGTTTAAAGGATTCTATCGGACGTCCGGTACTTCCGTCCGATAGCAGACAAAGAGTTTGAAAGATTCTATCGGACGTCCGATGCTTGCGTCCAATCGAGGTCAGTGAGATAGGGGGAATGTCTTATTTCCTTCGGACGTCCGGTGATGGAGTTCTTCATGCGTCCGAAGTTGCACAATGATTATCGGACATCCGATCCTGTCTTCACAAGCGTCCGACAGCATTCAGCAACTTTAGTTTTTTTCAATTGCACTTGATCTTTGAATCTGATTGGGTTCATAACTGAAAGTATATCTTGAAGATATATTAGTATCATCCATTTGTTTCGTAAACATCAAAACCTAGGAACTAAGATCAACATTCTTGCAATGATCGAAGACAATCCAAGAGGGAGTGAATTAGGTAGTTAAAAAATTGGCCAATTTGTGAGTAACTTTTTGTGTGCATGCCCTCTTTTTCTAAAAGACCACACAATGGAGCAATTGATGAGAAAGTACAAGTGCTTGTGAGTAGAAGAGATGAGCAATTTATATATCAAGACAGTAAGTAAAAGAGACAGAGGATCAAACCAAGTACCAAACTCCTCTTGAGTTTGAATATCACTTTATAGAGCAAATTTTTTCAAGTTGATCGACATACAACCAATATTTTGTGTACAAAGGAACGATCACTTCCTCTTTGCCCCAAGCCACACTTGGTCAAGCAAGGAAGTTTTACTTTCACTCGGATAACCCTCACAAAGGTACACTATTGAAATAATTGAATCACACTAGAAAAGGTTATCGAAAATTACACAAGTAAATGTACAAATCTTATTTGAAGAGTATTTTTCACACTAAAATCACTATAGATCTCATGTAGTCTCAATGTGCAAAGTTATTTTAATATTCTGACCATGCTCTATTTATAGGAGATCAAGAAAGTGCTTCATTAATACTTCCAACGGATAAAAAGTAGCTGAAGAGTCAACTAGCCGTTGGGAATATCGGACGTCCGGTGCTCCTGTTTTTGGCGTTTGACAGCAGGCAGTGAGTTTGAGAAATTTTATTCAATTCTATCGGACGTCCGGTATTGTCTTTGTGAGCGTCCGACAGCTTTCATCGAGTTGAAAGGATTCTATCGGACGTCCGGTACTTCATTCCGATACCAGACAAAGAGTTTGAAAGTTTCTATCGGACGTCTAATACTTGCATCCGATCGAGGTCAGTGAGATAGGGAAAATGTCTTATTTCCTTTGGACGTCCGGTGATGGAGTTCTTCATGCGTCCGAAATTGCGCAATGATTATCGGACGTCCGATCCTGTCTTCACAAGCGTCCGACAGCATTCAGCAACTTTTGTTTTTTCAATTGCACTTGATCTTTGAATCTGATTGGGTTCATAACTGAAAGTATATCTTGAAGATATATTAGTATCATCCATTTGTTTCGTAAACATCAAAACCTAGGAACTAAGATCAACATTCTTGCAATGATCGAAGACAATCCAAGAGGGAGTGAATTAGGTAGTTAAAAAATTGGCCAATTTGTGAGTAACTTTTTGTGTGCATGCCCTCTTTTTCTAAAAGACCACACAATGGAGCAATTGATGAGAAAGTACAAGTGCTTGTGAGTAGAAGAGATGAGCAATTTATATATCAAGACAGTAAGTAAAAGAGACAGAGGATCAAACCAAGTACCAAACTCCTCTTGAGTTTGAATATCACTTTATAGAGCAAGTTTTTTCAAGTTGATCGACATACAACCAATATTTTGTGTACAAAGGAACGATCACTTCCTCTTTGCCCCAAGCCACACTTGGTCAAGCAAGGAAGTTTTACTTTCACTCGGATAACCCTCACAAAGGTACACTATTGAAATAATTGAATCACACTAGAAAAGGTTATCGAAAATTACACAACTAAATGTACAAATCTTATTTGAGGAGTATTTTTCACACTAAAATCACTATAGATCTCATGTAGTCTCAATGTGCAAAGTTATTTGAAGATTCTGACCATGCTCTATTTATAGGAGATCAAGAAAGTGCTTCATTAATGCTTCCAACGGATAAAAAGTAGCTGAAGAGTCAACTAGCCATTGGGAGTATCGGATCTCAGGTACTCCTGTTTTTTGCATCCGACAGTAGGCAGTGAGTTTGAGAAATTTTCTTCAATTCTATCGGACGTCCGGTATTGTCTTTGTAAGCGTCCGACAGCTTTCATCAAGTTTAAAGGATTCTATCGGACGTCCGGTACTTCCGTCCGATAGCAGACAAAGAGTTTGAAAGATTCTATCGGACGTCCGATGCTTGCGTCCAATCGAGGTCAGTGAGATAGGGGGAATGTCTTATTTCCTTCGGACGTCCGGTGATGGAGTTCTTCATGCGTCCGAAGTTGCACAATGATTATCGGACATCCGATCCTGTCTTCACAAGCGTCCGACAGCATTCAGCAACTTTAGTTTTTTTCAATTGCACTTGATCTTTGAATCTGATTGGGTTCATAACTGAAAGTATATCTTGAAGATATATTAGTATCATCCATTTGTTTCGTAAACATCAAAACCTAGGAACTAAGATCAACATTCTTGCAATGATCGAAGACAATCCAAGAGGGAGTGAATTAGGTAGTTAAAAAATTGGCCAATTTGTGAGTAACTTTTTGTGTGCATGCCCTCTTTTTCTAAAAGACCACACAATGGAGCAATTGATGAGAAAGTACAAGTGCTTGTGAGTAGAAGAGATGAGCAATTTATATATCAAGACAGTAAGTAAAAGAGACAGAGGATCAAACCAAGTACCAAACTCCTCTTGAGTTTGAATATCACTTTATAGAGCAAGTTTTTTCAAGTTGATCGACATACAACCAATATTTTGTGTACAAAGGAACGATCACTTCCTCTTTGCCCCAAGCCACACTTGGTCAAGCAAGGAAGTTTTACTTTCACTCGGATAACCCTCACAAAGGTACACTATTGAAATAATTGAATCACACTAGAAAAGGTTATCGAAAATTACACAACTAAATGTACAAATCTTATTTGAGGAGTATTTTTCACACTAAAATCACTATAGATCTCATGTAGTCTCAATGTGCAAAGTTATTTGAAGATTCTGACCATGCTCTATTTATAGGAGATCAAGAAAGTGCTTCATTAATGCTTCCAACGGATAAAAAGTAGCTGAAGAGTCAACTAGCCATTGGGAGTATCGGATCTCAGGTACTCCTGTTTTTTGCATCCGACAGTAGGCAGTGAGTTTGAGAAATTTTCTTCAATTCTATCGGACGTCCGGTATTGTCTTTGTAAGCGTCCGACAGCTTTCATCAAGTTTAAAGGATTCTATCGGACGTCCGGTACTTCCGTCCGATAGCAGACAAAGAGTTTGAAAGATTCTATCGGACGTCCGATGCTTGCGTCCAATCGAGGTCAGTGAGATAGGGGGAATGTCTTATTTCCTTCGGACGTCCGGTGATGGAGTTCTTCATGCGTCCGAAGTTGCACAATGATTATCGGACATCCGATCCTGTCTTCACAAGCGTCCGACAGCATTCAGCAACTTTAGTTTTTTTCAATTGCACTTGATCTTTGAATCTGATTGGGTTCATAACTGAAAGTATATCTTGAAGATATATTAGTATCATCCATTTGTTTCGTAAACATCAAAACCTAGGAACTAAGATCAACATTCTTGCAATGATCGAAGACAATCCAAGAGGGAGTGAATTAGGTAGTTAAAAAATTGGCCAATTTGTGAGTAACTTTTTGTGTGCATGCCCTCTTTTTCTAAAAGACCACACAATGGAGCAATTGATGAGAAAGTACAAGTGCTTGTGAGTAGAAGAGATGAGCAATTTATATATCAAGACAGTAAGTAAAAGAGACAGAGGATCAAACCAAGTACCAAACTCCTCTTGAGTTTGAATATCACTTTATAGAGCAAGTTTTTTCAAGTTGATCGACATACAACCAATATTTTGTGTACAAAGGAACGATCACTTCCTCTTTGCCCCAAGCCACACTTGGTCAAGCAAGGAAGTTTTACTTTCACTCGGATAACCCTCACAAAGGTACACTATTGAAATAATTGAATCACACTAGAAAAGGTTATCGAAAATTACACAACTAAATGTACAAATCTTATTTGAGGAGTATTTTTCACACTAAAATCACTATAGATCTCATGTAGTCTCAATGTGCAAAGTTATTTGAAGATTCTGACCATGCTCTATTTATAGGAGATCAAGAAAGTGCTTCATTAATGCTTCCAACGGATAAAAAGTAGCTGAAGAGTCAACTAGCCATTGGGAGTATCGGATCTCAGGTACTCCTGTTTTTTGCATCCGACAGTAGGCAGTGAGTTTGAGAAATTTTCTTCAATTCTATCGGACGTCCGGTATTGTCTTTGTAAGCGTCCGACAGCTTTCATCAAGTTTAAAGGATTCTATCGGACGTCCGGTACTTCCGTCCGATAGCAGACAAAGAGTTTGAAAGATTCTATCGGACGTCCGATGCTTGCGTCCAATCGAGGTCAGTGAGATAGGGGGAATGTCTTATTTCCTTCGGACGTCCGGTGATGGAGTTCTTCATGCGTCCGAAGTTGCACAATGATTATCGGACATCCGATCCTGTCTTCACAAGCGTCCGACAGCATTCAGCAACTTTAGTTTTTTTCAATTGCACTTGATCTTTGAATCTGATTGGGTTCATAACTGAAAGTATATCTTGAAGATATATTAGTATCATCCATTTGTTTCGTAAACATCAAAACCTAGGAACTAAGATCAACATTCTTGCAATGATCGAAGACAATCCAAGAGGGAGTGAATTAGGTAGTTAAAAAATTGGCCAATTTGTGAGTAACTTTTTGTGTGCATGCCCTCTTTTTCTAAAAGACCACACAATGGAGCAATTGATGAGAAAGTACAAGTGCTTGTGAGTAGAAGAGATGAGCAATTTATATATCAAGACAGTAAGTAAAAGAGACAGAGGATCAAACCAAGTACCAAACTCCTCTTGAGTTTGAATATCACTTTATAGAGCAAGTTTTTTCAAGTTGATCGACATACAACCAATATTTTGTGTACAAAGGAACGATCACTTCCTCTTTGCCCCAAGCCACACTTGGTCAAGCAAGGAAGTTTTACTTTCACTCGGATAACCCTCACAAAGGTACACTATTGAAATAATTGAATCACACTAGAAAAGGTTATCGAAAATTACACAACTAAATGTACAAATCTTATTTGAGGAGTATTTTTCACACTAAAATCACTATAGATCTCATGTAGTCTCAATGTGCAAAGTTATTTGAAGATTCTGACCATGCTCTATTTATAGGAGATCAAGAAAGTGCTTCATTAATGCTTCCAACGGATAAAAAGTAGCTGAAGAGTCAACTAGCCATTGGGAGTATCGGATCTCAGGTACTCCTGTTTTTTGCATCCGACAGTAGGCAGTGAGTTTGAGAAATTTTCTTCAATTCTATCGGACGTCCGGTATTGTCTTTGTAAGCGTCCGACAGCTTTCATCAAGTTTAAAGGATTCTATCGGACGTCCGGTACTTCCGTCCGATAGCAGACAAAGAGTTTGAAAGATTCTATCGGACGTCCGATGCTTGCGTCCAATCGAGGTCAGTGAGATAGGGGGAATGTCTTATTTCCTTCGGACGTCCGGTGATGGAGTTCTTCATGCGTCCGAAGTTGCACAATGATTATCGGACATCCGATCCTGTCTTCACAAGCGTCCGACAGCATTCAGCAACTTTAGTTTTTTTCAATTGCACTTGATCTTTGAATCTGATTGGGTTCATAACTGAAAGTATATCTTGAAGATATATTAGTATCATCCATTTGTTTCGTAAACATCAAAACCTAGGAACTAAGATCAACATTCTTGCAATGATCGAAGACAATCCAAGAGGGAGTGAATTAGGTAGTTAAAAAATTGGCCAATTTGTGAGTAACTTTTTGTGTGCATGCCCTCTTTTTCTAAAAGACCACACAATGGAGCAATTGATGAGAAAGTACAAGTGCTTGTGAGTAGAAGAGATGAGCAATTTATATATCAAGACAGTAAGTAAAAGAGACAGAGGATCAAACCAAGTACCAAACTCCTCTTGAGTTTGAATATCACTTTATAGAGCAAATTTTTTCAAGTTGATCGACATACAACCAATATTTTGTGTACAAAGGAACGATCACTTCCTCTTTGCCCCAAGCCACACTTGGTCAAGCAAGGAAGTTTTACTTTCACTCGGATAACCCTCACAAAGGTACACTATTGAAATAATTGAATCACACTAGAAAAGGTTATCGAAAATTACACAACTAAATGTACAAATCTTATTTGAGGAGTATTTTTCACACTAAAATCACTATAGATCTCATGTAGTCTCAATGTGCAAAGTTATTTGAAGATTCTGACCATGCTCTATTTATAGGAGATCAAGAAAGTGCTTCATTAATGCTTCCAACGGATAAAAAGTAGCTGAAGAGTCAACTAGCCATTGGGAGTATCGGATCTCAGGTACTCCTGTTTTTTGCATCCGACAGTAGGCAGTGAGTTTGAGAAATTTTCTTCAATTCTATCGGACGTCCGGTATTGTCTTTGTAAGCGTCCGACAGCTTTCATCAAGTTTAAAGGATTCTATCGGACGTCCGGTACTTCCGTCCGATAGCAGACAAAGAGTTTGAAAGATTCTATCGGACGTCCGATGCTTGCGTCCAATCGAGGTCAGTGAGATAGGGGGAATGTCTTATTTCCTTCGGACGTCCGGTGATGGAGTTCTTCATGCGTCCGAAGTTGCACAATGATTATCGGACATCCGATCCTGTCTTCACAAGCGTCCGACAGCATTCAGCAACTTTAGTTTTTTTCAATTGCACTTGATCTTTGAATCTGATTGGGTTCATAACTGAAAGTATATCTTGAAGATATATTAGTATCATCCATTTGTTTCGTAAACATCAAAACCTAGGAACTAAGATCAACATTCTTGCAATGATCGAAGACAATCCAAGAGGGAGTGAATTAGGTAGTTAAAAAATTGGCCAATTTGTGAGTAACTTTTTGTGTGCATGCCCTCTTTTTCTAAAAGACCACACAATGGAGCAATTGATGAGAAAGTACAAGTGCTTGTGAGTAGAAGAGATGAGCAATTTATATATCAAGACAGTAAGTAAAAGAGACAGAGGATCAAACCAAGTACCAAACTCCTCTTGAGTTTGAATATCACTTTATAGAGCAAGTTTTTTCAAGTTGATCGACATACAACCAATATTTTGTGTACAAAGGAACGATCACTTCCTCTTTGCCCCAAGCCACACTTGGTCAAGCAAGGAAGTTTTACTTTCACTCGGATAACCCTCACAAAGGTACACTATTGAAATAATTGAATCACACTAGAAAAGGTTATCGAAAATTACACAACTAAATGTACAAATCTTATTTGAGGAGTATTTTTCACACTAAAATCACTATAGATCTCATGTAGTCTCAATGTGCAAAGTTATTTGAAGATTCTGACCATGCTCTATTTATAGGAGATCAAGAAAGTGCTTCATTAATGCTTCCAACGGATAAAAAGTAGCTGAAGAGTCAACTAGCCATTGGGAGTATCGGATCTCAGGTACTCCTGTTTTTTGCATCCGACAGTAGGCAGTGAGTTTGAGAAATTTTCTTCAATTCTATCGGACGTCCGGTATTGTCTTTGTAAGCGTCCGACAGCTTTCATCAAGTTTAAAGGATTCTATCGGACGTCCGGTACTTCCGTCCGATAGCAGACAAAGAGTTTGAAAGATTCTATCGGACGTCCGATGCTTGCGTCCAATCGAGGTCAGTGAGATAGGGGGAATGTCTTATTTCCTTCGGACGTCCGGTGATGGAGTTCTTCATGCGTCCGAAGTTGCACAATGATTATCGGACATCCGATCCTGTCTTCACAAGCGTCCGACAGCATTCAGCAACTTTAGTTTTTTTCAATTGCACTTGATCTTTGAATCTGATTGGGTTCATAACTGAAAGTATATCTTGAAGATATATTAGTATCATCCATTTGTTTCGTAAACATCAAAACCTAGGAACTAAGATCAACATTCTTGCAATGATCGAAGACAATCCAAGAGGGAGTGAATTAGGTAGTTAAAAAATTGGCCAATTTGTGAGTAACTTTTTGTGTGCATGCCCTCTTTTTCTAAAAGACCACACAATGGAGCAATTGATGAGAAAGTACAAGTGCTTGTGAGTAGAAGAGATGAGCAATTTATATATCAAGACAGTAAGTAAAAGAGACAGAGGATCAAACCAAGTACCAAACTCCTCTTGAGTTTGAATATCACTTTATAGAGCAAATTTTTTCAAGTTGATCGACATACAACCAATATTTTGTGTACAAAGGAACGATCACTTCCTCTTTGCCCCAAGCCACACTTGGTCAAGCAAGGAAGTTTTACTTTCACTCGGATAACCCTCACAAAGGTACACTATTGAAATAATTGAATCACACTAGAAAAGGTTATCGAAAATTACACAAGTAAATGTACAAATCTTATTTGAAGAGTATTTTTCACACTAAAATCACTATAGATCTCATGTAGTCTCAATGTGCAAAGTTATTTTAATATTCTGACCATGCTCTATTTATAGGAGATCAAGAAAGTGCTTCATTAATACTTCCAACGGATAAAAAGTAGCTGAAGAGTCAACTAGCCGTTGGGAATATCGGACGTCCGGTGCTCCTGTTTTTGGCGTTTGACAGCAGGCAGTGAGTTTGAGAAATTTTATTCAATTCTATCGGACGTCCGGTATTGTCTTTGTGAGCGTCCGACAGCTTTCATCGAGTTGAAAGGATTCTATTGCTTGTGAGTAGAAGAGATGAGCAATTTATATATCAAGACAGTAAGTAAAAGAGACAGAGGATCAAACCAAGTACCAAACTCCTCTTGAGTTTGAATATCACTTTATAGAGCAAGTTTTTTCAAGTTGATCGACATACAACCAATATTTTGTGTACAAAGGAACGATCACTTCCTCTTTGCCCCAAGCCACACTTGGTCAAGCAAGGAAGTTTTACTTTCACTCGGATAACCCTCACAAAGGTACACTATTGAAATAATTGAATCACACTAGAAAAGGTTATCGAAAATTACACAACTAAATGTACAAATCTTATTTGAGGAGTATTTTTCACACTAAAATCACTATAGATCTCATGTAGTCTCAATGTGCAAAGTTATTTGAAGATTCTGACCATGCTCTATTTATAGGAGATCAAGAAAGTGCTTCATTAATGCTTCCAACGGATAAAAAGTAGCTGAAGAGTCAACTAGCCATTGGGAGTATCGGATCTCAGGTACTCCTGTTTTTTGCGTCCGACAGCAGGCAGTGAGTTTGAGAAATTTTATTCAATTCTATCGGACGTCCGGTATTGTCTTTGTAAGCGTCCGACAGCTTTCATCAAGTTTAAAGGATTCTATCGGACGTCCGGTACTTCGTCCGATAGCAGACAAAGAGTTTGAAAGATTCTATCGGACGTCCGATGCTTGCGTCCAATCGAGGTCAGTGAGATAGGGGGAATGTCTTATTTCCTTCGGACGTCCGGTGATGGAGTTCTTCATGCGTCCGAAGTTGCACAATGATTATCGGACATCCGATCCTGTCTTCACAAGCGTCCGACAGCATTCAGCAACTTTAGTTTTTTTCAATTGCACTTGATCTTTGAATCTGATTGGGTTCATAACTGAAAGTATATCTTGAAGATATATTAGTATCATCCATTTGTTTCGTAAACATCAAAACCTAGGAACTAAGATCAACATTCTTGCAATGATCGAAGACAATCCAAGAGGGAGTGAATTAGGTAGTTAAAAAATTGGCCAATTTGTGAGTAACTTTTTGTGTGCATGCCCTCTTTTTCTAAAAGACCACACAATGGAGCAATTGATGAGAAAGCACAAGTGCTTGTGAGTAGAAGAGATGAGCAATTTATATATCAAGACAGTAAGTAAAAGAGACAGAGGATCAAACCAAGTACCAAACTCCTCTTGAGTTTGAATATCACTTTATAGAGCAAGTTTTTTCAAGTTGATCGACATACAACCAATATTTTGTGTACAAAGGAACGATCACTTCCTCTTTGCCCCAAGCCACACTTGGTCAAGCAAGGAAGTTTTACTTTCACTCGGATAACCCTCACAAAGGTACACTATTGAAATAATTGAATCACACTAGAAAAGGTTATCGAAAATTACACAACTAAATGTACAAATCTTATTTGAGGAGTATTTTTCACACTAAAATCACTATAGATCTCATGTAGTCTCAATGTGCAAAGTTATTTGAAGATTCTGACCATGCTCTATTTATAGGAGATCAAGAAAGTGCTTCATTAATGCTTCCAACGGATAAAAAGTAGCTGAAGAGTCAACTAGCCATTGGGAGTATCGGATCTCAGGTACTCCTGTTTTTTGCATCCGACAGTAGGCAGTGAGTTTGAGAAATTTTCTTCAATTCTATCGGACGTCCGGTATTGTCTTTGTAAGCGTCCGACAGCTTTCATCAAGTTTAAAGGATTCTATCGGACGTCCGGTACTTCCGTCCGATAGCAGACAAAGAGTTTGAAAGATTCTATCGGACGTCCGATGCTTGCGTCCAATCGAGGTCAGTGAGATAGGGGGAATGTCTTATTTCCTTCGGACGTCCGGTGATGGAGTTCTTCATGCGTCCGAAGTTGCACAATGATTATCGGACATCCGATCCTGTCTTCACAAGCGTCCGACAGCATTCAGCAACTTTAGTTTTTTTCAATTGCACTTGATCTTTGAATCTGATTGGGTTCATAACTGAAAGTATATCTTGAAGATATATTAGTATCATCCATTTGTTTCGTAAACATCAAAACCTAGGAACTAAGATCAACATTCTTGCAATGATCGAAGACAATCCAAGAGGGAGTGAATTAGGTAGTTAAAAAATTGGCCAATTTGTGAGTAACTTTTTGTGTGCATGCCCTCTTTTTCTAAAAGACCACACAATGGAGCAATTGATGAGAAAGTACAAGTGCTTGTGAGTAGAAGAGATGAGCAATTTATATATCAAGACAGTAAGTAAAAGAGACAGAGGATCAAACCAAGTACCAAACTCCTCTTGAGTTTGAATATCACTTTATAGAGCAAGTTTTTTCAAGTTGATCGACATACAACCAATATTTTGTGTACAAAGGAACGATCACTTCCTCTTTGCCCCAAGCCACACTTGGTCAAGCAAGGAAGTTTTACTTTCACTCGGATAACCCTCACAAAGGTACACTATTGAAATAATTGAATCACACTAGAAAAGGTTATCGAAAATTACACAACTAAATGTACAAATCTTATTTGAGGAGTATTTTTCACACTAAAATCACTATAGATCTCATGTAGTCTCAATGTGCAAAGTTATTTGAAGATTCTGACCATGCTCTATTTATAGGAGATCAAGAAAGTGCTTCATTAATGCTTCCAACGGATAAAAAGTAGCTGAAGAGTCAACTAGCCATTGGGAGTATCGGATCTCAGGTACTCCTGTTTTTTGCATCCGACAGTAGGCAGTGAGTTTGAGAAATTTTCTTCAATTCTATCGGACGTCCGGTATTGTCTTTGTAAGCGTCCGACAGCTTTCATCAAGTTTAAAGGATTCTATTGGACGTCCGGTACTTCCGTCCGATAGCAGACAAAGAGTTTGAAAGATTCTATCGGACGTCCGATGCTTGCGTCCAATCGAGGTCAGTGAGATAGGGGGAATGTCTTATTTCCTTCGGACGTCCGGTGATGGAGTTCTTCATGCGTCCGAAGTTGCACAATGATTATCGGACATCCGATCCTGTCTTCACAAGCGTCCGACAGCATTCAGCAACTTTAGTTTTTTTCAATTGCACTTGATCTTTGAATCTGATTGGGTTCATAACTGAAAGTATATCTTGAAGATATATTAGTATCATCCATTTGTTTCGTAAACATCAAAACCTAGGAACTAAGATCAACATTCTTGCAATGATCGAAGACAATCCAAGAGGGAGTGAATTAGGTAGTTAAAAAATTGGCCAATTTGTGAGTAACTTTTTGTGTGCATGCCCTCTTTTTCTAAAAGACCACACAATGGAGCAATTGATGAGAAAGCACAAGTGCTTGTGAGTAGAAGAGATGAGCAATTTATATATCAAGACAGTAAGTAAAAGAGACAGAGGATCAAACCAAGTACCAAACTCCTCTTGAGTTTGAATATCACTTTATAGAGCAAGTTTTTTCAAGTTGATCAACATACAACCAATATTTTGTGTACAAAGGAACGATCACTTCCTCTTTGCCCCAAGCCACACTTGGTCAAGCAAGGAAGTTTTACTTTCACTCGGATAACCCTCACAAAGGTACACTATTGAAATAATTGAATCACACTAGAAAAGGTTATCGAAAATTACACAACTAAATGTACAAATCTTATTTGAGGAGTATTTTTCACACTAAAATCACTATAGATCTCATGTAGTCTCAATGTGCAAAGTTATTTGAAGATTCTGACCATGCTCTATTTATAGGAGATCAAGAAAGTGCTTCATTAATGCTTCCAACGGATAAAAAGTAGCTGAAGAGTCAACTAGCCATTGGGAGTATCGGATCTCAGGTACTCCTGTTTTTTGCATCCGACAGTAGGCAGTGAGTTTGAGAAATTTTCTTCAATTCTATCGGACGTCCGGTATTGTCTTTGTAAGCGTCCGACAGCTTTCATCAAGTTTAAAGGATTCTATCGGACGTCCGGTACTTCCGTCCGATAGCAGACAAAGAGTTTGAAAGATTCTATCGGACGTCCGATGCTTGCGTCCAATCGAGGTCAGTGAGATAGGGGGAATGTCTTATTTCCTTCGGACGTCCGGTGATGGAGTTCTTCATGCGTCCGAAGTTGCACAATGATTATCGGACATCCGATCCTGTCTTCACAAGCGTCCGACAGCATTCAGCAACTTTAGTTTTTTTCAATTGCACTTGATCGTTGAATCTGATTGGGTTCATAACTGAAAGTATATCTTGAAGATATATTAGTATCATCCATTTGTTTCGTAAACATCAAAACCTAGGAACTAAGATCAACATTCTTGCAATGATCGAAGACAATCCAAGAGGGAGTGAATTAGGTAGTTAAAAAATTGGCCAATTTGTGAGTAACTTTTTGTGTGCATGCCCTCTTTTTCTAAAAGACCACACAATGGAGCAATTGATGAGAAAGTACAAGTGCTTGTGAGTAGAAGAGATGAGCAATTTATATATCAAGACAGTAAGTAAAAGAGACAGAGGATCAAACCAAGTACCAAACTCCTCTTGAGTTTGAATATCACTTTATAGAGCAAATTTTTTCAAGTTGATCGACATACAACCAATATTTTGTGTACAAAGGAACGATCACTTCCTCTTTGCCCCAAGCCACACTTGGTCAAGCAAGGAAGTTTTACTTTCACTCGGATAACCCTCACAAAGGTACACTATTGAAATAATTGAATCACACTAGAAAAGGTTATCGAAAATTACACAAGTAAATGTACAAATCTTATTTGAAGAGTATTTTTCACACTAAAATCACTATAGATCTCATGTAGTCTCAATGTGCAAAGTTATTTTAATATTCTGACCATGCTCTATTTATAGGAGATCAAGAAAGTGCTTCATTAATACTTCCAACGGATAAAAAGTAGCTGAAGAGTCAACTAGCCGTTGGGAATATCGGACGTCCGGTGCTCCTGTTTTTGGCGTTTGACAGCAGGCAGTGAGTTTGAGAAATTTTATTCAATTCTATCGGACGTCCGGTATTGTCTTTGTGAGCGTCCGACAGCTTTCATCGAGTTGAAAGGATTCTATCGGACGTCCGGTACTTCATTCCGATACCAGACAAAGAGTTTGAAAGTTTCTATCGGACGTCTAATACTTGCATCCGATCGAGGTCAGTGAGATAGGGAAAATGTCTTATTTCCTTTGGACGTCCGGTGATGGAGTTCTTCATGCGTCCGAAATTGCGCAATGATTATCGGACGTCCGATCCTGTCTTCACAAGCGTCCGACAGCATTCAAAAACTTTTGTTTTTTCAATTGCACTTGATCTTTGAATCTGATTGGGTTGATAACTGAAAGTATATCTTGAAGTGATATTAGTATCATCCATTTGTTTCGTAAACATCAAAACATAGGAACTAAGATCAACATTCTTGTAATGATCGAAGACAATCTAAGAGGGAGTGAATTAGGTAATTAAAAAACAGGCCAAGTTGTGAGTAATTTTTGTGTGCATGCTCTCTTTTTCTAAAAGACCACACAATGGAGCAATTGATGAGAAAACACAAGTGCATGAGAGTAGAAGAGATGAGCAATTTTTATATCAAGACAGTAAGTAAAAGAGACTGTATCAAACCAAGCACCAAACTCCTCTTGAATTTGACTGTCATTTTATAGAGGAAGTTTCTTCAACTTGATCAATTTACAACCAATATTTTGTGTACAAAGGAACGATCATTTTCTCTTTGCCCCAAGCCATACTTGGTCAAGTAAGGAAGTTTTACTATCACTTGGATAACTCTCACAAAGGTACACCATTGAAATAATTAAATCACACTAGAAAAGGTTATCGAAAATTACACAACTAAGAGTACAAACCTTATTTAAAGAGTATTTTTCACACTAAAATCACTATAGATCTCATGTAGTCTCAATGTGCAAAGTTATTTGAATATTCTGACCACGCTCTATTTATAGGAGATCAAGAAAGTGCTTTATTAATAATTCCAACGGATAGAAAGTAGCTGAAGAGTCAACTATCCGTTGGGAGTATCGGACGTCCAGGTACAGTATTGAAATAATTGAATCACACTAGAAAAGGTTATCAAAAATTACACAACTAAATGTACAAATCTTATTTGAAGAGTATTTTTCACACTAAAATCACTATAGATCTCATGTAGTCTCAATGTGCAAAGTTATTTGAATATTCTGACCACGCTCTATTTGTAGGAGATCAAGAAAGTGCTTCATTAATACTTCCAACGGATAGAAAGTAGCTGAAGAGTCAACTATCCGTTGGGAGTATCGGACGTCCGGTACTCCTATTTTTTGCGTCCGACAGCAGGAAGTGAGTTTGAGAAATTTTCTTCAATTCTATCGGACGTCCGGTATTGTCTTTGTAAGCGTCCGACAGCTTTCATCGAGTTTAAAGGATTCTATCGGACGTCCGGTACTTCCGTCCGATAGCAGACAAAGAGTTTGAAAGATTCTATCGGACGTCCTATGCTTGCGTCCAATCGAGGTCAGTGAGATAGGGGGAATGTCTTATTTCCTTCGGACGTCCGGTGATGGAGTTCTTCATGCGTCCGAAGTTGCGCAATGATTATCGGACGTCCGATCCTGTCTTCACAAGCGTCCGACAGCATTCAGCAACTTTTGTTTTTTTCAATTGCACTTGATCTTTGAATCTGATTGGGTTCATAACTGAAAGTATATCTTGAAGATATATTAGTATCATCCATTTGTTTCGTAAACATCAAAACCTAGGAACTAAGATCAACATTCTTCCAATGATCGAAGACAATCCAAGAGGGAGTGAATTAGGTAGTTAAAAAATTGGCCAATTTGTGAGTAACTTTTTGTGTGCATGCCCTCTTTTTCTAAAAGACCACACAATGGAGCAATTGATGAGAAAGCACAAGTGCTTGTGAGTAGAAGAGATGAGCAATTTATATATCAAGACAGTAAGTAAAAGAGACAGAGGATCAAACCAAGTACCAAACTCCTCTTGAGTTTGAATATCACTTTATAGAGCAAGTTTTTTCAAGTTGATCAACATACAACCAATATTTTGTGTACAAAGGAACGATCACTTCCTCTTTGCCCCAAGCCACACTTGGTCAAGCAAGGAAGTTTTACTTTCACTCGGATAACCCTCACAAAGGTACACTATTGAAATAAATGAATCACACTAGAAAAGGTTATCGAAAATTACACAACTAAATGTACAAATCTTATTTGAAGAGTATTTTTCACACTAAAATCACTATAGATCTCATGTAGTCTCAATGCGCAAAGTTATTTTAATATTCTGACCATGCTCTATTTATAGGAGATCAAGAAAGTGCTTCATTAATACTTCCAACGGATAAAAAGTAGCTGAAGAGTCAACTAGCCGTTGGGAATATCGGACGTCCGGTGCTCCTGTTTTTGGCGTCTGACAGCAGGCAAGTGAGTTTGAGAAATTTTCTTCAATTCTATCGGACGTCCGGTATTGTCTCTGTGAGCGTCCGACAGCTTTCATCGAGTTGAAAGGATTCTAACGGACGTCCGGTACTTCCGTCCGATAGCAGACAAAGAGTTTGAAAGATTCTATCGGACGTCCAATACTTGCATCCGATCGAGGTCAGTGAGATAGGGGAAATGTCTTATTTCCTTTGGACGTCCGGTGATAGAGTTCTTCATGCGTCCGAAATTGCGCAATGATTATCGGACGTCCGATCCTGTCTTCACAAGCGTCCGACAGCATTCAGCAACTTTTGTTTTTTTCAATTGCACTTGATCTTTGAATCTGATTGGGTTCATAACTGAAAGTATATCTTGAAGATATATAAGTATCATCCATTTGTTTCGTAAACATCAAAACCTAGGAACTAAGATCAACATTCTTGCAATGATCGAAGACAATCCAAGAGGGAGTGAATTAGGTAGTTAAAAAATTGGCCAATTTGTGAGTAACTTTTTGTGTGGATGCCCTCTTTTTCTAAAAGACCACACAATGGAGCAATTGATGAGAAAGCACAAGTGCTTGTGAGTAGAAGAGATGAGCAATTTATATATCAAGACAGTAAGTAAAAGAGACAGAGGATCAAACCAAGTACCAAACTCCTCTTGAGTTTGAATATCACTTTATAGAGCAAGTTTTTTCAAGTTGATCAACATACAACCAATATTTTGTGTACAAAGGAACGATCACTTCCTCTTTGCCCCAAGCCACACTTGGTCAAGCAAGGAAGTTTTACTTTCACTCGGATAACCCTCACAAAGGTACACTATTGAAATAAATGAATCACACTAGAAAAGGTTATCGAAAATTACACAACTAAATGTACAAATCTTATTTGAGGAGTATTTTTCACACTAAAATCACTATAGATCTCATGTAGTCTCAATGTGCAAAGTTATTTGAAGATTCTGACCATGCTCTATTTATAGGAGATCAAGAAAGTGCTTCATTAATGCTTCCAACGGATAAAAAGTAGCTGAAGAGTCAACTAGCCATTGGGAGTATCGGATCTCAGGTACTCCTGTTTTTTGCATCCGACAGTAGGCAGTGAGTTTGAGAAATTTTCTTCAATTCTATCGGACGTCCGGTATTGTCTTTGTGAGCGTCCGACAGCTTTCATCGAGTTGAAAGGATTCTATCGGACGTCCAATACTTGCATCCGATCGAGGTCAGTGAGATAGGGAAAATGTCTTATTTCCTTTGGACGTCCGGTGATGGAGTTCTTCATGCGTCCGAAATTGCGCAATGATTATCGGACGTCCGATCCTGTCTTCACAAGCGTCCGACAGCATTCAACAACTTTTGTTTTTTCAATTGCACTTGATCTTTGAATCTGATTGGGTTGATAACTGAAAGTATATCTTGAAGTGATATTAGTATCATCCATTTGTTTCGTAAACATCAAAACCTAGGAACTAAGATCAACATTCTTGTAATGATCGAAGACAATCTAAGAGGGAGTGAATTAGGTAGTTAAAAAACTGGCCAAGTTGTGAGTAACTTTTTGTGTGCATGCTCTCTTTTTCTAAAAGACCACACAATGGAGCAATTGATGAGAAAACACAAGTGCTTGTGAGTAGAAGAGATGAGCAATTTATATATCAAGACAGTAAGTAAAAGAGACTGTATCAAACCAAGCACCAAACTCCTCTTGAATTTGACTGTCATTTTATAGAGGAAGTTTCTTCAACTTGATCAATTTACAACCAATATTTTGTGTACAAAGGAACGATCATTTTCTCTTTGCCCCAAGCCATACTTGGTCAAGTAAGGAAGTTTTACTATCACTTGGATAACTCTCCCAAAGGTACACCATTGAAATAATTAAATCACACTAGAAAAGGTTATCGAAAATTACACAACTAAGAGTACAAACCTTATTTAAACAGTATTTTTCACACTAAAATCACTATAGATCTCATGTAGTCTCAATGTGCAAAGTTATTTGAATATTCTGACCACGCTCTATTTATAGGAGATCAAGAAAGTGCTTCATTAATACTTCCAACGGATAGAAAGTAGCTGAAGAGTCAACTATCCGTTGGGAGTATCGGACGTCCGGTACTCCTGTTTTTTGCGTCCGACAGCAGGCAGTGAGTTTGAGAAATTTTCTTCAATTCTATCGGACGTCCGGTATTGTCTTTGTAAGCGTCCGACAGCTTTCATCGAGTTTAAAGGATTCTATCGGACGTCCGGTACTTCCGTCCGATAGCAGACAAAGAGTTTGAAAGATTCTATCGGACGTCCTATGCTTGCGTCCAATCGAGGTCAGTGAGATAGGGGGAATGTCTTATTTCCTTCGGACGTCCGGTGATGGAGTTCTTCATGCGTCCGAAGTTGCGCAATGATTATCGGACGTCCGATCCTGTCTTCACAAGCGTCCGACAGCATTCAGCAACTTTTGTTTTTTTCAATTGCACTTGATCTTTGAATCTGATTGGGTTCATAACTGAAAGTATATCTTGAAGATATATTAGTATCATCCATTTGTTTCGTAAACATCAAAACCTAGGAACTAAGATCAACATTCTTGCAATGATCGAAGACAATCCAAGAGGGAGTGAATTAGGTAGTTAAAAAATTGGCCAATTTGTGAGTAACTTTTTGTGTGCATGCCCTCTTTTTCTAAAAGACCACACAATGGAGCAATTGATGAGAAAGCACAAGTGCTTGTGAGTAGAAGAGATGAGCAATTTATATATCAAGACAGTAAGTAAAAGAGACAGAGGATCAAACCAAGTACCAAACTCCTCTTGAGTTTGAATATCACTTTATAGAGCAAGTTTTTTCAAGTTGATCAACATACAACCAATATTTTGTGTACAAAGGAACGATCACTTCCTCTTTGCCCCAAGCCACACTTGGTCAAGCAAGGAAGTTTTACTTTCACTCGGATAACCCTCACAAAGGTACACTATTGAAATAAATGAATCACACTAGAAAAGGTTATCGAAAATTACACAACTAAATGTACAAATCTTATTTGAGGAGTATTTTTCACACTAAAATCACTATAGATCTCATGTAGTCTCAATGTGCAAAGTTATTTGAAGATTCTGACCATGCTCTATTTATAGGAGATCAAGAAAGTGCTTCATTAATGCTTCCAACGGATAAAAAGTAGCTGAAGAGTCAACTAGCCATTGGGAGTATCGGATCTCAGGTACTCCTGTTTTTTGCATCCGACAGTAGGCAGTGAGTTTGAGAAATTTTCTTCAATTCTATCGGACGTCCGGTATTGTCTTTGTGGGCGTCCGACAGCTTTCATCGAGTTGAAAGGATTCTATCGGACGTCCAATACTTGCATCCGATCGAGGTCAGTGAGATAGGGAAAATGTCTTATTTCCTTTGGACGTCCGGTGATGGAGTTCTTCATGCGTCCGAAATTGCGCAATAATTATCGGACGTCCGATCCTGTCTTCACAAGCGTCCGACAGCATTCAACAACTTTTGTTTTTTCAATTGCACTTGATCTTTGAATCTGATTGGGTTGATAACTGAAAGTATATCTTGAAGTGATATTAGTATCATCCATTTATTTCGTAAACATCAAAACCTAGGAACTAAGATCAACATTCTTGTAATGATCGAAGACAATCTAAGAGGGAGTGAATTAGGTAGTTAAAAAACTGGCCAAGTTGTGAGTAACTTTTTGTGTGCATGCTCTCTTTTTCTAAAAGACCACACAATGGAGCAATTGATGAGAAAACACAAGTGCTTGTGAGTAGAAGAGATGAGCAATTTATATATCAAGACAGTAAGTAAAAGAGACTGTATCAAACCAAGCACCAAACTCCTCTTTAATTTGACTGTCATTTTATAGAGGAAGTTTCTTCAACTTGATCAATTTACAACCAATATTTTGTGTACAAAGGAACGATCATTTTCTCTTTGCCCCAAGCCATACTTGGTCAAGTAAGGAAGTTTTACTATCACTTGGATAACTCTCCCAAAGGTACACCATTGAAATAATTAAATCACACTAGAAAAGGTTATCGAAAATTACACAACTAAGAGTACAAACCTTATTTAAACAGTATTTTTCACACTAAAATCACTATAGATCTCATGTAGTCTCAATGTGCAAAGTTATTTGAATATTCTGACCACGCTCTATTTATAGGAGATCAAGAAAGTGCTTCATTAATACTTCCAACGGATAGAAAGTAGCTGAAGAGTCAACTATCCGTTGGGAGTATCGGACGTCCGGTACTCCTGTTTTTTGCGTCCGACAGCAGGCAGTGAGTTTGAGAAATTTTCTTCAATTCTATCGGACGTCCGGTATTGTCTTTGTAAGCGTCCGACAGCTTTCATCGAGTTTAAAGGATTCTATCGGACGTCCGGTACTTCCGTCCGATAGCAGACAAAGAGTTTGAAAGATTCTATCGGACGTCCTATGCTTGCGTCCAATCGAGGTCAGTGAGATAGGGGGAATGTCTTATTTCCTTCGGACGTCCGGTGATGGAGTTCTTCATGCGTCCGAAGTTGCGCAATGATTATCGGACGTCCGATCCTGTCTTCACAAGCGTCCGACAGCATTCAGCAACTTTTGTTTTTTTCAATTGCACTTGATCTTTGAATCTGATTGGGTTCATAACTGAAAGTATATCTTGAAGATATATTAGTATCATCCATTTGTTTCGTAAACATCAAAACCTAGGAACTAAGATCAACATTCTTGCAATGATCGAAGACAATCCAAGAGGGAGTGAATTAGGTAGTTAAAAAATTGGCCAATTTGTGAGTAACTTTTTGTGTGCATGCCCTCTTTTTCTAAAAGACCACACGATGGAGCAATTGATGAGAAAGTACAAGTGCTTGTGAGTAGAAGAGATGAGCAATTTATATATCAAGACAGTAAGTAAAAGAGACAGAGGATCAAACCAAGTACCAAACTCCTCTTGAGTTTGAATATCACTTTATAGAGCAAGTTTTTTCAAGTTGATCAACAAACAACCAATATTTTATGTACAAAGGAACGATCACTTCCTCTTTGCCCCAAGCCACACTTGGTCAAGCAAGGAACTTTTACTTTCACTCGGATAACCCTCACAAAGGTACACTATTGAAATAATTGAATCACACTAGAAAAGGTTATCGAAAATTACACAACTAAATGTACAAATCTTATTTGAAGAGTATTTTTCACACTAAAATCACTATAGATCTCATGTAGTTTCAATGTGCAAAGTTATTTGAATATTCTGACCACGCTCTATTTATAGGAGATCAAGAAAGTGCTTCATTAATACTTCCAACGGATAGAAAGTAGCTGAAGAGTCAACTATCCGTTGGGAGTATCGGACGTCCGGTACTCCTTGTTTTGCGTCTGACAGCAGGAAGTGAGTTTGAGAAATTTTCTTCAATTCTATCGGACGTCCGGTATTGTCTTTGTAAGCGTCCGATAGCTTTCATCGAGTTTAAAGGATTCTATCGGACGTCCGGTACTTCCGTCCGATAGCAGACAAAGAGTTTGAAAGATTCTATCGGACGTCCTATGCTTGCGTCCAATCAAGGTCAGTGAGATAGGGGGAATGTCTTATTTCCTTCGGACGTCCGGTGATGGAGTTCTTCATGCGTCCGAAGTTGCGCAATGATTATCGGACGTCCGATCCTGTCTTCAGAAGCGTCCGACAGCATTCAGCAACTTTTGTTTTTTTCAATTGCACTTGATCTTTGAATCTGATTGGGTTCATAACTGAAAGTATATCTTGAAGATATATTAGTATCATCCATTTGTTTCGTAAACATCAAAACCTAGGAACTAAGATCAACATTTTGTGAGTAACTTTTTGTGTGGATTCCCTCTTTTTCTAAAAGACCACACAATGGAGCAATTGATGAGAAAGCACAAGTGCTTGTGAGTAGAAGAGATGAGCAATTTATATATCAAGACAGTAAGTAAAAGAGACAGAGGATCAAACCAAGTACCAAACTCCTCTTGAGTTTGAATATCACTTTATAGAGCAAGTTTTTTCAAGTTGATCAACATACAACCAATATTTTGTGTACAAAGGAACGATCACTTCCTCTTTGCCCCAAGCCACACTTGGTCAAGCAAGGAAGTTTTACTTTCACTCGGATAACCCTCACAAAGGTACACTATTGAAATAAATGAATCACACTAGAAAAGGTTATCGAAAATTACACAACTAAATGTACAAATCTTATTTGAGGAGTATTTTTCACACTAAAATCACTATAGATCTCATGTAGTCTCAATGTGCAAAGTTATTTGAAGATTCTGACCATTCTCTATTTATAGGAGATCAAGAAAGTGCTTCATTAATGCTTCCAACGGATAGAAAGTAGCTGAAGAGTCAACTAGCCATTGGGAGTATCGGATCTCAGGTACTCCTGTTTTTTGCATCCGACAGTAGGCAGTGAGTTTGAGAAATTTTCTTCAATTCTATCGGACGTCCGGTATTGTCTTTGTGAGCGTCCGACAGCTTTCATCGAGTTGAAAGGATTCTATCGGACGTCCAATACTTGCATCCGATCGAGGTCAGTGAGATAGGGAAAATGTCTTATTTCCTTTGGACGTCCGGTGATGGAGTTCTTCATGCGTCCGAAATTGCGCAATGATTATCGGACGTCCGATCCTGTCTTCACAAGCGTCCGACAGCATTCAACAACTTTTGTTTTTTCAATTGCACTTGATCTTTGAATCTGATTGGGTTGATAACTGAAAGTATATCTTGAAGTGATATTAGTATCATCCATTTGTTTCGTAAACATCAAAACCTAGGAACTAAGATCAACATTCTTGTAATGATCGAAGACAATCTAAGAGGGAGTGAATTAGGTAGTTAAAAAACTGGCCAAGTTGTGAGTAACTTTTTGTGTGCATGCTCTCTTTTTCTAAAAGACCACACAATGGAGCAATTGATGAGAAAACACAAGTGCTTGTGAGTAGAAGAGATGAGCAATTTATATATCAAGACAGTAAGTAAAAGAGACTGTATCAAACCAAGCACCAAACTCCTCTTTAATTTGACTGTCATTTTATAGAGGAAGTTTCTTCAACTTGATCAATTTACAACCAATATTTTGTGTACAAAGGAACGATCATTTTCTCTTTGCCCCAAGCCATACTTGGTCAAGTAAGGAAGTTTTACTATCACTTGGATAACTCTCCCAAAGGTACACCATTGAAATAATTAAATCACACTAGAAAAGGTTATCGAAAATTACACAACTAAGAGTACAAACCTTATTTAAACAGTATTTTTCACACTAAAATCACTATAGATCTCATGTAGTCTCAATGTGCAAAGTTATTTGAATATTCTGACCACGCTCTATTTATAGGAGATCAAGAAAGTGCTTCATTAATACTTCCAACGGATAGAAAGTAGCTGAAGAGTCAACTATCCGTTGGGAGTATCGGACGTCCGGTACTCCTGTTTTTTGCGTCCGACAGCAGGCAGTGAGTTTGAGAAATTTTCTTCAATTCTATCGGACGTCCGGTATTGTCTTTGTAAGCGTCCGACAGCTTTCATCGAGTTTAAAGGATTCTATCGGACGTCCGGTACTTCCGTCCGATAGCAGACAAAGAGTTTGAAAGATTCTATCGGACGTCCTATGCTTGCGTCCAATCGAGGTCAGTGAGATAGGGGGAATGTCTTATTTCCTTCGGACGTCCGGTGATGGAGTTCTTCATGCGTCCGAAGTTGCGCAATGATTATCGGACGTCCGATCCTGTCTTCACAAGCGTCCGACAGCATTCAGCAACTTTTGTTTTTTTCAATTGCACTTGATCTTTGAATCTGATTGGGTTCATAACTGAAAGTATATCTTGAAGATATATTAGTATCATCCATTTGTTTCGTAAACATCAAAACCTAGGAACTAAGATCAACATTCTTGCAATGATCGAAGACAATCCAAGAGGGAGTGAATTAGGTAGTTAAAAAATTGGCCAATTTGTGAGTAACTTTTTGTGTGCATGCCCTCTTTTTCTAAAAGACCACACGATGGAGCAATTGATGAGAAAGTACAAGTGCTTGTGAGTAGAAGAGATGAGCAATTTATATATCAAGACAGTAAGTAAAAGAGACAGAGGATCAAACCAAGTACCAAACTCCTCTTGAGTTTGAATATCACTTTATAGAGCAAGTTTTTTCAAGTTGATCAACAAACAACCAATATTTTATGTACAAAGGAACGATCACTTCCTCTTTGCCCCAAGCCACACTTGGTCAAGCAAGGAACTTTTACTTTCACTCGGATAACCCTCACAAAGGTACACTATTGAAATAATTGAATCACACTAGAAAAGGTTATCGAAAATTACACAACTAAATGTACAAATCTTATTTGAAGAGTATTTTTCACACTAAAATCACTATAGATCTCATGTAGTTTCAATGTGCAAAGTTATTTGAATATTCTGACCACGCTCTATTTATAGGAGATCAAGAAAGTGCTTCATTAATACTTCCAACGGATAGAAAGTAGCTGAAGAGTCAACTATCCGTTGGGAGTATCGGACGTCCGGTACTCCTTGTTTTGCGTCTGACAGCAGGAAGTGAGTTTGAGAAATTTTCTTCAATTCTATCGGACGTCCGGTATTGTCTTTGTAAGCGTCCGATAGCTTTCATCGAGTTTAAAGGATTCTATCGGACGTCCGGTACTTCCGTCCGATAGCAGACAAAGAGTTTGAAAGATTCTATCGGACGTCCTATGCTTGCGTCCAATCAAGGTCAGTGAGATAGGGGGAATGTCTTATTTCCTTCGGACGTCCGGTGATGGAGTTCTTCATGCGTCCGAAGTTGCGCAATGATTATCGGACGTCCGATCCTGTCTTCAGAAGCGTCCGACAGCATTCAGCAACTTTTGTTTTTTTCAATTGCACTTGATCTTTGAATCTGATTGGGTTCATAACTGAAAGTATATCTTGAAGATATATTAGTATCATCCATTTGTTTCGTAAACATCAAAACCTAGGAACTAAGATCAACATTTTGTGAGTAACTTTTTGTGTGGATTCCCTCTTTTTCTAAAAGACCACACAATGGAGCAATTGATGAGAAAGCACAAGTGCTTGTGAGTAGAAGAGATGAGCAATTTATATATCAAGACAGTAAGTAAAAGAGACAGAGGATCAAACCAAGTACCAAACTCCTCTTGAGTTTGAATATCACTTTATAGAGCAAGTTTTTTCAAGTTGATCAACATACAACCAATATTTTGTGTACAAAGGAACGATCACTTCCTCTTTGCCCCAAGCCACACTTGGTCAAGCAAGGAAGTTTTACTTTCACTCGGATAACCCTCACAAAGGTACACTATTGAAATAAATGAATCACACTAGAAAAGGTTATCGAAAATTACACAACTAAATGTACAAATCTTATTTGAGGAGTATTTTTCACACTAAAATCACTATAGATCTCATGTAGTCTCAATGTGCAAAGTTATTTGAAGATTCTGACCATGCTCTATTTATAGGAGATCAAGAAAGTGCTTCATTAATGCTTCCAACGGATAAAAAGTAGCTGAAGAGTCAACTAGCCATTGGGAGTATCGGATCTCAGGTACTCCTGTTTTTTGCATCCGACAGTAGGCAGTGAGTTTGAGAAATTTTCTTCAATTCTATCGGACGTCCGGTATTGTCTTTGTGAGCGTCCGACAGCTTTCATCGAGTTGAAAGGATTCTATCGGACGTCCAATACTTGCATCCGATCGAGGTCAGTGAGATAGGGGAAATGTCTTATTTCCTTTGGACGTCCGGTGATGGAGTTCTTCATGCGTCCGAAATTGCGCAATGATTATCGGACGTCCGATCCTGTCTTCACAAGCGTCCGACAGCATTCAACAACTTTTGTTTTTTCAATTGCACTTGATCTTTGAATCTGATTGGGTTGATAACTGAAAGTATATCTTGAAGTGATATTAGTATCATCCATTTGTTTCGTAAACATCAAAATCTAGGAACTAAGATCAACATTCTTGTAATGATCGAAGACAATCTAAGAGGGAGTGAATTAGGTAGTTAAAAAATTGGCCAAGTTGTGAGTAACTTTTTGTGTGCATGCTCTCTTTTTCTAAAAGACCACACAATGGAGCAATTGATGAGAAAACACAAGTGCTTGTGAGTAGAAGAGATGAGCAATTTATATATCAAGACAGTAAGTAAAAGAGACTGTATCAAACCAAGCACCAAACTCCTCTTGAATTTGACTGTCATTTTATAGAGGAAGTTTCTTCAACTTGATCAATTTACAACCAATATTTTGTGTACAAAGGAACGATCATTTTCTCTTTGCCCCAAGCCATACTTGGTCAAGTAAGGAAGTTTTACTATCACTTGGATAACTCTCCCAAAGGTACACCATTGAAATAATTAAATCACACTAGAAAAGGTTATCGAAAATTACACAACTAAGAGTACAAACCTTATTTAAACAGTATTTTTCACACTAAAATCACTATAGATCTCATGTAGTCTCAATGTGCAAAGTTATTTGAATATTCTGACCACGCTCTATTTATAGGAGATCAAGAAAGTGCTTCATTAATACTTCCAACGGATAGAAAGTAGCTGAAGAGTCAACTATCCGTTGGGAGTATCGGACGTCCGGTACTCCTGTTTTTTGCGTCCGACAGCAGGCAGTGAGTTTGAGAAATTTTCTTCAATTCTATCGGACGTCCGGTATTGTCTTTGTAAGCGTCCGACAGCTTTCATCGAGTTTAAAGGATTCTATCGGACGTGCGGTACTTCCGTCCGATAGCAGACAAAGAGTTTGAAAGATTCTATCGGACGTCCGATGCTTGCGTCCAATCGAGGTCAGTGAGATAGGGGGAATGTCTTATTTCCTTCAGACGTCCGGTGATGGAGTTCTTCATGCGTCCGAAGTTGCGCAATGATTATCGGACGTCCGATCCTGTCTTCACAAGCGTCCGACAGCATTCAACAACTTTTGTTTTTTTCAATTGCACTTGATCTTTGAATCTGATTGGGTTCATAACTGAAAGTATATCTTGAAGATATATTAGTATCATCCATTTGTTTCGTAAACATCAAAACCTAGGAACTAAGATCAACATTCTTGCAATGATCGAAGACAATCCAAGAGGGAGTGAATTAGGTAGTTAAAAAATTGGCCAATTTGTGAGTAACTTTTTGTGTGCATGCCCTCTTTTTCTAAAAGACCACACAATGGAGCAATTGATGAGAAAGCACAAGTGCTTGTGAGTAGAAGAGATGAGCAATTTATATATCAAGACAGTAAGTAAAAGAGACAGAGGATCAAACCAAGTACCAAACTCCTCTTGAGTTTGAATATCACTTTATAGAGCAAGTTTTTTCAAGTTGATCAACATACAACCAATATTTTGTGTACAAAGGAACGATCACTTCCTCTTTGCCCCAAGCCACACTTGGTCAAGCAAGGAAGTTTTACTTTCACTCGGATAACCCTCACAAAGGTACACTATTGAAATAAATGAATCACACTAGAAAAGGTTATCGAAAATTACACAACTAAATGTACAAATCTTATTTGAGGAGTATTTTTCACACTAAAATCACTATAGATCTCATGTAGTCTCAATGTGCAAAGTTATTTGAAGATTCTGACCATGCTCTATTTATAGGAGATCAAGAAAGTGCTTCATTAATGCTTCCAACGGATAAAAAGTAGCTGAAGAGTCAACTAGCCATTGGGAGTATCGGATCTCAGGTACTCCTGTTTTTTGCATCCGACAGTAGGCAGTGAGTTTGAGAAATTTTCTTCAATTCTATCGGACGTCCGGTATTGTCTTTGTGAGCGTCCGACAGCTTTCATCGAGTTGAAAGGATTCTATCGGACGTCCAATACTTGCATCCGATCGAGGTCAGTGAGATAGGGAAAATGTCTTATTTCCTTTGGACGTCCGGTGATGGAGTTCTTCATGCGTCCGAAATTGCGCAATGATTATCGGACGTCCGATCCTGTCTTCACAAGCGTCCGACAGCATTCAACAACTTTTGTTTTTTCAATTGCACTTGATCTTTGAATCTGATTGGGTTGATAACTGAAAGTATATCTTGAAGTGATATTAGTATCATCCATTTGTTTCGTAAACATCAAAATCTAGGAACTAAGATCAACATTCTTGTAATGATCGAAGACAATCTAAGAGGGAGTGAATTAGGTAGTTAAAAAATTGGCCAAGTTGTGAGTAACTTTTTGTGTGCATGCTCTCTTTTTCTAAAAGACCACACAATGGAGCAATTGATGAGAAAACACAAGTGCTTGTGAGTAGAAGAGATGAGCAATTTATATATCAAGACAGTAAGTAAAAGAGACTGTATCAAACCAAGCACCAAACTCCTCTTGAATTTGACTGTCATTTTATAGAGGAAGTTTCTTCAACTTGATCAATTTACAACCAATATTTTGTGTACAAAGGAACGATCATTTTCTCTTTGCCCCAAGCCATACTTGGTCAAGTAAGGAAGTTTTACTATCACTTGGATAACTCTCCCAAAGGTACACCATTGAAATAATTAAATCACACTAGAAAAGGTTATCGAAAATTACACAACTAAGAGTACAAACCTTATTTAAACAGTATTTTTCACACTAAAATCACTATAGATCTCATGTAGTCTCAATGTGCAAAGTTATTTGAATATTCTGACCACGCTCTATTTATAGGAGATCAAGAAAGTGCTTCATTAATACTTCCAACGGATAGAAAGTAGCTGAAGAGTCAACTATCCGTTGGGAGTATCGGACGTCCGGTACTCCTGTTTTTTGCGTCCGACAGCAGGCAGTGAGTTTGAGAAATTTTCTTCAATTCTATCGGACGTCCGGTATTGTCTTTGTAAGCGTCCGACAGCTTTCATCGAGTTTAAAGGATTCTATCGGACGTGCGGTACTTCCGTCCGATAGCAGACAAAGAGTTTGAAAGATTCTATCGGACGTCCGATGCTTGCGTCCAATCGAGGTCAGTGAGATAGGGGGAATGTCTTATTTCCTTCGGACGTCCGGTGATGGAGTTCTTCATGCGTCCGAAGTTGCGCAATGATTATCGGACGTCCGATCCTGTCTTCACAAGCGTCCGACAGCATTCAGCAACTTTTGTTTTTTTCAATTGCACTTGATCTTTGAATCTGATTGGGTTCATAACTGAAAGTATATCTTGAAGATATATTAGTATCATCCATTTGTTTCGTAAACATCAAAACCTAGGAACTAAGATCAACATTCTTGCAATGATCGAAGACAATCCAAGAGGGAGTGAATTAGGTAGTTAAAAAATTGGCCAATTTGTGAGTAACTTTTTGTGTGCATGCCCTCTTTTTCTAAAAGACCACACAATGGAGCAATTGATGAGAAAGCACAAGTGCTTGTGAGTAGAAGAGATGAGCAATTTATATATCAAGACAGTAAGTAAAAGAGACAGAGGATCAAACCAAGTACCAAACTCCTCTTGAGTTTGAATATCACTTTATAGAGCAAGTTTTTTCAAGTTGATCAACATACAACCAATATGTACAAAGGAACGATCACTTCCTCTTTGCCCCAAGCCACACTTGGTGTTTTACTTTCACTCGGATAACCCTCACAAAGGTACACTATTGAAATTGAATCACACTAGAAAAGGTTATCGAAAATTACACAACTAAATGTACAAATCTTATTTGGAGTATTTTTCACACTAAAATCACTATAGATCTCATGTAGTCTCTGCAAAGTTATTTATTCTGACCATGCTCTATTTATAGGAGATCAAGAAAGTGCTTCATTAATACTTCCAACGGATAAAAAGTAGCTGAAGAGTCAACTATCCGTTGGGATATCGGACGTCCGGTACTCCTGTTTTTTGCGTCAGTGAGTTTGAGAAATTTTCTTCAATTCTATCGGACGTCCGGTATTGTCTTTGTGGGCGTCCGACAGCTTTCATCGAGTTTAAAGGATTCTATCGGACGTCCGGTACTTCCGTCCGATAGCAGACAAAGAGTTTGAAAGATTCTATCGGACGTCCGATGCTTGCGTCCAATCGAGGTCAGTGAGATAGGGGGAATGTCTTATTTCCTTCGGACGTCCGGTGATGGAGAGCGTCCGAAGTTGCGCAATGATTATCGGACGTCCGATCCTGTCTTCACAAGCGTCCGACAGCATTCAACAACTTTTGTTTTTTTCAATTGCACTTGATCTTTGAATCTGATTGGGTTCATAACTGAAAGTATATCTTGAAGATATATTAGTATCATCCATTTGTTTCGTAAACATCAAAACCTAGGAACTAAGATCAACATTCTTGCAATGATCGAAGACAATCCAAGAGGGAGTGAATTAGGTAGTTAAAAAATTGGCCAATTTGTGAGTAACTTTTTGTGTGCATGCCCTCTTTTTCTAAAAGACCACACAATGGAGCAATTGATGAGAAAGCACAAGTGCTTGTGAGTAGAAGAGATGAGCAATTTATATATCAAGACAGTAAGTAAAAGAGACAGAGGATCAAACCAAGTACCAAACTCCTCTTGAGTTTGAATATCACTTTATAGAGCAAGTTTTTTCAAGTTGATCAACATACAACCAATATTTTGTGTACAAAGGAACGATCACTTCCTCTTTGCCCCAAGCCACACTTGGTCAAGCAAGGAAGTTTTACTTTCACTCGGATAACCCTCACAAAGGTACACTATTGAAATAAATGAATCACACTAGAAAAGGTTATCGAAAATTACACAACTAAATGTACAAATCTTATTTGAGGAGTATTTTTCACACTAAAATCACTATAGATCTCATGTAGTCTCAATGTGCAAAGTTATTTGAAGATTCTGACCATGCTCTATTTATAGGAGATCAAGAAAGTGCTTCATTAATGCTTCCAACGGATAAAAAGTAGCTGAAGAGTCAACTAGCCATTGGGAGTATCGGATCTCAGGTACTCCTGTTTTTTGCATCCGACAGTAGGCAGTGAGTTTGAGAAATTTTCTTCAATTCTATCGGACGTCCGGTATTGTCTTTGTGAGCGTCCGACAGCTTTCATCGAGTTGAAAGGATTCTATCGGACGTCCAATACTTGCATCCGATCGAGGTCAGTGAGATAGGGAAAATGTCTTATTTCCTTTGGACGTCCGGTGATGGAGTTCTTCATGCGTCCGAAATTGCGCAATGATTATCGGACGTCCGATCCTGTCTTCACAAGCGTCCGACAGCATTCAACAACTTTTGTTTTTTCAATTGCACTTGATCTTTGAATCTGATTGGGTTGATAACTGAAAGTATATCTTGAAGTGATATTAGTATCATCCATTTGTTTCGTAAACATCAAAATCTAGGAACTAAGATCAACATTCTTGTAATGATCGAAGACAATCTAAGAGGGAGTGAATTAGGTAGTTAAAAAATTGGCCAAGTTGTGAGTAACTTTTTGTGTGCATGCTCTCTTTTTCTAAAAGACCACACAATGGAGCAATTGATGAGAAAACACAAGTGCTTGTGAGTAGAAGAGATGAGCAATTTATATATCAAGACAGTAAGTAAAAGAGACTGTATCAAACCAAGCACCAAACTCCTCTTGAATTTGACTGTCATTTTATAGAGGAAGTTTCTTCAACTTGATCAATTTACAACCAATATTTTGTGTACAAAGGAACGATCATTTTCTCTTTGCCCCAAGCCATACTTGGTCAAGTAAGGAAGTTTTACTATCACTTGGATAACTCTCCCAAAGGTACACCATTGAAATAATTAAATCACACTAGAAAAGGTTATCGAAAATTACACAACTAAGAGTACAAACCTTATTTAAACAGTATTTTTCACACTAAAATCACTATAGATCTCATGTAGTCTCAATGTGCAAAGTTATTTGAATATTCTGACCACGCTCTATTTATAGGAGATCAAGAAAGTGCTTCATTAATACTTCCAACGGATAGAAAGTAGCTGAAGAGTCAACTATCCGTTGGGAGTATCGGACGTCCGGTACTCCTGTTTTTTGCGTCCGACAGCAGGCAGTGAGTTTGAGAAATTTTCTTCAATTCTATCGGACGTCCGGTATTGTCTTTGTAAGCGTCCGACAGCTTTCATCGAGTTTAAAGGATTCTATCGGACGTCCGGTACTTCCGTCCGATAGCAGACAAAGAGTTTGAAAGATTCTATCGGACGTCCTATGCTTGCGTCCAATCGAGGTCAGTGAGATAGGGGGAATGTCTTATTTCCTTCGGACGTCCGGTGATGGAGTTCTTCATGCGTCCGAAGTTGCGCAATGATTATCGGACGTCCGATCCTGTCTTCACAAGCGTCCGACAGCATTCAGCAACTTTTGTTTTTTTCAATTGCACTTGATCTTTGAATCTGATTGGGTTCATAACTGAAAGTATATCTTGAAGATATATTAGTATCATCCATTTGTTTCGTAAACATCAAAACCTAGGAACTAAGATCAACATTCTTGCAATGATCGAAGACAATCCAAGAGGGAGTGAATTAGGTAGTTAAAAAATTGGCCAATTTGTGAGTAACTTTTTGTGTGCATGCCCTCTTTTTCTAAAAGACCACACAATGGAGCAATTGATGAGAAAGCACAAGTGCTTGTGAGTAGAAGAGATGAGCAATTTATATATCAAGACAGTAAGTAAAAGAGACAGAGGATCAAACCAAGTACCAAACTCCTCTTGAGTTTGAATATCACTTTATAGAGCAAGTTTTTTCAAGTTGATCAACATACAACCAATATTTTGTGTACAAAGGAACGATCACTTCCTCTTTGCCCCAAGCCACACTTGGTCAAGCAAGGAAGTTTTACTTTCACTCGGATAACCCTCACAAAGGTACACTATTGAAATAAATGAATCACACTAGAAAAGGTTATCGAAAATTACACAACTAAATGTACAAATCTTATTTGAGGAGTATTTTTCACACTAAAATCACTATAGATCTCATGTAGTCTCAATGTGCAAAGTTATTTGAAGATTCTGACCATGCTCTATTTATAGGAGATCAAGAAAGTGCTTCATTAATGCTTCCAACGGATAAAAAGTAGCTGAAGAGTCAACTAGCCATTGGGAGTATCGGATCTCAGGTACTCCTGTTTTTTGCATCCGACAGTAGGCAGTGAGTTTGAGAAATTTTCTTCAATTCTATCGGACGTCCGGTATTGTCTTTGTGGGCGTCCGACAGCTTTCATCGAGTTGAAAGGATTCTATCGGACGTCCAATACTTGCATCCGATCGAGGTCAGTGAGATAGGGAAAATGTCTTATTTCCTTTGGACGTCCGGTGATGGAGTTCTTCATGCGTCCGAAATTGCGCAATGATTATCGGACGTCCGATCCTGTCTTCACAAGCGTCCGACAGCATTCAACAACTTTTGTTTTTTCAATTGCACTTGATCTTTGAATCTGATTGGGTTGATAACTGAAAGTATATCTTGAAGTGATATTAGTATCATCCATTTGTTTCGTAAACATCAAAACCTAGGAACTAAGATCAACATTCTTGTAATGATCGAAGACAATCTAAGAGGGAGTGAATTAGGTAGTTAAAAAACTGGCCAAGTTGTGAGTAACTTTTTGTGTGCATGCTCTCTTTTTCTAAAAGACCACACAATGGAGCAATTGATGAGAAAACACAAGTGCTTGTGAGTAGAAGAGATGAGCAATTTATATATCAAGACAGTAAGTAAAAGAGACTGTATCAAACCAAGCACCAAACTCCTCTTTAATTTGACTGTCATTTTATAGAGGAAGTTTCTTCAACTTGATCAATTTACAACCAATATTTTGTGTACAAAGGAACGATCATTTTCTCTTTGCCCCAAGCCATACTTGGTCAAGTAAGGAAGTTTTACTATCACTTGGATAACTCTCCCAAAGGTACACCATTGAAATAATTAAATCACACTAGAAAAGGTTATCGAAAATTACACAACTAAGAGTACAAACCTTATTTAAACAGTATTTTTCACACTAAAATCACTATAGATCTCATGTAGTCTCAATGTGCAAAGTTATTTGAATATTCTGACCACGCTCTATTTATAGGAGATCAAGAAAGTGCTTCATTAATACTTCCAACGGATAGAAAGTAGCTGAAGAGTCAACTATCCGTTGGGAGTATCGGACGTCCGGTACTCCTGTTTTTTGCGTCCGACAGCAGGCAGTGAGTTTGAGAAATTTTCTTCAATTCTATCGGACGTCCGGTATTGTCTTTGTAAGCGTCCGACAGCTTTCATCGAGTTTAAAGGATTCTATCGGACGTCCGGTACTTCCGTCCGATAGCAGACAAAGAGTTTGAAAGATTCTATCGGACGTCCTATGCTTGCGTCCAATCGAGGTCAGTGAGATAGGGGGAATGTCTTATTTCCTTCGGACGTCCGGTGATGGAGTTCTTCATGCGTCCGAAGTTGCGCAATGATTATCGGACGTCCGATCCTGTCTTCACAAGCGTCCGACAGCATTCAGCAACTTTTGTTTTTTTCAATTGCACTTGATCTTTGAATCTGATTGGGTTCATAACTGAAAGTATATCTTGAAGATATATTAGTATCATCCATTTGTTTCGTAAACATCAAAACCTAGGAACTAAGATCAACATTCTTGCAATGATCGAAGACAATCCAAGAGGGAGTGAATTAGGTAGTTAAAAAATTGGCCAATTTGTGAGTAACTTTTTGTGTGCATGCCCTCTTTTTCTAAAAGACCACACGATGGAGCAATTGATGAGAAAGTACAAGTGCTTGTGAGTAGAAGAGATGAGCAATTTATATATCAAGACAGTAAGTAAAAGAGACAGAGGATCAAACCAAGTACCAAACTCCTCTTGAGTTTGAATATCACTTTATAGAGCAAGTTTTTTCAAGTTGATCAACAAACAACCAATATTTTATGTACAAAGGAACGATCACTTCCTCTTTGCCCCAAGCCACACTTGGTCAAGCAAGGAACTTTTACTTTCACTCGGATAACCCTCACAAAGGTACACTATTGAAATAATTGAATCACACTAGAAAAGGTTATCGAAAATTACACAACTAAATGTACAAATCTTATTTGAAGAGTATTTTTCACACTAAAATCACTATAGATCTCATGTAGTTTCAATGTGCAAAGTTATTTGAATATTCTGACCACGCTCTATTTATAGGAGATCAAGAAAGTGCTTCATTAATACTTCCAACGGATAGAAAGTAGCTGAAGAGTCAACTATCCGTTGGGAGTATCGGACGTCCGGTACTCCTTGTTTTGCGTCTGACAGCAGGAAGTGAGTTTGAGAAATTTTCTTCAATTCTATCGGACGTCCGGTATTGTCTTTGTAAGCGTCCGATAGCTTTCATCGAGTTTAAAGGATTCTATCGGACGTCCGGTACTTCCGTCCGATAGCAGACAAAGAGTTTGAAAGATTCTATCGGACGTCCTATGCTTGCGAGGTCAGTGAGATAGGGGGAATGTCTTATTTCCTTCGGACGTCCGGTGATGGAGTTCTTCATGCGTCCGAAGTTGCGCAATGATTATCGGACGTCCGATCCTGTCTTCAGAAGCGTCCGACAGCATTCAGCAACTTTTGTTTTTTTCAATTGCACTTGATCTTTGAATCTGATTGGGTTCATAACTGAAAGTATATCTTGAAGATATATTAGTATCATCCATTTGTTTCGTAAACATCAAAACCTAGGAACTAAGATCAACAGATTCCCTCTTTTTCTAAAAGACCACACAATGGAGCAATTGATGAGAAAGCACAAGTGCTTGTGAGTAGAAGAGATGAGCAATTTATATATCAAGACAGTAAGTAAAAGAGACAGAGGATCAAACCAAGTACCAAACTCCTCTTGAGTTTGAATATCACTTTATAGAGCAAGTTTTTTCAAGTTGATCAACATACAACCAATATTTTGTGTACAAAGGAACGATCACTTCCTCTTTGCCCCAAGCCACACTTGGTCAAGCAAGGAAGTTTTACTTTCACTCGGATAACCCTCACAAAGGTACACTATTGAAATAAATGAATCACACTAGAAAAGGTTATCGAAAATTACACAACTAAATGTACAAATCTTATTTGAGGAGTATTTTTCACACTAAAATCACTATAGATCTCATGTAGTCTCAATGTGCAAAGTTATTTGAAGATTCTGACCATGCTCTATTTATAGGAGATCAAGAAAGTGCTTCATTAATGCTTCCAACGGATAAAAAGTAGCTGAAGAGTCAACTAGCCATTGGGAGTATCGGATCTCAGGTACTCCTGTTTTTTGCATCCGACAGTAGGCAGTGAGTTTGAGAAATTTTCTTCAATTCTATCGGACGTCCGGTATTGTCTTTGTGAGCGTCCGACAGCTTTCATCGAGTTGAAAGGATTCTATCGGACGTCCAATACTTGCATCCGATCGAGGTCAGTGAGATAGGGGAAATGTCTTATTTCCTTTGGACGTCCGGTGATGGAGTTCTTCATGCGTCCGAAATTGCGCAATGATTATCGGACGTCCGATCCTGTCTTCACAAGCGTCCGACAGCATTCAACAACTTTTGTTTTTTCAATTGCACTTGATCTTTGAATCTGATTGGGTTGATAACTGAAAGTATATCTTGAAGTGATATTAGTATCATCCATTTGTTTCGTAAACATCAAAACCTAGGAACTAAGATCAACATTCTTGTAATGATCGAAGACAATCTAAGAGGGAGTGAATTAGGTAGTTAAAAAATTGGCCAAGTTGTGAGTAACTTTTTGTGTGCATGCTCTCTTTTTCTAAAAGACCACACAATGGAGCAATTGATGAGAAAACACAAGTGCTTGTGAGTAGAAGAGATGAGCAATTTATATATCAAGACAGTAAGTAAAAGAGACTGTATCAAACCAAGCACCAAACTCCTCTTGAATTTGACTGTCATTTTATAGAGGAAGTTTCTTCAACTTGATCAATTTACAACCAATATTTTGTGTACAAAGGAACGATCATTTTCTCTTTGCCCCAAGCCATACTTGGTCAAGTAAGGAAGTTTTACTATCACTTGGATAACTCTCCCAAAGGTACACCATTGAAATAATTAAATCACACTAGAAAAGGTTATCGAAAATTACACAACTAAGAGTACAAACCTTATTTAAACAGTATTTTTCACACTAAAATCACTATAGATCTCATGTAGTCTCAATGTGCAAAGTTATTTGAATATTCTGACCACGCTCTATTTATAGGAGATCAAGAAAGTGCTTCATTAATACTTCCAACGGATAGAAAGTAGCTGAAGAGTCAACTATCCGTTGGGAGTATCGGACGTCCGGTACTCCTGTTTTTTGCGTCCGACAGCAGGCAGTGAGTTTGAGAAATTTTCTTCAATTCTATCGGACGTCCGGTATTGTCTTTGTAAGCGTCCGACAGCTTTCATCGAGTTTAAAGGATTCTATCGGACGTGCGGTACTTCCGTCCGATAGCAGACAAAGAGTTTGAAAGATTCTATCGGACGTCCGATGCTTGCGTCCAATCGAGGTCAGTGAGATAGGGGGAATGTCTTATTTCCTTCAGACGTCCGGTGATGGAGTTCTTCATGCGTCCGAAGTTGCGCAATGATTATCGGACGTCCGATCCTGTCTTCACAAGCGTCCGACAGCATTCAACAACTTTTGTTTTTTTCAATTGCACTTGATCTTTGAATCTGATTGGGTTCATAACTGAAAGTATATCTTGAAGATATATTAGTATCATCCATTTGTTTCGTAAACATCAAAACCTAGGAACTAAGATCAACATTCTTGCAATGATCGAAGACAATCCAAGAGGGAGTGAATTAGGTAGTTAAAAAATTGGCCAATTTGTGAGTAACTTTTTGTGTGCATGCCCTCTTTTTCTAAAAGACCACACAATGGAGCAATTGATGAGAAAGCACAAGTGCTTGTGAGTAGAAGAGATGAGCAATTTATATATCAAGACAGTAAGTAAAAGAGACAGAGGATCAAACCAAGTACCAAACTCCTCTTGAGTTTGAATATCACTTTATAGAGCAAGTTTTTTCAAGTTGATCAACATACAACCAATATTTTGTGTACAAAGGAACGATCACTTCCTCTTTGCCCCAAGCCACACTTGGTCAAGCAAGGAAGTTTTACTTTCACTCGGATAACCCTCACAAAGGTACACTATTGAAATAAATGAATCACACTAGAAAAGGTTATCGAAAATTACACAACTAAATGTACAAATCTTATTTGAGGAGTATTTTTCACACTAAAATCACTATAGATCTCATGTAGTCTCAATGTGCAAAGTTATTTGAAGATTCTGACCATGCTCTATTTATAGGAGATCAAGAAAGTGCTTCATTAATGCTTCCAACGGATAAAAAGTAGCTGAAGAGTCAACTAGCCATTGGGAGTATCGGATCTCAGGTACTCCTGTTTTTTGCATCCGACAGTAGGCAGTGAGTTTGAGAAATTTTCTTCAATTCTATCGGACGTCCGGTATTGTCTTTGTGAGCGTCCGACAGCTTTCATCGAGTTGAAAGGATTCTATCGGACGTCCAATACTTGCATCCGATCGAGGTCAGTGAGATAGGGAAAATGTCTTATTTCCTTTGGACGTCCGGTGATGGAGTTCTTCATGCGTCCGAAATTGCGCAATGATTATCGGACGTCCGATCCTGTCTTCACAAGCGTCCGACAGCATTCAACAACTTTTGTTTTTTCAATTGCACTTGATCTTTGAATCTGATTGGGTTGATAACTGAAAGTATATCTTGAAGTGATATTAGTATCATCCATTTGTTTCGTAAACATCAAAACCTAGGAACTAAGATCAACATTCTTGTAATGATCGAAGACAATCTAAGAGGGAGTGAATTAGGTAGTTAAAAAACTGGCCAAGTTGTGAGTAACTTTTTGTGTGCATGCTCTCTTTTTCTAAAAGACCACACAATGGAGCAATTGATGAGAAAACACAAGTGCTTGTGAGTAGAAGAGATGAGCAATTTATATATCAAGACAGTAAGTAAAAGAGACTGTATCAAACCAAGCACCAAACTCCTCTTGAATTTGACTGTCATTTTATAGAGGAAGTTTCTTCAACTTGATCAATTTACAACCAATATTTTGTGTACAAAGGAACGATCATTTTCTCTTTGCCCCAAGCCATACTTGGTCAAGTAAGGAAGTTTTACTATCACTTGGATAACTCTCCCAAAGGTACACCATTGAAATAATTAAATCACACTAGAAAAGGTTATCGAAAATTACACAACTAAGAGTACAAACCTTATTTAAACAGTATTTTTCACACTAAAATCACTATAGATCTCATGTAGTCTCAATGTGCAAAGTTATTTGAATATTCTGACCACGCTCTATTTATAGGAGATCAAGAAAGTGCTTCATTAATACTTCCAACGGATAGAAAGTAGCTGAAGAGTCAACTATCCGTTGGGAGTATCGGACGTCCGGTACTCCTGTTTTTTGCGTCCGACAGCAGGCAGTGAGTTTGAGAAATTTTCTTCAATTCTATCGGACGTCCGGTATTGTCTTTGTAAGCGTCCGACAGCTTTCATCGAGTTTAAAGGATTCTATCGGACGTGCGGTACTTCCGTCCGATAGCAGACAAAGAGTTTGAAAGATTCTATCGGACGTCCGATGCTTGCGTCCAATCGAGGTCAGTGAGATAGGGGGAATGTCTTATTTCCTTCAGACGTCCGGTGATGGAGTTCTTCATGCGTCCGAAGTTGCGCAATGATTATCGGACGTCCGATCCTGTCTTCACAAGCGTCCGACAGCATTCAACAACTTTTGTTTTTTTCAATTGCACTTGATCTTTGAATCTGATTGGGTTCATAACTGAAAGTATATCTTGAAGATATATTAGTATCATCCATTTGTTTCGTAAACATCAAAACCTAGGAACTAAGATCAACATTCTTGCAATGATCGAAGACAATCCAAGAGGGAGTGAATTAGGTAGTTAAAAAATTGGCCAATTTGTGAGTAACTTTTTGTGTGCATGCCCTCTTTTTCTAAAAGACCACACAATGGAGCAATTGATGAGAAAGCACAAGTGCTTGTGAGTAGAAGAGATGAGCAATTTATATATCAAGACAGTAAGTAAAAGAGACAGAGGATCAAACCAAGTACCAAACTCCTCTTGAGTTTGAATATCACTTTATAGAGCAAGTTTTTTCAAGTTGATCAACATACAACCAATATTTTGTGTACAAAGGAACGATCACTTCCTCTTTGCCCCAAGCCACACTTGGTCAAGCAAGGAAGTTTTACTTTCACTCGGATAACCCTCACAAAGGTACACTATTGAAATAAATGAATCACACTAGAAAAGGTTATCGAAAATTACACAACTAAATGTACAAATCTTATTTGAGGAGTATTTTTCACACTAAAATCACTATAGATCTCATGTAGTCTCAATGTGCAAAGTTATTTGAAGATTCTGACCATGCTCTATTTATAGGAGATCAAGAAAGTGCTTCATTAATGCTTCCAACGGATAAAAAGTAGCTGAAGAGTCAACTAGCCATTGGGAGTATCGGATCTCAGGTACTCCTGTTTTTTGCATCCGACAGTAGGCAGTGAGTTTGAGAAATTTTCTTCAATTCTATCGGACGTCCGGTATTGTCTTTGTGAGCGTCCGACAGCTTTCATCGAGTTGAAAGGATTCTATCGGACGTCCAATACTTGCATCCGATCGAGGTCAGTGAGATAGGGAAAATGTCTTATTTCCTTTGGACGTCCGGTGATGGAGTTCTTCATGCGTCCGAAATTGCGCAATGATTATCGGACGTCCGATCCTGTCTTCACAAGCGTCCGACAGCATTCAACAACTTTTGTTTTTTCAATTGCACTTGATCTTTGAATCTGATTGGGTTGATAACTGAAAGTATATCTTGAAGTGATATTAGTATCATCCATTTGTTTCGTAAACATCAAAACCTAGGAACTAAGATCAACATTCTTGTAATGATCGAAGACAATCTAAGAGGGAGTGAATTAGGTAGTTAAAAAACTGGCCAAGTTGTGAGTAACTTTTTGTGTGCATGCTCTCTTTTTCTAAAAGACCACACAATGGAGCAATTGATGAGAAAACACAAGTGCTTGTGAGTAGAAGAGATGAGCAATTTATATATCAAGACAGTAAGTAAAAGAGACTGTATCAAACCAAGCACCAAACTCCTCTTTAATTTGACTGTCATTTTATAGAGGAAGTTTCTTCAACTTGATCAATTTACAACCAATATTTTGTGTACAAAGGAACGATCATTTTCTCTTTGCCCCAAGCCATACTTGGTCAAGTAAGGAAGTTTTACTATCACTTGGATAACTCTCCCAAAGGTACACCATTGAAATAATTAAATCACACTAGAAAAGGTTATCGAAAATTACACAACTAAGAGTACAAACCTTATTTAAACAGTATTTTTCACACTAAAATCACTATAGATCTCATGTAGTCTCAATGTGCAAAGTTATTTGAATATTCTGACCACGCTCTATTTATAGGAGATCAAGAAAGTGCTTCATTAATACTTCCAACGGATAGAAAGTAGCTGAAGAGTCAACTATCCGTTGGGAGTATCGGACGTCCGGTACTCCTGTTTTTTGCGTCCGACAGCAGGCAGTGAGTTTGAGAAATTTTCTTCAATTCTATCGGACGTCCGGTATTGTCTTTGTAAGCGTCCGACAGCTTTCATCGAGTTTAAAGGATTCTATCGGACGTGCGGTACTTCCGTCCGATAGCAGACAAAGAGTTTGAAAGATTCTATCGGACGTCCGATGCTTGCGTCCAATCGAGGTCAGTGAGATAGGGGGAATGTCTTATTTCCTTCGGACGTCCGGTGATGGAGTTCTTCATGCGTCCGAAGTTGCGCAATGATTATCGGACGTCCGATCCTGTCTTCACAAGCGTCCGACAGCATTCAGCAACTTTTGTTTTTTTCAATTGCACTTGATCTTTGAATCTGATTGGGTTCATAACTGAAAGTATATCTTGAAGATATATTAGTATCATCCATTTGTTTCGTAAACATCAAAACCTAGGAACTAAGATCAACATTCTTGCAATGATCGAAGACAATCCAAGAGGGAGTGAATTAGGTAGTTAAAAAATTGGCCAATTTGTGAGTAACTTTTTGTGTGCATGCCCTCTTTTTCTAAAAGACCACACAATGGAGCAATTGATGAGAAAGCACAAGTGCTTGTGAGTAGAAGAGATGAGCAATTTATATATCAAGACAGTAAGTAAAAGAGACAGAGGATCAAACCAAGTACCAAACTCCTCTTGAGTTTGAATATCACTTTATAGAGCAAGTTTTTTCAAGTTGATCAACATACAACCAATATTTTGTGTACAAAGGAACGATCACTTCCTCTTTGCCCCAAGCCACACTTGGTCAAGCAAGGAAGTTTTACTTTCACTCGGATAACCCTCACAAAGGTACACTATTGAAATAAATGAATCACACTAGAAAAGGTTATCGAAAATTACACAACTAAATGTACAAATCTTATTTGAGGAGTATTTTTCACACTAAAATCACTATAGATCTCATGTAGTCTCAATGTGCAAAGTTATTTGAAGATTCTGACCATGCTCTATTTATAGGAGATCAAGAAAGTGCTTCATTAATGCTTCCAACGGATAAAAAGTAGCTGAAGAGTCAACTAGCCATTGGGAGTATCGGATCTCAGGTACTCCTGTTTTTTGCATCCGACAGTAGGCAGTGAGTTTGAGAAATTTTCTTCAATTCTATCGGACGTCCGGTATTGTCTTTGTGAGCGTCCGACAGCTTTCATCGAGTTGAAAGGATTCTATCGGACGTCCAATACTTGCATCCGATCGAGGTCAGTGAGATAGGGAAAATGTCTTATTTCCTTTGGACGTCCGGTGATGGAGTTCTTCATGCGTCCGAAATTGCGCAATGATTATCGGACGTCCGATCCTGTCTTCACAAGCGTCCGACAGCATTCAACAACTTTTGTTTTTTCAATTGCACTTGATCTTTGAATCTGATTGGGTTGATAACTGAAAGTATATCTTGAAGTGATATTAGTATCATCCATTTGTTTCGTAAACATCAAAACCTAGGAACTAAGATCAACATTCTTGTAATGATCGAAGACAATCTAAGAGGGAGTGAATTAGGTAGTTAAAAAACTGGCCAAGTTGTGAGTAACTTTTTGTGTGCATGCTCTCTTTTTCTAAAAGACCACACAATGGAGCAATTGATGAGAAAACACAAGTGCTTGTGAGTAGAAGAGATGAGCAATTTATATATCAAGACAGTAAGTAAAAGAGACTGTATCAAACCAAGCACCAAACTCCTCTTTAATTTGACTGTCATTTTATAGAGGAAGTTTCTTCAACTTGATCAATTTACAACCAATATTTTGTGTACAAAGGAACGATCATTTTCTCTTTGCCCCAAGCCATACTTGGTCAAGTAAGGAAGTTTTACTATCACTTGGATAACTCTCCCAAAGGTACACCATTGAAATAATTAAATCACACTAGAAAAGGTTATCGAAAATTACACAACTAAGAGTACAAACCTTATTTAAACAGTATTTTTCACACTAAAATCACTATAGATCTCATGTAGTCTCAATGTGCAAAGTTATTTGAATATTCTGACCACGCTCTATTTATAGGAGATCAAGAAAGTGCTTCATTAATACTTCCAACGGATAGAAAGTAGCTGAAGAGTCAACTATCCGTTGGGAGTATCGGACGTCCGGTACTCCTGTTTTTTGCGTCCGACAGCAGGCAGTGAGTTTGAGAAATTTTCTTCAATTCTATCGGACGTCCGGTATTGTCTTTGTAAGCGTCCGACAGCTTTCATCGAGTTTAAAGGATTCTATCGGACGTCCGGTACTTCCGTCCGATAGCAGACAAAGAGTTTGAAAGATTCTATCGGACGTCCTATGCTTGCGTCCAATCGAGGTCAGTGAGATAGGGGGAATGTCTTATTTCCTTCGGACGTCCGGTGATGGAGTTCTTCATGCGTCCGAAGTTGCGCAATGATTATCGGACGTCCGATCCTGTCTTCACAAGCGTCCGACAGCATTCAGCAACTTTTGTTTTTTTCAATTGCACTTGATCTTTGAATCTGATTGGGTTCATAACTGAAAGTATATCTTGAAGATATATTAGTATCATCCATTTGTTTCGTAAACATCAAAACCTAGGAACTAAGATCAACATTCTTGCAATGATCGAAGACAATCCAAGAGGGAGTGAATTAGGTAGTTAAAAAATTGGCCAATTTGTGAGTAACTTTTTGTGTGCATGCCCTCTTTTTCTAAAAGACCACACAATGGAGCAATTGATGAGAAAGCACAAGTGCTTGTGAGTAGAAGAGATGAGCAATTTATATATCAAGACAGTAAGTAAAAGAGACAGAGGATCAAACCAAGTACCAAACTCCTCTTGAGTTTGAATATCACTTTATAGAGCAAGTTTTTTCAAGTTGATCAACATACAACCAATATTTTGTGTACAAAGGAACGATCACTTCCTCTTTGCCCCAAGCCACACTTGGTCAAGCAAGGAAGTTTTACTTTCACTCGGATAACCCTCACAAAGGTACACTATTGAAATAAATGAATCACACTAGAAAAGGTTATCGAAAATTACACAACTAAATGTACAAATCTTATTTGAGGAGTATTTTTCACACTAAAATCACTATAGATCTCATGTAGTCTCAATGTGCAAAGTTATTTGAAGATTCTGACCATGCTCTATTTATAGGAGATCAAGAAAGTGCTTCATTAATGCTTCCAACGGATAAAAAGTAGCTGAAGAGTCAACTAGCCATTGGGAGTATCGGATCTCAGGTACTCCTGTTTTTTGCATCCGACAGTAGGCAGTGAGTTTGAGAAATTTTCTTCAATTCTATCGGACGTCCGGTATTGTCTTTGTGAGCGTCCGACAGCTTTCATCGAGTTGAAAGGATTCTATCGGACGTCCAATACTTGCATCCGATCGAGGTCAGTGAGATAGGGAAAATGTCTTATTTCCTTTGGACGTCCGGTGATGGAGTTCTTCATGCGTCCGAAATTGCGCAATGATTATCGGACGTCCGATCCTGTCTTCACAAGCGTCCGACAGCATTCAACAACTTTTGTTTTTTCAATTGCACTTGATCTTTGAATCTGATTGGGTTGATAACTGAAAGTATATCTTGAAGTGATATTAGTATCATCCATTTGTTTCGTAAACATCAAAACCTAGGAACTAAGATCAACATTCTTGTAATGATCGAAGACAATCTAAGAGGGAGTGAATTAGGTAGTTAAAAAACTGGCCAAGTTGTGAGTAACTTTTTGTGTGCATGCTCTCTTTTTCTAAAAGACCACACAATGGAGCAATTGATGAGAAAACACAAGTGCTTGTGAGTAGAAGAGATGAGCAATTTATATATCAAGACAGTAAGTAAAAGAGACTGTATCAAACCAAGCACCAAACTCCTCTTTAATTTGACTGTCATTTTATAGAGGAAGTTTCTTCAACTTGATCAATTTACAACCAATATTTTGTGTACAAAGGAACGATCATTTTCTCTTTGCCCCAAGCCATACTTGGTCAAGTAAGGAAGTTTTACTATCACTTGGATAACTCTCCCAAAGGTACACCATTGAAATAATTAAATCACACTAGAAAAGGTTATCGAAAATTACACAACTAAGAGTACAAACCTTATTTAAACAGTATTTTTCACACTAAAATCACTATAGATCTCATGTAGTCTCAATGTGCAAAGTTATTTGAATATTCTGACCACGCTCTATTTATAGGAGATCAAGAAAGTGCTTCATTAATACTTCCAACGGATAGAAAGTAGCTGAAGAGTCAACTATCCGTTGGGAGTATCGGACGTCCGGTACTCCTGTTTTTTGCGTCCGACAGCAGGCAGTGAGTTTGAGAAATTTTCTTCAATTCTATCGGACGTCCGGTATTGTCTTTGTAAGCGTCCGACAGCTTTCATCGAGTTTAAAGGATTCTATCGGACGTCCGGTACTTCCGTCCGATAGCAGACAAAGAGTTTGAAAGATTCTATCGGACGTCCTATGCTTGCGTCCAATCGAGGTCAGTGAGATAGGGGGAATGTCTTATTTCCTTCGGACGTCCGGTGATGGAGTTCTTCATGCGTCCGAAGTTGCGCAATGATTATCGGACGTCCGATCCTGTCTTCACAAGCGTCCGACAGCATTCAGCAACTTTTGTTTTTTTCAATTGCACTTGATCTTTGAATCTGATTGGGTTCATAACTGAAAGTATATCTTGAAGATATATTAGTATCATCCATTTGTTTCGTAAACATCAAAACCTAGGAACTAAGATCAACATTCTTGCAATGATCGAAGACAATCCAAGAGGGAGTGAATTAGGTAGTTAAAAAATTGGCCAATTTGTGAGTAACTTTTTGTGTGCATGCCCTCTTTTTCTAAAAGACCACACAATGGAGCAATTGATGAGAAAGCACAAGTGCTTGTGAGTAGAAGAGATGAGCAATTTATATATCAAGACAGTAAGTAAAAGAGACAGAGGATCAAACCAAGTACCAAACTCCTCTTGAGTTTGAATATCACTTTATAGAGCAAGTTTTTTCAAGTTGATCAACATACAACCAATATTTTGTGTACAAAGGAACGATCACTTCCTCTTTGCCCCAAGCCACACTTGGTCAAGCAAGGAAGTTTTACTTTCACTCGGATAACCCTCACAAAGGTACACTATTGAAATAAATGAATCACACTAGAAAAGGTTATCGAAAATTACACAACTAAATGTACAAATCTTATTTGAGGAGTATTTTTCACACTAAAATCACTATAGATCTCATGTAGTCTCAATGTGCAAAGTTATTTGAAGATTCTGACCATGCTCTATTTATAGGAGATCAAGAAAGTGCTTCATTAATGCTTCCAACGGATAAAAAGTAGCTGAAGAGTCAACTAGCCATTGGGAGTATCGGATCTCAGGTACTCCTGTTTTTTGCATCCGACAGTAGGCAGTGAGTTTGAGAAATTTTCTTCAATTCTATCGGACGTCCGGTATTGTCTTTGTGAGCGTCCGACAGCTTTCATCGAGTTGAAAGGATTCTATCGGACGTCCAATACTTGCATCCGATCGAGGTCAGTGAGATAGGGAAAATGTCTTATTTCCTTTGGACGTCCGGTGATGGAGTTCTTCATGCGTCCGAAATTGCGCAATGATTATCGGACGTCCGATCCTGTCTTCACAAGCGTCCGACAGCATTCAACAACTTTTGTTTTTTCAATTGCACTTGATCTTTGAATCTGATTGGGTTGATAACTGAAAGTATATCTTGAAGTGATATTAGTATCATCCATTTGTTTCGTAAACATCAAAACCTAGGAACTAAGATCAACATTCTTGTAATGATCGAAGACAATCTAAGAGGGAGTGAATTAGGTAGTTAAAAAACTGGCCAAGTTGTGAGTAACTTTTTGTGTGCATGCTCTCTTTTTCTAAAAGACCACACAATGGAGCAATTGATGAGAAAACACAAGTGCTTGTGAGTAGAAGAGATGAGCAATTTATATATCAAGACAGTAAGTAAAAGAGACTGTATCAAACCAAGCACCAAACTCCTCTTTAATTTGACTGTCATTTTATAGAGGAAGTTTCTTCAACTTGATCAATTTACAACCAATATTTTGTGTACAAAGGAACGATCATTTTCTCTTTGCCCCAAGCCATACTTGGTCAAGTAAGGAAGTTTTACTATCACTTGGATAACTCTCCCAAAGGTACACCATTGAAATAATTAAATCACACTAGAAAAGGTTATCGAAAATTACACAACTAAGAGTACAAACCTTATTTAAACAGTATTTTTCACACTAAAATCACTATAGATCTCATGTAGTCTCAATGTGCAAAGTTATTTGAATATTCTGACCACGCTCTATTTATAGGAGATCAAGAAAGTGCTTCATTAATACTTCCAACGGATAGAAAGTAGCTGAAGAGTCAACTATCCGTTGGGAGTATCGGACGTCCGGTACTCCTGTTTTTTGCGTCCGACAGCAGGCAGTGAGTTTGAGAAATTTTCTTCAATTCTATCGGACGTCCGGTATTGTCTTTGTAAGCGTCCGACAGCTTTCATCGAGTTTAAAGGATTCTATCGGACGTCCGGTACTTCCGTCCGATAGCAGACAAAGAGTTTGAAAGATTCTATCGGACGTCCTATGCTTGCGTCCAATCGAGGTCAGTGAGATAGGGGGAATGTCTTATTTCCTTCGGACGTCCGGTGATGGAGTTCTTCATGCGTCCGAAGTTGCGCAATGATTATCGGACGTCCGATCCTGTCTTCACAAGCGTCCGACAGCATTCAGCAACTTTTGTTTTTTTCAATTGCACTTGATCTTTGAATCTGATTGGGTTCATAACTGAAAGTATATCTTGAAGATATATTAGTATCATCCATTTGTTTCGTAAACATCAAAACCTAGGAACTAAGATCAACATTCTTGCAATGATCGAAGACAATCCAAGAGGGAGTGAATTAGGTAGTTAAAAAATTGGCCAATTTGTGAGTAACTTTTTGTGTGCATGCCCTCTTTTTCTAAAAGACCACACAATGGAGCAATTGATGAGAAAGCACAAGTGCTTGTGAGTAGAAGAGATGAGCAATTTATATATCAAGACAGTAAGTAAAAGAGACAGAGGATCAAACCAAGTACCAAACTCCTCTTGAGTTTGAATATCACTTTATAGAGCAAGTTTTTTCAAGTTGATCAACATACAACCAATATTTTGTGTACAAAGGAACGATCACTTCCTCTTTGCCCCAAGCCACACTTGGTCAAGCAAGGAAGTTTTACTTTCACTCGGATAACCCTCACAAAGGTACACTATTGAAATAAATGAATCACACTAGAAAAGGTTATCGAAAATTACACAACTAAATGTACAAATCTTATTTGAGGAGTATTTTTCACACTAAAATCACTATAGATCTCATGTAGTCTCAATGTGCAAAGTTATTTGAAGATTCTGACCATGCTCTATTTATAGGAGATCAAGAAAGTGCTTCATTAATGCTTCCAACGGATAAAAAGTAGCTGAAGAGTCAACTAGCCATTGGGAGTATCGGATCTCAGGTACTCCTGTTTTTTGCATCCGACAGTAGGCAGTGAGTTTGAGAAATTTTCTTCAATTCTATCGGACGTCCGGTATTGTCTTTGTGAGCGTCCGACAGCTTTCATCGAGTTGAAAGGATTCTATCGGACGTCCAATACTTGCATCCGATCGAGGTCAGTGAGATAGGGAAAATGTCTTATTTCCTTTGGACGTCCGGTGATGGAGTTCTTCATGCGTCCGAAATTGCGCAATGATTATCGGACGTCCGATCCTGTCTTCACAAGCGTCCGACAGCATTCAACAACTTTTGTTTTTTCAATTGCACTTGATCTTTGAATCTGATTGGGTTGATAACTGAAAGTATATCTTGAAGTGATATTAGTATCATCCATTTGTTTCGTAAACATCAAAACCTAGGAACTAAGATCAACATTCTTGTAATGATCGAAGACAATCTAAGAGGGAGTGAATTAGGTAGTTAAAAAACTGGCCAAGTTGTGAGTAACTTTTTGTGTGCATGCTCTCTTTTTCTAAAAGACCACACAATGGAGCAATTGATGAGAAAACACAAGTGCTTGTGAGTAGAAGAGATGAGCAATTTATATATCAAGACAGTAAGTAAAAGAGACTGTATCAAACCAAGCACCAAACTCCTCTTTAATTTGACTGTCATTTTATAGAGGAAGTTTCTTCAACTTGATCAATTTACAACCAATATTTTGTGTACAAAGGAACGATCATTTTCTCTTTGCCCCAAGCCATACTTGGTCAAGTAAGGAAGTTTTACTATCACTTGGATAACTCTCCCAAAGGTACACCATTGAAATAATTAAATCACACTAGAAAAGGTTATCGAAAATTACACAACTAAGAGTACAAACCTTATTTAAACAGTATTTTTCACACTAAAATCACTATAGATCTCATGTAGTCTCAATGTGCAAAGTTATTTGAATATTCTGACCACGCTCTATTTATAGGAGATCAAGAAAGTGCTTCATTAATACTTCCAACGGATAGAAAGTAGCTGAAGAGTCAACTATCCGTTGGGAGTATCGGACGTCCGGTACTCCTGTTTTTTGCGTCCGACAGCAGGCAGTGAGTTTGAGAAATTTTCTTCAATTCTATCGGACGTCCGGTATTGTCTTTGTAAGCGTCCGACAGCTTTCATCGAGTTTAAAGGATTCTATCGGACGTGCGGTACTTCCGTCCGATAGCAGACAAAGAGTTTGAAAGATTCTATCGGACGTCCGATGCTTGCGTCCAATCGAGGTCAGTGAGATAGGGGGAATGTCTTATTTCCTTCAGACGTCCGGTGATGGAGTTCTTCATGCGTCCGAAGTTGCGCAATGATTATCGGACGTCCGATCCTGTCTTCACAAGCGTCCGACAGCATTCAGCAACTTTTGTTTTTTTCAATTGCACTTGATCTTTGAATCTGATTGGGTTCATAACTGAAAGTATATCTTGAAGATATATTAGTATCATCCATTTGTTTCGTAAACATCAAAACCTAGGAACTAAGATCAACATTCTTGCAATGATCGAAGACAATCCAAGAGGGAGTGAATTAGGTAGTTAAAAAATTGGCCAATTTGTGAGTAACTTTTTGTGTGCATGCCCTCTTTTTCTAAAAGACCACACAATGGAGCAATTGATGAGAAAGCACAAGTGCTTGTGAGTAGAAGAGATGAGCAATTTATATATCAAGACAGTAAGTAAAAGAGACAGAGGATCAAACCAAGTACCAAACTCCTCTTGAGTTTGAATATCACTTTATAGAGCAAGTTTTTTCAAGTTGATCAACATACAACCAATATTTTGTGTACAAAGGAACGATCACTTCCTCTTTGCCCCAAGCCACACTTGGTCAAGCAAGGAAGTTTTACTTTCACTCGGATAACCCTCACAAAGGTACACTATTGAAATAAATGAATCACACTAGAAAAGGTTATCGAAAATTACACAACTAAATGTACAAATCTTATTTGAGGAGTATTTTTCACACTAAAATCACTATAGATCTCATGTAGTCTCAATGTGCAAAGTTATTTGAAGATTCTGACCATGCTCTATTTATAGGAGATCAAGAAAGTGCTTCATTAATGCTTCCAACGGATAAAAAGTAGCTGAAGAGTCAACTAGCCATTGGGAGTATCGGATCTCAGGTACTCCTGTTTTTTGCATCCGACAGTAGGCAGTGAGTTTGAGAAATTTTCTTCAATTCTATCGGACGTCCGGTATTGTCTTTGTGAGCGTCCGACAGCTTTCATCGAGTTGAAAGGATTCTATCGGACGTCCAATACTTGCATCCGATCGAGGTCAGTGAGATAGGGAAAATGTCTTATTTCCTTTGGACGTCCGGTGATGGAGTTCTTCATGCGTCCGAAATTGCGCAATGATTATCGGACGTCCGATCCTGTCTTCACAAGCGTCCGACAGCATTCAACAACTTTTGTTTTTTCAATTGCACTTGATCTTTGAATCTGATTGGGTTGATAACTGAAAGTATATCTTGAAGTGATATTAGTATCATCCATTTGTTTCGTAAACATCAAAACCTAGGAACTAAGATCAACATTCTTGTAATGATCGAAGACAATCTAAGAGGGAGTGAATTAGGTAGTTAAAAAACTGGCCAAGTTGTGAGTAACTTTTTGTGTGCATGCTCTCTTTTTCTAAAAGACCACACAATGGAGCAATTGATGAGAAAACACAAGTGCTTGTGAGTAGAAGAGATGAGCAATTTATATATCAAGACAGTAAGTAAAAGAGACTGTATCAAACCAAGCACCAAACTCCTCTTGAATTTGACTGTCATTTTATAGAGGAAGTTTCTTCAACTTGATCAATTTACAACCAATATTTTGTGTACAAAGGAACGATCATTTTCTCTTTGCCCCAAGCCATACTTGGTCAAGTAAGGAAGTTTTACTATCACTTGGATAACTCTCCCAAAGGTACACCATTGAAATAATTAAATCACACTAGAAAAGGTTATCGAAAATTACACAACTAAGAGTACAAACCTTATTTAAACAGTATTTTTCACACTAAAATCACTATAGATCTCATGTAGTCTCAATGTGCAAAGTTATTTGAATATTCTGACCACGCTCTATTTATAGGAGATCAAGAAAGTGCTTCATTAATACTTCCAACGGATAGAAAGTAGCTGAAGAGTCAACTATCCGTTGGGAGTATCGGACGTCCGGTACTCCTGTTTTTTGCGTCCGACAGCAGGCAGTGAGTTTGAGAAATTTTCTTCAATTCTATCGGACGTCCGGTATTGTCTTTGTAAGCGTCCGACAGCTTTCATCGAGTTTAAAGGATTCTATCGGACGTCCGGTACTTCCGTCCGATAGCAGACAAAGAGTTTGAAAGATTCTATCGGACGTCCTATGCTTGCGTCCAATCGAGGTCAGTGAGATAGGGGGAATGTCTTATTTCCTTCGGACGTCCGGTGATGGAGTTCTTCATGCGTCCGAAGTTGCGCAATGATTATCGGACGTCCGATCCTGTCTTCACAAGCGTCCGACAGCATTCAGCAACTTTTGTTTTTTTCAATTGCACTTGATCTTTGAATCTGATTGGGTTCATAACTGAAAGTATATCTTGAAGATATATTAGTATCATCCATTTGTTTCGTAAACATCAAAACCTAGGAACTAAGATCAACATTCTTGCAATGATCGAAGACAATCCAAGAGGGAGTGAATTAGGTAGTTAAAAAATTGGCCAATTTGTGAGTAACTTTTTGTGTGCATGCCCTCTTTTTCTAAAAGACCACACAATGGAGCAATTGATGAGAAAGCACAAGTGCTTGTGAGTAGAAGAGATGAGCAATTTATATATCAAGACAGTAAGTAAAAGAGACAGAGGATCAAACCAAGTACCAAACTCCTCTTGAGTTTGAATATCACTTTATAGAGCAAGTTTTTTCAAGTTGATCAACATACAACCAATATTTTGTGTACAAAGGAACGATCACTTCCTCTTTGCCCCAAGCCACACTTGGTCAAGCAAGGAAGTTTTACTTTCACTCGGATAACCCTCACAAAGGTACACTATTGAAATAAATGAATCACACTAGAAAAGGTTATCGAAAATTACACAACTAAATGTACAAATCTTATTTGAGGAGTATTTTTCACACTAAAATCACTATAGATCTCATGTAGTCTCAATGTGCAAAGTTATTTGAAGATTCTGACCATGCTCTATTTATAGGAGATCAAGAAAGTGCTTCATTAATGCTTCCAACGGATAAAAAGTAGCTGAAGAGTCAACTAGCCATTGGGAGTATCGGATCTCAGGTACTCCTGTTTTTTGCATCCGACAGTAGGCAGTGAGTTTGAGAAATTTTCTTCAATTCTATCGGACGTCCGGTATTGTCTTTGTGAGCGTCCGACAGCTTTCATCGAGTTGAAAGGATTCTATCGGACGTCCAATACTTGCATCCGATCGAGGTCAGTGAGATAGGGAAAATGTCTTATTTCCTTTGGACGTCCGGTGATGGAGTTCTTCATGCGTCCGAAATTGCGCAATGATTATCGGACGTCCGATCCTGTCTTCACAAGCGTCCGACAGCATTCAACAACTTTTGTTTTTTCAATTGCACTTGATCTTTGAATCTGATTGGGTTGATAACTGAAAGTATATCTTGAAGTGATATTAGTATCATCCATTTGTTTCGTAAACATCAAAACCTAGGAACTAAGATCAACATTCTTGTAATGATCGAAGACAATCTAAGAGGGAGTGAATTAGGTAGTTAAAAAACTGGCCAAGTTGTGAGTAACTTTTTGTGTGCATGCTCTCTTTTTCTAAAAGACCACACAATGGAGCAATTGATGAGAAAACACAAGTGCTTGTGAGTAGAAGAGATGAGCAATTTATATATCAAGACAGTAAGTAAAAGAGACTGTATCAAACCAAGCACCAAACTCCTCTTTAATTTGACTGTCATTTTATAGAGGAAGTTTCTTCAACTTGATCAATTTACAACCAATATTTTGTGTACAAAGGAACGATCATTTTCTCTTTGCCCCAAGCCATACTTGGTCAAGTAAGGAAGTTTTACTATCACTTGGATAACTCTCCCAAAGGTACACCATTGAAATAATTAAATCACACTAGAAAAGGTTATCGAAAATTACACAACTAAGAGTACAAACCTTATTTAAACAGTATTTTTCACACTAAAATCACTATAGATCTCATGTAGTCTCAATGTGCAAAGTTATTTGAATATTCTGACCACGCTCTATTTATAGGAGATCAAGAAAGTGCTTCATTAATACTTCCAACGGATAGAAAGTAGCTGAAGAGTCAACTATCCGTTGGGAGTATCGGACGTCCGGTACTCCTGTTTTTTGCGTCCGACAGCAGGCAGTGAGTTTGAGAAATTTTCTTCAATTCTATCGGACGTCCGGTATTGTCTTTGTAAGCGTCCGACAGCTTTCATCGAGTTTAAAGGATTCTATCGGACGTCCGGTACTTCCGTCCGATAGCAGACAAAGAGTTTGAAAGATTCTATCGGACGTCCGATGCTTGCGTCCAATCGAGGTCAGTGAGATAGGGGGAATGTCTTATTTCCTTCAGACGTCCGGTGATGGAGTTCTTCATGCGTCCGAAGTTGCGCAATGATTATCGGACGTCCGATCCTGTCTTCACAAGCGTCCGACAGCATTCAACAACTTTTGTTTTTTTCAATTGCACTTGATCTTTGAATCTGATTGGGTTCATAACTGAAAGTATATCTTGAAGATATATTAGTATCATCCATTTGTTTCGTAAACATCAAAACCTAGGAACTAAGATCAACATTCTTGCAATGATCGAAGACAATCCAAGAGGGAGTGAATTAGGTAGTTAAAAAATTGGCCAATTTGTGAGTAACTTTTTGTGTGCATGCCCTCTTTTTCTAAAAGACCACACAATGGAGCAATTGATGAGAAAGCACAAGTGCTTGTGAGTAGAAGAGATGAGCAATTTATATATCAAGACAGTAAGTAAAAGAGACAGAGGATCAAACCAAGTACCAAACTCCTCTTGAGTTTGAATATCACTTTATAGAGCAAGTTTTTTCAAGTTGATCAACATACAACCAATATTTTGTGTACAAAGGAACGATCACTTCCTCTTTGCCCCAAGCCACACTTGGTCAAGCAAGGAAGTTTTACTTTCACTCGGATAACCCTCACAAAGGTACACTATTGAAATAAATGAATCACACTAGAAAAGGTTATCGAAAATTACACAACTAAATGTACAAATCTTATTTGAGGAGTATTTTTCACACTAAAATCACTATAGATCTCATGTAGTCTCAATGTGCAAAGTTATTTGAAGATTCTGACCATGCTCTATTTATAGGAGATCAAGAAAGTGCTTCATTAATGCTTCCAACGGATAAAAAGTAGCTGAAGAGTCAACTAGCCATTGGGAGTATCGGATCTCAGGTACTCCTGTTTTTTGCATCCGACAGTAGGCAGTGAGTTTGAGAAATTTTCTTCAATTCTATCGGACGTCCGGTATTGTCTTTGTGAGCGTCCGACAGCTTTCATCGAGTTGAAAGGATTCTATCGGACGTCCAATACTTGCATCCGATCGAGGTCAGTGAGATAGGGAAAATGTCTTATTTCCTTTGGACGTCCGGTGATGGAGTTCTTCATGCGTCCGAAATTGCGCAATGATTATCGGACGTCCGATCCTGTCTTCACAAGCGTCCGACAGCATTCAACAACTTTTGTTTTTTCAATTGCACTTGATCTTTGAATCTGATTGGGTTGATAACTGAAAGTATATCTTGAAGTGATATTAGTATCATCCATTTGTTTCGTAAACATCAAAACCTAGGAACTAAGATCAACATTCTTGTAATGATCGAAGACAATCTAAGAGGGAGTGAATTAGGTAGTTAAAAAACTGGCCAAGTTGTGAGTAACTTTTTGTGTGCATGCTCTCTTTTTCTAAAAGACCACACAATGGAGCAATTGATGAGAAAACACAAGTGCTTGTGAGTAGAAGAGATGAGCAATTTATATATCAAGACAGTAAGTAAAAGAGACTGTATCAAACCAAGCACCAAACTCCTCTTTAATTTGACTGTCATTTTATAGAGGAAGTTTCTTCAACTTGATCAATTTACAACCAATATTTTGTGTACAAAGGAACGATCATTTTCTCTTTGCCCCAAGCCATACTTGGTCAAGTAAGGAAGTTTTACTATCACTTGGATAACTCTCCCAAAGGTACACCATTGAAATAATTAAATCACACTAGAAAAGGTTATCGAAAATTACACAACTAAGAGTACAAACCTTATTTAAACAGTATTTTTCACACTAAAATCACTATAGATCTCATGTAGTCTCAATGTGCAAAGTTATTTGAATATTCTGACCACGCTCTATTTATAGGAGATCAAGAAAGTGCTTCATTAATACTTCCAACGGATAGAAAGTAGCTGAAGAGTCAACTATCCGTTGGGAGTATCGGACGTCCGGTACTCCTGTTTTTTGCGTCCGACAGCAGGCAGTGAGTTTGAGAAATTTTCTTCAATTCTATCGGACGTCCGGTATTGTCTTTGTAAGCGTCCGACAGCTTTCATCGAGTTTAAAGGATTCTATCGGACGTCCGGTACTTCCGTCCGATAGCAGACAAAGAGTTTGAAAGATTCTATCGGACGTCCTATGCTTGCGTCCAATCGAGGTCAGTGAGATAGGGGGAATGTCTTATTTCCTTCGGACGTCCGGTGATGGAGTTCTTCATGCGTCCGAAGTTGCGCAATGATTATCGGACGTCCGATCCTGTCTTCACAAGCGTCCGACAGCATTCAGCAACTTTTGTTTTTTTCAATTGCACTTGATCTTTGAATCTGATTGGGTTCATAACTGAAAGTATATCTTGAAGATATATTAGTATCATCCATTTGTTTCGTAAACATCAAAACCTAGGAACTAAGATCAACATTCTTGCAATGATCGAAGACAATCCAAGAGGGAGTGAATTAGGTAGTTAAAAAATTGGCCAATTTGTGAGTAACTTTTTGTGTGCATGCCCTCTTTTTCTAAAAGACCACACAATGGAGCAATTGATGAGAAAGCACAAGTGCTTGTGAGTAGAAGAGATGAGCAATTTATATATCAAGACAGTAAGTAAAAGAGACAGAGGATCAAACCAAGTACCAAACTCCTCTTGAGTTTGAATATCACTTTATAGAGCAAGTTTTTTCAAGTTGATCAACATACAACCAATATTTTGTGTACAAAGGAACGATCACTTCCTCTTTGCCCCAAGCCACACTTGGTCAAGCAAGGAAGTTTTACTTTCACTCGGATAACCCTCACAAAGGTACACTATTGAAATAAATGAATCACACTAGAAAAGGTTATCGAAAATTACACAACTAAATGTACAAATCTTATTTGAGGAGTATTTTTCACACTAAAATCACTATAGATCTCATGTAGTCTCAATGTGCAAAGTTATTTGAAGATTCTGACCATGCTCTATTTATAGGAGATCAAGAAAGTGCTTCATTAATGCTTCCAACGGATAAAAAGTAGCTGAAGAGTCAACTAGCCATTGGGAGTATCGGATCTCAGGTACTCCTGTTTTTTGCATCCGACAGTAGGCAGTGAGTTTGAGAAATTTTCTTCAATTCTATCGGACGTCCGGTATTGTCTTTGTGGGCGTCCGACAGCTTTCATCGAGTTGAAAGGATTCTATCGGACGTCCAATACTTGCATCCGATCGAGGTCAGTGAGATAGGGAAAATGTCTTATTTCCTTTGGACGTCCGGTGATGGAGTTCTTCATGCGTCCGAAATTGCGCAATGATTATCGGACGTCCGATCCTGTCTTCACAAGCGTCCGACAGCATTCAACAACTTTTGTTTTTTCAATTGCACTTGATCTTTGAATCTGATTGGGTTGATAACTGAAAGTATATCTTGAAGTGATATTAGTATCATCCATTTGTTTCGTAAACATCAAAACCTAGGAACTAAGATCAACATTCTTGTAATGATCGAAGACAATCTAAGAGGGAGTGAATTAGGTAGTTAAAAAACTGGCCAAGTTGTGAGTAACTTTTTGTGTGCATGCTCTCTTTTTCTAAAAGACCACACAATGGAGCAATTGATGAGAAAACACAAGTGCTTGTGAGTAGAAGAGATGAGCAATTTATATATCAAGACAGTAAGTAAAAGAGACTGTATCAAACCAAGCACCAAACTCCTCTTTAATTTGACTGTCATTTTATAGAGGAAGTTTCTTCAACTTGATCAATTTACAACCAATATTTTGTGTACAAAGGAACGATCATTTTCTCTTTGCCCCAAGCCATACTTGGTCAAGTAAGGAAGTTTTACTATCACTTGGATAACTCTCCCAAAGGTACACCATTGAAATAATTAAATCACACTAGAAAAGGTTATCGAAAATTACACAACTAAGAGTACAAACCTTATTTAAACAGTATTTTTCACACTAAAATCACTATAGATCTCATGTAGTCTCAATGTGCAAAGTTATTTGAATATTCTGACCACGCTCTATTTATAGGAGATCAAGAAAGTGCTTCATTAATACTTCCAACGGATAGAAAGTAGCTGAAGAGTCAACTATCCGTTGGGAGTATCGGACGTCCGGTACTCCTGTTTTTTGCGTCCGACAGCAGGCAGTGAGTTTGAGAAATTTTCTTCAATTCTATCGGACGTCCGGTATTGTCTTTGTAAGCGTCCGACAGCTTTCATCGAGTTTAAAGGATTCTATCGGACGTCCGGTACTTCCGTCCGATAGCAGACAAAGAGTTTGAAAGATTCTATCGGACGTCCTATGCTTGCGTCCAATCGAGGTCAGTGAGATAGGGGGAATGTCTTATTTCCTTCGGACGTCCGGTGATGGAGTTCTTCATGCGTCCGAAGTTGCGCAATGATTATCGGACGTCCGATCCTGTCTTCACAAGCGTCCGACAGCATTCAGCAACTTTTGTTTTTTTCAATTGCACTTGATCTTTGAATCTGATTGGGTTCATAACTGAAAGTATATCTTGAAGATATATTAGTATCATCCATTTGTTTCGTAAACATCAAAACCTAGGAACTAAGATCAACATTCTTGCAATGATCGAAGACAATCCAAGAGGGAGTGAATTAGGTAGTTAAAAAATTGGCCAATTTGTGAGTAACTTTTTGTGTGCATGCCCTCTTTTTCTAAAAGACCACACAATGGAGCAATTGATGAGAAAGCACAAGTGCTTGTGAGTAGAAGAGATGAGCAATTTATATATCAAGACAGTAAGTAAAAGAGACAGAGGATCAAACCAAGTACCAAACTCCTCTTGAGTTTGAATATCACTTTATAGAGCAAGTTTTTTCAAGTTGATCAACATACAACCAATATTTTGTGTACAAAGGAACGATCACTTCCTCTTTGCCCCAAGCCACACTTGGTCAAGCAAGGAAGTTTTACTTTCACTCGGATAACCCTCACAAAGGTACACTATTGAAATAAATGAATCACACTAGAAAAGGTTATCGAAAATTACACAACTAAATGTACAAATCTTATTTGAGGAGTATTTTTCACACTAAAATCACTATAGATCTCATGTAGTCTCAATGTGCAAAGTTATTTGAAGATTCTGACCATGCTCTATTTATAGGAGATCAAGAAAGTGCTTCATTAATGCTTCCAACGGATAAAAAGTAGCTGAAGAGTCAACTAGCCATTGGGAGTATCGGATCTCAGGTACTCCTGTTTTTTGCATCCGACAGTAGGCAGTGAGTTTGAGAAATTTTCTTCAATTCTATCGGACGTCCGGTATTGTCTTTGTGGGCGTCCGACAGCTTTCATCGAGTTGAAAGGATTCTATCGGACGTCCAATACTTGCATCCGATCGAGGTCAGTGAGATAGGGAAAATGTCTTATTTCCTTTGGACGTCCGGTGATGGAGTTCTTCATGCGTCCGAAATTGCGCAATGATTATCGGACGTCCGATCCTGTCTTCACAAGCGTCCGACAGCATTCAACAACTTTTGTTTTTTCAATTGCACTTGATCTTTGAATCTGATTGGGTTGATAACTGAAAGTATATCTTGAAGTGATATTAGTATCATCCATTTGTTTCGTAAACATCAAAACCTAGGAACTAAGATCAACATTCTTGTAATGATCGAAGACAATCTAAGAGGGAGTGAATTAGGTAGTTAAAAAACTGGCCAAGTTGTGAGTAACTTTTTGTGTGCATGCTCTCTTTTTCTAAAAGACCACACAATGGAGCAATTGATGAGAAAACACAAGTGCTTGTGAGTAGAAGAGATGAGCAATTTATATATCAAGACAGTAAGTAAAAGAGACTGTATCAAACCAAGCACCAAACTCCTCTTTAATTTGACTGTCATTTTATAGAGGAAGTTTCTTCAACTTGATCAATTTACAACCAATATTTTGTGTACAAAGGAACGATCATTTTCTCTTTGCCCCAAGCCATACTTGGTCAAGTAAGGAAGTTTTACTATCACTTGGATAACTCTCCCAAAGGTACACCATTGAAATAATTAAATCACACTAGAAAAGGTTATCGAAAATTACACAACTAAGAGTACAAACCTTATTTAAACAGTATTTTTCACACTAAAATCACTATAGATCTCATGTAGTCTCAATGTGCAAAGTTATTTGAATATTCTGACCACGCTCTATTTATAGGAGATCAAGAAAGTGCTTCATTAATACTTCCAACGGATAGAAAGTAGCTGAAGAGTCAACTATCCGTTGGGAGTATCGGACGTCCGGTACTCCTGTTTTTTGCGTCCGACAGCAGGAGTGAGTTTGAGAAATTTTCTTCAATTCTATCGGACGTCCGGTATTGTCTTTGTAAGCGTCCGACAGCTTTCATCGAGTTTAAAGGATTCTATCGGACGTCCGGTACTTCCGTCCGATAGCAGACAAAGGTTTGAAAGATTCTATCGGACGTCCTATGCTTGCGTCCAATCGAGGTCAGTGAGATAGGGGGAATGTCTTATTTCCTTCGGACGTCCGGTGATGGAGTTCTTCATGCGTCCGAAGTTGCGCAATGATTATCGGACGTCCGATCCTGTCTTCACAAGCGTCCGACAGCATTCAGCAACTTTTGTTTTTTTCAATTGCACTTGATCTTTGAATCTGATTGGGTTCATAACTGAAAGTATATCTTGAAGATATATTAGTATCATCCATTTGTTTCGTAAACATCAAAACCTAGGAACTAAGATCAACATTCTTGCAATGATCGAAGACAATCCAAGAGGGAGTGAATTAGGTAGTTAAAAAATTGGCCAATTTGTGAGTAACTTTTTGTGTGCATGCCCTCTTTTTCTAAAAGACCACACAATGGAGCAATTGATGAGAAAGCACAAGTGCTTGTGAGTAGAAGAGATGAGCAATTTATATATCAAGACAGTAAGTAAAAGAGACAGAGGATCAAACCAAGTACCAAACTCCTCTTGAGTTTGAATATCACTTTATAGAGCAAGTTTTTTCAAGTTGATCAACATACAACCAATATTTTGTGTACAAAGGAACGATCACTTCCTCTTTGCCCCAAGCCACACTTGGTCAAGCAAGGAAGTTTTACTTTCACTCGGATAACCCTCACAAAGGTACACTATTGAAATAAATGAATCACACTAGAAAAGGTTATCGAAAATTACACAACTAAATGTACAAATCTTATTTGAGGAGTATTTTTCACACTAAAATCACTATAGATCTCATGTAGTCTCAATGTGCAAAGTTATTTGAAGATTCTGACCATGCTCTATTTATAGGAGATCAAGAAAGTGCTTCATTAATGCTTCCAACGGATAGAAAGTAGCTGAAGAGTCAACTAGCCATTGGGAGTATCGGATCTCAGGTACTCCTGTTTTTTGCGTCCGACAGTAGGCAGTGAGTTTGAGAAATTTTCTTCAATTCTATCGGACGTCCGGTATTGTCTTTGTGAGCGTCCGACAGCTTTCATCGAGTTGAAAGGATTCTATCGGACGTCCAATACTTGCATCCGATCGAGGTCAGTGAGATAGGGAAAATGTCTTATTTCCTTTGGACGTCCGGTGATGGAGTTCTTCATGCGTCCGAAATTGCGCAATGATTATCGGACGTCCGATCCTGTCTTCACAAGCGTCCGACAGCATTCAACAACTTTTGTTTTTTCAATTGCACTTGATCTTTGAATCTGATTGGGTTGATAACTGAAAGTATATCTTGAAGTGATATTAGTATCATCCATTTGTTTCGTAAACATCAAAACCTAGGAACTAAGATCAACATTCTTGTAATGATCGAAGACAATCTAAGAGGGAGTGAATTAGGTAGTTAAAAAACTGGCCAAGTTGTGAGTAACTTTTTGTGTGCATGCTCTCTTTTTCTAAAAGACCACACAATGGAGCAATTGATGAGAAAACACAAGTGCTTGTGAGTAGAAGAGATGAGCAATTTATATATCAAGACAGTAAGTAAAAGAGACTGTATCAAACCAAGCACCAAACTCCTCTTTAATTTGACTGTCATTTTATAGAGGAAGTTTCTTCAACTTGATCAATTTACAACCAATATTTTGTGTACAAAGGAACGATCATTTTCTCTTTGCCCCAAGCCATACTTGGTCAAGTAAGGAAGTTTTACTATCACTTGGATAACTCTCCCAAAGGTACACCATTGAAATAATTAAATCACACTAGAAAAGGTTATCGAAAATTACACAACTAAGAGTACAAACCTTATTTAAACAGTATTTTTCACACTAAAATCACTATAGATCTCATGTAGTCTCAATGTGCAAAGTTATTTGAATATTCTGACCACGCTCTATTTATAGGAGATCAAGAAAGTGCTTCATTAATACTTCCAACGGATAGAAAGTAGCTGAAGAGTCAACTATCCGTTGGGAGTATCGGACGTCCGGTACTCCTGTTTTTTGCGTCCGACAGCAGGCAGTGAGTTTGAGAAATTTTCTTCAATTCTATCGGACGTCCGGTATTGTCTTTGTAAGCGTCCGACAGCTTTCATCGAGTTTAAAGGATTCTATCGGACGTCCGGTACTTCCGTCCGATAGCAGACAAAGAGTTTGAAAGATTCTATCGGACGTCCTATGCTTGCGTCCAATCGAGGTCAGTGAGATAGGGGGAATGTCTTATTTCCTTCGGACGTCCGGTGATGGAGTTCTTCATGCGTCCGAAGTTGCGCAATGATTATCGGACGTCCGATCCTGTCTTCACAAGTGTCCGACAGCATTCAGCAACTTTTGTTTTTTTCAATTGCACTTGATCTTTGAATCTGATTGGGTTCATAACTGAAAGTATATCTTGAAGATATATTAGTATCATCCATTTGTTTCGTAAACATCAAAACCTAGGAACTAAGATCAACATTCTTGCAATGATCGAAGACAATCCAAGAGGGAGTGAATTAGGTAGTTAAAAAATTGGCCAATTTGTGAGTAACTTTTTGTGTGCATGCCCTCTTTTTCTAAAAGACCACACAATGGAGCAATTGATGAGAAAGCACAAGTGCTTGTGAGTAGAAGAGATGAGCAATTTATATATCAAGACAGTAAGTAAAAGAGACAGAGGATCAAACCAAGTACCAAACTCCTCTTGAGTTTGAATATCACTTTATAGAGCAAGTTTTTTCAAGTTGATCAACATACAACCAATATTTTGTGTACAAAGGAACGATCACTTCCTCTTTGCCCCAAGCCACACTTGGTCAAGCAAGGAAGTTTTACTTTCACTCGGATAACCCTCACAAAGGTACACTATTGAAATAAATGAATCACACTAGAAAAGGTTATCGAAAATTACACAACTAAATGTACAAATCTTATTTGAAGAGTATTTTTCACACTAAAATCACTATAGATCTCATGTAGTCTCAATGCGCAAAGTTATTTTAATATTCTGACCATGCTCTATTTATAGGAGATCAAGAAAGTGCTTCATTAATACTTCCAACGGATAAAAAGTAGCTGAAGAGTCAACTAGCCGTTGGGAATATCGGACGTCCGGTGCTCCTGTTTTTGGCGTCTGACAGCAGGCAATGAGTTTGAGAAATTTTCTTCAATTCTATCGGACGTCCGGTATTGTCTCTGTGAGCGTCCGACAGCTTTCATCGAGTTGAAAGGATTCTAACGGACGTCCGGTACTTCCGTCCGATAGCAGACAAAGAGTTTGAAAGATTCTATCGGACGTCCAATACTTGCATCCGATCGAGGTCAGTGAGATAGGGAAAATGTCTTATTTCCTTTGGACGTCCGGTGATAGAGTTCTTCATGCGTCCGAAATTGCGCAATGATTATCGGACGTCCGATCCTGTCTTCACAAGCGTCCGACAGCATTCAGCAACTTTTGTTTTTTTCAATTGCACTTGATCTTTGAATCTGATTGGGTTCATAACTGAAAGTATATCTTGAAGATATATAAGTATCATCCATTTGTTTCGTAAACATCAAAACCTAGGAACTAAGATCAACATTCTTGCAATGATCGAAGACAATCCAAGAGGGAGTGAATTAGGTAGTTAAAAAATTGGCCAATTTGTGAGTAACTTTTTGTGTGGATGCCCTCTTTTTCTAAAAGACCACACAATGGAGCAATTGATGAGAAAGCACAAGTGCTTGTGAGTAGAAGAGATGAGCAATTTATATATCAAGACAGTAAGTAAAAGAGACAGAGGATCAAACCAAGTACCAAACTCCTCTTGAGTTTGAATATCACTTTATAGAGCAAGTTTTTTCAAGTTGATCAACATACAACCAATATTTTGTGTACAAAGGAACGATCACTTCCTCTTTGCCCCAAGCCACACTTGGTCAAGCAAGGAAGTTTTACTTTCACTCGGATAACCCTCACAAAGGTACACTATTGAAATAAATGAATCACACTAGAAAAGGTTATCGAAAATTACACAACTAAATGTACAAATCTTATTTGAGGAGTATTTTTCACACTAAAATCACTATAGATCTCATGTAGTCTCAATGTGCAAAGTTATTTGAAGATTCTGACCATTCTCTATTTATAGGAGATCAAGAAAGTGCTTCATTAATGCTTCCAACGGATAGAAAGTAGCTGAAGAGTCAACTAGCCATTGGGAGTATCGGACCTCAGGTACTCCTGTTTTTTGCGTCCGACAGTAGGCAGTGAGTTTGAGAAATTTTCTTCAATTCTATCGGACGTCCGGTATTGTCTTTGTGAGCGTCCGACAGCTTTCATCGAGTTGAAAGGATTCTATCGGACGTCCAATACTTGCATCCGATCGAGGTCAGTGAGATAGGGGAAATGTCTTATTTCCTTTGGACGTCCGGTGATGGAGTTCTTCATGCGTCCGAAATTGCGCAATGATTATCGGACGTCCGATCCTGTCTTCACAAGCGTCCGACAGCATTCAACAACTTTTGTTTTTTCAATTGCACTTGATCTTTGAATCTGATTGGGTTGATAACTGAAAGTATATCTTGAAGTGATATTAGTATCATCCATTTGTTTCGTAAACATCAAAACCTAGGAACTAAGATCAACATTCTTGTAATGATCGAAGACAATCTAAGAGGGAGTGAATTAGGTAGTTAAAAAACTGGCCAAGTTGTGAGTAACTTTTTGTGTGCATGCTCTCTTTTTCTAAAAGACCACACAATGGAGCAATTGATGAGAAAACACAAGTGCTTGTGAGTAGAAGAGATGAGCAATTTATATATCAAGACAGTAAGTAAAAGAGACTGTATCAAACCAAGCACCAAACTCCTCTTGAATTTGACTGTCATTTTATAGAGGAAGTTTCTTCAACTTGATCAATTTACAACCAATATTTTGTGTACAAAGGAACGATCATTTTCTCTTTGCCCCAAGCCATACTTGGTCAAGTAAGGAAGTTTTACTATCACTTGGATAACTCTCCCAAAGGTACACCATTGAAATAATTAAATCACACTAGAAAAGGTTATCGAAAATTACACAACTAAGAGTACAAACCTTATTTAAACAGTATTTTTCACACTAAAATCACTATAGATCTCATGTAGTCTCAATGTGCAAAGTTATTTGAATATTCTGACCACGCTCTATTTATAGGAGATCAAGAAAGTGCTTCATTAATACTTCCAACGGATAGAAAGTAGCTGAAGAGTCAACTATCCGTTGGGAGTATCGGACGTCCGGTACTCCTGTTTTTTGCGTCCGACAGCAGGCAGTGAGTTTGAGAAATTTTCTTCAATTCTATCGGACGTCCGGTATTGTCTTTGTAAGCGTCCGACAGCTTTCATCGAGTTTAAAGGATTCTATCGGACGTCCGGTACTTCCGTCCGATAGCAGACAAAGAGTTTGAAAGATTCTATCGGACGTCCGATGCTTGCGTCCAATCGAGGTCAGTGAGATAGGGGGAATGTCTTATTTCCTTCAGACGTCCGGTGATGGAGTTCTTCATGCGTCCGAAGTTGCGCAATGATTATCGGACGTCCGATCCTGTCTTCACAAGCGTCCGACAGCATTCACAACTTTTGTTTTTTTCAATTGCACTTGATCTTTGAATCTGATTGGGTTCATAACTGAAAGTATATCTTGAAGATATATTAGTATCATCCATTTGTTTCGTAAACATCAAAACCTAGGAACTAAGATCAACATTCTTGCAATGATCGAAGACAATCCAAGAGGGAGTGAATTAGGTAGTTAAAAAATTGGCCAATTTGTGAGTAACTTTTTGTGTGCATGCCCTCTTTTTCTAAAAGACCACACAATGGAGCAATTGATGAGAAAGCACAAGTGCTTGTGAGTAGAAGAGATGAGCAATTTATATATCAAGACAGTAAGTAAAAGAGACAGAGGATCAAACCAAGTACCAAACTCCTCTTGAGTTTGAATATCACTTTATAGAGCAAGTTTTTTCAAGTTGATCAACATACAACCAATATTTTGTGTACAAAGGAACGATCACTTCCTCTTTGCCCCAAGCCACACTTGGTCAAGCAAGGAAGTTTTACTTTCACTCGGATAACCCTCACAAAGGTACACTATTGAAATAAATGAATCACACTAGAAAAGGTTATCGAAAATTACACAACTAAATGTACAAATCTTATTTGAAGAGTATTTTTCACACTAAAATCACTATAGATCTCATGTAGTCTCAATGCGCAAAGTTATTTTAATATTCTGACCATGCTCTATTTATAGGAGATCAAGAAAGTGCTTCATTAATACTTCCAACGGATAAAAAGTAGCTGAAGAGTCAACTAGCCGTTGGGAATATCGGACGTCCGGTGCTCCTGTTTTTGGCGTCTGACAGCAGGCAATGAGTTTGAGAAATTTTCTTCAATTCTATCGGACGTCCGGTATTGTCTCTGTGAGCGTCCGACAGCTTTCATCGAGTTGAAAGGATTCTAACGGAAGTCCGGTACTTCCGTCCGATAGCAGACAAAGAGTTTGAAAGATTCTATCGGACGTCCAATACTTGCATCCCATCGAGGTCAGTGAGATAGGGAAAATGTCTTATTTCCTTTGGACGTCCGGTGATAGAGTTCTTCATGCGTCCGAAATTGCGCAATGATTATCGGACGTCCGATCCTGTCTTCACAAGCGTCCGACAGCATTCAGCAACTTTTGTTTTTTTCAATTGCACTTGATCTTTGAATCTGATTGGGTTCATAACTGAAAGTATATCTTGAAGATATATAAGTATCATCCATTTGTTTCGTAAACATCAAAACCTAGGAACTAAGATCAACATTCTTGCAATGATCGAAGACAATCCAAGAGGGAGTGAATTAGGTAGTTAAAAAATTGGCCAATTTGTGAGTAACTTTTTATGTGGATGCCCTCTTTTTCTAAAAGACCACACAATGGAGCAATTGATGAGAAAGCACAAGTGCTTGTGAGTAGAAGAGATGAGCAATTTATATATCAAGACAGTAAGTAAAAGAGACAGAGGATCAAACCAAGTACCAAACTCCTCTTGAGTTTGAATATCACTTTATAGAGCAAGTTTTTTCAAGTTGATCAACATACAACCAATATTTTGTGTACAAAGGAACGATCACTTCCTCTTTGCCCCAAGCCACACTTGGTCAAGCAAGGAAGTTTTACTTTCACTCGGATAACCCTCACAAAGGTACACTATTGAAATAAATGAATCACACTAGAAAAGGTTATCGAAAATTACACAACTAAATGTACAAATCTTATTTGAGGAGTATTTTTCACACTAAAATCACTATAGATCTCATGTAGTCTCAATGTGCAAAGTTATTTGAAGATTCTGACCATTCTCTATTTATAGGAGATCAAGAAAGTGCTTCATTAATGCTTCCAACGGATAGAAAGTAGCTGAAGAGTCAACTAGCCATTGGGAGTATCGGACCTCAGGTACTCCTGTTTTTTGCGTCCGACAGTAGGCAGTGAGTTTGAGAAATTTTCTTCAATTCTATCGGACGTCCGGTATTGTCTTTGTGAGCGTCCGACAGCTTTCATCGAGTTGAAAGGATTCTATCGGACGTCCAATACTTGCATCCGATCGAGGTCAGTGAGATAGGGGAAATGTCTTATTTCCTTTGGACGTCCGGTGATGGAGTTCTTCATGCGTCCGAAATTGCGCAATGATTATCGGACGTCCGATCCTGTCTTCACAAGCGTCCGACAGCATTCAACAACTTTTGTTTTTTCAATTGCACTTGATCTTTGAATCTGATTGGGTTGATAACTGAAAGTATATCTTGAAGTGATATTAGTATCATCCATTTGTTTCGTAAACATCAAAACCTAGGAACTAAGATCCACATTCTTGTAATGATCGAAGACAATCTAAGAGGGAGTGAATTAGGTAGTTAAAAAACTGGCCAAGTTGTGAGTAACTTTTTGTGTGCATGCTCTCTTTTTCTAAAAGACCACACAATGGAGCAATTGATGAGAAAACACAAGTGCTTGTGAGTAGAAGAGATGAGCAATTTATATATCAAGACAGTAAGTAAAAGAGACTGTATCAAACCAAGCACCAAACTCCTCTTTAATTTGACTGTCATTTTATAGAGGAAGTTTCTTCAACTTGATCAATTTACAACCAATATTTTGTGTACAAAGGAACGATCATTTTCTCTTTGCCCCAAGCCATACTTGGTCAAGTAAGGAAGTTTTACTATCACTTGGATAACTCTCCCAAAGGTACACCATTGAAATAATTAAATCACACTAGAAAAGGTTATCGAAAATTACACAACTAAGAGTACAAACCTTATTTAAACAGTATTTTTCACACTAAAATCACTATAGATCTCATGTAGTCTCAATGTGCAAAGTTATTTGAATATTCTGACCACGCTCTATTTATAGGAGATCAAGAAAGTGCTTCATTAATACTTCCAACGGATAGAAAGTAGCTGAAGAGTCAACTATCCGTTGGGAGTATCGGACGTCCGGTACTCCTGTTTTTTGCGTCCGACAGCAGGCAGTGAGTTTGAGAAATTTTCTTCAATTCTATCGGACGTCCGGTATTGTCTTTGTAAGCGTCCGACAGCTTTCATCGAGTTTAAAGGATTCTAACGGACGTCCGGTACTTCCGTCCGATAGCAGACAAAGAGTTTGAAAGATTCTATCGGACGTCCTATGCTTGCGTCCAATCGAGGTCAGTGAGATAGGGGGAATGTCTTATTTCCTTCGGACGTCCGGTGATGGAGTTCTTCATGCGTCCGAAGTTGCGCAATGATTATCGGACGTCCGATCCTGTCTTCACAAGCGTCCGACAGCATTCAGCAACTTTTGTTTTTTTCAATTGCACTTGATCTTTGAATCTGATTGGGTTCATAACTGAAAGTATATCTTGAAGATATATTAGTATCATCCATTTGTTTCGTAAACATCAAAACCTAGGAACTAAGATCAACATTCTTGCAATGATCGAAGACAATCCAAGAGGGAGTGAATTAGGTAGTTAAAAAATTGGCCAATTTGTGAGTAACTTTTTGTGTGCATGCCCTCTTTTTCTAAAAGACCACACGATGGAGCAATTGATGAGAAAGTACAAGTGCATGTGAGTAGAAGAGATGAGCAATTTATATATCAAGACAGTAAGTAAAAGAGACAGAGGATCAAACCAAGTACCAAACTCCTCTTGAGTTTGAATATCACTTTATAGAGCAAGTTTTTTCAAGTTGATCAACAAACAACCAATATTTTATGTACAAAGGAACGATCACTTCCTCTTTGCCCCAAGCCACACTTGGTCAAGCAAGGAACTTTTACTTTCACTCGGATAACCCTCACAAAGGTACACTATTGAAATAATTGAATCACACTAGAAAAGGTTATCGAAAATTACACAACTAAATGTACAAATCTTATTTGAAGAGTATTTTTCACACTAAAATCACTATAGATCTCATGTAGTTTCAATGTGCAAAGTTATTTGAATATTCTGACCACGCTCTATTTATAGGAGATCAAGAAAGTGCTTCATTAATACTTCCAACGGATAGAAAGTAGCTGAAGAGTCAACTATCCGTTGGGAGTATCGGACGTCCGGTACTCCTTGTTTTGCGTCTGACAGCAGGAAGTGAGTTTGAGAAATTTTCTTCAATTCTATCGGACGTCCGGTATTGTCTTTGTAAGCGTCCGATAGATTTCATCGAGTTTAAAGGATTCTATCGGACGTCCGGTACTTCCGTCCGATAGCAGACAAAGAGTTTGAAAGATTCTATCGGACGTCCTATGCATGCGTCCAATCGAGGTCAGTGAGATAGGGGGAATGTCTTATTTCCTTCGGACGTCCGGTGATGGAGTTCTTCATGCGTCCGAAGTTGCGCAATGATTATCGGACGTCCGATCCTGTCTTCAGAAGCGTCCGACAGCATTCAGCAACTTTTGTTTTTTTCAATTGCACTTGATCTTTGAATCTGATTGGGTTCATAACTGAAAGTATATCTTGAAGATATATTAGTATCATCCATTTGTTTAGTAAACATCAAAACCTAGGAACTAAGATCAACATTCTTGCAATGATCGAAGACAATCCAAGAGGGAGTGAATTAGGTAGTTAAAAAATTGGCCAATTTGTGAGTAACTTTTTGTGTGGATTCCCTCTTTTTCTAAAAGACCACACAATGGAGCAATTGATGAGAAAGCACAAGTGCTTGTGAGTAGAAGAGATGAGCAATTTATATATCAAGACAGTATGTAAAAGAGACAGAGGATCAAACCAGGTACCAAACTCCTCTTGAGTTTGAATATCACTTTATAGAGCAAGTTTTTTCAAGTTGATCAACATACAACCAATATTTTGTGTACAAAGGAACGATCACTTCCTCTTTGCCCCAAGCCACACTTGGTCAAGCAAGGAAGTTTTACTTTCACTCGGATAACCCTCACAAAGGTACACTATTGAAATAAATGAATCACACTAGAAAAGGTTATCGAAAATTACACAACTAAATGTACAAATCTTATTTGAGGAGTATTTTTCACACTAAAATCACTATAGATCTCATGTAGTCTCAATGTGCAAAGTTATTTGAAGATTCTGACCATTCTCTATTTATAGGAGATCAAGAAAGTGCTTCATTAATGCTTCCAACGGATAGAAAGTAGCTGAAGAGTCAACTAGCCATTGGGAGTATCGGACCTCAGGTACTCCTGTTTTTTGCGTCCGACAGTAGGCAGTGAGTTTGAGAAATTTTCTTCAATTCTATCGGACGTCCGGTATTGTCTTTGTGAGCGTCCGACAGCTTTCATCGAGTTGAAAGGATTCTATCGGACGTCCAATACTTGCATCCGATCGAGGTCAGTGAGATAGGGGAAATGTCTTATTTCCTTTGGACGTCCGGTGATGGAGTTCTTCATGCGTCCGAAATTGCGCAATGATTATCGGACGTCCGATCCTGTCTTCACAAGCGTCCGACAGCATTCAACAACTTTTGATTTTTCAATTGCACTTGATCTTTGAATCTGATTGGGTTGATAACTGAAAGTATATCTTGAAGTGATATTAGTATCATACATTTGTTTCGTAAACATCAAAACCTAGGAACTAAGATCAACATTCTTGTAATGATCGAAGACAATCTAAGAGGGAGTGAATTAGGTAGTTAAAAAACTGGCCAAGTTGTGAGTAACTTTTTGTGTGCATGCTCTCTTTTTCTAAAAGACCACACAATGGAGCAATTGATGAGAAAACACAAGTGCTTGTGAGTAGAAGAGATGAGCAATTTATATATCAAGACAGTAAGTAAAAGAGACAGAGGATCAAACCAAGTACCAAACTCCTCTTGAGTTTGAATATCACTTTATAGAGCAAGTTTTTTCAAGTTGATCAACATACAACCAATATTTTGTGTACAAAGGAACGATCACTTCCTCTTTGCCCCAAGCCACACTTGGTCAAGCAAGGAAGTTTTACTTTCACTCGGATAACCCTCACAAAAGTACACTATTGAAATAAATGAATCACACTAGAAAAGGTTATCGAAAATTACACAACTAAATGTACAAATCTTATTTGAAGAGTATTTTTCACACTAAAATCACTATAGATCTCATGTAGTCTCAATGCGCAAAGTTATTTTAATATTCTGACCATGCTCTATTTATAGGAGATCAAGAAAGTGCTTCATTAATACTTCCAACGGATAAAAAGTAGCTGAAGAGTCAACTAGCCGTTGGGAATATCGGACGTCCGGTGCTCCTGTTTTTGGCGTCTGACAGCAGGCAATGAGTTTGAGAAATTTTCTTCAATTCTATCGGACGTCCGGTATTGTCTCTGTGAGCGTCCGACAGCTTTCATCGAGTTGAAAGGATTCTAACGGAAGTCCGGTACTTCCGTCCGATAGCAGACAAAGAGTTTGAAAGATTCTATCGGACGTCCAATACTTGCATCCCATCGAGGTCAGTGAGATAGGGAAAATGTCTTATTTCCTTTGGACGTCCGGTGATAGAGTTCTTCATGCGTCCGAAATTGCGCAATGATTATCGGACGTCCGATCCTGTCTTCACAAGCGTCCGACAGCATTCAGCAACTTTTGTTTTTTTCAATTGCACTTGATCTTTGAATCTGATTGGGTTCATAACTGAAAGTATATCTTGAAGATATATAAGTATCATCCATTTGTTTCGTAAACATCAAAACCTAGGAACTAAGATCAACATTCTTGCAATGATCGAAGACAATCCAAGAGGGAGTGAATTAGGTAGTTAAAAAATTGGCCAATTTGTGAGTAACTTTTTATGTGGATGCCCTCTTTTTCTAAAAGACCACACAATGGAGCAATTGATGAGAAAGCACAAGTGCTTGTGAGTAGAAGAGATGAGCAATTTATATATCAAGACAGTAAGTAAAAGAGACAGAGGATCAAACCAAGTACCAAACTCCTCTTGAGTTTGAATATCACTTTATAGAGCAAGTTTTTTCAAGTTGATCAACATACAACCAATATTTTGTGTACAAAGGAACGATCACTTCCTCTTTGCCCCAAGCCACACTTGGTCAAGCAAGGAAGTTTTACTTTCACTCGGATAACCCTCACAAAGGTACACTATTGAAATAAATGAATCACACTAGAAAAGGTTATCGAAAATTACACAACTAAATGTACAAATCTTATTTGAGGAGTATTTTTCACACTAAAATCACTATAGATCTCATGTAGTCTCAATGTGCAAAGTTATTTGAAGATTCTGACCATTCTCTATTTATAGGAGATCAAGAAAGTGCTTCATTAATGCTTCCAACGGATAGAAAGTAGCTGAAGAGTCAACTAGCCATTGGGAGTATCGGACCTCAGGTACTCCTGTTTTTTGCATCCGACAGTAGGCAGTGAGTTTGAGAAATTTTCTTCAATTCTATCGGACGTCCGGTATTGTCTTTGTGGGCGTCCGACAGCTTTCATCGAGTTGAAAGGATTCTATCGGACGTCCAATACTTGCATCCGATCGAGGTCAGTGAGATAGGGAAAATGTCTTATTTCCTTTGGACGTCCGGTGATGGAGTTCTTCATGCGTCCGAAATTGCGCAATAATTATCGGACGTCCGATCCTGTCTTCACAAGCGTCCGACAGCATTCAACAACTTTTGTTTTTTCAATTGCACTTGATCTTTGAATCTGATTGGGTTGATAACTGAAAGTATATCTTGAAGTGATATTAGTATCATCCATTTATTTCGTAAACATCAAAACCTAGGAACTAAGATCCACATTCTTGTAATGATCGAAGACAATCTAAGAGGGAGTGAATTAGGTAGTTAAAAAACTGGCCAAGTTGTGAGTAACTTTTTGTGTGCATGCTCTCTTTTTCTAAAAGACCACACAATGGAGCAATTGATGAGAAAACACAAGTGCTTGTGAGTAGAAGAGATGAGCAATTTATATATCAAGACAGTAAGTAAAAGAGACTGTATCAAACCAAGCACCAAACTCCTCTTTAATTTGACTGTCATTTTATAGAGGAAGTTTCTTCAACTTGATCAATTTACAACCAATATTTTGTGTACAAAGGAACGATCATTTTCTCTTTGCCCCAAGCCATACTTGGTCAAGTAAGGAAGTTTTACTATCACTTGGATAACTCTCCCAAAGGTACACCATTGAAATAATTAAATCACACTAGAAAAGGTTATCGAAAATTACACAACTAAGAGTACAAACCTTATTTAAACAGTATTTTTCACACTAAAATCACTATAGATCTCATGTAGTCTCAATGTGCAAAGTTATTTGAATATTCTGACCACGCTCTATTTATAGGAGATCAAGAAAGTGCTTCATTAATACTTCCAACGGATAGAAAGTAGCTGAAGAGTCAACTATCCGTTGGGAGTATCGGACGTCCGGTACTCCTGTTTTTTGCGTCCGACAGCAGGCAGTGAGTTTGAGAAATTTTCTTCAATTCTATCGGACGTCCGGTATTGTCTTTGTAAGCGTCCGACAGCTTTCATCGAGTTTAAAGGATTCTAACGGACGTCCGGTACTTCCGTCCGATAGCAGACAAAGAGTTTGAAAGATTCTATCGGACGTCCTATGCTTGCGTCCAATCGAGGTCAGTGAGATAGGGGGAATGTCTTATTTCCTTCGGACGTCCGGTGATGGAGTTCTTCATGCGTCCGAAGTTGCGCAATGATTATCGGACGTCCGATCCTGTCTTCACAAGCGTCCGACAGCATTCAGCAACTTTTGTTTTTTTCAATTGCACTTGATCTTTGAATCTGATTGGGTTCATAACTGAAAGTATATCTTGAAGATATATTAGTATCATCCATTTGTTTCGTAAACATCAAAACCTAGGAACTAAGATCAACATTCTTGCAATGATCGAAGACAATCCAAGAGGGAGTGAATTAGGTAGTTAAAAAATTGGCCAATTTGTGAGTAACTTTTTGTGTGCATGCCCTCTTTTTCTAAAAGACCACACGATGGAGCAATTGATGAGAAAGTACAAGTGCATGTGAGTAGAAGAGATGAGCAATTTATATATCAAGACAGTAAGTAAAAGAGACAGAGGATCAAACCAAGTACCAAACTCCTCTTGAGTTTGAATATCACTTTATAGAGCAAGTTTTTTCAAGTTGATCAACAAACAACCAATATTTTATGTACAAAGGAACGATCACTTCCTCTTTGCCCCAAGCCACACTTGGTCAAGCAAGGAACTTTTACTTTCACTCGGATAACCCTCACAAAGGTACACTATTGAAATAATTGAATCACACTAGAAAAGGTTATCGAAAATTACACAACTAAATGTACAAATCTTATTTGAAGAGTATTTTTCACACTAAAATCACTATAGATCTCATGTAGTTTCAATGTGCAAAGTTATTTGAATATTCTGACCACGCTCTATTTATAGGAGATCAAGAAAGTGCTTCATTAATACTTCCAACGGATAGAAAGTAGCTGAAGAGTCAACTATCCGTTGGGAGTATCGGACGTCCGGTACTCCTTGTTTTGCGTCTGACAGCAGGAAGTGAGTTTGAGAAATTTTCTTCAATTCTATCGGACGTCCGGTATTGTCTTTGTAAGCGTCCGATAGATTTCATCGAGTTTAAAGGATTCTATCGGACGTCCGGTACTTCCGTCCGATAGCAGACAAAGAGTTTGAAAGATTCTATCGGACGTCCTATGCATGCGTCCAATCGAGGTCAGTGAGATAGGGGGAATGTCTTATTTCCTTCGGACGTCCGGTGATGGAGTTCTTCATGCGTCCGAAGTTGCGCAATGATTATCGGACGTCCGATCCTGTCTTCAGAAGCGTCCGACAGCATTCAGCAACTTTTGTTTTTTTCAATTGCACTTGATCTTTGAATCTGATTGGGTTCATAACTGAAAGTATATCTTGAAGATATATTAGTATCATCCATTTGTTTAGTAAACATCAAAACCTAGGAACTAAGATCAACATTCTTGCAATGATCGAAGACAATCCAAGAGGGAGTGAATTAGGTAGTTAAAAAATTGGCCAATTTGTGAGTAACTTTTTGTGTGGATTCCCTCTTTTTCTAAAAGACCACACAATGGAGCAATTGATGAGAAAGCACAAGTGCTTGTGAGTAGAAGAGATGAGCAATTTATATATCAAGACAGTATGTAAAAGAGACAGAGGATCAAACCAGGTACCAAACTCCTCTTGAGTTTGAATATCACTTTATAGAGCAAGTTTTTTCAAGTTGATCAACATACAACCAATATTTTGTGTACAAAGGAACGATCACTTCCTCTTTGCCCCAAGCCACACTTGGTCAAGCAAGGAAGTTTTACTTTCACTCGGATAACCCTCACAAAGGTACACTATTGAAATAAATGAATCACACTAGAAAAGGTTATCGAAAATTACACAACTAAATGTACAAATCTTATTTGAGGAGTATTTTTCACACTAAAATCACTATAGATCTCATGTAGTCTCAATGTGCAAAGTTATTTGAAGATTCTGACCATTCTCTATTTATAGGAGATCAAGAAAGTGCTTCATTAATGCTTCCAACGGATAGAAAGTAGCTGAAGAGTCAACTAGCCATTGGGAGTATCGGACCTCAGGTACTCCTGTTTTTTGCGTCCGACAGTAGGCAGTGAGTTTGAGAAATTTTCTTCAATTCTATCGGACGTCCGGTATTGTCTTTGTGAGCGTCCGACAGCTTTCATCGAGTTGAAAGGATTCTATCGGACGTCCAATACTTGCATCCGATCGAGGTCAGTGAGATAGGGGAAATGTCTTATTTCCTTTGGACGTCCGGTGATGGAGTTCTTCATGCGTCCGAAATTGCGCAATGATTATCGGACGTCCGATCCTGTCTTCACAAGCGTCCGACAGCATTCAACAACTTTTGATTTTTCAATTGCACTTGATCTTTGAATCTGATTGGGTTGATAACTGAAAGTATATCTTGAAGTGATATTAGTATCATACATTTGTTTCGTAAACATCAAAACCTAGGAACTAAGATCAACATTCTTGTAATGATCGAAGACAATCTAAGAGGGAGTGAATTAGGTAGTTAAAAAACTGGCCAAGTTGTGAGTAACTTTTTGTGTGCATGCTCTCTTTTTCTAAAAGACCACACAATGGAGCAATTGATGAGAAAACACAAGTGCTTGTGAGTAGAAGAGATGAGCAATTTATATATCAAGACAGTAAGTAAAAGAAACAGAGGATCAAACCAAGTACCAAACTCCTCTTGAGTTTGAATATCACTTTATAGAGCAAGTTTTTTCAAGTTGATCAACATACAACCAATATTTTGTGTACAAAGGAACGATCACTTCCTCTTTGCCCCAAGCCACACTTGGTCAAGCAAGGAAGTTTTACTTTCACTCGGATAACCCTCACAAAGGTACACTATTGAAATAAATGAATCACACTAGAAAAGGTTATCGAAAATTACACAACTAAATGTACAAATCTTATTTGAGGAGTATTTTTCACACTAAAATCACTATAGATCTCATGTAGTCTCAATGTGCAAAGTTATTTGAAGATTCTGACCATTCTCTATTTATAGGAGATCAAGAAAGTGCTTCATTAATGCTTCCAACGGATAGAAAGTAGCTGAAGAGTCAACTAGCCATTGGGAGTATCGGACCTCAGGTACTCCTGTTTTTTGCGTCCGACAGTAGGCAGTGAGTTTGAGAAATTTTCTTCAATTCTATCGGACGTCCGGTATTGTCTTTGTGAGCGTCCGACAGCTTTCATCGAGTTGAAAGGATTCTATCGGACGTCCAATACTTGCATCCGATCGAGGTCAGTGAGATAGGGGAAATGTCTTATTTCCTTTGGACGTCCGGTGATGGAGTTCTTCATGCGTCCGAAATTGCGCAATGATTATCGGACGTCCGATCCTGTCTTCACAAGCGTCCGACAGCATTCAACAACTTTTGATTTTTCAATTGCACTTGATCTTTGAATCTGATTGGGTTGATAACTGAAAGTATATCTTGAAGTGATATTAGTATCATACATTTGTTTCGTAAACATCAAAACCTAGGAACTAAGATCAACATTCTTGTAATGATCGAAGACAATCTAAGAGGGAGTGAATTAGGTAGTTAAAAAACTGGCCAAGTTGTGAGTAACTTTTTGTGTGCATGCTCTCTTTTTCTAAAAGACCACACAATGGAGCAATTGATGAGAAAACACAAGTGCTTGTGAGTAGAAGAGATGAGCAATTTATATATCAAGACAGTAAGTAAAAGAGACAGATGATCAAACCAAGTACCAAACTCCTCTTGAGTTTGAATATCACTTTATAGAGCAAGTTTTTTCAAGTTGATCAACATACAACCAATATTTTGTGTACAAAGGAACGATCACTTCCTCTTTGCCCCAAGCCACACTTGGTCAAGCAAGGAAGTTTTACTAACACTTGGATAACTCTCCCAAAGGTACACCATTGAAATAATTAAATCACACTAGAAAAGGTGATCGAAAATTACACAACTAAGAGTACAAACCTTATTTAAACAGTATTTTTCACACTAAAATCACTATAGATCTCATGTAGTCTCAATGTGCAAAGTTATTTGAATATTCTGACCACGCTCTATTTATAGGAGATCAAGAAAGTGCTTCATTAATACTTCCAATGGATAGAAAGTAGCTGAAGAGTCAACTATCCGTTGGGAGTATCGGACGTCCGGTACTCCTGTTTTTTGCGTCCGACAGCAGGCAGTGAGTTTGAGAAATTTTCTTCAATTCTATCGGACGTCCGGTATTGTCTTTGTAAGCGTCCGACAGCTTTCATCGAGTTTAAAGGATTCTATCGGACGTGCGGTACTTCCGTCCGATAGCAGACAAAGAGTTTGAAAGATTCTATCGGACGTCCGATGCTTGCGTCCAATCGAGGTCAGTGAGATAGGGGGAATGTCTTATTTCCTTCAGACGTCCGGTGATGGAGTTCTTCATGCGTCCGAAGTTGCGCAATGATTATCGGACGTCCGATCCTGTCTTCACAAGCGTCCGACAGCATTCAGCAACTTTTGTTTTTTTCAATTGCACTTGATCTTTGAATCTGATTGGGTTCATAACTGAAAGTATATCTTGAAGATATATTAGTATCATCCATTTGTTTCGTAAACATCAAAACCTAGGAACTAAGATCAACATTCTTGCAATGATCGAAGACAATCCAAGAGGGAGTGAATTAGGTAGTTAAAAAATTGGCCAATTTGTGAGTAACTTTTTGTGTGCATGCCCTATTTTTCTAAAAGACCACACAATGGAGCAATTGATGAGAAAGCACAAGTGCTTGTGAGTAGAAGAGATGAGCAATTTATATATCAAGACAGTAAGTAAAAGAGACAGAGGATCAAACCAAGTACCAAACTCCTCTTGAGTTTGAATATCACTTTATAGAGCAAGTTTTTTCAAGTTGATCAACATACAACCAATATTTTGTGTACAAAGGAACGATCACTTCCTCTTTGCCCCAAGCCACACTTGGTCAAGCAAGGAAGTTTTACTTTCACTCGGATAACCCTCACAAAGGTACACTATCGAAATAAATGAATCACACTAGAAAAGGTTATCGAAAATTACACAACTAAATGTAGAAATCTTATTTGAGGAGTATTTTTCACACTAAAATCACTATAGATCTCATGTAGTCTCAATGTGCAAAGTTATTTGAAGATTCTGACCATGCTCTATTTATAGGAGATCAAGAAAGTGCTTCATTAATGCTTCCAACGGATAAAAAGTAGCTGAAGAGTCAACTAGCCATTGGGAGTATCGGATCTCAGGTACTCCTGTTTTTTGCATCCGACAGTAGGCAGTGAGTTTGAGAAATTTTCTTCAATTCTATCGGACGTCCGGTATTGTCTTTGTGAGCGTCCGACAGCTTTCATCGAGTTGAAAGGATTCTATCGGACGTCCAATACTTGCATCCGATCGAGGTCAGTGAGATAGGGAAAATGTCTTATTTCCTTTGGACGTCCGGTGATGGAGTTCTTCATGCGTCCGAAATTGCGCAATGATTATCGGACGTCCGATCCTGTCTTCACAAGCGTCCGACAGCATTCAACAACTTTTGTTTTTTCAATTGCACTTGATCTTTTTATCTGATTGGGTTGATAACTGAAAGTATATCTTGAAGTGATATTAGTATCATCCATTTGTTTCGTAAACATCAAAACCTAGGAACTAAGATCAACATTCTTGTAATGATCGAAGACAATCTAAGAGGGAGTGAATTAGGTAGTTAAAAAACTGGCCAAGTTGTGAGTAACTTTTTGTGTGCATGCTCTCTTTTTCTAAAAGACCACACAATGGAGCAATTGATGATAAAACACAAGTGCTTGTGAGTAGAAGAGATGAGCAATTTATATATCAAGACAGTAAGTAAAAGAGACTGTATCAAACCAAGCACCAAACTCCTCTTTAATTTGACTGTCATTTTATAGAGGAAGTTTCTTCAACTTGATCAATTTACAACCAATATTTTGTGTACAAAGGAACGATCATTTTCTCTTTGCCCCAAGCCATACTTGGTCAAGTAAGGAAGTTTTACTATCACTTGGATAACTCTCCCAAAGGTACACCATTGAAATAATTAAATCACACTAGAAAAGGTGATCGAAAATTACACAACTAAGAGTACAAACCTTATTTAAACAGTATTTTTCACACTAAAATCACTATAGATCTCATGTAGTCTCAATGTGCAAAGTTATTTGAAGATTCTGACCATGCTCTATTTATAGGAGATCAAGAAAGTGCTTCATTAATGCTTCCAACGGATAGAAAGTAGCTGAAGAGTCAACTATCCGTTGGGAGTATCGGACCTCAGGTACTCCTGTTTTTTGCGTCCGACAGTAGGCAGTGAGTTTGAGAAATTTTCTTCAATTCTATCGGACGTCCGGTATTGTCTTTGTGAGCGTCCGACAGCCTTCATCGAGTTGAAAGGATTCTATCGGACGTCCGGTACTTCAGTCCGATACCAGACAAAGAGTTTGAAAGTTTCTATCGGACGTCCAATACTTGCATCCGATCGAGGTCAGTGAGATAGGGGAAATGTCTTATTTCCTTTGGACGTACGGTGATGGAGTTCTTCATGCGTCCGAAATTGCGCAATGATTATCGGACGTCCGATCCTGTCTTCACAAGCGTCCGACAGCATTCAACAACTTTTGTTTTTTCAATTGCACTTGATCTTTGAATCTGATTGGGTTGATAACTGAAAGTATATCTTGAAGTGATATTAGTATCATCCATTTGTTTCGTAAACATCAAAACATAGGAACTAAGATCAACATTCTTGTAATGATCGAAGACAATCTAAGAGGGAGTGAATTAGGTAATTAAAAAACTGGCCAAGTTGTGAGTAACTTTTTGTGTGCATGCTCTCTTTTTCTAAAAGACCACACAATGGAGCAATTGATGAGAAAACACAAGTGCTTGTGAGTAGAAGAGATGAGCAATTTTTATATCAAGACAGTAAGTAAAAGAGACTGTATCAAACCAAGCACCAAACTCCTCTTGAATTTCACTGTCATTTTATAGAGGAAGTTTCTTCAACTTGATCAATTTACAACCAATAATTTGTGTACAAAGGAACGATCATTTTCTCTTTGCCCCAAGCCATACTTGGTCAAGTAAGGAAGTTTTACTATCACTTGGATAACTCTCACAAAGGTACACCATTGAAATAATTAAATCACACTAGAAAAGGTTATCGAAAATTACACAACTAAGAGTACAAACCTTATTTAAAGAGTATTTTTCACACTAAAATCACTATAGATCTCATGTAGTCTCAATGTGCAAAGTTATTTGAATATTCTGACCACGCTCTATTTATAGGAGATCAAGAAAGTGCTTTATTAATACTTCCAACGGATAGAAAGTAGCTGAAGAGTCAACTATCCGTTGGGAGTATCGGACGTCCGGTACTCCTATTTTTTGCGTCCGACAGCAGGCAGTGAGTTTGAGAAATTTTCCTCAATTCTATCGGACGTCCGGTATTGTCTTTGTAAGCGTCCGACAGCTTTCATCGAGTTTAAAGGATTCTATCGGACGTCCGGTACTTCCGTCCGATAGCAGACAAAGAGTTTGAAAGATTCTATCGGACGTCCGATGCTTGCGTCCAATCGAGGTCAGTGAGATAGGGGGAATGTCTTATTTCCTTCGGACGTCCGGTGATGGAGTTCTTCATGCGTCCGAAGTTGCGCAATGATTATCGGACGTCCGATCCAGTCTTCACAAGCGTCTGACAGCATTCAGCAACTTTTGTTTTTTTCAATTGCACTTGATCTTTGAATCTGATTGGGTTCATAACTGAAAGTATATCTTGAAGATATATTAGTATCATCCATTTGTTTCGTAAACATCAAAACCTAGGAACTAAGATCAACATTCTTGCAATGATCGAAGACAATCCAAGAGGGAGTGAATTAGGTAGTTAAAAAATTGGCCAATTTGTGAGTAACTTTTTGTGTGCATGCCCTCTTTTTCTAAAAGACCACACAATGGAGCAATTGATGAGAAAGTACAAGTGCTTGTGAGTAGAAGAGATGAGCAATTTATATATCAAGACAGTAAGTAAAAGAGACAGAGGATCAAACCAAGTACCAAACTCCTCTTGAGTTTGAATATCACTTTATAGAGCAAGTTTTTTCAAGTTGATCAACAAACAACCAATATTTTATGTACAAAGGAACGATCACTTCCTCTTTGCCCCAAGCCACACTTGGTCAAGCAAGGAAGTTTTACTTTCACTCGGATAACCCTCACAAAGGTACACTATTGAAATAATTGAATCACACTAGAAAAGGTTATCGAAAATTACACAACTAAATGTACAAATCTTATTTGAAGAGTATTTTTCACACTAAAATCACTATAGATCTCATGTAGTCTCAATGTGCAAAGTTATTTGAATATTCTGACCACGCTCTATTTATAGGAGATCAAGAAAGTGCTTTATTAATACTTCCAACGGATAGAAAGTAGCTGAAGAGTCAACTATCCGTTGGGAGTATCGGACGTCCGGTACTCCTATTTTTTGCGTCCGACAGCAGGCAGTGAGTTTGAGAAATTTTCTTCAATTCTATCGGACGTCCGGTATTGTCTTTGTAAGCGTCCGACAGCTTTCATCGAGTTTAAAGGATTCTATCGGACGTCCGGTACTTCCGTCCGATAGCAGACAAAGAATTTGAAAGATTCTATCGGACGTCCGATGCTTGCTTCCAATCGAGGTCAGTGAGATAGGGGGAATGTCTTATTTCCTTCGGACGTCCGGTGATGGAGTTCTTCATGCGTCCGAAGTTGCGCAATGATTATCCGACGTCCGATCCTGTCTTCACAAGCGTCCGACAGCATTCAGCAACTTTTGTTTTTTTCAATTGCACTTGATCTTTGAATCTGATTGGGTTCATAACTGAAAGTATATCTTGAAGATATATTAGTATCATCCATTTGTTTCGTAAACATCAAAACCTAGGAACTAAGATCAACATTCTTGCAATGATCGAAGACAATCCAAGAGGGAGTGAATTAGGTAGTTAAAAAATTGGCCAATTTGTGAGTAACTTTTTGTGTGCATGCCCTCTTTTTCTAAAAGACCACACAATGGAGCAATTGATGAGAAAGTACAAGTGCTTGTGAGTAGAAGAGATGAGCAATTTATATATCAAGACAGTAAGTAAAAGAGACAGAGGATCAAACCAAGTACCAAACTCCTCTTGAGTTTGAATATCACTTTATAGAGCAAGTTTTTTAAAGTTGATCAACATACAACCAATATTTTGTGTACAAAGGAACGATCACTTCCTCTTTGCCCCAAGCCACACTTGGTCAAGCAAGGAAGTTTTACTTTCACTCGGATAACCCTCACAAAGGTACACTATTGAAATAAATGAATCACACTAGAAAAGGTTATCGAAAATTACACAACTAAATGTACAAATCTTATTTGAGGAGTATTTTTCCCACTAAAATCACTATAGATCTCATGTAGTCTCAATGTGCAAAGTTATTTGAAGATTCTGACCATGCTCTATTTATAGGGGATCAAGAAAGTGCTTCATTAATACTTCCAACGGATAAGAAGTAGCTGAAGAGTCAACTAGCCGTTGGGAATATCGGACGTCCGGTGCTCCTGTTTTTGGCGTCTGACAGCAGGCAGTGAGTTTGAGAAATTTTCTTCAATTCTATCGGACGTCCGGTATTGTCTTTGTGAGCGTCCGACAGCTTTCATCGAGTTGAAAGGATTCTATCGGACGTCCAATACTTGCATCCGATCGAGGTCAGTGAGATAGGGAAAATGTCTTATTTTCTTTGGACGTCCGGTGATGGAGTTCTTCATGCGTCCGAAATTGCGCAATGATTATCGGACGTCCGATCCTGTCTTCACAAGCGTCCGACAGCATTCAACAACTTTTGTTTTTTCATTTGCACTTGATCTTTGAATCTGATTGGGTTGATAACTGAAAGTATATCTTGAAGTGATATTAGTATCATCCATTTGTTTCGTAAACATCAAAACATAGGAACTAAGATCAACATTCTTGTAATGATCGAAGACAATCTAAGAGGGAGTGAATTAGGTAATTAAAAAACTGTCCAAGTTGTGAGTAACTTTTTGTGTGCATGCTCTCTTTTTCTAAAAGACCACACAATGGAGCAATTGATGAGAAAACACAAGTGCTTGTGAGTAGAAGAGATGAGCAATTTTTATATCAAGACAGTAAGTAAAAGAGACTGTATCAAACCAAGCACCAAACTCCTCTTGAATTTGACAGTCATTTTATAGAGGAAGTTTCTTCAACTTGATTAATTTACAACCAATATTTTGTGTACAAAGGAACGATCATTTTCTCTTTGCCCCAAGCCATACTTGGTCAAGTAAAGAAGTTTTACTATCACTTGGATAACTCTCACAAAGGTACACCATTGAAATAATTAAATCACACTAGAAAAGGTTATCGAAAATTACACAACTAAGAGTACAAACCTTATTTAAAGAGTATTTTTCACACTAAAATCACTATAGATCTCATGTAGTCTCAATGTGCAAAGTTATTTGAATATTCTGACGACGCTCTATTTATAGGAGATCAAGAAAGTGCTTTATTAATACTTCCAACGGATAGAAAGTAGCTGAAGAGTCAACTATCCGTTGGGAGTATCGGACGTCCGGTACTCCTGTTTTTTGCGTCCGACAGCAGGCAGTGAGTTTGAGAAATTTTCTTCAATTCTATCGGACGTCCGGTATTGTCTTTGTAAGCGTCCGACAGCTTTCATCGAGTTTAAAAGATTCTATCGGACGTCCGGTACTTCCGTCCGATAGCAGACAAAGAGTTTGAAAGATTCTATCGGACGTCCGATGCTTGCGTCCAATCGAGGTCAGTGAGATAGGGGGAATGTCTTATTTCCTTCGGACGTCCGGTGATGGAGTTCTTCATGCGTCCGAAGTTACGCAATGATTATCGGACATCCGATCCTGTCTTCACAAGCGTCCGACAACATTCAGCAACTTTTGTTTTTTTCAATTGCACTTGATCTTTGAATCTGATTGGGTTCATAACTGAAAGTATATCTTGAAGATATATTAGTATCATCCATTTGTTTCGTAAACATCAAAACCTAGGAACTAAGATCAACATTCTTGCAATGATCGAAGACAATCCAAGAGGGAGTGAATTAGGTAGTTAAAAAATTGGCCAATTTGTGAGTAACTTTTTGTGTGCATGCCCTCTTTTTCTAAAAGACCACACAATGGAGCAATTGATGAGAAAGTACAAGTGCTTGTGAGTAGAAGAGATGAGCAATTTATATATCAAGACAGTAAGTAAACTAGACAGAGGATCAAACCAAGTACCAAACTCCTCTGAGTTTGAATATCACTTTATAGAGCAAGTTTTTTCAAGTTGATCGACATACAACCAATATTTTGTGTACAAAGGAACGATCACTTCCTCTTTGCCCCAAGCCACACTTGGTCAAGCAAGGAAGTTTTACTTTCACTCGGATAGCCCTCACAAAGGTACACTATTGAAATAATTGAATCACACTAGAAAAGGTTATCGAAAATTACACAACTAAATGTACAAATCTTATTTGAAGAGTATTTTTCACACTAAAATCACTATAGATCTCATGTAGTCTCAATGTGCAAATTTATTTTAATATTCTGACCATGCTCTATTTATAGGAGATCAAGAAAGTGCTTCATTAATACTTCCAACGGATAAAAAGTAGCTGAAGAGTCAACTAGCCGTTGGGAATATCGGACGTCCGGTGCTCCTGTTTTTGGCGTCTGACAGCAGGCAGTGAGTTTGAGAAATTTTATTCAATTCTATCGGACGTCCGGTATTGTCTTTGTGAGCGTCTGACAGCTTTCATCGAGTTGAAAGGATTCTATCGGACGTCCGGTACTTCATTCCGATACCAGACAAAGAGTTTGAAAGTTTCTATCGGACGTCCAATACTTGCATCCGATCGAGGTCAGTGAGATAGGGAAAATGTCTTATTTCCTTTGGACGTCCGGTGATGGAGTTCTTCATGCGTCCGAAATTGCGCAATGATTATCGGACGTCCGATCCTATCTTCACAAGCGTCCGACAGCATTCAACAACTTTTGTTTTTTCAATTGCACTTGATCTTTGAATCTGATTGGGTTGATAACTGAAAGTATATCTTGAAGTGATATTAGTATCATCCATTTGTTTCGTAAACATCAAAACATAGGAACTAAGATCAACATTCTTGTAATGATCGAAGACAATCTAAGAGGGAGTGAATTAGGTAATTAAAAAACAGGCCAAGTTGTGAGTAACTTTTTGTGTGCATGCTCTCTTTTTCTAAAAGACCACACAATGGAGCAATTGATGAGAAAACACAAGTGCATGTGAGTAGAAGAGATGAGCAATTTTTATATCAAGACAGTAAGTAAAAGAGACTGTATCAAACCAAGCACCAAACTTCTCTTGAATTTGACTGTCATTTTATAGAGGAAGTTTCTTCAACTTGATCAATTTACAACCAATATTTTGTGTACAAAAGAACGATCATTTTCTCTTTGCCCCAAGCCATACTTGGTCAAGTAAGGAAGTTTTACTATCACTTGGATAACTCTCACAAAGGTACACCATTGAAATAATTAAATCACACTAGAAAAGGTTATCGAAAATTACACAACTAAGAGTACAAACCTTATTTAAAGAGTATTTTTCACACTAAAATCACTATAGATCTCATGTAGTCTCAATGTGCAAAGTTATTTGAATATTCTGACCACGCTCTATTTATAGGAGATCAAGAAAGTGCTTTATTAATACTTCCAACGGATAGAAAGTAGCTGAAGAGTCAACTATCCGTTGGGAGTATCGGACGTCCGGTACTCCTGTTTTTTGCGTCCGACAGCAGGCAGTGAGTTTGAGAAATTTTCTTCAATTCTATCGGACGTCCGGTATTGTCTTTGTAAGAGTCCGACAGCTTTCATCGAGTTTAAAGGATTCTATCGGACGTCCGGTACTTCCGTCCGATAGCAGACAAAGAGTTTGAAAGATTCTATCGGACGTCCGATGCTTGCGTCCAATCGAGGTCAGTGAGATAGGGGGAATGTCTTATTTCCTTCGGACGTCCGGTGATGGAGTTCTTCATGCGTCCGAAGTTGCGCAATGATTATCGGACAACCGATCCTGTCTTCACAAGCGTCCGACAGCATTCAGCAACTTTTGTTTTTTTCAATTGCACTTGATCTTTGAATCTGATTGGGTTCATAACTGAAAGTATATCTTGAAGATATATTAGTATCATCCATTTGTTTCGTAAACATCAAAACCTAGGAACTAAGATCAACATTCTTGCAATGATCGAAGACAATCCAAGAGGGAGTGAATTAGGTAGTTAAAAAATTGGCCAATTTGTGAGTAACTTTTTGTGTGCATGCCCTCTTTTTCTAAAAGACCACACAATGGAGCAATTGATGAGAAAGTACAAGTGCTTGTGAGTAGAAGAGATGAGCAATTTATATATCAAGACAGTAAGTAAAAGAGACAGAGGATCAAACCAAGTACCAAACTCCTCTTGAGTTTGAATATCACTTTATAGAGCAAGTTTTTTAAAGTTGATCGACATACAACCAATATTTTGTGTACAAAGGAACGATCACTTCCTCTTTGCCCCAAGCCACACTTGGTCAAGCAAGGAAGTTTTACTTTCACTCGGATAACCCTCACAAAAGTACACTATTGAAATAATTGAATCACACTAGAAAAGGTTATCGAAAATTACACAAGTAAATGTACAAATCTTATTTGAAGAGTATTTTTCACACTAAAATCACTATAGATCTCATGTAGTCTTAATGTGCAAAGTTATTTTAATATTCTGACCATCCTCTATTTATAGGAGATCAAGAAAGTGCTTCATTAATACTTCCAACAGATAAAAAGTAGCTGAAGAGTCAACTAGCCGTTGGGAATATCGGACGTCCGGTGCTCCTGTTTTTGGCGTTTGACAGCAGGCAGTGAGTTTGAGAAATTTTATTCAATTCTATCGGACGTCCGGTATTGTCTTTGTGAGCGTCTGACAGCTTTCATCGAGTTGAAAGGATTCTATCGGACGTCCGGTACTTCATTCCGATACCAGACAAAGAGTTTGAAAGTTTCTATCGGACGTCCAATACTTGCATCCGATCGAGGTCAGTGAGATAGGGAAAATGTCTTATTTCCTTTGGACGTCCGGTGATGGAGTTCTTCATGCGTCCGAAATTGCGCAATGATTATCGGAAGTCCGATCCTGTCTTCACAAGCGTCCGACAGCATTCAACAACTTTTGTTTTTTCAATTGCACTTGATCTTTGAATCTGATTGGGTTGATAACTGAAAGTATATCTTGAAGTGATATTAGTATCATCCATTTGTTTCGTAAACATCAAAACATAGGAACTAAGATCAACATTCTTGTAATGATCGAAGACAATCTAAGAGGGAGTGAATTAGGTAATTAAAAAACTGGCCAAGTTGTGAGTAACTTTTTGTGTGCATGCTCTCTTTTTCTAAAAGACCACACAATGGAGCAATTGATGAGAAAACACAAGTGCATGTGAGTAGAAGAGATGAGCAATTTTTATATCAAGACAGTAAGTAAAAGAGACTGTATCAAACCAAGCACCAAACTCCTCTTTAATTTGACTGTCATTTTATAGAGGAAGTTTCTTCAACTTGATCAATTTACAACCAATATTTTGTGTACAAAGGAACGATCATTTTCTCTTTGCCCCAAGCCATACTTGGTCAAGTAAGGAAGTTTTACTATCACTTGGATAACTCTCACAAAGGTACACCATTGAAATAATTAAATCACACTAGAAAAGGTTATCGAAAATTACACAACTAAGAGTACAAACCTTATTTAAAGAGTATTTTTCACACTAAAATCACTATAGATCTCATGTAGTCTCAATGTGCAAAGTTATTTGAATATTCTGATCACGCTCTATTTATAGGAGATCAAGAAAGTGCTTTATTAATACTTCCAACGGATAGAAAGTAGCTGAAGAGTCAACTATCCGTTGGGAGTATCGGACGTCCGGTACTCCTGTTTTTTGCGTCCGACAGCAGGCAGTGAGTTTGAGAAATTTTCTTCAATTCTATCGGACGTCCGGTATTGTCTTTGTAAGCGTCCGACAGCTTTAATCTAGTTTAAAGGATTCTATCGGACGTCCGGTACTTCCGTCCGATAGCAGACAAAGAGTTTGAAAGATTCTATCGGACGTCCGATGCTTGCGTCCAATCGAGGTCAGTGAGATAGGGGGAATGTCTTATTTCCTTCGGACGTCCGGTGATGGAGTTCTTCATGCGTCCGAAGTTGCGCAATGATTATCGGACATCCGATCCTGTCTTCACAAGCGTCCGACAGCATTCAGCAACTTTTGTTTTTTTCAATTGCACTTGATCTTTGAATCTGATTGGGTTCATAACTGAAAGTATATCTTGAAGATATATTAGTATCATCCATTTGTTTCGTAAACATCAAAACCTAGGAACTAAGATCAACATTCTTGCAATGATCGAAGACAATCCAAGAGGGAGTGAATTAGGTAGTTAAAAAATTGGCCAATTTGTGAGTAACTTTTTGTGTGCATGCCCTCTTTTTCTAAAAGACCACACAATGGAGCAATTGATGAGAAAGTACAAGTGCTTGTGAGTAGAAGAGATGAGCAATTTATATATCAAGACAGTAAGTAAAAGAGACAGAGGATCAAACCAAGTACCAAACTCCTCTTGAGTTTGAATATCACTTTATAGAGCAAGTTTTTTCAAGTTGATCGACATACAACCAATATTTTGTGTACAAAGGAACGATCACTTCCTCTTTGCCCCAAGCCACACTTGGTCAAGCAAGGAAGTTTTACTTTCACTCGGATAACCCTCACAAAGGTACACTATTGAAATAATTGAATCACACTAGAAAAGGTTATCGAAAATTACACAAGTAAATGTACAAATCTTATTTGAAGAGTATTTTTCACACTAAAATCACTATAGATCTCATGTAGTCTCAATGTGCAAAGTTATTTTAATATTCTGACCATGCTCTATTTATAGGAGATCAAGAAAGTGCTTCATTAATACTTCCAACGGATAAAAAGTAGCTGAAGAGTCAACTAGCAGTTGGGAATATCGGACGTCCGGTGCTCCTGTTTTTGGCGTTTGACAGCAGGCAGTGAGTTTGAGAAATTTTATTCAATTCTATCGGACGTCCGGTATTGTCTTTGTGAGCGTCCGACAGCTTTCATCGAGTTGAAAGGATTCTATCGGACGTCCGGTACTTCATTCCGATACCAGACATTGAGTTTGAAAGTTTCTATCGGACGTCCAATACTTGCATCCGATCGAGGTCAGTGAGATAGGGAAAATGTCTTATTTCCTTTGGACGTCCGGTGATGGAGTTCTTCATGCGTCCGAAATTGCGCAATGATTATCGGACGTCCGATCCTGTCTTCACAAGCGTCCGACAGCATTCAACAACTTTTGTTTTTTCAATTGCACTTGATCTTTGAATCTGATTGGGTTGATAACTGAAAGTATATCTTGAAGTGATATTAGTATCATCCATTTGTTCCCCGATTGCCACAATTCGCTTGTAAACAGAGAACTTTGCACAATGGAGGGGAATGAGAACCACAAAAAATAACTTTCATTACAAAAGCAAAATGGATAATTTGGCTGCAATCAAAGCAAATACTACAAAATAGGTGTTGCGTGTATGCAAAAATTTTAATAGTCGTAATTCGTGATTGAAATTGCTTCATTATGAATCTCAAGCGTCAAATTGATTTTGCATGAATTTTCTCCTCATTACCATTTTCATTATGAACAAACAACCAATATTTTATGTACAAAGGAACGATCACTTCCTTTTTGCCCCAAGCCACACTTGGTCAAGCAAGGAAGTTTTACTTTCACTCGGATAACCCTCACAAAGGTACACTATTGAAATAATTGAATCACACTAGAAAAGGTTATCAAAAATTACACAACTAAATGTACAAATCTTATTTGAAGAGTATTTTTCACACTAAAATCACTATAGATCTCATGTAGTCTCAATGTGCAAAGTTATTTGAATATTCTGACCACGCTCTATTTATAGGAGATCAAGAAAGTGCTTCATTAATACTTCCAACGGATAGAAAGTAGCTGAAGAGTCAACTATCCGTTGGGAGTATCGGACGTCCGGTACTCCTATTTTTTGCGTCCGACAGCAGGAAGTGAGTTTGAGAAATTTTCTTCAATTCTATCGGACGTCCGGTATTGTCTTTGTAAGCGTCCGACAGCTTTCATCGAGTTTAAAGGATTCTATCGGACGTCCGGTACTTCCGTCCGATAGCAGACAAAGAGTTTGAAAGATTCTATCGGACGTCCTATGCTTGCGTCCAATCGAGGTCAGTGAGATAGGGGGAATGTCTTATTTCCTTCGGACGTCCGGTGATGGAGTTCTTCATGCGTCCGAAGTTGCGCAATGATTATCGGACGTCCGATCCTGTCTTCACAAGCGTCCGACAGCATTCAGCAACTTTTGTTTTTTTCAATTGCACTTGATCTTTGAATCTGATTGGGTTCATTACTGAAAGTATATCTTGAAGATATATTAGTATCATCCATTTGTTTCGTAAACATCAAAACCTAGGAACTAAGATCAACATTCTTGCAATGATCGAAGACAATCCAAGAGGGAGTGAATTAGGTAGTTAAAAAATTGGCCAATTTGTGAGTAACTTTTTGTGTGCATGTGACGGCCCCACCTCCCCCTAAGGCGAACCAGAGGGTTCGGCGGGCCGCCTGCCCAGCTCTCGCCGGGACTCAGTCGTTCACTACAGTCCTCAATTAAATACAAGATACAATCTCAAAGATAAATCAAATGGTCCACAAATACACATCCGTCTCCAATAATTACATGTCTCAAATGCAGCGGAAACTAATCCCAAATATACATAAAATAATTCCAAATCCAAAATTGTACAAAGTTTAGGCCATCCATTCACGTGTATAAGCACAACAAGTCCTTCTTTCGCCACGAGCCCTGTGGAGGGGAATAAAATAGTTTTTGGGGTGAGCTAAAAGCTCAGCGAGTAACCAGAAAATCATTAATCAAATCGGTTTCACAATAGTTCATTTCAATGATGTCATATAGCAATGATGTCGTAAATTAAATGATAAATCCGGAAACCACTACAACATTTGCAAAACAGTAAATATGGATTAGCAATAATTCAAGAAACATTTACAATGGAAAGCGATAGTAACATTCATGAAAGGATACATTCATTCTCCTGACATTTCCTCGCTCATTTGGTCATTCATTTCATTTCATTCACCCCGTCCCTGGCTTTTGGCCAGGCTCCACCAACCTACATAGGTAATACTCGAGTATACCAAACGTTCACCCAAGTTCCTAATCGCCTGACCGAATCCGCTTCTGGCTCAAGACGACCGGTAACAAGGGGCAATGGCCAGTTCAGCCCAAAAGGCTTACATTCATGCGCAAGTAACATTTCAATCGAAAATTTCACATTTATCGAGGTCGAGTGCGATAAAGTACACACTCGCCTCGAAAACTCGTTTTGGAAATCATTATAAGCGCTTAACACGTTCAACCAAAATACAAGTCATGAAGTCAAGAAATATAGCAAACAAGGCACACTCACATGCCAGCACGCATGATATGCAAGAAAACATTTCAAAAGTAACTTTGGAAACAGTTCAAAAGTATATAATGTAAGAAACGGTTCATAAATAACTTTAGAAGTAGTTTGAGGTCACTCACCTCCATGGCTCAGAAATCATCCATCATATAACATTGCCTTGCTCAAATCCAAGTCTTAGATCACAAACTCAATGCAAACAAGTCCTTTAAAACTTCGGACAGCACTTCCCCTGAATTTGCTTACTTTCCCAGCCATCATGGCTTCATTATTTCTTCAGCCAGTCCCAAAGGTACACACACAACAACAAGTTCATCCAATAGCTATTCAACAAGCTCCAAGTAGTACTAGTACAAGTCAAGCTAGGAAAAAGTCCGGAAATGAAGGTTAAGCTCAAAACCAGAAAAACAGTTTTGACGTCATTTTGCGGTAATGGTACCAAAGGCGCTACGATTGTCGGATGAAGGTGCAAGATACACCGTTTCGAAGCTAGGAGATAGGGCTACAACATTACAGAAGGTCACTCAACCCAGTTTTGAGTGCAAACAGGTCAAAAATGCAGAATACCAACCCAGAACCGTAATTGCAGGTTTACAAATCACACCATGCTGTAATTAGTCCAACTCAGTCTATACAGGTCCAAATGCATTGATTCCAAAGGAATGCGGTAGCTAAGACCTCAAGCTACATTTCATAAGAAGACACCAACATCCAAATCCAAAGAAATTCCAGTCAAAATGGCCAATTACAAGTGCAGTTTTCGCATTCTGATCAACCCAGAACAGCAACAGTAAAATCGACATATCTCACTCTACACCACTCCAAATGACCTGAAATTTTGCAGGCACCTCTAAATTATCATTCCATACAACTTTCATGAAGACCACTCAGTCCAGTTCTCACCCTAACTAGGTCATATTTACCAAAACAACCCCAGATTTTCTAGTTCGAAGCTCACTGTGGCAGTTCTGATTGATTCAGTCATAACTCAGCACACACAACTCCAAATCAAGTAATTCCAAAGCCATTTAAAAGCTAAGATACAAGGATAGAATTCGTAAGAAGACATCAACAACCAAATCAGTAGTATTCCCAGTCAAACTAACCAATTACCAAAGCTGATTTCCAGGTTCGGACAGAAACAGGGCAGCAGGGGTATTTTGGTCCTTTCACAGGCTACCGAACTCGGATTGAGCTGAAATTTTGCAGGCAACTATAAAACATCATTCTATACAACTTTCATGTTTTGTGCTAAGGCCAATTCGGCCTCTAACTATGATGAACAGTGCCAGACAGAATTGGGGAAATTCAAAACCCTAATCTGGAATTTCATGCATTCAAGTGCTAATCCTCCATAAAATCACATCTTTAACCAATACAAACCATTAATTTGACATTAGCAAGACCAAAGAAGGAATTCATAAGTCACTCACCTTGAAACCTCAAGAAAGGAAGCAACTTAGCACCATTTTCTTCCAAACCACTTCACAACCAACCTCACAACCACTAAACTAAGGGTTTTTATGGAGAAATTGGAAGTTTAAACGGTTGATTTGCTAGATTTGAGCAAGAAATTGAAGAAACAAGTTTAGAGCTTTCTTTTCTTTTCTTGGAGAGAGAGAGAGTCGGCCAAGACAATAAAATGGAAAGAAATTGGGTCAAAATTTGGTTTAGTAAAGGTTAAGACAAGTCCAAGTCAAAGTCAAGGTCCAATGGTTTTGTGACAAATGGTCCTTTAGGGTTTTAATCTTATCTTTTTGTCTCTCCAATACAAATATCTTAACACATTGTAAAATAATATCACTTAATACAAAATTCTAACAAGTTGTCAAAAATATAATGCATTTACCGTACTTGCGGGTCCCACGTTCAAAATACGCTTTTAATTTCTCAAAAACTAACCGATACTAGAAAAATCATTTTCAAACTATCTTTGCTCATAAACTTTATCTGGGGAATTTTTCTAATAAAAAAAATGTAGAAAAGGCGGGCGATTAAATAAAATAAACACTAGAAAATTAGAAAATTTCCGGGTTCTCAAACTCATTTTTTTTTCGGGGCGTCACAATCTCCCCTCCTTAAAAGAATGTCGTCCTCGACATTCCCTCTTGTACCAATCAAGTCAAGACATCCTGTACAAATCTCTCAAGAGTCAAATCAAACCCACAGTCCGGCATCCTAAACTTCAAGCCTAGGATACACTACAGAGATCTGAAGCCTAAGCTCTGATACCAACTGTGACGGCCCCACCTCCCCCTAAGGCGAACCAGAGGGTTCGGCGGGCCGCCTGCCCAGCTCTCGCCGGGACTCAGTCGTTCACTACAGTCCTCAATTAAATACAAGATACAATCTCAAAGATAAATCAAATGGTCCACAAATACACATCCGTCTCCAATAATTACATGTCTCAAATGCAGCGGAAACTAATCCCAAATATACATAAAATAATTCCAAATCCAAAATTGTACAAAGTTTAGGCCATCCATTCACGTGTATAAGCACAACAAGTCCTTCTTTCGCCACGAGCCCTGTGGAGGGGAATAAAATAGTTTTTGGGGTGAGCTAAAAGCTCAGCGAGTAACCAGAAAATCATTAATCAAATCGGTTTCACAATAGTTCATTTCAATGATGTCATATAGCAATGATGTCGTAAATTAAATGATAAATCCGGAAACCACTACAACATTTGCAAAACAGTAAATATGGATTAGCAATAATTCAAGAAACATTTACAATGGAAAGCGATAGTAACATTCATGAAAGGATACATTCATTCTCCTGACATTTCCTCGCTCATTTGGTCATTCATTTCATTTCATTCACCCCGTCCCTGGCTTTTGGCCAGGCTCCACCAACCTACATAGGTAATACTCGAGTATACCAAACGTTCACCCAAGTTCCTAATCGCCTGACCGAGTCCGCTTCTGGCTCAAGACGACCGGTAACAAGGGGCAATGGCCAGTTCAGCCCAAAAGGCTTACATTCATGCGCAAGTAACATTTCAATCGAAAATTTCACATTTATCGAGGTCGAGTGCGATAAAGTACACACTCGCCTCGAAAACTCGTTTTGGAAATCATTATAAGCGCTTAACACGTTCAACCAAAATACAAGTCATGAAGTCAAGAAATATAGCAAACAAGGCACACTCACATGCCAGCACGCATGATATGCAAGAAAACATTTCAAAAGTAACTTTGGAAACAGTTCAAAAGTATATAATGTAAGAAACGGTTCATAAATAACTTTAGAAGTAGTTTGAGGTCACTCACCTCCATGGCTCAGAAATCATCCATCATATAACATTGCCTTGCTCAAATCCAAGTCTTAGATCACAAACTCAATGCAAACAAGTCCTTTAAAACTTCGGACAGCACTTCCCCTGAATTTGCTTACTTTCCCAGCCATCATGGCTTCATTATTTCTTCAGCCAGTCCCAAAGGTACACACACAACAACAAGTTCATCCAATAGCTATTCAACAAGCTCCAAGTAGTACTAGTACAAGTCAAGCTAGGAAAAAGTCCGGAAATGAAGGTTAAGCTCAAAACCAGAAAAACAGTTTTGACGTCATTTTGCGGTAATGGTACCAAAGGCGCTACGATTGTCGGATGAAGGTGCAAGATACACCGTTTCGAAGCTAGGAGATAGGGCTACAACATTACAGAAGGTCACTCAACCCAGTTTTGAGTGCAAACAGGTCAAAAATGCAGAATACCAACCCAGAACCGTAATTGCAGGTTTACAAATCACACCATGCTGTAATTAGTCCAACTCAGTCTATACAGGTCCAAATGCATTGATTCCAAAGGAATACGGTAGCTAAGACCTCAAGCTACATTTCATAAGAAGACACCAACATCCAAATCCAAAGAAATTCCAGTCAAAATGGCCAATTACAAGTGCAGTTTTCGCATTCTGATCAACCCAGAACAGCAACAGTAAAATCGACATATCTCACTCTACACCACTCCAAATGACCTGAAATTTTGCAGGCACCTCTAAATTATCATTCCATACAACTTTCATGAAGACCACTCAGTCCAGTTCTCACCCTAACTAGGTCATATTTACCAAAACAACCCCAGATTTTCTAGTTCGAAGCTCACTGTGGCAGTTCTGATTGATTCAGTCATAACTCAGCACACACAACTCCAAATCAAGTAATTCCAAAGCCATTTAAAAGCTAAGATACAAGGATAGAATTCGTAAGAAGACATCAACAACCAAATCAGTAGTATTCCCAGTCAAACTAACCAATTACCAAAGCTGATTTCCAGGTTCGGACAGAAACAGGGCAGCAGGGGTATTTTGGTCCTTTCACAGGCTACCGAACTCGGATTGAGCTGAAATTTTGCAGGCAACTATAAAACATCATTCTATACAACTTTCATGTTTTGTGCTAAGGCCAATTCGGCCTCTAACTATGATGAACAGTGCCAGACAGAATTGGGGAAATTCAAAACCCTAATCTGGAATTTCATGCATTCAAGTGCTAATCCTCCATAAAATCACATCTTTAACCAATACAAACCATTAATTTGACATTAGCAAGACCAAAGAAGGAATTCATAAGTCACTCACCTTGAAACCTCAAGAAAGGAAGCAACTTAGCACCATTTTCTTCCAAACCACTTCACAACCAACCTCACAACCACTAAACTAAGGGTTTTTATGGAGAAATTGGAAGTTTAAACGGTTGATTTGCTAGATTTGAGCAAGAAATTGAAGAAACAAGTTTAGAGCTTTCTTTTCTTTTCTTGGAGAGAGAGAGAGTCGGCCAAGACAATAAAATGGAAAGAAATTGGGTCAAAATTTGGTTTAGTAAAGGTTAAGACAAGTCCAAGTCAAAGTCAAGGTCCAATGGTTTTGTGACAAATGGTCCTTTAGGGTTTTAATCTTATCTTTTTGTCTCTCCAATACAAATATCTTAACACATTGTAAAATAATATCACTTAATACAAAATTCTAACAAGTTGTCAAAAATATAATGCATTTACCGTACTTGCGGGTCCCACGTTCAAAATACGCTTTTAATTTCTCAAAAACTAACCGATACTAGAAAAATCATTTTCAAACTATCTTTGCTCATAAACTTTATCTGGGGAATTTTTCTAATAAAGAAAATGTAGAAAAGGCGGGCGATTAAATAAAATAAACACTAGAAAATTAGAAAATTTCCGGGTTCTCAAACTCATTTTTTTTTCGGGGCGTCACAATCTCCCCTCCTTAAAAGAATGTCGTCCTCGACATTCCCTCTTGTACCAATCAAGTCAAGACATCCTGTACAAATCTCTCAAGAGTCAAATCAAACCCACAGTCCGGCATCCTAAACTTCAAGCCTAGGATACACTACAGAGATCTGAAGCCTAAGCTCTGATACCAACTGTGACGGCCCCACCTCCCCCTAAGGCGAACCAGAGGGTTCGGCGGGCCGCCTGCCCAGCTCTCGCCGGGACTCAGTCGTTCACTACAGTCCTCAATTAAATACAAGATACAATCTCAAAGATAAATCAAATGGTCCACAAATACACATCCGTCTCCAATAATTACATGTCTCAAATGCAGCGGAAACTAATCCCAAATATACATAAAATAATTCCAAATCCAAAATTGTACAAAGTTTAGGCCATCCATTCACGTGTATAAGCACAACAAGTCCTTCTTTCGCCACGAGCCCTGTGGAGGGGAATAAAATAGTTTTTGGGGTGAGCTAAAAGCTCAGCGAGTAACCAGAAAATCATTAATCAAATCGGTTTCACAATAGTTCATTTCAATGATGTCATATAGCAATGATGTCGTAAATTAAATGATAAATCCGGAAACCACTACAACATTTGCAAAACAGTAAATATGGATTAGCAATAATTCAAGAAACATTTACAATGGAAAGCGATAGTAACATTCATGAAAGGATACATTCATTCTCCTGACATTTCCTCGCTCATTTGGTCATTCATTTCATTTCATTCACCCCGTCCCTGGCTTTTGGCCAGGCTCCACCAACCTACATAGGTAATACTCGAGTATACCAAACGTTCACCCAAGTTCCTAATCGCCTGACCGAGTCCGCTTCTGGCTCAAGACGACCGGTAACAAGGGGCAATGGCCAGTTCAGCCCAAAAGGCTTACATTCATGTGCAAGTAACATTTCAATCGAAAATTTCACATTTATCGAGGTCGAGTGCGATAAAGTACACACTCGCCTCGAAAACTCGTTTTGGAAATCATTATAAGCGCTTAACACGTTCAACCAAAATACAAGTCATGAAGTCAAGAAATATAGCAAACAAGGCACACTCACATGCCAGCACGCATGATATGCAAGAAAACATTTCAAAAGTAACTTTGGAAACAGTTCAAAAGTATATAATGTAAGAAACGGTTCATAAATAACTTTAGAAGTAGTTTGAGGTCACTCACCTCCATGGCTCAGAAATCATCCATCATATAACATTGCCTTGCTCAAATCCAAGTCTTAGATCACAAACTCAATGCAAACAAGTCCTTTAAAACTTCGGACAGCACTTCCCCTGAATTTGCTTACTTTCCCAGCCATCATGGCTTCATTATTTCTTCAGCCAGTCCCAAAGGTACACACACAACAACAAGTTCATCCAATAGCTATTCAACAAGCTCCAAGTAGTACTAGTACAAGTCAAGCTAGGAAAAAGTCCGGAAATGAAGGTTAAGCTCAAAACCAGAAAAACAGTTTTGACGTCATTTTGCGGTAATGGTACCAAAGGCGCTACGATTGTCGGATGAAGGTGCAAGATACACCGTTTCGAAGCTAGGAGATAGGGCTACAACATTACAGAAGGTCACTCAACCCAGTTTTGAGTGCAAACAGGTCAAAAATGCAGAATACCAACCCAGAACCGTAATTGCAGGTTTACAAATCACACCATGCTGTAATTAGTCCAACTCAGTCTATACAGGTCCAAATGCATTGATTCCAAAGGAATGCGGTAGCTAAGACCTCAAGCTACATTTCATAAGAAGACACCAACATCCAAATCCAAAGAAATTCCAGTCAAAATGGCCAATTACAAGTGCAGTTTTCGCATTCTGATCAACCCAGAACAGCAACAGTAAAATCGACATATCTCACTCTACACCACTCCAAATGACCTGAAATTTTGCAGGCACCTCTAAATTATCATTCCATACAACTTTCATGAAGACCACTCAGTCCAGTTCTCACCCTAACTAGGTCATATTTACCAAAACAACCCCAGATTTTCTAGTTCGAAGCTCACTGTGGCAGTTCTGATTGATTCAGTCATAACTCAGCACACACAACTCCAAATCAAGTAATTCCAAAGCCATTTAAAAGCTAAGATACAAGGATAGAATTCGTAAGAAGACATCAACAACCAAATCAGTAGTATTCCCAGTCAAACTAACCAATTACCAAAGCTGATTTCCAGGTTCGGACAGAAACAGGGCAGCAGGGGTATTTTGGTCCTTTCACAGGCTACCGAACTCGGATTGAGCTGAAATTTTGCAGGCAACTATAAAACATCATTCTATACAACTTTCATGTTTTGTGCTAAGGCCAATTCGGCCTCTAACTATGATGAACAGTGCCAGACAGAATTGGGGAAATTCAAAACCCTAATCTGGAATTTCATGCATTCAAGTGCTAATCCTCCATAAAATCACATCTTTAACCAATACAAACCATTAATTTGACATTAGCAAGACCAAAGAAGGAATTCATAAGTCACTCACCTTGAAACCTCAAGAAAGGAAGCAACTTAGCACCATTTTCTTCCAAACCACTTCACAACCAACCTCACAACCACTAAACTAAGGGTTTTTATGGAGAAATTGGAAGTTTAAACGGTTGATTTGCTAGATTTGAGCAAGAAATTGAAGAAACAAGTTTAGAGCTTTCTTTTCTTTTCTTGGAGAGAGAGAGAGTCGGCCAAGACAATAAAATGGAAAGAAATTGGGTCAAAATTTGGTTTAGTAAAGGTTAAGACAAGTCCAAGTCAAAGTCAAGGTCCAATGGTTTTGTGACAAATGGTCCTTTAGGGTTTTAATCTTATCTTTTTGTCTCTCCAATACAAATATCTTAACACATTGTAAAATAATATCACTTAATACAAAATTCTAACAAGTTGTCAAAAATATAATGCATTTACCGTACTTGCGGGTCCCACGTTCAAAATACGCTTTTAATTTCTCAAAAACTAACCGATACTAGAAAAATCATTTTCAAACTATCTTTGCTCATAAACTTTATCTGGGGAATTTTTCTAATAAAGAAAATGTAGAAAAGGCGGGCGATTAAATAAAATAAACACTAGAAAATTAGAAAATTTCCGGGTTCTCAAACTCATTTTTTTTTCGGGGCGTCACAATCTCCCCTCCTTAAAAGAATGTCGTCCTCGACATTCCCTCTTGTACCAATCAAGTCAAGACATCCTGTACAAATCTCTCAAGAGTCAAATCAAACCCACAGTCCGGCATCCTAAACTTCAAGCCTAGGATACACTACAGAGATCTGAAGCCTAAGCTCTGATACCAACTGTGACGGCCCCACCTCCCCCTAAGGCGAACCAGAGGGTTCGGCGGGCCGCCTGCCCAGCTCTCGCCGGGACTCAGTCGTTCACTACAGTCCTCAATTAAATACAAGATACAATCTCAAAGATAAATCAAATGGTCCACAAATACACATCCGTCTCCAATAATTACATGTCTCAAATGCAGCGGAAACTAATCCCAAATATACATAAAATAATTCCAAATCCAAAATTGTACAAAGTTTAGGCCATCCATTCACGTGTATAAGCACAACAAGTCCTTCTTTCGCCACGAGCCCTGTGGAGGGGAATAAAATAGTTTTTGGGGTGAGCTAAAAGCTCAGCGAGTAACCAGAAAATCATTAATCAAATCGGTTTCACAATAGTTCATTTCAATGATGTCATATAGCAATGATGTCGTAAATTAAATGATAAATCCGGAAACCACTACAACATTTGCAAAACAGTAAATATGGATTAGCAATAATTCAAGAAACATTTACAATGGAAAGCGATAGTAACATTCATGAAAGGATACATTCATTCTCCTGACATTTCCTCGCTCATTTGGTCATTCATTTCATTTCATTCACCCCGTCCCTGGCTTTTGGCCAGGCTCCACCAACCTACATAGGTAATACTCGAGTATACCAAACGTTCACCCAAGTTCCTAATCGCCTGACCGAGTCCGCTTCTGGCTCAAGACGACCGGTAACAAGGGGCAATGGCCAGTTCAGCCCAAAAGGCTTACATTCATGCGCAAGTAACATTTCAATCGAAAATTTCACATTTATCGAGGTCGAGTGCGATAAAGTACACACTCGCCTCGAAAACTCGTTTTGGAAATCATTATAAGCGCTTAACACGTTCAACCAAAATACAAGTCATGAAGTCAAAAAATATAGCAAACAAGGCACACTCACATGCCAGCACGCATGATATGCAAGAAAACATTTCAAAAGTAACTTTGGAAACAGTTCAAAAGTATATAATGTAAGAAACGGTTCATAAATAACTTTAGAAGTAGTTTGAGGTCACTCACCTCCATGGCTCAGAAATCATCCATCATATAACATTGCCTTGCTCAAATCCAAGTCTTAGATCACAAACTCAATGCAAACAAGTCCTTTAAAACTTCGGACAGCACTTCCCCTGAATTTGCTTACTTTCCCAGCCATCATGGCTTCATTATTTCTTCAGCCAGTCCCAAAGGTACACACACAACAACAAGTTCATCCAATAGCTATTCAACAAGCTCCAAGTAGTACTAGTACAAGTCAAGCTAGGAAAAAGTCCGGAAATGAAGGTTAAGCTCAAAACCAGAAAAACAGTTTTGACGTCATTTTGCGGTAATGGTACCAAAGGCGCTACGATTGTCGGATGAAGGTGCAAGATACACCGTTTCGAAGCTAGGAGATAGGGCTACAACATTACAGAAGGTCACTCAACCCAGTTTTGAGTGCAAACAGGTCAAAAATGCAGAATACCAACCCAGAACCGTAATTGCAGGTTTACAAATCACACCATGCTGTAATTAGTCCAACTCAGTCTATACAGGTCTAAATGCATTGATTCCAAAGGAATGCGGTAGCTAAGACCTCAAGCTACATTTCATAAGAAGACACCAACATCCAAATCCAAAGAAATTCCAGTCAAAATGGCCAATTACAAGTGCAGTTTTCGCATTCTGATCAACCCAGAACAGCAACAGTAAAATCGACATATCTCACTCTACACCACTCCAAATGACCTGAAATTTTGCAGGCACCTCTAAATTATCATTCCATACAACTTTCATGAAGACCACTCAGTCCAGTTCTCACCCTAACTAGGTCATATTTACCAAAACAACCCCAGATTTTCTAGTTCGAAGCTCACTGTGGCAGTTCTGATTGATTCAGTCATAACTCAGCACACACAACTCCAAATCAAGTAATTCCAAAGCCATTTAAAAGCTAAGATACAAGGATAGAATTCGTAAGAAGACATCAACAACCAAATCAGTAGTATTCCCAGTCAAACTAACCAATTACCAAAGCTGATTTCCAGGTTCGGACAGAAACAGGGCAGCAGGGGTATTTTGGTCCTTTCACAGGCTACCGAACTCGGATTGAGCTGAAATTTTGCAGGCAACTATAAAACATCATTCTATACAACTTTCATGTTTTGTGCTAAGGCCAATTCGGCCTCTAACTATGATGAACAGTGCCAGACAGAATTGGGGAAATTCAAAACCCTAATCTGGAATTTCATGCATTCAAGTGCTAATCCTCCATAAAATCACATCTTTAACCAATACAAACCATTAATTTGACATTAGCAAGACCAAAGAAGGAATTCATAAGTCACTCACCTTGAAACCTCAAGAAAGGAAGCAACTTAGCACCATTTTCTTCCAAACCACTTCACAACCAACCTCACAACCACTAAACTAAGGGTTTTTATGGAGAAATTGGAAGTTTAAACGGTTGATTTGCTAGATTTGAGCAAGAAATTGAAGAAACAAGTTTAGAGCTTTCTTTTCTTTTCTTGGAGAGAGAGAGAGTCGGCCAAGACAATAAAATGGAAAGAAATTGGGTCAAAATTTGGTTTAGTAAAGGTTAAGACAAGTCCAAGTCAAAGTCAAGGTCCAATGGTTTTGTGACAAATGGTCCTTTAGGGTTTTAATCTTATCTTTTTGTCTCTCCAATACAAATATCTTAACACATTGTAAAATAATATCACTTAATACAAAATTCTAACAAGTTGTCAAAAATATAATGCATTTACCGTACTTGCGGGTCCCACGTTCAAAATACGCTTTTAATTTCTCAAAAACTAACCGATACTAGAAAAATCATTTTCAAACTATCTTTGCTCATAAACTTTATCTGGGGAATTTTTCTAATAAAGAAAATGTAGAAAAGGCGGGCGATTAAATAAAATAAACACTAGAAAATTAGAAAATTTCCGGGTTCTCAAACTCATTTTTTTTTCGGGGCGTCACAGTGCATGCCCTCTTTTTCTAAAAGACCACACAATGGAGCAATTGATGAGAAAGCACAAGTGCTTGTGAGTAGAAGAGATGAGCAATTTATATATCAAGACAGTAAGTAAAAGAGACAGAGGATCAAACCAAGTACCAAACTCCTCTTGAGTTTGAATATCACTTTATAGAGCAAGTTTTTTCAAGTTGATCAACATACAACCAATATTTTGTGTACAAAGGAACGATCACTTCCTCTTTGCCCCAAGCCACACTTGGTCAAGCAAGGAAGTTTTACTTTCACTCGGATAACCCTCACAAAGGTACACTATTGAAATAAATGAATCACACTAGAAAAGGTTATCGAAAATTACACAACTAAATGTACAAATCTTATTTGAGGAGTATTTTTCACACTAAAATCACTATAGATCTCATGTAGTCTCAATGTGCAAAGTTATTTGAAGATTCTGACCATGCTCTATTTATAGGAGATCAAGAAAGTGCTTCATTAATGCTTCCAACGGATAGAAAGTAACTGAAGAGTCAACTAGCCATTGGGAGTATCGGACCTCAGGTACTCCTGTTTTTTGCGTCCGACAGTAGGCAGTGAGTTTGAGAAATTTTCTTCAATTCTATCGGACGTCCGGTATTGTCTTTGTGAGCGTCCGACAGCTTTCATCGAGTTGAAAGGATTCTATCGGACGTCCAATACTTGCATCCGATCGAGGTCAGTGAGATAGGGGAAATGTCTTATTTCCTTTGGACGTCCGGTGATGGAGTTCTTCATGCGTCCGAAATAGCGCAATGATTATCGGACGTCCGATCCTGTCTTCACAAGCGTCCGACAGCATTAAACAACTTTTGTTTTTTCAATTGCACTTGATCTTTGAATCTGATTGGGTTGATAACTGAAAGTATATCTTGAAGTGATATTAGTATCATCCATTTGTTTCGTAAACATCAAAACCTAGGAACTAAGATCAACATTCTTGTAATGATCGAAGACAATCTAAGAGGGAATGAATTAGGTAGTTAAAAAACTGGCCAAGTTGTGAGTAACTTTTTGGGTGCATGCTCTCTTTTTCTAAAAGACCACACAATGGAGCAATTGATGAGAAAACACAAGTGCTTGTGAGTAGAAGAGATTAGCAATTTATATATCAAGACAGTAAGTAAAAGAGACTGTATCAAACCAAGCACCAAACTCCTCTTGAATTTGACTGTCATTTTATAGAGGAAGTTTCTTCAACTTGATCAATTTACAACCAATATTTTGTGTACAAAGGAACGATCATTTTCTCTTTGCCCCAAACCATACTTGGTCAAGTAAGAAAGTTTTACTATCACTTGGATAACTCTCCCAATGGTACACCATTGAAATAATTAAATCACACTAGAAAAGGTTATCGAAAATTACACAACTAAGAGTACAAACCTTATTTAAACAGTATTTTTCACACTAAAATCACTATAGATCTCATGTAGTCTCAATGTGCAAAGTTATTTGAATATTCTGACCACGCTCTATTTATAGGAGATCAAGAAAGTGCTTCATTAATACTTCCAACAGATAGAAAGTAGCTGAAGAGTCAACTATCCGTTGGGAGTATCGGACGTCCGGTACTCCTGTTTTTTGCGTCCGACAGCAGGCAGTGAGTTTGAGAAATTTTCTTCAATTCTATCGGACGTCCGGTATTGTCTTTGTAAGCGTCCGACAGCTTTCATCGAGTTTAAAGGATTCTATCGGACGTCCGGTACTTCCGTCCGATAGCAGACAAAGAGTTTGAAAGATTCTATCGGACGTCCGATGCTTGCGTCCAATCGAGGTCAGTGAGATAGGGGGAATGTCTTATTTCCTTCAGACGTCCGGTGATGGAGTTCTTCATGCGTCCGAAGTTGCGCAATGATTATCGGACGTCCGATCCTGTCTTCACAAGCGTCCGACAGCATTCAGCAGCTTTTGTTTTTTTCAATTGCACTTGATCTTTGAATCTGATTGGGTTCATAACTGAAAGTATATCTTGAAGATATATTAGTATCATCCATTTGTTTCGTAAACATCAAAACCTAGGAACTAAGATCAACATTCTTGCAATGATCGAAGACAATCCAAGAGGGAGTGAATTAGGTAGTTAAAAAATTGGCCAATTTGTGAGTAACTTTTTGTGTGCATGCCCTCTTTTTCTAAAAGACCACACAATGGAGCAATTGATGAGAAAGTACAAGTGCTTGTGAGTAGAAGAGATGAGCAATTTATATATCAAGACAGTAAGTAAAAGAGACAGAGGATCAAACCAAGTACCAAACTCCTCTTGAGTTTGAATATCACTTTATAGAGCAAGTTTTTTCAAGTTGATCGACATACAACCAATATTTTGTGTACAAAGGAACGATCACTTCCTCTTTGCCCCAAGCCACACTTGGTCGAGCAAGGAAGTTTTACTTTCACTCGGATAACCCTCACAAAGGTACACTATTGAAATAATTGAATCACACTAGAAAAGGTTATCGAAAATTACAGAACTAAATGTACAAATCTTATTTGAAGAGTATTTTTCACACTAAAATCACTATAGATCTCATGTAGTCTCAATGTGCAAAGTTATTTTAATATTCTGACCATGCTCTATTTATAGGAGATCAAGAAAGTGCTTCATTAATACTTTCAACGGATAAAAAGTAGCTGAAGAGTCAACTAGCAGTTGGGAATATCGGACGTCCGGTGCTCCTGTTTTTGGCGTTTGACAGCAGGCAGTGAGTTTGAGAAATTTTATTCAATTCTATCGGACGTCCGGTATTGTCTTTGTGAGCGTCCGACAGCTTTCATCGAGTTGAAAGGATTCTTTCGGACGTCCGGTTCTTCATTCCGATACCAGACATTGAGTTTGAAAGTTTCTATCGGACGTCCAATACTTGCATCCGATCGAGGTCAGTGAGATAGGGAAAATGTCTTATTTCCTTTGGACGTCCGGTGATGGAGTTCTTCATGCGTCCGAAATTGCGCAATGATTATCGGACGTCCGATCCTGTCTTCACAAGCGTCCGACAGCATTCAACAACTTTTGTTTTTTCAATTGCACTTGATCTTTGAATCTGATTGGGTTGATAACTGAAAGTATATCTTGAAGTGATATTAGTATCATCCATTTGTTCCCCGATTGCCACAATTCGCTTGTAAACAGAGAACTTTGCACAATGGAGGGGAATGAGAACCACAAAAAATAACTTTCATTACAAAAGCAAAATGGATAATTTGGCTGCAATCAAAGCAAATACTACAAAATAGGTGTTGCGTGTATGCAAAAATTTTAATAGTCGTAATTCGTGATTGAAATTGCTTCATTATGAATCTCAAGCGTCAAATTGATTTTGCATGAATTTTCTCCTCATTACCATTTTCATTATGAACAAACAACCAATATTTTATGTACAAAGGAACGATCACTTCCTTTTTGCCCCAAGCCACACTTGGTCAAGCAAGGAAGTTTTACTTTCACTCGGATAACCCTCACAAAGGTACACTATTGAAATAATTGAATCACACTAGAAAAGGTTATCAAAAATTACACAACTAAATGTACAAATCTTATTTGAAGAGTATTTTTCACACTAAAATCACTATAGATCTCATGTAGTCTCAATGTGCAAAGTTATTTGAATATTCTGACCACGCTCTATTTATAGGAGATCAAGAAAGTGCTTCATTAATACTTCCAACGGATAGAAAGTAGCTGAAGAGTCAACTATCCGTTGGGAGTATCGGACGTCCGGTACTCCTATTTTTTGCGTCCGACAGCAGGAAGTGAGTTTGAAAAATTTTCTTCAATTCTATCGGACGTCCGGTATTGTCTTTGTAAGCGTCCGACAGCTTTCATCGAGTTTAAAGGATTCTATCGGACGTCCGGTACTTCCATCCGATAGCAGACAAAGAGTTTGAAAGATTCTATCGAACGTCCTATGCTTGCGTCCAATCGAGGTAAGTGAGATAGGGGGAATGTCTTATTTCCTTCGGACGTCCGGTGATGGAGTTCTTCATGCGTCCGAAGTTGCGCAATGATTATCGGACGTCCGATCCTGTCTTCACAAGCGTCCGACAGCATTCAGCAACTTTTGTTTTTTTCAATTGCACTTGATCTTTGAATCTGATTGGGTTCATTACTGAAAGTATATCTTGAAGATATATTAGTATCATCCATTTGTTTCGTAAACATCAAAACCTAGGAACTAAGATCAACATTCTTGCAATGATCGAAGACAATCCAAGAGGGAGTGAATTAGGTAGTTAAAAAATTGGCCAATTTGTGAGTAACTTTTTGTGTGCATGCCCTCTTTTTCTAAAAGACCACACAATGGAGCAATTGATGAGAAAGTACAAGTGCTTGTGAGTAGAAGAGATGAGCAATTTATATATCAAGACAGTAAGTAAAAGAGACAGAGGATCAAACCAAGTACCAAACTCCTCTTGAGTTTGAATATCACTTTATAGAGCAAGTTTTTTAAAGTTGATCGACATACAACCAATATTTTGTGTACAAAGGAACGATCACTTCCTCTTTGCCCCAAGCCACACTTGGTCAAGCAAGGAAGTTTTACTTTCACTTGGATAACCCTCACAAAGGTACACTATTGAAATAAATGAATCACACTAGAAAAGGTTATCGAAAATTACACAACTAAATGTACAAATCTTATTTGAGGAGTATTTTTCACACTAAAATCACTATAGATCTCATGTAGTCTCAATGTGCAAAGTTATTTGAAGATTCTGACCATGCTCTATTTATAGGAGATCAAGAAAGTGCTTCATTAATGCTTCCAACGGATAGAAAGTAACTGAAGAGTCAACTAGCCATTGGGAGTATCGGACCTCAGGTACTCCTGTTTTTTGCGTCCGACAGTAGGCAGTGAGTTTGAGAAATTTTCTTCAATTCTATCGGACGTCCGGTATTGTCTTTGTGAGCGTCCGACAGCTTTCATCGAGTTGAAAGGATTCTATCGGACGTCCAATACTTGCATCCGATCGAGGTCAGTGAGATAGGGGAAATGTCTTATTTCCTTTGGACGTCCGGTGATGGAGTTCTTCATGCGTCCGAAATAGCGCAATGATTATCGGACGTCCGATCCTGTCTTCACAAGCGTCCGACAGCATTAAACAACTTTTGTTTTTTCAATTGCACTTGATCTTTGAATCTGATTGGGTTGATAACTGAAAGTATATCTTGAAGTGATATTAGTATCATCCATTTGTTTCGTAAACATCAAAACCTAGGAACTAAGATCAACATTCTTGTAATGATCGAAGACAATCTAAGAGGGAATGAATTAGGTAGTTAAAAAACTGGCCAAGTTGTGAGTAACTTTTTGGGTGCATGCTCTCTTTTTCTAAAAGACCACACAATGGAGCAATTGATGAGAAAACACAAGTGCTTGTGAGTAGAAGAGATTAGCAATTTATATATCAAGACAGTAAGTAAAAGAGACTGTATCAAACCAAGCACCAAACTCCTCTTGAATTTGACTGTCATTTTATAGAGGAAGTTTCTTCAACTTGATCAATTTACAACCAATATTTTGTGTACAAAGGAACGATCATTTTCTCTTTGCCCCAAACCATACTTGGTCAAGTAAGAAAGTTTTACTATCACTTGGATAACTCTCCCAATGGTACACCATTGAAATAATTAAATCACACTAGAAAAGGTTATCGAAAATTACACAACTAAGAGTACAAACCTTATTTAAACAGTATTTTTCACACTAAAATCACTATAGATCTCATGTAGTCTCAATGTGCAAAGTTATTTGAATATTCTGACCACGCTCTATTTATAGGAGATCAAGAAAGTGCTTCATTAATACTTCCAACAGATAGAAAGTAGCTGAAGAGTCAACTATCCGTTGGGAGTATCGGACGTCCGGTACTCCTGTTTTTTGCGTCCGACAGCAGGCAGTGAGTTTGAGAAATTTTCTTCAATTCTATCGGACGTCCGGTATTGTCTTTGTAAGCGTCCGACAGCTTTCATCGAGTTTAAAGGATTCTATCGGACGTCCGGTACTTCCGTCCGATAGCAGACAAAGAGTTTGAAAGATTCTATCGGACGTCCGATGCTTGCGTCCAATCGAGGTCAGTGAGATAGGGGGAATGTCTTATTTCCTTCCGACGTCCGGTGATGGAGTTCTTCATGCGTCCGAAGTTGCGCAATGATTATCGGACGTCCGATCCTGTCTTCACAAGCGTCCGACAGCATTCAGCAGCTTTTGTTTTTTTCAATTGCACTTGATCTTTGAATCTGATTGGGTTCATAACTGAAAGTATATCTTGAAGATATATTAGTATCATCCATTTGTTTCGTAAACATCAAAACCTAGGAACTAAGATCAACATTCTTGCAATGATCGAAGACAATCCAAGAGGGAGTGAATTAGGTAGTTAAAAAATTGGCCAATTTGTGAGTAACTTTTTGTGTGCATGCCCTCTTTTTCTAAAAGACCACACAATGGAGCAATTGATGAGAAAGTACAAGTGCTTGTGAGTAGAAGAGATGAGCAATTTATATATCAAGACAGTAAGTAAAAGAGACAGAGGATCAAACCAAGTACCAAACTCCTCTTGAGTTTGAATATCACTTTATAGAGCAAGTTTTTTCAAGTTGATCGACATACAACCAATATTTTGTGTACAAAGGAACGATCACTTCCTCTTTGCCCCAAGCCACACTTGGTCGAGCAAGGAAGTTTTACTTTCACTCGGATAACCCTCACAAAGGTACACTATTGAAATAATTGAATCACACTAGAAAAGGTTATCGAAAATTACAGAACTAAATGTACAAATCTTATTTGAAGAGTATTTTTCACACTAAAATCACTATAGATCTCATGTAGTCTCAATGTGCAAAGTTATTTTAATATTCTGACCATGCTCTATTTATAGGAGATCAAGAAAGTGCTTCATTAATACTTCCAACGGATAAAAAGTAGCTGAAGAGTCAACTAGCCGTTGGGAATATCGGACGTCTGGTGCTCCTGTTTTTGGCGTCTGACAGCAGGCAGTGAGTTTGAGAAATTTTCTTCAATTCTATCGGACGTCCGGTATTGTCTTTATGAGCGTCTGACAGCTTTCATCGAGTTGAAGAGTTTGAAAGTTTCTATCGGACGTCCAATACTTGCATCCGATCGAGGTCAGTGAGATAGGGAAAATGTCTTATTTCCTTTGGACGTCCGGTGATGGAGTTCTTCATGCGTCCGAAATTGCGCAATGATTATCGGACGTCCGATCCTGTCTTCACAAGCGTCCGACAGCATTCAACAACTTTTGTTTTTTCAATTGCACTTGATCTTTGAATCTGATTGGGTTGATAACTGAAAGTATATCTTGAAGTGATATTAGTATCATCCATTTGTTTCGTAAACATCAAAACATAGGAACTAAGATCAACATTCTTGTAATGATCGAAGACAATCTAAGAGGGAGTGAATTAGGTAATTAAAAAACTGGCCAAGTTGTGAGTAACTTTTTGTGTGCATGCTCTCTTTTTCTAAAACACCACACAATGGAGCAATTGATGAGAAAACACAAGTGCTTGTGAGTAGAAGAGATGAGCAATTTTTATATCAAGACAGTAAGTAAGAGAGACTGTATCAAACCAAGCACCAAACTCCTCTTGAATTTGACTGTCATTTAATAGAGGAAGTTTCTTCAACTTGATCAATTTACAACCAATATTTTGTGTACAAAGGAACGATCATTTTCTCTTTGCCCCAAGCCATACTTGGTCAAGTAAGGAAGTTTTACTATCACTTGGATAACTCTCACAAAGGTACACCATTGAAATAATTAAATCACACTAGAAAAGGTTATCGAAAATTACACAACTAAGAGTACAAACCTTATTTAAAGAGTATTTTTCACACTAAAATCACTATAGATCTCATGTAGTCTCAATGTGCAAAGTTATTTGAATATTCTGACCACGCTCTATTTATAGGAGATCAAGAAAGTGCTTTATTAATACTTCCAACGGATAGAAAGTAGCTGAAGAGTCAACTATCCGTTGGGAGTATCGGACGTCCGGTACTCCTGTTTTTTGCGTCCGACAGCAGGCAGTGAGTTTGAGAAATTTTCTTCAATTCTATCGGACGTCCGGTATTGTCTTTGTAAGCGTCCGACAGCTTTCATCGAGTTTAAAGGATTCTATCGGACGTCCGGTACTTCCGTCCGATAGCAGACAAAGAGTTTGAAAGATTCTATCGGACGTCCGATGCTTGCGTCCAATCGAGGTCAGTGAGATAGGGGGAATGTCTTATTTCCTTCGGACGTCCGGTGATGGAGTTCTTCATGCGTCCGAAGTTGCGCAATGATTATCGGACGTCCGATCCTGTCTTCACAAGCGTCCGACAGCATTCAGCAACTTTTGTTTTTTTCAATTGCACTTGATCTTTGAATCTGATTGGGTTCATAACTGAAAGTATATCTTGAAGATATATTAGTATCATCCATTTGTTTCGTAAACATCAAAACCTAGGAACTAAGATCAACATTCTTGCAATGATCGAAGACAATCCAAGAGGGAGTGAATTAGGTAGTTAAAAAATTGGCCAATTTGTGAGTAACTTTTTGTGTGCATGCCCTCTTTTTCTAAAAGACCACACAATGGAGCAATTGATGAGAAAGCACAAGTGCTTGTGAGTAGAAGAGATGAGCAATTTATATATCAAGACAGTAAGTAAAAGAGACAGAGGATCAAACCAAGTACCAAACTCCTCTTGAGTTTGAATATCACTTTATAGAGCAAGTTTTTTCAAGTTGATCAACATACAACCAATATTTTGTGTACAAAGGAACGATCACTTCCTCTTTGCCCCAAGCCACACTTGGTCAAGCAAGGAAGTTTTACTTTCACTCGGATAACCCTCACAAAGGTACACTATTGAAATAAATGAATCACACTAGAAAAGGTTATCGAAAATTACACAACTAAATGTACAAATCTTATTTGAGGAGTATTTTTCACACTAAAATCACTATAGATCTCATGTAGTCTCAATGTGCAAAGTTATTTGAAGATTCTGACCATGCTCTATTTATAGGAGATCAAGAAAGTGCTTCATTAATGCTTCCAACGGATAGAAAGTAGCTGAAGAGTCAACTAGCCATTGGGAGTATCGGACCTCAGGTACTCCTGTTTTTTGCGTCCGACAGTAGGCAGTGAGTTTGAGAAATTTTCTTCAATTCTATCGGACGTCCGGTATTGTCTTTGTGAGCGTCCGACAGCTTTCATCGAGTTGAAAGGATTCTACCGGACGTCCAATACTTGCATCCGATCGAGGTCAGTGAGATAGGGGAAATGTCTTATTTCCTTTGGACGTCCGGTGATGGAGTTCTTCATGCGTCCGAAATTGCGCAATGATTATCGGACGTCCGATCCTGTCTTCACAAGCGTCCGACAGCATTCAACAACTTTTGTTTTTTCAATTGCACTTGATCTTTGAATCTGATTGGGTTGATAACTGAAAGTATATCTTGAAGTGATATTAGTATCATCCATTTGTTTCGTAAACATCAAAACATAGGAACTAAGATCAACATTCTTGTAATGATCGAAGACAATCTAAGAGGGAGTGAATTAGGTAATTAAAAAACTGGCCAAGTTGTGAGTAACTTTTTGTGTGCATGCTCTCTTTTTCTAAAAGACCACACAATGGAGCAATTGATGAGAAAACACAAGTGCTTGTGAGTAGAAGAGATGAGCAATTTTTATATCAAGACAGTAAGTAAAAGAGACTGTATCAAACCAAGCACCAAACTCCTCTTGAATTTGACTGTCATTTTATAGAGGAAGTTTCTTCAACTTGATCAATTTACAACCAATATTTTGTGTACAAAGGAACGATCATTTTCTCTTTGCCCCAAGCCATACTTGGTCAAGTAAGGAAGTTTTACTATCACTTGGATAACTCTCACAAAGGTACACCATTGAAATAATTAAATCACACTAGAAAAGGTTATCGAAAATTACACAACTAAGAGTACAAACCTTATTTAAAGAGTATTTTTCACACTAAAATCACTATAGATCTCATGTAGTCTCAATGTGCAAAGTTATTTGAATATTCTGACCACGCTCTATTTATAGGAGATCAAGAAAGTGCTTTATTAATACTTCCAACGGATAGAAAGTAGCTGAAGAGTCAACTATCCGTTGGGAGTATCGGACGTCCGGTACTCCTGTTTTTTGCGTCCGACAGCAGGCAGTGAGTTTGAGAAATTTTCTTCAATTCTATCGGACGTCCGGTATTGTCTTTGTAAGCGTCCGACAGCTTTCATCGAGTTTAAAGGATTCTATCGGACGTCCGGTACTTCCGTCCGATAGCAGACAAAGAGTTTGAAAGATTCTATCGGACGTCCGATGCTTGCGTCCAATCGAGGTCAGTGAGATAGGGGGAATGTCTTATTTCCTTCAGACGTCCGGTGATGGAGTTCTTCATGCGTCCGAAGTTGCGCAATGATTATCGGACGTCCGATCCTGTCTTCACAAGCGTCCGACAGCATTCAGCAGCTTTTGTTTTTTTCAATTGCACTTGATCTTTGAATCTGATTGGGTTCATAACTGAAAGTATATCTTGAAGATATATTAGTATCATCCATTTGTTTCGTAAACATCAAAACCTAGGAACTAAGATCAACATTCTTGCAATGATCGAAGACAATCCAAGAGGGAGTGAATTAGGTAGTTAAAAAATTGGCCAATTTGTGAGTAACTTTTTGTGTGCATGCCCTCTTTTTCTAAAAGACCACACAATGGAGCAATTGATGAGAAAGTACAAGTGCTTGTGAGTAGAAGAGATGAGCAATTTATATATCAAGACAGTAAGTAAAAGAGACAGAGGATCAAACCAAGTACCAAACTCCTCTTGAGTTTGAATATCACTTTATAGAGCAAGTTTTTTCAAGTTGATCGACATACAACCAATATTTTGTGTACAAAGGAACGATCACTTCCTCTTTGCCCCAAGCCACACTTGGTCAAGCAAGGAAGTTTTACTTTCACTCGGATAACCCTCACAAAGGTACACTATTGAAATAATTGAATCACACTAGAAAAGGTTATCGAAAATTACAGAACTAAATGTACAAATCTTATTTGAAGAGTATTTTTCACACTAAAATCACTATAGATCTCATGTAGTATCAATGTGCAAAGTTATTTTAATATTCTGACCATGCTCTATTTATAGGAGATCAAGAAAGTGCTTCATTAATACTTCCAACGGATAAAAAGTAGCTGAAGAGTCAACTAGTCGTTGGGAATATCGGACGTCCGGTGCTCCTGTTTTTGGCGTCTGACAGCAGGCAGTGAGTTTGAGAAATTTTCTTCAATTCTATCGGACGTCCGGTATTGTCTTTATGAGCGTCTGACAGCTTTCATCGAGTTGAAAGGATTCTATCGGACGTCCGGTACTTCATTCCGATACCAGACAAAGAGTTTGAAAGTTTCTATCGGACGTCCAATACTTGCATCCGATCGAGGTCAGTGAGATAGGGAAAATGTCTTATTTCCTTTGGACGTCCGGTGATGGAGTTCTTCATGGGTCCGAAATTGCGCAATGATTATCGGACGTCCGATCCTGTCTTCACAAGCGTCCGACAGCATTCAACAACTTTTGTTTTTTCAATTGCACTTGATCTTTGAATCTGATTGGGTTGATAACTGAAAGTATATCTTGAAGTGATATTAGTATCATCCATTTGTTTCGTAAACATCAAAACATAGGAACTAAGATCAACATTCTTGTAATGATCGAAGACAATCTAAGAGGGAGTGAATTAGGTAATTAAAAAACTGGCCAAGTTGTGAGTAACTTTTTGTGTGCATGCTCTCTTTTTCTAAAAGACCACACAATGGAGCAATTGATGAGAAAACACAAGTGCTTGTGAGTAGAAGAGATGAGCAATTTTTATATCAAGACAGTAAGTAAAAGAGACTGTATCAAACCAAGCACCAAACTCCTCTTGATTTTGACTGTCATTTTATAGAGGAAGTTTCTTCAACTTGATCAATTTACAACCAATATTTTGTGTACAAAGGAACGATCATTTTCTCTTTGCCCCAAGCCATACTTGGTCAAGTAAGGAAGTTTTACTATCACTTGGATAACTCTCACAAAGGTACACCATTGAAATAATTAAATCACACTAGAAAAGGTTATCGAAAATTACACAACTAAGAGTACAAACCTTATTTAAAGAGTATTTTTCACACTAAAATCACTATAGATCTCATGTAGTCTCAATGTGCAAAGTTATTTGAATATTCTGACCACGCTCTATTTATAGGAGATCAAGAAAGTGCTTTATTAATACTTCCAACGGATAGAAAGTAGCTGAAGAGTCAACTATCCGTTGGGAGTATCGGACGTCCGGTACTCCTGTTTTTTGCGTCCGACAGCAGGCAGTGAGTTTGAGAAATTTTCTTCAATTCTATCGGACGTCCGGTATTGTCTTTGTAAGCGTCCGACAGCTTTCATCGAGTTTAAAGGATTCTATCGGACGTCCGGTACTTCCGTCCGATAGCAGACAAAGAGTTTGAAAGATTCTATCGGACGTCCGATGCTTGCGTCCAATCGAGGTCAGTGAGATAGGGGGAATGTCTTATTTCCTTCGGACGTCCGGTGATGGAGTTCTTCATGCGTCCGAAGTTGCGCAATGATTATCGGACGTCCGATCCTGTCTTCACAAGCTTCCGACAGCATTCAGCAACTTTTGTTTTTTTCAATTGCACTTGATCTTTGAATCTGATTGGGTTCATAACTGAAAGTATATCTTGAAGATATATTAGTATCATCCATTTGTTTCGTAAACATCAAAACCTAGGAACTAAGATCAACATTCTTGCAATGATCGAAGACAATCCAAGAGGGAGTGAATTAGGTAGTTAAAAAATTGGCCAATTTGTGAGTAACTTTTTGTGTGCATGCCCTCTTTTTCTAAAAGACCACACAATGGAGCAATTGCTGAGAAAGTACAAGTGCTTGTGAGTAGAAGAGATGAGCAATTTATGTATCAAGACAGTAAGTAAAAGAGACAGAGGATCAAACCAAGTACCAAACTCCTCTTGAGTTTGAATATCACTTTATCGAGCAAGTTTTTTCAAGTTGATCAACATACAACCAATATTTTGTGTACAAAGGAACGATCACTTCCTCTTTGCCCCAAGCCACACTTGGTCAAGCAAGGAAGTTTTACTTTCACTCGGATAACCCTCACAAAGGTACACTATTGAAATAAATGAATCACACTAGAAAAGGTTATCGAAAATTACACAACTAAATGTAGAAATCTTATTTGAGGAGTATTTTTCACACTAAAATCACTATAGATCTCATGTAGTCTCAATGTGCAAAGTTATTTGAAGATTCTGACCATGCTCTATTTATAGGAGATCAAGAAAGTGCTTCATTAATACTTCCAACGGATAAAAAGTAGCTGAAGAGTCAACTAGCCGTTGGGAATATCGGACGTCCGGTGCACCTGTTTTTGGCGTCTGACAGCAGGCAGTGAGTTTGAGAAATTTTCTTCAATTATATCGGACGTCCGGTATTGTCTTTGTGAGCGTCCGACAGCTTTCATCGAGTTGAAAGGATTCTATCGGACGTCCAATACTTGCATCCGATCGAGGTCAGTGAGATAGGGAAAATGTCTTATTTTCTTTGGACGTCCGGTGATGGAGTTCTTCATGCGTCCGAAATTGCGCAATGATTATCGGACGTCCGATCCTGTCTTCACAAGCGTCCGACAGCATTCAACAACTTTTGTTTTTTCATTTGCACTTGATCTTTGAATCTGATTGGGTTGATAACTGAAAGTATATCTTGAAGTGATATTAGTATCATCCATTTGTTTCGTAAACATCAAAACATACGAACTAAGATCAACATTCTTGTAATGATCGAAGACAATCTAAGAGGGAGTGAATTAGGTAATTAAAAAACTGGCCAAGTTGTGAGTAACTTTTTGTGTGCATGCTCTCTTTTTCTAAAAGACCACACAATGGAGCAATTGATGAGAAAACACAAGTGCTTGTGAGTAGAAGAGATGAGCAATTTTTATATCAAGACAGTAAGTAAAAGAGACTGTATCAAACCAAGCACCAAACTCCTCTTGAATTTGACTGTCATTTTATAGAGGAAGTTTCTTCAACTTGATCAATTTACAACCAATATTTTGTGTACAAAGGAACGATCATTTTCTCTTTGCCCCAAGCCATACTTGGTCAAGTAAGGAAGTTTTACTATCACTTGGATAACTCTCACAAAGGTACACCATTGAAATAATTAAATCACACTAGAAAAGGTTATCGAAAATTACACAACTAAGAGTACAAACCTTATTTAAAGAGTATTTTTCACACTAAAATCACTATAGATCTCATGTAGTCTTAATGTGCAAAGTTATTTGAATATTCTGACCACGCTCTATTTATAGGAGATCAAGAAAGTGCTTTATTAATACTTCCAACGGATAGAAAGTAGCTGAAGAGTCAACTATCCGTTGGGAGTATCGGACGTCCGGTACTCCTGTTTTTTGCGTCCGACAGCAGGCAGTGAGTTTGAGAAATTTTCTTCAATTCTATCGGACGTCCGGTATTGTCTTTGTAAGCGTCCGACAGCTTTCATCGAGTTTAAAGGATTCTATCGGACGTCCGGTACTTCCGTCCGATAGCAGACAAAGAGTTTGAAAGATTCTATCGGACGTCCGATGCTTGCGTCCAATCGAGGTCAGTGAGATAGGGGGAATGTCTTATTTCCTTCGGACGTCCGGTGATGGAGTTCTTCGTGCGTCCGAAGTTGCGCAATGATTATCGGACGTCCGATCCTGTCTTCACAAGCGTCCGACAGCATTCAGCAACTTTTGTTTTTTTCAATTGCACTTGATCTTTGAATCTGATTGGGTTCATAACTAAAAGTATATCTTGAAGATATATTAGTATCATCCATTTGTTTCGTAAACATCAAAACCTAGGAACTAAGATCAACATTCTTGCAATGATCGAAGACAATCCAAGAGGGAGTGAATTAGGTAGTTAAAAAATTGGCCAATTTGTGAGTAACTTTTTGTGTGCATGCCCTCTTTTTCTAAAAGACCACACAATGGAGCAATTGATGAGAAAGCACAAGTGCTTGTGAGTAGAAGAGATGAGCAATTTATATATCAAGACAGTAAGTAAAAGAGACAGAGGATCAAACCAAGTACCAAACTCCTCTTGAGTTTGAATATCACTTTATAGAGCAAGTTTTTTCAAGTTGATCAACATACAACCAATATTTTGTGTACAAAGGAACGATCACTTCCTCTTTGCCCCAAGCCACACTTGGTCAAGCAAGGAAGTTTTACTTTCACTCGGATAACCCTCACAAAGGTACACTATTGAAATAAATGAATCACACTAGAAAAGGTTATCGAAAATTACACAACTAAATGTACAAATCTTATTTGAGGAGTATTTTTCACACTAAAATCACTATAGATCTCATGTAGTCTCAATGTGCAAAGTTATTTGAAGATTCTGACCATGCTCTATTTATAGGAGATCAAGAAAGTGCTTCATTAATGCTTCCAACGGATAGAAAGTAGCTGAAGAGTCAACTAGCCATTGGGAGTATCGGACTTCAGGTACTCCTGTTTTTTGCGTCCGACAGTAGGCAGTGAGTTTGAGAAATTTTCTTCAATTCTATCGGACGTCCGGTATTGTCTTTGTGAGCGTCCGACAGCTTTCATCAAGTTGAAAGGATTCTATCGGACGTCCAATACTTGCATCCGATCGAGGTCAGTGAGATAGGGGAAATGTCTTATTTCCTTTGGACGTCCGGTGATGGAGTTCTTCATGCGTCCGAAATAGCGCAATGATTATCGGACGTCCGATCCTGTCTTCACAAGCGTCCGACAGCATTAAACAACTTTTGTTTTTTCAATTGCACTTGATTTTTGAATCTGATTGGGTTGATAACTGAAAGTATATCTTGAAGTGATATTAGTATCATCCATTTGTTTCGTAAACATCAAAACCTAGGAACTAAGATCAACATTCTTGTAATGATCGAAGACAATCTAAGAGGGAATGAATTAGGTAGTTAAAAAACTGGCCAAGTTGTGAGTAACTTTTTGTGTGCATGCTCTCTTTTTCTAAAAGACCACACAATGGAGCAATTGATGAGAAAACACAAGTGCTTGTGAGTAGAAGAGATTAGCAATTTATATATCAAGACAGTAAGTAAAAGAGACTGTATCAAACCAAGCACCAAACTCCTCTTGAATTTGACTGTCATTTTATAGAGGAAGTTTCTTCAACTTGATCAATTTACAACCAATATTTTGTGTACAAAGGAACGATCATTTTCTCTTTGCCCCAAGCCATACTTGGTCAAGTAAGAAAGTTTTACTATCACTTGGATAACTCTCCCAATGGTACACCATTGAATTAATTAAATCACACTAGAAAAGGTTATCGAAAATTACACAACTAAGAGTACAAACCTTATTTAAACAGTATTTTTCACACTACTATCACTATAGATCTCATGTAGTCACAATGTGCAAAGTTATTTGAATATTCTGACCACGCTCTATTTATAGGAGATCAAGAAAGTGCTTCATTAATACTTCCAACAGATAGAAAGTAGCTGAAGAGTCAACTATCCGTTGGGAGTATCGGACGTCCGGTACTCCTGTTTTTTGCGTCCGACAGCAGGCAGTGAGTTTGAGAAATTTTCTTCAATTCTATCGGACGTCCGGTATTGTCTTTGTAAGCGTCCGACAGCTTTCATCGAGTTTAAAGGATTCTATCGGACGTCCGGTACTTCCGTCCGATAGCAGACAAAGAGTTTGAAAGATTCTATCGGACGTCCGATGCTTGCGTCCAATCGAGGTCAGTGAGATAGGGGGAATGTCTTATTTCCTTCAGACGTCCGGTGATGGAGTTCTTCATGCGTCCGAAGTTGCGCAATGATTATCGGACGTCCGATCCTGTCTTCACAAGCGTCCGACAGCATTCAGCAGCTTTTGTTTTTTTCAATTGCACTTGATCTTTGAATCTGATTGGGTTCATAACTGAAAGTATATCTTGAAGATATATTAGTATCATCCATTTGTTTCGTAAACATCAAAACCTAGGAACTAAGATCAACATTCTTGCAATGATCGAAGACAATCCAAGAGGGAGTGAATTAGGTAGTTAAAAAATTGGCCAATTTGTGAGTAACTTTTTGTGTGCATGCCCTCTTTTTCTAAAAGACCACACAATGGAGCAATTGATGAGAAAGTACAAGTGCTTGTGAGTAGAAAAGATGAGCAATTTATATATCAAGACAGTAAGTAAAAGAGACAGAGGATCAAACCAAGTACCAAACTCCTCTTGAGTTTGAATATCACTTTATAGAGCAAGTTTTTTCAAGTTGATCAACATACAACCAATATTTTGTGTACAAAGGAACGATCACTTCCTCTTTGCCCCAAGCCACACTTGGTCAAGCAAGGAAGTTTTACTTTCACTCGGATAACCCTCACAAAGGTACACTATTGAAATAAATGAATCACACTAGAAAAGGTTATCGAAAATTACACAACTAAATGTAGAAATCTTATTTGAGGAGTATTTTTCACACTAAAATCACTATAGATCTCATGTAGTCTCAATGTGCAAAGTTATTTTAATATTCTGACCATGCTCTATTTATAGGAGATCAAGAAAGTGCTTCATTAATACTTCCAACGGATAAAAAGTAGCTGAAGAGTCAACTAGCCGTTGGGAATATCGGACGTCCGGTGCTCCTGTTTTTGGCGTCTGACAGCAGGCAGTGAGTTTGAGAAATTTTCTTCAATTCTATCGGACGTCCGGTATTGTCTTTATGAGCGTCTGACAGCTTTCATCGAGTTGAAAGGATTCTATCGGACGTCCGGTACTTCATTCCGATACCAGACAAAGAGTTTGAAAGTTTCTATCGGACGTCCAATACTTGCATCCGATCGAGGTCAGTGAGATAGAGAAAATGTCTTATTTCCTTTGGACGTCCGGTGATGGAGTTCTTCATGGGTCCGAAATTGCGCAATGATTATCGGACGTCCGATCCTGTCTTCACAAGCGTCCGACAGCATTCAACAACTTTTGTTTTTTCAATTGCACTTGATCTTTGAATCTGATTGGGTTGATAACTGAAAGTATATCTTGAAGTGATATTAGTATCATCCATTTGTTTCGTAAACATCAAAACATAGGAACTAAGATCAACATTCTTGTAATGATCGAAGACAATCTAAGAGGGAGTGAATTAGGTAATTAAAAAACTGGCCAAGTTGTGAGTAACTTTTTGTGTGCATGCTCTCTTTTTCTAAAAGACCACACAATGGAGCAATTGATGAGAAAACACAAGTGCTTGTGAGTAGAAGAGATGAGCAATTTTTATATCAAGACAGTAAGTAAAAGAGACTGTATCAAACCAAGCACCAAACTCCTCTTGAATTTGACTGTCATTTTATAGAGGAAGTTTCTTCAACTTGATCAATTTACAACCAATATTTTGTGTACAAAGGAACGATCATTTTCTCTTTGCCCCAAGCCATACTTGGTCAAGTAAGGAAGTTTTACTATCACTTGGATAACTCTCACAAAGGTACACCATTGAAATAATTAAATCACACTAGAAAAGGTTATCGAAAATTACACAACTAAGAGTACAAACCTTATTTAAAGAGTATTTTTCACACTAAAATCACTATAGATCTCATGTAGTCTCAATGTGCAAAGTTATTTGAATATTCTGACCACGCTCTATTTATAGGAGATCAAGAAAGTGCTTTATTAATACTTCCAACGGATAGAAAGTAGCTGAAGAGTCAACTATCCGTTGGGAGTATCGGACGTCCGGTACTCCTGTTTTTTGCGTCCGACAGCAGGCAGTGAGTTTGAGAAATTTTCTTCAATTCTATCGGACGTCCGGTATTGTCTTTGTAAGCGTCCGACAGCTTTCATCGAGTTTAAAGGATTCTATCGGACGTCCGGTACTTCCGTCCGATAGCAGACAAAGAGTTTGAAAGATTCTATCGGACGTCCGATGCTTGCGTCCAATCGAGGTCAGTGAGATAGGGGGAATGTCTTATTTCCTTCGGACGTCCGGTGATGGAGTTCTTCATGCGTCCGAAGTTGCGCAATGATTATCGGACGTCCGATCCTGTCTTCACAAGCGTCCGACAGCATTCAGCAACTTTTGTTTTTTTCAATTGCACTTGATCTTTGAATCTGATTGGGTTCATAACTGAAAGTATATCTTGAAGATATATTAGTATCATCCATTTGTTTCGTAAACATCAAAACCTAGGAACTAAGATCAACATTCTTGCAATGATCGAAGACAATCCAAGAGGGAGTGAATTAGGTAGTTAAAAAATTGGCCAATTTGTGAGTAACTTTTTGTGTGCATGCCCTCTTTTTCTAAAAGACCACACAATGGAGCAATTGATGAGAAAGTACAAGTGCTTGTGAGTAGAAGAGATGAGCAATTTATATATCAAGACAGTAAGTAAAAGAGACAGAGGATCAAACCAAGTACCAAACTCCTCTTGAGTTTGAATATCACTTTATAGAGCAAGTTTTTTCAAGTTGATCGACATACAACCAATATTTTGTGTACAAAGGAACGATCACTTCCTCTTTGCCCCAAGCCACACTTGGTCAAGCAAGGAAGTTTTACTTTCACTCGGATAACCCTCACAAAGGTACACTATTGAAATAATTGAATCACACTAGAAAAGGTTATCGAAAATTACACAACTAAATGTACAAATCTTATTTGAAGAGTATTTTTCACACTAAAATCACTATAGATCTCATGTAGTCTCAATGTGCAAAGTTATTAGAATATTCTGACCATGCTCTATTTATAGGAGATCAAGAAAGTGCTTCATTAATACTTCCAACGGATAAAAAGTAGCTGAAGAGTCAACTAGCCGTTGGGAATATCGGACGTCCGGTGCTCCTGTTTTTGGCGTCTGACAGCAGGCAGTGAGTTTGAGAAATTTTCTTCAATTCTATCGGACGTCCGGTATTGTCTTTATGAGCGTCTGACAGCTTTCATCGAGTTGAAAGGATTCTATCGGACGTCCGGTACTTCATTCCGATACCAGACAAAGAGTTTGAAAGTTTCTATCGGACGTCCAATACTTGCATCCGATCGAGGTCAGTGAGATAGGGAAAATGTCTTATTTCCTTTGGACGTCCGGTGATGGAGTTCTTCATGGGTCCGAAATTGCGCAATGATTATCGGACGTCCGATCCTGTCTTCACAAGCGTCCGACAGCATTCAACAACTTTTGTTTTTTCAATTGCACTTGATCTTTGAATCTGATTGGGTTGATAACTGAAAGTATATCTTGAAGTGATATTAGTATCATCCATTTGTTTCGTAAACATCAAAACATAGGAACTAAGATCAACATTCTTGTAATGATCGAAGACAATCTAAGAGGGAGTGAATTAGGTAATTAAAAAACTGGCCAAGTTGTGAGTAACTTTTTGTGTGCATGCTCTCTTTTTCTAAAAGACCACACAATGGAGCAATTGATGAGAAAACACAAGTGCTTGTGAGTAGAAGAGATGAGCAATTTTTATATCAAGACAGTAAGTAAAAGAGACTGTATCAAACCAAGCACCAAACTCCTCTTGAATTTGACTGTCATTTTATAGAGGAAGTTTCTTCAACTTGATCAATTTACAACCAATATTTTGTGTACAAAGGAACGATCATTTTCTCTTTGCCCCAAGCCATACTTGGTCAAGTAAGGAAGTTTTACTATCACTTGGATAACTCTCACAAAGGTACACCATTGAAATAATTAAATCACACTAGAAAAGGTTATCGAAAATTACACAACTAAGAGTACAAACCTTATTTAAAGAGTATTTTTCACACTAAAATCACTATAGATCTCATGTAGTCTCAATGTGCAAAGTTATTTGAATATTCTGACCACGCTCTATTTATAGGAGATCAAGAAAGTGCTTTATTAATACTTCCAACGGATAGAAAGTAGCTGAAGAGTCAACTATCCGTTGGGAGTATCGGACGTCCGGTACTCCTGTTTTTTGCGTCCGACAGCAGGCAGTGAGTTTGAGAAATTTTCTTCAATTCTATCGGACGTCCGGTATTGTCTTTGTAAGCGTCCGACAGCTTTCATCGAGTTTAAAGGATTCTATCGGACGTCCGGTACTTCCGTCCGATAGCAGACAAAGAGTTTGAAAGATTCTATCGGACGTCCGATGCTTGCGTCCAATCGAGGTCAGTGAGATAGGGGGAATGTCTTATTTCCTTCGGACGTCCGGTGATGGAGTTCTTCATGCGTCCGAAGTTGCGCAATGATTATCGGACGTCCGATCCTGTCTTCACAAGCGTCCGACAGCATTCAGCAACTTTTGTTTTTTTCAATTGCACTTGATCTTTGAATCTGATTGGGTTCATAACTGAAAGTATATCTTGAAGATATATTAGTATCATCCATTTGTTTCGTAAACATCAAAACCTAGGAACTAAGATCAACATTCTTGCAATGATCGAAGACAATCCAAGAGGGAGTGAATTAGGTAGTTAAAAAATTGGCCAATTTGTGAGTAACTTTTTGTGTGCATGCCCTCTTTTTCTAAAAGACCACACAATGGAGCAATTGATGAGAAAGTACAAGTGCTTGTGAGTAGAAGAGATGAGCAATTTATATATCAAGACAGTAAGTAAAAGAGACAGAGGATCAAACCAAGTACCAAACTCCTCTTGAGTTTGAATATCACTTTATAGAGCAAGTTTTTTCAAGTTGATCGACATACAACCAATATTTTGTGTACAAAGGAACGATCACTTCCTCTTTGCCCCAAGCCACACTTGGTCAAGCAAGGAAGTTTTACTTTCACTCGGATAACCCTCACAAAGGTACACTATTGAAATAAATGAATCACACTAGAAAAGGTTATCGAAAATTACACAACTAAATGTAGAAATCTTATTTGAGGAGTATTTTTCACACTAAAATCACTATAGATCTCATGTAGTCTCAATGTGCAAAGTTATTAGAAGATTCTGACCATGCTCTATTTATAGGAGATCAAGAAAGTGCTTCATTAATACTTCCAACGGATAAAAAGTAGCTGAAGAGTCAACTAGCCGTTGGGAATATCGGACGTCCGGTGCTCCTGTTTTTGGCGTCTGACAGCAGGCAGTGAGTTTGAGAAATTTTCTTCAATTCTATCGGACGTCCGGTATTGTCTTTATGAGCGTCTGACAGCTTTCATCGAGTTGAAAGGATTCTATCGGACGTCCGGTACTTCATTCCGATACCAGACAAAGAGTTTGAAAGTTTCTATCGGACGTCCAATACTTGCATCCGATCGAGGTCAGTGAGATAGGGAAAATGTCTTATTTCCTTTGGACGTCCGGTGATGGAGTTCTTCATGGGTCCGAAATTGCGCAATGATTATCGGACGTCCGATCCTGTCTTCACAAGCGTCCGACAGCATTCAACAACTTTTGTTTTTTCAATTGCACTTGATCTTTGAATCTGATTGGGTTGATAACTGAAAGTATATCTTGAAGTGATATTAGTATCATCCATTTGTTTCGTAAACATCAAAACATAGGAACTAAGATCAACATTCTTGTAATGATCGAAGACAATCTAAGAGGGAGTGAATTAGGTAATTAAAAAACTGGCCAAGTTGTGAGTAACTTTTTGTGTGCATGCTCTCTTTTTCTAAAAGACCACACAATGGAGCAATTGATGAGAAAACACAAGTGCTTGTGAGTAGAAGAGATGAGCAATTTTTATATCAAGACAGTAAGTAAAAGAGACTGTATCAAACCAAGCACCAAACTCCTCTTGAATTTGACTGTCATTTTATAGAGGAAGTTTCTTCAACTTGATCAATTTACAACCAATATTTTGTGTACAAAGGAACGATCATTTTCTCTTTGCCCCAAGCCATACTTGGTCAAGTAAGGAAGTTTTACTATCACTTGGATAACTCTCACAAAGGTACACCATTGAAATAATTAAATCACACTAGAAAAGGTTATCGAAAATTACACAACTAAGAGTACAAACCTTATTTAAAGAGTATTTTTCACACTAAAATCACTATAGATCTCATGTAGTCTCAATGTGCAAAGTTATTTGAATATTCTGACCACGCTCTATTTATAGGAGATCAAGAAAGTGCTTTATTAATACTTCCAACGGATAGAAAGTAGCTGAAGAGTCAACTATCCGTTGGGAGTATCGGACGTCCGGTACTCCTGTTTTTTGCGTCCGACAGCAGGCAGTGAGTTTGAGAAATTTTCTTCAATTCTATCGGACGTCCGGTATTGTCTTTGTAAGCGTCCGACAGCTTTCATCGAGTTTAAAGGATTCTATCGGACGTCCGGTACTTCCGTCCGATAGCAGACAAAGAGTTTGAAAGATTCTATCGGACGTCCGATGCTTGCGTCCAATCGAGGTCAGTGAGATAGGGGGAATGTCTTATTTCCTTCGGACGTCCGGTGATGGAGTTCTTCATGCGTCCGAAGTTGCGCAATGATTATCGGACGTCCGATCCTGTCTTCACAAGCGTCCGACAGCATTCAGCAACTTTTGTTTTTTTCAATTGCACTTGATCTTTGAATCTGATTGGGTTCATAACTGAAAGTATATCTTGAAGATATATTAGTATCATCCATTTGTTTCGTAAACATCAAAACCTAGGAACTAAGATCAACATTCTTGCAATGATCGAAGACAATCCAAGAGGGAGTGAATTAGGTAGTTAAAAAATTGGCCAATTTGTGAGTAACTTTTTGTGTGCATGCCCTCTTTTTCTAAAAGACCACACAATGGAGCAATTGATGAGAAAGTACAAGTGCTTGTGAGTAGAAGAGATGAGCAATTTATATATCAAGACAGTAAGTAAAAGAGACAGAGGATCAAACCAAGTACCAAACTCCTCTTGAGTTTGAATATCACTTTATAGAGCAAGTTTTTTCAAGTTGATCGACATACAACCAATATTTTGTGTACAAAGGAACGATCACTTCCTCTTTGCCCCAAGCCACACTTGGTCAAGCAAGGAAGTTTTACTTTCACTCGGATAACCCTCACAAAGGTACACTATTGAAATAAATGAATCACACTAGAAAAGGTTATCGAAAATTACACAACTAAATGTAGAAATCTTATTTGAGGAGTATTTTTCACACTAAAATCACTATAGATCTCATGTAGTCTCAATGTGCAAAGTTATTTGAAGATTCTGACCATGCTCTATTTATAGGAGATCAAGAAAGTGCTTCATTAATACTTCCAACGGATAAAAAGTAGCTGAAGAGTCAACTAGCCGTTGGGAATATCGGACGTCCGGTGCTCCTGTTTTTGGCGTCTGACAGCAGGCAGTGAGTTTGAGAAATTTTCTTCAATTCTATCGGACGTCCGGTATTGTCTTTATGAGCGTCTGACAGCTTTCATCGAGTTGAAAGGATTCTATCGGACGTCCGGTACTTCATTCCGATACCAGACAAAGAGTTTGAAAGTTTCTATCGGACGTCCAATACTTGCATCCGATCGAGGTCAGTGAGATAGGGAAAATGTCTTATTTCCTTTGGACGTCCGGTGATGGAGTTCTTCATGGGTCCGAAATTGCGCAATGATTATCGGACGTCCGATCCTGTCTTCACAAGCGTCCGACAGCATTCAACAACTTTTGTTTTTTCAATTGCACTTGATCTTTGAATCTGATTGGGTTGATAACTGAAAGTATATCTTGAAGTGATATTAGTATCATCCATTTGTTTCGTAAACATCAAAACATAGGAACTAAGATCAACATTCTTGTAATGATCGAAGACAATCTAAGAGGGAGTGAATTAGGTAATTAAAAAACTGGCCAAGTTGTGAGTAACTTTTTGTGTGCATGCTCTCTTTTTCTAAAAGACCACACAATGGAGCAATTGATGAGAAAACACAAGTGCTTGTGAGTAGAAGAGATGAGCAATTTTTATATCAAGACAGTAAGTAAAAGAGACTGTATCAAACCAAGCACCAAACTCCTCTTGAATTTGACTGTCATTTTATAGAGGAAGTTTCTTCAACTTGATCAATTTACAACCAATATTTTGTGTACAAAGGAACGATCATTTTCTCTTTGCCCCAAGCCATACTTGGTCAAGTAAGGAAGTTTTACTATCACTTGGATAACTCTCACAAAGGTACACCATTGAAATAATTAAATCACACTAGAAAAGGTTATCGAAAATTACACAACTAAGAGTACAAACCTTATTTAAAGAGTATTTTTCACACTAAAATCACTATAGATCTCATGTAGTCTCAATGTGCAAAGTTATTTGAATATTCTGACCACGCTCTATTTATAGGAGATCAAGAAAGTGCTTTATTAATACTTCCAACGGATAGAAAGTAGCTGAAGAGTCAACTATCCGTTGGGAGTATCGGACGTCCGGTACTCCTGTTTTTTGCGTCCGACAGCAGGCAGTGAGTTTGAGAAATTTTCTTCAATTCTATCGGACGTCCGGTATTGTCTTTGTAAGCGTCCGACAGCTTTCATCGAGTTTAAAGGATTCTATCGGACGTCCGGTACTTCCGTCCGATAGCAGACAAAGAGTTTGAAAGATTCTATCGGACGTCCGATGCTTGCGTCCAATCGAGGTCAGTGAGATAGGGGGAATGTCTTATTTCCTTCGGACGTCCGGTGATGGAGTTCTTCATGCGTCCGAAGTTGCGCAATGATTATCGGACGTCCGATCCTGTCTTCACAAGCGTCCGACAGCATTCAGCAACTTTTGTTTTTTTCAATTGCACTTGATCTTTGAATCTGATTGGGTTCATAACTGAAAGTATATCTTGAAGATATATTAGTATCATCCATTTGTTTCGTAAACATCAAAACCTAGGAACTAAGATCAACATTCTTGCAATGATCGAAGACAATCCAAGAGGGAGTGAATTAGGTAGTTAAAAAATTGGCCAATTTGTGAGTAACTTTTTGTGTGCATGCCCTCTTTTTCTAAAAGACCACACAATGGAGCAATTGATGAGAAAGTACAAGTGCTTGTGAGTAGAAGAGATGAGCAATTTATATATCAAGACAGTAAGTAAAAGAGACAGAGGATCAAACCAAGTACCAAACTCCTCTTGAGTTTGAATATCACTTTATAGAGCAAGTTTTTTCAAGTTGATCAACATACAACCAATATTTTGTGTACAAAGGAACGATCACTTCCTCTTTGCCCCAAGCCACACTTGGTCAAGCAAGGAAGTTTTACTTTCACTCGGATAACCCTCACAAAGGTACACTATTGAAATAAATGAATCACACTAGAAAAGGTTATCGAAAATTACACAACTAAATGTAGAAATCTTATTTGAGGAGTATTTTTCACACTAAAATCACTATAGATCTCATGTAGTCTCAATGTGCAAAGTTATTTGAAGATTCTGACCATGCTCTATTTATAGGAGATCAAGAAAGTGCTTCATTAATACTTCCAACGGATAAAAAGTAGCTGAAGAGTCAACTAGCCGTTGGGAATATCGGACGTCCGGTGCTCCTGTTTTTGGCGTCTGACAGCAGGCAGTGAGTTTGAGAAATTTTCTTCAATTCTATCGGACGTCCGGTATTGTCTTTATGAGCGTCTGACAGCTTTCATCGAGTTGAAAGGATTCTATCGGACGTCCGGTACTTCATTCCGATACCAGACAAAGAGTTTGAAAGTTTCTATCGGACGTCCAATACTTGCATCCGATCGAGGTCAGTGAGATAGGGAAAATGTCTTATTTCCTTTGGACGTCCGGTGATGGAGTTCTTCATGGGTCCGAAATTGCGCAATGATTATCGGACGTCCGATCCTGTCTTCACAAGCGTCCGACAGCATTCAACAACTTTTGTTTTTTCAATTGCACTTGATCTTTGAATCTGATTGGGTTGATAACTGAAAGTATATCTTGAAGTGATATTAGTATCATCCATTTGTTTCGTAAACATCAAAACATAGGAACTAAGATCAACATTCTTGTAATGATCGAAGACAATCTAAGAGGGAGTGAATTAGGTAATTAAAAAACTGGCCAAGTTGTGAGTAACTTTTTGTGTGCATGCTCTCTTTTTCTAAAAGACCACACAATGGAGCAATTGATGAGAAAACACAAGTGCTTGTGAGTAGAAGAGATGAGCAATTTTTATATCAAGACAGTAAGTAAAAGAGACTGTATCAAACCAAGCACCAAACTCCTCTTGAATTTGACTGTCATTTTATAGAGGAAGTTTCTTCAACTTGATCAATTTACAACCAATATTTTGTGTACAAAGGAACGATCATTTTCTCTTTGCCCCAAGCCATACTTGGTCAAGTAAGGAAGTTTTACTATCACTTGGATAACTCTCACAAAGGTACACCATTGAAATAATTAAATCACACTAGAAAAGGTTATCGAAAATTACACAACTAAGAGTACAAACCTTATTTAAAGAGTATTTTTCACACTAAAATCACTATAGATCTCATGTAGTCTCAATGTGCAAAGTTATTTGAATATTCTGACCACGCTCTATTTATAGGAGATCAAGAAAGTGCTTTATTAATACTTCCAACGGATAGAAAGTAGCTGAAGAGTCAACTATCCGTTGGGAGTATCGGACGTCCGGTACTCCTGTTTTTTGCGTCCGACAGCAGGCAGTGAGTTTGAGAAATTTTCTTCAATTCTATCGGACGTCCGGTATTGTCTTTGTAAGCGTCCGACAGCTTTCATCGAGTTTAAAGGATTCTATCGGACGTCCGGTACTTCCGTCCGATAGCAGACAAAGAGTTTGAAAGATTCTATCGGACGTCCGATGCTTGCGTCCAATCGAGGTCAGTGAGATAGGGGGAATGTCTTATTTCCTTCGGACGTCCGGTGATGGAGTTCTTCATGCGTCCGAAGTTGCGCAATGATTATCGGACGTCCGATCCTGTCTTCACAAGCGTCCGACAGCATTCAGCAACTTTTGTTTTTTTCAATTGCACTTGATCTTTGAATCTGATTGGGTTCATAACTGAAAGTATATCTTGAAGATATATTAGTATCATCCATTTGTTTCGTAAACATCAAAACCTAGGAACTAAGATCAACATTCTTGCAATGATCGAAGACAATCCAAGAGGGAGTGAATTAGGTAGTTAAAAAATTGGCCAATTTGTGAGTAACTTTTTGTGTGCATGCCCTCTTTTTCTAAAAGACCACACAATGGAGCAATTGATGAGAAAGTACAAGTGCTTGTGAGTAGAAGAGATGAGCAATTTATATATCAAGACAGTAAGTAAAAGAGACAGAGGATCAAACCAAGTACCAAACTCCTCTTGAGTTTGAATATCACTTTATAGAGCAAGTTTTTTCAAGTTGATCAACATACAACCAATATTTTGTGTACAAAGGAACGATCACTTCCTCTTTGCCCCAAGCCACACTTGGTCAAGCAAGGAAGTTTTACTTTCACTCGGATAACCCTCACAAAGGTACACTATTGAAATAAATGAATCACACTAGAAAAGGTTATCGAAAATTACACAACTAAATGTAGAAATCTTATTTGAGGAGTATTTTTCACACTAAAATCACTATAGATCTCATGTAGTCTCAATGTGCAAAGTTATTTGAAGATTCTGACCATGCTCTATTTATAGGAGATCAAGAAAGTGCTTCATTAATACTTCCAACGGATAAAAAGTAGCTGAAGAGTCAACTAGCCGTTGGGAATATCGGACGTCCGGTGCTCCTGTTTTTGGCGTCTGACAGCAGGCAGTGAGTTTGAGAAATTTTCTTCAATTCTATCGGACGTCCGGTATTGTCTTTATGAGCGTCTGACAGCTTTCATCGAGTTGAAAGGATTCTATCGGACGTCCGGTACTTCATTCCGATACCAGACAAAGAGTTTGAAAGTTTCTATCGGACGTCCAATACTTGCATCCGATCGAGGTCAGTGAGATAGGGAAAATGTCTTATTTCCTTTGGACGTCCGGTGATGGAGTTCTTCATGGGTCCGAAATTGCGCAATGATTATCGGACGTCCGATCCTGTCTTCACAAGCGTCCGACAGCATTCAACAACTTTTGTTTTTTCAATTGCACTTGATCTTTGAATCTGATTGGGTTGATAACTGAAAGTATATCTTGAAGTGATATTAGTATCATCCATTTGTTTCGTAAACATCAAAACATAGGAACTAAGATCAACATTCTTGTAATGATCGAAGACAATCTAAGAGGGAGTGAATTAGGTAATTAAAAAACTGGCCAAGTTGTGAGTAACTTTTTGTGTGCATGCTCTCTTTTTCTAAAAGACCACACAATGGAGCAATTGATGAGAAAACACAAGTGCTTGTGAGTAGAAGAGATGAGCAATTTTTATATCAAGACAGTAAGTAAAAGAGACTGTATCAAACCAAGCACCAAACTCCTCTTGAATTTGACTGTCATTTTATAGAGGAAGTTTCTTCAACTTGATCAATTTACAACCAATATTTTGTGTACAAAGGAACGATCATTTTCTCTTTGCCCCAAGCCATACTTGGTCAAGTAAGGAAGTTTTACTATCACTTGGATAACTCTCACAAAGGTACACCATTGAAATAATTAAATCACACTAGAAAAGGTTATCGAAAATTACACAACTAAGAGTACAAACCTTATTTAAAGAGTATTTTTCACACTAAAATCACTATAGATCTCATGTAGTCTCAATGTGCAAAGTTATTTGAATATTCTGACCACGCTCTATTTATAGGAGATCAAGAAAGTGCTTTATTAATACTTCCAACGGATAGAAAGTAGCTGAAGAGTCAACTATCCGTTGGGAGTATCGGACGTCCGGTACTCCTGTTTTTTGCGTCCGACAGCAGGCAGTGAGTTTGAGAAATTTTCTTCAATTCTATCGGACGTCCGGTATTGTCTTTGTAAGCGTCCGACAGCTTTCATCGAGTTTAAAGGATTCTATCGGACGTCCGGTACTTCCGTCCGATAGCAGACAAAGAGTTTGAAAGATTCTATCGGACGTCCGATGCTTGCGTCCAATCGAGGTCAGTGAGATAGGGGGAATGTCTTATTTCCTTCGGACGTCCGGTGATGGAGTTCTTCATGCGTCCGAAGTTGCGCAATGATTATCGGACGTCCGATCCTGTCTTCACAAGCGTCCGACAGCATTCAGCAACTTTTGTTTTTTTCAATTGCACTTGATCTTTGAATCTGATTGGGTTCATAACTGAAAGTATATCTTGAAGATATATTAGTATCATCCATTTGTTTCGTAAACATCAAAACCTAGGAACTAAGATCAACATTCTTGCAATGATCGAAGACAATCCAAGAGGGAGTGAATTAGGTAGTTAAAAAATTGGCCAATTTGTGAGTAACTTTTTGTGTGCATGCCCTCTTTTTCTAAAAGACCACACAATGGAGCAATTGATGAGAAAGTACAAGTGCTTGTGAGTAGAAGAGATGAGCAATTTATATATCAAGACAGTAAGTAAAAGAGACAGAGGATCAAACCAAGTACCAAACTCCTCTTGAGTTTGAATATCACTTTATAGAGCAAGTTTTTTCAAGTTGATCAACATACAACCAATATTTTGTGTACAAAGGAACGATCACTTCCTCTTTGCCCCAAGCCACACTTGGTCAAGCAAGGAAGTTTTACTTTCACTCGGATAACCCTCACAAAGGTACACTATTGAAATAAATGAATCACACTAGAAAAGGTTATCGAAAATTACACAACTAAATGTAGAAATCTTATTTGAGGAGTATTTTTCACACTAAAATCACTATAGATCTCATGTAGTCTCAATGTGCAAAGTTATTTGAAGATTCTGACCATGCTCTATTTATAGGAGATCAAGAAAGTGCTTCATTAATACTTCCAACGGATAAAAAGTAGCTGAAGAGTCAACTAGCCGTTGGGAATATCGGACGTCCGGTGCTCCTGTTTTTGGCGTCTGACAGCAGGCAGTGAGTTTGAGAAATTTTCTTCAATTCTATCGGACGTCCGGTATTGTCTTTGTGAGCGTCCGACAGCTTTCATCGAGTTGAAAGGATTCTATCGGACGTCCAATACTTGCATCCGATCGAGGTCAGTGAGATAGGGAAAATGTCTTATTTTCTTTGGACGTCCGGTGATGGAGTTCTTCATGCGTCCGAAATTGCGCAATGATTATCGGACGTCCGATCCTGTCTTCACAAGCGTCCGACAGCATTCAACAACTTTTGTTTTTTCATTTGCACTTGATCTTTGAATCTGATTGGGTTGATAACTGAAAGTATATCTTGAAGTGATATTAGTATCATCCATTTGTTTCGTAAACATCAAAACATAGGAACTAAGATCAACATTCTTGTAATGATCGAAGACAATCTAAGAGGGAGTGAATTAGGTAATTAAAAAACTGGCCAAGTTGTGAGTAACTTTTTGTGTGCATGCTCTCTTTTTCTAAAAGACCACACAATGGAGCAATTGATGAGAAAACACAAGTGCTTGTGAGTAGAAGAGATGAGCAATTTTTATATCAAGACAGTAAGTAAAAGAGACTGTATCAAACCAAGCACCAAACTCCTCTTGAATTTGACTGTCATTTTATAGAGGAAGTTTCTTCAACTTGATCAATTTACAACCAATATTTTGTGTACAAAGGAACGATCATTTTCTCTTTGCCCCAAGCCATACTTGGTCAAGTAAGGAAGTTTTACTATCACTTGGATAACTCTCACAAAGGTACACCATTGAAATAATTAAATCACACTAGAAAAGGTTATCGAAAATTACACAACTAAGAGTACAAACCTTATTTAAAGAGTATTTTTCACACTAAAATCACTATAGATCTCATGTAGTCTCAATGTGCAAAGTTATTTGAATATTCTGACCACGCTCTATTTATAGGAGATCAAGAAAGTGCTTTATTAATACTTCCAACGGATAGAAAGTAGCTGAAGAGTCAACTATCCGTTGGGAGTATCGGACGTCCGGTACTCCTGTTTTTTGCGTCCGACAGCAGGCAGTGAGTTTGAGAAATTTTCTTCAATTCTATCGGACGTCCGGTATTGTCTTTGTAAGCGTCCGACAGCTTTCATCGAGTTTAAAGGATTCTATCGGACGTCCGGTACTTCCGTCCGATAGCAGACAAAGAGTTTGAAAGATTCTATCGGACGTCCGATGCTTGCGTCCAATCGAGGTCAGTGAGATAGGGGGAATGTCTTATTTCCTTCGGACGTCCGGTGATGGAGTTCTTCATGCGTCCGAAGTTGCGCAATGATTATCGGACGTCCGATCCTGTCTTCACAAGCGTCCGACAGCATTCAGCAACTTTTGTTTTTTTCAATTGCACTTGATCTTTGAATCTGATTGGGTTCATAACTGAAAGTATATCTTGAAGATATATTAGTATCATCCATTTGTTTCGTAAACATCAAAACCTAGGAACTAAGATCAACATTCTTGCAATGATCGAAGACAATCCAAGAGGGAGTGAATTAGGTAGTTAAAAAATTGGCCAATTTGTGAGTAACTTTTTGTGTGCATGCCCTCTTTTTCTAAAAGACCACACAATGGAGCAATTGATGAGAAAGTACAAGTGCTTGTGAGTAGAAGAGATGAGCAATTTATATATCAAGACAGTAAGTAAAAGAGACAGAGGATCAAACCAAGTACCAAACTCCTCTTGAGTTTGAATATCACTTTATAGAGCAAGTTTTTTCAAGTTGATCGACATACAACCAATATTTTGTGTACAAAGGAACGATCACTTCCTCTTTGCCCCAAGCCACACTTGGTCAAGCAAGGAAGTTTTACTTTCACTCGGATAACCCTCACAAAGGTACACTATTGAAATAAATGAATCACACTAGAAAAGGTTATCGAAAATTACACAACTAAATGTACAAATCTTATTTGAGGAGTATTTTTCACACTAAAATCACTATAGATCTCATGTAGTCTCAATGTGCAAAGTTATTTTAATATTCTGACCATGCTCTATTTATAGGAGATCAAGAAAGTGCTTCATTAATACTTCCAACGGATAAAAAGTAGCTGAAGAGTCAACTAGCCGTTGGGAATATCGGACGTCCGGTGCTCCTGTTTTTGGCGTCTGACAGCAGGCAGTGAGTTTGAGAAATTTTCTTCAATTCTATCGGACGTCCGGTATTGTCTTTGTGAGCGTCTGACAGCTTTCATCGAGTTGAAAGGATTCTATCGGACGTCCGGTACTTCATTCCGATACCAGACAAAGAGTTTGAAAGTTTCTATCGGACGTCCAATACTTGCATCCGATCGAGGTCAGTGAGATAGGGAAAATGTCTTATTTCCTTTGGACGTCCGGTGATGGAGTTCTTCATGCGTCCGAAATTGCGCAATGATTATCGGACGTCCGATCCTGTCTTCACAAGCGTCCGACAGCATTCAACAACTTTTGTTTTTTCAATTGCACTTGATCTTTGAATCTGATTGGGTTGATAACTGAAAGTATATCTTGAAGTGATATTAGTATCATCCATTTGTTTCGTAAACATCAAAACATAGGAACTAAGATCAACATTCTTGTAATGATCGAAGACAATCTAAGAGGGAGTGAATTAGGTAATTAAAAAACTGGCCAAGTTGTGAGTAACTTTTTGTGTGCATGCTCTCTTTTTCTAAAAGACCACACAATGGAGCAATTGATGAGAAAACACAAGTGCTTGTGAGTAGAAGAGATGAGCAATTTTTATATCAAGACAGTAAGTAAAAGAGACTGTATCAAACCAAGCACCAAACTCCTCTTGAATTTGACTGTCATTTTATAGAGGAAGTTTCTTCAACTTGATCAATTTACAACCAATATTTTGTGTACAAAGGAACGATCATTTTCTCTTTGCCCCAAGCCATACTTGGTCAAGTAAGGAAGTTTTACTATCACTTGGATAACTCTCACAAAGGTACACCATTGAAATAATTAAATCACACTAGAAAAGGTTATCGAAAATTACACAACTAAGAGTACAAACCTTATTTAAAGAGTATTTTTCACACTAAAATCACTATAGATCTCATGTAGTCTCAATGTGCAAAGTTATTTGAATATTCTGACCACGCTCTATTTATAGGAGATCAAGAAAGTGCTTTATTAATACTTCCAACGGATAGAAAGTAGCTGAAGAGTCAACTATCCGTTGGGAGTATCGGACGTCCGGTACTCCTGTTTTTTGCGTCCGACAGCAGGCAGTGAGTTTGAGAAATTTTCTTCAATTCTATCGGACGTCCGGTATTGTCTTTGTAAGCGTCCGACAGCTTTCATCGAGTTTAAAGGATTCTATCGGACGTCCGGTACTTCCGTCCGATAGCAGACAAAGAGTTTGAAAGATTCTATCGGACGTCCGATGCTTGCGTCCAATCGAGGTCAGTGAGATAGGGGGAATGTCTTATTTCCTTCGGACGTCCGGTGATGGAGTTCTTCATGCGTCCGAAGTTGCGCAATGATTATCGGACGTCCGATCCTGTCTTCACAAGCGTCCGACAGCATTCAGCAACTTTTGTTTTTTTCAATTGCACTTGATCTTTGAATCTGATTGGGTTCATAACTGAAAGTATATCTTGAAGATATATTAGTATCATCCATTTGTTTCGTAAACATCAAAACCTAGGAACTAAGATCAACATTCTTGCAATGATCGAAGACAATCCAAGAGGGAGTGAATTAGGTAGTTAAAAAATTGGCCAATTTGTGAGTAACTTTTTGTGTGCATGCCCTCTTTTTCTAAAAGACCACACAATGGAGCAATTGATGAGAAAGTACAAGTGCTTGTGAGTAGAAGAGATGAGCAATTTATATATCAAGACAGTAAGTAAAAGAGACAGAGGATCAAACCAAGTACCAAACTCCTCTTGAGTTTGAATATCACTTTATAGAGCAAGTTTTTTCAAGTTGATCAACATACAACCAATATTTTGTGTACAAAGGAACGATCACTTCCTCTTTGCCCCAAGCCACACTTGGTCAAGCAAGGAAGTTTTACTTTCACTCGGATAACCCTCACAAAGGTACACTATTGAAATAAATGAATCACACTAGAAAAGGTTATCGAAAATTACACAACTAAATGTAGAAATCTTATTTGAGGAGTATTTTTCACACTAAAATCACTATAGATCTCATGTAGTCTCAATGTGCAAAGTTATTTGAAGATTCTGACCATGCTCTATTTATAGGAGATCAAGAAAGTGCTTCATTAATACTTCCAACGGATAAAAAGTAGCTGAAGAGTCAACTAGCCGTTGGGAATATCGGACGTCCGGTGCTCCTGTTTTTGGCGTCTGACAGCAGGCAGTGAGTTTGAGAAATTTTCTTCAATTCTATCGGACGTCCGGTATTGTCTTTATGAGCGTCTGACAGCTTTCATCGAGTTGAAAGGATTCTATCGGACGTCCGGTACTTCATTCCGATACCAGACAAAGAGTTTGAAAGTTTCTATCGGACGTCCAATACTTGCATCCGATCGAGGTCAGTGAGATAGGGAAAATGTCTTATTTCCTTTGGACGTCCGGTGATGGAGTTCTTCATGGGTCCGAAATTGCGCAATGATTATCGGACGTCCGATCCTGTCTTCACAAGCGTCCGACAGCATTCAACAACTTTTGTTTTTTCAATTGCACTTGATCTTTGAATCTGATTGGGTTGATAACTGAAAGTATATCTTGAAGTGATATTAGTATCATCCATTTGTTTCGTAAACATCAAAACATAGGAACTAAGATCAACATTCTTGTAATGATCGAAGACAATCTAAGAGGGAGTGAATTAGGTAATTAAAAAACTGGCCAAGTTGTGAGTAACTTTTTGTGTGCATGCTCTCTTTTTCTAAAAGACCACACAATGGAGCAATTGATGAGAAAACACAAGTGCTTGTGAGTAGAAGAGATGAGCAATTTTTATATCAAGACAGTAAGTAAAAGAGACTGTATCAAACCAAGCACCAAACTCCTCTTGAATTTGACTGTCATTTTATAGAGGAAGTTTCTTCAACTTGATCAATTTACAACCAATATTTTGTGTACAAAGGAACGATCATTTTCTCTTTGCCCCAAGCCATACTTGGTCAAGTAAGGAAGTTTTACTATCACTTGGATAACTCTCACAAAGGTACACCATTGAAATAATTAAATCACACTAGAAAAGGTTATCGAAAATTACACAACTAAGAGTACAAACCTTATTTAAAGAGTATTTTTCACACTAAAATCACTATAGATCTCATGTAGTCTCAATGTGCAAAGTTATTTGAATATTCTGACCACGCTCTATTTATAGGAGATCAAGAAAGTGCTTTATTAATACTTCCAACGGATAGAAAGTAGCTGAAGAGTCAACTATCCGTTGGGAGTATCGGACGTCCGGTACTCCTGTTTTTTGCGTCCGACAGCAGGCAGTGAGTTTGAGAAATTTTCTTCAATTCTATCGGACGTCCGGTATTGTCTTTGTAAGCGTCCGACAGCTTTCATCGAGTTTAAAGGATTCTATCGGACGTCCGGTACTTCCGTCCGATAGCAGACAAAGAGTTTGAAAGATTCTATCGGACGTCCGATGCTTGCGTCCAATCGAGGTCAGTGAGATAGGGGGAATGTCTTATTTCCTTCGGACGTCCGGTGATGGAGTTCTTCATGCGTCCGAAGTTGCGCAATGATTATCGGACGTCCGATCCTGTCTTCACAAGCGTCCGACAGCATTCAGCAACTTTTGTTTTTTTCAATTGCACTTGATCTTTGAATCTGATTGGGTTCATAACTGAAAGTATATCTTGAAGATATATTAGTATCATCCATTTGTTTCGTAAACAGAGTAGAAGAGATGAGCAATTTATATATCAAGACAGTAAGTAAAAGAGACAGAGGATCAAACCAAGTACCAAACTCCTCTTGAGTTTGAATATCACTTTATAGAGCAAGTTTTTTCAAGTTGATCAACATACAACCAATATTTTGTGTACAAAGGAACGATCACTTCCTCTTTGCCCCAAGCCACACTTGGTCAAGCAAGGAAGTTTTACTTTCACTCGGATAACCCTCACAAAGGTACACTATTGAAATAAATGAATCACACTAGAAAAGGTTATCGAAAATTACACAACTAAATGTAGAAATCTTATTTGAGGAGTATTTTTCACACTAAAATCACTATAGATCTCATGTAGTCTCAATGTGCAAAGTTATTTGAAGATTCTGACCATGCTCTATTTATAGGAGATCAAGAAAGTGCTTCATTAATACTTCCAACGGATAAAAAGTAGCTGAAGAGTCAACTAGCCGTTGGGAATATCGGACGTCCGGTGCTCCTGTTTTTGGCGTCTGACAGCAGGCAGTGAGTTTGAGAAATTTTCTTCAATTCTATCGGACGTCCGGTATTGTCTTTGTGAGCGTCCGACAGCTTTCTTCGAGTTGAAAGGATTCTATCGGACGTCCAATACTTGCATCCGATCGAGGTCAGTGAGATAGGGAAAATGTCTTATTTTCTTTGGACGTCCGGTGATGGAGTTCTTCATGCGTCCGAAATTGCGCAATGATTATCGGACGTCCGATCCTGTCTTCACAAGCGTCCGACAGCATTCAGCAACTTTTGTTTTTTTCAATTGCACTTGATCTTTGAATCTGATTGGGTTCATAACTGAAAGTATATCTTGAAGATATATTAGTATCATCCATTTGTTTCGTAAACATCAAAACCTAGGAACTAAGATCAACATTCTTGCAATGATCGAAGACAATCCAAGAGGGAGTGAATTAGGTAGTTAAAAAATTGGCCAATTTGTGAGTAACTTTTTGTGTGCATGCCCTCTTTTTCTAAAAGACCACACAATGGAGCAATTGATGAGAAAGTACAAGTGCTTGTGAGTAGAAGAGATGAGCAATTTATATATCAAGACAGTAAGTAAAAGAGACAGAGGATCAAACCAAGTACCAAACTCCTCTTGAGTTTGAATATCACTTTATAGAGCAAGTTTTTTCAAGTTGATCGACATACAACCAATATTTTGTGTACAAAGGAACGATCACTTCCTCTTTGCCCCAAGCCACACTTGGTCAAGCAAGGAAGTTTTACTTTCACTCGGATAACCCTCACAAAGGTACACTATTGAAATAAATGAATCACACTAGAAAAGGTTATCGAAAATTACACAACTAAATGTACAAATCTTGTTTGAGGAGTATTTTTCCTACTAAAATCACTATAGATCTCATGTAGTCTCAATGTGCAAAGTTATTTTAATATTCTGACCATGCTCTATTTATAGGAGATCAAGAAAGTGCTTCATTAATACTTCCAACGGATAAAAAGTAGCTGAAGAGTCAACTAGCCGTTGGGAATATCGGACGTCCGGTGCTCCTGTTTTTGGCGTCTGACAGCAGGCAGTGAGTTTGAGAAATTTTCTTCAATTCTATCGGACGTCCGGTATTGTCTTTGTGAGCGTCTGACAGCTTTCATCGAGTTGAAAGGATTCTATCGGACGTCCGGTACTTCATTCCGATACCAGACAAAGAGTTTGAAAGTTTCTATCGGACGTCCAATACTTGCATCCGATCGAGGTCAGTGAGATAGGGAAAATGTCTTATTTCCTTTGGACGTCCGGTGATGGAGTTCTTCATGCGTCCGAAATTGCGCAATGATTATCGGACGTCCGATCCTGTCTTCACAAGCGTCCGACAGCATTCAACAACTTTTGTTTTTTGAATTGCACTTGATCTTTGAATCTGATTGGGTTGATAACTGAAAGTATATCTTGAAGTGATATTAGTATCATCCATTTGTTTCGTAAACATCAAAACATAGGAACTAAGATCAACATTCTTGTAATGATCGAAGACAATCTAAGAGGGAGTGAATTAGGTAATTAAAAAACTGGCCAAGTTGTGAGTAACTTTTTGTGTGCATGCTCTCTTTTTCTAAAAGACCACACAATGGAGCAATTGATGAGAAAACACAAGTGCTTGTGAGTAGAAGAGATGAGCAATTTATATATCAAGACAGTAAGTAAAAGAGACAGAGGATCAAACCAAGTACCAAACTCCTCTTGAGTTTGAATATCACTTTATAGAGCAAGTTTTTTCAAGTTGATCGACATACAACCAATATTTTGTGTACAAAGGAACGATCACTTCCTCTTTGCCCCAAGCCACACTTGGTCAAGCAAGGAAGTTTTACTTTCACTCGGATAACCCTCACAAAGGTACACTATTGAAATAAATGAATCACACTAGAAAAGGTTATCGAAAATTACACAACTAAATGTACAAATCTTGTTTGAGGAGTATTTTTCCTACTAAAATCACTATAGATCTCATGTAGTCTCAATGTGCAAAGTTATTTTAATATTCTGACCATGCTCTATTTATAGGAGATCAAGAAAGTGCTTCATTAATACTTCCAACGGATAAAAAGTAGCTGAAGAGTCAACTAGCCGTTGGGAATATCGGACGTCCGGTGCTCCTGTTTTTGGCGTCTGACAGCAGGCAGTGAGTTTGAGAAATTTTCTTCAATTCTATCGGACGTCCGGTATTGTCTTTGTGAGCGTCTGACAGCTTTCATCGAGTTGAAAGGATTCTATCGGACGTCCGGTACTTCATTCCGATACCAGACAAAGAGTTTGAAAGTTTCTATCGGACGTCCAATACTTGCATCCGATCGAGGTCAGTGAGATAGGGAAAATGTCTTATTTCCTTTGGACGTCCGGTGATGGAGTTCTTCATGCGTCCGAAATTGCGCAATGATTATCGGACGTCCGATCCTGTCTTCACAAGCGTCCGACAGCATTCAACAACTTTTGTTTTTTGAATTGCACTTGATCTTTGAATCTGATTGGGTTGATAACTGAAAGTATATCTTGAAGTGATATTAGTATCATCCATTTGTTTCGTAAACATCAAAACATAGGAACTAAGATCAACATTCTTGTAATGATCGAAGACAATCTAAGAGGGAGTGAATTAGGTAATTAAAAAACTGGCCAAGTTGTGAATAACTTTTTGTGTGCATGCTCTCTTTTTCTAAAAGACCACACAATGGAGCAATTGATGAGAAAACACAAGTGCTTGTGAGTAGAAGAGATGAGCAATTTTTATATCAAGACAGTAAGTAAAAGAGACTGTATCAAACCAAGCACCAAACACCTCTTGAATTTGACTGTCATTTTATAGAGGAAGTTTCTTCAACTTGATCAATTTACAACCAATATTTTGTGTACAAAGGAACGATCATTTTCTCTTTGCCCCAAGCCATACTTGGTCAAGTAAGGAAGTTTTACTATCACTTGGATAACTCTCACAAAGGTACACCATTGAAATAATTAAATCACACTAGAAAAGGTTATCGAAAATTACACAACTAAGAGTACAAACCTTATTTAAAGAGTATTTTTCACACTAAAATCACTATAGATCTCATGTAGTCTCAATGTGCAAAGTTATTTGAATATTCTGACCACGCTCTATTTATAGGAGATCAAGAAAGTGCTTTATTAATACTTCCAACGGATAGAAAGTAGCTGAAGAGTCAACTATCCGTTGGGAGAATCGGACGTCCGGTACTCTTGTTTTTTGCGTCCGACAGCAGGCAGTGAGTTTGAGAAATTTTCTTCAATTCTATCGGACGTCTGGTATTTTGTTTGTAAGCGTCCGACAGCTTTCATCGAGTTTAAAGGATTCCATCGGACGTCCGGTACTTCCGTCCGATAGCAGACAAAGAGTTTGAAAGATTCTATCGGACGTCCGATGCTTGCGTCCAATCGAGGTCAGTGAGATAGGGGGAATGTCTTATTTCCTTCGGACGTCCGGTGATGGAGTTCTTCATGCGTCCGAAGTTGCGCAATGATTATCGGACGTCCGATCCTGTCTTCACAAGCGTCCGACAGCATTCAGCAACTTTTGTTTTTTTCAATTGCACTTGATCTTTGAATCTGATTGGGTTCATAACTGAAAGTATATCTTGAAGATATATTAGTATCATCCATTTGTTTCGTAAACATCAAAACCTAGGAACTAAGATCAACATTCTTGCAATGATCGAAGACAATCCAAGAGGGAGTGAATTAGGTAGTTAAAAAATTGGCCAATTTGTGAGTAACTTTTTGTGTGCATGCCCTCTTTTTCTAAAAGACCACACAATGGAGCAATTGATGAGAAAGTACAAGTGCTTGTGAGTAGAAGAGATGAGCAATTTATATATCAAGACAGTAAGTAAAAGAGACAGAGGATCAAACCAAGTACCAAACTCCTCTTGAGTTTGAATATCACTTTATAGAGCAAGTTTTTTCAAGTTGATCAACATACAACCAATATTTTGTGTACAAAGGAACGATCACTTCCTCTTTGCCCCAAGCCACACTTGGTCAAGCAAGGAAGTTTTACTTTCACTCGGATAACCCTCACAAAGGTACACTATTGAAATAAATGAATCACACTAGAAAAGGTTATCGAAAATTACACAACTAAATGTACAAATCTTGTTTGAGGAGTATTTTTCCCACTAAAATCACTATAGATCTCATGTAGTCTCAATGTGCAAAGTTATTTTAATATTCTGACCATGCTCTATTTATAGGAGATCAAGAAAGTGCTTCATTAATACTTCCAACGGATAAAAAGTAGCTGAAGAGTCAACTAGCCGTTGGGAATATCGGACGTCCGGTGCTCCTGTTTTTGGCGTCTGACAGCAGGCAGTGAGTTTGAGAAATTTTCTTCAATTCTATCGGACGTCCGGTATTGTCTTTGTGAGCGTCCGACAGCTTTCATCGAGTTGAAAGGATTCTATCGGACGTCCGGTACTTCATTCCGATACCAGACAAAGAGTTTGAAAGTTTCTACCGGACGTCCAATACTTGCATCCGATCGAGGTCAGTGAGATAGGGAAAATGTCTTATTTCCTTTGGACGTCCGGTGATGGAGTTCTTCATGCGTCCGAAATTGCGCAATGATTATCGGACGTCCGATCCTGTCTTCACAAGCGTCCGACAGCATTCAACAACTTTTGTTTTTTCAATTGCACTTGATCTTTGAATCTGATTGGGTTGATAACTGAAAGTATATCTTGAAGTGATATTAGTATCATCCATTTGTTTCGTAAACATCAAAACATAGGAACTAAGATCAACATTCTTGTAATGATCGAAGACAATCTAAGAGGGAGTGAATTAGGTAATTAAAAAACTGGCCAAGTTGTGAGTAACTTTTTGTGTGCATGCTCTCTTTTTCTAAAAGACCACACAATGGAGCAATTGATGAGAAAACACAAGTGCTTGTGAGTAGAAGAGATGAGCAATTTTTATATCAAGACAGTAAGTAAAAGAGACTGTATCAAACCAAGCACCAAACTCCTCTTGAATTTGACTGTCATTTTATAGAGGAAGTTTCTTCAACTTGATCAATTTACAACCAATATTTTGTGTACAAAGGAACGATCATTTTCTCTTTGCCCCAAGCCATACTTGGTCAAGTAAGGAAGTTTTACTATCACTTGGATAACTCTCACAAAGGTACACCATTGAAATAATTAAATCACACTAGAAAAGGTTATCGAAAATTACACAACTAAGAGTACAAACCTTATTTAAAGAGTATTTTTCACACTAAAATCACTATAGATCTCATGTAGTCTCAATGTGCAAAGTTATTTGAATATTCTGACCACGCTCTATTTATAGGAGATCAAGAAAGTGCTTTATTAATACTTCCAACGGATAGAAAGTAGCTGAAGAGTCAACTATCCGTTGGGAGTATCGGACGTCCGGTACTCCTGTTTTTTGCGTCCGACAGCAGGCAGTGAGTTTGAGAAATTTTCTTCAATTCTATCGGACGTCCGGTATTGTCTTTGTAAGCGTCCGACAGCTTTCATCGAGTTTAAAGGATTCTATCGGACGTCCGGTACTTCCGTCCGATAGCAGACAAAGAGTTTGAAAGATTCTATCGGACGTCCGATGCTTGCGTCCAATCGAGGTCAGTGAGATAGGGGGAATGTCTTATTTCCTTCGGACGTCCGGTGATGGAGTTCTTCATGCGTCCGAAGTTGCGCAATGATTATCGGACGTCCGATCCTGTCTTCACAAGCGTCCGACAGCATTCAGCAACTTTTGTTTTTTTCAATTGCACTTGATCTTTGAATCTGATTGGGTTCATAACTGAAAGTATATCTTGAAGATATATTAGTATCATCCATTTGTTTCGTAAACATCAAAACCTAGGAACTAAGATCAACATTCTTGCAATGATCGAAGACAATCCAAGAGGGAGTGAATTAGGTAGTTAAAAAATTGGCCAATTTGTGAGTAACTTTTTGAGTGCATGCCCTCTTTTTCTAAAAGACCACACAATGGAGCAATTGATGAGAAAGTACAAGTGCTTGTGAGTAGAAGAGATGAGCAATTTATATATCAAGACAGTAAGTAAAAGAGACAGAGGATCAAACCAAGTACCAAACTCCTCTTGAGTTTGAATATCACTTTATAGAGCAAGTTTTTTCAAGTTGATCGACATACAACCAATATTTTGTGTACAAAGGAACGATCACTTCCTCTTTGCCCCAAGCCACACTTGGTCAAGCAAGGAAGTTTTACTTTCACTCGGATAACCCTCACAAAGGTACACTATTGAAATAAATGAATCACACTAGAAAAGGTTATCGAAAATTACACAACTAAATGTAGAAATCTTATTTGAGGAGTATTTTTCACACTAAAATCACTATAGATCTCATGTAGTCTCAATGTGCAAAGTTATTTGAAGATTCTGACCATGCTCTATTTATAGGAGATCAAGAAAGTGCTTCATTAATACTTCCAACGGATAAAAAGTAGCTGAAGAGTCAACTAGCCGTCGGGAATATCGGACGTCCGGTGTTCCTGTTTTTGGCGTCTGACAGCAGGCAGTGAGTTTGAGAAATTTTCTTCAATTCTATCGGACGTCCGGTATTGTCTTTGAGAGCGTCCGACAGCTTTCATCGAGTTGAAAGGATTCTATCGGACGTCCGGTACTTCATTCCGATACCAGACAAAGAGTTTGAAAGTTTCTATCGGACGTCCAATACTTGCATCCGATCGAGGTCAGTGAGATAGGGAAAATGTCTTATTTTCTTTGGACGTCCGGTGATGGAGTTCTACATGCGTCCGAAATTGCGCAATGATTAACGGACGTCCGATCCTGTCTTCACAAGCGTCCGACAGCATTCAACAACTTTTGTTTTTTCATTTGCACTTGATCTTTGAATCTGATTGGGTTGATAACTGAAAGTATATCTTGAAGTGATATTAGTATCATCCATTTGTTTCGTAAACATCAAAACATAGGAACTAAGATCAACATTCTTGTAATGATCGAAGACAATCTAAGAGGGAGTGAATTAGGTAATTAAAAAACTGGCCAAGTTGTGAGTAACTTTTTGTGTGCATGCTCTCTTTTTCTAAAAGACCACACAATGGAGCAATTGATGATCAAACACAAGTGCTTGTGAGTAGAAGAGATGAGCAATTTTTATATCAAGACAGTAAGCAAAAGGGACTGTATCAAACCAAGCACCAAACTCCTCTTGAATTTGACTGTCATTTTATAGAGGAAGTTTCTTCAACTTGATCAATTTACAACCAATATTTTGTGTACAAAGGAACGATCATTTTCTCTTTGCCCCAAGCCATACTTGGTCAAGTAAGGAAGTTTTACTATCACTTGGATAACTCTCACAAAGGTACACCATTGAAATAATTAAATCACACTAGAAAAGGTTATCGAAAATTACACAACTAAGAGTACAAACCTTATTTAAAGAGTATTTTTCACACTAAAATCACTATAGATCTCATGTAGTCTCAATGTGCAAAGTTATTTGAATATTCTGACCACGCTCTATTTATAGGAGATCAAGAAAGTGCTTTATTAATACTTCCAACGGATAGAAAGTAGCTGAAGAGTCAACTATCCGTTGGGAGTATCGGACGTCCGGTACTCTTGTTTTTTGCGTCCGACAGCAGGCAGTGAGTTTGTGAAATTTTCTTCAATTCTATCGGACGTCCGGTATTGTCTTTGTAAGCGTCCGAAAGCTTTCATCGAGTTTAAAGGATTCTATCGGACGTCCGATGCTTGCGTCCAATCGAGGTCAGTGAGATAGGGGGAATGTCTTATTTCCTTCGGACGTCCGGTGATGGAGTTCTTCATGCGTCCGAAGTTGCGCAATGATTATCGGACGTCCGATCCTGTCTTCACAAGCGTCCGACAGCATTCAGCAACTTTTGTTTTTTTCAATTGCACTTGATCTTTGAATCTGATTGGGTTCATAACTGAAAGTATATCTTGAAGATATATTAGTATCATCCATTTGTTTCGTAAACATCAAAACCTAGGAACTAAGATCAACATTCTTGCAATGATCGAAGACAATCCAAGAGGGAGTGAATTAGGTAGTTAAAAAATTGGCCAATTTGTGAGTAACTTTTTGTGTGCATGCCCTCTTTTTCTAAAAGACCACACAATGGAGCAATTGATGAGAAAGTACAAGTGCTTGTGAGTAGAAGAGATGAGCAATTTATATATCAAGACAGTAAGTAAAAGAGACAGAGGATCAAACCAAGTACCAAACTCCTCTTGAGTTTGAATATCACTTTATAGAGCAAGTTTTTTCAAGTTGATCGACATACAACCAATATTTTGTGTACAAAGGAACGATCACTTCCTCTTTGCCCCAAGCCACACTTGGTCAAGCAAGGAAGTTTTACTTTCACTCGGATAACCCTCACAAAGGTACACTATTGAAATAAATGAATCACACTAGAAAAGGTTATCGAAAATTACACAACTAAATGTACAAATCTTATTTGAGGAGTATTTTTCACACTAAAATCACTATAGATCTCATGTAGTCTCAATGTGCAAAGTTATTTTAATATTCTGACCATGCTCTATTTATAGGAGATCAAGAAAGTGCTTCATTAATACTTCCAACGGATAAAAAGTAGCTGAAGAGTCAACTAGCCGTTGGGAATATCGGACGTCCGGTGCTCCTGTTTTTGGCGTCTGACAGCAGGCAGTGAGTTTGAGAAATTTTCTTCAATTCTATCGGACGTCCGGTATTGTCTTTGTGAGCGTCCGACAGCTTTCATCGAGTTGAAAGGATTCTATCGGACGTCCGGTACTTCATTCCGATACCAGACAAAGAGTTTGAAAGTTTCTATCGGACGTCCAATACTTGCATCCGATCGAGGTCAGTGAGATAGGGAAAATGTCTTATTTCCTTTGGACGTCCGGTGATGGAGTTCTTCATGCGTCCGAAATTGCGCAATGATTATCGGACGTCCGATCCTGTCTTCACAAGCGTCCGACAGCATTCAACAACTTTTGTTTTTTCAATTGCACTTGATCTTTGAATCTGATTGGGTTGATAACTGAAAGTATATCTTGAAGTGATATTAGTATCATCCATTTGTTTCGTAAACATCAAAACATAGGAACTAAGATCAACATTCTTGTAATGATCGAAGACAATCTAAGAGGGAGTGAATTAGGTAATTAAAAAACTGGCCAAGTTGTGAGTAACTTTTTGTGTGCATGCTCTCTTTTTCTAAAAGACCACACAATGGAGCAATTGATGAGAAAACACAAGTGCTTGTGAGTAGAAGAGATGAGCAATTTTTATATCAAGACAGTAAGTAAAAGAGACTGTATCAAACCAAGCACCAAACTCCTCTTGAATTTGACTGTCATTTTATAGAGGAAGTTTCTTCAACTTGATCAATTTACAACCAATATTTTGTGTACAAAGGAACGATCATTTTCTCTTTGCCCCAAGCCATACTTGGTCAAGTAAGGAAGTTTTACTATCACTTGGATAACTCTCACAAAGGTACACCATTGAAATAATTAAATCACACTAGAAAAGGTTATCGAAAATTACACAACTAAGAGTACAAACCTTATTTAAAGAGTATTTTTCACACTAAAATCACTATAGATCTCATGTAGTCTCAATGTGCAAAGTTATTTGAATATTCTGACCACGCTCTATTTATAGGAGATCAAGAAAGTGCTTTATTAATACTTCCAACGGATAGAAAGTAGCTGAAGAGTCAACTATCCGTTGGGAGTATCGGACGTCCGGTACTCCTGTTTTTTGCGTCCGACAGCAGGCAGTGAGTTTGAGAAATTTTCTTCAATTCTATCGGACGTCCGGTATTGTCTTTGTAAGCGTCCGACAGCTTTCATCGAGTTTAAAGGATTCTATCGGACGTCCGGTACTTCCGTCCGATAGCAGACAAAGAGTTTGAAAGATTCTATCGGACGTCCGATGCTTGCGTCCAATCGAGGTCAGTGAGATAGGGGGAATGTCTTATTTCCTTCGGACGTCCGGTGATGGAGTTCTTCATGCGTCCGAAGTTGCGCAATGATTATCGGACGTCCGATCCTGTCTTCACAAGCGTCCGACAGCATTCAGCAACTTTTGTTTTTTTCAATTGCACTTGATCTTTGAATCTGATTGGGTTCATAACTGAAAGTATATCTTGAAGATATATTAGTATCATCCATTTGTTTCGTAAACATCAAAACCTAGGAACTAAGATCAACATTCTTGCAATGATCGAAGACAATCCAAGAGGGAGTGAATTAGGTAGTTAAAAAATTGGCCAATTTGTGAGTAACTTTTTGAGTGCATGCCCTCTTTTTCTAAAAGACCACACAATGGAGCAATTGATGAGAAAGTACAAGTGCTTGTGAGTAGAAGAGATGAGCAATTTATATATCAAGACAGTAAGTAAAAGAGACAGAGGATCAAACCAAGTACCAAACTCCTCTTGAGTTTGAATATCACTTTATAGAGCAAGTTTTTTCAAGTTGATCGACATACAACCAATATTTTGTGTACAAAGGAACGATCACTTCCTCTTTGCCCCAAGCCACACTTGGTCAAGCAAGGAAGTTTTACTTTCACTCGGATAACCCTCACAAAGGTACACTATTGAAATAAATGAATCACACTAGAAAAGGTTATCGAAAATTACACAACTAAATGTAGAAATCTTATTTGAGGAGTATTTTTCACACTAAAATCACTATAGATCTCATGTAGTCTCAATGTGCAAAGTTATTTGAAGATTCTGACCATGCTCTATTTATAGGAGATCAAGAAAGTGCTTCATTAATACTTCCAACGGATAAAAAGTAGCTGAAGAGTCAACTAGCCGTCGGGAATATCGGACGTCCGGTGCTCCTGTTTTTGGCGTCTGACAGCAGGCAGTGAGTTTGAGAAATTTTCTTCAATTCTATCGGACGTCCGGTATTGTCTTTGAGAGCGTCCGACAGCTTTCATCGAGTTGAAAGGATTCTATCGGACGTCCGGTACTTCATTCCGATACCAGACAAAGAGTTTGAAAGTTTCTATCGGACGTCCAATACTTGCATCCGATCGAGGTCAGTGAGATAGGGAAAATGTCTTATTTTCTTTGGACGTCCGGTGATGGAGTTCTACATGCGTCCGAAATTGCGCAATGATTAACGGACGTCCGATCCTGTCTTCACAAGCGTCCGACAGCATTCAACAACTTTTGTTTTTTCATTTGCACTTGATCTTTGAATCTGATTGGGTTGATAACTGAAAGTATATCTTGAAGTGATATTAGTATCATCCATTTGTTTCGTAAACATCAAAACATAGGAACTAAGATCAACATTCTTGTAATGATCGAAGACAATCTAAGAGGGAGTGAATTAGGTAATTAAAAAACTGGCCAAGTTGTGAGTAACTTTTTGTGTGCATGCTCTCTTTTTCTAAAAGACCACACAATGGAGCAATTGATGAGAAAACACAAGTGCTTAAGGAAGTTTTACTATCACTTGGATAACTCTCACAAAGGTACACCATTGAAATAATTAAATCACACTAGAAAAGGTTATCGAAAATTACACAACTAAGAGTACAAACCTTATTTAAAGAGTATTTTTCACACTAAAATCACTATAGATCTCATGTAGTCTCAATGTGCAAAGTTATTTGAATATTCTGACCACGCTCTATTTATAGGAGATCAAGAAAGTGCTTTATTAATACTTCCAACGGATAGAAAGTAGCTGAAGAGTCAACTATCCGTTGGGAGTATCGGACGTCCGGTACTCTTGTTTTTTGCGTCCGACAGCAGGCAGTGAGTTTGAGAAATTTTCTTCAATTCTATCGGACGTCCGGTATTGTCTTTGTAAGCGTCCGAAAGCTTTCATCGAGTTTAAAGGATTCTATCGGACGTCCGATGCTTGCGTCCAATCGAGGTCAGTGAGATAGGGGGAATGTCTTATTTCCTTCGGACGTCCGGTGATGGAGTTCTTCATGCGTCCGAAGTTGCGCAATGATTATCGGACGTCCGATCCTGTCTTCACAAGCGTCCGACAGCATTCAGCAACTTTTGTTTTTTTCAATTGCACTTGATCTTTGAATCTGATTGGGTTCATAACTGAAAGTATATCTTGAAGATATATTAGTATCATCCATTTGTTTCGTAAACATCAAAACCTAGGAACTAAGATCAACATTCTTGCAATGATCGAAGACAATCCAAGAGGGAGTGAATTAGGTAGTTAAAAAATTGGCCAATTTGTGAGTAACTTTTTGTGTGCATGCCCTCTTTTTCTAAAAGACCACACAATGGAGCAATTGATGAGAAAGTACAAGTGCTTGTGAGTAGAAGAGATGAGCAATTTATATATCAAGACAGTAAGTAAAAGAGACAGAGGATCAAACCAAGTACCAAACTCCTCTTGAGTTTGAATATCACTTTATAGAGCAAGTTTTTTCAAGTTGATCGACATACAACCAATATTTTGTGTACAAAGGAACGATCACTTCCTCTTTGCCCCAAGCCACACTTGGTCAAGCAAGGAAGTTTTACTTTCACTCGGATAACCCTCACAAAGGTACACTATTGAAATAATTGAATCACACTAGAAAAGGTTATCGAAAATTACACAACTAAATGTACAAATCTTATTTGAAGAGTATTTTTCACACTAAAATCACTATAGATCTCATGTAGTCTCAATGTGCAAAGTTATTTTAATATTCTGACCATGCTCTATTTATAGGAGATCAAGAAAGTGCTTCATTAATACTTCCAACGGATAAAAAGTAGCTGAAGAGTCAACTAGCCGTTGGGAATATCGGACGTCCGGTGCTCCTGTTTTTGGCGTCTGACAGCAGGCAGTGAGTTTGAGAAATTTTCTTCAATTCTATCGGACGTCCGGTATTGTCTTTGTGAGCGTCTGACAGCTTTCATCGAGTTGAAAGGATTCTATCGGACGTCCGGTACTTCATTCCGATACCAGACAAAGAGTTTGAAAGTTTCTATCGGACGTCCAATACTTGCATCCGATCGAGGTCAGTGAGATAGGGAAAATGTCTTATTTCCTTTGGACGTCCGGTGATGGAGTTCTTCATGCGTCCGAAATTGCGCAATGATTATCGGACGTCCGATCCTGTCTTCACAAGCGTCCGACAGCATTCAACAACTTTTGTTTTTTCAATTGCACTTGATCTTTGAATCTGATTGGGTTGATAACTGAAAGTATATCTTGAAGTGATATTAGTATCATCCATTTGTTTCGTAAACATCAAAACATAGGAACTAAGATCAACATTCTTGTAATGATCGAAGACAATCTAAGAGGGAGTGAATTAGGTAATTAAAAAACTGGCCAAGTTGTGAGTAACTTTTTGTGTGCATGCTCTCTTTTTCTAAAAGACCACACAATGGAGCAATTGATGAGAAAACACAAGTGCTTGTGAGTAGAAGAGATGAGCAATTTTTATATCAAGACAGTAAGTAAAAGAGACTGTATCAAACCAAGCACCAAACTCCTCTTGAATTTGACTGTCATTTTATAGAGGAAGTTTCTTCAACTTGATCAATTTACAACCAATATTTTGTGTACAAAGGAACGATCATTTTCTCTTTGCCCCAAGCCATACTTGGTCAAGTAAGGAAGTTTTACTATCACTTGGATAACTCTCACAAAGGTACACCATTGAAATAATTAAATCACACTAGAAAAGGTTATCGAAAATTACACAACTAAGAGTACAAACCTTATTTAAAGAGTATTTTTCACACTAAAATCACTATAGATCTCATGTAGTCTCAATGTGCAAAGTTATTTGAATATTCTGACCACGCTCTATTTATAGGAGATCAAGAAAGTGCTTTATTAATACTTCCAACGGATAGAAAGTAGCTGAAGAGTCAACTATCCGTTGGGAGTATCGGACGTCCGGTACTCCTGTTTTTTGCGTCCGACAGCAGGCAGTGAGTTTGAGAAATTTTCTTCAATTCTATCGGACGTCCGGTATTGTCTTTGTAAGCGTCCGACAGCTTTCATCGAGTTTAAAGGATTCTATCGGACGTCCGGTACTTCCGTCCGATAGCAGACAAAGAGTTTGAAAGATTCTATCGGACGTCCGATGCTTGCGTCCAATCGAGGTCAGTGAGATAGGGGGAATGTCTTATTTCCTTCGGACGTCCGGTGATGGAGTTCTTCATGCGTCCGAAGTTGCGCAATGATTATCGGACGTCCGATCCTGTCTTCACAAGCGTCCGACAGCATTCAGCAACTTTTGTTTTTTTCAATTGCACTTGATCTTTGAATCTGATTGGGTTCATAACTGAAAGTATATCTTGAAGATATATTAGTATCATCCATTTGTTTCGTAAACATCAAAACCTAGGAACTAAGATCAACATTCTTGCAATGATCGAAGACAATCCAAGAGGGAGTGAATTAGGTAGTTAAAAAATTGGCCAATTTGTGAGTAACTTTTTGTGTGCATGCCCTCTTTTTCTAAAAGACCACACAATGGAGCAATTGATGAGAAAGTACAAGTGCTTGTGAGTAGAAGAGATGAGCAATTTATATATCAAGACAGTAAGTAAAAGAGACAGAGGATCAAACCAAGTACCAAACTCCTCTTGAGTTTGAATATCACTTTATAGAGCAAGTTTTTTCAAGTTGATCGACATACAACCAATATTTTGTGTACAAAGGAACGATCACTTCCTCTTTGCCCCAAGCCACACTTGGTCAAGCAAGGAAGTTTTACTTTCACTCGGATAACCCTCACAAAGGTACACTATTGAAATAAATGAATCACACTAGAAAAGGTTATCGAAAATTACACAACTAAATGTACAAATCTTATTTGAGGAGTATTTTTCACACTAAAATCACTATAGATCTCATGTAGTCTCAATGTGCAAAGTTATTTTAATATTCTGACCATGCTCTATTTATAGGAGATCAAGAAAGTGCTTCATTAATACTTCCAACGGATAAAAAGTAGCTGAAGAGTCAACTAGCCGTTGGGAATATCGGACGTCCGGTGCTCCTGTTTTTGGCGTCTGACAGCAGGCAGTGAGTTTGAGAAATTTTCTTCAATTCTATCGGACGTCCGGTATTGTCTTTGTGAGCGTCCGACAGCTTTCATCGAGTTGAAAGGATTCTATCGGACGTCCGGTACTTCATTCCGATACCAGACAAAGAGTTTGAAAGTTTCTATCGGACGTCCAATACTTGCATCCGATCGAGGTCAGTGAGATAGGGAAAATGTCTTATTTCCTTTGGACGTCCGGTGATGGAGTTCTTCATGCGTCCGAAATTGCGCAATGATTATCGGACGTCCGATCCTGTCTTCACAAGCGTCCGACAGCATTCAACAACTTTTGTTTTTTCAATTGCACTTGATCTTTGAATCTGATTGGGTTGATAACTGAAAGTATATCTTGAAGTGATATTAGTATCATCCATTTGTTTCGTAAACATCAAAACATAGGAACTAAGATCAACATTCTTGTAATGATCGAAGACAATCTAAGAGGGAGTGAATTAGGTAATTAAAAAACTGGCCAAGTTGTGAGTAACTTTTTGTGTGCATGCTCTCTTTTTCTAAAAGACCACACAATGGAGCAATTGATGAGAAAACACAAGTGCTTGTGAGTAGAAGAGATGAGCAATTTTTATATCAAGACAGTAAGTAAAAGAGACTGTATCAAACCAAGCACCAAACTCCTCTTGAATTTGACTGTCATTTTATAGAGGAAGTTTCTTCAACTTGATCAATTTACAACCAATATTTTGTGTACAAAGGAACGATCATTTTCTCTTTGCCCCAAGCCATACTTGGTCAAGTAAGGAAGTTTTACTATCACTTGGATAACTCTCACAAAGGTACACCATTGAAATAATTAAATCACACTAGAAAAGGTTATCGAAAATTACACAACTAAGAGTACAAACCTTATTTAAAGAGTATTTTTCACACTAAAATCACTATAGATCTCATGTAGTCTCAATGTGCAAAGTTATTTGAATATTCTGACCACGCTCTATTTATAGGAGATCAAGAAAGTGCTTTATTAATACTTCCAACGGATAGAAAGTAGCTGAAGAGTCAACTATCCGTTGGGAGTATCGGACGTCCGGTACTCCTGTTTTTTGCGTCCGACAGCAGGCAGTGAGTTTGAGAAATTTTCTTCAATTCTATCGGACGTCCGGTATTGTCTTTGTAAGCGTCCGACAGCTTTCATCGAGTTTAAAGGATTCTATCGGACGTCCGGTACTTCCGTCCGATAGCAGACAAAGAGTTTGAAAGATTCTATCGGACGTCCGATGCTTGCGTCCAATCGAGGTCAGTGAGATAGGGGGAATGTCTTATTTCCTTCGGACGTCCGGTGATGGAGTTCTTCATGCGTCCGAAGTTGCGCAATGATTATCGGACGTCCGATCCTGTCTTCACAAGCGTCCGACAGCATTCAGCAACTTTTGTTTTTTTCAATTGCACTTGATCTTTGAATCTGATTGGGTTCATAACTGAAAGTATATCTTGAAGATATATTAGTATCATCCATTTGTTTCGTAAACATCAAAACCTAGGAACTAAGATCAACATTCTTGCAATGATCGAAGACAATCCAAGAGGGAGTGAATTAGGTAGTTAAAAAATTGGCCAATTTGTGAGTAACTTTTTGTGTGCATGCCCTCTTTTTCTAAAAGACCACACAATGGAGCAATTGATGAGAAAGTACAAGTGCTTGTGAGTAGAAGAGATGAGCAATTTATATATCAAGACAGTAAGTAAAAGAGACAGAGGATCAAACCAAGTACCAAACTCCTCTTGAGTTTGAATATCACTTTATAGAGCAAGTTTTTTCAAGTTGATCGACATACAACCAATATTTTGTGTACAAAGGAACGATCACTTCCTCTTTGCCCCAAGCCACACTTGGTCAAGCAAGGAAGTTTTACTTTCACTCGGATAACCCTCACAAAGGTACACTATTGAAATAATTGAATCACACTAGAAAAGGTTATCGAAAATTACACAACTAAATGTACAAATCTTATTTGAAGAGTATTTTTCACACTAAAATCACTATAGATCTCATGTAGTCTCAATGTGCAAAGTTATTTTAATATTCTGACCATGCTCTATTTATAGGAGATCAAGAAAGTGCTTCATTAATACTTCCAACGGATAAAAAGTAGCTGAAGAGTCAACTAGCCGTTGGGAATATCGGACGTCCGGTGCTCCTGTTTTTGGCGTCTGACAGCAGGCAGTGAGTTTGAGAAATTTTCTTCAATTCTATCGGACGTCCGGTATTGTCTTTGTGAGCGTCTGACAGCTTTCATCGAGTTGAAAGGATTCTATCGGACGTCCGGTACTTCATTCCGATACCAGACAAAGAGTTTGAAAGTTTCTATCGGACGTCCAATACTTGCATCCGATCGAGGTCAGTGAGATAGGGAAAATGTCTTATTTCCTTTGGACGTCCGGTGATGGAGTTCTTCATGCGTCCGAAATTGCGCAATGATTATCGGACGTCCGATCCTGTCTTCACAAGCGTCCGACAGCATTCAACAACTTTTGTTTTTTCAATTGCACTTGATCTTTGAATCTGATTGGGTTGATAACTGAAAGTATATCTTGAAGTGATATTAGTATCATCCATTTGTTTCGTAAACATCAAAACATAGGAACTAAGATCAACATTCTTGTAATGATCGAAGACAATCTAAGAGGGAGTGAATTAGGTAATTAAAAAACTGGCCAAGTTGTGAGTAACTTTTTGTGTGCATGCTCTCTTTTTCTAAAAGACCACACAATGGAGCAATTGATGAGAAAACACAAGTGCTTGTGAGTAGAAGAGATGAGCAATTTTTATATCAAGACAGTAAGTAAAAGAGACTGTATCAAACCAAGCACCAAACTCCTCTTGAATTTGACTGTCATTTTATAGAGGAAGTTTCTTCAACTTGATCAATTTACAACCAATATTTTGTGTACAAAGGAACGATCATTTTCTCTTTGCCCCAAGCCATACTTGGTCAAGTAAGGAAGTTTTACTATCACTTGGATAACTCTCACAAAGGTACACCATTGAAATAATTAAATCACACTAGAAAAGGTTATCGAAAATTACACAACTAAGAGTACAAACCTTATTTAAAGAGTATTTTTCACACTAAAATCACTATAGATCTCATGTAGTCTCAATGTGCAAAGTTATTTGAATATTCTGACCACGCTCTATTTATAGGAGATCAAGAAAGTGCTTTATTAATACTTCCAACGGATAGAAAGTAGCTGAAGAGTCAACTATCCGTTGGGAGTATCGGACGTCCGGTACTCCTGTTTTTTGCGTCCGACAGCAGGCAGTGAGTTTGAGAAATTTTCTTCAATTCTATCGGACGTCCGGTATTGTCTTTGTAAGCGTCCGACAGCTTTCATCGAGTTTAAAGGATTCTATCGGACGTCCGGTACTTCCGTCCGATAGCAGACAAAGAGTTTGAAAGATTCTATCGGACGTCCGATGCTTGCGTCCAATCGAGGTCAGTGAGATAGGGGGAATGTCTTATTTCCTTCGGACGTCCGGTGATGGAGTTCTTCATGCGTCCGAAGTTGCGCAATGATTATCGGACGTCCGATCCTGTCTTCACAAGCGTCCGACAGCATTCAGCAACTTTTGTTTTTTTCAATTGCACTTGATCTTTGAATCTGATTGGGTTCATAACTGAAAGTATATCTTGAAGATATATTAGTATCATCCATTTGTTTCGTAAACATCAAAACCTAGGAACTAAGATCAACATTCTTGCAATGATCGAAGACAATCCAAGAGGGAGTGAATTAGGTAGTTAAAAAATTGGCCAATTTGTGAGTAACTTTTTGTGTGCATGCCCTCTTTTTCTAAAAGACCACACAATGGAGCAATTGATGAGAAAGTACAAGTGCTTGTGAGTAGAAGAGATGAGCAATTTATATATCAAGACAGTAAGTAAAAGAGACAGAGGATCAAACCAAGTACCAAACTCCTCTTGAGTTTGAATATCACTTTATAGAGCAAGTTTTTTCAAGTTGATCGACATACAACCAATATTTTGTGTACAAAGGAACGATCACTTCCTCTTTGCCCCAAGCCACACTTGGTCAAGCAAGGAAGTTTTACTTTCACTCGGATAACCCTCACAAAGGTACACTATTGAAATAAATGAATCACACTAGAAAAGGTTATCGAAAATTACACAACTAAATGTACAAATCTTATTTGAGGAGTATTTTTCACACTAAAATCACTATAGATCTCATGTAGTCTCAATGTGCAAAGTTATTTTAATATTCTGACCATGCTCTATTTATAGGAGATCAAGAAAGTGCTTCATTAATACTTCCAACGGATAAAAAGTAGCTGAAGAGTCAACTAGCCGTTGGGAATATCGGACGTCCGGTGCTCCTGTTTTTGGCGTCTGACAGCAGGCAGTGAGTTTGAGAAATTTTCTTCAATTCTATCGGACGTCCGGTATTGTCTTTGTGAGCGTCTGACAGCTTTCATCGAGTTGAAAGGATTCTATCGGACGTCCGGTACTTCATTCCGATACCAGACAAAGAGTTTGAAAGTTTCTATCGGACGTCCAATACTTGCATCCGATCGAGGTCAGTGAGATAGGGAAAATGTCTTATTTCCTTTGGACGTCCGGTGATGGAGTTCTTCATGCGTCCGAAATTGCGCAATGATTATCGGACGTCCGATCCTGTCTTCACAAGCGTCCGACAGCATTCAACAACTTTTGTTTTTTCAATTGCACTTGATCTTTGAATCTGATTGGGTTGATAACTGAAAGTATATCTTGAAGTGATATTAGTATCATCCATTTGTTTCGTAAACATCAAAACATAGGAACTAAGATCAACATTCTTGTAATGATCGAAGACAATCTAAGAGGGAGTGAATTAGGTAATTAAAAAACTGGCCAAGTTGTGAGTAACTTTTTGTGTGCATGCTCTCTTTTTCTAAAAGACCACACAATGGAGCAATTGATGAGAAAACACAAGTGCTTGTGAGTAGAAGAGATGAGCAATTTTTATATCAAGACAGTAAGTAAAAGAGACTGTATCAAACCAAGCACCAAACTCCTCTTGAATTTGACTGTCATTTTATAGAGGAAGTTTCTTCAACTTGATCAATTTACAACCAATATTTTGTGTACAAAGGAACGATCATTTTCTCTTTGCCCCAAGCCATACTTGGTCAAGTAAGGAAGTTTTACTATCACTTGGATAACTCTCACAAAGGTACACCATTGAAATAATTAAATCACACTAGAAAAGGTTATCGAAAATTACACAACTAAGAGTACAAACCTTATTTAAAGAGTATTTTTCACACTAAAATCACTATAGATCTCATGTAGTCTCAATGTGCAAAGTTATTTGAATATTCTGACCACGCTCTATTTATAGGAGATCAAGAAAGTGCTTTATTAATACTTCCAACGGATAGAAAGTAGCTGAAGAGTCAACTATCCGTTGGGAGTATCGGACGTCCGGTACTCCTGTTTTTTGCGTCCGACAGCAGGCAGTGAGTTTGAGAAATTTTCTTCAATTCTATCGGACGTCCGGTATTGTCTTTGTAAGCGTCCGACAGCTTTCATCGAGTTTAAAGGATTCTATCGGACGTCCGGTACTTCCGTCCGATAGCAGACAAAGAGTTTGAAAGATTCTATCGGACGTCCGATGCTTGCGTCCAATCGAGGTCAGTGAGATAGGGGGAATGTCTTATTTCCTTCGGACGTCCGGTGATGGAGTTCTTCATGCGTCCGAAGTTGCGCAATGATTATCGGACGTCCGATCCTGTCTTCACAAGCGTCCGACAGCATTCAGCAACTTTTGTTTTTTTCAATTGCACTTGATCTTTGAATCTGATTGGGTTCATAACTGAAAGTATATCTTGAAGATATATTAGTATCATCCATTTGTTTCGTAAACATCAAAACCTAGGAACTAAGATCAACATTCTTGCAATGATCGAAGACAATCCAAGAGGGAGTGAATTAGGTAGTTAAAAAATTGGCCAATTTGTGAGTAACTTTTTGTGTGCATGCCCTCTTTTTCTAAAAGACCACACAATGGAGCAATTGATGAGAAAGTACAAGTGCTTGTGAGTAGAAGAGATGAGCAATTTATATATCAAGACAGTAAGTAAAAGAGACAGAGGATCAAACCAAGTACCAAACTCCTCTTGAGTTTGAATATCACTTTATAGAGCAAGTTTTTTCAAGTTGATCGACATACAACCAATATTTTGTGTACAAAGGAACGATCACTTCCTCTTTGCCCCAAGCCACACTTGGTCAAGCAAGGAAGTTTTACTTTCACTCGGATAACCCTCACAAAGGTACACTATTGAAATAAATGAATCACACTAGAAAAGGTTATCGAAAATTACACAACTAAATGTACAAATCTTATTTGAGGAGTATTTTTCACACTAAAATCACTATAGATCTCATGTAGTCTCAATGTGCAAAGTTATTTTAATATTCTGACCATGCTCTATTTATAGGAGATCAAGAAAGTGCTTCATTAATACTTCCAACGGATAAAAAGTAGCTGAAGAGTCAACTAGCCGTTGGGAATATCGGACGTCCGGTGCTCCTGTTTTTGGCGTCTGACAGCAGGCAGTGAGTTTGAGAAATTTTCTTCAATTCTATCGGACGTCCGGTATTGTCTTTGTGAGCGTCCGACAGCTTTCATCGAGTTGAAAGGATTCTATCGGACGTCCGGTACTTCATTCCGATACCAGACAAAGAGTTTGAAAGTTTCTATCGGACGTCCAATACTTGCATCCGATCGAGGTCAGTGAGATAGGGAAAATGTCTTATTTCCTTTGGACGTCCGGTGATGGAGTTCTTCATGCGTCCGAAATTGCGCAATGATTATCGGACGTCCGATCCTGTCTTCACAAGCGTCCGACAGCATTCAACAACTTTTGTTTTTTCAATTGCACTTGATCTTTGAATCTGATTGGGTTGATAACTGAAAGTATATCTTGAAGTGATATTAGTATCATCCATTTGTTTCGTAAACATCAAAACATAGGAACTAAGATCAACATTCTTGTAATGATCGAAGACAATCTAAGAGGGAGTGAATTAGGTAATTAAAAAACTGGCCAAGTTGTGAGTAACTTTTTGTGTGCATGCTCTCTTTTTCTAAAAGACCACACAATGGAGCAATTGATGAGAAAACACAAGTGCTTGTGAGTAGAAGAGATGAGCAATTTTTATATCAAGACAGTAAGTAAAAGAGACTGTATCAAACCAAGCACCAAACTCCTCTTGAATTTGACTGTCATTTTATAGAGGAAGTTTCTTCAACTTGATCAATTTACAACCAATATTTTGTGTACAAAGGAACGATCATTTTCTCTTTGCCCCAAGCCATACTTGGTCAAGTAAGGAAGTTTTACTATCACTTGGATAACTCTCACAAAGGTACACCATTGAAATAATTAAATCACACTAGAAAAGGTTATCGAAAATTACACAACTAAGAGTACAAACCTTATTTAAAGAGTATTTTTCACACTAAAATCACTATAGATCTCATGTAGTCTCAATGTGCAAAGTTATTTGAATATTCTGACCACGCTCTATTTATAGGAGATCAAGAAAGTGCTTTATTAATACTTCCAACGGATAGAAAGTAGCTGAAGAGTCAACTATCCGTTGGGAGTATCGGACGTCCGGTACTCCTGTTTTTTGCGTCCGACAGCAGGCAGTGAGTTTGAGAAATTTTCTTCAATTCTATCGGACGTCCGGTATTGTCTTTGTAAGCGTCCGACAGCTTTCATCGAGTTTAAAGGATTCTATCGGACGTCCGGTACTTCCGTCCGATAGCAGACAAAGAGTTTGAAAGATTCTATCGGACGTTTTTCTAAAAGACCACACAATGGAGCAATTGATGAGAAAGTACAAGTGCTTGTGAGTAGAAGAGATGAGCAATTTATATATCAAGACAGTAAGTAAAAGAGACAGAGGATCAAACCAAGTACCAAACTCCTCTTGAGTTTGAATATCACTTTATAGAGCAAGTTTTTTCAAGTTGATCGACATACAACCAATATTTTGTGTACAAAGGAACGATCACTTCCTCTTTGCCCCAAGCCACACTTGGTCAAGCAAGGAAGTTTTACTTTCACTCGGATAACCCTCACAAAGGTACACTATTGAAATAAATGAATCACACTAGAAAAGGTTATCGAAAATTACACAACTAAATGTAGAAATCTTATTTGAGGAGTATTTTTCACACTAAAATCACTATAGATCTCATGTAGTCTCAATGTGCAAAGTTATTTGAAGATTCTGACCATGCTCTATTTATAGGAGATCAAGAAAGTGCTTCATTAATACTTCCAACGGATAAAAAGTAGCTGAAGAGTCAACTAGCCGTTGGGAATATCGGACGTCCGGTGCTCCTGTTTTTGGCGTCTGACAGCAGGCAGTGAGTTTGAGAAATTTTCTTCAATTCTATCGGACGTCCGGTATTGTCTTTGAGAGCGTCCGACAGCTTTCATCGAGTTGAAAGGATTCTATCGGACGTCCGGTACTTCATTCCGATACCAGACAAAGAGTTTGAAAGTTTCTATCGGACGTCCAATACTTGCATCCGATCGAGGTCAGTGAGATAGGGAAAATGTCTTATTTTCTTTGGACGTCCGGTGATGGAGTTCTACATGCGTCCGAAATTGCGCAATGATTAACGGACGTCCGATCCTGTCTTCACAAGCGTCCGACAGCATTCAACAACTTTTGTTTTTTCATTTGCACTTGATCTTTGAATCTGATTGGGTTGATAACTGAAAGTATATCTTGAAGTGATATTAGTATCATCCATTTGTTTCGTAAACATCAAAACATAGGAACTAAGATCAACATTCTTGTAATGATCGAAGACAATCTAAGAGGGAGTGAATTAGGTAATTAAAAAACTGGCCAAGTTGTGAGTAACTTTTTGTGTGCATGCTCTCTTTTTCTAAAAGACCACACAATGGAGCAATTGATGATCAAACACAAGTGCTTGTGAGTAGAAGAGATGAGCAATTTTTATATCAAGACAGTAAGCAAAAGGGACTGTATCAAACCAAGCACCAAACTCCTCTTGAATTTGACTGTCATTTTATAGAGGAAGTTTCTTCATTCACAAGCGTCCGACAGCATTCAGCAACTTTTGTTTTTTTCAATTGCACTTGATCTTTGAATCTGATTGGGTTCATAACTAAAAGTATATCTTGAAGATATATTAGTATCATCCATTTGTTTCGTAAACATCAAAACCTAGGAACTAAGATCAACATTCTTGCAATGATCGAAGACAATCCAAGAGGGAGTGAATTAGGTAGTTAAAAAATTGGCCAATTTGTGAGTAACTTTTTGTGTGCATGCCCTCTTTTTCTAAAAGACCACACAATGGAGCAATTGATGAGAAAGTACAAGTGCTTGTGAGTAGAAGAGATGAGCAATTTATATATCAAGACAGTAAGTAAAAGAGACAGAGGATCAAACCAAGTACCAAACTCCTCTTGAGTTTGAATATCACTTTATAGAGCAAGTTTTTTCAAGTTGATCAACATACAACCAATATTTTGTGTACAAAGGAACGATCACTTCCTCTTTGCCCCAAGCCACACTTGGTCAAGCAAGGAAGTTTTACTTTCACTCGGATAACCCTCACAAAGGTACACTATTGAAATAAATGAATCACACTAGAAAAGGTTATCGAAAATTACACAACTAAATGTACAAATCTTGTTTGAGGAGTATTTTTCCCACTAAAATCACTATAGATCTCATGTAGTCTCAATGTGCAAAGTTATTTTAATATTCTGACCATGCTCTATTTATAGGAGATCAAGAAAGTGCTTCATTAATACTTCCAACGGATAAAAAGTAGCTGAAGAGTCAACTAGCCGTTGGGAATATCGGACGTCCGGTGCTCCTGTTTTTGGCGTCTGACAGCAGGCAGTGAGTTTGAGAAATTTTCTTCAATTCTATCGGACGTCCGGTATTGTCTTTGAGAGCGTCCGACAGCTTTCATCGAGTTGAAAGGATTCTATCGGACGTCCGGTACTTCATTCCGATAGCAGACAAAGAGTTTGAAAGATTCTATCGGACGTCCGATGCTTGCGTCCAATCGAGGTCAGTGAGATAGGGGGAATGTCTTATTTCCTTCGGACGTCCGGTGATGGAGTTCTTCATGCGTCCGAAGTTACGCAATGATTATCGGACGTCCGATCCTGTCTTCACAAGCGTCCGACAGCATTCAGCAACTTTTGTTTTTTTCAATTGCACTTGATCTTTGAATCTGATTGGGTTCATAACTGAAAGTATATCTTGAAGATATATTAGTATCATCCATTTGTTTCGTAAACATCAAAACCTAGGAACTAAGATCAACATTCTTGCAATGATCGAAGACAATCCAAGAGGGAGTGAATTAGGTAGTTAAAAAATTGGCCAATTTGTGAGTAACTTTTTGTGTGCATGCCCTCTTTTTCTAAAAGACCACACAATGGAGCAATTGATGAGAAAGTACAAGTGCTTGTGAGTAGAAGAGATGAGCAATTTATATATCAAGACAGTAAGTAAAAGAGACTGTATCAAACCAAGTACCAAACTCCTCTTGAGTTTGAATATCACTTTATAGAGCAAGTTTTTTCAAGTTGATCAACATACAACCAATATTTTGTGTACAAAGGAACGATCACTTCCTCTTTGCCCCAAGCCACACTTGGTCAACCAAGGAAGTTTTACTTTCACTCGGATAACCCTCACAAAGGTACACTATTGAAATAAATGAATCACACTAGAAAAGGTTATCGAAAATTACACAACTAAATGTACAAACCTTATTTGAGGAGTATTTTTCCCACTAAAATCACTATAGATCTCATGTAGTCTCAATGTGCAAAGTTATTTGAATATTCTGACCATGCTCTATTTATAGGAGATCAAGAAAGTGCTTTATTAATACTTCCAACGGATAGAAAGTAGCTGAAGAGTCAACCAGCCGTTGGGAATATCGGACGTCCGGTGCTCCTGTTTTTGGCGTCTGACAGCAGGCAGTGAGTTTGAGAAATTTTCTTCAATTCTATCGGACGTCCGGTATTGTCTTTGTGAGCGTCCGACAGCTTTCATCGAGTTGAAAGGATTCTATCGGACGTCCGGTACTTCATTCCGATACCAGACAAAGAGTTTGAAAGTTTCTATCGGACGTCCAATACTTGCATCCGATCGAGGTCAGAGAGATAGGGAAAATGTCTTATTTCCTTTGGACGTCCGGTGATGGAGTTCTTCATGCGTCCGAAGTTGCGCAATGATTATCGGACGTCCGATCCTGTCTTCACAAGCGTCCGACAGCATTCAGCAACTTTTGTTTTTTTCAATTGCACTTGATCTTTGAATCTGATTGGGTTCATAACTGAAAGTATATCTTGAAGATATATTAGTATCATCCATTTGTTTCGTAAACATCAAAACCTAGGAACTAAGATCAACATTCTTGCAATGATCGAAGACAATCCAAGAGGGAGTGAATTAGGTAGTTAAAAAATTGGCCAATTTGTGAGTAACTTTTTGAGTGCATGCCCTCTTTTTCTAAAAGACCACACAATGGAGCAATTGATGAGAAAGTACAAGTGCTTGTGAGTAGAAGAGATGAGCAATTTATATATCAAGACAGTAAGTAAAAGAGACAGAGGATCAAACCAAGTACCAAACTCCTCTTGAGTTTGAATATCACTTTATAGAGCAAGTTTTTTCAAGTTGATCGACATACAACCAATATTTTGTGTACAAAGGAACGATCACTTCCTCTTTGCCCCAAGCCACACTTGGTCAAGCAAGGAAGTTTTACTTTCACTCGGATAACCCTCACAAAGGTACACTATTGAAATAAATGAATCACACTAGAAAAGGTTATCGAAAATTACACAACTAAATGTAGAAATCTTATTTGAGGAGTATTTTTCACACTAAAATCACTATAGATCTCATGTAGTCTCAATGTGCAAAGTTATTTGAAGATTCTGACCATGCTCTATTTATAGGAGATCAAGAAAGTGCTTCATTAATACTTCCAACGGATAAAAAGTAGCTGAAGAGTCAACTAGCCGTCGGGAATATCGGACGTCCGGTGTTCACCATTGAAATAATTAAATCACACTAGAAAAGGTTATCGAAAATTACACAACTAAGAGTACAAACCTTATTTAAAGAGTATTTTTCACACTAAAATCACTATAGATCTCATGTAGTCTCAATGTGCAAAGTTATTTGAATATTCTGACCACGCTCTATTTATAGGAGATCAAGAAAGTGCTTTATTAATACTTCCAACGGATAGAAAGTAGCTGAAGAGTCAACTATCCGTTGGGAGTATCGGACGTCCGGTACTCTTGTTTTTTGCGTCCGACAGCAGGCAGTGAGTTTGAGAAATTTTCTTCAATTCTATCGGACGTCCGGTATTGTCTTTGTAAGCGTCCGAAAGCTTTCATCGAGTTTAAAGGATTCTATCGGACGTCCGATGCTTGCGTCCAATCGAGGTCAGTGAGATAGGGGGAATGTCTTATTTCCTTCGGACGTCCGGTGATGGAGTTCTTCATGCGTCCGAAGTTGCGCAATGATTATCGGACGTCCGATCCTGTCTTCACAAGCGTCCGACAGCATTCAGCAACTTTTGTTTTTTTCAATTGCACTTGATCTTTGAATCTGATTGGGTTCATAACTGAAAGTATATCTTGAAGATATATTAGTATCATCCATTTGTTTCGTAAACATCAAAACCTAGGAACTAAGATCAACATTCTTGCAATGATCGAAGAAAATCCAAGAGGGAGTGAATTAGGTAGTTAAAAAATTGGCCAATTTGTGAGTAACTTTTTGTGTGCATGCCCTCTTTTTCTAAAAGACCACACAATGGAGCAATTGATGAGAAAGTACAAGTGCTTGTGAGTAGAAGAGATGAGCAATTTATATATCAAGACAGTAAGTAAAAGAGACAGAGGATCAAACCAAGTACCAAACTCCTCTTGAGTTTGAATATCACTTTATAGAGCAAGTTTTTTCAAGTTGATCGACATACAACCAATATTTTGTGTACAAAGGAACGATCACTTCCTCTTTGCCCCAAGCCACACTTGGTCAAGCAAGGAAGTTTTACTTTCACTCGGATAACCCTCACAAAGGTACACTATTGAAATAATTGAATCACACTAGAAAAGGTTATCGAAAATTACACAACTAAATGTACAAATCTTATTTGAAGAGTATTTTTCACACTAAAATCACTATAGATCTCATGTAGTCTCAATGTGCAAAGTTATTTTAATATTCTGACCATGCTCTATTTATAGGAGATCAAGAAAGTGCTTCATTAATACTTCCAACGGATAAAAAGTAGCTGAAGAGTCAACTAGCCGTTGGGAATATCGGACGTCCGGTGCTCCTGTTTTTGGCGTCTGACAGCAGGCAGTGAGTTTGAGAAATTTTCTTCAATTCTATCGGACGTCCGGTATTGTCTTTGTGAGCGTCTGACAGCTTTCATCGAGTTGAAAGGATTCTATCGGACGTCCGGTACTTCATTCCGATACCAGACAAAGAGTTTGAAAGTTTCTATCGGACGTCCAATACTTGCATCCGATCGAGGTCAGTGAGATAGGGAAAATGTCTTATTTCTTTTGGACGTCCGGTGATGGAGTTCTTCATGCGTCCGAAATTGCGCAATGATTATCGGACGTCCGATCCTGTCTTCACAAGCGTCCGACAGCATTCAACAACTTTTGTTTTTTCAATTGCACTTGATCTTTGAATCTGATTGGGTTGATAACTGAAAGTATATCTTGAAGTGATATTAGTATCATCCATTTGTTTCGTAAACATCAAAACATAGGAACTAAGATCAACATTCTTGTAATGATCGAAGACAATCTAAGAGGGAGTGAATTAGGTAATTAAAAAACTGGCCAAGTTGTGAGTAACTTTTTGTGTGCATGCTCTCTTTTTCTAAAAGACCACACAATGGAGCAATTGATGAGAAAACACAAGTGCTTGTGAGTAGAAGAGATGAGCAATTTTTATATCAAGACAGTAAGTAAAAGAGACTGTATCAAACCAAGCACCAAACTCCTCTTGAATTTGACTGTCATTTTATAGAGGAAGTTTCTTCAACTTGATCAATTTACAACCAATATTTTGTGTACAAAGGAACGATCATTTTCTCTTTGCCCCAAGCCATACTTGGTCAAGTAAGGAAGTTTTACTATCACTTGGATAACTCTCACAAAGGTACACCATTGAAATAATTAAATCACACTAGAAAAGGTTATCGAAAATTACACAACTAAGAGTACAAACCTTATTTAAAGAGTATTTTTCACACTAAAATCACTATAGATCTCATGTAGTCTCAATGTGCAAAGTTATTTGAATATTCTGACCACGCTCTATTTATAGGAGATCAAGAAAGTGCTTTATTAATACTTCCAACGGATAGAAAGTAGCTGAAGAGTCAACTATCCGTTGGGAGTATCGGACGTCCGGTACTCTTGTTTTTTGCGTCCGACAGCAGGCAGTGAGTTTGAGAAATTTTCTTCAATTCTATCGGACGTCCGGTATTGTCTTTGTAAGCGTCCGAAAGCTTTCATCGAGTTTAAAGGATTCTATCGGACGTCCGATGCTTGCGTCCAATCGAGGTCAGTGAGATAGGGGGAATGTCTTATTTCCTTCGGACGTCCGGTGATGGAGTTCTTCATGCGTCCGAAGTTGCGCAATGATTATCGGACGTCCGATCCTGTCTTCACAAGCGTCCGACAGCATTCAGCAACTTTTGTTTTTTTCAATTGCACTTGATCTTTGAATCTGATTGGGTTCATAACTGAAAGTATATCTTGAAGATATATTAGTATCATCCATTTGTTTCGTAAACATCAAAACCTAGGAACTAAGATCAACATTCTTGCAATGATCGAAGACAATCCAAGAGGGAGTGAATTAGGTAGTTAAAAAATTGGCCAATTTGTGAGTAACTTTTTGTGTGCATGCCCTCTTTTTCTAAAAGACCACACAATGGAGCAATTGATGAGAAAGTACAAGTGCTTGTGAGTAGAAGAGATGAGCAATTTATATATCAAGACAGTAAGTAAAAGAGACAGAGGATCAAACCAAGTACCAAACTCCTCTTGAGTTTGAATATCACTTTATAGAGCAAGTTTTTTCAAGTTGATCGACATACAACCAATATTTTGTGTACAAAGGAACGATCACTTCCTCTTTGCCCCAAGCCACACTTGGTCAAGCAAGGAAGTTTTACTTTCACTCGGATAACCCTCACAAAGGTACACTATTGAAATAATTGAATCACACTAGAAAAGGTTATCGAAAATTACACAACTAAATGTACAAATCTTATTTGAAGAGTATTTTTCACACTAAAATCACTATAGATCTCATGTAGTCTCAATGTGCAAAGTTATTTTAATATTCTGACCATGCTCTATTTATAGGAGATCAAGAAAGTGCTTCATTAATACTTCCAACGGATAAAAAGTAGCTGAAGAGTCAACTAGCCGTTGGGAATATCGGACGTCCGGTGCTCCTGTTTTTGGCGTCTGACAGCAGGCAGTGAGTTTGAGAAATTTTCTTCAATTCTATCGGACGTCCGGTATTGTCTTTGTGAGCGTCTGACAGCTTTCATCGAGTTGAAAGGATTCTATCGGACGTCCGGTACTTCATTCCGATACCAGACAAAGAGTTTGAAAGTTTCTATCGGACGTCCAATACTTGCATCCGATCGAGGTCAGTGAGATAGGGAAAATGTCTTATTTCCTTTGGACGTCCGGTGATGGAGTTCTTCATGCGTCCGAAATTGCGCAATGATTATCGGACGTCCGATCCTGTCTTCACAAGCGTCCGACAGCATTCAACAACTTTTGTTTTTTCAATTGCACTTGATCTTTGAATCTGATTGGGTTGATAACTGAAAGTATATCTTGAAGTGATATTAGTATCATCCATTTGTTTCGTAAACATCAAAACATAGGAACTAAGATCAACATTCTTGTAATGATCGAAGACAATCTAAGAGGGAGTGAATTAGGTAATTAAAAAACTGGCCAAGTTGTGAGTAACTTTTTGTGTGCATGCTCTCTTTTTCTAAAAGACCACACAATGGAGCAATTGATGAGAAAACACAAGTGCTTGTGAGTAGAAGAGATGAGCAATTTTTATATCAAGACAGTAAGTAAAAGAGACTGTATCAAACCAAGCACCAAACTCCTCTTGAATTTGACTGTCATTTTATAGAGGAAGTTTCTTCAACTTGATCAATTTACAACCAATATTTTGTGTACAAAGGAACGATCATTTTCTCTTTGCCCCAAGCCATACTTGGTCAAGTAAGGAAGTTTTACTATCACTTGGATAACTCTCACAAAGGTACACCATTGAAATAATTAAATCACACTAGAAAAGGTTATCGAAAATTACACAACTAAGAGTACAAACCTTATTTAAAGAGTATTTTTCACACTAAAATCACTATAGATCTCATGTAGTCTCAATGTGCAAAGTTATTTGAATATTCTGACCACGCTCTATTTATAGGAGATCAAGAAAGTGCTTTATTAATACTTCCAACGGATAGAAAGTAGCTGAAGAGTCAACTATCCGTTGGGAGTATCGGACGTCCGGTACTCTTGTTTTTTGCGTCCGACAGCAGGCAGTGAGTTTGTGAAATTTTCTTCAATTCTATCGGACGTCCGGTATTGTCTTTGTAAGCGTCCGAAAGCTTTCATCGAGTTTAAAGGATTCTATCGGACGTCCGATGCTTGCGTCCAATCGAGGTCAGTGAGATAGGGGGAATGTCTTATTTCCTTCGGACGTCCGGTGATGGAGTTCTTCATGCGTCCGAAGTTGCGCAATGATTATCGGACGTCCGATCCTGTCTTCACAAGCGTCCGACAGCATTCAGCAACTTTTGTTTTTTTCAATTGCACTTGATCTTTGAATCTGATTGGGTTCATAACTGAAAGTATATCTTGAAGATATATTAGTATCATCCATTTGTTTCGTAAACATCAAAACCTAGGAACTAAGATCAACATTCTTGCAATGATCGAAGACAATCCAAGAGGGAGTGAATTAGGTAGTTAAAAAATTGGCCAATTTGTGAGTAACTTTTTGTGTGCATGCCCTCTTTTTCTAAAAGACCACACAATGGAGCAATTGATGAGAAAGTACAAGTGCTTGTGAGTAGAAGAGATGAGCAATTTATATATCAAGACAGTAAGTAAAAGAGACAGAGGATCAAACCAAGTACCAAACTCCTCTTGAGTTTGAATATCACTTTATAGAGCAAGTTTTTTCAAGTTGATCGACATACAACCAATATTTTGTGTACAAAGGAACGATCACTTCCTCTTTGCCCCAAGCCACACTTGGTCAAGCAAGGAAGTTTTACTTTCACTCGGATAACCCTCACAAAGGTACACTATTGAAATAATTGAATCACACTAGAAAAGGTTATCGAAAATTACACAACTAAATGTACAAATCTTATTTGAAGAGTATTTTTCACACTAAAATCACTATAGATCTCATGTAGTCTCAATGTGCAAAGTTATTTTAATATTCTGACCATGCTCTATTTATAGGAGATCAAGAAAGTGCTTCATTAATACTTCCAACGGATAAAAAGTAGCTGAAGAGTCAACTAGCCGTTGGGAATATCGGACGTCCGGTGCTCCTGTTTTTGGCGTCTGACAGCAGGCAGTGAGTTTGAGAAATTTTCTTCAATTCTATCGGACGTCCGGTATTGTCTTTGTGAGCGTCTGACAGCTTTCATCGAGTTGAAAGGATTCTATCGGACGTCCGGTACTTCATTCCGATACCAGACAAAGAGTTTGAAAGTTTCTATCGGACGTCCAATACTTGCATCCGATCGAGGTCAGTGAGATAGGGAAAATGTCTTATTTCCTTTGGACGTCCGGTGATGGAGTTCTTCATGCGTCCGAAATTGCGCAATGATTATCGGACGTCCGATCCTGTCTTCACAAGCGTCCGACAGCATTCAACAACTTTTGTTTTTTCAATTGCACTTGATCTTTGAATCTGATTGGGTTGATAACTGAAAGTATATCTTGAAGTGATATTAGTATCATCCATTTGTTTCGTAAACATCAAAACATAGGAACTAAGATCAACATTCTTGTAATGATCGAAGACAATCTAAGAGGGAGTGAATTAGGTAATTAAAAAACTGGCCAAGTTGTGAGTAACTTTTTGTGTGCATGCTCTCTTTTTCTAAAAGACCACACAATGGAGCAATTGATGAGAAAACACAAGTGCTTGTGAGTAGAAGAGATGAGCAATTTTTATATCAAGACAGTAAGTAAAAGAGACTGTATCAAACCAAGCACCAAACTCCTCTTGAATTTGACTGTCATTTTATAGAGGAAGTTTCTTCAACTTGATCAATTTACAACCAATATTTTGTGTACAAAGGAACGATCATTTTCTCTTTGCCCCAAGCCATACTTGGTCAAGTAAGGAAGTTTTACTATCACTTGGATAACTCTCACAAAGGTACACCATTGAAATAATTAAATCACACTAGAAAAGGTTATCGAAAATTACACAACTAAGAGTACAAACCTTATTTAAAGAGTATTTTTCACACTAAAATCACTATAGATCTCATGTAGTCTCAATGTGCAAAGTTATTTGAATATTCTGACCACGCTCTATTTATAGGAGATCAAGAAAGTGCTTTATTAATACTTCCAACGGATAGAAAGTAGCTGAAGAGTCAACTATCCGTTGGGAGTATCGGACGTCCGGTACTCTTGTTTTTTGCGTCCGACAGCAGGCAGTGAGTTTGAGAAATTTTCTTCAATTCTATCGGACGTCCGGTATTGTCTTTGTAAGCGTCCGAAAGCTTTCATCGAGTTTAAAGGATTCTATCGGACGTCCGATGCTTGCGTCCAATCGAGGTCAGTGAGATAGGGGGAATGTCTTATTTCCTTCGGACGTCCGGTGATGGAGTTCTTCATGCGTCCGAAGTTGCGCAATGATTATCGGACGTCCGATCCTGTCTTCACAAGCGTCCGACAGCATTCAGCAACTTTTGTTTTTTTCAATTGCACTTGATCTTTGAATCTGATTGGGTTCATAACTGAAAGTATATCTTGAAGATATATTAGTATCATCCATTTGTTTCGTAAACATCAAAACCTAGGAACTAAGATCAACATTCTTGCAATGATCGAAGACAATCCAAGAGGGAGTGAATTAGGTAGTTAAAAAATTGGCCAATTTGTGAGTAACTTTTTGTGTGCATGCCCTCTTTTTCTAAAAGACCACACAATGGAGCAATTGATGAGAAAGTACAAGTGCTTGTGAGTAGAAGAGATGAGCAATTTATATATCAAGACAGTAAGTAAAAGAGACAGAGGATCAAACCAAGTACCAAACTCCTCTTGAGTTTGAATATCACTTTATAGAGCAAGTTTTTTCAAGTTGATCGACATACAACCAATATTTTGTGTACAAAGGAACGATCACTTCCTCTTTGCCCCAAGCCACACTTGGTCAAGCAAGGAAGTTTTACTTTCACTCGGATAACCCTCACAAAGGTACACTATTGAAATAATTGAATCACACTAGAAAAGGTTATCGAAAATTACACAACTAAATGTACAAATCTTATTTGAAGAGTATTTTTCACACTAAAATCACTATAGATCTCATGTAGTCTCAATGTGCAAAGTTATTTTAATATTCTGACCATGCTCTATTTATAGGAGATCAAGAAAGTGCTTCATTAATACTTCCAACGGATAAAAAGTAGCTGAAGAGTCAACTAGCCGTTGGGAATATCGGACGTCCGGTGCTCCTGTTTTTGGCGTCTGACAGCAGGCAGTGAGTTTGAGAAATTTTCTTCAATTCTATCGGACGTCCGGTATTGTCTTTGTGAGCGTCTGACAGCTTTCATCGAGTTGAAAGGATTCTATCGGACGTCCGGTACTTCATTCCGATACCAGACAAAGAGTTTGAAAGTTTCTATCGGACGTCCAATACTTGCATCCGATCGAGGTCAGTGAGATAGGGAAAATGTCTTATTTCCTTTGGACGTCCGGTGATGGAGTTCTTCATGCGTCCGAAATTGCGCAATGATTATCGGACGTCCGATCCTGTCTTCACAAGCGTCCGACAGCATTCAACAACTTTTGTTTTTTCAATTGCACTTGATCTTTGAATCTGATTGGGTTGATAACTGAAAGTATATCTTGAAGTGATATTAGTATCATCCATTTGTTTCGTAAACATCAAAACATAGGAACTAAGATCAACATTCTTGTAATGATCGAAGACAATCTAAGAGGGAGTGAATTAGGTAATTAAAAAACTGGCCAAGTTGTGAGTAACTTTTTGTGTGCATGCTCTCTTTTTCTAAAAGACCACACAATGGAGCAATTGATGAGAAAACACAAGTGCTTGTGAGTAGAAGAGATGAGCAATTTTTATATCAAGACAGTAAGTAAAAGAGACTGTATCAAACCAAGCACCAAACTCCTCTTGAATTTGACTGTCATTTTATAGAGGAAGTTTCTTCAACTTGATCAATTTACAACCAATATTTTGTGTACAAAGGAACGATCATTTTCTCTTTGCCCCAAGCCATACTTGGTCAAGTAAGGAAGTTTTACTATCACTTGGATAACTCTCACAAAGGTACACCATTGAAATAATTAAATCACACTAGAAAAGGTTATCGAAAATTACACAACTAAGAGTACAAACCTTATTTAAAGAGTATTTTTCACACTAAAATCACTATAGATCTCATGTAGTCTCAATGTGCAAAGTTATTTGAATATTCTGACCACGCTCTATTTATAGGAGATCAAGAAAGTGCTTTATTAATACTTCCAACGGATAGAAAGTAGCTGAAGAGTCAACTATCCGTTGGGAGTATCGGACGTCCGGTACTCTTGTTTTTTGCGTCCGACAGCAGGCAGTGAGTTTGAGAAATTTTCTTCAATTCTATCGGACGTCCGGTATTGTCTTTGTAAGCGTCCGAAAGCTTTCATCGAGTTTAAAGGATTCTATCGGACGTCCGATGCTTGCGTCCAATCGAGGTCAGTGAGATAGGGGGAATGTCTTATTTCCTTCGGACGTCCGGTGATGGAGTTCTTCATGCGTCCGAAGTTGCGCAATGATTATCGGACGTCCGATCCTGTCTTCACAAGCGTCCGACAGCATTCAGCAACTTTTGTTTTTTTCAATTGCACTTGATCTTTGAATCTGATTGGGTTCATAACTGAAAGTATATCTTGAAGATATATTAGTATCATCCATTTGTTTCGTAAACATCAAAACCTAGGAACTAAGATCAACATTCTTGCAATGATCGAAGACAATCCAAGAGGGAGTGAATTAGGTAGTTAAAAAATTGGCCAATTTGTGAGTAACTTTTTGTGTGCATGCCCTCTTTTTCTAAAAGACCACACAATGGAGCAATTGATGAGAAAGTACAAGTGCTTGTGAGTAGAAGAGATGAGCAATTTATATATCAAGACAGTAAGTAAAAGAGACAGAGGATCAAACCAAGTACCAAACTCCTCTTGAGTTTGAATATCACTTTATAGAGCAAGTTTTTTCAAGTTGATCGACATACAACCAATATTTTGTGTACAAAGGAACGATCACTTCCTCTTTGCCCCAAGCCACACTTGGTCAAGCAAGGAAGTTTTACTTTCACTCGGATAACCCTCACAAAGGTACACTATTGAAATAATTGAATCACACTAGAAAAGGTTATCGAAAATTACACAACTAAATGTACAAATCTTATTTGAAGAGTATTTTTCACACTAAAATCACTATAGATCTCATGTAGTCTCAATGTGCAAAGTTATTTTAATATTCTGACCATGCTCTATTTATAGGAGATCAAGAAAGTGCTTCATTAATACTTCCAACGGATAAAAAGTAGCTGAAGAGTCAACTAGCCGTTGGGAATATCGGACGTCCGGTGCTCCTGTTTTTGGCGTCTGACAGCAGGCAGTGAGTTTGAGAAATTTTCTTCAATTCTATCGGACGTCCGGTATTGTCTTTGTGAGCGTCTGACAGCTTTCATCGAGTTGAAAGGATTCTATCGGACGTCCGGTACTTCATTCCGATACCAGACAAAGAGTTTGAAAGTTTCTATCGGACGTCCAATACTTGCATCCGATCGAGGTCAGTGAGATAGGGAAAATGTCTTATTTCCTTTGGACGTCCGGTGATGGAGTTCTTCATGCGTCCGAAATTGCGCAATGATTATCGGACGTCCGATCCTGTCTTCACAAGCGTCCGACAGCATTCAACAACTTTTGTTTTTTCAATTGCACTTGATCTTTGAATCTGATTGGGTTGATAACTGAAAGTATATCTTGAAGTGATATTAGTATCATCCATTTGTTTCGTAAACATCAAAACATAGGAACTAAGATCAACATTCTTGTAATGATCGAAGACAATCTAAGAGGGAGTGAATTAGGTAATTAAAAAACTGGCCAAGTTGTGAGTAACTTTTTGTGTGCATGCTCTCTTTTTCTAAAAGACCACACAATGGAGCAATTGATGAGAAAACACAAGTGCTTGTGAGTAGAAGAGATGAGCAATTTTTATATCAAGACAGTAAGTAAAAGAGACTGTATCAAACCAAGCACCAAACTCCTCTTGAATTTGACTGTCATTTTATAGAGGAAGTTTCTTCAACTTGATCAATTTACAACCAATATTTTGTGTACAAAGGAACGATCATTTTCTCTTTGCCCCAAGCCATACTTGGTCAAGTAAGGAAGTTTTACTATCACTTGGATAACTCTCACAAAGGTACACCATTGAAATAATTAAATCACACTAGAAAAGGTTATCGAAAATTACACAACTAAGAGTACAAACCTTATTTAAAGAGTATTTTTCACACTAAAATCACTATAGATCTCATGTAGTCTCAATGTGCAAAGTTATTTGAATATTCTGACCACGCTCTATTTATAGGAGATCAAGAAAGTGCTTTATTAATACTTCCAACGGATAGAAAGTAGCTGAAGAGTCAACTATCCGTTGGGAGTATCGGACGTCCGGTACTCCTGTTTTTTGCGTCCGACAGCAGGCAGTGAGTTTGAGAAATTTTCTTCAATTCTATCGGACGTCCGGTATTGTCTTTGTAAGCGTCCGACAGCTTTCATCGAGTTTAAAGGATTCTATCGGACGTCCGGTACTTCCGTCCGATAGCAGACAAAGAGTTTGAAAGATTCTATCGGACGTCCGATGCTTGCGTCCAATCGAGGTCAGTGAGATAGGGGGAATGTCTTATTTCCTTCGGACGTCCGGTGATGGAGTTCTTCATGCGTCCGAAGTTGCGCAATGATTATCGGACGTCCGATCCTGTCTTCACAAGCGTCCGACAGCATTCAGCAACTTTTGTTTTTTTCAATTGCACTTGATCTTTGAATCTGATTGGGTTCATAACTGAAAGTATATCTTGAAGATATATTAGTATCATCCATTTGTTTCGTAAACATCAAAACCTAGGAACTAAGATCAACATTCTTGCAATGATCGAAGACAATCCAAGAGGGAGTGAATTAGGTAGTTAAAAAATTGGCCAATTTGTGAGTAACTTTTTGAGTGCATGCCCTCTTTTTCTAAAAGACCACACAATGGAGCAATTGATGAGAAAGTACAAGTGCTTGTGAGTAGAAGAGATGAGCAATTTATATATCAAGACAGTAAGTAAAAGAGACAGAGGATCAAACCAAGTACCAAACTCCTCTTGAGTTTGAATATCACTTTATAGAGCAAGTTTTTTCAAGTTGATCGACATACAACCAATATTTTGTGTACAAAGGAACGATCACTTCCTCTTTGCCCCAAGCCACACTTGGTCAAGCAAGGAAGTTTTACTTTCACTCGGATAACCCTCACAAAGGTACACTATTGAAATAAATGAATCACACTAGAAAAGGTTATCGAAAATTACACAACTAAATGTAGAAATCTTATTTGAGGAGTATTTTTCACACTAAAATCACTATAGATCTCATGTAGTCTCAATGTGCAAAGTTATTTGAAGATTCTGACCATGCTCTATTTATAGGAGATCAAGAAAGTGCTTCATTAATACTTCCAACGGATAAAAAGTAGCTGAAGAGTCAACTAGCCGTCGGGAATATCGGACGTCCGGTGTTCCTGTTTTTGGCGTCTGACAGCAGGCAGTGAGTTTGAGAAATTTTCTTCAATTCTATCGGACGTCCGGTATTGTCTTTGAGAGCGTCCGACAGCTTTCATCGAGTTGAAAGGATTCTATCGGACGTCCGGTACTTCATTCCGATACCAGACAAAGAGTTTGAAAGTTTCTATCGGACGTCCAATACTTGCATCCGATCGAGGTCAGTGAGATAGGGAAAATGTCTTATTTTCTTTGGACGTCCGGTGATGGAGTTCTCATGCGTCCGAAATTGCGCAATGATTAACGGACGTCCGATCCTGTCTTCACAAGCGTCCGACAGCATTCAACAACTTTTGTTTTTTCATTTGCACTTGATCTTTGAATCTGATTGGGTTGATAACTGAAAGTATATCTTGAAGTGATATTAGTATCATCCATTTGTTTCGTAAACATCAAAACATAGGAACTAAGATCAACATTCTTGTAATGATCGAAGACAATCTAAGAGGGAGTGAATTAGGTAATTAAAAAACTGGCCAAGTTGTGAGTAACTTTTTGTGTGCATGCTCTCTTTTTCTAAAAGACCACACAATGGAGCAATTGATGAGAAAACACAAGTGCTTGTGAGTAGAAGAGATGAGCAATTTTTATATCAAGACAGTAAGTAAAAGAGACTGTATCAAACCAAGCACCAAACTCCTCTTGAATTTGACTGTCATTTTATAGAGGAAGTTTCTTCAACTTGATCAATTTACAACCAATATTTTGTGTACAAAGGAACGATCATTTTCTCTTTGCCCCAAGCCATACTTGGTCAAGTAAGGAAGTTTTACTATCACTTGGATAACTCTCACAAAGGTACACCATTGAAATAATTAAATCACACTAGAAAAGGTTATCGAAAATTACACAACTAAGAGTACAAACCTTATTTAAAGAGTATTTTTCACACTAAAATCACTATAGATCTCATGTAGTCTCAATGTGCAAAGTTATTTGAATATTCTGACCACGCTCTATTTATAGGAGATCAAGAAAGTGCTTTATTAATACTTCCAACGGATAGAAAGTAGCTGAAGAGTCAACTATCCGTTGGGAGTATCGGACGTCCGGTACTCTTGTTTTTTGCGTCCGACAGCAGGCAGTGAGTTTGAGAAATTTTCTTCAATTCTATCGGACGTCCGGTATTGTCTTTGTAAGCGTCCGAAAGCTTTCATCGAGTTTAAAGGATTCTATCGGACGTCCGATGCTTGCGTCCAATCGAGGTCAGTGAGATAGGGGGAATGTCTTATTTCCTTCGGACGTCCGGTGATGGAGTTCTTCATGCGTCCGAAGTTGCGCAATGATTATCGGACGTCCGATCCTGTCTTCACAAGCGTCCGACAGCATTCAGCAACTTTTGTTTTTTTCAATTGCACTTGATCTTTGAATCTGATTGGGTTCATAACTGAAAGTATATCTTGAAGATATATTAGTATCATCCATTTGTTTCGTAAACATCAAAACCTAGGAACTAAGATCAACATTCTTGCAATGATCGAAGACAATCCAAGAGGGAGTGAATTAGGTAGTTAAAAAATTGGCCAATTTGTGAGTAACTTTTTGTGTGCATGCCCTCTTTTTCTAAAAGACCACACAATGGAGCAATTGATGAGAAAGTACAAGTGCTTGTGAGTAGAAGAGATGAGCAATTTATATATCAAGACAGTAAGTAAAAGAGACAGAGGATCAAACCAAGTACCAAACTCCTCTTGAGTTTGAATATCACTTTATAGAGCAAGTTTTTTCAAGTTGATCGACATACAACCAATATTTTGTGTACAAAGGAACGATCACTTCCTCTTTGCCCCAAGCCACACTTGGTCAAGCAAGGAAGTTTTACTTTCACTCGGATAACCCTCACAAAGGTACACTATTGAAATAATTGAATCACACTAGAAAAGGTTATCGAAAATTACACAACTAAATGTACAAATCTTATTTGAAGAGTATTTTTCACACTAAAATCACTATAGATCTCATGTAGTCTCAATGTGCAAAGTTATTTTAATATTCTGACCATGCTCTATTTATAGGAGATCAAGAAAGTGCTTCATTAATACTTCCAACGGATAAAAAGTAGCTGAAGAGTCAACTAGCCGTTGGGAATATCGGACGTCCGGTGCTCCTGTTTTTGGCGTCTGACAGCAGGCAGTGAGTTTGAGAAATTTTCTTCAATTCTATCGGACGTCCGGTATTGTCTTTGTGAGCGTCTGACAGCTTTCATCGAGTTGAAAGGATTCTATCGGACGTCCGGTACTTCATTCCGATACCAGACAAAGAGTTTGAAAGTTTCTATCGGACGTCCAATACTTGCATCCGATCGAGGTCAGTGAGATAGGGAAAATGTCTTATTTCCTTTGGACGTCCGGTGATGGAGTTCTTCATGCGTCCGAAATTGCGCAATGATTATCGGACGTCCGATCCTGTCTTCACAAGCGTCCGACAGCATTCAACAACTTTTGTTTTTTCAATTGCACTTGATCTTTGAATCTGATTGGGTTGATAACTGAAAGTATATCTTGAAGTGATATTAGTATCATCCATTTGTTTCGTAAACATCAAAACATAGGAACTAAGATCAACATTCTTGTAATGATCGAAGACAATCTAAGAGGGAGTGAATTAGGTAATTAAAAAACTGGCCAAGTTGTGAGTAACTTTTTGTGTGCATGCTCTCTTTTTCTAAAAGACCACACAATGGAGCAATTGATGAGAAAACACAAGTGCTTGTGAGTAGAAGAGATGAGCAATTTTTATATCAAGACAGTAAGTAAAAGAGACTGTATCAAACCAAGCACCAAACTCCTCTTGAATTTGACTGTCATTTTATAGAGGAAGTTTCTTCAACTTGATCAATTTACAACCAATATTTTGTGTACAAAGGAACGATCATTTTCTCTTTGCCCCAAGCCATACTTGGTCAAGTAAGGAAGTTTTACTATCACTTGGATAACTCTCACAAAGGTACACCATTGAAATAATTAAATCACACTAGAAAAGGTTATCGAAAATTACACAACTAAGAGTACAAACCTTATTTAAAGAGTATTTTTCACACTAAAATCACTATAGATCTCATGTAGTCTCAATGTGCAAAGTTATTTGAATATTCTGACCACGCTCTATTTATAGGAGATCAAGAAAGTGCTTTATTAATACTTCCAACGGATAGAAAGTAGCTGAAGAGTCAACTATCCGTTGGGAGTATCGGACGTCCGGTACTCTTGTTTTTTGCGTCCGACAGCAGGCAGTGAGTTTGAGAAATTTTCTTCAATTCTATCGGACGTCCGGTATTGTCTTTGTAAGCGTCCGAAAGCTTTCATCGAGTTTAAAGGATTCTATCGGACGTCCGATGCTTGCGTCCAATCGAGGTCAGTGAGATAGGGGGAATGTCTTATTTCCTTCGGACGTCCGGTGATGGAGTTCTTCATGCGTCCGAAGTTGCGCAATGATTATCGGACGTCCGATCCTGTCTTCACAAGCGTCCGACAGCATTCAGCAACTTTTGTTTTTTTCAATTGCACTTGATCTTTGAATCTGATTGGGTTCATAACTGAAAGTATATCTTGAAGATATATTAGTATCATCCATTTGTTTCGTAAACATCAAAACCTAGGAACTAAGATCAACATTCTTGCAATGATCGAAGACAATCCAAGAGGGAGTGAATTAGGTAGTTAAAAAATTGGCCAATTTGTGAGTAACTTTTTGTGTGCATGCCCTCTTTTTCTAAAAGACCACACAATGGAGCAATTGATGAGAAAGTACAAGTGCTTGTGAGTAGAAGAGATGAGCAATTTATATATCAAGACAGTAAGTAAAAGAGACAGAGGATCAAACCAAGTACCAAACTCCTCTTGAGTTTGAATATCACTTTATAGAGCAAGTTTTTTCAAGTTGATCGACATACAACCAATATTTTGTGTACAAAGGAACGATCACTTCCTCTTTGCCCCAAGCCACACTTGGTCAAGCAAGGAAGTTTTACTTTCACTCGGATAACCCTCACAAAGGTACACTATTGAAATAATTGAATCACACTAGAAAAGGTTATCGAAAATTACACAACTAAATGTACAAATCTTATTTGAAGAGTATTTTTCACACTAAAATCACTATAGATCTCATGTAGTCTCAATGTGCAAAGTTATTTTAATATTCTGACCATGCTCTATTTATAGGAGATCAAGAAAGTGCTTCATTAATACTTCCAACGGATAAAAAGTAGCTGAAGAGTCAACTAGCCGTTGGGAATATCGGACGTCCGGTGCTCCTGTTTTTGGCGTCTGACAGCAGGCAGTGAGTTTGAGAAATTTTCTTCAATTCTATCGGACGTCCGGTATTGTCTTTGTGAGCGTCTGACAGCTTTCATCGAGTTGAAAGGATTCTATCGGACGTCCGGTACTTCATTCCGATACCAGACAAAGAGTTTGAAAGTTTCTATCGGACGTCCAATACTTGCATCCGATCGAGGTCAGTGAGATAGGGAAAATGTCTTATTTCCTTTGGACGTCCGGTGATGGAGTTCTTCATGCGTCCGAAATTGCGCAATGATTATCGGACGTCCGATCCTGTCTTCACAAGCGTCCGACAGCATTCAACAACTTTTGTTTTTTCAATTGCACTTGATCTTTGAATCTGATTGGGTTGATAACTGAAAGTATATCTTGAAGTGATATTAGTATCATCCATTTGTTTCGTAAACATCAAAACATAGGAACTAAGATCAACATTCTTGTAATGATCGAAGACAATCTAAGAGGGAGTGAATTAGGTAATTAAAAAACTGGCCAAGTTGTGAGTAACTTTTTGTGTGCATGCTCTCTTTTTCTAAAAGACCACACAATGGAGCAATTGATGAGAAAACACAAGTGCTTGTGAGTAGAAGAGATGAGCAATTTTTATATCAAGACAGTAAGTAAAAGAGACTGTATCAAACCAAGCACCAAACTCCTCTTGAATTTGACTGTCATTTTATAGAGGAAGTTTCTTCAACTTGATCAATTTACAACCAATATTTTGTGTACAAAGGAACGATCATTTTCTCTTTGCCCCAAGCCATACTTGGTCAAGTAAGGAAGTTTTACTATCACTTGGATAACTCTCACAAAGGTACACCATTGAAATAATTAAATCACACTAGAAAAGGTTATCGAAAATTACACAACTAAGAGTACAAACCTTATTTAAAGAGTATTTTTCACACTAAAATCACTATAGATCTCATGTAGTCTCAATGTGCAAAGTTATTTGAATATTCTGACCACGCTCTATTTATAGGAGATCAAGAAAGTGCTTTATTAATACTTCCAACGGATAGAAAGTAGCTGAAGAGTCAACTATCCGTTGGGAGTATCGGACGTCCGGTACTCTTGTTTTTTGCGTCCGACAGCAGGCAGTGAGTTTGTGAAATTTTCTTCAATTCTATCGGACGTCCGGTATTGTCTTTGTAAGCGTCCGAAAGCTTTCATCGAGTTTAAAGGATTCTATCGGACGTCCGATGCTTGCGTCCAATCGAGGTCAGTGAGATAGGGGGAATGTCTTATTTCCTTCGGACGTCCGGTGATGGAGTTCTTCATGCGTCCGAAGTTGCGCAATGATTATCGGACGTCCGATCCTGTCTTCACAAGCGTCCGACAGCATTCAGCAACTTTTGTTTTTTTCAATTGCACTTGATCTTTGAATCTGATTGGGTTCATAACTGAAAGTATATCTTGAAGATATATTAGTATCATCCATTTGTTTCGTAAACATCAAAACCTAGGAACTAAGATCAACATTCTTGCAATGATCGAAGACAATCCAAGAGGGAGTGAATTAGGTAGTTAAAAAATTGGCCAATTTGTGAGTAACTTTTTGTGTGCATGCCCTCTTTTTCTAAAAGACCACACAATGGAGCAATTGATGAGAAAGTACAAGTGCTTGTGAGTAGAAGAGATGAGCAATTTATATATCAAGACAGTAAGTAAAAGAGACAGAGGATCAAACCAAGTACCAAACTCCTCTTGAGTTTGAATATCACTTTATAGAGCAAGTTTTTTCAAGTTGATCGACATACAACCAATATTTTGTGTACAAAGGAACGATCACTTCCTCTTTGCCCCAAGCCACACTTGGTCAAGCAAGGAAGTTTTACTTTCACTCGGATAACCCTCACAAAGGTACACTATTGAAATAATTGAATCACACTAGAAAAGGTTATCGAAAATTACACAACTAAATGTACAAATCTTATTTGAAGAGTATTTTTCACACTAAAATCACTATAGATCTCATGTAGTCTCAATGTGCAAAGTTATTTTAATATTCTGACCATGCTCTATTTATAGGAGATCAAGAAAGTGCTTCATTAATACTTCCAACGGATAAAAAGTAGCTGAAGAGTCAACTAGCCGTTGGGAATATCGGACGTCCGGTGCTCCTGTTTTTGGCGTCTGACAGCAGGCAGTGAGTTTGAGAAATTTTCTTCAATTCTATCGGACGTCCGGTATTGTCTTTGTGAGCGTCTGACAGCTTTCATCGAGTTGAAAGGATTCTATCGGACGTCCGGTACTTCATTCCGATACCAGACAAAGAGTTTGAAAGTTTCTATCGGACGTCCAATACTTGCATCCGATCGAGGTCAGTGAGATAGGGAAAATGTCTTATTTCCTTTGGACGTCCGGTGATGGAGTTCTTCATGCGTCCGAAATTGCGCAATGATTATCGGACGTCCGATCCTGTCTTCACAAGCGTCCGACAGCATTCAACAACTTTTGTTTTTTCAATTGCACTTGATCTTTGAATCTGATTGGGTTGATAACTGAAAGTATATCTTGAAGTGATATTAGTATCATCCATTTGTTTCGTAAACATCAAAACATAGGAACTAAGATCAACATTCTTGTAATGATCGAAGACAATCTAAGAGGGAGTGAATTAGGTAATTAAAAAACTGGCCAAGTTGTGAGTAACTTTTTGTGTGCATGCTCTCTTTTTCTAAAAGACCACACAATGGAGCAATTGATGAGAAAACACAAGTGCTTGTGAGTAGAAGAGATGAGCAATTTTTATATCAAGACAGTAAGTAAAAGAGACTGTATCAAACCAAGCACCAAACTCCTCTTGAATTTGACTGTCATTTTATAGAGGAAGTTTCTTCAACTTGATCAATTTACAACCAATATTTTGTGTACAAAGGAACGATCATTTTCTCTTTGCCCCAAGCCATACTTGGTCAAGTAAGGAAGTTTTACTATCACTTGGATAACTCTCACAAAGGTACACCATTGAAATAATTAAATCACACTAGAAAAGGTTATCGAAAATTACACAACTAAGAGTACAAACCTTATTTAAAGAGTATTTTTCACACTAAAATCACTATAGATCTCATGTAGTCTCAATGTGCAAAGTTATTTGAATATTCTGACCACGCTCTATTTATAGGAGATCAAGAAAGTGCTTTATTAATACTTCCAACGGATAGAAAGTAGCTGAAGAGTCAACTATCCGTTGGGAGTATCGGACGTCCGGTACTCCTGTTTTTTGCGTCCGACAGCAGGCAGTGAGTTTGAGAAATTTTCTTCAATTCTATCGGACGTCCGGTATTGTCTTTGTAAGCGTCCGAAAGCTTTCATCGAGTTTAAAGGATTCTATCGGACGTCCGAGTTTGAAAGATTCTTCGGACGTCCAATCGAGGTCAGTGAGATAGGGGGAATGTCTTATTTCCTTCGGACGTCCGGTGATGGAGTTCTTCATGCGTCCGAAGTTGCGCAATGATTATCGGACGTCCGATCCTGTCTTCACAAGCGTCCGACAGCATTCAGCAACTTTTGTTTTTTTCAATTGCACTTGATCTTTGAATCTGATTGGGTTCATAACTGAAAGTATATCTTGAAGATATATTAGTATCATCCATTTGTTTCGTAAACATCAAAACCTAGGAACTAAGATCAACATTCTTGCAATGATCGAAGACAATCCAAGAGGGAGTGAATTAGGTAGTTAAAAAATTGGCCAATTTGTGAGTAACTTTTTGTGTGCATGCCCTCTTTTTCTAAAAGACCACACAATGGAGCAATTGATGAGAAAGTACAAGTGCTTGTGAGTAGAAGAGATGAGCAATTTATATATCAAGACAGTAAGTAAAAGAGACAGAGGATCAAACCAAGTACCAAACTCCTCTTGAGTTTGAATATCACTTTATAGAGCAAGTTTTTTCAAGTTGATCGACATACAACCAATATTTTGTGTACAAAGGAACGATCACTTCCTCTTTGCCCCAAGCCACACTTGGTCAAGCAAGGAAGTTTTACTTTCACTCGGATAACCCTCACAAAGGTACACTATTGAAATAATTGAATCACACTAGAAAAGGTTATCGAAAATTACACAACTAAATGTACAAATCTTATTTGAAGAGTATTTTTCACACTAAAATCACTATAGATCTCATGTAGTCTCAATGTGCAAAGTTATTTTAATATTCTGACCATGCTCTATTTATAGGAGATCAAGAAAGTGCTTCATTAATACTTCCAACGGATAAAAAGTAGCTGAAGAGTCAACTAGCCGTTGGGAATATCGGACGTCCGGTGCTCCTGTTTTTGGCGTCTGACAGCAGGCAGTGAGTTTGAGAAATTTTCTTCAATTCTATCGGACGTCCGGTATTGTCTTTGTGAGCGTCTGACAGCTTTCATCGAGTTGAAAGGATTCTATCGGACGTCCGGTACTTCATTCCGATACCAGACAAAGAGTTTGAAAGTTTCTATCGGACGTCCAATACTTGCATCCGATCGAGGTCAGTGAGATAGGGAAAATGTCTTATTTCCTTTGGACGTCCGGTGATGGAGTTCTTCATGCGTCCGAAATTGCGCAATGATTATCGGACGTCCGATCCTGTCTTCACAAGCGTCCGACAGCATTCAACAACTTTTGTTTTTTCAATTGCACTTGATCTTTGAATCTGATTGGGTTGATAACTGAAAGTATATCTTGAAGTGATATTAGTATCATCCATTTGTTTCGTAAACATCAAAACATAGGAACTAAGATCAACATTCTTGTAATGATCGAAGACAATCTAAGAGGGAGTGAATTAGGTAATTAAAAAACTGGCCAAGTTGTGAGTAACTTTTTGTGTGCATGCTCTCTTTTTCTAAAAGACCACACAATGGAGCAATTGATGAGAAAACACAAGTGCTTGTGAGTAGAAGAGATGAGCAATTTTTATATCAAGACAGTAAGTAAAAGAGACTGTATCAAACCAAGCACCAAACTCCTCTTGAATTTGACTGTCATTTTATAGAGGAAGTTTCTTCAACTTGATCAATTTACAACCAATATTTTGTGTACAAAGGAACGATCATTTTCTCTTTGCCCCAAGCCATACTTGGTCAAGTAAGGAAGTTTTACTATCACTTGGATAACTCTCACAAAGGTACACCATTGAAATAATTAAATCACACTAGAAAAGGTTATCGAAAATTACACAACTAAGAGTACAAACCTTATTTAAAGAGTATTTTTCACACTAAAATCACTATAGATCTCATGTAGTCTCAATGTGCAAAGTTATTTGAATATTCTGACCACGCTCTATTTATAGGAGATCAAGAAAGTGCTTTATTAATACTTCCAACGGATAGAAAGTAGCTGAAGAGTCAACTATCCGTTGGGAGTATCGGACGTCCGGTACTCTTGTTTTTTGCGTCCGACAGCAGGCAGTGAGTTTGAGAAATTTTCTTCAATTCTATCGGACGTCCGGTATTGTCTTTGTAAGCGTCCGAAAGCTTTCATCGAGTTTAAAGGATTCTATCGGACGTCCGATGCTTGCGTCCAATCGAGGTCAGTGAGATAGGGGGAATGTCTTATTTCCTTCGGACGTCCGGTGATGGAGTTCTTCATGCGTCCGAAGTTGCGCAATGATTATCGGACGTCCGATCCTGTCTTCACAAGCGTCCGACAGCATTCAGCAACTTTTGTTTTTTTCAATTGCACTTGATCTTTGAATCTGATTGGGTTCATAACTGAAAGTATATCTTGAAGATATATTAGTATCATCCATTTGTTTCGTAAACATCAAAACCTAGGAACTAAGATCAACATTCTTGCAATGATCGAAGACAATCCAAGAGGGAGTGAATTAGGTAGTTAAAAAATTGGCCAATTTGTGAGTAACTTTTTGTGTGCATGCCCTCTTTTTCTAAAAGACCACACAATGGAGCAATTGATGAGAAAGTACAAGTGCTTGTGAGTAGAAGAGATGAGCAATTTATATATCAAGACAGTAAGTAAAAGAGACAGAGGATCAAACCAAGTACCAAACTCCTCTTGAGTTTGAATATCACTTTATAGAGCAAGTTTTTTCAAGTTGATCGACATACAACCAATATTTTGTGTACAAAGGAACGATCACTTCCTCTTTGCCCCAAGCCACACTTGGTCAAGCAAGGAAGTTTTACTTTCACTCGGATAACCCTCACAAAGGTACACTATTGAAATAATTGAATCACACTAGAAAAGGTTATCGAAAATTACACAACTAAATGTACAAATCTTATTTGAAGAGTATTTTTCACACTAAAATCACTATAGATCTCATGTAGTCTCAATGTGCAAAGTTATTTTAATATTCTGACCATGCTCTATTTATAGGAGATCAAGAAAGTGCTTCATTAATACTTCCAACGGATAAAAAGTAGCTGAAGAGTCAACTAGCCGTTGGGAATATCGGACGTCCGGTGCTCCTGTTTTTGGCGTCTGACAGCAGGCAGTGAGTTTGAGAAATTTTCTTCAATTCTATCGGACGTCCGGTATTGTCTTTGTGAGCGTCTGACAGCTTTCATCGAGTTGAAAGGATTCTATCGGACGTCCGGTACTTCATTCCGATACCAGACAAAGAGTTTGAAAGTTTCTATCGGACGTCCAATACTTGCATCCGATCGAGGTCAGTGAGATAGGGAAAATGTCTTATTTCCTTTGGACGTCCGGTGATGGAGTTCTTCATGCGTCCGAAATTGCGCAATGATTATCGGACGTCCGATCCTGTCTTCACAAGCGTCCGACAGCATTCAACAACTTTTGTTTTTTCAATTGCACTTGATCTTTGAATCTGATTGGGTTGATAACTGAAAGTATATCTTGAAGTGATATTAGTATCATCCATTTGTTTCGTAAACATCAAAACATAGGAACTAAGATCAACATTCTTGTAATGATCGAAGACAATCTAAGAGGGAGTGAATTAGGTAATTAAAAAACTGGCCAAGTTGTGAGTAACTTTTTGTGTGCATGCTCTCTTTTTCTAAAAGACCACACAATGGAGCAATTGATGAGAAAACACAAGTGCTTGTGAGTAGAAGAGATGAGCAATTTTTATATCAAGACAGTAAGTAAAAGAGACTGTATCAAACCAAGCACCAAACTCCTCTTGAATTTGACTGTCATTTTATAGAGGAAGTTTCTTCAACTTGATCAATTTACAACCAATATTTTGTGTACAAAGGAACGATCATTTTCTCTTTGCCCCAAGCCATACTTGGTCAAGTAAGGAAGTTTTACTATCACTTGGATAACTCTCACAAAGGTACACCATTGAAATAATTAAATCACACTAGAAAAGGTTATCGAAAATTACACAACTAAGAGTACAAACCTTATTTAAAGAGTATTTTTCACACTAAAATCACTATAGATCTCATGTAGTCTCAATGTGCAAAGTTATTTGAATATTCTGACCACGCTCTATTTATAGGAGATCAAGAAAGTGCTTTATTAATACTTCCAACGGATAGAAAGTAGCTGAAGAGTCAACTATCCGTTGGGAGTATCGGACGTCCGGTACTCCTGTTTTTTGCGTCCGACAGCAGGCAGTGAGTTTGAGAAATTTTCTTCAATTCTATCGGACGTCCGGTATTGTCTTTGTAAGCGTCCGACAGCTTTCATCGAGTTTAAAGGATTCTATCGGACGTCCGGTACTTCCGTCCGATAGCAGACAAAGAGTTTGAAAGATTCTATCGGACGTCCGATGCTTGCGTCCAATCGAGGTCAGTGAGATAGGGGGAATGTCTTATTTCCTTCGGACGTCCGGTGATGGAGTTCTTCATGCGTCCGAAGTTGCGCAATGATTATCGGACGTCCGATCCTGTCTTCACAAGCGTCCGACAGCATTCAGCAACTTTTGTTTTTTTCAATTGCACTTGATCTTTGAATCTGATTGGGTTCATAACTGAAAGTATATCTTGAAGATATATTAGTATCATCCATTTGTTTCGTAAACATCAAAACCTAGGAACTAAGATCAACATTCTTGCAATGATCGAAGACAATCCAAGAGGGAGTGAATTAGGTAGTTAAAAAATTGGCCAATTTGTGAGTAACTTTTTGTGTGCATGCCCTCTTTTTCTAAAAGACCACACAATGGAGCAATTGATGAGAAAGTACAAGTGCTTGTGAGTAGAAGAGATGAGCAATTTATATATCAAGACAGTAAGTAAAAGAGACAGAGGATCAAACCAAGTACCAAACTCCTCTTGAGTTTGAATATCACTTTATAGAGCAAGTTTTTTCAAGTTGATCGACATACAACCAATATTTTGTGTACAAAGGAACGATCACTTCCTCTTTGCCCCAAGCCACACTTGGTCAAGCAAGGAAGTTTTACTTTCACTCGGATAACCCTCACAAAGGTACACTATTGAAATAAATGAATCACACTAGAAAAGGTTATCGAAAATTACACAACTAAATGTAGAAATCTTATTTGAGGAGTATTTTTCACACTAAAATCACTATAGATCTCATGTAGTCTCAATGTGCAAAGTTATTTGAAGATTCTGACCATGCTCTATTTATAGGAGATCAAGAAAGTGCTTCATTAATACTTCCAACGGATAAAAAGTAGCTGAAGAGTCAACTAGCCGTTGGGAATATCGGACGTCCGGTGCTCCTGTTTTTGGCGTCTGACAGCAGGCAGTGAGTTTGAGAAATTTTCTTCAATTCTATCGGACGTCCGGTATTGTCTTTGAGAGCGTCCGACAGCTTTCATCGAGTTGAAAGGATTCTATCGGACGTCCGGTACTTCATTCCGATACCAGACAAAGAGTTTGAAAGTTTCTATCGGACGTCCAATACTTGCATCCGATCGAGGTCAGTGAGATAGGGAAAATGTCTTATTTTCTTTGGACGTCCGGTGATGGAGTTCTTCATGCGTCCGAAATTGCGCAATGATTAACGGACGTCCGATCCTGTCTTCACAAGCGTCCGACAGCATTCAACAACTTTTGTTTTTTCATTTGCACTTGATCTTTGAATCTGATTGGGTTGATAACTGAAAGTATATCTTGAAGTGATATTAGTATCATCCATTTGTTTCGTAAACATCAAAACATAGGAACTAAGATCAACATTCTTGTAATGATCGAAGACAATCTAAGAGGGAGTGAATTAGGTAATTAAAAAACTGGCCAAGTTGTGAGTAACTTTTTGTGTGCATGCTCTCTTTTTCTAAAAGACCACACAATGGAGCAATTGATGAGAAAACACAAGTGCTTGTGAGTAGAAGAGATGAGCAATTTTTATATCAAGACAGTAAGTAAAAGAGACTGTATCAAACCAAGCACCAAACTCCTCTTGAATTTGACTGTCATTTTATAGAGGAAGTTTCTTCAACTTGATCAATTTACAACCAATATTTTGTGTACAAAGGAACGATCATTTTCTCTTTGCCCCAAGCCATACTTGGTCAAGTAAGGAAGTTTTACTATCACTTGGATAACTCTCACAAAGGTACACCATTGAAATAATTAAATCACACTAGAAAAGGTTATCGAAAATTACACAACTAAGAGTACAAACCTTATTTAAAGAGTATTTTTCACACTAAAATCACTATAGATCTCATGTAGTCTCAATGTGCAAAGTTATTTGAATATTCTGACCACGCTCTATTTATAGGAGATCAAGAAAGTGCTTTATTAATACTTCCAACGGATAGAAAGTAGCTGAAGAGTCAACTATCCGTTGGGAGTATCGGACGTCCGGTACTCCTGTTTTTTGCGTCCGACAGCAGGCAGTGAGTTTGAGAAATTTTCTTCAATTCTATCGGACGTCCGGTATTGTCTTTGTAAGCGTCCGACAGCTTTCATCGAGTTTAAAGGATTCTATCGGACGTCCGGTACTTCCGTCCGATAGCAGACAAAGAGTTTGAAAGATTCTATCGGACGTCCGATGCTTGCGTCCAATCGAGGTCAGTGAGATAGGGGGAATGTCTTATTTCCTTCGGACGTCCGGTGATGGAGTTCTTCATGCGTCCGAAGTTGCGCAATGATTATCGGACGTCCGATCCTGTCTTCACAAGCGTCCGACAGCATTCAGCAACTTTTGTTTTTTTCAATTGCACTTGATCTTTGAATCTGATTGGGTTCATAACTGAAAGTATATCTTGAAGATATATTAGTATCATCCATTTGTTTCGTAAACATCAAAACCTAGGAACTAAGATCAACATTCTTGCAATGATCGAAGACAATCCAAGAGGGAGTGAATTAGGTAGTTAAAAAATTGGCCAATTTGTGAGTAACTTTTTGTGTGCATGCCCTCTTTTTCTAAAAGACCACACAATGGAGCAATTGATGAGAAAGTACAAGTGCTTGTGAGTAGAAGAGATGAGCAATTTATATATCAAGACAGTAAGTAAAAGAGACAGAGGATCAAACCAAGTACCAAACTCCTCTTGAGTTTGAATATCACTTTATAGAGCAAGTTTTTTCAAGTTGATCGACATACAACCAATATTTTGTGTACAAAGGAACGATCACTTCCTCTTTGCCCCAAGCCACACTTGGTCAAGCAAGGAAGTTTTACTTTCACTCGGATAACCCTCACAAAGGTACACTATTGAAATAATTGAATCACACTAGAAAAGGTTATCGAAAATTACACAACTAAATGTACAAATCTTATTTGAAGAGTATTTTTCACACTAAAATCACTATAGATCTCATGTAGTCTCAATGTGCAAAGTTATTTTAATATTCTGACCATGCTCTATTTATAGGAGATCAAGAAAGTGCTTCATTAATACTTCCAACGGATAAAAAGTAGCTGAAGAGTCAACTAGCCGTTGGGAATATCGGACGTCCGGTGCTCCTGTTTTTGGCGTCTGACAGCAGGCAGTGAGTTTGAGAAATTTTCTTCAATTCTATCGGACGTCCGGTATTGTCTTTGTGAGCGTCTGACAGCTTTCATCGAGTTGAAAGGATTCTATCGGACGTCCGGTACTTCATTCCGATACCAGACAAAGAGTTTGAAAGTTTCTATCGGACGTCCAATACTTGCATCCGATCGAGGTCAGTGAGATAGGGAAAATGTCTTATTTCCTTTGGACGTCCGGTGATGGAGTTCTTCATGCGTCCGAAATTGCGCAATGATTATCGGACGTCCGATCCTGTCTTCACAAGCGTCCGACAGCATTCAACAACTTTTGTTTTTTCAATTGCACTTGATCTTTGAATCTGATTGGGTTGATAACTGAAAGTATATCTTGAAGTGATATTAGTATCATCCATTTGTTTCGTAAACATCAAAACATAGGAACTAAGATCAACATTCTTGTAATGATCGAAGACAATCTAAGAGGGAGTGAATTAGGTAATTAAAAAACTGGCCAAGTTGTGAGTAACTTTTTGTGTGCATGCTCTCTTTTTCTAAAAGACCACACAATGGAGCAATTGATGAGAAAACACAAGTGCTTGTGAGTAGAAGAGATGAGCAATTTTTATATCAAGACAGTAAGTAAAAGAGACTGTATCAAACCAAGCACCAAACTCCTCTTGAATTTGACTGTCATTTTATAGAGGAAGTTTCTTCAACTTGATCAATTTACAACCAATATTTTGTGTACAAAGGAACGATCATTTTCTCTTTGCCCCAAGCCATACTTGGTCAAGTAAGGAAGTTTTACTATCACTTGGATAACTCTCACAAAGGTACACCATTGAAATAATTAAATCACACTAGAAAAGGTTATCGAAAATTACACAACTAAGAGTACAAACCTTATTTAAAGAGTATTTTTCACACTAAAATCACTATAGATCTCATGTAGTCTCAATGTGCAAAGTTATTTGAATATTCTGACCACGCTCTATTTATAGGAGATCAAGAAAGTGCTTTATTAATACTTCCAACGGATAGAAAGTAGCTGAAGAGTCAACTATCCGTTGGGAGTATCGGACGTCCGGTACTCCTGTTTTTTGCGTCCGACAGCAGGCAGTGAGTTTGAGAAATTTTCTTCAATTCTATCGGACGTCCGGTATTGTCTTTGTAAGCGTCCGACAGCTTTCATCGAGTTTAAAGGATTCTATCGGACGTCCGGTACTTCCGTCCGATAGCAGACAAAGAGTTTGAAAGATTCTATCGGACGTCCGATGCTTGCGTCCAATCGAGGTCAGTGAGATAGGGGGAATGTCTTATTTCCTTCGGACGTCCGGTGATGGAGTTCTTCATGCGTCCGAAGTTGCGCAATGATTATCGGACGTCCGATCCTGTCTTCACAAGCGTCCGACAGCATTCAGCAACTTTTGTTTTTTTCAATTGCACTTGATCTTTGAATCTGATTGGGTTCATAACTGAAAGTATATCTTGAAGATATATTAGTATCATCCATTTGTTTCGTAAACATCAAAACCTAGGAACTAAGATCAACATTCTTGCAATGATCGAAGACAATCCAAGAGGGAGTGAATTAGGTAGTTAAAAAATTGGCCAATTTGTGAGTAACTTTTTGAGTGCATGCCCTCTTTTTCTAAAAGACCACACAATGGAGCAATTGATGAGAAAGTACAAGTGCTTGTGAGTAGAAGAGATGAGCAATTTATATATCAAGACAGTAAGTAAAAGAGACAGAGGATCAAACCAAGTACCAAACTCCTCTTGAGTTTGAATATCACTTTATAGAGCAAGTTTTTTCAAGTTGATCGACATACAACCAATATTTTGTGTACAAAGGAACGATCACTTCCTCTTTGCCCCAAGCCACACTTGGTCAAGCAAGGAAGTTTTACTTTCACTCGGATAACCCTCACAAAGGTACACTATTGAAATAAATGAATCACACTAGAAAAGGTTATCGAAAATTACACAACTAAATGTAGAAATCTTATTTGAGGAGTATTTTTCACACTAAAATCACTATAGATCTCATGTAGTCTCAATGTGCAAAGTTATTTGAAGATTCTGACCATGCTCTATTTATAGGAGATCAAGAAAGTGCTTCATTAATACTTCCAACGGATAAAAAGTAGCTGAAGAGTCAACTAGCCGTTGGGAATATCGGACGTCCGGTGCTCCTGTTTTTGGCGTCTGACAGCAGGCAGTGAGTTTGAGAAATTTTCTTCAATTCTATCGGACGTCCGGTATTGTCTTTGTGAGCGTCCGACAGCTTTCATCGAGTTGAAAGGATTCTATCGGACGTCCGGTACTTCATTCCGATACCAGACAAAGAGTTTGAAAGTTTCTATCGGACGTCCAATACTTGCATCCGATCGAGGTCAGTGAGATAGGGAAAATGTCTTATTTTCTTTGGACGTCCGGTGATGGAGTTCTTCATGCGTCCGAAATTGCGCAATGATTAACGGACGTCCGATCCTGTCTTCACAAGCGTCCGACAGCATTCAACAACTTTTGTTTTTTCATTTGCACTTGATCTTTGAATCTGATTGGGTTGATAACTGAAAGTATATCTTGAAGTGATATTAGTATCATCCATTTGTTTCGTAAACATCAAAACATAGGAACTAAGATCAACATTCTTGTAATGATCGAAGACAATCTAAGAGGGAGTGAATTAGGTAATTAAAAAACTGGCCAAGTTGTGAGTAACTTTTTGTGTGCATGCTCTCTTTTTCTAAAAGACCACACAATGGAGCAATTGATGAGAAAACACAAGTGCTTGTGAGTAGAAGAGATGAGCAATTTTTATATCAAGACAGTAAGTAAAAGAGACTGTATCAAACCAAGCACCAAACTCCTCTTGAATTTGACTGTCATTTTATAGAGGAAGTTTCTTCAACTTGATCAATTTACAACCAATATTTTGTGTACAAAGGAACGATCATTTTCTCTTTGCCCCAAGCCATACTTGGTCAAGTAAGGAAGTTTTACTATCACTTGGATAACTCTCACAAAGGTACACCATTGAAATAATTAAATCACACTAGAAAAGGTTATCGAAAATTACACAACTAAGAGTACAAACCTTATTTAAAGAGTATTTTTCACACTAAAATCACTATAGATCTCATGTAGTCTCAATGTGCAAAGTTATTTGAATATTCTGACCACGCTCTATTTATAGGAGATCAAGAAAGTGCTTTATTAATACTTCCAACGGATAGAAAGTAGCTGAAGAGTCAACTATCCGTTGGGAGTATCGGACGTCCGGTACTCCTGTTTTTTGCGTCCGACAGCAGGCAGTGAGTTTGAGAAATTTTCTTCAATTCTATCGGACGTCCGGTATTGTCTTTGTAAGCGTCCGACAGCTTTCATCGAGTTTAAAGGATTCTATCGGACGTCCGGTACTTCCGTCCGATAGCAGACAAAGAGTTTGAAAGATTCTATCGGACGTCCGATGCTTGCGTCCAATCGAGGTCAGTGAGATAGGGGGAATGTCTTATTTCCTTCGGACGTCCGGTGATGGAGTTCTTCATGCGTCCGAAGTTGCGCAATGATTATCGGACGTCCGATCCTGTCTTCACAAGCGTCCGACAGCATTCAGCAACTTTTGTTTTTTTCAATTGCACTTGATCTTTGAATCTGATTGGGTTCATAACTGAAAGTATATCTTGAAGATATATTAGTATCATCCATTTGTTTCGTAAACATCAAAACCTAGGAACTAAGATCAACATTCTTGCAATGATCGAAGACAATCCAAGAGGGAGTGAATTAGGTAGTTAAAAAATTGGCCAATTTGTGAGTAACTTTTTGTGTGCATGCCCTCTTTTTCTAAAAGACCACACAATGGAGCAATTGATGAGAAAGTACAAGTGCTTGTGAGTAGAAGAGATGAGCAATTTATATATCAAGACAGTAAGTAAAAGAGACAGAGGATCAAACCAAGTACCAAACTCCTCTTGAGTTTGAATATCACTTTATAGAGCAAGTTTTTTCAAGTTGATCGACATACAACCAATATTTTGTGTACAAAGGAACGATCACTTCCTCTTTGCCCCAAGCCACACTTGGTCAAGCAAGGAAGTTTTACTTTCACTCGGATAACCCTCACAAAGGTACACTATTGAAATAATTGAATCACACTAGAAAAGGTTATCGAAAATTACACAACTAAATGTACAAATCTTATTTGAAGAGTATTTTTCACACTAAAATCACTATAGATCTCATGTAGTCTCAATGTGCAAAGTTATTTTAATATTCTGACCATGCTCTATTTATAGGAGATCAAGAAAGTGCTTCATTAATACTTCCAACGGATAAAAAGTAGCTGAAGAGTCAACTAGCCGTTGGGAATATCGGACGTCCGGTGCTCCTGTTTTTGGCGTCTGACAGCAGGCAGTGAGTTTGAGAAATTTTCTTCAATTCTATCGGACGTCCGGTATTGTCTTTGTGAGCGTCTGACAGCTTTCATCGAGTTGAAAGGATTCTATCGGACGTCCGGTACTTCATTCCGATACCAGACAAAGAGTTTGAAAGTTTCTATCGGACGTCCAATACTTGCATCCGATCGAGGTCAGTGAGATAGGGAAAATGTCTTATTTCCTTTGGACGTCCGGTGATGGAGTTCTTCATGCGTCCGAAATTGCGCAATGATTATCGGACGTCCGATCCTGTCTTCACAAGCGTCCGACAGCATTCAACAACTTTTGTTTTTTCAATTGCACTTGATCTTTGAATCTGATTGGGTTGATAACTGAAAGTATATCTTGAAGTGATATTAGTATCATCCATTTGTTTCGTAAACATCAAAACATAGGAACTAAGATCAACATTCTTGTAATGATCGAAGACAATCTAAGAGGGAGTGAATTAGGTAATTAAAAAACTGGCCAAGTTGTGAGTAACTTTTTGTGTGCATGCTCTCTTTTTCTAAAAGACCACACAATGGAGCAATTGATGAGAAAACACAAGTGCTTGTGAGTAGAAGAGATGAGCAATTTTTATATCAAGACAGTAAGTAAAAGAGACTGTATCAAACCAAGCACCAAACTCCTCTTGAATTTGACTGTCATTTTATAGAGGAAGTTTCTTCAACTTGATCAATTTACAACCAATATTTTGTGTACAAAGGAACGATCATTTTCTCTTTGCCCCAAGCCATACTTGGTCAAGTAAGGAAGTTTTACTATCACTTGGATAACTCTCACAAAGGTACACCATTGAAATAATTAAATCACACTAGAAAAGGTTATCGAAAATTACACAACTAAGAGTACAAACCTTATTTAAAGAGTATTTTTCACACTAAAATCACTATAGATCTCATGTAGTCTCAATGTGCAAAGTTATTTGAATATTCTGACCACGCTCTATTTATAGGAGATCAAGAAAGTGCTTTATTAATACTTCCAACGGATAGAAAGTAGCTGAAGAGTCAACTATCCGTTGGGAGTATCGGACGTCCGGTACTCTTGTTTTTTGCGTCCGACAGCAGGCAGTGAGTTTGAGAAATTTTCTTCAATTCTATCGGACGTCCGGTATTGTCTTTGTAAGCGTCCGACAGCTTTCATCGAGTTTAAAGGATTCTATCGGACGTCCGATGCTTGCGTCCAATCGAGGTCAGTGAGATAGGGGGAATGTCTTATTTCCTTCGGACGTCCGGTGATGGAGTTCTTCATGCGTCCGAAGTTGCGCAATGATTATCGGACGTCCGATCCTGTCTTCACAAGCGTCCGACAGCATTCAGCAACTTTTGTTTTTTTCAATTGCACTTGATCTTTGAATCTGATTGGGTTCATAACTGAAAGTATATCTTGAAGATATATTAGTATCATCCATTTGTTTCGTAAACATCAAAACCTAGGAACTAAGATCAACATTCTTGCAATGATCGAAGACAATCCAAGAGGGAGTGAATTAGGTAGTTAAAAAATTGGCCAATTTGTGAGTAACTTTTTGTGTGCATGCCCTCTTTTTCTAAAAGACCACACAATGGAGCAATTGATGAGAAAGTACAAGTGCTTGTGAGTAGAAGAGATGAGCAATTTATATATCAAGACAGTAAGTAAAAGAGACAGAGGATCAAACCAAGTACCAAACTCCTCTTGAGTTTGAATATCACTTTATAGAGCAAGTTTTTTCAAGTTGATCGACATACAACCAATATTTTGTGTACAAAGGAACGATCACTTCCTCTTTGCCCCAAGCCACACTTGGTCAAGCAAGGAAGTTTTACTTTCACTCGGATAACCCTCACAAAGGTACACTATTGAAATAATTGAATCACACTAGAAAAGGTTATCGAAAATTACACAACTAAATGTACAAATCTTATTTGAAGAGTATTTTTCACACTAAAATCACTATAGATCTCATGTAGTCTCAATGTGCAAAGTTATTTTAATATTCTGACCATGCTCTATTTATAGGAGATCAAGAAAGTGCTTCATTAATACTTCCAACGGATAAAAAGTAGCTGAAGAGTCAACTAGCCGTTGGGAATATCGGACGTCCGGTGCTCCTGTTTTTGGCGTCTGACAGCAGGCAGTGAGTTTGAGAAATTTTCTTCAATTCTATCGGACGTCCGGTATTGTCTTTGTGAGCGTCTGACAGCTTTCATCGAGTTGAAAGGATTCTATCGGACGTCCGGTACTTCATTCCGATACCAGACAAAGAGTTTGAAAGTTTCTATCGGACGTCCAATACTTGCATCCGATCGAGGTCAGTGAGATAGGGAAAATGTCTTATTTCCTTTGGACGTCCGGTGATGGAGTTCTTCATGCGTCCGAAATTGCGCAATGATTATCGGACGTCCGATCCTGTCTTCACAAGCGTCCGACAGCATTCAACAACTTTTGTTTTTTCAATTGCACTTGATCTTTGAATCTGATTGGGTTGATAACTGAAAGTATATCTTGAAGTGATATTAGTATCATCCATTTGTTTCGTAAACATCAAAACATAGGAACTAAGATCAACATTCTTGTAATGATCGAAGACAATCTAAGAGGGAGTGAATTAGGTAATTAAAAAACTGGCCAAGTTGTGAGTAACTTTTTGTGTGCATGCTCTCTTTTTCTAAAAGACCACACAATGGAGCAATTGATGAGAAAACACAAGTGCTTGTGAGTAGAAGAGATGAGCAATTTTTATATCAAGACAGTAAGTAAAAGAGACTGTATCAAACCAAGCACCAAACTCCTCTTGAATTTGACTGTCATTTTATAGAGGAAGTTTCTTCAACTTGATCAATTTACAACCAATATTTTGTGTACAAAGGAACGATCATTTTCTCTTTGCCCCAAGCCATACTTGGTCAAGTAAGGAAGTTTTACTATCACTTGGATAACTCTCACAAAGGTACACCATTGAAATAATTAAATCACACTAGAAAAGGTTATCGAAAATTACACAACTAAGAGTACAAACCTTATTTAAAGAGTATTTTTCACACTAAAATCACTATAGATCTCATGTAGTCTCAATGTGCAAAGTTATTTGAATATTCTGACCACGCTCTATTTATAGGAGATCAAGAAAGTGCTTTATTAATACTTCCAACGGATAGAAAGTAGCTGAAGAGTCAACTATCCGTTGGGAGTATCGGACGTCCGGTACTCCTGTTTTTTGCGTCCGACAGCAGGCAGTGAGTTTGAGAAATTTTCTTCAATTCTATCGGACGTCCGGTATTGTCTTTGTAAGCGTCCGACAGCTTTCATCGAGTTTAAAGGATTCTATCGGACGTCCGGTACTTCCGTCCGATAGCAGACAAAGAGTTTGAAAGATTCTATCGGACGTCCGATGCTTGCGTCCAATCGAGGTCAGTGAGATAGGGGGAATGTCTTATTTCCTTCGGACGTCCGGTGATGGAGTTCTTCATGCGTCCGAAGTTGCGCAATGATTATCGGACGTCCGATCCTGTCTTCACAAGCGTCCGACAGCATTCAGCAACTTTTGTTTTTTTCAATTGCACTTGATCTTTGAATCTGATTGGGTTCATAACTGAAAGTATATCTTGAAGATATATTAGTATCATCCATTTGTTTCGTAAACATCAAAACCTAGGAACTAAGATCAACATTCTTGCAATGATCGAAGACAATCCAAGAGGGAGTGAATTAGGTAGTTAAAAAATTGGCCAATTTGTGAGTAACTTTTTGTGTGCATGCCCTCTTTTTCTAAAAGACCACACAATGGAGCAATTGATGAGAAAGTACAAGTGCTTGTGAGTAGAAGAGATGAGCAATTTATATATCAAGACAGTAAGTAAAAGAGACAGAGGATCAAACCAAGTACCAAACTCCTCTTGAGTTTGAATATCACTTTATAGAGCAAGTTTTTTCAAGTTGATCGACATACAACCAATATTTTGTGTACAAAGGAACGATCACTTCCTCTTTGCCCCAAGCCACACTTGGTCAAGCAAGGAAGTTTTACTTTCACTCGGATAACCCTCACAAAGGTACACTATTGAAATAAATGAATCACACTAGAAAAGGTTATCGAAAATTACACAACTAAATGTAGAAATCTTATTTGAGGAGTATTTTTCACACTAAAATCACTATAGATCTCATGTAGTCTCAATGTGCAAAGTTATTTGAAGATTCTGACCATGCTCTATTTATAGGAGATCAAGAAAGTGCTTCATTAATACTTCCAACGGATAAAAAGTAGCTGAAGAGTCAACTAGCCGTCGGGAATATCGGACGTCCGGTGCTCCTGTTTTTGGCGTCTGACAGCAGGCAGTGAGTTTGAGAAATTTTCTTCAATTCTATCGGACGTCCGGTATTGTCTTTGAGAGCGTCCGACAGCTTTCATCGAGTTGAAAGGATTCTATCGGACGTCCGGTACTTCATTCCGATACCAGACAAAGAGTTTGAAAGTTTCTATCGGACGTCCAATACTTGCATCCGATCGAGGTCAGTGAGATAGGGAAAATGTCTTATTTTCTTTGGACGTCCGGTGATGGAGTTCTTCATGCGTCCGAAATTGCGCAATGATTAACGGACGTCCGATCCTGTCTTCACAAGCGTCCGACAGCATTCAACAACTTTTGTTTTTTCATTTGCACTTGATCTTTGAATCTGATTGGGTTGATAACTGAAAGTATATCTTGAAGTGATATTAGTATCATCCATTTGTTTCGTAAACATCAAAACATAGGAACTAAGATCAACATTCTTGTAATGATCGAAGACAATCTAAGAGGGAGTGAATTAGGTAATTAAAAAACTGGCCAAGTTGTGAGTAACTTTTTGTGTGCATGCTCTCTTTTTCTAAAAGACCACACAATGGAGCAATTGATGATCAAACACAAGTGCTTGTGAGTAGAAGAGATGAGCAATTTTTATATCAAGACAGTAAGTAAAAGAGACTGTATCAAACCAAGCACCAAACTCCTCTTGAATTTGACTGTCATTTTATAGAGGAAGTTTCTTCAACTTGATCAATTTACAACCAATATTTTGTGTACAAAGGAACGATCATTTTCTCTTTGCCCCAAGCCATACTTGGTCAAGTAAGGAAGTTTTACTATCACTTGGATAACTCTCACAAAGGTACACCATTGAAATAATTAAATCACACTAGAAAAGGTTATCGAAAATTACACAACTAAGAGTACAAACCTTATTTAAAGAGTATTTTTCACACTAAAATCACTATAGATCTCATGTAGTCTCAATGTGCAAAGTTATTTGAATATTCTGACCACGCTCTATTTATAGGAGATCAAGAAAGTGCTTTATTAATACTTCCAACGGATAGAAAGTAGCTGAAGAGTCAACTATCCGTTGGGAGTATCGGACGTCCGGTACTCCTGTTTTTTGCGTCCGACAGCAGGCAGTGAGTTTGAGAAATTTTCTTCAATTCTATCGGACGTCCGGTATTGTCTTTGTAAGCGTCCGACAGCTTTCATCGAGTTTAAAGGATTCTATCGGACGTCCGGTACTTCCGTCCGATAGCAGACAAAGAGTTTGAAAGATTCTATCGGACGTCCGATGCTTGCGTCCAATCGAGGTCAGTGAGATAGGGGGAATGTCTTATTTCCTTCGGACGTCCGGTGATGGAGTTCTTCATGCGTCCGAAGTTGCGCAATGATTATCGGACGTCCGATCCTGTCTTCACAAGCGTCCGACAGCATTCAGCAACTTTTGTTTTTTTCAATTGCACTTGATCTTTGAATCTGATTGGGTTCATAACTGAAAGTATATCTTGAAGATATATTAGTATCATCCATTTGTTTCGTAAACATCAAAACCTAGGAACTAAGATCAACATTCTTGCAATGATCGAAGACAATCCAAGAGGGAGTGAATTAGGTAGTTAAAAAATTGGCCAATTTGTGAGTAACTTTTTGTGTGCATGCCCTCTTTTTCTAAAAGACCACACAATGGAGCAATTGATGAGAAAGTACAAGTGCTTGTGAGTAGAAGAGATGAGCAATTTATATATCAAGACAGTAAGTAAAAGAGACAGAGGATCAAACCAAGTACCAAACTCCTCTTGAGTTTGAATATCACTTTATAGAGCAAGTTTTTTCAAGTTGATCGACATACAACCAATATTTTGTGTACAAAGGAACGATCACTTCCTCTTTGCCCCAAGCCACACTTGGTCAAGCAAGGAAGTTTTACTTTCACTCGGATAACCCTCACAAAGGTACACTATTGAAATAAATGAATCACACTAGAAAAGGTTATCGAAAATTACACAACTAAATGTACAAATCTTATTTGAGGAGTATTTTTCACACTAAAATCACTATAGATCTCATGTAGTCTCAATGTGCAAAGTTATTTGAAGATTCTGACCATGCTCTATTTATAGGAGATCAAGAAAGTGCTTCATTAATACTTCCAACGGATAAAAAGTAGCTGAAGAGTCAACTAGCCGTTGGGAATATCGGACGTCCGGTGCTCCTGTTTTTGGCGTCTGACAGCAGGCAGTGAGTTTGAGAAATTTTCTTCAATTCTATCGGACGTCCGGTATTGTCTTTGTGAGCGTCCGACAGCTTTCATCGAGTTGAAAGGATTCTATCGGACGTCCGGTACTTCATTCCGATACCAGACAAAGAGTTTGAAAGTTTCTATCGGACGTCCAATACTTGCATCCGATCGAGGTCAGTGAGATAGGGAAAATGTCTTATTTTCTTTGGACGTCCGGTGATGGAGTTCTTCATGCGTCCGAAATTGCGCAATGATTATCGGACGTCCGATCCTGTCTTCACAAGCGTCCGACAGCATTCAACAACTTTTGTTTTTTCATTTGCACTTGATCTTTGAATCTGATTGGGTTGATAACTGAAAGTATATCTTGAAGTGATATTAGTATCATCCATTTGTTTCGTAAACATCAAAACATAGGAACTAAGATCAACATTCTTGTAATGATCGAAGACAATCTAAGAGGGAGTGAATTAGGTAATTAAAAAACTGGCCAAGTTGTGAGTAACTTTTTGTGTGCATGCTCTCTTTTTCTAAAAGACCACACAATGGAGCAATTGATGATCAAACACAAGTGCTTGTGAGTAGAAGAGATGAGCAATTTTTATATCAAGACAGTAAGTAAAAGAGACTGTATCAAACCAAGCACCAAACTCCTCTTGAATTTGACTGTCATTTTATAGAGGAAGTTTCTTCAACTTGATCAATTTACAACCAATATTTTGTGTACAAAGGAACGATCATTTTCTCTTTGCCCCAAGCCATACTTGGTCAAGTAAGGAAGTTTTACTATCACTTGGATAACTCTCACAAAGGTACACCATTGAAATAATTAAATCACACTAGAAAAGGTTATCGAAAATTACACAACTAAGAGTACAAACCTTATTTAAAGAGTATTTTTCACACTAAAATCACTATAGATCTCATGTAGTCTCAATGTGCAAAGTTATTTGAATATTCTGACCACGCTCTATTTATAGGAGATCAAGAAAGTGCTTTATTAATACTTCCAACGGATAGAAAGTAGCTGAAGAGTCAACTATCCGTTGGGAGTATCGGACGTCCGGTACTCCTGTTTTTTGCGTCCGACAGCAGGCAGTGAGTTTGAGAAATTTTCTTCAATTCTATCGGACGTCCGGTATTGTCTTTGTAAGCGTCCGACAGCTTTCATCGAGTTTAAAGGATTCTATCGGACGTCCGGTACTTCCGTCCGATAGCAGACAAAGAGTTTGAAAGATTCTATCGGACGTCCGATGCTTGCGTCCAATCGAGGTCAGTGAGATAGGGGGAATGTCTTATTTCCTTCGGACGTCCGGTGATGGAGTTCTTCATGCGTCCGAAGTTGCGCAATGATTATCGGACGTCCGATCCTGTCTTCACAAGCGTCCGACAGCATTCAGCAACTTTTGTTTTTTTCAATTGCACTTGATCTTTGAATCTGATTGGGTTCATAACTGAAAGTATATCTTGAAGATATATTAGTATCATCCATTTGTTTCGTAAACATCAAAACCTAGGAACTAAGATCAACATTCTTGCAATGATCGAAGACAATCCAGGAGGGAGTGAATTAGGTAGTTAAAAAATTGGCCAATTTGTGAGTAACTTTTTGAGTGCATGCCCTCTTTTTCTAAAAGACCACACAATGGAGCAATTGATGAGAAAGTACAAGTGCTTGTGAGTAGAAGAGATGAGCAATTTATATATCAAGACAGTAAGTAAAAGAGACAGAGGATCAAACCAAGTACCAAACTCCTCTTGAGTTTGAATATCACTTTATAGAGCAAGTTTTTTCAAGTTGATCGACATACAACCAATATTTTGTGTACAAAGGAACGATCACTTCCTCTTTGCCCCAAGCCACACTTGGTCAAGCAAGGAAGTTTTACTTTCACTCGGATAACCCTCACAAAGGTACACTATTGAAATAAATGAATCACACTAGAAAAGGTTATCGAAAATTACACAACTAAATGTACAAATCTTATTTGAGGAGTATTTTTCACACTAAAATCACTATAGATCTCATGTAGTCTCAATGTGCAAAGTTATTTGAAGATTCTGACCATGCTCTATTTATAGGAGATCAAGAAAGTGCTTCATTAATACTTCCAACGGATAAAAAGTAGCTGAAGAGTCAACTAGCCGTCGGGAATATCGGACGTCCGGTGCTCCTGTTTTTGGCGTCTGACAGCAGGCAGTGAGTTTGAGAAATTTTCTTCAATTCTATCGGACGTCCGGTATTGTCTTTGAGAGCGTCCGACAGCTTTCATCGAGTTGAAAGGATTCTATCGGACGTCCGGTACTTCATTCCGATACCAGACAAAGAGTTTGAAAGTTTCTATCGGACGTCCAATACTTGCATCCGATCGAGGTCAGTGAGATAGGGAAAATGTCTTATTTTCTTTGGACGTCCGGTGATGGAGTTCTTCATGCGTCCGAAATTGCGCAATGATTAACGGACGTCCGATCCTGTCTTCACAAGCGTCCGACAGCATTCAACAACTTTTGTTTTTTCATTTGCACTTGATCTTTGAATCTGATTGGGTTGATAACTGAAAGTATATCTTGAAGTGATATTAGTATCATCCATTTGTTTCGTAAACATCAAAACATAGGAACTAAGATCAACATTCTTGTAATGATCGAAGACAATCTAAGAGGGAGTGAATTAGGTAATTAAAAAACTGGCCAAGTTGTGAGTAACTTTTTGTGTGCATGCTCTCTTTTTCTAAAAGACCACACAATGGAGCAATTGATGATCAAACACAAGTGCTTGTGAGTAGAAGAGATGAGCAATTTTTATATCAAGACAGTAAGTAAAAGAGACTGTATCAAACCAAGCACCAAACTCCTCTTGAATTTGACTGTCATTTTATAGAGGAAGTTTCTTCAACTTGATCAATTTACAACCAATATTTTGTGTACAAAGGAACGATCATTTTCTCTTTGCCCCAAGCCATACTTGGTCAAGTAAGGAAGTTTTACTATCACTTGGATAACTCTCACAAAGGTACACCATTGAAATAATTAAATCACACTAGAAAAGGTTATCGAAAATTACACAACTAAGAGTACAAACCTTATTTAAAGAGTATTTTTCACACTAAAATCACTATAGATCTCATGTAGTCTCAATGTGCAAAGTTATTTGAATATTCTGACCACGCTCTATTTATAGGAGATCAAGAAAGTGCTTTATTAATACTTCCAACGGATAGAAAGTAGCTGAAGAGTCAACTATCCGTTGGGAGTATCGGACGTCCGATACTCCTGTTTTTTGCGTCCGACAGCAGGCAGTGAGTTTGAGAAATTTTCTTCAATTCTATCGGACGTCCGGTATTGTCTTTGTAAGCGTCCGACAGCTTTCATCGAGTTTAAAGGATTCTATCGGACGTCCGGTACTTCCGTCCGATAGCAGACAAAGAGTTTGAAAGATTCTATCGGACGTCCGATGCTTGCGTCCAATCGAGGTCAGTGAGATAGGGGGAATGTCTTATTTCCTTCGGACGTCCGGTGATGGAGTTCTTCATGCGTCCGAAGTTGCGCAATGATTATCGGACGTCCGATCCTGTCTTCACAAGCGTCCGACAGCATTCAGCAACTTTTGTTTTTTTCAATTGCACTTGATCTTTGAATCTGATTGGGTTCATAACTGAAAGTATATCTTGAAGATATATTAGTATCATCCATTTGTTTCGTAAACATCAAAACCTAGGAACTAAGATCAACATTCTTGCAATGATCGAAGACAATCCAGGAGGGAGTGAATTAGGTAGTTAAAAAATTGGCCAATTTGTGAGTAACTTTTTGAGTGCATGCCCTCTTTTTCTAAAAGACCACACAATGGAGCAATTGATGAGAAAGTACAAGTGCTTGTGAGTAGAAGAGATGAGCAATTTATATATCAAGACAGTAAGTAAAAGAGACAGAGGATCAAACCAAGTACCAAACTCCTCTTGAGTTTGAATATCACTTTATAGAGCAAGTTTTTTCAAGTTGATCGACATACAACCAATATTTTGTGTACAAAGGAACGATCACTTCCTCTTTGCCCCAAGCCACACTTGGTCAAGCAAGGAAGTTTTACTTTCACTCGGATAACCCTCACAAAGGTACACTATTGAAATAAATGAATCACACTAGAAAAGGTTATCGAAAATTACACAACTAAATGTACAAATCTTATTTGAGGAGTATTTTTCACACTAAAATCACTATAGATCTCATGTAGTCTCAATGTGCAAAGTTATTTGAAGATTCTGAGCATGCTCTATTTATAGGAGATCAAGAAAGTGCTTCATTAATACTTCCAACGGATAAAAAGTAGCTGAAGAGTCAACTAGCCGTCGGGAATATCGGACGTCCGGTGCTCCTGTTTTTGGCGTCTGACAGCAGGCAGTGAGTTTGAGAAATTTTCTTCAATTCTATCGGACGTCCGGTATTGTCTTTGAGAGCGTCCGACAGCTTTCATCGAGTTGAAAGGATTCTATCGGACGTCCGGTACTTCATTCCGATACCAGACAAAGAGTTTGAAAGTTTCTATCGGACGTCCAATACTTGCATCCGATCGAGGTCAGTGAGATAGGGAAAATGTCTTATTTTCTTTGGACGTCCGGTGATGGAGTTCTTCATGCGTCCGAAATTGCGCAATGATTAACGGACGTCCGATCCTGTCTTCACAAGCGTCCGACAGCATTCAACAACTTTTGTTTTTTCATTTGCACTTGATCTTTGAATCTGATTGGGTTGATAACTGAAAGTATATCTTGAAGTGATATTAGTATCATCCATTTGTTTCGTAAACATCAAAACATAGGAACTAAGATCAACATTCTTGTAATGATCGAAGACAATCTAAGAGGGAGTGAATTAGGTAATTAAAAAACTGGCCAAGTTGTGAGTAACTTTTTGTGTGCATGCTCTCTTTTTCTAAAAGACCACACAATGGAGCAATTGATGATCAAACACAAGTGCTTGTGAGTAGAAGAGATGAGCAATTTTTATATCAAGACAGTAAGTAAAAGAGACTGTATCAAACCAAGCACCAAACTCCTCTTGAATTTGACTGTCATTTTATAGAGGAAGTTTCTTCAACTTGATCAATTTACAACCAATATTTTGTGTACAAAGGAACGATCATTTTCTCTTTGCCCCAAGCCATACTTGGTCAAGTAAGGAAGTTTTACTATCACTTGGATAACTCTCACAAAGGTACACCATTGAAATAATTAAATCACACTAGAAAAGGTTATCGAAAATTACACAACTAAGAGTACAAACCTTATTTAAAGAGTATTTTTCACACTAAAATCACTATAGATCTCATGTAGTCTCAATGTGCAAAGTTATTTGAATATTCTGACCACGCTCTATTTATAGGAGATCAAGAAAGTGCTTTATTAATACTTCCAACGGATAGAAAGTAGCTGAAGAGTCAACTATCCGTTGGGAGTATCGGACGTCCGATACTCCTGTTTTTTGCGTCCGACAGCAGGCAGTGAGTTTGAGAAATTTTCTTCAATTCTATCGGACGTCCGGTATTGTCTTTGTAAGCGTCCGACAGCTTTCATCGAGTTTAAAGGATTCTATCGGACGTCCGGTACTTCCGTCCGATAGCAGACAAAGAGTTTGAAAGATTCTATCGGACGTCCGATGCTTGCGTCCAATCGAGGTCAGTGAGATAGGGGGAATGTCTTATTTCCTTCGGACGTCCGGTGATGGAGTTCTTCATGCGTCCGAAGTTGCGCAATGATTATCGGACGTCCGATCCTGTCTTCACAAGCGTCCGACAGCATTCAGCAACTTTTGTTTTTTTCAATTGCACTTGATCTTTGAATCTGATTGGGTTCATAACTGAAAGTATATCTTGAAGATATATTAGTATCATCCATTTGTTTCGTAAACATCAAAACCTAGGAACTAAGATCAACATTCTTGCAATGATCGAAGACAATCCAGGAGGGAGTGAATTAGGTAGTTAAAAAATTGGCCAATTTGTGAGTAACTTTTTGAGTGCATGCCCTCTTTTTCTAAAAGACCACACAATGGAGCAATTGATGAGAAAGTACAAGTGCTTGTGAGTAGAAGAGATGAGCAATTTATATATCAAGACAGTAAGTAAAAGAGACAGAGGATCAAACCAAGTACCAAACTCCTCTTGAGTTTGAATATCACTTTATAGAGCAAGTTTTTTCAAGTTGATCGACATACAACCAATATTTTGTGTACAAAGGAACGATCACTTCCTCTTTGCCCCAAGCCACACTTGGTCAAGCAAGGAAGTTTTACTTTCACTCGGATAACCCTCACAAAGGTACACTATTGAAATAAATGAATCACACTAGAAAAGGTTATCGAAAATTACACAACTAAATGTACAAATCTTATTTGAGGAGTATTTTTCACACTAAAATCACTATAGATCTCATGTAGTCTCAATGTGCAAAGTTATTTGAAGATTCTGAGCATGCTCTATTTATAGGAGATCAAGAAAGTGCTTCATTAATACTTCCAACGGATAAAAAGTAGCTGAAGAGTCAACTAGCCGTCGGGAATATCGGACGTCCGGTGCTCCTGTTTTTGGCGTCTGACAGCAGGCAGTGAGTTTGAGAAATTTTCTTCAATTCTATCGGACGTCCGGTATTGTCTTTGAGAGCGTCCGACAGCTTTCATCGAGTTGAAAGGATTCTATCGGACGTCCGGTACTTCATTCCGATACCAGACAAAGAGTTTGAAAGTTTCTATCGGACGTCCAATACTTGCATCCGATCGAGGTCAGTGAGATAGGGAAAATGTCTTATTTTCTTTGGACGTCCGGTGATGGAGTTCTTCATGCGTCCGAAATTGCGCAATGATTAACGGACGTCCGATCCTGTCTTCACAAGCGTCCGACAGCATTCAACAACTTTTGTTTTTTCATTTGCACTTGATCTTTGAATCTGATTGGGTTGATAACTGAAAGTATATCTTGAAGTGATATTAGTATCATCCATTTGTTTCGTAAACATCAAAACATAGGAACTAAGATCAACATTCTTGTAATGATCGAAGACAATCTAAGAGGGAGTGAATTAGGTAATTAAAAAACTGGCCAAGTTGTGAGTAACTTTTTGTGTGCATGCTCTCTTTTTCTAAAAGACCACACAATGGAGCAATTGATGATCAAACACAAGTGCTTGTGAGTAGAAGAGATGAGCAATTTTTATATCAAGACAGTAAGTAAAAGAGACTGTATCAAACCAAGCACCAAACTCCTCTTGAATTTGACTGTCATTTTATAGAGGAAGTTTCTTCAACTTGATCAATTTACAACCAATATTTTGTGTACAAAGGAACGATCATTTTCTCTTTGCCCCAAGCCATACTTGGTCAAGTAAGGAAGTTTTACTATCACTTGGATAACTCTCACAAAGGTACACCATTGAAATAATTAAATCACACTAGAAAAGGTTATCGAAAATTACACAACTAAGAGTACAAACCTTATTTAAAGAGTATTTTTCACACTAAAATCACTATAGATCTCATGTAGTCTCAATGTGCAAAGTTATTTGAATATTCTGACCACGCTCTATTTATAGGAGATCAAGAAAGTGCTTTATTAATACTTCCAACGGATAGAAAGTAGCTGAAGAGTCAACTATCCGTTGGGAGTATCGGACGTCCGATACTCCTGTTTTTTGCGTCCGACAGCAGGCAGTGAGTTTGAGAAATTTTCTTCAATTCTATCGGACGTCCGGTATTGTCTTTGTAAGCGTCCGACAGCTTTCATCGAGTTTAAAGGATTCTATCGGACGTCCGGTACTTCCGTCCGATAGCAGACAAAGAGTTTGAAAGATTCTATCGGACGTCCGATGCTTGCGTCCAATCGAGGTCAGTGAGATAGGGGGAATGTCTTATTTCCTTCGGACGTCCGGTGATGGAGTTCTTCATGCGTCCGAAGTTGCGCAATGATTATCGGACGTCCGATCCTGTCTTCACAAGCGTCCGACAGCATTCAGCAACTTTTGTTTTTTTCAATTGCACTTGATCTTTGAATCTGATTGGGTTCATAACTGAAAGTATATCTTGAAGATATATTAGTATCATCCATTTGTTTCGTAAACATCAAAACCTAGGAACTAAGATCAACATTCTTGCAATGATCGAAGACAATCCAGGAGGGAGTGAATTAGGTAGTTAAAAAATTGGCCAATTTGTGAGTAACTTTTTGAGTGCATGCCCTCTTTTTCTAAAAGACCACACAATGGAGCAATTGATGAGAAAGTACAAGTGCTTGTGAGTAGAAGAGATGAGCAATTTATATATCAAGACAGTAAGTAAAAGAGACAGAGGATCAAACCAAGTACCAAACTCCTCTTGAGTTTGAATATCACTTTATAGAGCAAGTTTTTTCAAGTTGATCGACATACAACCAATATTTTGTGTACAAAGGAACGATCACTTCCTCTTTGCCCCAAGCCACACTTGGTCAAGCAAGGAAGTTTTACTTTCACTCGGATAACCCTCACAAAGGTACACTATTGAAATAAATGAATCACACTAGAAAAGGTTATCGAAAATTACACAACTAAATGTACAAATCTTATTTGAGGAGTATTTTTCACACTAAAATCACTATAGATCTCATGTAGTCTCAATGTGCAAAGTTATTTGAAGATTCTGAGCATGCTCTATTTATAGGAGATCAAGAAAGTGCTTCATTAATACTTCCAACGGATAAAAAGTAGCTGAAGAGTCAACTAGCCGTCGGGAATATCGGACGTCCGGTGCTCCTGTTTTTGGCGTCTGACAGCAGGCAGTGAGTTTGAGAAATTTTCTTCAATTCTATCGGACGTCCGGTATTGTCTTTGAGAGCGTCCGACAGCTTTCATCGAGTTGAAAGGATTCTATCGGACGTCCGGTACTTCATTCCGATACCAGACAAAGAGTTTGAAAGTTTCTATCGGACGTCCAATACTTGCATCCGATCGAGGTCAGTGAGATAGGGAAAATGTCTTATTTTCTTTGGACGTCCGGTGATGGAGTTCTTCATGCGTCCGAAATTGCGCAATGATTAACGGACGTCCGATCCTGTCTTCACAAGCGTCCGACAGCATTCAACAACTTTTGTTTTTTCATTTGCACTTGATCTTTGAATCTGATTGGGTTGATAACTGAAAGTATATCTTGAAGTGATATTAGTATCATCCATTTGTTTCGTAAACATCAAAACATAGGAACTAAGATCAACATTCTTGTAATGATCGAAGACAATCTAAGAGGGAGTGAATTAGGTAATTAAAAAACTGGCCAAGTTGTGAGTAACTTTTTGTGTGCATGCTCTCTTTTTCTAAAAGACCACACAATGGAGCAATTGATGATCAAACACAAGTGCTTGTGAGTAGAAGAGATGAGCAATTTTTATATCAAGACAGTAAGTAAAAGAGACTGTATCAAACCAAGCACCAAACTCCTCTTGAATTTGACTGTCATTTTATAGAGGAAGTTTCTTCAACTTGATCAATTTACAACCAATATTTTGTGTACAAAGGAACGATCATTTTCTCTTTGCCCCAAGCCATACTTGGTCAAGTAAGGAAGTTTTACTATCACTTGGATAACTCTCACAAAGGTACACCATTGAAATAATTAAATCACACTAGAAAAGGTTATCGAAAATTACACAACTAAGAGTACAAACCTTATTTAAAGAGTATTTTTCACACTAAAATCACTATAGATCTCATGTAGTCTCAATGTGCAAAGTTATTTGAATATTCTGACCACGCTCTATTTATAGGAGATCAAGAAAGTGCTTTATTAATACTTCCAACGGATAGAAAGTAGCTGAAGAGTCAACTATCCGTTGGGAGTATCGGACGTCCGATACTCCTGTTTTTTGCGTCCGACAGCAGGCAGTGAGTTTGAGAAATTTTCTTCAATTCTATCGGACGTCCGGTATTGTCTTTGTAAGCGTCCGACAGCTTTCATCGAGTTTAAAGGATTCTATCGGACGTCCGGTACTTCCGTCCGATAGCAGACAAAGAGTTTGAAAGATTCTATCGGACGTCCGATGCTTGCGTCCAATCGAGGTCAGTGAGATAGGGGGAATGTCTTATTTCCTTCGGACGTCCGGTGATGGAGTTCTTCATGCGTCCGAAGTTGCGCAATGATTATCGGACGTCCGATCCTGTCTTCACAAGCGTCCGACAGCATTCAGCAACTTTTGTTTTTTTCAATTGCACTTGATCTTTGAATCTGATTGGGTTCATAACTGAAAGTATATCTTGAAGATATATTAGTATCATCCATTTGTTTCGTAAACATCAAAACCTAGGAACTAAGATCAACATTCTTGCAATGATCGAAGACAATCCAGGAGGGAGTGAATTAGGTAGTTAAAAAATTGGCCAATTTGTGAGTAACTTTTTGAGTGCATGCCCTCTTTTTCTAAAAGACCACACAATGGAGCAATTGATGAGAAAGTACAAGTGCTTGTGAGTAGAAGAGATGAGCAATTTATATATCAAGACAGTAAGTAAAAGAGACAGAGGATCAAACCAAGTACCAAACTCCTCTTGAGTTTGAATATCACTTTATAGAGCAAGTTTTTTCAAGTTGATCGACATACAACCAATATTTTGTGTACAAAGGAACGATCACTTCCTCTTTGCCCCAAGCCACACTTGGTCAAGCAAGGAAGTTTTACTTTCACTCGGATAACCCTCACAAAGGTACACTATTGAAATAAATGAATCACACTAGAAAAGGTTATCGAAAATTACACAACTAAATGTACAAATCTTATTTGAGGAGTATTTTTCACACTAAAATCACTATAGATCTCATGTAGTCTCAATGTGCAAAGTTATTTGAAGATTCTGAGCATGCTCTATTTATAGGAGATCAAGAAAGTGCTTCATTAATACTTCCAACGGATAAAAAGTAGCTGAAGAGTCAACTAGCCGTCGGGAATATCGGACGTCCGGTGCTCCTGTTTTTGGCGTCTGACAGCAGGCAGTGAGTTTGAGAAATTTTCTTCAATTCTATCGGACGTCCGGTATTGTCTTTGAGAGCGTCCGACAGCTTTCATCGAGTTGAAAGGATTCTATCGGACGTCCGGTACTTCATTCCGATACCAGACAAAGAGTTTGAAAGTTTCTATCGGACGTCCAATACTTGCATCCGATCGAGGTCAGTGAGATAGGGAAAATGTCTTATTTTCTTTGGACGTCCGGTGATGGAGTTCTTCATGCGTCCGAAATTGCGCAATGATTAACGGACGTCCGATCCTGTCTTCACAAGCGTCCGACAGCATTCAACAACTTTTGTTTTTTCATTTGCACTTGATCTTTGAATCTGATTGGGTTGATAACTGAAAGTATATCTTGAAGTGATATTAGTATCATCCATTTGTTTCGTAAACATCAAAACATAGGAACTAAGATCAACATTCTTGTAATGATCGAAGACAATCTAAGAGGGAGTGAATTAGGTAATTAAAAAACTGGCCAAGTTGTGAGTAACTTTTTGTGTGCATGCTCTCTTTTTCTAAAAGACCACACAATGGAGCAATTGATGATCAAACACAAGTGCTTGTGAGTAGAAGAGATGAGCAATTTTTATATCAAGACAGTAAGTAAAAGAGACTGTATCAAACCAAGCACCAAACTCCTCTTGAATTTGACTGTCATTTTATAGAGGAAGTTTCTTCAACTTGATCAATTTACAACCAATATTTTGTGTACAAAGGAACGATCATTTTCTCTTTGCCCCAAGCCATACTTGGTCAAGTAAGGAAGTTTTACTATCACTTGGATAACTCTCACAAAGGTACACCATTGAAATAATTAAATCACACTAGAAAAGGTTATCGAAAATTACACAACTAAGAGTACAAACCTTATTTAAAGAGTATTTTTCACACTAAAATCACTATAGATCTCATGTAGTCTCAATGTGCAAAGTTATTTGAATATTCTGACCACGCTCTATTTATAGGAGATCAAGAAAGTGCTTTATTAATACTTCCAACGGATAGAAAGTAGCTGAAGAGTCAACTATCCGTTGGGAGTATCGGACGTCCGATACTCCTGTTTTTTGCGTCCGACAGCAGGCAGTGAGTTTGAGAAATTTTCTTCAATTCTATCGGACGTCCGGTATTGTCTTTGTAAGCGTCCGACAGCTTTCATCGAGTTTAAAGGATTCTATCGGACGTCCGGTACTTCCGTCCGATAGCAGACAAAGAGTTTGAAAGATTCTATCGGACGTCCGATGCTTGCGTCCAATCGAGGTCAGTGAGATAGGGGGAATGTCTTATTTCCTTCGGACGTCCGGTGATGGAGTTCTTCATGCGTCCGAAGTTGCGCAATGATTATCGGACGTCCGATCCTGTCTTCACAAGCGTCCGACAGCATTCAGCAACTTTTGTTTTTTTCAATTGCACTTGATCTTTGAATCTGATTGGGTTCATAACTGAAAGTATATCTTGAAGATATATTAGTATCATCCATTTGTTTCGTAAACATCAAAACCTAGGAACTAAGATCAACATTCTTGCAATGATCGAAGACAATCCAGGAGGGAGTGAATTAGGTAGTTAAAAAATTGGCCAATTTGTGAGTAACTTTTTGAGTGCATGCCCTCTTTTTCTAAAAGACCACACAATGGAGCAATTGATGAGAAAGTACAAGTGCTTGTGAGTAGAAGAGATGAGCAATTTATATATCAAGACAGTAAGTAAAAGAGACAGAGGATCAAACCAAGTACCAAACTCCTCTTGAGTTTGAATATCACTTTATAGAGCAAGTTTTTTCAAGTTGATCGACATACAACCAATATTTTGTGTACAAAGGAACGATCACTTCCTCTTTGCCCCAAGCCACACTTGGTCAAGCAAGGAAGTTTTACTTTCACTCGGATAACCCTCACAAAGGTACACTATTGAAATAAATGAATCACACTAGAAAAGGTTATCGAAAATTACACAACTAAATGTACAAATCTTATTTGAGGAGTATTTTTCACACTAAAATCACTATAGATCTCATGTAGTCTCAATGTGCAAAGTTATTTGAAGATTCTGAGCATGCTCTATTTATAGGAGATCAAGAAAGTGCTTCATTAATACTTCCAACGGATAAAAAGTAGCTGAAGAGTCAACTAGCCGTCGGGAATATCGGACGTCCGGTGCTCCTGTTTTTGGCGTCTGACAGCAGGCAGTGAGTTTGAGAAATTTTCTTCAATTCTATCGGACGTCCGGTATTGTCTTTGAGAGCGTCCGACAGCTTTCATCGAGTTGAAAGGATTCTATCGGACGTCCGGTACTTCATTCCGATACCAGACAAAGAGTTTGAAAGTTTCTATCGGACGTCCAATACTTGCATCCGATCGAGGTCAGTGAGATAGGGAAAATGTCTTATTTTCTTTGGACGTCCGGTGATGGAGTTCTTCATGCGTCCGAAATTGCGCAATGATTAACGGACGTCCGATCCTGTCTTCACAAGCGTCCGACAGCATTCAACAACTTTTGTTTTTTCATTTGCACTTGATCTTTGAATCTGATTGGGTTGATAACTGAAAGTATATCTTGAAGTGATATTAGTATCATCCATTTGTTTCGTAAACATCAAAACATAGGAACTAAGATCAACATTCTTGTAATGATCGAAGACAATCTAAGAGGGAGTGAATTAGGTAATTAAAAAACTGGCCAAGTTGTGAGTAACTTTTTGTGTGCATGCTCTCTTTTTCTAAAAGACCACACAATGGAGCAATTGATGATCAAACACAAGTGCTTGTGAGTAGAAGAGATGAGCAATTTTTATATCAAGACAGTAAGTAAAAGAGACTGTATCAAACCAAGCACCAAACTCCTCTTGAATTTGACTGTCATTTTATAGAGGAAGTTTCTTCAACTTGATCAATTTACAACCAATATTTTGTGTACAAAGGAACGATCATTTTCTCTTTGCCCCAAGCCATACTTGGTCAAGTAAGGAAGTTTTACTATCACTTGGATAACTCTCACAAAGGTACACCATTGAAATAATTAAATCACACTAGAAAAGGTTATCGAAAATTACACAACTAAGAGTACAAACCTTATTTAAAGAGTATTTTTCACACTAAAATCACTATAGATCTCATGTAGTCTCAATGTGCAAAGTTATTTGAATATTCTGACCACGCTCTATTTATAGGAGATCAAGAAAGTGCTTTATTAATACTTCCAACGGATAGAAAGTAGCTGAAGAGTCAACTATCCGTTGGGAGTATCGGACGTCCGATACTCCTGTTTTTTGCGTCCGACAGCAGGCAGTGAGTTTGAGAAATTTTCTTCAATTCTATCGGACGTCCGGTATTGTCTTTGTAAGCGTCCGACAGCTTTCATCGAGTTTAAAGGATTCTATCGGACGTCCGGTACTTCCGTCCGATAGCAGACAAAGAGTTTGAAAGATTCTATCGGACGTCCGATGCTTGCGTCCAATCGAGGTCAGTGAGATAGGGGGAATGTCTTATTTCCTTCGGACGTCCGGTGATGGAGTTCTTCATGCGTCCGAAGTTGCGCAATGATTATCGGACGTCCGATCCTGTCTTCACAAGCGTCCGACAGCATTCAGCAACTTTTGTTTTTTTCAATTGCACTTGATCTTTGAATCTGATTGGGTTCATAACTGAAAGTATATCTTGAAGATATATTAGTATCATCCATTTGTTTCGTAAACATCAAAACCTAGGAACTAAGATCAACATTCTTGCAATGATCGAAGACAATCCAGGAGGGAGTGAATTAGGTAGTTAAAAAATTGGCCAATTTGTGAGTAACTTTTTGAGTGCATGCCCTCTTTTTCTAAAAGACCACACAATGGAGCAATTGATGAGAAAGTACAAGTGCTTGTGAGTAGAAGAGATGAGCAATTTATATATCAAGACAGTAAGTAAAAGAGACAGAGGATCAAACCAAGTACCAAACTCCTCTTGAGTTTGAATATCACTTTATAGAGCAAGTTTTTTCAAGTTGATCGACATACAACCAATATTTTGTGTACAAAGGAACGATCACTTCCTCTTTGCCCCAAGCCACACTTGGTCAAGCAAGGAAGTTTTACTTTCACTCGGATAACCCTCACAAAGGTACACTATTGAAATAAATGAATCACACTAGAAAAGGTTATCGAAAATTACACAACTAAATGTACAAATCTTATTTGAGGAGTATTTTTCACACTAAAATCACTATAGATCTCATGTAGTCTCAATGTGCAAAGTTATTTGAAGATTCTGAGCATGCTCTATTTATAGGAGATCAAGAAAGTGCTTCATTAATACTTCCAACGGATAAAAAGTAGCTGAAGAGTCAACTAGCCGTCGGGAATATCGGACGTCCGGTGCTCCTGTTTTTGGCGTCTGACAGCAGGCAGTGAGTTTGAGAAATTTTCTTCAATTCTATCGGACGTCCGGTATTGTCTTTGAGAGCGTCCGACAGCTTTCATCGAGTTGAAAGGATTCTATCGGACGTCCGGTACTTCATTCCGATACCAGACAAAGAGTTTGAAAGTTTCTATCGGACGTCCAATACTTGCATCCGATCGAGGTCAGTGAGATAGGGAAAATGTCTTATTTTCTTTGGACGTCCGGTGATGGAGTTCTTCATGCGTCCGAAATTGCGCAATGATTAACGGACGTCCGATCCTGTCTTCACAAGCGTCCGACAGCATTCAACAACTTTTGTTTTTTCATTTGCACTTGATCTTTGAATCTGATTGGGTTGATAACTGAAAGTATATCTTGAAGTGATATTAGTATCATCCATTTGTTTCGTAAACATCAAAACATAGGAACTAAGATCAACATTCTTGTAATGATCGAAGACAATCTAAGAGGGAGTGAATTAGGTAATTAAAAAACTGGCCAAGTTGTGAGTAACTTTTTGTGTGCATGCTCTCTTTTTCTAAAAGACCACACAATGGAGCAATTGATGATCAAACACAAGTGCTTGTGAGTAGAAGAGATGAGCAATTTTTATATCAAGACAGTAAGTAAAAGAGACTGTATCAAACCAAGCACCAAACTCCTCTTGAATTTGACTGTCATTTTATAGAGGAAGTTTCTTCAACTTGATCAATTTACAACCAATATTTTGTGTACAAAGGAACGATCATTTTCTCTTTGCCCCAAGCCATACTTGGTCAAGTAAGGAAGTTTTACTATCACTTGGATAACTCTCACAAAGGTACACCATTGAAATAATTAAATCACACTAGAAAAGGTTATCGAAAATTACACAACTAAGAGTACAAACCTTATTTAAAGAGTATTTTTCACACTAAAATCACTATAGATCTCATGTAGTCTCAATGTGCAAAGTTATTTGAATATTCTGACCACGCTCTATTTATAGGAGATCAAGAAAGTGCTTTATTAATACTTCCAACGGATAGAAAGTAGCTGAAGAGTCAACTATCCGTTGGGAGTATCGGACGTCCGATACTCCTGTTTTTTGCGTCCGACAGCAGGCAGTGAGTTTGAGAAATTTTCTTCAATTCTATCGGACGTCCGGTATTGTCTTTGTAAGCGTCCGACAGCTTTCATCGAGTTTAAAGGATTCTATCGGACGTCCGGTACTTCCGTCCGATAGCAGACAAAGAGTTTGAAAGATTCTATCGGACGTCCGATGCTTGCGTCCAATCGAGGTCAGTGAGATAGGGGGAATGTCTTATTTCCTTCGGACGTCCGGTGATGGAGTTCTTCATGCGTCCGAAGTTGCGCAATGATTATCGGACGTCCGATCCTGTCTTCACAAGCGTCCGACAGCATTCAGCAACTTTTGTTTTTTTCAATTGCACTTGATCTTTGAATCTGATTGGGTTCATAACTGAAAGTATATCTTGAAGATATATTAGTATCATCCATTTGTTTCGTAAACATCAAAACCTAGGAACTAAGATCAACATTCTTGCAATGATCGAAGACAATCCAGGAGGGAGTGAATTAGGTAGTTAAAAAATTGGCCAATTTGTGAGTAACTTTTTGAGTGCATGCCCTCTTTTTCTAAAAGACCACACAATGGAGCAATTGATGAGAAAGTACAAGTGCTTGTGAGTAGAAGAGATGAGCAATTTATATATCAAGACAGTAAGTAAAAGAGACAGAGGATCAAACCAAGTACCAAACTCCTCTTGAGTTTGAATATCACTTTATAGAGCAAGTTTTTTCAAGTTGATCGACATACAACCAATATTTTGTGTACAAAGGAACGATCACTTCCTCTTTGCCCCAAGCCACACTTGGTCAAGCAAGGAAGTTTTACTTTCACTCGGATAACCCTCACAAAGGTACACTATTGAAATAAATGAATCACACTAGAAAAGGTTATCGAAAATTACACAACTAAATGTACAAATCTTATTTGAGGAGTATTTTTCACACTAAAATCACTATAGATCTCATGTAGTCTCAATGTGCAAAGTTATTTGAAGATTCTGAGCATGCTCTATTTATAGGAGATCAAGAAAGTGCTTCATTAATACTTCCAACGGATAAAAAGTAGCTGAAGAGTCAACTAGCCGTCGGGAATATCGGACGTCCGGTGCTCCTGTTTTTGGCGTCTGACAGCAGGCAGTGAGTTTGAGAAATTTTCTTCAATTCTATCGGACGTCCGGTATTGTCTTTGAGAGCGTCCGACAGCTTTCATCGAGTTGAAAGGATTCTATCGGACGTCCGGTACTTCATTCCGATACCAGACAAAGAGTTTGAAAGTTTCTATCGGACGTCCAATACTTGCATCCGATCGAGGTCAGTGAGATAGGGAAAATGTCTTATTTTCTTTGGACGTCCGGTGATGGAGTTCTTCATGCGTCCGAAATTGCGCAATGATTAACGGACGTCCGATCCTGTCTTCACAAGCGTCCGACAGCATTCAACAACTTTTGTTTTTTCATTTGCACTTGATCTTTGAATCTGATTGGGTTGATAACTGAAAGTATATCTTGAAGTGATATTAGTATCATCCATTTGTTTCGTAAACATCAAAACATAGGAACTAAGATCAACATTCTTGTAATGATCGAAGACAATCTAAGAGGGAGTGAATTAGGTAATTAAAAAACTGGCCAAGTTGTGAGTAACTTTTTGTGTGCATGCTCTCTTTTTCTAAAAGACCACACAATGGAGCAATTGATGATCAAACACAAGTGCTTGTGAGTAGAAGAGATGAGCAATTTTTATATCAAGACAGTAAGTAAAAGAGACTGTATCAAACCAAGCACCAAACTCCTCTTGAATTTGACTGTCATTTTATAGAGGAAGTTTCTTCAACTTGATCAATTTACAACCAATATTTTGTGTACAAAGGAACGATCATTTTCTCTTTGCCCCAAGCCATACTTGGTCAAGTAAGGAAGTTTTACTATCACTTGGATAACTCTCACAAAGGTACACCATTGAAATAATTAAATCACACTAGAAAAGGTTATCGAAAATTACACAACTAAGAGTACAAACCTTATTTAAAGAGTATTTTTCACACTAAAATCACTATAGATCTCATGTAGTCTCAATGTGCAAAGTTATTTGAATATTCTGACCACGCTCTATTTATAGGAGATCAAGAAAGTGCTTTATTAATACTTCCAACGGATAGAAAGTAGCTGAAGAGTCAACTATCCGTTGGGAGTATCGGACGTCCGATACTCCTGTTTTTTGCGTCCGACAGCAGGCAGTGAGTTTGAGAAATTTTCTTCAATTCTATCGGACGTCCGGTATTGTCTTTGTAAGCGTCCGACAGCTTTCATCGAGTTTAAAGGATTCTATCGGACGTCCGGTACTTCCGTCCGATAGCAGACAAAGAGTTTGAAAGATTCTATCGGACGTCCGATGCTTGCGTCCAATCGAGGTCAGTGAGATAGGGGGAATGTCTTATTTCCTTCGGACGTCCGGTGATGGAGTTCTTCATGCGTCCGAAGTTGCGCAATGATTATCGGACGTCCGATCCTGTCTTCACAAGCGTCCGACAGCATTCAGCAACTTTTGTTTTTTTCAATTGCACTTGATCTTTGAATCTGATTGGGTTCATAACTGAAAGTATATCTTGAAGATATATTAGTATCATCCATTTGTTTCGTAAACATCAAAACCTAGGAACTAAGATCAACATTCTTGCAATGATCGAAGACAATCCAGGAGGGAGTGAATTAGGTAGTTAAAAAATTGGCCAATTTGTGAGTAACTTTTTGAGTGCATGCCCTCTTTTTCTAAAAGACCACACAATGGAGCAATTGATGAGAAAGTACAAGTGCTTGTGAGTAGAAGAGATGAGCAATTTATATATCAAGACAGTAAGTAAAAGAGACAGAGGATCAAACCAAGTACCAAACTCCTCTTGAGTTTGAATATCACTTTATAGAGCAAGTTTTTTCAAGTTGATCGACATACAACCAATATTTTGTGTACAAAGGAACGATCACTTCCTCTTTGCCCCAAGCCACACTTGGTCAAGCAAGGAAGTTTTACTTTCACTCGGATAACCCTCACAAAGGTACACTATTGAAATAAATGAATCACACTAGAAAAGGTTATCGAAAATTACACAACTAAATGTACAAATCTTATTTGAGGAGTATTTTTCACACTAAAATCACTATAGATCTCATGTAGTCTCAATGTGCAAAGTTATTTGAAGATTCTGAGCATGCTCTATTTATAGGAGATCAAGAAAGTGCTTCATTAATACTTCCAACGGATAAAAAGTAGCTGAAGAGTCAACTAGCCGTCGGGAATATCGGACGTCCGGTGCTCCTGTTTTTGGCGTCTGACAGCAGGCAGTGAGTTTGAGAAATTTTCTTCAATTCTATCGGACGTCCGGTATTGTCTTTGAGAGCGTCCGACAGCTTTCATCGAGTTGAAAGGATTCTATCGGACGTCCGGTACTTCATTCCGATACCAGACAAAGAGTTTGAAAGTTTCTATCGGACGTCCAATACTTGCATCCGATCGAGGTCAGTGAGATAGGGAAAATGTCTTATTTTCTTTGGACGTCCGGTGATGGAGTTCTTCATGCGTCCGAAATTGCGCAATGATTAACGGACGTCCGATCCTGTCTTCACAAGCGTCCGACAGCATTCAACAACTTTTGTTTTTTCATTTGCACTTGATCTTTGAATCTGATTGGGTTGATAACTGAAAGTATATCTTGAAGTGATATTAGTATCATCCATTTGTTTCGTAAACATCAAAACATAGGAACTAAGATCAACATTCTTGTAATGATCGAAGACAATCTAAGAGGGAGTGAATTAGGTAATTAAAAAACTGGCCAAGTTGTGAGTAACTTTTTGTGTGCATGCTCTCTTTTTCTAAAAGACCACACAATGGAGCAATTGATGATCAAACACAAGTGCTTGTGAGTAGAAGAGATGAGCAATTTTTATATCAAGACAGTAAGTAAAAGAGACTGTATCAAACCAAGCACCAAACTCCTCTTGAATTTGACTGTCATTTTATAGAGGAAGTTTCTTCAACTTGATCAATTTACAACCAATATTTTGTGTACAAAGGAACGATCATTTTCTCTTTGCCCCAAGCCATACTTGGTCAAGTAAGGAAGTTTTACTATCACTTGGATAACTCTCACAAAGGTACACCATTGAAATAATTAAATCACACTAGAAAAGGTTATCGAAAATTACACAACTAAGAGTACAAACCTTATTTAAAGAGTATTTTTCACACTAAAATCACTATAGATCTCATGTAGTCTCAATGTGCAAAGTTATTTGAATATTCTGACCACGCTCTATTTATAGGAGATCAAGAAAGTGCTTTATTAATACTTCCAACGGATAGAAAGTAGCTGAAGAGTCAACTATCCGTTGGGAGTATCGGACGTCCGATACTCCTGTTTTTTGCGTCCGACAGCAGGCAGTGAGTTTGAGAAATTTTCTTCAATTCTATCGGACGTCCGGTATTGTCTTTGTAAGCGTCCGACAGCTTTCATCGAGTTTAAAGGATTCTATCGGACGTCCGGTACTTCCGTCCGATAGCAGACAAAGAGTTTGAAAGATTCTATCGGACGTCCGATGCTTGCGTCCAATCGAGGTCAGTGAGATAGGGGGAATGTCTTATTTCCTTCGGACGTCCGGTGATGGAGTTCTTCATGCGTCCGAAGTTGCGCAATGATTATCGGACGTCCGATCCTGTCTTCACAAGCGTCCGACAGCATTCAGCAACTTTTGTTTTTTTCAATTGCACTTGATCTTTGAATCTGATTGGGTTCATAACTGAAAGTATATCTTGAAGATATATTAGTATCATCCATTTGTTTCGTAAACATCAAAACCTAGGAACTAAGATCAACATTCTTGCAATGATCGAAGACAATCCAGGAGGGAGTGAATTAGGTAGTTAAAAAATTGGCCAATTTGTGAGTAACTTTTTGAGTGCATGCCCTCTTTTTCTAAAAGACCACACAATGGAGCAATTGATGAGAAAGTACAAGTGCTTGTGAGTAGAAGAGATGAGCAATTTATATATCAAGACAGTAAGTAAAAGAGACAGAGGATCAAACCAAGTACCAAACTCCTCTTGAGTTTGAATATCACTTTATAGAGCAAGTTTTTTCAAGTTGATCGACATACAACCAATATTTTGTGTACAAAGGAACGATCACTTCCTCTTTGCCCCAAGCCACACTTGGTCAAGCAAGGAAGTTTTACTTTCACTCGGATAACCCTCACAAAGGTACACTATTGAAATAAATGAATCACACTAGAAAAGGTTATCGAAAATTACACAACTAAATGTACAAATCTTATTTGAGGAGTATTTTTCACACTAAAATCACTATAGATCTCATGTAGTCTCAATGTGCAAAGTTATTTGAAGATTCTGAGCATGCTCTATTTATAGGAGATCAAGAAAGTGCTTCATTAATACTTCCAACGGATAAAAAGTAGCTGAAGAGTCAACTAGCCGTCGGGAATATCGGACGTCCGGTGCTCCTGTTTTTGGCGTCTGACAGCAGGCAGTGAGTTTGAGAAATTTTCTTCAATTCTATCGGACGTCCGGTATTGTCTTTGAGAGCGTCCGACAGCTTTCATCGAGTTGAAAGGATTCTATCGGACGTCCGGTACTTCATTCCGATACCAGACAAAGAGTTTGAAAGTTTCTATCGGACGTCCAATACTTGCATCCGATCGAGGTCAGTGAGATAGGGAAAATGTCTTATTTTCTTTGGACGTCCGGTGATGGAGTTCTTCATGCGTCCGAAATTGCGCAATGATTAACGGACGTCCGATCCTGTCTTCACAAGCGTCCGACAGCATTCAACAACTTTTGTTTTTTCATTTGCACTTGATCTTTGAATCTGATTGGGTTGATAACTGAAAGTATATCTTGAAGTGATATTAGTATCATCCATTTGTTTCGTAAACATCAAAACATAGGAACTAAGATCAACATTCTTGTAATGATCGAAGACAATCTAAGAGGGAGTGAATTAGGTAATTAAAAAACTGGCCAAGTTGTGAGTAACTTTTTGTGTGCATGCTCTCTTTTTCTAAAAGACCACACAATGGAGCAATTGATGATCAAACACAAGTGCTTGTGAGTAGAAGAGATGAGCAATTTTTATATCAAGACAGTAAGTAAAAGAGACTGTATCAAACCAAGCACCAAACTCCTCTTGAATTTGACTGTCATTTTATAGAGGAAGTTTCTTCAACTTGATCAATTTACAACCAATATTTTGTGTACAAAGGAACGATCATTTTCTCTTTGCCCCAAGCCATACTTGGTCAAGTAAGGAAGTTTTACTATCACTTGGATAACTCTCACAAAGGTACACCATTGAAATAATTAAATCACACTAGAAAAGGTTATCGAAAATTACACAACTAAGAGTACAAACCTTATTTAAAGAGTATTTTTCACACTAAAATCACTATAGATCTCATGTAGTCTCAATGTGCAAAGTTATTTGAATATTCTGACCACGCTCTATTTATAGGAGATCAAGAAAGTGCTTTATTAATACTTCCAACGGATAGAAAGTAGCTGAAGAGTCAACTATCCGTTGGGAGTATCGGACGTCCGATACTCCTGTTTTTTGCGTCCGACAGCAGGCAGTGAGTTTGAGAAATTTTCTTCAATTCTATCGGACGTCCGGTATTGTCTTTGTAAGCGTCCGACAGCTTTCATCGAGTTTAAAGGATTCTATCGGACGTCCGGTACTTCCGTCCGATAGCAGACAAAGAGTTTGAAAGATTCTATCGGACGTCCGATGCTTGCGTCCAATCGAGGTCAGTGAGATAGGGGGAATGTCTTATTTCCTTCGGACGTCCGGTGATGGAGTTCTTCATGCGTCCGAAGTTGCGCAATGATTATCGGACGTCCGATCCTGTCTTCACAAGCGTCCGACAGCATTCAGCAACTTTTGTTTTTTTCAATTGCACTTGATCTTTGAATCTGATTGGGTTCATAACTGAAAGTATATCTTGAAGATATATTAGTATCATCCATTTGTTTCGTAAACATCAAAACCTAGGAACTAAGATCAACATTCTTGCAATGATCGAAGACAATCCAGGAGGGAGTGAATTAGGTAGTTAAAAAATTGGCCAATTTGTGAGTAACTTTTTGAGTGCATGCCCTCTTTTTCTAAAAGACCACACAATGGAGCAATTGATGAGAAAGTACAAGTGCTTGTGAGTAGAAGAGATGAGCAATTTATATATCAAGACAGTAAGTAAAAGAGACAGAGGATCAAACCAAGTACCAAACTCCTCTTGAGTTTGAATATCACTTTATAGAGCAAGTTTTTTCAAGTTGATCGACATACAACCAATATTTTGTGTACAAAGGAACGATCACTTCCTCTTTGCCCCAAGCCACACTTGGTCAAGCAAGGAAGTTTTACTTTCACTCGGATAACCCTCACAAAGGTACACTATTGAAATAAATGAATCACACTAGAAAAGGTTATCGAAAATTACACAACTAAATGTACAAATCTTATTTGAGGAGTATTTTTCACACTAAAATCACTATAGATCTCATGTAGTCTCAATGTGCAAAGTTATTTGAAGATTCTGAGCATGCTCTATTTATAGGAGATCAAGAAAGTGCTTCATTAATACTTCCAACGGATAAAAAGTAGCTGAAGAGTCAACTAGCCGTCGGGAATATCGGACGTCCGGTGCTCCTGTTTTTGGCGTCTGACAGCAGGCAGTGAGTTTGAGAAATTTTCTTCAATTCTATCGGACGTCCGGTATTGTCTTTGAGAGCGTCCGACAGCTTTCATCGAGTTGAAAGGATTCTATCGGACGTCCGGTACTTCATTCCGATACCAGACAAAGAGTTTGAAAGTTTCTATCGGACGTCCAATACTTGCATCCGATCGAGGTCAGTGAGATAGGGAAAATGTCTTATTTTCTTTGGACGTCCGGTGATGGAGTTCTTCATGCGTCCGAAATTGCGCAATGATTAACGGACGTCCGATCCTGTCTTCACAAGCGTCCGACAGCATTCAACAACTTTTGTTTTTTCATTTGCACTTGATCTTTGAATCTGATTGGGTTGATAACTGAAAGTATATCTTGAAGTGATATTAGTATCATCCATTTGTTTCGTAAACATCAAAACATAGGAACTAAGATCAACATTCTTGTAATGATCGAAGACAATCTAAGAGGGAGTGAATTAGGTAATTAAAAAACTGGCCAAGTTGTGAGTAACTTTTTGTGTGCATGCTCTCTTTTTCTAAAAGACCACACAATGGAGCAATTGATGATCAAACACAAGTGCTTGTGAGTAGAAGAGATGAGCAATTTTTATATCAAGACAGTAAGTAAAAGAGACTGTATCAAACCAAGCACCAAACTCCTCTTGAATTTGACTGTCATTTTATAGAGGAAGTTTCTTCAACTTGATCAATTTACAACCAATATTTTGTGTACAAAGGAACGATCATTTTCTCTTTGCCCCAAGCCATACTTGGTCAAGTAAGGAAGTTTTACTATCACTTGGATAACTCTCACAAAGGTACACCATTGAAATAATTAAATCACACTAGAAAAGGTTATCGAAAATTACACAACTAAGAGTACAAACCTTATTTAAAGAGTATTTTTCACACTAAAATCACTATAGATCTCATGTAGTCTCAATGTGCAAAGTTATTTGAATATTCTGACCACGCTCTATTTATAGGAGATCAAGAAAGTGCTTTATTAATACTTCCAACGGATAGAAAGTAGCTGAAGAGTCAACTATCCGTTGGGAGTATCGGACGTCCGATACTCCTGTTTTTTGCGTCCGACAGCAGGCAGTGAGTTTGAGAAATTTTCTTCAATTCTATCGGACGTCCGGTATTGTCTTTGTAAGCGTCCGACAGCTTTCATCGAGTTTAAAGGATTCTATCGGACGTCCGGTACTTCCGTCCGATAGCAGACAAAGAGTTTGAAAGATTCTATCGGACGTCCGATGCTTGCGTCCAATCGAGGTCAGTGAGATAGGGGGAATGTCTTATTTCCTTCGGACGTCCGGTGATGGAGTTCTTCATGCGTCCGAAGTTGCGCAATGATTATCGGACGTCCGATCCTGTCTTCACAAGCGTCCGACAGCATTCAGCAACTTTTGTTTTTTTCAATTGCACTTGATCTTTGAATCTGATTGGGTTCATAACTGAAAGTATATCTTGAAGATATATTAGTATCATCCATTTGTTTCGTAAACATCAAAACCTAGGAACTAAGATCAACATTCTTGCAATGATCGAAGACAATCCAGGAGGGAGTGAATTAGGTAGTTAAAAAATTGGCCAATTTGTGAGTAACTTTTTGAGTGCATGCCCTCTTTTTCTAAAAGACCACACAATGGAGCAATTGATGAGAAAGTACAAGTGCTTGTGAGTAGAAGAGATGAGCAATTTATATATCAAGACAGTAAGTAAAAGAGACAGAGGATCAAACCAAGTACCAAACTCCTCTTGAGTTTGAATATCACTTTATAGAGCAAGTTTTTTCAAGTTGATCGACATACAACCAATATTTTGTGTACAAAGGAACGATCACTTCCTCTTTGCCCCAAGCCACACTTGGTCAAGCAAGGAAGTTTTACTTTCACTCGGATAACCCTCACAAAGGTACACTATTGAAATAAATGAATCACACTAGAAAAGGTTATCGAAAATTACACAACTAAATGTACAAATCTTATTTGAGGAGTATTTTTCACACTAAAATCACTATAGATCTCATGTAGTCTCAATGTGCAAAGTTATTTGAAGATTCTGAGCATGCTCTATTTATAGGAGATCAAGAAAGTGCTTCATTAATACTTCCAACGGATAAAAAGTAGCTGAAGAGTCAACTAGCCGTCGGGAATATCGGACGTCCGGTGCTCCTGTTTTTGGCGTCTGACAGCAGGCAGTGAGTTTGAGAAATTTTCTTCAATTCTATCGGACGTCCGGTATTGTCTTTGAGAGCGTCCGACAGCTTTCATCGAGTTGAAAGGATTCTATCGGACGTCCGGTACTTCATTCCGATACCAGACAAAGAGTTTGAAAGTTTCTATCGGACGTCCAATACTTGCATCCGATCGAGGTCAGTGAGATAGGGAAAATGTCTTATTTTCTTTGGACGTCCGGTGATGGAGTTCTTCATGCGTCCGAAATTGCGCAATGATTAACGGACGTCCGATCCTGTCTTCACAAGCGTCCGACAGCATTCAACAACTTTTGTTTTTTCATTTGCACTTGATCTTTGAATCTGATTGGGTTGATAACTGAAAGTATATCTTGAAGTGATATTAGTATCATCCATTTGTTTCGTAAACATCAAAACATAGGAACTAAGATCAACATTCTTGTAATGATCGAAGACAATCTAAGAGGGAGTGAATTAGGTAATTAAAAAACTGGCCAAGTTGTGAGTAACTTTTTGTGTGCATGCTCTCTTTTTCTAAAAGACCACACAATGGAGCAATTGATGATCAAACACAAGTGCTTGTGAGTAGAAGAGATGAGCAATTTTTATATCAAGACAGTAAGTAAAAGAGACTGTATCAAACCAAGCACCAAACTCCTCTTGAATTTGACTGTCATTTTATAGAGGAAGTTTCTTCAACTTGATCAATTTACAACCAATATTTTGTGTACAAAGGAACGATCATTTTCTCTTTGCCCCAAGCCATACTTGGTCAAGTAAGGAAGTTTTACTATCACTTGGATAACTCTCACAAAGGTACACCATTGAAATAATTAAATCACACTAGAAAAGGTTATCGAAAATTACACAACTAAGAGTACAAACCTTATTTAAAGAGTATTTTTCACACTAAAATCACTATAGATCTCATGTAGTCTCAATGTGCAAAGTTATTTGAATATTCTGACCACGCTCTATTTATAGGAGATCAAGAAAGTGCTTTATTAATACTTCCAACGGATAGAAAGTAGCTGAAGAGTCAACTATCCGTTGGGAGTATCGGACGTCCGATACTCCTGTTTTTTGCGTCCGACAGCAGGCAGTGAGTTTGAGAAATTTTCTTCAATTCTATCGGACGTCCGGTATTGTCTTTGTAAGCGTCCGACAGCTTTCATCGAGTTTAAAGGATTCTATCGGACGTCCGGTACTTCCGTCCGATAGCAGACAAAGAGTTTGAAAGATTCTATCGGACGTCCGATGCTTGCGTCCAATCGAGGTCAGTGAGATAGGGGGAATGTCTTATTTCCTTCGGACGTCCGGTGATGGAGTTCTTCATGCGTCCGAAGTTGCGCAATGATTATCGGACGTCCGATCCTGTCTTCACAAGCGTCCGACAGCATTCAGCAACTTTTGTTTTTTTCAATTGCACTTGATCTTTGAATCTGATTGGGTTCATAACTGAAAGTATATCTTGAAGATATATTAGTATCATCCATTTGTTTCGTAAACATCAAAACCTAGGAACTAAGATCAACATTCTTGCAATGATCGAAGACAATCCAGGAGGGAGTGAATTAGGTAGTTAAAAAATTGGCCAATTTGTGAGTAACTTTTTGAGTGCATGCCCTCTTTTTCTAAAAGACCACACAATGGAGCAATTGATGAGAAAGTACAAGTGCTTGTGAGTAGAAGAGATGAGCAATTTATATATCAAGACAGTAAGTAAAAGAGACAGAGGATCAAACCAAGTACCAAACTCCTCTTGAGTTTGAATATCACTTTATAGAGCAAGTTTTTTCAAGTTGATCGACATACAACCAATATTTTGTGTACAAAGGAACGATCACTTCCTCTTTGCCCCAAGCCACACTTGGTCAAGCAAGGAAGTTTTACTTTCACTCGGATAACCCTCACAAAGGTACACTATTGAAATAAATGAATCACACTAGAAAAGGTTATCGAAAATTACACAACTAAATGTACAAATCTTATTTGAGGAGTATTTTTCACACTAAAATCACTATAGATCTCATGTAGTCTCAATGTGCAAAGTTATTTGAAGATTCTGACCATGCTCTATTTATAGGAGATCAAGAAAGTGCTTCATTAATACTTCCAACGGATAAAAAGTAGCTGAAGAGTCAACTAGCCGTCGGGAATATCGGACGTCCGGTGCTCCTGTTTTTGGCGTCTGACAGCAGGCAGTGAGTTTGAGAAATTTTCTTCAATTCTATCGGACGTCCGGTATTGTCTTTGAGAGCGTCCGACAGCTTTCATCGAGTTGAAAGGATTCTATCGGACGTCCGGTACTTCATTCCGATACCAGACAAAGAGTTTGAAAGTTTCTATCGGACGTCCAATACTTGCATCCGATCGAGGTCAGTGAGATAGGGAAAATGTCTTATTTTCTTTGGACGTCCGGTGATGGAGTTCTTCATGCGTCCGAAATTGCGCAATGATTAACGGACGTCCGATCCTGTCTTCACAAGCGTCCGACAGCATTCAACAACTTTTGTTTTTTCATTTGCACTTGATCTTTGAATCTGATTGGGTTGATAACTGAAAGTATATCTTGAAGTGATATTAGTATCATCCATTTGTTTCGTAAACATCAAAACATAGGAACTAAGATCAACATTCTTGTAATGATCGAAGACAATCTAAGAGGGAGTGAATTAGGTAATTAAAAAACTGGCCAAGTTGTGAGTAACTTTTTGTGTGCATGCTCTCTTTTTCTAAAAGACCACACAATGGAGCAATTGATGATCAAACACAAGTGCTTGTGAGTAGAAGAGATGAGCAATTTTTATATCAAGACAGTAAGTAAAAGAGACTGTATCAAACCAAGCACCAAACTCCTCTTGAATTTGACTGTCATTTTATAGAGGAAGTTTCTTCAACTTGATCAATTTACAACCAATATTTTGTGTACAAAGGAACGATCATTTTCTCTTTGCCCCAAGCCATACTTGGTCAAGTAAGGAAGTTTTACTATCACTTGGATAACTCTCACAAAGGTACACCATTGAAATAATTAAATCACACTAGAAAAGGTTATCGAAAATTACACAACTAAGAGTACAAACCTTATTTAAAGAGTATTTTTCACACTAAAATCACTATAGATCTCATGTAGTCTCAATGTGCAAAGTTATTTGAATATTCTGACCACGCTCTATTTATAGGAGATCAAGAAAGTGCTTTATTAATACTTCCAACGGATAGAAAGTAGCTGAAGAGTCAACTATCCGTTGGGAGTATCGGACGTCCGATACTCCTGTTTTTTGCGTCCGACAGCAGGCAGTGAGTTTGAGAAATTTTCTTCAATTCTATCGGACGTCCGGTATTGTCTTTGTAAGCGTCCGACAGCTTTCATCGAGTTTAAAGGATTCTATCGGACGTCCGGTACTTCCGTCCGATAGCAGACAAAGAGTTTGAAAGATTCTATCGGACGTCCGATGCTTGCGTCCAATCGAGGTCAGTGAGATAGGGGGAATGTCTTATTTCCTTCGGACGTCCGGTGATGGAGTTCTTCATGCGTCCGAAGTTGCGCAATGATTATCGGACGTCCGATCCTGTCTTCACAAGCGTCCGACAGCATTCAGCAACTTTTGTTTTTTTCAATTGCACTTGATCTTTGAATCTGATTGGGTTCATAACTGAAAGTATATCTTGAAGATATATTAGTATCATCCATTTGTTTCGTAAACATCAAAACCTAGGAACTAAGATCAACATTCTTGCAATGATCGAAGACAATCCAGGAGGGAGTGAATTAGGTAGTTAAAAAATTGGCCAATTTGTGAGTAACTTTTTGAGTGCATGCCCTCTTTTTCTAAAAGACCACACAATGGAGCAATTGATGAGAAAGTACAAGTGCTTGTGAGTAGAAGAGATGAGCAATTTATATATCAAGACAGTAAGTAAAAGAGACAGAGGATCAAACCAAGTACCAAACTCCTCTTGAGTTTGAATATCACTTTATAGAGCAAGTTTTTTCAAGTTGATCGACATACAACCAATATTTTGTGTACAAAGGAACGATCACTTCCTCTTTGCCCCAAGCCACACTTGGTCAAGCAAGGAAGTTTTACTTTCACTCGGATAACCCTCACAAAGGTACACTATTGAAATAAATGAATCACACTAGAAAAGGTTATCGAAAATTACACAACTAAATGTACAAATCTTATTTGAGGAGTATTTTTCACACTAAAATCACTATAGATCTCATGTAGTCTCAATGTGCAAAGTTATTTGAAGATTCTGACCATGCTCTATTTATAGGAGATCAAGAAAGTGCTTCATTAATACTTCCAACGGATAAAAAGTAGCTGAAGAGTCAACTAGCCGTCGGGAATATCGGACGTCCGGTGCTCCTGTTTTTGGCGTCTGACAGCAGGCAGTGAGTTTGAGAAATTTTCTTCAATTCTATCGGACGTCCGGTATTGTCTTTGAGAGCGTCCGACAGCTTTCATCGAGTTGAAAGGATTCTATCGGACGTCCGGTACTTCATTCCGATACCAGACAAAGAGTTTGAAAGTTTCTATCGGACGTCCAATACTTGCATCCGATCGAGGTCAGTGAGATAGGGAAAATGTCTTATTTTCTTTGGACGTCCGGTGATGGAGTTCTTCATGCGTCCGAAATTGCGCAATGATTAACGGACGTCCGATCCTGTCTTCACAAGCGTCCGACAGCATTCAACAACTTTTGTTTTTTCATTTGCACTTGATCTTTGAATCTGATTGGGTTGATAACTGAAAGTATATCTTGAAGTGATATTAGTATCATCCATTTGTTTCGTAAACATCAAAACATAGGAACTAAGATCAACATTCTTGTAATGATCGAAGACAATCTAAGAGGGAGTGAATTAGGTAATTAAAAAACTGGCCAAGTTGTGAGTAACTTTTTGTGTGCATGCTCTCTTTTTCTAAAAGACCACACAATGGAGCAATTGATGATCAAACACAAGTGCTTGTGAGTAGAAGAGATGAGCAATTTTTATATCAAGACAGTAAGTAAAAGAGACTGTATCAAACCAAGCACCAAACTCCTCTTGAATTTGACTGTCATTTTATAGAGGAAGTTTCTTCAACTTGATCAATTTACAACCAATATTTTGTGTACAAAGGAACGATCATTTTCTCTTTGCCCCAAGCCATACTTGGTCAAGTAAGGAAGTTTTACTATCACTTGGATAACTCTCACAAAGGTACACCATTGAAATAATTAAATCACACTAGAAAAGGTTATCGAAAATTACACAACTAAGAGTACAAACCTTATTTAAAGAGTATTTTTCACACTAAAATCACTATAGATCTCATGTAGTCTCAATGTGCAAAGTTATTTGAATATTCTGACCACGCTCTATTTATAGGAGATCAAGAAAGTGCTTTATTAATACTTCCAACGGATAGAAAGTAGCTGAAGAGTCAACTATCCGTTGGGAGTATCGGACGTCCGATACTCCTGTTTTTTGCGTCCGACAGCAGGCAGTGAGTTTGAGAAATTTTCTTCAATTCTATCGGACGTCCGGTATTGTCTTTGTAAGCGTCCGACAGCTTTCATCGAGTTTAAAGGATTCTATCGGACGTCCGGTACTTCCGTCCGATAGCAGACAAAGAGTTTGAAAGATTCTATCGGACGTCCGATGCTTGCGTCCAATCGAGGTCAGTGAGATAGGGGGAATGTCTTATTTCCTTCGGACGTCCGGTGATGGAGTTCTTCATGCGTCCGAAGTTGCGCAATGATTATCGGACGTCCGATCCTGTCTTCACAAGCGTCCGACAGCATTCAGCAACTTTTGTTTTTTTCAATTGCACTTGATCTTTGAATCTGATTGGGTTCATAACTGAAAGTATATCTTGAAGATATATTAGTATCATCCATTTGTTTCGTAAACATCAAAACCTAGGAACTAAGATCAACATTCTTGCAATGATCGAAGACAATCCAGGAGGGAGTGAATTAGGTAGTTAAAAAATTGGCCAATTTGTGAGTAACTTTTTGAGTGCATGCCCTCTTTTTCTAAAAGACCACACAATGGAGCAATTGATGAGAAAGTACAAGTGCTTGTGAGTAGAAGAGATGAGCAATTTATATATCAAGACAGTAAGTAAAAGAGACAGAGGATCAAACCAAGTACCAAACTCCTCTTGAGTTTGAATATCACTTTATAGAGCAAGTTTTTTCAAGTTGATCGACATACAACCAATATTTTGTGTACAAAGGAACGATCACTTCCTCTTTGCCCCAAGCCACACTTGGTCAAGCAAGGAAGTTTTACTTTCACTCGGATAACCCTCACAAAGGTACACTATTGAAATAAATGAATCACACTAGAAAAGGTTATCGAAAATTACACAACTAAATGTACAAATCTTATTTGAGGAGTATTTTTCACACTAAAATCACTATAGATCTCATGTAGTCTCAATGTGCAAAGTTATTTGAAGATTCTGACCATGCTCTATTTATAGGAGATCAAGAAAGTGCTTCATTAATACTTCCAACGGATAAAAAGTAGCTGAAGAGTCAACTAGCCGTCGGGAATATCGGACGTCCGGTGCTCCTGTTTTTGGCGTCTGACAGCAGGCAGTGAGTTTGAGAAATTTTCTTCAATTCTATCGGACGTCCGGTATTGTCTTTGAGAGCGTCCGACAGCTTTCATCGAGTTGAAAGGATTCTATCGGACGTCCGGTACTTCATTCCGATACCAGACAAAGAGTTTGAAAGTTTCTATCGGACGTCCAATACTTGCATCCGATCGAGGTCAGTGAGATAGGGAAAATGTCTTATTTTCTTTGGACGTCCGGTGATGGAGTTCTTCATGCGTCCGAAATTGCGCAATGATTAACGGACGTCCGATCCTGTCTTCACAAGCGTCCGACAGCATTCAACAACTTTTGTTTTTTCATTTGCACTTGATCTTTGAATCTGATTGGGTTGATAACTGAAAGTATATCTTGAAGTGATATTAGTATCATCCATTTGTTTCGTAAACATCAAAACATAGGAACTAAGATCAACATTCTTGTAATGATCGAAGACAATCTAAGAGGGAGTGAATTAGGTAATTAAAAAACTGGCCAAGTTGTGAGTAACTTTTTGTGTGCATGCTCTCTTTTTCTAAAAGACCACACAATGGAGCAATTGATGATCAAACACAAGTGCTTGTGAGTAGAAGAGATGAGCAATTTTTATATCAAGACAGTAAGTAAAAGAGACTGTATCAAACCAAGCACCAAACTCCTCTTGAATTTGACTGTCATTTTATAGAGGAAGTTTCTTCAACTTGATCAATTTACAACCAATATTTTGTGTACAAAGGAACGATCATTTTCTCTTTGCCCCAAGCCATACTTGGTCAAGTAAGGAAGTTTTACTATCACTTGGATAACTCTCACAAAGGTACACCATTGAAATAATTAAATCACACTAGAAAAGGTTATCGAAAATTACACAACTAAGAGTACAAACCTTATTTAAAGAGTATTTTTCACACTAAAATCACTATAGATCTCATGTAGTCTCAATGTGCAAAGTTATTTGAATATTCTGACCACGCTCTATTTATAGGAGATCAAGAAAGTGCTTTATTAATACTTCCAACGGATAGAAAGTAGCTGAAGAGTCAACTATCCGTTGGGAGTATCGGACGTCCGATACTCCTGTTTTTTGCGTCCGACAGCAGGCAGTGAGTTTGAGAAATTTTCTTCAATTCTATCGGACGTCCGGTATTGTCTTTGTAAGCGTCCGACAGCTTTCATCGAGTTTAAAGGATTCTATCGGACGTCCGGTACTTCCGTCCGATAGCAGACAAAGAGTTTGAAAGATTCTATCGGACGTCCGATGCTTGCGTCCAATCGAGGTCAGTGAGATAGGGGGAATGTCTTATTTCCTTCGGACGTCCGGTGATGGAGTTCTTCATGCGTCCGAAGTTGCGCAATGATTATCGGACGTCCGATCCTGTCTTCACAAGCGTCCGACAGCATTCAGCAACTTTTGTTTTTTTCAATTGCACTTGATCTTTGAATCTGATTGGGTTCATAACTGAAAGTATATCTTGAAGATATATTAGTATCATCCATTTGTTTCGTAAACATCAAAACCTAGGAACTAAGATCAACATTCTTGCAATGATCGAAGACAATCCAGGAGGGAGTGAATTAGGTAGTTAAAAAATTGGCCAATTTGTGAGTAACTTTTTGAGTGCATGCCCTCTTTTTCTAAAAGACCACACAATGGAGCAATTGATGAGAAAGTACAAGTGCTTGTGAGTAGAAGAGATGAGCAATTTATATATCAAGACAGTAAGTAAAAGAGACAGAGGATCAAACCAAGTACCAAACTCCTCTTGAGTTTGAATATCACTTTATAGAGCAAGTTTTTTCAAGTTGATCGACATACAACCAATATTTTGTGTACAAAGGAACGATCACTTCCTCTTTGCCCCAAGCCACACTTGGTCAAGCAAGGAAGTTTTACTTTCACTCGGATAACCCTCACAAAGGTACACTATTGAAATAAATGAATCACACTAGAAAAGGTTATCGAAAATTACACAACTAAATGTACAAATCTTATTTGAGGAGTATTTTTCACACTAAAATCACTATAGATCTCATGTAGTCTCAATGTGCAAAGTTATTTGAAGATTCTGACCATGCTCTATTTATAGGAGATCAAGAAAGTGCTTCATTAATACTTCCAACGGATAAAAAGTAGCTGAAGAGTCAACTAGCCGTCGGGAATATCGGACGTCCGGTGCTCCTGTTTTTGGCGTCTGACAGCAGGCAGTGAGTTTGAGAAATTTTCTTCAATTCTATCGGACGTCCGGTATTGTCTTTGAGAGCGTCCGACAGCTTTCATCGAGTTGAAAGGATTCTATCGGACGTCCGGTACTTCATTCCGATACCAGACAAAGAGTTTGAAAGTTTCTATCGGACGTCCAATACTTGCATCCGATCGAGGTCAGTGAGATAGGGAAAATGTCTTATTTTCTTTGGACGTCCGGTGATGGAGTTCTTCATGCGTCCGAAATTGCGCAATGATTAACGGACGTCCGATCCTGTCTTCACAAGCGTCCGACAGCATTCAACAACTTTTGTTTTTTCATTTGCACTTGATCTTTGAATCTGATTGGGTTGATAACTGAAAGTATATCTTGAAGTGATATTAGTATCATCCATTTGTTTCGTAAACATCAAAACATAGGAACTAAGATCAACATTCTTGTAATGATCGAAGACAATCTAAGAGGGAGTGAATTAGGTAATTAAAAAACTGGCCAAGTTGTGAGTAACTTTTTGTGTGCATGCTCTCTTTTTCTAAAAGACCACACAATGGAGCAATTGATGATCAAACACAAGTGCTTGTGAGTAGAAGAGATGAGCAATTTTTATATCAAGACAGTAAGTAAAAGAGACTGTATCAAACCAAGCACCAAACTCCTCTTGAATTTGACTGTCATTTTATAGAGGAAGTTTCTTCAACTTGATCAATTTACAACCAATATTTTGTGTACAAAGGAACGATCATTTTCTCTTTGCCCCAAGCCATACTTGGTCAAGTAAGGAAGTTTTACTATCACTTGGATAACTCTCACAAAGGTACACCATTGAAATAATTAAATCACACTAGAAAAGGTTATCGAAAATTACACAACTAAGAGTACAAACCTTATTTAAAGAGTATTTTTCACACTAAAATCACTATAGATCTCATGTAGTCTCAATGTGCAAAGTTATTTGAATATTCTGACCACGCTCTATTTATAGGAGATCAAGAAAGTGCTTTATTAATACTTCCAACGGATAGAAAGTAGCTGAAGAGTCAACTATCCGTTGGGAGTATCGGACGTCCGATACTCCTGTTTTTTGCGTCCGACAGCAGGCAGTGAGTTTGAGAAATTTTCTTCAATTCTATCGGACGTCCGGTATTGTCTTTGTAAGCGTCCGACAGCTTTCATCGAGTTTAAAGGATTCTATCGGACGTCCGGTACTTCCGTCCGATAGCAGACAAAGAGTTTGAAAGATTCTATCGGACGTCCGATGCTTGCGTCCAATCGAGGTCAGTGAGATAGGGGGAATGTCTTATTTCCTTCGGACGTCCGGTGATGGAGTTCTTCATGCGTCCGAAGTTGCGCAATGATTATCGGACGTCCGATCCTGTCTTCACAAGCGTCCGACAGCATTCAGCAACTTTTGTTTTTTTCAATTGCACTTGATCTTTGAATCTGATTGGGTTCATAACTGAAAGTATATCTTGAAGATATATTAGTATCATCCATTTGTTTCGTAAACATCAAAACCTAGGAACTAAGATCAACATTCTTGCAATGATCGAAGACAATCCAGGAGGGAGTGAATTAGGTAGTTAAAAAATTGGCCAATTTGTGAGTAACTTTTTGAGTGCATGCCCTCTTTTTCTAAAAGACCACACAATGGAGCAATTGATGAGAAAGTACAAGTGCTTGTGAGTAGAAGAGATGAGCAATTTATATATCAAGACAGTAAGTAAAAGAGACAGAGGATCAAACCAAGTACCAAACTCCTCTTGAGTTTGAATATCACTTTATAGAGCAAGTTTTTTCAAGTTGATCGACATACAACCAATATTTTGTGTACAAAGGAACGATCACTTCCTCTTTGCCCCAAGCCACACTTGGTCAAGCAAGGAAGTTTTACTTTCACTCGGATAACCCTCACAAAGGTACACTATTGAAATAAATGAATCACACTAGAAAAGGTTATCGAAAATTACACAACTAAATGTACAAATCTTATTTGAGGAGTATTTTTCACACTAAAATCACTATAGATCTCATGTAGTCTCAATGTGCAAAGTTATTTGAAGATTCTGACCATGCTCTATTTATAGGAGATCAAGAAAGTGCTTCATTAATACTTCCAACGGATAAAAAGTAGCTGAAGAGTCAACTAGCCGTCGGGAATATCGGACGTCCGGTGCTCCTGTTTTTGGCGTCTGACAGCAGGCAGTGAGTTTGAGAAATTTTCTTCAATTCTATCGGACGTCCGGTATTGTCTTTGAGAGCGTCCGACAGCTTTCATCGAGTTGAAAGGATTCTATCGGACGTCCGGTACTTCATTCCGATACCAGACAAAGAGTTTGAAAGTTTCTATCGGACGTCCAATACTTGCATCCGATCGAGGTCAGTGAGATAGGGAAAATGTCTTATTTTCTTTGGACGTCCGGTGATGGAGTTCTTCATGCGTCCGAAATTGCGCAATGATTAACGGACGTCCGATCCTGTCTTCACAAGCGTCCGACAGCATTCAACAACTTTTGTTTTTTCATTTGCACTTGATCTTTGAATCTGATTGGGTTGATAACTGAAAGTATATCTTGAAGTGATATTAGTATCATCCATTTGTTTCGTAAACATCAAAACATAGGAACTAAGATCAACATTCTTGTAATGATCGAAGACAATCTAAGAGGGAGTGAATTAGGTAATTAAAAAACTGGCCAAGTTGTGAGTAACTTTTTGTGTGCATGCTCTCTTTTTCTAAAAGACCACACAATGGAGCAATTGATGATCAAACACAAGTGCTTGTGAGTAGAAGAGATGAGCAATTTTTATATCAAGACAGTAAGTAAAAGAGACTGTATCAAACCAAGCACCAAACTCCTCTTGAATTTGACTGTCATTTTATAGAGGAAGTTTCTTCAACTTGATCAATTTACAACCAATATTTTGTGTACAAAGGAACGATCATTTTCTCTTTGCCCCAAGCCATACTTGGTCAAGTAAGGAAGTTTTACTATCACTTGGATAACTCTCACAAAGGTACACCATTGAAATAATTAAATCACACTAGAAAAGGTTATCGAAAATTACACAACTAAGAGTACAAACCTTATTTAAAGAGTATTTTTCACACTAAAATCACTATAGATCTCATGTAGTCTCAATGTGCAAAGTTATTTGAATATTCTGACCACGCTCTATTTATAGGAGATCAAGAAAGTGCTTTATTAATACTTCCAACGGATAGAAAGTAGCTGAAGAGTCAACTATCCGTTGGGAGTATCGGACGTCCGATACTCCTGTTTTTTGCGTCCGACAGCAGGCAGTGAGTTTGAGAAATTTTCTTCAATTCTATCGGACGTCCGGTATTGTCTTTGTAAGCGTCCGACAGCTTTCATCGAGTTTAAAGGATTCTATCGGACGTCCGGTACTTCCGTCCGATAGCAGACAAAGAGTTTGAAAGATTCTATCGGACGTCCGATGCTTGCGTCCAATCGAGGTCAGTGAGATAGGGGGAATGTCTTATTTCCTTCGGACGTCCGGTGATGGAGTTCTTCATGCGTCCGAAGTTGCGCAATGATTATCGGACGTCCGATCCTGTCTTCACAAGCGTCCGACAGCATTCAGCAACTTTTGTTTTTTTCAATTGCACTTGATCTTTGAATCTGATTGGGTTCATAACTGAAAGTATATCTTGAAGATATATTAGTATCATCCATTTGTTTCGTAAACATCAAAACCTAGGAACTAAGATCAACATTCTTGCAATGATCGAAGACAATCCAGGAGGGAGTGAATTAGGTAGTTAAAAAATTGGCCAATTTGTGAGTAACTTTTTGAGTGCATGCCCTCTTTTTCTAAAAGACCACACAATGGAGCAATTGATGAGAAAGTACAAGTGCTTGTGAGTAGAAGAGATGAGCAATTTATATATCAAGACAGTAAGTAAAAGAGACAGAGGATCAAACCAAGTACCAAACTCCTCTTGAGTTTGAATATCACTTTATAGAGCAAGTTTTTTCAAGTTGATCGACATACAACCAATATTTTGTGTACAAAGGAACGATCACTTCCTCTTTGCCCCAAGCCACACTTGGTCAAGCAAGGAAGTTTTACTTTCACTCGGATAACCCTCACAAAGGTACACTATTGAAATAAATGAATCACACTAGAAAAGGTTATCGAAAATTACACAACTAAATGTACAAATCTTATTTGAGGAGTATTTTTCACACTAAAATCACTATAGATCTCATGTAGTCTCAATGTGCAAAGTTATTTGAAGATTCTGACCATGCTCTATTTATAGGAGATCAAGAAAGTGCTTCATTAATACTTCCAACGGATAAAAAGTAGCTGAAGAGTCAACTAGCCGTCGGGAATATCGGACGTCCGGTGCTCCTGTTTTTGGCGTCTGACAGCAGGCAGTGAGTTTGAGAAATTTTCTTCAATTCTATCGGACGTCCGGTATTGTCTTTGAGAGCGTCCGACAGCTTTCATCGAGTTGAAAGGATTCTATCGGACGTCCGGTACTTCATTCCGATACCAGACAAAGAGTTTGAAAGTTTCTATCGGACGTCCAATACTTGCATCCGATCGAGGTCAGTGAGATAGGGAAAATGTCTTATTTTCTTTGGACGTCCGGTGATGGAGTTCTTCATGCGTCCGAAATTGCGCAATGATTAACGGACGTCCGATCCTGTCTTCACAAGCGTCCGACAGCATTCAACAACTTTTGTTTTTTCATTTGCACTTGATCTTTGAATCTGATTGGGTTGATAACTGAAAGTATATCTTGAAGTGATATTAGTATCATCCATTTGTTTCGTAAACATCAAAACATAGGAACTAAGATCAACATTCTTGTAATGATCGAAGACAATCTAAGAGGGAGTGAATTAGGTAATTAAAAAACTGGCCAAGTTGTGAGTAACTTTTTGTGTGCATGCTCTCTTTTTCTAAAAGACCACACAATGGAGCAATTGATGATCAAACACAAGTGCTTGTGAGTAGAAGAGATGAGCAATTTTTATATCAAGACAGTAAGTAAAAGAGACTGTATCAAACCAAGCACCAAACTCCTCTTGAATTTGACTGTCATTTTATAGAGGAAGTTTCTTCAACTTGATCAATTTACAACCAATATTTTGTGTACAAAGGAACGATCATTTTCTCTTTGCCCCAAGCCATACTTGGTCAAGTAAGGAAGTTTTACTATCACTTGGATAACTCTCACAAAGGTACACCATTGAAATAATTAAATCACACTAGAAAAGGTTATCGAAAATTACACAACTAAGAGTACAAACCTTATTTAAAGAGTATTTTTCACACTAAAATCACTATAGATCTCATGTAGTCTCAATGTGCAAAGTTATTTGAATATTCTGACCACGCTCTATTTATAGGAGATCAAGAAAGTGCTTTATTAATACTTCCAACGGATAGAAAGTAGCTGAAGAGTCAACTATCCGTTGGGAGTATCGGACGTCCGATACTCCTGTTTTTTGCGTCCGACAGCAGGCAGTGAGTTTGAGAAATTTTCTTCAATTCTATCGGACGTCCGGTATTGTCTTTGTAAGCGTCCGACAGCTTTCATCGAGTTTAAAGGATTCTATCGGACGTCCGGTACTTCCGTCCGATAGCAGACAAAGAGTTTGAAAGATTCTATCGGACGTCCGATGCTTGCGTCCAATCGAGGTCAGTGAGATAGGGGGAATGTCTTATTTCCTTCGGACGTCCGGTGATGGAGTTCTTCATGCGTCCGAAGTTGCGCAATGATTATCGGACGTCCGATCCTGTCTTCACAAGCGTCCGACAGCATTCAGCAACTTTTGTTTTTTTCAATTGCACTTGATCTTTGAATCTGATTGGGTTCATAACTGAAAGTATATCTTGAAGATATATTAGTATCATCCATTTGTTTCGTAAACATCAAAACCTAGGAACTAAGATCAACATTCTTGCAATGATCGAAGACAATCCAGGAGGGAGTGAATTAGGTAGTTAAAAAATTGGCCAATTTGTGAGTAACTTTTTGAGTGCATGCCCTCTTTTTCTAAAAGACCACACAATGGAGCAATTGATGAGAAAGTACAAGTGCTTGTGAGTAGAAGAGATGAGCAATTTATATATCAAGACAGTAAGTAAAAGAGACAGAGGATCAAACCAAGTACCAAACTCCTCTTGAGTTTGAATATCACTTTATAGAGCAAGTTTTTTCAAGTTGATCGACATACAACCAATATTTTGTGTACAAAGGAACGATCACTTCCTCTTTGCCCCAAGCCACACTTGGTCAAGCAAGGAAGTTTTACTTTCACTCGGATAACCCTCACAAAGGTACACTATTGAAATAAATGAATCACACTAGAAAAGGTTATCGAAAATTACACAACTAAATGTACAAATCTTATTTGAGGAGTATTTTTCACACTAAAATCACTATAGATCTCATGTAGTCTCAATGTGCAAAGTTATTTGAAGATTCTGACCATGCTCTATTTATAGGAGATCAAGAAAGTGCTTCATTAATACTTCCAACGGATAAAAAGTAGCTGAAGAGTCAACTAGCCGTCGGGAATATCGGACGTCCGGTGCTCCTGTTTTTGGCGTCTGACAGCAGGCAGTGAGTTTGAGAAATTTTCTTCAATTCTATCGGACGTCCGGTATTGTCTTTGAGAGCGTCCGACAGCTTTCATCGAGTTGAAAGGATTCTATCGGACGTCCGGTACTTCATTCCGATACCAGACAAAGAGTTTGAAAGTTTCTATCGGACGTCCAATACTTGCATCCGATCGAGGTCAGTGAGATAGGGAAAATGTCTTATTTTCTTTGGACGTCCGGTGATGGAGTTCTTCATGCGTCCGAAATTGCGCAATGATTAACGGACGTCCGATCCTGTCTTCACAAGCGTCCGACAGCATTCAACAACTTTTGTTTTTTCATTTGCACTTGATCTTTGAATCTGATTGGGTTGATAACTGAAAGTATATCTTGAAGTGATATTAGTATCATCCATTTGTTTCGTAAACATCAAAACATAGGAACTAAGATCAACATTCTTGTAATGATCGAAGACAATCTAAGAGGGAGTGAATTAGGTAATTAAAAAACTGGCCAAGTTGTGAGTAACTTTTTGTGTGCATGCTCTCTTTTTCTAAAAGACCACACAATGGAGCAATTGATGATCAAACACAAGTGCTTGTGAGTAGAAGAGATGAGCAATTTTTATATCAAGACAGTAAGTAAAAGAGACTGTATCAAACCAAGCACCAAACTCCTCTTGAATTTGACTGTCATTTTATAGAGGAAGTTTCTTCAACTTGATCAATTTACAACCAATATTTTGTGTACAAAGGAACGATCATTTTCTCTTTGCCCCAAGCCATACTTGGTCAAGTAAGGAAGTTTTACTATCACTTGGATAACTCTCACAAAGGTACACCATTGAAATAATTAAATCACACTAGAAAAGGTTATCGAAAATTACACAACTAAGAGTACAAACCTTATTTAAAGAGTATTTTTCACACTAAAATCACTATAGATCTCATGTAGTCTCAATGTGCAAAGTTATTTGAATATTCTGACCACGCTCTATTTATAGGAGATCAAGAAAGTGCTTTATTAATACTTCCAACGGATAGAAAGTAGCTGAAGAGTCAACTATCCGTTGGGAGTATCGGACGTCCGATACTCCTGTTTTTTGCGTCCGACAGCAGGCAGTGAGTTTGAGAAATTTTCTTCAATTCTATCGGACGTCCGGTATTGTCTTTGTAAGCGTCCGACAGCTTTCATCGAGTTTAAAGGATTCTATCGGACGTCCGGTACTTCCGTCCGATAGCAGACAAAGAGTTTGAAAGATTCTATCGGACGTCCGATGCTTGCGTCCAATCGAGGTCAGTGAGATAGGGGGAATGTCTTATTTCCTTCGGACGTCCGGTGATGGAGTTCTTCATGCGTCCGAAGTTGCGCAATGATTATCGGACGTCCGATCCTGTCTTCACAAGCGTCCGACAGCATTCAGCAACTTTTGTTTTTTTCAATTGCACTTGATCTTTGAATCTGATTGGGTTCATAACTGAAAGTATATCTTGAAGATATATTAGTATCATCCATTTGTTTCGTAAACATCAAAACCTAGGAACTAAGATCAACATTCTTGCAATGATCGAAGACAATCCAGGAGGGAGTGAATTAGGTAGTTAAAAAATTGGCCAATTTGTGAGTAACTTTTTGAGTGCATGCCCTCTTTTTCTAAAAGACCACACAATGGAGCAATTGATGAGAAAGTACAAGTGCTTGTGAGTAGAAGAGATGAGCAATTTATATATCAAGACAGTAAGTAAAAGAGACAGAGGATCAAACCAAGTACCAAACTCCTCTTGAGTTTGAATATCACTTTATAGAGCAAGTTTTTTCAAGTTGATCGACATACAACCAATATTTTGTGTACAAAGGAACGATCACTTCCTCTTTGCCCCAAGCCACACTTGGTCAAGCAAGGAAGTTTTACTTTCACTCGGATAACCCTCACAAAGGTACACTATTGAAATAAATGAATCACACTAGAAAAGGTTATCGAAAATTACACAACTAAATGTAGAAATCTTATTTGAGGAGTATTTTTCACACTAAAATCACTATAGATCTCATGTAGTCTCAATGTGCAAAGTTATTTGAAGATTCTGACCATGCTCTATTTATAGGAGATCAAGAAAGTGCTTCATTAATACTTCCAACGGATAAAAAGTAGCTGAAGAGTCAACTAGCCGTCGGGAATATCGGACGTCCGGTGCTCCTGTTTTTGGCGTCTGACAGCAGGCAGTGAGTTTGAGAAATTTTCTTCAATTCTATCGGACGTCCGGTATTGTCTTTGAGAGCGTCCGACAGCTTTCATCGAGTTGAAAGGATTCTATCGGACGTCCGGTACTTCATTCCGATACCAGACAAAGAGTTTGAAAGTTTCTATCGGACGTCCAATACTTGCATCCGATCGAGGTCAGTGAGATAGGGAAAATGTCTTATTTTCTTTGGACGTCCGGTGATGGAGTTCTTCATGCGTCCGAAATTGCGCAATGATTAACGGACGTCCGATCCTGTCTTCACAAGCGTCCGACAGCATTCAACAACTTTTGTTTTTTCATTTGCACTTGATCTTTGAATCTGATTGGGTTGATAACTGAAAGTATATCTTGAAGTGATATTAGTATCATCCATTTGTTTCGTAAACATCAAAACATAGGAACTAAGATCAACATTCTTGTAATGATCGAAGACAATCTAAGAGGGAGTGAATTAGGTAATTAAAAAACTGGCCAAGTTGTGAGTAACTTTTTGTGTGCATGCTCTCTTTTTCTAAAAGACCACACAATGGAGCAATTGATGATCAAACACAAGTGCTTGTGAGTAGAAGAGATGAGCAATTTTTATATCAAGACAGTAAGTAAAAGAGACTGTATCAAACCAAGCACCAAACTCCTCTTGAATTTGACTGTCATTTTATAGAGGAAGTTTCTTCAACTTGATCAATTTACAACCAATATTTTGTGTACAAAGGAACGATCATTTTCTCTTTGCCCCAAGCCATACTTGGTCAAGTAAGGAAGTTTTACTATCACTTGGATAACTCTCACAAAGGTACACCATTGAAATAATTAAATCACACTAGAAAAGGTTATCGAAAATTACACAACTAAGAGTACAAACCTTATTTAAAGAGTATTTTTCACACTAAAATCACTATAGATCTCATGTAGTCTCAATGTGCAAAGTTATTTGAATATTCTGACCACGCTCTATTTATAGGAGATCAAGAAAGTGCTTTATTAATACTTCCAACGGATAGAAAGTAGCTGAAGAGTCAACTATCCGTTGGGAGTATCGGACGTCCGATACTCCTGTTTTTTGCGTCCGACAGCAGGCAGTGAGTTTGAGAAATTTTCTTCAATTCTATCGGACGTCCGGTATTGTCTTTGTAAGCGTCCGACAGCTTTCATCGAGTTTAAAGGATTCTATCGGACGTCCGGTACTTCCGTCCGATAGCAGACAAAGAGTTTGAAAGATTCTATCGGACGTCCGATGCTTGCGTCCAATCGAGGTCAGTGAGATAGGGGGAATGTCTTATTTCCTTCGGACGTCCGGTGATGGAGTTCTTCATGCGTCCGAAGTTGCGCAATGATTATCGGACGTCCGATCCTGTCTTCACAAGCGTCCGACAGCATTCAGCAACTTTTGTTTTTTTCAATTGCACTTGATCTTTGAATCTGATTGGGTTCATAACTGAAAGTATATCTTGAAGATATATTAGTATCATCCATTTGTTTCGTAAACATCAAAACCTAGGAACTAAGATCAACATTCTTGCAATGATCGAAGACAATCCAGGAGGGAGTGAATTAGGTAGTTAAAAAATTGGCCAATTTGTGAGTAACTTTTTGAGTGCATGCCCTCTTTTTCTAAAAGACCACACAATGGAGCAATTGATGAGAAAGTACAAGTGCTTGTGAGTAGAAGAGATGAGCAATTTATATATCAAGACAGTAAGTAAAAGAGACAGAGGATCAAACCAAGTACCAAACTCCTCTTGAGTTTGAATATCACTTTATAGAGCAAGTTTTTTCAAGTTGATCGACATACAACCAATATTTTGTGTACAAAGGAACGATCACTTCCTCTTTGCCCCAAGCCACACTTGGTCAAGCAAGGAAGTTTTACTTTCACTCGGATAACCCTCACAAAGGTACACTATTGAAATAAATGAATCACACTAGAAAAGGTTATCGAAAATTACACAACTAAATGTACAAATCTTATTTGAGGAGTATTTTTCACACTAAAATCACTATAGATCTCATGTAGTCTCAATGTGCAAAGTTATTTGAAGATTCTGACCATGCTCTATTTATAGGAGATCAAGAAAGTGCTTCATTAATACTTCCAACGGATAAAAAGTAGCTGAAGAGTCAACTAGCCGTCGGGAATATCGGACGTCCGGTGCTCCTGTTTTTGGCGTCTGACAGCAGGCAGTGAGTTTGAGAAATTTTCTTCAATTCTATCGGACGTCCGGTATTGTCTTTGAGAGCGTCCGACAGCTTTCATCGAGTTGAAAGGATTCTATCGGACGTCCGGTACTTCATTCCGATACCAGACAAAGAGTTTGAAAGTTTCTATCGGACGTCCAATACTTGCATCCGATCGAGGTCAGTGAGATAGGGAAAATGTCTTATTTTCTTTGGACGTCCGGTGATGGAGTTCTTCATGCGTCCGAAATTGCGCAATGATTAACGGACGTCCGATCCTGTCTTCACAAGCGTCCGACAGCATTCAACAACTTTTGTTTTTTCATTTGCACTTGATCTTTGAATCTGATTGGGTTGATAACTGAAAGTATATCTTGAAGTGATATTAGTATCATCCATTTGTTTCGTAAACATCAAAACATAGGAACTAAGATCAACATTCTTGTAATGATCGAAGACAATCTAAGAGGGAGTGAATTAGGTAATTAAAAAACTGGCCAAGTTGTGAGTAACTTTTTGTGTGCATGCTCTCTTTTTCTAAAAGACCACACAATGGAGCAATTGATGATCAAACACAAGTGCTTGTGAGTAGAAGAGATGAGCAATTTTTATATCAAGACTGTAAGTAAAAGAGACTGTATCAAACCAAGCACCAAACTCCTCTTGAATTTGACTGTCATTTTATAGAGGAAGTTTCTTCAACTTGATCAATTTACAACCAATATTTTGTGTACAAAGGAACGATCATTTTCTCTTTGCCCCAAGCCATACTTGGTCAAGTAAGGAAGTTTTACTATCACTTGGATAACTCTCACAAAGGTACACCATTGAGTAAAAGAGACAGAGGATCAAACCAAGTACCAAACTCCTCTTGAGTTTGAATATCACTTTATAGAGCAAGTTTTTTCAAGTTGATCGACATACAACCAATATTTTGTGTACAAAGGAACGATCACTTCCTCTTTGCCCCAAGCCACACTTGGTCAAGCAAGGAAGTTTTACTTTCACTCGGATAACCCTCACAAAGGTACACTATTGAAATAAATGAATCACACTAGAAAAGGTTATCGAAAATTACACAACTAAATGTACAAATCTTATTTGAGGAGTATTTTTCACACTAAAATCACTATAGATCTCATGTAGTCTCAATGTGCAAAGTTATTTGAAGATTCTGAGCATGCTCTATTTATAGGAGATCAAGAAAGTGCTTCATTAATACTTCCAACGGATAAAAAGTAGCTGAAGAGTCAACTAGCCGTCGGGAATATCGGACGTCCGGTGCTCCTGTTTTTGGCGTCTGACAGCAGGCAGTGAGTTTGAGAAATTTTCTTCAATTCTATCGGACGTCCGGTATTGTCTTTGAGAGCGTCCGACAGCTTTCATCGAGTTGAAAGGATTCTATCGGACGTCCGGTACTTCATTCCGATACCAGACAAAGAGTTTGAAAGTTTCTATCGGACGTCCAATACTTGCATCCGATCGAGGTCAGTGAGATAGGGAAAATGTCTTATTTTCTTTGGACGTCCGGTGATGGAGTTCTTCATGCGTCCGAAATTGCGCAATGATTAACGGACGTCCGATCCTGTCTTCACAAGCGTCCGACAGCATTCAACAACTTTTGTTTTTTCATTTGCACTTGATCTTTGAATCTGATTGGGTTGATAACTGAAAGTATATCTTGAAGTGATATTAGTATCATCCATTTGTTTCGTAAACATCAAAACATAGGAACTAAGATCAACATTCTTGTAATGATCGAAGACAATCTAAGAGGGAGTGAATTAGGTAATTAAAAAACTGGCCAAGTTGTGAGTAACTTTTTGTGTGCATGCTCTCTTTTTCTAAAAGACCACACAATGGAGCAATTGATGATCAAACACAAGTGCTTGTGAGTAGAAGAGATGAGCAATTTTTATATCAAGACAGTAAGTAAAAGAGACTGTATCAAACCAAGCACCAAACTCCTCTTGAATTTGACTGTCATTTTATAGAGGAAGTTTCTTCAACTTGATCAATTTACAACCAATATTTTGTGTACAAAGGAACGATCATTTTCTCTTTGCCCCAAGCCATACTTGGTCAAGTAAGGAAGTTTTACTATCACTTGGATAACTCTCACAAAGGTACACCATTGAAATAATTAAATCACACTAGAAAAGGTTATCGAAAATTACACAACTAAGAGTACAAACCTTATTTAAAGAGTATTTTTCACACTAAAATCACTATAGATCTCATGTAGTCTCAATGTGCAAAGTTATTTGAATATTCTGACCACGCTCTATTTATAGGAGATCAAGAAAGTGCTTTATTAATACTTCCAACGGATAGAAAGTAGCTGAAGAGTCAACTATCCGTTGGGAGTATCGGACGTCCGATACTCCTGTTTTTTGCGTCCGACAGCAGGCAGTGAGTTTGAGAAATTTTCTTCAATTCTATCGGACGTCCGGTATTGTCTTTGTAAGCGTCCGACAGCTTTCATCGAGTTTAAAGGATTCTATCGGACGTCCGGTACTTCCGTCCGATAGCAGACAAAGAGTTTGAAAGATTCTATCGGACGTCCGATGCTTGCGTCCAATCGAGGTCAGTGAGATAGGGGGAATGTCTTATTTCCTTCGGACGTCCGGTGATGGAGTTCTTCATGCGTCCGAAGTTGCGCAATGATTATCGGACGTCCGATCCTGTCTTCACAAGCGTCCGACAGCATTCAGCAACTTTTGTTTTTTTCAATTGCACTTGATCTTTGAATCTGATTGGGTTCATAACTGAAAGTATATCTTGAAGATATATTAGTATCATCCATTTGTTTCGTAAACATCAAAACCTAGGAACTAAGATCAACATTCTTGCAATGATCGAAGACAATCCAAGAGGGAGTGAATTAGGTAGTTAAAAAATTGGCCAATTTGTGAGTAACTTTTTGAGTGCATGCCCTCTTTTTCTAAAAGACCACACAATGGAGCAATTGATGAGAAAGTACAAGTGCTTGTGAGTAGAAGAGATGAGCAATTTATATATCAAGACAGTAAGTAAAAGAGACAGAGGATCAAACCAAGTACCAAACTCCTCTTGAGTTTGAATATCACTTTATAGAGCAAGTTTTTTCAAGTTGATCGACATACAACCAATATTTTGTGTACAAAGGAACGATCACTTCCTCTTTGCCCCAAGCCACACTTGGTCAAGCAAGGAAGTTTTACTTTCACTCGGATAACCCTCACAAAGGTACACTATTGAAATAAATGAATCACACTAGAAAAGGTTATCGAAAATTACACAACTAAATGTAGAAATCTTATTTGAGGAGTATTTTTCACACTAAAATCACTATAGATCTCATGTAGTCTCAATGTGCAAAGTTATTTCAAGATTCTGACCATGCTCTATTTATAGGAGATCAAGAAAGTGCTTCATTAATACTTCCAACGGATAAAAAGTAGCTGAAGAGTCAACTAGCCGTCGGGAATATCGGACGTCCGGTGCTCCTGTTTTTGGCGTCTGACAGCAGGCAGTGAGTTTGAGAAATTTTCTTCAATTCTATCGGACGTCCGGTATTGTCTTTGAGAGCGTCCGACAGCTTTCATCGAGTTGAAAGGATTCTATCGGACGTCCGGTACTTCATTCCGATACCAGACAAAGAGTTTGAAAGTTTCTATCGGACGTCCAATACTTGCATCCGATCGAGGTCAGTGAGATAGGGAAAATGTCTTATTTTCTTCATTTGCACTTGATCTTTGAATCTGATTGGGTTGATAACTGAAAGTATATCTTGAAGTGATATTAGTATCATCCATTTGTTTCGTAAACATCAAAACATAGGAACTAAGATCAACATTCTTGTAATGATCGAAGACAATCTAAGAGGGAGTGAATTAGGTAATTAAAAAACTGGCCAAGTTGTGAGTAACTTTTTGTGTGCATGCTCTCTTTTTCTAAAAGACCACACAATGGAGCAATTGATGATCAAACACAAGTGCTTGTGAGTAGAAGAGATGAGCAATTTTTATATCAAGACTGTAAGTAAAAGAGACTGTATCAAACCAAGCACCAAACTCCTCTTGAATTTGACTGTCATTTTATAGAGGAAGTTTCTTCAACTTGATCAATTTACAACCAATATTTTGTGTACAAAGGAACGATCATTTTCTCTTTGCCCCAAGCCATACTTGGTCAAGTAAGGAAGTTTTACTATCACTTGGATAACTCTCACAAAGGTACACCATTGAAATAATTAAATCACACTAGAAAAGGTTATCGAAAATTACACAACTAAGAGTACAAACCTTATTTAAAGAGTATTTTTCACACTAAAATCACTATAGATCTCATGTAGTCTCAATGTGCAAAGTTATTTGAATATTCTGACCACGCTCTATTTATAGGAGATCAAGAAAGTGCTTTATTAATACTTCCAACGGATAGAAAGTAGCTGAAGAGTCAACTATCCGTTGGGAGTATCGGACGTCCGATACTCCTGTTTTTTGCGTCCGACAGCAGGCAGTGAGTTTGAGAAATTTTCTTCAATTCTATCGGACGTCCGGTATTGTCTTTGTAAGCGTCCGACAGCTTTCATCGAGTTTAAAGGATTCTATCGGACGTCCGGTACTTCCGTCCGATAGCAGACAAAGAGTTTGAAAGATTCTATCGGACGTCCGATGCTTGCGTCCAATCGAGGTCAGTGAGATAGGGGGAATGTCTTATTTCCTTCGGACGTCCGGTGATGGAGTTCTTCATGCGTCCGAAGTTGCGCAATGATTATCGGACGTCCGATCCTGTCTTCACAAGCGTCCGACAGCATTCAGCAACTTTTGTTTTTTTCAATTGCACTTGATCTTTGAATCTGATTGGGTTCATAACTGAAAGTATATCTTGAAGATATATTAGTATCATCCATTTGTTTCGTAAACATCAAAACCTAGGAACTAAGATCAACATTCTTGCAATGATCGAAGACAATCCAAGAGGGAGTGAATTAGGTAGTTAAAAAATTGGCCAATTTGTGAGTAACTTTTTGAGTGCATGCCCTCTTTTTCTAAAAGACCACACAATGGAGCAATTGATGAGAAAGTACAAGTGCTTGTGTGTAGAAGAGATGAGCAATTTATATATCAAGACAGTAAGTAAAAGAGACAGAGGATCAAACCAAGTACCAAACTCCTCTTGAGTTTGAATATCACTTTATAGAGCAAGTTTTTTCAAGTTGATCGACATACAACCAATATTTTGTGTACAAAGGAACGATCACTTCCTCTTTGCCCCAAGCCACACTTGGTCAAGCAAGGAAGTTTTACTTTCACTCGGATAACCCTCACAAAGGTACACTATTGAAATAAATGAATCACACTAGAAAAGGTTATCGAAAATTACACAACTAAATGTAGAAATCTTATTTGAGGAGTATTTTTCACACTAAAATCACTATAGATCTCATGTAGTCTCAATGTGCAAAGTTATTTGAAGATTCTGACCATGCTCTATTTATAGGAGATCAAGAAAGTGCTTCATTAATACTTCCAACGGATAAAAAGTAGCTGAAGAGTCAACTAGCCGTCGGGAATATCGGACGTCCGGTGCTCCTGTTTTTGGCGTCTGACAGCAGGCAGTGAGTTTGAGAAATTTTCTTCAATTCTATCGGACGTCCGGTATTGTCTTTGAGAGCGTCCGACAGCTTTCATCGAGTTGAAAGGATTCTATCGGACGTCCGGTACTTCATTCCGATACCAGACAAAGAGTTTGAAAGTTTCTATCGGACGTCCAATACTTGCATCCGATCGAGGTCAGTGAGATAGGGAAAATGTCTTATTTTCTTTGGACGTCCGGTGATGGAGTTCTTCATGCGTCCGAAATTGCGCAATGATTAACGGACGTCCGATCCTGTCTTCACAAGCGTCCGACAGCATTCAACAACTTTTGTTTTTTCATTTGCACTTGATCTTTGAATCTGATTGGGTTGATAACTGAAAGTATATCTTGAAGTGATATTAGTATCATCCATTTGTTTCGTAAACATCAAAACATAGGAACTAAGATCAACATTCTTGTAATGATCGAAGACAATCTAAGAGGGAGTGAATTAGGTAATTAAAAAACTGGCCAAGTTGTGAGTAACTTTTTGTGTGCATGCTCTCTTTTTCTAAAAGACCACACAATGGAGCAATTGATGATCAAACACAAGTGCTTGTGAGTAGAAGAGATGAGCAATTTTTATATCAAGACAGTAAGTAAAAGAGACTGTATCAAACCAAGCACCAAACTCCTCTTGAATTTGACTGTCATTTTATAGAGGAAGTTTCTTCAACTTGATCAATTTACAACCAATATTTTGTGTACAAAGGAACGATCATTTTCTCTTTGCCCCAAGCCATACTTGGTCAAGTAAGGAAGTTTTACTATCACTTGGATAACTCTCACAAAGGTACACCATTGAAATAATTAAATCACACTAGAAAAGGTTATCGAAAATTACACAACTAAGAGTACAAACCTTATTTAAAGAGTATTTTTCACACTAAAATCACTATAGATCTCATGTAGTCTCAATGTGCAAAGTTATTTGAATATTCTAACCACGCTCTATTTATAGGAGATCAAGAAAGTGCTTTATTAATACTTCCAACGGATAGAAAGTAGCTGAAGAGTCAACTATCCGTTGGGAGTATCGGACGTCCGATACTCCTGTTTTTTGCGTCCGACAGCAGGCAGTGAGTTTGAGAAATTTTCTTCAATTCTATCGGACGTCCGATATTGTCTTTGTAAGCGTCCGACAGCTTTCATCGAGTTTAAAGGATTCTATCGGACGTCCGGTACTTCCGTCCGATAGCAGACAAAGAGTTTGAAAGATTCTATCGGACGTCCGATGCTTGCGTCCAATCGAGGTCAGTGATATAGGGGGAATGTCTTATTTCCTTCGGACGTCCGGTGATGGAGTTCTTCATGCGTCCGAAGTTGCGCAATGATTATCGGACGTCCGATCCTGTCTTCACAAGCGTCCGACAGCATTCAGCAACTTTTGTTTTTTTCAATTGCACTTGATCTTTGAATCTGATTGGGTTCATAACTGAAAGTATATCTTGAAGATATATTAGTATCATCCATTTGTTTCGTAAACATCAAAACCTAGGAACTAAGATCAACATTCTTGCAATGATCGAAGACAATCCAAGAGGGAGTGAATTAGGTAGTTAAAAAATTGGCCAATTTGTGAGTAACTTTTTGAGTGCATGCCCTCTTTTTCTAAAAGACCACACAATGGAGCAATTGATGAGAAAGTACAAGTGCTTGTGAGTAGAAGAGATGAGCAATTTATATATCAAGACAGTAAGTAAAAGAGACAGAGGATCAAACCAAGTACCAAACTCCTCTTGAGTTTGAATATCACTTTATAGAGCAAGTTTTTTCAAGTTGATCGACATACAACCAATATTTTGTGTACAAAGGAACGATCACTTCCTCTTTGCCCCAAGCCACACTTGGTCAAGCAAGGAAGTTTTACTTTCACTCGGATAACCCTCACAAAGGTACACTATTGAAATAAATGAATCACACTAGAAAAGGTTATCGAAAATTACACAACTAAATGTACAAATCTTATTTGAGGAGTATTTTTCACACTAAAATCACTATAGATCTCATGTAGTCTCAATGTGCAAAGTTATTTGAAGATTCTGACCATGCTCTATTTATAGGAGATCAAGAAAGTGCTTCATTAATACTTCCAACGGATAAAAAGTAGCTGAAGAGTCAACTAGCCGTCGGGAATATCGGACGTCCGGTGCTCCTGTTTTTGGCGTCTGACAGCAGGCAGTGAGTTTGAGAAATTTTCTTCAATTCTATCGGACGTCCGGTATTGTCTTTGAGAGCGTCCGACAGCTTTCATCGAGTTGAAAGGATTCTATCGGACGTCCGGTACTTCATTCCGATACCAGACAAAGAGTTTGAAAGTTTCTATCGGACGTCCAATACTTGCATCCGATCGAGGTCAGTGAGATAGGGAAAATGTCTTATTTTCTTTGGACGTCCGGTGATGGAGTTCTTCATGCGTCCGAAATTGCGCAATGATTAACGGACGTCCGATCCTGTCTTCACAAGCGTCCGACAGCATTCAACAACTTTTGTTTTTTCATTTGCACTTGATCTTTGAATCTGATTGGGTTGATAACTGAAAGTATATCTTGAAGTGATATTAGTATCATCCATTTGTTTCGTAAACATCAAAACATAGGAACTAAGATCAACATTCTTGTAATGATCGAAGACAATCTAAGAGGGAGTGAATTAGGTAATTAAAAAACTGGCCAAGTTGTGAGTAACTTTTTGTGTGCATGCTCTCTTTTTCTAAAAGACCACACAATGGAGCAATTGATGATCAAACACAAGTGCTTGTGAGTAGAAGAGATGAGCAATTTTTATATCAAGACAGTAAGTAAAAGAGACTGTATCAAACCAAGCACCAAACTCCTCTTGAATTTGACTGTCATTTTATAGAGGAAGTTTCTTCAACTTGATCAATTTACAACCAATATTTTGTGTACAAAGGAACGATCATTTTCTCTTTGCCCCAAGCCATACTTGGTCAAGTAAGGAAGTTTTACTATCACTTGGATAACTCTCACAAAGGTACACCATTGAAATAATTAAATCACACTAGAAAAGGTTATCGAAAATTACACAACTAAGAGTACAAACCTTATTTAAAGAGTATTTTTCACACTAAAATCACTATAGATCTCATGTAGTCTCAATGTGCAAAGTTATTTGAATATTCTGACCACGCTCTATTTATAGGAGATCAAGAAAGTGCTTTATTAATACTTCCAACGGATAGAAAGTAGCTGAAGAGTCAACTATCCGTTGGGAGTATCGGACGTCCGATACTCCTGTTTTTTGCGTCCGACAGCAGGCAGTGAGTTTGAGAAATTTTCTTCAATTCTATCGGACGTCCGGTATTGTCTTTGTAAGCGTCCGACAGCTTTCATCGAGTTTAAAGGATTCTATCGGACGTCCGGTACTTCCGTCCGATAGCAGACAAAGAGTTTGAAAGATTCTATCGGACGTCCGATGCTTGCGTCCAATCGAGGTCAGTGAGATAGGGGGAATGTCTTATTTCCTTCGGACGTCCGGTGATGGAGTTCTTCATGCGTCCGAAGTTGCGCAATGATTATCGGACGTCCGATCCTGTCTTCACAAGCGTCCGACAGCATTCAGCAACTTTTGTTTTTTTCAATTGCACTTGATCTTTGAATCTGATTGGGTTCATAACTGAAAGTATATCTTGAAGATATATTAGTATCATCCATTTGTTTCGTAAACATCAAAACCTAGGAACTAAGATCAACATTCTTGCAATGATCGAAGACAATCCAAGAGGGAGTGAATTAGGTAGTTAAAAAATTGGCCAATTTGTGAGTAACTTTTTGAGTGCATGCCCTCTTTTTCTAAAAGACCACACAATGGAGCAATTGATGAGAAAGTACAAGTGCTTGTGAGTAGAAGAGATGAGCAATTTATATATCAAGACAGTAAGTAAAAGAGACAGAGGATCAAACCAAGTACCAAACTCCTCTTGAGTTTGAATATCACTTTATAGTGCAAGTTTTTTCAAGTTGATCGACATACAACCAATATTTTGTGTACAAAGGAACGATCACTTCCTCTTTGCCCCAAGCCACACTTGGTCAAGCAAGGAAGTTTTACTTTCACTCGGATAACCCTCACAAAGGTACACTATTGAAATAAATGAATCACACTAGAAAAGGTTATCGAAAATTACACAACTAAATGTAGAAATCTTATTTGAGGAGTATTTTTCACACTAAAATCACTATAGATCTCATGTAGTCTCAATGTGCAAAGTTATTTCAAGATTCTGACCATGCTCTATTTATAGGAGATCAAGAAAGTGCTTCATTAATACTTCCAACGGATAAAAAGTAGCTGAAGAGTCAACTAGCCGTCGGGAATATCGGACGTCCGGTGCTCCTGTTTTTGGCGTCTGACAGCAGGCAGTGAGTTTGAGAAATTTTCTTCAATTCTATCGGACGTCCGGTATTATCTTTGAGAGCGTCCGACAGCTTTCATCGAGTTGAAAGGATTCTATCGGACGTCCGGTACTTCATTCCGATACCAGACAAAGAGTTTGAAAGTTTCTATCGGACGTCCAATACTTGCATCCGATCGAGGTCAGTGAGATAGGGAAAATGTCTTATTTTCTTTGGACGTCCGGTGATGGAGTTCTTCATGCGTCCGAAATTGCGCAATGATTAACGGACGTCCGATCCTGTCTTCACAAGCGTCCGACAGCATTCAACAACTTTTGTTTTTTCATTTGCACTTGATCTTTGAATCTGATTGGGTTGATAACTGAAAGTATATCTTGAAGTGATATTAGTATCATCCATTTGTTTCGTAAACATCAAAACATAGGAACTAAGATCAACATTCTTGTAATGATCGAAGACAATCTAAGAGGGAGTGAATTAGGTAATTAAAAAACTGGCCAAGTTGTGAGTAACTTTTTGTGTGCATGCTCTCTTTTTCTAAAAGACCACACAATGGAGCAATTGATGATCAAACACAAGTGCTTGTGAGTAGAAGAGATGAGCAATTTTTATATCAAGACAGTAAGTAAAAGAGACTGTATCAAACCAAGCACCAAACTCCTCTTGAATTTGACTGTCATTTTATAGAGGAAGTTTCTTCAACTTGATCAATTTACAACCAATATTTTGTGTACAAAGGAACGATCATTTTCTCTTTGCCCCAAGCCATACTTGGTCAAGTAAGGAAGTTTTACTATCACTTGGATAACTCTCACAAAGGTACACCATTGAAATAATTAAATCACACTAGAAAAGGTTATCGAAAATTACACAACTAAGAGTACAAACCTTATTTAAAGAGTATTTTTCACACTAAAATCACTATAGATCTCATGTAGTCTCAATGTGCAAAGTTATTTGAATATTCTGACCACGCTCTATTTATAGGAGATCAAGAAAGTGCTTTATTAATACTTCCAACGGATAGAAAGTAGCTGAAGAGTCAACTATCCGTTGGGAGTATCGGACGTCCGATACTCCTGTTTTTTGCGTCCGACAGCAGGCAGTGAGTTTGAGAAATTTTCTTCAATTCTATCGGACGTCCGGTATTGTCTTTGTAAGCGTCCGACAGCTTTCATCGAGTTTAAAGGATTCTATCGGACGTCCGGTACTTCCGTCCGATAGCAGACAAAGAGTTTGAAAGATTCTATCGGACGTCCGATGCTTGCGTCCAATCGAGGTCAGTGATATAGGGGGAATGTCTTATTTCCTTCGGACGTCCGGTGATGGAGTTCTTCATGCGTCCGAAGTTGCGCAATGATTATCGGACGTCCGATCCTGTCTTCACAAGCGTCCGACAGCATTCAGCAACTTTTGTTTTTTTCAATTGCACTTGATCTTTGAATCTGATTGGGTTCATAACTGAAAGTATATCTTGAAGATATATTAGTATCATCCATTTGTTTCGTAAACATCAAAACCTAGGAACTAAGATCAACATTCTTGCAATGATCGAAGACAATCCAAGAGGGAGTGAATTAGGTAGTTAAAAAATTGGCCAATTTGTGAGTAACTTTTTGAGTGCATGCCCTCTTTTTCTAAAAGACCACACAATGGAGCAATTGATGAGAAAGTACAAGTGCTTGTGAGTAGAAGAGATGAGCAATTTATATATCAAGACAGTAAGTAAAAGAGACAGAGGATCAAACCAAGTACCAAACTCCTCTTGAGTTTGAATATCACTTTATAGAGCAAGTTTTTTCAAGTTGATCGACATACAACCAATATTTTGTGTACAAAGGAACGATCACTTCCTCTTTGCCCCAAGCCACACTTGGTCAAGCAAGGAAGTTTTACTTTCACTCGGATAACCCTCACAAAGGTACACTATTGAAATAAATGAATCACACTAGAAAAGGTTATCGAAAATTACACAACTAAATGTACAAATCTTATTTGAGGAGTATTTTTCACACTAAAATCACTATAGATCTCATGTAGTCTCAATGTGCAAAGTTATTTGAAGATTCTGACCATGCTCTATTTATAGGAGATCAAGAAAGTGCTTCATTAATACTTCCAACGGATAAAAAGTAGCTGAAGAGTCAACTAGCCGTCGGGAATATCGGACGTCCGGTGCTCCTGTTTTTGGCGTCTGACAGCAGGCAGTGAGTTTGAGAAATTTTCTTCAATTCTATCGGACGTCCGGTATTGTCTTTGAGAGCGTCCGACAGCTTTCATCGAGTTGAAAGGATTCTATCGGACGTCCGGTACTTCATTCCGATACCAGACAAAGAGTTTGAAAGTTTCTATCGGACGTCCAATACTTGCATCCGATCGAGGTCAGTGAGATAGGGAAAATGTCTTATTTTCTTTGGACGTCCGGTGATGGAGTTCTTCATGCGTCCGAAATTGCGCAATGATTAACGGACGTCCGATCCTGTCTTCACAAGCGTCCGACAGCATTCAACAACTTTTGTTTTTTCATTTGCACTTGATCTTTGAATCTGATTGGGTTGATAACTGAAAGTATATCTTGAAGTGATATTAGTATCATCCATTTGTTTCGTAAACATCAAAACATAGGAACTAAGATCAACATTCTTGTAATGATCGAAGACAATCTAAGAGGGAGTGAATTAGGTAATTAAAAAACTGGCCAAGTTGTGAGTAACTTTTTGTGTGCATGCTCTCTTTTTCTAAAAGACCACACAATGGAGCAATTGATGATCAAACACAAGTGCTTGTGAGTAGAAGAGATGAGCAATTTTTATATCAAGACAGTAAGTAAAAGAGACTGTATCAAACCAAGCACCAAACTCCTCTTGAATTTGACTGTCATTTTATAGAGGAAGTTTCTTCAACTTGATCAATTTACAACCAATATTTTGTGTACAAAGGAACGATCATTTTCTCTTTGCCCCAAGCCATACTTGGTCAAGTAAGGAAGTTTTACTATCACTTGGAAAACTCTCACAAAGGTACACCATTGAAATAATTAAATCACACTAGAAAAGGTTATCGAAAATTACACAACTAAGAGTACAAACCTTATTTAAAGAGTATTTTTCACACTAAAATCACTATAGATCTCATGTAGTCTCAATGTGCAAAGTTATTTGAATATTCTGACCACGCTCTATTTATAGGAGATCAAGAAAGTGCTTTATTAATACTTCCAACGGATAGAAAGTAGCTGAAGAGTCAACTATCCGTTGGGAGTATCGGACGTCCGATACTCCTGTTTTTTGCGTCCGACAGCAGGCAGTGAGTTTGAGAAATTTTCTTCAATTCTATCGGACGTCCGGTATTGTCTTTGTAAGCGTCCGACAGCTTTCATCGAGTTTAAAGGATTCTATCGGACGTCCGGTACTTCCGTCCGATAGCAGACAAAGAGTTTGAAAGATTCTATCGGACGTCCGATGCTTGCGTCCAATCGAGGTCAGTGAGATAGGGGGAATGTCTTATTTCCTTCGGACGTCCGGTGATGGAGTTCTTCATGCGTCCGAAGTTGCGCAATGATTATCGGACGTCCGATCCTGTCTTCACAAGCGTCCGACAGCATTCAGCAACTTTTGTTTTTTTCAATTGCACTTGATCTTTGAATCTGATTGGGTTCATAACTGAAAGTATATCTTGAAGATATATTAGTATCATCCATTTGTTTCGTAAACATCAAAACCTAGGAACTAAGATCAACATTCTTGCAATGATCGAAGACAATCCAAGAGGGAGTGAATTAGGTAGTTAAAAAATTGGCCAATTTGTGAGTAACTTTTTGAGTGCATGCCCTCTTTTTCTAAAAGACCACACAATGGAGCAATTGATGAGAAAGTACAAGTGCTTGTGAGTAGAAGAGATGAGCAATTTATATATCAAGACAGTAAGTAAAAGAGACAGAGGATCAAACCAAGTACCAAACTCCTCTTGAGTTTGAATATCACTTTATAGAGCAAGTTTTTTCAAGTTGATCGACATACAACCAATATTTTGTGTACAAAGGAACGATCACTTCCTCTTTGCCCCAAGCCACACTTGGTCAAGCAAGGAAGTTTTACTTTCACTCGGATAACCCTCACAAAGGTACACTATTGAAATAAATGAATCACACTAGAAAAGGTTATCGAAAATTACACAACTAAATGTAGAAATCTTATTTGAGGAGTATTTTTCACACTAAAATCACTATAGATCTCATGTAGTCTCAATGTGCAAAGTTATTTCAAGATTCTGACCATGCTCTATTTATAGGAGATCAAAAAAGTGCTTCATTAATACTTCCAACGGATAAAAAGTAGCTGAAGAGTCAACTAGCCGTCGGGAATATCGGACGTCCGGTGCTCCTGTTTTTGGCGTCTGACAGCAGGCAGTGAGTTTGAGAAATTTTCTTCAATTCTATCGGACGTCCGGTATTGTCTTTGAGAGCGTCCGACAGCTTTCATCGAGTTGAAAGGATTCTATCGGACGTCCGGTACTTCATTCCGATACCAGACAAAGAGTTTGAAAGTTTCTATCGGACGTCCAATACTTGCATCCGATCGAGGTCAGTGAGATAGGGAAAATGTCTTATTTTCTTTGGACGTCCGGTGATGGAGTTCTTCATGCGTCCGAAATTGCGCAATGATTAACGGACGTCCGATCCTGTCTTCACAAGCGTCCGACAGCATTCAACAACTTTTGTTTTTTCATTTGCACTTGATCTTTGAATCTGATTGGGTTGATAACTGAAAGTATATCTTGAAGTGATATTAGTATCATCCATTTGTTTCGTAAACATCAAAACATAGGAACTAAGATCAACATTCTTGTAATGATCGAAGACAATCTAAGAGGGAGTGAATTAGGTAATTAAAAAACTGGCCAAGTTGTGAGTAACTTTTTGTGTGCATGCTCTCTTTTTCTAAAAGACCACACAATGGAGCAATTGATGAGAAAACACAAGTGCTTGTGAGTAGAAGAGATGAGCAATTTTTATATCAAGACAGTAAGTAAAAGAGACTGTATCAAACCAAGCACCAAACTCCTCTTGAATTTGACTGTCATTTTATAGAGGAAGTTTCTTCAACTTGATCAATTTACAACCAATATTTTGTGTACAAAGGAACGATCATTTTCTCTTTGCCCCAAGCCATACTTGGTCAAGTAAGGAAGTTTTACTATCACTTGGATAACTCTCACAAAGGTACACCATTGAAATAATTAAATCACACTAGAAAAGGTTATCGAAAATTACACAACTAAGAGTACAAACCTTATTTAAAGAGTATTTTTCACACTAAAATCACTATAGATCTCATGTAGTCTCAATGTGCAAAGTTATTTGAATATTCTGACCACGCTCTATTTATAGGAGATCAAGAAAGTGCTTTATTAATACTTCCAACTGATAGAAAGTAGCTGAAGAGTCAACTATCCGTTGGGAGTATCGGACGTCCGGTACTCCTGTTTTTTGCGTCCGACAGCAGGCAGTGAGTTTGAGAAATTTTCTTCAATTCTATCGGACGTCCGGTATTGTCTTTGTAAGCGTCCGACAGCTTTCATCGAGTTTAAAGGATTCTATCGGACGTCCGGTACTTTCGTCCGATAGTAGACAAAGAGTTTGAAAGATTGTATCGGACGTCCGATGCTTGCGTCCAATCGAGGTGTGACGACCCCACTTCTCCCAAGGGCGAACCCAAGGGTATCGGCGGGCCGCCTGCCTAGCTCGCGCCAGGACTCAAAACTTAAAGCAATAAAACGAGATAGATCACAAGAGCACTATACACAATATATACAATCCCAAAAAAAACTTCAGGAGTCTCGAGTCAAACCACTCTAATACACTATAACCACCACCAGCAGAAGATAGACCCTAAGAAGGGTTCTTATATAAACCACCAAAACAAAAACAAACATCCTAACTGTTCAACTATTACAAGCCAATCTAACTATACTAGTATACGAGCCAAAAGTCCCCGCGTCGGCCCCTGCTAAGGAAAACAAAAGGAAAGGGGTAAGCTATATGCTTAGTAAGTAAACAGGGGCGAAAGCATAAATTCACATAGCAACAATTACACAATAAGAGTAAAGCAAAAGCAGAAAAGTAACATCACATAATAAGGATACGGGTGGCTCCAAAGCCAATTCATGTGCCATGTATGATCTCCTGCCGACACTCCGTCGACCGCAAAAATAGTCCGTAGAACTTCACTTGTACACCCACCGACACCTTATCACCCTCACTGGCCAGTCACCTCACAAACTTGCCCGGGCGAACGAAATCACAAACTTGAGCTTGAGTCACAAGCTCGGGTCACAAACTTGGTCACCTTCTCGGTGAACCGGATTCACAAAATTGGTTCATAACATGAACCCACAAACTTGGTCACCTTCTCGGTGAACCGGATTCACAAAATTGGTTCATAACATGAACCTACAAACTTGGTGACCTCAGACTAAGTTGGACTGCCTTCGACCAAGCCCTAACCGGCTCGAATAGTCCAACCAGGTCAAGAGTTCGCCCCAAACTCACAAATTTCACAAAATTATTCAAAATCACAAACTTTGCAAACTTCACAAACTTTATTCGAAAGTCGCCCCGAGCCACAAGCTCAAGGGTTTTGGTTCCAAAAGGTTCATATACATATGCCAAGTACAATTATACATTCAAATTAGGGTTTAGGTCGAGTGCGATAAAGTACACCCTCGCCTAAGTGCCCTTTTCACATATCTCAAACACATAGCAAAGAAAACACACCAAACCGGCCTGAATACTTACTCAAAATACCAAAAGCAGTACAAGAACAAAATCGCTTCGCGCGTTTTCGCTAGTAGTGGGCCCCACCGGCTCCGCCTATCTCACCACGGTCTGAAATAGAAGATTTTATCACATAATATCACAAATGACTACTAACATATCCAAAACAAGCAAAATGGCAAAATGACACGCGCGCACGTAAATATGACGGACGGAAACGGCAGATTTGACACTCGTTTCTAGTTTACTCATAAGTTGAGCTACGAATATCGGATTAAGGCATATGAGACGCCATATCGAAGCTTAAAGGATGAACAACAACTGTTATGAAGACATCCAGAACTGAAACTGGAGGCTTTAGTCCCAAATGAACCAAACACAATCACTTACGAAATCTGGCAAATGCACAAATGGTCAGTTTTGAGTGCAAACTGTTTTCTATGCTACACATGGTCAAAAGAGCTGAAAATTGGCAGTTAGATAGTTCATTCCAAATGGAACAACTTTCATGAAGGTCGGCAACCCAAATTCGGAACGGAAATTGGTCATCAGGACTAAAACAGATTTCTGGTCATTTTCACGGGCAGGCCTTGTTTGCTCGGCTATATCTCAGGTTTTATAAATCCGATTCATGAAATTCTAAGGGCGTTAGAAAGCTCTGATATAGGGCTATAAGTTTGGTGTTTTGGTCGCAAGCCCAAACAGCTTGTAACTCAGTCAAATGTGAAGCCAAAGTTCCAGCCATAAACTTTCCAAAAAACGTACCAGAATCACAAACCGTATTTGACCTCAATATGCGGTAATGGCACCAAATTTACTACGGTTATCGGATGGGGGTGTAAGACCCACCGTTTCGAAGCTATGAAACAGGGCTACAACAATGTAGAAGGCCACTCAGTCCAAATCCTAGCACAACTAGGTCAAATATGCAAAATACGAAACCAGAATTACCAAAACAGGTTTGCAAAACACACAAAACTGTAATACGTCAATCTCAGCCTACACAGGTCCAAATGCCGAAATTCCAAAAGCATAAGTTAGCTAAGACATCCAGCTAAATTTCCTCAGAAGATACCAACTTCAAAATCCAAACCAATTCCAGTGAAAACAAACGATTACTATTGCAGTTCGGACATTCTGTTCACCAAAAACAGCAACAGTAAAAACGGCATAACTCACTCTATACTACTCCAAATTCCCTGAAATTTTGCAGGCACTTCCACCTCATCAATACCTACAACTTTCATGTTTTGAGACAAGGCCAATTCGGCCTCTAGCTATGACCTAAAATTTCGGACAGAATAGGGGTTCAAGAACCCTAACTTTTCACATTTCATTCCAATTCCAAAATTGGTTGCATTTAACAACAATCCACACCTACTAGAGCCAAAGCCCCTTATTACCAACCATCATACTAGTCCAAAACATCAAAATCATATGAAACCAGAAAATTCATCATAAAATGGAAAACTTCACCAAAACTCTTCAAATCAAGAAATAAATCACATTTTCCAACACTCAAGCCACTTCTAAGCATAATATAACCATCATTAGGTGTAGGGGAAAGGTTGAAGCATCACTCACCTAATAACAAGAGAGAGGAAGATGATGGACACCTTAGCTCTTCCAAAAAGCTTCACCAAATCAACCACTAACACCAACTAGAAAGATTTTATGGAGTAGAAACTAATCTAGGCAATTGTTTTTGGAAGCATGAACCAAATGGAAGCTAAAATGGTGAAGTATTTCTTTCTTCTTAGCCCAAGGGAGAGCCGGCCATGGAGGGAAAAGAAAATGGTGAATTTTGGTGATTTTTGAAGATATTTAACAACTTGGTCAAAAGTCAAAAAAATGAAATAGTAATTCATAAGTCTTCTCCAATGAAATGGTGACACTTGTCACCACCATTAATGCATTCCTATCCTTTCTTTTCTCTCTCACATCAATCATTTCACACACTCTACTTATCTCTTAACACCCGATAAATTTTACACAGTATCCGAAACTTAACCTTATTGGCCGAATTTTTCCGAACTTTTCGCACTAGTGGGTCCCACGTCCGATATACGTTCTTAATTCCTCAAAAACTAACTAATACTAGAAAAATCATTTAAAAACTCTATTTACTCAAATAAAATTATCTGGGGAATTTTCTAATAAAGAAAATGTAGAAAAACGGGTTTTCAATCTTAACCGGAACTTAGGGTTTAAATCTTAATTCCTACTTAGGGTTTTCGAAATACACCCAAAACCAAACGTTACCGCCAAATTAATGAATATATCAACGTAGTACGAACTGGGGCCTCACACGAGGTCAGTGAGATAGGGGGAATGTCTTATTTCCTTCGGACGTCCGGTGATGGAGTTCTTCATGCGTCCGAAGTTGCGCAATGATTATCGGACGTCCGATCCTGTCTTCACAAGCGTCCGACAGTATTCAGCAACTTTTGCTTTTTTCAATTGCACTTGATCTTTGAATCTGATTGGGTTCATAACTGAAAGTATATCTTGAAGATATATTAGTATCATCCATTTGTTTCGTAAACATCAAAACCTAGGAACTAAGATCAACATTCTTGTAATGATCGAAGACAATCCAAGAGGGAGTGAATTAGGTAGTTAAAAAATTGGCCAATTTGTGAGTAACTTTTTGTGTGCATGCCCTCTTTTTCTAAAAGACCACACAATGGAGCAATTGATGAGAAAGTACAAGTGCTTGTGAGTAGAAGAGATGAGCAATTTATATATCAAGACAGTAAGTAAAAGAGACAGAGGATCAAACCAAGTACCAAACTCCTCTTGAGTTTGAATATCACTTTATAGAGCAAGTTTTTTCAAGTTGATCGACATACAACCAATATTTTGTGTACAAAGGAACGATCACTTCCTCTTTGCCCCAAGCCACACTTGGTCAAGCAAGGAAGTTTTACTTTCACTCGGATAACCCTCACAAAGGTACACTATTGAAATAATTGAATCACACTAGAAAAGGTTATCGAAAATTACACAACTAAATGTACAAATCTTATTTGAAGAGTATTTTTCACACTAAAATCACTATAGATCTTATGTAGTCTCAATGTGCAAAGTTATTTTAATATTCTGACCATGCTCTATTTATAGGAGATCAAGAAAGTGCTTCATTAATACTTCCAACGGATAAAAAGTAGCTGAAGAGTCAACTAGCCGTTGGGAATATCGGACGTCCGGTGCTCCTGTTTTTGGCGTCTGACAGCAGGCAGTGAGTTTGAGAAATTTTCTTCAATTCTATCGGACGTCCGGTATTGTCTTTGTGAGCGTCCGACAGCTTTCATCGAGTTGAAAGGATTCTATCGGACGTCCGGTACTTCATTCCGATACCAGACAAAGAGTTTGAAAGTTTCTATCGGACGTCCAATACTTGCATCCGATCGAGGTCAGTGAGATAGGGAAAATGTCTTATTTCCTTTGGACGTCCGGTGATGGAGTTCTTCATGCGTCCGAAATTGCGCAATGATTATCGGACGTCCGATCCTGTCTTCACAAGCGTCCGATAGCATTCAACAACTTTTGTTTTTTCAATTGCACTTGATCTTTGAATCTGATTGGGTTGATAACTGAAAGTATATCTTGAAGTGATATTAGTATCATCCATTTGTTTCGTAAACATCAAAACATAGGAACTAAGATCAACATTCTTGTAATGATCGAAGACAATCTAAGAGGGAGTGAATTAGGTAATTAAAAAACTGGCCAAGTTGTGAGTAACTTTTTGTGTGCATGCTCTCTTTTTCTAAAAGACCACACAATGGAGCAATTGATGAGAAAACACAAGTGCTTGTGAGTAGAAGAGATGAGCAATTTTTATATCAAGACAGTAAGTAAAAGAGACAGAGGATCAAACCAAGTACCAAACTCCTCTTGAGTTTGAATATCACTTTATAGAGCAAGTTTTTTCAAGTTGATCGACATACAACCAATATTTTGTGTACAAAGGAACAATCACTTCCTCTTTGCCCCAAGCCACACTTGGTCAAGCAAGGAAGTTTTACTTTCACTCGGATAACCCTCACAAAGGTACACTATTGAAATAATTGAATCACACTAGAAAAGGTTATCGAAAATTACACAACTAAATGTACAAATCTTATTTGAAGAGTATTTTTCACACTAAAATCACTATAGATCTTATGTAGTCTCAATGTGCAAAGTTATTTTAATATTCTGACCATGCTCTATTTATAGGAGATCAAGAAAGTGCTTCATTAATACTTCCAACGGATAAAAAGTAGCTGAAGAGTCAACTAGCCGTTGGGAATATCGGACATCCGGTGCTCCTGTTTTTGGCGTCTGACAGCAGGCAGTGAGTTTGAGAAATTTTCTTCAATTCTATCGGACGTCCGGTATTGTCTTTGTGAGCGTCCGACAGCTTTCATCGAGTTGAAAAGATTCTATCGGACGTCCGGTACTTCATTCCGATACCAGACAAAGAGTTTGAAAGTTTCTATCGGACGTCCAATACTTGCATCCGATCGAGATCAGTGAGATAGGGAAAATGTCTTCTTTTCTTTGGACGTCCGGTGATGGAGTTCTTCATGCGTCCGAAATTGCGCAATGATTATCGGACGTCCGATCCTGTCTTCAGAAGCGTCCGACAGCATTCAACAACTTTTGTTTTTTCATTTGCACTTGATCTTTGAATCTGATTGGGTTGATAACTGAAAGTATATCTTGAAGTGATATTAGTATCATCCATTTGTTTCGTAAACATCAAAACATAGGAACTAAGATCAACATTCTTGTAATGATCGAAGACAATCTAAGAGGGAGTGAATTAGGTAAATAAAAAACTGGCCAAGTTGTGAGTAACTTTTTGTGTGCATGCTCTCTTTTTCTAAAAGACCACACAATGGACAATTGATGAGAAAACACAAGTGCTTGTGAGTAGAAGAGATGAGCAATTTTTATATCAAGACAGTAAGTAAAAGAGACTGTATCAAACCAAGCACCAAACTCCTCTTGAGTTTGAATATCACTTTATAGAGCAAGTTTTTTCAAGTTGATCGACATACAACCAATATTTTGTGTACAAAGGAACGATCACTTCCTCTTTGCCCCAAGCCACACTTGGTCAAGCAAGGAAGTTTTACTTTCACTCTGATAACCCTCACAAAGGTACACTATTGAAATAATTGAATCACACTAGAAAAGGTTATCGAAAATTACACAACTAAATGTACAAATCTTATTTGAAGAGTATTTTTCACACTAAAATCACTATAGATCTTATGTAGTCACAATGTGCAAAGTTATTTTAATATTCTGACCATGCTCTATTTATAGGAGATCAAGAAAGTGCTTCATTAATACTTCAAACGGATAAAAAGTAGCTGAAGAGTCAACTAGCCGTTGGGAATATCTGACGTGCAGTGCTCCTGTTTTCGGCGTCTGACAGCAGGCAGTGAGTTTGAGAAATTTTCTTCAATTCTATCGGACGTCCGGTATTGTCTTTGTGAGCGTCCGACAGCTTTCATCAAGTTGAAAGGATTCTATCGGACGTCCGGTACTTCATTCCGATACCAGACAAAGAGTTTGAAAGTTTCTATCGGACGTCCAATACTTGCATCCGATCGAGGTCAGTGAGATAGGGAAAATGTCTTATTTCCTTTGGACGTCCGGTGATGGAGTTCTTCATGCGTCCGAAATTGCGCAATGATTATCGGACGTCCGATCCTGTCTTCACAAGCGTCCGACAGCATTCAACAACTTTTGTTTTTTCAATTGCACTTGATCTTTGAATCTGATTGGGTTGATAACTGAAAGTATATCTTGAAGTGATATTAGTATCATCCATTTGTTTCGTAAACATCAAAACATAGGAACTAAGATCAACATTCTTGTAATGATCGAAGACAATCTAAGAGGGAGTGAATTAGGTAATTAAAAAACTGGCCAAGTTGTGAGTAACTTTTTGTGTGCATGCTCTCTTTTTCTAAAAGACCACACAATGGAGCAATTGATGAGAAAACACAAGTGCTTGTGAGTAGAAGAGATGAGCAATTTTTATATCAAGACAGTAAGTAAAAGAGACAGAGGATCAAACCAAGTACCAAACTCCTCTTGAGTTTGAATATCACTTTATAGAGCAAGTTTTTTCAAGTTGATCGACATACAACCAATATTTTGTGTACAAAGGAACGATCACTTCCTCTTTGCCCCAAGCCACACTTGGTCAAGCAAGGAAGTTTTACTTTCACTCGGATAACCCTCACAAAGGTACACTATTGAAATAATTGAATCACACTAGAAAAGGTTATCGAAAATTACACAACTAAATGTACAAATCTTATTTGAAGAGTATTTTTCACACTAAAATCACTATAGATCTTATGTAGTCTCAATGTGCAAAGTTATTTTAATATTCTGACCATGCTCTATTTATAGGAGATCAAGAAAGTGCTTCATTAATACTTCCAACGGATAAAAAGTAGCTGAAGAGTCAACTAGCCGTTCGGAATATCGGACATCCGGTGCTCCTGTTTTTGGCGTCTGACAGCAGGCAGTGAGTTTGAGAAATTTTCTTCAATTCTATCGGACGTCCGGTATTGTCTTTGTGAGCGTCCGACAGCTTTCATCGAGTTGAAAGGATTCTATCGGACGTCCGGTACTTCATTCTTATACCAGACAAAGAGTTTGAAAGTTTCTATCGGACGTCCAATACTTGCATCCGATCGAGGTCAGTGAGATAGGAAAAATGTCTTATTTCCTTTGGACGTCCGGTGATGGAGTTCTTCATGCGTCCGAAATTGCGCAATGATTATCGGACGTCCGATCCTGTCTTCACAAGCGTCCGACAGCATTCAACAACTTTTGTTTTTTCAATTGCACTTGATCTTTGAATCTGATTGGGTTGATAACTGAAAGTATATCTTGAAGTGATATTAGTATCATCCATTTGTTTCGTAAACATCAAAACATAGGAACTAACATCAACATTCTTGTAATGATCGAAGACAATCTAAGAGGGAGTGAATTAGGTAATTAAAAAACTGGCCAAGTTGTGAGTAACTTTTTGTGTGCATGCTCTCTTTTTCTAAAAGACCACACAATGGAGCAATTGATGAGAAAACACAAGTGCTTGTGAGTAGAAGAGATGAGCAATTTTTATATCAAGACAGTAAGTAAAAGAGACAGAGGATCAAACCAAGTACCAAACTCCTCTTGAGTTTGAATATCACTTTATAGAGCAAGTTTTTTCAAGTTGATCGACATACAACCAATATTTTGTGTACAAAGGAACAATCACTTCCTCTTTGCCCCAAGCCACACTTGGTCAAGCAAGGAAGTTTTACTTTCACTCGGATAACCCTCACAAAGGTACACTATTGAAATAATTGAATCACACTAGAAAAGGTTATCGAAAATTACACAACTAAATGTACAAATCTTATTTGAAGAGTATTTTTCACACTAAAATCACTATAGATCTTATGTAGTCTCAATGTGCAAAGTTATTTTAATATTCTGACCATGGTCTTTTTATAGGAGATCAAGAAAGTGCTTCATTAATATTTCCAACGGATAAAAAGTAGCTGAAGAGTCAACTAGCCGTTGGGAATATCGGACGTCCGGTGCTCCTATTTTTGGCGTCTGACAGCAGGCAGTGAGTTTGAGAAATTTTCTTCAATTCTATCGGACGTCCGGTATTGTCTTTGTGAGCGTCCGACAGCTTTCATCAAGTTGAAAGGATTCTATCGGACGTCCGGTACTTCATTCCGATACCAGACAAAGAGTTTGAAAGTTTCTATCGGACGTCCAATACTTGCATCCGATCGAGGTCAGTGAGATAGGGAAAATGTCTTATTTTCTTTGGACGTCCGGTGATGGAGTTCTTCATGCGTCCGAAATTGCGCAATGATTATCGGACGTCCGATCCTGTCTTCACAAGCGTCCGACAGCATTCAACAACTTTTATTTTTTCATTTGCACTTGATCTTTGAATCTGATTGGGTTGATAACTGAAAGTATATCTTGAAGTGATATTAGTATCATCCATTTGTTTCGTAAACATCAAAACATAGGAACTAAGATCAACATTCTTGTAATGATCGAAGACAATCTAAGAGGGAGTGAATTAGGTAATTAAAAAACTGGCCAAGTTGTGAGTAACTTTTTGTGTGCATGCTCTCTTTTTCTAAAAGACCACACAATGGACAATTGATGAGAAAACACAAGTGCTTGTGAGTAGAAGAGATGAGCAATTTTTATATCAAGACAGTAAGTAAAAGAGACAGTATCAAACCAAGCACCAAACTCCTCTTGAATTTGACTGTCATTTTATAGAGGAAGTTTCTTCAACTTGATCAATTTACAACCAATATTTTGTGTACAAAGGAACGATCATTTTCTCTTTGCCCCAAGCCATACTTGGTCAAGTAAAGAAGTTTTACTATCACTTGGATAACTCTCACAAAGGTACACCATTGAAATAATTAAATCACACTAGAAAAGGTTATCGAAAATTACACAACTAAGAGTACAAACCTTATTTAAAGAGTATTTTTCACACTAAAATCACTATAGATCTCATGTAGTCTCAATGTGCAAAGTTATTTGAATATTCTGAACACGCTCTATTTATAGGAGATCAAGAAAGTGCTTTATTAATACTTCCAACGGATAGAAAGTAGCTGAAGAGTCAACTATCCGTTGGGAGTATCGGACGTCCGGTACTCCTGTTTTTTGCGTCCGACAGCAGGCAGTGAGTTTGAGAAATTTTCTTCAATTCTATCGGACGTCCGGTATTGTCTTTGTAAGTGTCCGACAGCTTTCATCGAGTTTAAAGGATTCTATCGGACGTCCGGTACTTCCGTCCGATAGCAGACAAAGAGTTTGAAAGATTGTATCGGACGTCCGATGCTTGCGTCCAATCGAGGTCAGTGAGATAGGGGGAATGTCTTATTTCCTTCGGACGTCCGGTGATGGAGTTCTTCATGCGTCCGAAGTTGCGCAATGATTATCGGACGTCCGATCCTGTCTTCACAAGCGTCCGACTGCATTCAGCAACTTTTGTTTTTTTCAATTGCACTTGATCTTTGAATCTGATTGGGTTCATAACTGAAAGTATATCTTGAAGATATATTAGTATCATCCATTTGTTTCGTAAACATCAAAACCTAGGAACTAAGATCAACATTCTTGCAATGATCGAAGACAATCCAAGAGGGAGTGAATTAGGTAGTTAAAAAATTGGCCAATTTGTGAGTAACTTTTTGTGTGCATGCCCTCTTTTTCTAAAAGACCACACAATGGAGCAATTGATGAGAAAGTACAAGTGCTTGTGAGTAGAAGAGATGAGCAATTTATATATCAAGACAGTAAGTAAAAGAGACAGAGGATCAAACCAAGTACCAAACTCCTCTTGAGTTTGAATATCACTTTATAGAGCAAGTTTTTTCAAGTTGATCGACATACAACCAATATTTTGTGTACAAAGGAACGATCACTTCCTCTTTGCCCCAAGCCACACTTGGTCAAGCAAGGAAGTTTTACTTTCACTCGGATAACCCTCACAAAGGTACACTATTGAAATAATTGAATCACACTAGAAAAGGTTATCGAAAATTACACAACTAAATGTACAAATCTTATTTGAAGAGTATTTTTCACACTAAAATCACTATAGATCTTATGTAGTCTCAATGTGCAAAGTTATTTTAATATTCTGACCATGCTCTATTTATAGGAGATCAAGAAAGTGCTTCATTAATACTTCCAACGGATAAAAAGTAGCTGAAGAGTCAACTAGCCGTTGGGAATATCGGACGTCCGGTGCTCCTGTTTTTGGCGTCTGACAGCAGGCAGTGAGTTTGAGAAATTTTCTTCAATTCTATCGGACGTCCGGTATTGTCTTTGTGAGCGTCCGACAGCTTTCATCGAGTTGAAAGGATTCTATCGGACGTCCGGTACTTCATTCCGATACCAGACAAAGAGTTTGAAAGTTTCTATCGGACGTCCAATACTTGCATCCGATCGAGGTCAGTGAGATAGGGAAAATGTCTTATTTTCTTTGGACGTCCGGTGATGGAGTTCTTCATGCGTCCGAAATTGCGCAATGATTAACGGACGTCCGATCCTGTCTTCACAAGCGTCCGACAGCATTCAACAACTTTTGTTTTTTCATTTGCACTTGATCTTTGAATCTGATTGGGTTGATAACTGAAAGTATATCTTGAAGTGATATTAGTATCATCCATTTGTTTCGTAAACATCAAAACATAGGAACTAAGATCAACATTCTTGTAATGATCGAAGACAATCTAAGAGGGAGTGAATTAGGTAATTAAAAAACTGGCCAAGTTGTGAGTAACTTTTTGTGTGCATGCTCTCTTTTTCTAAAAGACCACACAATGGACAATTGATGAGAAAACACAAGTGCTTGTGTGTAGAAGAGATGAGCAATTTTTATATCAAGACAGTAAGTAAAAGAGACTGTATCAAACCAAGCACCAAACTCCTCTTGAATTTGACTGTCATTTTATAGAGGAAGTTTCTTCAACTTGATCAATTTACAACCAATATTTTGTGTACAAAGGAACGATCATTTTCTCTTTGCCCCAAGCCATACTTGGTCAAGTAAGGAAGTTTTACTATCACTTGGATAACTCTCACAAAGGTACACCATTGAAATAATTAAATCACACTAGAAAAGGTTATCGAAAATTACACAACTAAGAGTACAAACCTTATTTAAAGAGTATTTTTCACACTAAAATCACTATAGATCTCATGTAGTCTCAATGTGCAAAGTTATTTGAATATTCTGACCACGCTCTATTTATAGGAGATCAAGAAAGTGCTTTATTAATACTTCCAACGGATAGAAAGTAGCTGAAGAGTCAACTATCCGTTGGGAGTATCGGACGTCCGGTACTCCTGTTTTTTGCGTCCGACAGCAGGCAGTGAGTTTGAGAAATTTTCTTCAATTCTATCGGACGTCCGGTATTGTCTTTGTAAGCGTCCGACAGCTTTCATCGAGTTTAAAGGATTCTATCGGACGTCCGGTACTTCCGTCCGATAGCAGACAAAGAGTTTGAAAGATTCTATCGGACGTCCGATGCTTGCGTCCAATCGAGGTCAGTGAGATAGGGGGAATGTCTTATTTCCTTCGGACGTCCGGTGATGGAGTTCTTCATGCGTCCGAAGTTGCGCAATGATTATCGGACGTCCGATCCTGTCTTCACAAGCGTCCGACAGCATTCAGCAACTTTTGTTTTTTTCAATTGCACTTGATCTTTGAATCTGATTGGGTTCATAACTAAAAGTATATCTTGAAGATATATTAGTATCATCCATTTGTTTCGTAAACATCAAAACCTAGGAACTAAGATCAACATTCTTGCAATGATCGAAGACAATCCAAGAGGGAGTGAATTAGGTAGTTAAAAAATTGGCCAATTTGTGAGTAACTTTTTGTGTGCATGCCCTCTTTTTCTAAAAGACCACACAATGGAGCAATTGATGAGAAAGTACAAGTGCTTGTGAATAGAAGAGATGAGCAATTTATATATCAAGACAGTAAGTAAAAGAGACAGAGGATCAAACCAAGTACCAAACTCCTCTTGAGTTTGAATATCACTTTATAGAGCAAGTTTTTTCAAGTTGATCAACATACAACCAATATTTTGTGTACAAAGGAACGATCACTTCCTCTTTGCCCCAAGCCACACTTGGTCAAGCAAGGAAGTTTTACTTTCACTCGGATAACCCTCACAAAGGTACACTATTGAAATAAATGAATCACACTAGAAAAGGTTATCGAAAATTACACAACTAAATGTACAAATCTTGTTTGAGGAGTATTTTTCCCACTAAAATCACTATAGATCTCATGTAGTCTCAATGTGCAAAGTTATTTTAATATTCTGACCATGCTCTATTTATAGGAGATCAAGAAAGTGCTTCATTAATACTTCCAACGGATAAAAAGTAGCTGAAGAGTCAACTAGCCGTTGGGAATATCGGACGTCCGGTGCTCCTGTTTTTGGCGTCTGACAGCAGGCAGTGAGTTTGAGAAATTTTCTTCAATTCTATCGGACGTCCGGTATTGTCTTTGTGAGCGTCCGACAGCTTTCATCGAGTTGAAAGGATTCTATCGGACGTCCGGTACTTCATTCCGATACCAGACAAAGAGTTTGAAAGTTTCTATCGGACGTCCAATACTTGCATCCGATCGAGATCAGTGAGATAGGGAAAATGTCTTCTTTTCTTTGGACGTCCGGTGATGGAGTTCTTCATGCGTCCGAAATTGCGCAATGATTATCGGACGTCCGATCCTGTCTTCAGAAGCGTCCGACAGCATTCAACAACTTTTGTTTTTTCATTTGCACTTGATCTTTGAATCTGATTGGGTTGATAACTGAAAGTATATCTTGAAGTGATATTAGTATCATCCATTTGTTTCGTAAACATCAAAACATAGGAACTAAGATCAACATTCTTGTAATGATCGAAGACAATCTAAGAGGGAGTGAATTAGGTAAATAAAAAACTGGCCAAGTTGTGAGTAACTTTTTGTGTGCATGCTCTCTTTTTCTAAAAGACCACACAATGGACAATTGATGAGAAAACACAAGTGCTTGTGAGTAGAAGAGATGAGCAATTTTTATATCAAGACAGTAAGTAAAAGAGACTGTATCAAACCAAGCACCAAACTCCTCTTGAGTTTGAATATCACTTTATAGAGCAAGTTTTTTCAAGTTGATCGACATACAACCAATATTTTGTGTACAAAGGAACGATCACTTCCTCTTTGCCCCAAGCCACACTTGGTCAAGCAAGGAAGTTTTACTTTCACTCTGATAACCCTCACAAAGGTACACTATTGAAATAATTGAATCACACTAGAAAAGGTTATCGAAAATTACACAACTAAATGTACAAATCTTATTTGAAGAGTATTTTTCACACTAAAATCACTATAGATCTTATGTAGTCACAATGTGCAAAGTTATTTTAATATTCTGACCATGCTCTATTTATAGGAGATCAAGAAAGTGCTTCATTAATACTTCAAACGGATAAAAAGTAGCTGAAGAGTCAACTAGCCGTTGGGAATATCTGACGTGCAGTGCTCCTGTTTTCGGCGTCTGACAGCAGGCAGTGAGTTTGAGAAATTTTCTTCAATTCTATCGGACGTCCGGTATTGTCTTTGTGAGCGTCCGACAGCTTTCATCAAGTTGAAAGGATTCTATCGGACGTCCAGTACTTCATTCCGATACCAGACAAAGAGTTTGAAAGTTTCTATCGGACGTCCAATACTTGCATCCGATCGAGGTCAGTGAGATAGGGAAAATGTCTTATTTCCTTTGGACGTCCGGTGATGGAGTTCTTCATGCGTCCGAAATTGCGCAATGATTATCGGACGTCCGATCCTGTCTTCACAAGCGTCCGACAGCATTCAACAACTTTTGTTTTTTCAATTGCACTTGATCTTTGAATCTGATTGGGTTGATAACTGAAAGTATATCTTGAAGTGATATTAGTATCATCCATTTGTTTCGTAAACATCAAAACATAGGAACTAAGATCAACATTCTTGTAATGATCGAAGACAATCTAAGAGGGAGTGAATTAGGTAATTAAAAAACTGGCCAAGTTGTGAGTAACTTTTTGTGTGCATGCTCTCTTTTTCTAAAAGACCACACAATGGTGCAATTGATGAGAAAACACAAGTGCTTGTGAGTAGAAGAGATGAGCAATTTTTATATCAAGACAGTAAGTAAAAGAGACAGAGGATCAAACCAAGTACCAAACTCCTCTTGAGTTTGAATATCACTTTATAGAGCAAGTTTTTTCAAGTTGATCGACATACAACCAATATTTTGTGTACAAAGGAACGATCACTTCCTCTTTGCCCCAAGCCACACTTGGTCAAGCAAGGAAGTTTTACTTTCACTCGGATAACCCTCACAAAGGTACACTATTGAAATAATTGAATCACACTAGAAAAGGTTATCGAAAATTACACAACTAAATGTACAAATCTTATTTGAAGAGTATTTTTCACACTAAAATCACTATAGATCTTATGTAGTCTCAATGTGCAAAGTTATTTTAATATTCTGACCATGCTCTATTTATAGGAGATCAAGAAAATGCTTCATTAATACTTCCAACGGATAAAAAGTAGCTGAAGAGTCAACTAGCCGTTCGGAATATCGGACATCCGGTGCTCCTGTTTTTGGCGTCTGACAGCAGGCAGTGAGTTTGAGAAATTTTCTTCAATTCTATCGGACGTCCGGTATTGTCTTTGTGAGCGTCCGACAGCTTTCATCGAGTTGAAAGGATTCTATCGGACGTCCGGTACTTCATTCTTATACCAGACAAAGAGTTTGAAAGTTTCTATCGGACGTCCAATACTTGCATCCGATCGAGGTCAGTGAGATAGGGAAAATGTCTTATTTCCTTTGGACGTCCGGTGATGGAGTTCTTCATGCGTCCGAAATTGCGCAATGATTATCGGACGTCCGATCCTGTCTTCACAAGCGTCCGACAGCATTCAGCAACTTTTGTTTTTTTCAATTGCACTTGATCTTTGAATCTGATTGGGTTCATAACTGAAAGTATATCTTGAAGATATATTAGTATCATCCATTTGTTTCGTAAACATCAAAACCTAGGAACTAAGATCAACATTCTTGCAATGATCGAAGACAATCCAAGAGGGAGTGAATTAGGTAGTTAAAAAATTGGCCAATTTGTGAGTAACTTTTTGTGTGCATGCCCTCTTTTTCTAAAAGACCACACAATGGAGCAATTGATGAGAAAGTACAAGTGCTTGTGAGTAGAAGAGATGAGCAATTTATATATCAAGACAGTAAGTAAAAGAGACAGAGGATCAAACCAAGTACCAAACTCCTCTTGAGTTTGAATATCACTTTATAGAGCAAGTTTTTTCAAGTTGATCGACATACAACCAATATTTTGTGTACAAAGGAACGATCACTTCCTCTTTGCCCCAAGCCACACTTGGTCAAGCAAGGAAGTTTTACTTTCACTCGGATAACCCTCACAAAGGTACACTATTGAAATAATTGAATCACACTAGAAAAGGTTATCGAAAATTACACAACTAAATGTACAAATCTTATTTGAAGAGTATTTTTCACACTAAAATCACTATAGATCTTATGTAGTCTCAATGTGCAAAGTTATTTTAATATTCTGACCATGCTCTATTTATAGGAGATCAAGAAAGTGCTTCATTAATACTTCCAACGGATAAAAAGTAGCTGAAGAGTCAACTAGCCGTTGGGAATATCGGACGTCCGGTGCTCCTGTTTTTGGCGTCTGACAGCAGGCAGTGAGTTTGAGAAATTTTCTTCAATTCTATCGGACGTCCGGTATTGTCTTTGTGAGCGTCCGACAGCTTTCATCGAGTTGAAAGGATTCTATCGGACGTCCGGTACTTCATTCCGATACCAGACAAAGAGTTTGAAAGTTTCTATCGGACGTCCAATACTTGCATCCGATCGAGGTCAGTGAGATAGGGAAAATGTCTTATTTTCTTTGGACGTCCGGTGATGGAGTTCTTCATGCGTCCGAAATTGCGCAATGATTATCGGACGTCCGATCCTGTCTTCACAAGCGTCCGACAGCATTCAACAACTTTTGTTTTTTCATTTGCACTTGATCTTTGAATCTGATTGGGTTGATAACTGAAAGTATATCTTGAAGTGATATTAGTATCATCCATTTGTTTCGTAAACATCAAAACATAGGAACTAAGATCAACATTCTTGTAATGATCGAAGACAATCTAAGAGGGAGTGAATTAGGTAATTAAAAAACTGGCCAAGTTGTGAGTAACTTTTTGTGTGCATGCTCTCTTTTTCTAAAAGACCACACAATGGACAATTGATGAGAAAACACAAGTGCTTGTGAGTAGAAGAGATGAGCAATTTTTATATCAAGACAGTAAGTAAAAGAGACTGTATCAAACCAAGCACCAAACTCCTCTTGAATTTGACTGTCATTTTATAGAGGAAGTTTCTTCAACTTGATCAATTTACAACCAATATTCTGTGTACAAAGGAACGATCATTTTCTCTTTGCCCCAAGCCATACTTGGTCAAGTAAGGAAGTTTTACTATCACTTGGATAACTCTCACAAAGGTACACCATTGAAATAATTAAATCACACTAGAAAAGGTTATCGAAAATTACACAACTAAGAGTACAAACCTTATTTAAAGAGTATTTTTCACACTAAAATCACTATAGATCTCATGTAGTCTCAATGTGCAAAGTTATTTGAATATTCTGACCACGCTCTATTTATAGGAGATCAAGAAAGTGCTTTATTAATACTTCCAACGGATAGAAAGTAGCTGAAGAGTCAACTATCCGTTGGGAGTATCGGACGTCCGGTACTCCTGTTTTTTGCGTCCGACAGCAGGCAGTGAGTTTGAGAAATTTTCTTCAATTCTATCGGACGTCCGGTATTGTCTTTGTAAGCGTCCGACAGCTTTCATCGAGTTTAAAGGATTCTATCGGACGTCCGGTACTTCCGTCCGATAGCAGACAAAGAGTTTGAAAGATTGTATCGGACGTCCGATGCTTGCGTCCAATCGAGGTCAGTGAGATAGGGGGAATGTCTTATTTCCTTCGGACGTCCGGTGATGGAGTTCTTCATGCGTCCGAAGTTGCGCAATGATTATCGGACGTCCGATCCTGTCTTCACAAGCGTCCGACAGCATTCAGCAACTTTTGTTTTTTTCAATTGCACTTGATCTTTGAATCTGATTGGGTTCATAACTGAAAGTATATCTTGAAGATATATTAGTATCATCCATTTGTTTCGTAAACATCAAAACCTAGGAACTAAGATCAACATTCTTGCAATGATCGAAGACAATCCAAGAGGGAGTGAATTAGGTAGTTAAAAAATTGGCCAATTTGTGAGTAACTTTTTGTGTGCATGCCCTCTTTTTCTAAAAGACCACACAATGGAGCAATTGATGAGAAAGTACAAGTGCTTGTGAGTAGAAGAGATGAGCAATTTATATATCAAGACAGTAAGTAAAAGAGACAGAGGATCAAACCAAGTACCAAACTCCTCTTGAGTTTGAATATCACTTTATAGAGCAAGTTTTTTCAAGTTGATCGACATACAACCAATATTTTGTGTACAAAGGAACGATCACTTCCTCTTTGCCCCAAGCCACACTTGGTCAAGCAAGGAAGTTTTACTTTCACTCGGATAACCCTCACAAAGGTACACTATTGAAATAATTGAATCACACTAGAAAAGGTTATCGAAAATTACACAACTAAATGTACAAATCTTATTTGAAGAGTATTTTTCACACTAAAATCACTATAGATCTTATGTAGTCTCAATGTGCAAAGTTATTTTAATATTCTGACCATGCTCTATTTATAGGAGATCAAGAAAGTGCTTCATTAATACTTCCAACGGATAAAAAGTAGCTGAAGAGTCAACTAGCCATTGGGAATATCGGACGTCCGGTGCTCCTGTTTTTGGCGTCTGACAGCAGGCAGTGAGTTTGAGAAATTTTCTTCAATTCTATCGGACGTCCGGTATTGTCTTTGTGAGCGTCCGACAGCTTTCATCGAGTTGAAAGGATTCTATCGGACGTCCGGTACTTCATTCCGATACCAGACAAAGAGTTTGAAAGTTTCTATCGGACGTCCAATACTTGCATCCGATCGAGGTCAGTGAGATAGGGAAAATGTCTTATTTCCTTTGGACGTCCAGTGATGGAGTTCTTCATGCGTCCGAAATTGCGCAATGATTATCGGACGTCCGATCCTGTCTTCACAAGCGTCCGACAGCATTCAACAACTTTTGTTTTTTCAATTGCACTTGATTTTTGAATCTGATTGGGTTGATAACTGAAAGTATATCTTGAAGTGATATTAGTATCATCCATTTGTTTCGTAAACATCAAAACATAGGAACTAAGATCAACATTCTTGTAATGATCGAAGACAATCTAAGAGGGAGTGAATTAGGTAATTAAAAAACTGGCCAAGTTGTGAGTAACATTTTGTGTGCATGCTCTCTTTTTCTAAAAGACCACACAATGGAGCAATTGATGAGAAAGTACAAGTGCTTGTGAGTAGAAGAGATGAGCAATTTATATATCAAGACAGTAAGTAAAAGAGACAGAGGATCAAACCAAGTACCAAACTCCTCTTGAGTTTGAATATCACTTTATAGAGCAAGTTTTTTCAAGTTGATCGACATACAACCAATATTTTGTGTACAAAGGAACGATCACTTCCTCTTTGCCCCAAGCCACACTTGGTCAAGCAAGGAAGTTTTACTTTCACTCGGATAACCCTCACAAAGGTACACTATTGAAATAATTGAATCACACTAGAAAAGGTTATCGAAAATTACACAACTAAATGTACAAATCTTATTTGAAGAGTATTTTTCACACTAAAATCACTATAGATCTTATGTAGTCTCAATGTGCAAAGTTATTTTAATATTCTGACCATGCTCTATTTATAGGAGATCAAGAAAGTGCTTCATTAATACTTCCAACGGATAAAAAGTAGCTGAAGAGTCAACTAGCCATTGGGAATATCGGACGTCCGGTGCTCCTGTTTTTGGCGTCTGACAGCAGGCAGTGAGTTTGAGAAATTTTCTTCAATTCTATCGGACGTCCGGTATTGTCTTTGTGAGCGTCCGACAGCTTTCATCGAGTTGAAAGGATTCTATCGGACGTCCGGTACTTCATTCTTATACCAGACAAAGAGTTTGAAAGTTTCTATCGGACGTCCAATACTTGCATCCGATCGAGGTCAGTGAGATAGGGAAAATGTCTTATTTCCTTTGGACGTCCGGTGATGGAGTTCTTCATGCGTCCGAAATTGCGCAATGATTATCGGACGTCCGATCCTGTCTTCACAAGCGTCCGACAGCATTCAACAACTTTTGTTTTTTCAATTGCACTTGATCTTTGAATCTGATTGGGTTGATAACTGAAAGTATATCTTGAAGTGATATTAGTATCATCCATTTGTTTCGTAAACATCAAAACATAGGAACTAACATCAACATTCTTGCAATGATCGAAGACAATCCAGGAGGGAGTGAATTAGGTAGTTAAAAAATTGGCCAATTTGTGAGTAACTTTTTGTGTGCATGCCCTCTTTTTCTAAAAGACCACACAATGGAGCAATTGATGAGAAAGTACAAGTGCTTGTGAGTAGAAGAGATGAGCAATTTATATATCAAGACAGTAAGTAAAAGAGACAGAGGATCAAACCAAGTACCAAACTCCTCTTGAGTTTGAATATCACTTTATAGAGCAAGTTTTTTCAAGTTGATCGACATACAACCAATATTTTGTGTACAAAGGAACGATCACTTCCTCTTTGCCCCAAGCCACACTTGGTCAAGCAAGGAAGTTTTACTTTCACTCGGATAACCCTCACAAAGGTACACTATTGAAATAATTGAATCACACTAGAAAAGGTTATCGAAAATTACACAACTAAATGTACAAATCTTATTTGAAGAGTATTTTTCACACTAAAATCACTATAGATCTTATGTAGTCTCAATGTGCAAAGTTATTTTAATATTCTGACCATGCTCTATTTATAGGAGATCAAGAAAGTGCTTCATTAATACTTCCAACGGATAAAAAGTAGCTGAAGAGTCAACTAACCGTTGGGAATATCGGACGTCCGGTGCTCCTGTTTTGGCGTCTGACAGCAGGCAGTGAGTTTGAGAAATTTTCTTCAATTCTATCGGACGTCCGGTATTGTCTTTGTGAGCGTCCGACAGCTTTCATCAAGTTGAAAGGATTCTATCGGACGTCCGGTACTTCATTCCGATACCAGACAAAGAGTTTGAAAGTTTCTATCGGACGTCCAATACTTGCATCCGATCGAGGTCAGTGAGATAGGGAAAATGTCTTATTTTCTTTGGACGTCCGGTGATGGAGTTCTTCATGCGTCCGAAATTGCGCAATGATTATCGGACGTCCGATCCTGTCTTCACAAGCGTCCGACAGCATTCAACAACTTTTATTTTTTCATTTGCACTTGATCTTTGAATCTGATTGGGTTGATAACTGAAAGTATATCTTGAAGTGATATTAGTATCATCCATTTGTTTCGTAAACATCAAAACATAGGAACTAAGATCAACATTCTTGTAATGATCGAAGACAATCTAAGAGGGAGTGAATTAGGTAATTAAAAAACTGGCCAAGTTGTGAGTAACTTTTTGTGTGCATGCTCTCTTTTTCTAAAAGACCACACAATGGACAATTGATGAGAAAACACAAGTGCTTGTGAGTAGAAGAGATGAGCAATTTTTATATCAAGACAGTAAGTAAAAGAGACAGTATCAAACCAAGCACCAAACTCCTCTTGAATTTGACTGTCATTTTATAGAGGAAGTTTCTTCAACTTGATCAATTTACAACCAATATTTTGTGTACAAAGGAACGATCATTTTCTCTTTGCCCCAAGCCATACTTGGTCAAGTAAGGAAGTTTTACTATCACTTGGATAACTCTCACAAAGGTACACCATTGAAATAATTAAATCACACTAGAAAAGGTTATCGAAAATTACACAACTAAGAGTACAAACCTTATTTAAAGAGTATTTTTCACACTAAAATCACTATAGATCTCATGTAGTCTCAATGTGCAAAGTTATTTGAATATTCTGACCACGCTCTATTTATAGGAGATCAAGAAAGTGCTTTATTAATACTTCCAACGGATAGAAAGTAGCTGAAGAGTCAACTATCCGTTGGGAGTATCGGACGTCCGGTACTCCTGTTTTTTGCGTCCGACAGCAGGCAGTGAGTTTGAGAAATTTTCTTCAATTCTATCGGACGTCCGGTATTGTCTTTGTAAGCGTCCGACAGCTTTCATCGAGTTTAAAGGATTCTATCGGACGTCCGGTACTTCCGTCCGATAGCAGACAAAGAGTTTGAAAGATTGTATCGGACGTCCGATGCTTGCGTCCAATCGAGGTCAGTGAGATAGGGGGAATGTCTTATTTCCTTCGGACGTCCGGTGATGGAGTTCTTCATGCGTCCGAAGTTGCGCAATGATTATCGGACGTCCGATCCTGTCTTCACAAGCGTCCGACAGCATTCAGCAACTTTTGTTTTTTTCAATTGCACTTGATCTTTGAATCTGATTGGGTTCATAACTGAAAGTATATCTTGAAGATATATTAGTATCATCCATTTGTTTCGTAAACATCAAAACCTAGGAACTAAGATCAACATTCTTGCAATGATCGAAGACAATCCAAGAGGGAGTGAATTAGGTAGTTAAAAAATTGGCCAATTTGTGAGTAACTTTTTGTGTGCATGCCCTCTTTTTCTAAAAGACCACACAATGGAGCAATTGATGAGAAAGTACAAGTGCTTGTGAGTAGAAGAGATGAGCAATTTATATATCAAGACAGTAAGTAAAAGAGACAGAGGATCAAACCAAGTACCAAACTCCTCTTGAGTTTGAATATCACTTTATAGAGCAAGTTTTTTCAAGTTGATCGACATACAACCAATATTTTGTGTACAAAGGAACGATCACTTCCTCTTTGCCCCAAGCCACACTTGGTCAAGCAAGGAAGTTTTACTTTCACTCGGATAACCCTCACAAAGGTACACTATTGAAATAATTGAATCACACTAGAAAAGGTTATCGAAAATTACACAACTAAATGTACAAATCTTATTTGAAGAGTATTTTTCACACTAAAATCACTATAGATCTTATGTAGTCTCAATGTGCAAAGTTATTTTAATATTCTGACCATTCTCTATTTATAGGAGATCAAGAAAGTGCTTCATTAATACTTCCAACGGATAAAAAGTAGCTGAAGAGTCAACTAGCCGTTGGGAATATCGGACGTCCGGTGCTCCTGTTTTTGGCGTCTGACAGCAGGCAGTGAGTTTGAGAAATTTTCTTCAATTCTATCGGATGTCCGGTATTGTCTTTGTGAGCGTCCGACAGCTTTCATCGAGTTGAAAGGATTCTATCGGACGTCCGGTACTTCATTCCGATACCAGACAAAGAGTTTGAAAGTTTCTATCGGACGTCCAATACTTGCATCCGATCGAGGTCAGTGAGATAGGGAAAATGTCTTATTTCCTTTGGACGTCCGGTGATGGAGTTCTTCATGCGTCCGAAATTGCGCAATGATTATCGGACGTCCGATCCTGTCTTCACAAGCGTCCGACAGCATTCAACAACTTTTGTTTTTTCAATTGCACTTGATCTTTGAATCTGATTGGGTTGATAACTGAAAGTATATCTTGAAGTGATATTAGTATCATCCATTTGTTTCGTAAACATCAAAACATAGGAACTAAGATCAACATTCTTGTAATGATCGAAGACAATCTAAGAGAGAGTGAATTAGGTAATTAAAAAACTGGCCAAGTTGTGAGTAACTTTTTGTGTGCATGCTCTCTTTTTCTAAAAGACCACACAATGGAGCAATTGATGAGAAAACACAAGTGCTTGTGAGTAGAAGAGATGAGCAATTTTTATATCAAGACAGTAAGTAAAAGAGACTGTATCAAACCAAGCACCAAACTCCTCTTGAATTTGACTGTCATTTTATAGAGGAAGTTTCTTCAACTTGATCAATTTACAACCAATATTTTGTGTACAAAGGAACGATCATTTTCTCTTTGCCCCAAGCCATACTTGGTCAAGTAAGGAAGTTTTACTATCACTTGGATAACTCTCACAAAGGTACACCATTGAAATAATTAAATCACACTAGAAAAGGTTATCGAAAATTACACAACTAAGAGTACAAACCTTATTTAAAGAGTATTTTTCACACTAAAATCACTATAGATCTCATGTAGTCTCAATGTGCAAAGTTATTTGAATATTCTGACCACGCTCTATTTATAGGAGATCAAGAAAGTGCTTTATTAATACTTCCAACGGATAGAAAGTAGCTGAAGAGTCAACTATCCGTTGGGAGTATCGGACGTCCGGTACTCCTGTTTTTTGCGTCCGACAGCAGGCAGTGAGTTTGAGAAATTTTCTTCAATTCTATCGGACGTCCGGTATTGTCTTTGTAAGCGTCCGACAGCTTTCATCGAGTTTAAAGGATTCTATCGGACGTCCGGTACTTCCGTCCGATAGCAGACAAAGAGTTTGAAAGATTCTATCGGACGTCCGATGCTTGCGTCCTATCGAGGTCAGTGCGATAGGGGGAATGTCTTATTTCCTTCGGACGTCCGGTGATGGAGTTCTTCATGCGTCCGAATTTGCGCAATGATTATCGGACGTCCGATCCTGTCTTCACAAGCGTCCGACAGCATTCAGCAACTTTTGTTTTTTTCAATTGCACTTGATCTTTGAATCTGATTGGGTTCATAACTGAAAGTATAACTTGAAGATATATTAGTATCATCCATTTGTTTCGTAAACATCAAAACCTAGGAACTAAGATCAACATTCTTGCAATGATCGAAGACAATCCAAGAGGGAGTGAATTAGGTAGTTAAAAAATTGGCCAATTTGTGAGTAACTTTTTGTGTGCATGCCCTCTTTTTCTAAAAGACCACACAATGGAGCAATTGATGAGAAAGCACAAGTGCTTGTGAGTAGAAGAGATGAGCAATTTATATATCAAGACAGTAAGTAAAAGAGACAGAGGATCAAACCAAGTACCAAACTCCTCTTGAGTTTGAATATCACTTTATAGAGCAAGTTTTTTCAAGTTGATCGACATACAACCAATATTTTGTGTACAAAGGAACGATCACTTCCTCTTTGCCCCAAGCCACACTTGGTCAAGTAAGGAAGTTTTACTTTCACTCGGATAACCCTCACAAAGGTACACTATTGAAATAATTGAATCACACTAAAAAAGGTTATCGAAAATTACACAACTAAATGTACAAATCTTATTTGAAGAGTATTTTTCACACTAAAATCACTCTAGATCTCATGTAGTCTCAATATGGAAAGTTATTTGAAGATTCTGACCATGCTCTATTTATAGGAGATCAAGAAAGTGCTTCATTAATGCTTCCAACAGATAGAAAGTAGCTGAAGAGTCAACTAGCCATTGGGAGTATCGGACCTCAGGTACTCCTATTTTTTGCGTCCGACAGTAGGCAGTGAGTTTGGGAAATTTTCTTCAATTCTATCGGACGTCCGGTACTTCCGTCCGATAGCAGACAAAGAGTTTAAAGGATTCTATCAGACGTCCGATACTTGCGTCCGATCGAAATCAGTGAGTTAGGGGGAATGTCTTATTTCTTTCGGACGCCCGGTGATGGAGTTCTTGATGCGTCCGAAGTTACGCAATGATTATCGAACATCCGATCCTGTCTTCACAAGCGTCCGACAGCTTTCAGCAGTTTTTGTTTCTTTCAATTGCGCTTGATCTTTGAATCTGATTTGGTTCATAACTGAAAGTATATCTTGAACAGATAATAGTATCATCCATTTGTTTTGTAAACATCAAAAACTAGTACTAAGATCAACATTCTAGTAAGGATCGAAGACAAGTTAAGAGGGGGGTGAATTAGGTAGTTAAAAAATTGGACAAGTTGTGAGTCAGTTTTTGAGTGCTTGCCCTCTTTTTCTGAAAGATCACGCAATTGAGCAATTGATGAGAAAGCACGAGTGCTTGTGAGTAGAAGAGATGAAAAATTTATATATCAAGGCAGTAAGTAAACGTGATAGAGTATCAAACAAAGTACCAAACTTCTCTTGAATTTGAATATCACTTTATAGAGTAAGTTTCTTCAAGTTGATCAACTTACAACCAATCTTTTGTGTACAAAGGAATGATCACTTTCTCCTTGCTCCAAGTTACACTTGGTCAAGCAAGGAAGTTTTACTATCACTCGGATAACTCTCACAAAGTTACACTATTGAATTAATTGAATCACACTAGAAAAGTTTAACGAAAATTACACAACTAAGAGTACAAATATTCTTTGAAAAGTATTTTCACACTAAAATCTCTCTATATCTCATGTAGTCTCAATGTGCAAAGTTATTTGAATATTCTAACGATGCTCTATTTATAGGAGATCAAGAAAGCTTCATTAATAGTTCCAACGGATAGAAAGTAGCTGAAGAGTCAACTAGCCGTTGGAAGTATCGGACTCCCGGTACTCCTGTTTTTTACGTCCGACAGCCTGCAGTGAGTTTGACAAATTTTTTTCTATTCTATCGAACGTCCGATAGCAGACAAAGAGTTTAAAGGATTCTATCGGATGTCCGATACTTGCCTTCGATCAAGGTCAGTGAGTTAGGGGGAATGTCTTATTTCTTTCGGAAGTCCGGTGTTGGAGTTCTTCATGCGTCCGAAGTTGCGCAATGATTATCGGACTTTCGATCCTGTCTTCACAAGCGTTCGACAGCTTTCAGCAACTTTTGTTTCTTTCAATTGCACTTGATTTTTGAATCTGGTTTGCTTTATAACTGAAAGTATATCTTGAAAAGATATTAGTATCGTCCATTTGTTTTGTAAACATCAAAAGCTAGGAACAAAGATCATCATTCTCGTAAGGATCGATGACAACCTAAGAAGGGGTGAATTGGTAGTTAAAAAACTGGCCAACTTGTGAGTCACTTTTTGAGTGCTTGCCCTCTTTTTCTAAAAGATACACAATGGAGCAATTGATGAGAAAGCACAAGTGCTTGTGAGTAGAAGTGATGAGCAATTTATATATCAAGACAGTAAATAAAAGAGATAGAGTATCAAATCAAGTACCAAACTCCTCTTGAGTTTGAATATCACTTTATAGAGCAAATTTTTTCAAGTTGAACAACTTACAACCAATCTTTTGTGTACAAAGGAAAGATCACTTCCTCTTTATCCAAGCCACACTTGGTCAAGTAAAGAAGTTTTATTATCACCCGGATAGCCCTCACAAAGCTACACTATTGAATTAATTGAATCACGCTAGAAAAACTTATCAAAAATTACACAACTAAGAGTACAAATCTTTTTTGAAAAGTATTTTCACACTAAAATCACTCTAGATCTCATGTAGCCTCAATGTGCAAAGTTATTTGAAAATTCTGACCGTGCTCTATTTATAGGAGATCAAGAAAGTGCTTTATTAATGCTTCTAACGGATAAAAAGTAGCTAAAAAGTCAACTAGCCGTTGGGAGTATCGGACGTCCGGTACTCCTGTTTTTTGCGTCCGACTGAAGGCAGTGAGTTTGAGAAATTTTCTTCAATTCAATCGGACGTCCAGTATTGTCTTTATAGGCGTCCGACAGCTTTAGTCGAGTTTGAAAGATACTATCGGACGTCCGGTATTTTCGTCCGATAGCAGACAAAGAGCTTGAAATATTCTATCAGACGTCCGATACTTGCGTCCGATCGTGGTCAGTGAGATAGGGGGAATGTCTTATTTCCTTCGGATGTTCGGTGATGGAATTTTTCATGCGTTTGAAGTTGCGCAATGACTATCGGACGTCCGACCCTGTCTTCACAAGCGTCCGACAGTTTTCAACAACTTTTGTTTCTTTTAATTGCACTTGATCTTTGAATCTGATTTGCTTCATAACTGAATGCATATCTTGAAAAGATATTTGTATCATCCATTTATTTTGTAAATATCAAAAACTAGGAACTAAGATCAACACTCTTGTAAGGATCGAATACAACCTAAGAGGGGGGTGAATTAGGTTGTTAAAAAACTGGCCAAGTTGTGAGTCACTTTTTGAGTGCTTGCCTTCTTTTTCTAAAAGATTACACAATGGAGCAATTGATGAGAAAACACAAGCGCTTGTGAGTAGAAGAAATGAGCAATTTATATATCAAGACCGTAAGTAAAAAATATAGAGTATCAAACCAAGTACCAAACTCCTCTAGAATTTGAATATCACTTTATAGAGCAAGTTTCTTCAAGTTGATCAACGTACAACCAATCTCTTGTGTACAAGAGAAGGATCACTTCTTCCTTACCCCAATCCATACTTGGTCAAGCAAGGAAGTTTTACTACCACTCATATAACTCTCACAAAACTACACTATTGAAATATTTAAATCACCGTAGAAACGTTTATCGAAAATTACACAACTAAGAGTACAAATTTTCATTGAAGAGTATTTTAACACTAAAATCAATCTAGATCTCATGTAGTCTCAATGTGCAAATTTATTTGAAAATTCTGACCACACTCTATTTATAGGAGATCGAGAAAGTGTTTCATTAATGCTTCTAACGGATATAGAGTAGCTGAAGAGTCAACTAGCCGTTACGAGTATCGGACATCCGGTACTCCTATTTTTTACGTCCGACAGCAGGCAGTGAGTTTGAAAAATTTTCTTCAATTCTATCGGACGTCCGGTATTGTCTTTTTGAGCGTCCGACAGCTTTAGTCGAATTTGAAGGATTCTATCGGACGTCCGGTACTTCCGTCCGATAACAAACAAAGAATTTTAAAAATTCTATCGGACATCTGATACTTGCGTCCGATCGAGGACAGTGAGTTAGGGGAAATGTCTTATTTCCTTCGGACGTGCGGTGGTGGAGTTTTTCATGCGTCCGAAGTTGCGCCATGATTATTGGACGTCCGATCCTGTCTTCACTAGCGTCCGACAGCTTTCAGCAGTTTTTGTTTCTTTCAATTGCACTTGATCTTTGAATCTGATTTGGTTCATAACTGAAAGTATATCTTGAACAGATAATAGTATCATCCATTTGTTTTGTAAACATCAAAAACTAGTACTAAGATCAACATTCTAGTAAGGATCGAAGACAAGTTAAGAGGGTGGTGAATTAGGTAGTTAAAAAATTGGACAAGTTGTGAGTCACTTTTTGAGTGCTTGCCCTCTTTTTCTGAAAGACCACACAATTGAGCAATTGATGAGAAAGCACAAGTGCTTGTGAGTAGAAGAGATCAGCAATTTACATATCAAGATAGTAAGTAAAAGAGATAGAGTATCAAACCAAGCACCAAACTTCTCTTGAGTTTGAATATCACTTTATAGAGCGAACTTCTTCAAGTTGATCAACTTACAACCATTCTTTTGTGTACAAAAGAAGCATAACTTCCTCCTTACCCCAAGCCACACTTGGTCAAGTAAGAAAGTTTTACTATCACTAGGATAACCTTCACAATGCTACACTATTGAAGTAATTGAATCACACCAGAAAAACTTATCAAAAATTACACAACTAAGAGTACAAATCTTCATTGAAGAGTATTTTCACACTAAAATCACTCTAGATCTCATGTAGTCTCAATGTGCAAAATTATTTGAAAATTCTGACCACACTCTATTTATAGGAAATCAAGAAAGTGTTTCATTAATGCTTCCAACGGATATAAAGTAGCTGAAGAGTCAACTAGCCGTTGGGAGTATCGGACGTCCGGTACTCCTGTTTTTTGCGTCCGACAGCAGGCAGTGAGTTTGTCAAATTTTTTTCTATTCTATCAGACGTCCGGTATTGTCTTTGTGAGCGTCTGACAGCTTTAGTTGAGTTTGAAGGATCCTATCGGACGTCCGGTACTTCCGTCCGATAACAGACAAAGAGTTTGAAAGATTCTATCGGACATCCGATACTTGCATCCGATCAAGGACAATGAGTTAGGGGGAATGTCTTATTTCCTTCGGACATCCGGTGATGGAGTTCTTCATGCCTCCGAAGTTGCGCAATGATTATCGGACGTCCGATCCTGTCTTCATAAGCGTCCGACAGCTTTCAGCAACTTTTGTTTCTTTCTATTGCACATGATCTTTAAATCTGATTTGCTTCATAACTGAAAGTATATCTTGAAGAGATAATAGTATCATCCATTTGTTTTGTAAAATCAAAAATTAGGAACTGAGATCAACATTCTAGTAAGGATCAAAGATAATCTAAGAGGGAGGTGAATTAGATAGTTTAAATACTTGGACATGTTGTGAGTCACTTTTTGAGTGCTTGCCCTCTTTTTCTAAAATACCACACAATGAAGCAATTGATGAGAAAGTACAAGTGCTTGTGAGTAGAAGAGATCAGCAATTTATATATCAAGATAGTAAGTAAAAGAGATAGAGTATCAAACCAAGCACCAAACTACTCTTGAGTTTAAATATCATTTTATAGAGCGAACTTTTTCAAGTCGATCAACTTACAACCAATCTTTTGTGTACAAAGGAAGGATCACTTCCTCCTTACCCCAAGTCACACTTGGTCAAATAAGAAAATTTTGCTATCACTCGGATAACTATCACAAAGTTACACTATTGAAATAATTGAATCACACCAGAAAAACTTTTCGAAAATTACACAACTAAGAGTACAAATCTTCTTTGAAGAGTATTTTCACACTAAAATCACTCTAAATCTCATGTAGTCTCAATGTGCAAAGTTATTTGAAAATTCTGATCACACTCTATTTATAGGAGATCGAGAAAGTGCTTCATTAATGCTTCCAACGGATATAAAGTAGCTGAAGAGTGAACTAGCCATTGGGAGTATCGGACGTCCGGTACTCCTGTTTTTTGCGTCCGACAGCAGGCAGTGAGTTTGATAAATTTTCTTCAATTCTATCGGACGTCCGGTATTGTCTTTGTGAGCATCCGACAGCTTTTGTCGAGTTTGAAGGATCCTATCGGACATCCGGTACTTCCGTCCGATAACAGACAAAGAGTTTGAAAGATTCTATTGAACATCCGATACTTGCGTCCAATCGAAGACAGTGAGTTAGGGGGATTGTCTTATTTCCTTCGGACGTCCGGTGATGGAGTTCTTCATGCGTCCGAAATTGTGCAATAATTATCGGACGTCCGATCCTGTCTTTATCAGCGTCCGACAGCTTTCAGCAACTTTTGTTTCTTTCTATTGCACTTGATCTTTGAATTTGATTTGCTTATTAACTGAAAGTATATCTTGAAGAGATAATAGCATCATCCATTTGTTTTGTAAACATAAAAAACTAGTACTAAGATCAAAATTCTAGTAAGGATCGAAGACAAGTTAAGAGGGGGGTGAATTAGGTAGTTAAAAAACTGGACAAGTTGTGAGTCACTTTTTGACTGCTTGCCCTCTTTTTCTAAAAGACCACACAATTGAGCAATTGATGAGAAAGCACGAGTGCTTGTGAGTAGAAGAGATGAGAAATTTATATATCAAGACAGTAAGTAAAAGAGATAGAATATCAAACAAAGTACCAAACTTCTTTTGAATTTGAATATCACTTGATAGAGTAAATTTCTTCAAGTTGATCAACTTACAACCAATCTTTTATGTACAAAGGAATGATCACTTCCTCCTTGCTCCAAGCTACACTTGGTCAAGTAAGGAAGTTTTACTATCACTCGGATAATTCTCACAAAGTTACACTATTGAATTAATTGAATCACACTAGAAAAGTTTAACGAAAATTACACAACTAAGAGTACAAATCTTCTTTGAAAAGTATTTTCACACTAAAATCTCTCTAGATCTCATGTAGGCTCAATGTGCAAAGTTATTTGAATATTCTAACGATGCTCTATTTATAGAAGATCAAGAAAGTGTTTCATTAATACTTCCAACGGATAGAAAGTAGCTGAAGAGTCAACTAGCCGTTGGGAGTATCGGACACCCGGTACTCCTGTTTTTTACGTCCGACAGCCTGCAGTGAGTTTGACAAATTTTTTTTCAATTCTATCGAACGTCCGATACTTCCGTCCGATAGCAGACAAAGAGTTTAAAGGATTCTATCGGATGTCCGATGCTTGCGTCCGATCGAGGTCGCTGAGGTAGGGAGAATGTCTTATTTCTTTCGAAAGTCCGGTGATGGAGTTCTTCATGCGTCCGAAGTTGCGCAATGGTTATCGGACTTCCGATCCTGTCTTCACAAGCGTTCGACAGCTTTCTGCAACTTTTGTTTTTTTCAATTGCACTTGATTTTTGAATCTGGTTTGCTTTATAACTGAAAGTATATCTTGAAAAGATATTAGTATCGTCCATTTATTTTGTAAACATCAAAAGCTAGGAACTAAGATCAACATTCTCGTAAGGATCGATAACAACCTAAGAGGGGGTGAATTGGTAGTTAAAAAACTGGCCAAGTTGTGAGTCACTTTTTGAGTGCTTGCCCTCTTTTTCTAAAAGATCACACAATGGAGCAATTGATGAGAAAGTACAAGTGCTTGTGAGTAGAAGTGATGAGCAATTAATATATCAAGACAGTAAGTAAAAGAGACAGAGTATCAAACCAAGTACCAAACTCCACTTGAGTTTGAATATCACTTTATAGAGCAAATTTTTTCAAGTTGAACAACTTACTACCAATCTTTTGTGTACAAAGGAAGGATCACTTCCTCTTTATCCAAGCCACACTTGGTCAAGTAAAGAAGTTTTATTATCACCCGGATAGCCCTCACAAAGCTACACTATTGAATTAATTGAATCACGCTAGAAAAACTTATCAAAAATTACACAACTAAGAGTACAAATCTTTTTTGAAAAGTATTTTCGCACTAAAATCACTCTAGATCTCATGTAGCCTCAATGTGCAAAGTTATTTGAAAATTCTGACTGTGCTCTATTTATAGGAGATCAAGAAAGTGCTTGATTAATGCTTCCAACGGATATAAAGTAGCTGAAGAGTCAACTAGCCGTTGGGAGTATCGGACGTCCGGTACTCCTGTTTTTTGCGTCCGACAGCAGGCAGTGAGTTTGATAAATTTTCTTCAATTCTATCGGACGTCCGGTATTGTCTTTATGAGCGTCCGACAGCTTTAGTCGAGTTTGAAGGATCCTATCCGATGTCCGATACTTCCGTCCGATAACAGACAAAGAGTTTGAAAGATTCTATCGGACATCCGATACTTGCGTCCAATCGAAGACAGTGAGTTAGGGGGAATGTCTTATTTCCTTCGGACGTCTGGTGATGGAGTTCTTCATGCGTCCGAACTTGCGCAATAATTATCGGACGTCCGATCCTGTCTTTATCAGCGTCCGACAGCTTTCAGCAACTTTTGTTTCTTTCTATTGCACTTGATCTTTGAATTTGATTTGCTTCATAACTGAAAGTATATCTTGAAGAGATAATAGTATCATCCATTTGTTTTGTAAACATCAAAAACTAGTACTAAGATCAACATTCTAATAAGGATCGAAGACAAGTTAAGAGGGGGGTGAATTAGGTAGTTAAAAAACTGGACAAGTTGTGAGTCACTTTTTGAGTGCTTGTCCTCTTTTTCTAAAAGACCACACAATTAAGCAATTGATGACAAAGCACGAGTGCTGGTGAGTAGAAGAGATGAGAAATTTATATATCAAGACAGTAAGTAAAAGAGATAGAGTATCAAACAAAGTACCAAACTTCTCTTGAATTTGAATATCACTTTATAGAGTAAGTTTCTTCAAATTGATCAACTTACAACCAATCTTTTATGTACAAAGGAATGATCACTTCCTCCTTGTTCCAAACTACACTTGGTCAAGCAAGGAAGTTTTACTATCACTCGGATAGCTCTCACAAAGTTACACTATTGAATTAATTGAATCACGCTAGAAAAGCTTAACGAAAATTACACAACTAAGAGTACAAATCTTCTTTGAAAAGTATTTTCACACTAAAATCGCTCTAGATCTCATGTAGTCTCAATGTGCAAAGTTATTTGAAAATTCTAACGATGCTCTATTTATTGGAGGTCAAGAAAGTGCTTGATTAATGCTTCCAACGGATAGAAAGTAGCTGAAGAGTCAACTAGCCGTTGGGAGTATCGGACGCCTGGTACTCCTTTTGTTGACGTCCGACAGCCTGCAGTGAGTTTGAGAAATTTTTTTCAATTCTATCGAACGTCTGGTACTGTCTTTGTGAGCGTCCGACAGCTTCAGTCGAGTTTGAAGGATCCTATCGGACGTCCGGTACTTTCGTCCGATAACAGACAAAGAGTTTGAAAGATTCTATCGGACATCCGAAACTTGCGTCCAAACGAGGACAGAGCAAAAGGAAGGAGAAAACAAAAGGAGAAAGGCGACAAAAAAATCAGAGAAAACAGAGGAGAAAAGAACTAAAGAACCAAAAAGAGAAGGGTGGCGGCTAAGACTGATGATCTGGGCAGCGAAGGAGCTGGAAAAAGCTGAGAAGGAAACCGAGAGAGCTCTCGGATGGAGGGGCTGAAAACGCAGATAGCAAAAGACTAAGAAAGAAATGGCAGCAGCGGCGCCGCCACCGCCTCCATCCCCTGCTGCCGTTCCCAAGACCATCGTTCCAGAAACCGCCGTCGTTCACCGAGCCATCACCACCTCATCGAACATCCATCACCATCGTCTGCACATCTTCAACCGAACAAGATGCGGTAAGTCATCTTTCCCCTTTAAGAATTCTGTCTTCTCTTCAAGCTTAGACCCATAAGAATCTCAAAACAGAGATTGGCTTATTGTGATTTTTATGTTGATTGTATGCCATTTTGAGCATACATGCTTTCTATGTTGATTGGGATTGAATGTCTTTATGTTTCTTACCAATTCTTAGGCTGATTAACTTCAAATTGAACAAAGAATCGGTGAAATTTCTTATGCTCATTTGGTGTTCGACGAAATGCCGAGCTAAAAAATTCTTATTGAAAGATGCTTTGTTTGCACTTCTTTTTTCTCGTGTGAAGAAATCGGTTAAGTTGGTCAATTCGTTTCCTCACGTTTGAGAAATTTTGATGCATTGTTGTCTTCCATTTGTTCCGTTTCTCAAGATTCCGGTCGAATGAACTCCAACTGAAATGGTAAGAGAAGAAATTTGTGTGATTTTCATGTTGATTGAAGTGGTTTTCCTTTGCAAGAGTTTGTCAAACCAGAATTTTGAAACAAGTTTGAGTTCTAGCATTTCTTCTGTTCTTTCTCCCACGGTTTGTCATGTTAAATCTTGTGGATTGATATCAAGCTGTGTTTATAATCTTCGTGATGGGAATTCATGGACAAAAGTCATTAGCTTCCCTTCACGAACAGTTTTCTGCATTGTTTAGTTGCTTGGTTTTTTTTGCTGCAATTTTGGTTTAAAGTTGAGCAAATGGTCAGGTCACTTTATTGCATTTTTGTGTTCAGAAGATTGTTGGAGCTTTTCTCTCTCCCTGATCTCAAGTTCTCGTATCTTGTGGTGTAATGGATTAGAACTCACTTGAGTTATTTTGAATGAAAATTGTCTCGTATGAGCAAGGAAGATTGCAGGAGTTCATTGTTTGCGTAGCTTGCATGGGAATTGCATGAAATCTTAGAGAAATTATATGTTGACCTTTAAAGTTTCTCCTAATTCTACTATGGCCCAAGCAATTGGAAAAATCAATCAAATTGATCCCTCAAAACTTTTCCTTGCCTTCCAATTGGGCCCTTAGTAAGTTGCTGTTTTAGGAATTTGATTGATAATTTGCCTTCTTTGTAATTATGCATTATTTGATTACATTTAAGTTGCAATTGGGGGAGGCTTTTGGTGATTTGTTGGTTTAACTTATTTTTGTGTTTTTGTTTATATTTTACTATTTAATTGGTGCCTTGACCTTTTTTATTGTTTTGAAACTAATTTTTCCTCCATTAGGGCCCCATTGCAAGGGAGGTAATTTGTATCCCTTATTTCTTACTTTATTTGACTCTACATGCTCTATGTGATTTTACGTGTTTACTTGCATGCCTCTTAAATGTTTTTATTATTTATTTCATTTATTTTCTTTGTTGGCTTTAGTTTGTATATTTATCTTTAGTTCAATTTTGATCATTTGAAAGGCACTTGAATGCCAAAGTTGTAATAGCTAGGTTATTATTTTATTTATTTTATTCCGTTTCCCCCTTTTTAGATTGTAGTAGGGTCTCCCCTTTTGTAATAGATAGGGCTTGTGTGCTATGTGTTTGTGTGTGCCTATATGCCTATGTGTTTAATCGCTTTCCCTAGGATTCTGCATCTAGACAAGCATGCTTATGTGTTACGTGCTATGTGAAACTATGTGTTTTGCATGCCTATTTGCTTTTAGTATTATATCTGATTATGTGGATGGAATGTACGTCACCGTGGCTAGTCCAATGCTAGTCATGGTCTTCCCTTCGAGCTCTTACAAGTCCAATGCTTGTGAGAAAACGTTAGTTAAGGGCTAGTCCAACGCTAGACCCTTAGGAACCATCCGCACGTTAGATCATGATTGTGTGATAAAACCACTTCATCTCATGCATATTTTTCACTTTTTAGGGTCTTTTATCATTTTTTGCATGACATCCCTCCTTATACGTATATCCCTTCCCCATATTTTTCCTTACATGTATATTACTTACCCCTTTGTATGAAAACATGATATTAGACTTGCATTCCTGTGACAGCCCCACCTTCCCCTAAGGCGAACCAGAGGGGTTAGCGGACTGCCTGCCCAACTCTCGCCAGGACTAACAGTGCGGTTAGAGCGATCTATTGCGTTCCGGAACTTATAACGCGCGTAAACAAGTCACAATGGCAAAATAACCCAAAATAAAAAAAATTGAAATCCGGAGTCGGCTATGAATAGTAACCGACCCGTCAGAACCCAACCAAACATCAAAGATACATATACAACATCAAATTCAGCGTTTACAAGCCAAAATGGAATAGGAAAGTTACTCAAAAATTAATACATGTACGGTTGCCAAAATAAAAGTGAAAACGGCCCCGAAGGCACATTTAGGGTTTCAATTCATAAACTATACAAGAGAAATATTCATTTAGTTCATTCGGCAACCAATTATCAAAAGTCATTCCAAAAGCAGTCAGATTCTTGTAAGGAAAACAAAAGGAACGGGGTTAGCTAATTGTCCAGTGAGATAGTACCACTCAAACAACCAAGTTGATATAAGCATCAAGCTTTTCATTCAAAATCATCAGAAGTAAACAAAGGCACACATTAATGGTAGTGACAAAAGAATACGGGCGGCTCTCAAGAGCCCTTTTCCGCATTTGCATTCTTGATCGAAGTTCATTGACTCTCCGTCAATGTTTAAAAGTAACCAACCGTAGACCCCACTTTACTTCCATTCCTTCCACCCAACATACCCCTACCGGGCCCGAACTCCAAACACTTGCACTTTGGTATTACTCGAGTATACCGGAATCGAGAGTCTCTCATACTACAAGATTCCATATAACATTTTTCCAAGGATCATTAATTGGCACGACCAAGCCCTCGCCGGCTCGATTCAATCAACTACCAATGGGGTTGAGCTCAAAGATAACAATTGTAGTCGTTGGATACTCGTCCAAACGACACCAAGCCATGTACTTTCATTTCATGTAACATTTCGTATAACATTCCAATAACATAGTAAACAATAAGTGAGAGTGATAAAGTACGCTCTCACTTCAATCAATTCACATTCAATTCACTTCAAGCAATTCACATTCAAAGCCATATAGTAACACACAAGTGAGTACTACACTCATCAAGCTTGCAAATGAGGTTTCATGCACTTCCGTCAAAAGAACGTCGTGCACCAACGTCACGCCCTAAAACATGCAAACAAGTACAATGAGACTCGATAACGAGTCATAAACCAATGCCAAATACGACCCCAATAGGGTTCCATAAGCATATACAAGCATTAGAGAAAACCAGAAAATCCGGAAATGGATTTAGCTTTGCCCTGAAAAAAACAGTTTTTGACCTCTTTTTACGGTAATGGTACCCAAGGCACTACGATTACCGGATGAAGGTGCAAGACCCACCATTTCGAAGCTAAAAGACAGGGCTACAACATTATAGAAGGTCACTCAACCCAGTTTTGAGTGCAACCAGGTCAAAAATGCAAGATACTACACCAGAATCACAAAAACAGATTCACAGAACGTATTCTAGCGGAAACATCATAAATCAGGCTATCCAAGTCCAAATCCAGAAATTCTAAAACCAGATGAAAGATAAGAAACAGGGCTACATTTCATCAGAAGGTCTCAACAACCAATTCGGAAGCATTCCTAACCAAAATAACCAATTACAGAAGCAATTCTCCAATTCGGGTAAAACCAGAACAGCAAGGGTAATTTCGACTTTTCTCAAGCTAAGCTACTCCGATTGACCTGAAATTTTTCAGGCACCTCTAAAATATCATTCCATACAACTTTAATGTTTTAAGCCAAGGCTAATTCAGCCTCTAACTAGGAGCTACAAAACCGGGCAGAATGTTCTTCATAAAAACCCTAACTTGTAAATTTTTCTTCCAAACAGAAATTGGTTGTAATTACCCACTTTTTCCACCTCCTAGAGTCATTATATACCATTTCCAATCATCATAGATAGCCACACAATCATGTTCATATTAAAACAGAAAAATCACCAATAAATAGAAAACTTCACTAATTCAACCACAAATCAAGATGTAATCCATAATATTGCACCTTATACTACCACTAATCACAAATTAAGCATCATTAGAGGGAGGAGAATGGTTCTTCTCAACTCACCTTAGAAACAAGAGAGAAGGAGCAATAGGTCCTCTTACCTTTCCAAATAACTCCACAAATCAACTCACTAACACTAATTGAAGAGGTTTTATGGAGAAATTGCAAGTTTCAATGGTTGGTTGGATGGATTTGAGCTAAATGGAAGCAAAACTTGAAGAGTTTCTTTCTTTCTTTTTGAGAGAGAGAGCCGGCCAAAGAGGAGAGAAAAATGGTGAATTTTTGGTTAATTTTGTGATTTATTTGGTCAATTAGAAAAAGGTGAATAGTGGTCTTAGGTAAGAACCAATCTCATGGTGACACTTGTCACCTCATTTATGACTTGCCTAACTTTTGTCTCTCTTATACCAATCCACTTAACATCCTCTACTTATCTCTTAACACCCGGTAAATTAATTCCAGTATCCAAAACTTAACCTAGTTGGCCGAATTTTTCCGAACTTTTCGCACTAGTGGGTCCCACGTCCGGTATACGCTCTTAATTTCTCAAAACCTATTCGATACGAGAAAAATCACTTAAAAATTATATCTGCTCCTTAAAAGTATCTAGAAATTTTTCCTAAGTACGAAAATGCAGAAAACAAGCCATGAAAGATTCTAAAACCTAGAAAATGGAAAAAATTACGGGTTCTCACAATTCCCATTTAAGAATTAGAACTAGGCTAGTACATTTGCATGATTAGATTAGGGAAATTATCCCTTGGATATGGGATATGGACGAGTTTGGTTTCTCTAGCCTTAGCACGCTCGTATTCCCTCTATTAAAGGAAACATTGAAGTCACGAGTATAAGTTCCCCGCACCCATTATGATGCATTCCTTTAGGTCATACACATTTGTATATTATTATTTTCTTCACTTTTTCTTTCTTTCGAGTCTCATGACTTGCATTATTCGTGACTTCTTCAAAGAGTCTTTATTGGGCGTCACAATTAATGTGATTGGTACCAAGTAAGCTTTGAAGATACATTTCGACCCCTGACACCCTCCTAGGTCTAGGGTTTGCATTTATATAGTACATCCAAATGTGATAAATCTTTAGATTAAAATAAGAAAATCTTTGACTAAATCGCGCAACTAGCTTTGGCTAGGTTGAAAGGGTGTCTTGGATTCTTATTCTTGCCTTCCCTTTTTTCAAATGTGACTCCCGAATCTTTTTCTCTGATTTTCGTAGACTTGGAGTCGTTTAAAAAGGGTTTATTTTATTTTATTTTATTTTTTTCTTTAAAAATTCGTTTTTAGGTGACTTGGTACACCTTAACTCTATACCAAGTGGTGACTCCATTTTTCATTCAAAAACCCTTTTTAAACTATATTTTGGGTCAAATCGTCGCATTTTCAAGTCCCATTTAGACCCATGTTTTTTTCATTTCTTTTTAAATCAAAAATTCATTTTCCAATAAAAAATTGAGTCAAAAACCATTTTTCTAAACTCGTCTATTATTCTTCTTTTCAAAAAATGGGGCGCGACAGCTGGCGACTCCACTGGGGACTTAGAGAGTCCGAGCAAATTTGATTTAGTCGATCTCTTTCTTCTTTTAACCTTTTCATATATCACATTTGGAGTATTAGGTTGCATTCTTCTTCTCCTTTTTCTTTTTTTCTCTTTTTTAGGGTTTTTTGCATCTACCGCACGCATAATCGCTCTTCGCACACTATGTATGTGATGAATGGATGATTCATTTATTTGTTTACTTTTTCTGGTTTGGCGATTGCATTTTGGGATGGGGGGTAGTTACCCTAGAACCTTCGACCGCATCTAATGGTACAATCCCTCCTCTCAAAATAGAAAGCACCTCATACGTGCATGCATAGTCTTATTTACCCTATTTTTTTCTTTTTCGTGGGCGTTTCCCACACCTCCTTGTAGGATTAGGATCGATTGCCTTGGGTAGGCGAATGGTGTGCTCTGCGCTCATAGCGCTACCTAAGGGATCACTCGAGCCACCGATCAAAGGCCGTGGGAGTGATGACCCTTCGCCTTTAGGTCTGAAGGCTTGGGAGCCGAAACCTTATCGAGTCTAGATGCATTAGTGAGCCAAACCTCATGCATCCATATTAGAATTGCCTAGGGTAGAGTCGACCTTATCATGAATTAGGAACACTAGGCACGAGGGCAGGGATTCCACCCTTCTTTCCTTATTTTTCTTTATTGTCTTTTATATCAATTAATTGCCTCAACTTGTTATGTGATTATTTATTGAACTAACATTTCTTTGTTTTCTTGTCTTTTGCATTCACAAACGCTAGGAATTAAGAGATCTGGCATGATCTACTTTTAGAACTTACCCTCTTAGATAGGTTATTGCATGTTTAAGATTCCAATGAATTGCATTTATAGATTGAAAATTGAACATCATTCTAGGCCCACCCTGGCATACAAAGGGTTCCTCAGGTCATATTTTGCATATTTAAATTGCTTTGATAAATTGGCATCATGCATAAGTCTTAGAGGGAATGCCACTTAGGGAATCCCGTTATAGGAATAAACCACCTTGTGTCTCGGATACTTAATCCAATGAGACTTGCACGGTTATATTTCTTGTACTGTCCGAAGGGGTAGTGCACGAGGTAAGGTAGGATCCGATCTTTTCGAAAACAACAAAGCAATTTTTGTACATTAGGATATGGGCATCTAACAATCATCTTTTGGCCATTTTAACATATCTGGTAAAAATCCCTTGCATAAAGGACATTAATTTGAAGAAATTTACAAATGATTTTTTGTTGAGATGATAAACATATTGAGATAAATCTTGATTTTAGAAGACTCATAGACTAATGCATCGCAATGATTTTTTGAAACTACCAATAAACCATCATTTCCATTCAATTCATTTGATCAAATTATCCATCAAATTCATCCAATTTATTTGGTCAATTCATTCATTTTAGGACAATATAATCAATTTTGAATAAATCATCAATTTCGTCCGATTCATTTGGCCAGTTTACCTATTTTTAGGACAATTCGGTCGATTTTGAATAAATCATCATTTCACTCGATCTGTTTGATCAATTGATTTCATTCAATTCATTTGATTAGTTTAATTCATTTTCAGGGTTATCCATTCAATTTTGAATAAATAATCAAGTTTCATTCAATTCATTTGACCAGTTTACCCTTTTTAAGGTAATCTAGTCGATTTTGAATAAATCATCAATTTCATCCTATTTATTTGACCTGCTTATTCCCTTCAGGGTTTAAGTCTAAGGTTCACTGAATAAATTAGTCGAGACATTGCAATCCTTTCAAGAGTAGACTCTTTTACACATGATTTTATGTGTTGATCAAAGCAAGCAATCTATTCGGATTTTGTCCTCATTTTTTGGACAAATGTTTCTTCTCACTCCAATTGACCAAATTTGTTAAAATTATTTTTCACTCAATAAGTTGATCGGATTCATCAGGTATTGTATAGTGCCTACCCTAGAGGATTGCATTTTTCATGTTAGGCCTACCCTTGGTATAAAAGGGCTCCCCCATAGGACATGCATACCGATTTTATAGTTTTGCTTACTAACTCGGGGTATTTTACTTTTATTTTCTCCCCTCCCCTGCATTCATAAAAAATGTTTCAATAAGGCAAAAATATTTTTCTATATCAGATAACAAGAATGACTAATAAAGTTTGAAAATAACAAGTATTACTTGATTCTTGGGCAGACCTTGCAATAAAAACATGAGAGATTTATTTGGAAGCGTTAGGCTAAAGTATCTAAGAGACTTCATAATTGTTTGTTAAGAAAAATTTTGCTTATTTGATTTGTTAATACATTTTTGCTTAGGAGACAAAAAGTGTGTATATGTGGAGCTCTGTAGAGATTTTCTTTTCTCGTTTGTATTATAATGGAACAAGAAATTTTGTTTTAAACTTTTTCAGAAATAAAGTTTTATTTAGACAATTATTGTATATACTCATGTACATTTCATTCTTTATTTTGCTCATTGGAGATTTCATGATGAATTTTAAGAAATAAGACTAAATTGAGATTTTTTCAACCTTTTGCCTGAAAATTCACAAATGTATACACCAGATTGGTGATCCGAGCTATGCAATAAGAGTGCTCAGAATTAAAAGAGGTCACTCAAAAGACCCAATACGATACCTTTTTCTCCTTCACTGTACAATTCATATTTTGCCTACTTCTATTAGCCCCCCAATAAATCAGTCACATTGATTGATAAATTGCAAATTGGGGCAATCTTTGTTTAAAAGTGTCCACTGTGTCTAATCCGGTTCAATTCACATCTAAGTGAAAGCAAAAATGTATATTATTCTTGTTTGTTTTGAAATTTTGGGAATGACACTTCAAGCGTTCGTTTCTCTATCTATACAGATTTTATCATTTGCTCTCCCATTTGACCCTTTAAAAGAATAATTTCGTTTCAAATAAGGGCCTTAATGATCACTACCCTACATTGGGAAAATTTTCAAAAGGGAATGGGTTCTCAATGAGCTATTCTTTACTTTGGTTGTCATGAAGCGTAAGAATGATGTTTTGGCCATCGTTTCTACAACCTAAACAATGATTACCCCTTGCATCCTCATATGAGCCAAAATAGGTGGTTCTTTTCGAATGCACTTATGATCGTACCCAACATTGGGGAAGGAGATTGGGGAATTTTGCAAAAAAAAAAAACAAAAAAAAAGAAAAAATTGCTAAAAAAAAGAAAAGGGAACCGCAAATTGGGGAAATTTGATTCTACCTGGGCTTCAATTTTGACGGAAAAGAAAAAGGAAGAGTTTTGTCCGACGAACCACTTATGGATGAACAAGAGTCTTCCTCAGTCAATTAATTCAGATACATGCAAGAAATTTCACATTAATGAAAGTTTCCTTTCAAGGTCAATGTGAGGAATGGAACGAAAGTCAGGCCGTCTTCCTTTCCAATCAAACATTTTATCCCTAGTTATCCCTTTTGAACCTTCAGAATAAACTATTTCGTTTGGCAACCCCTGAGAATCGCAAACCCACATTGGGGTAAATTGAGTTTTGAAAAAGAAGGGAAAAGAAAAACCCCAAACTGGGGCAAATTTAATTTTGAAGGAAGGCCGAAAGAAAAGAAAATAAAAAAAGAAAACCTCGGTGAATGAAACGACCGAAGGCCAGAAAAGAAAAGAAAGAAAAGAAAAGAAAAGGAGGAAAATGAAAGAAAAAAAAGCCTCAATAGAGAATGAACTGGGGCAAGTTTTGATTTAACCCTAAAATAGGGTTGGCGCAACAATGTGATCTCAGATTACTTAAACCACTCTTGAAATCTGCTTTCAAGCCTTAACTTTTCTAAACACCCCACCCGACCCCCATTACAAAAGCCGAAAGTCTTGACTTCTGTTCTTTGCAATGGCCCTGTTAAGAAAATTTCTGATGCCGGAAAATTTTAGCTGTATTTCTGAATTGCTTGGGTACGGGGTTGACACTACTCACCATGTGAAAACCCACCAGGTCGAGAAAAAGAAAAAAGAAGCAAAAAGCAAAGCAAGAAAAGTAAATGCAAGAAAAATGCAAAAAAAATTCGACGCTGAAGACCCTGGTGAATGATGAGAAAAATGTAAACAAAATCCGAGATCTTTGAGTACGAAATGAGAGCAATTTTGAGAAAAATGCGATCTTCGGTGCAATACCCTTTAAAATTTTTTCTTTAACTATCGTTTTCTAGCCGCATTACAAGCTCATAAAGTCCATCGCTGACTTATCCCTCATGACAACTCAAAGCAAGGGTTACGCTCCTAAGAAATCTACCTGTCACTCATGATCATAAGATTATAACCTGTTTTCGCCTGTTTTGGTATCGTTTCTACCCCTCTGTTACAAGCTTACAAAGCTTATGTGTTGACTAAGTTTTCTTAAGAAATAAGGGTGACAAACTATTTGCTTTCACTAAGATGTGATATCGAATGGGTACAAAAATAAGACAAAATCTTGATCTCCCATTTCCTTTAGCCACTTCCAAATCAGAAATAACGCCTACTTGATTGGTCCTAAAAGATGAGCCAACAAGAAGTGGTGTCCCGTTACCTTAAGCACCGATCCTAAAAGTGAGGAAGAAATCTTCTTGAATTTGGTGTTATTCTGAGAGATTCATCATGAAATTTCTGCATGAGTTCAAACTCGACGTTTAAATTTCTTCACATTGTATATATGATTATTTTCTAAATTTTAGAAAGTGCGGTTTCTCCTTGTTCAAATAAATGAGGAATCATCTGAACAAATTTTTACAAGCAAAGGAGCCCACACTGGGGCAAATTTTTATTTGTGAGATTTCGCGAAATAAGCCCACACTGGGGCAAATTTTGGTAACACATTTGAGGATTTCGTCCAAGAGTCAAGTAATATACTTTTGATTTCAATAACACTGTTTTTTCATGAGGGATAGTTGCATGTTGTACTTTAGTAAGCCCCATGTGCAGGTATTCATGGCTAAAATCTGGGAAGAATCATCTAATGATGTCGAAGGCCGATATCGGAAAAGAGAAGAAAGAAGAAGGGCCCACACCGGGGCAAATTATTTTTTGGAAACATTCTCTCAATCAAAAATCAAAAATCAACATCAAGAATCAAATCAAGTTTTATCACGGCAGGCTCGGGTTTAATCCCACTGACCGATTGTCAAAGCATTTCATTTACACTGCCGCTAGCCGTTGGGTCAGTCCCACTAGTGAGCATTTCTTTTGCACCGCCACTAGTGAGCATTTCATTTGCACCGCCACTAGCCGTTGGGTCAGTCCCACTAGTGAGCATTTCATTTGCACCGCTACTAGCCGTTGGATCAGTCCCACTAGTGAGCATTTCTTTTGCACCGTCACTAGCCGTTGGGTCAGTCCAACTAGTGAGCATTTCATTTGCACCGCCACTAGCCGTTGGGTCAGTCCCACTAGTGAGCATTTCATTTACACTGCCACTAAACATGGGTCAGTCCCACTAGTGTGCGTCCCATGATTAAATTTATGTTCGGGTCAGTCCCATGATTTTATTTTTGTTCGGGTCAGTCCCATGATTTAAAATTTTGTTCGGGTCAGTCCCATGATTTAAATTTTGTTCGGGTCAGTCCCATGATTTTAAAGTCTGTTCAGGTCCAGTCCCATGATTTAATTCTTGTTCGGGTCAGTCCCATGATTTTAATTTTTGTTCGGATCAGTCCCATGATTTAATTTTTGTTCAGATCAGTCCCATGATTTAAAGTTTGTTCGGGTCAGTCCTATGATTTTAAAGTTTGTTCGGGCCAGTCCCATGATTTAAATTTTGTTCGGGTCAGTCCCATGATTTAAATTTTGTTCGGGTCAGTCCCGTTTAAATTTTCTGTTCGGGTCAGTCCCGTTTTAAATTTCCTGTTCGGGTCAGTCCCGTTTAAACTTTCTGTTCGGGTCAGTCTCGTTTTGAATTTCCTGTTCGAGTCAGTCCCGTTTAAATTTCCTGTTCGGGTCAGTCCCGTTTTAAATTTCCTGTTCGGGTCAGTCCCGTTTTAATTTTCTGTTCGAGTCAGTCCCGTTTGAATTTCTGTTTGGGTCTGTTTCGTTTTAAATTTCTTGTTCGGGTCAGTCCCGTTTTAACTATTCTGTTTAGGTCAGTCCCGTTTTAAATTTCTCGTCTGGGTCAGTCCCATTTTTGAAAGTTTTGTTAAAGAGGTCAGTCCTCATTTCAAAAGCGTCAGTCGTTCAAGTCGTTCGCAGCCGAATAACACAGGTAAGTATTTGGTGTCTACTTCTTTGTCTCAAGTTTTTCCAAAACTCAGACAAAAAGGGGCAAACTGTAGACACCAAATTTTTGATTTTTTAACTTTATTGGTTTAATTAATTTAATTTTGCTTTATTTTTTTCAATTCTAGGGTTTTAATTTAATTTTATTTTGTTCTATTTAATTTAATTTTATTATTATTTATTTATTTTTGTCTTCATACTAAATTTCAAAAAAAAAAGGAAGAAATGAAAAATACAAAAATACAAAAAAAATAATAAGGAAAATGTGCGAAATAGGTGGAAGTTTGCATGCTAGACAAATGGAGAATATGCAATAGGGACAAGCGTCTCTTTTATCTTGGACAACACATTATCTAGATGGTGAGGTGTCTAGACACTTGTAGGATAGGGATTTTTGAAAGAAACCAAAAAAACTAGAAAAAGGAAAAAGGAAATAAGCAAGTGAGGAGGGTTGAAAAAATAGGTTTGAGGGCCGAGAGAAAGGCAGCTTCGGTCAGGGAAAAAAGGAGAAACAGAGGGGCGGCGGAGTGAGGAAGGCTTCGGGAAAAAGAGGAAGAACAGAAAAAAGATAGCTTCGTCGTGAGGGGCGGCGGACAGAAAAGACAGAGGGGATTTTTCAGAGAAGCAAAACTAGGAAGGGAGTCTGAGAAAGCTTCGGCTTCGGTTGAAAAACAAAAATGGAGGTGGACGGCTGGGCAGGTGAGGGCTGATGAAGCAAGAAAGTTGGCGGCTGGGCTGGAAAAAAAAAGAAGGAAAGGACAGAGCCACGACGGAGGAAGCTTTGGGGGAGGCTGAGGAAAAAATAGAGGAAAGAAAGGCAGCAGGAAACGGCGAGGTTTTGGAGAGAGTTGAAAGCCGAGAGAAGGAGAAAACCGAGAGGGAAGCTCGGCTGGAAAAATAGGGAAAGGTTTTCGGCAGTAGAGAAATCAAAGGAAAAGGAACAAAAACAGAGGGGGGAAGTTCTCGGCCTTGGGTTTGAGAAGGAGAAAACGGGCGGCGGACGGCGAAGAAAACGGAGGACAAGGAAAACAGGGGAAGGGGTTCGGCGAGAACAGAGAGCAAGTGGAGCAAGGAGAGGAGGTTTCAGGTCGAACGAACAGAGACGGAGGGAGTTTTCGTCTGGGAGCCAAAGGAAAAAAAAACAGAGCAAATGGAAGGAGAAAACAAAAGGAGAAAGGCAACAGAAAAATCAGAGAAAACAGAGGAGAAAAGAACTACGGACCAAAAAGAGAAGGGTGGCGGCTAAGGCTGATGATCTGGGCAGCGAAGGAGCTGGAAAAAACTGAGAAGGAAATCGAGAGAGCTCTCGGATGGAGGGGCTAAAAACGCAGATAGCAAAAGACTAAGAAAGAAATGGCAGCAGCGGCGCCGCCACCGCCTCCATCCCCTGCTTCCGTTCCCGAGACCATCGTTCCAGAAACCGCCGTCGTTCACCGAGCCATCACCACCTCATCGGACATCCATCACCATCGTCTGCACATCTTCAACTGAACAAGATGCAGTAAGTCATCTTTCTCCTTTAGGAATTTTGTCTTCTCTTCAAGCTTAGACCCATAAGAATCTCAAAACAGAGATTGGCTTATTGTGATTTTTATGTTGATTGTATGCCATTTTGAGCATACATGCTTTCTGTGTTGATTGGGATTGAATGTCTTTATGTTTCTTACCAATTCTTGGGCTGATTAACTTCAAATTGAACAAAGAATCGATGAAATTTCTTATGCTCATTTTGTGTTCGACGAAATGCCGAGCTAAAAAATTCTTATTGAAAGATGCTTTGTTTGCACTTCTTTTTTCTCGTGTGAAGAAATCGGTTAAGTTGGTCAATTCGTTTCCTCACGTTTGAGAAATTTTGATGCATTGTTGTCTTCCATTTGTTCCGTTTCTCATGATTCCGGTCGAATGAACTCCAACTGAAATGGTAAGAGAAGAAATTTGTGTGATTTTCATGTTGATTGAAGTGGTTTTCCTTTGCAAGAGTTTGTCAAACCAGAATTTTGAAACAAGTTTGAGTTCTTGCATTTCTTCTGTTCTTTCTCCCACGGTTTGTCATGTTAAATCTTGTGGATTGATATCAAGCTGTGTTTATAATCTTCGTGATGGGAATTCATGGACAAAAGTCATTAGCTTCCCTTCACGAACAGTTTTCTGCATTGTTTAGTTGCTTGGTTTTTTTTGCTGCAATTTTGGTTTGAAGTTGAGCAAATGGTCAGGTCACTTTATTGCATTTTTGTGTTCGGAAGATTGTTGGAGCTTTTCTCTCTCCCTGATCTCAAGTTCTCGTATCTTGTGGTGTAATGGATTAGAACTCACTTGAGTTATTTTGAATGAAAATTGTCTCGAATGAGCAAGGAAGATTGCAGGAGTTCATTGTTTGCGTAGCTTGCATGGGAATTGCATGAAATCTTAGAGAAATTATATGTTGACCTTTAAAGTTTCTCCTAATTCTACTATGGCCCAAGCAATTGGAAAAATCAATCAAATTGATCCCTCAAAACTTTTCCTTGCCTTCCAATTGGGCCCTTAGTAAGTTGCTGTTTTAGGAATTTGATTGATAATTTGCCTTCTTTGTAATTATGCATTATTTGATTACATTTAAGTTGCAATTGGGGGAGGCTTTTGGTGATTTGTTGGTTTAACTTATTTTTGTGTTTTTGTTTATATTTTACTATTTAATTGGTGCCTTGACCTTTTTTATTGTTTTGAAGCTAATTTTTCCTCCATTAGGGCCCCATTGCAAGGGAGGTAATTTCTATCCCTTATTTCTTACTTTATTTGACTCTACGTGCTCTATGTGATTTTACGTGTTATTTTATTTATTTATTCCGTTTCCCCCTTTTTAGATTGTAGTAGGGCCTCCCCTTTTGTAATAGATAGGGCTTGTGTGCTATGTGTTTGTGTGTGCCTATATGCCTATGTGTTTAATCGCTTTCCCTAGGATTCTGCATCTAGACAAGCATGCTTATGTGTTACGTGCTATGTGAAACAATGTGTTTTGCATGCCTATTTGCTTTTAGTATTATATCTGATTATGTGGATGGAATGTACGTCACCGTGGCTAGTCCAATGCTAGTCATGGTCGTCCCTTCGAGCTCTTACAAGTCCAATGCTTGTGATAAAACGTTAGTGAAGGGCTAGTCCAACGCTAGACCCTTAGGAACCATCCGCACGTTAGATCATGATTGTGTGATAAAATGTGAGACCCCGTAAATTTTCTCAGTTTCTAGGTTTTATTTTATTTAATTGCATACTTTTCTGCATTTGCTTTATTAGAAAATTTTATACATAATTTTTATGAGTAAATATAGTTTTTAGATGATTTTTCCAGTATCGGTTAGTTTTTGGGAAATTAAGAACGTATATCGGACGTGGGACCCACTAGTGCGGAAAGTTCGGTAAAATTCGGACAGTTAGGTTAAGTTTTGGATACTGGGTTTAATTTAGCGGGTGTTATGAGATAATTAGAGGATACCATATGGATTAGAGCTGAGGAAACAAAAGGATAGCTTAGCATTTAATGGAAGTGACAAGTGTCACTTGTAGATTAATTCTTACTTGTTGACCACTATTCATTACTTTACTAAATAAATCAAAATTGACTAAAATTACCCTTCATTTTCAAGCTTCTTGGCCGATTCTCTCCAAGGAAGAAAGAAAGGAAAAGCTCTCCAATTTCTTGCTCCAATCTTGCCCAATCTTTCCATTCAACCGTTTAATCTTGCATTTACTCCAAAAAACCCCTTAAGTGAGTGGTTGTGAGGTGATTAGTGAAGTTGTTTGGAGGATTAAGGTGCTAAGTTGCCCTTGTTCTTGGGTTGTTATGGTGAGTAACTAAGGGACCTTTCTTGCAACTCAATAATGCTTAATTATTGACATGTGTGAGGTGAAGTAATGATTTTAGGTGTTGTTTCATGACTTTTGGTAGAATTTGGTGCATTTTCTATTTAATCATGATTTTTTCTATTTTCATATGATTCCTATTGTGTGGCCATGTATGATGGTTGGAAATGATCTAGAATGAAGCTAGAATGCGTAAATTGTGGTTGTTTGCGGAAAATTTCCGCATTGAACGGAAAAATTCGGATTTAGGGTTTCAATTCAACCATTCTGCCTGGAACTTTTCCTCATAGTTAGAGGCCGAATTAGACTTGGGTTAAAACATGAAAGTTGTAGGGAATGATATTTTATAGTTGCCTACAAAATTTCAGGCCAATCGGAGTAACGTAGTCTATGAAAAGACTGAAATACCCCTGCTGCCCTGTTTCTGTCCGAACTTGGTAATCAGATTTGTAATTGGTTAGTTTGATTGGGAATACGATTGATTTGGTTGTTGATGTCTTATTAAGAAATATAGCCTGGTATCTTAGCTTTCGGATGGCTTTGGAATCACTTGAATTGGACTTTGGTAGCCTGACTTATGGTTGGTTAACCAGAATGCGCTTTGTTAACCTGTTTATGCGGTTCTGGTTTGGTATATTGATCTTTTGACTTAGTTTCACTACAAACTGGACTGAGTGGCCTTCTTCAACATTGTAGCCCTATCTTTTAGCTTCGAAATGGTGTATAGTATACATCCATCCGATAATGGCGTCAAAACTATTTTTAGGTTTTAGAGCTTAACTTGCATTTCCGGATTTTTCCTAACTTACTTTAGTGCTTATACGTTGTAATGGAGCTTTATTTTTGGTAGTATGTGGAATTGGTTTATGACTTGTAATCGAGTCTTATTGTGCTTGTTTGAATATTTTAGGGCGTGACGGTGATTCGAGACGTTCTTTGGGCGGACGTTTATGAAATTTCACTTGCGTGCTTGGTGAGTGTACTACTCACTTGTTTGTTACTATGTGGCTTTGCTACACGTGAAATCGTTGATTTGATGGCTTAATTGCATTGTTGACCTTGATTGAGGTGGGGTGTACTTGATCACTCTCACCTTTTTATCTTAAATGACTGTTTACTGTATGATTGAGTGATACATGCAAATACTGGCTTTGGTGTCGTTTGGACGGGTATCCAACGGCCATTACTGTTACTACTGAACCCAACTCCATTGGTAGTCGATTGAATCGAGCCGGCGAGGGCTTGGTCGTGAAAATCGACGAGCCATGGGGACTGTTGTATGGAATCTTGTAGTATGAGACTCTCGATTCCGGTATACTCGAGTATTACCAAATTTATATTGTTTGGAGTTCGGGCCAGGTAGGGGTATGTTGGGTGGAAGGATTGGAAGTAAAGTGGAGCCTACGGTTGGTTACTTTGTAAACATTGACGGAGGGTCAATGAAATCCAATCAAGTATACAAGCGAGGAAAGGGGCTCTTGAGAGCCGTCCGTATCCTTTTACCCGTTTTGTTAATGTGTGATCTTGGTTTACTTCTTTATTGAACGCTTTATGCCTATATGAAATTGGTTGCTTGAGTGATAGTAACTCACTGGGCGTAAGCTCACTCTATTCCTTTTGTTTTCCTTACAGGAATATAAACACTTTTGGAAAGTCCATGAATGTTGGTTGCCGAGTTGAGCTTATGTGAATGAAATTTTGAATAGCTCCTTTTGAGCAAACTCTAAGCGCATTTTGATCCAACCAAAAATGTTGAGTTGTAATTTGCAAACCGTACTTGTATAAACTTGTTGGACAACTTGGGTATGCCCTTTTGGTATGTAAATGCTAAATTGCAAGATGTATATGTTTGATTGATGCTTGGTTGGATTTTGATGTGTCAGTTACTATTCATGGCCGACTGTGAGAACCCGTAAATCCTCTTAATAATTTTCCTAGGGTTTATCCCCTTTAATGGCATGTTTTCTGCATTTTCTGGCTTAGGATATTTTTCTGGTGAATTTTATGAGTAAATATAAATTTTAGGTGATTTTTCTAGTATTGACTAGGTTTTGAGAAATTAAGAGTGAATACCGGACGTGGGACCCACTAGTACGAAAAGTTCGGCAAAATTCGGCCAATTAGGTTAAATTCCGGATACTGTGTAAAATTTATCGGGTGTTAAGAGCTAAGTAGAGTGTGTGAAATGATTGATGTGAGTTGATATGATCTTGATGGTGTGGTTGTTTTTGATGGTTGGTAATAAGGGGCTTTGACTCTAGTGGGTGTGAATTGTTGATAAATGCAATCAATTTTGGGTTTGGAATGAAATGTGAAAAGTTAGGGTTCATGAACCCCTAATCTGTCCGAAATTTTAGGTCATAGATAGATGCCGAATTGGACTTTGCTCAAAACATGAAAGTTGTAGGTATTGATGAGTATGAAGTTCCTACAAAATTTCAGGGCATTTGGAGTCGTACACTGTGAGTTATGCCGTTTTTACTGTTGCTGTTTTTGGTGAACAGAATGTCCGAACTGCGATAGTAATTGCCTGTTTTGACTGGAATTGGTTTGGATTTTGTTGTTGGTGTCTTCTGATGAAATGTATCTTGATGTCTTAGCTTTCATATGCCTTTGGAATCAATGCATTTGGACCTGTGTAGGCTGAGATAGACTGATTACAGTTTTGTGTGATTTGGGAACCTGCAATTACGGTTCTGGCTTGGTTTTCTGCATTTTTTACCTAGTTGTGCTAGGATTTGGACTGAGAGGCCTTCTTCATTGTTGTAGCCCTGTTTCATAGCTTCGAAATGGTGGGTCTTACGCCCTCATCCGATAAGCGTAACGCATTTTGTGCTATTACCGCAAAAAGAGGACGAAAACTGTTTTTTTTGTTAAGGTCAAGTGGTGCATTGCTGAATTTCTGGTTTGCTATTATGCTTGTTTATGCATATGAAACCCTATTGGGTTATGTTTGGCTTGGCTTTATGACGCGTTATCGAGTCTCATTGTACTTGCTTTCATGTTTTAAGACTTACTCTTATTCCGGTCATTTCCTAGCTAACTTTTGTACTTGTACTGCTTTGAGCCTAGTGAATGGCTTTTGGGAAATGAGATGACTTTTGTGTGAAATGTTGGGACTGATTTGAGGATATAATGAAGCCTTAATGGCTGGAAAAGTAAGAAATTTAGGGGAGGTGCTGCCCGATTTTATAGGCCGTTTGGTTCCTTTAAGTTGGGTTTGCCTTTTTGTGGAAATGAAAGGCTTTTGGGTTGTTTGCGCCTAAGTCTTCATGTTACCTTTTCGTTTCTAAGAAAATCATGTTTTGCACCCTTGCATTAGTAATTATTTGGCGAGGCATACGACTAGTAGTCGAGCCTCACATGTGCATTCTGTTTACTCGATTCTGGAAGTAAAACCTTCAATTGGTTTATTTTGATTATTTTAGGATTTCTTGGCGATTAAGGCCAATCTGAAGTGAAAACTTTTGAAGTTGAGCCGGTGAGTGTTCCACTACCTGCTACCCATTATGTGAAATATCTGAATATCTGAATACTTGATTTATGACTATTGAAGCCAAATACTGTTTGGATAAAATGGAGGCGAGGGTGTACTTTATCACACTCGTTCTTCTATCTGTTCATATGCCAATTTTGAGTGCCTATCTGAATCTGCCGTCTGAATCTGCTATCTGAATCTGCTATTCTGTATCTGTATCTGAATCTGTTATCTGTGTCTGCATCTGTTCGGATTTCTATGACCTATGAGCTCAATCCTGTGGCTAAGTTATTCGAGTCGGACCGGCAAGGGCCTGGACGATTAGATAACGAACCACGGTAGTCTGTTCGGGGATTTTTGGGTATTGAGACCCTTGATTCCGGTATACTCGAGTATTACCATTTCTGTTCGGTTACGGTGAGCGGGCCCGGTAAAGGGGTGTTTGGTGGACGGAATTCGGTGTAAAGAGGGGTCTACGGACGCGTTGGTTCTATATACGTTGACGGAGAGTCAACCGGTTTGGATCAAGTACTGCGCTGGGAAATTTGGCTCCTGAGAGCCACCTGTATCCTTCTGATTTGAATCATTGGTTCCTTTGCTTTACATCTGACATGTGTATCTGATTTGTTAAATGTGAAATGCCATGATTTTAATGCTATCTGTTTGGTACCTCATTGAGCGCAAGCTCACCCCTTTCTGTTCCTTTTGTTTTCCTTACAGGAAAATAAACCCTTTTGGTCTGGATTTGACAAATGGCTGCCAAATTGAGCTAGTTGAACATATCTTTTGTATAGCTCATGTATTAAAACCCTAAGTGTACTTTTGGGGCTTTTCTCTTTTGATTTGGCAAACCGTGCGTATATATTAACTTTTGAAAACTTATGTGTGTCATTTTGATTTGTAAACGCTAAAGTTCAGATGTGAATGTTTGTTGGCTATTCGGTTGGGTTCTGACGGGTCGGTTACTATTCATGGCCGACTTCCGATTTCTTTTTTTTTTTTTAATTTTTATTTTGGGTTATTTTACCATTTTGACTTGTTTACGCTTGATTGTAAGTTCCAGATCGCTATAGATAGTTCTAGTCTGCATCGTGAGTCCTGGCGAGAGCTGGGCAGGCAGTCCGCTCACCCCTTTGGTTCGCCTTAGGGGAAAGTGGGGCTGTTACAAGTGGTATCAGAGCCACTTCGCGTGGTCTCTGCGCGGAGTGAGACTGGGCCAAGTGGTATTGTGGTCCTAATTTCATGAATATGTCTAAGTGCTCGTTTGAGCATAAGTTATGAACCAGGCATGTGATAAGTGTACGAATCATTATCAGGGGACTCGAGGAAGCTAGGTATGTATGTCGGGTAGGAATCTTTAATAAGGATGGTTTACTCTTGGGACCGGCCGGCTCGAGTTGTGAATTATCTTAGATGGGATTCTTGCGCCCGGATACGAAAGATGTGAGGGCCTAGGTTAGAAAGGATTTGGTGAACTAGAAAGGCCTTTCCTCGGTGGATCGTTTATGTTTGTACTTGACTTAACTAGCTGTATGTATGTGTGCGGCCTAATTTTTACCGGCTTGTATATATATGCTTTGATCTTGTTTGGAATGTATAAATGGGTGTTATCATAAAAGTTTTGACATCGTGCTTATTTTGGTTTAGTATTATTGCCTAGACCAAGTAAAACTCATGGAAGGTAAGAATTTACTGAACTTGGCCAGTGAAGGGGTACAGATCGGTTAGCTAAGTATAATGCTCAATTTAATCCCGGAGTAGTCAATGATAAGGAATTTCGAGGACGAAATTCTTTTAAGGGGGAGAGAGTGTGAGAACCCGTAAATCCTCTTAATAATTTTCCTAGGGTTTATCCCCTTTAATGGCATGTTTTCTGCATTTTCTGGCTTAGGATATTTTTCTGGTGAATTTTATGAGTAAATATAAATTTTAGGTGATTTTTCTAGTATTGACTAGGTTTTGAGAAATTAAGAGTGAATACCGGACGTGGGACCCACTAGTGCGAAAAGTTTGGCAAAATTCGGCCAATTAGGTTAAATTCCGGATACTGTGTAAAATTTATCGGGTGTTAAGAGCTAAGTAGAGTGTGTGAAATGATTGATGTGAGAGGTAAAAGAAAAGATAGGATTGCATTTATGAGAGTGACAAGTGTCACATAGTTATTGGATTTGACTTAAGAAAGACTATTCACTATTTTGACTTTTGACCCAAGGAAGTAAATATCTCAAAAATTCACAAAAAATTACCATTTTCTTACCTTGTGTTGGCCGGCTCTCTCTCTTGCAAGAAGGAAGGAAATTCTTCAACTTTCTAGCTTCCATTTCACTCAATCTTCCACAACTAATCACCTAGAATAGATTCTACTCCATAAAAACCTTTCTTCTAGTGCTAGTAAGTAGTTTGGTGGAGTTTGTTTGAAGAGCTAAGGTGTCCAACATCTCTCTCTCTCTTAATTTCTTGGTAAGTGATGCTTGAACACCCTACTACACCTAATGATGTTTATGTTATGCTTAGAAGTAGCTTGAGTGATGGTATATGTGATTTATTTCTTGGTTTGAAGTGATTTGGTTGAGTTTTTTATTTTTTGAGGAATTTTCTGGTTTCATATGATCTTGATGGTGTGGTTGTTTTTGATGGTTGGTAATAAGGGGCTTTGACTCTAGTGGGTGTGAATTGTTGATAAATGCAATCAATTTTGGGTTTGGAATGAAATGTGAAAAGTTAGGGTTCATGAACCCCTAATCTGTCCGAAATTTTAGATCATAGATAGAGGCCGAATTGGACTTTGCTCAAAACATGAAAGTTGTAGGTATTGATGAGTATGAAGTGCCTGCAAAATTTCAGGGCATTTGGAGTAGTATAGAGTGAGTTATGCCGTTTTTACTGTTGCTGTTTTTGGTGAACAGAATGTCCGAACTGCGATAGTAATTGCCTGTTTTGACTGGAATTGGTTTGGATTTTGTTGTTGGTGTCTTCTGATGAAATGTATCTTGATGTCTTAGCTTTCATATGCCTTTGGAATCAATGCATTTGGACCTGTGTAGGCTGAGATAGACTGATTACAGTTTTGTGTGATTTGGGAACCTGCAATTACGGTTCTGGCTTGGTTTTCTGCATTTTTTACCTAGTTGTGCTAGGATTTGGACTGAGAGGACTTCTTCATTGTTGTAGCCCTGTTTCATAGCTTCGAAATGGTGGGTCTTACGCCCTCATCCGATAAGCGTAACGCATTTTGTGCTATTACCGCAAAAAGAGGACGAAAACTGTTTTTTTTGTTAAGGTCAAGTGGTGCATTGCTGAATTTCTGGTTTGCTATTATGCTTGTTTATGCATATGAAACCCTATTGGGTTATGTTTGGCTTGGCTTTATGACGCGTTATCGAGTCTCATTGTACTTGCTTTCATGTTTTAAGACTTACTCTTATTCCGGTCATTTCCTAGCTAACTTTTGTACTTGTACTGCTTTGAGCCTAGTGAATGGCTTTTGGGAAATGAGATGACTTTTGTGTGAAATGTTGGGACTGATTTGAGGATATAATGAAGCCTTAATGGCTGGAAAAGTAAGAAATTTAGGGGAGGTGCTGCCCGATTTTATAGGCCGTTTGGTTCCTTTAAGTTGGGTTTGCCTTTTTGTGGAAATGAAAGGCTTTTGGGTTGTTTGCGCCTAAGTCTTCATGTTACCTTTTCGTTTCTAAGAAAATCATGTTTTGCACCCTTGCATTAGTAATTATTTGGCGAGGCATACGACTAGTAGTCGAGCCTCACATGTGCATTCTGTTTACTCGATTCTGGAAGTAAAACCTTCAATTGGTTTATTTTGATTATTTTAGGATTTCTTGGCGATTAAGGCCAATCTGAAGTGAAAACTTTTGAAGTTGAGCCGGTGAGTGTTCCACTACCTGCTACCCATTATGTGAAATATCTGAATATCTGAATACTTGATTTATGACTATTGAAGCCAAATACTGTTTGGATAAAATGGAGGCGAGGGTGTACTTTATCACACTCGTTCTTCTATCTGTTCATATGCCAATTTTGAGTGCCTATCTGAATCTGCCGTCTGAATCTGCTATCTGAATCTGCTATTCTGTATCTGTATCTGAATCTGTTATCTGTGTCTGCATCTGTTCGGATTTCTATGACCTATGAGCTCAATCCTGTGGCTAAGTTATTCGAGTCGGGCCGGCAAGGGCCTGGACGATTAGATAACGAACCACGGTAGTCTGTTCGGGGATTTTTGGGTATTGAGACCCTTGATTCCGGTATACTCGAGTATTACCATTTCTGTTCGGTTACGGTGAGCGGGCCCGGTAAAGGGGTGTTTGGTGGACGGAATTCGGTGTAAAGAGGGGTCTACGGACGCGTTGGTTCTATATACGTTGACGGAGAGTCAACCGGTTTGGATCAAGTACTGCGCTGGGAAATTTGGCTCCTGAGAGCCACCTGTATCCTTCTGATTTGAATCATTGGTTCCTTTGCTTTACATCTGACATGTGTATCTGATTTGTTAAATGTGAAATGCCATGATTTTAATGCTATCTGTTTGGTACCTCATTGAGCGCAAGCTCACCCCTTTCTGTTCCTTTTGTTTTCCTTACAGGAAAATAAACCCTTTTGGTCTGGATTTGACAAATGGCTGCCAAATTGAGCTAGTTGAACATATCTTTTGTATAGCTCATGTATTAAAACCCTAAGTGTACTTTTGGGGCTTTTCTCTTTTGATTTGGCAAACCGTGCGTATATATTAACTTTTGAAAACTTATGTGTGTCATTTTGATTTGTAAACGCTAAAGTTCAGATGTGAATGTTTGTTGGCTATTCGGTTGGGTTCTGACGGGTCGGTTACTATTCATGGCCGACTCCGGATTTCTTTTTTTAATTTTTTTTTATTTTGGGTTATTTTACCATTTTGACTTGTTTAAGCTCGATTGTAAGTTCCAGATCGCTATAGATAGTTCTAGTCTGCATCGTGAGTCCTGGCGAGAGCTGGGCAGGCAGTCCGCTCACCCCTTTGGTTCGCCTTAGGGGAAAGTGGGGCTGTTACACCGACTCTGTTTTCATTTTTTTTTATTTTGTAATTTTGACCTGACTAAGTGCGCTTGTATGTTCCGAAACGTGCTAGATCGCTTTACACTGTCCCGTTAGTCCTGGCGAGAGTTGGGCAGGCAGTCCGCTAACCCCTTTGGTTCGCCTTAGGGGAAGGTGGGGCTGTCACAGGTGGTATCAGAGCCTAGGTTTGAATTGGCTTGGGCGTGTTAGAAAGGCTCGACTTGAGGATTATTTTGATTATGTTCCTTAAGGTTATTTACATTTATTTACTCTTTTGGTGTAGGATGGACGGACGTGGTGAGTCTAGTGATAGCCCTCCTGGTGAGCGACCCCGTGGAGTGCTTCCAGTGATCCCATACCAGATACGGCCAAGAGGGGCCGTCGAGCGTTGGAGCCCGGCTAACCGTCTCTGATGGTGTGAGTGTCGCCACACCTACGCCTACCCTAACACCTTAGTGTTAGCCATGGCCGAGGAACGGAAGGAGTTGGCCAAAGATAATGCTAGGCTCGAGGCCGAGGTGAATCAGTTGAGGGTGGCCAACGAGAAACAAGCCAAGCGAATTTAGGATCTAGAGTACGATGTGCTCAAGTGTGAGGATAGAGTGGACGACCTCTGCACTCAACTTAAGGAGGCACGTGAACGTGAGACTAAGCGAGCTCGGAAGGTTAGGGTTCGAGCCGCGTCGATCCTGAACCTCTGCGCCGACGTGCTTGAGGGGGTGAGCGACGAGGCATCGTGCATAGGGGCGGGGGCAGGGGGTGAATCCACCCCGTCGGGTGGGTCCACTAGCCCGACGACGGACTAGGTTGTGACTCCTAGGATCTTTTGGGATAGTTTTGTTTCTGTATATAGGACGGATAGGGAAAAGAGCCTTAGCTAGCCGTTTTGTACATTGGATTAGCTACGTGTATATTATTTTTTATAAGGCCATTCCCTGGTGGATTGTCTATGTGTATACTTGACTTGACTGTACTTGATTTGACTGTACTTGGCTTGACTAGTTGTTGATATGTGTGTTGTTTGATTTTGTTTGGAATGTATATATATGTTATTGTAAAAACTTTTGGGATTTTACTTACATGCATTGTTATTGTATTGTTCTAGTACATTTGCTTCGATCAAGTAGAGTTCATGGAAGGTACGCGTAGTGGACGGGGGAGTGGGCGAGGGAGTAGACAACCTACGTCGGACCAGGGTGCGGGGGAAACCTCCTCTGGACCTAATCCTGAACCGAGGGTTGACCCCAACGTGCAGATAGCTGCCGCTATGCAGCAAATGACCAACCTACTGGCACAAGTGGTGCAGCAACAGGGTCAGAACCCTAACCCTAACCCTGGAAACCCTGGCAACCACGTCGAGAGCGACGACAGGGCACTTGAAAGATTCCAGAAGTTTGCCCCACCGAAATTCGTTGGGGGGCCCGACCCGAATGTCATCGAAAGGTGGCTTGAGAAAATGATAGACATTTTCGCTGCCCTGCACTACACCGAAGAACGGCAGGTGACTTTTCCCGTTTTCCAGCTGGAAGGGGCGGCCCGTTCCTGGTGGAATGTCATTCGGCAAAAATGGGAACGGGAACAAACGCCCAGGACTTGGGTAAATTTTATGAGAGAATTCGACACGAAATTCTTTCCTCCTCTAGTTCAGGAGAGGAAGGAAGATGAGTTTATCCGACTCCGCCAAGGGGATCAATCTGTGGCGGAGTACGAGAGCCAATTCACCCGCCTGTCCAAATTTGCTCCTGAGCTGATCATGACCGAGCAACGGCGGATAAGGCATTTTATCCAGGGCTTGAATGTCGAAATCCAGAAGGACCTCGCAGTAGCTCAAATCAATGCTTTTAGCGAGGTCGTGGAGAAGGTCCAACGGGTAGAAAGTGCTAGGCTTCAAGTACGGAACTTCCAGGCAAAGAAGCGAGACTTTCCTGGAAGCAATTCCGGGCAAGGAGATAAAGGTACCCCCTCCAAGTTCGGACGAGGAGCTGGAGGTGGACGACAGACGGGTTTCAGCAAAGGGGCTCAGTCCAGGGGTGGCTCAGCCGGGAGAGGCCAAGGCGGAAACTTCCAGAAGGGTTCAGGTTCGGCATCCCATGGGCCTTGTGGGTACTGCGGAAAGCCGAATCACTCCGAAGATAATTGCTGGAAGAAGGAGGGCAAATGTCTGCGCTGCGGAAGTGCAGACCACCAGTTGGCCACTTGCCCGGTCCTAAAACAAGATGGAAAAGGGAGCCAACAACCGCCGAGGACCAATGCTGGACCAGCTAAAGGAGATGGGTCCAAACCTAAGGTGCCAGCTCGAGTATATTCGTTAGAACCCCAACAGGTCCCAGATTCCTCCGAGGTCGTAGAAGGTACGATCCCTGTATTCCACCGTTCTGCCAAAGTTTTAGTAGATCCAGGTGCCACTCATTCCTTTGTTAATCCTGATTTCATGTGTGGCATCGATATAAAACCTACTAGTTTACCATACAACCTAGAAGTTAGTACCCCTACGGGGAATCATCGGTTGGTTACTAGTCTGGTTTATAGGGATTGTGAAATGTGGGTAGGAGAGAAGAGATTATTAGGAGATTTGATAAGCCTATCCATCAAGGGGTATGATGTGATTCTGGGCATGGACTGGTTAGCTAAGTATAATGCCCAACTAGATTGTAAGAAGAAAGTGGTGGAGTTCCGTATTCCTGGAGAGGCGACCTTAAGGTTGGATATAAGGGGTAGGTTAGCCTCATCTGCTTTGATTTCGGGTTTTCGGGCTAGAAAACTGCTAAGTAAAGGGGCACAAGAATTTTTAGCCTTTCTAATCAACAACCCCACAGATAAAGTGAAGGTAGAGGATGTACATATAGTAAGGGAATTTCCGGATGTATTCCCTGATGAGTTAGTAGCTCTACCTCCGGAAAGAGAGATAGAATTCAAGATAGACCTGCTACCTGGAACCTCACCTATCTCCAAAACCCCATACCGAATGGCCCCTGCAGAGCTCAAGGAGCTAAAGTTACAATTACAAGACCTTCTGGAGCGGGGATTCATTCAAGAGAGTGGGTCTCCTTGGGGAGCCCCTGTGTTGTTTGTAAAGAAAAAGGACGAAAGTTTGAGGATGTGTATCGACTACCGGGGCCTGAACAACGTCACGGTTAAGAATAAGTACCCACTGCCCCACATTGATGAGTTATTTGACCAACTGCAGGGAGCAGTGGTCTTCTCAAAACTGGACCTCCGTCAGGGGTATTACCAGTTGTTGATTAGGAGAGAGGATATTCCAAAAACCACTTTTAACTCGAGATATGGGCATTTCGAGTTCGCAGTTATGCCCTTTGGACTAACCAATGCTCCTGCCGCCTTCATGGACTTAATGCATAGGGTTTTTAAACCCTATTTGGACCGATTTGTCATTGTTTTTATTGATGACATCTTGGTCTACTCCAAAACTCGTGAGGAGTATGAGCAGCATCTGAGAGTTGTGTTGCAGACCCTAAGGGAGCATCAATTGTACGCCAAGTTCAGTAAGTGCGAGTTTTGACTGGAGAAAGTTAGTTTCCTAGGGCACGTAAGTAATTTCCCAAGAAGGCATTTCGGTTGACCCAGCGAAAGTAGAAGCTGTGACCAATTGGAAACGGCCAGAAAACCCCACCGAGGTTCATAGCTTTCTAGGTTTAGCGGGGTATTACCGGCGTTTCATTAAAGATTTTTCTAAGTTGGCCGGTCCTTTAACCGACCTGACGAAGAAATATGGTCGGTTCGTGTGAAATGCCAAATGTGACGCGACCTTTCAGGAGTTAAAGAAAAGGTTGACTACGGCGCCAGTTTTAGTCCTGCCTAACGGAGTTGATGGGTTTGCCGTTTATACTGATGCTTCACGAGAAGGCCTGGGATGCGTTTTAATGCAGAATCGTAATGTGATCTCTTTTGCCTCTAGGAAGTTGAAACTTCACGAGCAGAATTACCCAACCCATGATCTGGAGTTAGCCGCAGTTGTTTTTGCGCTGAAAAAGTGGAGACACTACCTATATGGGGTGACCTTTGAGGTTTACTCGGACTATAAGAGTCTTAGGTACCTCTTCTCACAGAAAGAATTGAACATGAGGCAACGACGGTGGATGGAATTTTTGGAGGATTACGACTGCACTATCAATTACCATCCGGGGAAGGCGAATGTAGTGGCCGATGCTTTGAGTCGCAAGGCTCAAGTAGCAGGGTTAATGATCAAAGAATGGGACTTGTTAGAGTCCGTTTGCGAGTGGAAACCCTGCCTTGGGAATCAAAAGGTGATTTTTGGCAATATTAAAGTGACCTCCACCTTACTGGAACGCCTTAAGGAAGCTCAAAAAGAGGATTTACTGGTGCGAAAATGGGGAGAGAAGGTGGAAAAAGGGGAAACGACTGATTTTAACTTTGGTCTTGAGGGTATTTTAAAATACCAGAACTGAATAGTGGTGCCGAAGGATGAATCGTTGAAAACGGAGATTTTAGAGGAAGCCCATCGGTCCAAGTACACGATCCATCCGGGTAGTAGTAAGATGTATCAAGATCTGAAAGGAACCTATTGGTGGGACAATATGAAAAAGGAAATCGCTTTATACTTGCAAAAATGTCTCGTTTGCCAACAGGTTAAGGCGGAGCATCAAAAACCATCGGGCTTGTTACAGCCCCTTGAGATACCCGAATGGAAGTAGGAAAACATCACAATGGACTTCGTTTCAGGTTTGCCGCGAACGCAACGAGAACACGATGCTGTTTGGGTGATTGTTGATCGATTAACCAAGTCGGCCCATTTCTTGCCAGTAAACATGAAATATTCCATCGACAAGTTGGCCCAGCTGTACATGGACGAGATAGTGAAACTACATGGTGTTCCTGTGAGCATCGTCTCCGATAGAGATCCCCATTTTGTATCAAGGTTTTGGCAGAAATTCCAAGAAACTTTGAGGACTAAACTCAACTTGAGCACGACTTATCACCCTCAGATTGATGGCCAATCGGACCGAATAATCCAAACTCTCGAGGACATGCTACGGACTTGCATTCTGGATTTTGGAGGCAACTGGGGTCAACACATGACCTTAGTAGAGTTTGCGTACAACAACAGCTACCATTCGTCGATTCAAATGGCTCCATACGAGGCACTATATGGACAAAAATGCCGATCACCGATCTACTGGGACGAAGTTGGCGAGAGAAAGGCAGTAGATCCAACCACTATTTCATGGATGGAGGAGGCGCGAGAAAAGGTCAAATTAATACGGCAACGACTCCAAACTGCTCAAAGCCGACAAAAGAGCTATGCGGACAATCGAAGGAAAGACTTGGAGTTCAAAGTTGGAGACCGTGTTTTCCTCAAGGTTACACCGTTACGGAGCGTCACGGCGGGTAGAGGAAAGAAATTGCAACCGAGGTTCGTCGGACCTTACAAGATCCTGCAGAGGATAGGTGCGGTAGCATATAGGCTAGAGCTGCCGTCAAGTCTCTCTAGAATTCACGATGTCTTCCACGTCTCGATGCTTAAGAAGTACTACCCCGACCCTTCCCATATTTTACAACCAGAGGAGCTTGACATAGATGAATCGCTCACTTACGACGAGAAACCTGTACAAGTACTTGATCGGAAAGTTAAAGAACTGAGAAACAAGCAAATTCCGTTAGTGAAGATACTGTGAAAAAACCACGGGGTAGAGGAAGCTACCTGGGAGATGGAAGAAGAGATGCAAACGAAATATCCAGAACTTTTCGTGAGTTAATGTGAGAAATTTCGAGGGCGAAATTCTTTTAAGGGGGAGAGAGTGTGAGACCCCGTAAATTTTCTCAGTTTCTAGGTTTTATTTTATTTAATTGCATGCTTTTCTGCATTTTCTTTGTTAGAAAATTTTTTAGATAATTTTTATGAGTAAATATAGTTTTTAGATGATTTTTCTAGTATCGGTTAGTTTTTGAGAAATTAAGAACGTATATCGGACGTGGGATCCGCTAGTGCGGAAAGTTCGGTAAAATTCGGTCAGTTAGGTTAAGTTTTGGATACTGGGTTTAATTAACCGGGTGTTATGAGATAATTAGAGGACACCATATGGATTAGAGTTGAGGAAACAAAAGGATAGCTTAGCATTTAATGGAAGTGACAAGTGTCACTTGTAGATTAATTCTTACTTGTTGACCACTATTCATGACTTTACCAAATAAATCAAAATTGACTAAAATTACCCTTCATTTTCAAGCTTCTTGGCTGATTCTCTCCAAGGAAGAAAGAAAGGAAAAGCTCTCCAATTTCTTGCTCCAATCTTGCCCAATCTTTCCATTCAACCGTTTAATCTTGCATTTACTCCATAAAACCCCTTAAGTGAGTGGTTGTGAGGTGATTAGTGAAGTTGTTTGGAGGATTAAGATGCTAAGTTGCTATTGTTCTTGGGTTGTTAAGGTGAGTAACTAAGGGACCTTTCTTGCAACTCAATAATGCTTAATTATTGACATGTGTGAGGTGACGTGATGATTTTAGGTGTTGTTTCATGACTTTTGGTAGAATTTGGTGCATTTTCTATTTAATCATGATTTTTTCTGTTTTCATATGATTCCTATTGTGTGGCCATGTATGATGGTTGGAAATGATCTAGAATGAAGCTAGAATGCGTAAATTGTGGTTGTTTACGGAAAATTTCCGCATTGAACGGAAAAATTCGGATTTAGGGTTTCAATTCAACCATTCTGCCCGAAACTGTTCCTCATAGTTAGAGGCTGAATTAGCCTTGGATTAAAACATGAAAGTTGTAGGGAATGATATTTTATAGTTGTCTACAAAATTTCAGGCCAATCGGAGTAACGTAGCCTGTGAAAAGACTGAAATACCCCTGCTGCCCTGTTTCTGTCCGAACTTGGTAATCAGATTTGGTAATTGGTTAGTTTGATTGGGAATACGATTGATTTGGTTGTTGATGTCTTCTTAAGAAATATATCCTGGTATCTTAGCTTTCGGATGGCTTTAGAATCACTTGAATTGGACTTTGGTAGCCTGACTTATGGTTGGTTAACCAGAATGCGCTTTGTTAACCTGTTTATGCGGTTCTGGTTTGGTATATTGATCTTTTTACTTAGTTTCACTGCAAACTGGACTGAGTGGCCTTCTTCAACATTGTAGCCCTATCTTTTAGCTTCGAAACGGTGTATAGTATACATCCATCCGACACTTGTAGTGCCAGTTGTATCCAATACGCTTAATGGCGTCAAAACTGTTTTTAGGTCTTAGAGCTTAACTTGCATTTCCGGATTTTCCCTAACTTACTTTAGTGCTTATACGTTCTTGTAGACACCAAATTTTTAAAGAGATTTTTTATCCTAATTTTGTTAATTCCATGATTTTTGGTTCTTAGACTTTTAGCATTTATATAGCACTTTAGTATTTTTTTAGATTATTGTTATCTATTATTTTATTTTATTTTATTTTTTAGTGGTATTTTGTATTCATTTTGGGATCTCTTAGCTATTTATTTATTTATTATAAGACTTTTAGCATAAGTTTTGCCAAAAAGAGAGAAAATTGGGGAAAAATATGTTTTATTGAAAAAAGTAAGTAAAAGAAAAAAAAAAGAGGAAAATTTTAGCTTTTTATTTTTTTATCTTTTGGTTACTAATTTGATATATTTTATTTAAGTTTGTTTAGATTGTCATTTTTGTATTTTAATTAAGTGAAATAATAATAATAAAAAAAAACCACGTTTTGTTTTCGGCCGCAGCAGAAGAAATTTGCAGCTGCATTTCTCGGCTGTTTTTGCTTGGGTTAGCTCCGTCTGATGATCACAGTACAGTCCACCTGGCTTAGTCTAGAAATCTCAATGGTGGAGTATCAGGAACCATCAGATGGTTCCCCAAAAATGCAGTCGGCTTCATCCAACCATTGCTGAGAGGGTTTTAGTTTTCTGGGGCCATATAAAAGAAAGGGGAGACGGCCAGAATGGAGGAGAGCACGGAGTTATGGAAAAAATCTGAGAGAAAGAGAGGAGGGGTCGGCGGCTAGGTTTAGCAAAAAGAAACGGAAAGATAGAGAGAGAGCTTACGTGAAGAGGGAGACATAGAGAGAGCAGGGGAGTGACGGGCTGAGGAAAGAAAGCAAAAAGAAGACGGCTAAAAAATCTGAAAAAAGAAAAGAGAACGGCTGACAACTGAGAAAAAAGTTCTGAGGGTGGCAGCTAAGAAAATTGAGAGGAGAGATTAGGGAGTGACTGACTGAAAACAAAGTGAAAAGAGAGGGGGCAAGGTTGAAGGGTCAATAGAAAAACGGCAAAGAAAGAACGGAAGAGTAGCAGGACCAGAAAGAAAGGACTCTGGATCAAGCAACGCCCTTTTATCACTCCAGCCCTCGTTTGCCTTTGAAAGGGATAAAGGTAACACTTTCCTCCGATTCTTAGTTGCTTCACTTATGAAACATTGAAGTGTTATGTATTCATTCCTGTGCGACTTTGGTTAAAGGAAAGGGTAGGAGATCTGATAAATTGGTCTGGGGATTAAAATAGAAACTTAGATCATCTATGAGATGGTGGGTAGATTCTTTTGTTTCAGATTCATGGCTACAAGAAAAATATCACACAGTTTCGATGCTTCGTCCGTTGTTATTGTGTATGTTGCCTGTTTGCATCGGTCTTTTGGTAGTAATAGGTATAAGAGGCGCATATTCTGTTGATTAGGATTTGATTTGCGGCATGATAATGAATACAGAATTGAAAAATGAAGATACAAGTGGCGAAAGGAAAATTTCCCGATTGGCATGTTCTTGTATTTTGACCCCTTTATGTGTTTAAATCCCAGTTTTTATGTTGAGGGTTGAAAAACATGTTTGTTGATATCATGGTTTGAGCTTAGAGTGTGTTTGGCCGGCATTTAAGTGTAAAATAATTTTTGCTTCAACAAGCTTGTAGCTTTCGGTTCGTTGCAGCAATTTTGATAGAATTCCATCCTTTGAGTTGCTGAAGTTGAAGTGTTTCACTGTTCTTGGTGTTGTTTGTTGTTTGACTGTGATTTCATGGATATGTTTGTTATCAAAGCAGTTTGTTATCGTGTGTGAAACTAAAAAGGGTGAATTGCTGCAATACGGTCCATCCATTATAGAGATGGACTGCATGCATTATAAGGGAAAAAATTTTCAGTGGCTCTAAAAGAACTTTCGGCTGAGTTTATGTTCATGTCCAGATGATCAGTTGCTTCCCGTTTTTCCCATTTTGGTCAGTTGCTGAATCAGTTAAGGTGTTAAGGTTTCGTGGGAATACATTTCGATCAAGCAAAAATGGCATGAACATATGTTTCTGCTGACTTTCTTTGCTGCATTTCTGTTATTCTTGTTTTTGTTTTTTGGGCCTAGATCATCTTGTTTGGGGAAGTTAGGGGGAGGCATCCATGCTTAAGCTAGATGTGTGTGAGTTTGATGGATGAATGATGAAGTTTTGTATAATGTTCTCGGCATTCCACCCATGCTAGTATGAAGATGAAAAATTAAAGGCTGCTGCATCTGTTTTGTTGTTCTTTTCTCCGTGATCATTCACCAAGTTTTGGCCAACTTAATTTGATAGTTAATTTGGTGTGGAAAGGGGCAGTGTTTGATTGGCGTTGAGTTTGCATGTTTGGCTCTAAACATTTGAATCATGTTCGGACATTTGCTGGAAAATGAACAGATTAGGATTGCTGCCCCTTTTTGCATAAAATTTCCCAGTGTTTGCATGTTTTTCCTTCTATGTTTTGGTTTGTTTGGATTTTGAAATTGTGTGTTAAGTTGCTTAGCTTAGGTTTCCGGATGTTTGGTTGAAAGGTTTGATCAATTGGTGTTGAAGTTGATATGTACTTGCGGAAATGGAAGTTTGCAGTAATTTTTTGGTTGCAAAAGGCTTCACTGAGAATGTTTCTTGTTGCAGGCGATGCATGCATTCTTGCATGGAAAATGTTCAAAATTTTTGCCTTTTAACCCCCCAAGTCTCCCTTTGTTGCACTGTGGCCCAATTATGTTTTAATTTCTTGCAATTGAGTCCTAAAGTATTTGCAATCTGAACCATTACTCGACCTTTTCATCACTTTTGGACCTTTAAAGTTTTTAAATGTTTCGATTGGACTCGAATGATTGATTAATGTTTGCAATTGGGTCCTTAGAAGTTCTTCTATCTTAGAAATTTGGTCAATAGTCTACCTCCTTTGAGATTAAGCGTCTTTTGACTACATTTAAGTCGCAATTAGGGAAGAATTTGGTGGTTTTTTAGTACCTCTTTCTGAAGCTTCTAAGGTGTTCCGAGTTTCCTTTTTACCTTTTATTATACTTATCTTTAAAGTGGTGCATTAATCCCTTATTTTGATGGTTTTAGCCCAAGTTATCTCTTTCTTCGGTGACTCTAGCCCAAGTTAAGTCTTGTTCACTTTACTAACATCACAAACGGGGAGGTATAATTTCTTTTATCCTTCTTTGTCTCTCCTCTATGTGATCCAACGTGCTAAGTGAGAATTGCAAGTCTACTTTACTTTCCTTAATTTCTTTCATTTATTTCATTTACTTTTGCTTTTATTAAGTTATTCTTTTATGGGGTATGTGTACACCTCTTGGCTTGTAATAGATAGGGCTTGGAGAGCATTTTTATTCACTTTTCCCCTTCCCCATTTGTTTTAGTTAGCCAATGTAATAGGTTCATTAGTGTGATTTGCATGCCTATGTGTTATGTGTTACCGCTTTCGTAGGGCTTTGGCATCTAGATATGCATGCTTACGTGTTAGGTGAATTACGTGCTCACATGCCTACTTGCTTTAACCATGCCTATTGATTATATATGGTGGATATAGATGCACGTCACCGTGGCTAGTCCAATGCTAGTCATGGCCTTCCCCTCGGGCTCTCGCAAGTCCAATGCTTGTGAGAGAGTTTTAGAAAAGGGCTAGTCCAATGCTAGACCCAATAGGCCGTCCCCTCTCGTTAGTACATACTTGTATGTTTCACTACATTTCATACATTTTTCTTAGTTTTTTAGTATTTGGCATGCTTCTCCAATCCTTTCCCCTTCATCTTAGGTTTTTGCATCCTCATGCTAGTTATAGGGTACATTTGCTTGAGAGTCCCCTTTCGGTAAGGAAAACGAGCGAGTGTGGCTGCAAAATAGCCTTAGCACGCTAGTTCTTCCTTCTAATCAAAGAAAAAATCAAAATCATGAAGTTAGAAATCATTCCCGTACCCGACTTGATGCACTCCTCTAGATTCATGCACCTCTATTTTACCATATCACTTTTTCATTTTTTATCTACATTTTCTCATTACTTATATTTTTCTCACTCCACATGCCATGTTCACACACTTCTCTTATTTCCCTATCACTTATTTATTTTCTACCTCACAAATTGCACCCAATTGCACTTATATGCATTTACTACCATTATACCTTTATTTTTTGAATTGGCACACATGCACTTTTCTTACATTTGCACACTTGCACTTACATTTGTATTTTTATTTTATTTTGCATTCCTCTTACATTTTCACACTTGCACTCATATTTGGGTCTTCATTTGCATTACCCGTGACCTCTATGAGAGTTTTCCTTATTGGCCATCACAACTCATGTGATTGGGACCAAAAAGCCTTATAAGAGACATTTTAGATTTAGGATTGCATTTTTTTCATATTCATTAGTCACATCCAACATGCAACACATATTTTGGGTAGAAGAATTAGGAAAAGTGGGGCTAAGTCATGCAACTAGCTTTGGCTAGGGTAAGGGAGTGCCTTAGGCTTTGCCTTTGCCTTCTCCCTTATCAAATGTGACCCCCGATCCCTTTTTTTGGTTACGTAGACCTAAAATTTCTTTAAAAAGGGTTTGTTTGCTTTTCTTTCCAAAAATCATTTTTGGGTGACTCGGTACACCCTAACTCTATACCAAGTGGCGACTCCATTTTCCATTCAAAAACCCTTTTTGAACTTTGTTTGGCCAAACCGTCGCATTTCCAATCCCACGGCCTTTTATTTTCATTTTTACACACGTTCACATACATATCCCACACACTACCTTCACACCTTCAAAAAGTGGGGCGCGACAGTTCTAATGGAGCTTTATTTTTGGTAGTATGTGGAATTGGTTTATGACTTGTAATCGAGTCTTATTGTACTTGTTTGAATATTTTAGGGCGTAACGGTGATTCGAGATGCTCTTTGGGCGGACGTTTATGAAATTTCACTTGCGTGCTTGGTGAGTGTACTACTCACTTGTTTATTACTATGTGGCTTTGCTACACGTGAAATCGTTGATTTGATGGCTTAATTGCATTGTTGACCTTGATTGAGGTGGGGTGTACTTGATCACTCTCACCCTTTTATCTTAAATAACTGTTTACTGTATGATTGAGTGATACATGTAAATACTAGCTTTGGTGTCGTTTGGACGGGTATCCAACGGCCATTACTGTTACTACTGAACCCAACTCCATTGGTAGTCGATTGAATCGAGCCGGCGAGGGCTTGGTCGTGAAAATCAACGAGCCATGGGGACTGTTGTATGGAATCTTGTAGTATAAGACTCTCGATTCCGGTATACTCGAATATTACCAAATTTATACTATTTGGAGTTCGGGCCCGGTAGGGGTATGTTGGGTGGAAGGATTGGAAGTAAAGTGGAGCCTACGGTTGGTTACTTTGTAAACATTGACGGAGGGTCAATGAAATCCGATCAAGTATACAAGCGAGGAAAGGGGCTCTTGAGAGCCGTCCGTATCCTTTTACCCGTTTTGTTAATGTGTGATCTTGGTTTACTTCTTTATTGAACGCTTTATGCCTATATGACATTGGTTGCTTGAGTGATATTAATTCGCTGGGCCTAAGCTCACTCTATTCCTTTTGTTTTCCTTACAGGAATATAAACACTTTTGAAAAGTCCTTGAATGTTGGTTGTCGAGTTGAGCTTATGTGAATGAAATTTTGAATAGTTCCTTTTGAGCAAACTCTAAGCGAATTTTGATCCAACAAAAAATGTTGAGTTGTAATTTGCAAACCGTACTTGTATAAACTTGTTGGACAACTTGGGTATGCCCTTTTGGTATGTAAATGCTAAATTGCAAGATGTATATGTTTGATTGATGCTTGGTTGGATTTTGATGTGTCGGTTACTATTCATGGCCGACTCTGTTTTCATTTTTTTTTATTTTGTAATTTTGACATGACTAAGTGCGCTTGTATGTTCCGAAACGTGCTAGATCGCTTTACACTGTTCCGTTAGTCCTGGCAAGAGTTGGCCAGGCAGTCTGCTAACCCCTTTGGTTCGCCTTAGGGGAAGGTGGGGCTGTCACATAAAACCACTTCATCTCATGCATATTTTTCACTTTTTAGGGTCTTTTATCATTTTTTGCATGACATCCCTCCTTATATGTATATCCCTTCCCCATATTTTCCCTTACATGTATATTACTTACCCCTTTGTATGAAAACATGATATTAGACTTGCATTCCCATTTAAGAATTAGAACTAGGCTAGTACATTTGCATGATTAGATTAGGGAATTTATCCCTTGGATATGGGATATGGACGAGTTTGGCTTCTCTAGCCTTAGCACGCTCGTATTCCCTCTATTAAAGGGAACATTGAAGTCACGAGTATAAGTTCCCCGCACCCATTATGATGCATTCCTTTAGGTCATACACATTTGTATATTATTATTTTCTTCACTTTTTCTTTCTTTCGAGTCTCATGACTTGCATTATTCGTGACTTCTTCAAAGAGTCTTTATTGGGCGTCACAATTAATGTGATTGGTACCAAGTAAGCTTTGAAGATACATTTCGACCCCCGACACCCTCCTAGGTCTAGGGTTTGCATTCATATAGTACATCCAAATGTGATAAATCTTTAGGTTAAAATAAGAAAATCTTTGACTAAATCGCGCAACTAGCCTTGGCTAGGTTGAAAGGGTGCCTTGGATTCTTATCCTTGCCTTCCCTTTTTTCAAATGTGACTCCCGAATCTTTTTCTCTGATTTTCGTAGATTTAAAGTCGTTTAAAAAGGGTTTTTTTATTTTATTTTAATTTTTTTTCTTTAAAAATTCATTTTTAGGTGACTTGGTACACCTTAACTCTATACCAAGTGGCGACTCCATTTTTCATTCAAAAACTCTTTTTAAACTATATTTTGGGTCAAATCGTCGCATTTTCAAGTCCCATTTAGACCCATGTTTTTTACTCAATTTTTGAGTCAAAAACCATTTTTCTAAACTCGTCTATTATTCTTCTTTTCAAAAAATGGGGCGCGACACACACAATGAAGCAATTGATGAGAAAGTACAAGTGCTTGTGAGTAGAAGAGATCAGCAATTTATATATCAAGATAGTAAGTAAAAGAGATAAAGTATCAAACCAAGCACCAAACTACTCTTGAGTTTGAATATCATTTTATAGAGCGAACTTCTTCAAGTTGATCAACTTACAACCAATCTTTTGTGTACAAAGGAAGGATCACTTCCTCCTTACCCCAAGCCACACTTGGTCAAGTTAGAAAATTTTACTATCACTCGGATAACTCTCACAAAGTTACACTATTGAAATAATTGAATCACACCAGAAAAACTTATCGAAAATTACACAACTAAGAGTACAAATCTTCTTTGAAGAGTATTTTCACACTAAAATCACTCTAAATCTCATGTAGTCTCAATGTGCAAAGTTATTTGAAAATTCTGACCACACTCTATTTATAGGAGATCGAGAAAGTGCTTCATTACTGCTTCCAACGGATATAAAGTAGCTGAAGAGTCAACTAGCCGTTGGGAGTATCGGACGTCCGGTACTCCTGTTTTTTGCATCCGACAGCAGGCAGTGAGTTTGATAAATTTTCTTCAATTCTATCGGACGTCCGGTATTGTCTTTGTGAGCGTCCGACAGCTTTAGTCGAGTTTGAAGGATCCTATCGGATGTCCGGTACTTCCGTCCTATAAGAGACAAAGAGTTTGAAAGATTCTATCAGACATCCGATACTTGCGTCCAATCGAAGACAGTGAGTTAGGAGGAATGTCTTATTTCCTTCGGACGTCCGGTGATGGAGTTCTTCATGCATCCGAAGTTGCGCAATAATTATCGGACGTCCGATCCTATCTTCATCAGCGTCCGACAACTTTCAGCAACTTTTGTTTCTTTCTATTGCACTTGATCTTTGAATTTGATTTGCTTCACAACTGAAAGTATATCTTGAAGAGATAATAGTATCATCCATTTATTTTGTAAACATAAAAAACTAGTACTAAGATCAACATTCTAGTAAGGATCGAAGACAAGTTAAGAGGGGGGTGAATTAGGTAGTTAAAAAACTGGACAAGCTGTGAGTCACTTTTTGAGTGCTTGCCCACTTTTTCTAAAAGACCACACAATTGAGCAATTGATGAGAAAGCACGAGTGCTTGTGAGTAGAAGAGATGAGAAATTTATATATCAAGACAGTAAGTAAAAGAGATAGAGTATCAAACAAAGTACCAAACTTCTCTTGAGTTTGAATACACTTTATAGAGCAAATTTTTTCAAGTTGAACAACTTACAACCAATTTTTTGTGTACAAAGGAAGGATCACTTTCTCCTTATCCAAGCCACACTTGGTCAAGTAAAGAAGTTTTATTATCACTCGGATAACCCTTACAAAGCTACACTATTGAATTAATTGAATCACTCTAGAAAAACTTATCGAAAATTACACAACTAAGAGTACAAATCTTTTTTGAAAAGTATTTTTACACTAAAATCACTCTAGATCTCATGTAGCCTCAATGTGCAAAGTTATTTAAAAATTTTGATTGTGCTCTATTTATAGGAGATCAAGAAAGTGCTTTATTAATGCTTCTAACGGATAAAAAGTAGCTGAAAAGTTAATTAGCCGTTGGGAGTATCGGACGTCCGGTACTCCTGTTTTTTGCGTCAGACAGAAGGCAGTAAGTTTGAGAAATTTTCTTCAATTCTATCGGACGTCCAGTATTGTCTTTATAAGCGTTCGACAGCTTCAGTCGAGTTTGAAGGATACCATCGGACGTCTGGTATTTTCGTCCGATAGCAGACAAAGAGTTTGAAAGATTCTATCGGACGTCCGATACTTGCGTCCGATCGTGGTCAGTGAGATAGGGGGAATGTCTTATTTCCTTCGGACGTCCGGTGATGGAATTTTTCATGCGTTCGAAGTTGCGCATGACTATCGGACGTCCGACCCTGTCTTCACAAGCGTCCGACAGTTTTCAGCAACTTTTGTTTCTTTCAATAGCACTTGATCTTTGAATCTGATTTGCTTCATAACTGAATGTATATCTTGAAAAGATATTAGTATCATCCATTTATTTTGTAAATATCAAAAACTAGGAACTAAGATCAACATTCTTGTAAGGATCGAATACAACCAAAGAGGGGGGTGAATTAGGTAGTTAAAAAACTGGCCAAGTTGTGAGTCACTTTTTGAGTGCTTGCCTTCTTTTTCTAAAAGATCACACAATGGAGCAATTGATGAGAAAGCACAAGCGCTTGTGAGTAGAAGAAATGAGCAATTTATATATCAAGACCGTAAGTAAAAAATATAGAGTATCAAACCAAGTACCAAACTCCTCTAGAATTTGAATATCACTTTATAGAGCAAGTTTCTTCAAGTTGATCAACATACAACCAATCTTTTGTGTACAAGAGAAGGATCACTTCTTCCTTACCTCAAGCCATACTTGGTCAAGTAAGGAAGTTTTACTACCACTCAGATAACCTCACAAAACTACACTATTGAAGTAATTGAATCACCGTAGAAAAGTTTATCGAAAATTACACAACTAAGAGTACAAATTTTCATTGAAGAGTATTTTAACACTAAAATCACTCTAGATCTCATGTAGTCTCAATGTGCAAAGTTATTTGAAAATTCTGACCACACTCTATTTATAGGAGATCGAGAAAGAGCTTCATTAATGCTTCAAACGGATATAAAGTATCTGAAGAGTCAACTAGCCATTGGGAGTATCGGACATCCGGTACTCCTGTTTTTTGCGTCCGACAGCAGGCAGTGAGTTTGAAAAATTTTCTTCAATTCTATCGGACGTCCGGTACTTCCGTCCGATAACAGACAAAGAATTTTAAAAATTCTATCGGACATCTGATACTTGCATCCGATCGAGGACAGTGAGTTAGTGGAAATGTCTTATTTCCTTCAGACGTCCGGTGATGGAGTTCTTCACGCGTCCAAAATTGCGCCATGGTTATTAGACGTCCGACCCTATCGTCATAAGCGTCCGACAGTTTTCAGCAACTTTTATTTATTTCTATTGCACTTGATCTTTGAATCTGATTTGTTTCATAACTGAAAGTATATCTTGAACAGATAATAGTATCATCCATTTGTTTTGTAAATATCAAAAACCAGGAACTAAGATCAACATTCTAGTAAGGATCGAAAACAACCTAAGAGAGGGGTGAATTAAGTAGTTAAAAAACTGGACAAGTTGTGAGTCACTTTTTGAGTGCTTGCTCTCTTTTTATAAAAGACCACACAATGAAGCAATTGATGAGAAAGCACAAGTGCTTGTGAGTGGAAGAGATCAGCAATTTATATATCAAGATAGTAAGTAAAAGAGATAGAGTATCAAACCAAGCACCAAACTTCTCTTGAGTTTGAATATCACTTTATAGAGCAAACTTCTTCAAGTTGATCAACTTACAACCATTCTTTTGTGTACAAAGGAAGAATCACTTCCTCCTTACCCCAAGTCATACTTGGTCAGTAAGAAAGTTTTACTATCACTCGGATAGCCCTCACAAAGTTACACTATTGAAGTAATTGAATCACACCAGAAAAACTTATCGAAAATTACACAACTAAGAGTACAAATCTTCATTGAAGAGTATTTTCACACTAAAATCACTCTAGATCTCATGTAGTCTCAATGTGCAAAGATATTTGAAAATTCTGACCACACTCTATTTATAGGAAATCGAGAAAGTGCTTAATTAATACTTCCAACGGATATAAAGTAGCTGAAGAGTCAACTAGCCGTTGGGAGTATCGGACGTCCGGTACTCCTGTTTTTTGCGTCCGACAGCAGGTAGTGAGTTTGACAAATTTTCTTCAATTCTATCGGACTTCCGGTATTGTCTTTGTGAGCATCCGACAGCTTTAGTCGAGTTTGAAGGATCCTATCGGACGTCCGGTACTTCCGTCCGATAACAGACAAAGAGTTTGAAAGATTCTATCGGACATCCGATACTTGCGTCCGATCGAGGACAGTGAGTTAGGGGGAATGTCTTATTTCCTTCGGACATCCGGTGATGGAGTTCTTCATGCCTCCGAAGTTGCGCAATGATTATCGGACGTCCAATCGTGTCTTCATAAGCGTCCGACAGCTTTCAGCAACTTTTGTTTCTTTCTATTGCACATGATCTTTAAATCTGATTTGCTTCATAACCGAAAGTATATCTTGAAGAGATAATAGTATCATCCATTTGTTTTATAAAATCAAAAACTAGGAACTGAGATCAACATTCTAGTAAGGATCAAAGATAAACTAAGAGGGGGGTGAATTAGGTAGTTAAAAAACTTGGACAAGTTGTGAGTCACTTTTTGACTGCTTGCTCTCTTTTTCTAAAAGACCACACAATGAAGCAATTGATGAGAAAGCACAAGTGCTTGTGAGTAGAAGAGATCAGCAATTTATATATCAAGATAGAAAGTAAAAGAGATAGAGTATCAAACCAAGCACCAAACTTCTCTTGAGTTTGAATATCACTTTATAGAGCGAACTTCTTCAAGTTGATCAACTTACAACCATTCTTTTGTGTACAAAGGAAGCATCACTACCTCCTTACCCCAAGCTACACTTGGTCAAGTAAGAAAGTTTTACTATCACTCGAATAACTTCACAAAGCTACACTATTGAAGTAATTGAATCACACCAGAAAAATTTATCGAAAATTACACAACTAAAAGTACAAATCTTCATTGAAGAGTATTTTCACACTAAAATCACTCTAGATCTCATGTAGTCTCAATGTGCAAAGTTATTTGAAAATTCTGACCACACTCTATTTATAGGAAATCGAGAAAGTGCTTCATTAATACTTCCAACGGATATAAAGTAGCTGAAGAGTCAACTAGCCGTTGGGAGTATCGGACATCCGGTACTCCTGTTTTTTGCGTCCGACAGCAGGCGGTGAGTTTGAGAAATTTTCTTCAATTCTATCGGACATCCGGTATTGTCTTTGTGAGCGTCCGACAGCTTTAGTCGAGTTTGAAGGTTCCTATCGGACGTCCGGTACTTCCGTCCGATAATAGACAAAGAGTTTGAAAGATTCTATCGGACATCCGATACTTGCGTCCGACCGAGGACAGTGAGCTAGGGGGAATGTCTTATTTTCGTCGGATATCCGGTTATGGAGTTCTTCATGCCTCCGAAGTTGCGCAATGATTATCGGACGTCCGATCCTGTCTTCATAAGCGTCCGACAGCTTTCAGCAACTTTTGTTTCTTTCTATTGCACATGATCTTTAAACTGATTTGCTTCATAACAGAAAGTATGTGACAGCCCCACTTTCCCCTAAGGCGCACCCAAGGGGTTAGCGGACTGCCTGCCTAGCTCTCGCCAGGACTCAGTCGAGTCGTTAAAAGAAATCGCAAACGTTCAGGAAGGTAAGAGCGCGCTCAAACGATTCAGAGTCGCCAAATGGCAAAACGAAAATCAACACCACAATGATTAGTGGTTGCCACATCACCACTCAGCTAGGAGCCCAACGAATACAGATATGGCCATATGACTCGGGAAAATATTTCCTATCCAAATAGTATACATGAATAGGGTAAATAGTTTTATACACATGCGTTTGTAATTTACGGAACAAAAGAAGATAATTAGATCAAAATATATTTAGGGTTTTCCAACTATCGAGGAGCTTTACAAAACTATAATAAAACTAGCTCGACTCGTGCGTCAAAACATCTTAGCCCCAAAAGTGGTTCCCTGTAAGGAAAACAAAGATGACGGGAAGGGGTGAGTTTACGCTCAATGAGGTACCAAAATAATAGCAAATAAGAAACATGGAACTTCATATTCAATTAATCACATATGTGTATCAAATAAAGAAGTGAACAAACACCATAAACAGTGTAGACACCAAATTTTTACTCGTTTATTTATTTACTATTTTTGTTTTAATGATCTCAAAATTTTATCTTAGACATTTTTTTAAAGCATTTTGGACATCAAATCTTTTAATTTAGTTTTATTTGTTAATTTTATTCATTTTTGCTTATTTGTCTATTAATTTTAAGATTTTTTGAAAAAAAGAATTGCTCACAAAAAAATATTCTTTAAATTTTCAGATTCAAATTAGGAAGGTTTGTTGTTTATTTTGTTAAAAAAAAAAAAGGGAAACCCGAGAGCGGGTTTTGGGCCGTTTAAGAAAAAAAAACAAAAAAAAAGGGAAAAGAGCCGCACATGCATGCGGCATACTCTCACGGGAGATAGCTGCTGGATTTTTGGCTCTCAATGGATCGGATGGCTGGAAATTATGGTGACAACCAACCCTCATCCTCACCTTTGAGGTGAGGGTTTAGAGGGTAGGGCTCCCATATAAAAAGCAAAAAGAAACAGCAGGGAGAGGGGAGCAATTTAGTGACGGCTGAAAAGAAACCAGGTTGGGAATGACGGCTGGAAAAGAGTGAAGGGAAAGTTTGAGAGCGAGAGAGAGGTTCTTGGACGAAAAAAGAAAAACCAGGAGGAGAGGTCAGAGAGAAAAAAGTGACAGCGGGGAGATTGAAGAGGGAAGGTTGGCGGCGGAAACCATAACTAGGAGAGAAAACAGATGAAAAAAGAAGAGGCTAAGCAAAAGGAGAGAGAGAACTGAGAGAGAGCCGAACGAGAAAAATCTGAGAGAGGCTATGGGGTTGCGGGGAAGAAAAACTAGAAACCAGAAAAGTGCAAGAGAAAACCACCGAAAGGAAAAAAGAAGGAAACCCGCAAGCGGGTTTTGGGCTGATTATCGGCTGGGCAAAGGAAACCTAAAAAAAAAAATAGAGAAAAGAGGGAGCTTTGGTCTGGAGGAGGAAGAGAAAGCTTCAGACAAGAAACCAGAAAGAAAAATGCAAAATCTTCTTCCTACGCAAAACCCACAACGAGGCTGATGTTTCAGCCTGCTCTCGCAAGGATTTTTTCTGCCCCGATTCAGCTTCATTGGTGAAGCCATGAATTTCTGGTCAATCTACAAAGTGATAGGAGCAGTTTCTGTTCAGACATCTCGAAGGAAGAACGATGGGAAGATCGCCAAATCTGGCCATGAAGGAGCTGCTCGGCCTCTACTGCACCAGTTTCAGCTTCAAATGAAAACGCAGCAGAAACTCTTGCTTTCGGCCCTAGCGATTCAGGATTTTTGTCATAAGAACCTGTTCCTTTCATTGAGGTTGGGTTAACTCCATTGATATTCCTGGTAATCCTAGCTAGAATGTTGTATTTTGTTTTTTGGGGTATGCTTCACCTGTTTCCTTTCCCTTGTTTCTATGCAAATAGCTCCAATAGCCAAGAGTTGCTGTTGTTTAATTAGGTTCACCGCAAGTCTTCTCCCTTTCTCCTTTTGTTTTTTTTATATAGCTAGCTGCCCTTTTTGATGATGTTGGAAATCTTTACCTGTCTTTGGTTAGTGGTAGCAGTGGATTGAGGTTGTTGCATCTGGGTTGGCTAATGGATATGCGAAGAATGCATGGCTGTTTCTTTTGGTTTCCTTTGTGCGTGATTTGGGTTGAAAGATCATTGGGAATGCAAGATATAGGACTGGGTCTTAAAGATACAATGCGTGTTGGTTATTTTGGGTGAAAGAATGCTGTCTGTTTAGCTTTCATCACTTACGTTTAGCATGACACTGGAAAACGAAAGTTGCAGCTAGTTTTGTTGCTAAAAAGCTTCATCAATTGCTGAAACTCGCTGTTGCAGAAACTTCCTTCGAGTTTGCATAAAAGTATCATAAGAATTTGCATAGTTTTCTGCTATGTTTTCGATTGTTTTTTTTTTTATTTTAAACTGCCAATCATATCTGGAAGACGAGCACTACGCCCTTTTATTAAGAAACAACCAAAGAACAAGGAGCTAAAGCACAAAAACAAAAAGCCAACGAGCAAAACCTATCTTCGAAGCGAGAAACGGAAATTGGGAACCTGCTCCCTATCTAAAACAAAGAGGGACCTAGACAAGCGTGGAAGAGAAGACAAAGTGGGATAATCCAAGTGCCCGCTGCAAGCAACGCCCACAGCAGCCAGAGAGTCAACAACCGTATTCGCCTCCCAGAAACAGTGGGAGAGACGAACCCCCAACGGCAAAATTGCTCGAATCGCTCTAATCAGCGGCCGTACCGCCCACGGAATCGAAAAACTCCCTGCCACCACACGAACCAAAACCTGCGAGTCAGACTCAACTTGGACCATGGAGAAACCCATCTGCTGGCACAGTTGGAGTCCATGAAGCATTGCATACGCCTCCGCCTGCAAAGAGTCCACCAGCGGTAACTTGGCCGCAAACGCTCCAAGGAACGATCCATCGGACCGTCGGAGAATCCCACCAATACCACTAGCACCGGCCGTAGATGAGGAGGACCCGTCAGTATTAAGCTTGACAAACCCATTCTGCGGGAATTCCCAACTAACCAAAGTAGAACTTAAGGGGCGCTGGATCCCCGAGATGACGGACACAAGTCCCCCAAATTCAGGCGGAAGTGAACGCCCAGGAAACTTGACAGAACAAATAAGCCAAAGCTCATGAGATATAGAGTAGCACAAGGTTTGGACAGACCACTTAATGCCATCGAAGCGCCATTTATTCGAAGCCTTCCACAAAAACCAAAGAATGATCAATGACAAAATCCTGTACAACCACCGAATCGACATCTTACTCACAGGTTGAGACCACCAGGTCATACATCTAGTCCGATAGCCGCAAGAAGCCATCAGAATCCCCAACCGACACTCAAAAAATGACCAGACAGCCTGGGCCACCAGGCAGGAGGAAAACAAATGATCAGCCGTCTCTTGAGCAGCCAAGCACAACGGGCACTGGGAGGGCCCCGCAAACCGGCACCGAGTACGTAACACATCATCCAAAGGCAACCTACCGGAAAACAAACGCCATGCAAAACAAGAAACCTTAAGTGGAATGGAGGAATCCCACAGCGACCGGAAGACCAGAGACTTCACTCCAGCCCGACGGACCAGCTGGTAAGCCGAGGCCGTGGAGAAAGAGCCCGAGGATGCCAACTGCCAACAAGGCTGATCTGGCAGATCCCCAAACCACATAAAAGTCTCCCCCATCACCTCCAAAATCTCCGTAGGAAGGAAAGACGAGAGACGAACCCAATCCCAACTCCTCTGAACACAAAAGTCACTAACCTTCTGGTCGGAAGAAAGGTCTGGAAACCGCCAGCCAAGGGGGCCCAAACCGCTCCAATTATCCCACCAGAAATAACAATCTCCCAGAGAAACGTCCCAACGGATCTGTAATTCCATCTGCTCACGAACTTGGAACAACCGCCGACAGATCGCCGAACGCGACGGACCAACCACCACCTGATTAGGATGACCTCCCCGATTGTTGGTTGTGAAAGTTATTGACTTTGCTGCTTAGTTTGAAGTTTGGATAAACCTCCACTTGCGAGATGGAAATGCAGTAGTTGTTCATTTTGATGATAGAAGCTCTGTCCGTAGCTTTTGTATGAATTTTGCATGGAAAAATTTTCTAAGAATTGCACTTCGGCCCCCCAAGTCTCCCTTTGTTTCGCTATGGCCCAAAATCAATTAGTTTGACCTCTCAAATTTCTTTAATTTTTGTAATTAAGTCACTACTTGTTTTAATTCTTACATGGGTTGCTCACCTTCCTTTAAATGCCTGGGATTGATTCAATGTTGTGTGTTCATTTCCATTTCATGTGATTATTCATTAATAAATTGGTACCTTGATCTTTTCTTTTATTTTGGAGGATAAATAAGCGATTTCACTCCATTAGGACCCAAACTCAAGGGAGGTACATTCTATCCCTTATTTTTGACTTTATTTGACCCTATGTGTACTTATGTGATTTATGTGTTAATTGCATGTCTTTTGTGAACGTCTTCGTTTATTTATTTATTCGCTTTACTTGTCTTAATTTCGTATATGTATTTTAGTTCATTTTGATCATTTGGGAGGCACTTGAATGCCAAAGTTGTAATAGCTAGGTGATTATTTTTATTATTCCGTTTCCCCTTTTAGATTGTAATAGGCCTCCCTCCCCCTAAAAATGTAATAGTTAGGGCCTTAATTGTCTTATGTGTTTTGCATGTCTATGTGCTATGTGTGTGAGAACCCGTAACTTTTCCATTTGTTAGGTTTTATAATCTTTCTAGGCTTTCTTATTTTCAATGGCTTGTTTTCTACACTTTCTGTATCCGGAAAATTTTCTAGATTATTTTACGAGTAAATATAGTTTTTAGATGATTTTTCTAGTATCGAATAGATTTTGAGAAATTAAGAACGTATATCGGACGTGGGACCCACTAGTGCGAAAAGTTCGGAAAAATTCGGCCAATTAGGTTAAATTCCAGATACTGTGTAAAATTTATCGGGTGTTAAGAGATAAGTAGAGAGTGAGATTGGATTGATGTGAGAGGAAAAAGAAAGATAAGATTGCATTTATGAAGGTGACAAGTGTCACCACTACATTGGTTTTGACTTAAGAGTTACTATTCATTTTTTTTGACTTTTGACCCATTTGAGTTAAATATCTTCAAAATCACTAAAAATTCACCATTTCTTCTCCTCATATGGCCGGCTCTCTCTCTCCAAAAGGAAGCAAGAAACTCTTCAAGTTTTAGCTCCAATCTTGCTCAAGGTGAACCATCCAACCATTTGATCTTGCAATTACTCCATAAAATCCCTTTAGTTAGTGATAGTGAGTGATTTGGTGAAGCTTTCTTGGAGAGCTAAGGTGTCCTACTACTTCCTCCCTCTTGTTTTCTTGGTAAGTGATGCTCAAACTTCCTCCTACACCTAATGATGCTTAAGTTATGCTTAGTAGTGATTAAAGTGCTGAAATTTCTGGTTTTTATCTTGGTTTGAATTGATTTGGTGAAGTTTTTAATTTTATGATGAATTTTCTGGTTTAATATGAAGTGGATGTTGTAGCCATCTTTGATGATTGGCAATGGACTATAATAACTCCAGTAGGTGTGAATTGTGGATAATTGCAATCAATTTTGGATTTGGAAGAATTTCTGGAAAATTAGGGTTCTTGGGTGAACATTCTGTCCGAAATTTTAGGTCATATATAGAGGCCGAATTGGACTTTGCTCAAAACATGAAAGTTGTAGGTATTGATGAGTATGAAGTGCCTGCAAAATTTCAGGGCATTTGTATTAGTATAGAGTGAGTTATACCGTTTTTACTGTTGCTGTTTTTGGTGAACAGAATGTCCGAACTGCGATAGTAATTGCCTGTTTTGACTGGAATTGGTTTGGATTTTGAAGTTGGTGTCTTCTGAGGAAATGTAGCTGGATGTCTTAGCTAACTTATTCCTTTGGAATTTCGGCATTTGGACCTGTGTCGGCTGAGATTGACGTATTACAGTTTTGTGTGTTTTGCAAACCTGTTTTGGTAATTCTGGTTTGGTATTTGGCACTTTTGACCTAGTTGTGTTAGGAACTGGATTGAGTGATCTTCTACATTGTTGTAGCTCTGTTTCTTGGCTTCGAAATGGTGGGTCTTACACCCCCATCCGATAATCGTAGTGAATTTGACGCCATTACCGCAAAATAAGGGCAAAACAGTTTTCTATTTGGGGCCAAGACTAATGGTATTTCTAATTTCTGGTTTGCTATCATGCTTATTTATGCATATGAGACCCTATTGGGGTTGTGTTCAGCATTGTTTTATGACTCGTCGTCGAGTCTCTCTTAGGGCTTGCTTTCATTTTGGTTGTTTCCTAGCTAACTTTTGTACTTGTACCACTTTGAGCCCTGTACGGCTTTTGGGAAATGAGATGACCTTTGGTGTGAAATGTTGGGGCTGATTTGAGGAAATAATGAAGCCTTAATGGCTGGAAAAGTAAGAAATTTAGGGGAAGTGCTGCCCGATTTTCTAGGCCGTTTGGTTCTTTTAAGTTGGATTTGCCTTTTGGTAGAAATGAAAGGGCTTTTGGGTTGTTTGCGCCTAGGTCTTCATGCTACCTTTTCGTTTCCAAGGGAATCGTGTTTTTGCATTCTTGCACTAGTATTTATTTGGCAAGGCGTACGACGTGTAGTCGAGCCTCACATGTGCATTCTGTTTACTCGATTCTGGAAGTAAAACCTTCAATTGGTTTATTTTGGTTATTTTAGGGTTTCTTGGCGATTAAGGCCAATCTGAAGTGAAAACTTTTGAAGTTGAGCCGGTGAGTGTACCACTCCCCTCCATTGCTGTTTAACTTGATTTCTGCTCTGTAATTTGTTTAATTTGTTTGAGACGAGGGTGTACTTTATCACACTCGTTCTCTTGTCTGTCCATATGCCAATTTTGAGTGCCTATCTGAATCTGCCGTCTGAATCTGCTATCTGAATCTGCTATTCTGTATCTGTATCTGAATCTGTTATCTGTGTCTGCATCTGTTCGGATTTCTATGACCTATGAGCTCAATCCTGTGCCTAAGTTATTCGAGTCGGGCCGGCAAGGGCCTGGACGATTAGATAACGAACCACGGTAGTCTGTTCGGGGATTTTGGGTATTGAGACCCTTGATTCCGGTATACTCGAGTATTACCATTTTGTTCGTTTGAGGTGAGCGGGCCCGGTAAAGGGGTGTTTGGTGGACGGAATTCGGTGATAAGAGGGGTCTACGGACGCGTTGGTTCTATATACGTTGACGGAGAGTCAACCGGTTTGGATCAAGTATTGCGCTGGAAATTTGGCTCCTGAGAGCCACCCGTATCCTTCTGATTTGAATCATTGGTTCCTTTGCTTTACATCTGACATGTGTGTCTGATTTGTTAAATGTGAAATGCCATGATTTCAATGCTATCTGTTTGGTACCTCATTGAGCGCAAGCTCACCCCTTTCTGTTCCTTTTGTTTTCCTTACAGGAAAATTTTGCCCTTTTGGTCTGGATTTGACAAATGGCTGCCAAATTGAGCTAGTTGAACATATCTTTTGTATAGCTCATGTATTAAAACCCTAAGTATACTTTTGGGGCGTTTTCTCTTTTGATTTGGCAAACCGTGTATATGTATTAACTTTTGAAAACTTTTGTATGTCCTTTTGGATTGTAATCGCTAAAGTTCAGATGTGAATGTTTGCGTGCTCTTTCGGTTGGGTTTTGACGGATCGGTTACTATTCATGACCGACTCCGGATTTCATTTTTTATTTTGGGTTATTTTACCATTTTGACCTGTTTACGCTCGTTTGTAAGTTCCGGATCGTAATAGATAGCTCTAATCTGATCTGTAGTCCTGGCGAGAGCTGGGCAGGCAGTCCGCTAACCCCTTTGGTTCGCCTTAGGGGAAAGTGGGGCTGTTACAATGTGCTTAATCGCTTTCTTAGGTTTTGGCATCTAGATATGCATGCTTATGTGTTATGTGAATTACGTGCTCACATGCCTACTTGCTTTAATTATGCGCATTACTTATATATGTGTATGATGGATGCAAATGCACGTAACCGTGGCTAGTCCAATGCTAGTCATGGTTGTCCCCTCGAGCTCTTGCAAGTCCAATGCTTGTGAGAGAGCGTAGTGAAGGGCTAGTCCAATGCTAGACCCATTAGGTCGTCCCCGCGCTAGCACATACTTGCATGCCTTCATTACAACTTCATTCATTCTTTCCTTTTAGTTTTTGCATTTTTTGCATGACCCTTCACTCCCTTTCCCTCACACGTTTAGGATTACATTTTCATTTAGATTAGCTCATTTGCTTGTGTAGGTTAGGTAGTCGCCCTTCTGGTAAGGGAAACGAGCGAGTATGGCTACACATAGCCTTAGCACGCTAGTTTTCCCTTCTAACCAAAAGGAAAAGCAAAAGTCACGATTTAGGGTCTCCCCGTACCCATCTTGCTTGCATTCCTCTAAGGTTCATGCATTTCATTTATCCACTATCATTTTGCACTCTTACTTCATATTCTATGTGACAGCCCCACCTTCCCCTAAGGCGAACCAAAGGGGTTAGCGGACTGCCTGCCCAGCTCTCGCCAGGACTAACGGTACAGTTTACGACAATCTATAACGTTCCGGAACATCCCATTGCGCGCAAACAAGTCAAAAACATAAAATAAAAAAAAACAAAATTTGAAGCCCAAATGAATAGTGCAGGACACGTCAGAATCCGGCCGGAAACTGGCCGGATTTCCGACCGGATTCTCGGCCGGATACAAGGCCGAGAGCAAACTCAAAAATTTTCCAAAAGTCCCACTCAATCCGGCCAAGATTCCGGCCGGATTGTCTGGCCGGATTTCCAATTTTTCTCAAGCAATCCGGCCTGCAATCCGGCCAGTTTCTGGCCGGATTCCTGGCCGGATTCGCCACTGTACATCTTCGCCAATTTTTTTTCTTTTCCGTTTGAAAGTCGTGTTACTACGAAATCCAACCAAACATCATCCAAACATATATATACATTGAATTCCAACATTTAACCAAAGTGGCATGCCATAAACATTCATTAAGGAAGTACATATTCGGTTTGCCTATCAAAAGGAAATGAACCCGTTACACATTAGGGCTTCATTTCAAGAGCTATACAAAAGACATTTACAAGCTCAACTTGGCAATTAACTATCCAATCCATTCTCAAAAGTAATTGTATCCCTGTAAGGAAAACAAATAACACGGAATGAGCTAAAGCCCAGTGGTATACTACTACATAAGCAACCAAAGTCACATAACGATGAACTTTCATTTAAAGTGCACAAATAAGCAGTAAAACAAAACGGTAAAAGGATACGGTCGGCTCTCAAGAGCCCAATTCCACGCTTGCCAACTTGATCCAATCTCATTGACCCTCCGTCAATGTTAAGAGTACCAAACCGTAGACCTCACTATACTTCCATTCCTTCCACCCAACATACCCCAACCGGGCCCGCACTCCAATTCAGTAGTTTTTGGTAATACTCGAGTTTACCGGAACCAAGGGTCTCATTACCACAAGGTTCCCCAGTACAGTCCCCGTGGCAATTCAATCTTCACGACCAAGCCCTCGCCGGCTCGATTCAATTGACTACCGAACGGGGTTGAGCTCAGTAATACAGTAAAGCAGTCGGACAATCGTCCAAACTACACCAATTCAGTTTCCATGCATGGAATTCAGTATCTCATATAACAAGTGCAGTATGTCAGTAAAACGGTAAATAGCCATGAAGGAAATCACAAGGGGTGAGGGCGGTCAAGTACACCCTCACCTCAATCACTTCCAACAACCAATTAAGCCTTCAAGGCATCAAATACACATAGCACAAAGCCACATTATAACAAGTAAGTGAGTAGTATACTCACCAAGCAAGAAAGTGGTGTTTCATACACCGTGGTCACCAAGACGTCGTGAGCTACCGTCACGTCCTAACACAGGTAACACATTCAATGAGACTCGATACCGAGCCATATAGAAATGCCAATCATAACCCTAATAGGGTTTTACAACCATATACAAGCATGATAGCAAACCAGAAATTAAGAAAGGGCTTTAATGTAGGCCTTGATAAGAAAACCAGTTTGACGTCATAATGCGGTAATGGCACAACTCTCACTACAATTATCGGATGAGGGTGTAAGACCCACCATATCGAAGCCAATAAATAGAGCTACAACAATGTAGAAGGTCACTCAATCCAGTTCCTAACACAACTAGGTCAAAAATGCCAAATACTATACCAGAATTCCCAAAACAGGTTTGCAAATCACACAAAACTGTAATTACTATAACTCAGTCTATACAAGTCCAAATGCCGAAATTCCAAAGGCATATGGTAGCTAAGACATCCAGCTACATATCATCAGAAGACACCAACTTCAAAATCCAAACCAATTCCAGTCAAAACAGACAATTACTATCGCAGTTCGGACATTCTGTTCACCAAAAACAGCAACAGTAAAAACGGCATAACTCACTCTATACTACTCCAAATGCCCTGAAATTTTGTAGGCACTTCATACTCATCAATACCTACAACTTTCATGTTTTGAGAAAAGTCCAATTCGGCCTCTATCTATGACCTAAAATTTCGGACAGATTAGGGGTTTATGAACCCTAACTTTTCACAATTCACTTCAAATCCAAAATTGGTTGCATTTATCCACAATTCACACCTACTAGAGTCATTATAGTCCATTGCCAATCATCAAAGATGGCTACAACATCCATTTCATATTAAACCAGAAAATTCATCATAAAATTAAACACTTCACCAAATCAAGCCAAACCAAGAAATAAATCATATAATCCATCACTTTAGCCACTTCTAAGCCAAACATAAGCATCATTAGATGTAGTAGGGTGTTCAAGCATCACTTACCAAGAAATCAAGAGATGTAGAGAGGTTGACCACCTTAGACCTTCAAACAAACCTCACTAATACACTTACTAGCACTAGAAGAAAGGTTTTTATGGAATAGAATCTAATCTAGGCTTTTGTTTGTAGGAGATTAAGGCAAATGGAAGCTTGAAAGTTGGTGGAAATTCCTTTCTTCTTAGCTCAAGGAGAACCGGCCACAAGGAGAGAAAAATGGTGAATTTTGTGCAATTTTTTTTGATATTTAATCCTTTGGTCAAAAAAAGTCAAGAAAGTGAATAGTATTTCTTAAAGTCCAACAAATGAGAAGATGACACTTGTCACCTCATTAAAGGCATTCTTATCTTTCTTTTCTCTCTCACATCAATCACTTCACACACACTACTTATCTCTTAGCACCCGATAAATTTTTCACAGTATCCGAAACTTAACCTTATTGGCCGAATTTTTCCGAACTTTTCGCACTAGTGGGTCCCACATCCACTATTTACTCCTAATTTTCTAAAAACTCGCCAATACTAGAAAAATCATCTAAAAACTATAATTGCTCATAAAATCCACTAAGAAAATATGTCTAAGCCAGAAAATGCAGAAAACATGCATTTAAGGGAAAATAAACCCTAGGAAAAAAATTAGGGTTTTACGGGTTCTCACATTCTATCCCCTTTTCCACATTTTCACTTCACAACTCTTATTTTTGCACATTTTCACTTTACCACTCGCACTTTATATACTATCACTTGCACACATGCACTTTATGTTATCACACATACATTTTCACATTATCACCTTACATACCTCACATTGCACACTCATTTGCACACTCTCACTTATACACCATTATTCTTTATTACTTTTTTCACTTCACACAAGCTCATGTTTTCACATTACATACATTCATTCCACTCCTTCTTACGTCATTAGCATTATTCGTGACCTCTTGGAGGGCTCATCCTTGGCTATCACGACTTATGTGATTTAGTCCAATCAAACCTCTAACAGATATTTGTCCCATTCGACTCATCATTAGATCTAGGTTTTGCATTCATATAGTTCATCCAAATGCAATAAATTTTTAGGTTAAAAATAAGAAAATCCTTGACTAAATCGCGCAACTAGCCTTGGCTAGGTTGAGAGGGTGCCTTGGACTTCATCCTTGCCTTCCCTCTTTTCAAATGTGACTCCCGAACCTTTTTCTTTGATTTACGTAGATTTGGAGTCGTTTAAAAAGGGTTTTTTCCTATTTTTCTTTAAAAATTCATTTTTAGGTGACTTGGTACACCTTAACTCTATACCAAGTGGCGACTCCGATTTTTATTTCAAAAACCCTTTTTAAACTATATTTTGGGTCGAATCGTCGCATTTTCAAGTCCCATTTAGACCCATATTTTTCTTCATTTTCTTTGTAAATCAAAATTCATTTTTCAAATCAAAATTCACTTTTTAAAACCTTTTATTTATTTTTCTTGTAAAAAATGGGGCGCGACAGCTGGCGACTCCACTGGGGACTTAGAGAGTCCGAGCAAATTTGATTTAGCCAATCTTTTTCTTCTTTTAACCTCTTCATATATCGCATTTGGGTGTTTAGGGTGCATTTTTTCTTTATTAGGGATTTTTGCATTTCGCGCGTATCAACTCACTCCCTCGCCCATTTGCGTACGATTGTTTTGATGGATGAATGGTTTATGTATGTGATTCCGCGCTTTGCATTGCATTTCGGTGGGGGACATACCCTAGAGTCTCGCATTGGTTCTTGATCCCTCCCCTCCAAACGAGCACTAGCATACGTGCATACGCTTTAATTTTTAACCCTCATTTATTTTTCTTTTAGTGGCTTGTCACGCCACTCCACTCTATTAGGATTTTAGGCGACTCACTTGGACTTGTGATCGCGACACGATGTGTGCGTAGCATGATCCGAGGGGTCACTCAATCTTCCATTTTAAGCTTTGGGTTCATAGCCTTTAGCTTTTAATTGAAGGTTGAGGATTTTCGATAGATTCACTCATGACATGTAGCCGTGACACGATGTGTGCGTAGCAATGTCTGGGGAATCGTTCGAGCCACCGACAAAGAACCTTGGGATTGATGACCCTTGGTTTCCAAGTCTGAAGGCTCGGGGACCTAAAACCTATCGAGTCTAGATGCATTAGTGAGCCAATACCTCATGCATCCATGATAGTTTACCTAGGGTAGAGTCTGCCTTGCCTTCTTAGGGACACTATTCACGAGGGGAGGGATCCGACCCCTCTTTCCCTTTTATTGCTTTATTTCTTTGTATTGATTGCTTTATCTCGTTGCTACAATGTGTTATGTGTATTTATCTGGCTGAACTAACTTTTCTTGGTTTTGTGTCTCCATTGCATTCCTAAACCCTAGCAAATAAGAGGTCTGGCATGACCTTCTTTTAGAATCTACCTTTGTAGATAGGCTATTGCACGTTTAAGAAATTTCGATATATTTCGTTCATAAATTAATGCCATATCATTTTAGGCTTACCTTGGCAAATAAAGGGTCCCTTAGGTCATATTTCATTTCAAACTGCATGTTTTATCGCTTTAATAAACTGGCATCATGCATAAACCCTAGAAGGGAATGCCATTTAGGGGATCCCGTGTTAGGAATAAGCCACCTTATGTCTCGGATACTTAATCCAAGGAGACTTGCACGTTTACATTTTGTACCATCCAAAGGGGTAGTGCACAAGATAAAGTAGGATCCGATCATTTTCATAGAGCGATCTTTGGAATATGAGCGTTTAATAATCACTTTTTGGCCATTTTATCAAATTGGTAAAATTCCCTTGCAAAAAGGACATTAATTTGAAGAAATTCACAAATAATTCCTCGCTATTGAGACGATAAATAAATTAAGGCTAAAATTTGATTTTAGATGGCTCATATACTAATGCATCGCAATAAATTTTTTTTGAAATAAGCTGGCAATTCCATTCAATCCATTGGGCCATTTTATTCATCAATTTCATCCAGTCCATTTTATCAATTTGTTCATTTTTAGGGCAAGCTAGTCGGTTTTAAATTCATTTGACCAGTTTCCCCTTTTTAGGGTGATCTAAACAATTTTGAATAAATCATCCGATCCATTTGACCAGTTTACCTATTTTTAGGACAATTCGGTCGATTTTGAATAAATCATCCTTTCACTCGATCGGTTTGATCAATTGATTTCATTCAATTCATTTGATTAGTTTAATTCATTTTTAGGGTTATCCATTCAATTTTCAATAAATAATCAAATTTCATTCAATGAATTTGACCATTTTATCCCTTTTGACACATCATGCGTCGATCAAAATAAGCAATTCATTCGGACTTTGTCCTTATTTTTTAGGACGAATGTTTCTTCTCACTCCAAATTGGCCAAATTTTTCAAATCATTTTTCATTCAATCAATTGATCGGATTCATCAGGTATGGTATAGTGCCTACCCTAGAGGATTGCATTTTCATGCTAGGCCTACCCTTGGCATAAAAGGGCTCCCCCATAGGACATGCATACCGATTTTACAATTTTGCTTACTAACTCTGGGTATTTTTCTTTTTATTTTTCCCCCTTCCCCCTGCATTCATAAAAATATTTCAATAAGGTGAAAATATCTTTCTATATCTGATAATAATTTTGATCTGATAAAGTTTGAAAATTACAAGTATTACTTGATTCTTAGGCAGGCCTTACAATGTGAATTCGAAAATTCATCTGAAAGCGCTCGTGCAAAACATCTAAGGGATTTTATTGCTCAAAGAAAAAGAGGATATTAAGAGAGAAAATGTGTATATATGCGCAAAGGAATTTTGTAGAATTTTTCTCATATGTATTGCTTTTAAATTTTTCAAACATTGGCATTAATGAAGCTTTTATTCAGACAATTATTGTTTTGTATGTATATTCATGTACATTTCATTGTTTATTTTTTCTCATTGGAGATTTCATGATGAATTTTAAGAAATAAGACTAAATTGGGATTTTTTTCAACCTCCAACCTGAAAACTCACAAATGTATACACTAGATTGGTGATCCGAGCTACACAATAAGAGTGCTCAAAATTAAAAGAAGTCACTCAGAAGGCCCATGAGATACCTTTCTCCTTCACTTAACCCCAAAATAAAATCAGTCACGTTGATTGATGAATTGCAAATTGGAGCGAACTTTGCTTAGAAAAATGCCCATTGGCTTAACTAGATTCAATTCACATCTAAGTGAAAGCAAAAATGTGCACCATTCCTGTTTGTTTTGAAAATTTGGAATGATACTTTGAGCATTCGTTTCTCTACCTATACAGATTTTATCATTTTCTCTCCCATTTGAGCCTTTAAAAGAATAATTTCGTTTCAAATAAGAGCCTTGATGATCACTACCCTACATTGGAAATTCTTAGATATCAAAAAGGGGAATGGATTTTCAATGACCATTTCGTTACTTTGGTTGTCATGAGGTGTAAGAATGATGCTTTGGCCGTCGTTTCTACTACCTAAACACTTATCATCCCTTGCATCCTCATTTGAGCTAAAATTGGTGGTTCTTTTCAAAGCACTTACGATCGTACCCCACATTAGGGAGGGAGATTGGAGAATTTTCCAAAAAGGGGAAAAGCAAAAATGCTAGAATAAGGAGGGAACCGCAAATTGGGGAAATTTGATTCCACTTGGGTTCCAATTTTGAAAAAAAAAAGAAAGAAGAAAAGGAAGAGATTTGTCCGCACGGACCGCCTATGTTTCACAGATATGGATGAATAAGGGTCTTCCTCAGTCAGTTAATTCAGATACATGCCAGAAATTTCCCATTAATGAAAGTTTCCTTTCAGAGTTATTGTAAGGAACGGAATAAAAGTCAGGCCCTCTTCTTTTCCGACCAAGCATTCTATCCCTAGTTATCCCTTTTGAGCCTTCAGAATAAAATACTTCATTTGGCAACCCCTGAGAATCGCAAACCCCACACTGGGGCAAGTTTGAGTTGAAAAGGAAAATTTCAAGAAGTGAAAAAGTGAAAAGCAACAAAATCAAAAACAAAAGAAGAAAAGAGAACCTCAGTTCAAAAATAAATTGGGGCAAATTTTAAAAATTTCAAAGAATGGCAGAAGGCCGAAAAATCAAAAGATGAAAGAAAATGAAAAAGAAAAAGCCTCAAGTGAGCATAAACTGGGGCAAATCCTGATTTAACCCTAAAATAGGGTTGGCGCAACAATGCGATCTCGAATTCTTCAAACCGCTTTTGAAATCCGCTTTCAAGCCTTAACTTTTCTAAGCACCCCACCTGACCCCATTACAAAAGCCGAAAGTCCTGACTTCTGTTCTTTGCAATGGCCCTGTCAAGAAAATTTCTGATGCTGGAAAATTTTGGCTGTGTTTCTGAATTGCTTGGGTATGGGGTTGACGCTACTCACCATGTGAAAACCCACCAGGTCGAGGAAAAGAAGGAAAAGAAAAGCAAAAAAAAAAACAAAGCAAGAAAAGTAAATGCAAAAAACTCGACTCTGAAATCCCTGGTGAATGATGAGGAAAATGCAAACAAAGTCTGAGGTCTTTGAGTTCAAAATAGGGGCAATTTTGGAAAAAGGCGATCTTCGGTGCAATACCCTCGAAAGTTTTTTTTCTTTAACTATCGTTTTCCCAGCCACATTACAAGCTCATAAAGTCCATCGCTGACTTACCCTTCATGACAACCCAAAGTGAGAATTATGCTTATAAGAAATCCATCAATCATTTGTGATCATAAGGGTATAACCAGTTTTCACATGTTTAGCTATCGTTTCTACTCATTTGCTGCAAGCTTAAAACTTATATGTTGACTAAGTTTTCTTAAGAAATAAGGGTGACAAACTCTTTGCTTTCACTAAGATGTGATATTGAAGGGATTACGTACAATTTGGGCACAAAAATAAGACAAATTCTGACCTCTCATTTTCCTTAGCCACCTCAAAATTAGAAATAAAGTCACTTGATTGGTCCTGAAGATGAGCCAACTGGAAATGGAGACCCATTACCCAAAACACAGATGCTAAAAGTGAGGAAGAAATCTTCTGTAATTTGGTATTATTTCAAGAAATTCATCATGAAATTTTCTTTCTGGAAACATAGTTTCTTACAGTGTTCAAATAAATGGAAAGTCATCCAAACAAGTTTTTGCAATTAAATGGCCCATACTGGGGCAAAATTTTGTTTATAAGATTTCGTGAAAACAAGCCCGCACAGGGGCAAATATTTGTGTAGTCCAATTGAGGATTTTGTCCAAGAATCAAATAATGCATTTTTCAAATCAATCACGCTGCCCTTTTCATGCAAATTTGAGTGCATGTAAGCCCCCTGTGCAGGTATTCATAGTTGAAATCGACGAAAGAGCATCTGGTGATGTGGAAGGCCGATGCCGAAGAAAGAGAAGAAAGAAGGGAAAAGGGCCCTACACTGGGGGCAAATTATTTTTGAAAAAGATTCTCTCAAAAAATCAGAAAAATTCAAAAGTCAAAAATCAAAAATCACGTTCAAATTTTTGTTTCTTGGAAAATCAAATTTAATTTCTTGTATTTTGACAAATCAAATCCAATTTCTTGACCAATTGGATGGCAGGACTGGGTCTTATCCCACTGACCATTCACAAAAATCACGTTGGGCTTGGTTTTCGTGCCACCAACTTCACAAATGTCACGTTGGGCCTGGACTTGGTGCCGCCAACATCGCAAAGTTCACGTTGGGCCTGGACTTGGTGCCGCCAACATCACTTTATCACGTTGGGCCTGGACTTGGTGCCGCCAACATCACTTTATCACGTTGGGCCTGGATTTAGTGTCGCCAACTTCACAAAGATCACGTTGAGCCTGGATTTTGTGCCGCCAACTTCGCAAACATCACGTTGGGTTTGGATTTTGCACCGCCAGCTAAAGCAGGCTCGGGTTTAATCCCACTGACCAATTCATCACACTGGGGCAAATCTTTGGATAATTTTTCAAACAAGCCTTATATAGTTTCTTCATACATACATACCCGCATTTCATTTTACATCGTCACTAGCCGTGGGTCAGTCCCACTAGTGAGCATTTTATTTTACATCGCCACTAGCCGTGGGTCAGTCCCACTAGTGAGCATTTTATTTTGCATCGCCACTAGCCGTGGGTCAATCCCACTAGTGAGCATTTCATTTACATCGCCACTAGCCGTGGGTCAATCCCACTAGTGTGCATTTCATTTTCATCGCCACTAGCCGTGGGTCAGTCCCACTAGTGAGCATTTCATTTTCGTTGCCGTTAAACACGGGTCAGTCCCATGTTTTGAATTTTGTTCGGGTCAGTCCCATGATTTTAAATTTTGTTCGGGTCAGTCCCATGATTTTAGATTTCTATTCGGGTCAGTCCCATGATTTTAGTTTTATTCGGGTCAGTCCCATGATTTTAAATTTCTATTCGGGTCAGTCCCATGATTTTAATTTTGTTCGGGTCAGTCCCATGATTTTAAATTTTATTCGGGTCAGTCCCATGATTTTAATTTTGTTCGGGTCAGTCCCATGATTTTAAATTTTGTTCGAGTCAGTTCCCTTTTAAATTTCTTGTTCAGGTCAGTCTCATTTAAATTTCTCTTCTGGGTCAGTCTCATTTTTTTTAACATTTTGTTAAAGGGGTCAGTCCCCGTTTCAGAAGGCGTCAATCATTCGAGTTGTTCGCAGCCGAATAACAGGTGAGTATTTGGTGTCTACTTCTTTGTCTCAAGTTTTTCCAAAACTCAGACAAAGAGGGGCAAACTGTAGACACCAAATTTTTACTCGTTTATTTATTTACTATTTTTGTTTTAATGATCTCAAAATTTTATCTTAGACATTTTTTTAAAGCATTTTGGACATCAAATCTTTTAATTTAGTTTTATTTATTAATTTTATTCATTTTTGCTTATTTGTCTATTAATTTTAAGATTTTTTGAAAAAAAGAATTGCTCACAAAAAAATATTCTTTAAATTTTCAGATTCAAATTAGGAAGGTTTGTTGTTTATTTTGTTAAAAAAAAAAAAGGGAAACCCGAGAGCGAGTTTTGGGCCGTTTAAGAAAAAAAAAAAAAAAAGGGAAAAGAGCCGCACATGCATGCGGCATACTCTCACGGGAGATAGCTGCTGGATTTTTGGCTCTCAATGGATCTGATGGCTGGAAATTATAGTGACAACCAACCCTCATCCTCACCTTTGAGGTGAGGGTTTAGTGTGAGGACTCGTAAAAAACTATTATTTTATGCCTAATTCGTGGCTTAATAAATTATTTAATTGGATTTTTATCCCAAGGAATATTTTCTAGTCTTATTAGACTTAAATACAAGGTAATATAACTTCGTTATATTTTTATAGTGACTCGTTCTAAAAATTAATTTCCTGGAGTACGTTTAGTAAAAATAGTGAATAGTACTTGGAGATTTTATCCGCGTAGTAGCACAATAAGCTTGGAATATTGGAGACTTGTACTATGGTCCTAAAATAGGTAATCTTATGAATAAATACTCAAGTGATAGTTAGTAGTGCAATCGTTATAAGAATTTATTGGAAGTTTCGTGTTATAGCGTTAAAATTGACGGTACGCGTTTTCACACGCACGACTTTATTTGAGGGACTTTAGACCCTTACTTCGGGACAATTAAGAGTGAATAATACTTACATGAATATAAATGCATTGGAGGTTCAGTGCACTAGTGAACCAAACGCGCGAGAAAATCGAACCTAAAACGTGCCAAACGAGCCCTAATAAGAGTTGACTTTGGAGTGATTGTGCACCACTCATTTAATCTTCTCTTGGAAGCTAATTTTGATCAAACTTCACTCCATCTTCTCTCACCAAGCAGCCGGCCAACCTCTCTCTCTCTCACTCTCTTGCTTCACAAAATCCTTCATCAAATCAACCCAAAACCTTAACCAATCTTCACCAAACTTGAAGATCATCTAGCAAACTACTTGGAGGTTGGATTTAGCTAACTAAAGGGCTGCCTTTCACGGTTTCTTAGAGCTCTTGAGGGCCGAAAATTTCTGGTTAAGGCACTAAGGAGGTATAACTTCATCCTACACCTTAAACTTGGATTATGATGGTAGAAATGCATCCTTAAGCTATTGCATGTGGATGGGTGGCTTGATATGGTTGTAAAAGGTGATAGTGGGCTCTTTGTATTCCCACACTTGGGTTGTTGTTACTGATTAGAGGATTAATGTTGGATTTAATGGTAGTTTAATGGTTATAATGATGGATTTATGGAGTATTATTGTTGGAAACTCAAAGTAGAGGTCATGACAAGAAATTTCTGAAACTGCCCCTGTTTTGTTCGGCCATGATAAGGCCAATTTTTGGTGATTTATTGGCATGAACCTGATGTTTATATGTTATATTATATGTGTAAAAATTTTCGTTGGAAAACATTAACGTTTGGATGGGCAAATGAATTTATTCGTGGACTAGGCAAGCTGGAAAGTTATTTTCGGGTAACCCTGTCCAGCGGTAGCATTTTGACCATAACTCTGTCCTCGGGAGTCGAAATCAAGTGCCGTTGGTGGCGTTTGAAACTAGACATTCCTGGATTTAATTTGAGATAAAATACACGTTCTGATTCTTTGTGAGTGAGCCGAACCAAATGTTTTAAGATAGCTGTCCTGTCTCTCGGATTTGCTGGAATGGTTTGTAGAGGCAGCAACTTGAGGCTCAATTTTGAGCTGGTTGCTTGCCAAATTTCAGAACGTTTCCTTCTGTAAACTTTTAGTCCTATGAATGTATTTTCTAACGCCATAAACCATGCCTCATTCCGAGTTAAATTGGTTGAGTTGTGATTAAAAAAAGTGGACTGCCCTGTTTTGGAAAAACGTAGTATTTGGACTGATGTGGGACAAAAACTTGGGAGTGATCTTATTAATTGAAATTTTGATGCTAAACCATTACCAAAGGTATCATGGATGTATCTTAGACCTTTATTTCACCAATGAACCATGGTTGGATAGCTTTCTTGGTTAAACGAGTTGAAATTGGGAAATGAAAGTCAAAAGGCAGATTGCCTTAGAAATTTTCCGGAACTTTGGATGATTAGTTAACTACCTTCCCGAGGGTATTTTTCCCTGAAATTTGATAGATAAATACCTTGCATATAGGAGTAAAATACTACCAATTTTGGTACCAATTCAAGTTCGTTTCGATACCGAATTAAATTTCTAGTGTTGGAGGTTCAAAACTGGAAATTCTTCTTCAGTCTTGAATCTTCCTCAACTTTGAGCTACCGTATCTCGGTACTCGAAACTCCGATTCTTGATCCGCTTGTTTTGGTATAAACCTCACTTGCAACTCTAATTGAGTTACAAATTTCAGAGGCCGGTTTGCAATGTGTGAATCGTACCGAATTTTCAAAGTTGGCCGAAATCCAACTTAATTCTGCCTTGTACGCCGAGTCTGTACCTTCGAGCTCATTTTTGAGTACTTTCCACTTAGATTCATGGAAAGGTGTCTTCTAAGAACTTTTAACACTTTCCAAAAGGTTTCTAATGGTATAAAGTTTTCCAGTTTTGGACTTATATCGAGAGAGATACGAATTTTCAAAGATTTAGGAGAAAACTGAAATTTCTCCATTTTCAAGGCAAAGGAGTTTTTCCAAAACTCTTAATTCTCTTAGTATTATTCAAACGTTTTGCCCTCGCTTTTCATGATAAAAACTCAAATAATATTGTACATAATAAAAGGCAAGTTGAACCTCGATTTACGAGTAATTGAGGTTCATTTCGTGAAATATTCCTTAGATTGTACTAGTGTACGATCTTCCTTGACAAGTGGGTTATTTGTGTGATTATCCGCTATTAATTGCCAGGCGCGCAAGAAGGCATTCAAGAGGATCTTACTGTGGACACTTGAACTCCCAGAAAATAATTCTTATTGAATTGCTCGGTGAGTGTCAAGTGTGTGAATCTGTGATACTTGCTTATTTGTGGTAATTGTTGGAAGTTTTAAAAATAAGGGCGGGTGCGTACTTTACCGCACTCGTTCTAATTTCAAATGAATGATTGAAATGTATTGAATGAATGAAATGTACTGAATGAATGAATGAAATGCAATGTTATGTTATGATACATAAGTCGTTGGAGTGAACCTCCTCGACTTTCAAATGAATGGGGGACGCCCAAACTCATAGGCCGACCTTAGACTCGAGCCAGCAATGGGCTTGGTCGGGGACTTAGGCGAGCCATGAGATATATATGAGCTCGACCTAATGAGAGGTCTTGCTTGGCATACTCATGGAGTATCGCCTTATACATGACTTGTGGGCCCTTGAGGTGTACGGTGGACGGAGGAAAGTAAGTGGTGATCTACGGAAATGGAAATACCGACCCGGTTGACAGGAGGGTCAACGCGGGAAGGTATACGAATGACATCGGCAGAGCGAGTGGAACTTAGCTCCTGAGAGCTACTATATCCTTGAATTGTTTCTGATTACTTTTCCTGTTCGAATGATTGATTATTGAATGGACATGGTTTTATGTATTAAATTTGGGATTGCTATCTGAACAAAGTGCTTGCATGTGTGTTCTTGGCCTCACGAGCGTTTAGCTCACCCTATAGTTTTGTTTTCCTTAACAGGACCGAATCTTGGAGAAGTATGGAGAAACCATTCGTTGTACTTTTGTTAAGACTCCCGCTATATTTTGACTAGGCCCTGGTTTGGGTTATACTTTTGGAAATTATAAATTTGAAAAGTTTGGGCCCTGACGTGTATTTTGAATTTAAGTCGTATTATGATTACCCGATGTACTGGTTACATGTTAAGTGACTTGGTAAGTTCGAACGCTTCCGCATTGTTTGTGTTCATGTTGCTCCCTTCGAAATGTTTAGTTCGGATTTAAATTGAATGGATTTGCTTGAGCCCTGGCGAGAGCTGGGCAGGCGTCCGCGGATACCCTTTGGTCCGCCTTAGGGAGATGTGGGGCGTCACATTTAGAGGGTAGGGCTCCCATATAAAAAGCAAAAAGAAACGGCAGGGAGAGGGGAGCATTTTAGTGACGGCTGAAAAGAAACCAGGTTGGGAATGACGGATGGAAAAGAGTGAAGGGAAAGTTTGAGAGCGAGAGAGAGGTTCTTAGATGAAAAAAGAAAAACCAGGAGGAGAGGTCAGAGAGAAAAGAGTGACAGCGGGGAGATTGAAGAGGGAAGGTTGGCGGCGGAAACCATAACTAGGAGAGAAAACAGATGAAAAACGAAGAGGCTAAGCAAAAGGAGAGAGAGAACTGAGAGAGAGCCGAACGAGAAAAATCTGAGAGAGGCTATGGGGTTGCGGGGAAGTGGAACTAGAAACCAGAAAAGTGCAAGAGAAAACCACCGAAAGCAAAAAAGAAGGAAACCCGCGAGCGGGTTTTGGGCTGATTATCGGCTGGGCAGAGAAAACCTAAAAAAAAAAAACAGAGAAAAGAGGGAGCTTTGGTCTGGAGGAGGAAGAGAAAGCTTCAGACAAGAAACCAGAAAGAAAAATGCAGAATCTTCTTCCTACGCAAAACCCACAACGACGCTGATGTTTCAGCCTGCTCTCGCAAGGATTTTTTCTGCCCCGATTCAGCTTCATTGGTAAAGCCATGAATTTCTGGTCAATCTACAAAGTGATAGGAGCAGTTTCTGTTCAGACATCTCGAAGGAAGAACGACGGGAAGAACGCCAAATCTAGCCATGAAGGAGCTGCTCGGCCTCTACTGCACCAGTTTCAGCTTCAAACCAAAACGCAGCAGAAACTCTTGCTTTCGGCCCTAGCGATTCAGGATTTTTGTCATAAGAACCTGTTCCTTTCATTGAGGTTGGGTTAACTCCATTGATATTCCTGGTAATCCTAGCTAGAATGTTGTATTTTGTTTTTTGGGGTATGCTGTCACCTGTTTCCTTTCCCTTGTTGCTATGCAAACAGCTCCAATAGCCAAGAGTTGCTGTTGTTTAATTAGGTTCACCGCAAGTCTTCTCCCTTTCTCCTTTTGTTTTTTTTATATAGCTAGCTGCCCTTTTTGATGATGTTGGAAATGTTTACCTGTCTTTGGTTAGTGGTAGCAGTGGATTGAGGTTGTTGCATCTGGGTTGGCTAATGGATATGCGAAGAATGCATGGCTGTTTCTTTTGGTTTCCTTTGTGCGTGATTTGGGTTGAAAGATCATTGGGAATGCAGGATATAGGACTGGGTCTTAATGATACAATGCGTGTTGGTTATTTTGGGTGAAAGAATGCTGTCTGTTTAGCTTTCATCACTTGCGTTTAGCATGACACTGGAAAATGAAAGTTGTAGCTAGTTTTGTTGCTAAAAAGCTTCATCAATTGTTGAAACTCGCTGTTGCAGAAACTTCCTTCGAGTTTGCATAAAAGTATCATAAGAATTTGCATAGTTTTCTGCTATGTTTCCGATTGTTGGTTGTGAAAGTTATTGGCTTTGCTGCTTAGTTTGAAGTTTGGATAAACCTCCACTTGCGAGATGGAAATGCAGTAGTTGTTCATTTTGATGATAGAAGCTCTGTCCGTAGCTTTTGCATGAATTTTGCATGGAAAAATTTTCTAAGAATTGCACTTCGGCCCCCCAAGTCTCCCTTTGTTTCGCTATGGCCCAAAATTAATTAGTTTGACCTCTCAAATTTCTTTAATTTTTGCAATTAAGTCACTACTTGTTTTAATTCTTACATGGGTTGCTCACCTTCCTTTAAATGCCTGGGATTGATTCAATGTTGTGTGTTCATTTCCATTTCATGTGATTATTCATTAATAAATTGGTACCTTGACCTTTTCTTTTATTTTGGAGGATAAATAAGCGATTTCACTCCATTAGGGCCCAAACTCAAGGGGGGTACATTCTATCCCTTATTTTTGACTTTATTTGACCCTATGTGTACTTATGTGATTTATGTGTTAATTGCATGTCTTTTGTGAACGTCTTCGTTTATTTATTTATTCGCTTTACTTGTCTTAATTTCGTATATGTATTTTAGTTCATTTTGATCATTTGGGAGGCACTTGAATGCCAAAGTTGTAATAGCTAGGTTATTATTTTTATTATTTCGTTTCCCTTTTTAGATTGTAATAGGCCTTCCTCCCCCTAAAAATGTAATAGTTAGGGCCTTAATTGCCTTATGTGTTTTGCATGTCTATGTGCTATGTGCTTAATCGCTTTCTTAGGTTTTGGCATCTAGATATGCATGCTTATGTGTTATGTGAATTACGTGCTCACATGCCTACTTGCTTTAATTATGCACATTACTTATATATGTGTATGATGGATGCAAATGCACGTAACCGTGGCTAGTCCAATGCTAGTCATGGTTGTCCCCTCGAGCTCTTGCAAGTCCAATGCTTGTGAGAGAGCGTAGTGAAGGGCTAGTCCAATGCTAGACCCATTAGGCCATCCCCGCGCTAGCACATACTTGCATGCCTTCATTACATCTTCATTCATTCTTTCCTTTTAGTTTTTGCATTTTTTGCATGACCCTTCACTCCTTTTCCCTTACACGTTTAGGATTACATTTTCATTTAGATTAGCTCATTTGCTTGTGTAGATTAGGTAGTCACCCTTCTGGTAAGGGAAACGAGCGAGTATGGCTACACATAGCCTTAGCACGCTAGTTTTCCCTTCGAACCAAAAGGAAAAGCAAAAGTCACGATTTAGGGTCTCCCCGTACCCATCTTGCTTGCATTCCTCTAGGGTTCATGCATTTCATTTATCCACTATCATTTTGCACTCTTACTTCATATTCTATCCCTTTTTCCACATTTTCACTTCACAACTCTTATTTTTGCACATTTTCACTTTACCACTCGCACTTTATATACTATCACTTGCACACATGCACTTTATGTTATCACACATACATTTTCACATTATCACCTTACATACCTCACATTGCACACTCATTTTCACACTCCCACTTATACACCATTATTCTTTATTACTTTTTGCACTTCACACAAGCTCATGTTTTCACATTACATACATTCATTCCACTCCTTCTTACGTCATTAGCATTACTCGTGACCTCTTGGAGGGCTCATCCTTGGCTATCACGACTTATGTGATTTAGCCCAATCAAACCTCTAAGAGATATTTGTCCCATTCGACTCATCATTAGATCTAGGTTTTGCATTCATATAGTTCATCCAAATGCAATAAATTTTTAGGTTAAAAATAAGAAAATCCTTGACTAAATCGCGCAACTAGCCTTGGCTAGGTTGAGAGGGTGCCTTGGACTTCGTCCTTGCCTTCCATCTCTTCAAATGTGACTCCCGAACCTTTTTCTTTGATTTACGTAGACTTGGAGTCGTTTAAAAAGGATTTTTTCCTATTTTTCTTTAAAAATTCATTTTTAGGTGACTTGGTACACCTTAACTCTATACCAAGTGGCGACTCCGATTTTTATTTCAAAAACCCTTTTTAAACTATATTTGGGGTCGAATCGTCACATTTTCAAGTCCCATTTAGACCCATATTTTTCTTCATTTTCTTTGTAAATCAAAATTCTTTTTTCAAATCAAAATTCACTTTAAAAAACCTTTTATTTATTTTTCTTGTAAAAAATGGGGCGTGACAGACAGAAAGGACACGGGTGGCTCTCAGGAGCCAAATTCCCATTTGCTTCACCGAAACTTGATCGAAATAATAGTTGACACTCCGTCAACGTTACAGAAGTAACCAATACTGTAGACTCCACTTTCTTCGATTCCTTCCACCTCACATACCCCCACCGAGCCCGAAATCTAATCAGATCAGAAATGGTAATACTCGAATATACCGGAATCAAGGGTCTCAATACCCAAAGATCCCAAAACAGACTACCGTGGTTCGTTATCTAATCGACCAGGCCCTTGCCGGCCCGACTCGAGTAACTGGCCACAGGTGTTGAGCTCAGAGGTCACAGAACGGTCATTGGATACAAGCTTCCAAACGACGTCAGAACAGATACAGATACAGATACAGATAACAGATTCAGATTCGCACCAAAATTGGCATATGAACAGACAAGAGAACGAGTGTGATAAAGTACACCCTCGTCTCAAACAGAATAAACAGATAGTACAGTCATTCAGATCACAGATTGCAAGTGCAGAAATCAAGTTAAGTAACAAATAAGGGGAGTGGTACACTCACCGGTGTCAGTACAGATACCTCAAAAGTTTTAGCCCAAAAGAGAGCTTTAATCACCGAGAAACCCTAAAATAATCAAAGTAAACCAATTGAAGGTTTCACATCCAAAATCGAGTAAACGGAATACACAAGTGAGGCTCGACTACACGTCGTATGCCTCGCCAAATAATTATTAACGCAAGGGTGCAAAACATGATTTTTGGGAACGAAAAGGTAACATGAAGACCTAGACTCAAACAACCCAAAAGCCCTTCATTTCTACCAAAAGGCAATTCAAACTTAAAGGAACCAAATGGCCTAGAAAATTGGACAGCACTTCCCCTAAATTTGCTTACTTTTCCAGCCGTCATGGCTTCATTATTTTCCTCAGCCAGTCCCAAAGTCACACACAAAATAAGTTCATTCAATAGCCGTTCAGTAAGCTCCAAGTAGTACAAGTACAATGCAAGCTAGGGAAAAGTCCGAAAATAAAAGTCAAGCCCTAAGATATTCAAATAAGCACGATAAGACTCGATTACAAGTCATAAATCAATTCCAAATACCACCAAAATAGGGCTCCATAAGCATACATAAGCATTAGAGGAAACCAGAAAAATCCGGAAATGGAGTTAAGCGTTAACCCGAAAAAAATAGTTTTTGACATCATTTTGCGGTTTTGGTACCAATGGCACTAAGATCATCGGATGAAGGTACAGGACCCACCGTTTCGAAGCTAAGAGATAGGGCTACAATGTTGAAGAAGGTCACTCTATCCATTTTCGAGTGTAACTAGGTCAAAAATGCAAGATACTAAACCAGGACCGCAAAAACAGGTTTACAAACCGTATTTTGGTTCAAACATCATAAGTCAGGCTACCTAAGTCCAAATCAAGTGATTCCAAAGCCATCCGAAAGCTAAGATACACGGATACAATTCATCAGAAGACCTCAACAACCAAATCCGAAGCATTCCCAACCAAAGTAACCAATTACAGACGCAATTCTCAAGTTCGGGTGAAACCAGGGCAGGAAGGGTAATTCCGTCTTTTCTCAAGATACAGTACTCTGATTGACCTGAAATTTTGTAGGAATATCTATAATATCATTCCCTACAACTTTCATGTTTTAACCCAAGGCCAATTCGGCCTCTAACTATGAGCTACTGTGCCGGGCAGAATGTACAATCATACAACCCTAACTTTCCAAATTTCTTCCAAAACAGAAATTGCTTGCAATTAACCACTTTTTCCACCTTATAGCTTCCTTAAGTATCATTTCCAATCATCATACATGACCACATAATCATATTCATATGAAAACAGAAAAATCCCCAATAATTACAAAACTTCACCAATTCAACCAAAAATCAAGATATAATCCATAAAAGTGCATCTTATACTACCACCAATCATGAATTAAGCATCATTAGAGGGAGGAGAGGGGTCCTTCACAACTTACCTTAGCAACACAAGAGAGAGAGCAACTAGTCACTTTAGCCTTCCAAACAACTCCACAAAATACCTCACTATCACTCCCTTAAGGGTTTCTATGGAACAAAAACAAAATTCAATGGTTGATTTGGTAGATTGAAGCAAAACTTGGAGAGCTTTTCCCTTTCTTTTTTTCTTGAAGTGGCCGGCCAAAGAGAAGAATAAAATGGTGAAATTTTGGTAATTTTTGTGATTTATTTGGTCAAATGGAAAAAGGTGAATAGTGGTCTTCAAGTCCAACCAATCACTAAGTGACACTTGTCACTTTATTTAATGCATCCCTATCTTTTTGTTTCCTCTCACACCAATCCAAATAGCACCCTCTAATTATCTCTTAACACCCGATAAATTAATTCCAGTATCCAAAACTTAACATAATTGGCCGAATTTTTCCAAATTTTCCGCACAAGCGGGTCCCACGTCCGATATATACTCATAAACTATATTTACTCATAAAATCATTTAAAACCTATATTTACTCATAAAATTTATTTTTAAAATTTTTGAATAAAGAAAATGTGGAAAAACGTGCAATTAAAAGAAATTAAAACCTAGAAATTAAGAAAATTACGGGTCCTCACACTCTCTCCCCCTTAAAGAAATTTCGTTCTCGAAATTTTCTTATCAACGGAATCTATCAACATCTAAGGTACCCAACGGACCATACCTTCTACGTCCTCAGACGAGTCGGGATCCTGATAGTGTTCTAAAGAGTACACCTGAGCCGGTAACTTGGATCCAGTCCCTTCTATTTCCGACTGTCCAGGGTTAGTCTTAGTTGGTTGCGGGGTCCCTTTTCCTTTTCGCAATCGAATTGGGCAGTCAGCAATCCGATGATCGGCACTTCCGCAGCGCAGACATTTTCCCTCTTTCTTCCAACAATTTGCCTCCGTATGATTTGGCCCTCCACAATATCCACAGGAACCACGAGTAGCAGAGACCGGTCTCTCCTGAGAGACATCACGCGACACCCCTGGTTGTCGTACCCCTCCGTTTCCCTTTCCAATCTTAGGGGGCATACTTGTACCTTCTTGCTCAGAGCTACTCCCAGGAAAGCCCTTTTTCTTGGCTTGAAAGTTTTTCACCTGCAGCCTAGCATTCTCTACTCGTTGCGCCTTCTCTACGGCCTCGCTAAAAGCATTAATCTGGGCCACCGCGAGGTCCTTTTGAATTTCTACGTTCAAACCCTGGATAAAATGCTTTATTCGCCTCTGCTCGGTCATGATCAACTCAGGAGCAAATTTGGACAGGCGGGTGAACTGGCTTTCATATTCCGCTACAGATTGGGTTCCTTGGCGAAGTCGGATAAATTCATCTTCCTTTCGCTCCTGAACTAGGGGAGGGAAGAATTTCGCCTTGAACTCCCGCATAAAATTCACCCAAGTCCTGGGCGTTTGTTCCCGTTCCCATTTTTGCCGAATAAATTTCCACCAGGAACGGACCGCCCTTTCCAGTTGGAAGACGGCAAAAGTCACCTGCCTTTCTTCGGTGTAATGCAGGGCCGCAAAAATATCCACCATCTTCTCGAGCCACCTTTCGGCGACATCCGGGTCGGGCCCCCCAAGAAACTTGGGTGGAGCAAACTTTTGAAATCTTTCGAGCGCTCTGTCCTCGCTCTCGATATGGTTGCCAGGGTTTCCAGGATTAGGGTTCGGGTTTTGGCCCTGTTGCTGCACCACTTGTGCCAGCAAGTTGGTCATTTGCTGCATAGCGGCAGCTATTTGCACGTTGGGATCAACCCTCGGTTCAGGATTAGGTCCAGATGAGGTTTCCCCAGCACCCCTGTCCGGTGTGGGTTGCCTATGCCCGAACCCACGTCCCCGGCCACTACGTGTGCCCTCCATTAATCTAAGTCAATCTAGGGTCGAGGTGCAAAGATAACATTAAAGATAATTATAAGCATAAGCAAATAACAAGAGGTACACACAGATCAAAAACATATATACACACAATTGGACCGAACCAGTCACACAGTAGCAGTCAATTAGATACAACTATGAGAGATCCATGAAAATAGCGGCGTCATCCGAAAGTACTATAGATAGACTAGGTCACGAGTACAAAATAACTCACGAAGAGCTTTTCCCCCTCTAGGGCTCCGTCCATAATCTACGACAACAACACCATCTATATCTTAATCAAGGTTGATCACGCTTAACCACACCCGAACAGACCACACGAAGTTCCATAGAATCGCCTTTCTCGTCTCGCCTAAGTCCTTTCTAACCTAGGCCCTAGGCTCTTATTAATTTAGTATCCGGGCACAAGAATCCCAAATAAGATAATTCACAACTCGAGCCGGCCGGTCCCAAGAGTAAATCATCCATATTGTAGATTCCTACCCGACATACATATATATCTTCCTCAAGTCCCATGATAATGATCGTTACACTTATGACATGCACAGTTCATAGCTTACGCTCAAAAGAGCACTCATACCTTTTGACGCATTCACGCAAGCAGGGCCATAACACCACATGGCCCAAGCTCTCTCCGCGCAGAGACCACGCGAAGTGGCTCTGATACCACCTGTGACAGCCCCACTTTCCCCTATGGCGTACCCAAGGGGTTAGCGGACTGCCTGCCTAGCTCTCACCAGGACTCAGTCGAGTCGTTAAAAGAAATCGCAAACGTTCAGGAAGGTAAGAGCGCACTCAAACGATTTAGAGTCACCAAATGGCAAAATGAAAATCAACACCACAATGATTAGTGGTTGCCACATCACCACTCAGCCAGGAGCCCAACGAATACAGATATGGCCATATGACTCGGGAAAACATTTCCAATCCAAATAGTATACATGAACAGGGTAAATAGTTTTATACATATGCGTTTGTAATTTACGGAACAAAAGAAGATAATGAGATCAAACTACATTTAGGGTTTTCCAACTATCGAGGAGCTTTACAAAACTAGAATAAAACTAGCTCGACTCGTGTGTCAAAACATCTTAGCCCCAAAAGTGGTTTCCTGTAAGGAAAACAAAGATGATGGGAAGGGGTGAGCTTACGCTCAATGAGGTACCAAAATAATAGCAAATAAGAAACATGGAACTTCATGTTCAATTAATCACATTTGTGTATCAAATAAAGAAGTGAACAAACACCATAGACAGAAAGGATACGGGTGGCTCTCAGGAGCCAAATTCCCATTTGCTTCACCGAAACTTGATCGAAATAACAGTTGACACTCCGTCAACGTTACAGAAGTAACCAATGTCGTAGACTCCACTTTCTTCGATTCCTTCCACCTCACATACCCCCACCGGGCCCGAAATCTAATCAGATCAGAAATGGTAATACTCGAATATACCGGAATCAAGGGTCTCAATACCCAAAGATCCCAAAATAGACTACCGTGGTTCGTTATCTAATCGACCAGGCCCTTGCCGGCCCGACTCGAGTAACTGGCCACAGGTGTTGAGCTCAGAGGTCACAGAAAGGTCGTTGGATACAAGCTTCCAAACGACGTCAGAACAGATACAGATACAGATACAGATAACAAATACAGATACAGATAACAGATTCAGATTTGCACCAAAATTGGCATATGAACAGACAAGAGAACGAGTGTGATAAAGTACACCCTCGTCTCAAACAGAATAAACAGATAGTACAGTCATTCAGATCACAGATTGCAAGTGCAGAAATCAAGTTAAGTAACAAATAAGGGGAGTGGTACACTCACCGGTGTCAATACAGATACCTCAAAAGTTTTAGCCCAAAAGAGAGCTTTAATCACCGAGAAACCCTAAAATAATCAAAGTAAACCAATTGAAGGTTTCACATCCAAAATCGAGTAAACGGAATACACAAGTGAGGCTCGACTACACGTCGTATGCCTCGCCAAATAATTATTAACGCAAGGGTGCAAAACATGATTTTTGGGAACGAAAAGGTAACATGAAGACCTAGACTCAAACAACCCAAAAGCCCTTCATTTCTACCAAAAGGCAATTCAAACTTAAAGGAACCAAACGGCCTAGAAAATTGGACAGCACTTCCCCTAAATTTGCTTACTTTTCCAGCCGTCATGGCTTCATTATTTTCCTCAGCCAATCCCAAAGTCACACACAAAATAAGTTCATTCAATAGCCGTTCAGTAAGCTCCAAGTAGTACAAGTACAATGCAAGTTAGGGAAAAGTCCGAAAATAAAAGTCAAGTTCTAAGATATTCAAATAAGCACGATAAGACTCGATTACAAGTCATAAATCAATTCCAAATACCACCAAAATAGGGCTCCATAAGCATACATAAGCATTAGAGGAAACCAGAAAAATCTGGAAATGGAGTTAAGCGTTTACTCGAAAAAAACAGTTTTTGACATTATTTTGCGGTTTTGGTACCAATGGCACTAAGATTATCGGATGAAGGTACAGGACCCACCGTTTCGAAGCTAAGAGATAGGGGTACAATGTTGAAGAAGGTCACTCTATCCATTTTTGAGTTTAACTTGGTCAAAAATGCAAGATACTAAACCAGAACCGCAAAAACAGGTTTACAAACCGCATTTTGGTTCAAACATCATAAGTCAGGCTACCTAAGTCCAAATCAAGTGATTCCAAGGCCATCCAAAAGCTAAGATACACGGATACAATTCATCAGAAGACCTCAACAACCAAATCAGAAGCATTTCCAACCAAAGTAATCAATTACAGACGCAATTCTCAAGTTCGGGTGAAACCAGGGCAGCAAGGTTAATTCCATCTTTTCTCAAGCTACACTACTCCGATTGACCTGAAATCTTTCAGGCATCTCTAAAATATCATTCCCTACAACTTTCATGTTTTAATCCAAGGCCAATTCGGCCTCTAACTATGAGCTACTGTGCCGGGCAGAATGTACAATCATAAAACCCTAACTTTCCAAATTTCTTCCAAAACAGAAATTGCTTGCAATTAACCACTTTTTCCACCTTCTAGCTTCCTTAAGTATCATTTCCAATCATCATACATGACCACATAATCATATTCATATGAAAACAGAAAAATCCCCAATAATTACTGTAGACACCAAATTTTCAGTGTAATTTCATTTACTTTTTTTTTAGTTTTTATTTGTCGTGCTAGGTTTATTCACTTTTTAGTTTTTAGTTTTTTTAGTTTTTTATTTTTATCATTTTATTTTTAAGTTTTAGCATAGAATTTCTCAGAAAAAAGGAAAAGCATTCAAAAATTATGTTTTAGTTGTTTTGCTTTAAATTCAATGTTTTCTTGGAAAAAATATGAAAGATGAAGAAAAAAAAGAAAAAAAAGGAAAAAAATGAAAAAAAAATGAAAAAGAAAATCATTAATCAAACATAATTTGTTGTTAGGCATTTTATTTTCTGTCTTTTATTCCGAGTTTTCTTATTATTATCTGATTTTTATTTAAAATATTATTTTTGTATTATTATTAAAAAAAAAGGAAAATGAGCAATCCGAGAGCGGGTTTTAGGTAGTTCAAGTGAAATGCTGAAAAAAAAAAAAAGACGCGGAATTGACAGCATGCAAGAAACAAGAAAATGCAGTTTTTTCCCAGTAGGCTTATCAGTCATTTTCGCTGTGTTTTCTGGCTCCGTTAAATTAGGCAAGTACCGGCCACCTGGCTCCATCTAGGAGCTCCAATTCAAGGCCATGATCGATGGCTAGGAGGGGGGCTGGGGTGCTGAAATCCTTTGTGAGCCACCCAGATGGATTTGGAGGGTTTTAGGGACCTGGTGTTCCCATATAAAAAGAAACAGACGGCAAATGAGAAAAAGGGAGGCAGAGTGACGGCGGAAAAATCTAGAGCAAGAGAGAGAGGTGAGCACTGAATGACGGCTAGAGAATCTGGGGTTGGAGAGATAGAGTAAAAGAAAGAGAGACCGAGAGGCGAGCTTGGGTAGAGAGATAGAGTTTCTGGGCGGAAGAGAGGAAACAGCGAAAGAAGGAAAAACCTGGTTCGGGGTTGCAAGAGGACGGCTAAGCCATCATCATCGTTGTCCATTTGCGTTCCTTTGAAGCCATAGTAGAACCATCTGAACCGTTTTGGTCATTTCCTCGGACTGATTTTTGCGATTAAGGTAACATCCGCACTTGTTATAGTTAAAAGTTGTTTTCTTTAATTGTTGTTTTGCATTTTTTTTGCTGCCTGAGGGCTTAACTATCCCTTGTAGCCCTTTCATCTTTGTTTTTCGTAGATTTGGTTTGAGTGGGGGTTTGAGTTCATGATTAACAGTGGGTTTTGTTATGCTTGCTTGATTCGTTTGATATTTGCCGAGGTTGAAGACATGGCAAAGCTGCGCATTTTTGCCTCTTGTTGCTACTGGCTATGCTTTGTTGTATGGTTGCATGATCCTTTTTGGCCTGGAGATGGTTTGTACAGTCTGTGAATCTGACGAAGTAAACATAGCAGAGTCATAAAAAAATTTGTTTTCCAGATTTCGCTTTAGTTTGTCATTTTTGTTTTTTTTTACCTGGATGCTTTCCGCTGAATCTGCTGTGTTTAAGACAAACCATGTTTGATCAATGTTAAGATTGATGGTTGGTGATGTCCGTGCGTTTGAGTGGTTAGATAATCAATTGTTGTGCATTTTGCCGTGAGTTGGAGCTGCAAAAACTTGCAGCAGAAAATCACATGAAGTTTCTTAAAAAAAGATCGCATGCTTTGATGAAGTCCTGTGGATTTATGACTGATGCTCTGGCAATTTTCTGGGATTTTCCTGAGTTTGTTTTGTGCAGAAGGCGATGGCCTTCTGTTTTGGTGTATTTCTATGATATATGGAAGTATTGACTTTGCTCATTCGCTGTGAAAGCATGCACAAGAAAATTTTGCAGAAACCCAGGAAATGGAAGAAAGTTGCGTTTTTCTCATGTTTCATTGTATCTTTCCTTTCTCCCTGCCATAAACCCATGAAGTGGGTCTTGGTCATCTAATTTTCTGCATTTCATGGCTAGCTTTGGGAGTGTTTGGGTCGAACATAACCAGTCTTAAGCTACTTTGCATGAATACCTCTCAGCTGGGATAAGGAAGAAAAGAAGCTGCATGAATGTTGCAGCAGTTTCATTTGCGAATGTGCATGAAAATCTCATACGAATTTGCATAATTTCTTTCAATGTTTTGTTATGTTGGATGAGGAGATTATTTGTTTGATGCTTAAGTTCAGAATTTGGATAGATGAGTTGGTTAGTAAACGAAACGCAGCGGCAACATTGCCGAAAAGCATGGCTGGAAATTGTCGCAGGTTTCACTCTTTCTTTTGCTGCATTTGTATCCCGTTGCTTGGACTGAGTCTTCTGGGATTGTTTGAAGTCTTGCACTAGTTTTTGGTTGTTGAAGTGGTAGAATCCGTTTGAGTTGCTTCATATAGGCCTTTTGTTGAATGATGAAGTTTCATTCAAGAAAATCACAAGGCTGGTTTTGCTTTTTTGCTGCTGCACATGTCTTCCATGTGATTCTTCACTTGTCTTCATTTGATTTTAATGGTTTAGTGTTCATGATTGGGTTGCGTTAATCATAGTGGCCAGCTGTTAGGTGGTGTCGAGTGATGCTCTTTTGCTGAATTTTTGTTTGAAGTCCTGAAGGAAAATCTGCATTTTGAGAGCTTGAAGTTGCAGAAAGCTCCAAATGTATGTTGCAGAAGAAAGCCTTCTACGTTGCATGCATGCAAATGCTTTTTAAAATTGCACTTTAGCCTCCCAAGTCTCCCCTCGTTCTACTATGACCCAACCAATTGAATAATCTCCTCAATTTGGTCCTTGGTAGTTTTAATTTTTGCAACTTCATTGCTTGCTTTGCTTCAATTAACTACCATGCTTTGTCAATTGCACTTAAGTCATGACTTTTGGGGCTTTACGATCAAGTGAGCTTTGTATTTGCGCATTTCTTTTAATTTTTCTCAATTAAAGTGGTACCTTGACTTTTTTATTGTTTTGAAGCCATTTTTCTTTCATTTGGACACCATTCCAAGGGAGGTATAACTGCTTTTATCTTTTTTGTCTCTCCTCTATGTGATCCAACGTGCTAAGTGACAATTGCATGTCTACTTTGCTTTCCTTGCCTTTCCTTAATTCCTTTCATTTATTTCATTTCCTTTTGCTTTTATTAAGTTATTTTTTTATGGGGTATGTGTACACCTCTTGGCTTGTAATAGATAGGGCCTGGCGAGCATTTTGTCCATTTTTCCCCTTCCCCTTTTGTTTTAGTTAGCAAATGTAATAGGTTCAATAGATTGATTGCTTGCTTTTGTTGCTACGTGTTAATTTGCTTTATTAGGCTCTTGCATTTAGTCGAGCATGCTAAGTGTTATGTGCTACGTGCTTATAGGTGATTGGCATGTCTACTTGCTTTCTATAGTCGTAGATGAATGTGATGGATGAATGCACGTCACCACACTAGTCCAACGCTAGTTGTGGCTCATTGTCCCGTTTTCCACTAGTCCAACGCTAGTAGGAATTCATAGATATGGGCTAGTCCAACGCTAGACCCTTAGGGATTTCCCTCGCTAGTTCATACTTGCATGTTTCACTACACTTCATGCATTTTTCTTAGTTTTCTAGCATTTGGCATGCTCCTCCAACCCTTTCCCCTTCATTTTAGGCTTTTGCATCTTCATGCTAGTTAGAGGGTACATTTGCCTGAGAGTCCCCTTTCGATAAGGGAAACGAGCGAGTGTGGCTACAAAATAGCCTTAGCACACTAGTTCTTCCTTCTAATCAAAGGGAAAATTAAAGTCATGAAGTTAGGAGTCATTCCCGTACCCGACTTGATGCATTCCTATAGGTTCATACACTTTCATTCTCATCATGTCACTCCCTCACCCTCTTATCCACATTTTCTCACTACTTATATCCTTCTCAATACAAATGCCATGTTCACACATTTTTCTTCTTGTCACTTGTTTTTCTACCTCACAAATTGCACCCAATTGCACTTATATGTATCTACTATCATATTTTCATCCATTTGCACACAAACACCTTTATTTTCCCAATTTGCACACATGCACTTGTCTTACATTCGCACACATGCACGTTTTCTTACATTTTCACACTTGCACTCATATTTGAGTCTTCATTTGCATCATTCGCGACCTCTATGAGGACTTTCCTTATTGGCCACCACAACTCATGTGGTTGGGACCAAAAAGCCTCGTAAGAGACATTTTAGATTTAGGATTGCATTTCTTTTTCATATCCATTAGTCATATCCAACATGCAACGCATATTTTGGGTAGAAGAATTAGGAAACGTGGGGCTAAATCGCGCAACTAGCTTTGGCTAGGGTAAGGGAGTGCCTTAGGCTTTGCCTTTGCCTTCTCCCTTATCAAATGTGACCCCCGATCCCTTTCTTTGGTTACGTAGACCTAAAAGTTCTTAAAAAGGGGTTTGTTTACTTTGCTTTTCAAAAAATTCATTTTTGGGTGACTTGGAACACCCTAACTCTATACCAAGTGGCGACTCCATTTTTCATGCAAAAAATCCTTTTTGAACTCTGTTTGGACAAATCGTCGCATTTTCAAGTCCCACAGGCTTTTATTTTCATTTTCACACACATTCACATACATATTCCACACACTACTTTCACACACTCAAAAAGTGGGGCGCGACAGTTACAAAACTTCACCAATTCAACCAAAAATCAAGATATAATCCATAAAAGTGCATCTTATACTACCACCAATCATGAATTAAGCATCCTTAGAGGGAGGAGAGGGGTCCTTCACAACTTACCTTAGCAACACAAGAGAGAGAGAGCAACTAGTCACTTTAGCCTTCCAAACAACTCCACAAAACACCTCACTATCACTCCCTTAAGGGTTTCTATGGAACAAAAACAAAATTCAATGGTTGATTTGGTAGATTGAAGCAAAACTTGGAGAGCTTTTCCCTTTCTTTTTTTCTTGAAGTGGCCGGCCAAAGAGAAGAAGAAAATGGTGAAATTTTGGTAATTTTTGTGATTTATTTGGTCAAATGGAAAAAGGTGAATAGTGGTCTTCAAGTCCAACCAATCACTAAGTGACACTTGTCACTTTATTTAATGCATCCCTATCTTTTTGTTTCCTCTCACACCAATCCAAATAGCACCCTCTAATTATCTCTTAACACCCGATAAATTAATTCCAGTATCCAAAACTTAACATAATTGGCCGAATTTTTTCAAATTTTCCGCACTATCGGGTCCCACGTCCGATATATACTCTTAATTTCTCAAAACTAACCGATACTAGAAAAATCATTTAAAACCTATATTTACTCATAAAATTTATTTTTAAAATTTTTGAATAAAGAAAATGTGGAAAAACGTGCAATTAAAAGAAATTAAAACCTAGAAATTAAGAAAATTACGGGTCCTCACACTCTCTCCCCCTTAAAGAAATTTCGTTCTCGAAATTTTCTTATCAACGGAATCTATCAACATCTAAGGTACCCAACGGACAATACCTTCTACGTCCTCAGACGAGTCGGGATCCTGATAGTGTTCTAAAGAGTACACCTGAGCCGGTAACTTGGATCCAGTCCCTTCTTTTTCCGACTGTCCAGGGTTAGTCTTAGTTGGTTGCGGGGTCCCTTTTCCTTTTCGCAATCGAATTGGGCAGTCAGCAATCCGATGATCGGCACTTCCGCAGCGCAGATATTTTACCTCTTTCTTCCAACAATTTGCCTCCGTATGATTTGGCCCTACACAATATCCACAGGGACCACGAGTAGCAGAGACCGGTCTCCCCTGAGAGACATCACGCGACACCCCTGGTTGTCGTACTCCTCCGTTTCCTTTTCCAATCTTAGGGGGCGTACTTGTACCTTCTTGCTCAGAGCTACTCCCAGGAAAGCCCCTTTTATTGGCTTGAAAGTTTTTTACCTGCAGCCTAGCATTCTCTACTCGTTGCGCCTTCTCTACGGCCTCGCTAAAAGCATTAATCTGGGCCACCGCGAGGTCCTTTTGAATTTCTACGTTCAAACCCTGGATAAAACGCCTTATTCGCCTCTGCTCGTTCATGATCAACTCAGGAGAAAATTTGGACAGGCGGGTGAACTGGCTTTCATATTCCGCTACAGATTGGGTCCCTTGGCGAAGTCGGATAAATTCATCTTCCTTCCGCTCCTGAACTAGGGGAGGGAAGAATTTCGCGTTGAACTCCCGCATAAAATTCACCCAAGTCCTAGGCGTTTGTTCCCGTTCCCATTTTTGCCGAATAACGTTCTACCAGGAACGGGCCGCCCCTTCTAGTTGGAAGACGGCAAGAGTCACCTACCTTTCTTCGGTGTAATGCAGGGCCGCAAAGATATCCACCATCTTCTCGAGCCACCTTTCGGCGACATCCGGGTCGAGCCCCCCAAGAAACTTGGGTGGAGCAAACTTTTGAAATCTTTCGAGAGCTCTGTCCTAGCTCTCGATGTGGTTGCCAGGGTTTCCAGGATTAGGGTTCGGGTTTTGGCCCTGTTGCTGCACCACTTGTGCCAGCAAGTTGGTCATTTGCTGCATAGCGGCAGCTATTTGCACGTTGGGATCAACCCTCGGTTCAGGATTAGGTCCAGATGAGGTTTCCCCAGCACCCCTGTCCGGCGTGGGTTACCTCCGCCTGCGCCCACATCCCCGGCCACTACGTGTGCCCTCCATCAATCTAAGTCAATCTAGGGTCGAGGTGCAAAGATAATATTAAAGATAATTATAAGCATAAGCAAATAACAAAAGGTACACACATATCAAAAACATATATACACACAACTGGACCGAACCAGTCACACAATAGCAGTCAATTAGATACAACTATGAAAGATCCATGAAAATAGCGGGGTCATCCGAAAGTACTATAGAAAGGCTAGGTCACGAGTACAAAATAACTCACGAAGAGCTTTTCCCCCTCTAGGGCTCCGTCCATAATCTATGACAACAACACCATCTATATCTTAATCAAGGTTGATTACGCATAACCACACCCGAACAGACCACACGAAGTTCCATAGAATCGCCTTTCTCGTCTCGCCTAAGTCCTTTCTAACCTAGGCCCTATGCTCTTATTAATTTGCTAGCCGGGCACAAGAATCCCAAATAAGATAATTCACAACTCGAGCCAGCCGGTCCCAAGAGTAAATCATCCATATTGTAGATTTCTACCCGACATACATATCTATCTTCCTCAAGTCCCATGATAATGATCCTTACACTTATGACATGCATAGTTCTTAGCTTACGCTCAAAAGAGCACTTATACCTTTTGACGCATTCACGCAAGCAGGGCCATAACACCACATGGCCCAAGCTCTCTCCGCGCAGAGACCACGTGAAATGGCTCTGATACCACCTGTGACAGCCCCACTTTCCCCTAAGACGTACCTAAGGGGTTAGCGGACTGCCTGCCTAGCTCTCGCCAGGACTCAGTCGAGTCGTTAAAAGAAATCGCAAACGTTCAGGAAGATAATAGCGTACTCAAACGATTCAGAGTCGCCAAATGGCAAAACGAAAATCAACACCACAATGATTAGTGTTGCCACATCACCACTCAGCCAGGAGCCCAACGAATACAGATATTGCCATATGACTCGGGAAAACATTTTCAATCCAAATAGTATACATGAACAGGGTAAATAGTTTTATACACATGCGTTTGTAATTTACGGAACAAAAGAAGATAATCAGATCAAAATACATTTAGGGTTTTCCAACTATCGAGGAGCTTTACAAAACTAGAATAAAACTAGCTCGACTCGTGTGTCAAAACATCTTAGCCCCAAAAGTGGTTTCCTGTAAGGAAAACAAAGATGACGGGATGGGGTGAGCTTACGCTCAATGAGGTACCAAAATAATAGCAAATAAGAAACATGGAACTTCATATTCAATTAATCGCATATGTGTATCAAATAAAGAAGTGAACAAACACCATAGACAGAAAGGATACGGGTGGCTCTCAGGAGCCAAATTCCCATTTGCTTCACCGAAACTTGATCGAAATAACAGTTGACACTCCGTCAACGTTACAGAAGTAACCAATACCGTAGACTCCACTTTCTTCGATTCCTTCCACCACACATACCCCCACCGGACCCGAAATCTAATCAGATCAGAAATGATAATACTCGAATATACCGGAATCAAGGGTCTCAATACCCAAAGATCCCAAAACAGACTACCGTGGTTCGTTATCTAATCGATCAGGCCCTTGCCGGCCCGATTCGAGTAACTGGCCACAGGTGTTGAGCTCAGAGGTCACAGAAAGGTCGTTGTGTGACGCCCCGAAAATTAGGAGATTGTTTGTAAATAAGATACTAAAGTGTATTTCTTTGGGTTTGATTTAAAACCTTATTTTGTTTTAAAAATATTAGAAACCCTAAAATTTTAATCAAAAACCCTAGTTTACTTGTGATTAACTGGTTTCCTTCAATATCTCATCTTTTAATAGAAACTCTAAATTCAATTTATGGAATTGGAAAATCCCTCATGTTATTTTAAAAATGTCCCTTTATTTGGAAATTATTATTTTTATTAAGGCTTGCTACCCCATTTATTCCACGATAAGTGTAAATAAACCTAGAAAGTAGGTTTTCACCTTTGGTTTTAAGATCGGAGTAAAATTAGGGTTTTCGCAATTTTTCACCGGATGAATTTTCGGTACAAAGTAAGGATTAAATTTGGAGATTAAAAGTGACTTTTAAGTGAGAAATAATATGTGAGTAGTAGCAATGATATAAGGTTAGTGAATGGGAAAAAAAAACAGTAGTACGTGAGTTTTTAAGAAAAACGGCGCGAACCGACGGGTCCCGCGCACTACCGATTGAACGCACCACTTGCCTACCATTTTTCTTACCAAACAAACTTATTGACTCTTGGATAAAATATCTCCTTAATTAACATCAGATTTGACCAAGAAATTGAAGTTAGAAAATGCAAGGAAGAAAGAGAAAATTTTGTGGTTGAGATTAAACCAAGTGTTAGCCAAACTTGTGGCTAGAATTAATTCTTATCTTTCCATCTTCTTATAAGACAAACTTAGCTTCATTTCCTTCCATTTCTGCATCATTCCAGCCGACCAAGAGAGAGAGAGAAGTGAGAGCTTGAGCAACCACATTCCTTCTTGATTCACACCAACCAAGTGCTAAGCTAGAAATCTAAACCGATTGATTGCAAGTTTGGAAGCTTGGGAAGCTAAGGAACCAAGAAATTTCAAAGGAAGTGAACTATCACTCATCCAAGCCTTGTTTTTGAGGTATTCAATCTGATCATGGTCCTTGATCTTTTAAATCTTGTGTTAAGATGTTATTTAGCTTAAGTTTTGGCTTGATTTCAAGATGAGCAAGTGATTGTGATGATTATTGGATGAAATAATCAAATCAGGGTTTTGGGGATTTGCTGCCAAACTTGATGTGTGACTCACATACGTTGTAATTAAGGTTATATAAAGGGTTTTGGTAGTGATTAGCACAAGAAATTGAGGAAAGTTACATTAAAAACTGAAAATCCCAGAAATCTGGAAAATTGTTCTTCCATTCTGCCCGTTTTTATAGCCCTATGTTAGAGGCCGAATTGGCCTTTGGTCAAAACATGAAAGTTGTTCAGAATGGTATTTTATAGGTGCCCACAAAATTTCAGCTCATTTGGAGCATCGTAGCTTGTGAAAAGATGAAAATACCCTCGCTGATCTAGGTCACTTTCCAGAATTCCGCGTGGACAGTTCAGTCCTTTTGATTGAGTTTATTCACTATGATCCGTTTAGATTTAGCCTTTCACCGAAACATGAAAGTTTTATTACCCTTTCTTAGCTTCGTAACGCCTCCAAGAAAACCTTAATTGGATCTTGGTAGACTGAGATATGGTCATTTGAGTGAAATGCGGCTGATTAGCCGAATAGTTGAAACTAGGTTACATGAGTTGGGAATTTGATCAGGTTACATTGAAAATTTGACTGAGTGCTCTTCATGAAAGTTGTAGTGTTCTGAAGTAGCTTTAAAATTCCTCTAAGAACACCTGAATTGGATTTTTGTACACTGAGTTATATTCATTACAGTGTTCTGCGTTTAAACAGCCGACGAATTGGTTTCTGGTTTAGTAATTCGAGAATTTGACCAAGTTACATTAGAAACTGGACTAAGTGACCTTCATGAATATTGTAGCTCTGTATCTTAGCTTCGAAACGGCATAGGTTTCATTTTAATCCGATAAGCGTAGCCTCGGATATGTTATTTCCGCATTTGTACGTCAAATCTGTTTTGAACTAAATTGAATTTCTGCACTTGTACTTAATACGATTCTTGTTATTATGATATTGTGAGCCTATGGAACGGCTCTTGACATGAATTGCTGATATGTATAATGTTGGGTTGTGTTTGAGAAAAACAATGAAGCCTAAAAGGCTGGAAAATTAGGTAAACACAAAGGGCATGCTGCCCGAATTTTTACTCGAGGACTAGAAAACTATATTAGCGACTTGAGTGAAGGTTAAGTATTTATCACTTGAACTAGTAAAGACCTTTGCTACTATGTTTCTTGAGTGTTATATGTTAAGACTTGGTCGAGCTCGTACCTTGAGGAAAAGACTTAATGGCCAATGTAAACTTGTATTTCCATGTACTTTCAACTCAAGTGTTATTTCCAAGTATTTATGCTACAAAACCTTATGATTTGAAAAGCGAGCAAGTGTTTCGCGAGTGTCTTTCAAATGAATTTCAATTGGTCGATTTTTAATGAATGGAATGTTAACGTTTCGAATTCGACTCGTGTTTCAAAGTTCTCAAACTGGAATTTTTATCGCAGATCTGGACTCCAAGCCTGGAGTGTAATTGAACGTGAATACTTGAAGCACTATATCTTTTGGTGAGTGCTTTCAAATACCGAATTGAACTTGATACTTGAACTTGATACGTGACCAATATGAGTACATGTTATATACGTGAATTGATAGGGCAAGAGTGTACTTTATCGCACTTGCCCTTACGTGACTTGTACTTGTTTATGGATTGCAATTGACTTGATATACTTGATTGTGGTGCGCGCACTTCCTGGAATTCCAGAAACCCTGCGGCAAGTTACTTGAGTCGAGCCGGCAAGGGCTTGGTCGATTGGGTAACGAACCCTGGGTCTCTTGTTTTGTCGAGTGGAGTGATATCTCCTCGGCTAAACGGTATACTCGAGTATTACCACACGTGTTTATTGAGGATTTTGGGCCCAGTAGGGGGTGAACGGTGGACGGAGAGTCGTGTAAGTGGTGTTCTACTGGATTGGTTACCTACTTGAAAGTTGACGGAGTGTCAACTGTTACTTGATCAAGCTCTGGAGATGCAATGGAAATTTGGCTCCTGAGAGCCTTCCGTATCCTTATACTTGAAAGTGATTATTGCTTATTGGATTGCTGTTCCTTTTGAAAATCGAAAAGCACTTTATACGTGCTCATTTGGAAATTTGCTACTTGAAATATTATTGTCCACTCTTATGAGTTTTGATGCTGTTAACTTGCTACATGGATATTCATACTTTTAAAATGGGCAATTTGTTATTTGAAACCTCACTGGGCTTTTAGCTCATTCCACGCTATTTGTTTTCCTTACAGGAATACGAGTGAGGCGTGAGTCGTGAACAGACTAGCGTAGTCTAGTTGCTCTTGAAATTGTTTTGACTTTTGACTTGTACTCGCGCTATTCCTCGAATGGAACATGTTGTACTTGGATTGTATACATTTTGAACTAGTTTGGTGTATTGAGGCTTTGTACCTCGATTTCTATCAATGTAAATTATAAGCTTGAATTGTGAATGTTATTTATGGTTCATGGATGTGTGTACATGACTCGATTGAGATAGTGAGTGAGTCCTGGCGAGAGCTGGGCAGGCGGTCCGCCGAACCCTTTGGTACGCCTTAGGTGGAGGTGGGGTCGTCACACGTTGGATACAAGCTTCCAAACGACGTCAGAACAGATACAGATAACAAATACAGATACAGATAACAGATTCAGATTCGCACCAAAATTGGCATATGAATAGACAAGAGAACGAGTGTGATAAAGTACACCCTCGTCTCAAACAGAACAAACAGATAGTACAGTCATTCAGATCACAGATTGCAAGTGCAGAAATCAAGTTAAGTAACAAATAAGGGGAGTGGTACACTCACCGGTGTCAGTACAGATACCTCAAAAGTTTTTGCCCAAAAGAGAGCTTTAATCACCGAGAAACCCTAAAATAATCAAAGTAAACCAATTGAAGGTTTCACATCCAAAATCGAGTAAACGGAATGCACAAGTGAGGCTCGACTACACGTCGTATGCCTCGCCAAATAATTATTAACGCAAGGGTGCAAAACATGATTTTTGGGAACGAAAAGGTAACATGAAGACCTAGACTCAAACAACCCAAAAGCCCTTCATTTCTACCAAAAGGCAATTCAAACTTAAAGGAACCAAACGGCCTAGAAAATTGGACAGCACTTCCCCTAAATTTGCTTACTTTTCCAGCCGTCATGGCTTCATTATTTTCCTCAGCCAGTCCCAAAGTCACACACAAAATAAGTTCATTCAATAGCCGCTCAGTAAGCTCCAAGTAGTACAAGTACAATGCATGCTAGGGAAAAGTCCGGAAATGAAAGTCAAGCCCTAAGATATTCAAATAAGCACGATAAGACTCGATTACAAGTCATAAACCAATTCCAAATACCACCAAAATAGGGCTCCATAAGCATACATAAGCATTAGAGGAAACCAGAAAAATCCGGAAATGGAGTTAAGCGTTAACCCGAAAAAAATAGTTTTTGACATCATTTTACGGTTTTGGTACCAATGGCACTACGATTGTCGGATGAAGGTACAAGACCCACCGTTTCGAAGCTAAGAGATAGGGGTACAATGTTGAAGAAAGTCACTTTGTCCAGTTTCGAGTGTAACTAGGTCGAAAATGCAAGATACTAAACCAGAACCGCAAAAATAGGTTTACAAACCGCATTCTGGTTCAAACATCATAAGTCAGGCTACCTAAGTCCAAATCAAGTGATTCCAAAGCCATACAAAAGCTAAGATACACGGATACAATTCATCAAAAGACCTCCACAATCAAATCAGAAGCATTCCCAACCAAAGTAACCAATTTCAGACGCAATTCTCAAGTTCGGGTGAAACCAGGGCAGCAAGTGTAATTCCATCTTTTCTCAAGCTATACTACTCCGATTGACCTGAAATTTTGCAGACATCTCTAAAATATCATTTCCTACAACTTTCATGTTTTAACCCAAGGCCAATTCGGCCTCTAACTATGAGCTACTGTGCCAGGCAGAATGTACAATCATAAAACCCTAACTTTCCAAATTTCTTCCAAAACAGAAATTGCTTGCAATTAACCACTTTTTCCACCTTCTAGCTTCCTTAAGTATCATTTCCAATCATCATACATGACCACATAATCATATTCATATGAAAACAGAAAAATCTCCAATAATTACAAAACTTCACCAATTCAACCAAAAATCAAGATATAATCCATATAAGTGCATCTTATACTACCACCAATCATGAATTAAGCATCATTAGAGGGAGGAGAGGGGTCCTTCACAACTTACCCTAGCAACACAAGAGAGAGAGCAACTAGTCACTTTAGCCTTCCAAACAACTCCACAAAACATCTCACTATCACTCCCTTAAGGGTTTCTATGGAACAAAAATAAAATTCAATGGTTGATTTGGTAGATTGGAGCAAGATTGAAGCAAAACTTGGAGTGCTTTTCCCTTTCTTTTTTTCTTGAAGTGGCCGGCCAAAGAGAAGAAGAAAATGGTGAAATTTTGGTAATTTTTGTGATTTATTTGGTCAAATGGAAAAAGGTGAATAGTGGTCTTCAAGTCCAACCAATCACTAAGTGACACTTGTCACTTTATTTAATGCATCCCTATCTTTTTTTTCCTCTCACACCAATCCAAATAGCACCCTCTAATTATCTCTTAATACCCGATAAATTAATTCCAGTATCCAAAACTTAACCTAATTGGCCGAATTTTTCTAAATTTTCCGCACTAGCGGGTCCCACGTCCGATATATGCTCTTAATTTCTCAAAACTAACCGATACTAGAAAAATCATTTAAAACCCATATTTACTCATAAAATTTATTTTTAAAATTTTTGAATAAAGAAAATGTGAAAAAACGTGCAATTAAAAGAAATTAAAACCTAGAAATTAAGAAAATTACGGGTCCTCACAAAGTATATCTTGAAGAGATAATAGTATCATCCATTTGTTTTGTAAAATCAAAAACTAGGAACTGAGATCAACATTCTAGTAAGGATCGAAGATAAACTAAGAGGGGGGTGAATTAGGTAGTTAAAAAACTTGGACAAGTTGTGAGTCACTTTTTGAGTGATTGCCCTCTTTTTCTAAAATACCACACAATGAATCAATTGATGAGAAAGTACAAGTGCTTGTGAGTAGAAGAGATCAGCAATTTATATATCAAGATAGTAAGTAAAAGAGATAGAGTATCAAACCGAGCACCAAACTACTCTTGACTTTGAATATCATTTTATAGAGCGAACTTCTTCAAGTTGATCAACTTACAACCAATCTTTTGTGTACAAAGGAAGAATCACTTCCTCCTTACCTCAAGCCACACTTGGTCAAGTAAGAAAATTTTACTATCACTCGGATAACTCTCACAAAGTTACACTATTGAAATAATTGAATCACACCAGAAAAACTTATCGAAAATTACACAACTAAGAGTATAAATCTTCTTTGAAGAGTATTTTTACACTAAAATCACTCTAAATCTCATGTAGTCTCAATGTGCAAAGTTATTTGAAAATTCTGACCACACTCTATTTATAGGAGATCGAGAAAGTGCTTCATTAATGCTTCCAACGGTTATAAAGTAGCTGAAGAGTCAACTAGCCGTTGGGAGTATCGGATGTCTGGTACTCTTATTTTTTGCGTCCCACAGCAGGCAGTGAGTTTGATAAATTTTCTTCAATTCTATCGAACGTCCGGTATTGTCTTTGTGAGTGTCCGACAGCTTTAGTCGAGTTTGAAGGATCCTATCAGACGTCCGGTACTTCCGTCCGATAACAGAAAAAGAGTTTGAAAGATTCTATCGGACATCCGATACTTGCGTCCAATCGAAGACAGTGAGTTAGGGGGAATGTCTTATTTCCTTCGGACGTCCGGTGATGGAGTTCTTCATGCGTCCGAAGTTGCGCAATGATTATCGGACGTCCGATCCTGTCTTCATCAGCGTCCGACAGCTTTCAGTAACTTTTGCTTCTTTCTATTGCACTTGATCTTTGAATTTGATTTGCTTCATAACTGAAAGTATATCTTGAAGAGATAATAGTATCATCCATTTGTTTTGTAAATATCAAAAACTAGTACTAAGATCAACATTCTAGTAAGGATCTAAGACAAGTTAAGAGGGGGGTGAATTAGGTAGTTAAAAAATTGGACAAGTTGTGAGTCACTTTTTGAGTGCTTGCCCTCTTTTTCTAAAAGACCACACAATTGAGCAATTGATGAGAAAGCACGAGTGCTTGTGAGTAGAAGAGATGAGAAATTTATATATCAAGACAGTAAGTAAAAGAGATAGAGTATCAAACAAAGTACCAAACTTCTCTTGAATTTGAATATCACTTTATAGAGTAAGTTTCTTCAAGTTGATCAACTTACAACCAATCTTTTATGTACAAAGGAATGATCACTTCCTCCTTGCTCCAAGCTACACTTGGTTAAGCAAGGAAGTTTTACTATCACTCGGATAACTCTCACAAAGTTACACTATTGAATTAATTGAATCACACTAGAAAAGCTTACCGAAAATTACACAACTAAGAGTACAAATTTTCTTTGAAAAGTATTTTCATACTAAAATCGCTCTAGATCTCATGTAGTTTCAATGTGCAAAGTTATTTGAAAATTCAAACCATGCTCTATTTATTGGAGATCAAGAAAGTGTTTGATTAATGCTTCCAACGGATAGAAAGTAGCTGACGAATCAGCTAGCCATTGGGCGTATCGGACGTCCGGTACTCCTGTTTTTGCGTCCGACAGCAGGCAGTGAGTTTGAGAAATTTTCTTCAATTCTATCGGACATCCGGTATTGTCTTTGTGAGCGTCCGACAGCTTTCGTCGAATTTGAAGGATTCTATCGGACGTCCGGTACTTCCGTCCCATAGCAGATAAAGAGTTTGAATGATTCTATCGGACGTCCGATGCTTGCGTCCGATCGAGGTCAGTGAGATAGGGGGAATGTCTTATTTCCTTTGGACGTCCGGTGATGGAGTTCTTCATGCGTCCGAAGTTGCGCAATGATTATCGGACGTCCGATCCTGTCTTCACAAGCGTTCGACAGCTTTCAGCAGATTTTGTTTCTTTCAATTGCACTTGATCTTTGAATCTGATTGGGTTCATAACTGAAAGTATATCTTGAAGAGATATTAGTATCATCCATTTGTTTCGTAAACATCCAAACCTAAGAACTAAGATCAACATTCTTGTAATGATCGAAGACAATCTAAGATGGGGGTGAATTAGGTAGTTAAAAAACTGGCCAAGTTGTGAGTAACTTTTTGTGTGCTTGCCCTCTTTTTCTAAAAGACAACACAATGGAGCAATTGATGAGAAAGCACAAGTGCTTGTGAGTAGAAGAGATCAACAATTTATATATCAAGACAGTAAGTAAAAGAGATAGAGTATCAAACCAGGTACCAAACTCCTCTTGAGTTTGAATATCACTTTATAGAGCAAGTTTCTTCAAGTTGATCAACTTACAACCAATCTTTTGTGTACAAATGAAAGATCACTTCCTCCTTGCCCCAAGCCACACTTGGTCAATCAAGGAAGTTTTACTATCATTCGGATAACCCTCACAAAGGTACATCATTGAATTAATTGAATCACACTAGAAAAAACTTATCAAAAATTATACAACTAAGAGTACAAATCTTCTTTGAAGAATATTTTCATACTAAAATCGCTCTAGATCTCAGTAGCCTCAATGTGCAAAGTTATTTGAAAATTCTGACCATACTTTATTTATTGGAGATCAAGAAAGTGCTTCATTAATGCTTCCAACGGATATAAAGTAGCTGACAAGTCAACTAGCCGTTGGGAGTATCGGACGTCCGGTACTCCTATTTTTGCGTCCGACCGCAAACAGTGACTTTGAAAAGTTTTCTTCAATTCTATAGGACGTCCGGTACTTCCGTCCGATAGCAGACGAAGAGTTTGAAGGATTTTATCAGACATCCGATACTTGCGACCGATCGAGATCAGTGAGCTTGGGGGAATGTCTTATTTCTTTCGGACGTCCGGTGATGGAGTTCTTCATGCGTCCGAAATTGCGCAATGATTATCGGACGTCCGATCCTGTCTTCACAAGCGTCCGACAGCTTTCAGCAACTTTTGTTTCTTTCTATTGCACTTGATCTTTGAATCTGATTTGCTTCATAACTGAAAGTATATATTGAAGAGATATTAGTATCATCCATTTGTTTTGTAAACATCAAAAGCTAGGAATTGAGATCAACATTCTTGTAATGATCGAAGACAATCTAAGAGGGGGTGAATTAGGTAGTTAAAAAACTGACCAAATTGTGAGTAACTTTTTGTGTGCTTGCCCTCTTTTTCTAGGTATCAAACTAGGTACCAAACTCCTATTGAGTTTGAATATCACTTTATAGAGCAAATTTCTTCAAGTTGATCAATTTACAACCAATATTTTGTGTACAAAGGAATGATCACTTCCTCCTTGGCCCAAGCCACACTTGGTCAAGTAAGGAAGTTTTACTATCACTCGGATAACCCTCACAAAGGTACACTATTGAAATAATTGAATCACACTAAAAAAGCTTATTGAAAATTACGCAACTAAAAGTACAAATCTTATTTGAAGAGTATTTTCACACTAAAATCATTCTAGATCTCATGTAGTTTCAATGTGCAAAGTTATTTGACTATTCTGACCATGCTCTATTTATAGGAGATTAAGAAAGTGTTTCATTAATGCTTCCAACGGATAGAAAGTAGCTGAAGAGTCAACTAGCCGTTGGAAGTATCAGACGTCCGGTACTCCTGTTTTTTGCATCCGACAGCAGGCAGTGAGTTTGAGAAATTTTCTTCAATTCTATCGGACGTCCGGTACTTCCGTCCGATAGCAGACAAAGAGTTTGAAAGATTCTATCGGATGTCCGATGCTTGTGTCCGATCGAGATCAGTGAGTTAGGGGGAATGTCTTATTTCTTTCGGACGTCCGGTGATGGAGTTCTTCATGCGTCCGAAGTTGCGCAATGATTATCGGACTTCCGATCCTGTCTTCACAAGCGTTCGACAGCTTTCGGTAACTTTTGTTTCTTTCAATTGCACTTGATTTTTGAATTTGATTTGCTTCATAATTGAAAGTATATCTTGAAGAGATATTAGCATCATGCATTTGTTTTGTAAATATCAAAAACTACAAACTAAGATCAACATTCTTGTAAGGATCGAAAACAACCTAAGAGGGAGGTGAATTAGGTAGTTAAAAAACTGGCAAAGTTGTGAGTCACTTTTTGAGTGATTGCCCTCTTTTTCTAAAAGACCACACAATGGAGCAATTGATGAGAAAACACAAGTGCTTGTGAGTAGAAGAGATGAGCAATTTATATATCAAGACAGTAAGTAAAAGAGACAGAGTATCAAACCAAGTTGCAAACTCCTCTTGAGTTTGAATATCACTTTATAGAGCAAGCTTCTTCAACTTGATCAACTTACAACCAATATTTTGTGTACAAAGGAACGATCACTTCCTCCTTGCCCCAAGCCACACTTGGTCAAGTAAGAAAGTTTTACTATCACTCGAATAACCCTCACAAAGGTATACTATTGAAGTAATTGAATCACACTAGAAAAGCTTATCGAAAATTATACAAGTAAGAGTGCAAATCTTATTTGAAAAGTATTTTCACACTAAAATCACTCTAGATCTCATGTAGTCTCAATGTGCAAAGTTATTTGAATATTCTGACCATGCTCTATTTATAGGAGATCAAGAAAGTGCTTCATTAGTACTTCCAACGGATAGAAAGTAGCTGAAGAGTCAACTAGCCGTTGGAAGTATCGGACGTACGGTACTCCTATTTTTTGCGTCCGACAGCAGGCAGTGAGTTTGAGAAATTTTCTTCAATTCTATCGGACGTCCGGTACTTCCATCCGATAGCAGACAAAGAGTTTGAAGGATTCCATCAGACGTTCGATACTTGCGTCCGATCGAGATCAGTGAGCTAGGAGGAATGTCTTATTTCTTTCGGACGTCCGGTGATGGAGTTCTTCATGCGTCCGAAGTTGCGCAATGATTATCAGACGTCCGATCCTGTCTTCACAAGCGTCCGACAGCTTTCAGCAGCTTTTGTTTCTTTCAATTGCTCTTGATCTTTGAATCCGATTGGGTTCATAACTGAAAGTATATCTTGAAGAGATATTAGAATCATTCATTTGTTTCGTAAACATCAAACGCTAGGAAGTAAGATCAACATTCTTGTAAGGATCGAAGACAACCTAAGAGAGGGTGAATTAGGTAGTTAAAAAATTGGCCAAGTTGTGATTCACTTTTTGAGTGCTTGCCCTCTTTTTCTAAAAGACCACACAATGAAGCAATAGATGAGAAAGCACAAGTGCTTGTGAGTAGAAGAGATGAGCAATTTATATATCAAGATAGTAAGTAAAAGAGATAGAGTATCAAACCAAGTACCAAACTTCTCTTGGGTTTGAATATCATTTTATAGAGCGAATTTCTTCAAGTTGATCAACTTACAACCAATCTTTTGTGTACGAAGGAAGGATCACTTCCTCCTTACTCCAAGCCACACCTTGTCAAGTAAGAAAGTTTTACTATCACTCAGATAACCCTCAAAAAGCTATACTATTGAAATAAATGAATCACACTAGAAAACTTATCGAAAATTACACAACTAAGAGTACAAATCTTCTTTGAAGAGTATTTTCACACTAAAATCACTCTAAATCTCATGTTGTCTCAATGTGCAAAATTATTTGAAAATTCTGACCATACTCTATTTATAAGAGATCAAGAAAGTGTTTAATTAATGTTTCCAACGAATAGAAAGTAGTTGAAGAGTCAACTAGCCGTTGGGAATATCGGACGTCCGGTACTCCTGTTTTTTGCATCCGATAGCAGACAGTGAGTTTGAGAAGTTTTCTTCAATTCTATCGAACGTCTGGTATTGTCTTTGTGAGCGTCCGACAGATTTCGTCGAGTTTGAAGAATCCTATCGGACGTCCGGTACTTCCGTCCGATAGCAGACAAAGAGTTTGAAGGATTCTATCGGACGTCCAATGCTTGCATCCGATTGAGGTCGGTGAGATAGGAGGAATGTCTTATTTCCTTCGGACGTCCGGTGATGGAGTTTTTCATGCGTCCGAAGTTGCGCAATAATTATCGGATGTCCGATCCTGTCTTCACATGCTTCCGACAACTTTCAGCAACTTTTATTTCTTTCAATTGCACTTGATATTTGAATCTGATTTGTTTCATAACTGAAAGTATATCTTGAAGAGATATTAGTATCATTCATTTATTTTGTAAGCATCAAAATCTAGGGACTAAGATCAACAATCTCCCCTTTTTTTATGATGACAAAATAATGGATGGAAGAAGGAAAAAAGATTGAGTATAAGTTCCCCCTTACTCATTGCATCCATTTCTCTCTCTTTTTATCATCATAAGATGAGAGTAAAAAACAGCAACCATAATCCAGCAACAATAATAGAGAATCCAATATTCCAAACAAAAATAGAAAAATGATACCAGAATTCAGCAATTATCAATATACTAACATTCAGCAATCATCAGCCAAAAAATAGAAAATTGATAACACACAGAGAAATAACAATCAAAATAATTATCAAATCAAATCATCATTAGATCAGCATTATTCTTTTCTTCCCCTTTTTGTCATCGTAAAAATTCAGTAATATCCAAAAATATCAAGGAAAACTCAGTTCAAAGTATCAGAAATATCAAAAGAAAATTACAAAAGAACATTATGAACAAAAATCTCACCAATATCTCCTATTCCAATTGTTTTAGTTTTCATGTCATCTCCAAATTTCACTTGCCACAAGACTTTGACTTGAGTTTTGATGCATTGTGATGGATTACCGGTCATGTGTCTTGAACATTCACTGTTTATGAACCACTTTGATTCCTTAATAATGTTCTCCAAGTTCACCTACTCAAGAGTTCAAGAACTAATATATGGTACCCAAAAATTTTTGGATTCTTGAGAGTTAGTATCATGTCTAATTATCCACATGCATTTCATGCCTCTTCTCATGTTCTTCCTCACATAGCAATTGCTTTTCATATGACTTTTTTGATAACAAAAATTACACATAACCAACGAATTATTTACATAAACAGATTTAATAAATCTTACTTGTCTTCTCTTATAAACAATAAAATCATTTGCACCAGAATTTATTTTCTTCTTATAAGTGCCAAGATGAGTCTTTGATTCATTCCTTTGAAAACAGTTTATTTTTTATGTTGGAGTAACTCATTTAAATTATCCATTCTTTTTTTCAAATCACTTTGTTCCTTTTTGAACATTTCACAAAGCCTTGTTTTTCTATCAAGTTTATTTTGTAAATCAATCTCATTCTTTTTCAAGAAATCATTTTTAGTTTTCAAATTTTTGTTTTCTTGAAAAAGGCGTGTATTATTCTGAAGAAGAAAACTGATTTTGTGTTTTAATTCCTTATTTTTAACATAAAATTTTTTCAAACTATCATGCAACTTTTTAATGAAAGATTCAAGATCATCATCAGTTTTATCATCACTTTCAAATTGAGGGTTAGAAGTTGTTATCTCATTATTTTCAATGGCCATAAAAGCCAATTGAGCAGATTCTTCTTCCTCTTCAATTTCACCATCGGAATTGCACTCATTCCATGTGAATTGGAAGTTGTTGAATCTTGATTTTCTTCATTCTTTCTTCTTCTTCATTGGACACTCACTCATGTAGTGTCCAAGTGTGACAGCCCCACTTTCCCTTAAGGCGAACCAAAGGGGTTAGCGGGCTGCCTGCCCAGCTCTCGCCAGGACTCACGATGCAGTATAGAGCGATCTTTCACGTTTCGGAACTTATAACGCGCGCAAATAAGGCAAAAGGGCAAAATAACCCAAAATAAAAGAAAATGAAATCCGGAGTCGGCCATGAATAGTAACCGACTCGTCCGAACCCAACCAAACATCGAATTACATATACCCCATAACATTTAGCCTTTACAAACCAAAATGACATTTAAAAGTGATACAAAAGTCACTACATATATGGTTTGCCAAAACAAAAGTGAAAACGGCCCTAATGATACATTTAGGGTCCCATTTTATATACAATACAAAAGAGTCATTCATCTAGTTCATTTGGCAACCATTTATCAAAATTCATTCCAAAAGAGTCATATTCCTGTAAGGAAAACAAAAGGAACGGGGTGAGCTAATTGCCCAGTGAAAATACAACTCAAGCAACCAAGTTCATGGATACATCAAGCTTAACAGTCCACTTTACCAAAATAAATAAAGCCACACATTAATAATGAGGATAAAAGGATACGGGTGGCTCTCAAGAGCCCTTTTCCTCGTTTGAATTCTTGATCGGTCTCATTGACTCTCCGTCAATGTTTGAAAAGTAACCAACTGTAGACCCACTTAACTTCCATTCCCTTCCTCCTAACATTCCTCAACCGGGCCCGAAATCCAAACGCATGCATTGTGGTATTACTCGAGTATACCGGAATCGAGAGTCTCTCATACTACACGATTCCATATAACCTTACCCAAGGCTCATTAATTGTCACGACCAAGCCCTTGCTGGCTCGATTCAATCAACTACCAATGGGGTTGAGCTCATGGATAACATTTGAAGTCATGTATTTCATTTCATATAACATTTCATGTAAAATTCCAATAACTTTTCAATAACATGCGATACAATAAGTGAGAATGATAAAGTACACTCTCACTTCAATTAATTAACATTCTACATCTCAAGTTCAAATATCAAAGCCATATAATAGCACATAAGTGAGTAGTACACTCACCAAGCTAGCAAATGTAGTTTCAAGCACTTTAGTCAAAAGAACGTTGCACCACCGTCACGACCTAAAAACATGTAAACAAATACAATAAGACTCGCTAACGAGTCATAAACCAAGGCCAAACATGACCCCAATAAGGTTCCATAAGCATTTACAAACATTAAAGGAAACCAGAAATTAAGAAAGGGCTTTAACTAAGGCCTTGATATGAAAACCGGATTTGACCTCATAATGCGGTAATGGCACAACTCTCACTACAATTATCGGATGGGGGTGTAAGACCCACCATTTCGAAGCCAAGAAACAGAAATACAACAATGTAGAAGGTCACTCAATCCAGTTCCTAACACAACTAGGTCAAATATACGAAATACTATACCAGAATTCCCAAAACAGGTTTGCAAAACGCAGAAAACTGTAATCGGTATATCTCAGTCCATACAAGTCCAAATGCCGAAATTCCAAAGGCATAAGTTAGCTAAGACATCCAGCTACATTTCATCAGAAGACACCAACAACCAAATCCAAACCAATTCCAGTCAAAACAGGCAATTTCTATCGCAGTTCGGACATTCTGTGCACCAAAAACAGCAACAGTAAAAACGGCATAACTCACTCTACACTCGTCCAATTGCCCTGAAATTTTGCAGGCACACTAAACTCATCAATACCTACAACTTTCATGTTTTGAGCAAAGTCCAAATCGGCCTCTAGCTATGACCTAAATTTTCGGACAGAATAGGGGTTCATGAACCCTAACTTTGCACATTTCATTCCAAATCCAAAATTGGTTGCATTTAACAACAATTCACACCCACTAGAGTCATTTCCAACCATTACAATTCATCATACAAGCCCCCAACATCAAGATCCTATTAAACCAGAAAAATTCCCAATAAAATAAAAACTTCACCAAAACAAGCCAAATCAAGAAACAAATCATATATTCCTTCACTCATGCCACCATTAAGCATAATATAACCATCATTAGGTTTAGGGGAGAGGTTGTAGCATCACTTACCAAGAAACAAGGGAAAGAGAGATTGTGGACACCTTTGCTCTTCAAAACAACTTCACTACAACCCTTACTAGCACTAGAAGATAGGATTTTATGGAGTGGAATCTTGTTTATTCGGTTGATTTAGATGATTTGCTAGTAGAAAGCTTGAAGATTGAAGAGTTCTTCTTCTTGCAAAAGAGTGAGAGAGAGCCGGCCAAGGAGAAAGAAAAATGAGGAAATTTTGTGAATTTTTGATATTTAATCCTTTGGTCAAAAAAGTCAAGAAAGTGAATAGTAATTCTTAAAGTCCAACCAATGAGATTGTGACACTTGTCACACTCATTAAATGCATTCCTATCTTTCTTTTCTCTCTCACATCAATCAAATCACCTCCTCTATTTATCTCTTAACACCCGATAAATTTAACACAGTATCCGAAACTTAACCTTATTGGCCGAATTTTTCCGAACTTTTCGCACTAGTGGGTCCCACGTCCACTATTTACTCTTAATTTTTCAAAAACTCTCCAATACTAGAAAAACCATCTAAAAACTATAACTGCTCATAAAATCCATCAAGAAAATATTTCCAAGCCAGAAAATGCAGAAAACATGCAATTAAAGGGGAAAAACCCTAGGGAAAAAATATGAGGGAAATACGGGTTCTCACACTCTCTCCCCCTTAAAGAAATTTCGCCCTCGAAATTTTCTCACCAACACCGTTTATATCTTAATCAAGAGTGATCAGGCTTAACAATACTCGAATAGACCACGCGAAGTTCCATGGAATCACATTTCTAGTTCGCCCAAGTCCTTTTTAACCTAGGCTCTCATCTCTTCCGTATCCGGGCACAAGAATCCCATCTAAGATAATTCACAACTCGAGCCGGCCGGTCCCAAGAGTAAACCATCCTTAGTACAGATTCCTACCCGACATACATACCTAGTTTCCTCGAGTCCCATGATAATGATTCGCACACTTATCACTTGCCCGGTTCATAACTTACGCTCAAACGAGCACTTAGACATATTCATGAAATTAGGACCACAACACCACTTGGCCCAGTCTCACTCCGCGCAGAGACCACGCGAAGTGGCTCTGATACCACCTGTGACAGCCCCACTTTCCCTTAAGGCGAACCAAAGGGGTTAGCGGGCTGCCTGCCCAGCTCTCGCCAGGACTCACGATGCAGTATAGAGCGATCTTTCACGTTTCGGAACTTATAACGCGCGCAAATAAGGCAAAAGGGCAAAATAACCCAAAATAAAAGAAAATGAAATCCGGAGTCGGCCATGAATAGTAACCGACTCGTCCGAACCCAACCAAACATCGAATTACATATACCCCATAACATTTAGCCTTTACAAACCAAAATGACATTTAAAAGTGATACAAAAGTCACTACATATATGGTTTGCCAAAACAAAAGTGAAAACGGCCCTAATGATACATTTAGGGTCCCATTTTATATACAATACAAAAGAGTCATTCATCTAGTTCATTTGGCAACCATTTATCAAAATTCATTCCAAAAGAGTCATATTCCTGTAAGGAAAACAAAAGGAACGGGGTGAGCTAATTGCCCAGTGAAAATACAACTCAAGCAACCAAGTTCATGGATACATCAAGCTTAACAGTCCACTTTACCAAAATAAATAAAGCCACACATTAATAATGAGGATAAAAGGATACGGGTGGCTCTCAAGAGCCCTTTTCCTCGTTTGAATTCTTGATCGGTCTCATTGACTCTCCGTCAATGTTTGAAAAGTAACCAACTGTAGACCCACTTAACTTCCATTCCCTTCCTCCTAACATTCCTCAACCGGGCCCGAAATCCAAACGCATGCATTGTGGTATTACTCGAGTATACCGGAATCGAGAGTCTCTCATACTACACGATTCCATATAACCTTACCCAAGGCTCATTAATTGTCACGACCAAGCCCTTGCTGGCTCGATTCAATCAACTACCAATGGGGTTGAGCTCATGGATAACATTTGAAGTCATGTATTTCATTTCATATAACATTTCATGTAAAATTCCAATAACTTTTCAATAACATGCGATACAATAAGTGAGAATGATAAAGTACACTCTCACTTCAATTAATTAACATTCTACATCTCAAGTTCAAATATCAAAGCCATATAATAGCACATAAGTGAGTAGTACACTCACCAAGCTAGCAAATGTAGTTTCAAGCACTTTAGTCAAAAGAACGTTGCACCACCGTCACGACCTAAAAACATGTAAACAAATACAATAAGACTCGCTAACGAGTCATAAACCAAGGCCAAACATGACCCCAATAAGGTTCCATAAGCATTTACAAACATTAAAGGAAACCAGAAATTAAGAAAGGGCTTTAACTAAGGCCTTGATATGAAAACCGGATTTGACCTCATAATGCGGTAATGGCACAACTCTCACTACAATTATCGGATGGGGGTGTAAGACCCACCATTTCGAAGCCAAGAAACAGAACTACAACAATGTAGAAGGTCACTCAATCCAGTTCCTAACACAACTAGGTCAAATATACGAAATACTATACCAGAATTCCCAAAACAGGTTTGCAAAACGCAGAAAACTGTAATCGGTATATCTCAGTCCATACAAGTCCAAATGCCGAAATTCCAAAGGCATAAGTTAGCTAAGACATCCAGCTACATTTCATCAGAAGACACCAACAACCAAATCCAAACCAATTCCAGTCAAAACAGGCAATTTCTATCGCAGTTCGGACATTCTGTGCACCAAAAACAGCAACAGTAAAAACGGCATAACTCACTCTACACTCGTCCAATTGCCCTGAAATTTTGCAGGCACACTAAACTCATCAATACCTACAACTTTCATGTTTTGAGCAAAGTCCAAATCGGCCTCTAGCTATGACCTAAATTTTCGGACAGAATAGGGGTTCATGAACCCTAACTTTGCACATTTCATTCCAAATCCAAAATTGGTTGCATTTAACAACAATTCACACCCACTAGAGTCATTTCCAACCATTACAATTCATCATACAAGCCCCCAACATCAAGATCCTATTAAACCAGAAAAATTCCCAATAAAATAAAAACTTCACCAAAACAAGCCAAATCAAGAAACAAATCATATATTCCTTCACTCATGCCACCATTAAGCATAATATAACCATCATTAGGTTTAGGGGAGAGGTTGTAGCATCACTTACCAAGAAACAAGGGAAAGAGAGATTGTGGACACCTTTGCTCTTCAAAACAACTTCACTACAACCCTTACTAGCACTAGAAGATAGGATTTTATGGAGTGGAATCTTGTTTATTCGGTTGATTTAGATGATTTGCTAGTAGAAAGCTTGAAGATTGAAGAGTTCTTCTTCTTGCAAAAGAGTGAGAGAGAGCCGGCCAAGGAGAAAGAAAAATGAGGAAATTTTGTGAATTTTTGATATTTAATCCTTTGGTCAAAAAAGTCAAGAAAGTGAATAGTAATTCTTAAAGTCCAACCAATGAGATTGTGACACTTGTCACACTCATTAAATGCATTCCTATCTTTCTTTTCTCTCTCACATCAATCAAATCACCTCCTCTATTTATCTCTTAACACCCGATAAATTTAACACAGTATCCGAAACTTAACCTTATTGGCCGAATTTTTCCGAACTTTTCGCACTAGTGGGTCCCACGTCCACTATTTACTCTTAATTTTTCAAAAACTCTCCAATACTAGAAAAACCATCTAAAAACTATAACTGCTCATAAAATCCATCAAGAAAATATTTCCAAGCCAGAAAATGCAGAAAACATGCAATTAAAGGGGAAAAACCCTAGGGAAAAAATATGAGGGAAATACGGGTTCTCACACTCTCTCCCCCTTAAAGAAATTTCGCCCTCGAAATTTTCTCACCAACACCGTTTATATCTTAATCAAGAGTGATCAGGCTTAACAATACTCGAATAGACCACGCGAAGTTCCATGGAATCACATTTCTAGTTCGTCCAAGTCCTTTTTAACCTAGGCTCTCATCTCTTCCGTATCCGGGCACAAGAATCCCATCTAAGATAATTCACAACTCGAGCCGGCCGGTCCCAAGAGTAAACCATCCTTAGTACAGATTCCTACCCGACATACATACCTAGTTTCCTCGAGTCCCATGATAATGATTCGCACACTTATCACTTGCCCGGTTCATAACTTACGCTCAAACGAGCACTTAGACATATTCATGAAATTAGGACCACAACACCACTTGGCCCAGTCTCACTCCGCGCAGAGACCACGCGAAGTGGCTCTGATACCACCTGTGACAGCCCCACTTTCCCTTAAGGCGAACCAAAGGGGTTAGCGGGCTGCCTGCCCAGCTCTCGCCAGGACTCACGATGCAGTATAGAGCGATCTTTCACGTTTCGGAACTTATAACGCGCGCAAATAAGGCAAAAGGGCAAAATAACCCAAAATAAAAGAAAATGAAATCCGGAGTCGGCCATGAATAGTAACCGACTCGTCCGAACCCAACCAAACATCGAATTACATATACCCCATAACATTTAGCCTTTACAAACCAAAATGACATTTAAAAGTGATACAAAAGTCACTACATATATGGTTTGCCAAAACAAAAGTGAAAACGGCCCTAATGATACATTTAGGGTCCCATTTTATATACAATACAAAAGAGTCATTCATCTAGTTCATTTGGCAACCATTTATCAAAATTCATTCCAAAAGAGTCATATTCCTGTAAGGAAAACAAAAGGAACGGGGTGAGCTAATTGCCCAGTGAGAATACAACTCAAGCAACCAAGTTCATGGATACATCAAGCTTAACAGTCCACTTTACCAAAATAAATAAAGCCACACATTAATAATGAGGATAAAAGGATACGGGTGGCTCTCAAGAGCCCTTTTCCTCGTTTGAATTCTTGATCGGTCTCATTGACTCTCCGTCAATGTTTGAAAAGTAACCAACTGTAGACCCACTTAACTTCCATTCCCTTCCTCCTAACATTCCTCAACCGGGCCCGAAATCCAAACGCATGCATTGTGGTATTACTCGAGTATACCGGAATCGAGAGTCTCTCATACTACACGATTCCATATAACCTTACCCAAGGCTCATTAATTGTCACGACCAAGCCCTTGCTGGCTCGATTCAATCAACTACCAATGGGGTTGAGCTCATGGATAACATTTGAAGTCATGTATTTCATTTCATATAACATTTCATGTAAAATTCCAATAACTTTTCAATAACATGCGATACAATAAGTGAGAATGATAAAGTACACTCTCACTTCAATTAATTAACATTCTACATCTCAAGTTCAAATATCAAAGCCATATAATAGCACATAAGTGAGTAGTACACTCACCAAGCTAGCAAATGTAGTTTCAAGCACTTTAGTCAAAAGAACGTTGCACCACCGTCACGACCTAAAAACATGTAAACAAATACAATAAGACTCGCTAACGAGTCATAAACCAAGGCCAAACATGACCCCAATAAGGTTCCATAAGCATTTACAAACATTAAAGGAAACCAGAAATTAAGAAAGGGCTTTAACTAAGGCCTTGATATGAAAACCGGATTTGACCTCATAATGCGGTAATGGCACAACTCTCACTACAATTATCGGATGGGGGTGTAAGACCCACCATTTCGAAGCCAAGAAACAGAAATACAACAATGTAGAAGGTCACTCAATCCAGTTCCTAACACAACTAGGTCAAATATACGAAATACTATACCAGAATTCCCAAAACAGGTTTGCAAAACGCAGAAAACTGTAATCGGTATATCTCAGTCCATACAAGTCCAAATGCCGAAATTCCAAAGGCATAAGTTAGCTAAGACATCCAGCTACATTTCATCAGAAGACACCAACAACCAAATCCAAACCAATTCCAGTCAAAACAGGCAATTTCTATCGCAGTTCGGACATTCTGTGCACCAAAAACAGCAACAGTAAAAACGGCATAACTCACTCTACACTCGTCCAATTGCCCTGAAATTTTGCAGGCACACTAAACTCATCAATACCTACAACTTTCATGTTTTGAGCAAAGTCCAAATCGGCCTCTAGCTATGACCTAAATTTTCGGACAGAATAGGGGTTCATGAACCCTAACTTTGCACATTTCATTCCAAATCCAAAATTGGTTGCATTTAACAACAATTCACACCCACTAGAGTCATTTCCAACCATTACAATTCATCATACAAGCCCCCAACATCAAGATCCTATTAAACCAGAAAAATTCCCAATAAAATAAAAACTTCACCAAAACAAGCCAAATCAAGAAACAAATCATATATTCCTTCACTCATGCCACCATTAAGCATAATATAACCATCATTAGGTTTAGGGGAGAGGTTGTAGCATCACTTACCAAGAAACAAGGGAAAGAGAGATTGTGGACACCTTTGCTCTTCAAAACAACTTCACTACAACCCTTACTAGCACTAGAAGATAGGATTTTATGGAGTGGAATCTTGTTTATTCGGTTGATTTAGATGATTTGCTAGTAGAAAGCTTGAAGATTGAAGAGTTCTTCTTCTTGCAAAAGAGTGAGAGAGAGCCGGCCAAGGAGAAAGAAAAATGAGGAAATTTTGTGAATTTTTGATATTTAATCCTTTGGTCAAAAAAGTCAAGAAAGTGAATAGTAATTCTTAAAGTCCAACCAATGAGATTGTGACACTTGTCACACTCATTAAATGCATTCCTATCTTTCTTTTCTCTCTCACATCAATCAAATCACCTCCTCTATTTATCTCTTAACACCCGATAAATTTAACACAGTATCCGAAACTTAACCTTATTGGCCGAATTTTTCCGAACTTTTCGCACTAGTGGGTCCCACGTCCACTATTTACTCTTAATTTTTCAAAAACTCTCCAATACTAGAAAAACCATCTAAAAACTATAACTGCTCATAAAATCCATCAAGAAAATATTTCCAAGCCAGAAAATGCAGAAAACATGCAATTAAAGGGGAAAAACCCTAGGGAAAAAATATGAGGGAAATACGGGTTCTCACACTCTCTCCCCCTTAAAGAAATTTCGCCCTCGAAATTTTCTCACCAACACCGTTTATATCTTAATCAAGAGTGATCAGGCTTAACAATACTCGAATAGACCACGCGAAGTTCCATGGAATCACATTTCTAGTTCGCCCAAGTCCTTTTTAACCTAGGCTCTCATCTCTTCCGTATCCGGGCACAAGAATCCCATCTAAGATAATTCACAACTCGAGCCGGCCGGTCCCAAGAGTAAACCATCCTTAGTACAGATTCCTACCCGACATACATACCTAGTTTCCTCGAGTCCCATGATAATGATTCGCACACTTATCACTTGCCCGGTTCATAACTTACGCTCAAACGAGCACTTAGACATATTCATGAAATTAGGACCACAACACCACTTGGCCCAGTCTCACTCCGCGCAGAGACCACGCGAAGTGGCTCTGATACCACCTGTGACAGCCCCACTTTCCCTTAAGGCGAACCAAAGGGGTTAGCGGGCTGCCTGCCCAGCTCTCGCCAGGACTCACGATGCAGTATAGAGCGATCTTTCACGTTTCGGAACTTATAACGCGCGCAAATAAGGCAAAAGGGCAAAATAACCCAAAATAAAAGAAAATGAAATCCGGAGTCGGCCATGAATAGTAACCGACTCGTCCGAACCCAACCAAACATCGAATTACATATACCCCATAACATTTAGCCTTTACAAACCAAAATGACATTTAAAAGTGATACAAAAGTCACTACATATATGGTTTGCCAAAACAAAAGTGAAAACGGCCCTAATGATACATTTAGGGTCCCATTTTATATACAATACAAAAGAGTCATTCATCTAGTTCATTTGGCAACCATTTATCAAAATTCATTCCAAAAGAGTCATATTCCTGTAAGGAAAACAAAAGGAACGGGGTGAGCTAATTGCCCAGTGAAAATACAACTCAAGCAACCAAGTTCATGGATACATCAAGCTTAACAGTCCACTTTACCAAAATAAATAAAGCCACACATTAATAATGAGGATAAAAGGATACGGGTGGCTCTCAAGAGCCCTTTTCCTCGTTTGAATTCTTGATCGGTCTCATTGACTCTCCGTCAATGTTTGAAAAGTAACCAACTGTAGACCCACTTAACTTCCATTCCCTTCCTCCTAACATTCCTCAACCGGGCCCGAAATCCAAACGCATGCATTGTGGTATTACTCGAGTATACCGGAATCGAGAGTCTCTCATACTACACGATTCCATATAACCTTACCCAAGGCTCATTAATTGTCACGACCAAGCCCTTGCTGGCTCGATTCAATCAACTACCAATGGGGTTGAGCTCATGGATAACATTTGAAGTCATGTATTTCATTTCATATAACATTTCATGTAAAATTCCAATAACTTTTCAATAACATGCGATACAATAAGTGAGAATGATAAAGTACACTCTCACTTCAATTAATTAACATTCTACATCTCAAGTTCAAATATCAAAGCCATATAATAGCACATAAGTGAGTAGTACACTCACCAAGCTAGCAAATGTAGTTTCAAGCACTTTAGTCAAAAGAACGTTGCACCACCGTCACGACCTAAAAACATGTAAACAAATACAATAAGACTCGCTAACGAGTCATAAACCAAGGCCAAACATGACCCCAATAAGGTTCCATAAGCATTTACAAACATTAAAGGAAACCAGAAATTAAGAAAGGGCTTTAACTAAGGCCTTGATATGAAAACCGGATTTGACCTCATAATGCGGTAATGGCACAACTCTCACTACAATTATCGGATGGGGGTGTAAGACCCACCATTTCGAAGCCAAGAAACAGAACTACAACAATGTAGAAGGTCACTCAATCCAGTTCCTAACACAACTAGGTCAAATATACGAAATACTATACCAGAATTCCCAAAACAGGTTTGCAAAACGCAGAAAACTGTAATCGGTATATCTCAGTCCATACAAGTCCAAATGCCGAAATTCCAAAGGCATAAGTTAGCTAAGACATCCAGCTACATTTCATCAGAAGACACCAACAACCAAATCCAAACCAATTCCAGTCAAAACAGGCAATTTCTATCGCAGTTCGGACATTCTGTGCACCAAAAACAGCAACAGTAAAAACGGCATAACTCACTCTACACTCGTCCAATTGCCCTGAAATTTTGCAGGCACACTAAACTCATCAATACCTACAACTTTCATGTTTTGAGCAAAGTCCAAATCGGCCTCTAGCTATGACCTAAATTTTCGGACAGAATAGGGGTTCATGAACCCTAACTTTGCACATTTCATTCCAAATCCAAAATTGGTTGCATTTAACAACAATTCACACCCACTAGAGTCATTTCCAACCATTACAATTCATCATACAAGCCCCCAACATCAAGATCCTATTAAACCAGAAAAATTCCCAATAAAATAAAAACTTCACCAAAACAAGCCAAATCAAGAAACAAATCATATATTCCTTCACTCATGCCACCATTAAGCATAATATAACCATCATTAGGTTTAGGGGAGAGGTTGTAGCATCACTTACCAAGAAACAAGGGAAAGAGAGATTGTGGACACCTTTGCTCTTCAAAACAACTTCACTACAACCCTTACTAGCACTAGAAGATAGGATTTTATGGAGTGGAATCTTGTTTATTCGGTTGATTTAGATGATTTGCTAGTAGAAAGCTTGAAGATTGAAGAGTTCTTCTTCTTGCAAAAGAGTGAGAGAGAGCCGGCCAAGGAGAAAGAAAAATGAGGAAATTTTGTGAATTTTTGATATTTAATCCTTTGGTCAAAAAAGTCAAGAAAGTGAATAGTAATTCTTAAAGTCCAACCAATGAGATTGTGACACTTGTCACACTCATTAAATGCATTCCTATCTTTCTTTTCTCTCTCACATCAATCAAATCACCTCCTCTATTTATCTCTTAACACCCGATAAATTTAACACAGTATCCGAAACTTAACCTTATTGGCCGAATTTTTCCGAACTTTTCGCACTAGTGGGTCCCACGTCCACTATTTACTCTTAATTTTTCAAAAACTCTCCAATACTAGAAAAACCATCTAAAAACTATAACTGCTCATAAAATCCATCAAGAAAATATTTCCAAGCCAGAAAATGCAGAAAACATGCAATTAAAGGGGAAAAACCCTAGGGAAAAAATATGAGGGAAATACGGGTTCTCACACTCTCTCCCCCTTAAAGAAATTTCGCCCTCGAAATTTTCTCACCAACACCGTTTATATCTTAATCAAGAGTGATCAGGCTTAACAATACTCGAATAGACCACGCGAAGTTCCATGGAATCACATTTCTAGTTCGCCCAAGTCCTTTTTAACCTAGGCTCTCATCTCTTCCGTATCCGGGCACAAGAATCCCATCTAAGATAATTCACAACTCGAGCCGGCCGGTCCCAAGAGTAAACCATCCTTAGTACAGATTCCTACCCGACATACATACCTAGTTTCCTCGAGTCCCATGATAATGATTCGCACACTTATCACTTGCCCGGTTCATAACTTACGCTCAAACGAGCACTTAGACATATTCATGAAATTAGGACCACAACACCACTTGGCCCAGTCTCACTCCGCGCAGAGACCACGCGAAGTGGCTCTGATACCACCTGTGACAGCCCCACTTTCCCTTAAGGCGAACCAAAGGGGTTAGCGGGCTGCCTGCCCAGCTCTCGCCAGGACTCACGATGCAGTATAGAGCGATCTTTCACGTTTCGGAACTTATAACGCGCGCAAATAAGGCAAAAGGGCAAAATAACCCAAAATAAAAGAAAATGAAATCCGGAGTCGGCCATGAATAGTAACCGACTCGTCCGAACCCAACCAAACATCGAATTACATATACCCCATAACATTTAGCCTTTACAAACCAAAATGACATTTAAAAGTGATACAAAAGTCACTACATATATGGTTTGCCAAAACAAAAGTGAAAACGGCCCTAATGATACATTTAGGGTCCCATTTTATATACAATACAAAAGAGTCATTCATCTAGTTCATTTGGCAACCATTTATCAAAATTCATTCCAAAAGAGTCATATTCCTGTAAGGAAAACAAAAGGAACGGGGTGAGCTAATTGCCCAGTGAGAATACAACTCAAGCAACCAAGTTCATGGATACATCAAGCTTAACAGTCCACTTTACCAAAATAAATAAAGCCACACATTAATAATGAGGATAAAAGGATACGGGTGGCTCTCAAGAGCCCTTTTCCTCGTTTGAATTCTTGATCGGTCTCATTGACTCTCCGTCAATGTTTGAAAAGTAACCAACTGTAGACCCACTTAACTTCCATTCCCTTCCTCCTAACATTCCTCAACCGGGCCCGAAATCCAAACGCATGCATTGTGGTATTACTCGAGTATACCGGAATCGAGAGTCTCTCATACTACACGATTCCATATAACCTTACCCAAGGCTCATTAATTGTCACGACCAAGCCCTTGCTGGCTCGATTCAATCAACTACCAATGGGGTTGAGCTCATGGATAACATTTGAAGTCATGTATTTCATTTCATATAACATTTCATGTAAAATTCCAATAACTTTTCAATAACATGCGATACAATAAGTGAGAATGATAAAGTACACTCTCACTTCAATTAATTAACATTCTACATCTCAAGTTCAAATATCAAAGCCATATAATAGCACATAAGTGAGTAGTACACTCACCAAGCTAGCAAATGTAGTTTCAAGCACTTTAGTCAAAAGAACGTTGCACCACCGTCACGACCTAAAAACATGTAAACAAATACAATAAGACTCGCTAACGAGTCATAAACCAAGGCCAAACATGACCCCAATAAGGTTCCATAAGCATTTACAAACATTAAAGGAAACCAGAAATTAAGAAAGGGCTTTAACTAAGGCCTTGATATGAAAACCGGATTTGACCTCATAATGCGGTAATGGCACAACTCTCACTACAATTATCGGATGGGGGTGTAAGACCCACCATTTCGAAGCCAAGAAACAGAAATACAACAATGTAGAAGGTCACTCAATCCAGTTCCTAACACAACTAGGTCAAATATACGAAATACTATACCAGAATTCCCAAAACAGGTTTGCAAAACGCAGAAAACTGTAATCGGTATATCTCAGTCCATACAAGTCCAAATGCCGAAATTCCAAAGGCATAAGTTAGCTAAGACATCCAGCTACATTTCATCAGAAGACACCAACAACCAAATCCAAACCAATTCCAGTCAAAACAGGCAATTTCTATCGCAGTTCGGACATTCTGTGCACCAAAAACAGCAACAGTAAAAACGGCATAACTCACTCTACACTCGTCCAATTGCCCTGAAATTTTGCAGGCACACTAAACTCATCAATACCTACAACTTTCATGTTTTGAGCAAAGTCCAAATCGGCCTCTAGCTATGACCTAAATTTTCGGACAGAATAGGGGTTCATGAACCCTAACTTTGCACATTTCATTCCAAATCCAAAATTGGTTGCATTTAACAACAATTCACACCCACTAGAGTCATTTCCAACCATTACAATTCATCATACAAGCCCCCAACATCAAGATCCTATTAAACCAGAAAAATTCCCAATAAAATAAAAACTTCACCAAAACAAGCCAAATCAAGAAACAAATCATATATTCCTTCACTCATGCCACCATTAAGCATAATATAACCATCATTAGGTTTAGGGGAGAGGTTGTAGCATCACTTACCAAGAAACAAGGGAAAGAGAGATTGTGGACACCTTTGCTCTTCAAAACAACTTCACTACAACCCTTACTAGCACTAGAAGATAGGATTTTATGGAGTGGAATCTTGTTTATTCGGTTGATTTAGATGATTTGCTAGTAGAAAGCTTGAAGATTGAAGAGTTCTTCTTCTTGCAAAAGAGTGAGAGAGAGCCGGCCAAGGAGAAAGAAAAATGAGGAAATTTTGTGAATTTTTGATATTTAATCCTTTGGTCAAAAAAGTCAAGAAAGTGAATAGTAATTCTTAAAGTCCAACCAATGAGATTGTGACACTTGTCACACTCATTAAATGCATTCCTATCTTTCTTTTCTCTCTCACATCAATCAAATCACCTCCTCTATTTATCTCTTAACACCCGATAAATTTAACACAGTATCCGAAACTTAACCTTATTGGCCGAATTTTTCCGAACTTTTCGCACTAGTGGGTCCCACGTCCACTATTTACTCTTAATTTTTCAAAAACTCTCCAATACTAGAAAAACCATCTAAAAACTATAACTGCTCATAAAATCCATCAAGAAAATATTTCCAAGCCAGAAAATGCAGAAAACATGCCATTAAAGGGGAAAAACCCTAGGGAAAAAATATGAGGGAAATACGGGTTCTCACACCAAGTTGGCTGCATTCATAGCATTTATCACCTTACTTTTTGTTAGCCTTATGCTTTCCTTTGTTTCTTACAATGTTGAATTGATTAGAATCTGAATTACTAGGTTCCCCTCTTGTGAATCTCCTTTTATTGAGGATTCTCTTGAAACTTTGTATGATGAGAGCAAGATCATTGTCATCAACATCCAAATCTTTTCCATCCAATGAAACCGAATCATCTACATCTTGAGATATTTTAGAGCAATGCTCCTTCTTACTTTTGCATCTTCTTCTTCTTGTACCTTAGACTTAAGTTTCAGCTCATAAGAGATTAGAGAAATAATAATAGATTCAATAGGCATAGAATTCAAATCTTTTGTCTCTTCAATAGTAGTCACTTTACTTTCCCAATCATTAGACAAAACATTCAAGATTTTTCTATTTTTCTCTCCTAAGATATATTCCTTTTCCAAAATCTCTAAATCCTTAATAAGATAATTGAATCTACAATACATTTGATCAATATTTTCATGAGGTTCCATCTTAAACGACTCATATTTAGTAACTAAGATGAATTTCTTTTGTTCTCTAACATTCTCACTACCTTCATGATTTTCTTTCAATTTGTCCCAAAATTTTTTACTTGACTTGCAACCTTTGACTCTAATAGATTTATTTGAGTCTAAAGCACTATATAAAACATTCATGACTTTTGCATTTAAGATGAGATGAACACTATCAACTGCAGTCAATTCATTTCTAGTTTTTGGTTTTGTTCTATGAGTAATATCATCTACTATAGAGGTATCATATGAACATTCATTAACAATAAATCACAATTCAATATCAATCGATTGTAAGAAGATAATCATTCTTTCGTTTCAACTCACATAATTCGACCCATTAAACATAGGTAATCTAATCACAGATTGTCCTTCCAAAAACATGACATTGTTGGTTATCATCTTTACTCCTAAGCCGCTTGAGCTTAATCTCTAAGAGACCAAACTCCAATACCAATTGTAAGGATCAAGCGCTTACCATTGCACCAAAAGTTATAACTGTGACAGCCCCACCTTCCCCTAAGGCGAACCAGAGGGGTTAGCGGACTGCCTGCCCAACTCTCGCCAGGACTAACGGTGCAGTTTAGAGCGATCTATTGCGTTCCGGAACTTATAACGCGCGTAAACGAGTCAAAATGGCAAAATAACCCAAAATAAAAAAAAATAAATCCGGAGTCGGTCATGAATAGTAACCGACCCGTCAGAATCCAACCAAATAGCAAGCAAATATTCACATCTTGAACTTTAGCAATTACAACCCAAAGTGGCATACAAAAGTTTTCAAAAGTTCATATATACACGGGTTGCCAAATTAAAAGTGAAAACGGCCCCAAAGATACATTTAGGGTTTCACTTCAAATACAATACAAAAGAGATATTCATCAAGTTCATTCGGCAACCATCTATCAAGATTCATTCCAAAAGAGTCATATTCCTGTAAGGAAAACAAAAGGAACGGTGTGAGCTAATTGCCCAGTGAGATTACTACTCAAGCAACCAAGTTCATAGATGCATCAAACTTCTCAGTCCAATTCATCAAGAGTAAATAAAAACACACATCAATAATGAGGATAAAAGGATACGGGCGGCTCTCAAGAGCCCTTTTCCTCGTTGGCATTCTTGATCGGATCGTATTGACTCTCCGTCAATGTTTAAAAGTAACCAACCGTAGACTCCACTTTACTTCCGTTCCTTCCACCTAACATCCCCCTACCGGGCCCGATATCCAAACACTTGCACTTTGGTATTACTCGAGTAAACCGGAATCAAGAGTCTCTCATACTACAAGATTCCATATAACACTTCCCCAAGGTACATTAATTGGCACGACCAAGCCCTCGCCGGCTCGATTCAATCAACTACCAATGATAACAAGGATAGAAGGCATATAGTGAGAGTGATAAAGTACACTTTCACTTCAACCAATTAACATTCAAAGCATCAAGTTCAAGTATCAAAGCCATATATTAACACACAAGTGAGTAGTACACTCACCAAGCTCGCAAATGTGGTTTCATGCACCTCCGTCAAAAGAACGTTGTGCACCAACGTCACGCCCTAAAACATGCAAACAAGTACAATGAGACTCGATAACGAGTCATAAACCAATGCCAAATACAACCCCAATAGGGTTCCATAAGCATATACAAACATTAGAGTAAACCAGAAAATGCGGAAATGCAATTACAGGCGCAATTCTTACATTCGGGTAAAACCAGAACAGCAAGGGTAATTTTGACTTTTCTCATTCTACGCTACTCCGATTGACCTGAAATTTTGTAGGAACCTCTAAAATGTCATTCCCTACAACTTTCATGTTTTAAGCCAAGGCCAATTCGGCCTCTAACTAGGAGCTATAAATTCGGGCAGAATGTTCGCTAACCAAAACCTAACTTTCCAAAATTTCTTCCAATTCAGCAATTGTTTGCAATTAACCACTTTTTCCACCTCTTAGAGTCATTATATACCATTTCCAATCATCATAGATAGCCACACAATCATGCTCATATTAAAACAGAAAATCTCCAAAAATAATAAAACTTCATCACTGCAACCACAAATCAAGAAATAATCCATAAACTTGCATCTCATACTACCACTAAGCATGATTTAAGCATCAATTAAGAGAGGAGAGTAGTTCTTCACAACTCACCTTAGAAACAAGAGAGAGAGAGCAATAGGTCCTCTTAGCTTTCCAAATAGCTCCACAAATCAACTCACTAACACTAATTGAAGAGGTTTCATGGAGAAATTGCAAGTTTCAATGGTTGGTTAGATGGATTTGAGCTAAATGGAAGCAAAACTTGAAGAGTTTCTTCCTTTCTTTTTGAGAGAAAGAGCCGGCCACAATGAAGAGCAAAATGGAGAAATTTTGGTTGTTTTTTTTGATTTATTTAGTCAATTGGTAAGACCATGAATAGTGGTCTTAAAGGTAAACCCACTCAAATGGTGACACTTGTCACCTTTTATTAAATACTTACCTAACTTGTCTCTCTTATACCAATCCACTTAGCACCCTCTACTTATCTCTTAACACCCGGTAAATTAATTCCAGTATTCAAAACTTAACCTAGTTGACCGAATTTTTCCGAACTTCTCGCACTAGTGGGTCCCACGTCCGGTATACGCTCTTAATTTCTCAAAATCTATTTGATACTAGAAAAATCATCTAAAAACTATATCTGCTCCTTAAAATTATCTCGAAATTTTTCTAATCATGAAAATGCAGAAAACAAGCCATGAAAAATCCTAAAACCTAGAAAATAACAAATTACGGGTTCTCACAATAACTGTTAGCGAAGGCGCAACTTTATTTCCTTAACCACAATGGCAGCGCAAAGCACCGTACCACGTTCGGCCAGCATGAGGGGCTGCACCCCTAGGTGCCACGGGTTGGGCGGTTAATTCCTTCGAGTCGGGATCTGAGAGATGTTGCTAATTAGACCAACAAATACTTTCTTTTGGCATTCTCATATGTGCTTTTATATGTTGGTCCTTGCACAAAATCTTGTTAACAAAATTTATTCATGAACATATTATCATTTACAACAAAATAATCAAACTTCCTTACTTATATTCAATTGGTTATTTACTTTGTTTGTCGTTCTGGTATTGACTAATTGAATGCATAAGATATCAAGTCTCTGTCCTTGTATTTGCAATTTGCATAATCACTTCACATAGCCATAATAATTTTGCAAACCACTATAATATACAATTTAAAACATTGCCCAAACCAAAATTAATTATTGAAGTAGGAAGACGCTACGAAATTGGCAAGTCTTACAGCCAGCAAATACATCTTGTGCAGAGGGCAGCTTAAGAAGAGTAATCTCGTCAGTTAAGCTTACCACCCCACTTACAACGGACAAACAAATGTACAATTAGTATGCATACCTTCATTGCTGCAAACATCTAGGATTCAATTGTTTAGGGTGGCAATTTTCGATACGACCTAAAAATATGATACAAACTTAATATGAAATTAAACCTAACATGAAATTAAGATTTTGTGGGTTTGAATCAAAATTGGCTCCATTCCAATAAACCCGAAAAGAAAACAGGTCAAATTCAGATCATCCACAGATTGACCCGATAACCCGTTTATAAATTTAAAAAAAATTTAATAAATATAAAACTATTTTATCCAACTAAACTAAGTTATTCTTTTTTTTCCCCCAAAGTCATTAATCACTTAATCCTGAATAAATTTGTTTAATTTGTGTAAAGTTGAAATTATTATGTTTGGACAAATAATATATTACATTATTTTCTACTTTTATAGTCTTAGTTTATTTTAGATTTGATTTGGAATAAAGTACTTTTACAGTGTTTTAATTTATTTCAAATCTGATTTGGAATTGTTTGATCGAGATTTTTATTACTTGATTATGTAATTAGCCTTGTACAAAATTAATTCTGTTAAAAACTACAATGGTAAATTAGTAAATTAAAATTATGTTTCAGGCTATATCAGATCAATCCGAAAGTTTTAGGTTCGTGTCATTTATCACCACTAAATTCAATCCTTCTAAAACGAACTAATTCCTAACCTAGCCACTGACTGCAGCGAGGTACCCACCTGAGGCTGTTACCTTTGCCTTCTGATATCGTTCATACACTGATATCGGCTCCTGTCACAAAGCTTAACTTGCCCCACTGAAATCGTCCATAAGATGGAAAAAGAATTTGAGATCCATCAGGTATTTGACATTTACAGTTTCCTTCATGCACATAATCAAGAAATTCATGGAAATGCCCTGATGCCACCCATATATGTTGCCTCAACATAAGCAGATCCTTCTCTTGAAAATTCATCCCATGAATCAGTTGATAGTACCACGAAATCTGCCAATTTTCCGGGAGATACTGATCCAACATCTTTATCAAGAAAACATCCATGAGCAGCCCATATGGTATATCTACATGAAAGAGATAAATTAGTATTACACTAAAATTGAGAAGAAGTTTTTGCGATCATTTGTAATTATAATCTGTCTGCATGAAAGCATTATAGGATAGAAAACCAAATCTCCGATTGAAAAGGGAGTAAAATCGAGAAAATTGCTTGATTCTGAGACAGGATGATGCATTCTGGAAAGTGGAAGTTTACATAACATTTTCCCACTATACCAACTCATGCAATTCTTTTCTCAACCAGCTTCTTTTAGTTAAAAAAAGAGAAAAATAATATGGTAGCACGGAGAAGAACAAAACTGATACCAGTTTTTATGGCACCTAAAGAAGAGTATGACTATATGATCTAGATTTTAGCAAAATGAATGCACATATCCTATGCGCAAAACATAGATAAATTGCTTGATAATATAGGAGAGGTGTCTTCTCCCTCGAAGGATGGTATATTAGCTTACACACACGTATTGTCCTATGTTCCCCAGGGATGGTGGACTTTAAACCCTGGACCTCACATGTGAAGGAAATGTCAAGGATCTTCAGCACTTCTGCTAAAACTTATTCGTAATCCAAGAATGCAGTAAGTATAAGAGAAAGCAAGGCTCATAACATATGAAAGGAAAGCCAAGACAACCAATAGTCAAGTTGTAAAAAATGTCTCTGTCAATTTCCCAGCAGTGTGCTTCATTTAGCCATACTGTGCACATTGTCAATTATGGAGTTGGGTAATTTTGCATTCATTTTAAGTTAATTCAGACAATCAATTATGCTGAAACATCTTCAAAAGCAATAATTCAGCAATAAAAGTTTTCTTTTTAGCTAGGGCCAGCCAGAATCACTCTCACGTCGAGTTAAATCTTTGCTCCAGTGATATCCCCATTTCTATTTTGCTTTATAAGCTACTATTCTACTTAAAATTATGCTGCAGAATTTTGTGTTTTGGAATAGATTCAGCTTCACACTCGGGAGTTTATGATGGTAAGCTACCAATAAATCTTGAAGCAATTATAAGACAATCGATGCTTAAGGCAAAAGCAAAATAAGATAATTGAAATCAACAAGAAAAATCCTTGGTTTCTTTGACCTTAAATCCTGATAAAGGAAAGGCCCCATTGCCTTGAAGAAAAACATAAATCATATCAAGGTTAAATATACAGATAACCAAAGTAAAGAGTTTGAAAATGTTTCTTACGCTTTTAATGCATCACTCAGATTCATGCACTCTGATGATGACCAAGCCTCGTGCCAACCAGAAGGTATTCTTTTCATTGCTGTCCTTATGCTTCCTAAAGGATTAATATCTGCAACCTGAAACAATCAAACAAGATGATTTGAGAATGCAACTTTCACTGAGATAAACAAGTCCAAGTATTTTGACTGAACCCATTGACAAGAACACAATAATAAATGTGGGATCTCAGCACAAAACTTGCTGGCAATAAATTCTCACCGGCCAATCGGAGCCAAATGCCAACTTTGTACCACTGGCAAGAAGTGACTGGAAAACATAAGATCCTTTTGTTGCTCTCTCTATCCCAAGTTTCTTTATTGCAGAATCAGCATCATCCAGCATGTGATCAGGCTGCAAGATATTGGAATTTAACTAAAACTACTAATGCAAAAATGTGGAAACATGCTTGTAAAAATAGCAGAGAGACGTGGATTCTGTGGCTGATCTTGTGTTGGAAATTACACAAAGTGAATGTAGAAAAGAAGAAGCAAAAAGCATGCGCACTGGAAAATCCAAAAGGGGTTGCACCACAGGGTCTGGGGAGCAACTGGAATTCTCATTCCTCCCCCTAAATTGAAGGAAAGATGTTCGTCCATTATAGTGTTGTAAAGCTTTTATAAGAGCAAAAGGATCCACAGCTTCCCACTTACCCAGTCATCCACAATTTTTCTTTCAATGGATTTCAACTATTAACGCCCATCCAAAATCCTGATACACGGTTTAATATGTATGAACCTTTGATTTTACTAATGTGTGTCTAGATAATGTCTCCAAGGATCACCTCGCATGTTCAACTTTTATTTATGAAACAACACACATGAGTTCTGAAGGTTCCAAATATTGGTAAAACACAACATAGATTTATTTAAGAATGATGATCTTCTCAGTTTACTAATAGAATAGTTGCTTATGCTTTAAAACTTACAAAGGAACAAATTGTTCGCTCTTCCATTAGGTCGTTCTAATGTGATACATCTTAGTTGTTCTCTTATACTTTCATTCTTTTTCTAAATTTTAATACATCATTCAAAGAGGCTTAGAAATTTAGATACAGAAATCCTGTTGTCATAGATTGGAGATACACAATCATTTGATACTTTTCAAAGGCAAGGATTGACAGTCTTGGATCATTTTTTTCCCACCAAATGAATTATGTTAAACAAAGCAAAAAGAAAAGAAAATGGATGGGATCCAGTACTTACAACAGGAGCTAATATAGAAATATTGCAGACTCATCCAGTTAAGCCAGGGGAACATTTTTCATCTAGAGTGTTTACATAAGACCATTCCAGTCAAAGAAGCTGTGCATTAAACGTGCAAAGCAAAGGGATGCATTTTACACACTATTCATTATGGCAGAAGTCTGGACAGTGTTTATGGTGTTGATTGCACAAAGCGAAGTTGTCACAAGAGCATATTTGAATTTCAGGAGTTTATGAATGGAAGATAAAAAGAAACAGAATTTAATGAGGAAGAGTTAGTAAAGGGAATAAATTATTAAGTAGCATTAGCCAGCAGAAGTTGCGAGCTAGATTAACCCTGATGCAGCAGTGTTCTTTTTTTCTTTTATTTTTTTTTCAAGTGCACGTGCGAGGGCTCCAAACCGGGACCTCTCACTTGCACTTCCTCCCCTGGAACCGCCCAACCGCATGCCCTGCCCCCCCCCCCCCTGATGCAGCAGTGTTGAATGAGGTTAGTGACATATAGTAATGCCGCAATTTTAAGCATGTAAGTGAGATACCTGAACTGAAGCAATAATAGCTTGTTCACTAAATCGGGATGCCATACCAGGCACCAAATGCTGAGCATGTTCAATCTGCAAGCATTCATTAGTATTGGAGATTCATCTTACTGAAGAAGAATAGTACCACAAATCAGGCAAGAAGAAAAATGAGAACCCCTATCTTGCACAAATTATAGTCCATCAGTTTTTAAGATTTACCCTAAACCTTCTGTCCCTGAACCCATTGTGAGAGACCACTGATGCATACATGTCCAATATCAAGGCATTTGCCTTGTCACCTATTGCATGTATGGCAACCTGGAAGGATGCAGAAGCAACATTGTCAATATCTTTAAACACGAAGAACTAAAAAAGAGGATCGGATCTATGCAACATGATATAAATCACCTGAAGGCCAGCTTTATCTGCTGAAACAGTCATTCCATGTAGACTATTAATATCTGCTACTTCTAGACCAGAATTATGAGGTTCATCAACATAAGGCTAGATAAAAAGTGGATATGTATTAGTATGATTGGGTAAACTCATAGCCCAAGAGGAAAATATGGCAAACAGAAGTTCACCTTCAAAAAGAAAGTTACTTTAGCGTAAGAAAATCATGCTTACCTCATGGAAAAGCGCACTACTTGACCCCAATGATCCATCAGCAAAAGCCTTTACGCCACCCAAGTATATCTTTTCACTAAGCTTAGGGCCTGCCTTATATTTTAAATCCTGGACAAGAAAATACAATCATTTAGGACGAAAATTAAAGGTCATGAATTAAGTTAGCAACCCATGGTTTCACGCATTATACTCCAACTGGCCCAGATTGAATGTCTTTGTTTGACTGGGCACAGATTTCAAAGAGAGTTAAAGATATAATAATTGAGAATTCAGCAATATGGGGACTCCACCAAAGCAAGTTTATTAACATTTAAGGAGATAAAGGGGAACTTGCATCAGGCTTCTAACTTCCTTCATGTATATAACTGTTGAAAGAGAAGGTATATGCTTCTAGCCGATAAAAGTAGCCATTATCTTGGGATGTACTTTAACAGCAAGTAGGAATTCAATTTGGATAATTGGTATTGATAGACCTTCTTGTTCAAGATTCAATAAAACACTGCAGCATTTTAAAAAATAGTTCAGTAAAGAGACAATTTATGGAGAAGTGAAGATACATGGTCTACCTCTTGTCCTAGAACTCCACAATAATTTCTAGAAATATCAGTATAAAAGTAACTCTTTTCTGTCCAAACCCTTAGAACTGAATGGAAGGATGGTACTAAATTACCGGAGGCATAATTCCATCTCCTAAAACAGAAGAGCTTAATGATTGATTAGAAAATAGAGCATTCAGAGGCATAATTCTAAGAGAATCAGAAACATCCTAGAAATTCACCTTAAACTAGATGAAACAATAGTCTTGGAACAAGATAAGTGTTTAGGCAATCTTCGACACATTATAGATTCAGCACCACATACAGCAGCATAAAAACAGCATTGTTCAGGATAAGTTGTCATCTTCAAGTCACATAATCACATTACTGGAAACCATATCTTAAGACAAAAAGGAAAAAAAACAGCGGTCTTCAGAACACAAAGAGAATTTACAGAATCTTCTAAAGATTATACATGCAGTAAAACATACACCAGTACAAGACAGAAGCAAGAAAATGGAACAAAATAGTAAAATGAATTGAAGTGAAAAAGACAATGAGCTAAGGAAAGATTGACCACTTCAACATAGTGCAATTAATACCTTTGCCCTGCAACACCGCAAGTAAATCTTTATGCTCCTAATATTTAGTCCACATGCATGTGAAACATTAACAACCTCTATAAATATATTTTTTTCAATAAACTGCCAATCATATCCAGTAGGTGGGCCTGGTTACCCATTTTACTAATAAACAACCTCCATAAATATAGTAGCATAAAAGAATCTCCATACTTTTTCATTCCACTTATCATGTTGATATTTGTGTAGCCTAATGTCATGCCCTGACCCTGCAGACCAAAGAAGCAACCTGAGAGTCCAGCTGTTTGGGCTCTGTACTCGCTAGCGCAAAATGCATATCCCAAGTTGGACTTGAGTGCTCAGACTTCTGGTATCACACTCAAACCCCCCCCCCCCTCCTTCTTCTTCTTCTTAGGGCCCTTGCATCCTCACAAGGCCCAGCCATAACATCACTAAATCCAATAATTACAAAATCCTTAGTATATACTCAAACCAAGTATTTTGCAGTCTGCTATAATTATGTTGTTGCCCCATTCAAAATATCGCCTCACTTAAGGTGACTAAGCACCTTTCATAAATATTTAAACAGATTTTGCCTTTCCCAATAATCTAAAAACAGACATGTATTGCTCCCAAAAAAAAAAGCCATACACGTAAACGTGCCCATGTTTCTATTGGAAAGAATAAGCAGACTCTGATCAACATCTTTCCAACCAAATCAGCCCAAGTATACACATCTGCAATCATGAAAAAAGAGTAAACTGAGTTTATGCTGGATTGATATCCTTAATAGAGCACTCAAAGACATGCTTCACAAGTTCAATAGAACCAGACAAATGAGCTTTTAATTTGTTGGATCCAGACACTTAAATTTTCGAATCAACTTGAAAGTAGAGATACCAATTTGGTTTCCCAATTATTGCATTTAGACCTAATTACTAGCTTTCTTGGTCCTCTCCTAAGTGCTTTAGCTATTATCATAGCAATAGCAACACTGAAATATTCTAAGAACCTTTTTGTAACAATACATGATAACATGACATACATTCAAAGAAGAAGTCTCAATGACGAGCATGAAGCAAGAACCTGAAAAATCTTCCCATGAGGTTTCTGTTGATGAACCAGGAAAATATCTCCCAACATCAACAACTGTTGTCACACCCCTCATTAATGCAAGATTGCTAGCTCTCATAAGAGCTTCCCTTCTCACATCTACTGAGACTTCTGGAATGCATGACGTGATCAGTTTCATTGTAGAGTCAACCAATAAGCCTGTAGCTTCTGCAGTCAATTTCTCCATTATGAGGAAAAGTAAAAAATAATAATAATAATACTAATAATAATAATAATAAATAAATAAAACAAAACAGTCTAACTTCTGTTTAGCAAGTTGAATCTTGCCATGAATTTGAAAACGGAAGTCAACATGTATGCTGTCTTAGAACTGTGGCAGTGTTCATAGGTGTTTTAGTTGACAGGAATCATAGAATTGCATTGTGAAGAAGATGGCATGCAGCCCGAAGTACTGAGGAGATGAAGCCACCATGTAATTAAAATTATGCCTAATAAGTTGCTGTTTGGTATTTATTGCTGTTTATCTATCAGTCTTTATTAGATACAATGAATCTCATTTTAAGATCAATGAGAAAATGGTTTTCTCAATCTCATTGACTGCTTGGGAGAAATGAAAGCTCTTTTGCAATGCTATAAACATTCACCGAATTGACGCCTACAAGAGCACTGAGTTTGGGCTACCTTTAGAGAAAGACTCCAACAACTCAAAGTACATTCAATTACCTTATAAGTTTTTTAACAAAAAAGAAGTAAATTCATCCAAGCAAGTAAAGTCCCAGCCCAAATGCAATGACAGCAAGAGCACTTTTATTTGCACTAATTTCAAACTAGAAATCCCCTAAAAACTTTGAATAATACAAAGCATCTTTCCAGACCTAGATAACTCAGCAGCCATGAAAGGAACAGAACCATCTTATAACTGCAAATACCTCTCAAGTAGTTGGCTGAAGAATTCGCATGAAGTAGAATTTTCAACATTTTCCATTCCTACTTTCCTTCTCCTGACCATCAACCAACCGTCCTTCTAAACACACTAAGCATGCCTAATTCATCTCCTAAAAACGTAAATACCTTGAAAAGTTGCAGAATCACTATACTGTTGCAATGTTAAATGTTACCAGAGGAAGCGCGTACTGATATCTCTGAGAAAATCTTGGATAAACAGAAAAAAAAAAGTCATTTTAAAGAAAAACGATTGGATAGACAAAGCAATTTTTTTTTTTTTTTAATAACATGAGAGTAAAACTGCAAACAGGTTACTATCTACTCTTTTAGGGGCCAGTTTATCCTGTATTTCCAAGCATAAATATTTTGTTAACCACTACGAAGAATCTTTCCTTGCTGCAAAGAATGGTGAGAATTAGATTAAGTCTAGTTTTGTGTGACTGCAGCTTATTGTTACTTGCGTCTACTGAAGTCCACCCACTTGTCTTGACACAGACAATATTGCGATTTAAACTACCAACAACTTGGCCTCAGGATGAGAAGAGCTATTCTGGAGGAAAATTACAGCGTCTTGAAAACAAGAATAATTCATAGATAATTGTTCTTAACTGCACTCTTCAATAGACTTGTATTATTGGAGTCAAACTACTGATCCATCTAATCATTTCTTATGTAAAACGGAGAATGAATAACACTTTTTCTTTGACTACCTTTAGTATTAACTAAAGAGTCATTCTTCAATTGGAAAATTTTGCCCTGAAAATCACAAGCAAATGATAGACAAAATCGTAAGTTGAAATTACCCCCATTACTGTTTCTAATAATAGCTCCACCATCTGGATCATTCATGTAACTAGATGTCCCCGCAAGTTTTAGTGCTAAAGAGTTAGCCAAGCCCATGTGGCCATCTATCCTTGACAGCCAGACCTGCATAGAAGAATACATGAGCTTACAACGACAATACCTGCATCCCATGGTAATTCTCAAGGTGAAGTGCAAGCAACTTACAGGATTATGGGGTGTAATATCATCAATCCAAGAAGCCATTGGCAGTTCTCCTCCCCAGAAGTCATTATTCCATCCTCCACCCAATAACCAAGATCCTTGTTTCATATCTTTATAAGTTTTGGAAACAAAAAAGGGAGGGAGATGCTCTAAGTTGAGGCACAAATAAATGATAAAAAAGAAAAAGAAAATTTATGCGGGCAGCAAAATAAAGGAAAACAAGAATCAGGAATATTCATAATTTGGTGCAACTGCACGGAAAGCCCCTATGAGACAAGTACAGATCAATCTTCATGTTCTTTGAGTTATTAAACAAGTACAGGCAGCTTAGAAGATTTAGCCTACTGATAATCATGTTTTTTACTTCACAGTCGCAAAAACCAAAAATAGAATATATACATATCTCAGTTCTAATGGCAGAACAATGTACTCAACATCTGCTAGTGTGTGAGTACAGAATTTGGTGTTTCCACCGATCTGAGGAATATTGACACAACTCTCACACTCTTCTTCCTGTTTTTCTGGTTATTTTTCCTCAATCTTAAACGTCAACAGCTCAAAGGCTGAAATCAGCAACTATTCTGTCCTCAAGATCCTCTATTTTCCAGAGTTAATAAAGCCCATTCCATGACCAGCCTTTAGAACACCACATTTGAGATAATCAAACTAGAGTCCGAAGAGAGAGAGAGAGAGAGAGAGAGAGAGAGAGCAGAATATAATACAACTATTGGACTTGTTATTCAAAGCCTAAAATCCACAAAATACATTTATGCAGCAGCACATCAAATTTAGCTAAAAAGAAGACAACTCCATCATGGGAAAATTCATTTCAATAAATCAGAAAAGGTTACACCCTGTAATTACCATCATAGCCCTTCTCTCATATATTCTGATGCTTCAGATTTGAGACAAATTCTCCACCAGATAAGTTAATTTAGAGAAAGGTCGACTTAGAAAGTGATTCCTAATGCACCGTCGGGCAATTTGAAGGCAATTTCTCATCTCACCTGGAGTAGATTAGGAGAATGAAACCTTTCAAATACAGTTATGGGGTGATCAACAGCTTTGACCTTGATATCACAAGTCTAGTACCTTGAAACCTTGTTAATGCCTAATGCGAACTAAGAACTTATCAGAGCTTCTCAATTAATAGAAACATAATTAGCAATAGGAGAGAAGTCAGTAACATCACCAAATGGCATAACCTACGCAAATTATGTAAAAAAGTATAGGGTAAAATACCAAAAACCCCCCTGTGATTTGCCTAATGTACACTTTACCCCCCTCTGGTTTGAAAACCTACAATTTAACTCCCTGCCGTTTCAACTAAAGTGAAAGTCTGACGGAAAACATCTAAACTAACATCTGAATGGAAAATGTCAAAATTACCCCTCTATAAGTCAATCCTCTTTTCTTCCGGTCTCTTCTCATCACAGAAAAACCCAATTGGCCTCAAACAACTAAAATCCTCCCGTTTCTTCTCCTTCCCCTCTCCATCTCCAACCCCATCATCAACCAATGAATCCCATCCATTTTTCTCCAAAGTACTACCAGTAATATTATCTACTTCCACACCTAAATTATGCTCATCTTCCACCCTCTTTTCCACAGCATTAGCCCTGATTTTTGTCTCCTCTTTTTCTTCTTTTCCCCAAAATTAACACCTAAAATCTCAACATTTCCATTTACCAAATTCTTCTCCTCCCCCTGTGCCACTACTTCCCTATCTGCAGACTTGACAAAGTAAGGAGAAACAACTCGAACTTCCTTTTTTGCCTTCTTCCGACCACCCTCTTCGCCACTTTTTCTTTTCCTTGATGCAATCCCACCGTTATTTCGAGATCCATTTTCCAAATTCTTCTCCTCCCCTAATAACACTACTTCCTTCCCAACCATTTCTGTCCCATTCTTCAAATGACCCTGTTCCCTCTCCATTCTCTCATCCCTCCATTTCATGATTTTTTCAGCACAAGGCCGACGAATTTGCCAACAGGAAGCACTGCTTTCAACTTTACTGCCCTTATAAACAAACTGTGAAAACAAATTATCTAGTGCAGTGTTCATCGAAACCACCGAATTACCAGGAACATTATCCTGACTTCTGATTCCGGAGTCCATTTTCTCGCCAACACTGCTCCAGTTCCTCTTTGATTGGGTTGCTACATTAAACAAGTTGATGATTAGTCTTGCTGGCGGCATGTAAAGCGTGACCAATTCATTTTCACAGCAATCCAAGTGGTCGGAAAGCTATGCGTGCCGTACAAAATGGAGCCCTGATCTGCACTGCACACTTCTCTAGCACCAAAGGAATCCATGATCATTTGTCCACTTTTACTTGGGATAATCCTGAACTTGGTAGAGAGAATGCTTTCGATAAACACACGGGGGTATCTTTGGCAAGTGAAAATATTATCACAACCACAACTCTTAGCAGAAGTGCGTGGCACTCAAATACTGTTATTGTAGATGTTTTCCATCAGACTTTCACTTTAGTTGAAACGGCAGAGAGTTAAATTGTAGGTTTCCAAACCAGAGGGGGGTAAAGTGTACATTAGGCAAACCACAGGGGGGTTTTTGGTATTTTACCCAAAAGTATAACACTTTCCACCAACAAAATGCTGCACTAGGAAATCCACTGATATCAAAGCAGATTATAAACCCCAGCTTCAAAGATGTATTCCAAAAGCTTGAATGTCTTTTCGTAAAACTATGGCACTTTGGATATTGAGATTCTTAAAATTGCCAAATCTCTTCCGGTGGCTGCTCTTCTCCTCCCCCGCCCCCGCCCCCGCCCCCCCAAAGCCCCGGGTGATGTTCCTCTGCCAGCACATCTGTCAAGATAATGCTTTTGGCTAATAATACATCATAACTAATAGCATTCAAAGGCTACAAAACTAATCAGTTCGTGCTGAAGGCAGAACATATATCCCATGCTTATGAGCTACTAAAATGCATACAAAGGATAAGCATTTTTAAACATTTCCCTTTTGACTTTTAGACATGTTTTATATTTAATGCCTTGAAACAAGAAAGTTATAACCAGGTTGCTTTGTCCCCATAAAAGAACCTCTTTATTCAATCATCAGAGTTAACATAAAGACTTGAAATGACTAATAACTAAAACCTCATGGACATGTAACACAGATGTTGAATGACCAAGACTATCGCAATGATACAAGACCCCATATGAAAGCTACAAGACTATCGCAATGATACAAGACCCCATATGAAAGCTACAGTAGTAGCATAATAGGTTGACTAAACACTTAAATCAGGCCCCAAGGACCAAGCTTACCATTTGAAACATTAAAAACACATAAAGACATAAGATGAAACATATCGAGTATGATATTCAATGTGTGGAAAAGAGTGATACAACCCCTTTGGAATTTTTAGTTTCGTAACAAACAAATAACCATATGAGAGGACATAAAAAAGAACATACTTGCTACAGCTTCCTTCACTTTGTCCACAAAATGATCTTTACTTTTTACATCATGAAGCTCTACACGTGCCATCTGTTTCCCATTTCAGGATCAAAGTTAGTATAACAAACTTATGACATCTCCTAAGCACAGCAAGGGCCATTAATCTGGAAATTTACCCCTAACACTGAGGCTATTCTTCATTCGATTCCCAAACAAAAAAATAAGCAACTGAGGATGGAATAGAGTTCCAAGTGTGAATCCCCTATTTTATTGTCTTATGCAAGTACGAAGTTGAGTTAAATAAGTAAACCTTTTTGTACGAGCAAGATAACCCATATCAAAGCCTTTTATGTAATTCTTATATCAAGATCTTGGAAGTAACAGATGCAATAACCTTCAATAATCAGTTGCATTGATGGTGAAGTGAACAAAAAAGATAAATTGCTTTTCTTTCAGACCTGTGTGCTCAAGCATTTTAGTAGGCCTAGGTTTGGGTTAAAAGGTAACAGAATCAGATTAAGTAGCAGCTAATTTACTCACGTCTTAGCTCTTTATATGATGTAAGGTGCTTCATTCTTTTTATATTTCATCAACCAATATTAGAGCACAATGCTTTTGAATCTTTTACAATTAATGTTTCTAATAGTTTAACATTAATTGCCACATAAATATATTTATAGCTTGTATTAAGCTCATATTTTGGGATCCCAACAATAGTTGAATTATTCTTATGATCTTGCTTAGGATAATAGTTAAAGGTGAAAGATCACAATAAGAAGCAAGAATTTCAACAGAAATGGGAAGCAATAACCTTCTTTACTATAAAAGCCTAAAAGCAGCTCTAGTTAATGACCATCTAATTGAAGATAGGGATACACTTCAAAGATTAGAAGTAGATTATTTCCAGAGTAAAGGGAAACAATAAGAAACAAAAAAAAAAGGAAAAAAGAAGATATAAAAGAGAATTTTCTTGTCACTCAAGCCTGTGACAGCCTGCGACAATTAATTGTGGCATTCTTTTCTTCAAAAGAAGGTTTCTGTGTTAAATAAAGCCGTATGGAGTTCGATAATCTGGTCTGCTGTTGAGAATGGAAAAATGACATTTTTAGTTAGATTGATCCAAAGAAATTGTAGCTTTTAGAATCAATCAAGAAGCCAATTTTCTACCAATTAGATATTAAGAGCCAAAATTTATTACAGTAATTAGCTAAAGGACCTAAAAAATTGAAGCTTCAAGCTTTGGATAATATAGCTACTGGTTATGACCATTTGTCAGGCAACTGTGAACAAGAAGGATATAGATGATCAATAGGACCCAGAGTATTTCCAGCAAATACTTAACAGAGCAATCTGTTGGCAAACTCTCCTAACCCCAAATTACCCCCACCCACCTGCCCAATTTATCACTTTTATCTCCTGTAGAGTCAAAGTGATAAAAGTGGCAAGTAGTCATCCTGCCCTACAGACATGAGTAATTTGATGACGCAACTCATAGAAACATGTTAAACTTTGATCTCATAGGTCTCCACTAATGCCTAAAATTACCCTAATACTTGATGCCAGACAAATTAAAATAACTGTCATGCAAAAGGCTTATGTTAAATTCATGGAGCTCCAGAAAAAAAATATGTAATCACTTCATTTCATTACTTGTGCAGATTTTGTTCATACTGATTCTCCGAATGAGTACACGTGAGTTGGTTAGAAAGTTAGTTAGAAAGAGAATAAAATTCAGTTAGCCGAGTCTGCAAAACAGTTGACCAGTTATCACTTGTATATTGCTATAGCTGACTGTAGGAGTTGGGATCATGCTTGTACATTTCTGTGAATTTCTCTCCCCTCAATAAGAATTCTCCTGCTTCCCTTTCTCTCTCAATCTCTCTCTCTTCTTTCTCTCTGAGCCTCTCTTTACTATCTCTCTACCTTTTCTCTGATCATAACATCTGGTATCAGATCTACTGATCCTCGGACCAGTAGATGCGATTCCTCCACAAAAAAAATGGCAGAAGGAACTCGATTGAAAAACAGTTGAAGAAACAAGAAGGGAAAATTCAAGGATTAATGGATTCTACACAGGGTGCCATAAGATCATTAGAGGAGAAATTGGGGGCCAATTCGGGCAGCGTTGAATCATCAGTAGCAGAAATGAAGGGATTTATGGCAGCTCTCTCCAATCAATTCAATAATTTGATGAAATTAGCAAATACAGAGAGGGACTCTGGGCACTCCTGACAGAGTCTTACAGGGGGAAGGACCTAGGTTTGGGGAAACTGGACGGGTGAATCAAGAAAGAATTTTGGCTTTACCAGGGGTTCCAAAAGGTGGAGTTTCCCCATTTCAATGGTCAGAATCCCAGAGAATGGTTGTGAAAATGTGAAAAATTCTTTCAGGTGTATCAGATTCCTGAATGTCAATTAATGAATCTAGCTAAATTACACTTGGGGAACAACTAGGCAGACATTTGGTTCCAGAGTTTCAAGCTAGATAAAGGGGAAATGAGCTGGAAGGAATTTGGGAATGAGTTGTACGGAAAGTTTGTAGAAGTGGGAGAAATGGATGGTGTTAAGAGAATATAAGTATTCTTGTAGATAATAAATTAGTAAGGGTATTCTTGTAAATAGTTTTTTAAGTTTGTACTCCTATAAATACTAGTTGGTCACTCATAATACTGTGACTAAATGTTTTCCTCCTAAAGTACCTGTTCTCATGGTATCAGAGCAAAAGTCTTAGGGTTAGGGTTAAACATCTAGCAAAAGTCTTGCTCACGTGATAGTGGTCATCGCGTCACGCGATACTGTTCATTGACTTGTTCATGCGACTGTTCAAAAATACTGTTCACGCGTTACTGTTCATCGCGAATTTTGACTGCCTTTTGTTTGAAGTGCTATTCGCTATCGTTGAAAGTTTTGCTAATGCGGTTACCACTGACCAAGTTGAATCAAGTTCTTCAGCACATGGGTCCCAGAAGACTATTACTATATCCGAGAAAGATTATGTTAAATTCCTATAGTACCAAGTTACAAATCATGCATCTCTTCCCTCTGCTTCTTTAGCACAAAAAGGTAATGACTCATGGATTATTGACTCCGGGGCTACTGATCATATATCAGGTACCTTTAAAAAATTTTTTAATTTTCAAAAGTCTACTTCCTTTTCTCATGTTTTTTTAGCTGATGGATCTACCACTAAAGTTAAAGGATTAGGCACTGTAGAAATTAACCCATCTCTTCCGCTGTCTTCTGTTCTTTACGTACCCAGTTTGCCCTTTAATCTAATTTCTGTTAGTAAGCTCACTAAATCTCTACAGTGTTCAGTTACTTTTTCTCCTGATTTTGTTGTCATTCAGGATTTAAAGACAAAGAGGACGATTGGTGGAGGGCATGAGCATAATGGTCTTTATTTTCTCAACTTCAATGGTCCGATTGCATGTCCCGCTACTGTTTCTCCTCTTGAAATTCACCGTCGTTTGGGTCATCCGTCTTTACAAAATTTGAAAAAGTTGGTTCCTACTTTGAGTCAGTTGTTTTCGTTAGAATGTGAGTCTTGTCAGTTAGGAAAGCATCATCGTGTTTCTTTTTCTCCTAGAGTCAATAAACGGGTTTCTGAACCCTTTATGCTAGTTCATTTTGATGTTTGGGGTCCTAGTCGAATCGCTTCAAAGTTAGGTTTTAAATATTTTGTAATCTTTGTTGATGATTTTTCAAGAGTTACATGGCTTTATTTAATGAAAGATCGTTCAGAATTGTATTCCATTTTTTGTGCATTTGTTACAGAAATAAAGAATCAATTTGGTGTGCCTGTACGTATACTTCGCAGTAATAATGCGAAAGAATATTTTTCCACTCCTTTTAATACCTTTATGACTAAGTCCGGTATTATTCATCAGTCCTCTTGTCCTCACACTCCACAACAGAATGGAGTTGATGAAAGAAAAATTGGACATTTAATCGAAGTTGCTCGGACACTTTTGTTGCACATGAATGTGCCCAAACAATTTTGGAGTGATGCAGTTCTAACTGCATGTTAATTAATTAATCGCATGCCATCTAATATTCTTGGAGGCCAATTACCTCACTCCGTTCTTTTTCCTCATGAATCTGTGTTTAAATTACCTCATCGTATTTTTGGATGTGCGTGTTTTGTTTATCAGCTTGCTCCCTGGGTGGATAAATTAGATCCTCGTGCTATTAAGTGTATTTTCTTAGGATACGCATGAGCACAAAAAGGGTATAGATGTTACAGTCCAGTTTTAAATCGATTTTTTACTTGTGCTGATGTTACTTTCTTTGAATCCACTCCATATTTTATGAAACACAGTATGCCTTGTGAGTTAGACCAGTGTCCCTCTTTTTCCTCTCCTGTTTTACCAGTCCCTTCATCTTTATTACCTGAGTTATCTAGTCCACCAGATTCTATAGCTCGATTATCTCGTCCTAATCTTCAATTTTATTCTCGTCGTTCCATGGTTGAGCAAGTTCCTGATATGCCACGCACTTCACCAATTAACTCTCAATCTTTAAATCCAGGTATGACGCCCTCCTCTGAGTTAGATCTTCCTATTGCTTTACGCAAAGGTAAGAGACATTGTACTTCTCATCCTATTTCTAATTTTATTTCTTATTCTCGTCTCTCTGTCATATTCTTCTTTTGTTGCTTCCCTTGATTCTGTCTCCATTCCTAAGTCTATTACCCATGCTCTTAATCATCCTGGTTGGAGATTAGCTATACAAGAAGAGATGTCTGCTTTGGAACAAAATGGTACTTGGGATCTTGTCCCTCTTCCTTCTGGTAAGCCTGTTATTGGTTGTAAATGGGTGTACACTATAAAAGTGCAGCCTAATGGTTCTATTGATCGATTGAAGGCTCGTCTGGTAGCTAAACGATTTACTCAGGTGTATGGAATAGACTACTTAGAAACATTTTCTCCTGTTGCAAAGATTACCTCGATTCGTCTTCTTATCTCTTTGGCAGCAACTTATAATTGGCCATTGCATCAGTTGGATGTGAAAAATGCATTTTTACATAGAGATTTGGAAGAAGAGGTATATATGGAACAACCTCCTGGTTTTGTTGTTTAGGGGGAGAATTCGCGGTTGGTTTGTCGTCTGAAAAAATCTTTATATGGATTGAAACAGTCTCCTAGGGCTTGGTTTGGCCGGTTTAGTAGTGTTGTCATGGAATCCGGTCTGACAAGATGTGGAGTAGATCATTCTGTATTTTATCGGCATTCTAATGTTGGTAAGATTTTGTGAATGTTTGGATACCAAAATTATCCCAAATAATATTTCGCTTGCATCACAAACACATTTTCCAACCTACCTTTTTATATTTCCAACTACTTTTTATCTCACATACATCACATCACAAAAAGTGCTACAGTAATTATTCCAAATAATATTTCAAATAATACACTATCCAAACAAACCCTTTATTAGTTGTTTATGTGGATGATGTTGTGATTACAAGTGATGATATTGTGGGGATCCAGAAACTTAAATCCGATCTGCAAGCAAACTTTCAGACAAAGGATTTTGGTCATTTAAAGTATTTTCTGGGTATTGAGGTAGTTCGATCTAAAGATGGGATTTATTTATGTCAAAGGAAATATGTACTAGATATGCTGAGTGAAATTGGGATGTTAGGTTGTCGACCTATGGATACTCCTATGGATCCTAATGTGAAATTAGTAGGAGATCAAGGTACATTACTAAATGATCCTAGACAATATCGAAGACTTGTGGGCAAATTAAATTATCTCACTGTAACGAGACCTGACATTTCATTTGCAGTGAGTGTCGTTAATCAATTTCTTGAGACCCCTCGTACTAGTCATTGGAATGCTGTTATACGGATTCTTAGGTATCTTAAGAGTGCTCCTAGAAAAGGGTTGCTGTATCAAAATCATGGACACACTGAAATTGAAGGATACAGTGATGCAGATTGGGCTGGTTCTACCTCAGATCAAAGATCGACCACAGGATATTGTGTGTTTGTTGGTAGTAATTTAGTGTCGTGGAAGAGTAAGAAGCAAACAGTTGTCTCCAGATCAAGTGCAGAATCTGAATACCGCACTATGGCTCACACTGTGTGTGAGTTGGTTTGGTTGAAGAGCATGTTACTTGAACTTGGATTTGAGCATAAACAGCCTATGAATTTAGTGTGTGATAATCAGGCGGCTGCTTATATTGCGTCAAATCCAGTGTTTCATGAAAGAACAAAACATATTGAAGTTGATTGTCATTTCATTCGAGAGAAATTGCTTGATGGAGTCATCAAGACATCTCATGTACCGTCTGTAGATCAACTAGCTGATTTGTTTACCAAGAGTTTAGGGGGCTCTAGGGTGAAATACATTAGTAACAAGTTGGATGCTTATGATATATATGCTCCAACTTGAGGGGGAGTGTTAAGAGAATATAAGTATTCTTGTAGATAATAAATTAGTAAGGGTATTCTTGTAAATAGTTTGTTAAGTTTATACTCCTATAAATACTAGTTGGTCACTCATAATACTGTGACTAAATATTTTCCTCCCAAAGTACCTGTTCTCAGATGGGATAGAAGCTTTCAATAAGCTGCAACAGACCACCTCTGTGTTAGCCTACTAGGAGAGATTTGAGGAACTTTGAGCCTGGTATGGATGAAAAATCCTGGCTGGAGTGAATCCTTTTCATCTCCAGTCTCTTGAGTGGTTTGCAAGATGAGATCAATGCAGTGGTCAAGATGCATAAACCATTCTCACTTCAAGAAGCCTTTGAAACTGATAGGGGTCAAGAAATTGCTCTTGAAGCATTCTCCAAGAAATCCAAATCTTCCTTCAAGAATAGCATACATTAGCCTAGCTCTGGAGTTTTTTTTTTTTTCTGGGAACAAGGGAGAAAGCAGTTCCAAGCAATCTGTAGGGTCCTTCTCTAACTCTGCATTCAAGAAGATGAAGACCACATGGTCTAGATGAACTCTTGTTTTGATGGCTAACAAATAATGATGTGAAATACTAATGTTTGTGATTTGTTAGATGGCGTAAACTCAAGCTTGGAGCTCACAAAGTAGAATGTTCAAAAAGCTTCAAAAGAAAGTGCTCAAACATTTGGGAAAAGTAAAGATGAAAAATAAGAAGGAATAAAGATTGTCACTTGATCGGACGTCCAAAGCACCAGAATGAAGATATTCCTTATTATCAGACAAAGCATTGGACGCATAATGAATGGTCGGCCGTCCGGACATTGAAGCAAATCACATCAGATGAAGTGTCAAACATTAACTCACTCCATCAGCGGCCCAAAAATTAAATGCAAAACTTGAAAAGCTACCGATCTCTCTCAGACACACGAATCACCTATCAGCCGTCTAAAATTCCAAGAGAAAACAACCCACAATTTGATCGGATGCAGTATCGGATGAAGACGCAATCAATCAGACGTTTGAACCCTCTAATGACTAGTTTTTAACTAGTCATTTGACTGTTGGAGAGAAGTTTGGGGCAAAATTTCACTATCTATAAATACCTCCAAGTCTGAAAATTAAAAAAACTTATGCCTACATGAATTACAAGCTTTGTAAGAGTGACTTTACAGAAAAATACTCTTTATGTGTGTACTTGTATTCGGTGTGTGAGGTTGAAAAGTGAGAAGAATTCTTCATTGGTTGGGTGGGCATTCAATTGAAGCTTAGAAAGGATTGACTAGAGAGAGTTGTAAGACCATTTGGCTCAATTAGAGTAGGGAAACTTAGTGTGAGTAAAGGGTGAGACCTTCTTTGTACAAGTTGGTTTACTTCACCAACATTGAAAATAGCTCTTAGTGGATTCAACTCCAAGTTTGGAGATTTGGGAGTGGACGTAGGCACCAAGGAGGGTGGCCAAACCACTATGAATTGGTTTGTCTATCTTTTACTTTGTTTCTCTTTTCATTTGATTGTATTGTGTGGATTAATTGTCATATTCTTATTGCATTTCATTTGGTAGAAAATATTGGGTGAATTCGCTATCATTTGTGAAAATTTCTATCAACCTAATTCACAACCCCCCCTTAGGTTGCTTTAGGCCTTACAAAAGATCACACCTGCAAAAAATCCATATAGGAAGTAGCATCATTTGTGTTTCAAATGTGGAAAGAAATTTGGTCCTGCTCATGTGTGCAAAAGCGAAGGTATTCACATGCTTCTAGTGGATGATGAAGATCAGAGTCAAATAGAGGAAGTTGAAGGCAAAATTATTGAATACAGTCGAAAGATCAGCAAGCAAGATGTGGAGCTGTGTGTCCATTCAATGACAGGAGAAATGGTTTCTAGTACAATCAAACTGATTGGACAGATGGAGGATACTGAGTTGGACATACTCTTTGATAGGGGCAGTACTCACTGTTTCTTGAAAACAGCAGTGACTGAAAACTTTATAGATCAATTCGAAGCCCACAGACCATTCAAAGTTAGAGCATCTGATGGAAAAGAACTAGTCTGCAGCAATTGGATTCCAAAGATGAGATGGTCTATGCAGAGCATACCTTTGAGCAGGATGTGCACATCTTGGATTTGGAGCCATATGACCTGATTTTGGGGGTAGATTTGGATGAAGGCCTATAGTCCAGTTTCATTTGATTACAAAGAGTTGAAAATAGCATTTGACAAGGATGGAGAACAGGTGGTGTTGTTTGGGAAGAGGCAGCCAAGGTGTCGCAAAATTGGGCAGAAAATCCACTGAACAGCATTACAGGTCAAGGATGGCTAGAAGAGTCATGCAACAATGTAGCATGATCAAAGTCAACAACTCACAAGTAACCACAGATCTTGATTCTTTACATAAACTACTTGCTGAGTACAATGATGTGTTTGGAGAACCTAAACAATTACACCCCACCAATCATTGGATCATCAAATTCCCTTAAAAGCTATGCCAAACCATTTAGGATACCACCTTATAGATACCCTCACCTGCAGAAATCTAAAATGGAAAAACAAGTCAAAGACATGTTGAAAAGTGGCATCATTTAACACAGTCATAGTTCATTTGCTTCAGTTGTTTTGTTAGTCAAACAAAAAAGGATGGAATATGCAGATTCAGTATTGACTACAGACAACTAAATAGGTTAACCATCGAGGATAAATTTCCAATCCCCATTATTGATGACTTATTTGATGAGTTATATGAAGCCAAAATTTTAGCAAATAAGACCTCAAATCTGGTTATCAGCAGATCAAAATGGATCAAAAGACATCCACAAAACAGCTTTCAAAACTCACCAAAGTCTATGAATTTATAGTCAAGCATTTTAGCTTGACTAATACCCCAGCCACCTTTCAAGCCTCGATGAACTCCATCTTTGAACCGTATAATAGGAAATTTGTCTACAAGCCAAACTTGAAACTCACTTACAACACCTCAAACTTGTTTTAAATGTTCTCAGCACCAATTCTCTACTAGCCAAACTCTCCAAATGCTCTTTTAAAAAGTCAAGTAGAGTATCTAGGACATGTGGTTACAAGTGCAGGTGTGATGGCTTTGAAAGCATGCTTTCGTGGCCCAGGCCTATTGATGTCAAAAGTCTCAGGGGATTCTTGGATTGACAGGGTATTACAGGAGGTTTATCAATTGTAATGATTTAATTGCAAAACCATTAACTAATTTGTTGAGAAAGAATACTTATGAATGTTGTGAACAGGCCAATATAGCTTTTGAGCAATTGAAAAAGGCAATGAATAGTGCTCCTGTTCTAGCTCTCCTTGATTTCAGTAAATAGTTTGTACTTTGAGACGGATGCTATCCACAAAGGTTTAGGGGCAGTGTTAATGCAACAAGGTCAGCCTATAGCTTTTATGAGCCAAGCGTAGGGATTACAGAACCACTCTCTATTAATCTATGAAAAGGAACTACTGGCATTAATCACAGCAGCGAATAAATGGAGACATTATTTGCTGGGGAGTCACTTTGTTATTAAAACTGATCACCAGAGCCTTAAATTCCTATTAGAACAGAAGATTACTACACCCTTACAATAGAAGTGGCTTACCAAATTCATGGGACTGGATTATGAGATACAATACAAGAGGGGGAAAGACAATGTGGTTGCAGATGCTTTGTCTAGAATAGGAGTAAATGAGGGTGAAACTTGTGCAATCTTTACAGTTAACCCACTGTGGTTGACTGTTGTAGTGGATAGCTATAATGGTGATCCCAAAGCCAAAGAGTTGCTGGTTGCTTTGACAACTAAAGCTGCTGACATGCCAAAATTCTCTTATAGTCAAAGATTAATCAAATATAAAGGCAGAATTTTCATAGGAACAAATGGCATTTTGAGGCAGAACTTGTTATCTAGTATGCATGAGTCATGTTTAGGTTGTCATTCTGGAAATCAAGGAACTCATCAAAAATTGAAGAGCAATTTCTACTGGCCCGAACTCAAGAAAGAAGAGGAGTTTGTGCAGAAGTGTGAAATTTTATAGTTGAAAAAGGGAGAGCATTGCAAGTATCCAGGATTGCTGCAACCATTAGCTGTCCCTGATCAAGCTTGGCAGCACATATCCATGGATTTCATAGAGGGGTTGCCTAAATCAGAGGCATGCAATGTGATACATGTGGTGGTGGATCGTTTCACTAAGTTGGCCCATTTCTTTACTATGACATCACATTTCACTGTCAAAGGAGTAGCATAGGTCTTCATCAGGTGTTTAGGTTACATGGACTACCTCTTAGCATTGTCTCTGACAGAGAGTTTTTACAAGCATATTCTGGAAAGAGTTGTTTTCCAAATTAGGAACACAACTGAATTTTTCATCAGCATGCCACCTCCAATTTGATGGACAAACAGAGGGTTAACAGGTGTTTCGGAACATTTTTAAGGTGTATCTGTTTTCAACAGCCACATAAATGCAGGAATGTCTCACAGCTGTTGAATGGTGGTACAACACTAACTTCCGTACCACTTTGAAAAAGTCACCTTTCCAAGCACTATACGGTTATCAACTACATCAGTTGAGTCTTAAGGGTGGATCCTCAGCAGTGGCTGCAGTTGATGACTAGTTGAATGAAAGGAGTTAACTGGAACATGTAACTGAAGGAGAACTTGCTCAAGGTACAAAATATGATGAAGCAAGCGGCTGATAAGAACAGGACAGAAAGGAGCTTTGCAGAAGGAGAGTATGTATATATGAAGTTACAACCTTATAGGCAAACTTCTGTAGCATTAAGGAAGAATCTTAGACTGTCTTCAAAATATTATGGACCTTATAAGGTGCTGCAGAAGATTGGACAGGTGGCCTACAAAATAGAACTTCCTGTAGGGTCATCGATTCATCCAGTGTTCCATGTGTCCCTACTGAAGTCATCAACAAAAGGGAACGTTGTGCATACAGAATTGCCTCAATTCACAGAAGATGGAGTAATGAGGGTGGCACCAATTGCTGTATTGGATAAAGGGGTCAGTTAGAGGAACAATCAGAGTGTCGATCAGGTGCTAATTCATTGGGAGAATCTGGATTTAGCTGATGCAACTTGGGAAGATGTGCCTGTGATCAGGACTCAGTTTCCAAAATTTCAATCGTACACACTAGGATTAGTTTAATGGGGCAGTGATGCAATGACTTCATTTCATTACTTGTGCAGATCTTGTTCATACTGATTCACTGAATCAGTACACATCTGAGTTGGTCAGAAACCTAGAAAGGGAATAAAATTCAGTTAGCTGAGTCAGCAAAACAGTTGAACAGTTATCGCTTGTATGTAACTACGGCCGACTGTATGAGTTGGGATCATGCTGGTACAATTCTGTGAATTTCTCTCTCCTCTATAAGAATTCTCCTGCTTCCCTTTCTCTCTCAATCTCTCTCTGCTCTTTCTCTGAGTTTCTCTTCACTTTCCCTCTATCTTTTCTCTGATCATAACAAAATATAAGATAACATAATCCTGTATGTATAATTTAGCCATTTCACAAGAGATACAGATTAAAAAGGTAATCACCCACAGCTGCAAGAATCATATCACAAAGCATACTTTATGTTTATCAAGACAGCAACTTATAAGCATATACACTTGAAAAGAGAAATGTTACAATTAGAAAAGTAGAATGCTGCTGAACCTGTAATCCTCCAGAAATTAAGTGCACGTGGGAATCAATAAATCCAGGAACCACCATTTTGCCCTCAAGATTTAACTCCCGAGTGCCCGGTCCAGCCAAATCCTGAGTGGACATAAACTCGGAATAAGAAAAAATAACAGTTAGCAATCTGTCATATAAAACAGCCATATAACCATTTTGCTTTATTTCTCGTTCCAAGAAAGGTGTCCATCATTCTACTTGGTAACAGACAAGATTCACATCAAAGTGCCTTTTCTTTCTGTTCCTTCTTTTAAATGGCTTACGAGTTATGGAAGAACGAACCAAAAGAATAAACAGCTTTGAAAAAGCAGAAACTGCATCTGACTGATCTTGATATACATAACTGGAATTAAAACTTAAATCTTGTGAAATTTCTAAGACTAATGCTTGCAACCGTCTCAAAGAAACAATATACCAGAAGCTGGGCAATTAAGTTCGGTTATTGGTCTTATTAAACATTAACTACTTGCATTTGGGAACGGGCTATAGCAACTAAAAATCTGTTACTGCCTACCAATTGGTAGAATCTTATTGCTTTTTGAATCCCATCACTTCTTTTGTTGTTTCAATTATCATCTTATTATTCCTTGTTTACTTCACAAATATTAACATCTATTAATAATATTATATATAAACTTAATTTCAAGAAATCCATCCAATTCAACAAAATTACATACAAAAATCTGCCGAACACCAAATGCAACAAATTTTCTCTAGGAACAGAGTCAAGTTTTCTACCTTGCTAAGACATCATTAGTTTCCCCAATTAAAAAGAGTACTCAATCGAAATAAGTAAATATAAATTGAAGAAAAAACAATTGAGAACTGCGTGAAATAAGACCAGAAATTTAAAGCTAAGGACAGAGAAGAGTTGCAGTTTTACCTGGACAGAAGAGTAGTCACCAACTTGAATAATTCGACCGCTGCGAATGGCCATGGATTGAGCAAACGGCAGAGAATCATCACTGGTGAAAATGGTTCCATTGGTCACAATCAAATCTGCCACTCCTCTTTGTACAGTTTTACTTCGAAAAATCTTCAAAAAATCTAACAAAAACGGAAAAAAGTTCAATTGAAATGTAGACAAATGCTTCCTCACATAAAAAAAAAAGGCAAAATAAAGAAAGATTATCACTTACTTGAGAAGGAGGAGGAGAAGGTGGTGCAATTATTAATGGTGTTTTGGGTAAGAAGAGGAAGGGAGGCTATGGAGAGAAGGATGGCCATTGTGGCTGAAACACTCAACCACCGTACTCTCATCTTTGTCTAATACTGAGTGTAAATTTCTGTATGATGGATGGTAGGTATTGGAGAAGCGAAGCATGATTTAATTTTATCTGTTGACATATTAAATGCAGCCTCAGCCTCATCAATCGAGCCTCGAACAATCTAAATGTTCTATATTATTATTTAACAGTTTTTGGGGTCTTTTTTTTTGGATAGTTTTTTAATGTAATAATTCAAGCATGTAATCTTTTAGTGTTTGTTTCTTGTTTACCAAGTTATGTCTGATTCAAAAAAAAAAAAGAGTTATGTTTGATTAAGAGAATTAGGTTGGATGATAATTAAAGAGGATTGTAAGTAGGAAGTTCTGAATTTAATACCTTCCACTTATCTGAAAAAATAAAAATTCATGTTTGATTATAAGTAAGGAGTATTGACATTATTTTTAGTTAGACTAAATGGTCCAAATAATCATTAAACTATTCAATAAAACATCAAAAATTTCTCCATCTCAAGTGTATCGTTATTTTTATTTATTTATTTTCAAAAAAATGATGAAAAAAACTGATTAAGTAATTATTTAAGTTTATTTTTGTAGGTTTGTGCGAAGAAAAGTAAGACAAGACAAGGAAAAAAATGAATGAAAATTCGGGAAAATCAACAAAAATAACCCATTTTCCTTGCCACCCTAAAACCCAATTCCTTAACCCAAAAAACAAAAAAGGATAAACAAACCCAACAATAATCACAGGCAAAATGAGATAAAAGGCCATGCAAAACATATCAAATGAGAAGAGAAAAGGCTGAAAAAAGAGAACCCATTGGCTCATTCTTTTAGCTAGGAGTAGCCCTCCACATGGCGGCCCCTCATTAGCCGCCAGTGATGAGGCTGCCCCCAGCCTCACCTCTCAAACCTCTGTCGAGCACATGTAAGTATGTAACTTCGATAAATTTTCTTCTGCTCCACGATCGATTTCGTAGAAGCCCTTTCCTACTCAATTTTTCATCAATTTTGTTGCATTTTTTAAAAAATTTTGCCATAAACACACAATACCATCTCCCATCTATAACTTCCAGCTGATATTCATCTAGAATACCCACGAAATTCGCATGAAAAAGGGTCCCAAAAGACACTTGTCAACCTTTTCTAAACCTTTTTTCACCTCCCATTCTACACCATTAGATCTAGGTTTAGAGGTAGTTTTGATCGATTTTAATGCTACACACATACGCTCAAACATCTTTTGGCGTTTTAGGGTTAGGGAGGAGAAAGGAGTAAGGGAGCCACAAAAGAGAGAGAAAAAAAAGAGATTTTTCTAGAAAAATAGAGAAAAAAGTGCTGTTGAACCAGCCTTGTTCAACTACCTTTTTCTCCTTTGTTTTAAGTCCATTTGGAGCAGTTCTTGTTTCTGCATTTTGCTAGAATTATGGAGGAACAATTTCTCTATCAAAGTCTTTCGGGAATAATCATTCAAACCCCCCTCGAAATCATACTTGAATTTGACCCTTTTTTAACTCTTAGAACTTCTAGGTTCTTCAAGGAAAAAGAGGAGTTACCTTCATTCAATCTTCACCTCCGATTCATTGCTTCTACAATCTTCAAGAAGCATCTAGGTAACTTTATCTACCTTCTTCCTTCTTTTAATGAAGATTAGATTCATGTTTGAGTAGAGGAACTTCTCTTATGTTTTCTTTTGGATGCAAATGATAGATTTTGATGTGGTTGTTTTGAAACTAGAAACTTTAGCATATTGTACTCATCTTCTCAAGAATTTGAATATGTAATCTAGTTTGAGGTTTGTTGAGATTTGGGGTAGAAACATGGCATTGAAGTCTCTTTATGTTCTTGAGTTTTGGTCACTTTTTTCATGAGAATATGAAGTTTTTGGTCTAGATCTGATGATTTAGTCACGTTTCTAGCATCCCGTGGATTATTTTTGTGCAAAATGTGCATGTTAAAAATCATTGGAACGTATTTCCAATACAGATGGCCGGGAAGCCTTGCAAATTTCCAATGAACTTCACTGGTCAAGAACGAGTCAAAGTCGTTTGACCCGAGTTGACCATCCCTTCTTGCTTTCCCCAAAACTATTGCTTTCATCTCTTGTTTCCAACTTTGTTGCACTTTCTTTTTCTATTTCTTTTCTTTCCTTTCTTTCCTTTCGTTTCTTCTTTTTTTTTTTTCTTTTTTTCCATATGTGATGTAGATGAATTTATTTGTTTTAGTTGTACTGGTTTTAGATTGTACCATGGACTAATTTGCATTCCTATGTCAGACCTACTTATTGTTTTACCTTGTCTTGTTTGTGAAGTTGTTCATGGACTGAAAATTGAGTTTGATTAGTTTGTAGAGAATAACTTTGTTAGGATTTAAGTTTGAGTTGCTTTAATTTTGAGTTGGACTTGTTAGTTCATTTTAGTTAGGCTACATGCATTCTATTAAAGTTACTTAGGTAGTCTCGTTTGAACCAACAGACTTAGGCCTAATATCCAGATTTGTTATGTTAAAGGTTGAGTTAAGAAATATGGACCAAATTTTGTTTGATCTTTTCTTTATTTATCTTTTAATATGTAGTTTCAGATATTTTATGTGTTTTAGGCATTCTTTAGTTTTTGGATAAAATATAGAAAACCCCCTTAAGGTAAAGTGAATATACAAAAAAACCCCCTATAGTTTCAAAACATACAATTCGATACCTCATGGTTTGAACTAATTTAAAAAAGTAATGAAAATTGTCAGAATTAATGGGTTTGAAATACATACACTTCTTTTGCGAGTATTTGTACCAGAAATAAATAAATTTTCAGTTGATATACCTATTATATCCTTAAAGTTATAATACAGAAAATCCCCCTATGGCTAAGCAAATCTATAGAAAAAGTCCCTTATGATTTCAAATCATACAATCCAGTATCTTGTGGTTTGAGCTAATGTAAAAAATTGATAAAAATCATTTAAATTAACGAGTTTGAGGTTGCTTGACATGGAAAATAATTTTTTAAATCAAAATTCTAGCTAATATACCTATTAAACCCCTTAGAACTCATAAAATTTTCAAAAACAACCCAAAACTCCCAAATACAACTCACCTTATTTCTATATATAAAATAAATAAATAAAAATTCTCAAATAAAACTCACCTTATTTATATACACAAAATAAATAAATAAATAAAAATTTTCAAAAACAACTTACCTTATTCTTATGCACAAAATAAATAAATAAAAGTAAAATGTAACCATAAAAGGCTTTTTCATAGTTTGGCTTAACCACAAGGGGTTTTTCCGTAAGTTTGCTTAATAGGATGATTATTAAAAGGTCTTTTATTGCTTATATATATTAGGGTAATTGTGTCATTTCATCCACCTCCGTTAGTTTTGACGATTTCAGTTGACCATAAGGGGCTTTTCCGTAAGTTAGCTTAACCACATAGGGTTTTTTTGTATTTTACCCTTAATTTTTTGAAAATTTTGTTCATGCTGTTAGCCTGTTATGTTCGTTGATCTTCATCTGAGCCCATAAGAAATATTTACAATTTGACACCTCATTTTTTAATAATTATGCTAAGTCCCAAAAATAGTGAAGATGGATAAATTTCTCCTTTTTGGAGTCTTGGTCTTTCTTTATGGTGTTTATGCATGTTTTGGTGAATTAATTTTGACATTTCAAGCATAATTAGGGTTTAAGTAAATTTATTGAATTTAGGATTTTTATTTGATAACTTTAAAAACTAGTAGAACAATCCTTGGTTTGTAGGTTTGTAAATTAGTTTGGTAGTCTAATTAGTCTAAATTTGAGTATATTATGAATAAAAGATTAGTAGAAACTTTTTTTTGCAAAATTTATATTTTAGCCCCTAGATTTTAAAAATTTATATTTTTGCCCTAAAAAGTTTATTTTTCTCATTTTAATCCATGGAAATCCTTGTTGCCTTTGTCATTAGGATTGTCTTTGGCTCTTTAATGCTTCATTCATGTTTAGAAAGTTAGTTTATTATTTGTTTCGGGCAATGTTGTTAAAGTCAGACTGGATAGCGACTCGGCTAAACTACTAGGTCAGGGATCAACTGGTCGAATCGGTCGGACTGTTCTAAAAAATGTGTTGACATTAGCATGATGTTATAATTATTTAATATTTTTATAAGTTTCAAAAATATTGAAATTAAATTCTTGGTTATATTTGGCCAATCATGAAAAATGTTCCAAAAATATTAGACTTGCAATCAAATATACACCTAATAATTATATATAAAAATGTAATTTCATGATTAAAATGTCTATTCTCCAAAATTACTTGAAAAATTAAATTGAAACAAATTATTGCAAGTTGGAATCACTGATGCTAAATTAATGAGATCATAGGGATGAAAACATCTTGATTTAGAGATCATTTAGGAAAGCGAGTGATTTTGATATTTATAAATAAAAGTGTTACAATTTAGGTAACTCAAATTATGTTTGGAGGAAAAAAATTATGTTTGGGGAAAAAAAGAAAAAAAATTTTGAGAACCGGGTCAACCAGTCGAATCGGATCACTGGTTTAGTCGATTTTTCATGGTTTTGACTGATTTTTTACCAAAACAATTTTATACTACAAATCAGTTCGAAACGGCCGATCCAGTCCGGGTCTAACAACACTGATATTGGGACATTAGTGAGTTTCTTTTTTATGAATTAAGATTTTTATCTCTAATGATTAATTGCCAATTAAATTAGTGTTTTGATACTTTTATTACTTTTGAGTAATTAATAATTCTTTCTCCCCTCATTTAGCCACTACTTTAAAAGGAAAGTACCTATATAATCTCTATATTCTTGAAAATACGTGCTCTTGTATGCCCCAATGTGTTAATATGCTTTATGTGTTTTTCTTTAAGCTTTTATTCATTTTTATGTTTATTTATTTAATTCAAGTCTTATAATTATTTAAAGAGTACTTGAGTGCCCAAGATGCAATAGGTAGATTATATTTTCTTTTGTAAGAAATATAATTAGATAGGTTTATTTTCTTAAATTTTATCCCTCTTAGATTGTAGTTAGTTCCCCAAAGTAATAAATATGTTTTGTATGCTTATGTGGCTCATTTATTTACATGTTTTACTCACTTTTTTAGGATTTTTCATCTAGATATCATACTCATGTGCTACGTGTTCTATGTGCTTTATGTGCTCATATGTGCTTACTCGCTTTTAATTTATACACTGTTGGTTTTATTATTATTATTACAATATATGAATGTGTGACGTTACCACACTAGTCTAATGTTAGTTGTAGTTTCTCCCTCCATTTGTTTAGTAGTCCAATGCTAGTGAGAACTTGTAGAAATGGGTTAGTCCAATATTAAACCCTTAGATCATTCATGCGTTTTGCTATTCACTATACTTTTCATGCATTTTCCTAGTTTAAGTTATTTTTCTCATTTGCATGATATTTTCTCTTATATTATTCCCTTATCCCTATATGCATGAATCATATTATTAGACTTACATTTCATTTAAAAAATTAGAAAATAAGTTAGTTTATTTGCTTGGTTAAATTAGAAAAATCACCCTTCGAATGTAGGAAATGGGTGAATATGGCTTTTCTAACCTTAACATGCAATTACCCCTCGATAAGAAGGAAAATTATGTTATAAATTTTAGTCCTCCATACCCATTATGTTGCATCTCCCATTTCTTTTACCACTTATATTTATACATTCAAGTTTTAATTTTCTTTTTTTTTTCTTTGATTCTCATCTTTGCATTCTCGTGGCCTCTTCAAAGCAGCATTCTTAGGTTTTACAATTAATGCGATTGGTACCAATTAAATTTTAAAGGAGCGAAAATATCCCCTTTAAATTTTGTTGACCTTGGTCGATCAATCCTTGGTTTTGATGATTAACAAACTAAAATGTAGATTTGGGCTAATGTTTTTATGTGAGCAATTTGTTAGAACAGATTCTTGTGGCACAAAAGAAGAAGCAAAAACAGGGCACTCATGTGGGACGTCCGAAAGGAAGCTATCGGACGTCCGAAAGGATGAAGAACATCAAGAAGGAAACTCTGTCGGACGCTCGTGAGGAAGCATCGGACGTCCGGAAGGATCGGACGCATGCATCGGACGCACATCGATCGCATCGGACGTCCGAGAAATTTCGTAAAGATTTGATGACTCTCTGACGACGTTCGGACGCATGGTTCGGACGTCCGACAGGTGGTTTGGACGCAGGGTTCGGACGTTCGACAGGTGGTTCGGACGTCCGACAGGCCAACGGCTAGTTTTGACAGCATTTAATATTTGACCGTTGGAGAGCCTTTTGGAGCCATTTCTCACCTTCTATAAACACTCCAAAGCACAAGAAGACACAAGACTTTTGCCAACACAAAATACAAGCTTACAAGTGAGATTTTTGAGTAGAAAGATTCTTTGTTGGTTGTATAAGGGGTTGGGGAAGTTGGGTTGTGAGGTTGCTCAAGTGAAGGTTTCTCTCTAGGAGAAGTAAAACCTTGGTGAAGATGAACCTATCACTTGAAGTGGTAAAACCTTGGTGAAGGTTGCCTCATTTGTATAAAATAGTTCTTAATTGGGTGAGTGATCTTTCAAGTGTAGGTTGTTGAGGGTTAACTAGAATAGTTGTAAAACTCCTTGGCTCAACCAAAGTGTGTTTGGGGTGAGGAAGGAGTGAGCCTTCACTTGTACATCTTGGTTAGCATCGCCATCAATTGAAGAGGCTATTGGTTTGATATTTGGTTTGCATTTATTATCATTTCTCTTTAATTAAGTTTTCTTTATTGTGCTTAAATTTGATATATCTTTGTGCATCATTGTGAATTTGTTTGTACTCATTGGGTTGCACCGGGCACTTACAATTGGTATCAGAGCTTGGTCTCCTTGAGACTAAGCTCAATTGGCTTGGAGTAAAGATCATGGCAACCATAAAAGTTTCTTTTTTAGAAGGGCAATCTATTGATAGACCACCTATGTTTAATGGTTCTCATTTTAGCATGTGGAAACAAAGAATGATGATTTTCTTACAATCCGTTTATATTGAATTATGGTATGTGGTAGAAGATGGTCCTTATGAAGCCAGAATAATTGACTCTACCACTAATTTGAGTAGATTAAAGACTAGACAAGAATTGAATGAAAAAGACAAGAGATACCTTTCTTTGAATGCCAAGGCCATGTGTATATTGTACAATGCATTAGATGTAAATGAATCTAGTAGGATTAAAGGTTGTAAATCAGCTAAAGATATTTGGGATAAATTGTGTGTATTTCATGAAGGTAACCAAGATATTAAAGAACAAAAGAAATCTTTGCTTGTTTCTCAATATGAATTTTTCAAAATGCATCCTCTTGAAAATGTTGATGAGATGTGTAGTAGATTTTGTGACATTATTGAAGATCTTAAATTGCTTGGAAAAGAATATTCTTTGGGTGAGAAAAATAGAAAGATTTTGAATGCCTTGCCAAAAGAATGGGAAAACAAAATAAATGCTATAGAAGAGGCAAAGGATTTAAATTCTATGTCCATTGAATCTCTTGTGGATACCCTAACCTCTTATGAATTAAAGCTGAAATTCAAAGTGCAAGAGGAAGAAAATGCAAGAATGTATAAGAGAGGCATAGCTTTTAAAGCATCTCAAGTGGGGGATAACCCATCCTTCATGGGTAATGAAAACATGGAAGTGGACAATGATATAACTCCTCACATCAAAAGTTTCAAGAAGATCTTCAACAAGAGAAGTTCAAGAGGAGATTGCAAAATTACATGGGATGAATGCAATTCAAAAAGAGAAAAAGAAGAGTTGGCCCAAATGGCACTAATGGCCGTTGGAGAAGATGAGGTAAGTTCTTATCACTCTTCTTGTGATGAAGATAATGAAGATGATGATGTGAAAATTCTTATGATTAAAATGCATAAAAGTTTGAGAAAATCTTATGCTAAAAATAAAGATTTGAAAACAAAAATAAATGATTTGTTGGAAGAAAACTCCAAACTTTTTCAAGAAAACAAATGTTTGAGAATGGAAAATGATGATTTAAAAAATCAAAAAAGTGTTTTTGATTGCAAAAATAATTTGAAAAGGAAGTTGGAAGAGAAAACAAAGTTTTATGAAAAAATGTTGGAGGAACAAAATGTGTTAAAGAAAAGAATTAATGACTTGAACGAGTTTCTCCAAAATGAAAAATAAACGTTTTCTCAAACAAAAGAAAGCAAATCTTTTCAAGGTACAAATAAGTTTGCTATGATAAGAAGTAAGAAAATTAGTTGCATTAAATCCACCTATGTGCAAAATACTTCTATCATGTGTCACTTTTGTTGCCAATTTGGACATATGCAAAATGATTGCTATGTAAAGAAAAATATGAGAAAATGTATGAAATCCATGTGGATTGCTAGATCATGTTGTACTAACTCCCAAGAACCCTATAAAAAATTACAATTGGTATCATGAAAGTTTTGTCATTCTATATGGTCTTGATTTGGAAAATAAAGGGGGAGTAGGATTTATTGAAATTTCTTTGTATGTTGGCATTTTCTAAGGGGGAGTTTTATTTGAACTTATTTGATCAAAGAAATCTTCATTTTGTTTGTCATCATCAAAAAGGGGGAGATTGTTGACCTTGGTCGATCAATCCTTGGTTTTGATGATTAACAAACTAAAATGTAGATTTGGGCTAATATTTTTATGTGAGCAATTTGTTAGAACAGATTCTTGTGGCACAAAAGAAGAAGCAAAAACAGGGCACTCATGTGGGACGTCCGAAAGGAAGCTATCGGACGTCCGAAAGGATGAAGAACATCAAGAAGGAAACTCTGTCGGACGCTCGTGAGGAAGCATCGGACGTCCGGAAGGATCGGACGCACGCATCGGACGCACATCGATCGCATCGGACGTCCGAGAAATTTCGCAAAGATTTGATGACTCTCTGACGACGTTCGGACGCATGGTTCGGACGTCCGACAGGTGGTTTGGACGCAGGGTTCGGACGTTCGACAGGTGGTTCGGACGTCCGACAGGCCAACGGCTAGTTTTGACAGCATTTAATATTTGACCGTTGGAGAGCCTTTTGGAGCCATTTCTCACCTTCTATAAACACCCCAAAGCACAAGAAGACACAAGACTTTTGCCAACACAAAATACAAGCTTACAAGTGAGATTTTTGAGTAGAAAGATTCTTTGTTGGTTGTATAAGGGGTTGGGGAAGTTGGGTTGTGAGATTGCTCAAGTGAAGGTTTCTCTCTAGGAGAAGTAAAACCTTGGTGAAGATGAACCTATCACTTGAAGTGGTAAAACCTTGGTGAAAGTTGCCTCATTTGTATAAAATAGTTCTTAATTGGGTGAGTGATCTTTCAAGTGTAGGTTGTTGAGGGTTAACTAGAATAGTTGTAAAACTCCTTGGCTCAACCAAAGTGTGTTTGGGGTGAGGAAGGAGTGAGCCTTCACTTGTACATCTTGGTTAGCATCGCCATCAATTGAAGAGGCTATTGGTTTAATATTTGGTTTGCATTTCTTATCCTTTCTCTTTAATTAAGTTTTCTTTATTGTGCTTAAATTTGATATATCTTTGTGCATCATTGTGAATTTGTTTGTACTCATTGGGTTGCACCGGGCACTTACAAATTTAGACTTATGTTTATATAGAAACATCTAAATATGATAAATTTAAGGGTTATATTACAAAATTTTTTATTAAACCTTGCAACTAGTTTGGGTTAGATTAAAAGAATGGTTTAAATTTAAATCGATCAAATCTTTGCCTTCCCAGTTTTTCAACTATGGCTCCCAAATCCTTTTCTCTTGTTTTCAAAGATCTGACGTCATCTAAAAGAGTTTTATTATTTTTTTACTATAAATATTTTTGCATGACTTGGTACACCTAAAGTCAATATCAAGTGGCAACTCCCTTTTTCTAAAAACATTTTTTAGACTATTCTTTTGGACCCAACCTATCGTATATTTTAAAATCTCATTTTAGACCCTTTTTCTTTTACTTTTTTAAAATAAAAAATTTCATTTTTTACAACTTTTTATTTCATTCAAAAAAGGGGGCATGACAACTTAGCGATTCCATTAGAGATCACTAGCAATCACTAGTGAGTTTGAGTACTAGGTCTAGTCGATCTTTTTTAATTTTACCCTTTTAACATATCACATTTGAATGTCTTAGGTTGCATTCTTTTAGGATTTTTTTGCTTTTCACACTCATATCCATTTCTCACCCTTTGTGTGTGTAATAAATGATTTATTTATTTACTTGTACTATTTATCACCCTTTTACATTTGGGATTGGGGGTGATGTTACCCTAGAACCTTCATACGTATTTAATGGTATTAATCCTTCTCCTCAAAGGAGCACTTCATATGCACGTACGTTGTTTTTTTTAACTCTTCATTTTTTTTCTTTTAGTGGTTGTCATAGCACTTTTTCCTAGTCCACTTGAACATGTGGCTGTGGCACAATATGCACATAGCAGTGTCTGAGAGATTACTCAAGCCACCAACTTGGAGTCTTGGAATTGATGGCCCTTTACCCTTTGGTCTAAAGGCCTGGGGACTTGAGACATTATCGAGTCCAACCTCATGCATCCATTTTAGAATTACTAGGATAGAGCGTCCTTACCTTGTTAGGAACACTAGGCATGAGGGAACAGATCTCACCCTTTTTCTTTACTTTATGTTTCTATACCATTTGTTGCTCTAATGTGCTTATGTGTTATTTGTTAAATGAACTAACCTTATTCTCTTTTCTATCTTGTATGCATTCATAAGCCTTAGAGATAAGAATCCTAATATGGTACTTTTAGGAGAAACCACCTTTTTTAGATAGGTTATTGTGCGTTTAGTCTACTACATTAAAACTGAATATTTATTGGATATCATTTTTAGATTTATCCTGACATCCAAATGGGGTGCCTTTAGGTCATCTTTTAATTGTCACGTTGCGTATTTACTCATTTTAATTGTTACGTTACATATTTAATAAACTGGTATCATGCATTAGTGTATCTTAGAGAGAATGTCACTTAGAGAATCCCATTTTAGGAATATGCCAACCTTATCTTTCCCTAGGTATCTAACTGTTTGTGAGATTTTTATGTTTAAATTTTAGTAAAACTAGAGAGATGAAGTCCGTAAGTAAGGTATTTGACCCAGACTACATGCTGTAGATGGACAGAATTTGATGAGTTAAACAACTGTTGGTGGTTCCAGTGGAGGTTAAAAAATGGTTAAGACTTCACTCATCTAGTGAAATCCATTAAGTAGCATCTTACCTCAGACCGATTGGGAACTTTTGTGACAGCCCCACCTTCCCCTAAGGCGTACCAAAGGGGTTAGCGGACTGCCTGCCTAGCTCTCGCCAGGACTACTAAAACGGCAAAACAGTAACTCAAGTCGTTCGGGAATCTACTAGCGCGCTCAACCAAGCCAACAATCAAGAAACGGAAAAACAAAAGTTAAAACGTAAAGTGAATAGTGACTACCACGTCACAATCTGCCAGAACCCAATCGAATACAAGTAACTTTTTACAACCCCTGAAAGGAATATATACAAGCCAAATATAATACATTGAACATGAGTACACACACTGTGGCGACCCCACTTCCCCCTAAGGCGAACCAAAGGGTTGGCGGGCCATCTGCCCAATTCTCGCCAGGACTCACGCAAGCATTCTAACCCAAAACCTTTCGAAGAATAACCTAATCTATTACAAAACAATTCCTCCGAAGAAGACCGTCACTAAAACCACATTCACTTCAGAGATAGCAATGATTTAAAATAGCCAAACGACGGCTCCTAAACATTTCACGCGTTGCGAACTGCGGAATAGAATCGTACCGTCCCAACTAAGAAAAAAATTCATACAACAAAATACAACAATCAAGCCAAGCATCCAAATTAAGTTTTACACATTTTCCAGCTTCAAGTGGCAATCCAAAATAAAAGTACATTATCCAAATTTAACACACTACAGCCCACACAAATAGTCATAGTATACAAACACATCCCAAAACGAAACATGGATAAGTTTCAAAGCTTTCAATTTCCAGAACCTGTCAAGGAAAACAAATAAACGTGGGGTGAGCTAAAGCTCAGTGGTGCCCCAAAACATGCAGTCACGTAAATCAAACAGCGAGTAATAACTTAACCAAATTGAACAGTTAGGAAAGCGTATAACAGCACAAGGTAGGATACAGGGGCTCTCAGGAGCCATTTTCCTCGCTTGATCACCATTCATCGTAGTTGACCCTCCGTCAACTCTCACTACTTATAGTCCATGTAGATCCACTCATTTTAATCCTAACCCGTCACCGTTCTTACCCCTGTCCCGGGCCCGAACACCGACTAAGGACGCAGTATACTCGAGATATACCCGTAGATGATTGGTCGAGGGATTCACCCAACGACGTTATTGTAGTTAGATTCATGCGTCGAGGGATTCACCCAACGACGTAACTACATTTAGATTCATGGTAGTTGGATTCAGAAGTCGAGAGATTCACCCAACGACGCAACTACATTTAGATTCATGGATTCACGAGAAAATGATTCACGCAAGTCACCACTCGAACGGCTAGTGCGATAAAGTACACACTGCTCACTTCGATGGATCAAAAACTAGTTTTGCAAATTATCACATATTGAGTCAAGAAAGCACTTTAACCAAGTAAGCATAGAACAAGCAGGAACACTCACCAAGAGTGAAGTTACTGATCAAGCTGGGAATCAAAATCTGCGTCCTCGCTAAACCCTAAAAACCAAATTCTGAAACTATAAGTTCTCTATTCAATTTTTTTAAACTTATTCGTATAGGGAATTATCTAATATATTACTAGTTTACTTTCTCAAGTAATTTCAAAAATCTACTTAGGTTGAAACTTGACAAAAGTAGTAAAAATGTTTCTTATAGTTTTCCTTGAGATACTTTTCCTTAGAAAAGGGTAACTAGTATTATTTTCTTGAAACAATTCGACCATCCACTTAGGATTGAAATTTAGTAAAAGTAGGAAATGTTTTATATGGCTTTCCTTAAAAATATTTTTCTCTATACGAGTGCGGCTAGTACTATTTTATTTAGAATAAGTTTTCTTGCCGAGGAAGTTTTCTGCTATTTTTAGTTAAAGTCACTAAAATCTTGTATTTTGGAAATTTTCCTCTAGACAATTAGCCAGGGACAATTTTAAGGAAAGAAAAGGAAATAGATCAAGACTTAGGGTTTTAAAACTAGTGAAATCATTTTCTAAAAGTAATAAGGCTAGTTCACGCTTAAAGGAGAAATATCGAGTTGGCAAGGTTTAGAAAATTCCTACACGAAATTTCTAACTTTAACATACAGTGCTAAGTTTTATCGTACCATACTAGAGTGAAGATATATTTAAATAGCTTGCTTAAAAAAAAAACTTCTCAAGTTCACAGGACAAAAATGGATTCCTTACGATTCCAATTTACATAATATTTCAGATTTGTCAATATAACCAACTCACATTTCAAATAGAAATCTCACTAGGGCTTCGTCAATCATTAGCCCTAGGTTTCAACAGATTCAATTCTGATCAAGAATAAAACGAATGACCAAGGCTTCGTCAATCATTAGCACTTGGTTTTGGCAAGTTCATATCACATCTTAACTAAAACAAAATGAAGGTAAGGCCTCCAAGAAATTCCAGCAATTAAAGTTCATCATCCTTTAACATTTATAAAACCATTCAAATGGCCAAAGGCTTCATCAATCATTAGCCCTTGACAACCATCAATCACTTCCAACTACAATTCAATCAGGAATTCAAATCACAATTAAGCTAAATGTTCGATCCAAGTCAAAATTCAGTTTCATGAAGAAACAGGACATTCAAGCAGGACAGTCTACTTTGAGGAGTCACGGACAGCGGTACACATGGAGGAAAAATATGAAATTTCTACAGAACAAAGGCCCATGATTCTAGTTTCAAATGCCACTGACGGCACCTTAAACGGATTTTCCTACACCAAGATATAAGCATTTTACTGAGACTGGTCAGTGAAATCCGAAAATCTGAAAATTCATTTTTCACTTGTGAGAAACTCCTTTTTCTCTTTTAACACCATAAGGTTTTTATTCAAACCATCCATTCATTTCTTATAGAACCCTAAAACAACATATTCCAGGCATTTCCAACCATTATGTTTCAAAGAAAAAAATTTCGAAACCAAGCTGAGGTTCCAACTCAACCTTCGGCTATCACAAAAGAAATTCCAGCATTTATGTGCCAACACTTTTGGTTGAATCTTTCCATATATCCAATATTTCATTGCTAAACAACTTAAAATTTACATCTCCTATGTATTACTAAACCATTATATTCCAAGGGAAAAATAAAATAAATTTCCAGAAACCAATTAAAATTTCCAAAGACAACCTGAAAATTCTGGTTCATACCCCTCGGCTATCAATACTTTTCCAGCACTTAGAGTTTTATAAATCCAACTTTTCCTTGGCTAAAGCATGGTTTTAGATTCTCAAATTCATCATGTGAACCTTTGGCTAACTAATTAACATTTCTGGTTCAAAATCGAATTCGAATAACAGGTTCAAACATCCCAAAAATTCCAGAAATCTGTCCAGCTAGCTACGGATGAACATGCATGAAGAAACTTCCTGTTTTCATTTTATTTTCTCGGTTACAACATAGTATTAAACTCTCAACTTCCTCATGCATTTACTTAGCTAGACAATGAACATTTCCAGTTCAGGAGTTGAATTTAAACAATGGTTACCAACCCCACAATTTCCAGGTTTAAACCTCACGGCTTATCTCAAAATTTCCAGCAATAAAAATGGTTCTAAAACCAGATTTTCCTTGGTTAAGTCGAGGTGTTAGGAGCTCAAATTCAATATGCAGATGCTTAACCAGTGATTAACATTTCCAGTTTAGAAATCGAGTTCAAATAACAGCCATCAACATCAAAATTTCTAAAAATTATTCCAGCTTGGCTCGGATGAACATGCATGTGGCAGGTTGCATTTTGATTTTATTTTTCTGGTTTAAACTAATTAATTAACTACATGCAGAGCCTAATTAACTTGTTATTAACTAGCTAATTATGATTATAAGCTCAAACAACAAAATTAAACCAAATCAAGCTGTATTAATCAAATTAAGCTCTCGGCAAATTCAAACTTGCACACATCAGTTTTCTTCTTTTCTTAATTACAAATCCGGCTGCCTAAACTCACATGCATGTTCCTAGATGACTTAACCTTCTTGTTTTTAGTTGGTTAAATATTTAATTGAGCTCAGATTGTCGCAGGGAATCAGAAATAATGCTACATTTCCAAACCAGTTCCTCGGCAAAAACATTTCATCTAAACAGAATTTTCTAGTGTCTTGAATTCATCAATCGATTGCACAAGCAACACATGCAGGCTCTGATATGTCTTTATCTATTAGTAATTAACCTAATCTAGCCCAGCAAGTACCTCAGAAACAACTCAGCTCCCACACGAAAATCTGGAAATTTCTTTCCTTCCTCTCGGCTTCACGCGCAAGTTTGATTCTGGTTTGATGAGTTGCGGCTGGGATGGTGAAGTGCAGCTTGGTTGAGGTTGCAAATGGCCACGGCTGGGAGAAGGGAAGGTACAGGATCGATTGCTTTCACTCGTGGTCCTCTGATTTCTGCCCTCAGCTCGCGATCAGAACGAGGGAAAGAAAATTTCTGCAGCTTGTTTTCTCGCACTCTTGCTCTCGGATGGCTGGTTTCTCATCTCTCTCTCATTTACTCTCGGTCTAAGGCAGAGGAAGAGATGAGGTGTTGTTGTGAATCAGAGATGAAGTAGTGGAGTGTGGTGGTATCGCGGTATTGAGAAGGAAGAGAGAATGGCTTGCGGTTTTGGAGGAGTTGGCGTGTATGAAATGGTTTGCGTATAGAATTGGTGAAAATGTGATTGGCCGATTGGGGCGGTGATTGAAATGCGGTCAGAGGGATTGCTTGGTTTTGCATGGAAATGTTGTGGTTGTAAGGGCATTTTAGTCTTTTCACTTTGCTTCCTAACCTCTACTTAAATTCTCCATTCTAACTTAATTCCAAAAATTATCTCCAAGTGTGATTTGAACGCCTAATTATACACTAGTATACTTGAACCATTTTTATCGAATATTTATTGATCACAATTTAATATTAAGGTTCCTAACATTATTTAGCGATTAAATTAGTTATCAGAATATCCAATTATTTATTCTCAAGAAATAGAGTTAGTCTAACTCGAAATTTATCAATTTAGTAATATAGAATCAAGCGAAATAATAATTTACTACCAGTGTGTCAATTTGCACATAAAATTATTTTTACGCACTTATTGTGAAAACAAAGAAGGATAAGACTATAATTATCGAAATTTTCACGCCTTAAGTATGTTTAGTATATTAGTATCATGTTTATAAAAAATTCATTGGTTTTCATCTTAACGCGGAAATTCCTATTAACATTTAACATTAGCAACTAATTGGAATTAATCATTGGAATTTAAATAATTTGTTTTAAGATAGTAAGTTTATCGACTCAAGTGTCATTAATTTCGCATAAGGGAATTTAAGTATTCTAACATTTTATGCTAAGGCGAAAAATTTAATCTAACTCTAAAGATATTAATTTAGTCTAGCAAAACCAAGAAATTTCATAACTTAGGAAAATTATATTATTTTTCACACAACCCTATTTTTACGTACTTAGTTGCGAACAAGTAAAAGTAATGCTAGAAATTATTAAGGAATAAAAGAAATGCAAATGAAATATGCACTGGCTTATATATATATTTTCAGGGTTCTCACACACACACTGTTACAAACCACATTCGTGTGGTTACAAGCCAAAAGGAAGCATTTAAATCCCAGTACAATTAAGTTTCCAACTATTGAGGAGCTATACAAAATCTCTCAACTAGCTCTACTCAACTCATTCTTCAAAATCAAAAGTCCAAAAGGTAAATCCCTGTAAGGAAAACAAAATTCACGGAGTGAGCTTTCGCCCAATGAAGTACCGTCACGTAAATTTACCAGGATCACATAAACACAAGAATATTCAATCCAAATACGTACGTCCAGCAAGCAAAAACAACAACACCCAAGTATAAGGAATAAAAGGATACGGATGGCTCTCAAGAGCCCTTTTCCTCTTTTGCCATGCTTGATCTCATCTCATTGACTCTCCGTCAATGTATACCAGGTAATCATGACCGTAGACTCCTCTTTACTCCAATTATCCGTCCACCTCACTTTCCCCTTACCGGGTCCGAATACCAAACAGTACAGAGTTGGTATTACTCGAGTATACCGGAATCAAGGGTTTCATACCCGAAGATTCCCAAATACAGTCCCATGGCTTGTCAAATGTCCCCGACCAAGTTCTTACTGGCTCGAGTCCATTGACTTCCAATGAGTAGAGCTCAGAGTGAACAGTAAAGATTGGTATCCAATCGACACCAAATCAAGTACAGTCAAGAGTATTCAAGTGATACAAGTACAGTCAAGTAAGCCTAATATAATAACCAGTCAAGAAGGCCAGAGAGTACGAGAGTGGTAAAGTACACCCTCGCCTCACCTAGCTCAAACAATCATTTCAACTAGTCCAAATCACAGAATTCAAGTACAAGAAAGCCACGGAATAACAAACATGTGAGTAGTACACTCACCAAGTTCAACAAAGAAATTTCACAAGTTTTCGCCCGACGTGAGCCTCGGATCACCGGCACGCCCTATAACAATCAAGAAAGTACAATGAAAACTCAAACACAAGTCGAATACCTTTTTCTAGGAACTATTAAGGCAAGACCCAAATATAGCTTGGAAATGAAAAATACATAACATTTAGGGTTAAAAGTAGAAATAAACCCTAAGATTATTCATTTCTATCAAATCTCAACCCAACTCATAAGAATCCAATACCCTAGACACTTGGACAACATTTTCCCTAAAATTTCAGCTTTTCCAACCTACAAGACAACCATTAAAAGCTATCCAACACAACCACGAGCACCCAAACAATTCATAAGCCATTCAATATACTTCATTGTGGGTCATAATACCCCTCAATTATAGCCAATTAGAAGCTCAACTATCAACCATAGAAAACCCCCAATTAGTAACCCTAAATCTGAAATTTTCCGCACAAGCGGAAATTTTCCGCAATTAACCACAATTAACGCACAAGAGAGCTATATAATGTCATTTAGAACCATCAATTCCAGCTCAATCATCTCAATCATAGGAAAACAGAAAATTCCCACAAAAATCAGAAAATTAGCTAGCTTCACTCCAATCCACCAAATCTTCCGAAAAATCACGTATATAGCTACTATAAGGCACCAATTGGCCAAAATTAAAACCAAAAGATGAGTTCCAAGCAAGATACCTTAGTTCTTCAAGAAAGGTTGTAGCTTAGGAGATTTCCTTCCAAAACAACACCACCAAGTTCTTCAAAGACCCTTAGCAAGATGATTTTATGGACTAATTCAAGAAATAATCGGCTAGTTTTCAAGATTGAGCAAGGATTTGAAGATGAAAGGTTGAAGATTTCTTTCCTTTGTTGGCTAGAGAGGTTCGGCCATGAGGAGATGAAGAATGAAGACAACTTGGTCAAAATTAGACTTTAAGGAAAGTAAAGAAAGTTAAGTCAAAAGTTAGGTAAGCTTAGTCCAACAACAATTGGACACTTGGCACTTTGTTTTTGCTAGAGTTATCCTCTTGTCCCTCCATGATTAATCCATCTAGGTAACCTCCAACTATCTCGTAATCCCTAGTAATAAAATCCCTTTACGCAAAATTTAACCTAATTGGCCGAATTTCTCTCACTTAATGCACTAGCGGGTCCCACGTCCAAAATACGTTCCTAATTTCTCACGAACTACCTTATACTAGAAAAATGATTTAAAAACTATATTTACTGATAAAATGTTGATAAAAGTAATAGAATAAAGAAAATAAAAGAAATCGGGTGCACAGGAATAAAATAATATTTTTTTTAATTTTAATTTTAATTTTTTTTTCTCTGGGTTCTCACACCCTCTCCCCCTTAAAGAATTTCGCCCTCGAAATTTCTCACCTGGGTTACTAAACAGTTCAGGATATTTCTTTTGCATCTCTTCCTCCACCTCCCAAATTGCCTCTTCTATTCCATGATTCCTCCACATAACCTTCACTAATGGAATTTGTTTATTTCTCAGTTCCTTAATCCTTCGATCTAGTACTTGTACAGGTCTCTCTTCGTAGGTGAGTGCCTTATCTAACTCAATCTCCTCTGGTCGCACAATGTGGGTTGGATCAGGATAGTACTTTTTCAGTATCGAGACATGGAAAACATCATGAATTCGAGATAAACTTGGCGGCAACTCGAGTCGGTACGCTGCTTTCCCCACTCGCTGAAGAATTGTATAAGGCCCCACGAACCGTGGTTGAAGTTTCTTTCCTCTACCCACAGTGACGCTTCGTAATGGCGTGATCTTAAGGAAAACACGGTCTCCAACTTCGAACTCCAAATCTTTCCTTCGGTTATCTGCGTAGCTCTTTTGTCGGCTTTGAGCTGTTTGGAGTCTTTGACGGATCAATTTAACCTTCTCTTGTGCATCCTCCATCCAAGGAATGGTTGTTGGATCTAGAGCTTTCTTTTCCCCTACTTCATCCCAATAAATGGGCGAACGACACTTCCGTCCGTAGAGAGCTTCATATGGTGCCATTTGAATGGACGAATGGAAACTGTTATTGTAGGCAAACTCTACCAAAGTCATATGTTGATCCCAATTACCCCCAAAATCCAGAATACAAGTCCGTAACATATCCTCGAGGGTTTGAATGGTTCGCTCTGACTGTCCATCCGTTTGGGGGTGATAAGTGGTACTAAGGTTGATTTTTGTCCCCAAGTTCTCCTGAAATTTTTTCCAAAACCTCGATACAAAACGAGGATCTCGGTCTGAAACTATACTCACTGGAACCCCATGCAACCTCACAATTTCATTCAGGTACAACCGAGCCAGCTTATCCATGGAATCCTTCACATTCACAGGTAAGAAATGGGTCGATTTGGTCAATCGATCAACGATCACCCAAACGGCATCATGTCCTTTTTGAGTTCTTGGCAGTCCCAAAACAAAGTCCATCGTGATATTTTCCCATTTCCATTCGGGTATCTCAAGAGGTTGTAACAGTCCAGAGGGTTTTTGGTGTTCAGCCTTGACTTGCTGGCAAATCAGATAGGTTTGGATATATTGAGCAATCTCCCTCTTCATCTTATCCCACCAGTACAACCGTCGCAAGTCTTGGTACATCTTATTACTACCAGGATGGATCGTGTATTTCGATCGATGGGCTTCCTCTAAAATTTCTCTTTTCAGGTTTTCATCATTGGCTACCACTACTCGATTCCTATACCTTAAAATCCCTTCAGGACCCAAATTGAAATCAGGTAGTGCTTCCTTTTCCACCTTTTCCTTCCATTTTTGTACCATCAGATCCTTCTCTTGGGCTTCTTTAATTCGATCGAGAATAGTAGATGTCACCCGAATATTCCCAAAAGTTATTTGTTTGCATCCCAGTCTAGGGTTCCACTCGCTTGCTGCTCCTAACATCTCCCACTCCTTGACCATCAGCCCTGCTACTTGAGCCTTCCGACTTAGGGCGTCTGCCACTACGTTGGCTTTACCGGGATGGTAGTTGATCATGCAGTCATAATCTTCTAAGAGTTCCATCCACCGGCGTTGCCTCATATTCAACTCTTTTTGGGAGAAGAGGTACTTAAGACTCTTATGGTCTGAATAAACCTCAAAGGTAACCCCGTAGAGATAGTGTCTCCACTTTTTCAGAGCAAAGACCACAGCAGCTAACTCTAAGTCGTGGGTAGGGTAGTTTTGTTCATGGGTTTTTAGTTTCCTAGAGGCAAAAGCAATCACGTTCTTATTTTGCATCAACACACACCCTAAGCCTTCCCTCGAAGCATCGGTATAAACAGTAAAACTGTCCTTCCCATTAGGCAAGGCCAAAACAGGAGCCCTGGTTAACCTTCGTTTCAACTCCTGAAAACTGGTTTCACACCTAGTATCCCACACAAAACGGCCATTTTTCTTCGTTAGATCGGTTAAAGGGTCGGCCAGTTTGGAAAAGTCTTTGATAAAGCGTCTATAGTACCCAGCCAACCCTAAGAAACTGTGAATCTCAGTGGGGTTTTTTGGCCTCTTCCATTCAGCCACTGCCTCTACTTTCGCGGGATCTACCGTAATACCTTCTTTTGAAATCACATGTCCCAAGAAAGAGATTTCCTCCAGCCAAAATTCACACTTACTAAATTTGGCGTATAGCCGATGATCTCTCAGGGTTTGTAACACTAGCTTCAAATGCTGTTCATCTTCCTCACGGGTTTTAGAATAGACCAAAATGTCGTCAATAAACACGACAACAAATCGGTCCAGGTAGGGTTTGAAAACCCGATGCATCAAATCCATAAAGGCAGCAGGGGCATTGGTCAACCCAAAGGGCATGACCGCAAACTCAAAATGCCCATATCTAGAATTGAAAGCAGTCTTGGGTACATCTTCTTTCTTAATAAGCAACTGATAGTAACCCTGTCGGAGATCTAACTTTGAAAAGACCACCGCGCCTTGCAACTGGTCAAACAGTTCATCGATATGGGGAAGTGGGTATTTGTTCTTAATGGTCATATTGTTTAATCCCCGATAATCGATACACAATCTTAAAGTTCCATCCTTCTTCTTAACAAATAGTACCGGAGCCCCCCACGGAGATCCATTCTCATGAATAAACCCACGCTCCAATAGGTCCTGCAATTGCAATTTCAATTCCTTGAGTTCAGCAGGTGCCATTCGATAAGGGGTCTTAGAGATAGGTGACGTCCTCGGCAATAAGTCGATCTTAAACTCTATTTCTCTCTCCGGAGGTAAAGTGACTAATTCATCAGGAAACACATCCGGATATTCACTTACTACAGGCACATCTTCAACCCTCAACTTATCAGTGGGAGTGTTTATAAGAAAAGGTAGGAACCCTTGGGCCCCTCTATACAGAAGTTTCCTAACCCGAATACCCGAAATCAATGCAGATGAGGATAAACTACCCCTTATATCGAGCCTTAGGGTTGCCTCCCCCGGGATACGAAATTTCACTACTTTTCTCTTACAATCAAGTTGTGCATCGTACTTAACTAGCCAGTCCATACCCAGTATAACGTCGTACCCCTTAATGGCCAAACTTATAAAATTCCCCAAAAGCTTTCTCTCTCCTACCCAAATTTCACAATTTGTATACATCAAACCAGTAATCAAACGTTGGTCTCCCGTAGGAGTACTAACTTCTAAGTCATAAGGCAAGCTAACAGGGGTTATATCAATACCACACATAAAATCGGGGTTAACAAAGGAATGGGTAGCACCAGGGTCGATCAAAATCCTAGCTAAACGATGAAAAACAGGGATCGTACCTTCTACAACCCCAGAGGAATCAGGGACTTGTTGTTGCTCAAGGGAGTAAACCCGAGCTGGCACCTTTGGCTTTGTCCCTTCTACCTTGGACTGTCCCGAGTTGGCCTTCGACGACTGGGTGGTTACTCTAGCCTCCCGAGGTAACACCGGACAGTTAGCTATTTGATGCTCCGCACTCCCGCAGCGCAAGTATTTTCTTTCTTTCCTCCAACAGTTGTCCTCAGTGTGGTTTGGTTTCCCACAAAATCCACAGGGTCCGCGTGCAACTGAGGCCGAACTTCCTTGTGAGACGCTTCTCTGTGGGCCCCGTCCATTGTGACCACCCCTCGGCGGATTCCCTCACGTCTTCCCCGGTTGCCTTCCTCCCCCGGCTCCTCTTCCAAACTTGGGAGGGGTCCCTTTATCCCCTTGAGTCGAACTACTCGCAGAGAACCCCCGTTTTTTCACCTGAAAGTTCCTTACTTGAAGCCTGGCATTTTCAACTCGCAAAGCTTTCTCCACGGCGTCACTAAAGGTATTGATCTGGGCTACCGCCAGATCCTTTTGAATTTCCACATTGAGCCCTTGAATAAAACGCCGAACTCTCCTTTGCTCCGTTAGAATGAGTTCAGGGGCGAACTTAGATAAACGAGTAAACTGGCTCTCGTACTCAGCTACAGACTGCGTTCCCTGACGGAGTCTAATGAACTCGTCCTCTTTTTTTTCCTGAATTAGAGGGGGAAAGTATTTCGCGTTGAAGTCCCTCATAAAGTTTACCCATGTTATTGGTGTTTGTTCCCGGTCCCACTTCAGTCGTATCACGTTCCACCAAGAACGCGTGGCCCCTTCCAATTGGAAGACAGCGAATGTAACCTGTCTCTCTTCTGAATAGTGTAGGGTGGCAAAAATATCTATCATTTTCTCTAACCATTTTTCGGCCACGTCCGGATCTGGCCCCCCCAGAAATTTTGGCGGAGAGAACTTCTGAAATCTCTCTAGGACTCGATCTTCACTCTCTACTACATGGCCAGGGTTCCCAGGTTGCTGGATAGGAGGTTGGCCCTGCTGTTGTACTACGTGGGCTAACAGGTCGGTCATTTGCTGCATAGCAGCAGCTATTTGGGCACTAGGGTCAACCCTAGGTTCAGGATTTGGTTCAGTCGTGGTATCCCTAGTACCCCCGTCAGTTGTGGGTTGCCTAACCCCGCGCCCGCGGCCTCATCCACTACGAGTGCCTTCCATTGCTCTAATGTCACTCTAAAGTCGAGGCACAAAATAATATTAAAAGTGCATATAAATATAGTCATATAAGCATGAACGAAGAACCAAAAATAAACACCACATAAGGCATGTATACACATAGAACAGTTATACACAGAACTCATAACTTTGTCAAACAGTCATACATGAGCAGTCAAGCAAATATATACAAAAGTACTCCCGTGAAGCCAAAAGAGGGTCTGTCAAAATACACTGTACAACCTAGGTCCCAAAAGGTACAAAACAGCTAACCAAAAGCTTTTCCTAGGTATCCCTCACACGGGATCAAAACAAGGCTCAAAAACCCTAATCTAGTCCTCGACGGAGCCAACCGACTCCCCCCCAGAGCTAGAGCTAGGGGCTCCTCCCTGACCTGGAGCTCCGTCACCTGGAACTCCCCCTGGCGCATTGGCGCCAATCACTCCCTGGATGAGTGCCCCACACTCATCGATAATAGCGCCGGACCGGTCTCTCACCTCCTGGACTACCCTAGTGAGGCGGTCGTTAACTACCTGCAACTGCTCCCTCAGCGTGTTCGTCCTCTCCTGCTCCATGGCCACGTCCCCCTGGAGCTCTCCAATCCTATCGGCCTGCATCCGCATGATGCCCCTAAGTCTAAGGGTCGCAGTGCACTCCCTGGCGGCGGCACATCTAAGCCTCCGTCGTTCAGCAAGTACCGCCACAACCACGTGGTCCGCGTAAGAGTAAAACTGACAACGCCTACAGCGGCGGGTCCGGCTAGCGGTATACCACAGCCGGATCGGACCTCCCGGTCTCTCCTAGTAGTCGATAACCCGTGGGCGCCTCTGAGGTGGCTCGTCTCCGCCCGCTCCACTAGTGCCAGCCATAACCTACAAAGATAGCAAAGGTTTATCGCTTAGACAATATATTCACATTTAATGGCGTCTAAACACAATCCCAAAAGTTCTAAGGACCAGGTTTCAGGTTCGCCCAGGGTAATTCTAACCTAGGCTCTGATACCACCTATGACAGCCCCACCTTCCCCTAAGGCGTACCAAAGGGGTTAGCGGACTGCCTGCCCAACTCTCGCCAGGACTACTAAAACGGTAAAACAGTTACTCAAGTCGTTCGGGAATCTACTAGCGCGCTCAACCAAGCCAACAATCAAGAAACGGATAAACAAAAGTTAAAACGTAAAGTGAATAGTGACTACCACGTCACAATCCGCCAGGACCCAATCGAATACAAGTAACTTTTTACAACCCCTGAAAGGAATATATACAAGCCAAATATAATACATTGAACATGAGTACACACACACTGTTACAAACCACATTCGTGTGGTTACAAGCCAAAAGGAAGCATTTAAATCCCAGTACAATTAAGTTTCCAACTATTGAGGAGCTATACAAAATCTCTCAACTAGCTCTACTCAACTCATTCTTCAAAATCAAAAGTCCAAAAGGTAAATCCCTGCAAGGAAAACAAAATTCACGGAGTGAGCTTTCGCCCAATGAGGTACCGTCACGTAAATTTACCAGGATCACATAAACACAAGAATATTCAATCCAAATACGTACGTCCAGCAAGCAAAAACAACAACACCCAAGTATAAGGAATAAAAGGATACGGATGGCTCTCAAGAGCCCTTTTCCTCTTTTGCCATGCTTGATCTCATCTCATTGACTCTCCGTCAATGTATACCAGGTAATCATGACCGTAGACTCCTCTTTACTCCAATTATCCGTCCACCTCACTTTCTCCTTACCGGGCCCGAACACCAAACAGTACAGAGTTGGTATTACTCAAGTATACCGGAATCAAGGGTTTCATGCCCGAAGATTCCCAAATACAGTCCCATGGCTTGTCAAATGTCCCCGACCAAGTCCTTACTGGCTCGAGTCCATTGACTTCCAATGAGGTAGAGCTCAGAGTGAACAGTAAAGATTGGTATCCAATCGACACCAAATCAAGTACAGTCAAGAGTATTCAAGTGATACAAGTACAGTCAAGTAAGCCTAATATAATAACCAGTCAAGAAGGCCAGAGAGTACGAGAGTGGTAAAGTACACCCTCGCTTCACCAAGCTCAAACAATCATCTCAACTAGTCCAAATCACAGAATTCAAGTACAAGAAAGCCACGGAATAACAAACATGTGAGTAGTACACTCACCAAGTTCAACAAAGAAATTTCACAAGTTTTCGCCCGACGTGAGCCTCGGATCACCGGCACGCCCTATAACAATCAAGAAAGTACAATGAAAACTCAAACACAAGTCGACTACCTTTTTCTAGGAACTATTAAGGCAAGACCCAAATATAGCTTGGAAATGAAAAATACATAACATTTAGGGTTAAAAGTAGAAATAAACCCTAAGATTATTCATTTCTATCAAATCTCAACCCAACTCATAAGAATCCAATACCCTAGACACTTGGACAGCATTTTCCCTAAAATTTCAGCTTTTCCAACCAACAAGACAACCGTTAAAAGCTATCCAACACAACCACGAGCACCCAAACAATTCATAAGCCATTCAATATACTTCATTGGGGTCATAATACCCCTCAATTATAGCCAATTAGAAGCTCAACTATCAACCATAGAAAACCCCCAATTAGTAACCCTAAATCTGAAATTTTCCGCACAAGCGAAAATTTTCCGCAATTAACCACAATTAACGCACAAGAGAGCTATATAATGCCATTTAGAACCATCAATTCCAGCTCAATCATCTCAATCATAGGAAAACAGAAAATTCCCACAAAAATCAGAAAATTAGCTAGCTTCACTCCAATCCACCAAATCTTCCGAAAAATCACGTATATAGCTACTATAAGGCACCAATTGGCCAAAATTAAAACCAAAAGATGAGTTCCAAGCAAGATACCTTAGTTCTTCAAGAAAGGTTGTAGCTTAGGAGATTTCCTTCCAAAACAACACCACCAAGTTCTTCAAAGACCCTTAGCAAGATGATTTTATGGACTAATTCAAGAAATAATCGGCTAGTTTTCAAGATTGAGCAAGGATTTGAAGATGAAAGGTTGAAGATTTCTTTCCTTTGTTGGTTAGAGAGGTTCGGCCATTAGGAGATGAAGAATGAAGACAACTTGGTCAAAATTAGACTTTAAGGAAAGTAAAGAAAGTTAAGTCAAAAGTTAGGTAAGCTTAGTCCAACAACAATTGGACACTTGGTACTTTGTTTTTGCTAGAGTTATCCTCTTGTCCCTCCATGATTAATCCATCTAGGTAACCTCCAACTATCTCCTAATCCCTAGTAATAAAATCCCTTTACGCAAAATTTAACCTAATTGGCCGAATTTCTCTCACTTAATGCACTAGCGGGTCCCACGTCCAAAATACGTTTCTAATTTCTCACGAACTATCTTATACTAGAAAAATAATTTAAAAACTATATTTACTGATAAAATGTTGATAAAAGTAATAGAATAAAGAAAATAAAAGAAATCGGGTGCACAGGAATAAAATAATATTTTTTTTTAATTTTAATTTTAATTTTTTTTTCTCTGGGTTCTCACAACTTTAAAGACACTGAATCAGATCGATACTTGGTAGAGGTTTTGATTCAATTCTGGGATCCTAGCTATTCGACATTTAGGATAGGAAAAAAGGAGATGAGTATGACAATTGAAAAGGCAACCTGTGTGAGGACTCGTAAAATTCTTATTTCAAAACCCTATTTTTGGCTCATTTAATTATTTATTTGGATATTTGCCCCGAATAATATTTTCTAACCTTATTAGACCTAAATACATGGAATTATAGCTTCATTATATTTTTAAAGTGACTTGTTTCAAAAATTAATTTTTGGAAGCTCGTTTAGTGAAAATAATGAAAACGTGTTTGGAAATTTTAATCGATTGAGAGTACAATAAGTTTGGAAAATTGGAGACTTACACAATGGTTCTAAAATAGGTAATTTTATGTTTAAGTACTCAAGTGATAGTTATTTGTACTATCGTTATAAGAAATTCTTGGAGGTTTCGCTTTATTGCGCTTAATTTGGAAATACGCGTTTTCACACGCGCGATTTAATTGAGAGACTTTAGACCCTCATTTTGGGACAATTAAGAGTGAATAATATTTATATGAATATAAGTGTATTGGAGGTCTAATGCACTAGTGAAATAAACTCGAGAGCAATCGAGCACAAAACGCGCGCGCAAGGAGGGTTGACTTTTGGGCAACTTTGGACCACACACTAAAGCTTCCTTTGGAAGCTTCATTTCAGATTAGAATTCCCTCTCTCCTAGCTCCATTTCCAGCATGCAACTCCAAGGAAAAGAACCAAGCTTGCTCCTTCAATTTTCTTCTCCATTTCCCTCACCAAACTTGCACCATTTTGCACCAAAATTTAACTACACTTAGCTTATTACTTGAAGATCATCTTAAGCTACAAAAAGGGGGAGCTTTTCACGGTTTTCTTGGCCAAGGAGAGGATCGAAAATTCTGTTCTTGCACACCAAGTGAAGTAGGTAACGATCTAACCTTCAAAACTTGGTTTATGGAAGTTCTAGTGCCTTTATATACTCATGCATGTTCATGGGTAGCTTGTTTATGGTGAAAAAAAATGGTTGTGTGGGCTCTATGAACTCCCACCTTGGATATATGGACTGATTTGTGATGTTTTGATGGTAATAATGTTTATTTAGTGCTTAAACTAGTGGATTAATGTTGGGTTGTTGATAGAAACTCAAGGATGGTGCAATGACCAAAAGTGACCATTTTGCCCCTGATTTGTTCGAGCACTTTGGTGCGAAATTTTGAGGTTCTAATGGCTTGTTTATGTTGTTTACATGTTATATTGAGTGTGTAAAAAGTTTCATTGAAAAATAACTTGATTTGGTCACCCAAATGTTGGAATTTCGGAAGCTTAGAAATCTGGAATTGGTTCCCGTCACTGCCCAGGCAGTCATCTTGTTTTGGCTATAACTCATCGCTTCGATGTCGGAATCGAGTGCCGTTTGCAGCACTGGAAACTAGACATTCCTAGATTTCCCTTGGTATAAAATGCAGGTCCTGGTTCTACTTGAGCAAGCCAAACCATTCGTTTGAAATTCGCTGTCCTGTTTCGTTGCTTCCTAGAAGGCAGCACATGAGCTGTAATTTGATGCTCACGAAAAAGCTAGTTATGGACAGATTTTGAAAATGGTTTCTTCTGAGAAAATATATCCTTATGAGTCTATGTTCCAACGCCACCAACTATGCTCAATTCGGATTTGAATTGAGTGATTTATGATCAAAATTCAAATCTGGTCTTGTGAAGGAATACCATGCATTTGGATAGATTTGAAACTAACAATGATTTGGGACTTGTTATCTGAAGTTTCTTAGTGTAAATCACCTATCAAATGTACCTTGGACATATTTTAGATATTACCTACTGGAATGGACCATGTTTGAGATGTTTCTTGACCATATGTTTGGAAACGGCAAAACGGAACTTCAAAGGCAGCTTAGCCTTAGAATTTCTTGTGATTTCAATGGTCTCGTTAACTGATTTCCGTAACTATTTTTCTATGAAATTTGGCAAAGGAGTGGCCCTTATATGGTAGTATATTCATACCAAATTTGGTGCCGTTCCGAGTCCGTTTCGATACCTAACTAAAGTCCCAAAATTTGGAACTTAAATCTGGAAAATTGGCTTAACAGTTTCGGTTTTTCACCAACTTTGAGCTATCGTATCTCGGTGCTCAAAACTCCGATTCTTGATCCGCTTGTTCTGTTCTAAACCTTACTTATAACTCTAATTGAGTTACAAATTTCAGAGGTTGGTTGGCAATGTGTGAATTTTACCGAATTTCCAAAGTTAGCAAAAAACTAATCCCGACACAATCCTAAGTACCCTGAAACAGTGACTTTGAGCCCATTTTTGAATACTTTCTATTTAGAATCATGAAAAAGTGTCTTCTAAGAACTTTTAGTACTTTCAAATAAGATTCCAACGGTACCAAGTTTTCCAATTTTGGACTTGTAAAGAGTGAGATACGATTTTTCAAAAATTTGTATCAAAACTGAAATTTCCAAAACTTAAGGGAAATGGAGTTTTTCGAATTCTCCTTTTTCCCTTGATATCACTTGGACATTTTATACTTGATTTCAAAGACGGAAACTCGATTGCTCTTGTGTTTTGAAACCCTGTCTTTGAACCTCGATTTACGAGTGATTGGGGTTCGTTTTCACGAGATTTTCTTGGAATGTGCACTAGTGCGATCTTTTCATTTATTAGGGTTTATGAGTGATAGATCCTTATTAATTGCCCAGACTCGCACGAGGACCTTCAAGAGGATCCTACAGTGAACGCCTAAAAGTTCCGAGTGACATTTCTTTCTTGTACTTGTATCGGTGAGTATCAAGTGCATGTTTACTTGAACTCCTGTGAACTCGTTACATGCTTACCTGTTATCAATGCTTTGGGATTTGAAAATGGAGTCGAGTGTGTACTTTATCGCACTCGTTCTCATTCGAAAACAACAACTCATGCTTCGAATGCTCGATTACTTCAAATGCTTGACCATAACAACTGCTGGAATGTATCACATGCTTGAATTACATGAAATACTATGCTATGGCGGCATACGTCGTTGGAATGAATCTCCTCGACACACACATGTACATGGGGGACGCCCAAACTCATAGGCCGACCTTGGAACTCGAGCCGGCATGGGCTTGGTCGGGAACCTTGGTGAGCCATGAGAATCACATGATAAGCTTGATCTATTTGAGAGGTCTTGCTTGGCATACTCGTGGAGTATAGCCTTATAAATGTCGTGCGGGCCCGGAGCGGTGTATGGTGGACGGATGAGAAGTAAGTAGTGATCTACGGATTGAAAGTATCAACTCGATTGATGGAGAATCATCGCGGGGAGATATACGAATGAACTAGCGAAGCTTGTGGAACTTAGCTCCTGAGAGCTACCATATCCTTGAATTGTTTCTGTTTACATTCCGTTGGAATTATCAATTGCTTGTATTTTATCAATTGATCTGTTATTTGGGTTGTTGCTTGGACTATGTGCGTGCATGTGTGTTCTTGGCCTCACGAGCATTTTGCTCACCCTGTAGATTTGTTTTCCTTAACAGGATTGGATACGGAGTAAACTTGGAGAAATCCCCTTTTGATGTATCTTGTATTAGGGTTTCAAGTATTTTGGCTTGACCCCTTTTGGTTGTACTTTTGGAATTTTAATGTATTATTTGGATATGTGATGTATATTTTGGGATTTAAGATGTACTATGGACACCCGATGTGTGGGTTGGATAATGGATGAATATTGTTAAGGTTGAACGCTTCCGCACTAATTGTGTGACAGCCCCACCTTCCCCTAAGGCGAATCAAAGGGATTAGCAGACTGCCTGCCCAACTATCGCCAGAACTAACGGGACAATTCAATACGGTCTAAACGTTCCGGAACATACAAGTGCGCTTAGACAAGTCAAAATTACAAAATAAAAAAAATAAAAACGGAGTCGGCCATGAATAGTAACCGACACGTCAAAACCCAACCAAGCATCAATCAAACATATACATCTTGAAATTTAGCATTTACATACCAAAAGGGCATACCCAAGTTGTCCAACAAGTTTATACAAGTACGGTTTGCAAATTACAACTCAACATTTTTGGTTGGATCAAAATGCGTTTAGAGTTTGCTCAAAAGGAGCTATTCAAAATTTCATTCACATAAGCTCAACTCGGCAACCAACATTCATGGACTTTCCAAAAGTATTCAAATTCCTGTAAGAAAAACAAAAAGATTAGAGTGAGCTTACGCCCAGTGAGATACTATCACTCAAGCAACCAAGTTCATATAAGCATAAGACTTTTCACCCCAATTCATTCAATAAAGAAGTAAACCAAGATCACACATTAATAAAATTGGTAAAAGGATACGGACGACTCTCAAGAGCCCCTTTTCTCGCTTGTATACTTGATCGGACTTCATTGACCCTCCGTCAATGTTTACAAGTAACCAACCGTAGGCTCCACTTTACTTCCATTCCTTCCACCCAACGTCCCCCTACCGGATCCGAACTCCAAACAGTATAAATTTGGTAATACTCGAGTATACCGGAATCGAGAGTCTCATACTACAAGATTCCATATAACAGTCCCCATGGCTCGTCAATTTTCACGACCAAGCCCTCGCCGGCTCGATTCAATCGACTACCAATGGGGTTGAGCTCAGTAGTAACAGTAATGGTCGTTGGATACTCGTCCAAGCGACACCAAATCCAGTGTATTCATATACCATCAAGTAATACAGTAAACAGTCGTATAGAGGACATAAAGAGTGAGAGTGATCAAGTACACTCTCGCTTTAATCCATTTTCATGGTGCAAGTAACATTCAAAGCATCAATTGCAAGTATAGCAAAGCCACATAGTAACAAACAAGTGAGTAGTACACTCACCAAGCACGCAAGTGAAATTTCATAAACGTCCGCCCAAAGAGCATCTCGAATCACCGTCACGCCCTAAAATATTCAAACAAGTACAATAAGACTCGATTACAAGTCATAAACCAATTCCACATACTACCAAAAATAAAGCTCCATTAGGACGTATAAGCACTAAAGTAAGTTAGGGAAAATCCGGAAATGCAAGTTAAGCTCTAAGACCTAAAAACAGTTTTGACGCCATTAAGCGTAATGGGCACAACTGGCACTACGAGTATCGGATGGATGTATACTATGCACCGTTTCAAAGCTAACAGAAAGGGCTACAATGTTGAAGAAGGCCACTCAGTCCAGTTCGTAGTGTAACTAAGTCAAAATCGCAATGTACCAAACCAGAATCGTATAAACAGGTTAACAAAGCGTATTCTGGTTAACCAACCATAAGTCAGGCTTCCAAAGTCCAATTCAAGTGATTCCAAATCCATCCGAAAGCTAAGATACAGGCTATATTTCTTAAGAAGACATCAACAACCAAATCAATCGTATTCCCAATCAAACTAACCAATTACCAAAGCTGATTACCAAGTTCGGACAGAAACAGGGCAGCAGGGGTATTTTAGTCTTTTCACATGCTACGTTGCTCCGATTGGCCTGAAATTTTGCAGGAAACTATAAAATATCATTCCCTACAACCTTAATGTTTTAACCCAAGGCTAATTCGGCCTCTAACTATGAGGAACAGTACCAGGCAGAATATGGTTACATGAAACCCTAACTTCTGAAATTTTCCGTCAAATGCGGAAATTTTCCGCAACAACCACAATTTATGCATTCTAGCTCCATTCTAGATTATTTCCAACCATCATACATGGCCACACAATGGTAATCATATTAAAACAGAAAAATCATGAATAAATAGAAAAATGTCATCAATCTCACTAAAATCATGAAATAACCCACAAAAACACCTCTTAGGCTACCACAAGCCATTAATTATACATCATCAAGAACAAAAGAGGAGTTCCTTAGATGCTCACCTTAAAATGCAAGAAAGGAAGCAACTAACCACCTTAGCCTTCCAAACAACTTCACAACTAACCTTAATATCACCAAACTAAGAGGTTTTATGGAGTAGTTTAAAGATTAAACGGTTGAAGTGAAAGATTGGGCAAGATTGGAGACTAGAAAATTGAGAGCTTTTCCTTTCTTTTCCCTTGAAGAGAATCGGCCAAGGAGCTTGAAAATGAAGGGTAATTTTAGTCAATTTTGATTTATTTGGTAAAGTCATGAATAGTGGTCAACAAGTAAGAATTAATCTACAAGTGACACTTGTCACTTTCATTAAATGCTAAGCTATCCTTTTGTTTCCTCAACACTCATCCAAATGATATCCTCTAATTATCTCTTAGCACCTAGTAAAATAAACCCGGTATCCAAAACTTCACCTAACTGGCCGAATTTTTCCGAACTTTACGCACTAGCGGGTCCTACGTCCGATATACGTCCTTAATTTCTCAAAAACTAACCGATACTAGAAAAATCATCTAAAAATTATATTTACTTATAAAAATTATCTAGAAAATTTTCTACTAAAGAAAATGCAGAAAGTCACCTGTCAAGGTGAAGCCCCCATGATTGAGGAGGAGATTGTTTGCACATTTTTTAAGGCCCATGGGCCCTCGTATTTTGAAAAGATTTTTTGTTTGATTGAGAGTTCATTAGCAGAGATTTTTTTGAAGAACATGATGAATTTGTAAAAACAAGAAAAATTGTCAATGCATCAGTGCTGAAATTAGAGTTAAAGTCCCTACAAAATCAAAACAAAAATGGGAAGAAGGTCCAATTTAAGAAAAAAAGAAGGAGAACCTGCTTTTGTTTGGGATCGGGGCCTCCCACTTAGACCAAGATTCCAAAACTATCTTGCATACTCATTCTCTTACCTATACCACTCAAACCTCTAACCTATTTACCACGCTGCTATCAACTCTCCTTACCCTTGACTAAGCTACGCAAATATCCCATCACCATTTCTAACTTGTCAACTCACCTTTTAAAGTTGTTCTCACCTTATTTATAATCTAAGACCAATTTCACCAAACAACCCAATGCAAAACTCTTCCCAAGCTAGTGGAGTCAAAATTGAAACCAATTTGAGTCTTAACCATTTTGGGTCAATCTATTGACCAACTATATGAGCAGGTTAAGGCAGTCGGTAAAATCGGTATTGTATCTTCTAAGATTTATCCTAAGGGTTTTCCTACAGGTTATGACCCCCAAACTATTTGTACTTATCATTCTAAAAATCTAGATTACTCAAGTATCAATTGCTGGGCTTTAAAGCCAAAAATTCAAAACATGATTGACGACAGATATGTAATCTTAAGAAGAGGAGGTGAACAAGTGCCAAACATTAGCAAAAATCTTCTTTTTGAACATAAGGGCACTATTATAACCATTACCATCGATAAGAAGTTTAAATATACTGGGCAATATGTTATAGATGAAACTGAAGTAGTAGCGATAACTGAGAAGCTATTCATACTGAAAGAGGGACCTTTTGAGGCTGGTAATACTAGAGACCCTTTCATATTAGACTTGCTACCTTTTGAGTAGGAATTGTTAGAACTTGTTGAGCTCAAATTTTTAGAGTAATAACTCATCAACAATCTGCAAGAAGTGCTATAGAACTGTTGTGAACCCATCCTATTGAGAGGAGACAAGGAGATGTCAAAAAGGGAGGTGGCTACTGTTACTAGATCTGGGAGAATTGCAGGCTATTTTGAAATCTATACTCAATCAAGAATCAAGAAGATTGACTTGCCGTCTAAACTGCCTGTGATTGAAAAAAAGCACCGAATTTCTTGAAAATGATAAAGAGAACAAGTACAAGATAGTAGAGCAGTTGGATAAAATGCCTATCCAAGTTTCTATTTTAGATATTCTTTTAACTTCTGAACAACATAGAGAAGCATTGCTTAAGATTTTGAGTGATACTCAAATGCATAAGGATATCCTTGTTGAGAAAATTTTCCATATTGTTGAAAATGTTCTTGCTTCCAATCACATCACTTTTTTGAGATGATTTTACTCCAAAAGGGATCGGACGCAATAGGACGTTATACATATTAGTGCATTATAATGAAAAATTGTTACCAAGGGTATTAATAGATAATGGATTGACACTAAACATCTATCCATAGAACACTTTCACAAAGCTTGGATTTCTTAAGACCAGACTTTGTCCATGAATAATTGTAGTAAGAGGGTTCGATGGTACAAGGAGGGAACCCATGGGCGAAGTTGTTCTAGTACCAAAAATAGGACCTACTCAATTTCAAATCACTTGCTAGATTATGGATTTTTCCAAAGTTTATAATATCTCACTTCTAGCTTCTCTTCATTAGATGTTGATGTTTGTTATGAATGACCAATTGATCATTGTGCTACTGAATATGATTGTACCATGATTGTTAATTATGGTTCCAAACGGAAAAACAACATAAAATCCTAATTCTATCTTATCATGTTGCTGATATTGTTTCAATAGGATGGACATCAAAAGAAAAGTCATTCATTAAGTTAGGTCAGCTAGAAGCCAGTGTCATAATGGCCAAAGAGATGATCTGAGGAAGATATGAGATAGAAAAGAGTCTTGGATGAAATTTTCAAGGAATCTCAAAACTCATAGAACTCTTTGTGCAAAAGAATCTATTTGGACTAGAGTTCCACCCAATAGGGATAAAAGCGATGCAACCCCACAAAAAGGCAAAAAAGAAAGGAATACAAATTGCTATGTATATCCCGCCATTCCACTACATTTTTTCTCGTTCGTCAGGAATGTGATCATATCTGAACTAGATGAGGTGAATCCTCTGATAAGATTGAGATGGGTTTATTCCAATTGTTCATTGAAGTTACTTATGGCGCTGAGCCATCAGAAGATCTAGAATTCTTGATGATTTCTGAAGGAGTTATTTAAAATCGGACAACTGATTATCTTCCCTCTCGAAGGGAATTTTGATAAATTTAGAGGATTATTTTTTATTGGAACCCATGTCGAGACAGAGTCTTAGTTCAGAACTTTTATTAAAAGAAACTACTTAGAAGAGATAGAATTTATTTCAAAAATTTTTGAACAATACAAGTAGAAGACCAAACTGAACTTAGAAAGGATAGAAATCATTAATATTGACACTAAAACGAAAGTTACTGAAATCTAAATCATATTCATTTGAATATGAAGTAGAAGAAGGAAATGATTGAATTCTTAACTTTGTTTCAAGATGTATTTGTATGGTCATATGATGATATGTCTAGAATTTCTACAGATATAGTGGTTCATAGATTATCAAGTGACCCAAGGCATAAGTTTCAAGATAAAGGGCCAGATTGTAAAATAGCTTAATGCTAGGATTATTATGGTGTTTCATTATCCTATTTGGCTTTCAAACCCTTTGTCTGTTCTCAAGAAGACTGGAGAAGTGCATATGTATGTTGACTATGGGGATCTAAATAAAGTTAGCCCGAAAGACGATTTTTTTTTTTTTTACCAATATCCTTTTAGATAATGCTACTTGGCTCAAAATTGAATCTTTTGGTGAGTGTTTCATTGGATATCATCGAATTCTAATGACAAAAGAGGACAGAAAAATTACTTTTATCACTCTTTGAAAAATATTCTGTTATTGAGTAATGTTTTTTGATTTGAAAAATATTAGTGTTACTTATTAACAGACCGCAACCACCTTGTTTTATGATATGATCCACAAGAAGATGGAGATTTATGTGGATGATATTATAATCAAGTTTAAGAAGGCTAAAGATCATCAGGTCGATTTGAAGAAGCTGTTTGAAAGATTGAGAAAGTACAACTTGAAGTTGAACTCTACAAAATGTTCTTTTGGAGCTCTTACTGGTAAATTGTTAGGATTTATTGTTAGTAACAAGGGGCATAGAGATAGATCCACTGAAAATTAATGCAATCCGAGATATGCCTATTCCAAAAATTCAAAATGTTATGAAGAGTTTTTAAGAAATATTAACTTTATTGGTAGATTCATTGTACAATTGACTTTTATCTGTGAGTTTTTGTTCAAATTATTGAAAAAGTATGAGCCAATGAACTGAAGTGATGACTGTCAATAGGCTTTTGATAAGATCAAAAATTACTTGTTGAATCCTTTAGTCTTAGTGCCACCTAGATTAGGAAAACCTTTGATTATGTATCTATCTGTACTTGATGAAGCTGTAAAATGTGTTCTAGAAAAGTATAATGAATTTCGGAAGGAGGAACAAACCATTTACTACTTCAACAAGAAGTTTCGCAACATGTGAAACCAATTATTTTTTCTTCAAAGGATTTATTGTGCTTTAGCCTGGACAGCTCAAAAGTTGAGGCACTATTTGTTCGGCCATACCACTTATCTCATTTCTTATTCTGATCCTTTGAAATATTTGTTAAAAAAGTCAATACTGACAAGACAAATGGCTAAGTGGCAAATGATTCTGTCTAAATTTGATATTGTTTACATGATGCAGAAGGAAATCAAGGGGTAGGCCATAACGGATCACTAGGCAAAAAAATCGAGAGAAGATGATTACCAGTCACTCACACTCATTTTTCTGATGAGGAAATCTTATACGTTGGCATAGTGGAAGACATGAATAAGCAATACCCTAGATAGGGACTGTTCTTTGATGACGTTTTAAATTCTTTTAGGGTTGGGATTTGAGCAATTCTCGTATCACGTAAAGAAAAGCATTATCTTGCCACTGCTAGGTTGTGATTTCCCTATACTAATAACATGGCTAAGTATGAAACTTGTATTTTTGGATTAAGAATGGCGTTGGAAATGGAAATTGAAAACTTAGTAGTGTTTAGTGATTTAAGTTTACTTGTACATCAGACACTTAAACAATGACAACTTGAGGTTCAATGATTATGCTGTATCATTGTAGCTTGCTTAGTTTGGCTAGTAAATTCAAAATTTTGGAATTCAAGCACCTTCCCCATATTCGCAATATCTTTGCTGATACTTTAACCACTCTATTTTCAATAATCCAACAACTAGATGAGTTGGTGATTAAGCCTATACAAACTCAATTTCAAGAAAAATTGGCACATTGTTTGGTTGTGAAAAAGATTTTTGATGATCATCCCTAGTGTAGTGATATCAAGGAATTTATAAAGAAGGACCCTATTCTCTTGATGCCAATTCAGCTGCAAAAGATTTCTTGCATAGAATGTCCTCAAAGTTCTTCTTAAGTGAAGAAATGCAATATAAGAAAACATCCTATTTAGGCCTTCTAAAGTGTACAGATGAAGAGGAAACTAATTAGATGATGAAAAAAATGCAAAATTGTATATGTAGACCACATATAAATGAGCATTTATTGAGTAAGAAGATAATGAGAATAGGATATTTTTGGCTTAGGATAGAGCAAGATTGTGTAGATTTTGTCAAGAAATGCGTCAAGTGCCAAATGCATAGCAATGTCATACGCGTCCCTCATACAGAATCACATAGTATGACTACTCATTAGCCATGCTGAATATGGAGAATAGACGTGATTGGAGTTATTGATACTCCTACTTCGAATGGACATCAATTAATGTTGATGATAATAGAATATTTTATTTAATGGGTTGAATCCGTGTCTTATAAGCATATGACTAAGAAGGTAGTGGCAAATTTCTTAAGAAACAATATCATCTGTCATTTTGGAGTGCCAAAAGCATTGCTCATTGACAATGCCAAAACCTCAATAATAACATGGTGGATGGATAATGTGAACAATTCAAAATTAAATATCGAAATTCTGCTATTTATAAGTCTCAAATGAATGGAGCCGTGGAAGTTGAAAATAAGAACTTGAAGAATATCATTCGCAAGATGACTGAAACATATCAGGATTGGCATGAAAAAATACCTTATGCATTAATAGCATATAGAATTGTAATAAAAACTTCTATTAGGGCAACTCCTTAATCTCTTATATATGGACTGACAGCGGTATTACTTTCAGAAGTTGAGATCCCATCCTTGTGCATTTGACAAAAGTCCAGTTAGAAGAAACCGATGGGTTAGGTAGCACCATGTGTGAGAACTCGAGAAAATTATGTGTAAGCCCTGAATTTATTTTATTTTATTTACTTTGTTCTTAGAAATATTATATATAACAAATAGTTGGTTAAATTAAATGTCTAATAGAAATTCTATAAAGTTGAGAATTTAGAAATATCCTAGAATGGTGTAAAAACAAAAAAATTATATGAATCAAATAAACATATGATATGCATATTGTAATTTGTGTCATTTGAATATATTATATAGTTGAATAAGTTACATGTCTAGTTAAATTTCTTTAAAATCAAATGCGTGAAAATCTACTAAATCAATGTAAGAAATTTTCCAAGAAAACACAAATGAGCTAAAATTAAAAGACCAAATCAACCTTGAGTTTCGATTGAACTACCATGCAGCAAAAAAAAAAAACGACATGGGAACTGGAGGACGAAATGTAGAGAAAATATCCTGATTTACTTGAGAATAACGGTAAGAATTTCGAGGGCAAAATTCTTGTAAGGGGGAAAGAGTGTGAGAGCTTGAAAATTTTATGCCTTATTTAAAATTTAATACATTTTCCATTTTCTTTTATTTATTAAAATACATGTTTAATTACTTCTTTTCGTTAACAAATAAACCGGTAATACATTAGGAAATTGTATCACCTACACCATTAAATATTAGTATTAGTTAGAATTTGTTGTTATAAAAATAAATAATAAAATAAACATGGAAAAACACTTGTTTGAAAGCATGTAAATGCCTAACATGTACAAGAATTAAATGTTGCATTTTCCCTTTTAGTTAGAAACCGAAAGAAACTACTAGTTGTCTACCATTAGAACCGAGAATGGGGTAATATACTAGTACTTACTATTGCCTTCTATTAGGAATTGAGAATGGTATACAATCTACCAGCATCTCTTATTACTTTCTATTTAGAACCAAGAGAAACCAATTCCTTTGTTGTTGTCTGCCACTAACCACCGAAAGAAAACTATCTCTACCTTCTTAAACAATAAGACCCGAGAGATAAATAACGAAAAGTTTTCTTTTTCTCCAACTGCAAACGACAGCAAACAAGACAGCATGCAATTTGGAGGACACTTGTCCTCATTAGCTAGCCAAGTAACATGCAAATGTAATTGTGGTCGGTTAAGAGGCAATAAGTAGAAGCTGGTTGTAGTTCATTCTTTAGTCTAGTTACCGGAGAGATATTAAAAGGAAAAGGAGGGAAAGACCACAAACAACTGGGAAACTATTTTTGGCCTTCTTCAACCATGAGAACCAGCCACCGAACAGGAAGAAAGAAAGCACCATCACAAGGCAAGAAGGAACGTAGTCCACTTAGCTAAGAATCGGGGAGAGAGATTAGAATCTTGTTTTCCTAACTTAGAGCCATAAGAACCAGAGGTAAACTATAGCCTTTCTTTCCATTTCTTTTGCATTTAGCTAGTAGTCTCTTAGGCTGAGTTAGAACCAAGTAAAGAAGGAAACTTTCTAGAAAGCAAAGATCAACAAAGCTGGAAATGTTCGTTTGAAGTTGTTATCCGATATTTGATGAGCTAAGCTGTAATTTTCTGGTTGTTTCTTATGTTGCATATCTTATATACACTCTCTAGCCATATATCTTGACATACATACAGATTATATCTTCAAATAAAACCTGTTAAGATGAAATTATGATGAACTGCTGGCTGGAATTCTTGATACAATGAAGGATGATTGCCGATGGGGTAAAGTTGGAAAGAATTTCGGTTTCTGGCCAAATGTTTTGTTGAAACTGGTTAGGACTTGTTTGGTGCACCATCGGTGACCTTAATCTGATCATGCATGTAATGTTTGAAGTGCTAAAACCAAGAAAAAAATGAGTTCTGGCCTAGGAAAATTCTGTTCAATGACTAATTAGTTGTTGGAGAAATTCTGTGACAGCCGAGAGAGTACGGAACTGGACTTGCAGCATGTAATCTGAATTTTCTTTGGAGAATTATGCTAGGAATGTATGAAATATGTTTATCTCTGATCTTATAGGATATTTATCTCCAAAACTAGTAAAAACATTGATAAACTTGGCTGGAAATGTCAATGAAACCTGCTGGAACCTGTTGGGATGGTCGAAAGAGAGAAATGGTGAAATTTTCCAGTTTTCTCCATGGATTTTGGGGTTGTAAATTGCATATTGTTGTTGTTCACACCTTATAATAATTTAATATTGACATGCATGTAACACTTGAAAGTTTAAAAGTAAGAAAAGATGAACTTTAGAGCAGGAACAAATCTGGAACATTAAGACAGCAAACTAGGAGGAAAGAAGAACGCTGCAACTTTGGTTATTTTCTTGGAAATTTTGCTTGATCATAACTGAAATCCATGCTTTATGCCTTGTCTAATGTTTTTAGAGTGATGCATGTAAGATTTAGAGCTAGTTTGTGTTTGTTTTATAGCTGGTTTACTTGCTGGAATTGCTCCAACTTGGCCAAGAGAAAAGGAGTTTGGTTTTCCAACTTATATCAGAATTTTTAGTAATTTGACCTGCACAAATCCTGTTGTGTGCTCATTCTTTGGTGTATGTATTTCGTAACATATGTTCTGTTTTTGGTTCTAGCGAAAGTTGGTTGTTTAAGAGTGAAAACTTAAGGAACATTGCTAGAATTTTTTTTTAATGAGGGCCGAGAAGAGGGAGAGCAAGGGAAATTTCAGCTTTAACTCCCTAATGTTGGTTACTAATAAGTATATCCTTGCTTCATATATCTCTTAACATCTAAAACTAGACATGCATGAGGTACGCGTTGAGTTTTAATTTAGAAAAGACTAATTTAGGAGGAAACGGAAGAAGTGAACCTGGACAATTATTCTACCTTTAAGACTAAATCTTAACCTTAATTAATTTTGGTTTTAACTTGAGTTGCTCGATAGATTTTATACAATATTATTGTGCTTAAACTTAGCCAAATTATACTAAAGTGAATGATATATGTACTTGGGTATCTTCTAATGATTAAACTTGGTATAACCAACTTAGAATCGGGATTGGGGATGAAAGTAACTGCACTTAGTGACTATTCCTAGAATTATACCATAATCATAGTACTTGAAATTTGTCTCAGGAACTACTAGTGGGCGTGAAAGCAATCTCGAGACTGAAGTGCAACTTGTTTGACTAAGTAAGTGCTTTCACATTGTGTGTTTAAATTGCCTATGTATTACTTAAATGATGTTTATATGATTATACTAGTGCTTTATTATGAAATGTTTTCAATTGTCCCTCGCCTTCTAAGTCGGGAGTGTACTTTATCGCATTCGACTTAGTTTGAGCTTGAGCTCGAAGGTTGATAATTGATCAAGTGTTATTGTAAGTGTGCATGACTGTAAGCCGTGTGTGTACTTTACCACACCGGCTGAACTGGGCCCCAAAACCCTTTGTTCAAAGGACTATTCGAGCTAGCAAAAGGGTTTGGTCGGATAGGGTGGTAGCTTTGGGTAACTACATTGGTATGCTCGAGTATTACCACGGAGTAGCATATTACTGATATTGATATGACCATCTAAGTGAGGGAAGTGTTTATTATTTTGGAGGTTATAAGGAGGACTTCGGTGGAGTGTGTAGTGCATTGAAGTGGCTCTAATGCGAGCACCGTATCCTTTTAAAAGTGATTGTTCAGTGAAGTGTTCTCTAATTCATTCAGTGAAGTGTTTCCTTAATTGTTTAATTTTGCTACTTGTTTAAGTGTTTAATTGATTGCTGCTTGTGTGGAACCTCACTGAGGTTTAGCTCAACCTTTTAGCTTTGTTTTCCTTATAGGAGTTAGAGATTGAAGAGTGATTGGATTGAATTAGAAAGTTATTTTGGGAAAATCCGTTACTGTGCGTATATATTGTAGTCATGGTTTCTTTTGTATTTTGAGACGGTTGAATCTTTTGTTTTGAGTAGGTGTGATATTAAGAATGGATGTTTAGAACATGTATTTTGTTTCTTTTATTGGACAAACTTATGTTTTAAGCTAATTGGAGTTGTACTTAAGAGTGAATGTTCAGTTGTTCAATGGTTATATTATCTCTGAAGTTAATGTAAGATATGCAAGATTAAAGAGGGTTTATCAAATGTTATCTTTGAAGAATGAGTCCTGGCGAGAGCCAGGCGGGCGGTCCGCTAACTTCTAGGGTATGCCCTAAGAGAAGGTAGGGCCGTCACACCATGAACAGTTGTCTCTGATTGATAAAAAGTGATTGAATGCTGTTTATTATGGACAATGTTACTACAAGCGAATAGCTTATACTTATAACAAGAAAGTCGAACCTCACCTATTCGAAGTAGGATACAAGATCTTGAAGCGAATTCTTCTAGTTTAGGAGGAGGTTAAAGGGAAATTCGCTCTAAATTGGCAATGACCCTTCATTGTTAAGAAGGTGTTGACCAGCGGGCACTTATTCTTATGAAAATGGTGGGCAAGTTTTTCCTCAACAAATCAATTTAGACATGTTCAAAAGATTTTTCAACTGATTATATAAATTTTGATGCGAACCCATTTCTCTAAGGACTGCTCGAGAAGAAATCGAATCGATCTGGCAGTAGAAGGATCTATCTCGATCAAGTTGTGGACACAAAAAAACCTCAACCCGTTGTTCACGTGAACAACGAATCTTGGTATAAGGGATGGAACCTAACTCCATCAGGGACAAGACGAATTAAGGTTGGTAGGAAGGTGCCATAATCAAATGTGTTGTTTGATTGATAAACCATAAATGAACACTCAAAAACCCATCTCAAGTATTCGAAGGGGGTCGGCGACAAGTCAAGAGAAAACTCTCTAAAAAAACGTCATTTCTTCTCCCTTTTGAATGGAAAGATACAAATATTTTTAACCCTATCATACCTAGACTAATGGATTCAACTTAACTTACCTAATACTAATCAACTAACTCACGTCCCAATTAAAAAACTTATTGTTGGTTGATTATTACACAAGGAAATAACTAATAAAACGACTCAATTAACCAATGGACTTGACAACTAATTCGGATCCAACTTAACATGAGATGTTGGACCAAGTTTATTCCTACCAAATTAACTAGAAATCTAAAAAATAAACTACTAAGCTACTAATAGAAACTCGAACTACTTGAACCTTGAAACATGGCCCTTAAGCAGCCTATATGCAGCCCATATTTCGCATCATTTTCCTCCTCTTGAAAAAAAAGATTTGTCCTCAAATCTTGAGGAAAAATGGTGGAAGAACAAATGAGAAACATATATACTCCACTTTCATTATTTAACGCAATTGACTTGTCATAGCCTCCATAAGAAGTGTAGGATCAAAAGTAAAAGTTTTACCTTCTTTTGACATGTTGATGTAACCTGTAAAAGAGTTAGTAGAGAAAATTTTTTCTCACTCGCTCCCTCACGTGTTTACACTCAACCCTTGTGTATCACTCAAGTGGTTTAACACTCTAATGATCTCACCAATTAAGTTCTCAAGGCCATTTGATCAACACGTTGAAGAAATTAGAACTCCTTCTAGTGTTGACCAACTTATCACCTTTAGACGAAGTAAGATTATAGGATATTTGAGCCAAAAGAATGCGACTAATCTGGACTGATTTGAACTCAAGGAAATGACTTTAGGACACTATAATGAGTGAAAAAGACTCATAAATTGAAGGAAAAATTGCTGGACAATTCACATGAATTTTGAATAGTTAAACCCGAAGCAATGGTTTGCTAGTGAAGCTGGAATTTTTGGTGTTTGTTGTACTCGACTGTTATGGTGTTTAAAGGGCAGTTGTTTTGGTTGAAAAATACTCCTTTTCCTCTTTGGAAATCAGGTGCAAAACGATTTCAATCCCAGCCCAAATAGGATGAAATTGGAAGTCAATAAAGCTAAAATATCAAATCCTTGTGCGGCTAGGAAATGGAATGTGACAACGGTTAGTTTGTTTGGTTGTTTCCAAATATGATTTGGAAAGTTTAAGGCTCACGGCTTTAAACTGAATGAATTGAGCTGCGTTTTTTTTTTTAATTTCTTTTCTTTTTTGTTTCTTTTTTTTTTCACGGTGCAGCTTCAAGACAAACCTAACAGCCATAGATTTTTTAAGAACTTGAAATAGTTGTTTCAAGAACTCAAAGAGTAATCAAAGTTCAACCCAAGATTTACCACAATTCGAGAATATAATTCAAGAACTTCAAATTTTCAAGAATGGAATTAAGAAAGTCCAAGAATTTTCAAGATTTTCACCAAGAATCTTAAGAATCTCAAACAAAGTTCAAGAATTCAATAATTTCCAACAACTTGACACGAACAAACACAAGGTATGTGACAGCCCCACCTCACCCTAAGGCGAACCAAAGGGTTCGGCGGACCGTCTGCCCAACTCTCGCCGGGACTACGGATCTAGAACAAACGTAAACCCTACCAAACGCTCAAAAGGACTTCGAGAAGATAAACATTTAGAACCCAATTGAGCCGAACTAAAAGATATAATCAATCTTTGGTACAACGTTCCCATGAAAATCAAAACGAAATGGAAGTACCGCCAGGACTACTAAGCTAATCACACCCTGAAAAACTTGTTCCGAAAGATAATACAGTGCTCGAGCGCTACAACGACCGTTAAAAGAAACAAAACAAAGAACGAAAATAAGCCGCGGATGAACAGTGACTGCCACGTCACAATCCGGCCGGAACCCAATCGAATACAGATAACATTATATAACTCTAGAGAATAAACCTTTCCAAACCAAATAAAAAGCATGAACATGATTAAATAGTTTTATATACATACATTTGTAATTTACAAATCAAAAGGGAAATATTTGGATCAAAGTACATTTAGGGTTTTCCAACTCCCGAGGAGCTATACAAAAGAGTATTTATACTAGCTCATTTCATTCTTCAAAACATCGAAGTTCCAAAAGATGGTTCCCTGTAAGGAAAACAAGGATAACGGAACGGGGTGAGCCAGAAGCTCAATGAGGTACCCAAAAGTATAAACAGTAGAAATCATCAGGAATCACTTTTAGGGCACATATACACATCAAATAAGAGAATGAACACCACAAATTAAAGGATACAGGTGGCTCTCAGGAGCCAACTTCCCGTTGCAATACTTGATCCAATCTCGTTGACCCTCCGTCAACGTTGAATGAAACACACATGTCCGTAGACCCCGCTTACGCCAAAATCCCGTTCACCAAACATACCCCTTATGGGGCCCAAACGCCAAACAAGAACAAGAATGGTAATACTCGAGTATACCGGAAATCTAGAGTCTCCAATACCCAAAGATTTCCCAAGAACAGGCACCCATGGATTGTCAAATTTTCTCGACCAAGCCCTTGCTGGCTCGATCCAATTGACTCCCCATGAGGTTGAGCTCAGATTTAACAGGAAGGTCGTTGGATGCACTTCCAAACGACATTATAATAGGCGCAGGTAACAGATTCAAGTATATACAGGAAACAAGTCACACAGACCAGAGAACGAGTGCGATAAAGTACACACTCGTCTCGTACAAAATAAACAGTCGGTAAGGACATTCAAATAGCAATTTGCAAGTACAGATAACCAGTTTAACAATAATTCAGGGGAGTGGTACACTCACCAGTTAAAGCAAGGATACTTCAAAAGTTTCAACCAAAATAGGGCTCTAATCATCAAGAAACTCTAGAATAACCAAGGTCAACAATTATGGTTCCCACAGCCACAAATCCAGTAAATAAAATGCACAAATGAGGCTCGACTACAAGTTGTAGACCTCGCCAAATAATTACTCATGCAGGTGTGCAAAACATGATTTTGGGACGAAAAGGTAACATGAAAACCTAAGACTCGAACAACCCCAAAAACCCTTCTTATATATATCCCAAACTAAACCAAACTCGAAGAAATCCAACACTCCCAAAATTTGGACAGCATATCCCCTATATTTCCTTACTTTTCCATCCTACAAGCAACACCAATTCATCTCAAATCAACCACATATACATCATAGACTATAAAATACACCTTTCGGCACAATAAGCACAACTGAAGCTACACTTATCGGATTGAAACGAATCTTATGGCGTTTCGAAGCCAAAACATATACCTACATTTCTTATGAGATCTCCAAAGCCAAATCATGCATTTTCATGGTAAAAAATGGAAATCCCCACGAAAACAGAAATCTGTCCGCGAAACAGGGCTCATGGACAGTCAAGGGTATTTCAGTCATTTCACATGATACACTACTTGGATCGAGTTGAAAATTTTCAGGCATCTAGTTAACATCATTTTATACAACTTTCATGTTTTAACCTAAGCCTGATTTGGCCTCTAACATGCATGAATAAAGCCGGTCCGAACAGGGCAGATTGGAACCCTAAAACTGAAATTTCGGCACAAAACTGAAATTTTCTGCAAACAACTGCAATTAACGCATAACGGCTCCATTTAACACAATTTAGAGCTATCAATCCATGGCCAAACATAACCATCATATGAAAACAGAAAAATCCAAAAAAAAATCAGAAATTTAGCTAACTCCACTTTAATCCATGAAATATTCCATAAAATAACCTAGTTAGCTACCATAAGTCACCAATTTACCATGATTAGGAACAAAGAGGGAGTTTCCAAGCAAAATACCTTGACACCTCAAGAAAGGTAGTAACTTAGGGGTTTCTCCTCCAAAACAACTCCACCAAGACCTTCAAACTCCCTTAGCAAGTCACTTTGGTGGACAAATTCAAGATTTAATCGGTTGGATTTCAAGATTTAATCAAGAAATGGAAGAAGTAGTTGAAGCTTTCTTTTCTTTTCTCTCAAGGAGAGGTTCGGCCAAGAGGTTGGAAATGAATATGGTTTCTTGGTCAAAATTGAAGTTTTTAGTAAAAGTAAGAAAGTTAGGTAAGTCCAACTTTGACTAGGTAAGGAACACTTGGCACTTTGTTGTTGCTTGAAGTTATTTTCTTGTCTCCCTATGGTTAATCCATCTAGGTAACCTCTAATTATTTCTTAATACCCTGTAAAATAATATCTCTTAATACAAAATTCAATTAATCGCCAAAAATTTTATCATACTAAGCGCACTAGTGGGTCCCACGCCTCTAATGCACTTCAAATTGAACGTACACTAACTTATATCAGAAAAATGATTTAAAAATTGTACTTACTTATAACATATATAGAAAATGTAATATTTTAAAGGAAAGTAATAAAAATGTAGGCAAAAAAATAAAATAATGCCTGTAAAATGTGAAAATTTTCAGGTTATCACACTCTCTCCCCCTTAAAGAAATTTCGTCCTCGAAATTTTCTTATGAACGGGATCTATTAAAATCTAACGTAAATGGCAGATCGTAGCTTCTATGTTCTCAGACGGGTCAGGGGCTTGATGTGACTCTAGGGAATACACCTGAGTCGACACATTCGGTCCAGTCCCTTCCCCCTTCAATTGGTTAGAGTTGGTCTTGGTTGATTATCGATTTCTACTCCCTTCTCGAGATTTGCCTGGGCAATTAGCGATTTGATGATCTGCACTCCCGCAACGTAGACATTTTCTTCCTTTCTTCCAGCAGACATCCTCCGTGTGATTCGGTTTTCCACAGTACCCGCAGGGACCATGAGAAGCAGAGCCCGAGCCTCTCTGTGAAGCATAACTTGACATTCCAGGAAATCTTAACCCTCCAGTTCCCTTTCCAAGCTTGGGAGGTGTACTCGTATCCTCTTGTCCCATGCTACTTCCAGGAATAGCTCTTTTCTTCGCCTGAAAGGTTCTAACTTGCAACCTCGCGCTTTTAACTCGTTGAGCTTTTTCCACCGCGTCACTGAAGGCACTCAGTTGGGCTACAGCCAGATCCTTCTGAATCTCAACATTTAAACCCTGGACAAAACGCCTTATCCTCATTTGTTCAGTCACGATCAGGTCGGGAGCAAATTTCGACAATCTAGTGAACTAGCTCTCATATTCGGCGACAGTTTGAGCTCCCTGGCGAAGCCTAATGAACTCATCTTCTTTATTTTCTTAAATTAGGGGTGGGAAATACTTCGCGTTGAACTCTATCATGAAGTTCGCCCACGTTCTCGGTGTTTGTGCTCTTTCCCATTTCAATCTTATTACATTCCATCAAGAACGGGCTGCTCCCTCCAGTTGGAAGACAGCAAATGTCACTTGTCTTTCCTCAGTATAGTGCAATGCCGCAAAAATATCAATCATCTTCTCTAACCACCGCTCGGCCACATCAGGGTCTGGTCCTCCAAGGAATTTCGGTGGGGAGAACTTCTGAAATCGGTCGAGGGCCCTATCCTCCCCCTCTATATGGTTACCAGGGTTTCCAGGTTGAGGAATAGGGTTTTGGCCCTGATGCTCTACTACGTGAGCTAAAAGATCAGTCATGCGCTAGATAGCCGCAGCTACCTGAACGTTAGGATCCACTCTAGGTTCAGGGTTGGGTTCAGACATTGGTTCCTGATTTCCCCCTTCATTCGAGGGTTGCCTACGTCCACGGCCCCGGCCTCACCCACTACGAGTTTCTTCCATTGGATTAACTAATCTAGGCTCGAGGCGTGAATACAAGATACAAACTAGCGAGGTCAGTTAGTCAGACATACATAGAATACGTCCGCATCAATTCAAAAGCAAATATACATATAACACGACTATATCAAACAAATCACACAGTAACAGTCAGCCAGATACAAGCAAAGGAAATCCTATGAAAATAAGGGGGTCATTCCATAGTACATACTACGAACTAGACCAAGAGTACAAAAGCAACTAACGAAAAGCTTCCCCCCCCCTAAGGTTCCATCCGTAATCTACAAGAAATCACAATTTATCTCTTAGGCAGGGTTAATCATTCACGCATCATACAAAGTTTCGTAGAATCAGATGTCTAATTCGCCCAAGTCATTTCTAACCTAGGCTTTCATCCCTTTTCGTATTCGGGTACAAGAATCCAAAATAAGATAATTCACCACTCGAGCCGGCCAGTCCCAAGAGTAAATCATCTACATTTGTAATTCCTACCTGACATACGTATCTATAATCTCCAAGTACCAGAATAATGTTTTGAAACCTAGAATACACCGTGATTCATAGCTTATGCTCAAAAGAGTACTTAGTCCCTTATACTCATTCACATGAGCGAGACGACAACACCCCTTGGCCTCAAGCTCACTCCGCGCAGAGACCACGCGAAGCAGCTCTAATATCACCTGTGACAGCCCTATCTCACCCTAAGGCGAACTAAAGGGTTCGGCGGACCGCCTGCCCAACTCTCTCCGGGACTATGGATCTGGAACAAACGTAATCCCTACCAAACGCTCAGAAGGGTTTCGAGAAGATAAACATTTAGAACCCAATTGAGCCGAACTAAAAGATATAATCAATCTTTGGTACAACGTTCCCACGAAAATCAAAACGAAATGGAAGTACCGCCAGGACTACTAAGCTAATCACACCCTGAAAAACTTGTTCCGAAAGATAATATAGTGCTCGATCACTACAACGACCGTTAAAAGAAACAAAACAAGCCGCGGATGAACAGTGACTGCCACGTCACAATCCGGCCGGAACCCAATCGAATACAGAAAACGTTATATAACTCTAGAGAATAAACCTTTCCAAACCAAATAAAAAGCATGAACATGATTAAATAGTTTTATATACATACGTTTGTAATTTACAAATCAAAAGGAAAATATTTGGATCAAAGTACATTTAGGGTTTTCCAACTCCCGAGGAGCTATACAAAAGAGTATTTATACTAGCTCATTTCATTCTTCAAAATATCGAAGTTCCAAAAGATGGTTCCCTGCAAGGAAAACAAGGATAACGGAACGGGGTGAGCCAGAAGCTCAATGAGGTACCCAAAAGTATAAACAGTAGAAATCATGAGGAATCTGTGACAGCCCCACCTTCCCCTAAGGCGAACCAAAGGGGTTAGCGGACTGCCTGCCCAGCTCTCGCCAGGACTACGGGCAGTTACACGTGATCTATAACGTTTCGGGAAAATAAAAGCGCGCTCGAACAAGCCACAAGAACCAAAATAACAAAATACGAAGGAAAATGAATACGATGAATCATGCCTGGAATAGTGGAATCCGAGATCCCACCAAACCTTAATACATAGCAATTCAACATTTACAACCACATTGGCATGTCAAAAGCGATACATAAGGGATACACATATTCGGTTTGCCATTCAAACAATGAACCCAATACACATTAGGGTTTCATGCAAAGAGCTACAAAAGAGACATATACAAGGCTCAATTTGGCAACCAACAAGTATGAGCTTCCAAAAGTGCTTATTTTCCTGTAAGGAAAACAAATGGAATGGTGTGAGCTAAAGCTCAGTGAGCAACTATCACACAATCAACCCAGATCACTTGAACATAATCGTTCATTGCAAATATTCAAATAAGAAGTAAAACAATTCAGTAAAAGGATACGGTCGGCTCTCAAGAGCCCATTTCCACGCTACATGCTTGATCTAACTCAATTGACCCTCCGTCAATATTAAAAGTACCAAACCGTAGACCTCTCTTCACTTCCATTCCTTCCACCCAACATTCCCCAACCGGGCCCGCACTCCATTCAGTCATTTTGGTAATACTCGAGTACACCGGAACCAAGGGTCTCATTACCACAAGATTCCCATTTCAGTCCCCATGGCGAGTCAATTTTCACGACCAAGCCCTCGCTGGCTCGATTCAATTGAATGCCAACGGGGTCGAGCTCAGTACAGTAGGGCCGTTGGATACTCGTCCAACCAACACCCAAACAATTTCCATGAATGAAATCCAAGAATTCATATAGCAGTACAGTAATACAGTAAAACGGTAAACAATCGGTCACAAGAATAAAATGAATGAGGGCGGTTAAGTACACCCTCACCCTAATCATTTCCAATAGTCAAACAAGCCTTCAAGGCATCACAATCACATAGAGCAAAGCCACATTATAAATCCAAGTGAGTAGTATACTCACCAATCGATAAAATGATGTTTCATGCACCGTCGTTAAACGAACGTCGTGCACCACCGTTTCCTCCTAGAACAAGTAAACAATTACCATAAGACTCGATAACGAGTCATGAATCAACACTAATCACAACCCAATAGGGTTTCATATACATAAACAAGCATCATAAGCAAACCAGAAATTAGAAGTAGCACTAGCCTTGGCCTCGAATAGAAAAACTGTTTTGCCCTTATTATGCGGTAATGGCGTCAAATTCACTACGGTTATCGGATGGGGGTGTAAGACCCACCGTTTCGAAGCTATGAAACAGGGATACAACAATGAAGAAGGCCTCTCAGTCCAAATCCTAGCACAACTAGGTCAAAAATGCAGAAAACCAAGCCAGAACCGTAATTGCAGGTTCCCAAATCACACAAAACTGTAATCAGTCTATCTCAGCCTACACAGGTCCAAATGCATTGATTCCAAAGGCATATGAAAGCTAAGACATCAAGATACATTTCATCAGAAGACACCAACAACAAAATCCAAACCAATTCCAGTCAAAACAGGCAATTACTATCGCAGTTCGGACATTCTGTTCACCAAAAACAGCAACAGTAAAAACGGCATAACTCACTCTATACTACTCCAAATACCCTGAAATTTTTCAGGCACTTCATACTCATCAATACCTACAACTTTCATGTTTTGAGAAAAGTCCAATTCGGCCTCTATCTATGACCTAAAATTTCGGACAGATTAGGGGTTCATGAACCCTAACTTTCCATTTTCCATCCAAATCCAAAATTGATTGCATTTCTCAACAATTCCCACCTACTAGAGTCATTTTAAACCATTACCATTCAGCATACAAGGCCACAACATCCCATTCATATTAAACCAGCAAATTCATCATAAAATGGAAAACTTCACCAAAACTCTTCAAATCAAGAAATAAATCATATATTCCATCACTCAAGCTACTTCTAAGCATAACATAAACATCATAAGGTGTAGTAGAGTGTTCTAGCATCACTTACCAAGTAACAAGAGAGATAGGGATTGTGGACACCTTGGCTCTTCAAAACAACTTCCACCAAACTACTTACTAGCACTAGAAGAAAGGTTTTTATGGAGTAGAATCTATTCTAGGTGATTAGTTGTGGAAGATTGAGTGAAATGGAAGCTAGAAAGTTGAAGAATTTCCTTCCTTCTTGCAAGAGAGAGAGCCGGCCAACACAAGGTAAGAAAATGGTAATTTTTTTGTGAATTTTTGAGATATTTACTTCCTTGGGTCAAAAGTCAAAATAGTAAATAGTCTTTCTTAAGTCAAATCCAATAACGATGTGACACTTGTCACTCTGATAAATGCAATCCTATCTTTTCTTTTACCTCTCACATCAATCATTTCACCCACTCTACTTATCTCTAAACACCCGATAAATTTTTCACAGTATCCGAAACTTAACCGTATTGGCCGAATTTTCCCGAACTTTTCGCACTCGTGGGTCCCACGTCCAATATATATTCTTAATTTTCTAAAAATTCTCCAATACTAGAAAAAGCATCTAAAAATCATAATTGCTCATAAAATCCACCAAGAAAATATTCCTAGGCCAGAAAATGCAGAAAACATGAAATTTAAGGGGGGGAAAAACCCTAGGAAAATATTAGGGCAAATCTGGGTTCTCACAGAATCACTTTTAGGGCACATATACACATCAAATAAGAGAATGAACACCACAAATTAAAGGATACAGGTGGCTCTCAGGAGCCAACTTCCCGTTGCAATACTTGATCCAACCTCGTTGACCCTCCGTCAACGTTGAATGAAACACACATGTCCGTAGACCCCGCTTACGCCAAAATCCCGTTTACCAAACATATCCCTTACCGGGCCTGAACGCCAAACAAGAATATGAATGGTAATACTCGAGTATACCGGAAATCTAGAGTCTCCAATACCCAAAGATTTCCCAGGAACAGGCACCCATGGATTGTCAAATTTTCTCGACCAAGCCCTTGCTGGCTCGATCCAATTGACTCCCCATGAGGTTGAGCTCAGATTTAATAGGAAGGTCGTTGGATGTACTTTCAAACGACATTATAATAGGCGCAGGTAACAGATTCAAGTATATACAGGAAACAAGTCACACAGGCCAGAGAACGAGTGCGATAAAGTACACACTCGTCTCGTACAAAATAAACAGTCGGTAAGGACATTCAAATAGCAATTTGCAAGTACAGATAACCAGTTTAGCAATAATTCAGGGAAGTGGTACACTTACCAGTTAAAGCAAGGATACTTCAAAAGTTTCAACCAAAGTAGGGCTCTAATCACCAAGAAACCTTAGAATAACCAAGGTAAACAATTATGGTTCCCACAGCCACAAATCCAGTAAATAAAATGCACAAATGAGGCTTGAGTGCAAGTCGTAGACCTCGCCAAATAATTACCCATGCAAGTGTGTGAAACATGATTTTGGACAGATAACATGAAGACCTAGGGCTCGAACAACCCCAAAAGCCCTTCTTATATGTATCCCAAACTAAACCAAACTCGAAGAAATCCAACACTCCCAAAATTTGGACCGCATATCCCCTATATTTCCTTACTTTTTCATCCTACAAGCAACACCAATTCATCTCAAATCAACCACATACACATCATAGACTATAAAATACACCTTTCGGCACAATAAGCACAACTGAAACTACACTTATCAGATTGAAACGAATCTTATGGCGTTTCGAAGCTAAAACATATACCTACATTTCTTATGAGATCTCCAAAGCCAAATCATGCATTTTCATGGTAAAAAATGGAAATCCCCACGAAAACAGAAATCTGTCCGCGAAACAGGGCTCATGGACAGTCAAGGGTATTTCAGTCATTTCACATGATACACTACTTGGATCGAGCTGAAATTTTGTAGGCATCTAGTTAACACCATTTGCTACAACTTTTATGTTTTAACCTAAGCCTGATTCAGCCTCTAACATGCATGAATAAAGCCGGTCAGAACAGGGCAGATTGGAACCCTAAAACTGAAATTTCGGCACAAAACTGAAATTTTCCGCAAACAACCGCAATTAACGCACAACGGCTCCATTTAACACAATTTAGAGCTATCAATCCTTGGCCAAACATAACCATCATATGAAAACAGAAAAATCCAAAAAAAAATCAGAAATTTAGCTAACTCCACTTTAATCCATGAAATATTCCATAAAATAACCTAGTTAGCTACCATAAGTCACCAATTTACCATGATTAGGAACAAAGAGGGAGTTTCCAAGCAAAATACGTTGACACCTCAAGAAAGGTAGTAACTTAGGGGTTTCTCCTCCAAAACAACTCCACCAAGACCTTCAAACTCCCTTAGCAAGTCACTTTGGTAGACAAATTCAAGATTTAATCGGTTGGATTTCAAGATTTAAGCAAGAAATGGAAGAAGTAGTTGAAGCTTTCTTTTCTTTTCTCTCAAGGAGAGGTTCAGCCAAGAGGTTGGAAATGAAGATGGTTTCTTGGTCAAAATTGAAGTTTTTAGTAAAGGTAAGAAAGTTAGGCAAGTCCAACTTTGACTAGGTAAGTGACACTTGGCACTTTGTTGTTGCTTGAAGTTATTTTCTTGTCTCCCCATGGTTAATCCATCTAGGTAACCTCTAATTATTTCCTAGCGCCTTGTAAAATAATATCTCTTAATACAAAATTCAATTAATCGCCAAAAATTTTATCGTACTAAACGCACTAGCGGGTCCCACGCCTCTAATGCACTTCAAATTGAACGTACACTAACTTATATCAGAAAAATAATTTTAAAACTGTACTTACTTATAACATATATAGAAAATGTAATATTTTAAAGGAAAGTAATAAAAATGTAGGCAAAGAAATAAAATAATGCCTATAAAATGTGAAAATTTTCAGGTTCTCACAAGGTACGACTGATTTCTTTTTTTTTTTTTTAAACAACTCAAGACTCAAGACAACATGACAATGATTAAGAATAAAAATAAGTCACAGACTAAATTTTGGGTAACAACAAGAAAACTAGAAATGGACAACAACCAAGAACACAACTAGAGATAGGAAACAAAACCCTAAGTCCCAAATAGAATTTTTTTTATTCGGATGAATAGTAACTCGGATGAACAGTGACACTATGGTATGACAAACAGTAACGCAATAGGAATGATGAACACTAATCACTACATTTACATGAATAGTACCCAAAATTTTTTTTGATGGCTCAATATAGGGTTATGACTTCGCTTAGAAGAAATTTAATGGGAGTTAAACTTTTGAAAAACCTATTTCCAAGAACATAATCACACCAAGAAATTCTAACATCGATCAATCAAGGGAGTAGGTTAGACTCAAACGATAAAATCAAGAAAACATGAATCAAGAATTTTTTTTGTTTCTTTTGAATCAAAAGGCGGCTAGGGTTTTTGGTAGAAAAACAAGAATAGAGAAAAAAAGGATATTAACTTGGATCAAGAGCCAAAACACTGATAGCAACTGAAACGAATTCGATTCTCTAAGGATTGCTCGAGAAGAAATCGAATCGATCTGGCAATGGAAGGATCTATCTCAATCAGGTTATGGACACAAAAGAGCTTCAACCCGTTGATCACGTGGACAACGAATCTTGGTATAAAGGATGGAACCTAACTCGATCAGAGACCGCACAAGACGAATTAAGATTGATAGGAAGGCGCCACAGTCAAATGCGTCTTTGATTGATAAGCCATAGATGAACACTCAAGAACCCATCTCAAGTATTCCAAAGGAAGTCGATGACAAGCCAAGAGAAAACTCTCTAAAACAACGTCAATTCTTCTCCCTTTTGAATGGAACGATACAAATATTTATAACCCTATTATGCCTAGACTAATAGATTCAACTTAACTTACCTAATACTAATCAACTTACTCACAGCCCAATTAAGAAACTTATTGTTGGCCGATTAATATACAAGGAAATAACTAACAAAACGACTCAATTAACCAACGAACTTGATAACTAATTTAGATCCAACTCAACATGAGATCTTGAATCAAATTTATTCCTACCAAATTAACTAGAAATCTGGAAAATAAACTACTAAGCTATTAATAAAAACTCGAACTACTTGAAGTTTGAAATATGGCCCTTAAGCAGCCCATATGCAGCCCATATTTCGCATCAAATTTTCATTTAGAACTATAGCAAAAGGTGGGTTAAAACGCGGGCATTCTTTCTTCTAACTTAAACATTTTATCCCTAGTATTTTCCTTTGAACTTTTGGAATAATCTATTTTTTTTGTTTAACAACACCCTAAGGATTGCAAACCCCGCATTGGGGCAAAATTTATTTTTATTATTATTAAAAAGGAGAGAGAAAAAGAAAGAGGAGAAAAAAAGAAGAAAAGAAATAAAATAAAGCAAAAAAATGAAAAATAGAAAAAAGAAAAGAGAAGAGAAAACCTAGTAAAAAAATATTATTAAACTGGGAAATTTTTCATTAGCCATATATTGGGGCAAATTTTGAAAATGCGATCCCAAAATTATTTTAAACTCCTTGTTAGATCTGTTTTCAAGTTCTAACCTTTATTCCATTTGACCCCATTACAAAAGTCAAAATGTTACTAACCTCTGCCTTTTGCACTATTTCTGAGAGTAAATTTCTTAATCAAATAATAAATGATGTAAACATACCTTCACTAAGTTTTGTGAGGGGAAGATTGTCTCACTGATACCATCAATCTTGAAACATATATCTGATTTGATAAGGGCAGCAGTTAAGATTGTTGATCTTTTCTTGAAATTTTGTCCATGTCTTTAGGTAAAAACCCCAAAAGGCACCCTTTCAAGAACAAAGAAAAAAAGAGAAGAAATAAATAAGAAAAAAAGAAAACAGAAAAAGAAGAAAAATAAAAATGGGTGGGGGTAACCTTAGTAAAAATATGAAAGAGTTCTAAGGTAAGGTCTTGAAATACAAGAAAGTCATGAATGGAAAGCAAAAGATCGAACATTAAAAAGTTGATGACTATGTTCATTTGATTTTCTCTTTACATTGTTATTCTTTTGCCGGCATTGATGATACGACTTACGCCCTATCGTAGACATAACCTGCACACAACAAGCCACAGGATCTAGAATTGGTGTATCTACAAATTCTACCAATTAACTACAATTTAATATGAAAAAACTGTTACACATTGGATTTTCAACCTCTTTTTTCTTAAGGTCTTGTAGCCTATAAATAGTGACATTCTCTTTAGAATTTTACACACACTTCTCTCAACAAAAGATCATTCTCAAATACTATCCTCCTCACACTCATTTCTTTCTCCCTCATTCTGTTTTCTTTGGGCAAAGAAAGATATTGGGAAGCTTCTGATTCTCTTGGTTGTGCAGATCAAAGGGAAGTAACAACTATAGAGTTGGGTTGTTGTATCGTGGAGATGGCGCGCTAGACCTACTGCATCGGTTTGAAAAGTACCGTGGGGGCGCGTATCATCTTAAAGAGAGCGTTCTACGTGCCTCAGTCCTACCGAACTTTTTAGTAGCTGTCAATTCCAAGGTGGTTAGTTTTGAAGATAAGAAATTGTTCGTGTACTCTCCTCCAACAACAAGTGGACCAGATTTGGTTGATTGTGAAGTGTGGTTGGATCATGGGATTCAAGGTGCAAAACGAGGCCCTATCAAGATTCGCACGTGGTGGTTTCATGTTGGAAGGTGTTTTTGCTCGTGACCATCACAAGTTTGACCCGACGGCATCCAACTTGTCTTGTAATAATTCACATCTTCCCAACATTGCTATCATACAATGATTTGTGGACAAATCGCTTTCAGGAGAAGGGGAATGATATGATATCTAGTTCGTAATGGGATCATTCAAGTCTATGGGGCACAAGTTTAGTTGTTAGATATATTATTTACTAGATGATTAGTTAAGTAATTATTAGTTGCTTGAATAAAGAATTCAAACCAAGCCTCAAGTACTTGTATCCGATTCTAGTTCTAGTTGGAAGCCATCATTTAAGTCGTTATTTTTGTTGCATTAGGAGACACTTCATTCGGCCAGATTAGGTAATTGCCTTAGCCGATTCAATTGTCCTAGTGTAGGTAGGTTTAGGTCGTGTCAAAAGCCTATAAAAAGGCTCAAGTACTTGTTACGTTTTAGAGAAGTCAAATTTTAATAAAGAATTTCCAGAATTTTCTTTCTTGTGAAAAAGAGTTCTTTTTACTTGTGAAAGACGCCCTTGAGCATTTTAGAGTAATTCTAAGGTGATCTTCGACTTATTAATCAAGTAATCCCCTTGATTGTGGCATCGTTCTATCCGTCTTTATCTTTCTTGAGCAGTCCAAGATTGATTATGGACTTCCATCCCCAAATGTTGAACCTTAATTCCAAATTAGGGCTTGTGGTTCGCGATCTTGATTCTTCTTGGATGGTCGAGACTCGTATCAGTATTCGAGCCTAGTATTTTAGAACTTGAGCTCAACTCAATTTTGTTACTCAAGTTACTCGAACTGGAGTTTGAGCTCAACAAAATCAAGTCGAGTCAAGCTATTTTTGAGTCGAGCACTGAACTACTCACAAGTAGTTTGGTTCACTTACACCCCTACTTCTTATTGATTAAAATCTCCCACATAAATCCTTTATATTTTGGACTGGTTTGGAAATTGGATGGAAATCATCCAAACCAACGGAATAATTTTAAATGTCTATATTACTCTTATCTTTTCATTTTTGTATTTTTTAAACATATTTAGCACTTTTCTTCAACTTTATTTTCTTTTATTTTCTTTCTTTTTCTTATTCTTGTCTTCTTCTTTCATTCGTCTTTTGCAACCATGGCACATTTGCTAGCAACCCCACCGATTGCTGTCGACGGCCACTAGTAACGGCCACCACTTTGCATTAATTAACAAAATTTTATAAAATTTACACCTCTTATGCCGTTTTCATGTGGAACTCGATTCTGACTTTAGATTTGCAAAAAGTGATTAAAAAAGTGTCAAATAACCCAAATCAGATTTGGCCCTTCACCATCTTCTTCTCACACAACCACAAAAATCTTAGATATCTATAAGGAAAAATCGTTCAAAACGTCCCTCACATTTTGCAAAATAAATTTTTTCGTCCCTCACTTTTAAAACTATAATTTTACGTCCCTTACAAATTCACATTAATTAAATTTGGTTCCTATCTAGATTTTTTACTAGTTTTTGGTCGAAATTCATCACGTACCTTGCACGCAATCATTTTTGAAGGGCAAAATTGTCATATCAAATTTTACACAATTCGATCTATAGTCCCCTATATTTCAGAAAATAAATTTTTTTGTCCCTCACATCTAACAAAATGAATTTTTTCATCCGACATATATTATGTGTATGAATAATTTTTTTTAAACATATATATGTATTTATTTGATTTTACCTAAACAATACGAATAGCATGTTTACAACTACAATTAGCCTATTTGGACGAAATCAGATAAAGATATATTACATACTATTCATACTGTTTCGGTGAAATTAAATAAATATATACATGAATTTAAAAAAAATGTTAGCTTTTCACTCATGTTCATTTTCTTTTACTCAAAAAATGAAAACAAAGAAGATATTTAATTCTAAATATTGTTGAGTGTTTATATTGAATTAAATTTGGACAAAAAAATAAACAAAGAAAAAATATGACAAAAAGAAATAAGTAATTGACATTTTCAAATTTTAAAACAATCACAAGGCAAATAATTCAACTTTTGGTCTTAAAGGTGGTGAGTAGTAATTTTAGATTTAAATTGCAATTTATTAATATGATTATAGAATTTGAATTATGACCCATTAATTAGATGGTCTTATCATACAATTCAATAAATGAATTATTATTAAAAGAGAAAAGGTCACAAATATTAACAAGTTCACATGGGGAAATCAAATAGATTTATACATGGGTTTAAAATAAAATTGTTAGTTTTAAACCCATGTATATATGTATTGAATAATATGTGTATAATTACAATTAACTTGTTTATAGGTGAAATCAAATAGAGATATATTACATGTTATTCGTTCTATTCAAGTGAAATCAAATAGATATATATGTGGGTTTAAAAAAAAAAAAGCTATACATACATATAATTAATGAGGGGTAAAGAAAATTCATTTTGTGAAATGTAATAGACGAAAAAATTTATTTTGTGAAATTTGAGGGACTATAGATCAAATTACATAAAATTTGATTTGACAATTTTATCTCTAAAAAATAATCATATATACGGCACGTGATAAATTTTGACAAAAAATTAGTCGAAAACTTAGATAGGGACCAAAATTGACTAATATAAATTTATAAGAGGGATAAAATTATACTTTTAAAAGTTAGTAACAAAAAAATTATTTTATAAAATGTGAAAAACATTTTAAACGATTAACCACAACTATTATAATTTTCCCTATCTGTAAATTTAGAGCTCCAATCCAAAAAAAAAAACCCACAACTATTATTAACCCCAACAATCACTACCATACACTAATGCAGAAGAAGGTTGGTGGCTTCGAGGATGAGGATGACGAATCAGTCTCTGATCTCGTATGAAGGCAGTCACCAGATTTGGAATTCATCCAAGGGTTTTAGGCAGATGAATTTGGAGCCGAGCAAGAAAGGAGGGCAGAGGAAATAAATGGAGATATTTGGTGCGCTGAAAAAGAAGGAAAAGGTGAAAGAAAAAGAAAAGATTTTTTTTTTAATCTGGGGTTTGGGCAGATGATTTGAAAAAATGAAAAGATCTCCCGATACATCTTTATCTGATTCTTCAGGTTTAGATCAGAATCTGTTGATGCTTCAAGTCCAGATCAGAATCAAGTTACCCCATGGATGGATAAATGGATTCTTTTGAATCAGATTTGGGCACGAGGGATAATTCAAATTTTGGGTTAAGTAAACATGTCATCTAACTCCTAGGGGCTGTATTTCTGTCTTTCCATTTCGTGTGTATGTGAATTAGGTAGACGACACTCCACGAATCACAGGAACCACCTGCTTGCCAAAAACATGTTGGTGCGGTAGATTCCCCTGCTTTTGTATTAGAATAGATTAGACGTTTATATACAGTTTCTTCAGTTCCTGCTCCCCTTTCTTTAGATTAGGTTATAAAAATGTCATTGTCATAAAAAAGGGTGCTTCAAAGAAAAAGAAAAAAAAAAAAAAAAGAAAAGAAGGAGAGAAGATTTTGAAAAAAGAAAGAAGTTTGACTTTTTTCTAAAATGAAAACAACTTTATTGTTAAAAATTTAATTTTTATCACATATACTTGCACACAAGGCGAGTGTGCTATACTCTCCGTTATTTTGGATGGATTTCAATCCAAATTCCAAATAAGTTCAAAACGCAAAAGGTTATGTGATGATTTTTAAACAACAAGGAGGTATTATAACCAAATTCCAAATCACAAGGGAATTTTCTATATTTTATCCTATTATATTACTTGATGTCATTTTTAAAAATATTTTAACACCTACAAAAAACTTTCGACAAGGAGAAGTTTGGGATAAGAATGCGTGTGAAAAGCAAGATGAAGAAGCATGAAAAGGAGAACAAGGCTCCAACCCGGTTAGTCCAACTAGTTCTCAGGGGAAATTAGTCCCAATCGGTTGGAGCCACCTTTTAACTTTTTCTAAGGTGAACTTTCATTTCCAATTCTAATTTTGACGTGGATCTCTTCGGGGCCTATATATACTTCATGATGGACGGGACATAATTTTAGGCATATTTTGGAGTCTATTGATAATGTAGATCTCCATTTAAAAACAATTTTTAGCTCAGTATATGTTAAAGTAGTTTTTCTTCTAGTACATCTTAGTTAGGGGTCTTACCGAAAATTAGAGAAAGAAAAAGGAATCTTGGATAATATTTTCTTTTCTCTTTCTTAATCTTTAATAAATTTCATATATTTCTTTTCTTTTATTATTTTTGTCTTTAATTTAATTATGAGTAGTTAATTACTTGTTTCAGGGTAGGGTCAGATGGATTCAATTACATCTTAATTCATGATGTTACTTTATTGATTGGTGAATCTTATGCATGCTATTTCATATATTTATTTTTCATCTGTATAATTAAAGATTCATTAGTTTTGAAGTATCTAAGATATCAACCTAAAGTTTTTAATTGATATAAATTGGCAAAGGTAAGAATTTTATTGTGTAACTCACGAAAGTAGAAATGGAGCAAATGAAGCTGAAGTTTGGAAAGGTATGTGGGGATTAAATATAAAGCACAAGATAAAGCACTTTATTTGGAACTGCCTAAAAAATATTTTGCCAACCAATGAAGCAGTTAGCAGAAGAATTCGTAAAGGGGGAAGTGAACGTAAATGTTGTGGATGTGAAGTAGAAACAATTGAATATATGCTATTTTTTTTGTGATCATGTACAGTTTGCATGGAAAGTATTTCCAATCCAGTGGGAAGGCCTTCAGGAGGAGAGAGGGAATTTCTGGAAATGGTGGGACAAATTGCAGTAGTCCAAGGAAAGAACTAACGGAGTAGCGTAACTGCCAACTTCCTCTTTCAGATTTGGAAAGCCAGGAACGATAGGAATTTCAATGATAGAACTTGTTCCTTTCAATTACTGGTCGACAAATCTGTCAGAGAATGGAGAGAGTTTAAAGATGCACAGAAAGAAGAAGATCCAATGAGAGGAATCAAGGACCGGAGAGAGCAAATGGAGATAAGGTGATCACCACCACCCTAAGATTTCATTTAAATCAACTCTGGTGCTGCAACCCAAATCTATCTGGATAAGACAGGCTTGGAAATTGTAGAAAGGAATCACTATGGAAAGATAGTTGCAAATGGGCGCATCAATTGAATGGTAGAATGGAAGCGGACCACATGGAAGCATGGGCACTAAGACTGGCAGTCTAAAAAACAAATCAAGAAGGCTGGCTGAAAGTAATTTTCAATCAGATTGTAAGCTACTAATAGATAGGAGTAACTCAGGCACAATAGATGGTAGCTATGTCAGTGTATTCTTACTAGATATTATTGGGTTGAAGGAGGGATTCGAAGAGTGTAAGTTCAGTTTTGTTAGAACACAAGGTAATTAGGTCAGTCATACTGTGGCAAAATTTGCCTCTAAGTTGAAATATGATGTCTCGTGAAAACATTAATTAGTGTGTTTGGATAGGAGTTTATATGAAATTATTACTATGGTATTTTTTGTGATGTGATGTATGTGAGATAAAAAGGTAATTGGAAAGATAAAAAGGTGTATTGAAATTTGTGAAACAAATTATTTTTTCTCAAATCATCCCAATCCAAACTTGATTATTGTTTCGCCCATGGCTTGAATCAAAGGCTAGGGATAATGTAAGGTTGTTACCCTAAAACAGTATAGCTGTTGATCAGTATATAATACAAATATTTGTTGTTTCGAAAAAATAATAACACTTTAACTTGTCTTTGATCATGAAAGTAGATTTAGGCTTGTTCATGAGATAATTAATGAATACCGAAAGAAGGTATTATGAATTAAGAAAATTTTCCGTAATTTTTGCACAAGAATGAATTAATTAACCAAGTTAAGATTTTCAACAAGGATAATTGAGGAAATGTAGACCCTAGGAATTGTGTCTTTGATAAGTTTAGTTTTAATTAATTTTGATTATTATTTGAAACCTTCATGCTCTTTTGTATTCTAAATAACAGAGGAATTTGGCAACATCAGTATTTAATTAAATCTTCTCTAAAGGATACAACACCTAAATACTCACCCAACATGCATATGGTCCATGCACATACAGGTCGTGACAGCCCCACCTTCCCCTAAGGCAAACCAAAGGGGTTAGCGAACTGCCTGCCCAACTCTCGCCAGGACTAACGGTTCAGTTTAGAGTGATCTAATACGTTCCGGAACATACAAACGCGCGTAAACAAGGTAAAATCACAAAAATGAAAAAAAAATGAAAAAACGGAGCTGGTCATGGACAGTAACTGCCACGTCCGAATACGGCCGCCAAAAATTTTGTTTCGCCGTTTGAAATCCGAATCTGTCCGAATTCTCGCCCAACATCAATCAAACATTTATACGTTGAAACTAAGCATATATAATCCAAAGTGGCATACAAAAGTTATTCAAAAGTTTATACATGTACGGTTTGCCAAATCAAAAGAGAAATCGGACCCAAAAGTACATTTAGGGTTTCAATCAATGAGCTATACAAAAGATATGTACATCTAGCTCAATTCGGCAACCAATTATCAAATCCAGTCCAAAAAGTATTTATTTTCCTGTAAGGAAAACAAAAGGGACAGAGTGAGCTTACGCCCAGTGGTATACTATCACTCAAGCAACCAAGTCATATAGGCATAAAGCGGTCAAGAAAGAAATAAACCAAGATCACACATTCACAAGATGAGTAAAAGGATACGGACGGCTCTCAAGAGCCCCTTTCCTCGCTCGTATACTTGATCGGACTTCATTGACCCTCCGTCAATGTTTACAAAGTAACCAACCGTAGACTCCACTTTACTTCCATTCCTTCCACCCAACATACCCCTACCGGGCCCGAACTCCAAACAGTAGAAATTTGGTAATACTCGAGTATACCGGAATCAAGAGTCTCACAACTACAAGATTCCATATAACAGTTCCCATGGCTCGTCAATTTTCACGACCAAGCACTCGTCGGCTCGATCCAATCGACACCAAGCGATTGGATACTTGTCCAAGCGTCACCAAATTCATGAACCAAATTCAGTATTTCATGTATCATTCAATCATTACAGTGAAACAGTAGACAGTCATATGAGATACCAAATGGGTGAGGGCGATCAAGTACACCCTCACTTAATCAATTTCAACGGAGCAAATAAGCCTTCAAGGCATCAAGTTCACATATACCAAAGCCACATTGTAAACAACAAGTGAGTAGTACACTCACCAAGCAAGCAAGTGAAATTTCGTAAACTTCCGCCCAAAGAGCGTCTTTACTCACCGTCACGCCCTAGAACATTCAAATAAGCATAATAAGACTCAATTACAAGTCATAACCAAATCCACATACCACCAAAATAAGGTTCCACTAGAATGTATAAGCACTAGAGTAAACCAGAGAAATCCGGAAATTGAATTAAGATCTAATCCAAAAAAAAATAGTTTTTGACAACATTTTGCGGTTTTGGCACCATTGGCACTACGATTATCGGATGGAGGTGCAAGATACACCGTTTCGAAGCTAACAGATAGGGTTACAATGTTACAGAAGATCACTCAGCCCAGTTCATAGTGAAACTGGGCCAAAAATGCAGGATACTAAACCAGAACCGCAAAAATAGGTGAACAAACCGTATTCTGGTTAATAAACTGTAAGTCAGGCTACCTAAGTCCAAATCAAGTGATTCAAAAGCCATTCGAAAGCTAAGACATCAGTCTACATTTCTTTAGAAGACCTCAACAACCAATTCTGAAGTATTTCCAACCAAAATAACCCATTACAGAAGCAATTCTCAAGTTCGGGTGAAAATTGGGCAGCAGGGGTATTTCGGTCTTTTCACAAGCTACGCTACTCCGATTGGTCTGAAATTTTGAAGACAACTCTAAAATATCATTCCCTACAACTTTCATGTTTTAACCCAAGGCTAATTCGGCCTCTAACTATGATGAACAGTGCCGGGCAGAATTAGGGGAAATGAAACCCTAACTTTCAAAATTTCTTTCCAAAGCAGAAATTTTCTGCAATTAACCACACTTTACACCTTCTAACTTCCTTCAATATCATTTCCAACCATCATACATAGCCACACCATAACAATCATATTAAAACAGAAATATCATGATTAAATAGAAAATGTCATCAATCTCAACCAAAATCATGAATTAACACCAAAGATCATTACTTTAACTCACATAGGTCACTAATTAAACATTATTGGAAAGACAAGAGTAGTCTCTTAGTCACTCACCTTATAAGACAAGAAAGGAAGCAATTCAACACCTTAGCCTTCCAAACAACTTCACCAATCATCTCACAATCACTAAGTGAAGAGGTTTTATGGAGCAAACACAAAATTAAACGGTGGAAATTGAAGATTGAGCAAATTTGGAGCAAAGAAATTGGAGAGCTTTTCTTGTCTTGTTGCTTGAAGATGGCCGGCCACAAGAAGCAAATTTTGAGTGATTTTTGGTCAATTTTTGAGTTATTTTAAACAAATGGTAAAAGGGTGAATAGTAGTCAAAAGTAAGAATTAACCTCTAAGTGACACATGTCACTTTCATTAATTGCATACCTAACCTTTTTTTCTCTCTCACACCAATTCACTTGGTAACCTCTAATTATCTCATAACACCCGGTAATTAAATCCAGTATCCAAAACTTAACATAACTGGCCGAATTTTTCCGAACTTTTCGCACTAGCGGGTCCCAGGTCCGATATACGCTCTTAACTTCTCAAAAACTAACCAATACTAGAAAAATCATCTAAAAACTATATTTACTCATAAACATTATTTAGAAAATTTTCTAATAAAGAAAATGCATAAAAGGCGTGCGAATAATTAAAATAAGGCCTAGAAATAAGGAAATTTACGGGTTCTCACACTCTCTCCCCCTTAAAAGAATTTCGCCCTCGAAATTCTCACCTTAACTCACGAAAAGTTCAGGGTATTTCTTTCGCATTTCTTCTTCCACCTCCCAGGTAGTCTCTTCTATCCCATGATTTCTCCACTTTTCCCGAGCGAAAACAACTGCGACTAACTCCAGGTCGTGGGTTGGATAGTTTTTGTTCGTGGGGTTTCAATTTCTTAGAGGCAAAAGATTTCACATTCTGGTTTTGCGTCAACACACACCCCAAACCTTCTCTCCTACACAAACGCGGCAATCCTTACAAACCATACCAGTGCTCACACGATGTTTCCCCATAGGAGTACTACTTTCAGGTCGTCGGGTAGACGAGCAGGTTTTGTATCTATTCCGTACATAAAATTGGGGTTGACAAATGAATGATTAACACCGGGATCTACTAAGATTTTCGCAAATCGGTGAAATACCGAAATCGTACCTTCCTCAATTTCAGAAAAATCGGGGACCTGTGATGGCTCCAGTGAATACACTCGAGCCGCTACCTTAGGTTTGGTCCCTTCCACCTTGGCCGGTTCGGAATTAGTCATCGTCGATTGCTGACTCCCCTTTCAATCTCGTGATAGGACTGGACAAGTAGCGAGTTGATGGTTTGCAATTCCACAGCGCAAACATTTTCCCTCCTTCTTCCAGCAATTGTCCTCCGCGTGGTTTGACTTTCCGCAATACCCGCAAGGTCCGCGTGCTGCAGAAGCCGAGTCTCCTCTCTGGCCTCTCCCCACTTGGCCGCCTCGTGATGGGTCCTCTCGTGACACTCCCGGCATCCTTTCTTCTCCCATTCCCCGCCCAAACTTGGAACGGGTACTCTCATCCCCCTGCCCCGAACTACTTTCAGGAAATCCTCGCTTTTTCGCCAGGAAGTTCCTCACCTGTAACCTAGCATTCTCTACTCGTTGCGCCTTCTCCACTGCATCACTGAAGGCGTTAATTTGGGCTACCGCGAGGTCCTTCTGGATTTCTACGTTCAGGCCCTGGACAAATCGCCGTATTCTTCGTTGCTCGGTCATGATGAGTTCCGGCGCAAATTTGGATAGGCGGGTGAATTGGCTCTCGTATTCCGCTACAGATTGGGCCCCCTGACGAAGCCGAATAAATTCATCTTCTTTCCGCTCCTGAACTAGAGGAGGGAAGAATTTAGCATTGAATTCCCGCATAAAATTCACCCAAGTCTTGGGCGTTTGTTCCTGTTCCCATTTTTGCCGAATAACATTCCACCAGGAACGGGCCGCCCCTTCCAGTTGAAAGACGGCGAAGGTCACCTGCCTCTCCTCCGTATAATGTAGGGCGGCAAAGATATCCACCATCTTCTCTATCCACCTTTCGGCCATGTCCGTATCGGGCCCCCCGATAAACTTTGGTGGGGCAAATTTCTGGAACCTCTCGAGAGCCCTATCCTCGCTCTCCACGTGATTGCCGGAATTCCCAGGGTTGGGGTTAGGGTTTTGACCCTGTTGGTGCACCACTTGGGCTAGTAAATTAGTCATTTGCTGCATAGCAGCCGCTATTTGGATGTTATGATCAACCCTAGGTTCAGAGTTAGGTCCAGATGAGGTTTCCCGAGTGCCCCTTTCAGGCGTGGGTTGCCCACCCCCACGTCCACGGCTTCGACCACTACGAGTGCCTTCCATCAATCTAAGTCGATCTAGGTCACAAAATAAATATACTGTTAAAGGGCACCTAACCCTCCTTTTCGTAGCACTAAACAGGAACAATTAAACAAGGACAATTAACTAAAACAGCTACCTCGTAGAGCATTTAAACACATAACACATATACATAGAACACATAACCGGATCAAGCAATTTTACAGAACAGTCAGTCAAGTACATACAAAATCATCCCATGAAACAAAAGGGGTCCTCCAAAAGTACTATAGACAGACCAGATCACGAGTACAAAAGAACTCACGAAAAGCTTTCCCTCCCCCTAGGGCGCCGTCCATAATCTACGAGAATAACACCATTTATATCTTAATCAAGGTTGATCACGCTTAACCATACCCGAACAAACCACAGAAAATTTCATAGAATCGCATTTCTAGTTCGCCCAATCCTTTCTAACCTAGGCTCTCATCTCTTTCGTATCCGGGCGCAAGAATCCCATCTAAGATGATTCACAACTCGAGCCGGCCGGTCCCAAGCGTAATTCATCCCTATTAAAGATTCCTACCTGACATACATACCTAACTTCCTCAAGTCCCATGATAATGATCCTTACACTTATGACATGCACAGTTCATAGCTTACGCTCAAAAGAGCACTTATACCTTTCGACGCATTCACGAAAGCAGGACCATAACACCACTTGGTCGAAGCTCACTCCGCGTAGAGACCATGCGAAGTAGCTCTGATACCACCTGTGACAACCCCACCTTCCCCTAAGGCGAACCAAAGGGGTTAGCGAACTGCCTGCCCAACTCTCGCCAGGACTAACGGTTCAGTTTAGAGCGACCTAATACGTTCCGGAACATACAAACGCGCGTAAACAAGTCAACATCACAAAAATGAAAAAAAATGAAAAAACGGAGCCGGTCATGGACAGTAACTGCCACGTCCGAATACGGCCGCCAAAAATTTTGTTTCGCCGTTTGAAATCCGAATCTGTCCGAATTCTCGCCCAACATCAATCAAACATTTATACGTTGAAACTAAGCATATACAATCCAAAGTGGCATACAAAAGTTATTCAAAAGTTTATACATGTACGGTTTGCCAAATCAAAAGAGAAAACGGACCCAAAAGTACATTTAGGGTTTCAATCAATGAGCTATACAAAAGATATGTACATCTAGCTCAATTCGACAACCAACTATCAAATCCAGTCCAAAAGTATTTATTTTCCTGTAAGGAAAACAAAAGGGACAGAGTGAGCTTACGCCCAGTGGTATACTATCACTCAAGCAACCAAGTCATATAGGCATAAAGCGGTCAAGAAAGAAATAAACCAAGATCACACATTCACAAGATGAGTAAAAGGATACGGACGGCTCTCAAGAGCCCCTTTCCTCGCTCGTATACTTGATCGGACTTCATTGACCCTCCGTCAATGTTTACAAAGTAACCAACCGTAGACTCCACTTTACTTCCATTCCTTCCACCCAACATACCCCTACCGGGCCCGAACTCCAAACAGTAGAAATTTGGTAATACTCGAGTATACCGGAATCAAGAGTCTCACAACTACAAGATTCCATATAACAGTCCCCATGGCTCGTCAATTTTCACGACCAAGCACTCGTCGGCTCGATCCAATCGACACCAAGCGATTGGATACTTGTCCAAGCGTCACCAAATTCATGAACCAAATTCAGTATTTCATGTATCATTCAATCATTACAGTGAAACAGTAGACAGTCATATGAGATACCAAATGGGTGAGGGCGATCAAGTACACCCTCACTTAATCAATTTCAACGGAGCAAATAAGCCTTCAAGGCATCAAGTTCACATATACCAAAGCCACATTGTAAACAACAAGTGAGTAGTACACTCACCAAGCAAGCAAGTGAAATTTCGTAAACTTCCGCCCAAAGAGCGTCTTTACTCACCGTCACGCCCTAGAACATTCAAATAAGCATAATAAGACTCAATTACAAGTCATAACCAAATCCACATACCACCAAAATAAGGTTCCACTAGAATGTATAAGCACTAGAGTAAACCAGAGAAATCCGGAAATTGAATTAAGATCTAATCCAAAAAAAAATAGTTTTTGACAACATTTTGCGGTTTTGGCACCATTGGCACTACGATTATCGGATGGAGGTGCAAGATACACCGTTTCGAAGCTAACAGATAGGGTTACAATGTTACAGAAGATCACTCAGCCCAGTTCATAGTGAAACTGGGCCAAAAATGCAGGATACTAAACCAGAACCGCAAAAATAGGTGAACAAACCGTATTCTGGTTAATAAACTGTAAGTCAGGCTACCTAAGTCCAAATCAAGTGATTCAAAAGCCATTCGAAAGCTAAGACATCAGTCTACATTTCTTTAGAAGACCTCAACAACCAATTCTGAAGTATTTCCAACCAAAATAACCCATTACAGAAGCAATTCTCAAGTTCGGGTGAAAATTGGGCAGCAGGGGTATTTCGGTCTTTTCACAAGCTACGCTACTCCGATTGGTCTGAAATTTTGAAGACAACTCTAAAATATCATTCCCTACAACTTTCATGTTTTAACCCAAGGCTAATTCGGCCTCTAACTATGATGAACAGTGCCGGGCAGAATTAGGGGAAATGAAACCCTAACTTTCAAAATTTCTTTCCAAAGCAGAAATTTTCTGCAATTAACCACACTTTACACCTTCTAACTTCCTTCAATATCATTTCCAACCATCATACATAGCCACACCATAACAATCATATTAAAACAGAAATATCATGATTAAATAGAAAATGTCATCAATCTCAACCAAAATCATGAATTAACACCAAAGATCATTACTTTAACTCACATAGGTCACTAATTAAACATTATTGGAAAGACAAGAGTAGTCTCTTAGTCACTCACCTTATAAGACAAGAAAGGAAGCAATTCAACACCTTAGCCTTCCAAACAACTTCACCAATCATCTCACAATCACTAAGTGAAGAGGTTTTATGGAGCAAACACAAAATTAAACGGTGGAAATTGAAGATTGAGCAAATTTGGAGCAAAGAAATTGGAGAGCTTTTCTTGTCTTGTTGCTTGAAGATGGCCGGCCACAAGAAGCAAATTTTGAGTGATTTTTGGTCAATTTTTGAGTTATTTTAAACAAATGGTAAAAGGGTGAATAGTAGTCAAAAGTAAGAATTAACCTCTAAGTGACACATGTCACTTTCATTAATTGCATACCTAACCTTTTTTTCTCTCTCACACCAATTCACTTGGTAACCTCTAATTATCTCATAACACCCGGTAATTAAATCCAGTATCCAAAACTTAACATAACTGGCCGAATTTTTCCGAACTTTTCGCACTAGCGGGTCCCAGGTCCGATATACGCTCTTAACTTCTCAAAAACTAACCAATACTAGAAAAATCATCTAAAAACTATATTTACTCATAAACATTATTTAGAAAATTTTCTAATAAAGAAAATGCATAAAAGGCGTGCGAATAATTAAAATAAGGCCTAGAAATAAGGAAATTTACGGGTTCTCACACTCTCTCCCCCTTAAAAGAATTTCGCCCTCGAAATTCTCACCTTAACTCACGAAAAGTTCAGGGTATTTCTTTCGCATTTCTTCTTCCACCTCCCAGGTAGTCTCTTCTATCCCATGATTTCTCCACTTTTCCCGAGCGAAAACAACTGCGACTAACTCCAGGTCGTGGGTTGGATAGTTTTTGTTCGTGGGGTTTCAATTTCTTAGAGGCAAAAGATTTCACATTCTGGTTTTGCGTCAACACACACCCCAAACCTTCTCTCCTACACAAACGCGGCAATCCTTACAAACCATACCAGTGCTCACACGATGTTTCCCCATAGGAGTACTACTTTCAGGTCGTCGGGTAGACGAGCAGGTTTTGTATCTATTCCGTACATAAAATTGGGGTTGACAAATGAATGAGTAACACCGGGATCTACTAAGATTTTCGCAAATCGGTGAAATACCGAAATCGTACCTTCCTCAATTTCAGAAAAATCGGGGACCTGTGGTGGCTCCAGTGAATACACTCGAGCCGCTACCTTAGGTTTGGTCCCTTCCACCTTGGCCGGTTCGGAATTAGTCATCGTCGATTGCTGACTCCCCTTTCCATCTCGTGATAGGACTGGACAAGTAGCGAGTTGATGGTTTGCACTTCCACAGCGCAAACATTTTCCCTCCTTCTTCCAGCAATTGTCCTCCGCGTGGTTTGACTTTCCGCAATACCCGCAAGGTCCGCGTGCTGCAGAAGCCGAGTCTCCTCTCTGGCCTCTCCCCACTTGGCCGCCTCGTGATGGGTCCTCTCGTGACACTCCCGGCATCCTTTGTTCTCCCATTCCCCGCCCAAACTTGGAACGGGTACTCTCATCCCCCTGCCCCGAACTACTTTCAGGAAATCCTCGCTTTTTCGCCAGGAAGTTCCTCACCTGTAACCTAGCATTCTCTACTCGTTGCGCCTTCTCCACTGCATCACTGAAGGCGTTAATTTGGGCTACCGCGAGGTCCTTCTGGATTTCTACGTTCAGGCCCTGGACAAATCGCCGTATTCTTCGTTGCTCGGTCATGATGAGTTCCGGCGCAAATTTGGATAGGCGGGTGAATTGGCTCTCGTATTCCGCTACAGATTGGGCCCCCTGACGAAGCCGAATAAATTCATCTTCTTTCCGCTCCTGAACTAGAGGAGGGAAGAATTTAGCATTGAATTCCCGCATAAAATTCACCCAAGTCTTGGGCGTTTGTTCCTGTTCCCATTTTTGCCGAATAACATTCCACCAGGAACGGGCCGCCCCTTCCAGTTGAAAGACGGCGAAGGTCACCTGCCTCTCCTCCGTATAATGTAGGGCGGCAAAGATATCCACCATCTTCTCTATCCACCTTTCGGCCATGTCCGTATCGGGCCCCCCGATAAACTTTGGTGGGGCAAATTTCTGGAACCTCTCGAGAGCCCTATCCTCGCTCTCCACGTGATTGCCGGGGTTCCCAGGGTTGGGGTTAGGGTTTTGACCCTGTTGGTGCACCACTTGGGCTAGTAAATTAGTCATTTGCTGCATAGCAGCCGCTATTTGGATGTTATGATCAACCCTAGGTTCAAAGTTAGGTCCAGATGAGGTTTCCCGAGTGCCCCTTTCAGGCGTGGGTTGCCCACCCCCACGTCCACGGCTTCGACCACTACGAGTGCCTTCCATCAATCTAAGTCGATCTAGGTCACAAAATAAATATACTGTTAAAGGGCACCTAACCCTCCTTTTCGTAGCACTAAACAGGAACAATTAAACAAGGACAATTAACTAAAACAGCTACCTCGTAGAGCATTTAAACACATAACACATATACATAGAACACATAACCGGATCAAGCAATTTTACAGAACAGTCAGTCAAGTACATACAAAATCATCCCATGAAACAAAAGGGGTCCTCCAAAAGTACTATAGACAGACCAGGTCACGAGTACAAAAGAACTCACGAAAAGCTTTCCCTCCCCCTAGGGCGCCGTCCATAATCTACGAGAATAACACCATTTATATCTTAATCAAGGTTGATCACGCTTAACCATACCCGAACAAACCACAGAAAATTTCATAGAATCGCATTTCTAGTTCGCCCAATCCTTTCTAACCTAGGCTCTCATCTCTTTCGTATCCGGGCGCAAGAATCCCATCTAAGATGATTCACAACTCGAGCCGGCCGGTCCCAAGCGTAATTCATCCCTATTAAAGATTCCTACCTGACATACATACCTAACTTCCTCAAGTCCCATGATAATGATCCTTACACTTATGACATGCACAGTTCATAGCTTACGCTCAAAAGAGCACTTATACCTTTCGACGCATTCACGAAAGCAGGACCATAACACCACTTGGTCGAAGCTCACTCCGCGTAGAGACCATGCGAAGTAGCTCTGATACCACCTGTGACAACCCCACCTTCCCCTAAGGCGAACCAAAGGGGTTAGCGAACTGCCTGCCCAACTCTCGCCAGGACTAACGGTTCAGTTTAGAGCGACCTAATACGTTCCGGAACATACAAACGCGCGTAAACAAGTCAACATCACAAAAATGAAAAAAAATGAAAAAACGGAGCCGGTCATGGACAGTAACTGCCACGTCCGAATACGGCCGCCAAAAATTTTGTTTCGCCGTTTGAAATCCGAATCTGTCCGAATTCTCGCCCAACATCAATCAAACATTTATACGTTGAAACTAAGCATATACAATCCAAAGTGGCATACAAAAGTTATTCAAAAGTTTATACATGTACGGTTTGCCAAATCAAAAGAGAAAACGGACCCAAAAGTACATTTAGGGTTTCAATCAATGAGCTATACAAAAGATATGTACATCTAGCTCAATTCGACAACCAACTATCAAATCCAGTCCAAAAGTATTTATTTTCCTGTAAGGAAAACAAAAGGGACAGAGTGAGCTTACGCCCAGTGGTATACTATCACTCAAGCAACCAAGTCATATAGGCATAAAGCGGTCAAGAAAGAAATAAACCAAGATCACACATTCACAAGATGAGTAAAAGGATACGGACGGCTCTCAAGAGCCCCTTTCCTCGCTCGTATACTTGATCGGACTTCATTGACCCTCCGTCAATGTTTACAAAGTAACCAACCGTAGACTCCACTTTACTTCCATTCCTTCCACCCAACATACCCCTACCGGGCCCGAACTCCAAACAGTAGAAATTTGGTAATACTCGAGTATACCGGAATCAAGAGTCTCACAACTACAAGATTCCATATAACAGTCCCCATGGCTCGTCAATTTTCACGACCAAGCACTCGTCGGCTCGATCCAATCGACACCAAGCGATTGGATACTTGTCCAAGCGTCACCAAATTCATGAACCAAATTCAGTATTTCATGTATCATTCAATCATTACAGTGAAACAGTAGACAGTCATATGAGATACCAAATGGGTGAGGGCGATCAAGTACACCCTCACTTAATCAATTTCAACGGAGCAAATAAGCCTTCAAGGCATCAAGTTCACATATACCAAAGCCACATTGTAAACAACAAGTGAGTAGTACACTCACTAAGCAAGCAAGTGAAATTTCGTAAACTTCCGCCCAAAGAGCGTCTTTACTCACCGTCACGCCCTAGAACATTCAAATAAGCATAATAAGACTCAATTACAAGTCATAACCAAATCCACATACCACCAAAATAAGGTTCCACTAGAATGTATAAGCACTAGAGTAAACCAGAGAAATCCGGAAATTGAATTAAGATCTAATCCAAAAAAAAATAGTTTTTGACAACATTTTGCGGTTTTGGCACCATTGGCACTACGATTATCGGATGGAGGTGCAAGATACACCGTTTCGAAGCTAACAGATAGGGTTACAATGTTACAGAAGATCACTCAGCCCAGTTCATAGTGAAACTAGGCCAAAAATGCAGGATACTAAACCAGAACCGCAAAAATAGGTGAACAAACCGTATTCTGGTTAATAAACTGTAAGTCAGGCTACCTAAGTCCAAATCAAGTGATTCAAAAGCCATTCGAAAGCTAAGACATCAGTCTACATTTCTTTAGAAGACCTCAACAACCAATTCTGAAGTATTTCCAACCAAAATAACCCATTACAGAAGCAATTCTCAAGTTCGGGTGAAAATTGGGCAGCAGGGGTATTTCGGTCTTTTCACAAGCTACGCTACTCCGATTGGTCTGAAATTTTGAAGACAACTCTAAAATATCATTCCCTACAACTTTCATGTTTTAACCCAAGGCTAATTCGGCCTCTAACTATGATGAACAGTGCCGGGCAGAATTAGGGGAAATGAAACCCTAACTTTCAAAATTTCTTTCCAAAGCAGAAATTTTCTGCAATTAACCACACTTTACACCTTCTAACTTCCTTCAATATCATTTCCAACCATCATACATAGCCACACCATAACAATCATATTAAAACAGAAATATCATGATTAAATAGAAAATGTCATCAATCTCAACCAAAATCATGAATTAACACCAAAGATCATTACTTTAACTCACATAGGTCACTAATTAAACATTATTGGAAAGACAAGAGTAGTCTCTTAGTCACTCACCTTATAAGACAAGAAAGGAAGCAATTCAACACCTTAGCCTTCCAAACAACTTCACCAATCATCTCACAATCACTAAGTGAAGAGGTTTTATGGAGCAAACACAAAATTAAACGGTGGAAATTGAAGATTGAGCAAATTTGGAGCAAAGAAATTGGAGAGCTTTTCTTGTCTTGTTGCTTGAAGATGGCCGGCCACAAGAAGCAAATTTTGAGTGATTTTTGGTCAATTTTTGAGTTATTTTAAACAAATGGTAAAAGGGTGAATAGTAGTCAAAAGTAAGAATTAACCTCTAAGTGACACATGTCACTTTCATTAATTGCATACCTAACCTTTTTTTCTCTCTCACACCAATTCACTTGGTAACCTCTAATTATCTCATAACACCCGGTAATTAAATCCAGTATCCAAAACTTAACATAACTGGCCGAATTTTTCCGAACTTTTCGCACTAGCGGGTCCCAGGTCCGATATACGCTCTTAACTTCTCAAAAACTAACCAATACTAGAAAAATCATCTAAAAACTATATTTACTCATAAACATTATTTAGAAAATTTTCTAATAAAGAAAATGCATAAAAGGCGTGCGAATAATTAAAATAAGGCCTAGAAATAAGGAAATTTACGGGTTCTCACACTCTCTCCCCCTTAAAAGAATTTCGCCCTCGAAATTCTCACCTTAACTCACGAAAAGTTCAGGGTATTTCTTTCGCATTTCTTCTTCCACCTCCCAGGTAGTCTCTTCTATCCCATGATTTCTCCACTTTTCCCGAGCGAAAACAACTGCGACTAACTCCAGGTCGTGGGTTGGATAGTTTTTGTTCGTGGGGTTTCAATTTCTTAGAGGCAAAAGATTTCACATTCTGGTTTTGCGTCAACACACACCCCAAACCTTCTCTCCTACACAAACGCGGCAATCCTTACAAACCATACCAGTGCTCACACGATGTTTCCCCATAGGAGTACTACTTTCAGGTCGTCGGGTAGACGAGCAGGTTTTTGTATCTATTCCGTACATAAAGTTGGGGTTGACAAATGAATGAGTAACACCGGGATCTACTAAGATTTTCGCAAATCGGTGAAATACCGAAATCGTACCTTCCTCAATTTCAGAAAAATCGGGGACCTGTGGTGGCTCCAGTGAATACACTCGAGCCGCTACCTTAGGTTTGGTCCCTTCCACCTTGGCCGGTTCGGAATTAGTCATCGTCGATTGCTGACTACCCTTTCCATCTCGTGATAGGACTGGACAAGTAGCGAGTTGATGGTTTGCACTTCCACAGCGCAAACATTTTCCCTCCTTCTTCCAGCAATTGTCCTCCGCGTGGTTTGACTTTCCGCAATACCCGCAAGGTCCGCGTGCTGCAGAAGCCGAGTCTCCTCTCTGGCCTCTCCCCACTTGGCCGCCTCGTGATGGGTCCTCTCGTGACACTCCCGGCATCCTTTCTTCTCCCATTCCCCGCCCAAACTTGGAACGGGTACTCTCATCCCCCTGCCCCGAACTACTTTCAGGAAATCCTCGCTTTTTCGCCAGGAAGTTCCTCACCTGTAACCTAGCATTCTCTACTCGTTGCGCCTTCTCCACTGCATCACTGAAGGCGTTAATTTGGGCTACCGCGAGGTCCTTCTGGATTTCTACGTTCAGGCCCTGGACAAATCGCCGTATTCTTCGTTGCTCGGTCATGATGAGTTCCGGCGCAAATTTGGATAGGCGGGTGAATTGGCTCTCGTATTCCGCTACAGATTGGGCCCCCTGACGAAGCCGAATAAATTCATCTTCTTTCCGCTCCTGAACTAGAGGAGGGAAGAATTTAGCATTGAATTCCCGCATAAAATTCACCCAAGTCTTGGGCGTTTGTTCCCGTTCCCATTTTTGCCGAATAACATTCCACCAGGAACGGGCCGCCCCTTCCAGTTGAAAGACGGCGAAGGTCACCTGCCTCTCCTCCGTATAATGTAGGGCGGCAAAGATATCCACCATCTTCTCTATCCACCTTTCGGCCATGTCCGTATCGGGCCCCCCGATAAACTTTGGTGGGGCAAATTTCTGGAACCTCTCGAGAGCCCTATCCTCGCTCTCCACGTGATTGCCGGGGTTCCCAGGATTGGGGTTAGGGTTTTGACCCTGTTGGTGCACCACTTGGGCTAGTAAATTAGTCATTTGCTGCATAGCAGCCGCTATTTGGATGTTATGATCAACCCTAGGTTCAGAGTTAGGTCCAAATGAGGTTTCCCGAGTGCCCCTTTCAGGCGTGGGTTGCCCACCCCCACGTCCACGGCTTCGACCACTACGAGTGCCTTCCATCAATCTAAGTCGATCTAGGTCACAAAATAAATATACTGTTAAAGGGCACCTAACCCTCCTTTTCGTAGCACTAAACAGGAACAATTAAACAAGGACAATTAACTAAAACAGCTACCTCGTAGAGCATTTAAACACATAACACATATACATAGAACACATAACCGGATCAAGCAATTTTACAGAACAGTCAGTCAAGTACATACAAAATCATCCCATGAAACAAAAGGGGTCCTCCAAAAGTACTATAGACAGACCAGGTCACGAGTACAAAAGAACTCACGAAAAGCTTTCCCTCCCCCTAGGGCGCCGTCCATAATCTACGAGAATAACACCATTTATATCTTAATCAAGGTTGATCACGCTTAACCATACCCGAACAAACCACAGAAAATTTCATAGAATCGCATTTCTAGTTCGCCCAATCCTTTCTAACCTAGGCTCTCATCTCTTTCGTATCCGGGCGCAAGAATCCCATCTAAGATGATTCACAACTCGAGCCGGCCGGTCCCAAGCGTAATTCATCCCTATTAAAGATTCCTACCTGACATACATACCTAACTTCCTCAAGTCCCATGATAATGATCCTTACACTTATGACATGCACAGTTCATAGCTTACGCTCAAAAGAGCACTTATACCTTTCGACGCATTCACGAAAGCAGGACCATAACACCACTTGGTCGAAGCTCACTCCGCGTAGAGACCATGCGAAGTAGCTCTGATACCACCTGTGACAACCCCACCTTCCCCTAAGGCGAACCAAAGGGGTTAGCGAACTGCCTGCCCAACTCTCGCCTGGACTAACGGTTCAGTTTAGAGCGACCTAATACGTTCCGGAACATACAAACGCGCGTAAACAAGTCAACATCACAAAAATGAAAAAAAATGAAAAAACGGAGCCGGTCATGGACAGTAACTGCCACGTCCGAATACGGCCGCCAAAAATTTTGTTTCGCCGTTTGAAATCCGAATCTGTCCGAATTCTCGCCCAACATCAATCAAACATTTATACGTTGAAACTAAGCATATACAATCCAAAGTGGCATACAAAAGTTATTCAAAAGTTTATACATGTACGGTTTGCCAAATCAAAAGAGAAAACGGACCCAAAAGTACATTTAGGGTTTCAATCAATGAGCTATACAAAAGATATGTACATCTATCTCAATTCGACAACCAACTATCAAATCCAGTCCAAAAGTATTTATTTTCCTGTAAGGAAAACAAAAGGGACAGAGTGAGCTTACGCCCAGTGGTATACTATCACTCAAGCAACCAAGTCATATAGGCATAAAGCGGTCAAGAAAGAAATAAACCAAGATCACACATTCACAAGATGGGTAAAAGGATACGGACGGCTCTCAGGAGCCCCTTTCCTCGCTCGTATACTTGATCGGACTTCATTGTGTGAGGACTCGCAAATTTCTTATATTTTTCTCAAAAATGCCTTTTTATTTAGAAATTATTCATTTATTAAAGCCCTACTACCCAATTATTCCACAATAAGTGTAAATAAACCTAGAAAGTAGGGTTTCACTTTTGGTTTCAAGATTGGAGCAAAATTAGGGTTTTCGCGATTTATCGCCGGATGAATTTTCGGTACTGAGCAAGGATCAAATTTGGTGATTAAAAGTGACTTTTAAGTGAGAAATAATATGTGATTAGGAGCAATGATATAGAGTTGGTGAATAGGAAGTAAAAACCCTAGTACGTGTGTTTTTAAGAAAAACGGTGCGAACCGACGGGTACCGCGCACTACCGATTGAACGCACCTCTTGACCACCACTTTCTTACCATACAAGCTTATTGATATTTGAGCAAAATATCTTCTCAATTTCCAGCTAGCTTGACCGAAATTTGAGGCTAAAATAACAAGGAAAGGGAAAGAGAAAAATGAAAGGTGGTGACAAGCGTCGCCACCCTAGAGTTTCTTGACCAAGAGTTGGTCTTTCTTCTTATTTCCAAATTTTGCAGTTTCCTCTTCATTTTTTCTGCTGCTGGCCGACCAAAAGAGAGAGAGAAAGGGAGAGCAAAAGAAAACTTCTTTCTTCTTGAATCTTAGCCAAATCAAGTGAGAAAATCGATTTCCAAACCGATTAAAGTGTTAATTGTGAGTTGGGAAGCTAGAGGAACTAGAAATTTTCAAAGGAGGTGGATTATCACTCATCCAAGCTTGTCTTTGAGGTATTAAATCTGATCATGGTCCTTGATCTTTTAAATCTTGCGTTAAGATGCTATTTAGCTTAAGTTTTGGCTTGATTTCAAGATGTGCAAGTGATTGTGATAATTATTGGATGAAATAAACAAGTTAGGGTTTTGGGGATTTGCTGCCAAACTTGATGTATGATTCATATAGGTTGTATTTAAGGTTATATAAGGGGTTTTGGTAGTGCTGGAAGTAAGAAATCAAGGAAGGTTGCATTGAAAACTGAAAATTCCAGATTTCTGGAAAATTTCCCCTCTTTCTGCCCGATTTTGTTGCTGCATGTTAGAGGCCGAATTGGCCTTAGGTTAAAACATTAAAGTTGTATAGAATGGTATTTTATAGGTGCCTACAAAATTTCAGCTCAATCGGAGCAACGTAGGCCATGAAAAGACCAAAATACCCTCACTATTTTAAGGTTTTTCCCAGTAGTCCGTTTGGTCAGTTTATCCAGTTTATCATGTTTATTCACTAGGATCCGTACTGATTTAGCTTTTTACCAAAACATGAAAGTTTTAGTATTCTGACTTAGCTTTTAAATGCCTCTAAGAACACCTTAATCGGACCTTGGTAACCTGAGATATGACCATTCCAGTGCAGTGCGGTTAAATAGCCGACTAGTTGGATTTTGGTTTTGTAAATTGAGGATTTGACTAGGTTGCATTGGAAACTGGACTAAGTGATCTTCATGAACATTGTAGCCCTGTGTCTTAGCTTCGAAACGGTATAATTTGTGCCTCAATCTGATAAGCGTAGCCTCGAATGTGTTATTTCCGCAACCACACGTCAAATCTGTCTTTTGCTAGGTTACATTTCCGCACTTGTTATCACTTTGATTTCTGTTCTTATGTTGTTATGAGCCTATGGAACGGCTATTTACTTGAATCTATGATATGTATGATTTTGGGATTGGCTGAGGAAAAATAATGAAGCCAAAATGGCTGAAAAATTAGGTAAACACAAAGGGCGTGCTGCCCAAATTTTCGCTCGAGGGCTAGGTTTCTATTTGAACTTGTATACTTTTGTTTGGCCAATACCATGACCGGCTTTCCATTTTAAAACATGATTTTTCATCCTTGGGTTCAAACAACCCTCTTCTTACTTGAAAGTCATCTTTACACGTTTTACTCCTAATTAGTCGGGTTTCTTTGTTTCCCTTAAATGTTTTGCTCGATAAACTGTAATATGTTCTCTTGTTCAACCTTAGGTTTCATTGGTGACTAAGGGTAATATCCGAAAGGATATTTTGCACGTTATTTTGCATAACTAGGTGAGTGTTCCTTGTTTGCTATATTTCCTTGACTTATTGGCTTGTTATTATTGATTGATAATGTGTTAAGTGCTTTCAATGATTGTTAAAACGAGTTTTCTAGGCGAGGGTGTACTTTATCGCACTCGACCTAAATAAATGTGAAATTTTCAATGATTAAGGATTAAATGTTACTTGTGCATGAATGTAAGCCTTTTGGCGGAACTGGCCACTGCCCTTCGTTACCGATCGACTCGAGCCAGAAGCGGACTCGGTCGGACGATATGGTGACCCTGGGTGAATTTGGTATACTCGAGTATTACCTTGTAGTCCGGCTACGTCCGGATGGGTGGAGTCCGGTCAACGTCCGGATGGGTGGAGTCCGGTCAATGTCCGGAAAGGGATGAATGAACGAACGAAGGCACGAGGGTTTTATTTTTCAAAAAGGAAATTTCAAATAATTGGAGGAATAAGGGGAAATGTCAGGGGAACGAACGAAAGAACGAATAGCTCCATGTGAGCCCGTATCCTTTTAATGAATGTTACTATTGCTTTCCATTGTAAATGTTTCTTGAATTATTGATACTCCACGTTTAATGTATTGAATTGATTGTTTGATTATTTGTTCGGAACCTCACTGAGCTTTTAGCTCACCCCTTTAGTTTTGTTTTCCTTAACAGGGGACGGCGAGCAGGATGAGAGCATAGACTAGCCTAGTCTAGGTCTTTTGTTTCCTTTGTAATGGTTCTCGCCCTAGTGCTTGGCACGGGTTGGTTGTATGGTGAAGTGAGAACCTTTGTACATTTGATGGCTGTACTTCCTTTTGAGATAGCAATGTATATATAAGTTCCGCTTTAAGTTTGGATTGCTGCCCTATTTATTCTTGTGATTTATTCTGGATTTGATTAAGGAACGACTGAGTCCCGGCGAGAGCCGGGCAGGCGACCCGCTGAACCCTGGGGTACGCCCTAGGGGGAGGTGGGGCCGTCACAGGTGGTATCAGAGCTTAGGGTTTAGATCTTTGTAGTGTATCCTAGGCTTGAAGTTTAGGATGCCGGACTGTGGGATTCGATTTGACTTGAAAGTTAAGCGATTGAGGGATAAAACCTATAGCTGCTTCGCGTGGTCTCTGCGCGGAGTGACCCTGGACTAAGTGGTGAATAAGTATGAGGGACTAAGTGAAACTATGAATTGCGAATGTTATAGGCCTTAAATCTTTCTCATGGTATCTGAAGACCATAGATAGGTATGTCAGGTAGGAATTCCGAATGTAGAAATTGAACAGTGGAAATTGAAGATTGAGCAAGTTTGGAGCAAAGAAATTGGAGAGCTTTTCTTGTCTTGTTGCTTGAAGATGGCCGGCCACAAGAAGCAAATTTTGAGTGATTTTTGGTCAATTTTTGAGTTATTTTAAACAAATGGTAAAAGGGTGAATAGTAGTCAAAAGTAAGAATTAACCTCTAAGTGACACATGTCACTTTCATTAATTGCATACCTAACCTTTTTTTCTCTCTCACACCAATCCACTTGGTAATCTCTAATTATCTCATAACACCCGGTAAATTAAACCCAGTATTCAAAACTTAACCTAACTGACCGAATTTTTTCGAACTTTTCGCACTAGCGGGTCCCACGTCCGATATACTCTCTTAACGTCTCAAAAACTAACCGATACTAGAAAAATCATCTAAAAACTATATTTACTCATAAACATTATTTAGAAAATTTTCTAATAAAGAAAATGCATAAAAGGCGTGCGAATAATTAAAATAAGGCCTAGAAATAAGAAAATTTATGGGTTCTCACACTCTCTCCCCCTTAAAAGAATTTCGCCCTCGAAATTCTCACCTTAACTCACGAAAAGTTCAAGGTATTTCTTTCGCATTTCTTCTTCCACCTCCCAGGTAGTCTCTTCTATCCCATGATTTCTCCACTTTTCCCGAGCGAAAACAACTGCGACTAACTCCAGGTCGTGGGTTGGATAGTTTTTGTTCGTGGGGTTTCAATTTCTTAGAGGCAAAAGATTTCACATTCTGGTTTTGCGTCAACACACACCCCAAACCTTCTCTCCTACCCAAACGCGGCAATCCTTACAAACCATACCAGTGCTCAAACGATGTTTCCCCATAGGAATACTACTTTCAGGTCGTCGGGTAGACGAGCAGGTTTTGTATCTATTCCGTACATAAAATTGGGGTTGACAAATGAATGAGTAACACTGGGATCTACTAAGATTTTCGCAAATTAGTGAAATACCGAAATCGTACCTTCCTCAATTTCAGAAAAATCGGGGACCTGTGGTGGCTCCAGTGAATACACTCGAGCCGCTACCTTAGGTTTGTTCCCTTCCACCTAGGCCGGTTCGGAATAAGTCCTCGTCGATTGCTGACTCCCCTTTCCATCTCGTGATAAGACTGGACAAGTAGCGAGTTGATGGTTTGCACTTCCATAGCGCAAACATTTTCCCTCCTTCTTCCAGCAATTGTCTTCTACGTGGTTTGACTTTCCGCAATACCCGCAAGGTCCGCGTGCTGCAGAAGCCGAGCCTCCTCTCTGGCCTCTCCCCACTTGGCCGCCTCGTGATGGGTCCTCTCGTGACACTCCCGACATCCTTTCTTCTCCCGTTCCCCGCCCAAACTTGGAAGGGGTACTCTCATCCCCCTGCCCCGAACTACTTCCAGGAAATCCTCACTTTTTCGCCTGGAAGTTCTTCACCTGTAACCTAGCATTCTCTACTCGTTGCGCCTTCTCCACTGCATCGCTGAAAGCGTTAATTTGGGCTACCGCAAGGTCCTTCTGGATTTCTACGTTCAGGCCCTGGACAAATCGCCGTATTCTTCGTTGCTCGGTCATGATGAGTTCCGGCGCAAATTTGGATAGGCGGGTGAATTGGCTCTCGTATTCCGCTACAGATTGGGCCCCCCATGACAAAGCCGAATAAATTCATCTTTTTACCGCTCCTGAACTAGAGGAGGGAAGAATTTAGCATTGAATTCCCGCATAAAATTCACCCAAGTCCTGGGCGTTTGTTCCCGTTCCCATTTTTGCCGAATAACATTCCACCAGGAACGGGCCGCCCCTTCCAGTTGAAAGACGGCGAAGGTCACCTGCCTCTCCTCCGTATAATGTAGGGCGGCAAAGATATCCACCATCTTCTCTAGCCACCTTTCGGCCATGTCCGTATCGGACCCCCCGATAAACTTTGGTGAGGCAAACTTCTGGAACCTCTCGAGAGCCCTATCCTCGCTCTCTACATTATTGTCGAGGTTACCAGGGTTGGGGTTAGGGTTTTGACCCTGTTGGTGCACCACTTGGAATAGTAAATTAGTCATTTGCTGCATAGCAGCCGCTATTTGGATGTTAGGATCAGCCCTAGGTTCAGAATTAGGTCCAGATGAGGTTTCCCAGTGCCCCTTTCAGGCGTGGGTTGCCCACCCCCACGTCCACGGTCTCGACCACTACGAGTGCCTTCCATCAATCTAAGTCGATCTAGGTCACAAAATAAATATACTGTTAAAGGGCACCTAACCCTCCTTTTCGTAGCACTAAATAGGAACAATTAAACAAGGAAAATTAACTAAAACAACTACCTCGTAGAGCATTTAAACACATAACACATATACATTGAACATATAACCGGATCAAACAATTTTACAGAACAGTCAGTGAAGTACATACAAAGTCATCCCATGAAACAAAAGGGGTCCTCCAAAAGTACTATAGACAGACCAGGTCACGAGTACAAAAGAACTAACGAAAAGCTTTCCCCCCCTAGGGCTCCGTCCATAATCTACGAGAACAACACCATTTATATCTTAATCAAGGTTGATCACGCTTAACCATACCCGAACAAACCACACAAAATTCCATAGAATCGCATTTGTAGTTCGCCCAATCCTTTCTAACCTAGGCACTCATCTCTTTCGTATCCGGGCACAAGAATCCCATCTAAGAAGATTCACAACTCGAGCCTGCCGGTCCCAAGCGTAATTCATCCATATTAAAGATTCCTACCTGACATACATACCTAACTTCCTCAAGTCCCATGATAATGATCCTTACACTTATGACATGCACAGTTCATAGCTTACGCTCAAAAGAGCACTTATACGTTTCGACGCATTCACGAAAGCAGGACCATAACACCACTTGGTCCAAACTCACTCCGCGCAGAGACCACGCGAAGTAGTTATGATACCACCTGTGACAACCCCACCTTCCCCTAAGGCGAACCAAAGGGGTTAGCGAACTGCCTGCCCAACTCTCGCCAGGACTAACAGTTCAGTTTAGAGCGATCTAATACGTTCCGGAACATACAAACGCGCGTAAACAAGTCAACATCACAAAAATAAAAAAAAATGAAAAAACGGAACAGGTCATGGACAGTAACTGCCACGTCCGAATACGGCCGCCAAAAATTTTGTTTCGCCGATTGAAATCCGAATCTGTCCGAATTCTCGCCCAACATCAATCAAACATTTATACGTTGAAACTAAGCATATACAATCCAAAGTGGCATACAAAAGTTATTCAAAAGTTTATACATGTACGGTTTGCCAAATCAAAAGAGAAAACGGACCCAAAAGTACATTTAGGGTTCAATCAATGAGCTACACAAAAGATATGTACATCTAGCTCAATTCGGCAACCAACTATCAAATCCAGTCCAAAAGTATTTATTTTCCTGTAAGTAAAACAAAAGGGACAGAGTGAGCTTACGCCCAGTGGTATACTATCAGTCAAGCAACCAAGTCATATAGGCATAAAGCGGTCAAGAAAGAAATAAACCAAGATCACACATTCACAAGATGGGTAAAAGGATACGGACGGCTCTCAAGAGCCCTTTCCTCGCTCGTATACTTGATCGGACTTCATTGACCCTCCGTCAATGTTTACAAAGTAACCAACCGTAGACTCCACTTTACTTCCATTCCTTCCACCCAACATACCCTACCGGGTCCGAACTCCAAACAGTAGAAATTTGGTAAAACTCGAGTATACCGGAATCAAGAGTCTCACTACTACAAGATTCCATATAACAGTCCCCATGGCTCGTCAATTTTCACGACCAAGCCCTCGTCGGCTCGATGCAATCGACTACCAATGGGGTTGAGCTCAGTAGTATCAGTAATGGTCGTTGGATACTCGTCCAAGCGACACCAAATTCATGAACCAAATTCAGTATTTCATGTATCATTCAATCATTACAGTGAAACAGTAGACAGTCATATGAGATACCAAATGGGTGAGGGCGATCAAGTACACCCTCACTTAATCAATTTCAACAGAGCAAATAAGCCTTCAAGGCATCAAGTTCACATATACCAAAGCCACATTGTAAACAACAAGTGAGTAGTACACTCACCAAGCAAGCAAGTGAAATTTCGTAAACTTCCGCCCATAGAGCGTCTTTACTCACCGTCACGCCCTAGAACATTCAAATAAGCATAATAATACACAATTACAAGTCATAACCAAATCCACATACCACCAAAATAAGGTTCCACTAGAATGTATAAGCACTAGAGTAAACCAGGGAAATCCGGAAATTGAATTAAGCTCTAATCCAAAAAAAATAATTTTTGACATCATTTTGCGGTTTTGGCACCATTGGCACTACGATTATCGAATGGAGGTGCAAGATACACCGTTTTGAAGCTAACAGATAGGACAACAATGTTACAGAAGGTTACTCAGCCCAGTTCATAGTGAAACTAAGCCAAAAATGCTGGATACTAAACCAGAACCGCAAAAACAGGTGAACAAATCGCATTTTGGTTAATAAACTGTAAGTCAGGCTACCTAAGTCTAAATCAAGTGATTCCAAAGCCATTCGAAAGCTAAGACATCAGGTTACATTTCTTCAGAAGACCTCAACAACCAATTCCGAAGTATTCCCAACCCAAATAACCCATTACAGAAGCAATTCTCAAGTTCGGGTGAAAACAGGGGTGAATTGGCTCTCGTATTCCGCTACAGATTGGGCCCCCTGACGAAACCGAATAAATTCATCTTCTTTCCGCTCCTGAACTAGAGGAGGGAAGAATTTAGCATTGAATTCCCGCATAAAATTCACCCAAGTCCTGGGCGTTTGTTCCCGTTCCCATTTTTGCCGAATAACATTCCACCAGGAACGGGCCGCCCCTTCCAGTTGAAAGACGGCGAAGGTCACCTGCCTCTCCTCCGTATAATGTAGGGCGGCAAAGATATCCACCATCTTCTCTAGCCACATTTCGGCCATGTCCGTATCGGACCCCCCGATAAACTTTGGTGAGGCAAACTTCTGGAACCTCTCGAGAGCCCTATCCTTGCTCTCTACGTGATTGTCGGGGTTACCAGGGTCGGGGTTAGGGTTTTGACCCTGTTGGTGCACCACTTGGGCTAGTAAATTAGTCATTTGCTGCATAGCAGCCGCTATTTGGATGTTAGGATCAGCCCTAGGTTCAGGATTAGGTCCAGATGAGGTTTCCCCAGTGCCCCTTTCAGGCGTGGGTTGCCCACCCCCACGTCCACGGCCTCGACCACTACGAGTGCCTTCCATCAATCTAAGTCGATCTAAGTCACAAAATAAATATACTGTTAAAGGGCACCTAACCCTCCTTTTCGTAGCACTAAACAGGAACAATTAACCAAGGACAATTAACTAAAACAACTACCTCGTAAAGCATTTAAACACATAACACATATACGTAGAACACGTAACCGGATCAAGCAATTTTACAGAACAGTCAGTCAAGTACATACAAACTCATCCCATGAAACAAAAGGGGTCCTCCAAAAGTACTATAGACAGACCAGGTCACGAGTACAAAAGAACTCACGAAAAGCTTTCCCACCCTAGGGCTCCGTCCATAATCTAAGAGAACAACACCATTTATATCTTAATCAAGGTTGATCACGCTTAACCATACCCGAACAAACTACACAAAATTCCATAGAATCGCATTTCTAGTTCGCCCAATCCTTTCTAACCTAGGCTCTCATCTCTTTCGTATCCGAGCTCAAGAATCCCATCTAAGATGATTCACAACTCGAGCCGGCCGGTCCCAAGGTTAATTCATCCGTATTAAAGATTCCTACCTGACATACATACCTAACTTCCTCAACTCCCATGATAATGATCCTTACACTTATGACATGCACAGTTCATAGCTTACGCTCAAAAGAGCACTTATACCTTTCGACGCATTCACGAAAGCAGGACCATAACACCACTTGGTCCAAGCTCACTCCGCGTAGAGACCACGCGAAGTAGCTCTGATACCACATGTGACAACCCCACCTTCCCCTAAGGCGAACCAAAGGGGTTAGCGAACTGCCTGCCCAACTCTCGCCTGGACTAACGGTTCAGTTTAGAGCGACCTAATACGTTCCGAAACATACAAACGCGCGTAAACAAGTCAACATCACAAAAATGAAAAAAAATGAAAAAACGGAGCCGGTCATGGACAGTAACTGCCACGTCCGAATACGGCCGCCAAAAATTTTATTTCGCCATTTGAAATCCGAATCTGTTCGAATTCTCACCCAACATCAATCAAACCTTTATACGTTGAAACTAAGCATATACAATCCAAAGTGGCATACAAATGTTATTCAAAAGTTTATACATGTATGGTTTGCCAAATCAAAAGAGAAAACGGACCCAAAAGTACATTTAGGGTTTCAATCAATGAGCTATACAAAAGATATGTACATCTAGCTCAATTCGGCAACCAACTATCAAATCCAGTCCAAAAGTATTTATTTTCCAGTTAGGAAAACAAAAGGGACAGAGTGAGCTTACGCCCAGTGGTATACTATCAGTCAAGCAACCAAGTCATATAGGCATAAAGCGGTCAAGAAAGAAATAAACCAAGATCACACATTCACAAGATGGGTAAAAGGATACGGACGGCTCTCAAGAGCCCCTTTCCTCACTCGTTTGCTTGATCGGACTTCATTGACCCTCCGTCAATGTTTACAAAGTAACCAACCGTAGACTCCACTTTACTTCCATTCCTTCCACCCAACATACCCCTATTGGGCCCGAACTCCAAACAGTAGAAATTTGTTAATACTCGAGTATACCGAAATCAAGAGTCTCACTACTACAAGATTCCATATAACAGTCCCCATGGCTCGTCAATTTTCACGACCAAGCCCTCGTCGGCTCGATCCAATCGACTACCAATGGGGTTGAACTCAGTAGTATCAGTAATGGTCATTGGATACTCGTCCAAGCAACACCAAATTCATGAACCAAATTCAGTATTTCATGTATCATTCAATCATTACAGTGAAACAGTAGACAGTCATATGAGACCAAATGGGTGAGGTCGATCAAGTACACCCTCACTTAATCAATTTCAACGGAGCAAATAAGCCTTCAAGGCATCAAGTTCACATATACCAAAGCCACATTGTAAACAACAAGTGAGTAGTACACTCACCAAGCAAGCAAGTGAAATTTCGTAAACTTCCGCCCATAGAGCGTCTTTACTCACCGTCACGCCCTAGAACATTCAAATAAGCATAATAATACACAATTACAAGTCATAACCAAATCCACATACCACCAAAATAAGGTTCCACTAGAATGTATAAGCACTAGAGTAAACCAGGGAAATCCGGAAATTGAATTAAGCTCTAATCCAAAAAAAATAATTTTTGACATCATTTTGCGGTTTTGGCACCATTGGCACTACGATTATCGAATGGAGGTGCAAGATACACCGTTTTGAAGCTAACAGATAGGACAACAATGTTACAGAAGGTTACTCAGCCCAGTTCATAGTGAAACTAAGCCAAAAATGCTGGATACTAAACCAGAACCGCAAAAACAGGTGAACAAATCGCATTTTGGTTAATAAACTGTAAGTCAGGCTACCTAAGTCTAAATCAAGTGATTCCAAAGCCATTCGAAAGCTAAGACATCAGGTTACATTTCTTCAGAAGACCTCAACAACCAATTCCGAAGTATTCCCAACCCAAATAACCCATTACAGAAGCAATTCTCAAGTTCGGGTGAAAACAGGGGTGAATTGGCTCTCGTATTCCGCTACAGATTGGGCCCCCTGACGAAACCGAATAAATTCATCTTCTTTCCGCTCCTGAACTAGAGGAGGGAAGAATTTAGCATTGAATTCCCGCATAAAATTCACCCAAGTCCTGGGCGTTTGTTCCCGTTCCCATTTTTGCCGAATAACATTCCACCAGGAACGGGCCGCCCCTTCCAGTTGAAAGACGGCGAAGGTCACCTGCCTCTCCTCCGTATAATGTAGGGCGGCAAAGATATCCACCATCTTCTCTAGCCACATTTCGGCCATGTCCGTATCGGACCCCCCGATAAACTTTGGTGAGGCAAACTTCTGGAACCTCTCGAGAGCCCTATCCTTGCTCTCTACGTGATTGTCGGGGTTACCAGGGTCGGGGTTAGGGTTTTGACCCTGTTGGTGCACCACTTGGGCTAGTAAATTAGTCATTTGCTGCATAGCAGCCGCTATTTGGATGTTAGGATCAGCCCTAGGTTCAGGATTAGGTCCAGATGAGGTTTCCCCAGTGCCCCTTTCAGGCGTGGGTTGCCCACCCCCACGTCCACGGCCTCGACCACTACGAGTGCCTTCCATCAATCTAAGTCGATCTAAGTCACAAAATAAATATACTGTTAAAGGGCACCTAACCCTCCTTTTCGTAGCACTAAACAGGAACAATTAACCAAGGACAATTAACTAAAACAACTACCTCGTAAAGCATTTAAACACATAACACATATACGTAGAACACGTAACCGGATCAAGCAATTTTACAGAACAGTCAGTCAAGTACATACAAACTCATCCCATGAAACAAAAGGGGTCCTCCAAAAGTACTATAGACAGACCAGGTCACGAGTACAAAAGAACTCACGAAAAGCTTTCCCACCCTAGGGCTCCGTCCATAATCTAAGAGAACAACACCATTTATATCTTAATCAAGGTTGATCACGCTTAACCATACCCGAACAAACTACACAAAATTCCATAGAATCGCATTTCTAGTTCGCCCAATCCTTTCTAACCTAGGCTCTCATCTCTTTCGTATCCGAGCTCAAGAATCCCATCTAAGATGATTCACAACTCGAGCCGGCCGGTCCCAAGGTTAATTCATCCGTATTAAAGATTCCTACCTGACATACATACCTAACTTCCTCAACTCCCATGATAATGATCCTTACACTTATGACATGCACAGTTCATAGCTTACGCTCAAAAGAGCACTTATACCTTTCGACGCATTCACGAAAGCAGGACCATAACACCACTTGGTCCAAGCTCACTCCGCGTAGAGACCACGCGAAGTAGCTCTGATACCACATGTGACAACCCCACCTTCCCCTAAGGCGAACCAAAGGGGTTAGCGAACTGCCTGCCCAACTCTCGCCAGGACTAACGGTTCAGTTTAGAGCGACCTAATACGTTCCGAAACATACAAACGCGCGTAAACAAGTCAACATCACAAAAATGAAAAAAAATGAAAAAACGGAGCCGGTCATGGACAGTAACTGCCACGTCCGAATACGGCCGCCAAAAATTTTATTTCGCCATTTGAAATCCGAATCTGTTCGAATTCTCACCCAACATCAATCAAACCTTTATACGTTGAAACTAAGCATATACAATCCAAAGTGGCATACAAATGTTATTCAAAAGTTTATACATGTACGGTTTGCCAAATCAAAAGAGAAAACGGACCCAAAAGTACATTTAGGGTTTCAATCAATGAGCTATACAAAAGATATGTACATCTAGCTCAATTCGGCAACCAACTATCAAATCCAGTCCAAAAGTATTTATTTTCCAGTTAGGAAAACAAAAGGGACAGAGTGAGCTTACGCCCAGTGGTATACTATCAGTCAAGCAACCAAGTCATATAGGCATAAAGCGGTCAAGAAAGAAATAAACCAAGATCACACATTCACAAGATGGGTAAAAGGATACGGACGGCTCTCAAGAGCCCCTTTCCTCACTCGTTTGCTTGATCGGACTTCATTGACCCTCCGTCAATGTTTACAAAGTAACCAACCGTAGACTCCACTTTACTTCCATTCCTTCCACCCAACATACCCCTATTGGGCCCGAACTCCAAACAGTAGAAATTTGTTAATACTCGAGTATACCGAAATCAAGAGTCTCACTACTACAAGATTCCATATAACAGTCCCCATGGCTCGTCAATTTTCACGACCAAGCCCTCGTCGGCTCGATCCAATCGACTACCAATGGGGTTGAACTCAGTAGTATCAGTAATGGTCATTGGATACTCGTCCAAGCAACACCAAATTCATGAACCAAATTCAGTATTTCATGTATCATTCAATCATTACAGTGAAACAGTAGACAGTCATATGAGACCAAATGGGTGAGGTCGATCAAGTACACCCTCACTTAATCAATTTCAACGGAGCAAATAAGCCTTCAAGGCATCAAGTTCACATATACCAAAGCCACATTGTAAACAACAAGTGAGTAGTACACTCACCAAGCAAGCAAGTGAAATTTCGTAAACTTCCGCCCAAAGAGCGTCTTTACTCACCGTCACGCCCTAGAACATTCAAATAAGCATAATAAGACTCAATTACAAGTCATAACCAAATCCACATACCACAAAAATAAGGTTCCACTAGAATGTATAAGCACTAGAGTAAACCAGGGAAATCCGGAAATTGAATTAAGCTCTAATCCAAAAAAAAACAGTTTTTGACATCATTTTGTGGTTTTGGCACCATTGGCACTACGATTATCGGATGGAGGTGCAAGATACACCGTTTCGAAGCTAACCGATAGGGTTACAATGTTACAGAATGTCACTCAGCCCAGTTCATAGTGAAACTAGGCCAAAAATGCAGGATACTAAACTAGAACCGCAAAAATAGGTGAACAAACCGCATTCTGGTTAATAAACTGTAAGTCAAGCTACCTAAGTCCAAATCAAGTGATTCAAAAGCCATTCAAAAGCTAAGACATCAGGATACATTTCTTCAGAAGACCTCAACAACCAATTCTGAAGTATTTCCAACCAAAATAACCCATTACAGAAGCAATTCTCAAGTTCGGGTGAAAACAGGGCAGCAGGGGTATTTCGGTCTTTTCACAAGCTACACTACTCCGATTGGTCTGAAATTTTGCAGGCAACTCTAAAATATCATTCCCTACGACCTTTATGTTTTAACCCAAGATTAATTCGGCCTCTAATTATGATGAACAGTGCCAGGCAGAATGAGGGGAAATGAAACCCTAACTTTCAAAATTTCTTTCCAAAGCAGAAATTTTCTGCAATTAACCACACTTTACACCTTCTAACTTCCTTCAATATCATTTCCAACCATCATATATAGCCACACCATAACAAACATATTAAAACAGAATTATCATGATTAAATAGAAAATGTCATCAATCTCAACCAAAATCATGAATTAACACCAAAGATCATTACTTCAACTCACATAGGTCACTAATTAAACATTATTGGAAAGACAAGAGTAGTCTCTTAGTCACTCAGCTTATAAGACAAGAAAGGAAGCAATTCAACACCTTAGCCTTCCAAACAACTTCACCAATCACCTCACAATCAATAAGTGGAGAGGTTTTATGGAGCAAACACAAAATTAAACGGTGGAAATTGAAGATTGAGCAAGTTTGGAGCAAAGAAATTGGAGAGCTTTTCTTGTCTTGTTGCTTGAAGATGGCCGGCCACAAGAAGCAAATTTTTAGTGATTTTTGGTCAATTTTTGAGTTATTTTAAACAAATGGTAAAAGGGTGAATAGTAATCAAAAGTAAGAATTAACCTCTAATTGACACATGTCACTTTCATTAATTGCATACCTAACCTTTTTTTCTCTCTCACACCAATCCACTTGGTAATCTCTAATTATCTCATAACACCCGGTAAATTAAACCCAGTATCCAAAACTTAACCTAACTGGCCGAATTTTTTCGAACTTTTCGCACTAGCGGGTCCCACGTCCGATATACTCTCTTAACGTCTCAAAAACTAACCGATACTAGAAAAATTATCCAAAAATTATATTTACTCATAAACATTATTTAGAAAATTTTCTAATAAAGAAAATGCATAAAAGGCGTGCGAATAATTAAAATAAGGCCTAGAAATAAGGAAATTTACGGGTTCTCACACTCTCTCCCCCTTAAAAGAATTTCGCCCTCGAAATTCTCACCTTAACTCACGAAAAGTTCAGGGTATTTCTTTCGCATTTCTTCTTTCACCTCCCAGGTAATCTCTTCCATCCCATGATTTCTCCACTTTTCCCGAGCGAAAACAACTGCGACTAACTCCAGGTCGTGGGTTGGATAGTTTTTGTTCGTGGGGTTTCAATTTCTTAGAGGCAAAAGATTTCACATTCTGGTTTTGCGTCAACACACACCCCAAACCTTCTCTCCTACCCAAACGCGGCAATCCTTACAAACCATACCAGTGCTCGCACAATGTTTCCCCATAGGAGTACTACTTTCAGGTCGTCGGGTAGACGAGCAGGTTTTGTATATATTCCATACATAAAATTGGGGTTGACAAATGAATGAGTAACACCGGGATCTACTAAGATTTTTGCAAATCGGTGAAATACCGAAATCGTACCTTCCTCAATTTCAGAAAAATCGGGGACCTGTGGTGGTTCCAGTGAATACACTCGAGCCGCTACCTTAGGTTTGGTCCCTTCCACCTTGGCCGGTTCGGAATTAGTCCTCGTTGATTGCTGACTGCCCTTTCCATCTCGTGATAGGACTGGACAAGTAGCGAGTTGATGGTTTGCACTTCCACAGCGCAAACATTTTCCCTCCTTCTTCCAGCAATTGTCCTCCGCGTGGTTTGACTTTCCGCAATACTAGCAAGGTCCGCGTGCTGCAGAAGCCGAGCCTCCTCTCTGGCCTCTCCCCACTTGGCCACCTCGTGATGGGTCCTCTCGTGACACTCCTGGCATCCTTTCTTCTCCCGTTCCCCGCCCAAACTTGGAAGGGGTACTCTTATCCCCCTGCCCCGAACTACTTCCAGGAAATCTTCGCTTTTTCGCCTGAAAGTTCCTCACCTGTAACCTAGCATTCTCTACTCGTTGCGTCTTCTCCACTGCATCGCTGAAGGCGTTAATTTGGGCTACCGCGAGGTCCTTCGGGATTTCTACGTTCAGGCCCTGTACAAATCGCTGTATTCTTCGTTGCTCGGTCATGATGAGTTCGGGCGCAAATTTGGATAGGCGGGTGAATTGGCTCTCGTATTCCGCTACAGATTGGGCCCCCTGACGAAACCGAATAAATTCATCTTCTTTCCGCTCCTGAACTAGAGGAGGGAAGAATTTAGCATTGAATTCCCGCATAAAATTCACCCAAGTCCTGGGCGTTTGTTCCCGTTCCCATTTTTGCCGAATAACATTCCACCAGGAACGGGCCGCCCCTTCCAGTTGAAAGACGGCGAAGGTCACCTGCCTCTTCTCCGTATAATGTAGGGCGGCAAACATATCCACCATCTTCTCTAGCCACCTTTCGGCCATTTCCGTATCGGGCCCCCTGATAAACTTTGGTGGGGCAAACTTCTGGAACCACTCGAGAGCCCTATCCTCGCTCTCCACGTGATTGCCGGGGTTCCCAGGGTTGGGGTTAGGATTTTGACCCTGTTGGTGCACCACTTGGGCTAGTAAATTAGTCATTTGCTGCATAGCAGCCGCTATTTGGAAGTTAGGATCAACCCTAGGTGCAGGGTTAGGTCTAGATGAGGTTTCAACAGTGCCCCTTTCAGGCGTGGGTTGCCCACCCCCACGTCCACGGCCTCGACCACTACGAGTGCCTTCCATCAATCTAAGTCGATCTAGGTCACAAAATAAATATACTGTTAAAGGGCACCTAACCCTCCTTTTCGTAGCACTAAACAGGAACAATTAAACAAGGACAATTAACTAAAACAACTACCTCGTAGAGCATTTAAACACATAACACATATACATAGAACACATAACCGGATCAAGCAATTTTACAGAACAGTCAGTCAAGTACATACAAAGTCATCCCATGAAACAAAAGGGGTCCTCCAAAAGTACTATAGACAGACCAGGTCACGAGTACAAACGAACTCATGAAAAGCTTTCCCCCCCTAGGCTCCGTCCATAATCTACGAGAACAACACCATTTATATCTTAATCAAGGTTGATCACTCTTAACCATACCCGAACAAACTACACAAAATTCCATAGAATCGCATTTCTAGTTCGCCCAATCCTTTCTAACCTAGGCTCTCATCTCTTTCGTATCCGGACGCAAGAATCCCATCTAAGATGATTCACAACTCGAGCCGGCCGGTCCCAAGTGTAATTCATCCGTATTAAAGATTCCTACCTGACATACATACCTAACTTCCTCAAGTCCCATGATAAGGATCCTTACACTTATGACATGCACAGTTCATAACTTACGCTCAAAAGAGCACTTATACCTTTCGACGCATTCATGAAAGCAGGACCATAACACCATTTGGTCCAAGCTCACTCCTCGCAGAGACCACGCGAAGTAGCTCTGATACCACCTGTGACAACCCCACATTCCCCTAAGGCGAACCAAAGGGGTTAGCGAACTGCCTGCCCAACTCTCGCCAGGACTAACGGTTCAGTTTAGAGCGACCTAATACGTTCCGGAACATACAAACGCGCGTAAACAAGTCAACATCACAAAAATGAAAAAAAATGAAAAAACGGAGCCGGTCATGGACAGTAACTGCCACGTCCGAATACGGCCGCCAAAAATTTTGTTTCGCCGATTGAAATCCGAATCTGTCCGAATTCTCGCCCAACATCAATCAAACATTTATACGTTGAAACTAAGCATATACAATCCAAAGTGGCATACAAAAGTTATTCAAAAGTTTATACATGTACGGTTTGCCAAATCAAAAGAGAAAACGGACCCAAAAGTACATTTAGGGTTCAATCAATGAGCTACACAAAAGATATGTACATCTAGCTCAATTCGGCAACCAACTATCAAATCCAGTCCAAAAGTATTTATTTTCCTGTAAGTAAAACAAAAGGGACAGAGTGAGCTTACGCCCAGTGGTATACTATCAGTCAAGCAACCAAGTCATATAGGCATAAAGCGGTCAAGAAAGAAATAAACCAAGATCACGCATTCACAAGATGGGTAAAAGGATACGGACGGCTTTCAAGAGCCCCTTTCCCCGCTCGTATATTTGATCGGACTTCATTGACCCTCCGTCAATGTTTACAAAGTAACCAACCGTAGACTCCACTTTACTTCCATTCCTTCCACCCAACATACCCCTTTCGGGTCCGAACTCCAAACAGTAGAAATTTGGTAATACTCGAGTATACCGGAATCAAGAGTCTCACTACTACAAGATTCCATATAACAGTCCCCATGGCTCGTCAATTTTCACGACCAAGCCCTCGCCGGCTCGATCCAATCGACTACCAATGGGGTTGAACTCAGTAGTATCAGTAATGGTCGTTGGATACTCGTCCAAGCGACACCAAATTCATGAACCAAATTCAGTATTTCATGTATCATTCAATCATTACAGTGAAACAGTAGACAGTCATATGAGATACCAAATGGGTGAGGGCGATCAAGTACACCCTCACTTAATCAATTTCAACGGAGCAAATAAGCCTTCAAGGCATCAAGTTCACATATACCAAAGCCACATTGTAAACAACAAGTGAGTAGTACACTCACCAAGCAAGCAAGTGGGAATTCGTAAACTTCCGCCCAAAGAGCGTCTTTACTCACCGTCACGCCTTAGAACATTCAAATAAGTATAATAAGATTCAATTACAAGTCATAACTAAATCCACATACCACCAAAATAAGGTTCCACTAGAATGTATAAGCACTAGAGTAAACCAGGGAAATCCGGAAATTGAATTAAGCTCTAATCCAAAAAAAAAAAAATAGTTTTTGACATCATTTTGCGGTTTTGGCACCATTGGCACTACGATTATCGGATTGAGGTGCAAGATACACCGTTTCGAAGCTAACCGATAGGGTTACAATGTTACAGAATGTCACTCAGCCCAGTTCATAGTGAAACTAGGCAAAAAATGCAGGATACTAAACCAGAACCGCAAAAACAGGTGAACAAACCGCATTCTGGTTAATAAACTGTAAGTCAGGCTACCTAAGTCCAAATCAAGTGATTCAAAAGCCATTCGAAAGCTAAGACATCAGTCTACATTTCTTCAGAAGACCTCAACAACCAATTCTGAAGTATTTCCAACCAAAATAACCCATTACAGAAGCAATTCTCAAGTTCGGGTGAAAATTGGGCAGCAGGGGTATTTCGGTCTTTTCACAAGCTACACTACTCCGATTGGTCTGAAATTTTGAAGACAACTCTAAAATATCATTCCCTACAACTTTTATGTTTTAACCCAAGGCTAATTCGGCCTCTAACTATGATGAACAGTGCCGGGCAGAATTAGGGGAAATGAAACCCTAACTTTCAAAATTTCTTTCCAAAGCAGAAATTTTCTGCAATTAACCACACTTTACACCTTCTAACTTCCTTCAATATCATTTCCAACCATCATACATAGCCACACCATAACAATCATATTAAAACAGAAATATCATGATTAAATAGAAAATGTCATCAATCTCAACCAAAATCATGAATTAACACCAAAGATCATTACTTCAACTCACATAGGTCACTAATTAAACATTATTGGAAAGACAAGAGTAGTCTCTTAGTCACTCACCTTATAAGACAAGAAAGGAAGCAATTCAACACCTTAGCCTTCCAAACAACTTCACCAATCACTTCACAATCACTAAGTGGAGAGGTTTTATGGAGCAAACACAAAATTAAACGGTGGAAATTGAAGATTGAGCAAGTTTGGAGCAAAGAAATTGGAGAGCTTTTCTTGTCTTGTTGCTTGAAGATGGCCGGCCACAAAAAGCAAATTTTGAGTGATTTTTGGTCAATTTTTGAGTTATTTTAAACAAATGGTAAAAGGGTGAATAGTAGTCAAAAGTAAGAATTAACCTCTAAGTGACACATGTCACTTTCATTAATTGCATACCTAACCTTTTTTTCTCTCTCACACCAATCCACTTGGTAACCTCTAATTATCTCATAACACCCGGTAAATTAAACCCAATATCCAAAACTTAACCTAACTGGCCGAATTTTTTCGAACTTTTCACACTAGCGGGTCCCACGTCCGATATACGCTCTTAACTTCTCAAAAACTAACCGATACTAGAAAAATCATCTAAAAACTATATTTACTCATAAACATTATTTAGAAAATTTTCTAATAAAGAAAATGCATAAAAGGCGTGCGAATAATTAAAATAAGGCCTAGAAATAAAGAAATTTATGGGTTCTCACACAGGTGATAAGTAGAGTTTAATTTAACTTTACATTAATTCTATTCATGTTTACAAAAAATTTTATAATCATGTTTTGTTTGCCTCCCTTCCATGTCAAGTGCTTAGACTCCATCATTGGACACAGGGACTTGTTATCTAAATGTTTATATTTTTTACTTTAGACGATACATTGCATCGATTTCTTTGTGAAAAAAATCGAATTTTGAGAAATTGATTCTTCCAGGACCTTTTCTTCTTAAATTTTTTTGGTCAAGATATCGAATGCAAGGTACAGTAATTTTTCTGCTTTTATGTAGTTTGTTGATTTTGCTAGAGTGTGTGCCTGCTCAAGCGAACTAATCAATTTGGAATTAAAAAAATTATTTTTTGTTAAAAACGTTGCCTGCTGAAGATTCACCCTCCCTCTTTCACTTCAGATTAAGCCTTCGGAGCAAATGGTTTGGAACTATAATGGGTTTCCCTATAGCTAATATCCATTAAAGATGGAAGATCATATGTATACTCTGCACAATTTGCAACTTGTTACATTATATTGTAGGGTTAAAAACAAAAAAGCCCCTTGTGCTAAACCTAATATACAAATAAGCCCCCTATGGTTTCAAAATATATAACGCGACACCTCGTGCTTTGAACTAAGTTGTAACACTGACGGAAATTGGTAAAATTAACGGGAACTGATGAAAGGACCAAAATGCCCTTGTATAATACCCAAAAGGCAATTGAACGGACTCATTTCTTCCCTTCAAACCCTACAAAGAGAGAGAGAGAGAGAGAGAGAGAGGGAAAGCAAGAGCGAGAGAGAGGAAGTAAAGCCCAACCAAACGGTCTCATCTTCTTTGCTGCAATAGACGCTTTCTGTGGGGGGAAAAAGATGGCGAAAGGAAAGTTCATTATGTAGCTTGGGATCAGGTTTGCTTGCCGAAAGAGTGTGGTGGCCTGGGTATTAGAAATCTTTCACTTCTCAATGAAGCAGCCCTCAGCAGACTTGGGTGGAATTTGTTGAAACATGAGGATGGTCCTTGGCAGCAAATCCTTTACAGTAAATATGGCAGCAACGCTTTCTCTTTGGCAGCAAATCCTTTATAGTAATCTGATTTTGTGAGTTTTGAGATTGGTACTTTGGATTTAAAATGAAGACTTTTGCTGTTTTGGGACTACGACTTTGGTTTTGAAGCCGAGATTTTTTTTTTTAATTTTGGGTGTTGGAACTAGGAGTCATGCAAATAATTTCTGAAATGTCCATTTCTAATGGGAGATTTTTGCTGATTTGGGACTGCAAGTTTGGATTTAAAGCCGAGATTTTTGTTTATATTTGGGTGTTGACTAGGTGACGCAAATAATTTCTGAAATTTCCATTTGTGATGGGAAATTTTTGCTGATTAGGCGTGTTGAGTAGGATCTATTAGCCAAAACCCAAAATCAAATCCTTTTACCTTAACCAAGATTGTGTAGTAGTTCCTCGCAGGTTGACTTCGTATCTGGAGAATGGCTTTACCTTTCAAACCTCCTGCGTGGTAATTTGATTTCTCCCAAAGGCTAGTTCAATTTCTCCCAATCAAGTAGAAATCAATTCTGTACACAAGCATCGCTGGGAGGGAGTTTTATTGGGGGCTAAGGGGTACAATAGGAATATTTGCTAAAAATAAGTATAAAGAATTTGTTTTTAGCTTCCAGTACATCAGTCCCGTTAATTTTACCGATTTCCGTCACGGTTATAACTTAGTTCAAAGCACGAGGTGTCGTATTGTATATTTTGAAACCATAAGAGGCTTATTTGTATATTAGGTTTAGCACATGAGGCTTTTTTGTTTTTAACCCTATATTGTATTTGGAAATTTGATTAGGGTTTTATTAGAACAAAGGATAGTCTTGGAGTACAGAATGAAATCAGTGATACAATAATCCAGAGTAGAATGCAAGTAGAGTTTGGATTGTAGAGATAGACCCTGCAAGAACGAAGGGGGTGATAGGTGAAGCAGTGGTCATGGCAATGCAAGAATGAATATAATGGAAGGTATTTTAGCGAATATGCAACAGCAGATAAGAGGTTGCATATAGATAACGTGAATGAAACCCACATCATAGTGGTCATCCAAACACTAAGTATCGGAATCATTAATACTAACACCCATTCCTAGGCCCTTTACCAAACAGGTCCTAAAATGGCATTCAACCTTAAATTATTACTTGGACACTTGCCCATCCCAAGAGCATACAAACAAACTTGAACGCAACTAGAAAATCTGTCAATTAGAAAAGCACACCATTGCGGCTCAGAGAATTAGAACTTTCAATGAATGGGAAAAAAGGCGGGGCGCATTTAAATCAGAACGTATGGTTAGTGTATGTCGACCAATTGTCCCCATTTGCCATAACCATTATTTTAATAATCCGATCAAGTCAATAATAGAAACTCCAAAACGTTGATGACTTCAGAAACAAGAAATCAAAAAGAGGACACTGATTATTTTACTAACAAAATGTATTTCTACGAGAACTGGCCTCTATAGATTTCATATCCTGAAGTGGAGCCAGTTAAAGAACGAAATCTGATCGAGAAAGAGTATGGCACAGCAGGTACGAGATAATTCTTATGGACACAAGGAGACCAGCTATCATCTCCACCCAAGCCCATGTGTTTGTGGTCAAGATGCACCTGCAAGCAAAGGTTCAGAAGGATCATCACTGACTTTATTTTACCAGACATTGTAATTGCAAGATGATGCAGAAAGAGACAGGTAGAGAGAGAGAGAGAGATTTAAAAAAAGAAGAAGAAAAAAACAGAAAAGGGTAAGAAAAGGAAGAAACATCTACAACGAGAAATGAATTATATACACTTGCTTTGACCACTGCTTCATAAAGACAAGTATATTAATTCATAAAAAACTGACTAAATCTAGATCATTGTTGAACATCAATTAACTAGAAAATATAACAGCTCAACAGCGCAGGATGACAGAAAACCTAAGAAAGGGCTTGTAAAAGGAAAAAACAGTTACTTTAGACTATGACATAAATCAGTAAAGTGATACTAGAAAGACTGACTACGCCCATCTGTCACAACTTTGAAGGAGGAAGGTTTCCCAAACTTTTCTCTTTGGGCCAGATGACACGAAATATAGAAGTGGAACAAGTCTTGTACATCATCTTTATTTTCAACTATTGCACCTAACTCCAGCAGAACTACCTTCAATGTTAACTCATTGTTTCTTTAAAATCCACAATATGACCTTAAACCTTTCTAGCTTCAAAAATTTCAATTTCCCTTCATCGGTGAAATCGCTGATCAGCATTCCTATATTAAGTTTCTAATTCCCCTTGAACTTTTTTTGCAGTTCTTCTTTTCCTCCTTGTTTTATCCGCATTTTTCTTTAGTTTCAATGCAGGATTCGTCCAGTGACATCTCCAAGGACTCTTTTTTAAGGTGTTACAATTTTTCCCTTTATGTGCCAAATGTTAAATAGCCAAACTTTAGTTCAATCTCATATTCAAAAGGCAAATATTAGCATGTGAAGTTCTGAACTTGAAGCCAAGAGTTTATGGCAGTATTTGTTAGTGGCCAAGACTACCATACAGTTAAACTTAAGGCAGCTGCTCCAATTAGTACATCAATAGTGAGAGAAAACAGAAGGGTTTGAACAAGCTCCAATTATCACGATAAAACTGTAAACTTGGGAAACGGGCAACAATGAATCTCTCAGACTACTAACGAATTCTAACAAACTTGAGACAAGTTATAAACTGGGTTACTCTTAAAAACCTGGAATTAAAGCCAAGAAATAGTGTTACATGTTGAATCGACCAGTATATGCTCAAGTGAAAATGTTGCACCCTGAGCTCCACCTATCTAAATTAACAAGATTTTGAGACACACAAACTTCTTGAAATTCTCCAGTTTATTGTATTAAATGTGAATATTAGGGCTCAACATATCTAATAGGGCTTCCATTTCTACAATCTTCTCTCATTACTCTACAACTTTTACTTTGGCAATTAGCTGGCTTGAAAGATTTTAATGCACCAAAGAAGTTTTTAGATAGATTACTCAAAACCATTTCTAAGAGAAGGCAAGTGTCATACATGATGCATCAAATTAAACATCACGAAAAAGCTTCTAGTTTTGATATAATCATATTAAACCTTTGTGCTTTTTTCTAGAAATGGATCTATCTTGTTTCAAGAAATGTCACACTCAGGTAGGCAAATTAAATAAGCTACTTACCTCAATGTTCTCCCCTTTTATAAGCTCCTCATTGTGTGTTGCCCTTTCAAGTTCAGCAGTGCTGTAGTAACTTGCATTAATTTGCATTGGTGGAGATCCACCATTTATCGAAGCATATATGCCATAGCCATCATTGTTTTGAAAAGTAACCCATCTAACATCAGCCCTACCTGAACATTCCCCAGGAACAATGTAAGGCACATGCATATCATTCACATTCTGCTCATACAGGCCTACATGGGCAGCAATTTTTCTATCCGGATAACATTCAAATGGTCCTCGTCCATACCATCTGATCACTTCCATAGTCGTGTCCAGGTGAAATTCAACTCCCACACGTGGCAAAGGTGGAAGATGAGAACTTGGTTTTACATTGCATTCCAGCACAACATCACCAGACCCATAAAAAGAGTACAGCATATTAACCTTGAATAGAGCAGTTGACTTGTCTAACTCTGAAGCTGTCTTGTCAACACATCTTGGCAGGCCCAGAAAAGCAACTGCTATTTCAACAAGAAAATCTGTCTTGTTTTGAATAGAGCAACTCTCAGCAAGAAAGATAAGTTTATCAATACTTGCAGCTGTCCACTTGGAGAGATAACTAACAGATCCTCCTCCTTTGTCATTATCTGTTGGTGCTCGCCAAAAGCATGGGACAATGCCTTCTTGCAACACTGAAACTCCGTGAACCTACAACTCACATCCACATCATGACACTTAAAGAGAATCAAAGGGAAAGCCCCACTTTTAGGGCACCAGTTCATTGCATCATTTGCTTCAACAACCTTGACTTTTTCTTTGTTTATGCAATTAATTGCTTTGCATATGATATCATTTTGTGACGAAAGTAGTGAAATGGGCCGGATATTACCTTCCAGCTCTCAATTGCACCAGTCTGTTTGTTGAAGTTTATCTCCTGCAGGTCCTGCTGGCTAAGTACAATTATGTTGTCCACCACCTCGCAACCAAATTTAATGTTTTCTGATTTAATGGTCTGGAGTCATCAAAAGTTGTTAGCTCATTGATCAGACCAGAAACAAGTTTCAGATAAAATCACAAATATCAGGAGGGCCACTTACACGAGGAACAGTTTCTTCTCTTGCTGGTAACTGAACTTGTGTAGATGAAATTACATGACCAGGTTCAGCCCAGCGCGTGGGGCACACATGCTTTGAAGTTACTGTCAAATAAAATTCAACAGCATCTGAAGAACTCCACACAGAATACCATGGGCCAGACTTAAAATCAATTTCTAGACTTCTTTGTGGATCTATTATTGGTAGAGGGAGGAGTCCTGAACCAAGTTCATGGCCATCACCATGAAGCATCCAGTTGAACTCAACTGCTTCCGTTGTATCAAAGAAGTGGACATTTCTGATCTACAAGACCAACTCAAGAATTTTATAGCCAGACAATCCATGAATAAATGGAAATGAGACAGTGATATTACCTTGACTACACCTTCAGTCAAGGAAACTTTGATTGGCTGGTATAAGAATTTAACCTCTAAAAACAACATTACCAGCACCAAGTGAATTTAACAACCATCTTGAACAACTCGTAATTCTGGAACTCATAGAGAGAGAGAGAGAGAGAGAGTATGTTACCATGCACTGCAGGATGAGGACTTCGATCTGGCCACATAAGGCCATTTAGACAGAAGTTCAAGTCATTAGGGGTATCACCAAAATCACCCCCATAAGCCCAATGCTTTGTACCATCCACACCTTCCTTGAGTAATCCCTATTTAAAAATAACAAAATACTGACCACCTTAAACTCGTACAAATATGGAGAAGCAAGTCAAAACATTTTTAAAAAATGGTAAAGGCAGTAACAACTAAACCATTAAACAGTTTCTGACAGGGGAAGAAAGGGTTAAAGAAGTTCATGGTAGAATGACCAAGGAGTAGCAGCGCTATTACGACATTTTTACATGACATGTACTAGGGCATTCGTATACAGAAGTAATACCCCAGAAAAAACTAAAAAGGTAAAACATCAAGTATCCCAAGAGATTTGGTTCATTAACAGACCCATAAAACCTCAGACCCACACTTAGTCTTCCATCTAACATCCTACTTTACCAAGGAAAACAGAAAAAAAAACATTTGTTTTTTACACATTAAAAATTCAATTTAAGTTCTAAAAGTGAAATATGTCTGCTATCAATTTACTGTCCTTTACATGAAGGCTGCAATTGTGACAAAGCATCTCAACAGCATTGAACTTCTTGCTTGTTAAATTGTATCAAGCAATATGATAAACCATAATATCTCAAACAAGGGCGTCCAAAACCTAGCCTACAGTAACTGAAATGTAAGAAAAAATAGATAGTCTTTCTCAGAAGATATCAAAAATTGCTGGACTGCAAAACTGCATTAGCAGATTCTATTTTTGTCCCAGCTGCTGCATTACTCTAGTTGACAAAAATGAACAGGGCAATCCAAACATGGCAACAGAACAACAGGAAGTGAGAGTTTAATATTACAGTGGTAGGAATAGCTTTCATACAATAATCTCACCAAACATGTTTTGGTAGTCCTATCATCTACGGAAGAATCAAATACATTATAGAAGTACCTTAATCCTGAAAGCTGTCAAATACTGGACTTTGTTTCCAGGATAGACAGGTATAGATGGTAAATGCACATCAAATAGACTAAACCATGACAAAGAAGCAGAAAATATAAATTCTTTTTTATCATATACGATGGCTCCCTATCACATGATTTTGGAGATAACAAAGCCTCAATGCAAAGTTATCACTAGGAAGATGGACATCTAAAGGTCCAGTTACTTGGCATAATCTAAATCTGGAGCTAGGTTTGCCTCTGTCCGCTTACTTGGCATAAACTGAATCTGGAACTAGATCTGTTACAGCAGAAACAATATTACTATCGTTTGTCAGGTAATCTGCTCTGGAAGAGAAGCAATTTCCAAAGAGAACATTTTAGAATCTTTGTTTAGCCTTTAGATTTAGTTGGCTGGAGGAAGGAGGACCAATGAAGCTTCCTTACTGAAAGCAACAAAGTCATCCACAACTGTTGTTTCCATATGAATTTTGACCGTTATCTTGGAAACTTGGACCCCAAAATTTAATGAAACCAAGTCCACGAAATAATAGATATTGCTATTGTGTCTGATATGAAGACCATAAATTATCAGTAACCTGCACAATACATACTTGAAGAATTCTAAGGTTCAAACCTGATCAACCCAATCCCATATGAAACCTCCTTGAAGACCAAATGTGGTATCAATTGCTTCCCAGTACTCATGAAGATTACCATTGCTGTTTCCCATAGCATGAGAGTACCTTCCAGTTTTTTATGAAGCACGTATCAGTGGACCGCTTTGCTACTCGGAAGTAGCTATGATTCCTAAAAGATGAAAGTAAAGAGGCAACATACTCGCACAATATCAGTGGCCGTGTTTCGGTTGGATCTTCTGCTATCTTTACCATCTCCCATACACGCATATACATAGGACAGACAATGTCTGTTGACGATGTCCTAGCACCACCACCTTCATAATGTAAAACCCTTGATGCATCCTTTCCTCGTACCCAACCTGAATGTATCACAGCTCACGAGTAAATACAGAAAGGAAAAGACTGTTGCACAAATTTTTGACAGCGTAATAGATGACAAGGTCAATGTGAAGGTTATGAATGAAGACCCAGAGTTTGGATGAGGACAAAAGATTTAATTAGATTCAGATTTTAGCCACCTATTACTTTTTAAATTTGTAGTCCTGTTGCTGTCCTCCAATTTTCATAGAAGTTAATTTTATTACATAGTCAGGGTAGTACTGATTCTCCTGAAAGCCCCATCAAATATGTGCTATAGCAAGGTGGTCATTATTAAAACTCAATCATGTTTGGATTCAGATTTTAGCCACCTATCACTCTTATAAATTTGTAGTCCTCTTGGTGTCCTCCAATTTTCATAGAAGTTAATTTTATTACATAGGGTAGTCCTGATTCTCCAGAAAGCCACATCAAATATGTCCTATAGCAAGAAAGTCATTGAAACTCAATCATGTATTCACTATCTGCTGTCCACTTTTAGCCAAGCAAGGCATGCTTCTTAAAGATGCTTGCAAAGATTCAATTCCAATTCTTTGGTCAGTGACCTATCCAAGCATCCGGTCCCTATTATCATCCAAAAATATCTGAACTGGCACCATAAAACGTAACAAAAATATTCAGAAAATACAAGGAATTAGCTTGTAGAGAGTGCAAATCAGATACTCATGACAGGCATTATATTGGCTTTATATTCTCTTGATGCTTGGAATGGACCTGTCAGTTTAAACCTGAAACTCTAGCCGACAAACTACAAACAGTCCAACCACCATCTTCAGGGTTTTACAACAAGAAAGAACAAAATTAATGGGGATTTCCATGAGCAACCCCAGAGAATAAACCACACCTGCTTCTTATGATGCATAGCTATTTTACTTCTCCAAACATGAAGAGATGTTCTCCAAAGGATGTGATTTTTGTGCATTCACTCAATTAAATTTTAAAGTCTTGGACTCACTCCCAAAATGGACACTGTGCCCACAACTATCAGCCACAACTTTCAAACAAGATTTCAAAACTTGAGACCTTTAACTAGTTTGAGATCCAAAGTAAGGTGGAGATCTTTCTTAATTTTACACTTGAAAATAAACATATAAAGGTTGTAAAAAAATGTCATCCTTTCCTATACATGGGCCGCAAAAAACAAGTGACAGTTTTGTTCACTAGGAATACTTAAATGCTACAAGAGAAAAATGTTGTTTGCATTCCAAATAATATGGATTCTCATACCAGCAAGTGCAGCATGATTAGGTCCATAGGCTGACTCATTCCCAAGAGACCAAGATATGATGCAGGCATGATTTTTGTCCCTCTCAACCATGCCAATGACACGATCCAACATGCAAGAAGCCCAACTTGGTTCCTGTGTAGGATGCTTTATGTTTGTAAAGTCATGAAAACCATGTGTCTCGATATTGGCTTCATCAATCATGTACATCCCAAACAGATCACATAACTCGTACCATCGTTGATGTTGGGGATAATGGCTGTTTCTAACAGCATTGATATTGTTTTGCTTCATTAAGACCAAATCCTAAACAAATAGTACAAATTTATTAAGCAAAATCCTATCAGTAACTCAAAATTAAAGCATGCAGATAGATATTTAGCTTGAGGAGAAAGGTCGTGACGCATCACCTTAATCATGCAGGACTCCAAGTTTGTCTTCCCAAGGCGTGGATGGTGTTCATGTCTATTAACACCTCTTATTACCACTGGGTGCCCATTTACAAGCAGCTGTTTTGGGGCTTTTGATATTTCTCTTATACCTACTTGGCATGACTCACAATCGATTACATTTCCAGATGCATCTTTGAGGGTCACAACTAAAGTGTAGAGATTTGGCTGTCAACAAAGGCAAATTAACTGTGTAAGAGATCAATGAGAAACTGAAAATGCAAAACACTGCCTATTGACAAATCATTTGAACTCAAAGTTTGCAAAATCAAGGTCCTGATGCATGTGGACCACTTATCAAATTGGTTATGTGGCTTGTTCAACTAGTATGACTGGTCCAGTGTTTGTCCAAGAAAAATGCAAAGAAACTGAAACCAATTTCAACCTGGTCTTTTCCCCTTTTGTCTGATTCGATCCATTCATGACCAGGTTTGTCTGATGGTTGGGAAAGCTCACCATCATTTCAAGATGGTATGGAAATTGAGCTGGTTCCCAATTGCAATGCGATGTAGTTGAGGTGAGTTCTGGTTAAAGAACTACAAAAGGAGGTAGTCCTTTTGTGATTGTACCAACTGGTCATTCAGCAGACAGTATTGAAAGCTATTCTTCTGCTTAGTTGCTTCAGATGTGATGTAATTTGCTTTCCATTTCTTTCGTATAGCTGTTGCTCATCCTGGCTCAGACTTATTTTGATATTTGTTTGAATACAAGAAGGACCATAAATTTTTAGACTTTAAAGGTGACAATTCAAAAGCTTGACACTTTATTGGACTCCTACTTTCTAGTTTATTTTATTAAGGGAAAGTTAATCAAGAAGTGGAGATATGTTTTCAATTTTTTATTACATTAACATTATAATTTGTACAATAAGTCAGAGAACTAAATTCTCGAATGTCCTAGGAGAGTTGAACTAGATTTCGACCATTTATAAAATGGAATTGCCATAGTCAGATTTGCCAAATTTCGGTATCTTCATCATACTCCAAGGAAACCTTCTCATCTCAGCCATTCAATTTGCATTTCAAGATACACATTCAAAATTTTCAAAAAATTAGAAATAAAATCTAAACATGCAGTATGTAGCATTGAAATACATGTACTTAGGAAATCATAACTACTTTTTTGAGCTTGCATGTACTTGCTCAATTGACAAGTGCACAATTGAGTATACCTATCTGACAAGAAAATTAGCTAACAAAACTATTATTAGCATTGAATTACTGATTCATCAGTACAAATGCTCTAACTGGAAGTTGCAGAGCACTTCCATGCAAGATGTCAAATTTGATCAGTACAAATGCCCTAACTGGAAGTTGCAGGGCACTTCCATGCAAGCTGTCGAAGAAACCACAACAAACAGCAGCTTACATTTTGGACATGTGCCTAACATCACTGCTGACCTTCAAGTAGTTACACAATCTGGATATGTGCCTAGGATCACAGAAACTGTGGACTGTTGATATGTGTGACATAGATCTTCAAATGTTACACGCATAGATCTTCAGGTCTATTAGATTTCAATGTAGAAATCATTAGAGCCTTAAGAAAGCTATATGCAGCAAATGATCAAGTTGGAAAATGGAATCTTACTTGCTCAGCCGACCAAAGCTTTGGCGAAAGCAATTTTCCCTTTAACATATACCCCATGAATCCAATATAATGATTTAGAGATGAATCCAGTTGTAAATGAGCCACACTACTAGAAAGCAGATCAGCACGAGCATTATGGTTGCCGCAATACCAACTCTCTGTATCAAATAAAGCACCTTCAATGGTGAAGTAACCTAGAATGTCCTCCTTTGGTATTTGATTTGAAGAATCAATTTGCACTTCAACCTAAATTTTAGACAGAAATATATTTAAGTTACATTATTTTTTGTATATCCACAAATCTGAAAAGTAGTGAATAACTTTAGCCAAAAAGAAAGCTTAAGATATTAACATACAAATGACTTTCAGATCGACAACAATAAACACTTAAAAGAGGTAAGGAAACATCTATTTCCAATTACTCAATTATCTACCACATATTAATATAAATAAAAAGGTTCAAAGTTGAGGAACGTAAGGTAAGGACACTGCAAGTTTGGGCATCTATGTAAAGGTGTTCTGTTTCACAATGTACTTTAAAAGAGGGGAGTTGATGGAAATCTTGCAAATTTCTCCTCTCTGTTAACTTAGTGGCATCCCTGACAATGAAAATGAAGGAAGCAAATCAAGTTTTACCCCAGCTAAATTCAATTGGCAGGCAACTGCCTAGCTCTTGCTGTGATTCACTCACAAACTACAAGCAATATAATTTGCAAATAAAGCTAATAAAAAGATGATTTTTTAACCCATATCAAAATCCACAAAGGCAGTCACATCTAATTGTATTATACTTAAATCTTTAGAAATTAGCCACACATACATCTCTTTCACTATATATATGCAACTAGAAGTGTCGGCCATCCTCCATATTGCAGTTGCAACTCAAGTCTTGCAATAATTAATTGCATTCTGGTGTAAGCTCAGCAACTCAATGAGGTTTTGAGTATGCAAGTGTCATTCAAGCTGATATTGAGGTAGGAGCATATGCTATAGCACTTTTGTTAATTAAACACATCAAAAGAAAAAAAGGGTTGACTTCATCAGATTGTATTTATATAATTAGAATAAAAGTAGAACTAAGGCTAGTTGTATGCAAACTGCCTGACCATTAACTAAATCAATCCAATAATAGACTAAATGATACAGAAGACACCCTCTCAGGTATATTGTCTTTATATTACACTAAATATGGAGAAATTGTATCAGAGAGATCATGACAGTCAGCATGCTATTCATAGGTATCTGGAGAAATGGTGAGTCAGCATTGTGGCTACTCAAACTGGGTACATGACATATGTCAAGGATAGTAACATGTGCAGAAATGCGGACATGTGCAAAACTGCTGGTGAGAAGACTTTGGTCAATGCAATTTAGTGCCTCAAGTTCTAAAAGTGCTACTCAGGCAACAAAAAGATTAGTTAATTATCTCAATATTCATGGTATTTGAAAAGAGGCCAGGCTTTTCTTTTTTTATTTTTATTTTTTTCTAATTGTCTAAATATTCATGATACTTAATGTCTTCCATGCCTTGTTTCTGTTGAATTGATGAAAACCACTTGACCCGAAATTGCTAGTACTTTTCAAATTTCTTCCAACCTTGTAGATACACCATTCTTTGCAGCTTAAATACTCTGGTAAGGTGGTTCCACCATACTTCAATCACCCAATCTCTTCATAGAAAATATGTCAGTCGGTTGGCTGCTTATAACTCGGCACAGTTGCCATTGTTGATGTTCAAAAGAAATGGCAGTGTTACACAAGATATTTGTTCTACTGTCTAGAGACAAAAAGTCTATTTCTCTTACGCTTAAAACAATTAGTGAAATTCATGAAATTCTAAAAGTCAATCAACAATAACTTTAAGAACTTCATAACAGGGTAAAGTTTCATATAAGCACGTAAGATAAGTCAACTTCTCACAGAGATGCCAAAAGCAAAGCAATTTGTCTCCTGGAGCAAAATATCCAAAATATCCTCTCTAAATCTGTTAATGCATTACAAGAACAAAACTGTTATAGGATGAACCATTGCTGAAGATGCAGTAGCACCTTGACCTTAAAAACATGAAACGTGCAATAATAAAATCGACATAGTATGAAGACACTTGTCTTTACAATATAGAAAAATGCTCCTCCACCACATAGGTTAATGATATGAAGTAGACTAGAAACAAAGAATTAAGCTTCCAAAGCAATGAAAAAGATTCACTTTCTAGCGCATCTTGCCATAAAAAACAGGAAGCTTAAACAATGGTTACCTGTATATCTGCATAAGAAAAACCTTCTGCCAAGCTTGATTTGAAGAAATAATCTGCAATGAACACCTGTATATTTTCCAGCTTGGATTAGGAAATGTTGCTGTATGTTAACAAATTTGATTAGTTACTTATTCAAAAAGAAAAGGCCAGAATGGGTATGTTTCAGTTCTAAGTATCATGTCCAATACCAGATAGCAACTTTTGGATGATATCAAGATAAACTATATTCTGGTTGACATGCTGACAAGACATCCTATACATATATAAAAAGCACTTTGGATGGCAGTGTTCATAAGTTTCATCTGCCTCCTATATGGGTACTTCAGTAATTCCACATGTTCTTCTTAAATTGGTTATGAAAATTGTACAAGAAATATAATGCAAGGACATGAAGAAAATGACCATTTCACCCTTTATTTAGTCATTGAGTAATCTACATGTTGCATCATTAATAGATAGAATCTGTGTGAAATTAAGACAACTTTAATGTCCATAACAAGACTTAATTGTTACTTGTCCATTACAGTCATAACTACAAAGTGATTCAAATTTTCTTCTTCAGTTTCCTATGCTTTAATATCGGGCAATCATAACTGCAATGTGATTGGAATTCTTCTTCTTTGGTCTCCTGTGCTTTAGAAGGCAGCAATTGTTCAATATTTTACTATTTCTTCTTCTGCTTTTCTTTTTTAGGCTCTAGGTAATTGATGGTTGATTATTTTGTCGTTGTTGTTTACAAATTTGCAGGTAATAATTTACTTTATAGAAAACGTGCTACTCCTTTTCGGTATGTGAGTTGTAATCTCTAAGAATTAGTCAAAAATTGTACATCCAGCTATAGTTTGCTTCATTCCATGAGTACTAGTGTAAAAGAATGAGCATTCTTTCTTGTAGAACTGCCGTTTTATGCTACATGTTTTTGTTCTAGACACTACCTAGAAGAATTCACCGGGGAAATTTGTAGCTGAAGAAAATTTCAAGGATGCTCCTAAACTATATTCATTCGCAACACATGCCAAGATAATTTTACACATAATGGTTGCATTAAGTGTCAAAATTTGTGTGAAATACTATGGTTAAAGATAGTTTTAAATTATGTGTTATTGTGCGATTATGTTAATAATTTCTTATATCCTTGATGTTATTGTCTATTCTTATTTTCCTTCTACTTAGTGATTTTCATAAAATGAGTGCATTACAATTCTTCTTTACTACATAAGTTAGTTTCTATTATATTATCTTCCATTACGTTTCATCTCACATTTCTTTCACTTTCTTCTTAACTAGACATTGCAAATTCATTAATCACCTCTTCAATACTTTTTTCCACAACACACGTACCAATTCCCACGTGTTACGCGGGCCTCTCCCTAGTCTTGGACAATTGAAACATGGAACCAAGAAAACAAAAAATAATTTCATGAGAGGGGGGGGGGGGAGGAGGGAATAGACGAAGAAAGATAAGTGGTTGGGAATCAGTACAAAATCCGCTGGTTGATACTTGCATGAGAGTGCACTATCTGCTCCCAAATTTATTGTGAATAGCAAAAATGTTCACAACAATCTAAAGAGGTTGGGTAAGTTGAAGGAAGTTTTCTGCACGGTTTGTTTGACAACTGTGTTAAAGCTTCATTCTAGGGAAGAATGGTAGCTTTCCACCTAGAGCACTGGGTATGATGGAGACTGCATGCATGGGGACAAAACAAGTTCCTGGAATAAATTGTTATTAAAAGGAATATTTTCCTTGTATCCCAGCATAACTTTTAACTTTTAAGGCACGTATTAACTATTGATAGTGATGGAACTTGGAAATCTTACCACCTGTTTGGTTGGAGGGTTTAGGGGGTAGGCAATGGGTGTGACCATCAATGATTGTCATTGATAATGTTTGGAACACTGCAATGGTAATCAATCTACGATAATGGAAGGCCAAAAACTCTTCAATGGCCATTCCAGAGTAAATTGGGCCCTTTTGCCTTGGTTACCCACCAAACCACAAAAATAAAAGAAAAAAAACCTTCCATTGCACAAAAAACTCTCTCTCTCTCAACGCTTCTCTCACTCACATCCTCACCACCCAACACCCCTTGTTTCTATCTCCTTACCTAAGCTTTCCCTTAACCCATATGCTCTAGATTCCTCCAACATTGGTCAACCATGGGATCCAAGCTAGAGATGGTTGAGTTGTCATCTTCTTCTTCTCCTGATTTTGCTGGTAATGGTCAGATGGTCAGATGTTGGGTATTCATGGTGAATTTTTTTTTAATTAGCAATTGGTGGTGATGGTGGCTGGTTTTCAGATTTGTACAAACTAGGAAAAAATAGTTTGTTGAATTTCAATTGAAATTTTGTTTTCACTAAAATGCATGGAGATGATTTGAAGAATTTGAGATAAATTTGTGAAGTTTTGGGGACTACTATGCTTCATGATGTCATAGGCTGTGATTGTTGGCTGCTACATGGTGGTGCTTATGGAAGATCAGCCGATTCCATTATGAAGCAAGAAAAAATATTGAAGAAAAAAAGGAAATCCATTATAGTAATAAAAAGAAAATGGAAAATATCTAATAGATTCCCATTGCAACGTAATTACCAAACGAGTGAAAAGGAATAGGCAAAACCTATTACCATTGAGGAACTTTTGATACTCATTGTCTTTGCCATTGTGAAATTCCAACCAAACGGGTGGTTAGTAGTTCAAGCAGATATAACCACTCCATGTAAAGATTTAGCAAGAGATTGAAGCAGCACCCATCCCATCTTGTTCATTAGGTACTACAACAGCTGAGAAATTAGGTCCTTGTTATCCTCATTTGGGTATCACAGGTGTTCTAGCCTTCAGGTTTACTTGCTCAAATAACTCTCCAGCTTTCTGAAATACTGTTTTATGACTTCTTTTTTGCATTTCATACAGCATAAAACAGTGTCGCATGACAGCAGTCTTGACTTCTTAAAGACCACTTCAATAGTAAATTAAAAAAAAAAAAGCAGAAACAACTGAATGTTGTGCCCTTCAGAAGAGGGATTCCCTCACTTGGGGCAGCAAAGACCTCAATTTGTCTTGTCAAGGTCATTGTATAATATACATCCTTAAAAAAATGAAAATGCATGGTGTACACCAAGACAATATTAGGGGATTGACTGCCACATTAAAGATTTTAACATCCTCCATCAATTGCGAAATATAAATATAAAAAGATCAAATCAACCAAAAGAGGCAACATCTATGTAGAAGACTCTAGTTTTGAAAACCAAACTAGTTGAGATTCAGTCTAAAACCAGAAGGCGGTAGGCATGTTAAGGGAAGCACATTGCTGAGAAAAAGATTTAAAGAAAAAAAAACAAAAAATTGCTAAAATTAAAATTATTAATCCCCGTCAAAAGAGGAGATGACGGTAAGAGAATGTTTCAATTTATTGAGTTCTATTCTTTGTATATTTTTGTCTGTCAATTTTGAGAACAACATCATTTAGAAATTTCTGCAGTAAGTGTACTTATATTATCATTTAATCACTCTTAGTAACCACTACTTGTTTGGTAGTAAATGGCTTTGATCTTTATGAACGAGCGTTAACTACAAATGGAAAATGTTAAAGTAATTGTTAAGAGAATATAAGTATTTTTGTAGATAATAAATTAGTAAGGGTATTCTTGTAAATAGTTTGTTAGGTTTCTACTCCTATAAATACTAGTTGGTCACTCATAATACTGTGACTAGATGTTTTCCTCCCAAAATACCTATTGACATGGTATCAGAGCAAAAGTCCTAGGATTAGGGTTAAACATCTAGTCAAAAGTACTGTTCAGCCGCACTGTTCATGCCGTTACTGTTCACACGTCACTATCATCTCGAGTTTTGACCCTTTCTTTGGTTTAACGTGCTATTCGCCATGGTTGAAAGGTTTGTTAATGCGGTTACCACTGACCAAATTGAATCGAGTTTTTCAGCACATGAGTCCCAGAAGACTGTTACTATATCTGAGGAAGATTATGTTAAATTCCTACAGTACCAAGCTACAAATCACGCATCTCTTCCCTCTGCTTCTTTAGCACAAAAAGGTAATGACTCATGGATTATTGACTCCGGAGCTGCTGATCATATGTCAGGTACCTCTAAAATTTTTTCTAATTTTCAAAAGTCTACTCCCTTTCCTCATGTTACTTTAGCTGATAGATCTACCACTAAAATTAAAGGATTAGGCACTGTAGAAATTAATCCATCACTTCCGCTGTCTTCTGTTCTTTACGTACCCAATTTGCCCTTTAATCTAATGTCTGTTAGTAAGCTCACTAAATTTCTACAGTGTACAGTTACTTTTTCTCCTAATTCTGTTGCCATTCAGGATTTGAAGACAAAGAAGACGATTGGTGGAGGGCATGAGCATAATGGTCTTTACTTTCTCAACTTCAATGGTCCGATAGCATGTCCTGCTACTGTTTCTCCTCTTGAAATTCACTGTCGTTTAGGTCATCCGTCTTTACAAAATTTGAAAAAGTTGGTTCCTACTTTGAGTCAATTATCTTCGTTAGAATGTGAGTCTTATCAGTTAGGAAACCATCATCGTATTTCTTTTGCTCCTAGAGTCAATAAACGGGTTTCTGAACCCTTTTTGTTAATTTATTCTGATGTTTGGGGTCCTAGTCGAGTCACTTCAAAGTTAGGTTTAAATATTTTGTAATCTTTGTTGATGATTTTTCAAGAGTTACATGGCTTTATTTAATGAAAGATCGTTCAGAACTATATTCCATTTTTTGTGCATTTGTTGCAGAAATAAAGAATCAATTTGGTGTGCCGGTACGTATACTTCGCAGTGATAATGCAAAAGAATATTTTTCCACTCCTTTTAATACCTTTATGAGTAAGTCTGATATTATTCATCAGTCCTCTTGTCCTCACACTCCACAACAGAATGGAGTTGCTGAAAGAAAAATTGGACATTTAATCGAAATTGCTCAAACACTGTTGTTGCACATGAATGTGCCCAAACAATTTTGGAGTGATGCAGTTCTAACTGCATGTTATTTAATTAATCGCATGCCATCTAATATTCTTGGAGGTCAATTACCTCACTCCATTCTTTTTCCTCATGAACCTGTGTTTAAATTACCTCCTCGTATTTTTGGATGTGTGTGCTTTGTTCATCAGTTTACTCCCGGGGTGGATAAATTAGATTCTCGTGCTATTAAGTGTATTTGCTTAGGATACGCACGAGCGCAAAAGGGGTATAGATGTCACAGTCCAGTTTTAAATCGATTTTTTACTTGTGCTGATATTATTTTCTTTGAATCCACTCCATATTTTATCAAACACAGTATGCCTTGTGAGTTAGACCAGTGTCCCTCTTTTTCTTCTCCTGTTTTACCAATCCCTTCCCCTTTATTACCTGAGTTATCTAGTCCACCAGATTCCATAACTCGATTATCTCGTCCTCATCTTCAAGTTTACTCTCGTCGTTCCATGGTTGAGAAAGTTCCTGATATGCCACGCACTTCACCAATTAACTCTCAATCTTCAAATCCAGGTATGACGCCCTCCTCTGAGTTAGATCTTCCTATTGCTTTACACAAAGGTAAGAGACATTGTACTTTCCATCCTATTTCTAATTTTGTTTCTTATTCTCGTCTCTCTATGTCATATTCTTCTTTTGTTGCTTCCCTTGATTCTATCTCCATTCCTAAGTCTATTACCTATGCTCTTAATCATCCTGGTTGGAGATTAGCTATGCAAGAAGAGATGTCTGCTTTGGAACAAAATGGTACTTGGGATCTTGTCCCTCGTCCTTCAGGTAAGCCTGTTGTTTGTTGTAAATGGGTGTACACTATAAAAGTGCAGCCTAATGGTTCTATTGATAGATTGAAGGCTCGTCTGGTAGCTAGAGGATTTATTCAGGTGTATGGAGTAGACTACTTAGAAACATATTCTCTTGTTGCAAAGATTACCTCAGTTCGTCTTCTTATCTCTTTGGCAGCAACTTACAATTGGCCATTGCATCAGTTGGATGTGAAAAATGCATTTCTGCATGGAGATTTGGAAGAAGAGATATATATGGAACAACCTCCTGGATTTGTTGTTCAGGGAGAGAATTCGCGATTGGTTTGTCGTTTGAAAAAATCCTTATATGGATTGAAACAGTCTCCGAGGGCCTGGTTTGGCCGGTTTAGTAGTGTTGTCATGGAATTCGGTTTGACAAGATGTGGAGTAGATCATTCTGTATTTTATCGGCATTCTAATGCTGGTAAAATTTTATTAGTTGTTTATGTGGATGATATTGTGATTACAGGTGATGATGTTGTGGGAATCCAAAAACTTAAATCCAATTTGCAGGCAAACTTTCAGACAAAGGATTTAGGTCATCTACAGTATTTTCTGGGTATTGAGATAGCTCGGTCTAAATATGGGATTTATTTATGTCAAAGAAAATATGTACTCGATATGCTGAGTGATGTTGGGATGTTAGGTTGCCGACCTGTGGATACTCCTATGGATCCTAATGTGAAATTAGTAGGAGATCAAGGTACATTACTAGATGATCCTAGGCAATATCGAAGACTTGTGGGTAAATTAAATTATCTCACTGTAACGAGACCTGACATTTCGTTTGCAGTGAGTGTTGTTAGTCAATTTCTTGATACCCCTCGTACTAGTCATTGGGATGCTGTTATACGGATTCTCAGGTATCTTAAGAGTGCACCTGGAAAAGGATTGCTATATCAAAATCATGGACACACTGATATTGAAAGATATAGTGATGCAGATTGGGCTGATTCTGCCTCAAATCGAAAATCGACCACAGGATATTGTGTATTTGTTGGTGGTAATTTAGTGTCGTGAAAGAGTAAGAAGCAAACAGTTGTCTCCAGATCAAGTGCAGAATCTGAATACCACGCTATGGCTCACACTGTGTGTGAGTTGGTTTGGTTGAAGAGCATGTTACTTGAAATTGGGTTTGAGCATAAACAGCCTATGAATTTAGTGTGTGATAATCAGACAGCTGTTCATATTGCGTCTAATCCAGTGTTTCATGAAAGGACAAAACATATTGAAGTTGATTGTCATTTCATTCGAGAGAAATTGCTTGACGGAGTCATCAAGACATCTCATGTACCGTCTGTAGATCAATTGGCTAATGTATTTACCAAGAGTTTAGGGGGCTCTATGGTGAAATACATTTGTAACAAGTTGGGTGCTTATGATATATATGCTCCAACTTGAGGGGGAGTGTTAAGAGAATATAAGTATTCTTCTAGATAATAAATTAGTAAGGGTATTCTTGTAAATAGTTTGTTAGGTTTGTACTCCTATAAATACTAGTTGGTCACTCATAATACTGTGACTAGATGTTTTCCTCCCAAAATACCTGTTGACAGTAACAAATTGCATTTCAGCTTCACATAAACCTTATCAGGTATAAGCAACAGAGAAGTGTGAACTGACTCAGCCAGATACCAGTGTCAGATCTACCAGGAGATTGATAGTTTATGAGTTCATTCAAATGTTAACCAAACAAATTCTCTATTAAAATTTTTAATTCATCTCCAAATAATGCTCCCCCATCCCCCACAAAAAAGAAAATTCCTTGATGACAGTAAACATGCTTATTTAGAATCAAGCAGTGGAAATAAAGCCAATTTACAAGGTTCTATATGATGACAATTGATTGCAAACCTTGGGCTTGGCTAGAAGAAGCACATCACGATGGATGCCCGATAACCACCAGTGATCCTGATCCTCAAGGTAAGAACCATCACTCCATCGCATCACTTGCACAGCTAGGGAATTTCTCTTGCCAGATCCACATTTGTGACAAAAATCTGTGATCTCAAATTCACCAGGTAGTCTACTATCCTGACTGAATCAGGGAAAATCAAAATAAATAAAGTTAACATTTCATACCACATGAAAATGCACAAATATAGTCGGTATACATATGCAGCATCAATAGCTCCTGAAGGTTTAGGGCTTTCCAAATGTTTTAGGAGGCTTTAGGAGAGCTTTCATCATTTCAGTGTCATCCAACAAATGTGGAAAAAATTAATTCATCATCCACCAGGCTATGGTGCCAGAATATTTTTAAGCAACTGTCAATTAAGTGAAATTAACAAAAAGAAAATCTTCTTTGACATTAACCTTGGAATTGGGAACTTCAGCACAAGTTCAAAAATAAGTCAAGTGACTCAATGACTTTCCATTTACAATCAAACATTGACTGGTTGAAAGGATCCACATATCCAACACGGTTCTCACTTTACCTCCTAGTGCAATACAACGTTCATTATTAAGATGCATGTACAAATTCAACCAGAGATGTCATCCAAGGATGATTGCCGTGGGTACATTTTAGATGTTACGCGGAGAATGCAGTTTCCTATTTCATATAGACTCACATTAGGTATAGATTGTTGTGTCACACAATTAACGTGCACAGATGCCAGTACACTGGATTCCATTGGATACATTATGAGTAAAGCATGTTTGAAGGACGACGAGTATTACACCCACATTGCTAGAACTGTAATCTTAACGAAAGTTAATTACTTTTATCGATCACATGGTAATAATTGCCCAACTTCAAAAGGATAACTTTCTAAGTAATTAAGCAGTTTCAGTAGCTTAATCAGAAATTATTATCTCTAAAATGACATATTCTGAAAAGTCATAAAATTCAGCAGGTGGCAAATATTCTACACATCACATTTTTGCCTTATTCTTTTGCATATTCGTCAAAAACAAAAGCATTATGTATACAGTTTACATCCGTGAAGTAAACAACATGCCAAATCAGAATAGTCATGCTGTTATAAAAATTCTCAATGACAATAGCACTAAATCTGATTAGTTGGTCCATAACAACTGACATAGACATCTAAAAAGCAATGTAACATAACATATATGCCTACCATGGCCGAACATAGCTTTTATTTATTAGACAGGCTTGTGCATCTTAGGTGCTGTTTTATACAAGTAACAACTAAAATACAGCTCCATAAATGCTCAATGGTAAACTCAGAAGCATAAAATCTTAATTTCAGTTCAAAATCTTTGGTCAAATAAAAAACCTGAAATTGAGCACTACACTTATCAATCACTTTGAGAATGGTTATAAGTTAAAAAGTGAAAACTATTTCTTTAATGATTTTCTTTTGAGGCGAACGGATGATAGACGAGGCAAGAAGGGGAAATGAGGATGGTCACAAATTGAACCTTTATCATAAAAAACCGCTTAAGCACTGTGCTATGCAACACCCTATTCTCGAATTTTTAACTATCTGACATTCATATTTTTTCCCTCATTGCTTCAGTCCACAACATTGAATAATTACTAGTAGCCATGTTATCAAGAACAAAAAACATTACAAAGAGTATAGAGCTCAGCACTCATCCTTCATATTTTCTGGCCAGAAAAAGATCATTCAAAGCCTTCATGCATCAAGGCTGAATAGCAAATTAGGAACATATATACTCTGTTCATCTCCACATACACTGTAATAAATAACTGTATAGATATGCATGTTTCCATACATAGATGTGCATATGTAATGCGTAACAGAAGCTTCACAAGTTAAAATTCTCATCTAGACTCACAGTCATTCTTTAATGACATGCAACAATGTCCTATGTTTGCGTCTCCAGTTTACATTTATACAATAAAATTTTGATCATATTGTTTATCTTATGTTATCAAGAAGAAAAATACATCACGAAGAGTTTAGAGCTGAGCGCTCATCCTTCAAATTTTCAGGCCGGAAAAAGATGATTCAAAGCCTTCATGCATCAAGGCTGAATAGCTAATCAGGAACATATATACTCTATTCATCTCTGCATACACTGCAATAAATAACTATACAGCTATGCACGTTTCGGTAAATAGATGTGCATATGTGGTGTATAACAGAAGCTTCACAAGTTAAAGTTCCCACCCAGATCAACAAGTCTGTTTGCAATTCTTTAATGACAAGCAGAGATGTCCCATATTTGCTACTCCAGTTTATATTTATAGGATAAAAATTTCGCCATATTATTTATTTTATGTACGCACCAGAATTATTTTTGTGGCATGCACATCTAAAAGTTACTACTGGAAAGTCATAATTAAGCTTTTGACATAGAGATGAGGAGTCTGCATCAACTTGAGGTGCAAAGTTGACTTGTGCAGCCTCTATAACATGTGGCTCTGCATGTATCAGCATTTATTTGTGCTTATTTTCAACACCCAAAATGTGAAGTATGAAGCTCATCTGTCTTGCAGAGTTCAAATATGATGTTACTCCACCGACTCTCCAAGGTTCAATTTGCTGTAGTTGAGGATTTTGTTTTTGAACCGTTCTAATTGATATCATCAGTTTTGCAGGTTGAGTTTATCCTTGTGTTGGGCTTAGGAATATTTAATTGTCCAGTCACAAGGCTACTGCAGAACTTGGATTTCTCTTAAATTAGTATATTGACCTTTCAATATTAGGGTGGACTCAGATTCACTTTTGCTGTCTAAGTTTCTTTGCGGAAAAACACAGCTACTGCTGCCTTCTTGTTTCCTATCAGCAGCTGATTTATTTGTTTCTGTCAGCTGGTGTTGTATTCAAAATACTTGATATAACCTTTTCTAGTCTACTGCATCACAAAGTAAACATCATTGCCATTGGCCCAACTAATTGCAGCACCATCTAGGGGAACCCAAGTCATTATGTAAAATATTTCACAATTAATCTGTGGCTTGTTTAGTTTTGAAATTTGAGTGCAGCCTTTTTTCAGGCTGTTTGTAGTTCAGATTTTCGTTCAATAGAAAGCATTGCAAGCACTTCAAACTCTAACAGTTCAACTATCAAAACCCAAAATCCAGCCCCAAATGTTGAAAACTGTTGAAATTATTTTTTTATGAGTTTTAACTGTTAATAAGTAATACTGATTAATATCCTGTTAGTTGAGGGAATTGTCACAAATTACAAATTTTTATTGGTACAATCGGGAGACAGTATTTTCTCTCAAAATACTTTGAAATATGGTAGATGATTAGATTAAAATATGGACCCAAACATATTTGGTGATAGAAGAAAAGCAATCATGCCTCTAGAGTGAACAAACTTCTTAGTTCTGTCTTGAGAAATGTAAATGCTTCTGTCTTCATTTATCTCTTGAGAAGCCCAAACAACTTGGCACAAAATACTAGGACATCACTAAACTATTATGAGTCTCAAAGTTTGGCCACTCAACTAGTTTGAATCTTAAATAATCATCTAATCTAAACTGTTAAAAGCATGATCTTCAAGCTGGTCCAACTAAATACCTGTGCATTAGTTGGAAAAGGCATGTGCTTAATAGGTTAGATGCTTCCAAAAAAGTAGTTAGGACGCACCTTGTAGGAATCTTGAATGAGTAATCTTAGGAGATAAATTAGTGAAGGAAATCAGGGTGAATGTAGGAATCTTGAATGAATAATCTTAGGAGATATTTTAGGTAAATTAGTGGAGGAAATCAGGGTGAATAAGCTGTCTCCAAAATTAAGGGTATTAGATGTAGACTTTCCTTGTTTAGTGTACCAGAAAATTGTATATATAGATTAGAATGAATTGTAGGAAAGATACAGAATTAATAAAATCTCTTTGATTCTTTTCCAACATGGTATCAGAGCCCGTCTAGGGTTCTGGGAAAAATACCACTTTTGCTTCTTGTCAATTCCAGCCTTAATTGCTGGTTCCTTTCTTATTCTCTCCAGCCTTCATTGCTGTTCCTTTTACTATACATTTTTTTTTCCTCCTATTCAATCATGGCGGATGCTACATCCTCAACGCGGCAATTGTCTTCAACTGTGGAAGAAGAACAAAGTACACGGAACACAACAGAGCTTCAAAACATCCAGGCAGCTTATAGACTAAATGGAAAAAATTATTTGAAGTGGTCTCAATTGGTTCGAACATTCCTGAAAGGAAAAGGAAAGTTGAGTCATCTATTAGAAATAGCACCGGATAGTGAAACGGCGGGGTTTGAAGCATGGGAACAAGAGGATTCAATGATCATGTCTTGGTTATGGAATACCATGATTCCTGAAATCAGCGATACATGTATGTTTCTTCCTACAGCAAAGGCAATTTGGGATGCCCTTCATCAGACATATTCCAAGGTTAATGATGCAGCTCTTATCTATGACATCAAGACAAAGACAACTGGAGCAAAACAAGGGACAAAAACAGTGACGGAGTATGCCAATTTTCTGCAAAACCAGTGGCAGGAACTGGATTATTACAGGACACTTGATTTGAACTGTAGCAAATGTGCAGCGTTTATCAAGAAGTTCATAGAAAGGGATCGAGTTTATGATTTTTTGGCTAGCCTAAACTCTGAATTCGATCTTGTACGAATTCAAATTCTGGGCAGGCCAGAATTTCCCTCTTTAACAGAAGCAATATCCCAGGTACGTGGAGAAGAAAGTCGCAGGGGTATTATGTTAGAACTACCTTCAATAGAAAATTCAGCCCTTTTAAGTTCCAAACCTCAGCGGTTGGTACTGAACAAGGTTGCTGCGGACAAGACCAATCAAACAAGTGGGCAAAAGAATCGCAAGGAGTTGTGGTGCACATACTGCAAGAAACCACGACACACCATAGATCAATGCTAGAAACTACATGGGAAACCACCCACTCGTGAATGGGGACAGAAAGGTGGCCAGCAAAAGCAGGCTCGTATGTCGGTTCAAGATCCAACTCAAGTGATTGGAGGGTTTAGTATGGAGGAAATTGAGAAGCTTAAAAGTATGTTAGAGACAGTTGACAAACCAGCAACTAACAATTCTCAATCAGGGAATCCGGGTATGTGTTCATTGACACTTTCAGGTAAGGCTCTAATCTCTTTTGCGTTTAGTGTTTTAAGCAATGAGCTTAGGAATGTCTGGATTCTTGACTCTGGTGCTACGGACCATATGACTAATATTTCAAATAAATTCAAAACCTATAACCCCTGTCCTAGCAATAGAAAGATTGTTGTTGCAGATGGTACTACAACCACTGTGGCAGGTATCGGAGATGTCCAAGTTACTCCAAATTTGATTCTTAAAAATGTTCTTCATGTTCCTCAATTATCTACAAAATTGGTTTCTGTAAAAAAACTTGCCAAAGATCTAGCTGGCTCTGTTATATTTGATGAATCCTGTTGTGACTTCCAGGACCGGGGCTCGGGGAAGAGGATTGGACTAGCTAAGGAGCATGATGGACTCTATTACTTGGATACATCAAGTCAACCAGAATTTAGTAAATCTGCCCTGTCCACATTGTCTTCACCCTCCAATAAGGATGTCATCTGGTTACATCATAGACGTCTAGGTCATGTGTCTTTTTCTGCACTAAAAATAATGTTTCTCTCCTTGTTCAAGGGATTTGATGTTCAGTCTTTTCATTGTGATATTTGTGAGTATGCTAAACACACTCGTGTACCATTTCCTATCAGTAATAAACGATCGTCTTCTCCTTTCTTTTTAATGCATAGTGATATTTGTGGGCCATCAACTATTCCAAACATCTCAGGGTCCAAGTGGTTTGTCACATTTATCGATGACTGCACAAGAGTCTCTTGGATCTATTTACTCAAAAATAAGTCTGATTTGAGTCATATTTTCCCTGTTTTTCATGCAATGATTCAAAATCAATTTGGCACCAAGATAAAACACTTTCGTTCAGATAATGCTCGTGATTATTTCAATCAAACTTTGAGTCCGTTTTTCCAAAAAGAAGGAATCATACATGAATCATCCTGTATTACCACTCCACAACAAAATGGAGTGGCAAAACGGAAAAACCGACATCTTCTTGAGTGCACTAGAGACTTACTGTTTGAACAAAGTGTGCCAAAAGCATATTGGGGAGAAGCTGTACTCACATCAACTTATGTCATAAATAGAATTCCTTCCAGGGTCTTGGGGTTTCAAAGTCCACTAGAGAACCTATCCAAATTCTACCCCGATATTCGATCTTCCTTTAATCTCACTCCTCGAGTTTTTGGATGTACTTCCTTTGTTCATGTCCATAGTCATAACCGTGGGAAGTTAGATCCTCGTGCTCTTAAGTGTGTCTTCGTGGGGTACTCATCTACTCAAAAGGGTTACAAATGTTATCATCCACCTACTAGAAAACTCTATGTCTCGGCAGATGTTACATTTGTTGAAAATAAGCCCTATTTCATCACTCCTTATCTTCAGGGGGAGTTAGATACACTTGAAGATAAGGAGTTAAAATTTCCCTCCTTAGAGTTGTCCACATCTGAGTCATCCAAATCTGAATTCCAAGAGTCAATTCTTCAATCTAATGTGGTAGAAGAAAAAAAGAAAGATCGTAAAATCTATGACTGGTTCCAGTTTGACCAAGTGTATACAAGGAAAGGAGATCAGAACAATCCTCTAAACCAAGCTCCGGGAATGAGGTAACAATGAGTGAATCAAATCTGAATTCTACACCACCGACCGACCATTCTTCCAGCTCTAAATCACCTTGTCCTGAGCCTCTTAGCCTTGACCAGGACCTACATCTACCTATTGCTGTAAGGAAAAAACCCCGAGAATGCACCAAAAGACCCCTATACCCATTGTCACACTTTGTGTCTTTTGAGAAGTTTTCCCCAAGCCATCAAAGCTTCCTTTCCACCTTAAACACAGTCTCTATTCCTAGCTCATTGTCTGAAGCATTATCAAAGAAAGAATGGAGACTTGCTATGGAAGTAGAAATGGATGCATTAGAGAAGAATGGGACCTGGGAATTAGTTGATTTACCAAAGAACAAGAAAGTAGTGGGCTGTAAGTGGGTGTATGCAGTAAAGTTTAAAGCAGATGGATCCCTAGAACGCTACAAGGCAAGGTTAGTCGCGAAAGGATACACACAGACATATGGAGTAGATTATCGGGAAACGTTTGCTCCGGTAGCAAAGATGAATACAGTAAGAATTCTGCTATCCTTGGCTGTTAATTTTGATTGGGAATTACAGCAGTATGATGTGAAGAATGCTTTTCTTCATGGAGAGTTAGAAGAGGAGATTTATATGAGCATTCCACCGGGATTCAGTGGGGTTGACAAGAACAAGGTTTGTCGGTTAAAAAAGGCATTATATGGGCTGAAACAATCCCCACGTGCTTGGTTTGGACGATTTGCCAAGGTAATGATAGCTAATGGTTACAAGCAAAGTCAAGGAGATCATACCCTGTTCATCAAGCATTCAACCTTCGGGGGAGTTACTGTTTTGATTGTATACGTAGATGACATTATAGTGACAGGAAACGATGAAGTAGAGAAGAAAACTTTGAAGTGGTGCCTAGCCAAGGAATTTGAAATAAAGGATTTAGGAAAATTGAAGTATTTTCTGGGAATTGAAGTGGCTCGATCAAGGCAGGGAATTTTTATTTCTCAACAGAAGTATGTTATGGACCTGCTCAAGGAAACAGGCATGACAGCGAGCAACCCAGTTGGAACTCCCATTGAGCAGAATCACAAATTGAGGCTCATGGAGATACAGCAGTGGACAGAGAGATGTACCAAAGGCTTGTTGGGAAACTCATTTATCTCGCACATACTAGGCCAGATATAGCTTACTCACTCAGTGTTATTAGTCAGTTTATGCATGATCCTAGAGCAGTTCATCTACAAGCAGTTTATCGAGTGCTTCATTACTTAAAGGCACATCCAGGGAAGGGAATTTTATTCAAAAAGGGTCCTGAAATTGATCTGGCAGTTTACACAGATGCAGACTTTGCAGGGTCTCCAGTCGACAGGCGATCAACTTCGGGATATTGTACATTTCTTGGAGGAAACTTAATATCCTGGAGAAGCAAGAAACAAAGTGTGGTAGCAAGGTCAAGCGCTGAAGCAGAGTTCAGGGCTATGGCAGCAGGGGTATGTGAATTATTGTGGGTTAAAATTATCCTAGAAGACTTGAGGATTCAATGGAGCAAACCGATGAAGCTATACTGTGATAACAAATCTGCTATAAGTATAGCTCACAACCCAGTGCAACATGATCGGACAAAGCACATAGAGATAGACAGGCACTTTATTAAAGAGAAGCTAGAAAGTGGACTGATTTGTACTCCGTATGTTTCGACAGGACTTCAACTTGCAGATGTGATGACAAAGGGACTGTGTAGCAACACGTTTCATGAGAGTGTTGTCAAGCTGGGAATGGAAGATCTATATTCACCAGCTTGAGGGGGAGTGTAGGAATCTTGAATGAGTAATCTTAGGAGATAAATTAGTGAAGGAAATCAGGGTGAATGTAGGAATCTTGAATGAGTAATCTTAGGAGATATTTTAGGTAAATTAGTGGAGGAAATCAGGGTGAATAAGCTGTCTCCAAAATTAAGGGTATTAGATGTAGACTTTCCTTGTTTAGTGCACCAGAAAATTGTATATATAGATTAGAATGAATTGTAGGAAAGATACAGAATTAATAAAATCTCTTTGATTCTTTTCCAACACACCTCATTCCCTCCACAAACAACTTCCTCCAAAATCAACTTCCTTATTTTACCTGTGCACGTCCTTTAGTTTTGTTTTACATCTGCAAATTATGCAGGTGAATGGGGTACGAGTTTCATTGTGGGCATTGGAAGGGAGGCTACCATCCATTGTCCAAAGGGGAAGGCCAAGGGGAAGGGAGATAGATTGGGATGAGGTGGCAGTGAGAGATGCAGATTGGTTCAGAGACATCGATAGGTGTTGGGATGATGAGAGGGAAGGTGGGAGTCAGAAGAGTTGAGAACAGTTTGGGGTAAAAGAGCTAGGGGGTCTGCATGGAGGCCGTGTTGAGAGAAAGGAGATATTTAGGATGAGGTAAATGCTGGGGGACAGGGACGCAGATTGGTCAGAGGCATTGGTAGGTGCTGAAAGTAATGCGAGCAGTGAGGGGGGCGGGAAGAGTTTACAGGCATGTTTTCTTTGGAGGTAGTAAGATCAGCATGGAGATTGGGTTGCTTTGTGTTGGCAGGGTGAAAACAGAAGTGAGGGGTGAGGCTGTTTCTTGTGAAATTGATGGGCATGTCAAGTGGGACAGGGATCGCAGATGTGAGCGTTTGGAAGGGGAAGCGGATGATGGTATTCTGGGTTGAGGTGCTGGGGGTGGCACAGGGATGCAATTGACAATGTTGACACAAAAAGTTTAATTACACTTGTGGATCTCAAGTATCTATATTTCTCTCTAACTAAATGGTTTAACTCGGTGAAAAGACTAAGGATCAATTGATTTATTTGAGATGCTAAAACCATATCATGAGGATAGTTTAATTGCACCCTAGGTTTGACACCCCATAACAGAAAAGGGTTTTTCAATTTATGGGCTTCTTCTTTCCTGACCATCCAAGATAGCATTCTGCATTCTGTGGGAGTTTGAGTGGTGGTAACCTTAGGTCTGGGAAAGAGTGGCCAATCTCTTACACAGGACCTGATAGTTCGCCATAGGAAGGATGCTGTTACTCCTGCAATATCCTCTCATGAGCAGCCCCTTGTGCACCAGTTACTGTTGCTCTCCACACCCACACACACACACACAGATGAAAGTAACTTAATGACTAAAAAAACGGAGACAAAAAGAGAGCTACCTCGAATCTCTGCCGAACTGGTGGCTTTCTGGCTTTTTTCATGGATACTTAATCTATGTTCTCGTTGTTGAGAAAATATTTTGGAATAAATTTTGTGGGTGTTTGGACTCACTTTAAGGGTAAACTTAAGTCGTAGTCCCACCTCGAGTCTGCCTGATTGGTTTCTATGTTCTTTTTGCTCAGAAAAGATTTGGTAAAAATTTTGTGGGTGTTTGAAACTTAAGCCCTGGTCCCACCTCGAGGCTGCCTGGTTGGTAGATCTCTGGCTATCTTCTACAAAACTAAATGTAAATCTGTGATCTGCTTTCAGAGGAAAAATTAAAATATGAATTTTCTCTGTTTTTGAAATGATTTAGAAGGTGGCCAAGTGGCGAGCCGCAATCATTTTTTTGCTTCCCATTGGTGATCATCCGCCCATCTTCAGATAGATCCAATCTAGTATCAGTATTCGTTGCAGAAATTAAAGTGATGAAGTATTATTCAAACAAAAAGTCCTACAGGAGGTGCCAGCAGCCGGTGGTGCGTGGCAGCTTGGGTGGCTGACCCACTGACCATGATAAAGGACCTTCTTTGAAAAAGAGATCTATTTTAGGGACTGAGTTGCAATTAATTTTTTAACTCTAGATGTAATTGAGACATTATTATGGAAATTTAACTACATGCCTCCTTTTTTTATAATTGACGAACAGAACCAATTTCTCCAAAAATAAATTTGCCAACAGTTATATCCTAATAACAAAAATCAAATCTGCTCCCTTATTCCTAATTCTCCCAAAAGTTTATGCTTGAACCATTTCTCATCAAGAGGACTAGTTAAGTACCAACCAAGATAAGGTAAAGCCAGCCTAAAGCAGGTTCTATACAACGTCAATAATAATAATAATCTCAACTTATGGGAAAAGTTTTGCATCACCAACCTGTATCCAACAGGTACACCATTCACCCAAGCAAAGAAGGCAGAATCAACAGCTTCAAAATGAAGAAATATCCTCCGACCTGTCCAACATTTTAGACATTGCTTCATAACAATGAAAACGAATGAACATATGCTTAGTTATATGTCATGTAATGATAAGAATCACAAAAGAATTTGAAAACTCAAAATAGTATTAATCAAGGCCAGAAAGTTCAAGGGCTAGAGACACATAATAGCCCAGTGGGATTACACTTACTTGTATGTTACAGCCTTATGGGAGAAAATACAAGTTCCCACAATGTGCACAGAAGTATGCAGGTTCCATATTTAGATATTTCTTTTTGGGTGGGGGGTGGGGGGGGGGAATCAGGAAAGAGAATGGTAAAGAGGATCATTAGATTGGTAGAATAATATTCAAGACATGCAAACATTAACGTCATTGTGAAGTGGGGAGTCTCTTTCAAATTAAGAAACAGCAGTAAGAAAGAATTACCAATAAAGGAAGAAAAGAATGCCTTCTAAGTTCCTACCTTCTCTTTCTCCTTGTCTATCTCTGTCTCTCTCAAGTTTCAAAAGGCCATATTTTCAAATAAATGCTCAATATAATGTTGAACAATGAGTTAGTTCAATATCAAATGTTAAACTGTTCTCAAAATTTTGCTAGCTTGTTCATCTTGAGTAGATTTCAAGGATTCTATAACTTGATTGCTCTAATATCTCCATGATCCATTGGATTACTAGTCAGTGCATATGGTCAGAACAATAGATCTTCATAATTTGTATATAACCAATCTCCACATAAGTTTAGATAAAGCCAAATATGTGCTTCATGCAAAGTGTCTATCATTCAAGCTGTGAAGCTAATTGCCTGTACTATGTCAGCATTACTATGTAATGTATAACTAGCTATATGCAGTCATATGAAAGGGTTTCTACCATTGTCTAAAACCACCTAATATGAACCATGATACCTTATACTTTGGAGTTTAGCTATAAAGCTGGTTAGCAAAAGCAAATTATCAAACAAACAAAAGGAGAGAAGGAAAAAATGAATCTTCCAGCCACAAAAACTGCATTTTCTGCATTGTTAAGCATAGTAGTTTTCGGTCAATCAGTCATTGATCCTTTCAGATTAGATACACAAAAAATGGCCCTTGTGCAAGCAACGGTCTCCAGATCTAGCTGATAACAGAAGCTTCTTGAACAATGTTTTCCTTTTCAATTTTCGAGTGAAATTGCTATCAGGAGATCAAAAACCATCTATTCATGTCTTAGTTACAATTACGATCTTCCTTTGCAAAAGAGCATGGCATCAGAATTCATTTTCCAGGTTCATTCTAATCGTTTCTGTTCATTGATCCTTATCATGCAAGAACAAAGGCATAATATACTATGATACAATAAGTTGAGTAAAAAGTATGTCATGATGATCCTAACAAGGCATTCAGTACAGCCACCAATCTAGGCCATGCCACATCAGCAAAGTGGGAGAAAATCTCTCATTTATTTGTTCCAAGGCCCATTTCCTTGCACTACTCCAACACTCTGACGTCCCTTTATTTTCCTCAGTATTATCCACTCCTCTGTTTCCTTTTTTTCCCCTTCAAATCTGTTAATTTTGTTCTTTTCTTTTAACATTCTTAAAACGACAAAAAAATCTAAGATTTTCTTCTTTTTTTTCCCTTTTACTTTAGATGGATTTCTATTGTTCGATATTACAAAGTTACTGATTTATCAGTTAATATTAATTAAATATTTACTTGTTTTGTGCATAGCAAGAATATTTGCAATTACTTAAATAATTGACAAACTAGTAATTTAGTTATTCACATACAATGCAAGAACAGATCTCAGAAATAAAGGGATGTTAAGTGTTAAGAGTAGTGGAAGGAAGTGGGCCTTGGAATAAATGAGAGAAATTTTCTCCCACTTTGCTGATTTGGCCTGGCTAGATTGGTGGCTATACTCAAAGCCATGTTAGGATCACCCTGGTATACTTTTTAGTCTAACCAACTGCCAAGCATTTTCTGTAAGTTGTCATGTGCTTGTAATGAGATTCAAAAGAGAGCTTTGACATCAACTATAAACAGAATTTAAATAGACTAAGAGCTCCATATGAGATTTGAATAACAAAAACTGTATGAAATTATAAAAGTCAATACAATCAACTTCCATGAATTAAAACACAGACTTTTCATGTTGCTTCTGTTAATAATTGTTCCTCTATTTTCAAAAATTATACCAAATGTGAGAATCAGAAATAGAGAAGCCTAAGCATGACAGTCATTTTGCCAATCCATCGGGTACACAACTCTTTAAGCACATTACCAATGTCAACACCCAAGGTAGTAGGCCTTATATTGAGGTACCAAAGGAAGTATATAGGTTGCCAGTATCCAATGAATGTCTAGCGCTTGGCTAACCAAATATCAGAATCAATAACAAATACTTCTATCTTTAGTTCAGTCCAGGTAGTAACTCTCTGATGATGGGGGAAATTAAACAATCTCTCATCATAAGTCAAAACTGGCTAACCAAAAAAATGAAACGAACTAAATATAATTTCTATCTTGGATACATTTCTAGACACTAATTCATTAAGGGAAAAATGTAAACTAAAATACCTTCAAGTTAACTCGAGAAACTAAAGGTTCCACATGTTTTTTCTATACAAAACAATTGATTTGATGCATTCTTGGTAGACAGTTGTAAAAACTACCAGGGCGAAACCTTCTAAACGAGACAATATTCTAGGTCGGATGATTTTAAGCAACTAAAGCAGCATTATTAATTCTAATATTTGTATCACCTAAAACATCATTAATTGAACAAAAAAGCAGGGCATCAATCTCTTCAAATGCTCAGTGATTTAGCCGCGATCCTAATGTGGTGCACTCAAGAAAGTCAAATGACATTATATTTAGTTTAACTATACACACGTTTCAAATTACACATACTGAGAATGAAATAACTCATTTAATAAATATTCGAAGTATATTATTCATTAGACATGGAAAACAATGAGCAACATGGAGGCAGAGATAGCTATAGCAACCTTAACTTTTCAAGTCTTTGGTGCAAACTCACCTTCCCATTCTCTAGGAAGCAAGAAGTAAGTTCTGTAGCAGCCACACGGATTCTCCTCAGGTACTTTAGGTGGATTAAGTGGAAATGGATACATAACATTTGTATAAATAGGCCTATCAAAACCATGCATCTGCCAATTGGAAGGAACTGTTTCAATCAGGAAACAAAGACACATCAGAAATATTAGATGAATACTTTGATGGAGCAAGACAGTGACATGCATTCCAAAATACAATAGGTCCAAAATTTAAATATAAAGAAAATAATTTGAAAAGTCTAGGAAACAGATCAGTAAATCTCAAAACCCTGTTATGGATTTGTATGTCTCCAGAGGCTGCATATTCCAGTAACTAAGAATAACCAGATCAGAATTTGATCAAACAGAAAGTGAATCCACTACATCAATTCTAGTGATATCAATCAGCCCAAAAATGTTTCACAACGGCACTATCCTAGAAGAAGCTTTTATAGACTTTTGTGTCTCTATATGCATCTAATAAGGCCATATGACATGCATAGAGGTGGCAAGTTTAAATGGACTTGGATAACCACTTCATCAAGTTTTTATAGACTTATATGACTCCATTTGTCCATCCAAAGAAACCAAATTTAAATGGATTTGGATGACCAAAAAAGGATAATGACTTTAAATGGGTAACCATTTAAACTGAATTAAGTTGATGGATTTACATGGATAATCCATTTGATCCATATAATCCAATTATGAAAATAGAATGCAATGGGAACAGAAACAAAAACTCATTTGAACCCTACCTCCTCCTCCTACAATTCGAATGCACAGAACCTAGGACTCACACCTTTCCAGTATTAAGAGATGTTCTTATGGGTCCACAAAACTAGCTTTCGAAGACAGTACATCATCGTTGAACACTTCTTGAACTCACAGGAAAGAACTGGAACTCGAAACAAATAGTCTTCATAATTGGCCCCTCCAAGCTATTTAAATTTGAAAAGAATCTTTTTTTTTTTTGGTTATTGTCTTGTACTTTCTTTGATATATTTCCTTTTTCTAGTGAATCCACTACCCTAGGTTGCTTAATGATCACATGTTCTGTCTTCTACTAAATCTATGCCAAGTACTAAACTCATCAATGTCAAATGTTTCAACTCAAGTTGCTTCTCTTTTTCTCATCTTTTTCTTTTTCACTCAATTTTTTTAGTAAAATAGTTTGCTTAAATTTCTATCCAGACTGTAGAATGAAATTTTTATTGCCAAATCTTTTACACATCATGGAGAAGGGAAAAATCACTCTTTTTTTTGATTGGTTGTGGCTTAAGAAAAACTTTAAGCATCATGAATCAGAACTTTGCAGGAATAAACCTTAAATTGTGAAACATCATCCAGGAACCAGAAAAACCCGCAAAAAGAACAAAGTATAGACAACGAGAATTTTTATGCACTGAAATTCAAAAGAATACACCAAACAATACCAGCTACTCTACTAACTGGTTAAATGGATGGATTATGGTTTTGCATTATGCACTAAGATCCAATCCATTTATATCCATTTATTAAATGATTGTAATTGGATTGCATTAACTTTATCCCCTATCCATTAAAGAAGAACCATTTTATCAACCATTCTTCCATTTTGCCACTTACAAACATGTGTATAACACAAAATAGTTATTACAAGTTAGTGACAGGCAATTTGCTTTGAGGTTTGCACACTTTTATCATGAATGGACTACATCCACGGACAAAGAGATTAAAAAACAAAAAAATTCACCAACATGCACAAGAGTACAAGCTGAACTACAGTCTAACTCTTGTCCAGTTCCCAGAAACAATACAAATAACTGAAAGGGGCTTTCCTCAAATATTAACCAAGTCTTAATGTTCTCTTCCAAACAAGAGAAATGACATCTCTTCAACTTTTGAGAGGAGTCCAGAATAACTCCTCTCTATGCCAGGAATCCATAGAAAAATTCCAGAACAACCCCCAACACATAAAACTTATAATCTTGAATAGGAGTAAAAGAAGGTGTAAATGCATCTTTGAAACAAGTTAATCATTTGATTTGGACCAGCTGATCTACCTTTTACTTGCAACTGATATACACAAGGGGCCTTGAACCAACAGAGTACAAAATTTAAAAACTTCCAATTTTGCAGGTGACAGCTGCAGCTGACCAATTAACAATTGAATGACCACCTAGCTGATCCTTGCAAAGGTCAAAGCAAATGCTTAGCTTATGTAGCCAACTATAGCCTTTTAATCCGACTCAAGAGATCAACCCTCTACAAAGATAACTACTGCAAACAGAATTTACCCTATCCTGTGAGGACTGTAACATATCCCATCACCACCTTCACACGACAAAACAATCTCTTTTCTGGAACCCAGTATAACTAAGATATTAGATATCTCAGATACCAATAATTTTACAGATTTTTAGTGGCTAAGGGAGAAAAACAATACAGCTTTCTAATTACCAACAGCAGATAAAACTTTCTAGTCTAACTTCCACAGTAATGCTGTTGAAAACCTATGTCCTCAATTATCCTGAAGAGATAACTTGGGCAACACCAAGCAAGTAACCAATTAAAAAGTCAAACAATCTGGGACTTAATTGAGTTTACATGTCCGTTACTTTAAATCCAGTCACATGCAATAAGTATATTACTCTGGATTGCCAGGAATCTCAATTATGAGGATTTAACCATCTAGACAACATGTGACTACGGGCAAAATCTCAGAGAATGGTTTCATTCTAAGAAAATTACTCCTGTCTTGCTCAAACCAAAAACTGAGCTGAGGTCATACGGAAAGCTGCTAGTAGAAAATAAAAATAACCAATCATGCATGTTCTAGTGGAAGAAGCCATCGCTTTCAAGTTGGGGTCAATGTGCTCAATTCACTACAACTGGGTTGGCTACAACTACAAGTCCACCACAGATAAACATCAATAAGTGAACAGAAGCAAGGAATAGTTAGTCTGCATAAGTAAGCAGTGATAGATGTTAAAGAGAGTAATTTGCCGGAAAAAAGTTCAAGTGAAGACCATACTACCTGGTATAGTACTCCATGTAGAGTCTTCAAAGGTGCTATCATGAAAGTTCACAGGACTTGTCTCAGGACTCTGAGCAAGTAGAAATTTCCAATAGCCCGACAAAGACTTGACAAAAGGCAAGCCCTTCACCCAAAAAGCAGCGCACTCCAGGGCCTCAGTTACCGCCCTATCATCCCAAACTGCTGATTTTGATACCAAAAAATCTACTTTGTTGCGCTCATACCAGTATCTAAGAGATCCTAAACAAATTGGCATACAATTTTTACAATCACCTTCTTTTGGGAGTAAAAACAAAAAAAATAATAATAATAACAAAGCACAACGAAATCAAATCTGCCAGATAAAAGTAACAGCTGAATATTTCTAGAAATGCTGCACTTACAGCCTCTACAATCACCTCTACAAATGCTGCACTTACAGCCTCTATAAAAATGCTGTACTTACTTAACGAGAGAGCAGAATTTTAAGCTATTAATTATAAAGGGCATTTTTATTGATCGATCTACGAAAATATACACATTTGCACGTACAGTACTAGTACATTTTACAAAATTAAGTACAAAGACCCGTTCCAATAAATAGTTGCAAAGTTTGCCCTCTACAATCACGCCCTTCTGAATAATTACCCCAAGTAGTACAAAAATCCATTACTTGCAGGAATTCAGTATAATCATTTACAGCTAGGATTCACACTGCTGCTAGTGATTGAGTATAATAGACAATAATTAACACTCACCTTCAACTGATTCATGGCAGTGAAATGGAACATGAGCAGCTCTCTTTCTCCACTTGAAAAATGAGGGATCCTCCCACACCTTACAATTGTTATTCGGAGTACAAACAATTTGACTAAGCATGGAAGCCATCTCCAAATTAACGCTCAAAACTGCAGGGAACAAGCAACTAAAAAAGGGTTCTTATTAGTATCCAAGATATCATGAATCCGTGAAAATATATTTTACGTATGAATCAAATTAAAATCAAAACAGTGATCAGTGGTATGTAGAAGAAAATGTTGTGAACACCTCTATACTTGGTGGGAGCAACTCTTTTCAATCTGAAATTGCAGGGAACAAACAATCCGGTGTCATATTATACTACCGAGTGGGAATCAGTCACAGAGTTTAGTTTTGGACTCTTGATTGGTGATTCTACTCTTTTTTTTTTTTTTTGAAAAAGTGATGCTACTTATTCACTTGCAAGGAAAGAAGATAATGAAAAGGCGTATGCCACAGGAGGAATATGCTAAGAGCCCTCGAAGATTAAGGCAAGATAAAGTGGGATAAAGTGGGATAAAGCGGGCTAGGCGTATGTAGACACATACACAGGTATATACGTACATATATACATCTATACAAATGTACATAAATAAATATAAAAAATTAATTTTTTCTACACTGACACTATATACACATATTAAAAATTAACGATGTAAAATTTAAATTTGAAATTCAACTTTTGCACACATGTCATAAATTAAACGGTGATAGTGTATACATTATTAATGTATATAAGATTTACTCATATATAAAAGAAAAATTATTTATGAAATTACTGATCCTTTAGGCTCAGAAATTCATAAAAAGTTAAAAAAATAACAAATAATACAATCTCAATTAGATAACATAGCAACTAGAATTCAATTTATAGTTAGTCAATTAATTGAAAAATGTACAAATATACAAATAACTGGACAATTTAAAGGTGAATATAGTTTTTGTAGACAAATTTATACTCCCCAACATTATGATGAATCAAAAAGGAGAACAAAAAAAGCAAAAAGATAAAAAAACAAAAAATAAAGAAAAAATATTTCCTTAGAAGATCATTAGCTCGAAAACCATATTTAAATAAAGAAAAGCATATCAGAAGATTCAATTCTAAGGGATAATATAGTAATGGATTATCTTGTTTTACTTGTGGAAGTACAGCTCGTGATTGTAATCGTAGAAAAAATATGCATAATAAGAATGCAATTCTAATAGAATGTGTAAATGAAGATGTTTTAGAAGTAGATGAATACATAGATGAATACATAGATGACACTGAATCTAGTTATATTATAGTTTTTATAGGTGATAAGGAATTTCTAGAGAAAGAAGATAAAAATAGTGATGATGAGTTTACTAAAGATAGTTTAGAATCTGGTAGAAAAAATAAAGAGAATATATTATAGTAAGCTTGAACAATTAGAAGAATTCAATGAAATATTAGAAAATCTTGTAGAAACAACTTGTGAACACCAATTGATAAATAGAAGTGGATCTGATGATTATCCTTGTAAATTTTGTAACAAATACCCAGTCTTAGCATTAAGATATAAATGTAAAATAAGCTCTATAGAAACTTGTAAGATATGTTTACAAAATCAAAATATAAATATACCACAAATAATAAATAGAATAGATAAACACCATGAAAATAAATTATATTTAGAAAAAAGAATATAAAATTAGAAAATAGATTAGATAACTTAGAAGAACAACTAAACCAAATAGATAAAGGCAAGAAATATTTTTATTTTGTTGTCCTATGTATTCGATTTCTGGTCCAACATTTATATTATCATTATAGAATTCATGTATTTTCTAATAAAATGATTCAAATTGAAAATTATCCCCCCTTGGTCGCTATTGCTAACAAGTGTCCCCAGTTTGATCGGCGAGGATCGCGACACGTAACACGAGAAAAATTGCATAAATGTAGCTGAAAGCGGAGACTTTCAGCCTTCCTTTTGCAACACACCTGTTTTCTAGAAGATTGATCGATACGCTTCGTTTTGAAGGGTTATAAACTAATTCGTAAGAGTACGGGTATGGCATCAGAAGAAATGGCAATTATTATGGACATGGCAGGATTCTTCAGAGTTGTGAAGGACTGTGGCATGAAGCACGTCATGTTCCTGGGGATGTATTTCGCTCTTCGCATAGGGAGCATTCGATTCATCGCAGAATTGAACCGACTGTTTAAGGCAGTTGAGGAGATGAAGGGGACCCTGATAGAGTCAGGGATGATGCGGAGGACTCATGCTCTTCTAGGAGCAGTTGGACCTGGTGCTGACATGTGGCCTTGCTTCGGTGGAAGAAGTGGACCCCACACACATATGAAATACATAGTGCAATAGCGTAGTTATTACGCATTTGTATGTAGGTAAGGATTTAATGTAGCAGTGCCACGTGTAATTAATACGCAACATCAAAATAAAAATTGCATAAATGTAGCTGAAAGCGGAGACTTTCAGCCTTCCTTTTGCAACACACCTGTTTTCTAGAAGATTGATCGATACGCTTCGTTTTGAAGGGTTATAAACTAATTCGTAAGAGTACGGGTATGGCATCAGAAGAAATGGCAATTATTATGGACATGGCAGGATTCTTCAGAGTTGTGAAGGACTGTGGCATGAAGCACGTCATGTTCCTGGGGATGTATTTCGCTCTTCGCATAGGGAGCATTCGATTCATCGCAGAATTGAACCGGCTGTTTAAGGCAGTTGAGGAGATGAAGGGGACCCTGATAGAGTCAGGGATGATGCGGAGGACTCATGCTCTTCTAGGAGCAGTTGAACCTGGTGCTGACATGTGGCCTTGCTTCGGTGAAAGAAGTGGACCCCACACACATATGAAATACGTAGTGCAATAGCGTAGTTATTACGCATTTGTATGTAGGTAAGGATTTAATGTAGCAGTGTCACATGTAATTAATACGCAACATCGAAATAAAAATACGTCAATCCATTTCATCTTGAAATAAAAAGCGTACAGATTCGAAATCTGCTTCCGTGCAGTTAATCAAAACATGTGGCAAGGAATTACACTTCAATTCTAGATTAATTGAACTTATGACGCCGTAATTACATAATTGGCTCATGACAAGAGCCCTGATCCTATTATTAATCCTACTGGGATTCACGTTTTTCAAGGACCAAGGAGTCCTGATCAGGAGCCGTGCCCATATCCTGGTGAGGTGGAGCCTCCCGCGGAGGTTATAATTTATCCGAATTAACACCGACCAAGTAGTTGGAGTGGTATGGAACGTGGTGAAATGGAGGGGATCTTTCTGGAAGTTCCAAGAAAAACTTCTTTGTTGCATCAATGCTCAGACCGCGTATCCCTTATTGCAATCATTGCGGTGAAGCAGGCAGCAACCATATGCGAACCTAATTCTCTTGGTTCGCCTCTTCCTCTTGGACAGGTGCCACCTGATCTTGAATTCTGGGGGCAAACAGGGGACTCTTCGATGAAGCAGAATGCAGCATTCTGCTTGGTCCAGGTGAGGAGATCATTACGATCCGATTCACTTAAGTAGTCATGGTAGGTGCAATTGGTACAAGGATTGCAGAGTACGATTGTGGAAATTATGGATATTTAGAATTGAGAACCAATGTAGTTAGGTCTTCTGTTATTATGATAATGGACCCAGTGCGAAACCCATGTACATTTTAAGTGGCTCATTGGATCAATAAGTTGAGAATATTTTTAACAAGAATGGATTGGGTCTAGTGTGCACTAATTGGCTCAGTTGTCATTTAATTGGCCCATTGGATGAAGAAATTGATAACATTTTCGACGAGAAATGGATTGGGCCTAGTGCGAGACCCAATTACAATTTAATTGGCCCAGTGGATCAAGAAGTTGAGAACATTTTCGTCGTGGATGGATTGGACCTGATGCGAGACCCAGTTACCATTTGATTGGCCCATCTAATCAAGAAATTAGGAATATGTTAAGTCTGAGTATAAGTGGCCCACACATTGATAACCCTAATTCGATTCTCCCCGACAAGTGCAACGGTACACAGCTCCTCTGATCTGTGAGATGAGAATCTGCTCCGGTCGAATAGTCGGAAGCATCCATTTTTCAGATAATCATCCTCTCATAAGGTATGATCTATGAGGATGGACAATTTACTTCGCATTTGCATATTATGATCGAAACTCCATTACAGAGAGTATGAACGGGTTCGAAGACTTTCGGACCATAATTCCCCTAACTTACCTGCGAATTGAAGCAGGAAGTGGAGAAAGTTGGTATTTTCATTGAACTACTCCCATGTCCTTACTCTTGATGAAGATGAGATGATTGGGAAGGAAGTGTTTTGTGTTTTTTGGTGAAATCTTGAAGATTCAGTGAAGCGATATCGATGAGACATAGTACGGAACTCTACCTAGATAACGTCACCCAACTCAACCTAATTACGTCACACAATCCATTCCAAAGTATCTGTGTATTAAGCAGATTGGATTGAGTACATGTGGCAGATTGGGAGTGATTGTATAATGAACCCTTTTAAGACCCCTTTTCCGAGTGTCTTATAATATTATAAAGACGCTTGGGACAGACACATGGACGGTCGGAAGGCCTTCACGTGTTATCCATCCGAAAGATAGACGATCCGGATTGAATCTGATGAGGAGGGAAAATTAAAATTGGAAATTAGAATTCAAATTTGAAATTTCCTTGACCCGCGGAGCTGGCCCCCATCCTCCCATGGACCGCCGTACTCTTTTGCCACGTGGCTGAAGGCCACGGGCTGCTTTTGAAAGGTGGCCCCTTCATGGATGAACAGGGCAGAAAAAGAACTAGGTAGAGGCGACTACTGTTGAATTTTGAATTCAAATTCAAAATTCGAAATTTAAATTGGAAATTATCTCGCCTTGGTCACGATTGCTGACACATGTCCCCAATTTGATTGGCGAGACTCGCGACACGTGGCAAAAGAAGAGTTGCACAAATGCAGCTGAAATCGGAGACTTTCACCTTCATTACGTAACACGCCCGTTTTCTAGAAGATTGCTCGATATGCTGCGTTTTGAAGGGCTATAAGTTAATTCACAGGAGTGCAATTGTGGCATCAGAAGAAATGACAACCATTAGGGACATGGCAAGATTCTTCAGGGTCGTGAGGGACTACGGCATGGAACACGTCGTGTTTCTAAGGATGTACTTCGCTCTTTGCATGGGGAGCATTCGATTCATCTCAGAATTGGACCGACTGCTCAGAGCAGTGGAGGAGATGAAGGGGACCCTGACAGAGTCAAGGGATGATGCGGAGGAATTGTGCTTTTTTAGGAGCAGTTGAATCTGGTGCTAACACGTGGCCTTGCACATATGAAATACGTAGTGCAATGTAGAACACGACAAGATTATTACGTATTTGTATGTAGGTAGGGATTTAATGCAGTAGTGACACGTGTAATCAATACACAACATTGAAATAAAAATATGTCAATCTATTTTATCTTCAAATAAAATGCGTACAAATTTGAAATCTACTTCCGTGCAGTTAATCCAAACATGTGGCAAGAAATTACATGCTAATTTTAGATTATTCAGACTTATGACACCGTAATTACATAATTGACTTATAATAAGAGCCCTGACTCTATTATTGATTCTATTGGAATCCACGTCTTTCAAGGACCAAGGAGTCCTGATCAGGAGTTGTGCCCACATCCTGGTAAAGAGGAGCTTCCTGCGGAGGTTGTAATTTATCCAAAATGACCCCAACCAAGTGGTCGGAGTGATCTGAAATGTGGTGAAATGAAGGGGATCTTTTTGGAAGTCTCAGGAATAACTTCCTTGTTGCATTAATACTGAGAATGTGGTGTCCCTTGTTGCATTCATTGCGGTGGAGCAGGCAACAGCTCTTCCTCTTCCTCTTGGACAGGTGCCACCTGATCTTGAATTCTGGGGGCAAACAGGGGACTCTTCGATGAAGCAGAATGCAGCATTCTGCTTGGTCCAGGTGAGGAGATCATTACGATCCGATTCACTTAAGTAGTCATGGTAGGTGCAATTGGTACAAGGATTGCAGAGTACGATCGTGGAAATTATGGATATTTAGAATTGAGAACCAATGTAGTTAGGTCTTCTGTTATTATGATAATGGACCCAGTGCGAAACCCATGTACATTTTAAGTGGCTCATTGGATCAATAAGTTGAGAATATTTTTAACGAGAATGGATTGGGTCTAGTGTGCACTAATTGGCTCAGTTGTCATTTAATTGGCCCATTGGATGAAGAAATTGATAACATTTTCGACGAGAAATGGATTGGGCCTAGTGCGAGACCCAATTACAATTTAATTGGCCCAGTGGATCAAGAAGTTGAGAACATTTTCGTCGTGGATGGATTGGACCTGATGCGAGACCCAGTTACCATTTGATTGGCCCATCTAATCAAGAAATTAGGAATATGTTAAGTCTGATTGCAATAAGGGATACGCGGTCTGAGCATTGATGCAACAAAGAAGTTTTTCTTGGAACTTCCAGAAAGATCCCCTCCATTTCACCACGTTCCATACCACTCCAACTACTTGGTCGGTGTTAATTCGGATAAATTATAACCTCCGCGGGAGGCTCCACCTCACCAGGATATGGGCACGGCTCCTGATCAGGACTCCTTGGTCCTTGAAAAACGTGAATCCCAGTAGGATTAATAATAGGATCAGGGCTCTTGTCATGAGCCAATTATGTAATTACGGCGTCATAAGTAATTACGGAGCCAATTAGGTAATTACGGACTAACAATCTCAAAAGAAGGTTAGAAGTCCTTAAAAGAACATTTTGTTTGAAACCAGAAATTTCCGGCTTTGTGTGACAATACTTGAAAAATCATATCTTGAGTTCCGTAAGTCCAAAGATTGGGAGTTTATACCGTTAGAAACTAAATCAATGTGCTAAAACTCTCTAGAAGACACTTTTTCTAGATTCAAATTAGAAATCATTCAAATCTCAGATCCAACTTGCCGCTTCATTAAAACAGGGCAAAATAGTCATGATTTTTAGTGAAATTTGAAAATTTAGCAAAATTCATAAGAATCGAATTGGCCTCTGAAATTTATAACACTAAAATAACTTCAAGTCTAGTTTCAAATGCAATAAGTGGAACTCAATTTGGATTTTTCTACACCAAGATACAATAGTTCTTTGAATACTGATTTTTGAAACCTGGTTCACGAATTTCCAGCCTCGGAACATCCGACACAGTTTCGAAATCAAGTCATAACTAAGGCTACACAAGTCCAAAATTAACGTGATTTATGGCGTTGAAAACTTGATTCAAAATAACAAAAATTACTAGAGGAAACTATCTTCAAATTCGTTTCACAAGAGGAGTGAAAATGGGCTATAAGATGCAGATGTGCAGGCCTCTCTGTAAAATAGTATAAGAAAATCAGTCAAATTTTCCGGTTCACTACGGCTCACAGAAAACGAAGTAGTAGGGGTATTCTATGCTGTTAGAAAGTTCTCGGAGTCTAGTTTCAAATACCGTAAACAGCACTTGATTTCGACTCCTATACGAAAAATTATATGCAATTGAGTGTGCACAGGCAGGTTGCACTGATAAAAAATTCCTGATTTGATTTTTCTCTCTTTAGCCTAACTTTCACCCACCACTACAAGAAAATTGGTCATCAGTGACAACTTTTCTCTGTGACGAAAAAAAGTTGTCACAAAAGTGGATCCTTTATTGACGACTTTCTAACTCGTCACAAACCTCTAATGGGAGCCAACTCATTTAAAAGTCGTCACTAGTAAATTCCCGCCAAGATTTAGCAAGAGCGCGGGAGTGTTTAGAACACACAATAGTGACGACATTAAGAACATCATCACTATTGCTTGGCCTATTTACGGACGACTTTTTGTTGTCGTCACTGATCACTAAAAAAAAAAATTATTAGTGATAACATTTTGTAGTGATGACAATAAGTCGTCACAAAAGGAGTTTCTTTAGTCGCGACACCTAAAGTTGTCACAATTGCATCAAAGCAACTAAATGTTTAGTGACGACACGTTATTTTCGTCACAAACTACACTGCAAGAAATATGGTCATTAGTGACAACATTTTTTAGTGACGACAAAATTCGTCACAAAACGTGGTTGTTTAGTGACGACAAGCAAAGTTGTCATAATTGCTCAAAGCAACTAAGTCTTCAGTGACGACCTTGAAAAAGTTGTCACTAAAATGATCTATATAGTGACAACTTCTAATATCGTCACTGTCACTCTACCGATTTGAATTTAGTGACAAGAATTAATCGTCACTGTTTAAAGTACTTATTTCTAAGTCACTTTTATTAATTCTACTATGCCACCCTAACTTTTGCGATTTAACCCCAAATGTTGTAAAAAATTCCATTAATTCCATTATGATACCTTAACTTTTACAATTTAGCCCCATATGTAGTGCACCGATTTCTTTAATTCTATTATTACTCCCTAACTTTTGTAATTTAGCCCCATATGTAATTCACCAATTTCATTAATTCTACTATGGCACACTAACTTTTACAATTTAACCCCCATATGTAATACACCAATTTTATTATTTCTATTATGGCACCCTAGCTTTTACAATTTAGCTCCTATTTTTTTATTAGGAAATTGCGAATGGTATCTTGATAAACTATGCATAAATATTTTATAATTTTCTCAAACTTAAGTAATAATTTGTTATAAACTCTAAAGATATATCTTTCATTACAATAGTTATAAGGCAGGCAGGTCTTTTTATCAATGGAATAAGAAATTTATGCCAGATTTATCTTTTGTACTACATGCCAAGTAGTATTAGCAAAGGAATAGCAAAGTACTACAAAGTAATTAACAAAATAGCCTTCAGGGAGTGTAGTTTATGGGCAAATGAGCATTATCTATTCAAAGTACCAACTTTTTATGGGCATTTTACTCTCAAACATATAATTTATGATAAATTTATAAATGTTTGTAAGTAAAATTCAAAAAGTGTTACACTGATTTCTTACAAAACGAAAACTGGCAGGTTATCTTTTCAACATAAATTAAATTTTTTTAAAAAAAGAAATGGCCCATAAAGTACTAACTCTTTGTGGGTTTCCTCCATTACATGAACAAATATTCTACTCTTTATGGGCATTTCATTCTGAATCATTTAATTTATGTTAAATACATAAATATTTGTAAGTAAAATTCAAAAAGTGTTGCACTAATGTTTTTATGAAAGGGAAACTGGTAGGTTTTGTATTTAACATAAATTAAATATGTGAAAGCAAAAAAAAAAGAAATTACCCATAAATCTATGTCTTGCAAATCTATACTAGTAAAATAGTTTCAAACAAAATTAAACATTAAAATAAACTGTAATTTATACACATTAAAATATCTGTAATTTATACACATTTTGCAACTACTACTTTGTGTTTTCTCTGTAATGAATTTTTTAATTATTGAGAACTTAAGTTTTGTCTTGCAAATCTATACGAGTACAATAGTTTTAAACAAAATTAAACATTAAAATAAATGTTTGAAAAAGAACAAAAGTACATTTATCACTTGCAGTAATGTAACAAAATTTTCTCAACCATTATCAATATTTTCACAAAAGTATTAAAAACTAGCAATTGACAATATTAAAAACTAGCAATTTAATTAGTGACGACTTTTCTTGTCATTATAATCTTGAATAAATTAGTGATAACATTATGTCATCACTAAATTTTCTTTGATTTTGACTTAACAATAATGTCTTATTAATAGCATTTGATTATTTTTAATGAAAGTCTGTTATAACCATAGAATCTGACTTTCGTTATTTTCAATTAATGATGTACTTTAGTGCTGCAATTATAAAAAATTGCAGGGCTAAAATATTTGCAAATTATAAAAATATATTTTCACTTATATGTAATTAACAAATTTTGCCACCTATATTGATGAAAATTTGTGTTTTTGTACTAAAAAATAAAGAATAATACTATAGCAATAAAACCTATGCTTCAAACCAAATTAAAAATAAAAAAAAAGCATGATGATTGGTCTCAAATGTTGGGAAAATGATTATTTTTATTGAAACTATGTTATAACGATATAATTTGAGTTTAATTATTTTGAATTACATGATGTTCTTTAGTGCTGCAATTATAAGAAATTAGTATAAAATATTAGCAAATTATAAAAGTACATTTTCAATTATATGAAATTAACAAATTTTGCCACCTATGTTGATGAAAATTTTTATTTTTTGCTAAAAAATAAAGAATAATACTATAGCATTAAAATCTATGGTTCAAACCATATTACAAATCCAGAAAAAAACATGATTTTTGGTATCAAATGGGGGGAAAATGAGTGAAGTCAAAATTTTGATCAAATCATAGTGAAAGTGCCACGCAACAAAAACAATATCCAAAGCAAAGCAAAGACCAAAGCAGCGGAACACATTCTGAAAACAAAAGCAACGGAACACTTGGTCTGAGTTAAAGCAACGAAACACTTGAGCAACACAAACTTTCACCGAGCTGAAACAAACAAGCTTCTACACTGAGCACAAAACAGAGCTTCCTATACATTTTCCCCAATTTTTCCAAATCCCTAATATTCTACTACATTTTCCCCAATTTTTCCAAATCCCTACTACATTTTCTTTTCTCCTTTTTTTTTCCAATCTTTTGCCCCCTCTATTTATGTCGAGGAAGCACAGGGGAGCAAGGTGTTGGAGCTGAGAGGAAAAAGACTGAAACAAGAAGGAAAAACTGAGAAGAGAAACCGAGAGAGCCGAGAGTAAGGCTGAGAAATTCTAAGCAAAAGGAAAGGGAAAGCAGCGAGTGAAGGAGAAAACCATCGCTTTCCATCATCGGTTTCCATCATCGTTGAAGGGCAACGCTGTCCGCTAAAGATCTTTCCAATCCGCTTCCTTTTTGCTGTCCAGGTATGTTACTTCTTATCTATCTGTTTGACGATGACGAGGTAGCCTTGCCATACTTATGATTTTAAGGTTCTTGGTACAGTCTATGATGAACCCATGAGGTCTTTCGTTGGATGTTTATGGTTGCCCTCTTATGTTTTGACAGGCCAAAATCAGAAAAATCACATAAATTTCCTGTTTCAACATTCCATTCCTTTACTTGTGGTAGTGATTAATGGTTTTGTTAGAACCCCTGCAACAAGATGAAACCTTTTGCTTGTTGCAACTGTTTCCGGTACTTTTTTTTTTTATTATCTTTTTTTGCCTTTCGGTCGCTGAGATAGCGTTTGATGTGATGCTGTGTTTGTTGTTTGATCCAAAGGTTTTAACTTTCTCCAATCTGGTAAGCCAAAGACTACATCTTTGGTCCTTATTTGCATAACCTGGGTCTGTTAGGGCCTTTGGAGTCCAATCGAAGGATGCACTGCGACAAGCTCGAAGTTATCGGCTTGTTGCAGCAGTCTTTTCTTTCTAGGATTGCTAAAGTTGTGGTTTCATTTGATAATCTTGTTTTCGTTTGCAACTGGAGTGGGATACTATGAACATATCAGCTATCAGGGCTGTGTTTAGAAAGTCATTAGCCTTGAACTAAAGGCACACTGTCCTCTTTTCCCATTCCCTCGCTGTTATGCGAGCAATTCCAGTAGCTGAGAGTTGCTGCAACAAGGACGGTGCTCCTTGTCCTGCTGCAGCAATGTAGACAGATTAGAGCCCTATTCTCTATTGCAGCAATAAAAATTTTGATCTTTTGAATTGTTGAAGTTTCTGGAATGGTTTGAATTTCCTTTTTGGTTGGTTTGTTGTTTGATAATAATCTCATATATGAGTATGCTACGATTTAAAACAGCAATCAGTAAGCCTGCTACCTTCTGTTGTGCTCCTGTTCGTTCACTTGTTTAAGTAACTGTTTTCTTACGTTTCTGTGGAGTTTTGCTTAAGAGCCCGTTTGAGAGATTTTGACTTGCTTTACCATGAAACAAGACTTTCACTGCTGTTTTCCTTTTCATAATGCTGACCAAGTGTGAGTGTTAACTTGTTAAGTGAACTCCCATAGGTAAATTCAGAACTGGTGGAGACCTTTTGAATGAATTAGAATTTGCAAACTTTCACTTTGTTAGCTCTTATCCTCTTGTATGTACAACATGGCATTTTGATTATGAGTTTACGAAAGTTAATGTCGGTTTGGCTGCTGAATCTGTTTGGGTTTGAGCTGCAATTGTTGTAGCAGAAAGAGCTTGCTTTGTGGGAGCAAAGAAAGCTTCGGTCTGCCGGAGCCCAGAAACCTTTAGGAAATTTTAGGAACCTGAAGTTTTGGATGCTCCTTTGTTCTTTCTTAAAGCTGTGCTTTGTATCTTTTGATGGGGAGTTTTTGATAATAGCATTTTTTGGGGCTGATGTGACCTGTTTTTGGGTAACTTGTGGTCAATGTGGACTGTTTTTTGGTAATAGCTGGTAATAGTATTTTTTGGGGCTGATGTTATGCATCATTGTGGACTATTTTTTGTTATAGTTGTGTAGTCCAGATGGTAAATAACAATTTATGGATACTCGCACCAAGAAAAGGAAAAAGAAAGAAAAAATGTCTTATGTCTAGGACCCATAATAACTCAATCACAGCAAATGCTGGATGAAGACTGTCCTTATTGAGGAAATATTTCACTCATTTTCTTCTTATTTTTATCTTGGATTTGTGTATCAATTTGCTTTCAAAGCAAATCCAGATTAAAAAAAATGGGATGTTGACTTGTGGAAAATGTGAACCAATTAATGTTGAATATTGATTTGAGTCCCATTTCGGATGGTTTTGTTCCTATCCATTTATTATCATCACTTTTTTTTTTGGAATAAAGCAAAGTGGTCATATTGTGAAGCTCACATTATAGTATTATACTTAACAAATTTGAAAATTAGATAACCTTCATGTATTTGTGACATGTTTGACAGTTAGTTTCCTTTTTGTATTTATGAACCAAATGTGTAGTTGTGACATGTTTGAATTTACTAATAGCTGTGTTGTATTTTGTTTAATTTTTATTATTGTTGTATGGGAAGATTAATTTCCTGTATTGAGCTTAATTTCCTATATTTATTATATGTGTTGTCGTTGTAGTATCATGGTTGCATTTTTTTTTGTGTTAGGATCAACAGTGCATGTGAAAAAACATGGATAGGAGTTGGATGACAATTAAAGATTACTTGCATCCTAGATATTTAGCAGGAGTGAAAGAATTCGTTGAATTTGCTTATTTAGGCAAGGATCCCACATATAAGCTCCCTTGTCCATGTAAAGGGTGCAACAACTTTGAGGATCAAACTATGGAGGTCATGAAAAGTCATTTGTGTGGGGGAATTGTTGAGAGCTATACTAGGTGGGTATATCATGGTGAAAGGTTTGAAGATTCTGATGAGGATGAAAATGATAACATAGTTTTAGATGAAGAAAACAGTGAGTCAGATGATATTCAAGAAATGTTAAATGACGTTGGTACTGCAAACTTTGGCGAGAATTGGAGAAATTCGGGGGAACATAATAGGGATATACCAAATAAGCAAGAGGGGGAAGCAAGTAAGTTTCTTAGATTATCAAGACTGAGGAGGGACATTTAAGAATTACTTCTGTCAACACAAGGTTCTAATCAGATGGTGTTTTGATCCTGGGAGTACATTTGTGGCTTTATCATAGCTTTGTTATCATGAAACAATAACATTACACAAAAAAAAAAGCTTCAATAGTGTTTCTGTTTCATGATATTAATTTGAGGAGCACAGAAGGGCTAAAGAATAGAAAAGATTATTATTGTCATTTGGCCAATGAATTAGCTAAAAACTTTTCATGGCCAATGAGTTAGCTAAAAACTTTTGACGGAACAAGATATACAGTCCCAAGTGTTAAGTGAACAATTTAATCAATCTCTGACTTGTGTTGGGTTGGGAGAATACTGCATTTGATTACGTGAACATTTTATCAATCGCTGACTTGTATTGTAAGATTACTGATTTGATTACGTGACTATTCTAAAAGGAATATTCCTCTTGTATAGCAGAGTGGTAGTATAGTAGTGATGGACGAACAAAACAGAAGATTTATTCATCTTTGACAGTATTTTGATAGATTAAAGAAACATTGCTGATGCCAAAATTGGTCTTCATTTGTGACAAACCTCCTCTTTACAACCGTTAACACTCCTCATTCTTTGGTAGTCAACCAAGGCATCTTGTGTAGTAGATAAGGCCTGCAATTATCACAGTTCCCAGTTTTTCCCTGTTTCCATCCATTGCAGCAAAAACATATCATTTCTTGACATCCAGGCAAAATTTGCAGAAACAAGATTTTTCTACCCCACCGATGTCTTCAGCAATCAAATTCGGATCATCAATCCAATCCACCAACTCTTTCCTCCTACACACACTCCTGTGCACTAATTTTTTTTTTTCCACAGACCATCAATCCATTTACAATCCTCCGGATGCCATGCAGGGTGGAATCCGATTCAGCTCTACAGACTTCAGTTCTAAAGATTGCTTTTTCTTCATTGGGGTAAACAGTTTTGTTATGTCTTACCAGCCATGAGAAGAACTGCCACCTACCTACCTAGTCCTCCTTGCTCACCTGTTACACATACTCTCCCCTTCTCCATCTTCTCCCCTTCCATTAATTTGTGTCCGTCTAGCCTTTAATACCAGTATAGTACTGTTTGGTCTCTCTGCAGTGGATTGTCAGTTTCAACTTGAAGAATTAATGTATTTCTAGTATAGTATTTCACTTGAAGAATACCAGTATAGTACATGCGAAATGTATTTCCTTCAAGTAGTTAAAGGGAATCTTCCTTGTTAGTTAGACTGTTGTGCTGAGTCAACAATCAAGTAGTTATTTTGTTATTCTTGAGCTGTATAAGAATGCAGAAATCTGGATTGGGCAACATGGAAAAATCATTTTGAATAATATCTCTCTTTCTTCTTCCTCAAGTCTAGTTTCTCTCCCCCTTATCTCTCTATTTCTGCTGCAATTGCTGCATTCATTACGGTGGTATCAGATTAGTGAATGCTTGTTACTTTTGTTGTTTATTTAGCAATTAGAGACTGTTTTGCTTTTGTCACCTGATAACTTTACTAATAACTTTACTACTTTATTGCAGATATATTGCTCATTTTGGAGGTTTCGAAGAAGATTAGCAGTACGGCTTACATGTCGGCTCAAAAACTGTGGTTATAGTGTTGTCTTAAGTTTAGAAAATGTTTCAGAAGCGTAGGAAATGTTTTGGGACTTGGAATATGTTTTTTAGTGCAGCTTTGACTTATATGAGTAGTATTTGTTCTACTCAAACTTATGAAACTATTTGTACTATGATGTTGCACTTATTTATGACATTTGAATATTTAATATATTATTTTGGCATATTCTATTGTAACGGTGCCTACATTTGTTATTTATTAAACATTGCTGATATTTTCATTTTTTAGATATTATTGTAGTAGGAAAGTCATGTGTAAGGTGTTGTAAATGAGTAGTATTTTTCTAGGCAGGATGTCTTTATTGACAATTGTTATTGTCACTCAATCAAAACTGTCTATTGATAAGGGAATGTTGCCACAGTTGATCAGGGGTTTATTGACAACAAAGTCGTCACTAATTCCCCTATGCCCTCACTATCGTCCTTTCATGCATCACTTACATCACTGACAAGAGAAAGTGTTGTCACTAGATTTATAGCTTTTACTGATGACATATGTTGTCATAAAAAGTTTCATTCACTGACGACTCTAAAGTCGTCACTGTATAATTTCATCTTTTACTGACGACATAGATTGTCATAAAAAAGGTTCTATTTACTGACGACTTTAAAGTCGTCACTGTATACTTTTACCGAAGAAGATTCAGTGACGACCTTACGACAACTGAAATGTTGTCAATAATGGTCATCAGTAACGACTTTTTGATTATTTGTGACGAAAAGTAGTTATCACTGATGACCAAAATTCTTGTAGTGCACTCAAATGAAATGATTTTTGAGAGATAATTTTTACACACATAATCGAACATATAACAAGCATTTTTGCAGCAATTTAACAGCAAAATTCGAAAATAAATCAGCAAAAATTCGGACAACACTTCCTCCTCTTTTCTTCAAATTTTATCTCCAACTTGCAAGCCCAAAATCAAGTTAGAAATCACTAAATATCAACCAAACAAACAAAAAATCTTCAAATCCGCTTCCTAACAATCCACCTTAAGACATTTATCTAAGTATAAATCAAGAAGACAAGGGTTTCCTCAAGTCATCTAGCCTAGTTTTGTTTAGCGTTTCAAATACCCTTTCATAATCACCCATAGCTACTACTAAATCTTGCATGAACTAAAGATCAAGTGAAGTGAATCTAGTTACCTCACCCAAGCTTCTTTAACCCTAGTTAGAGCCAAGTTTTGCACCACCAATCCCCCAAGAAATTACCACAAGGTAGGAGCTTTCCTCTAGCTTGATCAACTTCCAAAGGTTTGAGGGTTTTGGAGAGATTCTTGGAGCAAAACTTGTTGTTTGAAGGAGGAGTTTTCTACCCTTATTTTTGAGCTTCAATGGCCAGCCAAGTGAGAGGAAAAGGAGAAGAGATGGAGCTTTGAATTGTGATGTGAAATTGAAAAAAGAAACTTACTTTTTGGTGGGTTAAAAGGTCAATTAGGAATAGTGACCAAATAGTGTCATGCACCACTAGTTTCCTTCTTGTTTCCTACTCTCTAATTCTAATCTTCCAAGATAGTTTCCTTTACACCACTAATACTCAATCTTACTAGTCCGAGGTTAATTCTCCAAATCCCCAATTAATTATGCTGGTGTGACTTTTTGAAAAATTTTGACGTGTAAGCGATAAACATGATTTAAGTAAAATTCATGCTAAAGTAATAAAATTAAATGACATGCAAATGCAATTAATTTTAAAATAGGTGAAATTAAGAATAAAAGTATGAATTCTCACATCCTCTCCCCCTTAAAAGGAATTTCGTCCACGAAATTCATACCTTGATTCGAAAATAAGTTTGGATATTTCTCTCGAATCTCTTTTTCTACCTCCCAAGTTGCTTCTTCTATTCCGTGATTCTTCCATAGGACTTTTACCAAAAGGAATTTGCTTATTTCTCAATTCTTTCACTTTTCAGTTCGAAAGCTTCACTGGTTTCTCCTCATAGGTTAATGTCTCGTCAATCTCAATATTCTCTGGCTGCAGTGCATGGGAGGGATCTGGATGGTATTTTTTGAGTATAGATACATGAAAAATATTATGGATTTGGGACAAATTTGGTGGTAGTTCTAATTTATAGGCCATGTTCCCCACACGTTGGAGAATTTTATAGGGTCCTACAAATCTTGGTTGCAACTTCGTTCCTCTTCCTGCCATCAAACTTGCTTTTAAGGAAGTGATTTTAAGCAAAACTCGATCTCCAACTGCAAACTCCAAATCTTTCCTTCGATTATCTGCATAACTCTTTTGACGGCTCTGAGCTGTTTGAATCTTTTGGCGTATCAACTTTATCTTTCGTACGCCTCTTCGATCCATGGAACTGTAGTTGGGTTTAAAACCTTTCTTTCACCTATTTCATCCCAACAAATTGGGAATCGATACTTTCGGCCATAAAGAGCCTCATAAGGAGCCATTTGAATGGATGAATGAAAGTTATTATTATAAGCAAACTCAACCAACGTTAAGTACTGACTCCAACCTTCTCCAAAATCCAAAATACATGATCTCAGCATGTTCTCAAGAGTTTGAATTGTCCTCTCTGACTGTCCATCTATCTGTGGGTGGTAGGTAGTACTAAAGTTCAACTTAGTTCCTAACATTTCTTGCATCTTCTGCCAAAATCGAGAAACAAATCCAGAGTCTCGATCGGACACTATACTTACTGGTATCCCATGTAACCTTATAATTCCATCCAAATACAGTTTGGCTAGTTTCTCTAATGAGTACTTCATACTAATCGACAGAAAATGAGCAGACTTGGTCAATCTATCCACAATAACCCAAATAGCATCGTGATTTCTTTGTGTTTTTGATAGTCCAGATACAAAATCCATGGTGATATTTTTTCATTTCCACTCAGGTATCTCCAAAAGTTATAATAGGTCAGAGGGTTGCTGATACTCGGCTTTAACCTGCTGGCAATCAAACAAGTTTGGACAAATCGAGCAATTTCTTTCTTCATATTCTCCACCAATAAAAGCTCTTCAAATTCTGGTACATTTTATTTCCTCCGAGATGCACTGTGTACTTAGAACGGCAAGTTTCTTCTAAAATTTTCTTTTTTAGCCCTTTATCCTTTGGCACTACTATACAATTTCAAAACCTTAATACTCCATTAGATCCCAAATTAAAATCTGACGTTTCCCCCTTTTTAACTTTCTCTAAACACTTTTGTATCTCCGAATCCTTCTCTTGTGCCTCCTTGATACGATCTAATAATGTAGATCTCACAACAATGTTCCCAAGAATCACTTTTCTTGGTTCAAGGCGAGAGTTTCAAAAACTAACTTCTTCTAACAGGTGCAATTCTTTTATCATCAAACCAGCCACTTGTACTTTACGACTCAAGGCATTCGCTACCACATTAACTTTTCCCGGGTGATAATTAATCGTACAGTCATAATTCTCTAAGAACTCCACCCATCTACGTTGTCTCAAGTTCAATTCTTTTTGGAAAAACAAATATTTAAAACTCTTGTGATCAGTAAAAACCTCAAATGTCACCCCATAAAGATAATGCCTCTATTTTTTCAATGCAAACACTACTGCCGCTAACTCTAAATCATGAGTTGGGTAATTTCTCTCATGAGATTTTAACTTTCGAGAGGCATACGAAATCACCCTTTCATTTTGCATCAATACACATCCCAAGCCTTCTTTAGAAACATCTGTGTAGACCACAAAACTATCTTTTCTATTAGGTAAAGTTAAAATAGGTACCCTTGTCAATCGTCTCTTGAACTCCTGAAAACTTTCTTCACACTTAGAATTCCACATAAACTTTTCACTTTTCTTAGTCAACTCGGTTAAGGGTCCCGCAATTTTATAAAAATTCTTGATAAACCTGTGATAATACCCTGCTAATCCTAAGAAATTTTGAACTTCAGTAGAGTTTTTCGGTTGCTTACAATTAAAAACTGTGGCGACCCCACTTCCCCCTAAGACGAACCAAAGGGTTGGCGGGCCGTCTGCCCAACTCTCGCCAGGACTCACGCAAGCATTCTAACTCAAAATCCTCCAGGGATTAACCTAAACTACTACAAAAATAACTCTTCCGAAATAAATCACTTTCTATCACCACATTAACTTCAAAGATAACAGCATACAACTTTGCCAATCGACGGCTCTGAAACACTTGACACGTTACTCGCAAGGATTAAAGACATACTATACCAATATAAACATACAAACCGAATATTAGAATTAGGGATTACACTTTTCCAGCTTCAAGTGGCAATCCAAAATGAAAGGTACAATGCTTAGCTTAGAAGTCATTACAAACCGAAAATTAAATTCAAATTGTTCAAGTACAACCATATGAAATATAAACTGCTCAAATACTTTCAATCTTCCCATCCTGTAAGGAAAACAAATAAACATGGGGTGAGCTAAAGCTCAGTGGTGCCCCAAAACATGCAGTCACGTAAATCAAACAGCGAGTAATAACTTAAATAAATTAAACAATTAAGAAAGCGTATAACAACACAAGATAGGATACAGGGGCTCTCAGGAGCCATTTTCCTCGCTTGATCACCATTTATCGTAGTTGACCCTCCGTCAACTCTCACTACCTATAATCCATGTAGATTCACTTATTTTGATCCTAACCCGTCACCATTCATACCCCTGTCCCGGGCCCGAACGTCGACTAAGGACGCAGTATACTCGAGATATACCCGTAGATAATTGGACGCAGTACACTTTCGTATACCCGTAGATAATTGGTCGAGGGATTCACCCAACGACGTTATCGTAGTTAGATTCACGCGTCGAGGGATTCACCCAACGACGTAACTACTTTTAGATTCAAGGATTCATGAGAAAAATGATTCACGCAAGTCACCACTCGAACGGCTAGTGTGATAAAGTACACACTGCTCACTTCGATGGATCAAAACTAGTTTTGCAAATTATCACATATCGAGTCAAGAAAGCACTTAATTCAAGTAGGAAAAGAACAGGCAGGGACACTCACCAAGAGTGAAGTTCAGATGTCAAGTTGGGGATCGAATTTCGCGTCCTCGCAATATCCTAGAATACCAAATTAAAACTATAAGTTTTCTATTCAATTTCTAAACTTATCCGTATAGAGAATTATCTAATATCTTACTAATTTACTTTATTCAAAAATCTATTTAGGTGGAAGCTTAACAAAAGTGGTAGAATTGTTCCTTATAGTTTTCCTTAGAAGGGGTAACTAGTATTATTTACTTGAAACAATTCGACCATCCACTAAGGATTGAAATTTAGTAAAAGTAGTAAATGTTTTATAGGACTTTCCTTAAAAATATTTTTCCCTATACGGGTGTGGCTAGTACTATTTTATTTAGAATAGGTTTTCTCGTCGAGGAAGTTTTCAGCTATTTTTTAGTTAAAGTCCCTAAAATCTTGTATTCGGAAATTCTCCACTAAACAATTAGCCAGGGACAATTTTAAGGAAAGAAAAGGGAATAGATCAAAACTTAGGGTTTTAAAACTAGTGAAATCATTTTCTAAAAATAATAAGACTGGTTTAAGCTTAAGGGAAGAAATATCGCGTTGGCAAGGTTTAGAAAATTCCTGCACGAAACCTTTGTTATTAACATATAATACTAAGTTTTATCAAATAATGCTAAGCACAAAATGTCTAGATAGTTGCTTAAACATTCTCGGAGTTGTGGGGTCGACGCGAAATTTCACAAGTTCGATCCCATATCGAATTCACGTACAACTTAAATTTTTCAGCAAATCAAGATCATATCTCAAAAGCAAGTCACTAGGGCTTCTTCAATCATTAACCCTAGATTTCAACAAAGTCAAATTCATTTGAACAAAATATATAACCAAGGCTTCGTCAATCATTAGCACTTGGTGTTTGGCAAGTTCATATCACTACTTAACTCAATCGAAATAAACATATTAGCTTCAAACAAATCCAGCAGTTCAACTTCACCACACTTAACACTTATAAAAATTTATTCAAATGGCCAAGGCTCCATCAATCATTGCCTTTGACAACCCTCAATCATATCCAATCACAGTTTCAATCAGAAATTAAATTCACAAACGAGTTAAGTGTTTAATCCAAGGCAAGATTTCAATATCATGAAGAACAGGACATTTCAGCAGGACAGCCTCCTTTGAGGAGTCACGAACAGCAGTATACATGGCAGAAAAATATGAAATTTCTACAGAATAAAGGCCCATGAATCTAGTTTCGGATGCCACTGACGGCACTTCAATCGGATTTTCCTACACCAAGATATATGCATTTTGCCTAGACTGGTCAGTAAAATCCGAAAATTTGGATGCTCTTGCTCACTTGTGGAAAAGCTCATTTTTCTCTTTTTAAAACCATAAGGCTTTTATTCTAACCATCCATACAACTCTTGTAGAATTTTAGCACCACATTTTCCAGGCAATTTCAACCATTATGAACTCAAAGAATAATTTCACTTTCAAGCTGGGAAATTCTTACTCAAACTTTGGCAACTACAAGGAAAATTTCCAGCATTCGTATACCCACGTTTTTGGTTAAATCATTCGTGATATCAAATGATTCATTGCTAAACAACACGTATATCTTAAGATACACCTTTTTCCTGTGTTTCGAAACCATTTTATGCTAAGGAAAATATTCAAACATCAACTAGTGAAATCCGGAAACAATTCAATATTTTCTGCTCAAACGTTTGGTTAGCTAAATTTTCCAGCAACCATTTATCTTGTATTAAAAATTTTCCTTGGCTTATTCAGTTATTTAATTACTCGAATTCGGCATATAGATACTCAATTTACTGGTTAACATTTCCAGTTCAAAAATTAGGTTTGAATCACAACCCAAAACATCGAATTTCCAAGAAAATCTCCAGCTAGCCTCGGTTTGAGCTGCACAAAAATCTGGTTGCATCTTATTTTTATTTTTAGTTCTAACTCAATTAATTAACTACGTGCAAAGCTAAAATTTCTTGTTATTTACTAGTTAATCAAGGTTAGAGGCTCAAAACAGCAAAGTTATACTACATGAGCTACATTACCCAAGATAACTCTCGGCAGAAACTTTTTCAGCAAAGCAGAATTTTCCTAAGCTCCTTAATTCATCATTCGATCGCATAAAATTATCATGCAAGGTCCTAATCATAAAATCATCCAAGATTCGGTTAGTTAATCACCATTGCATGCTCAAATCACTTCAGGAAAACACATTAGAGCTGCATTTCGAATCAGCTTCTCGGCTAAGACATTTTCCTCTTAAAACCGAATTTCCTTAAGCCTTACCATTATCATCCGAAAGCACAATCAACATGCATGGTCTTAATCATCAAGTATTCTCACGGCTAATTCCATTAGAGTGCTCAGATCGTCACAGGACAACAAAATGAAGCCGCATTTCAAATCAGCTTTTCAGCCGAAACATTTACTTCCAAAACAGATTTTCCTAAGACTTTGATTTCATTAACCGGCTGTCTAAACCATGCATGCATGTCCCTAAATGGTTCAGTATAACTCTGATCAACCCTAAAACGATCCAGAATTTACCTCACAGTAAGCTAAGCTCTCGTACAGAAAGTCTGAAAAAACTTTCCTTCCTCTCGGCTCTCACGCACGCAGCAGACTTTGGTTGCGGTAGTTGCTGCTGGATACTGGTTGCAGCTGGTACGGGTTTTGCGGTGAAGGTGGTTGCAGCTGGTGAATGTTGGTCTGAAGTTGACGAAGATGGTGATGTTCAGTAGCTCCCACGGCTTCCACTTGCTCTCCCTTGTCTTTCCTCTAGCTCGCGGACAGAAATGGAAGATATTGCAGCTCGGCCTCTCACTCTCTCCCTCGGTTGACAATAGCAAAGCAGAGTAGAGATGCAGTGATGGTTTGGAATATGGAATGAAGAGGAAGGGTATGGTGCCGTGGTTTGGAATAGAGGTTGAGTGTTGGTAGAGATTGTGTACTGCAGTGGTGAAGATGTGGATTGGTCAGCTAGGGTGGTGGCTGATCAGTCTGTCCGAGGAGTTGTTTGGTATTGCATGGAATTGCTGCGGTAATGTTATGGTGGTGTGGTGATTTTGTGGAGTTGTGAAGTGTATTTTGGTCTTTTCACTTTGCTGCATAACCTCTATTTAAATTCTCAATTCTAAATTAAATTCCAAAAATTATCCCCAAGTGTGGTTTGAAAGCCTAATTATACACTGGTGTACTTAAACCCTTTTTATCGAATATTTATCGATTGCAAGTTAGTATTAAGGTTCCTATTAACGCTTAACATTCTTGCTTGATTAATTAAACTATTAAAATCAAGTTTGACCTTAATAAATAAATCTAACATTTAACATTAGCAACTAATTGGAATTAATCATTGGAATTTAAATAAGTTTCTTTAAGATAATAAGGTTATCAACTCAAGGGTCATTACTTTTGCATAAAGGAATTTGAGTATTCTAACCTTTTTATGCTAAGACGAAAAAAAATTAATCTAACTCTAAAAATATTAATTAGTCTAGCAAAACCAAGAAATTTCATAACTTAGGAAAATTATATTATTTTTCACATAAACCTGTTTTTGCGTACTTAATTGCAAACAAGTAAAAGTAATGCTAGGAATTATTAAGGAATAAAAGAAGTGCAAATGACATTTGAAATGTTATTTATATGTGCATTTTCAGGGTTCTCACAAAAACTGCTTCCACTTTGGCCGGATCCATCTTAATTCCTTTCTAGAAAAGTTACTTCCTTTAACCAGAATTCGCATTTGTTGAATTTAGCATACAGTTGATGTTCTCTCAAGGTTTGCAAGACAATTCTCAAATATTTATCATGATCTTTCAAAATCTTAAAGTACACCAGTATATCATCAATGAACACCACCACAAATTGATCTAAATAAGGTTTAAAGACTCGGTGCATTAAATCCATGAAAGTTGCAGAAGCATTAGTTAGTCCAAACGGCATCACGGCAAATTCAAAATGCCTGTATCTTGAATTAAAAGCAGTTTTAGGTATATCTTTTTCAAAATCCTCAATTGATAATAACCCTGCCTGAGATCCAACTTTGAAAATACTACCGTCCCTTGCAATTGGTCGAACAACATCAATATGGGGTGAAGGATACTTATTTTTAATAGTAACATCGTTCAAGTCTTGGGAATTTATACACAATCTCAAGCTCTCGTCCTTCTTCTTAACAAATAACACTGGAGCTCCCCACGGAGAATCACTTTTTCTAATAAAGTCTCGCTCTAGTAAATCTTGCAATTGCAACTTCAGTTCTTTCAATTCGGCTGGAGACATTCTATACGGTGTCTTAGAAATAGGTGCTACCCCTGGAATCACATTAATTTTAAATGCCATATCTCTTTTTGGTGGCAATGACTCTAGTTCCTCAGAAAAAACATCTGGATATTCCTTTACCACTAGCGTATCTTCCAACCTCACCTTATCCCTGGAGGTATTTATAAGAAAGGCCAAATATCCTTGACTCTCCTTACTCAACAACTTCCTAATTCGGATCTCTGAAACAAGAGCGAACGAGACTAGTCTACCCCTTACATCCACTTTTAGAGTTGCCTCTCCCGGAATACAAAACTCGATCGTTTTCATCTTACAATTCAACTGAGCATGGTAGCGAGCTAACCAATCCATACTTAGGATAATATCATACCTCTTAATGGTTAGACCTATCAAGTCGGCCAACAACTTCCGCTCTCCAACCCATATCTCACAATTTCTAAACACCAAACTAGCAATCAAACGTTGATCCCTAGTAGACGTTTTAACTTTCAAGTCATATGGTAGTTTAATCAGCCTCACGTCTACCCCACTCATGAATTTAGGGTTTACAAAACAATGGGACGCACCAGGGTCAATTAAAACCTTAGTTAAGCGGTGGTAAATAGGAATCGTACCTTCAACGACTTCAATGGATTCAGAAACCTGCTGATGATCTAAGGCATAAACCCTAGCCGGTACCTTCGGTCGACTTCCTCCGACACTAGATTAATTAGATGCCGACTTGTTAGGCCGTTGAGTACTACCTCTTTCCTTCGGTACACTTGAACATTTCGAGAGCTGATGTTCAGCACTGCCACAATACAAACACTTTTCGATTTTCTCCAACACTCATTCTCTGTATGATTGGGCTTACTATAATAGCCACAAACAACTTGAGGAACTACAGTCTGACCACTTAGAGGTGTCCCTCTCGATTGACCTTGTCAACTGTGGTCTCCTCTTGATAGAGCCCCTCTTGGTGTACCAGATATCTTTACTCCTCCTGTTTCTCTTCCTATTTTAGGAGGTGGAGCACCCTTATCCGCTTGTCCAGGAGGATTACTAGGAGCACCTTTTTTCTTTGCATGAAAATTTCTAACTTGCAGTTTTCCTCTCTCAACTCGCTGTGCTTTCTCTAAAGTTTCAGTGAAAGTAGAAATTTGGGGTGCTGGTAACCCCTCTTGAATCTCCACATTTAAACCTTGTACGAATCACTTTATCTTTTTTCTTTCAGTGGCCACTAATTCCGGAGTAAATCTAAAAAACTTAGTGAATCTCTCCTCATAGTCAGCCACACTAGAAGTCCCCTGTCTCAATTTTATGAATTCATCCTCTCTCTTTTCTTGAATCATGAAAGGGAGAAACTTCTCATTAAATTCTCTCACAAAATTTTTTCAGGTCCAAGGAGTCAGTGCTCTTTCCCATTTCCCCCTAATCACGTTCCACCAAACACGTGCCACACCCTCAAATTAGAAGGCAGCGAAGTTCACTCGCCTCTCTTCAGTACAGTCTAAGGTGACAAAGATGTTAGTCATTCTCTCCAACCAATTCTCCGTTATTTTTGGATCAGGCCCTCCAAGAAATTTAGGCGGGGTAAATTTTAAAAATCAGTCTAAGGATCTATCCTCTCCTCTCTCCTGAGTGCAAAGTTGGTTAACAGGTTATGGACCCTGACGATCTGCTAATCATTCTAAAATATCAGTCATACGGATAATAGCGGTAGCTACTTGATTGTCCCCTTCATTCCTTTGCTCTTGGTTCGGTCCGGTTGCCGATTCCTGATTATCTCCTTGAGCTTGGGGTTGCCTAACCCTGCACCCTCGACCCCTTCTACTTCTTCGACCGTCCATAATTCTAATATTTTTTCTAAAGGGATGAACGGAAGATAAATATGCATAAGTGAAATTTAAAATGACAATTTAAATATGCAAGATGAAAAATAAATATGTGCGACACAGAAATAATTACAAATATGTACAACCCATAACATAGATTAAAAGTCATAGACCAACAAAATCGAGCACATCATGCATAACGTTCAAGTGCTTCAAAAGATAAGTAGCATAGTTAAACAAAATACAATGGTCTTAGAACAAGCACCACCCCAACTATCCTGGACAAAAACTACTAAAGTAGAATAAACTACTAGTTTAGTGATTGGCAGAGCCAGACGTCTCGACCACTTCGGTAGGATCATCCTCATTTTCAGCACTAGGAGTTGCACTCTCCTATCCCTCATCAAGTACCTTGCCATCAACTATTTGTTCAACCAAGGTCACACACTCAACCAACATTCCCTCAGTTCGGTCCCGTACTTCTTGTACTACCCTAACAAGCCAACGATTAGCCTCTTGAAGCTGCTTACGAAGAGCCTCTGCTCTGTTTCGCTCTTCGAGTACATCCGTCTCCAACTCATGAATTCTAGCGGTCTGGGCATCCACAGTTGCCCTCAATCCTCGATTATCCTCTTGGGCTATCCCATTCGCATTAAATAACTGCCTACACTCATTGTATAATGCTAGCACCACGTTATTAGCGTACGAGTAAGTCCTCCGACAATCGCATGAAGGTCTAGTTCAACGAACTGGATTCCACATGCAAAGAGCGCCTCTAGGCCTCTCTCGATAACGAATCACTGGAAGATGCCTCGAAGATGGCTCACATCCACCATTTCCGTCCATGACCTACAATTACAATTAGAAACTTAGACAACCCAAATACACTCAATAAACTAGACCCTAATGCTTCATACTACCACGTATACTTTTCATAAGATCAAGACTCCTAATCGTCCAACTAATTCAATCCTAGCCTCTAATACCACCTGCGACGACCCCACTTCTCCTTAGGGCGAATCCTAAGGTTTCGGCAAGCCGCCTACCTAGTTCGCGCTAGGACTCGATACAAATCAAGATTATAACTTAAAATTAATCAACCAATAAGAAAACTAATATAAATAAGAAGTCACTTCCTTCAAAAGTCATAAGATTCTACACCATAGTATTTCTAAAAATTACATCAAACCTCCCAAATTACAACTACCAAAAGGTCAGCTAAAACATTTACATCCATAATCAGATCAAAATATAACCAAGACCAGATTCTTCCAACCTTTCCACTTCAAGTTCCTGTTAAGGAAAAGAAAATTAAGGGGTGAGCTAATGTCCAGTGAGGCCAAGAAAATAGGCAAGCAAGCAAGTACAGGTAGCATTAACAACACAAGAAAAATAGCCATGATATTCATGTAAACTCACAAAAGAAAATAGAAACACAATCAATAAAGGATACGAAAGCTCTCAGGAGATAAATCCACACTATTTCACCGATATCTTGATTTAAAATTTCCAAGTGTTGACACTCCGTCAACCGAGCAAGTAACAAGTCCGTAGAACCCCACTTTTCACCAAATTTCTGTCTACCGTTACACCCCCTATCAGGTCCGAATGTCAAACAAGTTATGATATTACTTGGGTATATCAAAGCAAGTCAAGTATACGAGCCCAAGGTTCACAAAACTCCACAATCAAGCCCTTGTCGGCTTGAGTTAAATGGCTAGCCATTGGATTTTAGGGTCCCCAAATTCAAGTATAAGTCGATGAGATTACTCTCAAATCGACGCCAAGTCAAGCACAAGGATAAGTATAATGGTTAAGTACGAGCGAGTCAATTATGAAGTCAAGCAAGAGAGGATGAGTGAGATAAAGTACACACTCGTCTCGACAAGTTTAATTCACATAATCAACAACAAGCGATCCAAGTATTATGCAACAAGTCATGCACTTGACACTCACCAAATTCAAAAGCAAGCGAGCAAGTATGTCCTTTAATTGTCTGCACCGGGATTCCTTTCGAAATCCTCTTGAACACCTGAAAAAATGTCAACCAATCATCACTAAATGCAAACCACCTTTAGGTCAATTTTTCCCCTTAATCCATCACTTACGTATACCTTAAGGCACTTAGTATATAAGGAAAAAAAATTCATTTGCTTAGGCAACCAAGACAACGCATCAAGAAATGTTTAATCCTTTGAAACCCAAGATTCAAAATGAAAGTTTAAAGTCACAAAAGATCTTGTATCCATCCATGAAATCACGCTTCAAGCGGACTAACAATCTCAAAGGAAAGTTGGAAGTCCTTAAAAGAACATTTTGTTTGAAACCAGAAAATTCCGAATTTGTTTGACAATACTTGAAAAATCATATCTTGAATTCTGTAAGTCCAAAGATTGGGAACTTTATACCATTAGAAACTAGATTCAATGTACTAAAACTTCTAGAAGACAGTTTTTTCAGATTCAAATTAGAAATCATTCAAATTTCAGCTCCAACTTGCTGCTTCATTAAAACAGGGCAAAACAGTCATGATTTTCAGCGAAATTTGAAAATATAGCAAACTTCATAGGAATCGAATTGGCCTCTAAAATTTACAACACTGAAAGAACTTCAAGTCTAGTCTCAAACGCAATAAGTGGAACTCAATTTGGATTTTTTTACACCAAGATACAATAGTTCTTCCAAAACTGGTTTTTGAAACCCGGTTCACGGCTTTTCAGCCTTGGAGCATCCGACACAGTTTCGAATTCAAGTCATAACTAAGGCTACACAAGTCCAAAATCAACATGGTTTATGGCATTGAAAACTAAATTCAAAATGACAAAAATCACTAGAAGAAACCGTCTTCAAATTTGCTTCACAAGAGGAGTGAAAACGGGCTACAAGATGCAGCTGTGCAGGTTTCTCGGTAAAATAGTAGGAGAAAATCAGTCAATTTTGCCGGTTCACTACGGCTCACAGAAAGCGAATTAGTAGGGGTATTTTATCCCGTTAGAAAACCTTGGAGTCTAGTTTCAAATACCATAAATGGCACTTGATTTCGACTCCTGTACGAAAAATTATTTGTAGTTGATTGCGCACAAGCAGGCTGCACTGATTAAAAATTCTCGATTTGATTTTTCTCTCTTTAGCCAAACTTTCACCCACTCAAATGAAATGATTTTTCAGAGATAATTTTTACACACACAATCCAATACATAACAAGCATTTTTGTAGCAATTTAATAGCAAAATTCAAAAATAAACCAAGAGGAATAAATTAGTAAAAATTAGGACAACACTTCCTCCTTTTTTCTTCAAATTTTATCTCCAACTTTCAAGCCCAAAGTCAAGATAGAAATCACTAAATATCAACCAAACGAACAAAAAATCTTCAAATCCGCTTCCTAACAATCCACCTTAAGACATTTACCTAAGTATAAATCAAGAAGACAAGGGTTTCCTCAAGTCATCTAGCCTAGTTTTGTTTAGGGTTTCAAATACCCTTTCATAATCACCCATAGCTACTACTAAATCTTGCATGAACTAAAGATCAAGTGAAGTGAATCTAGTTACCTCACCCAAGCTTCTTTAACCCTAGTTAGAGCCAAGTTTTGCACCACCAATCCCCCAAGAAATTACCACAAGGTAGGAGCTTTCCTCTAGCTTGATCAACTTCCAAAGGTTTGAGGGTTTTGGAGAGATTCTTGGAACAAAACTTGTTTTTTGAAGGAGGAGTTTTCTACCCTTATTTTTGAGCTTCAATGGCCGCCCAAGTGAGAGGAAAAGGAGAAGAGATCAAGCATTGAATTGTAATGTGAAATTGAAAAGAAAACTTGCTTTTTGGTGGGTTAAAAGGTCAATTAGGAATAGTGACCAAATAGTGTCGTGCACTACTAGTTTCCTTCTTATTTCCTACTCTCTAATACTAATCTTCCAAGATAGTTTCCTTTACACCACTAATACTCATTCTTATTAGTCCGAGGTTAATTCTCCAAATCCCCAATTAACGCGCCGATGTGACTTTTTGAAAAATTTTGACGCGTAAGCGATAAATATGGTTTAAGTAAAATTTATGCTAAAGTAATAAAATTAAATGACATGCAAATGCAATTAATTTTAAAATAGGTAAAATTAAGAATAAAAGTACGAGTCCTCACAAATATTTTGTCCAAATTATTCAAAAATTTGTCATAGTGAATGATGAAGGATGGAGGATCGCCCTTCTTGATGACATCAAGTGTCATTCCCAATCTGATGACATCAAGTGTCATTCCCAATCTGAAGAAGGTGATCTAGGCATCTTGAATCTCAACCCAATCTGATGACAATACCCACCTCAATACAAAATATCCTTAGTATTGGGTAGAATGGGTTGGCTTATATAGGTCCTCTTCCCAATATATGAATTTTATAATGATAATATAAATATTGGACTAGAAATCGAATACATAGGACAACAAAATAAAAATATTGCTACACTTTGTATTAAATGCAAAATTACTATACAAAATTGGCAATTAGAAGTACTATTAAGTATAAAATTACTTAATAGGACTAGTAGATACTGGTAGCTCGAATACAGTATTAGAATCAAAATTAGTACCCCAAAAATTTTATAAGAAGCTTCCACCTATAAACAATTCTTTGCTGAACAAATGAATGGACAATTATACAAATATGATACTTTCTTAGCAAAACACAAGATAGCCTTTGAAGCCAATCAGGGATATACAAACAATATAACAAGTAATAAAATATAATAATAAGTTAGAGAATTTTAAGATAAGTGAAACTTTAAAAATAAAAACAAACAAATTAGAAAAACTGGAAAACATATTTTGGGACAATAACAAAATGAGTAGGACAAATTCTTTAAGTTTTCCTGGAACAAGTAGAACTATTAGAGACCATCATATAAATGAACAAATTAATATAGGAAACCAAACATTTTTAGAAAAAATCTTTAGCAGAACTAATACCAACAATACAGAGAGAACTTTAGAAGAATTAGTAGATGTAGATAAAGATATAGAATTATTTAATAATTACCATATTAGTATTCTAAACCCTAGGATATTATGTAGAACATGACCATTAAATTTACAAACACATCTTCTTTGAATAAATAGAGAGGAAAGAGTACCACTAACAAATGAACCTAAAAATTTAAAATAATTAGTAAAGAATCTATAAATAATTTAAAATCAATAAGGAAAATTTTAATACATAAAGGAATGATAGTAATAGGAGTTAAAGGATTAGCTCATAGACAATTAGGAACAAAGACACTAATAATAGTATTAGATAAAAAATGGAAACAAGACATAAAAGGAGCAGTAATAGCTTCTATAGAAGTAGACAATAAGGAAATTTGTTATTGTGTACCAAATTTTCAAGTTAGTATAAGAGATATAGAACATTTAGAAACAGGAATTCAAATAAAAGGTTATGAAGACTTTGTCAGAGATGCTAATTTATTAATAAACTTATAATTTTTAGAAAATAACTAATAGTAATACTGCACAGTATAAGTTAAATATAAAAGGAATCATAGAAGCTATCAACAGTAGAGGAGTTAAAATTATTAGACCAATTGGTATAGGTCCATAATTATTAGTTGGAGAAGAATGAAATATAAGTAAGCACTTAGAACAAGAAACTAATCTTGTAGCAGAAAATAATATAATATATAAAAATCCAAAGGGTAATTATAACTTAAGGTTTATGGATTATAATCGGATAGGAACAGATAAGAAGGAAGATTTAGAACCAAGAAGGATCTTGGAATAGTGTAACTATAATTTTAGAATTAACAAATATAAAAGGGACTGAAGAAGAAATTGCAATAGCATCATGATTAGAATTAACATATGAAGAAGTATTAAGATTAGAAATAGAAAAATGAAAAATCGAAGAAAAAGATGAATTATATTATGATAATGATAAAAATCTAAGGATTAAAAAGGCTTTAGAACAACATGGAGAAAGGAAATCTCTAATTAATATACCAATAGAATTAATGGATACTCATACAGCACAATCTAGTAATAGTACTTCTTTTCTGTTTAGCAGTAGAAATGAAAGTAGAAGTGGACAACCCCCCCCCCCGGAACACCTTATACAGAATATAGACCTTTAGAAACAGAAATAAAACCTAAAGGAAAAAGGATGCCACTAAAAACAGTAGATAAGAAAAAATTAATAGATGATGGGAGAATTTTAAATTTATCAATACATGATCCACAATTATGGCCAACGGTGTTAGAAATATGGTCCTAAATGGTAGCAAGAAAATGGGATTAGGATATGAACAAATAGTTGAAGAAATGTATAGCTACTTAGAAAAATTTTTAGCAGAAACAACTAGAGTAACTTGAGAGGCTTATAAGAGAAATTATCCAACTGATTTTACTACTGACTTATCATTAGGATCGAATCCCTATTATTTTACAAATGAAGTACAATTATTATTATTAGGATCACAACCCAATGTAGGATTTAATAAACAACAGTAGGAAGTAATGAGAAAATTAGAACAACTACAAATAAGAGAATGATTATTTATAAAACCTTTTGCACAAGATTTTTATTATTATGCAACTATAGTAGGATGTTTTATGATTTAACTATAGGAGAAAATTTATTTATGAAATTACCAGATCCTTTAGCCTCATAAATTCATACAAATTTTAAAGAATAATAAATAATACAACCTCAATTAAATTACATAGCAACTAGAATTCATTTTATAGTTAGTCAATTAGTTGAAAAATCTACAAATATACAAATAACTAGACAATTAAAAGGTGAATATAGTTTTTGTAAACAAATTTATACCCCCAACATTATGATCAATCAGAAAGGAGAACAAAAAGGCAAACAAAAAGTAAAGAAAAATATTTCCTTAGAAGATCATTAGCTCGAAAACCATATTTAAATAAAGAAAGACATGCCAGAAGATTCAATCCTAAGAGACAATGTAGTAATAGATTATCTTGTTTTACTTGTGGAAGTATAGAACATTTAGCTCGTGATTGTAATCGTAGACAAAATATGCATAATAAGACTGCAATTCTAATAGAATATGTAAATGAAGATATTTTAGAAATAGATGAATATATTGATGACACTGAATCTATTTATAGTATAGTTTCTATAGATGATAAGGAAATTCTTGAGGAAGAAGATAAAAATAGTGATGATGAGTTTACTAAAGAAATTTTAGAATTTGATAGAAAAAATAAAGGGAATTATTATAGTAAGCTTTTTTTTAATGGCAATCCCCAATCCTAGGGTCGGGATGCCAGCTTGAACTTTTATTTAAGAGAGGGTAAACAAACAAAAGCTCAAGGCGGGCCAGACCTGATCTCGGGAAGTAATTGAAGACCCTAAATAAGGAATACTATGCCCTTACAATCTGAGAATAAATATAAGGAAATGATCTAGAATCTAATTCTTGGATCGACCATACAGAAGCCGACAATTGACCAGACGAAGTAAATAAAGACTCTGAACCAATTCTCAAAGCAGCCATCCTGTCCTCAACCAAATTAGTTTCCCTAAAAATATGTTGAATTTCCAAGTTCATGAAATCAGGAAGAAAGCGAATCTCTCTCAGAATATTACAAAGAGGCCATTTAGCAAGGGAATCAAACTTTATCAAAGCAATCAGTGTCTCTGAGTCCACTTGAACTTGAAACAAAAAATAACCCTTATCCAACAATACATCCATGTCCCTAAACTCCATATAGTATGCAAAGACCAATTTCCTGTCATGGTCACGGAGCAGCCCACCACTCGAAGCTGTACTCTTGATTACACTCGCATCTGAATTCAACTTGAAAAATCCTACCGGAGGTCTTAACCATGAAACAACAATATTTCAGACCACCTTATGAGACTTTAATACATATTGAAACAAGTAGTAATCCATATCTCCATGAAAATGAGACGATTGCAATACCTTAGCTCCGTGCCAGTTGCTCTAGAAATAAGTCTATCAACCAAATCACATGCTGCATAGAGAAGGCCCTCCCTTGAAAGCGTACTTGATTGCCTACTTTCCATAGAAACCAATAAATAACTATTGGTAACCAGGATCTGATATGAGATGAACAAACCAAGGAAGATGAGAAAAACCAAGACATATATGTGAGGACTTGAAAATTCACCTATATTTTCCTTATAATTCCCTTTTATTTTGAATAAATTAATTTATAATTCATTTACTACCAACTTATTCCCTTAATAGTTGTAATAAATAATAGAGTCGAGAGTTTTACTTTTACTTTTATAGTTAGTGTAAGTTAGGGTTTTGGTGCATTGCGGTAGTGTAATCAATTGGTGAGGTGTGTGTACTAAATTTGATGGATAAGAACGGGTATTAAGTAAGAGGAAGTATGTGATTAAAAAGTACTAAGAGTAAGTTAGTGAATCATAATTTAAAACAAAAGTACAAGAGATTTAAGGAAATAGACTTGAACTGAGGCGTGCCGTTTGTTATCGGTTGAGGACACCACTTGGCCAATACTTTCTTTCCCTAATCTTCTTATTTTTCTTTCATTTATCCTTCCTTAATATTTGTCATAGGGTGGCTAAAATTTTTGATCAAGAGAGGTGTAAGGATCGAAGACAACCTAAGAGGGGAAGGTGAATTAGGTTATTTAAAAACTAATCAGATTATGAGATACTTTTTGCTCAATATAAAATTTTTCTTCTTTTCTAGGTGACCACACAATAAACAATTAATCAAAAAAGCAAGATTGCTTGGGAGTAAAAGAGATAATCAATTTAGAATTACAAGACAGTAAGTAGTAGAGAAGGAATAGCAAACCAATTTACTTCCAAGCTCCTCTTGAGTTTGAGTATTACTTTATAGAACAAGCCTCTTCAAGTTGACCAAATACAACCAATCTTTGTGTACAAAGGAAGGATCACTTCCTCCTTACCCCAAGTTACACTTGGTCAAGTTAGGAAGTTTTACTATCATTCGGATAACCCTCACAAAACTACACTATTGAAATATTTTTCTCACACAAGAAGAGCTTACACGAAATTCACACAAACAAGAGTACAAATCTTATTTGAAGAGTATTTTCTCAATAAAACTACTCTAGATCTTTCGTATTCTCAATGTGCAAAAGTTCTTTGAAAGTAGTTGAACATGCACTATTTATATGAGACCAAAAAGTGTCCCATTAATGCTTCCAACAGATAGAAGGTAGCTGAAGAATCTACTAGCTGTTGGGAGTATCGGACGTCCGGTCGATTTGAAATTCGCATCCGACAGTAGGCAGTGAGTTTGAGGGAACTTCTCTAATTCTATCGGACATCCGGTGTCTCTGATACTTGCGTTCGAAAGCAGATGATCATTTTGAGAAGTTTTCTTCAGGTCTTTCGAATGTCCCGCACCTACCATACTTTTGCGTCCGAAGTTTCGCATACTTTATCGAACGGCCGATGCTCTGATGCTTAGCGTCCGAACGAGGACAGTGAGTTAGAGGAAATGTCTTAATTCCTTCAGACGTCCGGTGGTAGAGTTCTTTATGCGTCTGAAGTTGTACAATGATTATCGAACCTCCGGTCCTGTCTTCACAAGCGTCCGACAGCTTTCAACAACCTTTGATTCTTTCAATTGCACTTGATCTTTAAATCTGATTTGCACTTGATCTGAAAGTATATCTTGAAGAGATATTAGTATCATCCATTTGTTTTGTAAACATCAAAAGTTAGGGATTAAGATTAACAATCTCCCCCTTTTTGATGGTGACAAAACAATGGATGGAGAAAAGAAAAATTGAGCCAAAACTCCCTCTTAGTCAATACATCAAAAAAGGTTTTTAAGTGCTAAGATTTTTAAGGTCAGAATAACTCCCCCTCAGGATAACTTCCCCTTATACATTTACCAAATTTACATACACATTGGCCAATTTACACTTCCTAACATCCCAACATAACATCTCAATATCTCAACATCCATTTCCATTTCTTCCTCTTTTTATCATCATTAAAAGATTTTAACAACCAGTGTCAGCAATCCAATATCAGTAGCGCAGTCATACAATCAACATCAGAAATCCAATCTAATATCGAATCCAATTCAATATACCACCAATATCCAATTCAATATACCAAAGTATACCAGAAATGCAATCCAAACACAAGCATAAAAAATTAATATTAGAAATCAGAGGAAGTTCCAAACAGAGAAATATTATGGAAGATACATTAGCAAATTAACCAGAAACCATTAAAGTTAACCAATATCCATAGTACAGAGTACTTGAACCATCAAAAGAGAGAATTATAAAAGATGCAAATGCCTAATATGAAGTGTCATCATAAAATGAAGTGCAAATGCCTAAGATTGCCTAAATGGTGATCTTGGACGATCCAAGCCTTTTTCTTGCAAGGCGAAACTCAACAGGATCCACTTCATCTTTAGTTTTCTCATCGTCATCATCACTAGCATTAGTTGTTGGAACCTTGCCCTTATCTTGTGGCTAAGAACTTGAAGCATAGATTTCAGGAGTGGACTCAGGTTGTGGTCCTTTATCTTGTGGAACGGGAGTTGAGTCAATCCAAGGCTCTTTTTGATGCACATTTTCATCTTTTTGAGGGATAGGGAGCACAAGTAGGTTTCTTTTGTCAATAAAAGTGCCTTGCTGCTCAGGTGACATGGTCATCATCAGACCATCTTCAAGAAGGAGAATATGTTGTTTGAGCTCTTCAAATAAGGAGATGATTTCATGGTTGGATGAGGAAGACTGAGTGGATGATTTTCTAGGATGGATGGTGAAGGGTGAAACATATTGAAGCTGATCTCTGGGAGGTCTGGGAGTGATAGGAGTTTCATTACGACTTTTTGTCCTAAACTCCAAAACAGACTCCTTGTAGCAATCGGAAAGTAAGTCATCAGTTTTGTAATGTGAAAATAGTGATAAGCAGTCGGAAACTCTTCATAAGAGAAAAAATTTATAATTTTTCCTTTAAAATCATCTTCAATTTTGGTCTTTAGAACAACATTAACAATGTCAGGATTGAATGCAATATCAACTGAATTGACACGAGAAACCAGATCAGTGTGTGAACTACCCTTCTTAAGGTTAGCAAAGAACTGATGAAGCATATCAGAATAATAAGTGCTGGGTAGGGACAAAATGTAGACCATTTTTGGAATTCAAAGAGCTTAAGAACTGGTTCAAGGTCAAACTTACGGAATTCAGAGGGGATAATGGTCCTTTGAGTGATGAAACCCTTCTGTGAAATCCATTCAAACCTTTCTCTGACATCATCATCTATAAACTTGGGCAATAGGGTTGGCTCTTCTCAGTTTGAGCAGCAGATTGCCCTCTAGTAGGACGTTTCCTCTTTCCACCGCGAGTCTCAGTCCTTTGTCTAGGTGATTTCCTAGTGGAAGGCTCAGTAGTTGGTTGTTCATCATCACTGATATCGGGCAATACAGTTGGCTGTTCTTCAGTCTGATCAGTTTGTTTCTCTCTGGCAGAATATTTTCTTTTTCCACATCGTGTTTCAGTTCTTTTTCTTGATGATTTTCTAGTGGAAGGCTCGACAATTTCAATGTCTTCATCTCTTAGCCTGGTAGTGCGTTCGGTACCAGCAGAGCCTCCTCTCACTCTTACCATGATGAAATGCAAGATGATTTTATTGCAGAAAGTGATAAATGTGTGAATGAGATGGACTAAGATTGCAGATGAGACTAGAATGTAAGCTTGAATCTTCCAAAAAGAGTGAATTTTGAGTGGCTAGGCTTTTTGCTGAGAATTGGGATCGATGGAGTGGTTGGCAGTTAGAGGAAATTATGTGATACGAACTCGACCCAACAAGAACCTGTCTTGAAGAACCGAATCGATCAGGCAGCGGAAGGATCTATCTTGATCAGGTTATGGAACAATAACTACCTTGCTAGATCTAAAGAGAACCTGTTTCTAGAAATCTAGTGGATTGGTTATTGGCTTGAAAGAACCAGATGATATGATCATTTTGCCTTGAACACCACAAGTATCCAAGCTAAATACTTGATACAGTTCAAGAAGAAATTTAAGTTCCATCAAGGAACTCCATAAAAGGAGACAACTCTCTTTTTATTAATTCATCTTCAATATCATATATTGAATAGTTAAATAAAGTTGGCTATTTATAACCTTACAAGACTCAAAATCCTAATCTTAATTGGAAACAATACAAGTTTCCTTATTTCACTTGACTTCCAAACTTGACACAACTTTCTAAACAAATTTGGAAGCAATTAACTATTTTCCTAAAACTCTAATTCAACTAGAATAGGAAACTAACTAACTCAAATTGGCTTAACTATGGTCAACATGACCTTAGCCTTTATTCCCTAATTCAAACAACTTACTTAACTCTCAAATTAGCTCTAATTAACAACTAACATTGCCGAAAACTCAATTAAATAAATGATAACAAGAAATAAGCATGACACGGGGTTGGATCTTCAATGATTCTCGAACTCGATTGCACCATCAACCATCATTGGAATGTGAAGACTTGTAAAATGAATTTTCTTGGACTTGAAAGGAATCCAAATCATCATGTTCTCATCATTCCCCTCCTCTTGAAAGACGATTTGTCCTCAAATCGAGTGCTTGCTTACAAAGGAGTAACTCGGAGATTGTCTTGATAGATGCAATCCAAGAAGCATGTCGCCAATTCAACTTGATTATGAACACGAACCATTGCACATGCTCCATTTGTCAATCCAATTGTACTTGGTTGGAATTTGGAAGTTTAGTTTGTTTGATTCTTGGATTCACTTTTGGAAAGCAAATTGCTAGAAATCAAGAATGTGGAAATAAGATTCCAAATCCCTCTCAATTTCCAAATCCAGCGCAAGGCTGCCTTTTCTTGTCTTTGTGTATCCGAATTGTTCTCCTAAAAAGGGGTGACAAGTGGCGGCTAACTTCCTAAAATATAGGAAGAGATGGCCGAAAATGAGGATAAGATGAATGGGATAAGGAAAGTCCTAAAAAATAGGAGAGGGGGTGGCCAAAATGTAGGAACGGGTCTTTGATTGGAAATCAATCAATATTTGGAAACCAATCAAGATTTGGAAACCAATCAAGGTTTGGAAACCAAACAAGGTAGCCATACTTCAAGATCAAGAGGATGACTTTTAGTGTTTTCAAAGTCTCAAGATTTTTTTCAAGAACCCACTATGCAATCCAAGAACTTCAAGAAATCACCAAGCCAACTACAAGAAACAAGAACAACAAAAAACAAACACAAGGTAAACAAAAAAAATTTTTCGTATGAACAGTACTGCACAGTATGCTACAGTAGCGGCAGATGAACAATACTACTGCAGTAGTGTCGCGCCCCACTTTTTGAGATGTGAAAGTAGTGTGTATGTGAACGTGTGTGAAGATGAAAATAAAAGGCCGTGGGATTGTGAAATGCGACGGTTTGGCCAAACAAACAGTTCAAAAAGGGTTTTTTGAATGGAAAATGGAGTCGCCACTTGGTATAGAGTTAGGGTGTACCAAGTCACCCAAAAAGTGATTTTTTGGAAAGAAAAGTAAACAAACCCTTTTTAAAGAACTTTTAGGTCTACGTAACCAAAGAAAGGGATCGGGGGTCACATTTGATAAGGGAGAAGGCAAAAGCAAAGCCTAAGGCACTCCCTTACCCTAGCTAAAGCTAGTTGTGTGACTTAGCCCCACTTTTCCTAATGCTTCTACCCAAAATATGTTTTACATGTTGGATGTGACTAATGGATATGAAAAATGCAATCCTAGATCTAAAATGTCTCTTATGAGGCTTTTTGGTCCCAATCACATGAGTTGTGATGGCCAATAAGGAAAACTCTCATAGAGGTCACGGGTAATGCAAATGAAGACTCAAATATGAATGCAAGTGTGAAAATGTGAGAAGAATGCAAAATAAAATAAAATAAAATACAAATGTGAGTGCACGTGTGCAAATGTAATAAAAGTGCATGTGTGCAAATGTAATAAAAATGCATGTGTGCAAATGTAAGAAAAGTGCATGTGTGCCAATTGAGAAAATGAAGGTGTATGTGTGCAAGTGGATAAAATATGGTATAATGGTAGTAAATGCATCTAAGTACAATTGGGTGCAATTTGTGAGGTAGAAAATAAATGAGTGATAGGGAAAGAAGAGAAATGTGTGAACATGGCATGTGGAGTGAGAAAAATATAAGTAGTGAGAAAATGTAGATGAAAAAATGATATGGTAAAATAGAGGTGCATGAACCTAGATGAATGCATCAAGTCGGGTACGGGAATGACTTCTATCTTCATGATTTTAATTTTTCCTTTGATTAGAAGGAAGAACTAGCGTGCTAAGGCTATTTTGTAGCCACACTCGCTCGTTTCCCTTACCTAAAGGGGACTCTCAAGCAAATGTACCATATAACTAGCATGAAGATGCAAAAACCTAAAATGAAGGGGAAAGGGTTGGAGGATCATGCCAAGTGCTAGAAAACTAAGTAAAAATGTATGAAATGTAGTGAAACATGCAAGTATGTACTAACGAGAGGGGACGGCCTATTGGGTCTAGCATTGGACTAGCCCTTTTCTAAAATTCTCTCACAAGCATTGGACTTGCGAGAGCTCGAGAGGAAAGACCATGACCAGCGTTGGACTAGCCACGGTGACGCCACACATTCATTATAAACCAAATAAATCATGTAAAGGCTAATAAAGCAAATAAACACATAAATCACATATTGCACATAACACATAGGCATGGTATCTAAATGCAAGACCCTAAGAAAGCAAGTAACACGTAGCACATAAGCACGCAAATCATACTAATGAACCTATTACATTGGCTAACTAAAACAAATTGGGAAGGGGGAAAAATGAATAAAAATGCTCTCCGAGCCCTATCTATTACAAGCCAAGAGGTGTACACATACCCCATAAATAAATAAAAGAATGACTTAATAAAAGCAAAAGTAAATGAAATAAATGAAATGAATTAAGGAAAATCAAGGAAAGCAAAGTAGACATGCAATTCTCACTTAGCACGTTGGATCACATAGGGTCAAACAAGGTCAAAATAAGGGATAGAGTGTACCTCCCTTGAATCGATGCCCTAACGAAGTGAAATTACTAATTTACCCTCCAAAACAATAAATGGGTTAAGGTACCACTTTAATTAATAATTAAGTAACATGAAACAAAAAGTTAAATATAAAGATAAAAATTAAACACGAAATAAAAATTAATCACGACGGGAAAATACCTAATAAATCATGTACGTTAAAGAAATTAAGGCAAACAAAAACCTAATTGGAATAATCGAAAAATTCTAAAACGAGGTACTAACATTGGTGACTCGAAATGGAATTTGCCAAATCAAACGCTAAGTTTATAAGAGAGGAGATGGAACCTATTTATTTGAATTAAACGATAAAAATAGCCAAAATTTTGATCAACGGAAATCAACACTATAAATTCTAAGGAAAAACTATTAAACTTTCCCCAATTCATCCTAGATTCACTAAAAATCTGTCCATTGTGAGAACCCTGAAAATAGATACATAAGCCAGTGCATATTTCATTTGCATTTTTTTTTATTCCTTAATAATTTGTAGCATTACCTTTACTTGTTCGCAATTAAGTACGTAAAAATAGGTTTATGAGAAAAATAATATAATTTTCCTAAGTTATGAAATTTCTTGGTTTTGTTAGACTAAATTAAAATCTTTAGGGTTAGATTAATTTTTTCGCCTTAACATAAAATGTTAGAATACTTAATTCCTTTATGCTAAATTAATGATACTTGAGTCGATAGCTTTACTATCTTAAAATAAATTATTTAAGTTCCTATGATTAATTCCAATTAGTTGCTAATGTTAAATGTTAATAAGAATTTCCGCGTTAAGATGAAAACCAATGAATTTTAGATAAATATGATTCTAATATACTAAACATACTTAAGGCGTGAAAATTCGATAAATATATCCTTATCTTTCTTTGTTTTCACAATAAGTGCGTAAAAATAATTTTTATGTGCAAATTGACACCCTTGGATTTAATTATTATTTCACTTGACTTTATATTACTAAATCGATAAATTTCGAGTTAGACTAACTCCACTTCTTGAGAAATAATAATTGGAAATTCTAATAACTAATTTAATCGCTAAATAATATAGGAATTACTAGGAACCTTAATATTAAAGTTTAATAGAGAATTATTCGATAAAAATGGTTTAGGTATATTAGGGTATAATTAGGCGTTCAAATCACACTTGGGGATAGTTTTTATAATTAAGTTGGATTTGAGAAATTAAGTTGAGGTTAGGGAGCAAAGTGAAGAGACTAAAATGCCCTTACATTTCCATGCAAACCAAACGAAACCTCTGACAACAATTTTAATCACCGCAACTATCGGCCAATCACATTTTCTCCAATTCGATACGCAACCAATTCACACACACGCAACCTCTGCTCCAAAACCATAAATCATTCTTTCTTCCTTCTCCAAAACCGCGGCACCATATTTTCTACTTCATTCCTATATCACAAACCACTACCGCAACTCCATTCCATTTCCTCTGCAACAATTCACTCAGACCACACTCCACCTTCACCTCGTTAACATCGACTGAGATAGAGAGGGAGTGACTGAGCCGCACTCTGCAATCCGAGAGGGAAGAAAAGAATCCGCGAGCTGCAAATTTTTCCTGCTCTGTCCGTGAGCTGGAGAGAAGAAAGGGGAGCAGCACTGCGTGAGCTCCACCCCTTGTCGCACTCTTCACCTTCCACCAACCACAACCATCTTCACCGCAACACCATACTAGCTGCAATCAGTTTCCAGCAGCAATTACTGCAACCAAAATCTACTGCATGCGTGAGAGCCGAGAGGAAGGAAAATTTTTCAGATTTCCTGTGCGAAGGCTTAGCTTTCTGTGAGGTAATTTCTGGACCATTTTAGGATTGATCGGAGGTAGATTGAGCCATCTAGGGGCATGCATGTATTGTTTGTGTAATCGGATGATGAAATCAAGACACCAGAAAATTCTGTTTTGATGAAAAGTTTCTGCCGAGAAGCTGAGTTGAACATACAACTTTATTTTTTTTTTCCGGTGACAATCTGAGCTGAATTACGTGTTTAACCAATCAAAAACAAGAAGATTAAGCCATCTAGGATAATGCATGTTAAGTTGAGACAGCCGGGTGAGTGAGTTAGGAAAAGAAATTCTGTTATGTGCGCAAGTTGGACTGCCGAGAACTTGACTTGAATAATGCGGCTCCATTTGGTTCAATTTTGCTGTTTTGAGCTTCTAACCATGATTAACTAGTAAATTACAAGATGATTAAGCTCTGCATGTAGTTAATTAGTTGAGTTAGAACAGAAAATAAAAATAAAATGCAACCAGTTTTTGTGCAGCTCAAGCCGAGGCTAGCTGGAGATTCTTTTTGGAAATTGGATGACTTGTGTTGTTGATCGAACTTAATTTTTGAGCTAGAAATGTTAATCAGTTAGTTAAGTAATTGTATGCTGAATTTGAGTATTTAAATCACTGAATTAGCCAAGGAAAAATTGGGTTAAGAACATCTAAGTGTTGGAAAAATTTTCAGTTCAATTAAGAGAGGAGGAATGGAAATTTTGATTGGTTTCTGGAATTTCATTTTTTTTGTTCTTGGAATGTAATGGTATAAAAATGTATGAGAGATGTATATTTAAGTGGTGCAAATTGTTTAGTGATGAAATAATAGACATATTGAAAAATTGAACCAAAAATGTTGGAATATAAGCTGGAAATTTTCCAGCCTTAGCCGAGTTTGAAAAGGAATTATTTATTGATTTCTTTATAGAGTTTGGGGCTGTGAAAGATTATATTATTGTTGATATCGCTTTATAATACCTTGAGATGGTCATGCATTTGAATTTTGGGGTGACAATTTGATACTATAGATGGAATTTCTTGGCTTTGGATCAAATACTTGGGCATGAGGTTGTTGCAAAATTGGTCCTTGGTGAATACCTACTAGTAAATTTAAACATTTGAATTGTTAGCTTTGTTGCTATAAAAACGAATTGTTGGATGCTAAGGGCTAATGATTGATGAAGCCCTTGGCCATTTGGATGATTTTATATAAGTATAAGAGTTTAATGAAATAAAATTTCTGGATTTACTTGGAGGCCTTACATTCGTTTTGGATTTAGTTGAGATGTGAAATGAACGTGCTAAAACCAAGTGCTAATGATTGACGAAGCCTTGGTCATTCATTTTATTTTTTTTTATCAGAAATGCATCTGTTGAAATCTAGGGCTAATGATTGAAGAAGCCCTAGTGATTTGCTATGTGATTTTGCCATGTCGCTAAATTTGATCCATAATATGATTTCGAAACGGAATCGGAGCTGTGGAAGTCGTTTCGACCTTGTGAACTCGAGTAACTATGATCAAACTGATCAAAAATATTTTTCAGCTAGTATTAGACTATAAGACTCAATATCTAGTGTTTTGCCTAAATTTTCCAACTCGATAATTTCTTTTAGCTCAAACTAGCCTTGATAGCTATAGTAAATAAATTCTCTAGCTTTTGAAAACCCTAAGTTTTATTTTAATTCCTTTTCTTTCATTAAGTTTTGCACTTGGATAGTTGTCGGTTGGAAAAGTTCCGAAATAAGAATTTTAATAATTTTAGTTAAAAGCATAGAAACTTGCTCGGCAAGAAACTTATTTTAGGTAAAATAGTTTTAGTAATAATTTTGCAAGAACCATAGCTTTAAAGAAATGTTCAAAGTAACTTCCTAACGTGGATTTTAAGAGGTTTGTCGACTTATTTCAAGAAAAATAATACAAGTTACCCTTTTATAAAAAAAAGTATCTCAAGGAAAACTATAAGAAACATTTCTACTACTTTTGTCAAGTTTCAACCTAAGTAGGTTCTTGAATTTACTAAGGGAAAGTAAACTAGTGGTATATTAAATATACCTCGATGTGTATAAGCTTAAAAACCGAATAGAAACTTATAGTTTCAAATTTTGGTTTTTAGGATATTGCGAGGATGCGGAATTCGATTCCCAACTTGATATCGGAACTCCACTCTTGGTGAGTGTCCCTGCTTGTTCTATGCCTACTTGATTAAAGTGCTTTCTTGACTTGATATGTGATAATTGGATAATGATTTTCTGATCCATCGAAGTGAGCAGTGTGTACTTTATCGCACTAGCCTTTCATGTGGTGACTTGCTTGAAATATTTTCATGAAATATTCTGCTTGCATTTGCTAAGCACTGAGTAGGGGAATGTACCACACCTTAAGGGTGGGAGGGCCTCTTATCCTATCTCATGTGCTAAGTACTGAGTAGGGGAATGTACCACACCTGAGGGTGGGAGGGCCTCTTATCCTATCTCAAGTACTAAATCACTAGGCAGGGGAATGTACCACACCTTAAGGGTGGGAGGGCCTCTTATCCTGATCTGGTAACCACAAAATGTAGTTGTGTCGTTGGGTGAATCCTTCGACTTCTGAATCCAACTACGGAAATGTCGCTGGGTGAATCCCTCGACCAATTTCCTGAGGGTATACTAAAGTATACTGCTCCCAATTATCTACGGGTATATCTCGAGTATACTGCGTCCTTAGTCGGTGAGCGGGCCCGGGACAGGGGTAAGAACGGTGACGGGTTAGGATTAAAATGAGTGGATCTACATGGACTATAAGTAGTGAGAGTTGACGGAGGGTCAACTACGATGAATGGTGATCAAGCGAGGAAAATGGCTCCTGAGAGCCCTGTATCCTACCTTGTGCTGTTATACGCTTTCCTAACTGTTCAATTTGGTTAAATTATTACTCGCTGTTTGATTTACGTGACTGCATGTTTTGGGGCACCACTGAGCTTTAGCTCACCCCACGTTTATTTGTTTTCCTTGACAGGTTCTGGAAATTGAAAGCTTTGAAACTTATCCATGTTTCGTGTTGGGATGTATTTGTATACTATGACTATTTGTGTGGGCTGTAGTGTGTTAAATTCGGATAATGTACTGTTTATTTTGGATTGCCACTTGAAGCTGGAAAATGTGTAAAACCTAACTCGATTACTTGGCTTGTAAGTTTGTATTATGGATTTATGAATTTATCTATCCGGATTGGTACGACTTTATACCTTGGTATGTAGTCCATGGGACGTCTAAGAGCCTTGATTGGCTATTTTAAATCACTGCTATCTCTGAAGTTAATGTGGTTTTAGTGACGGTCTTCTTCGGAGGATTTGTTTTGTAATAGATTAGGTTATTCTTCGAAAGGTTTTGGGTTAGAATGCTTGTGTGAGTCCTGGCGAGAGCTGGGCAGACGGCCCGCCAACCCTTTCGTTCACCTTAGGGGGAAGTGGGGTCGCCACAGGTGGTATCAGAGCTCTTATCGAGCTCAAACCGGGAAAAGGTTCTCAGACCGTGGGGAAAGGCCTATTAAGTGTTGAACTAATTACTATTGCTAAGGGAATTAGATATGTATGTTGGGTAGGAATCTCAAATATAGGTGATTCATGCTTGGGACTGGCCAGCTTGAGTTGTGAATCATCTTATTTTCGGATTCTTGTACCCGAGTACCAAATATTACATTTAATGGAGTATTTGCAATTGAAAAGAATTCAGTATACTGCATTATGATGTGACTAGAAAGCATGATCAATTTTGGAGAAAAAAAAATGAATTGAAAGGATCAAGTCTAGCTTTTGAAAGTTAAAGTTGAAGAGCCAATAGTGAGACCTTGAAGATTAGGGCCAATTCTGCTTTTGAGATGAATTTGCCATATGAGGTGAGTTCTCGATGACGGTGTGGCTCCTTAAGTGTTATTGGAGGATTAGTTGGGACCAATGTTCAAAAGGATAACGATAACTAGTTGTTAGGTTATTAGAAAAGCCAAAGTATGAAATGTTTGAGATCATTTAGAATACTTTAGAGCCACTGATGTACTTAAGTAATGATCATATTATTTGATTTGATATTAGACGTAGTAGATCTACAATTTACTAAGGAAATTTGATTAGTGTTACTAAGGGGGTCTAGTGGGATTGTCGAGGACTGAACTAATGAAGGTTAAGTTGAATCTAAACTAAGGGTTGAGCTATTAGCTATGTGGTTATAATAATTTGTATATTATTGAATTGTTTTCCTTCATGTATATAAAGATCGAAGTTGAGTTACGTATAAAAATACTGAATGTACCCGTGAATTGTCTGGCTTCTAAAGTTATATGAACTTTGGTATGTGAATATACGCTTTAAGTGTTTAATTTTTTTTTTCTCTTGGTATTCATGTTGACTTCACTTAATAATAACAAGTAAATAAATAGCAACATCTTCGCTTGATTACTTTATTTTGATCAATAGGCATAACTAGGCTATGGATCTTCAAGTTAGAGGTAAAGGACGTGGGAGACCAACTAGGCAACACCCCGAGGGTGGTGGTGATGGGGAACCCGAGGTTAACCTCGACCATGATCAGGGAAACGTGGCCGGAGATCCAGTGGCCACTGCAATCAATAGAATAACTGATGTGTTAGAGCGCATGACTGAGCACCAAGTTCATGGAGCGGTGCATCAGCAAGGAGGCCCAATCGATTCTGAGGATCGGGCATTAGAGAGATTCTTGAAATTTGGACCTCCTAAGTTCTATGGAGGCCCAGAACCTGAGGTAGCAGAAGGTTGGTGGGAAAGGATCTCTGATATCTTTGCCGCTCTAAATTATACAGAAGAGAGGCAAGTGACTTTTGCGGCATTCCAGTTTGAGGGAGCTGCTCGTTCCTGGTGGAACCTAATTAGGGTCAATTGGGACAGGAATCATATTCCCAGGACTTGGGCGAACTTCACAAGGGAGTTCAATGCCAAGTTTTTACCCCCTCTCATCCAAGAGAAAAGAGAGGATGATTTCATCAAGTGTAGGCAGGGGGCGATGAGTGTCGCCGAATATGAGATTCAATTCACGAAATTGTCCCGTTATGCTCCGGAATTGGTAGCTACGGAGCAAAGGCGTGTGAGGAGGTTTGTGCAGGGACTAAATGTGGAAATTCAGGAGGGATTAGCTGCTGTTCGGATAGACACATTTGCTGATGCTGTAGAGAGAGCTCAAAGGGTTGAAGTTGCTAGAGCTCAAGTAAAAACTTTCCAGGACAAGAAAAGATTTGCACCTAGCAGCAGTCGGGAGTCAACTTATGCAAATGCTCCACCGGCCAAAGTGGGTCGAGGAACGGGTGGAGTAAATAGTCATGGAGCACCACGAGGCGCTCTAGCGAGAGGAGCTGGTGCCAGAGGCGCCAGAGAAAGAGATAATGGAGCTAACGGAGGACCAAATGGAAGAGGTCAACCTAGGAACGCCTCGCAAGGAGGTCGTGTGACCACTCCCCAGGCAACTTGTGGGTATTGTAGGAAAACTGGCCATACTGAGGACGGATGCTGGAGGAAACAAGGAAAGTGCTTGAGGTGCGGAAGTAGCGAGCACCAAATTGCCGGGTGCCCAAAAATACAAGAAGGTGAGAATTTTGAGGACAAAATTCATTTTAAGGAGGGGAGGATGTGAGAACCCTGAAAATAGATACATAAGCCAGTGCATATTTCATTTACATTTTTTTTTATTCCTTAATAATTTGTAGCATTACCTTTACTTGTTCGCAATTAAGTACGTAAAAATAGGTTTATGAGAAAAATAATATAATTTTCCTAAGTTATGAAATTTCTTGGTTTTGTTAGACTAAATTAAAATCTTTAGGGTTAGATTAATTTTTTCGCCTTAACATAAAATGTTAGAATACTTAATTCCTTTATGCTAAATTAATGATACTTGAGTCGATAGCTTTACTATCTTAAAATAAATTATTTAAGTTCCTATGATTAATTCCAATTAGTTGCTAATGTTAAATGTTAATAAGAATTTCCGCGTTAAGATGAAAACCAATGAATTTTAGATAAATATGATTCTAATATACTAAACATACTTAAGGCGTGAAAATTCGATAAATATATCCTTATCTTTCTTTGTTTTCACAATAAGTGCGTAAAAATAATTTTTATGTGCAAATTGACACCCTTGGATTTAATTATTATTTCACTTGACTTTATATTACTAAATCGATAAATTTCGAGTTAGACTAACTCCACTTCTTGAGAAATAATAATTGGAAATTCTAATAACTAATTTAATCGCTAAATAATATAGGAATTACTAGGAACCTTAATATTAAAGTTTAATCGAGAATTATTCGATAAAAATGGTTTAGGTATATTAGGGTATAATTAGGCGTTCAAATCACACTTGGGGATAGTTTTTATAATTAAGTTGGATTTGAGAAATTAAGTTGAGGTTAGGGAGCAAAGTGAAGAGACTAAAATGCCCTTACATTTCCATGCAAACCAAACGAAACCTCTGACAACAATTTTAATCACCGCAACTATCGGCCAATCACATTTTCTCCAATTCGATACGCAACCAATTCGCACACACGCAACCTCTGCTCCAAAACCGTAAATCATTCTTTCTTCCTTCTCCAAAACCGCGGCACCATATTTTCTACTTCATTCCTATATCACAAACCACTACCGCAACTCCATTCCATTTCCTCTGCAACAATTCACTCAGACCACACTCCACCTTCACCTCGTTAACATCGACTGAGATAGAGAGGGAGTGACTGAGCCGCACTCTACAATCCGAGAGGGAAGAAAAGAATCCGCGAACTGCAAATTTTTCCTGCTCTGTCCGTGAGCTGGAGAGAAGAAAGGGGAGCAGCACTGCGTGAGCTCCACCCCTTGTCGCACTCTTCACCTTCCACCAACCACAACCATCTTCACCGCAACACCATACTAGCTGCAATCAGTTTCCAGCAGCAATTACTGCAACCAAAATCTACTGCATGCGTGAGAGCCGAGAGGAAGGAAAATTTTTCAGATTTCCTGTGCGAAGGCTTAGCTTTCTGTGAGGTAATTTCTGGACCATTTTAGGATTGATCGGAGGTAGATTGAGCCATCTAGGGGCATGCATGTATTGTTTGTGTAATCGGATGATGAAATCAAGACACCAGAAAATTCTGTTTTGATGAAAAGTTTCTGCCGAGAAGCTGAGTTGAACATACAGCTTTATTTTTGTTTTCCGGTGACAATCTGAGCTGAATTACGTGTTTAACCAATCAAAAACAAGAAGATTAAGCCATCTAGGATAATGCATGTTAAGTTGAGACAGCCGGGTGAGTGAGTTAGGAAAAGAAATTCTGTTATGTGCGCAAGTTGGACTGCCGAGAACTTGACTTGAATAATGCGGCTCCATTTGGTTCAATTTTGCTGTTTTGAGCTTCTAACCATGATTAACTAGTAAATTACAAGATGATTAAGCTCTGCATGTAGTTAATTAGTTGAGTTAGAACAGAAAATAAAAATAAAATGCAACCAGTTTTTGTGCAGCTCAAGCCGAGGCTAGCTGGAGATTCTTTTTGGAAATTGGATGACTTGTGTTGTTGATCGAACTTAATTTTTGAGCTAGAAATGTTAATCAGTTAGTTAAGTAATTGTATGCTGAATTTGAGTATTTAAATCACTGGATTTTAACGTGGATTTTAAGACGTTTGTCGACTTATTTCAAGAAAAATAATACTAGTTACCCTTTTATAAAAAAAAGTATCTCAAGGAAAACTATGAGAAACATTTCTACTACTTTTGTCAAGTTTCAACCTAAGTAGGTTCTTGAATTTACTAAGGGAAAGTAAACTAGTGGTATATTAAATATACCTCGATGTGTATAAGCTTAAAAACTGAATAGAAACTTATAGTTTCAAAATTTGGTTTTTAGGATATTGCGAGGACGCGGAATTCGATTCCCAACTTGATATCTGAACTCCACTCTTGGTGAGTGTCCCTGCTTGTTCTATGCCTACTTGATTAAAGTGCTTTCTTGACTTGATATGTGATAATTGGATAATGATTTTCTGATCCATCGAAGTGAGCAGTGTGTACTTTATCGCACTAGCCTTTCGAGTGGTGACTTGCTTGAAATATTTTCGTGAAATATTCTGCTTGCATTTGCTAAGCACTGAGTAGGGGAATGTATCACACCTTAAGGGTGGGAGGGCCTCTTATCCTATCTCATGTGCTAAGTACTGAGTAGGGGAATGTACCACACCTGAGGGTGGGAGGGCCTCTTATCCTATCTCAAGTACTAAATCACTAGGCAGGGGAATGTACCACACCTTAAGGGTGGGAGGGCCTCTTATCCTGATCTGGTAACCACAAAATGTAGTTGTGTCGTTGGGTGAATCCTTCGATTTCTGAATCCAACTACGGAAATGTCGCTGGGTGAATCCCTCGACCAATTTCCTGAGGGTATACTAAAGTATACTGCTCCCAATTATCTACGGGTATATCTCGAGTATACTGCGTCCTTAGTCGGTGAGCGGGCCCGGGACAGGGGTAAGAACGGTGACGGGTTAGGATTAAAATGAGTGGATCTACATGGACTATAAGTAGTGAGAGTTGACGGAGGGTCAACTACGATGAATGGTGATCAAGCGAGGAAAATGGCTCCTGAGAGCCCCTGTATCCTACCTTGTGCTGTTATACGCTTTCCTAACTGTTCAATTTGGTTAAGTTATTACTCGCTGTTTGATTTACGTGACTGCATGTTTTGGGGCACCACTGAGCTTTAGCTCACCCCACGTTTATTTGTTTTCCTTGACAGGTTCTGGAAATTGAAAGCTTTGAAACTTATCCATGTTTCGTGTTGGGATGTATTTGTATACTATGACTATTTGTGTGGGTTGTAGTGTGTTAAATTCGGATAATGTACTGTTTATTTTGGATTGCCACTTGAAGCTGGAAAATGTGTAAAACCTAACTCGATTACTTGGCTTGTAAGTTTGTATTATGGATTTATGAATTTATCTATCCGGATTGGTACGACTTTATACCTTGGTATGTAGTCCGTGGGACGTCTAAGAGCCTTGATTGGCTATTTTAAATCACTGCTATCTCTGAAGTTAATGTGGTTTTAGTGACGGTCTTCTTCGGAGGATTTGTTTTGTAATAGATTAGGTTATTCTTCGAAAGGTTTGGGGTTAGAATGCTTGCGTGAGTCCTGGCGAGAGTTGGGCAAACGGTCCGCCAACCCTTTGGTTCGCCTAAGGGGGAAGTGGGGTCGCACATCCATAATCACAATGAAGATACATCAAAGCAAGAAAAACATTTTTGAAGGACAACATGGATCAACTTTTCCAAATTTTAGGCCATAACAAAATTAAGCAAGACTTAAAGGGTTAAAATGCAATTTTTCTTTGAAACATGCATGCAAGATCATGTAGAAGAGCAAGTTCCTATTTCTGCAACATGAACTACGCAGCTGCCCTCTTTCCATTTTTGCATTCGGGAACTCCTTTAAGCTTTTGGACCAAACCAAATGCAGTTAGCACAAAACAACAAACCACCACCTGATCTACTCACTTTACAATGCAACAAAAAAATCAATCAAACCAAAAGGAGCCTGCGAAGTAACGAAGCAAAATTTCTGCTGCAACATTCATTGTTGAACTTTTTCTTTTGCAACGTTAAGCTTCCAAATGCAGGTTTCATAGAGAGACTTCAAGCAAGAAACTAGTAAAGACAATCACTCAACACCACTTACCAAATAGACACCCTGATTAACACAACCCAAACTTGAACACCAAACCATTAAAGATCAACTGGGGAACCCCATGGAAAAAACATATGTGCGGCAACAGGAAAACAACACCAGCTGTCTAAGTTTTCTTGAATGGAACTTCATTACTCAACTAAGATGTCTGTGCAAAGTAACCCAACGAAACCTACTGAATCATCAAAGAAAAACAAATGCTAAACCTTCATTCCATCCTACCATTCCCAAGAATACATCCGTGCATTTCTAACACAAAAAAAAACTGTTATGAAAAAGCTGTAGCCAAGACGCAAAAGAAGGAACCCGCGGCAAACATGTGCCTGATGGACAAAACAGAAACTTCGAACAACACGAGAACCTTAGCAACAAAGCAAATGACCATTGCAACAACAAAATAGACAACTCCAACCTTGTTATTGTAGATTTCTTAGCAATCTTATCATTCGAACATTTAGACCTCAGATTGAGCTAGCAAAATAGATGATTAAACCAATTTTGATGGGCTGCTGCGGGGAGCAGGAAAAACGGCAAAACATAAAAGTGAAATGCAGCTCATCAAGAAAACCAGGAAATTTTGCAGCCCAAGGTTCACTATGTTCACCATGAATGCACATTTAGACAAGCAACCAAGGAAATTCGGGGATAGAGAGGGGCCAAAGCATGCATTTTCCGAACACTTCACGGAGCCCAGGCTAGGAGTTTATGCAAAGAAACATAGAAAAATGAGTAAACATAGCTTAAACATTCCCAGGAGATGCAACAAAGCTACATAATCTAAATGCCCTGCATACTTGTCAAAAATCCTAAACTCTAACCCTTCAAAATATCAGACCCAAACCAGAAAATGAATACCAAATGCATGGTTAACATCCAGGTCCCTCCTAGTTGCAAGATGCATTCACAAGTAATCCCAAATATTTATCAAGCTTCCTAAACCTATCACCACAACATAACACTGAACACCTAACGAGGAGAAAAAAAATCTGAGCAGAAGAGGAATTCGTTAGACCTCAGATTCATTCTTTAAATTCAAAGCTAAATACTTCTCTAAATGCAGTTTTAAAAACAGATATTGGCATGGCATCATGGTCAGGCAGCAAATAAAATCAAACATGTCAAACCAGCCGCAACTTCGACAACCCAAAGAAAGGACCTTTTGCAACAAACCGAGAGTTTGGAGCTTGTTGCAATAGCCTTGCGTCTTGCTTATCATAATGGCTCTAGGGACAAAGGCAAGAGGCCATACTCATACGAAAAACATCAAAGTCAGCCACAACCAATGAATACATGAACCAGTGAGGATTACAACAAGGGAAAAGCATGAATGAACATACGAGAACAGAAACAAATGTAACGGATTTCTGTTTCTGATGAAACCAGTGATGGTATCATCGAAAACCAGAGAAAGCTTCTAACTCCACCATCAAACATCTCAGGTAAGCAAAAGAAACATAGAAAGGAAGCATCTTTACAAGTAAAAATGCAAGGAAAGATGCGATTTGACCTTGATGTGCAGTATCCTCGGACAGATGAATAGGATGTAAGAGCTTCGCTTGAGCAGGCCCAGGAAGCAACGAAAACCTCGATCTCCCTTCTTTCCTGCCTTATGGTTCTTCCCTTTTCAGATTTCTCTCGCAGGCTCCTTCCTTGCTGTTTTGTTTTGGCCTCTCACCGCCTCCACTCTATCTCTCGATCTCTTTTCTTTCCTCTGGTTTCTTTCTTACTCCCAGCCGCCAACTCTACTCAGCTCTCTTCTTCATCCGTTACTTCCCCCCAATCTCTTCTCACAACTTTTTCTCAGTTTTCTGGTTCTCTCTGCCGCCTCCCTTTCTAGCCGTCACCCAAAACTCCTTCTCTTTGCTGTTTTCTGTTCTATTTATACCAGAAACCTGCTCTCAAACCCTCACCTGAAAGGTGAGGATGAGAGTGGAGGTTTTACTGGGCATCTTAGAGCCCTCCGATGGGCATGTGCGACTGTCCTTGCAAGCTGCGTTTCCACAGCTTGCATGTAAAAATTTATTTATTTATTTATTTATTTTTTAAATAATAATGCCAAAAAAAATAATATTTTAAATAAATAAAAAACAGGTAATAAGAAGAAAACTCGGAATAAAAGATAGAAAATAAAATGCCTAACGACAAATTATGTTTGATTGATGATTTTCTTTTCGTTTTTTCCTTTTTTTTCTTTTTTTTTTCCTTTTTTTTTTCCTTTTTTTTTCTTTTTTTCATTTTTCATAAGAAAACATTGAATTTAAATCAAAACAACTAAAGCATAATTTTTGAACGTTTTTTCTTTTTTTCCGAGGAATTCTATGCTAAAACTTAAAAATAAAATAATAAAATGAAAAACTAAAAAACTAAAAACTAAAAACTAAAAAGTGAATAAACCTAGGACGAAAAATAAAAACTAAAAAAAATAAATGAAATTACACTGAAAATTTGGTGTCTACAGTTTGCCCCTCTTTGTCTGAGTTTTGGAAAAACTTGAAACAAAGAAGTAGACACCAAATACTTACCTGTGCTATTCGACCACAAAATGATTCCGACGGACAGGAATTTAAGACGGGACTGACCCAAACAAGAAATTTAAAACGGGATTGACCCGAACAGAAATTTTAAAACGGGACTGACCCGAACAAGAAATTTAAAACGGGATTGACACGAATAGGAATTTAAAACGGGAATGACCCGAACAGTAATTTAAAACGGGATTGACCCGAATAAGAAATTTAAAACGGAATTGACCCGAACAGGAATTTAAAACGGGATTGACCCGAACAAGAAATTTAAAACGGGATTTCACTGAGGAGGTTTAAACAATGAATTGAGTTTTTTTTTTTTTACCTGGGAGTGGTTCAAACTTTTGTACCAAGAGGGAGATTTGATCTCTGTAGCTAAAGTGATAGCTGATGTTGTTTCTTATGATTAAATTTTGCCAATAACATTATCACTTCGTCTTTGCTTACTGGGGAGCTTTTTCTGACATCAATTTTGGTGCGGAAAGGAGAGTGGTTGTTTTAGTCTGTAAATGCAACGTTCCTGCAAGAAAAGAAGAAATAATGGACTTGCCGCCACCATTTGATCCGGTTTGCCTTGAGAATCGTGTAAACATGAGTCTTGTGACGCTTTTGCCTCTGTTCTGCGGCGTCTAACTTAGTCGAACTTGTAATTTTGAAACCTTTCAATTTTTTAGACTGATAAACGTATTTACCCCGTCACCAAATCTATGTAGCAGCTTTGTTGCACTTCACTCCTTGCACAAACCTTAGGGTTTATCATCCATTCGAATCCAATGGTGAAAGAATGATGCATGAAAAATTTGTCACATAAAAAATCAATGATATATGCAAGATGATTTCCTATGTCAGGTAAAGATGAGCATGCAAAAGAATGCAGACAATCACAAGCAGTCGAACGCAAATAATCGAGAGAAACCAAGAGGTTTATAAAAATACATTTTGCAAAAGAATATTCGTAAAGAAAAATGCAAAATTGGCCAACGAATATCATATTCAAGACTTTGGATATATTTGCTTCGGAATTCGATACTGGCAGAAGTATCACAATTATGAGGGAAAGTCCAAATGAATCAGGTCACCAGCTGTTCCTTCTCGTGCTCGTCTGTTGAGAAAACTTGCCTTGGCGCCCTTTCGGGTTTTCACCAAGGTTGCCCCCACCCTTTTTTTTTATTTTTTTTTCTTTTCTTCCCTTTTTCTCTTTTCTTTTCTTTTCTTTTCTTTTCTTTTCTTTTTCTCATTTCTTTTCTTTTTCTTTTTTTTTCCGAGGCGCCCTTTCGGGTTTTCATCTAAAGAACAATGAAATATCTCACCCATGATCGACTCAGAAATATGAGTTAAAGATTTCTGGCATCAGTAAAATGCACTTCCCTTGTAAGATTAGGCGAAGGCATTACGGATATCACTTGCCAGTTGATTAACAAATTTCCTAATAGAAATGCAACAAGTGACGAAAGCCAGGACTTTGGGCTTTGTAATGAGGTCAGGTGGGGTGTTTTTCAAGAAAAGTTGAGACTTGAAAGCAAATTTTGATGCGAGGTGTGAAATAACTTGAGATTGCACTATTTTGAAATCGTTTCTGATTTTGAACGAAACTGAGGAAAATTTGCCCCAGTTTAATCGGATTTTCACTCTTTGCATTTTCTTCATTGCATTTTCCTCACTTTTGCATTTTTCTTTAAAAACTAAATTTGCCCCAGTGTGGGGTTCTCTTTTCTTTTTGATCATCTTTCTTTCAAAATAAATTTGCCCTAGTGTGGGGTTTGCAATTCTAAGGGGTTATCAAACGAAAATTTGTCAATTCTGATGGCTCAAAGGGGACAGGTAGAGATAAAATGTTTTAAGTGTAAAAGAAGATGGCCTGACTTGCATTTCGCCGTTTGTATGAATTTCTAAAGAAAATTTGCATGATCAAATGAAAAACTTCTTGCACATGTCTGAGTTGATGGGTTGAGGGAATGTTCGTCCATCCATTTCTGCCAAAATAAGTGCTCCGCCAGGTAATACCTTTTGGATAATGAACGGCCCTTGCCAATTTGGAGCAAATTTGCCTTTAGCTTCATCTTGCATCGGCAAAATTCGCTTTAGTACTTTGTCACTTTCTTCGAATGCACGTCGACGGACTTTTTTGTTGAAAGCCCGGGCCACACGTTTCTGATAGCACTGACCATGACAGATAGCAGTGAACCACTTTTCATCGATCAAAGTCAATTGCTCATGGCGCTGCTTTATCCAATCAGCCTCCTCCAATTTAGCTTCCATGAGGATTCGTAGCGAAGGAATTTCAACTTCGGCTGGTAATACAGCTTCCATTCCATACATGAGTGATTATGGCGTTGCCCCAGTCGATGTCCGGATAGAAGTCCGATACGCCATTAATGTATAAGGCAACTTTTCATGCCAATCGCGATGCCTTTCAGTCATTTTGCGGATAATCTTCTTCAAATTCTTGTTTGCGGCTTCTACAGCTCCATTCATCTGAGGCCTATAAATGGCAGAGTTGCGGTGTCTGATCTTGAACTGCTCGCATAGTCCATCTACCATGTCATTGTTCAGATTTTTGGCATTGTCTGTAATAAGCATTTCGGGTACCCCAAAGCGACAGATGATGTGATCTCTCAAGAAATTGGCCACTACCTTCTTCGTTACATGCTTGAATGACTCCGCTTCAACCCATTTGGTAAAGTACTCAATTGCCACCAATATAAATCGATGTCCATTTGAAGCGGGAGGATCAATTGTACCAATCACGTCCATACCCCACATTGAACAGGGCCATGGGGCGATCATACTATGCAATTCAGTGGGTGGAGCGTGTATAACGTCACCGTGCATTTGACATTTTATACATCTCTGGACAAAGTCTATACAATCATGCTCCATAGTAAGCCAGAAATATCCGGTTCTCATGATTTTCTTTGCTAGCAAATGGCCATTCATGTGAGGTCCACAAACGCCACTATGCACTTCTTTCATCATGTATTGAGCTTCGTCTTCATCAACACACCTTAAGAGATTCAAATCTAAGGTTCGTTTGTACAAAACTTCTCCAATCAAGAAAAATTTTGAAGCCATTCTACGCAGAAAACTCTTGTCCTTTGTACTAGCATGCAGAGGGTAAGACCCAGTTTTGAGAAACTCCTTAATATCATTATACCAAGGAATATTGTCAGAGGACTTGTCTACAACCCAACAGTGGGCAGGCTTGTCTTGAAGTTGAATCTGGATTGGTTCGATCCTCAATTCATCCGGATACTGGATCATAGAAGCTAAGGTGGCCAAAGCATCAGCAAATGCATTTCAGGCTCGCGGGAGATGTCTGAACTCCAAATTTTGAAATTGCTTGGCCAGAGTGAGCAAACTACAATGATAGGGCAAAATTTTTGAATCTTTGGTTATCCACTGCTTCAAGGTTTGGTGCACGAGCAAATCTGAATCACTGAAAGCTATCAACTCTCTAATTTCCATTTCTAAAGCCATTTTGAGACCAAAAATGCAGGCTTCATATTCAGCCATGTTGTTTGTGCAAGCAAATTGCAATTTGGCAGCGGCAGGGTAGTGCTTCCCTTCGGGTGAAACCAAAACAGCTCCAATTCCAGCTCCGAGAGAATTCGAAGCTCTATCGAAGAAAAGCCTCCATTCAGGGCTTTGCTCGCTTATATCGTCCGTGGTGCCTACAAATAAGACTTTCTCATCAGGGAAATAAGTATGAAGTGGTTGATAATCATCATCCCTTGGATTTTCTGCCAAATGATCAGCTATAGCTTGCCCCTTGACAGCCTTTTGTGAAGTGAAAACAATATCGAATTCTGAGAGAATTATCTGCCATTTAACCAGACGTCCAGTTAGCATCGGCTTCTCCAAAAGATACTTCAAAGGATCAGATCGGGAAATAAGATAAGTGGTATGGCTCAACAGGTAGTGTCTCAGCTTTTGAGCTGCCCAGGCCAATGCACAGCAGCTTTTCTCAATGAATGAATAATTAGCCTCATACTGCGTGAACTTCTTGCTTAGATAGTAAATGGCTTGCTCCTTCCTTCCAGAGTCATTATGCTGCCCGAGGACACAACCAACTGCTTCTTCAAGCACAGATAGGTACATGATTAATGGTCGACCTGGCTTGGGTGGCACCAAGACTGGCGGATGTAACAAATAATCTTTGATTTTATCAAAAGCTTGTTGGCATTCTTCACTCCAGTATAAGGGCACATTCTTTCTCAACAATTTGAACAACGGCTCGCATGTGGCAGTTAACTGGGCAATGAATCTCCCAATAAAATTGATCTTTCCTAAGAAACTTTTCACGTCCTTCTGAGTTTTCGGCACTGGCATATCTCGAATTGCTTTGATTTTTGCTGGATCTATCTCTATGCCTCTTTTACTAACAATGAAGCCCAACAATTTACCAGCTGGTGCCCCAAAGGCGCACTTTGCAGGATTTACTTTCAAATTGTACTTTCGCAACCTTTCGAACAGCTTCTTCAAATCAACCAAGTGGTTTTCTGCCCTTTTAGACTTGATTATGATGTCATCCACGTAGACCTCCATCTCCCGGTGGATCATATCATGAAATAGGGTGGTCATGGTCCTTTGATAAGTAGCTCCGGCATTCTTTAGACCAAATGGCATCACTCGGTAGCAAAACGTGCCCCAAGGGGTGATAAAAGCAGTCTTCTCCCTATCCTCTTCTGCCATCAAAATCTGGTGATATCCAGCGAAACAATCACAAAAAAATTCAATCCCATGCCCAGCGGTATTGTCCAGGAGAATGTGAATATTTGGCAGAGGAAAATCATCTTTAGGACTGGCCTTATTGAGGTCTCTATAATCAACACAAACTCGCACCTCTCCATTCTTTTTTGGAACAGGGACTGGATTCGAAAGCCAAACAGGGTAATGGGAAACAATGATAATGTTGGTTTTGAGCTGTTTTTCAATTTATTCTTTTATTTTGAGGCTCATATCTGGTTTAAATTTTCGGGGTTTTTGTTTTACGGGTGGGAAAGTAGGGTCTGTGGGCAACTTATGCACTACCACATCAGTTGAAATACCAATCATATCATCATAGGACCATGCGAATACATCCTGGAACATAGTCAAAAATTCAAGCATCTCCTTTTTCTGCCTCTCATTCAAATGAATACTAATTTGCACCTCCTTAACTTCATCTTTAGTGCCAATATTAACCTTTTCTGTTTCTTTCAGGTTCGATTTTGGTTTCTCCTCATATTGTTCAAAGTCCTTTGCAAAAGAATCGAATACCTCCTCATTATCACTCTCGCTTTGGAGCTTGGATTCCCAGACCTCCAAGTCGTGAGTGATATAGAGATTGCCATTATTGAATTCCAGAATAGTGATATCCAAAGGATCAAATAGTTTTATTTTTGGCCATCTGAAAGAATTAACGAATGTGGGATAATAAGCAAACAAATGTACAACAAACAAATGAACAACAAACAAATGAACAAGCAATATGACAGAAATATAAACAAACGAATAAACAAAACAACATGACAAGAATAGCTTGTGCATTTTCATAAAACTTTTGATTGAAAGCGAAAACAAAAGAAAGCAAGCGGAAACGAAATGAAAACTTAACAATATTTTCACGTGCACACTTTAGTCAAAGGTAAAGATGCTTTCATTAGCTATTTTCAGATGCAGAAGTATTTTCATGAATTCGCATGAATGACAAACCCCTTTAGGTTTATCGAAACTCCTTCCGAATGGGCAGAAACTTGGCTGTCCAATTGGAAATTGATCCTTCAGGGATGTCGGGAAACTTGGCCTCATCTGGAAAATTGTCTTCAAATGTTGCCCCAACGAACAATTGGGCCAAACTAGTTTCGATTCCGTCAACTGGGTTAATCTCTGATGTGATTACCTCGGTTGGTCGTGGAAAAGTATATTGCAGTGGTGGAATATCAAGGGCCTTTTGCCTGCCTTCTTTCTCTGCTCTCTTGCGTTCCTTCATTTCTTTGATGTCTTTAGCGGTTGGTCGGAAACCTAAGCCGAATGAGTCCTTTTTCTCCACAACTTCCACTGGCTTCAGAATTCCTTGCAGATCACGTCCCAGCCCTTTGTCAAACTCATATCCTCCGCGGATCATTTCTTTAGCCATCATGACACTGGCCTTTGACAGAGCTCGTTCCTCTTTTGTTATCCAATTTACGGAGACGATATCAGCTGTGCTATGAGGGGTTACTGTGGCGCTTCGGCTACCATCTTCATTGGATCCAGAATCAGCAATCACGAGGCAATCCTCCTCGGCAAAGATAGTTATCAATTTGTCATTTACTATGAATTTCAACAATTGATGCAATGAAGAAGGCACAGCCCCGGACTTATGAATCCATGGCCTTCAAAGCAAAACATTGTAAACACTAGGAAAGTGCATAACTTGGCAAGCTATTTGAAACTGTGCGGGCCCCATCTCGATGACTAAATCAACTTCTCCTATAGGTTCTCTTTGTGCTCCATCAAAACCTCTAACTATTGTCCCTGAAGGCCTCAGCTTGATATCTTGCAACCCTAGCTTTTCCAAGGTACTCCAAGGACAGATGTTAAGCGCAGATCCATTGTCAATCAACACCTATGGCAAAATTTTCCCGTTGCACCTCACGGCTATGTACAGAGCTTTGTTATGTCCAATGCCTTCCGCTGGTAATTCATCATCAGAGAAAGTGATTTGTTTTGTAAATAACACATTCCTAACCATATGTGAGAAATTAGCAACCGAAAGTCCTTAGGGATTTGAGCTTTAGTCAACACTTCGAGCAACGCATCCCTATGCATATCCGAAGAAAAGAGCAGATCCAGCATGGATATTTGGGCGGGCGACTTTCTTAGCTTCTCGACTACATTATATTCACTTCTTTGGAGCCTTTTAAGAAAATCCAAGGCTTCCTTCTCAGTAATCATTGGTTTAGCGGGCAGCTCGGGGTTATTTGTTTGAATCGGAGCGGTAGCTCCAAACGGACTTGCAATCTTCCCTGATCTGGTGACCACTGACACCTCTTCTTTGGCAACTGACTTTTCTCCAATTTGTATGACAGGTTCATTGTAGTTCCACGGTACTCGCTGCAAACTCAGAACAGGCTCCTACTCTGGGAATTCGATGACCACTGGCTCCAAAGCCTTGCTCTCAGCTAGAGTGAGATCCAAAATAAAAGGCCTTTTATCCTCCTCAAATGGCACCTCTATCACAAATGGTTGGTCTGTGACCCCAAACACCTCAACTTCCCTTGCCAATTTCTGGACTTGCTCCTCATACTCTGCGTCATCCAGAATGACCCCAATGGTATTAGCGTGTTCAAGCAAGGAGTTCCTATTTATATTCGGCCCTTGTGCCTCCTTTTTTCTGATTACAATCTCTCCGGCTTCAATCATATCTTGAATTCTATGCTTAAGAGCCTTGCAATCAACAGTTGAATGTCCGGGTGCCCCTGAATGATAAGCACAGACGGCTTGTGGGTTATATCCAGCGTATATGCCATATGGATAGGTCGGAGGGGGTACCGTGCCAATCTTTCCGGCGGCCTTCAGCTGGTCATACAATTGGTCTAGAGGCCTGCCTAAATCGGTAAAGGTACGGCTAAGGGGTTGGTTGTAAGGTTCAGGAGGTTGAGGATGGCTATAAACAGGTCTATTTGGGGGAGGAAATCTTGGGTTATAAGGAGGGCGAGGTCGGTTTTGGGGTGGATTTGGTTGAGAGATTTGAAAAGGGGCTAAAGGTGGGTTAGGATAACTTGGGCGAGGTCGTGGGTGATGGATATTGGTAGTATATACATGGTGCGGGTTTGAATAATAAGGGTAATGTGGTTGGTAGGCTGAATTGGGTTGGTATCGGGGTTTGGGTGAAGGGTTCTGGTTCCAGATAAAAGTTGCATCCCCCTCTTTCTTTTTAAACTGAGGCTTCTTTCCACTGCTCCCTTGCCCTTGCAAAGTTTCTACTTGTGATTTTAGGGCAGAGACGTTGACAATTTTTCCGGCTCTCACAAAATCATCATACTCTTTGAGTTTATTCACAATCGCAGCAAATGTACACCCAGTCATACGAAAGATTTCTTCAAAGTACGGAGGATCATGCGCCTTTATGAAAGTGCGAATAATTTCATCTTCGGTCATCGGAGGCTCAACCTTGGCAGCTATCTTTCTCCATCTTTTGGCGTATGTCTTATGATCTTCAGATGGTCGCCTCTTGGTGCCTTCCAAAGTAGTTCTGGTCGGTACTAGCTCACAATTATATTCGTACTGTCTGATGAAGGCGTTGGACAGATCAAGCCAAGTCTTCACCTCCTCTGGCTTTAAGTTTGAATACCAATCGAGGGCGTCTCCTTCTAGACTCTCTGGAAATAACCTTAATGGCAAGTTTTCGTCATCCACCGGCTTGCCCAACTTGTTGGCAAACAAACGCAAGTGTGTCTTAGGATTGCCCGTACCATCATACTTATTGAACTTCGGGGTCTTGAATCCCACGGGTAGCTGTACATTTGGAAACAGGCACAGATCATCGTAGTCTAACACCCCTTGTTTGCTTAAACCTTGGCTTTTCCGGATGAACTCATCGAAACGATCCAACCGCTTAAGTAACTTCATATCAACCGGGGCAGACGACTCTCCCACTTCTGGCTTGGTTTGAACAGTGTGCTCCGGCACAACAGGCTCTGCAGTAGTCTGATAGAAAGCTTGTGGATCTGGAGGCATGTTTGGACCACCTTGACCACCTTAAGGCTGAAATCCTTGCCCATAGGGAGGATAGAACAGAGGATTTTGAGTGTAAGTATACTGCGAGTTGAAAACTCCCTCAAAAGTGGTTTGAATTGGAGGAATGACAAATGGTTCGGATTTCGGTTGTCTGACGGGCGCAGGCTCGGGCTGCACTCCGCTACTAATGAGTTCGTCGATCAACTTCTTTTGGGCGTCCATCTCAGACGCCATTTCCCCAAATTTGGTAAGTAATTCAGTTAACTGAACCCCGGGACTTGTGGCTTCCGGCTGGGTAGTTGCAGCGGTCTTATCAGACGATTCTGGCTGAGTACTCATGTCTACACGATTCCTTTGGGCTCGACTACGGGATCGCGTTATGATGGGGCTTCGACGAGAAGTTATGTTTAAATATTACCTGAAAATACGAAATGGCGTGCTTTTAGATTCAGCCCTGGCTTAGCTTTTTTAACAAAAACAAAACAAAGAAAACGAAAAAGACAAGAGTTAGTAGATGTTCCAAAAATTCGGATGCATGTCCTATCGGGGGGGCCCTTTTTGTGCCAAGGGTAGGCCTAGCATGATGCAACACCTTCGAAATGGGACCCGTAATACAAACCTGTTTTTGACAACAATTCCAAATGAGTGCAAGAGAAAAATTGCTTTCATTGATAAACTTGCCAATATTTACATCATGTCATGAAGACGATTCCGTACAAGATTGCCAAAACTTCTAAGCCTATCTAATACAGAGTCCTTGGTTTCTCTAGTATATGGAATTCTAACACGTTCAGCTTGGTCATATAATTCTCCGCATTTCCTTTTCAGCTCTTGACGCTTTTCTCGTTCATTTTCATACAATTGCTTGTTTTGCTCCGCCATCCCTTTGTATGCTTCGACAGACTTACTTAATTGCAGAATTTCCTTATCCTTTGCCTCGATAACAGCTTTTAACCTTTCCACCTCCTTGGTTGATTCATCTTGTGTTTCTCGTGTAGCGGACCTTCTCACCCAATCTTCGTATTGCGGAGTGGTCAATCCCCTCTGCTTGAGCTCCGGGATGTATCTAAAGCTCTCGTCATCAGATAGCGTCACCCAGGCCGCAATAATCTGATCTTTCATATGGAGTGGGCTTGGGCACGTTTCTCCATTAAAAATGATGGTAAACTCACTCATATCAAATGCGGGCGGCACCTCTTGGGTACGTCCTAACTGTCTAAGAAACCTCTTTGGCGTGTATGCGGTGACTCCTTGGGTGCCCAGTAAGAGAACAAATTCGGATGCTTGGGTGCGGAGAACGGGTTTTATACAATTAGTCCAATCCAATACCCATCTAATATTTTGATCAGTCATATTCTTCAAGAAGTCCACAAACTCGGATGCATCACATGGTAGATTCTCTCTCTTAACCCTCTTATAATGTGTGGCCATCCAGTCGTACGCAGTCATTGGTAAACTCTCAGGAATAGACGGTCGTCTCATGAAGTGCTCCATACCCCATACATGTAAAATCCAATTTGAACCACAAAAGAACTTTCTCCCTCTCTGACAGGTAGTGCAGGCTACGAAGATATCTGCCAAAACGGTCGGTATAATAGAACACTGTTTGTCTTTCACTCCTACGAACAAGTCGTACAAGGTTTTAGTGAGCTTAAAGGCTATCTTTTTATCTTTTCTAGGGAAAAAATAGGTTCCAGCCATAACCAAACTGTACACCCATACTCTCTTTCGTTCCCAAATTTCCTTGGAGGTGAACGAGAAATCTCCTAGGTGCCTCTCAAACCCATCCCTTAACGCAAATCGGTCAAATAAGAACTTTGCCTCTATATTTTGGTCCGACCCTCGTATTGCTGACTCCTTTAACCCGGTGAAGCGACAAAATTCGGCCTTGTTAGACACTAATGGAAATATCACGGCAGTTCCTTGAATCGGCAAATTGAGAAATCCAGCGACCTCCTCAATTGTTATGGTCATTTCCCTCTTCCCTAGTCTAAAAGCGGAACAAGTGGGGTCCCATAGATGCACCAAAGCTTCCACCAAATAACCGTCGGACTTAATGTCCCTGAAATTCCCGATGTGCCCTAATCGAGTAGCTACTTGGTTAATCTCACTGGGTGAAAGCAACGTGGGCCATCTTTGTACCTCCAGTGGTACTACTAACATCTGTTGGACTCGACGAGGACTTTCCATCTAGAAACAAAAATCGGTGTCAAATACCTTACCTACAGGTCCCACTTCTCTGGTTAAACATGAATTTAAACGTGCAAATCCCCAGACAGGATTAAATACCCACGGGGATATAGGGTTGGCTCTGCCCTAATGTGGGATTCCCTAAATGGCATTCCCTTCTAGGGTTTATGCATGATGCCATTTTATCAAAGCGCGTAAATATGCAGTACACAAATGAAACATGACCTAAAGGGACCCCCTTTTGTATGCCGGGGTGAGCCTAAAATGAAATGTATTCATGTTACGCATGTGAAGCATTAAATTTAAACGTGTCACATCAAACGGGGTAGGTTCCTAGAGAGTGCCATGCCAGGACTCTTATTTCCTAGGGCTAATGAATGCAATGGAGACAAAAACCAAGAAAGGTTAGTTCAATCACATAAATACACATAACACATTGTAGCGAAACAATACAAAGAGATAAAGCGATAAAAGAAAAGAGGGGTTGGATCCCTCCTCTCGTGAATCGTGTCCCTAATAGGGTAAGGCAGACTCTACCTTAGGTAAACTATCATGGATGCATGAGGTATTGGCTCACTAATGCAGCTAGACTCGATAGGTTTTAGGTCCTCGAGCCTTCAGACTTGGAAACCAAGGGTCATCAATCCCAAGGTTCTTTGTCGGTGGCTCGAGCGATTCCCCAGACATTGCTACGCACACGTCGTGTTACGGCTACATGTCTGAGTGAATCTATAAAAAATCCTCAATCTTCGACTAAAAGCTAAAGGCTATTAACCCAAAGCTTAAAGCGGAAGATTAAGTGACCCCTCGGATCGTGCTACACACACGTCGTGTCACGATCACACGTCCAAGTGGGTCGCCTAAAATCCTAGCAGGGTGGAGTGGCGTGACAAGCCACTAAAAGAAAAATAAATGAGGGGTATAAAATTAAAGCGTATGCACGTATGCTAGTGCTCGTTTGGAGGGGAGGGATCAAGAACCAACGCGAGGCTCTAGGGTATGTCCCCCACCCAAATGCAATGCAAAGTGCGAGATAAAACAAGTACAACATACATCCAAACAACCAATCATACATACGCAAGTGAGGGAATAGTTTGATACGCGCGCGAGGCAAAAGGCCCTAAAATGGAAAATGCAACCCTAATATCCAAATGCTATACATAAAAAAGGTAGAAAAAGGAAAAGAATAGCTAAATCAAATGCTTGGACCCACTTAGGAAGTCCCCAGTGGAGTCGCCAACTGTCGCGCCCCACTTTTTGAGATGTGAAAGTAGTGTGCATGTGAACGTGTGTGAAGATGAAAATAAAAGGCCGTGGGATTGTGAAATGCGACGGTTTGGCCAAACAAACAGTTCAAAAAGGGTTTTTTGAATGGAAAATGGAGTCGCCACTTGGTATAGAGTTAGGATGTACCAAGTCACCCAAAAAGTGATTTTTTGGAAAGAAAAGTAAACAAACTCTTTTTAAAGAACTTTTAGGTCTACGTAACCAAAGAAAGGGATCGGGGGTCACATTTGATAAGGGAGAAGGCAAAGGCAAAGCCTAAGGCACTCCCTTACCCTAGCCAAAGCTAGTTGCGTGACTTAGCCCCACTTTTCCTAATGCTTCTACCCAAAATATGTTTTGCATGTTGGATGTGACTAATGGATATGAAAAATGCAATCCTAGATCTAAAATGTCTCTTATGAGGCTTTTTGGTCCCAATGACATGAGTTGTGATGGCCAATAAGGAAAACTCTCATAGAGGTCATGGGTAATGCAAATGAAGACCCAAATATGAATGCAAGTGTGAAAATGTGAGAAGAATGCAAAATAAAATAAAATAAAATACAAATGTGAGTGCAAGTGTGCAAATGTAATAAAAGTGCATGTGTGCAAATGTAATAAAAATGCATGTGTGCAAATGTAAGAAAAGTGCATGTGTGCCAATTGAGAAAATGAAGGTGTATGTGTGCAAGTGGATAAAATATGGTATAATGGTAGTAAATGCATCTAAGTACAATTGGGTGCAATTTGTGAGGTAGAAAATAAATGAGTGATAGGGAAAGAAGAGAAATGTGTGAACATGGCATGTGGAGTGAGAAAAATATAAGTAGTGAGAAAATGTAGATGAAAAAATGATATGGTAAAATGGAGGTGCATGAACCTAGAGGAATGCATCAAGTCGGGTACGGGAATGACTTCTATCTTCATGATTTTAATTTTCCCTTTGATTAGAAGGAAGAACTAGCGTGCTAAGGCTATTTTGTAGCCACACCCGCTCGTTTCCCTTACCTAAAGGGGACTCTCAAGCAAATGTACCCTATAACTAGCATGAAGATGCAAAAACCTAAAATGAAGGGGAAATGGTTGGAGGATCATGCCAAGTGCTAGAAAACTGAGTAAAAATGTATGAAATGTAGTGAAACATGCAAGTATGTACTAACGAGAGGGGACGGCCTATTGGGTCTAGCATTGGACTAGCCCTTTTCTAAAATTCTCTCACAAGCATTGGACTTGCGAGAGCTCGAGGGGAAAGACCATGACCAGCGTTGGACTAGCCACGGTGACGCCACACATTCATTATAAACCAAATAAATCATGTAAAGGCTAATAAAGCAAATAAACACATAAATCACATATTGCACATAACACATAGGCATGGTATCTAGATGCAAGACCCTAAGAAAGCAAGTAACACGTAGCACATAAGCACGCAAATCATACTAATGAACCTATTACATTGGCTAACTAAAACAAATTGGGAAGGGGGAAAAATGAATAAAAATGCTCTCCGAGCCCTATCTATTACAAGCCAAGAGGTGTACACATACCCCATAAATAAATAAAAGAATGACTTAATAAAAGCAAAAGTAAATGAAATAAATGAAATGAATTAAGGAAAATCAAGGAAAGCAAAGTAGACATGCAATTCTCACTTAGCACGTTGGATCACATAGGGTCAAACAAGGTCAAAATAAGGGATAGAGTGTACCTCTCTTGAATCGATGCCCTAACGAAGTGAAATTACTAATTTACCCTCCAAAACAATAAATGGGTTAAGGTACCACTTTAATTAATAATTAAGTAACATGAAACAAAAAGTTAAATATAAAGATAAAAATTAAACACGAAATAAAAATTAATCACGACGGGAAAATACCTAATAAATCATGTACGTTAAAGAAATTAAGGCAAACAAAAACCTAATTGGAATAATCGAAAAATTCTAAAACGAGGTACTAACATTGGTGACTCGAAGTGGAATTTGCCAAATCAAACGCTAAGTTTATAAGAGAGGAGATAGAACCTATTTATTTGAATTAAACGATAAAAATAGCCAAAATTTTGATCAACGGAAATCAACACTATAAATTCTAAGGAAAAACTATTAAACTTTCCCCAATTCATCCTAGATTCACTAAAAATCTGTCCATAATCACAATGAAGATACATCAAAGCAAGAAAAACATTTTTGAAGGACAAAATGGATCAACTTTTCCAAATTTTAGGCCATAACAAAATTGAGCAAGACTTAAAGGGTTAAAATGCAATTTTTCTTTGAAACATGCATGCAAGATCACGTAGAAGAGCAAGTTCCTATTTCTGCAACATGAACTACGCAGCTGCCCTCTTTCCATTTTTGCATTCGGGAACTCCTTTAAGCTTTTGGACCAAACCAAATGCGGTTAGCACAAAACAACAAACCACCACCTGATCTACTCACTTTACAATGCAACAAAAAAATCAATCAAACCAAAAGGAGCCTGCGAAGTAACGAAGCAAAATTTCTGCTGCAACATTCATTCCAGAACTTTTTCTTTTGCAACGTTAAGCTTCCAAATGCAGGTTTCATAGAGAGACTTCAAGCAAGAAACTAGTAAAGACAATCACTCAACACCACTTACCAAATAGACACCCTGATTAACACAACCCAAACTTGAACACCAAACCATTAAAGATCAACTGGGGAACCCCATGGAAAAAACATATGTGCGGCAACAGGAAAACAACACCAGCTGTCTAAGTTTTCTTGAATGGAACTTCATTACTCAACTAAGATGTCTGTGCAAAGTAACCCAACGAAACCTACTGACTCATCAAAGAAAAACAAATGCTAAACCTTCATTCCATCCTACCATTCCCAAGAATACATCCGTGCATTTCTAACACAAAAAAAAACTGTTATGAAAAAGCTGTAGCCAAGACGCAAAAGAAGGAACCTGCGGCAAACATGTGCCTAATGGACAAAACAGAAACTTCGAACAACACGAGAACCTTAGCAACAAAGCAAATGACCATTGCTGCAACAAAATAGACAACTCCAACCTTGTTATTGCAGATTTCTTAGCAATCTTATCATTCGAACATTTAGACCTCAGATTGAGCTAGCAAAATAGATGATTAAACCAATTTTGATGGGCTGCTGTGGGGAGCAGGAAAAATGGCAAAACATAAAGGTGAAATGCAGCTCATCAAGAAAACCAGGAAATTTTGCAGCCCAAGGTTCACTATGTTCACCATGAATGCACATTTAGACAAGCAACCAAGGAAATTCGGGGATAGAGAGGGGCCAAAGCATGCATTTTCCGAACACTTCACGGAGCCCAGGCTAGGAGTTTATGCAAAGAAACATAGAAAAATGAGTAAACATAGCTTAAACATTCCCAGGAGATGCAACAAAGCTACATAATCTAAATGCCCTGCATACTTGTCAAAAATCCTAAACTATAACCCTTCAAAATATCAGACCCAAACCAGAAAATGAATACCAAATGCATGGTTAACATCCAGGTCCCTCCCAGTTGCAAGATGCATTCACAAGTAATCCCAAATATTTATCAAGCTTCCTAAACCTATCACCACAACATAACACTGAACACCTAACGAGGAGAAAAAAAATCTGAGCAGAAGAGGAATTCGTTAGACCTCAGATTCATTCTTTAAATTCAAAGCTAAAGACTTCTCTAAATGCAGTTTTAAAAACAGATATTGGCATGGCATCATGGTCAGGCAGCAAATAAAATCAAGCATGTCAAACCAGCCGCAACTTCGACAACCCAAAGAAAGGACCTTTTGCAACAAACCGAGAGTTTGGAGCTTGTTGCAATAGCCTTGCGTCTTGCTTATCATAATGGCTCTAGGGACAAAGGCAAGAGGCCATACTCATACGAAAAACATCAAAGTCAGCCACAACCAATGAATACATGAACCAGTGAGGATTACAACAAGGGAAAAGCATGAATGAACATACGAGAACAGAAACAAATGTAACGGATTTCTGTTTCTGATGAAACCAGTGATGGTATCATCGAAAACCAGAGAAAGCTTCTAACTCCACCATCAAACATCTCAGGTAAGCAAAAGAAACATAGAAAGGAAGCATCTTTACAAGTAAAAATGCAAGGAAAGATGCGATTTGACCTTGATGTGCAGTATCCTCGGACAGATGAATGGGATGTAAGAGCTTCGCTTGAGCAGGCCCAGGAAGCAACGAAAACCTCGATCTCCCTTCTTTCCTGCCTTATGGTTCTTCCCTTTTCAGATTTCTCTCGCAGGCTCCTTCCTTGCTGTTTAGTTTTGGCCTCTCACCGCCTCCACTCTCTCTCTTGATCTCTTTTCTTTCCTCTGGTTTCTTTCTTACTCCCAGCCGCCCTCTCTGATTTCTATTTTTTCTTCCCTCCCAGCCGCCAACTCTACTCAGCTCTCTTCTTCATCCGTTACTTCCCCCCAATCTCTTCTCACAGCTTTTTCTCAGTTTTCTGGTTCTCACCGCTGCCTCCCTTTCTAGCCGTCACCCAAAACTCCTTCTCTTTGCTGTTTCCTGTTCTATTTATACCAGAAACCTGCTCTCAAACCCTCACCTGAAAGGTGAGGATGAGAGTGGAGGTTTTACTGGGCATCTTAGAGCCCTCCGATGGGCATGTGCGACTATCCTTCCAAGCTGCGTTTCCGCAGCTTGCATGTAAAAATTTATTTATTTATTTATTTATTAAATAATAATGCCAAAAAAAATAATATTTTAAATAAATAAAAAATAGGTAATAAGAAGAAAACTCGGAATAAAAGATAGAAAATAACATGCCTAACGACAAATTATGTTTGATTGATGATTTTCTTTTCGTTTTTCCTTTTTTTTTTCCTTTTTTTTTTCCTTCTTTTTTCTTTTTTTCATTTTTCATAAGAAAACATTGAATTTAAATCAAAACAACTAAAGCATAATTTTTGAACGTTTTTTCTTTTTTTCCGAGGAATTCTATGCTAAAACTTAAAAATAAAATAATAAAATGAAAAACTAAAAAACTAAAAAACTAAAAAGTGAATAAACCTAGGACGACAAATAAAAACTAAAAAAATAAATGAAATTACACTGAAAATTTGGTGTCTACAAGTAGTGAACAGTGCCTATGAATAGTACCTCCATGAACAGTATCCGATTTTTTTTTTGTTGCTTTTGACGACTCGACACAAGGTTACGACTTCACTTGGAAGAATTTAATGGGAGTTAAACCCTTGAAAAACTTGTTTTCAAGAACGTAATCACACCGAGAAATTCCAATCTCGATCAATCAAGGGGGTAGGTTAGGCTCAAGTGATAAAATCAAAAAAACAAGAATCAAATTTTTTTTTATTTTTAAATCAAAAGGCGGCTAGGGTTTCTATAGAAAAATAACTAGAAAAAAAAAGAAAAGAAAATGATATTAACCTGAATCAAGAGCTAAAGCTCTGATACCAGATGATACGAACTCGACCCAACAAGAACTTGTCTTGAAGAACCGAATCGATCAGGCAGCGGAAGGATCTATTTTGATCAGGTTATGGAACAATAACTACCTTGCTAGACCTAAAGAAAACCTGTCTCTAGAAATCTAGTGGATTGGTTATTGGCTTGAAAGAACAAGATGATGTGATCATCTTGCCTTGAACACCACAAGTATCCAAGCTAAATACTTGATACAGTTCAAGAAGAAATTCAAGTTCCATCAAGGAACTCCATAAAAGGAGACAACTCTCTTTTTATTAATTCATCTTCAATATCATATATTGAATAGTTAAATAAAGTTGGCTATTTATAGCCTTACAAGACTCAAAACCCTAATCTAAATTGGAAACAATACAAGTTTCCTTATTTGACTTGACTTCCAAATTTGACACAACTTCCTAAACAAATTTGGAAGCAATTAACTACTTTCCTAAAACTCTAATTCAACTAGAATAGGAAACTAACTAACTCAAATTGGCTTAACTATGGTCAACATGACCTAGCCTTTATTCCCTAATTCAAACAGCTTACTTAACTCTCAAATTAACTCTAATTAACAACTAACATTGCCAAAAACTCAATTAAATAAATGATAACAAGCAATAAGCATGACACGGGGTTGGATCTTCAATGATTCTCGAGCTCGATTGCACCATCAACCATCATTGGAATGTGAAGACTTGTAAAATGAATTTTCTTGGAATTGAAAGGAATCCAAATCGTCATGTTCTCATCATTATGAGTGCTAATAGATGCGTAAAAGGGGTGTGATGGTATTGAAGAAATCAATTTCTTGAAACTTGTTCAAAGGAAAGATGAATTTGAAATTTGAAAGTGGGAGAAGAGGAAAGGGTGCGTCCGAGACAACGGTTGAAAAGGAACTAAATGAAGGAGAGGACTGCTTTATAATATGCCTCTTTTGAGTGTCGGACGGCCGAACGAAGAGAAGTGTCCGACACTACCGTCCGAACCAAAATTTTCTGAAAAAATGGCTTAAAACACTGTCGGACGTCTGTTCATATGTATCGAACGTCCGATAAAGTGTGACCAGAGAATTTTTAGAAAATCTTTTCTAAAACTCCCAATTTGTTCTCAAAAACACAAACTGATCCAATGGTAAGGTTTTTGTAAAAATATCAACAATTTGATCTTTTAATCAAACATATTATACACAAATTTCACTATGTTGAACGAGAATACGAATGAAATGATACTTTATGTCTATATGCTTTGTCCTAGAATGTTGAATGGAATTTTTTGTCAAATTTATGACACTTGTATTATCACAATATATAGGCACACAGTTATACACCAATTCAAAATCATTTAAAGTACTTTTCATCCACAACAATTGAGCACAACATGCTTCGGCGGCAACATATTCCGCTTCGGCCGTAGACAAGGAAATAACATTTTGTTTCTTACTAAACTATGACACTAGAAAATTACCAAGAAAATGACATGTACCACTTGTACTTTTTCTATCTATCCTACATCCACCAAAATCAGCATCCAAAAAATCACATAAAGAAAATTCATGGCATTTTGGATACCAAAGACCATAGTTCAAAGTTCCCTTCAAATATCTAAATATTCTTTTCATAGCAATCAAATGAGACTCTTTTGGACAAGATTGGAAATGAGCGCACAAGCAAACAGCGAACATAATATCAGGTATACTTGCGGTTAAATAAAGTAAGCTACCAATCATACCTCTATCTTCCTTTCATCAACTTTTATACATTCTTCATCCTTGTCAAGCTTGGTAGATATACACATATGTATTCCAACTTACTTTGAATCCTCCATTTCAAATCTTTTGAGCAGATCCTTGGTGTATTTAGCTTGATTGATGAGCGTACCTTCTCGAGTTCGAACCACTTGGAGCCCAAGGAAGAAATTCAATTCTCCCATCATACTCATGTCAAACTCTTTTTGCATAATAGTAGAAAATCCTTGCACAAACACTCATTAGTAGCACCAAAGATAATATCATCAACATATATTTGTACAATTAGGAGATTATTGGAACTTTGTTTAGTGAAAAGAGTGGTATCCACAATACCTGTTTTAAAATCATTTTCAACCAAAAAATCACTTAAACGTTCATACCATACTCTTGGAACTTGTTTTAATCCATACAAAACTTTTGAGAGTTTAAACATATGATTTGGATATGTCTCATTTTCAAAATCGGGAGGTTGATCAACATATACCTCTTGATCAATAAAATCATGTAAAAAGACATTTTTAACATCCATTTGAAATAATTTAACATCCTTGAAACATGCAAATGCCAAAAACATTCTAATTGATTCTAACCTAGCTATGGGAGCAAATGTTTCATCAAAGTCTATTCTTTCTTCTTGAGCATATCCCTTAATTACAAGTCTAGCCTTATTTCTCACAACTTCACCTTTGTCATTCATTTTATTTTTAAAAATCCATTTTGTGCCAATAATAGGATGATTTTGAGGTTTTTGAACTAGTGTCCAAACCTTATTCCTCTCAAATTGATTTAGTTCCTCTTCCATGACTAAAATCCAGTTTTTATCTTTCAAGGCATCAACAACATTTTTAGGTTCAAAATGTGAGACTAAGGCAAAATTATCCATCAATTGCTTAGCGGAGGAACGAGTTCTAACCTTTTCGGATAGATAACCAATGATAAGCTCTTTCGAATGGTTTTGAACAAACTTCCAAGCTCTTGGAAGATCCTTAGGTGTACCAATATTCTTGTCATTTTCTTCCAATGCTTGATTCTCTTGAGGATCATCTTCCTTCGAATTATCTTCTAGTGGAGTATTGTCTTGATCATGAATTGTGAGTTTCTTAAGTCCTTCTTGAACACATACATCATCATCCTCACAACAACTCTTGAAAATATCATCATTAGATTCATTAAATGTGACATTTATGGCTTCTTCTATAACAAGAGTCCTTCTATTATAGACTCTAAAATCTCTTTTGTTCTCACAATATTTCAAGAAAATATCTTCCTCAGATTTCTTATCAAAATTTTCAAGGTGTTCCTTGATATTTAAAATAAAACACTTGCAACCAAAAATTTTGAAATATCCAACAATTGACTTTTTATCAAACATTAACTCATAAGATGTTTTATTCAAAATTGATTTCAAAAGAACTCTATTTATTGCATAATAAGCCGTATTCACGGTTTCAGGCCAAAAATATTTTGACAAGTTGCATTCACTTAACATGGTTCTTGCGGCTTCTTGAAGAATTCTATTTTTTTCTTTCAACAACACCATTTTGTTGTGGAGTTCTTGCAATAGAAAATTCATGAGTAATTTCATTATGATCACAAAATTTAAATTTCGAGCCATTGTCACTTCTAATTTTAATAATTTTCAACCCAATCAGATTTTGAACTTTTACAAATAGGGATACAAAATTTTTGAAAGCATCATCTTTATGGGCAAGAAATATCACCCAAGTGTATCTAGAATAATCATCAACAATAACCAAGCAAATCAAGATGTAAAAGTTTCAAAGATTTTGAAGTAGAAACACATTTCTTGGGTTTGAAAGAAACTTTAACTTGTTTTTGAAATTGACAAGTATCACAAATCTTGTCCTTTTCAAATTTAATTTTTGGCAAATCTCTAACAAGTTCCTTTTTAAAAATTTCTTTTAACAAATCCATATTGAAATGACAAAACCTTCTATGCCGCAACCAAGGGTCTTCATTTGAAACTTTAAGATATTTAAAACTAGAGGAATCAACATTTTCAAGAATAACTACATAGATGTCATTTATTTTTTTTTCTTTGAAGATAATATTAAATTTTGAGTCAAGAACAAGACATTCATACTTTTTGAACAACACAAACAGATTTCTATCACACAATTGACTAACACTTAGCAAGTTATAACTCAAATTATCAACTAGGAGAACATTGTGAACAAAAGTTTGGCCATTCTTACCAACATCTCCTACTCCAATTGTTTTGGCTTTGTTGTCATCTCCAAATGTCACTTTTTCACTTGATTTAGGCTTGAGTTTGATGTATTGTGATGGATCACCGGTCATGTGTCTTGAGCATCCACTATCTATGAACCATTTTGATTCCTTAATGATATTTACCAATCTCACCTACACAAAAGTTCACAAAATAACATATGGTACCCTTTACTTTTTGGGTTCTTGAGATTTAGTATTATGTCTAACTATCCACATGCATTTCATGCCATTTTTCATATTTTTTCTCACATAACAATTACTTTTCATGTGACCTATTTGATAACAAAAACTACACATAGTCAAAGAGTTACTTGTATGGACAGGTTTAACAAACCTTACTTGTCTTCTTTTATAAATGGTAAACTCATTTGAACTAGAATTTAACTTCTTCTCATGAATGCCACGATAAGGTTTTGGTTCATTCCTTTGAAAACAGTTTTGTTTCTTGTGTTGGAGCAACTCATTAAAATTATCCATTCTTCTTTTCAGATCCTCTTGTTCCTTTTTTAGCATCTCACAAAACTTTATTTTTCTATTCAGCTCAATCTGTAAATCAGTCTCAACTCTTCTTAAGTTGTCATTTTCATCCTTCAGATTTTTGTTTTATCGAAAAAGGTTTGCATTATCTTGAATAAGAAAGTTGATCTTCTGCTTTAGTTCCTTGTTTCTAGCATAGAATTCTTTCAAACTATCATGCAGTCTCTCAATGAAGGAATTAACATCATCATCAGATTCATCATCACTATTAAGTTAAGTGTTGCAAGTAGTTACATCATCATCACCAATGACTATAAAAGCCATTTGAGCAGACTCTTCTTCCTCTTCAACATCACCATCTGAGTTGCAATCATTCCAAGTGATTTGGAAGTTGTTGAATTTTGGTTTTCGTTCAGCTTTTCCATTTTCTTTTTGTTCATTGGGCACTAACTCATGTAGTGTCCAAGTTGGCCGCACTCAATGCACTTGTTAGCTTGCCTTGCTTTCCTTTGTTTCTTGCATTGTTGAACTAATTTGAAAATGTATTGCTAGGTCCTCCTTTTCTGAATCTCTTTTTGTTGAGAATTCTCTTAAACCTCCTTGTGATGAGAGGAAGATCATTGTCGTCGACTTTCGCATATTTTCCATCCAAGAAAGCCGTGTCATCTTTATCTTGTGATGCTTTTAAAGCAATGCTCCTTCTCACTTTTGCATCCTCTTGCTCTTGTACTTTAGTCTTAAAGTTCAGCTCATAAGAGGTTAGAAAATTAATAAGAGATTCAATGGGCATAGAGTTCAAGTCTTTCGCCTCTTCAATGGCAGTTATCTTACTCTTCCAATCCTTGGACAAGGCATTCAAGATTTTTCTGTTTTTCTCTCCTAAGGAGTATTCCTTTTCCAACACCTCTAAATCCTTAATGAGATCATTGAATTTACAATACATCTTGTCAATATTTTCATTAAATTCCATCTTAAATGATTCATACTTTGTAACTATGATAGATTTCTTTCGTTCTCTCACATTCTCACTCCCTTCATAGATTTCTCTCAATTTATTCCAAGTCTCTTTAGCAGACCTACAACCTTTGACCCTAAAACTCATTTGAATCTAAAGCACTATACAACACATTCATAGTCTTGGCATTCAAAGTGAGGTGAGTTCTATCATCACCAGTCAATTCATTTCTGATTTTTTGTCTTAACCTATGAGTGACTTCATATATTATAGAGGCATCATATGGATCTTCATTAACAATAAATCACAGTTCAATATCAATAGATTGCAAGAAGATAATCATTCTTTCCTTTCAACTCACATAATTGGATCCATTAAACATTGGGGGTCTAATGACAGATTGTCCTTCAAAAAATATGGCATTGTTGGTTGTCATTTTTACTCCAAAGCCACTTGAACTTAATCTCTAGGAGACTAAACTCTGATACCAATTGAAAGGATCGAAAATAACCTAAGAGGGGGATGAATTAGGTTATTTAAAAACTAATCAGGTTATGAGACATTTTTTGCTCAATATGAAATTTACCCTCTTTTCTAGGTGACCACACAATGAATAATTAATCAAGAAAGCAAGATTGCTCGGGAGTAGAAGAGATAATCAATTTAGAATTACAAGACAGTAAGTAGTAAAGAAGGAATAGCAAACCAATTTACTTCCAAGCTCCTCTTGAACTTGAGTATCACTTTATAGAACAAGTCTCTTCAAGTTGACCAAATACAACCAATTTTTGTGTACAAAGGAAGGATCACTTCCTCCTTGCCCTAAGCTACACTTGGTCAAGTTAGAAAGTTTTACTATCACTCGGATAATCCTCACAAAATTACACTATTGAAGTATTTTTCTCACACAAGAAGAGTTTACACGAAATTCACACAAACAAGAGTACAAATCTTCTTTGAAAAGTATTTTCTCAATAAAACTACTTTAGATCTTTCGTATTCTCAATGTGCAAAAGTTCTTTGAAAGTAGTTGAATATGCACTATTTATATGAGACCAAAAAGTGTCCTATTAACGCTTCCAACAGATAGAAGGTAGCTGAACAGTTTACTAGTCGTTGGGAGTATCGGACGTCTGGTCCATCCGAAATTCGCGTCCGACAGTGGGCAGTGAGCTTGAGGAAACTTCTCTAATTCTATTGGATGTCCGGTGTCTCTGATACTTGCGTCTATGATCATTTTGAGAAGTCTTCTTCAGGTTTTTCGGACGTCCGGTACCTACCATGCTTTTGCGTCCGAAGTTTCGCATACTTTATCAGACGGCCGATGCTCTGATGCTTAGCGTCCAAATGAGGTCAGTGAGCTAGAGGGAATGTCTTAATTCTTTCAGACGTCCGGTGGTGGAGTTCTTTATGCGTCCGAAATTGTGCAATGATTATCGAACATCCGGTCCTGTCTTCACAAGCGTCCAATAGTTTTCAGCAACCTTTGATTCTTTCAATTGCACTTGATTTTTGAATCTGATTTGCACTTGATCTGAAAGTATATCTTGAAGAGATATTAGTATCATCCATTTGTTTTGTAAACAACAAAAGCTAGGGACTAAGATTAACAAGAGAGGAGGAAAAGAAAAAAAAAAGAGGAAAAACATTGGTTCGCCAAGTGTCGGCGATCAAGGGCTTTGTTGATCAAAGACTTTCTTTATTTCTTATCTTTTTTCTAGCCAAACTTTCCTTCACTTTTCTTTATCTTGGCCGAGAGTGAGGGAGAGAAAAAGAGAGAAGAAAAACTTTTATTTTCATCTTGATTCTTGCCTTGTTTGAGTTAGAATCACAAATCTAAACCGAACAAAGTTGCACTAAGGAATCAAGGAAGCTTGTAGTGGAGAGTTTTTGGAGAGGAAAGCCTTGGTTCTTCACTTTCTTCAAGGGGGTTTGAAGGTACTAAGTTCGAAAAACTTCCTCTGTCTTTCTTATCTTGCAATTTATGGTGAAGATGACTTGAAAGTGACAATTTTATGGAAGATAACCTAGTTTGGTGAAGATTGGTGAAATTTCAGCCTAGAGTTTTATTTTTCCAGCCTTGTTTCTATTTTTCATCCTTTATATGATGGTATCTAGTTTGGTTATGGACTTGTGTAAAGATTTGTAGTTTTATTGTGATTTTTTAGCTTCCAAATAGGAATTTTCAACTTTAGTTCTACAATTTCAGCTTTATTGGAGAATTTTCCAGCTTCGATAAGTGATGATTATATGCTAGAAATGAGCTTTAATTAGATGATTTTGTGGCCTAGTATAAGAGCCGCTTTTATCTTATTACTTGTAGAATTGATTTGGGTTGGTTTGACATGAAACTTGACTTGGAAAATAGGAGGAAAAATTAAGGAAAATAGGGGAAGTGCTGCCCATTTTTTCTCTTGTGGGATAAGTGAGTGAAAGTGGAAATAAGGATGTGACTTGTGATCGATTTGGACTTAGTTTAGGTAGGGATGCTTAAATTGACATTATGGGTGACTTATAAGCTGAAATTTTGTCAAAAAGTGTATATTCCTCAAAGAGAAAGCAACGGCTACTTTAAACAAGATTTTCTAATTGCTTAAATCAAGATGCGAACTTAAAAGTTTTAATCGCTTCTTTATCGAAACCAAAAGAGCGAGCATGTATTTTCTTAGGGTTTATCAAGTATTATAATGACTATTCAAATGAGTTTTATTTACTTGGTTTATCTTTGATATTGAGAAGCGAAAGTCGTATATTTGAAACCCTAATTGTCTACAAGTTGTTACACGATATTTTATCGCAAATTTTGACTCTAATCCGGGGACTGGACCTGAGCTTGGTTTTGAAAAGCAGTAAATCATTGGTGAGTGTTTTCAAGTGCATGACCGAGCTTGATACTTGAATGAAATGCTTTGCTAATGTAATTGGATAGTACTTGACTTGTTTGATCGGGCATGGATGTACTTTATCGCATTTGCCCTAATGTGACTTATTACTGTGCACTGGTTACAATTGATTTGATATATATGTATATGACTTGAACACTGCCTGAAATTCCAAAAATCCTGTTGGCTAGTTAATCGAATCGAGCCAGCATGGGCCGGGTTGATTAAATAACAAATCCTGTGATGCGCTCATCGATCAACACGTTTCGAGACACGTAGCACGTTTGCCCAAGGATCTAGCGAGGTTGTCCAACGCTTGGGTTGGGGGACTGAAAACCAAAATGGACGACACGAATTGATTGAAGGTGGTAGGACAATGACTCCAATTGAGGTGAATACTCTAGTGGATAGGTCGGTAGAACAATCAAGGACATTCGCGAGATTGCTCAAGAACCCTTGCCAAGCAAGTTAAGGTTCGAATGCTCTCAATAATTTGAAGAGGAACAAATCAGAATTTTATTATAAAACTTGTGTCCCCCTTTAACCGTATAAAGTAAGCCTTTATATAGGCTAAGGGACTAATGAAACCCTAAGAAAAATAGGAAAGGAGGTTCGGCCACTCCTTGGACAAGGTGGCCGACCCATGACTCAATAAAACAATCTAATCTAACTCAAAGCAATTGAAACCTAGCACTAAGGCCCAAGGCCTAGTCGGCCCATCCCACTTGGAGGCCCACTTGATTCTTCATGGGCTTGGATCATCGTATAGACAACTTTATTATCCCCTTCCAAGCCTTTAATGTCCCTATGGACTCCTTGTTGGTCTTGGACATTTTGCACAAGGGCTTGGAGTGACTACTTGAAGTGTTTGGCCCGTGCTCGTGTGACTGGACCCAATGGAACTTGAACTGGGTCATTACTTGGGTTAAGGTCCGTGCACACATCAGTCCCCTCCACTTGAGAAGGATTTGTCCTCAAATCTGGATCATCGTCCTCAAGGAACGGGCTCAAGTCCGCGACATTGAAGGTCGCGCTAACATTGTACTCCCCAAGTAGCTCCAATTTCTAGGCATTGTCATTGACTCGTTGGAGCACTCGAAATGGGAAACAGATTGCAACCACTCTTCATTTGACTCAATAGTTTGGAGGATGATCTTCATGTTTGCATCATTCCTCTCCTCTTGAAAGTGATTTGGTCTCAAATCGACGGTACGCTTAGAGGACAACCACGTTGGAAAGAAATGAAGGGTCACGAGCCAAGTTAAATGCCGTTTGGCTAGCCTCAAGGGGCTCTCAAACAAGGACATTCACCAAGGTAGGAAAGAACGTGTATAAGGCTTGCGAAAATTCCAGGTTACAACCCAAAACTCTCTAATTAGCCTTCGAGCATGGACTGTCATGATGTTACCTACACAATAAATCACATAGTGAGTAGTCATAGGTATAAAACTATGCAATAGCTTACCAGCCACGTGCACAAGATACGGATCTTCATAATGATGCTCATTGAAGCTAGAGAAATCCTGAATCGGGTTGTACAAGGTGGTATAGTTCGGCCCATCTTCGTAACATGCAGCTAGAACAAACATGAAATCAGGTTGCAATTCTTTGGTCAAGGCTGAAAATTTTCGGACAGCTTTACTACCTACAAAAATGAAATAAGTTTCAGCTTGTGTCGAACCAGAAATTGGATAAAGAAGCAATGGGACATCATTAGCTAAATGGTAAGAAGGTGTAGAACAAGATTTAAATGTGAAAACTCCCTTTGACACTTCAACGTGCCTTCCACCACTTGATTTAACTTGAGAGTCTAGTGCGGGTTCTCTACACTTCTCATCAAAATCTACATAGAAACGACAAGATTTAGGACGAGTAACATGCTCAAAATAAGCCAAAAATGATGAATGACCCATAGGTAAAGAACAAGAAGTGAAATCTGGAATTCCCCCTGTAAGATGAGCTCGAATCAATCCTCCAATGGTGTGGACATGTTTGAGTTGACATGGTTCCATGAATTGAGACCAAAGAGAGTTAGCTCCTAGAAGACAAACTCCATGGAAACTCACAAAGTGTCCAAGTGACTTGGGAATGGAACATGTCATGACCAACTCTACTTGACTTTGTTTAATCTGCACAAAAGAAGAGGTACTAAACAAAACACATGTTAGTTTGTTAGCAAACAAAACGTCCACACTTTCAACTTTTGCGAACATGGCCAACTCCTCCTCTTTACTCGTCAATAAGGCCAAATTATTCTTGCCTTTTCCCACTCCATTCTTCTCAGACCATTGTTCATTCATTGCACTTGAGTTTGAATTTTCATTGTCTAGCTCATGTTCATGGCTCGGCTGCAACTCATTCATATATGGCTTTCTTCTCAGACCATTGTTCATTCATTGCACTTGAGTTTGAATTTTCATTGTCTAGCTCATGTTCATGGCTCGGCTGCAACTCATTCATATATGGCTCTTCAATCAACGAGGGACTAGGATGAATTTTCCCTTTATTACCACCGGTTGACACATGATTAAGTTGCTCCAAGTGGAAATTCAGCACTTGGCTAAGTCTGTCCATCATAGAATCAACCAATACTTTAGTCCGACTTCGGAATTCATCCTTTGATTCACGAAGCTTTGACTCAATTCAAAAATTCTCAAACTCCTTGTCTTGATTGTCAAGACATTTCTTAGATGAATCTCGTTTGCTTGAGGTTGACCTCGATTTAGATACTCTGCGCAAACTTCTTTGCTCCTTCTCATACTCATCACAATCTCGTTTATACCTTTCATGTACACACGAAGCATGGTAACGTTCCATCTCCTCTCGGAGTGAACGAAACTCATGTTGCGAACTAGATTCCATGGAGCTAGAGTGCTTGGGAGTAGGCTGCCAGGAACCCCTCCTCTTGAGAGGCTCATTCTCCAAGGATTCTTGGTTGTATGAGTAAGAGGCAACTCCCCTAGGCATGATTACGTGACCTGCCAAAATGGTTAGCAAAGAAAAATAGATTCCTCACGACACACAAGCTCACGTGTATGTGCTCATCACTCGTGTATCACTCAAAGCACTCAAATAAGCTTACCAAAATTCCTTACCTTGCCGGTTTGAGTCGTTGAGAAATGCCGCGCAAAAATCCAAAAATTGTTCCCCAAACTTTCCACAAGAGTAACCAAGAAAACAAGACACAAATGGGATGCAAAAATGGAACAAGGATGCATGGTTTGGAAGCTTTCTAGTGGCGGACAGAAATGGAAACTAGCGCTAGTGTGAAAAGGAGGCCAACAAAACCCTAGTTCCTAAAATGTAGGAGTGTGTCCAAGTGAAAACAAAAGAGTTACCCAAGTGCTTTACTTAGTTTCCTAATTGACTTTAGAAAACAAGTTTGTTTTGGAAACCTTTAGAAAATCCTTTTCCTCTTGGAAACAATTTTTGGAAACCCCGAAATCCTACTCCAAGATTGGTTCAAATCAGATTCGATCTCCTTGCCCTCAACCCCTTTCCCAAAGTCGGCTGATTGCATATAAAACTCACCCCCCACAGCCGCACTACACATAAATCAATTCGGCCTTTTACTTTCAAGAAGCAAGGCAATTCGGTTTCTTCTTTTTCTTTTCAAGGACAAGGCAATTTCGGGTCTTGTGTCAAGCAATGGATTCTCAACAAGAAGTTGCAAGCAACCCTACTCAAGCTCCCCCCCAACGGGTTACTCAAGATTTTCCCAAGAAATTTACTCGAAAACCAAGGAAATCTTTCACCACCGCTAGAGAGTACAAGAAGATGTTCAAGAGAAAGGTGAAACAAGTTCCCAAGAAACAAGAACTTCAAGAAGAGGTGGGTCAAAACTTTTGAATTCCTTTCCTTTTTGTTTGAATTTTCTGTTTGGGGTATAAAGCACGATGTAGGAAACTGATTTGGCAATAAAATTCAACTTCCCTCTCTTGTTTTTGTTTTTCTCTCTTGCCACCCGAATGGTTTTCTTTCTTTTCTTTTCGTTTCTTTTTTTTTTCTTTTTTTTTTACTCAACGAATAATCACAAATTTCACTTGGCCGAATGGATGTAAGTTTCCAGATTTGGTTTCGGCTAAAACATGCAACAATAATCATCCTCCCTCAAGAACTTCCAAGATACTTGTCAAGAACTTCAAGATAGCAATCAAGAAATTCAAGAAACCCTTAAATCTTGTAGATTCTCTCAAGATTCACAAACGCCAACTAGTTTTACCAAAAATCAGTTTAGAAAATTAAGAACAAACAACTTGAGCGACTCAAAGGAACTTGGACAGATTTGAAAATGAAAAATCCTAGCGCAAACGAAACCCTAGCCGCAAGTAGAAACCCTAGCCGTCGCCCCACTTGTGATCTTGTGGCTCAAGCAAAGACTAACTAACAAGGCAGGTTTGGTTCACACAAAATAGAGTTTTTTTTTCTCCACAAATGCACACAACTACAGCCAGCTTTGGACAAGAAACAATGAACAAGGTGACGGACGAATTTGCAAGCAACTAGCGACTCCACACACAAGTAAGTCGCGGACAATGGACTAGAACTATACGGACAGAATTGTTTTTATTGTTATAACACGACACACAATGACGGACAGATTGGAAACAAGCTTCAACAACAAGAACAAAAATGACACGGGCAGATTTTTTTTTTGGAATAATGCAGTGGAAATAACACAAAACCCTAACGACACAACTACGAAAAACAAGGATATAATGAAAGGTACCTCCACCTAAGCTCTGAAGCCAACTGATACGCTCCTCAATCAACACGTTTCGAGACACGTAGCACGTTTGCCCAAGGATCTAGCGAGGTTGTCCAACGCTTGGGTTGCGGGACCTAAAACCAAGACGGACGACACGAATTGATTGAAGGTGGTAGGATGACGAATCCAATTGAGGTGAATACTCTAGTGGATAGGTCAGTAGAACAATCAAGGACATTCGCGAGATTGCTCAAGAACCCTTGCCAAGCAAGTTAAGGTTCGAATGCTCTCAATAATTTGAAAAGAAACAAATCAGAATTTTATTATAAAACTTGTGTCCCCCTTTAACCGTACAAAGTAAGCCTTTATATAGGCTAAGAGACTAATGAAACCCTAAGGAAAATAGGAAAGGAGGTTCGGCCACTCCTTGGACAAAGTGGGCCGACCCATGACTCAATAAAACAATCTAATCTAACTCAAATCAATTGAAACCTAGCACTAAGGCCCAAGGCCTAGTCGGCCATCCCACTTGGAGGCCCACTTGATTCTTCATGGGTTTGGATCATCGTATAGACAACTTTATTATCCCCTTCCAAGCCTTCAATGTCCCTATGGACTCCTTGTTGGTCTTGGACATTTCGCACAAGGGTTTGGAGTGACTCCTTGAAGTGTTTGGCCCGTGCTCGTGTGACTGGATCCAATGGAACTCGAACTGGGTCATTACTTGGACTAAGGTCCGTGCACACATCACCCTGGGTCTACTATTTTGTCGAGTGGAGTGTTATCTTCTCGACTAATTGGTATGCTCGAGTATTACCACCACTGTCTATATTGGAGTTCGGGCCCGGTACGGGGTTGAATGGTGGATGGAGATTGGAGTTAAGTGGTGCTCTATTGGACTGGTTACACTGCTTTGAAAGTTGACGGAGTGTCAACTACCTCTTGGTAAAGCTATGGCCAAGTTAGCTCACAAGAGCGACTGTATCCTTATACTTAAAATGTTGGATATCTACTCAATTTGCTATTTGAAGTGTTATTGCTTACTTTTATGAATTTTATGATCGCTACTTTGATATTTCAAGTTTTGTATAATGGCCAACTTGTTATTTGGTTTTGCATGATGTTTTGGAACCTCACTGAGTTTGGTTCACTCTATTAGTTTTATTTTTCTTACAGGGGGTGCAAGCATAGGCGTGAGGCTGGAATAAACTGGTGTCGTTTAGTTTTTGATTTTTGTAATTGTACTCATGCTAGTGCTCAACTAGGGTTAGAAGTTCAACTGAAATTTGAATCTTTTGTTATATTTGGGAATGTATGAATATTTGAGATGAATGAGTATAAATGTACATTCTAAGTTTGAGAACTGTTGTTTCATTTACTTTTAAAGTTATTATGAGTGAGTCCTGACGACAGTTGGGCAGGTGGTCCGCTAAATCTTGGGGTACGCCCTAGGGAGAGGTGAGGTCATCACAGGTGGTATCAGAGCCTAGGTTTGAATTGGTCTGAGCGGATTGAGTGACTTGTACTTGATATGGCTCATGTGAATGTCTAAGTGTGAAACCCTAGAACGTAGATGACTAACTTAGCTTTACTTGTTTAAATTGCTTATTTTCTTGATGCTACTTGTAATGTAGGAAATGGAAGGAAATGGTGAGAATAGGAGTTCTGAACGATCTCGGCGGGTGCTTAGCTATCAGGAACGTTCAGGAGGGCCGGTATTTCAATGGGCTCCGGGGCGTAGGGTCAGGCACTATGATTGTTAGCGGACCTACTCGTACCCCGATAGGGTGGTCCTCGCCATAGCAGACGAAAGGAGAAGGTTGGCTAGTGCCAATCGTCGAGGCCAGACGGAGATTGAGTGTCTGCAGGCAGTGTTGAGAATGCAAGGGGATAGAATCCGAAAGTTTGAGGCTTCTATTCTCGAGGAGCAGCCCAGGAGGCTAATAGTTGCCTTGTTCGAATGGTGAGGGAAGTAAGGGACCGAACCGATAATATCTTAATTGAGTGTGGGGCACTTGTGAAGAAAATAGTACAGGTGAATTTGGCCGAGAAAGGTCAAAGGCATGTAGTTCTTAGTGACCCTGAGGAGGAGCCAGCTGCACCTGAGGAGATGGTGGAGTCGGCTGGGTCAGTGACGAACTAAGTTAGAGATCTAGGGTTGCGGGTTTGTGCAAGATAGCTAGGACGTAGTATAAGATAGTTGGGATGACACGTCATCTTTCTTGTTTTGCTTTTGATATTGACGTGTTAAGCTTGATGTGCATAGTGCCTGTTTTTGTTCTATGTCCTTTGGTTGCTATAAGTACTTGACTTTATTAGGTTAACATGTACAGTACTTCATGACTTGGTATTTGAATTGTTATGATATATATATAAAGAGAGTGTTTTATTTCAAATGTGCTCCATTTTTTTCATTTTATGATTTGAAAATGTTTTTATTGAGTTTTATAGTTACTTTATTTTGTTTATACTTATGTAGTCTATTTTCCAAAAGAGGTATGGAAGATAGGCGAAATCAGGGACGCGGTTCTAACCATGGACGTAGGGCTAGACAAATACAAGAACCGAGAGAAAAGAGAGATACGACGACTGAGCAACAACCTAAACCTCGGGCCGAAAGAGGGGATCAGGTTGCGATGGTAATCCAGCAAATGACTAACATTCTAACTCGGTTGGTAGAGCAGCAGGGTCAAACCCCTGTTAACCAGTCTAAGGACCCTAAGATAGGGGAAGATAGGGCCCTAGAGTGGTTTCAAAAGTTTTTTCCTCCCAAGTTTCTTGGAGGATCAGACCCGGAAGTAGCAGAGAGGTGGTTGGAGACAATAATCAATATTTTCGTTGCTTTGAACTACACGGAATAAAGGCAAGTGAACTTTACCGTATTCCAATTTGAAGGACCAGCCAAAGCCTGGTGGAATGTAATTAGGGTTAAGTGAAAGAGAGAGCAGACAGCATGGACCTGGTTGAACTTTGTGCGAGAGTTTAACGAGAAATATCTTCCACCGATAGTCCAAGAGAAAGGGGAGAACAATTTCATTAGACTGCGTCAAGGAGCCTTGTCGCGCCCCATTTTTGAATGAAAAATAAAGTGTTTATAAAAATGAATTTTTCGATTAATTTTTGAGTGAAAAACGAGTTTTTGATTTTTAGAAAATAAATAAAGAAAACGGGCCTAAATGGGACTTTAAAAATGTGACGAATTTTGGCCCAAATAAAAAGTTCAAAAAGAAATAGGAGCCGCCACTTGGTATTGAGTTAAAATGTACCAAGTCACCTAGAATGGATTTTTAAATAAGAAGTAGAGAAAACCCTTTTTAAACGATTCCAAATCTTCGAAAATCAAGAGAAAAGGCTCGAGAGTCACGGTTGAAGAAAGGGAAGGCAAGGATAAAATTCAAGGCACCCTTTCAACATAACCAAGTCTAGTTGCGTGATTTAGTCGAAAAATTTTCTTAATTTAACATATAAAACTTATCACATTTGAAGGTTACTACATGGATGCAAACCTAGATCTAATGGATATCAGGGGGTCGAAATATCTCTTCAAAACTTGATTTGGTGCAAAATCACATTAATTGTGATGCCCCAGAGTGACTCTTTGAAGAGGTCATGAATATGCAAAATATGAGATTCGAAAAAAAGAAAAAAAATAATAATATACAAATGTATATGACCTAAAGGAATGCATCATAACGGGTGCGGGGAGTTAAGATTCGTGACTAGATTTTCCTTTTTATAAAGGAGATACGAACGTGCTAAGGCTAAAAACCTTACTCGTCCATGTCTCATATTTAAAGGGTTAATTCTCCTAATTTTGGTCAAACAAATGGTTTAACCTATTTCTAATTTTTCCTAAATGAGATGCAAATCTATATGTTATATTTTATACATAGGGATAAGGGATATTTATTAGGGGCAATATAATGCAAAAATGATAAGTATCCTAAAAAGTAGAAAATATGCATGAAATGTAATGATTTGTCACACAAACATAATCTAATGAGTGGTCGGTTCCTAAGGGTCTAGCGTTGAACTAACCCATGTTTATAAGTTCTCACTAGCATTGGACTAGTGAGAAATCGAAAAAGAAGGCCACAACTAGCGTTGGACTAGTGTGGAATCGGAAAAAAAGGCCACAACTAGCGTTGGACTAGTGTGGTGACGTCATGCATTTATTATAATCAAATAAATCATATAAAACATAATAAAAGTAAATAAACACATATATCACATAAAACACATAGCACATAAGCATGACATCTAGATGCAAAGATTCTAAGAAAGCGAGTAAACACATAAGCACACGATCATGCAAACAAATAAAAGCGAATAAAGACCTAACTATTACATTCAGGGGCCCTAATTACAATCTAAAAGGGGAAAGAATGAAATGAAATGAAATAATAACCTAACGATTACAATTTGGCATTTTAATGCCTCTAAAATAATCAATAATTAAATTAAATTAAATATACAAAACTAAAAACACATAAAGTGAATAAATAAATGAAAATAAAAACATTAAAAAATCATGCAATTGCACACATAAAATCACATAGGAGCACATTGGAGGATTTAAAGATAACACAAGAGGATACCTCCCTTTGAAGTAGTAGCTAATGGGGGATTGGATTGCCCTATTTAACTCCAAAATTAACAAAAATCATCAAAGCACCAATTTAATTAACAAATAAAAGCAATAACATGTAAAGAAATGAAATTGATTAATTAAAACATTTAAATGAAAGTAAACAACCTATATTCAAGAAAATTAAAACAAGTAGGGACCTAATTTAAAAAATTAAAAAAGTTTAGGGGTCAATTTATAATTATCATAAAGATCAGGGGTCAAAATTGAAAAAAATAAAGTTCAGGGACCTATTTACAATTAAATTAGGGACCTAATTGAAAGAAATTAAAAGTTTTTAGGGCCATAGTAAAAATACTCAAAAGTTAGGAGACTGGAATGAAATTTCGTCATCAGATTTCTTGACTTAACAGGCCATTGGGCCATTTTTCTTATTTTTCAGGCCAAAACACTCCGAGCCCAACTGAAAGCCCTAAGAAAACAAGCAGGCCAGCCTATCTTAGGTCCAAGCAAAACCCAACTAAAACATATGGGCTTTATCCCTCAAGTCCATGTCAAAAACCCAGAAAATAAGTCATTAATCCATTTATCAAACCCAACCAACAATTCCAAACCAAATCTCATCTTATTTTATGAAAACCTAACAAGATAAAAACCCAACTAAAAATTACTAAGCTCTGATTATGCATTAAATCCTAGAATTAATCTATCCAAAAAGTCACATAAAATATGCAAAAAGAGGATTAAATTTAAAAGGGCGAAATTATTTCAATTCTTCCAGATTTTGGACCACAGTGAAATTAGGCAAAAATTAAGGGGTTAAAATGTAAATTATTAAATTTGTTCATGCAAGCTTCAAAGGAAGCATTTTCTTTCTTCTGCAACGTTTCTGCAACCTCTGGATTCTTATCAGCAAAGCATGCTATCAACTACCATCAACAATTTGGACCAAACAAGATTATGCAACCTAAAATCTAACCAAAACTTATCACTTAAACATCATTTTAATCACATGTAATGTGGCAAAAATCCCAAACCAAACATTGATAAGAAACCCAGCTAAAGAAAAGGAAATTGCAGGGAACAAAATAAAAGGAAAAAAACTGTTACAGATCTGAACTAAAATGACAAGAGAAATATGGAATACATCACCTTTGGAAGCTTTACATGGACGAAACGACTATTGAACCTTGAAAGAGACAGATCAGATTGCTGGAAGATGAACCAAACTTCTGCTGCGGAAACGTCCAAGTATTGGCGAGTTGGTGATTTCGGGTTGAGATTAGAGAGATTTTGAGTTGTTTTTTCGGGAACTTTTCTAAATAAGAGTTGCCCCTTTGATGACGTAGTTTTCCCAGAAACAGAAATCTCCCCATAAAAAGCCTTGTCGAGACCGGAAATGAGCAAGAAAGACTCAGCCCTGGCTCAAGCTTTTCGTAAAAAAAATCTGCACTTTTTCTTCTTCCTTTTTCTCTTTTTTTTTCATTCTTTTCTCTCCTTTTGATCTCTTTCTTTCTGTCCACCACCTCTCTCTTTGTTCCCTCCCCCTTTGCTGTGTTTTTCTCAACTTTTATATGGAACCCCAGCTCCCAAAACCCTCATTTCAACGGTAGATATAGAGCTGGTTTTTGGTGGCTGAATTTGATCCCCTGGATCCATTTTTACAGCTGTTTTTCTTGATAAGGATCCACGGGTGAGGTGTCTCTTTGTACTAAGGGGCTTAAATGGAAAGAAAACAAAGCAAAAAACGAATAGAAATTAGACAAAATGGCCGCTGCACCCTTCTTCCTTGTACTGGCCTTCTGCTTGCATTCTTGTACGAAAGAAGAAGAAAATTACGCGCGTGGAACAGTTTTTTTTTTTAAAGCTGATTTTGGTTCTTTTTTTCTACTTTTTCTTTTCTTTCCAATGAATTAATTAAGTAAAAAAAATTGTTAACAAAATGGAAATAAAATAAAATAAACCAAAATTTAACCAAAATCAACTAAAATGAAATAAAAATGCTAAAATTTTGGTGTCTACAAGCCTTAAGTGTATCTGAGTACGAGAGTCAATTTACCAAATTATCCAATTTTGCTCTGAAATTGATAGCTACGGAGCAAAGGAAGGTGAAGCAGTTTGTACAGGAGTTAAATGTAGAACTACAAGAGGTTTTGACGGCGGCACAAATTAATACTTTCACGAAGGTTCTTGAAAAGACTCAAAGAATTGAAATTGCAAGGGCGCAAGTAAAGGCTTTTCATGCAAGGAAAAGAAGTGCGCCTAGTGGAGACCAGGGACAGGGACAAGGTGATCGGGGTATGCCACCGCTTAAAATGAGTTGAGGAACTGGTGGTGGAAGAATTTTGGGGACATCTAGGGGAGTTACTCCGAGAGGAGCCCCAGGTAAAAGGAGACAGATGAGAGGTGCCTCACAAGGAGGACAAACATCAGCCCCTCGATTGTCTTATGGCTATTGCGGAAAGTCTATTCACATTGAGGATAATTATTGGCGGAAGACACGAAAGTATTTACGGTGTGGTAGTACAGAGAACCAAATCGCAACCTGCCCCCTTACCAACGATATCCAATAGGCCGATAGGTCAAACCCTAGACCGACCACAGTAGGAGGGACCAGGTCAAGGGTACCAGCCAAAGTGTATGTCTTGAACCAACAGCAAGTACTTGAGCTATCGGAAGTAGTAAAAGGGCACGATCCCTATTTTTCATTATTTGGCCAAGATTTTGATAGACTCTAGTGCAACCCATTCTTTTGTCAACCCTACTTTTATGTGTGGAATTGATGTGAAGGTCGAGAGGCTACCATATGATTTAGAAGTGAGATTACTTACAGGTAACCAATCTTTACTAGATAACGAGGTATATAGAAACTGTGACATTTGGGTTGGTGAACGAAAATTGGTAGTCGACCTTATAAGTCTAGCCATTAAGGAGTATGACATTATTATAGGAATGAATTGGTTAGCTCGTTACCATGTTTAGGTAGATTGCCGAGCAAAAGTGGTCGAGTTTTGTATACCCGGTGAGGCAACCCTAAAACTAGATGTGAGAGGTATTTTAGCCTCATCTGCTCTTATTTCAAGAATTAGGGTTAGAAAATTATTAAGTAATGGGGTACAGGGGTATCTAGCCTTTCTAGTTAATATCCCAAGAGAAAAGGTTAAACTAGAGGATATGCCAGTGATAAATGAATATCCAGATGTATTTCCAGGTGAATTGGTGTCATTGCCTCCCGAGAGAGAGATCGAATTTAAAATTGATCTGGCACCTGGAACCACTCCGATCTCAAAAATCCCTTATCGAATGGCGCTTGCTGAACTTAAGGAATTAAAATTGCAATTACAAGACTTGTTAGAACGGGAATTTATACATGAGAGTGAGTCACCTTGGGGCGCTTCAATGCTTTTTGTTAAGAAGAATGACGGAAATTTGAGATTGTGTATTGATTACCGGGGGTTGAATGCAGTGACTGTTAAGAATAAATATCCTTTGTGCCACATAGACGAGTTATTTGACCAGTTACAAGGGGTTGTGGTATTCTCTAAATTAGATCTTAGACAAGAATATTATCAATTAAGAATTAAGAGGGAGGATGTGCCAAAAACTACTTTTAACGCTCGATATGGACATTATGAGTTTGCGGTGATGCTATTTGGATTAACTAATGCCCCAACATCATTCATGGATTTAATGCATCGGGTGTTTAAACCCTATTTGGACTAATTGGTGGTGATGTTTATTGATGATATTTTGGTGTATTCTAAAACTAAGGAGGAACATGAGCGGCACTTGAGAATGGTATTGTAAACCTTGAGAGAGCACTAGTTGTTTGCTAAATTCAGTAAATGCGAGTTTTGGTTAGAGAAAGTGTCATTTCTAAGTCATATAATCTCAAAAGACGGACTCACCGTGGATCCGGCTAATGTAAAAGCTGTTGCCAAGTGGAAACGGCGGGAGAATTCTACTAAAATTCGTAGTTCTTGGGTCTAACGGGGTACTACCGTCGGTTTATAAAGGATTTCTCAAGAATTGCAGGACTCCTAACGAATTTGACAAAGAAGTAAGGAAAATATATTTGGGAATCTAAGTGTGAAACTAGTTTTCAAGAGCTTAAGAAACGATTGACTATGGCACCTGTGTTGGCTTTGCTAAATGGAAAGGATAGCTATACGGTATATACAGATGCTTCGAGAGAAGGATTGGGGTGTGTCTTAATGCAAAATAGGAATGTAATTGCCTATGCTTCTCGAAAGCTAAAATCTCATGAGCAGAATTATCCAACCCATGATTTAGAACTCGCGACCGTTGTATTTGTTTTGAAGACATGGAATTATTTGTATGGTATGACTTTTGAGGTATATACAGACCATAAAAGCCTTAAGTACTTATTCTCCCAGAAGAAACTAGATTTGAGGCAACGTCGGTGGATGGAATTCTTAGAAGATTATGACTGTACCATTAATTACTATCCGAAAAAAGCCAATATTGTATCAGATGTTTTAAGTCGGAAGGCTCAACTAGCAGGTTTGATGATAAGAGAGTGGAACCTGTTAGAAGATGTTAGTGAATGAAACTCTCGTCTTGAGCCACAGAATGTTATCTTTGGCAATATTGTAGTTAAATCAACATTGTTGAATCGAATTAAGAAGGGTCAAAATAAAGAACCAATAGTACAAAAGTGGATGGAAAGAGTGAAAAATGGAGAATTACCCGACTTCAATTTAGGTCATGATAGCATTCTAAGGTTTCGAAATCATATTATTGTATCGAAGGATAAGGAATTGAAAAAGGACATTTTAGAAGAATCTCATCGTTCTAGGTACACTGTACATCCAGGTAGTGGCAAAATGTACCAGGATCTCAAGGGTCTATATTGGTGGGACAACATAAAATTGGAGATTGCTCAATTTGTTCAAAAGTGTCTTACGTGTCAACAAGTGAAGGCCGAGCATCAAAAGCCGTCGGGTTTGTTACAGCCTCTGGAGATACCTGAGTGGAAGTGGGAACACATAACGATGGATTTTGTATCAAGGTTATCACGAACTCAAAAGCGTCATGATGCGGTTTGGATGATAGTGGACCGATTGACTAAGACTGCTCATTTCTTACCAGTTAATATGAAATATTCTTTGGAGAAACTTACTAAACTTTATATGGATGAGTTTGTAAGATTGCATGGGGTACCAGTGAGCATAGTATCCGATAAAGATCCTAGATTTGTATCTCGGTTCTGGCAAAAGTTACAAGAGACTTTAGGGACTAAGCTGAATAATAGCACAGCCTATCATCCTCAAACAGATGGACAGTCGGAGAGAACCATTCAAACTCTTGAGGATATGTTAAGAGCCTGCATTGTGGATTTTGGAGGAAGTTGGAGCCAATATATGAAATTAGTCGAGTTTGCCTATAATAACAGTAACCACTCTTCTATTCAAATAGCCTTATATGAAGCATTTTATGGATGAAAAAGCTGATCACCGATCCACTAGGATGAAGTAGGAGAGAGAAAAGTTATAGATCCAACAACGATACCATGGGTTGAGAAAGCCTACGAAAAGGCAAAAATGATACGTCAGAGGCTTCAAACAGCCCAAAGTGGACAAAAGATTTATGCCAACCATCGGAGAAAGGATTTGGAGTTTGAACTAGGAGATAAGGTGTTTCTTAACGTTACTCCACTGAAAGGAAAGATCAAGGCGGGAAAAGGAAAGAAGTTACAACCAAGATACATAGGACCTTTCAGCATACTCCAACAGGTAGGAAAGGTGGCTTATGGACTAGAGTTGCCGGCCAGTTTATCTCGAATCCACGATATTTTTCACGTCTCTTTGCTTAAGAAATATCATTCGGACTCGACTCATATTTTGCCGCCAGAGGATATTGAGTTTTACGAGTCTTTAACCTATGAGGAACGACCTATTCGAGTACTAGATCGAAAGATGAAGGACTTGAGGAATAAACAAATTCCACTGGCTAAGGTTTTATGGAAACACCATGAGGTAGAGGAATCAACCTAGGAGCTAGAGACAGACATGCAAGAGAAATACCCTGAACTATTTGCGAATAAATGTATGAATTTTGAGGTCAAAATTCTTTTAAGGGAAAGAGAGTGTGAGGACTTGAAAATTCACCTATATTTTTCTTATAATTCCCTTTTATTTTAAATAAGTTAATTTATAATTCCTTTACTACTAATTTACCCCCTTAATAGTTGTAATAAATAATGGACTCGAGAGTTTTACTTTTACTTTTATAGTTAGTGTAAGCTAGGGTTTTGGTGCATTGGGGTAGTGTGATCAATTGGTGAAGTGTGTGTACTAAATTTGGTGGATAAGAGTGGGTATTAAATAAGAGAAAGTATGTGATTAAAAAGTGCTAAGATTAAATTAGTGAATCATAAGTTAAAACAAAAGTACAAGAGAGTTAAGGAAATAGGCTTGAACCGACGCACACCGTTTGTTACCGGTTGAGGATACCACTTGACCAATACTTTCTTTCCCTGATCTTCTTATTTTCCTTTCATTTATCCTTCCCTAATATTTGTCCTACGGTGGCCGAAATTTTTGACCAAGAGAGGGGAGGAAAAGAAAAAAAAAAGAGGAAAAACCTTGGCCCGCCAAATGTCGGTGATCAAGGGCTTTGTTGATCATAGACTTTCTTTGCTTCTTATTTTCTTCTAGCCAAACTTTCCTTCACTTTTCTTTATCTTGGCCGAGAGTGAGAGAGAGAAAAAGAGAGAAGAAAAACTTCCATTTCCATCTTGATTCTTGCCTTGTTTAAGTTAGAATCACAAATCTAAACCGAACAAAGTTGCAGTAAGGAAACAAGGAAGCTTGTAGTGGAGAGTTTTTGGAGAGGAAAGCCTTGGTTCTTCACTTTCTTCAAGGGGTTTGAAGGTACTAAGTTGGAAAAACTTCCTTTCTCTTTCTTATCTTGTAATTTATGGTGAAGATGACTTGAAATTGGCAATTTTATGGAAGATAACCTAGATTGGTGAAGATTGGTGAAATTTCAGCCTAGGGTTTTATTTTTCCAGCCTTGTTTTCTATTTTTCATCCTTGATATGATGGTATCGAGCTTGGTTATGGACTTGTGTGAAGATTTGTAACTTTATTGTGACTTTTTAGCTTCCAAATAGGAATTTTCAACTTTAGTTCTACAATTTCAGCTTTATTGGAGAATTTTCCAGCTTTGATAGGTGATGATTATATGCTAGAAATGAGTTTTAATTAGATGATTTTGTGGCCTAGTATAAGAGCCGCTTTTATCTTATTACTTGTGGAATTGATTTGGGTTTGTTTGACATGAAACTTGGCTTGGAAAATAGGAGGAAAAGTTAAGGAAAATAGGGGAAGTGCTGCCCGTTTTTCCTCTTGTGGGATAAGTGAGTGAAAATGGAAATAGGGGTGTGAATTGTGATCAATTTGGACTTAGTTTATGTAGGGATGCTTAAGTTGACCTTGTAGGTGACTTATAAGCTGAAATTTTGCCAAAAATTGTATATTCCTCAAAGAGAAAGTAACGGCTACTTTAAACAAGATTTTCTAGTTGCTTAAACCGAGTTGCGAACTTAAAAGTTTTCTAGGGGGTTGAATGGTGGATGGAGTTTGGAGTTAAGTGGTGTTCTACTGGATTGGTTACACTGCTTTGAAAATTGACGGAGTGTCAACTACCTCTTGGTAAAGCTATGGTCGAGTTAGTTCGCTAGAGCGACTATATCCTTATACTTGGAATGTTGGATATCTACTCAATTTGCTATTTGAAGTGTTATTGCTCACTTTTGTGAATTTTATGCTCGCTACTTTGATATTTCAAGTTTTATATAATGGCCAACTTGCTACTTGGTTTTGCATGATGTTTTGGAACCTCACTGAGTTTTGGCTCACCCTATTAGTTTTGTTTTCCTTACAGGGGGTGCGAGCATAGGCATAAAACTGGGACAGGATGGTGTCATTTAGTTTTTGACTTTTGTAATTGTACTCACGCTAGTGCTCAACTAGGGTTAGAAATTCAATTGGAACTTGAATCTTTTGTTATATTTGGGAATGTATGAACATTTGAGATAGACATGAGTATAAATGTACATTCTAAGTTTGGGAACTATTGTTTCATTTACTTTTGAAGTTATTATGAGTGAGTTCTGGCGAGAGTTGGGCAGGCGGTCCGCTAAACCCTCTGGTACGCCCTAGGGAGAGGTGGGGTCATCATAATATACATCGTGGAAACATTAATCTACATAAGATCCAAATTAAGAATATCAAACTACCTAGCAAAATGGCTCCAAACCTGAGAAGCTACCGAACCATAAAGAAACAAATGATTCAAAGACTCTTCATTTTCCAAACAACACACACATTGCGAAGGAAAGACGATCCCCCTTTTCTTTAACTTGTTATCTAATAGGAGAAAACCTCATATAACAGCTGCCATCTGAAAATGGAATCTTAAGACATAAGACCTTGTTCCAAATAACTCAATCAAGCATTCAGATGTTCCTCTTTTGCTGAAGACTCTCCCAAGCCGATTTAATAGTGAAAGAACCAGAAAAAGATGGTGTCCAAACCATGACATTCTCAAGCTCAGGAAAAAGTTGAATTGTGAAATTTGTTGAGCTAAAGAATCCGGAACCCATTGCCTCAACTTGTGTACATTCCACCCATCATCCCCATAAAATTCCACCAGCAACATATGAGGCAGATGAATCACACCCAACATCATCAACAATGGTTGATCAAAATACTAACAATCAAACCAAAAATCAACAAACCTTCTACCTAAACACCATCAGATTCTTGACTATGCAAATCCTCATATCTCCTCTAAATGATGCCAAGTAGGTGTAGGCTGAGATACAGAGACTATTGAAGGATGATAGCTCTTAACATATTTGGCATACATAAATTGAGACCAATTGGAATCTCTTTGGCGAAGACATCACCAGTGCTTATAAGCAAAAGCTTTGGAAACGTCATCAAAACTACAAAATCCTAACCCTCCTTCCTCCACAAGAAAACAAAGTTTCTCTCACAAAACCCAATGAACTCTTGATGAATCCACACTGTGATCCCATAAAAAAAACCATTACAAATTATGCTGAATTTACTAAACACAGCTTGGGGAGGTTGAAGGACCTGTAATAAATACATAGGGATAGAGGCAAGGACATGATGATGAATAATACTTTTCCATCAGTCGACAACATGTGAGAGCTCCAATGCTAAAGTCTACTCTGAATCTTATCCAAGTTTCTATCAAAAAGAACACAACGCCTTGTACCTCGTGCAATAGGAGCTCCTAAATAGTTGAAGGGAAAACTTTGTTGAGAAAAGCCAAGAGTAGAAGTAATCAGATTGACTTGCTCAACTGAGGCTCTATTGGATATGATAAATGAACTCTTATTTGAATTAACCTTTTAGCCAGATTATGCTTGATATGAGTCCAATATGTGTATGTATATCTATATATGTATTATTAAGAATCATCTGATGGATGACTCCATAGTCCATTAGCATTTGTAGTCAATTTTATAAACTCATCTTCTGTTATTGGTATGCTAACTATTCTATAAGATGCTAAATTGATACTGGCTATAAACATGTTATAGCCACAAGTCATTTGGTCTAATATTGGGTAGGAACAATCTGATTTACATGCTTTGATAGGGTTTTTATTGCAATTTCTTCTAATTCTATTGGATCAGTGATTAGGTTCATGAACTGATAGTGAAAATAAATACTTTTGGATGGCTTCAAATTTTTTCAAAAATTTTGAGGATGCTAAGTCAAAGATTTTCAATTTTATGTGTTCTAGAAATGGTTCTAGGATTGAATGTGGTTTAAAGAAAATTCTAGGATATAGGAACTCAAAAGGTCTTTGTAAGATAGGTTTTTCTTAAATAAATACTACTTGAGGTGGCCTTCCTTTGATGCTTTCCAACTCAGTATGCATCAATCTAATTTCCTCATTTTGAGAGGTCATCATTTGAGATGCATCTTTAAGCTGTTATAATAATGAGCTAATCTTTTCTTGTTGAGAATTAATTTGCTCATTGTAGGATCTGCATTTATTATTAAATAATCTAAAATTCTAGGCATGCAATCAAAATGTCTACAAAATTCTAAATATTGGGTGCTATCAGTTTTAACAAATTCTACATAACTGCTACTTTTGAGAATTTCTATTTTGAGATGGTGTTGTATATACATATACATATACATATACATATATATACTGGTTGTTCTTCTAACTATATATATAATTGTCCATATTATATATATACATATACATATACATATATATATATATACAAATGTCCATATCAATTAGTCATTCTTCTAAGTCATCTAACCTATTTTCTAATTTTCTTATTCTTGTTTCTCAATGTAATTTATCTTCTTGGTGTTTATCTATTCTATTTATTATTTGTGGTATATTTATTCCCTTATTTTGTAAACATATCTTACAAGGTTCTATAGAACATATTTTACGTTTATATCTTAATGCTAAGACTGGTATTTGTTACAAAAATTACAAGGACGGTCTTCTGATCCACTTCTATTTATCCACTGGTGTTCACAATTTGTTTCTACAAGATTTTCTAATATTTGATCAAATTCTTCTAATTTTTCAAGCTTGCTATAATAATTCCCTTTATTTTTTCTATTAGATTCTAAAATATCTTTAGTAAATTCATCATCACTATTTTTATCTTCTTCCTCTAGAAATTCCTTATCATCCACAGAAACTATGTTATAAATAGATTCAGTGTCATCCATATATTCATCTACTTCTAAAACATCTTCATTTACATATTCTATTAGAATTACATTCTTATTATGCATATTTTGTCTACAATTGTAATCACGAGCTAAATGTTTTGTACTTCTACAAGAAAAACAAGATAATCTATTACTATATTGTCTCCTAGGATCGAATTTTTTGACATGTCCTTCTTTATTTAAATATGATTTTCAAGCTAATGATCTTCTAAGGAAATATCTTTTCTTTTCTTTTTTTTTATCTTTTTGCCTTTTTGCTCTCCTTTTTGATTGATCATAACGCTGGGGAGCATAAATTTATTTACAAAACTATATTCACCTTTTAATTACTTAGTTATTTGTATTTGTATATTTTTTAACTAATTGACTAACTATAAAATGAATTCTAGTTGCTATGTTATTTTATTCAGGTTGTATTATTAGTTGTTCTTTAAACTTTTATAAATTTCTAAGCCTAAAGGATTTGGTAATTTCATAACTAATTTTTCTCCTATAGTCAAATTATAAAAACGTCCTGCCATCGTTGTATAATAATAAAAACTTGTACAAAAGGGTTTATAAATGCCCATTCTCTTATTTGTAATTATTCTAATTTTCTCATTGCTTCTTGCTGTTGTTTATTAAATCCTACATTGGGTTGTGATCCTAATAATAATAATTGTATTTTATTTGAAAAATTATAGGGATTCGGTCCTAATAATAAGTTAGTAGTAAATTCAGTTGGATAATTTCTCTTATAAGCTTCCCAAGCTACTCTAGCTGCTTCTCCTAAAAATTTTTCTAAGTAGTTATACATTTCTTCAGTTGTTTGATCATATCCTAATTCATCCAATTTTGAGATGTGTGGGGTCCACATGACTGAAAATGTCAGCACTTTAATCAGAAATGCAGATGCTGCTGTTGAAATTTGAATTCGAATTCAAATTTCAAATTATATCGCCTAGGTCTTGATTACTGACACGTGTCCAGATGATTTTGCCAAGATTGTGACACACGTAAAGAGAAGAGAGAGAAAAATGCGACTGAAATTGGAAATTTGATTGAAGTGGGGCATGTTGCGAACCCTTCCTTATCCAATACACTCGTGTTCTAGAAGAGTACTTGAAATGCCTCGTTTTGAATTACTATAAGTGTAGATGAAATTGAGTACAAGTGTGTCATCAGAAAAATGTCAAACATGAAAGGTTTGGTAGGATTCTTTGGGGTTATGAGGGACTGTGGCATGGAGTAGGTTGTGTTTTGAGAGATCTATTTTGGTTGTCGCATGGGCACTTAGGGATTCATTGCGGAGCTGGATCAGCTGTTTAGGGCAATAGAGGGCCTAAAGGAGACCTTGACGGAGGCCGGAGATGATGCGGAGACCCATGTTCAGTGAGGACCAATTGAGCATGCTGTTGACGCGTGGAATATGTATTCGATGGAAGAAATTGACCCTACACGTATAACATACGATGGGACCATAGTTTACGGTATAAATGTAATGTATTTGTATGTTGATAGGGATTCAATGTAGCAATGCCATGTGTATTCAATGCGCGCTTTTGGAATAAAAATATGTCAATCCACTTCATTTTGAAATCCAATGTGTACAAATTCGAAGGATGCATCCTTCCAGTTAATCTAGATACATGCCAACGAATTACATGCTAATTCTAGATTAATTGGATTGGTAATGCCGTAATTACTTAATTGCTTTGTAACAAGAACCCTAACTCTATCATTGATCCAACTAGGATGCACATCTTTCAAGGACCAAAAAGTTCTGAGTCGAATCTATGCCCACATTTTGTTGAGGCAGAGCTTTCTCCGAAATTTATATTTTGCCCAAATTGACACCAAGTGGTCGGTGTGATCTAAAATGTAGTGAAATAGAGGGGATCGTTCTTGAATTTCCAAGAATAACTTCCGTGTCGCATTAAGGTTGAGAACATAGTGCCCTTTATTGCATCCATTGCAGTATAGTAAGTAACATCCACAAGCGAATCTAATTCGCTTGTTCTACTTCCACTTCTTGAAAAGATGGTGACTGATCTTGATTTCTAAGGGTGAATAAGGGCTCTTCGAGGAAATAGAATATCATATTTTTCTTAGTCCAGTTGAGGAAATCACTGTGATCTGGTACAGTTAACTAGTCACAGTAGGAAGAGTTGGGACCAGGATTGCAGAGCATGATTGTTGAAAATTTTCCTTTTATCCTTCTAGGTTTGGCATATTTACAATTAGAGGACTAATATTGTTGGGCCCAATAAATTCCTTCTGGTGTTTCAGAAATTGGGGGTTCACGTCATCGATTATGTTATACCAGGCCTTATCACAGTGATGGATCAGGTCAATTTGCCCTACATAGTAGTTATGGGTTTGAGGATTTAAACTTCTAGCTCAACACGTCTTGCCAGTTCAACTTGGGCCTTCAATTATTATCGACATGAGCCTATGGGGCTTGGTGTCAGACTCAATTACATTTTGAGTAACTGGCCCCGCACTGTCACTAGCACCTGTGCTGCTGAATAGTCTATTTCTTTGAGTAGTGGGCCTTACCTGAGTCTCAAGAGTAGAGTATCTCTTCATATTTTGACTCGCCATTTTTCGACATAACAATGAGCAAATGTGTCATCGCACACTCCAATTTATATCACATTGTTTCAGTGCATAACCTTATGTCAATTACCAATAATTTATGTCCTCTCTTTGACTGTAGATTTCCTCTTCTTTAAGGATAAAATTATAATTTTTGCACTCTACTGGGCCAATCAATGTGTGAATAGTGCAAAAGGTTTAGCGCAAAGCGCACTGTGGGGACCACAAAGTTTGTTTTTTGCGAACTATATGGGAGAAACGGTATGCGTGGTGATATGCATGAATATATATATGTACATGTATATATGCATATATATATATACATATATATGTCTATATGTACAAATGTGTGGCCCAACTGCTCCGCAGAAATATTGTAGCCCACATTGCTCTAGAGGCCCAATTGGGATACCGATGGGCTTGGATCAGATCTAGTGTCTAATCCATCATACTAAAACCCAAATCCAATATCAGATGTGGCTACATGGATCTGGGCTAAAAAATTGCCTAGCTCAATTGGGAGTTGAGATGTACTAGGCCTGACCAGTGCCGATGTCGATCGACATAGTGTAGGTTACTTGGGGTCATAGTTGCATTGCCACAAGTTTATGTCTTCTTCAGTGAACTGATCAGAGAGTATATGTGCTCTCGGTGATTGGAATTCGATCTTGTCTGGTACTTTAATGGTGACCAACTTCATGTCGTTTTGATGTTGAAATCTTCCAACTTGTATTTGGCTACCCATAGATACCTCTCATCGTTAAGGGAGGAATACGAGGTACTGTAATAGTGGAGGATGATCGGACACGTCATTGAAAAGACGTAATCCGCCTGCAACTGAGCTTGTCTTTTCAGTCTTGTGTCAAACATGAGCACTCACACCTTGCCGGTGCTGTTGATCAGAATATGGGGAGTGTATTGATTTTGCAGTAATCGATGAGAAGGAAGAGCTTGCACATCCTGTGCACGATCTGCAAGGGAAAGGTTGGAAAAAAAATCCTTATGGTCTAGACATTGAATGATGCATGTGCTTCAAAGACCTTGAACTTGTAGTAGCTGGCGATTGACTAGTCTATTGGTATTTTCATTGAACTACTCTCGTGCTCTTGCATTCGATGAAGATGATATGAGGAGAAAGGAAGTGTTTATGTATATTTGACAAAACGGTAGCATTTATATAGAACGATGTCGTCCTGCTACTGTTTGGAGCTTAACCCTAATGACATCATCCAACCCAATACTATGACGTCAATTTGCTCATTGCAAAGTATCTATTATATTGAGTAGAATGGGTAGAGTACACCTGGCACCGATAAGATACGAGTGTTTATGTGTGACATAAGACTGAAAAACAAGCTCAGTTGCAGGCAGAGTACACCTTTTTGATGACATTGCCGATCATCTTCCACTATTACGGCACCTTGTATTCCTCTCTTAATGATTTTTCTCTCTCGTCACTTTTCACGTGTCGGGATCCTAACAAAATTATCTAGACACGTATCAGCATTTAGAACTGAAGTGGAATAATTTAAAATTTGATTTTGAATTCAAATGTTATCTACTTAGTGTAATCAAGAAGTTGTACTCAATCTTCCATCAGTCGGTATATTTTTAATACACTGCGTGTGGAATTCTATTCTTGAAAGTTTGTCTGCTGGAGTACCAATGATTTGCTGGCCATTTTTTGCCTATTAACTGACTAATTGCCTGTATAACTTGTAGTTACTGGGATGTTGGCTTGGAGATAGACAGGAATGTCAACAGAATAGAGGTAGAGAATGTAGTAGAGAGTTAATGGAGGGAGAAAAGGACAAGGAAATTAAGAAAAGGGTATTAGAGTGGAAGAACAAAGCTGAAGAAGCAATAAAACCTGGTGGATGTTCCTACTTCAATCCGGATAAGACGATTGAAAAAGTTCTTCTGTCTCCTAGAATTTAATATGTGTACTTAAAAACCCTTCTTTCTATTCTGCGCAATGGAAATCATAATGTGTGGTTGACCGGTTAGTACTATGACTGTGGAGTTTGATTAAAGATAATTTTCATATTTTTCTTTGGATTGAAGGAAATAAAAAGTTTTTTGTTTTCTTGATTTGGATATATATATTAATCCTATATTCTGCTTCTGACAGGTATCGAATCTATGCAATAATAAAAGTCCTACTCAAGAAAATATGAATTTTGTATATAGTAGTGAGTAGGGTCGTCTCCACAGGGATTGAGGAGAAACTTGCTTCTTTTTAGAGTGAAAATTATGGAGGGAGTTTCTGGAAATTTTCAAAATACCTAATTAACTAATTATAAAACCAATTCACGGAAATAAACAGGAATTAAATCAACAATAGATAGGACTCTAACCAAATATACAACTTTCCAAATACAGTTCACACAACCAATTATTGATGCAAGAATAATTCAATTACTAATTAATAGATTGGTTATAGCCATTAATAAGTTCAGATAGCTAGCTTTTTCCTATTTTATCGATAGTCAAGGTACGATCATTAACTATTTTTCTAATCAAGAAATAACCCTAAATACAATCGTAGGATTTAATTTCTTAATTACATTAAAAACTAGAAAAGCTCAATCCTAACCAACAAACATGCTACGAGGGTTTGTTTAATTTATATCATACGTTTTCCTAATTTGAAACCAATTATACTAGTTATCACTAGTACCGACCAATTAAACAATTACGGATTTAATTGGTTAATATGGTAATAGATTATTTGATTAATTCGAATATCAGGCCCTTGACATTCAAATAACAAAAGAATCATTAGAAATTAAATCAAAAAAAGTACAAATACCAATGATCTAAAAGAAACAATTAAAAATCAATTCGATCTCACAAATGTTTAGGAACCATGTCTTCAAGTTAACCTTTGGCTAGAAGAGAAAATTAGTTGTTCATCATGGAGAAAAATTCCAATGCAAAAAATAGAAAAATTGTAAAGCCGTCACTCTCACAAAGAAAGAGAGAAAATGATGTATATATTTTTTTCAGATTTTTGGGAACCGCGTCTTCAAGTTGACCTTTGGTTACAAGAGAAAATTAGTTGTTCATCGTGAAGAAAAATTCCAACGCAAAAGATAGAAAAATTGTAAAGCCGTCAGTCTCACAAAGAAAGAGAGAAAATGATGTATATGTTTTTTGCTAGAAAATGGAAAAAAAAAAAAGTTAAGAGCCAGTTGTCCTCTTGTTCCTAAGAAATCTCCTAATTTCTAGCTATTGAGATAAGGAATAATCCCTATTCAAAAGGAAATCCTCCAAAGATAATGTCTATTACTCCCTCCGTCCCATTGAAAGTGTCATGCTTTCCTTTTTGGTCTGTCCCAAAATTAATGTCACTTACTATAATTGGCAATAAAACTTTCCCTCATTTCCATCTCATGCCCTTAAATATACCAGATTTTTTTTAAGTTTTTGATGGGTCCCATAAAACTACAAGAGTTGCTCTAATATGCGTGAGTCTCACCGCAAATGCAAACAATGGCCGTGCAAGCTACTTTCTAAAAAAAATGGCTGGACACATTTGTAAAGTATGGGTCCCACACATCTTGTCATCCTTGCTTTTTCTTTCTGCCACTCAATGGAGTAATGCACGGAAGGGGTAGCGCTGGAATTTAGACCAAAATGCGACACTGTTGAAAAGAAGCTCAAGACCCGAAGTGCGACATTCATTTCGGGACGGAGGGAGTATTTGCTAATTGAATACTCTATCTAAAAAGGGAAGAAATCTGTCCAATCTTCAACAAAACGTCAACTCGAAATTCAACTTGAATTAGGAAACTTCTATGCGCAGGAAAATCCCAAGTTTTCCAGTCTTCCTTCAAACGCACCCATGCCTAACTACATAGAAATCTTCTAGAAAATCACCCTTTAACTTCTGTTTGCTCCATATTCCTTCAATTAACACCATTTACCAAATATGAGTAGAATCTACCAATTAATACAATATTGGGTCAAAAATCAAGGGGAAATAGTCACAAATTTACTAACAAATGCCCCTATCAACTTGACATCCTCATTATTCCCTTCCACCAATGAAATAATACATTTAACAGATGTTTGTATATTTAAGATTCAATAAGCTACAATCAATGCTTTTTTTTGTTTCTATGGAGGGTCGAAGGCCTTTTAAGCTGGAACTAAACGGGGGGTTGCCATCCCTATTACATCATTAGTCAAAAGCTTCCTACTATTTCTGGAGGTTCCTCGTAATATTGCACTACCGGGTTGCACTTTAGGCTAAGTTTGGCCAAACAATCCGCACATGCATTTCCTTCCCTCCAAACATGATGGATCTTACAATCACAATCCTTGTCCCTCCATTTTCTAATCTGCTTGATAAGATTGAAGTGAGAACTATTGTTGTTGCCTCCTCACACCAGTAGCATGCTAGTCAGTGAATCTGATTCAAGAATCACCTTTCTATATCCTGCTTCCCATGTTCTTTCCAACCCAATTATCATACCCCATAACTCCGCAGTCACATTCGTGGTTTTGCTTAGATTTATACAAAATCCTTGTTTCTATTTTTCAATCTCATCTCCAATAAGTCCTCCTGCTCCTACTTCACCCGGGTTAAAAGATATGCTAAAAAGGTTAAGGAACCAAAATTTTGAGTATCCTTATACTAATGGAGACCAGGACCCCAAGCACTAATGCATAGGCAATTTTGAACAAATCTAGGTACAATAGGAATCGGTGTATGGAGGCGCAAGGTTTTTCTGGTGGTATATGAATGTTTTGGGATCATAAGGAAATAAGTCTAGATGTCATAACTAAGGACAATCGGGTAATGAATGTTCTAGTGAAGGGAAAGGAAGGCACTTGGCTGCTTTCAACAATTTATGCATCACCAACCAAACCAGATTGCAACTTTGAAACCACCTACTGAGGATAGGAGAATCATCAACTTGCCCTGGCTTGTAGTAGGTGATTTCAATGAAATAACATCAAGCAAAGAAAAAATGGGTGGGACTCCCTACAGGAAACAAAGTAACCATGCTTTACAAGAGTTTGTGAATAGATGCCACCTCATTGACTTGACCGAGCTTAACCTAGTCAAATTTTTGTAAACGAGGAGCCAATGTAAAAAGGAGATTGGATAGAAAATCTGTAATGAATGATAGAGGATTCACTTCCCTGAAACCCGTATTCGCCACCTTCCACGCACCCACTCTAAACACCACCTACTATTGGTAACTTTGTATAGAGTTAGTAACGGGGGAAGGCTAAGGTAGTTTTGTACATAGATGGCTTGGACTGCTCATCCAAGGTTCTGGGATATGTTTAAGTCTCCATGAGAGTCAGATAAGAAGATATGGGAGAATACAACCAATTTCTAGGAAAAAGCTCAACATTGGATCAGAAAGGTTTTTGGGAACATATTTCAAAGGAAAAAGTGATGTTTAGCAAGGATCGAAGGCATACAAAAGTCATTGGCAATCAAATATAACCCCTTCTTGGAGAACCTAGAGGTGGACCCTGTTAAGGAGTATATTCAGATTCTGGAACTAGAAGAGCTTCTATGGTTCCAAAAATCAAGAGTGAATTGGATGAATTATGGGGAGAGGAATACACGTTACTTTCACACATCAACAATGATAAGAAGAAGGAGAAATTGTGTGGAATGCTTGAAGGATGAGCAGGGAAAGTGGCAAAAAGATTAGGAAGTACTCAAGAACATGGTGGTTGAGTTTTATTAAGACTTCTTCTATATAGAAGGGGATACCACAACTGATTATAGTTGCTCGATCAAATTTTCAAAAGTGGAGGAAAGAGATTTGAGATCAGTGGTCACACAGGTGTGTCCAAAAGAAGTCAAACAAGCCCTATTTAGTATCAAGGACACAAAAGCACCTGGCCCTGACATAATTAGTGCCTTTATGTTCCAGAAAGGATGGGAGATCGTTAATGAGAACATTGTTAAATTTGTCAAAGATGCCTTCACCGATAAAGTAGTTTCGCCACAAGTGAATGGAACCACAATATCTCTCATTCCTAAAGTTGAGAACCCTGAGAGAGTGACTCACTTTATACCTATGTAATGTTTCATATAAGGTGATCACCAAAATTCTAGTTCAAAGGATCAGACCATTAATGATGCAACTAGTTGTCCAGAAGCAATGTAGCTTCATCCCAAGACGACAGCCCTCAGACAATGTGATAGTTCTACAGGAGATAGTTTATTTGACTAAAAGAAGGAAGGGGAAATCAAGAGTGATGATCGTCAAAGTAGATTTAGAGAAAGCATATGATTGGATAAGCTAGAAATTCCTTCAAAACACACTGAAAGAGGTAGGATTACCAGAAGAAGTAAGGAAACTGATCATGAGTTATGTGGAGGTAAATAGAATAGAAATCTTGTGAAATGGAAAAAGGAACCCGACAATTACTCCCAAAAGAAGGCTTAGATAAGGAGATCCCCTCTCAACCTATCTATTTGTCCTGTGTATGGAGAGGCTAAGCCACCTAATAGCTAAAATAGTTCAACAAGAAGAATGGAAACCAGTGAGGGCAGCAAGAAATGGACTAAGTATTTCTCACCTTACGGTGCTGATGACTTGATCTTTTTCGCAGAAGCATTGAAGGAACAAGCAATGGTAATCAGGAAGGTATTGGAGAAGTTCTGTGCAATATCAGACCAAAAAGTTAACATGTTGAAATCAAAGCTTTTCTGCTATGGGAATACTCCCAAAGAGTTGGCCAAGAGAATAAGTAAAATGATGAATGTTTCCTTAACGACTAATCTTGGAAAGTACTTGGGTGTGCCAATCTTACATGAGAGGGAGACGTGAGCCACTAATGCAGAGATACTAGATAAAATTCATGCAAGGTTGGCAAGAGGGAAGAAAAAATGTTTAGCCTATGTAGTCAAGGTCACACTTATCAAGTCGGTTCTAGCTACTATCCCGAATTATATGATGCAGATCGTTAAACTCCCCAACTCAGTGGCTGAGAAAATAAAAAAAATACATCAGGGGGTTCCTCTAGGGTGATTCCGAGGGTGGCAAGAGAATGCACCATTTGGGTTGGGACAAAGTTGCACAGCACAGGATATTTGGAGGTTTGGGAATAAGAAGAATTAAAGTGGCAAATAAAGTTCACTTGCCAAGTTGAGTTGGAGATACTACAAGAACAAGGATGAACTTTGGGCAAGGGTACTACAATCAAAGTACAAAACCAAAGAAGAAGAAATTATACTACCGAAGAAGGTAGGGGAGTCCCAAGTATGGAGGAGCATTAGGTTAGGGAGTGAGTTGATAGCCTCAGGAACAAAATGGAGACTAGGGAATGGACAGCTTATCAATTTCTGGATAGATAAATGGGTAGGAGATAGTAGCCTAAAGGACTATTGAAATTTCTAAGGAAGAAAGAATGAAAAAGGTGGCGGAGTATTGGGAGGAAGGGAAAGGATGGAAGTTCAATATAATCTACAAATTCTTACTAAATAACATCTAAAATAGACCTCATGTGAGGAGGCGATTTGCTAATGTCTCTCGGGTATTGCAATAGGAGTAATGAGTCAGTCCGCACCACTCATAGAGTCCAATCCCAAATCTTGTAACTTTAGATGGCTAATAGGCGGGATTCAAACAAGACTCAAAAATATGGGCATATACTTAAGTAGTCACAGATGAATTATGAGATTAATATGGGTGGGATTAACATGGGTTAGTCCAATTTTAATACCGTTCATACACCCAATAAATTTCAGTTTACTTCTTTTTAAATTTTTTTAAACCCGTTTATTTCTTGTGTTCGGAATGCTCCAATTAAGGTTCTTTTTTGTTGCTTTGTTTTTTTCATTTATTTCTTTGTTTTTTTGTAAAAATTCTATATTCCTTTTAATTATCATGCAACCATTTTGCAAAATAAATATTATTTACTGAATTTCATTCATTATTTTCCTTGTCTAATTAATCTCAAAACATTAATGTAGAGTTGTTGTTCATAATGAAAGGACAATGCTACGAGAACCAAAGGAAAGATCATATGTCGTTGTGGGTGTTGTTCATCTCTTAGGATAACTACCACAGTCAACGAAATAGTTGTGAAGCGATGACAGACAAATTTTAAATCCAAGGGTTGCATTCTTCATCGTAAAATAACCCTTTCCAAATTTTTTGAGGGGTGAGAGTGGGTGGGGAGATAAGTTGAGTGGTATGGGCTGAGGGATTGTAAGTCAAGTTCGAGATCTCCTACTTACACTGAAAAAAAAAAATCTTTCCAACTTTCAAAAAGAAATTTTAAAAAAATCCTCATTCCTATCAAACAAATAATTTCTATTATACTTCTTAAGTATAATTTCCACTTATTGGCATAATTCTTTTCTCACTTTTTATTTTTATCACAAATAATGTTCAAAATGAAGGTTTTTTGAGTCAATCTTGAATTAAAAAAAGCTTTTAATACATTAAAACAAAACGTTGTGGAAAAATTGAAAGAAATATTTTGATGAGAATTCTTAAGTGTGTGAAAAATATGAAATTTCAAATCTTTGATAAATAATAAGACCATATAATATGTTAGAAAAGGAACGAATACAAATTTTGTTTCGCAACATGTGGATGTTCCAATACTATGAAAAAAAATTTCTGATAGTAATTAAGCGGACTCCAAGAAGATACTTAATGTCTCTCTTTCGTTTTCATTTTTATTTCTTATGGGGGAATGATGTAGGATCGGTGACGGTAGACTGTGGACCTAGAGTGGAAAAAAAAGCAATTAAAATAATAAAGATCTGGTTAATTGTTATTAGGGGTTCCAATGGGATCCCAAGTAATATCCAAATATTCCTATTTGTTGTTTTTTGGGACTAATCAAAATTAAGAATCAAACTCAATTCTTTAAGCGCATCTTTGAAAAGTCTCTCCGAGCGTGAGTAGCCCGTTGAAATTTGGAATCAATTGCCACCACTACTTGTAGTTGTAACTTAAGAAACAATACTAAATGGTTGACTATTCAGCACTTCCCACTTGAGTCCCCAAATATCCACTTAAGTCCCCAGATATTCTCATTTATTGTTGAGAATTTTTTGAACTAATCCCAATTAAAACCAAGCTCAAATCCTTTCAATCCATCCCATCTAAGGACTCTTTGTACATGGATAGGCCATTGCAACTCAGGAATTAACTGTCACCACTAATTGCAAGTTAAGAAACTAAAGACCCATTTGGGATTATGGTGCTTTTGCTAAAAAAGCACTTTTGAAGGATAAAAGTACTTTTAATGTGTTTGATGAAAGTAATTCTTTGAATTTAAGGATATAGTTTTTGGACATTAAAAATTTTTTAGTACAACTCAAAATTGGTGCTTTTTGAGCAACTTTCGGTGGGGTTGCAATCAATACACTAGTCAAACACGATTTGAATTGAAAATTTTGAGCTCAAACCTGATTTCGTTCAGTCTTACTCGAACTTGAATCCAATTCAATCAAATCAAGTCCAATCGAGCTCAATTCATACTCAATCCAATTTAATTGAGTTTAAACGATATAAATTTATATTTTATATAATTTTGAATAATGGACAAAATTGACAATTCACACTAATAAACTTAAAAATTAAAAATTTATATGTATGTGTATGTCTGAAGTTCGATTAAACTCGACAAGCTTTCAAACATCATATATTAAGCTTGAACTTGAGTTCGTCAAGCTATTTGTATTGGTTGAACTTAAGTTTAAACTTGATCAACATGCATTTAAATTATAGTTTTGACCGAGCAAATCCATGAGATACTTAATTAAATTCAAGTCATTTGTACCCCTATTGTTCGTAGAATCCAGTGGTGGGAAGTGTAATAACGCAATGTTGGTAGCCTAATTAAAGGCAAAACGACTGCATCACTTTTTTCTTCCATTAGATTTAACGATTTTAAGTCATGCAAAGAAAAAAATAAAAATACGAGGTGGTTGATTGTGGAATTAAAGTTTAGAGTGGAAAGTTTAATTTGCAAATAGTTCAGGTGTGCATCGTGCCATTAACCCATTAATAAACCTGATAACTTTTGCCGCTACTGCAAAACAAATTTTAGGGTATGTTTGGTTCCTATGGAATTGGGGCCCTAATTCCAATTCCATTGTTTGGATTCTATAGGAGTCCAATTCCATGAATTGAATTCTTTACCAAACCAAAAGATTTCTAATTCCAATTCCACAACTAAACTAAACGGCTCCACATGCGGATCTAGTATGGGTCAAAAATTAAAATTGGGTCAAGGATATTGGCACCCCTCTCTTCCTATCTAAAGGTCTGTTTGATAATATAAAAAAGTGTTAAATCTGAACTTTTTCAGACATTCAGATGTTTTAAGTGTTTGATAAATGAAAATCCATTTGCTGAACTTGTGTGTATTTTTTTCAGCACAAGAATCCTAACTGAATGCTTAATTCTGATAATAATCAATAGACTTACTTTACTTACCTTATCTTATCTACCAAATCTACCCTTGTTTATTAATTATGTTCAAAATTCTTATATAATTAAACAATCTAATATTCTCTATCTAATGATTTTCTATTTCTCTTTTCTCCCTTTTGAATGACTTTCACTTCTTTTCTATACTCCTCATATAATATAATTCATCTTTTATATTAATTTGATTTAAAAATAAATATTATCATTTTCATACCTAATTTTTAACTAATTAAATTATAGGTTCTATTTCTTTTTTGGGTGAAAAGATATAAGGGTAAAATTATCAAATTTAACTTATTAAGCATTCAGTTATAAATATTTATCAAACAGTATAAATAAATTTATCATTAAAATTCAGACATTCATATATTTCTTTTCAGTACTTAAAATTCAGCAAATTAATTATTTTCGTATTCAGATTTCAGAATTCAGACTTCAAAATTCAGATTCAGTTTTATCGAACGGAACCTAACTCACCATTTTTCCTCAGCCGCTAGTGCTCTGCTCTCCACCATCACTTCCACCTGCAACCCTAATATTTTCGTATTAGAGAAGTGGACGGTAGAGAAAGGAGCCATTATGGCTAAATCTTTCTAGTCTTGAGATTCACTACTGTCAAAGATTAACCATGATTCCGGCCCGAGGGATTGAGATTCATTGAACCACTCAAAAAGTGTTGGCAATCCGCGAAGAATTTCAGAACAGGGTTCGAGGAGAGGATTTCGACAAAATCTACCACAATATTCCTTCAGTAAGGATCCTTCCACCTCTAAATCGTATTTTGATACAGATGCGTCTTGAACAAAAGCTTTAATTCTGGAAGCCTTTCATTCAGAGTGATGTAATTTTCTCCGCCTTCTTCTATTTCCCATTGTTCTTGTTTAACTCCATTTTATAGCTTCATATATCAGAATATATAGTGAGTACTACAATTTTTATCATTTTCCTGCTCCTTCCTTCCTACTCGAATCCATGTTCTGAATACTGTGAGATCCAAGCTGCTTTTCGTATTTACTACTGCAGATGATGCCAAAGAATCTGTAAAGGAGGAAATTCGCTTGAGGTGAAAACCTTCTGAAGTTTTTTGACCATGGGCTTATTTTTTGCTTACTGCAGATTGCTGTTAGTTATCTTGATAATTGATATTTTAACCTTTCTGGTCAAGTTGTGCATTTCTTAATGATTGAAGGCCTGCTTTTGTTTCTGCTTCCTCTCACTAATTTGTTCTATTGTGACTGGAGTGGGTTTGAATTCAGTTAATTAACTGAATTCAGTTAATTCAGTTAGCTAAAGGGCTAATCCCGTATGTCTTCCTTAAAATGGTTTTTTAAGATGTATTTTTCTTTTAATAATACTTATATCTTTTTGACTATGTATGTACACAGCTTTGGACTTATTACCACACACTTCTGAGGTTTCAGTTGAATAGTTAAGTTCAAGCTATTTAGTACTCCTTGATAGGAACTAAAGTAGCAGTTAGACAGTGTTGTGTACTTTCTTTCATGTTTGACTAATGTTTAGTTCCCCTTTTGGTTCACAAGGATGTCTTCCACATCACTCTTGCTTGATGTGGTACCATCTTTGATCAGCAACACTATGTCTTTCCCCCATATCTGTTGGCATTTATGACATCTGAAATCAAACTATTCCAATTCTGGGTAGCTAATGGAAAAGAGTAGTTGTCAGCAACGCTGCTTAATGTCAATTCATTTAACATATGTATGAATTTTTCAGGTGTATATTTTTGCCTTTCATTTTTAGTCCTATAATGCAGTAGCTATTAAATATGTTCTTAAGAACATGACATTGTGATGTTTTCTGGTGCATATCTGCCTCACATATGGCATCTGAAGCAACATCTCAGTCAAAAGGGAAAGGCAAAGGGTATTTCACTTGGACTCCTGAAATGGATCGTGTAATGGACACTTGTTTTATTGACCAAATGAACCAAGGAAACAAATTGGATGGTAAATGTGCATGGAAGACAGCAGCCTACACCGCCGTAATGAATGCTTTATTCGATAAGCTCAATATATCTGTGACAAAGGCTAATATTATATCTCGTTTCAAGACATGGGAGAAACACTATGACATCCTATACCCACTGCTCCAGTCATATAACTCTGGGTCTGCGATAATATGGGACTACTCTAGAGGTAGAATTGATGTTTGTGATGAGGATGTATGGAATGCTCGAGTAAGTGAGAATCCAAAAATTGTTCCTTATAGAAAAAAAAATAGTGGTTGAAAATTGGGAGGATATCTGTACATTGTTTTCACAAGATCGTGCAAATGGAGAGGGCGCCCAAACTGCTTTTGAGGCTAATGTTGATACTGAAGTTGAAGAGTCTGCTAATGTAGAGGAATCATTTGAGACTGATTCACGTTCTTTAGAAGATGAAGTTATGAATGCATTGCTAGCTCGACAACGGTCAAAATCAAAATCGTCATCTTCAACAAATGATCGTGGTACAAAGAGGAAAATCGTCATCTTCAACAAATGATCGTGGTACAAAGAGGAAACTGACAAGCTCTCAAGCACTTTACAAGGTGTTGGGACGAATGGCAGATTCACTGGATGAGTACTTAAATTCAGAATGTTCAAAAGTTACAACTAAAATGGTGGAAGATGAGTTATCTGAAATTGAATTGGATAGATTTCAATTGTTAAAGGGTATCGATTTACTTATGAATGACAGGACAAAGTATGACACTTTTTTTGGTCTCCGAGATGACTTAAAAAAGGATTGGCTATTGATGCACATTGGTAATTGATTTTATTTGGTAACCTCCATTTGAAGTTGTTTCTGTTGGGAGAAGAAATTGAGCATATTGCTGGAAGCCAAGTAGAGAAAGCAGAAGCTGTTACTACTCCATCGTGTACTTTTTAAATTCTAATGAGTTCTTTGTTTTTCATGTAATGGATCAAAACAAGATTATAGAAAGATTCTAGGAAATATTTCAGCTATTTTCTGTCTGATTTTTGAGATGATAAGAATGGGACATTGGATCTTTTGTCTGATGAACTAGCATTTTAGGTATTGAGATTAACATAGCAGCCTATGTTGATGACCTGACTTGTCCTTGAGTTGCATGAACCTATATGGTGATCAATGCTGCTGTTTTTTTATTTTTTTCATGCTATCCAGATGCTTGTTGAGCACATTTCACATCATACTAGAGATTGGTTAAGAAGTGTTATTTACCGATTCTGATTGGACATGCAAGTCAGAAAATGATACTTGTGTTGGCATTTAAATTTTGTTTCCAAATTTTGATGCTGGCCTTCAGCATTTTCATTCGGTTGTATTGTTAGGTCACTGGGGGAAGAGCATCTGGGAGTCTTGAGTTGCTGTAATTTCTATGTTTTTGCACTCGCTAAATGTGTATTTTAGGTATTTTTGCTGTTGAGGTTTTACACATAATTAAATCTTAAACACATTGGTGTTGGAGTAATCAGTAATTTCTGACTACTGCGACACATTGCAGAAAATTTGAAGTATGGGGAGTGAAATGGAGACTTGGAACTTGTAGTAGTTACAACTAACGAACTTGCAGTAGTTATGGTACATGGTTTCTGGTGCATCCCTCGAGCGACATTGGATGTTGCACAAATTGGACAATTCCTGTGTACAATTGTCTTTGCCATCTGATACATGTTGGCTCCATGCGCCACAGGGAAAGTTCTAACTCTCTAAATTTTTTTTGAATTTTGTGCAAGTATTAGAAGTAAGAAAGAAGTTTGCTTTATTATAATATATCAAAACACAGTTGAAATACCACGTTTGAGATGGGGATATATTTCTTCAGAAAAAAGGGATAATGGATCAAAACATGTTAAAGGAAATGTTCACCAAAGAAATTGATATGAGAGTGGGAAAAAATAAATTATCAAAGGCATAAATTGGTTTTTTCTTTTAAATCTTTAGTAAAAATTAGCTAAATGTAAGAAAAAAAGAAATTATTATATAGAAAAACGAAAAAAAGAAAAATTATATGTAAGCAAATGTTTTTTCATGAAAACAATTCTAATTTCTAATGAATTCTTCTCTCATGCAAACAAAGAATTTGAAATTCCAAATAAATTCTGTATCAATTCTATGCATTTTCCAAACGAAAGAATTGGAATGACTTGGAATTCCAATTCTAATTCAATTCTAATTCTCTAGAATCAAACGCACCTTAGAGAAAATTTGACGCAAGCCAATCCACGATTTTGTTTAGTTGAGGCTAAGCGAGACGGTAATAAACGAGACCAGGTCAACTGAGCAAAGCAAAGAGGTTCTGTTTTCTGTACTGTCAAACCCTTTCTCCAAAAAGCATGATGAAAATCTTGTCCTCTCAGCCATACTCTACATAAATGCCATCAAGCCCAGCAAAATTAAATCAACAATCCACTGTAAAACATAAGCAAATGCAAATTGCAAACGATATTGATACATAAAATATGATTCTGAAGAAGATAGGATTTTAATTAACCGATAATGGCTAGGATTTTAATTAACCGATAATGGCTTTTGCTCAGCAGAAGGATGTACAGCTAGACTTCCCTGTGGATACAGTGACTTTCCAGCAACCACAAGTCCTGATTTAAGTTAGATGCCTGTACAACTGTACAACTGAAGTGCCAATAAAGAAGCTAAAGTTTTCCTAGGTTGGATGTCAGATTCGATGGAATAGCAAAGATAAACACTAATGACTGCTCTAGAGGAAAATGAGCAGCAAACTTCCTGTCACTGGTAGGATGTTAGCTGGAAAAAGGAACTACTGTTCTTGCCGACTTCCAGCTTCATCTGGAGTAGAAGCATGGTCTCTGCTCCAACCAGGACGGGGAGGCTTTCTGCTGAAATACTTTGCCAGGAAAGCATCAGCCTTGTCAGGATACTTTATCCTGGCAAAGTTCTCCAGGCTTTTACGATATGAAAAATCTTGCTTGTGGTCATCAGTAGAGACAACATAAAAACACCTACTCTCCTGAAAGCTTGCGTGCTTAGAAACCTGTTAAAAAATTCAGAGGTTAGCACCAGTGCAAACCTAAGACTGCCAAAACATTTGGCTAGTGATGGATTTCCAATGATAGCACGAGAATAAATAAGAATATCGCATGCAGATACATGCAGCAATTGCAGGTCACAAACGACTATAATTCATCGAATAACTTGATGAAATATCAGTTGATGAAATAAGTGATAAGAACAACATCCTTGTATTCACCAATAGTATCCAAACAAAAATAAACATCAATGTCCCTTGATATTCAACCTCTATGGTAAAATCGTTATGGAGAGAGAGAGAGAGAGAGAGAGAGGTGATAGTAACAATTTAGCATCACAGTTTTTCCAAGGAAAAATGATACATAGAAAATGTTCCAATGCAAAGACTGCAACAAAACATTCATATAACTAGAACCTCAAAACTCATCAAGTTTTATAAGGTCTGTCATGAACATGGTTCGCAATATCGGCCAATACCAATATGTATCGACCGAGTCATAACCAGAATGGAGGGGACCGTACGATACTGATCCCCGAATCACTCGCTCTAACTCGGCTGATATTAGCCGATTCGAATCCATGATGGAGGATATCGACCGATATATCCGAGTCACTTGGAGTCAACTCAGATATTTTTTTAAATTGTCTTTTTTCGTATTTTCTAATTTTAGTAATTTTTTCAAAATTTTTGAAAACTTGCATATGCTATAATGTGCGTATCACCCGATATTCAATCGATATGCCGTGATAGATGTGGAACAACCAAGACCACGACGCGACCGCGACCTGCGATGGCGAACCATGGTCGTGAACTTTATTGCCTACCAATCAAAGCTTCTTAAGGAGGACTCAGAGCAAGAGCTTGAATATTTTCATACTTGTCACAAGCGGCCAGATGTTATTCAAAGGTAGGTGGAGCTCCAATTTGTAATATCCCAAAATGTTCAAGAGATACAGAGAAGCATCTGAAGTTCCCCGCAGCCTGGCCCTTCAAGGTAAGTATAAGAATAGTGGCTCATTCCACTATATATGGCCAAAACCCAAGGGACCATTGGACAGATCCAAGGTCCAATTCTATGCCCCAGATTGGCTTTAGGCCAAGAAAAACCATGCGTACTTCATGTTGTATGCCTTCTGAAAACCTTTTCTGAAGGTGAGCGCTTTTCTACAACCTAAAGAAATCTATTTTTTCAGATCCTAGCAATTGATACCAGGTGCAGTTCCTTGTAAACCCAATGTGTGGTCTTACAATTGACCATTTTTGGTCATGAAGAAGTTCTGTATTCAGTGTTCAAAGTTTGCATGCAAAGTTCATCTACCGCAGCATCATTATTCATCTTTTATACAGAAGAAACCAAAATTCTACTGATGTACAAAGGGAAACAAATAAAATGACCTAAAAAGATCTGATTTCCTATAAAGTTTGCAGGTGGTACCATTTCTCTTCTTTGCTATTTCCCCCTGTGCTTGGACTCTCTATCATCATTATTTTAATTATAAGTCAATAATATACTGTGCCAGTGCCAAATTACTACAGTATGAGTTTGTCCTACTCTTGAAAATTTTCAACCTGAACCATTTTCCCTTGTCAAAATGATAACACCAGAATATGTGAAACTTGCTTAATAAGTATTTAGCATGGTAAAGCCTGTGATATCCAAAACAATATCCTATAAGCACAAAGATATGGAAGTCCCCTATTCTCGGGTAACAATGAATTATGGCATTGAAATAGCTTAGAGATCATTGTGAAAATCCAGTTCATTAGTTGTGTAACAGAGCTAGTATTGTCGACCTTAACTTTAGTTAAAACTAAATCGTTTTTCTTCGCCAGGGAAACAAGAGTCATAGGTGATGGACAGTTTTTAATATATCATGTATTCATCATCCTCAATATATTTATTTCTGACTTATTATTTGAGACTCCACATTTTGTCTACAGCATCCATCGTTTCCTGGAACTAGGCTCCCAGGAGGACCATAATCAACTTCACTATTTTTGAAGACTCGCAACTTTTTGCATTCTCTCTTTAGCTTAAATCTGTCCTGCATGCTCAAGAAAGAACTCAAGGATGACAACTGACAGCCCGGGCTACACTTAACTTCAAGTATCATAGATAGGATAAATAAATTAACAAAGATAAATAAGGCAAAACATAAATCCAATAAATGCCTTAGTTGGAAATGGTCCACCAAAAATCATGTTTGCATATCCACTGAAACTTTTAAGGTTAGAAGCTTACAAAAGAACCAGCCCAATTAGCCTATAGACAGCTTATTACTATAAGCTTCAGGTTAGAGAAAAGCTAAAGAACCACAAATTACACCCTTAAAAAAGTCAAAAGAAATGGCACAGAACACTCCAAAAAATAAGTTGACTCTTATGTTTAAAGCATGTAATACAAGATAAATGATCCCACAATGATCTATGTTATGCAACTGATTCAGGATCTTAGGGCATACCATTATATATTTGATTCCAGCACCAATCTTCAATACTTTCTCTGGATGATAATTGAGGACATTATCTACAACATATGACTGATCATCAGCAGATAGAGGATCACCATCATTGTACCTTCAACCAAAAATTTTAGGGTTACAGCAATATGTCAAACGTTTTCACAATCAAGCAATAAAACTAGAAATTAGCATAGAAATTAAAACTTTTTTAGATTACTTATTTGCAAGATAGGGGAATGTAGTTTGCAAATCATGGAACTTGAATAAAACTAAATAAAGGATGTATAGCACATAGGCATACATGAACAAAATGTTGCACACTTTTTGAGCACTTACCTTTATACAAAAACAACCTTTCTTAATCCTGGAAATTCATACACCACTCTTAAAGCTACTTTTTGTATGTCAAATATTAGAAAACTGATTACAAAATTTTCCAGTGTATAATGGTCAACCTCAGTAACAACTCATCTCCTTAATTGGGCATCATTTTTCATTCATAATTTTTTAGTTTCCAGAAAGTAACAGTATATAAAATCCTCAACTGATTATTTTTGTCCAAAAATCATAGCAGCTTACCCAGTCTGATGGATTATTCGCCTGATGGTCTGCATCATCTGTTCGAAATCCGAAAGAATGTCCTGTTCCTCTGCTGTGAAAGAATCCAACCGCTGCTTTGTTAATGTGAAAGTTCCACTTGCACCAACATTGTCAACAGCCTTAGCAGGACGATTTCTTTGGTTTCTCCAATCTCCGTTACTGGGTGAACCCCAACCTCGAGAACTTTCATTTCCATTCCCTTTAAACCATTTCCGTGGACCCCTCTGAGAATGTGCATCTTTCTTATTCTCCCACGCGTGTGTGCCAGTAGATTTGTTCCTCTCTCCATCAATGTCAATTCCAACTGCTCCACCAGATCTCCAAGAACCTTCTTCAGAATTTGTAGGCAAGCTACGTTCACCTTGAACTGCATCAGTGTTCATCTTGGACCAATCACTATAATTTTCTGTAGTGACTGTAGCTGGGTCCTTGTTTTCATCTGTCTTATTCTCATTAGAAGACGCCTTTGTCCCCCAACCAGATGAAAATCCTGACTGCTTCCCTGTGCTTTCAGATTCCTTTGCACCCCATTTATGATCATTGGAAGTATCTCCTTGGCCACTGTTTAATATTATCTCTTCCTTGTTTGTTTCACCAGATCCCCAACTGGACCAAGTAGGATCACTAACTGTTGCTTGGGAAACAAGCCTTTGGGCTTTGTCAAGTGCCAGCTCCCAACCTCCACTACCACATGAAGCACTCCCGTTTGTAGTTAAAGGTGAATTACTCCCAGCCTCAAACTTCTTCCCCCAACCAAATGAAGATCCCGACTGCTTGGCAGTATCTTGAGATTTTTTGCCCCATTCACCATCACTGGAAGATCTTTCTTGAACCCTCTTAGAAAAGCTATCTCTTTCAACTGGTTCACAATTATTCCAACTGGACCAATCTGGATCCAGTGCTGTTGTTTGGGCTGCATGCCTTTGGTCCTTGTCAAATTTCTGATCCCAACCTCCACTGGCTTTGGCAGTTAAAGGTAAATTCCCCAGAGAATCAATTTTCTTCCAGGCAGGTGAAGATTCTGATTGTTCGCCAGTACTTTGAGGTTCCTTCGCACCCCACTCACCATACTTCGGAGAATTTTTTTGGACGCCATTAGAGAACCTGGCCTCCTTATCGACTGGACTACTACCCCAACCGGACCAAGCCGAATCTGAGACTTTTTTACCGGTCCAAACATTTCCAGATTTATCAGCTGCCTGCTCCCAGCTGCTACGGGGTTCAGCAGCAAAAGACGAATCCCTTTCATTATCAACCATTTTCCCCCACGCAGATGATGATCCTGACTGCTTCAAACTACCAGGTTGTGTAGAATTCCAGTCAGTAAAGCTGCGTGAATCTTCTTTTGCCATCTTGGAGAAGTTGTCCTCCTTGCCTACTGTACCACCACCCCAACTAGTCCAAGCAGAATCTGACACTAGCACGTTGGCACTGGTATTTTGGGCTTTGCTTGCCTTTTCCCAACCACCACCTAGTTCAGCAGTCTGAGGTGAATCCCTCTCCCAACCCAATTCTCTCTGGATGCTCTCCTTGGACCTTGGATTTGCTAAATTGTTTTCAAGCTCATGTCTATCTTCAAAAGTTGGCTGATCAGAGTCGCGAACAGGAGACAAGTCAAAAGTCATAGCTTCATCTTCCAAGTCCAGATTCTCAATTTCTGCTCCAAGACAAGTGGTGTTTGTTTCATCTCCGCCAGAGCTGCCTCTGACCAACTGAAGGAAATCATACACATCGATACCAGCTGGTTGGTTGAGTTCAACCTATGTACTCATAGGTGAACACATGGACAGCAATTAGCATCTCAAGCAGATAATAAAAACACTCTTGGTGTTCAATATATTTTAAACAAGATTTCCCTTTCGTTTTGACTAACCAAAAGGAAGAGAGAAACATCAATATTTTAGCCTACTGGTACCTAACTTTTAGAAATATTACTCATTGAAAACACAGCTAAAGAACCTTTTAAAACACTTCATAGAACAGGAAAAATTAGCAGTTGACAAACCTTTTTCGTGTCCAAAAGAATATCGAATGGTGATCCTGTACCAACAGCTACATGTTTACCCCAGGAGCAAGACCCTACGACACTTGACAAAGAGTCAACATGGCACTTTTCAGCAGCTCTCTCAAAACACTTCCTTGGAGCCTGGAAAAGTTTTAAATGAAACAAAGAAGGATAAAAGTATAGAAAAGAAAAATCGTCTGCATAAAAGGAAAGTGCTTACAGATAATGTTGCTTCTGTAAAAGGCACTTGCACATCTAGCGATCGTGACAAAGCTTTTATACCTCCAATATTGAAGCCAATTAAGTTACCAGCACATGTCATACTGTTAGCCAGTAACACAAGATGGTCCTTGAGAACACCTTTTGTAACCAGCATTACTGATGTTGATAGGCGCTGTAAATAAACCAAAAGGTTTAGAAATACCAAAAAGAATAAAACGCTAACCAAAAGGTTAGTACCCTAAGCTATAGAACTTTAGTAGTTGACTATACCTTCACATATTTGATTTCTTAAAGCAAGAAGGTAATGCATCAACAACAGAATGAAGCAAATAAATCACAGTAAGAGTGATTGAAGCGTCTCATCCATCTCAAATTGATTTAAGTCGATTACCATGGAAAATGTGCAAGATCATGACATACAACTAGCTGTTACATACATGGAAATAAACATTAAAAAGCCAGTATGTCTTCAGCCCATAAAAATGTCAAAACAAGCTCTCTTATTTGTCTATTTCAGCATTTGGATGAGTTAGGACTGCAACATACGTCAATCAATCAGGTGGATTTTCATGCAAAACCTCTTTTTTTTTTTTAATTCCTTTCAAAAGTCTTACAATCCAAATTTAGTTCATGAAGCAGATCTTATGCTGATCAAATTCTGGAAGCATACACATGTAGAAGTATGAAACTAGATGCAGTCACTTTTTGACAATAGTATGCAGATAAAAAACATGTGGCTTGAAACACTGAAGCTCCATCGAAGAAATGGAGATTCCTTCAATTCTAATATCCTACAAGCACAAGCTCAATCTCACAATGGGAATATACCCAACAAAAAAACAATCATGAATGAAATCAGAAGACTCTTCACGATGTATAAGAGCTTACATTTAATCTGAAAACAAGAAGTACCAATTTTAACATTACAAGACATTAATAGTTCTTTTTCCTTGTACTCAAACACAATCACACAAGTAAATCCACTGCACCATTAGTTGTCACATGTTCAAGTTTTCCAGCATTACTTTTAAACAAAGAGGCATGTTTCACATCCATTTATATAATATTTCATAACAGTTCACAAAATAGATTAAAATGACAGAATCCTCATAGTACCCGAACAGCTTGCTCAAATGCACAAGAAATTCCAAGCAATTCTTGGACTTGCTTGATGGCATATGGAATAGAGCGGTTTGTATCTATCAACTGGGTGACAGGAAGACAGGCATCCATCACAACCCTCCAAGCATCACCAGTCTGCTTCACCGCATCCTTCTCAAGAACAACATCCAAAGCCAGTTCACCCCTTTGGCTCTTGCATTGGCTACTAATCCAAGTTGATGTATCAGGGCTAATCCAGATTATATTAACAGTTGAAACCCTTGGATCACCTGCAATATATGAGCATATCTGGGGTCAAACAAGATCTGAACAGTACCTGCAACCCTTGTATGGGGATACCCTGTATCACATTTAAATTTATTTTCAAAGTTGGCAACAAAATAGAGACACAGATCATGCAGTCTAACACTAAAATAACAGAAATGTGCACACCAAACATAAAAAGAAGAAAATATTGGTACTTGGGAGGCTGCAGAAGATCTGAAGCAGTAGAAAGCACAAGATTTCTAACATTTAACAAGAGAAGGGGGAAGCTGAATTCTAAAACAAATGCGGCCAGTTGGAAATTCCTATATGGAGCTGATCTATGACTTCATAATTAGGTATACTTCATGTACTCGAGTAGATTTTAAGCCAATATAGTAGCTTGTCCAAAAGATTCACTAGTTAGGTTCTGTAATAAAATTGAATTTCGAGGTCTTATAAAAGACTAGAGCTAGCTATAATACTGCACTTCAGACAGCAAGATGCTGTCAGATATTTGTCCCCCAACATTTTACATGTATATATCAAGTACTTTTTAATCTCCAACTCTCCAAGTGCTATGCCTGAGATCTACTCAGAAGTATAGAGATATTTTAAGAAATGTAGTTCATTCTCTGTGGCACTCGTGTGCGGACCCTAAGTTCTCTCCCTTTCTTCGCTGAATTTCAGAACTCTCTACATAACAAACTCTGTTCCTGCAGATCAGTGTAAGCACAACAATCTAATATTCCTCCCTTGATTCTGTGTATCATTCTCATGTGTGGCCCTAAGTTCACTATTCTCTTATCCTCCTCTGCTACTTTCCTAATTTCAGAACGTTCTCTACATCTCAAAGTCTGTTTCTCGAAAAAAGGAAAAAAAAAAAGAAACTGGGGGACAACCATTAATTATTCCTCCATTCAAACGTCTTCAATTTCAAATTACTGTATCTAAGCCAAAGACTACCAGCATATCAAATTAGCAGTTATCTGAAGCTTAACAGTTCTTCAACTACAGTGGAGATAGCCAGTAAACTAGCCAGTTTGGGTCCTAAACAAAAGATCCTCTACCAAGGCTTCAAATCCTTGAGCAAGAATGTACAAACTCCCAGGTCCAACACAATACCTTTTCTTTGCACTTGTTTTCTGAAAAACACAAATGGTAAAAGAAATTGCTATGCCTTTTTGCGAGACACCAGAAAGAATTGTCTATTCAACACCCTCCCGACTGTTCAACATGATAAGATGCTTGCAGATCCAGAGTCATTACTCTATTACCAAGAGCAAGACAGTAAATCATAGGCCAGTGATTTTCTATCAACCTACCTATTTCAACAGAAACAAGCCATCCAACAAGACACCAGAAAGAATTGTCTATTCAACACCCTCCCGACTGTTCAAAATGATGAGATGCTTACAGATCCAGAGTCATTACTCTATTAGCAAGAGCAAGACAGTAAATCATAGGCCAGTGATTATCTATCAACCTGCCTATTTCAACAGAAACAAGCAATCCAACATACAGTCGTACCAATTAACCTCAGAAATGAGAGATGTTTGGTTTCAGGACTCAAATGCAAGAAAACTTATGAGTACTACAGCGAAAATCAGCAAGTAAAATACCAAACAATACTCATGAGGGTCAATAGAAACCTCATCAAATAACCAGTTATTCATCCTCATGGAGTTAAATAAATAGCCAGTCCTTACTAGATGTAAGCCGCTTTTCCTTTTGTGCTGCATATCACCCAATTCTTACCACCAAGGATTGAGAATGGGGACATTCTTTGATCTCAAAGTTTACATTGCTTATACTGACTCGAAAAAATGCCTCAAAGAGCAGAACATTCTCACTCTTTCTCTAATTTTTACTATACAAGCATTATTGATACTGATGTCTATCAAAAAGTACAGAAGTTAAAGACAGGCGTTGTAGCCAAAATAATTGCCTAACATGACTATGCTGTTGCAGCAAGCAAAATTTCAAATTTTTTTACTCAGGATCTTAACGTGGGTGAGTTAAACATACAGAATCCACTCTTGACGCTCCTGCCTCATCTCTTTTTCATTTGGCTATGAAGCCAAATCCTGGTAAATACGAAACAATAAAAACCCTCAGGAATACTGAATCAATCAGCATTATCACACCTTCAAGGCACATAAAATTGGCCGGTATTCGCTGAAACAAAATAAGATGCCTATAAGCTTTGAGCCAGCAGACAATTTAATATGGCTATTTTTCTGCATGAAGCAATCTATTCATCAAGCACCAAAAGCAATCTGACCTATTTTCATATTGGTACCACAGTGATAGGCTTTCCATCACAATAATGATGCAAGCTCAAAATAAACCAAAATCCAAAATTAAATGTAAACCAAGCCAAAGAATCAGGTCTTGCAGAATTTTTGCAGGTTAGCAGTAGGAGACTTATTGGCTTCATTTTCTCCTCCAGGATTCAGGCTGCACAAGGGGTGAGTCTTAACACAACTTATAAATGCTTGGTGTGCATAGTTTTTGGGCTCCTCCCCCTTTTTCCAACCCCTTATCACATTTTATGCCTCTGCTCCAACATTTCAGTAAGTTTAGGGAATCCCGGAGTCCACCATATTGATGTGATTCAACTTTCTAGACACAAGTCAAGTTTCAAACATCTTCTCAAGAATGACTAATTTAACCAAAGTTGGAACTAACCAAACAGACGAATTGCATCGTAAGGATCTGAAAAAGTAATAATAACTACCTTTAATTACAGTTTCTAACAAAGCTGGGCAAATTGTTTCAGCAAGAACATGAGATCTTTGCTCTAATTGATAGTCACTTGCATCTCGAGAGATAAACTTCAAGCATGGAGTCTCTGCCAACTTTCTTGCAGAAGACTGCCGAAAAGAACAATCATCACTGCAAACAAGTAAGACATGTTATTACACGTAGAGAATCTTTCCTTTCCAAGTTCTAAAAGTGTACTGCCATGACATCAAATGTTATTAGATAAACAAGTCAGGCAAGGTAGGAGAAACCTGGAAAGTGTAAGCAGAAGAATCCGGACACAAAATTCAGATAGAAAGCAATCACAATATTGAGAAATTGACTAACTGCAGTACCATGCCCAATGTATAGACTAACCTGACTCCTAAAAGAACTCCCTTGAACTTAAAACCAACTTTTTTCCTCTTCTGGTAGGAAATGATTCTTTCTTCACATTTAGATAGAATCTCATTCATGGTAATATTTGAACTGTTCATCATTGCCTATCAGGGCATTAGATCACTACAATCAGCAAAGAACAGAAGCACAAACAAAATAACCCAAAACCTAAAGAAAACAAAAGTTGAAACATCCTCAAAAGAGATACACAGACCTCATTGAGATGAATATGACCTACAAGGCCAGTATCAGTTTGAGAGCTCTCATACACTGAATATTGTTGTCTATACCTGTAAATAACAAAAGATGGCGTCAATGAAAACTAACACATGAAAAATTTCCATAAACTCCTCGGAGACTAATGCTGCTTTTTCAACCAAAAAAAAAAAAAATTACCAAGAACGTATCCAGGATACTACCATTTGGAAACAGTGCAATAAAAATCAAAGGTACAGAATTTATGGAAACAATCTTTTACTAATGAAATCAACATAAAAGAGGTGATAATGTAAGTGCAACAAACTGCATACACAAACAACTTATGCCTACAGTTCAATTGGCTTCAAAATATAGAAAAGGAAGCACCAGCCCCTATTCAGCCTTTCAAAGAAGTAAACTACTTTAGCCCAATCAGGAAAACATTTATGAAACTAGTAAATGACATCAATAGCCTGAAATCACCTCTAAAGAATCAGTTTTCTAGATTTAGCAGCCTAAAATCTTGAACAGCTAACATGTCCTGATTCACTTTATCTATGCAGCAGGACAAGACAAGTTTGATGGACAAACTTAACTAAAATAATACTTGACCTATGTGTTTGGACAAGGATTGAGAATCATAACCAATAAAATTCCCAAAAGATATTCACTATACACCGAGCAGCGGTAAGGTCATAGACAGTACAGATGTCTGTGGCAACTGATTTACTCGCTAAATTACTAATATTACTAATTTCTGGAAAAGTCCCTTAGTTAATCCAAACTTACAAAAAAGCCCCATCTCCAATCTCCATCCCACCTCTATTTCAATGACTCTGTGCCTTCACCACCTCTCTCCCACCTTACCTCTTCCCCTATAACCCCACCCTCACTACCCCACTAACTCCACCACTAGCTGGCCACTCTCCTAAAACTCACCCTCTCATTCCTGGGAGATAAATACTCATGATTCAGATTTCCCACTCCCAGAACCCCCACTCTTTTACTCTTTTTCCCATTTCTTTCATCCCTCACCTGCCCCCATCTACTGCCTCCCCCTTCCATATCTGCTTCTTCAAGCAATTTTTTATTTTCATTCTTGGTTGCAATTACCCCCATTGTTTCCTCCAAACTACAAAGATTTTTTACACTTGAAATATTATATTGAAGCTCTTCTTCCACATCTTCAGTTAGTTAGTCTTTCTGCCTCTTTTTTGCTGTAAATCTATATTTCGCCACAAAAGAAAAGAAGAAGAAGAAATGAAAGACTTTTTATTGGAAACACGTCAGATTAGCCATAAAAAGATAAGAATGGGGGGTACTATTGGGTAGAAAGAGGAGAAACAAGAAGAAGATGGTGGACAAACCAGTTTGGAGAGAGCCAGAGGAGAAAAGACAATATGATGTTTTTTTTTTTTTTGCTACATTTAATAGGAAACTGGTTGTCCTTTCCCATCAAAATATTCACAATTAATTTGTGGTCAGGACCAGGATGCCTGTGTAACTTAATTATACGCTACATAATGCTCACATTTTCCTTTTATAGAATACTGAAATACACAGATGAGATGCCAAGAAAAGAAATGATACTAGTGTCCAAAAATCAACTACAGACCACCTAACTCATGAACTTCAAAGCACATGGTCTGAGATGCATGTGTGTGTGTGTATATATAGAAAAGTTGTGCATTCTATCAATGATTCATTGCTAAAAAAATCAAACTTATATTCCACTGGCAACTTAATGTCCCCACAGGGAAAATAAATAATGGTGACAAAAAGGAAAAAAAAGGCAATAATGGAGGCTTACTCTATCAAGAGTTCAAATGCAACATCCTTGAGACTGACTTTCCTCAACTGATTTTTGACAACATATGCAGCATTTTCTCTGCAATACTTTCTCCCACAACCACAATCATTCAGATAAAGTATCACGCGGCGGTCAGAAACTTCATTTTTGAAGTTGACTCCACAGAGCAATATCTCCTAAGTACAGAAAAGCAGACAAGTATATTGTCAAGGAATCTGAAACAAACAAAGCTGAAATTCAAAGCCAATGAGCATGGAAACAGCATTTAAGAAATAAAAATCACCTTCATCATCTCCCAAGCAGAGTTACTACTTGGAGAAGAATCTAAGACTGCTTTGTATGCAGGATTGGACATGGCAGTTGCAGCCAATACTCCAACAGGTTCACCAGCACCAAACTCACTTTGGAAGGAAATCCCGTGGTTCATTCCATACTCAAACTGGATGATTGAATTGCTGCACATATTTCTGACCGTGCCATCATAACAAATGACGACATCACGGAGGATTGCCATAAGGTTCTTGAAAAGTGTTCCTGGTTCTGTTAATCCTCTGGTTGAACGAACAATAACTTCCCTACTAGAGATTGAATGAACCATCTCTTGATATGGGTCCAGTCCATAAAAGAGACAGCTCCGAACTAGACCGTATTCTTCAGAAGGATAGTGACCACTAGAAGGATACTTTTTCTTAAAGAGCTGTGCCAGGTCATTTACCAATGTGCTGGAATAAAATTTCCCCTTGTCTGATATCTGCATCCCCAAAAATCCAATTTGCTGGACTACCTTATTCAGAGCTGACTCACTTTTAGAGTCAATCAGATACCCCATTGCAGATGATTTAAGAACAAAATTTGAAACAGGAGATTTTACGCCACGCAAGAAATTTTCAAGCTGTAATTTTATTGATTCACTTTGAGTTGAGCGCATATGATATAGCAAGGGTGAAACATCTTGAAGACTTTGCTGGACACCCTCAATAATAGCCTTTGGGATATAAAAATCCTCCAAACACACACTAAACCCCTCGGAATACAGATTTTCCATCAACAAGGGTGTCAAAAAATTGAAGAATCTTAACACCTCCTCAGGACCTTTTGAGAAGAAAATAGATGTAATAACATCAATAAAAGTAGACTGCAATAGATCCCTATTAAAATCAAGTTTGACCAATTCGCTACTGTAAGTCAAGTATCTTTCTCCACTACACTCAAAGGAAGCAGGTAATGCAGTCTGTAACAACTGCAAAACTGTCCAAAAAGGACCAGAACTACGATACTTGACTACAGCAGGCATAGGCAATGCAGCTGGAACAAACATTGCTAATTGCTCAGCAGCTACTCTATCAAAGAAATACTTTTTGAACATTAACTTCAGAGATAACAAGGAATCAGTTGCCAACTGCAAGTTGAAGTTTCCAGTGTGAGAGCTAAGCAACTGTTTTTCAACAGAAAATAACTCTAAGACCTCAGATCTTGCTGCAAGGGACTGGGGATAAAATAGATGGATACAGTCACCATCAAAATCAGCACTAAGGGGACCACATATAAGGGGATTGATTTTCACTGTGTGGTCATCATGAATATATACTGACAGCGCTTGCAAGGAATGCTTGTGGGTTGTTGGTGGCCTATTTATGAAAACCATATCCCCATCCATAATCCTTCTGTGTACAACTTGACCTGGTCTTAAAAAAGTATGACCCTTCGAACCTTCTCTTAGGGAATAGGTAGACATCCCATCCCTATATGTTAAGCACAACTTTTCATCAACCAATTTCTGTAGGTAGTTCATGTTGTGCTGACTGACTCTCTCTTCAAAGGTGATTCTCTGAGCTATTTCGAATGGTAAACCAATTTCATTCACCCCTTTATATGGGTCCCCAGTTATAACACTACGGGATGAAAACCCTGAACCCTTCCTGATGAATAAGGTTTTCATTTTCTCTAACCATGCTTTAGTAGATGAAGTATTGGACTCTTTGCTGACTCCAAAACGAGGGTCAACATCACGAGAAGCCTAACAAACAATAAATTAAAATAGAATAAAGAACCCAAATATGAACAAAAATTGTCAAACAGCTAAAAACACATCAAAATCACAAACAAAATATTTTTGGAAAAAAATAAAAAACAACATCAAAGTTTCTTGCCAAGTTTTACGTTCCCATCTAAAGATACCCACTAAAGCGAAAAACCTATATTGTTCAAATAAACCAAAACATGTCCAGATAAAAGGAAAGTAGATGGTGCACGTAACAAGTAAAATAGATTGAACTGCCAAACAGCCTTCCCGGCCCCAATACCCTTTCTACTCTTATTCCCAAAAAGCTAAATTATACCTTTCCAGTGCCACGGAACTCAAAATATTGCGCAACAGAAATCTGTAAATCATTAGCTTCAATCTGATGAGACTCAAAATTGGGCATCCCAGACCTTGAATTTTTTATGACCTCTATTTGTTTCAGCGCTCTTTTCAGCAAAGACAATGAATGATCCTGCAATAGCAAACTTAATTCATTTACTCAACACAAAATTATCAATAATGAATATTCAAATAGTGATGAAACATGAATTGCTAACCTTAGACATAACGTTAGTTCCATCAGAAATGTCAGGCACAGACAAACAGTTTGGAGGAACGGGCAAGTACTGAAGAATGTATCCATCTTGTGGAAAGTATCCTTTAGCTGAAAGCTTCTTTTTTGTGTCTGAAGATAATCTTCTCAGCATAGCCATAACCTTGTTGCAAATAAGAAAATAGCAGAACAGTTTGCTCAAGACAAAAAAAGCAAAAATAAATACAATGACAACAATAAGAACACAAAGTTTAACTTAACAAAAATAAGGCAGAAGCATGGTAAAATTTTCATGTTCAACATTGCACGATGCTATTACTAAGGTACAATATACAACATGCAAAGGTGTTCAAGCATTTCTTTTCTGAAGCCTCAGATATTGCTATACCATCAGAACTTTAAACCATTTGGCTAACTGAGTTTCACTGGTTACAAAGTTAGGCTACAAAGCAAAGAAGATTGAAAACCAAAAAGAATAAAGGCAAAATGTGGGAAAAGACTGACAGACATTTGTGTTGAGCAATCAAAGCATGAAGTACAGATCTATACCAGGCAAAAAGTAAAAGAAATCTGTTTAGTATCAAGGTAATCTCCAAGGCCTCCATGGACTGTTATGCATCATATGGATTGAGGTGAAAGTCAAGACGAAGTAAGTTAGGTTTCATATTGTGCTAGAAGTTAAACATCCTCCTCTAAGTTCAAAAGGTGGCTCCATTATAAAATTTGGGATGCAAATAACATTGTTCATCAGGTCAGCCTCTGCAGCATACAGCATCAACTACCAATGTAGCCTACTCCAGTTGACCTCCATGACTTATTGTTATACTACTTCCCTGTATGTGGCTCGTAAACTTCTTGAGACTTTATCAGCGAAAGGCAGTTTTTCAAATTATTTCAGTCTTTTTGCATGTCTTGGTTAACTTTGCATTTAAAAAGGTGGTTCTGTCATATAATTTGGGAAGCAAATAACATGGTTCATCAGGTCAGCCTCAGCCTCATAACAGCATCAACTACCAATGTAGCCTGCTCCAGTTGACCTCCATGACTTGTTGTTATACTAATTCCCTGTACGTGGCTAGTCAACTTCTCGAGACTTTAACAGTGAAAGGCAGTTTTTCAATTTATTTCAGTCTTTTTGCATGTCTTGGTTAACTTGCATTTCACTTTATGCCTCTCATTGCTTTATCAATATATTCCTTTTAGGCTTTTCCAGGAATACTGTGCATCAGCTGTCACTTTTTACAGCAATTGTATCTAAAGTTTCCAAAAAATAATTCATGAATTCCTTAAACCTCTGCAATAGACTCAGCCTGCACTAGCAGCCTCCGCAACACAGGCAAGGGATGCACAAATCCTTGACCAGTAACTACGACTGAAACATTTGGTTTCAAATGATCAATTACCATTTCTAGGCCAACTAAAGCAGAAAAACTGCCTTTAGATCTTCAACACTATAAATATCGAGATAAGATGTAAGGCGTTTTTGGATTTGGCCTAACTCTGAGGCATTTGCTGAAGCATAGAGTAGATCAACAAATTCAGGTTGCTATTCTCATTCTCCTATTTTGAAAAATCTCTCCAACACACCCAAAACATGTTCTGGGAGTCCACAAAACAAGATCAACTCAGCTCAAACACAGTGGAAAAACTGTCGTTCGAGGGATAGATCTTCATGAACGGGCTTCTGGCTGGTAGACAAACTGCCACAGATAACATAAATACAAGGGAAAATATAGAATCATTTGCCCTATTAAAACCCCGTGGTTGCGCCAAATGTTTCCATCTCTCCAATTTCTCCATCTCTACCCATGGATACCAGAAAGGCCATATTTGGGCTTCTGATAAGCATGGTCCTATGCATCCAGATGTTGATCCAGTCACCATCATTTTTGTGACGCATTCCACAACACAATCATGCACTTGTCTCTCCAAATAATTCACATTTGTACATGACCTACTCTCTTTTTATGCACATAAATTCTAAAACTTATATGGGAAAAGGTCCAAGGAAATTATTTTCTTCCAAGAAAACAATCACAATGAAGTCCAAACAAGCTAACTTTGACCTCCTAAATGCTGCAGTGCAACCATACTTTATGTAAGAAGCATTATAGTTGGCATAGGTAATGACTGATTATAGTCTCATAGTATCAAAATCATGCGTTTGGTAAAATTTGAAAAAAATTTTGCATAGGAGACAAAAGATATAGTTGACGGTAATTACTAAAAACTAGATATGCACGGAATGAATCGATTAATAAAAGAATGAATCACCAAAATAGAAGATTAACTCTCTTTATAAGTAGTTGCTCATACTCCAAATAAATAGTGCAACTATGCACACCCTGCATTTGACAGATTAAGGCAGGACAAGCAAGGCAGCATAACAATGACAAGCTAAACATGAAGCTTTACAGAAGCCAAACCTCAGAAGCAAGCAATGGTCGAGGGTTCTTATCATAACGATATCCATACTTTTCCAAGAAACTCCAAACATTTCCCTGCAGTCTTATTTTCGATGGTACTTTCAGTTCCAGGTATAATGCACCATCTGGATTTCTAACCTCATTTATTGCCACTTGCGAAGCCTCCTACAAGGACGGAAAAGAAGAGAACAAATCACACATATCAAATAATACACACATCTTTTGAAGTAAAAAAATCTAACGGTGTCAGTTTCAATTAAGGACAACTAAAAGCTCCTGGTATAACCAAATATATACTGCACTAAGGGTCAGCAATGGACCTCTCAATATTCAGTTTCATCCTAATTTCAAATCAAATTACTTTTTATTAATTGAGATTATCGATTCAACAAAGCTTCCTGTTAGTCCAACTTCAAAGAAAATACATTGATACGGAGATAACTAGACAAACAAATGTGACAACCTGTATTAACAGCAGGGCATGGATATAACTGTTTTTGCAGGAGGTAAAGAAAAGGAAATCGCAAAATAGCAATGGATGCTTACCTCACAACATGAGGATAACATCCTTTCCAGGACACCAACATTCTTGACCTGAAACTGTATGTACTAACCAAGTAAGATAAAACACATCAAAGGAAACTCCCATCAAATCAGACGCAAATATTCATCGCATAAGTATACCAATAAAAGGAAAACATAGAAGCCTCTTAAGCTGTGATTAAGTTGCAATATCATTTACTCTTTTTACTGACATTAAAAAGAGAAACAAAAGGAAGTAAGGAAATTAAAACAAACAGCAGACATTAGGATGCAATGCAACAATGAGAAGGTACTAATTTTGGGGGACTTAGTATTGAATGAAACTAGATTCTTAGGGTGTTATTAACAGGTATTAGAATTATATAATAGTCAATCTCTTGACATGGAGGTGCATATGGATGTTATGCCACACTATATAAAGCAAGTCCTTCCTTTCAAAATGAATGCTTTGTGTTGACCTTAAAGCAATTAATAATATAGTTCTTCAAATTTCAACAATGATGTGATACCTTCCTGTTTCTAATCTTCAAGCACTTCAAGCACAGCAAGCTCAACAATCTCTTCAACTCACGAACATGATCAGGATGATATATAGGAATTGGTAGCTCAATGTAGCCAAAATGACCTGAAAGCAAACAATTGAAAATGAATAAGAAATGGAGGGTCTTTCAAAATTATACAATATGACAATTAACAGCCCAGAAGGTAAAATAGTGCATGCCTTCACACTGCCCAGGCTCAGAAGCACCACAGGATTCACATTTTCCAGCTTCAAGTGGCAACCCAAGAAAAGGATTTGAAAGCTGGCTAGCATGCGTTATGGCACAGTCACTGATAGATGATTTGCACTAGCAAAAAAGATGAAGAAATGAAATATTATTCTTCTTTTCTCTGCACACGTGCCAGGGGGGTGGGGGGGGGGGAGTGTTAGATAGGGGAAGATATCTAGTCCAACATGCTACAATCATATTTGGCCATCACCATCCTCTGTTCAAGTTCAACAGGATAGTCACAAACTTAAGAAAGCAAACTCATTGGAGCAATCTTCTTTCAGCCAGTGGAGTACATGGAGAAAAATATTCCATCCAAAACAAAAAACACAGCCTTCATGACTTACAATTTCTTGCTGAGTTGCTAAACTAAATGAAATTCTGGTTATTTTCCCACCAAATGAAGTCGAGGTTGGGCTTTCTTCCATCTATTTTAAAGCACACCTGAGAAAATGAGAAACCGAAATAAACACCTGCTAAAGACAAACATTTTGAACAATGAAGCAATGATGTATCGGTCAATGAACCTCAACAATGATTTGACGTGTATAACTGCCAAATAAACCAGAACAAATCCAAAATTTGCATCATTGCAGCTTTACTCAATTTTTTGATAACATCAAACACCAAAAAAAGCCACTTCTAATTTCCCAGAAAAGCATCATACAAAGAAGTCGAGGTTGGGCTTTCTTCCATCTATTTTAAAGCACACCTGAGAAAATGAGAAACCGAAATAAACACCTGCTAAAGACAAACATTTTGAACAATGAAGCAATGATGTATCGGTCAATGAACCTCAACAATGATTTGACGTGTATAACTGCCAAATAAACCAGAACAAATCCAAAATTTGCATCATTGCAGCTTTACTCAATTTTTTGATAACATCAAACACCAAAAAAAGCCACTTCTAATTTCCCAGAAAAGCATCATACAAAGAAAAACTTAGTCTGGAAACTATTTGAAAGGCATACTGCTGATTTTCAGAGCCTCCAATTCCAGTAGAATTGAAAAGGCAAATATAATTTTGTTTTAAATCTACAATTCCATCTACAGCAATACAACCAAATAAAAGAAAACCATCGCGGAAGACTTTCATATCTATACAGATTCAGCTCATTTGCTGGAATGTTTCAACATTTCTCTTATTGATATGGCTTATGTCTGTGAAAAATCACCAAAATTAAGAAAAAGCATACAGTGGCTATTACAAGATTAGGCTCAACAGAAGGAGAATTCCAATTTTTTCTTGTTCAGAGTAATGGGAATTTTGTAATGAAAATCTTCAGTTCTTTCCTATTCAGTATTCTCAGTGGCCATATCTACTGTCTGTGGAGCAACCAAACAAAAGATGCTAGCATCAAAATATCTGCAACAGAACTAACATTTGCAAAGTAGACAGAAATGCAGCCGCTTATGTTCCAACTAAATTGCTTACCTCACAACACCAGAAAGCATTTTGAATTGAAACTTTATGCATAATACATTTGACTTAAGCTGTTTTCGCATTAGGTTCCAGGACAACTAAGGAAAAAAAAACTATACTAGAAGGATTTGATATATGTTAAAAACTTGAAAAAGTCAACCAAGATGATGAAATTCATTCTTCGTCCAAATCCTTCCATTATTCAAAGAGCTGAACATTAAATGAAAAATTGTCTAATCCACTAGTTAGATCTTCACCAAAGTTTTTATCCACTAAACGTCGTACAACATAGAAACAAGGATCACTAAAGAGGTGAATACGCATGCATCTTCTTTGGGCATTACATCACTGAGAAAGTTGACTAAAGTCCTATCAGTCAAAGATACCTTCTTCAAAATGCTCAAAATCAAAATGCATGTAGATAGTCCTTCACCGATTAAACATTACATAGAAACCTATTAATTTATCAACTATAATCAATACATAGAAAAATTAGCAAAAGAAACAGCAAGTGAGACTCGTACCAATGGCACAAGAAAAATCATGTGAAGATCAACACCAGAACATGCAAAAAATGGTTCCACAGAGATAATTAGACTATGCAAAACATATTTAAAGGGGGCAGGGAAGGAAAATCCATCATAATTGTTCTTTCCACTCAAAGAATATCAATTTATTTGTCAAATTAAAAACATAACCAAACATCAAAAAAAATTTGTGCAATAAAATGGGGACACAGGTTAGGATCAATTTACCTTGGTAAAGCAAATGCCAAAGTATGTCTTCACACCATTCAATTGGAATCAGGAACTCCCAAGCAACACAGAAAGCAGTCAAAAGCCCCCTTATCTTTCTCAAAAAAAAATAACAATAAAATAAAATAATTAAAAAAATCTCCATAGGGGAAAATAAGGAAGGAGTAGCAATGACCGAGACTGAAGTCCATACAATTACAAAATAATTAAAACAAGCCTTTGAAATACGAACAACACAGGACTAAGTTTCCGCACGTTCTCTCTTCTAAAAACACAGGCCTAAGTTTCCAGCAAAAACCGCATGCTAATACGAAATGCATCAACAGAAATTCTAAATTTTTTCCACTTCAGTATCCAACCAACCAAACACAGCCCAATGTTGGCCAAAGAAATGTAAACAAATCCTACAAGCAAAATCACAAAACCCAGCCAAAATTAAAAAACAAACAGCAAAACCCCAGTTTTAACATGAAAATGAAAAACCCATAAACAGTTGTTGAAAGCCCCCTAACCCCCCGAACAAATTACTGCATGGAAAATAAAATAAGGAAAAAAAAAACAGATGAACAAACAAAACACCTCTCCTCCCCAAACAACCCTAACAACCCATTTAGACTAACAAGCCAAAAATGCAACGCAATAACAGGAAAAAATATTTTAAAAAAAAACACAGAAACACACACAAATGCACACGAAAAGGGCGTACACATGTCTAAATTGTAACGTCAGGCTAGTATTGACCGCTTGAGAAGAGAACCCAGAAATAATTACCAAATTAAATCACGAAAAAATAGTCCAAAATGGAGGAAAAGATTACCCTAACAATGTAGAGAGGAAGGAGAGGAAGAGCAAAGTGTTGAGAGCAATTTGAGAAGTTTTTCAGGGAGAGTTGTTTAGTGTGTTGTACTGTAGTCTGTACTGTAGAGTCTACTGAATGAAGCAATTAATGGGGTTTTTGTTGTTTTGTAAAAGACTCTGATCACTTTTTCCTTTTCTTTTTTCTTTCCTTTATTTATTTATTTATTTGTTTTCCTTCCGTTACGGGGCATGCAATGAAAGTGATTGGATACTTGAAACTTTTTTCCCCTTTTTTTTCTTTTTCCTTTACTAGATTCGTACAGGGTGTGGACAGGCAGAACTAGAAGTGAAATGACTGAATTAGGCCTCAAAGAATCCGATATTCTTGTAGCGCATAGGGTGTAAAAAGAGAATTCACAGAGAGTTGTACAGATGGCATAAGCGTGAGGTGGCATTGTTTAGGCAGATGTAGTGGAAAGAAAAAGGTTTGTTTCACTTCGCGTCCATCAACTGCAATCCAATTTTCTCTTTTTTCTCAGAATTTAAACTTTCAAATGAGCATTGGGTCTTGGTTAAATGGTCAAGAAGAACCCTTCAAAACTTTTTCTCTCTCTTGGGATCGGTCGATATCAAATCCTATCTAATGCATCTCTATAAGAAACATTAGTGTGCTTCTCCATTTGTTTGGTTCACCTCTGTACAAGTGTCTTTAAACTCCCTGACTCCCCATAGAGTAAAAGTAGATTAGATAGTTGTCAGTAAAAACAAATTTTAAACATTAAAATATTATAATTTAGTTATTAAAATATAAAATTTATTTTACTTAAATAAAATTATTGACAAATCTAAGGCACGTCGTATACTTAAATCAAATATAATTTAGGGAATATAGTTTGACGAAAGTGAAGTTCTATTTAATAATTCAATTCAATACTTAAAAAGTATTTAAATTTAATGGTTCAGATTTTAACATATTCAAATATGTTCGAAAACCAAAAATAAAACATATGAATTAATTAAGTGCTACTGATTCTCCTAAACAAAGCAAAACTTGCTCTAAAAATAAGTGATAAGTTATTCACTTATCACTTAATGTGAAATACACTCAAATGTATTTGATTTAATACTCAACAATTTAATAATTTAATGGACTTAGATTTCATATTGAGTGAAGAGTGAAATCTGAAATCTAAATAATTTAATGGATTTAAATTTCAGATTTCACACTTCACTCAATATGAAATTTAAATCCATTAAATTATTAAATTGGTCAATATGAAATTTAAATCCATTAAATTATTAAATTGTTAAGTATTAAATCAAATACATTTGAGTGTATTTCACATTCAATGATAAATGAATAACTGATCCCTTATTTTTGCGAGCAAATTTTGTCCAGAAAATTCAGTACCATTTAATTAATTTAGACATTCAATTTTTGGTTATCAAATACGTCTGAATATATTAAAATCTAAATCTATTAAACTTAAATGCTGAATTAGGTTATCAAACAAGGCCTTAATATTTAACTATTCAGTAATTTAATGATTTCACACCTCAGATTTTAGATTTTAATTTTTAAATTTTAATTTTATCAAACGCACCATGAGACATGTTATACTTGAATTGGACAAAATTTATACCGCAGGGAATAAAGTTGGATAAATTTTATATTTTAGATATTAAAATAAGACGAATTTTTTATTTTAGCAATTAAGATGTCTCATTTTAAAATTTAGAAACCAAAGTAAAAATTGGGATATAGTTACAAGGTGCAACTTGAAAATTAACTCTAAGAAAAATGAAATATAAAAGGAGAGATGATCTAAGCCATCTCTCTTTTTTTTTTTACAGAGACGATAAATCTATTCTATCCTACACTAGAAAAAGGGGGTGGAGCTGAAGAGGTCTAAGGGTAACCCGGAGGAGACTGAACCACCATCGGACTAGACGAGTGCACTACACACCCGCCTAAATTTTTTAAATAAAACCACTTAATGTGGCAATTGGTGGGAGACAAGGGTTGGGAGGCAAGGTTTGACAAGGGTTCAAACCTTGCCTCCCACCCCCCCCCCAAGTTTTAATACTTTGGTGGTGGCCACCAAGTCAAAGACATATTGGGGATTGCATGTTGCTGGTACGGAGGGGGATCTCTATTTGATTAGCGGGCCCACCATCATAAACAAACATTTCATTTTCATTAGGTCATATGCACTCTCCGTAATTTGTCTTTTCTTTTAGTTTTTTATTTGTAATAAGAATTTCAATTGATTGTGTAAGTTTATTATAGTATCTAATTGAAATAAAAATGTGATAAGTAGTTTGGCCGTGTCGTCTCCCGCTAGAATTTGCATTACATTGTGGAGAATTCTAATTTCTATTACTATGTATCATCTTAAATGGGAGTGGTCCCAAAATTACAATGAATTGTTAAGTAATTATACTTATTTGATGTGGTAATGCTTTGTGTCTAATTAACACATATGTACTAAATGTGTAGAGGTGTGCCAAGAGAGTTACTTTTTTGTGATGTGGCAAAATATTATTGGACAGTTTGTGGTCGTCCTTGTACGTGAGGATTGCCCCTGTTTGCGCAAAAAAAAATTCCGCATAGAAATGTTATTACTGTATTTTTCAAATGAATGCTGCATGCCTTCACTTTCCTTGCATCCAATTGGACCCCTTTAGCAGCATTTCTGTTTCGGCTTTTCCCATATGTGTTGGGACTTGATTGTCATTATTGTAATAACTGAGCTCAGTTGACTATAAGGACAGTTGTATTACAATTTTGCCCTTCCATTATATTTTTCTTACCGGCCATAACAATTCATTTTGTTCTTACCGTTTTCTTCTTGTTCTTCATGCTCATGTCAGGAGGTCAATTTCTATTTACCTTTGGGTTGTATTTGTAAAAAACCATAACTCTATCACTGTTGATGGCAATTGGAAGAAGGACTGTAGCAGTTTCTTTGCTCTGTCCAACCCACCACTGTTTCTTTGCTCTGTCCAACCCGCCGCTGCAGGTAGAGCTATGCATTGTTGTCGGCATTTTCTGCTTGTGCTAATGGTTAGTGATGTGTTTAATTTTTGCATTCCTTTTTTGTATCATTGTTTATAGTACAACGTCCTATCTTCTCTGTTACATGATTATCTTTGGGAGTTGCTTTGTTCGGTTCTCATTTTCTCTTTTATTGCTCTGTTTCTTCGAAGCTGCTTCTTCGTTTTGCTCTCCTTCATAAAGATTGGTCAGGTGAGCCAGCTGCCAACCGACGTTTTATCCATCAAAATAGAGAGAACAAGGTGAACATTTTTATGGCCTTTGTATTTCTTTCTTGTGCAATTTTGCAGATTTGATTAGAACCTGAGGCGCATTTTCTCCAAAAGGTGCATTTTTTCTCTCACCTTTTGTTTTCCCTTTTCCTTTTCTCAATCAATCAATCTTACTCTGCTCTTTTGCCCCTCTTCGCTATTTTTTTAACACAAGTCAATAGTCTTCTCTCCATCTCTCTCTGTTTTTTGTTTTTTGTTTGTCTCTCAAGTCCACTGCATTCTCCATTTTAATTTTGTGTATGTTGTTTTTGCCCCTTGATTAAATTTTCTTTTATTCTCTATTAAATTTTATTTGCTGTTCTAGACTTCCAGTTGATCTCATCTCAAGCGGACTCTCAGGCAGACAGACACCCAAAAAGACTCCAACTTTCACTAATGGCGACTATCCAAATGATTGGCAAGTAACCCTTTTCTGTATTTGTCTTGAATAAGGCACCAAGTCATTTAAATCATGTTTAATGATATAGTATTTGTGGGGTTTTAACTTGAACAGATATAGCAGTCAATCTCACTGGTATGTCAAATCTTAAATCTTTCTAAAACATTTTCCGTGAAAGATAGTTTTTTCAGTAAACCTACTTTTAATGCATAAATGAATCTCAATTATAGATGGTATGTCCAAAGGAATATACAACAGCAAGAAATACCATGTGGCAGATATTGTTGCAGTACTCAGCAGGGCTTGGAGCGCCGGTGTTGATCGAATTATTGTAAGTATATATCCCTGAACAAAACTTTGATCTTTTTCATACGGATATGTCTCGTGCGACTATTTTTCTGGTTGGTATTACTATTAGCTTGTTGCAAAGGATAAGTTTGCAGCCTATTAGTAGGGTTTCTTTTTTTTCTTTTTTTTCAAGGGTTGGGAAAGGAGTATCAGCGGTCCCACAAAATGAAACTCTACTTGTAGTTAGATAGATGGTATTATTAACTCAGGCTGTTTGATAGTTTGGCTTGCTCAATAAATTGAGAGAATATGAACTTTGGGTCTTTTGAAGTTCCACTTTTGGAGAAGTTCAACCTCTTGTTTTAATATCATAGAGGATGGATGAGCTTGTAAAATTTGCTGATTTGTAATTCATTCCGTTTTATTGGAGTAACAGAACTGAGAGGTTTATTTCTTGTTGGTAAGGTTGGTTATTTGCCTTCTGTAATCGGGATTAATCATGCTAAATGATTCTTTAGTTGTCTTGCGTTTTCTGTCCTAGGTTACTGGTGGATTTCTAGAGGAATCAAAAGAAGCTCTTGCTATTGCTGAAACTGATGGTTAGCCAGACACGTTTTCCTTCGTTAGATTTTTCATCTTTCTCTGCCATTTGTCTCTCGCTTGGCACCTTATACCCTATATTCTTGGCAATCCATTTTCCCTTGCAGCAAGACTTTTTTGCATGGTTGATGTGCACCCAACAAGATGCAAAGTGATTGTTGATACTCTTCTGAATGCCATCCTTAAGTTATTGAATGTGTGAGAATAAGGATGAATGGATACATTTGTGATCGATTAAGGAATTTGATGAGAGTGGGGATCCCGAAAAGCATTTTCAGTCTCTTCTCTCATTGACTAAAGAGGGGGTTGAGAAAGGAAAGGTAAACTAAAGTGCTACATTTAGAAGAACATAGAAAAGATTACTTTAGATACATGTATCTTCCTCAATTTTCTTAATGCGACAATTTAATTTTTGTAAGGTGGCAGCAATTGGTGAATGTGGACTGGACTATGACAGGCTTCATTGCTAAAAGAATCCAATGCCAGATGATTTGGGGAAGCGTAGGGGAATCCAATGCCATAAACATTGCTAAAAGAATTGACTTTGATGAGAAGATAATTAACTGTGCCCAAGCATGGATAAACAAGTTGACCTCACAGAAGGTACAGATGCAGAAAGATTTGCTCCACCAGTGACTAATGGAAGAAAGAAGTAGATTAGAAATTCAAGCAAATAAAGCTGCATCTCTTCACTCGGATATTATGAGCATTTATTATGAGGTATGCATAAGTTGCATGATTGTAAATATTTAATCTTTGAGGAAAGAGATACTTGTTATGAGACAATATGCAATGAAAATGTTTTTCTCCTATTTTATTGCAGTCCCTGATTACCATATCTAGCCTGCTTCCTTCATTTATGTTTATCGTCACATAAGTTGCACAGAAAGCTGAAGCACTTGCATACAGCACTAGTGTAACGTGTTTGCTTGTATTGGTGGGCAAGGAATGGCTTTTCTCTCTTCTTGGCAACTTCTGTTTCCCATGATATCTATCATTTTTTATTCTAATTTCTTAACCTATACATGTATCCATTTATAAAAGTGTGTTTTATTTATACACTACATGCTATTACATATAGGTGAGTACATCATATAATGTACAAGAGTATTTTTCCCCTTCTGTTTCACTTCAACTTTTAAAAGGGGTGGAAAGTGGTAAATACTCTTCATTGTTACCTCACAGTTTGCACCCTCTTTTGCTTCATAAGTTTCTGTTTACTCCATTTTTCCTTCCTAAATTGAAGAAAATAAATGCGGCAGATGACTTTGAAGGGCGTGAGACAGCTCTTGAGACCAAGGAGAGCCAACAGATCCAACAGGAATTGAAGGCTGTGAAGAAGGAAATTTAAGATATAGTGCATGAATTTGAGAACCAACTTAAAAATGCTGATGCAGATAAATACAATCTACTGCTGAAGAAAGCAGAGTCTGCAATTGCATCCCTTGTTGAAGCTCATCAGCCTACTGATGGTCTTTCTATTGGGAATACGGACAGTAGGTTGCATGTACCACAGCCTGGTGAGCAAATGTATGTCAAGGGACTTGGGAAAAAGTTGGCTACTGTAATTGAAGCACCTGGAGATGATGACATGGGCCTTCTCCAACATGGAAAAGTCTGAGTACATGTGAATAAACACAGTGTAGGAGCTCTTGCAAATACTGTTATTAGTGGTGGAATAGCTTCTAATCAAGTATGAGGAGTAATATCAAAATTTTTAATTATTGGCGATTATTCCAAAGTTCTTAATATATTGTCCCTACGCATGATGCTACGAATTGTTCAGCACTTTTTAATAATGCTACTCTATTAAATGATTATCCTTTTTTTTTTGGTCAGTCAACTTTTGGGAACACACATTATTCATCAACTTCTCAATTTGGACATATCATGGATAGTTGTTCTGAAATTGGATAGTAATTGCGAGAGGAAACTAGTACTGCATGTGGACATTAGCTCTCGGCATCAGTTAAACAGAGGACAATGGGCATTTTTTCTGCACAATTGCCTAAATGTTTTTCGTATATTTCATAGCACAATGCTCTCTATTTGGGAAGCAATGTGATATATAGGTATCAACAGACAACCTGCTACTGCTTTGTGGAAAGGCTTCTACATTGCATAGATCAGCTGATGCTTTTAACCATTGACTGGAACATATATTGCCCTGTAATGTTTGTTTACCTCCAAAGCCAACAGTTAAACATCCTTGCGTTTTTCACCTAATTATGATTAGCTTGCTTTATGTCAATTAATCGTTCTATATTGGAAAGTTAAGACACTAAATGTGTTTCTTATGGAACCCGAGGGACTGAATTGGTGCAAAATCCAACTATTAGGTAGTAAAAGTTATTAGACATTTAAAGAATTGTCTTTTGGTTTGAGGATTTTCATTCTGAATATAACTTTCATTTATATCATCTTCCATCAGGTGTAATTGATTGATCTGCATTGTACTTATTAGTTGAATATTGTGAATCTCTATACTACATCTATTTTGAGATTAAAATGATCAACTACTTGTTGGAGCATACACTACTAAATCTGATGGCAGCGGGTGTACCTGTTAACATTGTAGGGAGTTATGAGAACTCTCAGGAGCCTTAGAAGCTTCTCCAGAACGAGCAATAGTGAGGAGGTTTCCTATGGACCTGTGTTTCAAACATCCAACAATACAGTTTCTTATTAGCTTACTCAGCAACACTGGGCATGTCAGTCTTTGAAATTTACACAGCGCGTAGGCGCGGTGAGCACCTCCTAGTGATCTATAAACATTGCGTTCAAGGTTAGTCATGCGGGAATGTTTTTGTTTTGCCAAATAAGCAAGAGTTTTTGGTCACGAAAACGATTTAGACTTAGATTTTGATTACAATCTCTAATCAATTAATAAAAGAAAAGGACTTACATGAGAATGTGTCTATATTTTCGATAATTTGGATTAAAATTTATTTTTGTTAATCTCGTGAATGATTGTTACCTATAAATATATCACTTCTTTAGCAAGAAAATTAGAAATATACTAGTTTAACAAAGTTAATTGAACCATAGTATCCTTAGATAATTACCCTTTTATTTGATTAAAAACTAGTTACAATGCCATGATATGTGGTCGTGTAGGTTTAAATTCCATATGTTAAAAATGAAAGGAGAAAGACAAATGGAATCTATGTGTTAAAAATGAGTTTAAACAAAATCCGAACAAACTACATGACTATACGATGTATATTGTAGGGAAGACCGTCCAAATTAGTCTATCGATTGCTCAATGACAAATTTTATTCTACAATTTTGTAAGTAAATTTTTGCTGGAAAAGTAGAGGATAAGGGAAAAGTTCTTTTTTTTTTTGGTAGGTTACAAAATTTTTTAAAAAAAACTAATTATTGACAATTCCATTTGCATGGCTATTTCTTTATTGCAAAAAGTAAACATTCAAATAAATGTTGAACACAAACGAATTAAAATGGCAATTTTTTTGTAAAAATTGGGATACCAAATATAAGAAAAACATTGACCTATGGTGGCAAGTTAAAATATAAGATAAGAGGAGAAGGTGGAAGGGATGGATTGGGTGATTCGGAGGAAATGAGTGTAAGTAAAAAGTTTCGAATTTAAACTCTCTCATTTACACTTAATAAAAAAAGATAAGACGAGGAGGTATATTAGGGGTATGAGAGGAGGCATATTATGAAATCTATAAGTATGTAATTACTGTTTAATTAAAAATATTACAAAGATGAATTTAATAAGGAAAAGAATATAAAAGAAAAGAACAAAAAAGCTGCCCAAATCAACACTATGTAATGTGAATAAAAATAGACCCATTGAGGAAAGAAAACATATTTTCCCTTAGTTTCCTAAATTGGAGATTGGATTATTCATTAGAATGTAATGGATTTGTCATTGACTAATTATAAAATAAAGTCTTCTGTCTTCTTTTATTTTTTACATAATTTATTTAATTATTTTAATTCAGAAGGTGGATATTCTAAATTTTTTGGAACGTATGTAATATTGAAAAAATTAAAAGTAAAATATATTTGAATCTGTACATCAAAGGAAACAATAATAGAACCTAAATACACTTATAGTTGATTTGCTTGAAGAATAAAAGCTTAAACAAAAGCAGAATAATGTATAGAGAAATTTTTTATTTGCTAAAACAATAAAAGAAATTGGAAAAGCAAAATAATTTTATAAGTGACTTATATGATTTTAACAATTTCAAAAGGAAAATTAATAAAGAAATGTAAGGATCGAAGACAACCTAAGAGGAGGGGTGAATTAGGTGGTTTAAAAACTAACCAAGATGTGAGTCACTTTTTCTTGAACTTGCCCTTTTTTCTAAAGGATCTCACAAAGGAACAATTAATGAATAAGCAGAAGTGATTGTGAGTAGAAGAAATAAGCAGTTTATATTGCAAGACAGTAAGTAAAGAGATGGAATAGCAAACCAAGTTTCAAACTCGACTTGAGTTTGAATATCACTTTATATAGCAAGTTTCTTCAAGTTGATCAACTTACAACCAATCTCTTGTGTACAAAGGAAGGATCACTTCCTCCTTGCCTCAAGTCTCACTTGATCAAGCAAGGAAGTTTTATAGTTACTCGGATAACCCTCACAAAGCTACACTATTCAAGAAATTGAAACACACTTGAAAAGCTTATTGAAAATTACACAACTAAGAGTACAAATCTTCTTTTTGGAGTATTCTCATACTTGAATCACTCAAGATCTAATGTAGTCTTAATGTGCAAAAGTGATTCTGAAGTGGTTGACTTCTTCTATTTATAAGAGACCAAAAAGTACTCCAATAAATGCTATCAACGGATAGAAGGCAGATGAAAAGTCAACTAGCCGTTTGTGATGTCGGACGTCCAGAAGGCAGGTTTTCCGCGTCCGATCGCAGGTAGTGTGTTCAAGAAGTTTTTCTTGAAATGTTTAGGACGTCCGGTGCTTCAATACTTTGCGTCCGAAGTGTCGCACCGTTTGTCGGACGTCCGGTACTCAGGTATTATTCGTCCGAATGAAGTCAGTGAGTTTAGAGAGCTAGGTTCATTTTCTTCGGACATCCGAGAGTGTGTTCCTTATGCGTCCGAAGTTGCTCGAAGGTTGTCGGACGGCCGATGCAGACTTTTTGTGCGTCCGACACATGCATCAACATTTGTTAGCCAGTTTAGCTCCAAATCTGAAAATGTCTATTTTGAGGAATATTAGTGTCATCCATTTGTTTTGTTATCATCAAAAGATACGGACTGAGATGAACAAGAAATTGTCCAAACAAGTGCATATATAGGTGTGCTTTGGTCTCTAATGAGGTGCAAAAAGAATGGAGTCAAATTGCAAAAGAATGGAATCAAATACAAAAAAAATTATTAAAAAATCATTAAGAAACAAATGACTAATTTAACAACTAATAAAAATAGTTGAAGATTTAGAAGTAATAGTTAAATTGAGCCAAACAATAGGAGTAGAGAAAGAAAAATGTATAAAATGGTTAAAATAATTTCTAATCACAAATAGATAAAGGAATTATAAGATATTATGTGATTCGTGAGAATGTAAAAAAGAAAAATTGTGGCTTGAATGGTTGAATAATTCAAAAAAATCAAGAAATGTTTCATTCATATCCAACTACTTATGAATAAAGAGTAGGAAAATATTGATTAAATTTAACGAAAACAAGGGAGTCATAAAGGAAAGAGAATAATTCTTACCAAAAAAGGAAAAATAATATAAAAACCAAAAGCACAAATATTAATTATGTTCACGTAGCGACAAAGGAGGATGTACAAATGAGATTAAGTAAAAACTAGGGATATTAATTGGTTGGGTGTTACCATATATTCTTAAACTCAAACGGATTAAATAGATCGGTTGAACTGCGAATTGGCCGAACCTCCGGTTTGAGTTCATGGTAAAACTCGGAATGTTAAAGACCCAATCAAAATCCCGATTTGACCATGTATCGCTTTAACCCAAAAAATGATTAAAAAATGCACCTTCAGAATTTCAAAAATAATGAATGATATATTCAACCCTTATAGTTCATTTAGTATAGTCTATATTGATGATGTGTTAATATTTTCAGAATCATTAGAACAACATTTTAAACATCTAAATATATTTTTAAAAGTAGTTAAGAAAAATGGATTAGTATCAGCATCTAAAATGAAATTATTCCAAACTAAAATAAACATGATACCATGCCATTTTGTAATCTTGATAAGTAAATCCATCTGGAATGAATCTAACTGAGAAGGACTTTTTTGAATAAAGAGAAGTCCATTCATTAGGAGAACAAACTTTCTTTATGAACTACTTACATCATTGTAATAATCATCTTCTGTACTTTGTTCTTTTTCATTTATTAATAATTTATTAATTTATTCTTTATTTCTTCCTCTTCTGCACAAATTTCATTTATTTTTTCTTTTAATTTACATTTATTTGCTTTATGTCCTACTTTCCCACATTTATAGCAAACAATTTTCTTTTTATAAAATTTTTTGTTTTTGTTTTTCTCATAATTTCCATTTTTATTGGATTTTTTATATCTTATGTATTTTTTTTATCTTTTTTACTTTTCTTTTTATGTGCTGATGGTGATTTAATTCTTTTTATACCGAATGCTTCACAAAATGATCCTACTTCTTTTGTTTTGGAACCATACTTAATTTAAAGTTTTAATTCTGAACATAATATTAAACTTCTTTTTTCACAAAAGCAAATAATTGTCCAAAAGTAATATTTTCAAATGAAATAACATCTGTTCCCATTTCCTTTTGTAAATTATCCATTATTCTTTGTGAAAATAAACTTGGTAATCCGGTAATAAATCTCTCTTTCCAAAATGAAGCATTACAATCTGGTCTTCTTAATACATTTGTTAAAAAGATTGGCAAATGGTAAGCACTAGAAATTATTATCCAAGACCTACTCCCCCAGATATTCAATATGAAGAAAGATCAAAATTTCAAACTACTAAATATGATGCAATTTATGAATGGAATATAGATGGAAGAGCAGAATATGAAGTATTAAATACTCTACAAGAAATGGGAATGGCTAGATTAGCTTATAAGATTAAAAATATTTAAGAAAGAAATATTGCAACATTATTAGTATCAGGATTTACAGGACAATTAAAAAATTGGTTCAGAACATAAATGTAAGTAGTTCAGAAGATGATTATTACAATGATGTAAGTAGTTCAGAAAGTGAAGAAGATTGTAATTGTTCAAATAATCCAAAATATATAAATGTAATTACAAATTCAAAGTACATACATGTAATTACAAAAAAGGAAGATAAAGAATTTTTATTAGATATAATAGAAAAAATTGATGATCCTTTAGTTAAAAAGGAATATTTGGAAAGATTAAAAAGTTTAATCATACAAGAAGACAAGATGCCAAAAATAATTGAACCATTTAGTATTTCAAAATTAATAGATAAATATCCTAATATAAATAGTATGAAAAAAGAAACTACTAAAGATCTTCAAACATAAATTAATAGTTTAAAAACTCAAGTAAAACAATTACAACAAGAAATTATAGAACTAAAAACTAAAGATTTAGAAATAGAAGCTAAAATGACATTAATAGAAAATAAAAATGATCAACCTTCTACTTCAAAAACATTAACTACAGAAGAAATAATTATTCCAGAAAAACCAGTAAATGAACAACAATATTTAAATATAATAGAAAAAATGACATTTCAAAAGTGGTATGCTTTGGTTACAATAATGGTAGAAAATTTCAAAGAAACATGTGTAGTTTTATTGGATAGTAGAGCATATTCAAGCTGTATAAAAGAAGGAATAATTCCCACTAAATACTTTGAAAGAACAAATGAAACATTAATGGCAGCAAATGGAGAAAATTTACAAGTAAAATATAAATTTACAAAAGGATCAATATGTAATAATAACTATTGTCTTAGACATAATTTTTTAATTGTAAAAAATATAAGTAATGATATAATATTAGGAACACCCTTTTTAATTCAAATATATCCATTTTTAGTAGGATATGAAGGAGTCTCTACTAATATTATGGGAAAAACATCACCTTTAAATTTTTAACTCCAATTAAGCAAAGAGAATTACAAATATTACAATTATCCTCTATTTATAAAATAATAAATACTATTACTAAAGTTAAACAACATATAAATTATATAAAGGAAGAAAAATCTTATTTAAAAATTAAAGAACAATTAAAAGAGATAAAAATGCAAAAAAGAATTTCAGAATTAAAAGAATTAATTAAAAAAGAAATTTGCACAGATAATCCGAATGCCTTTTGGGATAGAAAACAACATATGATAAATTTACCTTATGAAAAGGATTTTAATAAAAAAATATTCCAACAAAAGCTAGACCTGTACAAATGAATACTGAATTATTAGAATTTTGTAAGAAAGAAATACAAACATTAATGGATAAAGGATTAATAACCCCTTCAAAATCACCTTGGAGTTGTGCAGCTTTTTATGTAATGAATCAAGTTGAAAAAGAAAGAGGAGTTCCAAGATTAGTTATTAATTATAAACCATTGAATAAAGTTTTACAATGGATTAGATATCCAATTCCAAATAAAATGGATTTATTGATAGATTATATAATACAAAAATATTTTCAAAATTTGATTTAAAATCAGGATATTGGCAAATAACAATAGCTCCTGAAGATAGATATAAGATAGCATTCACAACACCCTTTGGTCATTATGAATGAAAAGTAATGCCATTTGGATTAAAAAATGCACTTTCAGAATTTCAAAATATAATGAATGATATATTCAACCCTTATAGTTCATTTAGTATAGTCTATATTGATGATGTGTTAATATTTTCAGAATCATTAGAACAACATTTTAAACATCTAAATATATTTTTAAAAGTAGTTAAGAAAAATGGATTAGTAGTATTAGCATCTAAAATGAAATTATTCCAAACTAAAATAAGATTTTTAGGACATGACATAGATAAAGGAATAATAAAACCAATAAATAGAGCTTTAGAATTTGCAAATAAATTTCCAGATGAAATAAAAGAGAAAAATCAATTGCAAAGATTTTTAGGATGTTTAAATTATATTGCAGATTTCTTTCCTAAATTAAGACAAGAATGTTCCATATTATTTAATAGATTAAAGAAAAATCCTAAACCATGGTCAGAAGAACATATTCAAAAGGTTAGATATCTTAAAGAAAAAATTGAATCGGTACCATGTTTATGTCTTCCTCATTCTAAAGCTTTTATGATAGTTGAAACAGATGCATCAGAATTAGGATATGGAGGAATATTAAAACAAAGACTAGATGATTTGAAAGAAGAATTAGTTAGATTTCATTCAGGAACATGGTCTGTTCTTAAAAAAGAGATTTTATCTATAGTATTATGTATATCAAAATTCCAAGATGATTTGTACAACAAAAATTTTTTACTTAGAATAGATTGTAAATCAGCAAAAGAAGTTTTACAAAAAGATGTCCAAAATATTGTTTCAAAACAAATTTTTGCTAGATGGCAAGCAATTTTATCAGTATTTGATTTTGAAATAGAATTTATCAAAGGAGAAAACAATTCTCATCCTGATTTTTTGACAAGAGAGTTTCTACAGGGAAATGGAGCAAAGTAAGCAATTGCTCAAAAAGAATACAATGATAAAAATAATACGAGGAAATATCTTCGTATTATTTCAAGAGATACAATACATTATGTAGTTCAATGGGAAAAAACTAAGAGAATTCAAGTATATGATATTCCTAAATATGATGAAGTGATGATGAGACCTTCAAAAGCTATTCTTAACATTCGAGAACAATGTTTTGCAAAAAAGATTGTAGACACCCAATTTTTTTCTCCTAATTTTATTTTAGTAATAATTCTTGTCTATTTTTTTTAATTATTTTATTATTTTAGTTTTAGACTTTTAGTATTTTTAGATTATTATTATCTATTATTTTTATTTGTTTTCACCCTTTTAGTTATTTATTTTTTATTGGAAGACTTTTTAGCATAAAATTTGTCAAAAAGAGAAAATCATTCATAAAAATATGTTTATTTCCTTTTACTGTTTATTAATCGGAAAAAAAAAGAGAGAAAAATATAGGGAAAATCTTAGTTTTTGTTTCACCTTTTTGTTGCTAGTTTGTACATTTTATTTACGTTTAAATTGTCATTTTTTGTATTATTGTTTAATTAAGTGATTGAAAAAAAAAAGGGAAAAGAAGCCGCACATGCGGCGGCATAAAATGGTCATTTTTCATGGGAGATTTTTTCTGGATCGGATGGCTGAAATATTTGGTGGAAAACAACCCTTCATGCTCACCTTGAGGTGAGGGTTTAGGGGTTGTAGGTTCCTATAAAAAGAAAGAAAACGGCAGAGAACGTGGGGAGGTTTTTTGACGGCTGGGTTGATGAAAATTGGAAAAATAGAAATCAGAGGGAAAAAGAGGGAGGCGGCTGGAGTTTTAAGGGAAGTCTGATAGAGGAGAGAGCCGCCAGTAGAGAGAGCTAGGAGCAACGGGTTGGGGGTTGTTCACGGCTGAAGAAAAAGGCAGAGTTAGGTAGAAAGAGGAGGGTTTTTGACAACGGATGAGAGCTGAGGTTGGCGGCTGGACTAAAACAAAGCAGACGAAAAGAAAACTTACGGATAGAAAGGGGGTGCAGACTGCGTACGAAGAAGAGTGCTGCAACTGAGGGGATTCGGAAAAGGAGGTTGGAAACGAAAAATCAGCGGAAGGAAAAGAGCAAACTGGAAAGATTTGTTCAAAAGTCAGAACCTTTTTTTTAGCAAGCATCTTCATTGAAGGTAACCATCGCTTTCTTGATTCATGTTTCGCATGATTTTTTCATTGCTATCTTGGAAATCTGTATAGAGTAATGACTATCTTAGAGATCTGTATGCCTACTTTCTGCTCCTGAGTACATTGGAGATTGCTGTTGTTTAGTTTTCGAAAGGGTTCTTGGATGAAAATCACCCTTGGGTCGAGCAGATTAAGTTTATTTTTCTTACGGAAATGGATTCATTGTAAAAAGGAAAAAAGGAGATGAAAAGTTAGAAACTTTCACGGCTAAGCTCACCTTTTGTGTAGTTGGTTCTGTTTTTTTTGAGTCCTTTGCCGGTTCTTTGTTTCATGTCGGACGGGTGCATTCATTCTGTCCTGCTGATTTCCTTTTGCTTGCGTTGTTCATCCAGCAACCTGTTGAAGCCTTTTGGGTGCAATTTTTGAACTTAAAATAATTTTGTCAAACCCAGAGTAGCTTTGTTTTGTTGCAACGATTCTGCTCATGGCAGAATGTCCAAGTTTAGGTGGACCCTGGTACTAAACGAACGGAAATCTGGTTTCTTGTCTGTTGTTTTTTTTTCTGTTATCTAGTAGTGCATGATCCGACCTGATTAGTTAGTATTCGTGAGGATTCCTGGTATATATTTCATTATCTGAGTTTGAAATGCCAGGGTTTGAGTGAAAAGCTGGCCAAACGAAGCTGTCGTTCTTGCTCTGCTGAAGGACGCGGCTTCGATTGTGTTTTTTGCATGAAAGTTTCCCAAGAATTTGCGTCACTTCTTTCTAGGTTTTTACTTGTTTGGATGACAATTTTATGTGTGGTGTTGTTTAATGTAAAGTTTTAGAGGTTGGTTGAAAAGATCTTGAATCAAACTTTGGTGTTTGGATCGGGTGTATCCGTTGGAAACAAAAATTGCGGCGGCAAACCTTGACTTGAATACAATTTGGTGAACCTGAAACCTAAATTTATTTGTCTCCTGGTTTCTGTATCTCTCACGTAGTATCTTGGCAAAGAATTCTGAGGGTCTAATGTGAACTTAGAGGTTGATCCTTGCTCCTTGTTAAAAATTTTGTTTTGCCACACAAGGTTGCTGAAGTTCCTCAAGTTTTAGTTGGCTGTCGAAAGTTTCTTCTTGTTGTAGAAATGTTTTAAGTTGCTGGAATTGTTCAGATTTTGGATGGTTGTTGTCCGATTTTTTTGGTACTTAAATCTACAGGTTTCATGATACAAAGTGGGAAGATTGTGTGATAATTGTGTTTGGATTTGATTATGTTTGAAAAACTGGTTGAAGTGTCGAACTGCATGAAGCTTGCATCAGATTTTTTTACAGGCAATGTTTCGTAGTTTCACATGCATTTGCATGCAACAATTGCTTTCAAAAGTTGCACTTCACTCCCTTTAGCTCCCATCTATGCTACAAAAGCCCAAACATGCTCCAATTTCTTGCAATTAGATCCTAAAATAGTTGCAATTTGAACCATTACTTGACATTTCCTTTGCTTTTAGACCCTTGAAGTCCCAAAAATGTTTTGTTTGGACTTGAGTGATTGGTTAATGTTTGCAATTGGGTCCTTGGTAGTTTTTCTACTTTAGAAATTTGATCCATAATTTACTTTTCTTGGAAATTATGCATTATTTGATTTCATTTAAGTTGCAATTGGGAGGAATTTGGCGATTTTGTTTATACTTTACCATTTAATTGGTGCCTTGACCCTTTTATTGTTTTGAAGCCATTTTTCCTTCATTTGCTTACCATTGCCAGAGAGGTACATTCTATCCTTTATTTTTGACTTTATTTGACTCTACGTGCGTATATGTGTCCTATGTGTGCAATTGCATGATTTTAAGTGTTTATTTCATTTTCACTTTATTTATTTCTTTAGTTGCTTAGTTTTTGCTTTAATTTTAATTCAATTTTATCATTTAGGAGGCACTCGAATGCCAAAATTGTAATAGTTAGGGATTTAATTGTTTTATTCCTTCTATTTCCCCTTTTAGATTGTAGTAGGCCTTCCCCCCTAAAAATGTAATAGTTAGGGCCTTAATTGCCTTGTGTGTTTTGCATGTCTATGTGCTATGTGTTTAATCGCTTTCTTAGGTTTTGGCATCTAGATATGCATGTTTTTGTGTTATGTGAATTACGTGCTCACATGTCTACTTGCTTTAATTATGCATGTTACTTATATATGTGTATGATGGATGCAAATGCACGTAACCGTGGCTAATCCAATGCTAGTCATGGTTGTCCCCTCGAGCTCTTGCAAGTCCAATGCTTGTGAGAGAGCGTAGATGTGGATTAGTCCAATGCTAGACCCTTAGGAGCCCTTCGCGCGTTAGATCATGATTGCATGATAAAATCACTACATCTCATGCATGTTTTCACTTTTTTTAGGGCGTTACCATGTTGCATGACACTTTCTTATATATGTACATTCTTTATCCCATATTCCTTTCTATTTATATCCCCTATTCCCTAATTTCCCTATTTATATATGCCCATTTGTATGTTACATAATATTAGACTTGCATTTCATTTTACATTTAGGATTAGGGTAGTGCATTTGCTTGATTAGGTTAGGGAACCCCCTTGAATATGGGATATGGACGAGTTTGGCTTTCTAGCCTTAGCACGCTCGTATTCCCTCTATTAAAGGGAAAATTGAGTCACGAACATTAGTCCCCCGTACCCGATATGATGCATTCCTTTAGGACATGTATATTTCTATAATTATTTTTATTCTTTTCCTTTTCTTAGTGTCTCATATTTGTGCATCATTCGTGACCTCTCCAAAGAGTCATTATTGGGCGTCACAATTAATGTGATTGGCACCATTCAAGCTTTGAACAGAAATTTTACCCCCCGATGCCCCCCTAGGTCTAGGGTTTGCATTCATATAGTACATCCAAATGTGATAAATCTTTTGGTTAAAAATAAGAAAATCCTTGACTAAATCACGCAACTAGCCTTGGTTAGGTCGAAGGGGTGCCTTGGATTTTTATCCTTACCTTCCCCTTCGTCAAATGTGACTCCCGAACCTTTTTTCATTGGTTTACGTAGACAAGAAGTCGTTTAAAAGGGGTTTCTTTCTACCTTTTCTTTTTAAAAATTCATTTTAGGTGATTTGGCACACCTTAACTCTATACCAAGTGGCGACTCCATTTTTCATTCAATAAACCCTTTTTAAACTATATTTTGGGTCAAATCGTCGCACTTTCATGTTCCATTTAGACCCATATTTTTCTTCATCTTCTTTGTAAATCAAAAATTCATTTTTCAAATAAAAAATTCACTTTGTTAAACCATTTATTTATTTAATCTTATAAAAAATGGGCCGCGACAGCTGGCGACTCCACTGGGGACTTAGAGAGTCCAAGCATTTGATTTAGTCGATTGTTTTCTTCTTTTAACCTTCTTATCTATTACATTTGGATGTTTAGGATTGCATTCCTCTTTCCCTTTTTGCCCTTTTCTCTTTTTAGGGATTTTGCATCTATCGCGCGCCTAATCGCTCTTTGCACACTATGTATGTGATGAATGGATGGTTCATTTATTTGTTTACTTTTACTTGTTTCGCGATTGCATTTTGGGATGGGGGGTAGTTACCCTAGAACTTTCGACCGCATCTAATGGTACAATCCCTCCCCTCAATAAGAAAGCACCTCATACGTGCATGCATAGTCTTATTTACCCTATTTTTTTCTTTTTCGTGGGCGCCATCCCACATCTCCCTGTAGGACTAAGATCGATTGCCTTAGGTATGCGGATGGTGTGCACTGCGCCCATAGCGATACTTAAGGGATCACTCGAGCCACCGATCAAAGGCCCTGGGAGTGATGACCCTTCGCCTTTAGGTCTGAAGGCTTGGGAGCCGAAGCCTTATCGAGTCTAGATGCATTAATGAACCAAACCTCATGCATCCATAATAGAATTGTCTAGGGTAGATTCGATCTTATCCTGAACTAGGAACACTAGGCACGAGGGGAGGGGTTCCAACCCTCTTTCCTTATTTTTGCTTTTTATATTTATTACTTGATTGCCACAACGTGTTATGTGTTGAACTAACTTTCTTTGTTTATTGTCTTTTGCATTCACAAACGTTGGGAAATGAGAGGTCTGACATGATCTCCTTTTAGAACCTACCCTTGTAAATAGGTTATTGCACGTTTAAAGATTTTGGTATATTGCATATATAGATTAATAATGCCATATCATTTTAGGCCTACCCTGGCAAATAAAGGGTCCCTCAGGTTATGTTTCATTTCAAATTGCATGTTTTACTGCTTTAATAAACTGGCATCAGGCATAAACCCTAGAAAGGGAATACCACATAGGGAATCCCGTGTTAGGAATAAAACCGCCCTGTATCTCGGATATTTAATCCAACGAGACTTGTACGTTTATATTTTTGTACCATCCAAAGGGGTAGTGCACAAGGTAAGGTAGGATACGATCCTTTCCATGACCCTGGGGCGATATTAGATACATTAGAATATGAGCATCTAACAATCATTATTTGACCATTTTTAACATGGTTGGTAAAAATCCCTTACGAAAAGGACATTAATTTGATGAAATTCACAAATAATTCCTCGCTATTGAGACGATAAATAAATTGAGGCCAAAATTTGATTTTTAGGAGGCTCATAAGCTAATGCATCGCAATGCATTTTTGAAAACTACCAAATGGGGGATAATTCCATTGAGTTTTGAATAAACCATGAATTCCATTCAATTCTTTCGATCAAATTATTTATCATTTTTATTTGGTCAATTCATTCATTTTAGGACAATATAATCAATTTTGAATAAATCATCAATTTCGTCCGATCCATTTGACCAGTTTACCTATTTTTAGGACAATTCGGTCGATTTTGAATAAATCATCATTTCACTCGATCTGTTTGATCAATTTGATTTCATTCAATTCATTTAATTCATTTTCAGGGTTATCCATTCAATTTTGAATAAATAATCAAATTTCATTCAATTCATTTGACCAAATTACCCTTTTTAAGGTAATCTAATCGATTTTGAATAAATCATCAATTTCATCCTATCCTCTTAATCCGCTTATTCCCTTTTAGGGTTTAAGTCTAAAGTTCACTGAATAAATTAGTCGAGGCATTGCAATCCTTTCAAGAGTAAGCTCTCTTTCACATATCATATGTTGATCAAAGTAAGCAATCCATTCGGACTTTGTCCTTATTTTTTAGGACAAATGTTTCTTCTCACTCCAAATTGGCCAAATTCTTCAAATCATTTTTCACTCAATCAGTTGATCGGATTCATCAGGTATTGTATGGTGCTTACCCTAAAGGATTGCATTTTCATACTAGGCCTACCTTTGGCATAAGGGTTCCCCCATAGGGCATGCATACCGATTTTATAATCTTGCTTACTAGCTCTGGTTATTTTTCTTTTATTTTTCCCCCTTCCCCTGCATTCATAAAAAAAAAAAACGTTTCAATAAGGTGAAAATATTTTTCTATATCAGATAACAATTTTTGATGTAATAAAGTTTGAAAATTACAAGTATTATTTGATTCTTGGGCAGGCCTTGCAATGAAAACGTGAAGGGTCTATCTGGAAGCGTTAGGTTAAAGCCTCTAAGAGATTTCATAATTGTTTTTCAAAGGAAAATTCTGTATATTTGACTTGTTACTACATTTTTGTGCCAAAAGAAAAGGAGACAAAGAGTGTATATATGTGGAGCTCTTTAGAAGTTTTCTATTCTCATTTGTATTATAATTGAACGAGAAATTTTGTTTTAAACTTTTTCAGCAATAAAGTTTGTAAACAATTATTGTTTTGTATATATTCATGTACATTTCATTCTTTATTCTTGCTCATTAGAGATTTCATGATGAATTTTAAGAAAATAAGACCAAATTGAGATTTTTTCAACTTCTAACCTGAAAATTCACAAGTGTATGTTTTCTAAATTCTTTGCGTGCACTAGATTGGTGATCCGAACTGTACAATAAGAGTGCTCAAAATTAAAAAAGATCACTCGAAAGACCCAATGAGATACCATTCCTCCTTCACTGTACAATTCATATTTTTGCCCACTTCACTTAATCCCAAAAATAAAATCAGTCACATTGATTGATAAATTACAAATTGGGGCGATTTTTGCTTGAGAAATGTCCACTGTGTCTAATTATATTCAATTCACATATAAATGAAAGCAAAAATGTGCATTATTCTTGTTTGTTTTGAAAATTTGGAATGATACTTTGAGCATTCGTTTCTCTACCTATACAGACTTTATCATTTGCTCTCCCATTTGAGCCTTTAAAAGAATAATTTCGTTTCAAATAAGTGCCTTGATGATCACTACCCTACATTAGAAATTCTTGGATATCAAAAAGAGAATGGATTCTCAATGAGCATTTCATTACTTTGGTTGTCATGAGGTGTAAGAATGATACTTTGGCCATCGTTTCTACAACCTAAATACCATTTATCCCTTGCATCCTCATTTGAGCTAAAATTGATGGTTCTTTTCAAAAGCACTTACGATCGCACCCCCCACATTAGGGAGGGAGATTGGAGAATTTTCCAAAAAGGAGAAAAGCAAAAATGCTAAAACTAAAAGAAAAGAGGGAATCACAAATTGGAGAAATTTGATTCCACTTGGGTTTCAATTTAGGGGAAAAAAGAAGAAGAGAAAAGAAAAAGGAAGGATTTTTTTTTTCCCCGCACAGATCGCCTATGGATGAACAAGGGTCTTCCTCAGTCAGCTAATTCAGGTACATGCGAAAATTTCGCATTAATGAAAGTTTCCTTTCAGAGTTAATGTAAAGAACGGAATAAAAGTCGGGCCCTCTTCTTTTCCAATTTAACATTCTATCTCTAGTTATCCCTTTTGAGCCTTCAGAATAAATACTTCTTTTGGCAACCCCTGAGAATCGCAAACCCCACATTGGGGCAAGTTTGAGTTGAAAAGGAAAAATTTCAAGAAGTGAAAAGTAATAATGCAACAAAATCAAAAGACAAAAGAAGAAAAGAGAACCTCAGTTCAATAAATTGGGGCAAATTTTTGTGAAAAGTTCAAAAGAATGGCAGAAGGCCGGAAAATCAAAAGAAGAAAGAAAATAAAAGAAAAAGCCTCAATTGAGCATAAATTGGGGCAAATTCTGATTTAGCCCTAAAATAAGGTTGGTGCAACAATGCGATCTCGGATTCTTCAAACTGTTTTTGAAATCCGCTTTCAAGCCTTAACTTTTCTAAACACTCCACCTGACCCCATTACAAAAGCCGAAAGTCCTGACTTCTGTTCTTTGCAATATCTCTGCCAAGAAATTTTCTAATTGGCAAGTGATGCTCCTATACTGATGCCAAGAAATTTTTTTAGATGTATTTCTGAATTGATTAGCTGTGAAGTTGACAAACATCTGAAAATCCACCAGGCCACCTTTGAAAAGAAAAGGGAAAAGAAAATAAATGCAAAGAAAATGGAAAAGATTTGATGGTGAAGTTCCCATTAAGTGATGATGAAAGTCACCAAATCTAAGATCTTTGAGTTCAAAATAGAGGTAATTTTGGAAAAATGCGATCTTCGGTGCAATGTCCTTGAAAGTCTTATTCTTTAACTATCATTTTCAAACCACATTACAAGCTCATAAAGTCCATCGCTGACTTATTCTTCATGACAACCCAAAGTGAGGATTATGCTCATAAGAAATCCCTCAATCATTTGTGATCATAAGGGTATAACCAGTTTTCGCATTTTTAGCTATTGTTTCTACCCCTCTGTTGCAAGCATACAAAACCTATGTGTTGACTAAGTTTTCTTAGGAAACAAGGTGACAAACTATTTGCTTTCACTAAGATGTGGTATTGAAGGGATTACATACCAGTTGGCACAAAAATGAGACAAATCTTGACCTCCCATTTCCTTTAGCCACTTCCAAATCAGAAATAACACCCACTTGATTGGTCCTGAAAGATGAGCCAACAAGAAGTGGTGACCCGTTACCCTAAGCACCGATGCTAAGGTGAGGAAGAAATCTTCTGTAATTTGGTATTATTTTGAGAAACTCATCATAAAATTGTCTGTTAGGAAACATAGTTTCTTACAGTGTTCAAATAAATGGAGGGTCATCCAAACAAACTTTTACAATTAAATGGGTCCACATTGGGGCAAATTTTCATTTGTAAGATTTCGCAAAATAAGCCCACACTGGGGCAAATTTTTTATAGTCCATTTGAGGATTTCGTCAAAGAGTCAAGCAAGACTTTCAAATCAATCACACTGCTCCTTCCATGAGTAGTAGTTGCAATATTTAAGATAAAGTGCATTTTGTATTTTGGCAAACCCCTGTGCAGGTATCCATGGCTGAAATCGAGGAAGAAGCGTAAGTCAGAATTTTACGAATCAAGGCCTCAAGGAGGAGCAACCATGCCGTAATGCAAATCAATTGATCGGTTGCACAATAATTGGTGGAAACTGGGGCAAATCATTTTTGAAAAGATTCTCCAAAAAATCAAAATTTAATTTAATTTCTTGTTCCTTAACAAATTTTAATTTCTTGTTGATGAAATTTCAGCGTATGCCGCGCACCCTTCTATCCCCTTTCTTGACAATCACACTTAATTTCCTGACCAATTGGATGGCAGGACTGGGTCTTATCCCACTGACCATTCACAAAAATCACGTTGGCTTGGTTTTCGTGCCACCAACTTCACTTTATCACGTTGGGCCTGAATTTGGTGCCGCCAACATCACAAATATCACGTTGGGTTTGGATTTTGTGCCACCAATTTCATTTTATCACGTTGGGCTTGAATTTTGTGCCACCAACTTCACTTTATCACGTTGAGCCTGAATTTTGTGCCGCCAACATCACAAATATCACGTTGGGCTTGGATTTTGTGCCGCCAACTTCACAAAGATCACGTTGGGCCTGAATTTTGTGCCGCCAACATCACAAAGATCACGTTGGGCTTGGTTTTCGTGCCACCAATATCACAAACATCACGTTGGACTTGATTTTCGTGCCGCCAACATCACCAACATCACAAAGATCACGTTGGGCCTGGATTTTGTGCCGCCAACTTTACAAAAATCATGTTGGGTTTGGTTTTTGTGCCGCCAACTTCACAAAGATTACGTTGGGCCTGGATTTTGTACCACCAATTAAGGTAGGCTCGGGTTTAATTCCACTGATCAATTCATCACACTGGGGTAAATTTTTGGATAATTTTTCGAGCAAGTCTTATACAGTCTCTTCATACATACCAGCATTTCTTTTATTCTGCCACTAGCCATTGAGTCAGTCCCACTAGTGAGCATTTCTTTTGCATCGCCACTAGCCGTTGGGTCAGTCCTACTAGTGAGCATTTTATCTTTATTGCCACTAAACATGGGTCAGTCCCACTAGTGTGCATTTCATCTCTATTGCCGCTAAACATGGGTAAGTCCCACTAGCGTGCATTTCATCATTATTGCCACTAGCCGTTGGGTCAGTCCCACTAGTGCGCCTTTCATTTCACTACCACTGAACATGGGTCAGTCCTATCAGTGAGCACTTCATTTGCATTGCCGCTAAACATGGGTCAGTTCTACTAGCGTGCATTTTATTGCCACTAAACATGGATCAGTCCCACTAGTGTGCATCCGATTTTAAATTTCATGTTGTGGTCAGTCCCCTCGGGTCAGTCCCGATTTTAAATTTCTGTTGGGGTCAGTCCCCTCGGGTCAGTCCCGATTTTAAATTTAAGGTTGGGGTTAGTCCCCTCGAGTCAGCCCCGATTTTAAATTTCATGTTGGGGTCAGTCCCGATTTTAAATTTCTGTTGGGGTCAGTCCCCTCGGGTCAGTCCCGATTTTAAATTTCTGTTGGGGTCAGTCCCCTCGGGTCAGTACCAATTTTAAATTTCATGTTGGGGTCAGTCCCCTCGAGTCAGTCCCGATTTTAAATTTCTGTTGGGGTCAGTCCCCTCGGGTCAGTCCTCTCGGGTCAGCCCCGATTTTAAATTTCATGTTGGGGTCAGTTCCCTCGGGTCAGTCCCGATTTTAAATTTCTGTTGGGGTCAGTCCCGATTGTAAATTTCATGTTGGGGTCAGTCCCGATTTTAAATTTCTGTTGGGCTCAGTCCCCTCGGGTCAGTCCCGATTTTAAATTTCATGTTGGAGTCAGTCCCCTCGGGTCAGTCCCGATTTTAAATTTCTGTTTCGGGTCAGTCTCGATTTTAAATTCTCTGTTGCGGGTCAGTCCCGATTTAAATCCCCTTGTTCGGGTCAGTCCCGTGTTTAAAATTCCTTGTTTAGGTCAGTCCTCCGAATCGTTTGCAGCCGAATAACACAGGTAAGTATTTGGTGTCTATTTCTTTGTTTCAAGTTTTTCCAAAACTCAGAAAAAGAGGGGCAAACTGTAGACACCAAATTTTTTTCTCCTAATTTTATTTTAGTAATAATTCTTGTCTATTTTTTTTAATTATTTTAGTTTTAGACTTTTAGTATTTTTAGATTATTATTATCTATTATTTTTATTTATTTTCACCCTTTTAGTTATTTATTTTTTATTGGAAGACTTTTTAGCATAAAATTTGTCAAAAAGAGAAAATCATTCATAAAAATATGTTTATTTCCTTTTACTATTTATTAATCGGAAAAAAAAGAGAGAAAAATACAGGGAAAATCTTAGTTTTTGTTTCATCTTTTTGTTGCTAGTTTGTACATTTTATTTACGTTCAAATTGCCATTTTTTGTATTATTGTTTAATTAAGTGATTGAAAAAAAAAAAGGGAAAAGAAGCCGCACATGCGGCGGCATAAAATGGTCATTTTTCATGGGAGATTTTTTCTGGATCGGATGGCTGAAATATTTGGTGGAAAACAACCCTTCATGCTCACCTTGAGGTGAGGGTTTAGGGGTTGTAGGTTCCTATAAAAAGAAAGAAAACGGCAGAGAACGTGGGGAGGTTTTTTGACGGCTGGGTTGATGAAAATTGGAAAAATAGAAATCAGAGGGAAAAAGAGGGAGGCGGCTGGAGTTTTAAGGGAAGTCTGATAGAGGAGAGAGCCGCCAGTAGAGAGAGCTAGGAGCAACGGGTTGGGGGTTGTTCACGGCTGAAGAAAAAGGCAGAGTTAGGTAGAAAGAGGAGGGTTTTTGACAACGGATGAGAGCTGAGGTTGGCGGCTGGACTAAAACAAAGCAGACGAAAAGAAAACTTACGGATAGAAAGGGGGTGCAGACTGCGTACGAAGAAGAGTGCTGCAACTGAGGGGATTCGGAAAAGGAGGTTGGAAACGAAAAATCAGCGGAAGGAAAAGAGCAAACTGGAAAGATTTGTTCAAAAGTCAGAACCTTTTTTTTAGCAAGCATCTTCATTGAAGGTAACCATCGCTTTCTTGATTCATGTTTCGCATGATTTTTTCATTGCTATCTTGGAAATCTGTATAGAGTAATGACTATCTTAGAGATCTGTATGCCTACTTTCTGCTCCTGAGTACATTGGAGATTGCTGTTGTTTAGTTTTCGAAAGGGTTCTTGGATGAAAATCACCCTTGGGTCGAGCAGATTAAGTTTATTTTTCTTACGGAAATGGATTCATTGTAAAAAGGAAAAAAGGAGATGAAAAGTTAGAAACTTTCACGGCTAAGCTCACCTTTTGTGTAGTTGGTTCTGTTTTTTTTGAGTCCTTTGCCGGTTCTTTGTTTCATGTCGGACGGGTGCATTCATTCTGTCCTGCTGATTTCCTTTTGCTTGCGTTGTTCATCCAGCAACCTGTTGAAGCCTTTTGGGTGCAATTTTTGAACTTAAAATAATTTTGTCAAACCCAGAGTAGCTTTGTTTTGTTGCAACGATTCTGCTCATGGCAGAATGTCCAAGTTTAGGTGGACCCTGGTACTAAACGAACGGAAATCTGGTTTCTTGTCTGTTGTTTTTTTTTCTGTTATCTAGTAGTGCATGATCCGACCTGATTAGTTAGTATTCGTGAGGATTCCTGGTATATATTTCATTATCTGAGTTTGAAATGCCAGGGTTTGAGTGAAAAGCTGGCCAAACGAAGCTGTCGTTCTTGCTCTGCTGAAGGACGCGGCTTCGATTGTGTTTTTTGCATGAAAGTTTCCCAAGAATTTGCGTCACTTCTTTCTAGGTTTTTACTTGTTTGGATGACAATTTTATGTGTGGTGTTGTTTAATGTAAAGTTTTAGAGGTTGGTTGAAAAGATCTTGAATCAAACTTTGGTGTTTGGATCGGGTGTATCCGTTGGAAACAAAAATTGCGGCGGCAAACCTTGACTTGAATACAATTTGGTGAACCTGAAACCTAAATTTATTTGTCTCCTGGTTTCTGTATCTCTCACGTAGTATCTTGGCAAAGAATTCTGAGGGTCTAATGTGAACTTAGAGGTTGATCCTTGCTCCTTGTTAAAAATTTTGTTTTGCCACACAAGGTTGCTGAAGTTCCTCAAGTTTTAGTTGGCTGTCGAAAGTTTCTTCTTGTTGTAGAAATGTTTTAAGTTGCTGGAATTGTTCAGATTTTGGATGGTTGTTGTCCGATTTTTTTGGTACTTAAATCTACAGGTTTCATGATACAAAGTGGGAAGATTGTGTGATAATTGTGTTTGGATTTGATTATGTTTGAAAAACTGGTTGAAGTGTCGAACTGCATGAAGCTTGCATCAGATTTTTTTACAGGCAATGTTTCGTAGTTTCACATGCATTTGCATGCAACAATTGCTTTCAAAAGTTGCACTTCACTCCCTTTAGCTCCCATCTATGCTACAAAAGCCCAAACATGCTCCAATTTCTTGCAATTAGATCCTAAAATAGTTGCAATTTGAACCATTACTTGACATTTCCTTTGCTTTTAGACCCTTGAAGTCCCAAAAATGTTTTGTTTGGACTTGAGTGATTGGTTAATGTTTGCAATTGGGTCCTTGGTAGTTTTTCTACTTTAGAAATTTGATCCATAATTTACTTTTCTTGGAAATTATGCATTATTTGATTTCATTTAAGTTGCAATTGGGAGGAATTTGGCGATTTTGTTTATACTTTACCATTTAATTGGTGCCTTGACCCTTTTATTGTTTTGAAGCCATTTTTCCTTCATTTGCTTACCATTGCCAGAGAGGTACATTCTATCCTTTATTTTTGACTTTATTTGACTCTACGTGCGTATATGTGTCCTATGTGTGCAATTGCATGATTTTAAGTGTTTATTTCATTTTCACTTTATTTATTTCTTTAGTTGCTTAGTTTTTGCTTTAATTTTAATTCAATTTTATCATTTAGGAGGCACTCGAATGCCAAAATTGTAATAGTTAGGGATTTAATTGTTTTATTCCTTCTATTTCCCCTTTTAGATTGTAGTAGGCCTTCCCCCCTAAAAATGTAATAGTTAGGGCCTTAATTGCCTTGTGTGTTTTGCATGTCTATGTGCTATGTGTTTAATCGCTTTCTTAGGTTTTGGCATCTAGATATGCATGTTTTTGTGTTATGTGAATTACGTGCTCACATGTCTACTTGCTTTAATTATGCATGTTACTTATATATGTGTATGATGGATGCAAATGCACGTAACCGTGGCTAATCCAATGCTAGTCATGGTTGTCCCCTCGAGCTCTTGCAAGTCCAATGCTTGTGAGAGAGCGTAGATGTGGATTAGTCCAATGCTAGACCCTTAGGAGCCCTTCGCGCGTTAGATCATGATTGCATGATAAAATCACTACATCTCATGCATGTTTTCACTTTTTTTAGGGCGTTACCATGTTGCATGACACTTTCTTATATATGTACATTCTTTATCCCATATTCCTTTCTATTTATATCCCCTATTCCCTAATTTCCCTATTTATATATGCCCATTTGTATGTTACATAATATTAGACTTGCATTTCATTTTACATTTAGGATTAGGGTAGTGCATTTGCTTGATTAGGTTAGGGAACCCCCTTGAATATGGGATATGGACGAGTTTGGCTTTCTAGCCTTAGCACGCTCGTATTCCCTCTATTAAAGGGAAAATTGAGTCACGAACATTAGTCCCCCGTACCCGATATGATGCATTCCTTTAGGACATGTATATTTCTATAATTATTTTTATTCTTTTCCTTTTCTTAGTGTCTCATATTTGTGCATCATTCGTGACCTCTCCAAAGAGTCATTATTGGGCGTCACAATTAATGTGATTGGCACCATTCAAGCTTTGAACAGAAATTTTACCCCCCGATGCCCCCCTAGGTCTAGGGTTTGCATTCATATAGTACATCCAAATGTGATAAATCTTTTGGTTAAAAATAAGAAAATCCTTGACTAAATCACGCAACTAGCCTTGGTTAGGTCGAAGGGGTGCCTTGGATTTTTATCCTTACCTTCCCCTTCGTCAAATGTGACTCCCGAACCTTTTTTCATTGGTTTACGTAGACAAGAAGTCGTTTAAAAGGGGTTTCTTTCTACCTTTTCTTTTTAAAAATTCATTTTAGGTGATTTGGCACACCTTAACTCTATACCAAGTGGCGACTCCATTTTTCATTCAATAAACCCTTTTTAAACTATATTTTGGGTCAAATCGTCGCACTTTCATGTTCCATTTAGACCCATATTTTTCTTCATCTTCTTTGTAAATCAAAAATTCATTTTTCAAATAAAAAATTCACTTTGTTAAACCATTTATTTATTTAATCTTATAAAAAATGGGCCGCGACAGCTGGCGACTCCACTGGGGACTTAGAGAGTCCAAGCATTTGATTTAGTCGATTGTTTTCTTCTTTTAACCTTCTTATCTATTACATTTGGATGTTTAGGATTGCATTCCTCTTTCCCTTTTTGCCCTTTTCTCTTTTTAGGGATTTTGCATCTATCGCGCGCCTAATCGCTCTTTGCACACTATGTATGTGATGAATGGATGGTTCATTTATTTGTTTACTTTTACTTGTTTCGCGATTGCATTTTGGGATGGGGGGTAGTTACCCTAGAACTTTCGACCGCATCTAATGGTACAATCCCTCCCCTCAATAAGAAAGCACCTCATACGTGCATGCATAGTCTTATTTACCCTATTTTTTTCTTTTTCGTGGGCGCCATCCCACATCTCCCTGTAGGACTAAGATCGATTGCCTTAGGTATGCGGATGGTGTGCACTGCGCCCATAGCGATACTTAAGGGATCACTCGAGCCACCGATCAAAGGCCCTGGGAGTGATGACCCTTCGCCTTTAGGTCTGAAGGCTTGGGAGCCGAAGCCTTATCGAGTCTAGATGCATTAATGAACCAAACCTCATGCATCCATAATAGAATTGTCTAGGGTAGATTCGATCTTATCCTGAACTAGGAACACTAGGCACGAGGGGAGGGGTTCCAACCCTCTTTCCTTATTTTTGCTTTTTATATTTATTACTTGATTGCCACAACGTGTTATGTGTTGAACTAACTTTCTTTGTTTATTGTCTTTTGCATTCACAAACGTTGGGAAATGAGAGGTCTGACATGATCTCCTTTTAGAACCTACCCTTGTAAATAGGTTATTGCACGTTTAAAGATTTTGGTATATTGCATATATAGATTAATAATGCCATATCATTTTAGGCCTACCCTGGCAAATAAAGGGTCCCTCAGGTTATGTTTCATTTCAAATTGCATGTTTTACTGCTTTAATAAACTGGCATCAGGCATAAACCCTAGAAAGGGAATACCACATAGGGAATCCCGTGTTAGGAATAAAACCGCCCTGTATCTCGGATATTTAATCCAACGAGACTTGTACGTTTATATTTTTGTACCATCCAAAGGGGTAGTGCACAAGGTAAGGTAGGATACGATCCTTTCCATGACCCTGGGGCGATATTAGATACATTAGAATATGAGCATCTAACAATCATTATTTGACCATTTTTAACATGGTTGGTAAAAATCCCTTACGAAAAGGACATTAATTTGATGAAATTCACAAATAATTCCTCGCTATTGAGACGATAAATAAATTGAGGCCAAAATTTGATTTTTAGGAGGCTCATAAGCTAATGCATCGCAATGCATTTTTGAAAACTACCAAATGGGGGATAATTCCATTGAGTTTTGAATAAACCATGAATTCCATTCAATTCTTTCGATCAAATTATTTATCATTTTTATTTGGTCAATTCATTCATTTTAGGACAATATAATCAATTTTGAATAAATCATCAATTTCGTCCGATCCATTTGACCAGTTTACCTATTTTTAGGACAATTCGGTCGATTTTGAATAAATCATCATTTCACTCGATCTGTTTGATCAATTTGATTTCATTCAATTCATTTAATTCATTTTCAGGGTTATCCATTCAATTTTGAATAAATAATCAAATTTCATTCAATTCATTTGACCAAATTACCCTTTTTAAGGTAATCTAATCGATTTTGAATAAATCATCAATTTCATCCTATCCTCTTAATCCGCTTATTCCCTTTTAGGGTTTAAGTCTAAAGTTCACTGAATAAATTAGTCGAGGCATTGCAATCCTTTCAAGAGTAAGCTCTCTTTCACATATCATATGTTGATCAAAGTAAGCAATCCATTCGGACTTTGTCCTTATTTTTTAGGACAAATGTTTCTTCTCACTCCAAATTGGCCAAATTCTTCAAATCATTTTTCACTCAATCAGTTGATCGGATTCATCAGGTATTGTATGGTGCTTACCCTAAAGGATTGCATTTTCATACTAGGCCTACCTTTGGCATAAGGGTTCCCCCATAGGGCATGCATACCGATTTTATAATCTTGCTTACTAGCTCTGGTTATTTTTCTTTTATTTTTCCCCCTTCCCCTGCATTCATAAAAAAAAAAAACGTTTCAATAAGGTGAAAATATTTTTCTATATCAGATAACAATTTTTGATGTAATAAAGTTTGAAAATTACAAGTATTATTTGATTCTTGGGCAGGCCTTGCAATGAAAACGTGAAGGGTCTATCTGGAAGCGTTAGGTTAAAGCCTCTAAGAGATTTCATAATTGTTTTTCAAAGGAAAATTCTGTATATTTGACTTGTTACTACATTTTTGTGCCAAAAGAAAAGGAGACAAAGAGTGTATATATGTGGAGCTCTTTAGAAGTTTTCTATTCTCATTTGTATTATAATTGAACGAGAAATTTTGTTTTAAACTTTTTCAGCAATAAAGTTTGTAAACAATTATTGTTTTGTATATATTCATGTACATTTCATTCTTTATTCTTGCTCATTAGAGATTTCATGATGAATTTTAAGAAAATAAGACCAAATTGAGATTTTTTCAACTTCTAACCTGAAAATTCACAAGTGTATGTTTTCTAAATTCTTTGCGTGCACTAGATTGGTGATCCGAACTGTACAATAAGAGTGCTCAAAATTAAAAAAGATCACTCGAAAGACCCAATGAGATACCATTCCTCCTTCACTGTACAATTCATATTTTTGCCCACTTCACTTAATCCCAAAAATAAAATCAGTCACATTGATTGATAAATTACAAATTGGGGCGATTTTTGCTTGAGAAATGTCCACTGTGTCTAATTATATTCAATTCACATATAAATGAAAGCAAAAATGTGCATTATTCTTGTTTGTTTTGAAAATTTGGAATGATACTTTGAGCATTCGTTTCTCTACCTATACAGACTTTATCATTTGCTCTCCCATTTGAGCCTTTAAAAGAATAATTTCGTTTCAAATAAGTGCCTTGATGATCACTACCCTACATTAGAAATTCTTGGATATCAAAAAGAGAATGGATTCTCAATGAGCATTTCATTACTTTGGTTGTCATGAGGTGTAAGAATGATACTTTGGCCATCGTTTCTACAACCTAAATACCATTTATCCCTTGCATCCTCATTTGAGCTAAAATTGATGGTTCTTTTCAAAAGCACTTACGATCGCACCCCCCACATTAGGGAGGGAGATTGGAGAATTTTCCAAAAAGGAGAAAAGCAAAAATGCTAAAACTAAAAGAAAAGAGGGAATCACAAATTGGAGAAATTTGATTCCACTTGGGTTTCAATTTAGGGGAAAAAAGAAGAAGAGAAAAGAAAAAGGAAGGATTTTTTTTTTCCCCGCACAGATCGCCTATGGATGAACAAGGGTCTTCCTCAGTCAGCTAATTCAGGTACATGCGAAAATTTCGCATTAATGAAAGTTTCCTTTCAGAGTTAATGTAAAGAACGGAATAAAAGTCGGGCCCTCTTCTTTTCCAATTTAACATTCTATCTCTAGTTATCCCTTTTGAGCCTTCAGAATAAATACTTCTTTTGGCAACCCCTGAGAATCGCAAACCCCACATTGGGGCAAGTTTGAGTTGAAAAGGAAAAATTTCAAGAAGTGAAAAGTAATAATGCAACAAAATCAAAAGACAAAAGAAGAAAAGAGAACCTCAGTTCAATAAATTGGGGCAAATTTTTGTGAAAAGTTCAAAAGAATGGCAGAAGGCCGGAAAATCAAAAGAAGAAAGAAAATAAAAGAAAAAGCCTCAATTGAGCATAAATTGGGGCAAATTCTGATTTAGCCCTAAAATAAGGTTGGTGCAACAATGCGATCTCGGATTCTTCAAACTGTTTTTGAAATCCGCTTTCAAGCCTTAACTTTTCTAAACACTCCACCTGACCCCATTACAAAAGCCGAAAGTCCTGACTTCTGTTCTTTGCAATATCTCTGCCAAGAAATTTTCTAATTGGCAAGTGATGCTCCTATACTGATGCCAAGAAATTTTTTTAGATGTATTTCTGAATTGATTAGCTGTGAAGTTGACAAACATCTGAAAATCCACCAGGCCACCTTTGAAAAGAAAAGGGAAAAGAAAATAAATGCAAAGAAAATGGAAAAGATTTGATGGTGAAGTTCCCATTAAGTGATGATGAAAGTCACCAAATCTAAGATCTTTGAGTTCAAAATAGAGGTAATTTTGGAAAAATGCGATCTTCGGTGCAATGTCCTTGAAAGTCTTATTCTTTAACTATCATTTTCAAACCACATTACAAGCTCATAAAGTCCATCGCTGACTTATTCTTCATGACAACCCAAAGTGAGGATTATGCTCATAAGAAATCCCTCAATCATTTGTGATCATAAGGGTATAACCAGTTTTCGCATTTTTAGCTATTGTTTCTACCCCTCTGTTGCAAGCATACAAAACCAATGTGTTGACTAAGTTTTCTTAGGAAACAAGGTGACAAACTATTTGCTTTCACTAAGATGTGGTATTGAAGGGATTACATACCAGTTGGCACAAAAATGAGACAAATCTTGACCTCCCATTTCCTTTAGCCACTTCCAAATCAGAAATAACACCCACTTGATTGGTCCTGAAAGATGAGCCAACAAGAAGTGGTGACCCGTTACCCTAAGCACCGATGCTAAGGTGAGGAAGAAATCTTCTGTAATTTGGTATTATTTTGAGAAACTCATCATAAAATTGTCTGTTAGGAAACATAGTTTCTTACAGTGTTCAAATAAATGGAGGGTCATCCAAACAAACTTTTACAATTAAATGGGTCCACATTGGGGCAAATTTTCATTTGTAAGATTTCGCAAAATAAGCCCACACTGGGGCAAATTTTTTATAGTCCATTTGAGGATTTCGTCAAAGAGTCAAGCAAGACTTTCAAATCAATCACACTGCTCCTTCCATGAGTAGTAGTTGCAATATTTAAGATAAAGTGCATTTTGTATTTTGGCAAACCCCTGTGCAGGTATCCATGGCTGAAATCGAGGAAGAAGCGTAAGTCAGAATTTTACGAATCAAGGCCTCAAGGAGGAGCAACCATGCCGTAATGCAAATCAATTGATCGGTTGCACAATAATTGGTGGAAACTGGGGCAAATCATTTTTGAAAAGATTCTCCAAAAAATCAAAATTTAATTTAATTTCTTGTTCCTTAACAAATTTTAATTTCTTGTTGATGAAATTTCAGCGTATGCCGCGCACCCTTCTATCCCCTTTCTTGACAATCACACTTAATTTCCTGACCAATTGGATGGCAGGACTGGGTCTTATCCCACTGACCATTCACAAAAATCACGTTGGCTTGGTTTTCGTGCCACCAACTTCACTTTATCACGTTGGGCCTGAATTTGGTGCCGCCAACATCACAAATATCACGTTGGGTTTGGATTTTGTGCCACCAATTTCATTTTATCACGTTGGGCTTGAATTTTGTGCCACCAACTTCACTTTATCACGTTGAGCCTGAATTTTGTGCCGCCAACATCACAAATATCACGTTGGGCTTGGATTTTGTGCCGCCAACTTCACAAAGATCACGTTGGGCCTGAATTTTGTGCCGCCAACATCACAAAGATCACGTTGGGCTTGGTTTTCGTGCCACCAATATCACAAACATCACGTTGGACTTGATTTTCGTGCCGCCAACATCACCAACATCACAAAGATCACGTTGGGCCTGGATTTTGTGCCGCCAACTTTACAAAAATCATGTTGGGTTTGGTTTTTGTGCCGCCAACTTCACAAAGATTACGTTGGGCCTGGATTTTGTACCACCAATTAAGGTAGGCTCGGGTTTAATTCCACTGATCAATTCATCACACTGGGGTAAATTTTTGGATAATTTTTCGAGCAAGTCTTATACAGTCTCTTCATACATACCAGCATTTCTTTTATTCTGCCACTAGCCATTGAGTCAGTCCCACTAGTGAGCATTTCTTTTGCATCGCCACTAGCCGTTGGGTCAGTCCTACTAGTGAGCATTTTATCTTTATTGCCACTAAACATGGGTCAGTCCCACTAGTGTGCATTTCATCTCTATTGCCGCTAAACATGGGTAAGTCCCACTAGCGTGCATTTCATCATTATTGCCACTAGCCGTTGGGTCAGTCCCACTAGTGCGCCTTTCATTTCACTACCACTGAACATGGGTCAGTCCTATCAGTGAGCACTTCATTTGCATTGCCGCTAAACATGGGTCAGTTCTACTAGCGTGCATTTTATTGCCACTAAACATGGATCAGTCCCACTAGTGTGCATCCGATTTTAAATTTCATGTTGTGGTCAGTCCCCTCGGGTCAGTCCCGATTTTAAATTTCTGTTGGGGTCAGTCCCCTCGGGTCAGTCCCGATTTTAAATTTAAGGTTGGGGTTAGTCCCCTCGAGTCAGCCCCGATTTTAAATTTCATGTTGGGGTCAGTCCCGATTTTAAATTTCTGTTGGGGTCAGTCCCCTCGGGTCAGTCCCGATTTTAAATTTCTGTTGGGGTCAGTCCCCTCGGGTCAGTACCAATTTTAAATTTCATGTTGGGGTCAGTCCCCTCGAGTCAGTCCCGATTTTAAATTTCTGTTGGGGTCAGTCCCCTCGGGTCAGTCCTCTCGGGTCAGCCCCGATTTTAAATTTCATGTTGGGGTCAGTTCCCTCGGGTCAGTCCCGATTTTAAATTTCTGTTGGGGTCAGTCCCGATTGTAAATTTCATGTTGGGGTCAGTCCCGATTTTAAATTTCTGTTGGGCTCAGTCCCCTCGGGTCAGTCCCGATTTTAAATTTCATGTTGGAGTCAGTCCCCTCGGGTCAGTCCCGATTTTAAATTTCTGTTTCGGGTCAGTCTCGATTTTAAATTCTCTGTTGCGGGTCAGTCCCGATTTAAATCCCCTTGTTCGGGTCAGTCCCGTGTTTAAAATTCCTTGTTTAGGTCAGTCCTCCGAATCGTTTGCAGCCGAATAACACAGGTAAGTATTTGGTGTCTATTTCTTTGTTTCAAGTTTTTCCAAAACTCAGAAAAAGAGGGGCAAACTGTAGACACCAAATTTTTTTCTCCTAATTTTATTTTAGTAATAATTCTTGTCTATTTTTTTTAATTATTTTAGTTTTAGACTTTTAGTATTTTTAGATTATTATTATCTATTATTTTTATTTATTTTCACCCTTTTAGTTATTTATTTTTTATTGGAAGACTTTTTAGCATAAAATTTGTCAAAAAGAGAAAATCATTCATAAAAATATGTTTATTTCCTTTTACTATTTATTAATCGGAAAAAAAAGAGAGAAAAATACAGGGAAAATCTTAGTTTTTGTTTCATCTTTTTGTTGCTAGTTTGTACATTTTATTTACGTTCAAATTGCCATTTTTTGTATTATTGTTTAATTAAGTGATTGAAAAAAAAAAAGGGAAAAGAAGCCGCACATGCGGCGGCATAAAATGGTCATTTTTCATGGGAGATTTTTTCTGGATCGGATGGCTGAAATATTTGGTGGAAAACAACCCTTCATGCTCACCTTGAGGTGAGGGTTTAGGGGTTGTAGGTTCCTATAAAAAGAAAGAAAACGGCAGAGAACGTGGGGAGGTTTTTTGACGGCTGGGTTGATGAAAATTGGAAAAATAGAAATCAGAGGGAAAAAGAGGGAGGCGGCTGGAGTTTTAAGGGAAGTCTGATAGAGGAGAGAGCCGCCAGTAGAGAGAGCTAGGAGCAACGGGTTGGGGGTTGTTCACGGCTGAAGAAAAAGGCAGAGTTAGGTAGAAAGAGGAGGGTTTTTGACAACGGATGAGAGCTGAGGTTGGCGGCTGGACTAAAACAAAGCAGACGAAAAGAAAACTTACGGATAGAAAGGGGGTGCAGACTGCGTACGAAGAAGAGTGCTGCAACTGAGGGGATTCGGAAAAGGAGGTTGGAAACGAAAAATCAGCGGAAGGAAAAGAGCAAACTGGAAAGATTTGTTCAAAAGTCAGAACCTTTTTTTTAGCAAGCATCTTCATTGAAGGTAACCATCGCTTTCTTGATTCATGTTTCGCATGATTTTTTCATTGCTATCTTGGAAATCTGTATAGAGTAATGACTATCTTAGAGATCTGTATGCCTACTTTCTGCTCCTGAGTACATTGGAGATTGCTGTTGTTTAGTTTTCGAAAGGGTTCTTGGATGAAAATCACCCTTGGGTCGAGCAGATTAAGTTTATTTTTCTTACGGAAATGGATTCATTGTAAAAAGGAAAAAAGGAGATGAAAAGTTAGAAACTTTCACGGCTAAGCTCACCTTTTGTGTAGTTGGTTCTGTTTTTTTTGAGTCCTTTGCCGGTTCTTTGTTTCATGTCGGACGGGTGCATTCATTCTGTCCTGCTGATTTCCTTTTGCTTGCGTTGTTCATCCAGCAACCTGTTGAAGCCTTTTGGGTGCAATTTTTGAACTTAAAATAATTTTGTCAAACCCAGAGTAGCTTTGTTTTGTTGCAACGATTCTGCTCATGGCAGAATGTCCAAGTTTAGGTGGACCCTGGTACTAAACGAACGGAAATCTGGTTTCTTGTCTGTTGTTTTTTTTTCTGTTATCTAGTAGTGCATGATCCGACCTGATTAGTTAGTATTCGTGAGGATTCCTGGTATATATTTCATTATCTGAGTTTGAAATGCCAGGGTTTGAGTGAAAAGCTGGCCAAACGAAGCTGTCGTTCTTGCTCTGCTGAAGGACGCGGCTTCGATTGTGTTTTTTGCATGAAAGTTTCCCAAGAATTTGCGTCACTTCTTTCTAGGTTTTTACTTGTTTGGATGACAATTTTATGTGTGGTGTTGTTTAATGTAAAGTTTTAGAGGTTGGTTGAAAAGATCTTGAATCAAACTTTGGTGTTTGGATCGGGTGTATCCGTTGGAAACAAAAATTGCGGCGGCAAACCTTGACTTGAATACAATTTGGTGAACCTGAAACCTAAATTTATTTGTCTCCTGGTTTCTGTATCTCTCACGTAGTATCTTGGCAAAGAATTCTGAGGGTCTAATGTGAACTTAGAGGTTGATCCTTGCTCCTTGTTAAAAATTTTGTTTTGCCACACAAGGTTGCTGAAGTTCCTCAAGTTTTAGTTGGCTGTCGAAAGTTTCTTCTTGTTGTAGAAATGTTTTAAGTTGCTGGAATTGTTCAGATTTTGGATGGTTGTTGTCCGATTTTTTTGGTACTTAAATCTACAGGTTTCATGATACAAAGTGGGAAGATTGTGTGATAATTGTGTTTGGATTTGATTATGTTTGAAAAACTGGTTGAAGTGTCGAACTGCATGAAGCTTGCATCAGATTTTTTTACAGGCAATGTTTCGTAGTTTCACATGCATTTGCATGCAACAATTGCTTTCAAAAGTTGCACTTCACTCCCTTTAGCTCCCATCTATGCTACAAAAGCCCAAACATGCTCCAATTTCTTGCAATTAGATCCTAAAATAGTTGCAATTTGAACCATTACTTGACATTTCCTTTGCTTTTAGACCCTTGAAGTCCCAAAAATGTTTTGTTTGGACTTGAGTGATTGGTTAATGTTTGCAATTGGGTCCTTGGTAGTTTTTCTACTTTAGAAATTTGATCCATAATTTACTTTTCTTGGAAATTATGCATTATTTGATTTCATTTAAGTTGCAATTGGGAGGAATTTGGCGATTTTGTTTATACTTTACCATTTAATTGGTGCCTTGACCCTTTTATTGTTTTGAAGCCATTTTTCCTTCATTTGCTTACCATTGCCAGAGAGGTACATTCTATCCTTTATTTTTGACTTTATTTGACTCTACGTGCGTATATGTGTCCTATGTGTGCAATTGCATGATTTTAAGTGTTTATTTCATTTTCACTTTATTTATTTCTTTAGTTGCTTAGTTTTTGCTTTAATTTTAATTCAATTTTATCATTTAGGAGGCACTCGAATGCCAAAATTGTAATAGTTAGGGATTTAATTGTTTTATTCCTTCTATTTCCCCTTTTAGATTGTAGTAGGCCTTCCCCCCTAAAAATGTAATAGTTAGGGCCTTAATTGCCTTGTGTGTTTTGCATGTCTATGTGCTATGTGTTTAATCGCTTTCTTAGGTTTTGGCATCTAGATATGCATGTTTTTGTGTTATGTGAATTACGTGCTCACATGTCTACTTGCTTTAATTATGCATGTTACTTATATATGTGTATGATGGATGCAAATGCACGTAACCGTGGCTAATCCAATGCTAGTCATGGTTGTCCCCTCGAGCTCTTGCAAGTCCAATGCTTGTGAGAGAGCGTAGATGTGGATTAGTCCAATGCTAGACCCTTAGGAGCCCTTCGCGCGTTAGATCATGATTGCATGATAAAATCACTACATTTCATGCATGTTTTCACTTTTTTTAGGGCGTTACCATGTTGCATGACACTTTCTTATATATGTACATTCTTTATCCCATATTCCTTTCTATTTATATCCCCTATTCCCTAATTTCCCTATTTATATATGCCCATTTGTATGTTACATAATATTAGACTTGCATTTCATTTTACATTTAGGATTAGGGTAGTGCATTTGCTTGATTAGGTTAGGGAACCCCCTTGAATATGGGATATGGACGAGTTTGGCTTTCTAGCCTTAGCACGCTCGTATTCCCTCTATTAAAGGGAAAATTGAGTCACGAACATTAGTCCCCCGTACCCGATATGATGCATTCCTTTAGGACAGGTATATTTCTATAATTATTTTTATTCTTTTCCTTTTCTTAGTGTCTCATATTTGTGCATCATTCGTGACCTCTCCAAAGAGTCATTATTGGGCGTCACAATTAATGTGATTGGCACCATTCAAGTTTTGAAGAGAAATTTTGCCCCCCGATGCCCCCCTAGGTCTAGGGTTTGCATTCATATAATACATCCAAATGTGATAAATCTTTTGGTTAAAAATAAGAAAATCCTTGACTAAATCACGCAACTAGCCTTGGCTAGGTCGAAGGGGTGCCTTGGATTTTTATCCTTGCCTTCCCCTTCGTCAAATGTGACTCCCGAACTTTTTTTCATTGGTTTACGTAGACAAGGAGTCGTTTAAAAGGGGTTTTTTTCTACCTTTTCCTTTTAAAAATTCATTTTAGGTGGCTTGGTACACCTTAACTCTATACCAAGTGGCGACTCCATTTTTCATTCAATAAACCCTTTTTAAACTATATTTTGGGTCAAATCGTCGCACTTTCATGTCCCATTTAGACCCATATTTTTCTTCAACTTCTTTGTAAATCAAAAATTCATTTTTCAAATAAAAAATTCACTTTGTTAAACCATTTATTTATTTAATTTTATAAAAAAGGGGCGCGACAAAGATATTGATTGATCTTACTGTATTACAAAGAGAATGGGCCAAAAGAGTTCATGGAGAAGAAGATGAGTCAATAGAAGGATATAATTATGAGATCAGAGAGAAAAAACAAAAATTGAGTTGTATTATTTGTTAAATCTTGCAGGATCATGGATTCAAAAGCAGGAAGTTCTAGACCCAAGACTCCTCAAGACTATAAGATGAGTCTTACTCCTGTAATTCAAAATAGGTTTCAATTATTGCAAGATTTTCCAGCATTGACTTATAATCAAGCTGCTCGTACTCCAACTTTTTCTCAAAGAAGACCAATTCAACAAATTCCAAAAACTCCTGAGAAATCCAATGAAAATCCCTATTTCACAAAACCATTTACTCAACATATTACTTTAACCAGATTTCATGAAGTGCCTCTATACAATGTACTCAATTCCTTTACTCAAAGACTTTTCCCTTCAAAATGTTTTTGGCAACCAGATGACCCATCCAAAAATTTAGACTATTATGAATTAATTCTCACAGATACTCAATCTGTGGAAATTTTCCTTATTCCAGATAAAAAGAATCCAGAAATAATTAGTCATTCAAAATGCATTATAAAGAAAGTTTGTTCTCCTAATGAATGGACTTCTCTTTATTCAAAAAAGTCCTTCTCAGTTAGATTCATTCCAGATGGATTTACTTATCAGGATTACAAAATGGCATGGTATCATGTTTTTTTGTATAGACCTTTCAATCATTCATGATTTTTCACATTCAAAGAAAGTTGCAGCAGAGAATTCCCAATTTGGTTCAATCATTGGTGGCAATGGCTTGGACCTCAAAAAGAAATTCTACCTGTAAACATTTTAATGGGATTTTAGACCTATCTCAAAAAAGTAAAGGGGGAAGAATATACAAGGCCAATTTTATTCCACATGGAATTCAAAGTACCATGGATTTTTTGCTGGAGTTTCAAAATTCGTCAAGAACTAGAAAGATTACTTCCAATGTCACTAGTCAGAGAATTCAAGATCAAATGGTGGACAAGATTCAATCAAGAATTCTGTGATCAAAAAAATGCGTTAAGATTTTTAGAAACAGGAGAAAAGCTCAAATGGACCAATCTAAATCAGCAGAATGCAAAAGGAGTTAGTACCCCAACAACTCCACAAAAGAAGAAAAAAGAAAAATCAAGCAGCTCAGTCTCAGAGACAATTGCAAATGATTTCTTAATGAAGAAGATGATGCAAAATCCGGAAATACTTAAAGAATATTTGAATTATTTGCAGAATCAAGACAAAAAAGAAGAAGACATAAAAGATGAGTCAGCAGGGTCATCGTCAGAATCTACTTTTGATCCTCTCGATGGTCCTTGTGCTCAAGACCCGGCAGACTTTTGATAAAGTTTGTCGGCCAATTTCAAAGGATAAGAATCTCAAAAGCGACCAGTCAAAAGAAGATAAGGTGTTCGCAGAAAAAGCAAATGAAATTCAAATAAAAGGTGTCAGTAACCAAATGAAGAGGAAATTCGAGGACAGAAGCCTCTATAAATAGAATTCAAAATCAGAAGAGAAGGCATCGAGTGTTTTAGGTATTCTAAGAAACTCTCTGAAAACCTTTTACTTCTATTTAGTTTTTAAATTCTTCTGTACTCATATTTCAATATTCCAATAAAGACTCAAAGTTTGATTTCATTTCAAAGGCTCTACAATTAAAAGCTTCCGTTTCAAAGGTTACTCTGATTTTCTGTAAGATCTTTATTATGCTTATCTATTTTATTTTATTAATTAGCATTATTTTATACCTGGGTTGGTTCTGATATCATAGCCATACCATAGTTATTGTTATTTTGAAATATTTCCTATATTAAATTTATAATTCATGCATTCATGTTTAGATATCTCATTTAAGTTTTTATCTTAGCATTGGTAAGACTTTGAAGCTTTGTAAGTCGGTTGGTAAGTCCAGGATAGCATGTTCCATACTTAGGCTTGGTTGTTCCTGATAAGATAAAAGAATAAACAAGATAATAAACATGGCCGCATTTCTTAGACAATTGAAGATAGGATCTAGTTCAAAACATACAAATATAGTACAAAGTCATGAATATCATATGCCCATAAATAATTCAGATTGGACTATTCCAGAAGAAAAAATAAAACATATTTACAGAATAGGCCCCCTAGATTTCGAAACAGCTTTATCAGTTAAAACTCATGAAGAAACAATATCTATTCAAGTAGAATATCAATCCATTCCATTATTAAATCATAATACAATTCAAAAGTATCTTAGTAAAGGATATAGATATATTCATATAGGATTAATCCAGGTTGCAGTAAAAGCTTTATTTCATCTAGGGGTAGATTCTCCTATATATCTAGCTTTAAGAGACACAAGACTTAAAAGATATAAAACTTCACTTTTATCTATGATCCAAACAAATGTACGTAATGGACCAATTTCCTTTAACTGTGCTCCAAATTTTTCAGTAGATTTAACTGATTCACATGTTTTAAATTCAGTAATATTGGATATTCATTTGCAAGGTGATGAATTTGAAAAGCATACAAAGAATTTTGCTGTAATTTACAGAATGTATTATAGACCTTTGTCTTCACAATTAAATCCAAAATTCATTATGACTCCAACTTTAAAAGAAGAAATAACATTATTACAAGTTGATGCAGATAGACCTACTACTTATACTCCAAAATGACTAAAATGGAATGAAATCACTATACCTAGTGAATTTATAATACAAAATCCACAAGTACCAAGAAATATAGAACAAACAAATCCAGAAGATATTATAGAAGAACCTGATGGAAAAATTTTAATGAGATTTTCTTCATTCAGAGAAAGATCTTCAACTTCAAGCCATTCTTGGATATCAGCTAGACGATCTAGTTATGAATCAATCGATACAGATTTTTCCTTAGAAAGTTCTTCAACATTTAAGTTTAAAACTCCAGTATCAGAAGTAGTTAATCAAAATCAATCAGAATATTCTCCAACATATTCTCAAATGAAAGCAGAAATAAATGTAATAACCAAAGAATATAAAATAAATCATAAATATTTACAAGAAGATTTTGATGATGAAGAAAACACAGAGAAAAGAATTTGGTTTTTTCAATTATCTTCTGAATATAAAGAAAAATTAATAGTAGAGTGAAAAAATGAACTAGAAACTAGAAAATTTGATTTTCCTTTCTTTACTTGGTTATCATTCTACATTTCAAAAATAGGAATAGAGGATGTGTATAATACTCCGCAAATAAATGTTCAATCTAATTTATATAAAAAATGAAAATTAAAAGACGATCAAGTGATAACTTCAATCCATCCTCCATTACAAGAAGTAAAAATTAACATAGGACAAGGAGATATAATTGCATCCCCTTTCAAAAAAGGAAGAAAAGCTGAATCAAGTAGTAGTAGTAATGTAAATTTGGAAGATATTAAAAAATTATATCAGCAAAATAATTATACAAATCAAATTCTCCACATAAAACTCGGAATGTTAAAGACCCAATCAAAATCCCGATTTGACCATGTACCGCTTTAACCCAAAAAATCGGGTATTTTTTTTAACTTTTTGGTTTTTGTTGAATTCCTTCTTCATGCTTGGAGTTTCCCCCACAAACAGCAGCACAAGTAGTAAACCACCAACCTAGATTCATAAAGATTGATTTGAATTTTTTGGTAGATCTAACTCAAAATGAAAATGAAAGAAAAGATGACAAGGAAAGAAGTAGAGGTGGGATCAAAAAATCAAAGAAAAAACAAAGGAGAGAAGATTTGAAATTAAAAGAAAAAAAAATGAAGGATGATTGACGGGATGGAAGAGAAGGTAAACAAGAAGAAAAAAAAACAAAACATTTAAATTAAAAAGAACAAGAAGAAGAAGAAAAGATGAAAAGTGATAAGAATGGCAAACCTGGTGGCGTTGGTTTCGGACTCGAGAAGAAGAAAGAATAGATGATTGTCTTTTATTTTAAAATTTTCTTATATTTCAATTTGACCCCTTGTTGTTTTATATAATTATAAATATACATACAAAACTCTTTTTGATTATCATTTGAAACCTAATTTTTTGCATTTTTGCAAATGTTTCCCGATATTGCTCAAGGTTGCAGTCTTATAAAGTTCTAGACCCATTAATATGTATTTGAACTTAAAAAACACTAAGGTTGTGAAACATAAAATTTGATTGTTATCTTCTATTTACAAAATCCCATTTATTATGCCTGTAGATTGATTGTATTTCATGAGCTTCATGTGCAAGATACGTGGGTGAAAAATTTTATTAGTATATTTAAATAAGCAATTTTTAATTTTATTTTTTATATATGTAATTAAAATATATAAAACATCATTATTACGTTATTTGGTTAGACCCTGACTCAACCAGTCGAACCCATTGATCCATGACCCCTTAGTTCGACTGAGTCACTATTTGGGTGGGGTTTGATTTTTTATGATCCATATTCAAATCTAGATCCAAACAAGATCTATATATAATAACATATATATATATATACACACACACACATGCACACGAGTAATTAATAAGGCCAAATATTTATATGTGTTATTATTGTTTTCTTTTTTTAAACTAATTCTAGTTGTCATTGTAATTAATACAAATTTTTTTTAGAAAAAGGAGAAAAAGTAAAGTAAACAATAAAAGATTGAATGTGGATACAGGAGAAGTTTTGAAAATAAATAAAAGCAGCTGATAATGGTTTTTTCTTTAAATTCATAATATTGCATTCAACTTCTTGACTTTTATTATTTGAAAATAAAAACTGGATGGTGTTTTTGTTATTTTTGAACTCTATATATTTTTAAAGTACTTTTACTTTAGTTCTTCACTGTATGTTCCACGGATATCCAAACCCATGAGGATCCGAGTCTAGATTTACTTTTTCAGACCCATAAGAATCTGGATGTGGGTTTGGCTCTAATTAAATTTAATAGGTTTGGATCTAGATCAAAAGGATCCAATTCAAACCCTACCTATTGACATGTCTAAGTAAAACCATCCAAATTGTAATCATTAAATTGAAAATTAAATTGCATTTTATTAGAGGATAGATCTTTCTTACATTGTTATTTTGAAATAATTTACTTTAATAAATATTGAAGGGGTTAAATTCACACCTGTGCATCCTATTCCACACCCTAAAGACCAATATGACATTAAGACTCTTAATATGTATTTAATGGTTTTTCTTCTAATGTTTTGCAATTCTAAATTTATTCTTTTTTTTGTACACTACATTTGCTTAGAACAATTCTATTAACCATTTATTCGCTAGTGTGTCTTTTAAACGTTTTCAACAAAATTTTCATGATTTTAGAGAAATTTTGAGCTTATAAGATGTGTAATGTGTATTATTAATTTATTTTTCTCAATTTATAACAATAAAAAATATCATACTATTAATGTTTCTTGTAAAAATTTCTAGTCATCTGACATTTATATATATCCCCACTCGAGGTTTTGGTTGTTTATCAAACATTGTACCAAATTCATGAATCACTAGATGTTCCCTTTCTTTTTAGTTTCTTTTACAGGATGCATATCTATTACATTGAAATGATGAAATTATTTGTATAGTAACACTTTTTGTAGTACCTATGATCTCTTAACTCTATTATCTAATTTGATTGGTTTCATGAGTTTATAATTGTTTAAAAACGCTTAATGTAGTATAAATTATTAAAAAGAATAAGGATGGATTAAAAGAAAATTAGGAAATAATCGAAACCCTATCACTTATGTGAATTTGTTTTTATTGTATGAAATGATAATTCTAAAGAGTTATAAGTGAAAGTTATTAATTGATAGGGACTTAAGTGTCATATTAGTGGTTATGATGTAGATTTAGGACGGGAGAGTGTGGATTTAATCTTTCCCTAGTCAAACTGGGCAACATTTTGTGCCTTTATAAACTTTGCAAGTTCTTCTCCAAAATTACATTTTTTTTTTACCTTTCCCTCATAGCAATTGCTCAAGTCTCACTACCTTTAACTTTCTTTAACTCCCTCCTGCTCCTTTTTTTTTTTTTTTCCGTACAAGGGGAGCTGCCGAGCCTCTTAAACCGAAACTAGATGTGGGGTCGCAGCCCCAACAATATCCATTCCTAACAACACCCTATGTGACGCCCCGAAAAAAATGAGTTTGAGAATCCGAAAATTTTCTAATTTTCTAGGGTTTATTTTGTTTAAAACAAAACCCGCCTTTTCTACATTTTCTTGATTAGAAAATTCCCCAGATAAAGTTTATAAGCAAAAATAGTTTTAAAATGATTTTTCTAGCATTGGGTAGTTTTTGAAAAATTAAGTATATAGAAAGGACGTGGGACCCACTAGTGCGGAAAGTTCGGAAAAATTCGGCCAATAAGGTTAGATTCCGGATACTGTGTAAAATGTATCGGGTGTTAATGGATAAGGAGAGGAGTGTGAAGTGATTGATGTGAGAGGTGAACAAAGGATAGAAATGCAATTAATGTGATGCCAAGTGTCACCATGATATTGGTTAGGACTTAAGAGTTACTATTCATTTTCTTGACTATTTTGACTAAGTGGTTAATATCTTCAAAAAAATCACAAAAATTCACCATTTTCACCTCTTGATGGCCGAACCTCTCTAGCAAGAAGAAAGACAAAATTCTTCAACTTTCTAGCTTCCATTTCACTCAATCTTCCAAAACCAACCACATAACTTAGATTCTACTCCATAAAATCTATCCTTTGGGTGCTTGTGAGTGGTCTATCGAAGTTTGTTTGAAGGTCTTAGGTGGCCAACATCTCTACATCTCTTGTTTCTTAGGTAAGTGATGTTTGACTACTCCCTTATACTTAATGATGGTTATTTATGCCTAATGGTGGCTATTGTGTTAGAAATTGTGGTTTATTTCTTGGTTTGAAGTGATTTGGTTGAGTTTTTTATTTTTTGAGGAATTTTCTGGTTTCATATGATCTTGATGGTGTGGTTGTTTTTGATGGTTGGTAATAAGGGGCTTTGACTCTAGTGGGTGTGAATTGTTGATAAATGCAATCAATTTTGGGTTTGGAATGAAATGTGAAAAGTTAGGGTTCATGAACCCCTAATCTGTCCGAAATTTTAGGTCATAGATAGAGGCCGAATTGGACTTTTCTCAAAACATGAAAGTTGTAGGTATTGATGAGTATGAAGTGCCTGCAAAATTTCAGGGCATTTGGAGTAGTATAGAGTGAGTTATGCCGTTTTTACTGTTGCTGTTTTTGGTGAACAGAATGTGCGAACTGCGATAGTAATTGTCTGTTTTGACTGGAATTGGTTTGGATTTGGTTGTTGGTGTCTTCTGATGAAATGTAGCTTGATGTCTTAGCTTTCATATGCCTTTGGAATCAATGCATTTGGACCTGTATAGACTGACTTGGACTGATTACAGTTTTGTGTGATTTGGGAACCTGCAATTACGGTTTTGGGTTGGTTTTCTGCATTTTTGACCTAGTTGTGCTAGGATTTGGACTGAGTGACCTTCTACATTGTTGTAGCCCTGTCTCTTAGCTTCGAAACGGTGGGTCTTGGACCTTCATCCGACAATCGTAGCGCCTTTGGTGCCATTACCGCAAAAGGACGTCAAAACTATTTTCTGGTATTGAGCAATTGTGGTTAATTGCTATGTGATTGGGTTTGATTGTAGGTTGGAAAATAAAGGAATTAAGGGGAAATGCTGTCCGATTTTTAATAGTGTTGGTTCCCTTAAGTTTCAAGTGAAAGGCTTGGACTTGAATGATGGAATTGGCTATATTGGACGAGGATTGTGAGCCGTGGAGGTGAGTGACCTTAAACTACTTGCAACGTTACTTTAAAAATGTTTCTTGCATCGTTTCTTTGATTGCATATCCTGTGTGCCGGCATATAAGTTCTTGACATGTTTTGGCTCAAATGAATACTTGGAATTCGTGTGCTGGACCCCAATGTCTTCTCCACCGTTTAATGTTCCTGTAGAGCACCAATGGGCTCTTTCTCAATGTTCAATGTTAATGTTCAATGTTAAATGATTGTTTGGAGCGTTGGACGTCTAAGTACCATGATTTCACTGGCTCACGAGAGCAAAGAGTAATGAAAGTGCATTGATTACTGAATCATTGAATCATGACATTATTGAAATGAATGATTGTGAAACTGATTTGATAACTGATTTTATTGGTTACTCGCTGAGCTTCTAACTCACCCCAAAAATGTTTTATTCCCCTCCACAGGGCTCAAGGCGAAGGAGTGGCTTGTAGTGATTAATCCTGGATTATATCATGTATGGATTGAACATGGATTTCCTTTTGTGTAATCGTTCATATTGGGATTGTATTGAACGTTTAAGAATGTTTAGAATTGATTGGATGTGTAATAGTCTAGTTTTGGACTTCCTCCTGTAATAATTGTGATCAAGGATCAGAGTGGCGCAGTGGAAGCGTGGACGCTTCGCTTTGGATATGTAAAGTTTTGGGATATTTGATTTTTATTTGAGATTGTATCTTGTATTTAATTGAGGTTTGTAGTGAACGACTGAGTCCCGGCGAGAGCCGGGCAGGCGGCCCGCCGAACCCTCTGGTTCGCCTTAGGGGGAGGTGGGGTCGTGACACCCTAAGTTCTCCAGGTGGGTCCGTTATGAGCGACAATCTTGGCACCTGATCAATGCTCCATTTCGCAAGCCAATCTGCACAACCATTGGCTTCTCTCCATGCATGCTGATGATGACATTCCCAGTCCCTATTGACATAACTCCTGATCTGGCAAACCATGTTGTGATAAGGGGACTCCCTACCCACTGCTCTAACAATCAATTCCAGCTTTTGAATCTGTCTCTAGTATTATTTTTTTCGGTCCCGAAGCCTATGCCAGCTCCAATCCCTTAAGCATTCCCCATAACTCTGTTGATATATTATCTGTAAAACCCACACTCATTACAAATCCAGATTCCCATCGACCCCAGCTATCCCTCAGAACTCCTCCTGCCCCCGCTCTCCGTGTCCCTTTACTTGCTGCTCCGTCCATATTCATCTTTCACCAACCAACTGGAGGTCTTTCCCATCTAACATGTTTCACCTCCGTTCTTGTGGCACTTCCTTCCCTGAGCAATGTAGCTTTCGCTTGATCAGTTTTTATTTTAGTTGCATCTCCTGTAGCACAAAAGGTATTTATGGTAGCCCATGCCATGTAGACTATATGTTGGAATGTCACTTGCCACTCTGTCAACCCTCCTACCCCAATCCTTCCATCCTTCAAATTCCAGTCCAGCCACTATTGCAAAGGCATATTCAAGAACTCCTCCCATTTGTTTGGTCTTACGAACTTCCCCCAAATATCACATATCCATTTACAATTCCGAATTGCATGCAAAGTTGACTCAACATCTGTCTTACAAATTGGACATTGAGCAACGGGACTTATTGGGAGAATTCGAGAAAATTATGTGTAAGCCCTGAATTTATTTCATTTTATTTACTTTGTTCTTAGAAATATTATATATAACAAATAGTTGGTTAAATTAAATATCTAATTGAATTTCTATAAATTTGAGAATTTAGAAATATCCTAGAATGATGTATGAAAAAAAATTATATGAATCAAATAAACATATGATATGCATATTGTAATTTGTGTCTTTTGAATATATTATATAGTTGAATAAGTCACACGTCTAGTTAAATTTCTTTATAATCAAATGTGTGAAATCTACTAGATCAATGTAATAAAATTTTCAAGAAAACACAAACAAAGTCAGGAGTTAATGTATGAAATAATAAAACTATATCCTTAGCAAGCAAATGAGCTAAAATTGAAAGACCAAATCAACCTTGAGTTTCGGTTGAACTACCATGCAGCCAACAAAAAAATAAGCCATCAGAATTTTGAGCAAAGAACTGAGGAAAGGACAAACATTTGGAGAATCTAGAACCGAGTGGAAGTAAAGCAATCAAATGCTAAACAAGCTTGGGCGGTGCTTGAGAGAAACCAAAGGAAAATTCACAGCCAATGGTCTGCTAAATACAAGTGGTGACCGAAAGGAAAAACAGAAAACTATTTGCTAAAATTTGGGCGGCGGCTGAGAACAAAATAAAACTTTAGTTCCTCTCTTTACCAAGCCAACACCGAGAGAAAATAGAGAGAGTGAGAAAAGAGAGCAAGATTCCAAAAGTGAGAGCGAGAGCCTGGTGAGCTTCGTCATCAACTAACCAAGGACTGGAGGGAACAAAGCTGGAAAGGAAACTGATTTCGTCTGCAATTCCTAACACTTAAGGCAAGAGGTAAGTTTCGTGAATAACACTTATATACTGAGTATAACTGAGTATATGTTTAAGCTGCAAGTTGAGTTTGATAGAGGAAGAGAATAAGCTTCGGTAAGAGAAAGATTCTGTTATGAAGATGAAATGAATATTTGACTGAACTGGTAGGAACCGAGAGGTATCAATAGAAATTGTAGTTCGATTCATAGTGTAAAAATGAAAAAGATAATAAAGGAAGAACCTGTTATACAGATACCTTAGGTATTATAAAGGTTTAGCTGCAGGAATTTTAGGAAAAAGTTTGAAAATTGAAATGAACAAATGAAAAGCTCCTGCTGGAATTTCCAGCCTCATCCGATAGGAAAAATAGGAGGAAATCAACTGACTTTGTGAACAATAACTCTGAAAATCCCGAGTTAATCTGTAAAATGGCGCACAGTACCTTGATTTCTTCATGCATGAGAAGTTTGGGTATGAGAAATCTGATGCATGCTGTTATGCATCAGATTTGTAACTAAGGGTAGAAATGAGTTTTAATTTTGTTTAGTCTCTTGAATCTTGGGCATAAACTTTCACGTTCTGTTAAGGATAATCTGTAATTGAATAGATATTCCCTGCATGCTTAGCTGGAACATAAAATTGAAGAGGAATTATGAAGAAATATCAAATGATAGGCTGCTGCAGCTGCTGGAAATTAGTGGATTCAGCCGAGAGAAAGAAATTAGAAATTATTCTAGGTTTCTTCAAGGAATGTGGTTCTAAACTTTTACATTGAAGTTTAACTCAGGGTATAACATGTTAGTTCTAGCATGTTTGTTAGATTTGAGTACATAATGAAATGATTAACGGGGGAAATTCTGATTAAAAGTTGATTATTGCTGAACTTACATCATGGCTGAGTGAGGGAAAGGCTTTGATCAGTCTTTCCTTTGAGTTTAGCTACCAATTTTCTACGTTCTATTTAAGGTTACTTTGTAGCTTAATAAATATGATTTGCCTGTTTAGTTCGAACATGAAATTGAAAGGAAGGATTTGAGGAAAACAACAAATGCTGGACTGTTACATTGCTAGAAAATTTAGTTGGGGAATGCTATAGCTATTGACAGCTTTTGTATGTGATTTTGGCTGAATAACTTGCTGAAATTATGAGTTACTCACCCTAGTTCATGTTGAACAGAATGTATACTGTGACAACCCCACCTCCTCCTAGGGCGTACTCAAGGGTTTGGCGGACCGCCTGCCCAACTCTCGCCAGAACTCAGTCACGTATCATGAAATTTCAAATAAAACCTCAATAATAAAAGCGATATTAATTACAACCATCAATATAGATACACTCATGGATCTCCAATATCCTTACAATCTATAATATAGCCAAAGAGTCAAATTTACAAAAAATCAAACCAAACAAACCGGCTAGACATCTATGAAGTGCTCACGCGAGCAGCTAACAAAATCGAGACAAAGTCTATGTCTTCTCCACTTCCATTCTCACGTTCTTACTCCTGTAAGGAAAATAAATTTCATGGAATGAGTTAGAAACCCAGTAAGGTTCCAAGTAATTGAGTAGGTAAAATAATAGGCAAGATACCATCCCCAAATATCAAGAAACAAGTCAAACTCAAATAGATCATGACCCAGTATATAGTTAAGCAAGTAGCCAGATAGATTATGCAAAAGTGTACAATAAAGAACATATTCAGGATAAAGGATATAGGTTGCTCTTAGGAACAATTCCATCGCAACTTGATCAAGATCCGTTGACTCTCCGTCAACCACGAAATTATAATGTCCGTAGATCACTACTTTACATCAATTTTCGTCCACCAAACATACCCCTTACCGGGCCCAACATCAAAGAATTACCCAAGGTTCATCGATCTCCTCGACCAAACCCTTGCCAGCTCATTTCGACCAACTAGCCTTGGGTTGGACTTATAATCCCAGATATTCAGTAATTCGGGATCTGACTTATAGCCAAAGTATTCAGGTATTCAAAATTGGGGTCGTTGGCTGTTATCCAATGCTCACACAGTAAATGGTTGCAGATGTTAGTTGTCACTTAATGCTTCGTATTCAGTAATATCAGTGTTCACGTGATGAATTCCAGTCAGAAGTAAACAGGTTAGGAACTTGTCCTTTATCCAAGATTTTCCAGCTTACTCGACCGCTCTGAGGCTGGTCTAAAGCAAGAGATCCAATGAGGGTTCAGTTCAGCCGTTACCGACTTACATTCACGCATACGCATGAGTAACCCTAGATTCCACTTACTCGATGTCTCGGATAAGGTCCAATCACTACAAGAGAAATATAGCTGGTCTACAATCCAACCACTACAAGAAGGATGTAGCCGGTCTACTATTCAACCGCCACAAGAGAAATGCAGCCGATCTACAGTCATGCATATAAACATGCGGGTCCACATGCAGGATCAATTAATTCAAGTTCATAGAGGTCGAGCGCGAATATGGACACACTTGCCTAGCCATAATCAAGTCACAAGTATTACCCAACAAATCACATTTCAAGCATTCCAAATATTTCAAGTCAGTATACGGTCACATGCAAATCAAGTTACTTGTTCATGCATAAATGAGATATCAATTGTTTTGTCAAGTTATGTTGATTGAGTGTACATAAGAGCACACTCGCTTAAATAGGGCTCAAGTCACAAATAAACTCAGCATATTATGTTTCAAGTATTTCAAATATTTCAAATCCAAACAGTTGAAACTCGGGTAGGTGTGAAAACCTGATCAAACAAGAAAATTGGAGGAAAAATACAGAAATAAGAAATTTTGGCAGCAAATTGGCCACAAATCTGGTCAAATATTGGCCGGATTGTCAGGGAAGGCATACAAATTTTTTTGACTCTCACTACCTCGAATCCGGCCAGAAAGTGGCCGGATTCTGGCCATATTTCAGTTATAACAAAACAGCCATTGCATGTTTTAATAGAATATCAAATGTTTAGTCGAGTTAGGTCAAGTGCGATAAAGTATACACTTGCTTATGAGACGATAAATCAAGTACCTAGCAATTTCGAGCAACAATGAGCATGTAACAAGCAGTTGGAATACTCATCAATCAATTGCAACCCTTCACTTTAACCCTGGGTTGTCCTCTTGAACTATCTCGAGTCCTGTGGTCATATACTATATCAAAAGACTAGCCATACAAAATCAAAATACATGAAGAAATTAAGGTTTTCAAAACTTCATTTCCTTTCATTTAAAGCTCAGCTCCACTCATAAACTAACCTCAAAATAGTTTACTAACTCCAATCTTAAAGTTGGAAATGAAAGTAATAACAAGTTTAGAAAATAGAATTTTCTCCAGTTTTGCGCGGCGCTATTTGAAAAATCATATCTCAAGCTTCCTAAGTCCAAAATTTATAAACTTTATACTGTTGAAAATTAGACTCAAAGGGTTACAATTTTCCAAAAGACACCGTTGTAAGATTCTGTCCACAAATCAGTCAAATTCCAACCTCAAGTTACTACTTCATCCAGTCGAGAGACAGAACAGGTGTGAAAATTCAGTCAACTTTGAAAAATCACAAATATTCATAAGAATCGGGAAAAATTATGAAATTTTCATGGTTGAAAGTACCTGAATCTACTTTCAAATGCAACAAGCAGAACTCAATTCCGACTTTTCTACACCAAGATATAACAAATCTCTCAAGACTGCTTAAGGTTCCCTGCGGAAAATTTTCAGCAGCACTTCCCCTTGTTTTCTTTACTTTTCCATTCAAACTCAACACCAAATTTCATCTCAATTTAACCTCAATCATAAGCACAAGTCATAAGCTATCAATACACTTGTTTTAGGCCACTCAATCATCCAAATATATCAAGTTTATAGCTTAAGAACTACCATAATAAAGTTGAAAAATGGAAACCCTAGGCTGAAATTCATAATCACATGCTAGAAATTTCTATTATAAAGCCAAAGAAGCATATAAAAGCTGAAAAAATCACATGGCAAGGGTAATAGACCATGACCAAACTTAAACCATCATACCAAGGCTGAAAATTTTCACCAAAAGCTGAAATTTGCCAACCACAACTTAAACCATGAAATTTTCCATATGAACTACCCAAAATCCAACTCTAAAGCCACTAGTATGCAAAGATTAAAAGAAAAAGAAGTTTCTTATCATAAATACCTTGAAACCCCAAGACAAATGGAAACCAAGTGCTTCTCCCTCCAAAACCCCTCCACCAAAGTCCTTAATCCTTCCTAAAGGTCAACTTTTATTGAGTAGATTGCAAGTTTATGGTGAAAACTCAAAGATTCAAGCTTGAAATGGAAGTTAAAGTTGAAGCTTTTCCTTCCTCTTTTTCTCTTCATATGGCCGGCCAAAACTAGGAGAAAATGGAAGAATTTTGGTTAAAATTTAGTTTAGTAAAGGTTAAGAAAAGTTCTAGTCAAAATCAAGGTCTAATGCTTCAATGACAATTGGCATCCAAGGGTCTCATCCTTTTGTCATCCAATCACTAAAATACCCAACCAACCTCTAATTATCTCTTAACACCTTATAAAATAATATCCCTTTATCTAAAACTCCACCTAGTCTTCAAAAATTTATCGTACTTACCGCATTAGCGGGTCCCACTTCCATAATACATTTCAAGCTTAATTTATACTAACTTATGCAAAGAAAATGATTTTAAAAACTTGACTTACTTATAAAAATATCGAGGAAATTAAGGCAATAATTTAAAGTAAAGAAAATGCATTCAAAGAAATAAAATAAAATATAAAATAATTTTTCGGGTCCTCACATATACTAAGTGACTGATGTTTGAGCAAGTGAAAGATGGAATTTGTTGAAGATTTAGAAACATTTGAGCTAAAATTCTTGCTTTGACTGACCGAATGTGTGAAGAGATGAAACTCTCATGAAATTTTTGAAAATTTAGGTTAAATGGTTGTGAATTTATATGGAGCATCTTATAACATCTTGAAACTTTTTTATGAGTATTTTAAAGAACTTAAAACTGAAAAATTAGTAAAATTTAAACGAGATTTAAACTATAGGCAACTTAGAATCTAGTTTAATCTAAATAGGAAAGAATGAAAAGTCTATTTGCCTTAATCTTAGAATATTGGATAGAAAATGGTTTAATCTTAGGCTAAACGTCTTATAAGACTATAAACATGGAATATGTATATTTCTTTGTTTAAAATGATAAAGTTGATAAGTTTCGAGATAAAATTTAAGAAAAGGTTGGATATATTACATCTTGTATTTTAAAGCCAAAACTTGACTTTAATAAGTTTAAATTATAAGGTAACAAATGATAAGTGATTATTTACGAATTGTATCTTATTTTAGAGTTATAAATTTATCTCAGGGGGTAGCTGTGAGCCAGAAAGCAAACCTGAGGCTCGAGAGTAATTTATTTGGAATTTGGTGAGTGTTTCCACATTTGTGTATTTAAATTGCCTATGTGTTAGTTAAGTGATGTTTATGTGATTATGCTAGTTTTTTATTGTAAAGTGTTTTCAATTGTCTCTCGCATTCTAAGTCGGGAGTGTACTTTATCGTACTCAACTTAGTTGAATTTGATGGTTGATAATTGACCAAGTGTTACTGTAAGTGTGCATGACTGTAAGCCATGTGTGTACTTTACCACACCAGCTGAACTGGGCCCTAAAACTCTCTGTTCAACGGACTATTCGAGTCGGCAAGGGGTTTGGTCGGGTAGGACAGTAGCTTTGGGTAAGTGTTTTGGTATGCTCGAGTATTACCACGGAGTAGCAGATTACTGATATTGATATGGCCATCTAAGTGAAGGAAGTGTTTACTATTTTGGAAGTTATAAGGAGGAGTTCGGTGGAGTGTGTAGTGCATTGAAGTGGCTCTAATGCGAGCACCGTATCCTTTTAAAAGTGATTGTTTAGTGAAGTGTTCTCTAATTCATTCAGTGAAGTGTTCCTTAGTTGCTTAATTTTGTTACTGGCTTAACTGGTTTAAGGGTTTATTGATTGTTGCTTGTATGGAACCTCACTGGGTTTCGCTCAACCTTTTAGTTTGTTTTCCTTATAGGAATTGAAGTTGGAAGAATGATTGAGTTGAATTAGAAAGTTTATTTTGGAAGATCCGTTAATATCTATATATTGTAGTTATGGTTTCCTTTGTACCTTGAAATGATCGAATCTTTTGTTTCGAGTTTAGTATAGTATAAAGAATGGATGTTTGGATGTTTAGTGCAAAATGTTATCTCTGAAGTTAATGTGAGTGACTGAGTCCTGGCGAGAGCCATGCAGGCGGTCCGCTAACTTCTAGGGTACGCCCTAGAAGAAGGTGGGGTTGTCACACTTATCCTTCTCTTTGCTTTCTCTTCCCGCGTCAAGAGTTTCCCCTGCCTTACAAGCCATAGGAGGAACTGCCATCTCCCCGATCCCTTCATTTTCCAAAGTTTCTCCCACCCTGATGCTTCTTCGTACAGTTCCTTCTTTTCTCAATCCAACTCATATGCTGATTTAGTTGTGAAGAGCCCGTTAGCTTCGGGTTTCCAACAAAGGGTGTCTGGGTTTTCCATCCCTGGAAAAACATAGTAGCGACTTATCTTAAGGACTTGTTTAGGAGTTAACAGTTCTTGTAGCATCCCCATATCCCAACCACTTGATTTCCAATATTCCACCACTTTTCGCTCTACCTCTTCCTCCGGTATCTCTTTCTCTGTTTCCTCCAAAAGTGTTGTTTCTCCTACCCATTTATCCTTTCAAAACCGTACTGTTTTTCCATTCTCTATCCTCCATTGAACTCCTTTCTCCAGTAGATCACGACTTTTGACAATACTTTTCCACACGTGGGAGTCTCCAGCTTTGGCTGATGAATGAATTCCTATTGATCCCTTAAAGCATTTCCCCTCAATCATTTTTCCCTACAGTGACTGATTGTCTCTAGATAATTTCCAGGCAAGCTTGGCCAATAGTGCCTTATTCACTTTTCTAAGTCTTCTAATTCCGATTCCCCCTCATTTTTTTGTTAGTGTTATAGTGTCCCAGTTGACATGATGGATTTTCCTACTGTCCTCACTATTTCCCCAAAGAAAACTCCTTGCATACTTCTCTACTTCCTCCAAGACTGACATAGGAATCATTGCAGTCTGCATGTGATAAGTAGGAATTGCTGAGAGCACTAACTTTATTAGAGTTGCCCTTCCTGCAAATGACAGATTTCTCCTTTTCCATCCCTGAAGTTTGGCCCGTATCAAATCCAACATTGGAATATATATGCTTTTACTAATTCTTGAATGCACGAGTGGAATACCGAGATATTTACCCAAGTTTTTAGTTTCTGTGAGGATTTAAAAATTCACCTATATTTTCCTTATAATTCTCTTATTTTGAATGAGTTCATTTATAATTCCTTTTTCTACTAATTTTACTCTCTCAATAGTGGTAATAAATCATAGAATCGAGAGTTTTACTTTTACTTTTATAGTTAGCGTAAATTAGGATTTTTGTGCACTTTGATCGTGTGATTATTTGGTGAGATGTGTGTACGAAATTTGGTGGATAAGAACAAGTATTAAGTAAGAGGAAATGTATGATTAGAAGTGCTAATAATAAGTTAGTGAATCATAAGTTAAAACACAAGTACGAGAGAGTTAAGGAAAATCGGCTTGAACCGACGTGTACACTACTTTCTTGCCCTAATCCTCTTGTTTTTTATTTGAGCTAATCAACCCTAAAATATCCCTTAAAGTAGCCAAAAATATTGACTAAAGAAAAGGAAGAAAAGAAAAAAAAATAAGAAACCATCTTGTGGTGCCAAGTGTCGGAAATCCAAGGAACTTTGACTAAGCTTATTTCTTTCCTTCTTATCTTCCATTTTGGCTCATTTTCTTCTTCCTTTCTTCATGCTTGGCTGAAACTCTTGGAGAGAAAAACAAGAGAGGAGAAACCTTCCATTTCCACCTTAATCTTGCTTGTTTGAGTTGAAACTACAAAAATAAATCGATTAAACTTGCATCTTGGTGCTTAGGAAGCTAGGAGTGGTGAAAATTTTGGAAGAAATAGCTTGGTTTCTCACTTTCAAGAAGGTTTTGTAAGGTATAAGTCTAGAACTCCCTTTTATCTTTCTTAATCTAGCTAAATATGCTATAGAAACTTTTAATCTTGGCATATGATGGATGACTTCTAGTTTTTTGTGGTTTAGTGAAAATTTTAGTTAGGGTTTATATTTTTCAGCTTTGATTATTGATGTTTAACTAACAAATGTTGTTATTGAGCTTGGAAATGGAATTTGTGAAGTGATTAGTGGTATGATTGTTACTTTTAGAGTTGAAAGTTGAATTTCCATCTTTGGCAAGTAAATTTCAGTATTTGGTGGTGAATTTCAGTCAATTTTCTGAGCTTGCCGGTAGTTGTAGGATTTGAACTAGAACTTAAATTTTATACCGTTAGAAACATCTATGAATCTAGTTTTAAACGCCACTGACGGAGCTCAATTTCGATTTTTCTACACCAAGTTATAGTCATTTTACCAAAACTATTCAGTTATCTTGTTTTGGCTCCGATAGAATTTTTATGTCTCTATTTTGCCAATTTTGACCCTGATAATTTTTGAACTGGGGGTTGATGCCTTCATCAAAGTTTTAGGCCTCTGTCTTAGCTTCGAAACGCCATCAAATTTACCTCAATCCAATATATCTAGCTACAGTTATGACCAAAACACCGAAGGATGACATCTGCCACTTATAATTTCTTATTTAAATTGGTTTCCAGTTTTGATATCCATGGTGATAAGTTTATTATTTGGTTTGTTTGGTTGGTTTTAAGACCTTGAATAGATGTATGTTGTTGGTTATCACTTGTGGTTGGATTGGAGGTTTGTTGGATTGTGAATCCAAGTTGTACTTGGATGGGAAAAGTAAGAAAATAGGGGAAATGCTACCCAAATTTTTGCTCGAAGGATAAGCGAGTGAACTTGAAACTTGAGCGACGATTTGAGGTCGAAGTGAACTTGGATTGGCTATGGTATTCAAGTTTCCGTTAGTAGAGGTATATAAGATGAAATTTTGCCAAAACTCGTACCCTTTAAAAGGTGAAAGTAGCGAGCGCTATAAATACGTTTTCTCGTCTTTTAAACCAAGTTGTGAATTTAAAAGTGTTAATCGCTTCTTTATCGAAACCAAACGAGCGAGCATGAATTTTCTATAGTTTGATAAGTGAAATGAATACTACTTCAACTAGTTTCATTTACTTGATTTTCTTTAAGCGAAACTCCTATGTTTCGAACCCTAGTTGATTTCAAACTCTTAAATGATATTTTATCAAAAATTTGGACTCCAATTAAGGAGTTGCACCTGAGCGTGATCTTGAAAAGCACTAGATCTTTGGTGATGTTTCCAAGTGCATAATTGAACTTGATATTTGAAAGAAATTCTTGACTTGTTTGAACGGGTAAGGGTGTACTTTATCGCACTTGCCCTAATGTGATTTCTTACTGTTTACTGGTTATTATTGACTTGATATACATGTTTACAACTTGAATACTGGCTGAGATCTTGTACTTGACTTGTAAGTGTTGAGCGGTAGCATGTATCACACTCAATTCGAGTGGGAGGTGCCTCTCATCCCGTCTCACTTCTTAGATCCGTACCCTATTGGCTAGTCAGTCGAATCGATCCAGTAAGGGTTTGGTCGAGGAAACTGGCGAACCATAGATACTGTTTATTGTTTATTGTATGATCCTTTAGATTAGGTCCGCTGGATTCGGTATACTCGAGTATTACCATCACTCTTATTTTGGATTTCGGACCCAATAGGGGCTTGATTGGTGGATGAAAATTGGTGTAAAGTGGAGATCTATGGTCATGGTTTGCTTCTTCAAACGTTGACGGAGTGTCAACGGGTTCAGATCAAGTAATGCAACGGGAATTTGGTTCTTGAAAGTTGTCTGTATTCTTATACTTTGAAATGATTGTTACTTGTAGTGTTATTGTTTCTTTTTAAAAAACTTTACACTCACTCATTTTGAGATTTTCTATTTGAAGTGTTATTACTCACTTTTATGAACTTTTATGCTCGCTACTTTGATATTGCAAGTTTTATATAATGGTCAATTTGCTACTTGGGTCTGCTTGAAGTTTTGGAACCTCACTGAGTTTTGACTCACTCTATTAGAATCTTTTGTTTTCCTTACAGGAGGTACGAACGAGGGCGTGAGACTGGTACAAACTAGTATTATCTAGTTTTTAAATTTTTGCGTTTATACTCACGCTAGTGCTCGATTAGGGTTGAATGTATCAGGAATGTTAAATATTTTGAGATATTTGGGAATGTATAAGTCTTGGAGCTTAACTTAAGCATCAATGTACATTTGAAGTTTGGAACTGTTGTTTTTTTTTCTCTTCGAAATTGCAACTTATTTTCTTGAGTGAGTTCTGACGAGAGTTGGGTAGATGGTCCGCTAAACCGTGGGATACGCCCTAGGGGGAGGTGGGGTTGTCACAGTTTCTTCCACCCTAACTATCCTGCTTATCTCCCTCCCACATTTTGTGAGCATTTGTTTTCGACATGTTGATCTTTTGCCTAGAAATACTACAGAAATCAGCCAAAATAGTATGGATGACCTGGCTTTGCTTTGGAGTGGCCTCTGCACATAAGAGGAGATCGGCCGCAAACAACAGATGCGTGATCCTTGGCCCATTTCTTGAAGTTCTAATTCCCTTCCACTTCCTCTCATTTGCTGCTTGGAATATCATATGACTCAAGCTTTCCATACACATTACAAATAAGTAAGGTGAACGAGGATCCTCTTGTCTCAATCCTCTAGATGGAGTAAACACTTCTGACTTTTCCCCATTCCATAGAATAGATGTTGCCTCTACTTGAACGCAATTCATTACCAGCTTAATAAGGTATGGTGGAAACCCTGCCATTTCTAGCGTTTGTTGAAGGAAATCCCACCTAATCCTGTCGTACGCCTTCTCCAAATCCACCTTAATAATCATGGCCCCTTTCCTCCTACGCATCCTCCTCATTGTGTGCAAAAGCTTCTGGGCGATGATGATATTATCACTCATTTGACGCCTAGGAATGAAGCTGGCTTGTTCTGGCCCCACCAGCTCCTTAAGTAAGTGCCTCAGTCTTTCAACAATAATCTTTGACACTATCTTGTAGTTCACATTACAAAGAGATATTGGTCTCAAATGGGCCACTGTCTCAGGGTTTTTCACTTTCGATATAAGAGAAATGAGTGTAGGTAGCATTCACCCCTGTTGGTAACTCCCTTTTACTGAAAACATCCTGGACCCATCGGACTAAAGAAGTTCCGACTTGTAGCCAGCATCTTTGGTAGAAGCCCGCGCATATGCCATCTGGTTCTAGTGCTTTGCATACCTTCATATTAGATAAGGCTATCTTTACTTCTAGTTCACTCACCATATGCAATAGAACACTCTTCTGCCTATTAGAGATAACTTTAAAACCATTCACCCCTCCAGTACACAATATAGGGCCACTCTCCTTACTATAAGCTCCTTAAAATGATTCACCACAATGCTCTTTACCGTTTCTTTATCAATTTTTCATGTGTCTTCCCTATCTTTCAAACTGAGTATTGTATCTTTCTTCTTTTTAATAATAGCAGACAAGTGAAAAAATCTAGTATTCCTATCCCCACACTTCAGCCAGGTAATGCGAGGCTTTTGATACTAAAATATTTCCTCCTGTTCTAGTATTTCGTTGTATTCTCTCACTAGTTCATTCTCCAACTTCTCTAGATAAAATGACTCCCTTCGCTCCAGTGCTCATTGAATGCCGGCCAATCTAGCCAAACATCTCCTTTTCCGCTGAAAAATATTTTCGAATACTTCCTTATTCCATTTCTTGAGCCTTTCTGCAAGTGTGTCCAAACTTTTCAATAAGTCCTCATCTTTTCTCCAGCTTTGTTCTACTTCCTTCATGAACCCTTCGTGGGTGATGCAGGCCAATTTGAACCGAAAAGGTTTATGCTATTTTCTTCCCTTTCCTCTAGCATCCAACTCTAGTAATAGAGGATGGTGATTCGAATGCACCTGGGTAAGGTGTGTGACAGCTGCTTCTGGAAAAAGAGTTCTCCACCTGTCATTACATATGCCTCTATCTAGTCTCTTCTTCACCCTTGCCCCTCCTCCGCTGAGGTTATTCCATGTCAAAGCTGGGCCACTAAATCCCAGGTCAATTAATTCACAACTACGGATGCAATCTATGAGACTGTTTTCATGCTTCCCCTTGAACAGTCATCCGCCTCTTTTTTCCTCTGCACTTGCCACTTCATTGAGATCTCCAATAATGAGCCATGGAAATTTAATCTGAGACCCTATTAAGTTAAAATATTTCCATAGTTCTTTACGCAGCTTTTCTTCTGGTGAGGCATACACTACGGATAATAGCTACTCCTGCTCAAAGTTGCACTTTACCACTGCATGTACAAACTGCCAGTTAGTATTCAAAATCTCTATTTCTACTTCAGAGCTACTCCAAAACATCCATATGCCCCGAAGAAACCCTCTACTTCCACACAACTTTTCCTATCATAACTGAAACTACTCAGTATCCTTTCAGTCTTCTCACTACGTGTTCTAGTTTCCATAAGAATTAAAATCTCAGGTCCATACTGAAGCTTTCAAAACTATCAATTTGTTGCTCCCCTGCAGTTCCAAGTCAAGATTTTTAAACTAATCATAATAATTATTAATTGACTTGGTATCCCTCCTCTCTGTCAGCTTGCTTAGCCTTTCCCATTTCAGCTTCTTCTGCCCTTGCTTCTTGGCTCTCACCACCCAAGTTTATTGCTCCTTCCAGTAACAATACGAAGGCGCTAACTCTTTCAAATGAATCCTGCATCTCTTCTTCTAATGAACTATTTGAAAGGTCTCCCGGATCTACATCCTCTGCTCCTGTGCCTCTCTCTACTTCTGTCGATCGGTCAACTATATCTTCGTATTCCATTGGATCTCTTAGTATTACACGCGGATGAGAAGTTGATGCCTCCCTCAAAATGTCTCCCACTTTTGGACTCCCTTTGGTGGGTTCTTCACCTCTCTTCTAAAATGCAGCCTTTTGGGGAGCAAGCGCTTTGCTAATTTTTAACATAACACTCTAAGAGCCAAAGGGCGTTACTGTTCATTTGCTTTTCGTCGTCGTCGTCGTCGTCGTCACGTGCTATAAGCATGCCTTTAGTATTTTTTTTCGCGCGATGCGCGGGTTGTCGGCTTAGGGTTAACTACACAAAACACACATTCTCTCCCGGCTTTCCTTTCCAAAACCTCTCCGCCGCCGAGTTCACTCACTTGTGTTGGTGTCTGACTCACTCCACTGTCGTCGGAATCGACGCCGAATGGAAGCCCCTCCGCAGCCACCAATCCACCTTTCCCACGGTCTCTATCTCCAAATCGCATGCCGACTATTCCCGAATTCCAACGAGTCGCCGGTCTTCCTTCTCGACCTATCCCTACTTCCCCTTCCGTCAATCTATGAATTATTGCGCAAAGCGTTTGTATCCCATGATAATCTCAAATTAGGTTTTAGGTTCAAACAAGATTTGGTATATTTATCGTCCACTTTCTGTTCTCAAGCTGCGATCCTGGTTTCAATAGGGTGAGTCCGATTTTCATTGTACTTATTCTTTTTCCCCTCCAAATTCTGTTTATACTTTTCACCTTTTTTATGTTTGAATTTTTGGTTGGTCAAGGTAATGCGTTTATTTTTTCAATTTTTGGCTGATGAAGGTAATACATGCTTTTTAAAAGGGTGGAATTTTTCCCATGCGCGTTATTTGGACCAAAATTGCTCCTGCTAAATAGCGATTTTTTTTTGCTGACAATGTTGTTATTTTTCTGGATTGTACGTGGCTTTTACTTGTTTTCTTGGTAGAGAACATAGTTCAGAGGATAAAATAGGTTAGATTAACGATGTTGCAGACTTGCAGTTACCCTTTTTGGTTGATATAATTTGTGATACCATTTCACTGATAATTGGTCAGAATACGTGGAGCCTTTTCTAGATATTACAAGTGTGTACAGCTATCTACAACACAAGCAATCTTCAGGAAGAAAGGTACCAAGACAAAGCAAGAGCTTGGCAACCATTTGCCAAGAAGTGCTGGGTATTTCACTTTCAAAGGTTCTTACCTTACCAACGGCTTTGCCATTAGCTCCATTCTCAAGTTTTATTATTGTGTTTGATTGCATTTTCGATAATTTACATGGTGAGATGCATATGCTTTAGGAACTTCAATGCAGTGATTGGTCGCACCGTCCTCTTAGTGAGGAGCAAAAGGCGTATGCAGCTGCTGATGCTCATTGTTTGCTTGATATATTTAATGTCTTCCAAGCAAAGGTTGAGAAAGAAGGTTGGGTGCCCTTAATGTGACTATTCACTGCTGTACATTCTTGGGTCAATCTCATCATGTAGAGGTTACCTTTGAAGTTAAATGCATAGCTACTTTCAAGTGTCTGTTGACTGTTAATATGATGTGTGGATGCATGAACCATAGTGCTTTTACACTAACACACCACTAAGGCCCTTTACAGTTTATAGCTCCACCCATCCATCCGTCCATACAAATTCCCCCAACTGATTACTAGAATCCCCCAGAGCGTGTGGCCAGCATCATTTCCAGCTCAAGGTTTAGGACTTTGGTTTAGGACATTTCTTTCTTTTTACCAAATTTATTCTCCTTTGCTACCCTTCATCCTCCGTTCAAATCAGATTATTTTTTATATTGTTGTTCCTGATTTTTCTTACCCTTTTCAAATCGAGTGACTTTTTTTGATATGGTTGTTCTTCATCTGTAAAAAAAAAAAAAAAAAAAGTCTACAAGATCTCCCTTTGTCCCCTCTGTTTATTTTCCTATACGTGTATCTTTTTTTTTTCCTTTTGAAAATGCATAGAAGCCCTTTGAATTGGGACGTGTAAAAGTATTGATGCATTTCTAAAGAGCCTTTGAAAGATTTATTTCTATGCAGCAAACTGAACAATAGGAGGCAAACAGAAAATTTCCAATGTAAAGTGCTTAATTTCTATGATTTATTTATTTTTTCCTGTACTTCATCTTTTTTTATTTTCTTTTTGGCCAATGACATTTTTGGGTTTGGTGGAAGCCTTTGAATATGATGGCGAGGCTTCTCCGAAATGCTTCTTCTCTCGGATGCGCTCTGTTTCTGCAACCTCCCTCTCAGGTAATTTCCCCACCAAACCAGAAATACAAGGAAGGCCACTTAAAATAGGGAAGATTTTGTTCTTACTTTCTTTGTATTTTTGGAGAACACTTTGGTTAGGATTAATGATAGGTAATACCCCGTTGTAGAAATTTGAAGCATTTTTTAGAGAAAAAAAATTCAGCTTTTTCTCAGATATGTTTTTCACAGCTTTGTTGAGTTTCAACGTTTTTACGGTACTTGTGTCTTGTTTGTACTATTTTTTTGAAATTATAGGTGTAATATAGTGTTTATAATTGTTATTAGCAGTTGGAAGCTGCGAATAAATTATTATACTATAATTTCCTATCAACTAGGAAAGTCAAATGTTGTACTTTGTTAGCTTGCAGAAGTTGTTCCTTTTTTTAAAAATTATTGAACTTGCATACTGTTTAAAGAAAAAGTCTTTTGTTTGACATGTTTTCTGACATCGTTTTTCAATTAGTATTGCTTTTCTTTTTTTTTTTTTTTTTTTCTCACTTTCTTCATGAGTCATGACATGAATTTGTTGTTTGTTGATGTAGACCTATAGGAAAGGCTTGTTAGAGGCATCCACTATGCTCTCCTACTTTTCCTCCAAAAGGCGCCCAAAGTTTAATTTCCTACTAAATTGGACTGCATTTGGTCTTCATACCTTCTTATCTAGGTGATCATTTTGATGGGTTCAAAAATAGATAAAGTAAAATAACTTTTGCATATGAAGTCTATCTTTTTAGGCTTTAGCCCCTTGCCAGGACCAGTTAAAACTAATACATATATTTGCTTAGTGTTTGAATACTTCAAACATCGTGTTTATTTAATGTGATAGTTGCATGTTTTCTCCCATATTTTGGGGTTTTCTGTTCACTAAAAATTATAAAGCACTAAAGTATGCAAGTTTATTGCCATATTTTGGTAAAAATACCTCCCTCCTGGAGTATTTTAACATTAAGTGCATCATCCTTAACGTAACAATCACTTGACCCTTTCCCCCATGTGATTCTTTGAATAAGATGAGTTATTTTCAGTATAGTTCTTTTGCTGAAATTTGTTGAGCTTGATATTTTTCACATTTGGCTGGGATTGTGTTATTTTTGCTTGAGAGTACCTACTTTTTCTCTTTCTGCAGTAGAAAATATCAATTTTTTTGTGCTTCATTAGTTCATTATGAACACAAGTCATTTTTTGTATGGAAGGTAGAAGAAAATCCAAGTCAGATGTCAAAGAAAATTTGGCACTCAAGTAGGCAATGTATCATATCACTGCATCATTTGGAAAGGTTCTATCATGTGGCTTGGCTGCTCCGCCCCTGTCAAACAAGTTCCAGTTGTGTCCACAGGTTCATTTGCTTTGGATATTGCATTTGGGATTGGAGGACTTCCAAAGGTTGGACATCTTATGTGTTTCTTATGCTGCAATGCCAGATGTTGATTTTGAATTATTGTTTCAAGTGCACTAAACATCTGCAAATGTCTAAAGAATCATATTGACATCATTTTAGAGTGCAAATATACCACTGAAATGACTTTTCTCTATCTAATTGGGGCTTTAACTAAGAGCTGCTGTAATTATTCTTGATTTGAATATTTCCATTCTGATTAATCAGCATTTGCAATTTCCAGACTATATAGCAAAAGAAAAGCTTTGTCTTGTTCTTGAAAACCTTCACTGAAATGGAAGTTTTTAAATTACTTTGTATCACTATTGGTTTCTGTTAACCTTATTACTTTGTCTCACTATTGGATCTGTTTGATGTAATTGGAATAGTGCATTTTGCCATCAGGCAATATTAGTAGTTCCATGTCCATGGGAGATGTTACCATCCCCAAGCAATTCACTTAGACTGGCTTATGGAATTGGCTCATAACTTCCAGTTCTTGCTTTTAACATGAATACATGAAACTTTGTTATACATCTATTTTCAACTGATTTGCATGAATCTTTTTTCTGAGCAGAAACTTAATGCTGCAATCCCGACAGGTGATTTTACTAAATTGGATTTTGAAGCCTACAGTGGGCTTTCCAGAGGATATAATCAGTTGGGGAGCATTGGATACAGCACTGAGCAGTTCTTTTTGCAGTTAAGAAAGTAGTGGTTTCACGTAAGCAAGAATTGGTTTGGATTAACATACACTCATCTTGAGGTATGGGACTCGATACAGTTCCTTCTCTTTTGTGTTTTTCCTTTTCTTTCCCAATTGAAGATTAGAATTATAGGACTTCTTTATGATCAGTTGCATTTGTTCTGTGTTTCCAAAGTCTGAAAAACCTTAGCAATTGTTAAGTGTCAAATATTAAGTTTCGCTTATTATGGCATGGAAAATTTCCCTATAAAGGCTTCTATACAAACCTTGGTTTTGCCTTTACAGGTACAGAAATATTCCTTCATGATTTTATAGTTTCTTAATACTTATCATATGCTAAATGAAGAATTGAGCTATCAAACCTTAAATTTTTCAGACACAAAAGATTTTAAATTTTAGATCTATAAAACACATTCTTAGATGAGAATATCTCAAGCTTCTCCGAGGATAAAAGCAACTATGCAATCTAGCTTACATTTCAATGCCTCTGACTTTTGGAATGGGGTATTGTTTTAACATAATAGAAAGATGTCCTCCCTATGATGAATAAGTTTCCACTTTGTTTTTGCATTGTAGGATCATTCCAAAGACTGTGTGTTCTACCCCTTCCTTGCTCCTTCAAAAAAAATAATAATATAGTTGCTATTTCAATGTTTCACTTTTACGACAACGGAATGAGTTTAATATATTGGGATATTTTGGAGTTAAAAATTCCAATTTCTTCCTTTGGGTGATATACATGGATGACCATACTGCAATAGATTGCATTCTGAATTCTTTTTAACTTCAATTCTTTGGAAATAGCAGAGTAGCCAATTTATCTGCTTTGGTGGAATTATGAGTTACCATGCAAGTTGCTCTAACTCTACAACTTATAAGATGCTTTAGATCTCTTTTCTTTGATACTTAATAATAGACAAAATATATATCCTGCTTCTCTTAAGAGGGGAAAATGTGGGTTGAGATTTTGTATAAATATTACAAATTTTAAAGTTGTCGAGTTTATCTTGTTTGTTTTGGGATCAATCAATGTCTCCTGACCCATTTCCAGTTTCTATGTATTGGTGCCGAGGTCCATTGCTAATTGCAATGGAATATATACTAAGATTTTATCGTTATAATTTCATGATTAGGTTGTTGCGGGAGAACTTAGCAAATCTTGCCATGGGCAGCAGCAGAAACAAAATTGCTTTTGGATAGGGGAAAGATGCATTGTTCGTTTCAAGCTCCATGCTGCATGCTTTCTTATTTATCAATGTAATTAGTTTAGGACAATTCGTTATTGAATTTATTAGACCCTCTTTGTTAGAGGTTTCTTTTTGGTTTATCTGTAACTAAATTCCATCAGACACAAACAATTCCATTAAATGGATCCATTTTGAATATGTACAAATCATTTTATTAAATTGGACATCTCCTTTTTTTTTCCCACTACGCTAATACGTCGTTTATGCATTAAACTAAGGAACTAGGGTAAGTAAGGTCATGGGATCGAAAAGAAATCATGTATCCATGGCATCATACATTTAACATCTAATATATTAGTATTTCTGCAAATTTTAAATCCTCTCATTATATGTGTAACGACATTTCTTTTTCTAAAACAAGAAATAATTCGGTTACCGGATTATCTTGTTACATTTTTCCCACAATTTTCTGTTGTTAATCGATACATATAACTCCAATATTAATTTCTATTTGAAATTACTTATTAGCAATTCCAACTACTATTTACATAATTTTAATGCTTCTATGTGCATTCATGTTTTGTACTCCACCGCGCATAGCGCGGTTTATCCCTCCTAGTTGGGAGCCTAACCTTCATGGTAGTTTGTTGACCACTATGCACCTTTTGTTGCGCCCCATTTTTTAAAAGAAATAATAAAAGTGTTTATGAATTTGTTGATTAATTTTGAGAAAAATGTATTTTTTAATGAAAAAATGAATAAAGAAATGATTTTTCATTTAATTTTGATTAAAAAATAAATTTTTAATTTTTAAAAAATAAATAAAGAAAATAGGCCTAGAATAGGATTAGAAATTGCGACGATTTTTAACCCAAAACATAGTTTAAAAAGGACTTTTAATAAAAAATTGGAGTCACCACTTGGTATTGAGTTAATGTGTACCAAGCCACCTAAAATGAATTTGAAAATGAAAAGTAGAGAAAATCTTTTTTAAACGACTCCAAGTCTGCAAAAATCAAGAGAAAAGGAGTCGGGAATCACATTTGAAGAAAGGGAAGGTAAGGATAAAATTCAAGACACCCTTTCAACTTAATCTAGGCTAGTTGCGTGATTTAATCAAAAATTTTCTTATTTTAAGTTAAGAATTTATCACCTTTGGATGTCACTATATGGATGTAAAAACCTAAACCTAGGAAGATGTCGAGGGGTCGGAACATCTCTTCCAAGCTTAATTGGTGCAAATCACATTAATTGTGATGCCCAAAAATGACTCTTTGAAGAGGTCACGAATGTGCAAAAATATGAGACTCGAAAAAAAGAAACAAAAAATAATTATACAAATATACATGACTTAAAGGAATGCATCATAACGGGTGCAGGGGCTAAAATTCGTGATTTTAATTTTTCCTTTAATAGAGAGAATATGAGCATGCTAAGGCTAGAAAGCCATACTTGTCCATATCCCATATTCGAGGGGCATTTTACTAATCTAATCAAACAAAATGTACTAACCTAGTTCTAATTCTTAAATGGAATGCAAATTCTACATGTCATGTTCCACACATAGGGGTAGAGATATACATATAGGGAAAATATGGGATAAGGAATAAACATATAGGGGTATGTCATGCAAAATGATAAAAAACCCTAAAAAGTAGAAAATATGCATGAAAATGTAGTGACTGTCATACAAACATGATCTAATGCGTGGAAGGTTCCAAGGGTCTAGCATTAGACTAATCCATGTCTATAAATTCTCACTAGCGTTGGACTAGTGTGGAATAGGAAAAAAAGGTCACAACTAGCGTTACACTAGTATGGTGACGTCATGCACTTATTATAATCAAATAAATCATATAAAATATAATAAAAGCAAATAAACACATAAATCACATATAGCACATAACACATAAGCATGATATCTACATGCAAAACTCTAAGAAAGCGAGTAACACGTAAGCACACACAAGCATGCAAAATACACAAAGCAAATAAAGCGAATAAAGACCTGACTATTACATTTGGTGGCCCTAACTACAATCTAAAGGGGGGTAAGAGTAAAATAATACCCTAACTATTACAATTTTGGCATTTAATTGCCTTCCAAATAATTACAAATTAAATTCAAATAAATGCACAAAATTAAAACAAATAAAGTGACTAAATAAATAAATAAATAAAATAAAACATTCAAAAATCATGCAATTACACATATAAAATCACATAGGAGTACATAGGATAAAATAAAATAAAATAAAAATAAAGGACAAAGTATACCTCCCTTGAATTGGTGATCTAAGGAAATGAAAATTTTCTTATTTACCCTCCAAAAACAAATAAAAATGTCAAGACATCGCTTTAATTAACAAATAATCATAAAAGATGAAAATAAATATGAAATTGAATCAATTAAATTACGTAAACAATCTACATTTAAGAAATTAAAACAAATAGGGACTTAATTGTAAAAAAAAGTTTTGAGGGTCAAATTATAATTATCACAAAGATTGGTGTCACAATTAAAGAAAAATAAAGTTTAGAGACCTATTTGTAATTAAATTAGAGACCTAACTGAAAGAAATTAAAAATTTTTGGGACATAGTATAATTATTTAGAAGTACAGGGATTGATCTGCAAATTCGATTTCTAGTTTCTTAATGGATCAGGCCACTGGGCCATTTTCTGACTTCTCCTTGGGCCAAGATCACTTGGCCCGATCGGAAGTCCAAGGGAATGAAGTGGGTCAACCCACTTTTTACCAATTAAAACCCAACCAAATTAATCAAAATCCAATCCTAAAACCAATGTTTTGAAAATCGGACCGGACCGGCCGGTTCGCGGTTCAACCGATCGAACTGGCCGGTCCGGTCTGGTTCAATGACATTGTTGACTTTGCTAGAAAACCGGTCAAAGACCGGTTGAACCGTGAAAACCGCCGAACCGGATTGAACCGGCGGTTTTCCGATTTTCAGCTTTCCCTCTTTTTTTTTTTTTTTTTTAAAAGTTTTGCAAAATGCAGCTATCAAGATTCCAACCCAAGACCTTTGTAATAAAAGACCAATGTATTAACCGTTGCACCATCACATCTTATTAGTTTTTTTTAATAACTTATTTATATAAAGCAAACACTCATATTTCTTTTTTCCATTTTTCTTACAAAATCTCACCCCCTCATGGCTCTTTCTTTTTAATTTTCAACTCTCTCTCTCTCTCTCTCTATCCTCTTTTCTTTTGTCACTCCCTTTTTAATAAAAACCTCTTTATTTTTAATTTATTGATATTTTCTTCCATCTTTTAATTTTGTTTTTGTCCATTAAATTGAAAAAAGTTAAAAAAGAATTTTTTTAACCCAAATTATTTAATGCCACAACCACTCACTTTTATCTTATTTTTTGTTTTTTTATCAAGTTTACATTTCTATTTTCGATTTTCTTGACTTCCTTCGAACTCCAAATTTTCTTTTTTAAATTGCAATCTCTAAATCCCAAAACGTAAATTAAAATTTAAGTTCATAATATCTAAATTCTCAGAGACATGAATTTTGTATAATTTCAAAATATTGTAATATTTTGGGGTTGGATTTAGATATAATTGAAATTGAGATGAAATTTATTTGTTTTAACTTATAATTTAAAAAATTTATTTTTAAAAATCCAAGTTATTAAAAAATAGTAAATTTTTCATCATATAAAATATTAAATTAGTCCATTACATGTCTTATTTTGTACATATATATATTTATATAAATTATTTTTTTAAAATTCATTGAACCGAGATTGAACCGGTCCGACAGGTTGAACCTTGACCCATTCACTTCACCGGTTCAATTAACGGTCCGATTTTTAAAACATTGCCTAAAACCCAACCAAAAGTGTTGGATTTTAACCCCCTAAACCCAAGTCAAAACCCAGAAAATAAACCAACAACCCATTAGCCAAACCTAACCAAGTATTATTACCCAAACCCTAAACCATACTACTAAACCCAACAAGATAAACAAATCAATAAAAATTATTAAGCCACAATTATGACCTAAAATCCAGAATTAACCTACCCAAAAGACTACTTAAAAATATAAAAGGATGATTAAAATTAAAAAGGGCGAAATTGGTTTCATTACAAAAGTTTTTGGGCCATCTCAGAATAGGGGAAATTTGAGGGGTTCAAATGCAACAAAAATAGGGACCTAATTGAATGAATTATGAAGGTTTTAGGGTCAAATTATGAAGTTCTAAAAACTTTGGGGGCTAAATCACAGAGAAAGGGAAAATTTCGGGACTGAAATTATAAAGCTAGACAATGATCATTTTCTCCAAACGGATTGAACATCAGTACCGCCATTATCGTTCTTCCTCGCGGACAAAACATCAGAAGGTTCAACTGGTACTCTCAATCAAAAAATGAAAATCACACAAGCTCTTTTTCACGCAATGTCAAGATGTACCTCGGATTCATACCAGAGAAAGGGTAAGAAAAACAGGAAAGGCGCAAAAAGAAAACACATCAAAATTTTTCACAACTCTCGTTTGAACTGGCCGAATGTGTGCAAAACAGAAATCAATTCGTCCTTCAAGCCGAACTCTCAATGGGGCATTTCATCGAACAGCAAATGGGCATTAAAATTTCACAAAATTTTTGCTCAATTGAGGTTATAATCAGCCCCAAAATTGTCAGAAAACCAAGGAAATTCAATCTAATTGACACATAAAGCACGCACATTCAAAAATTGTGGATAATCCTCAGAGAAAATTCAATAAACCACTTTCTGCTTTGAGCTTCAAAATCTGAGCTTGATGAGAAAACAAAATTTAAAGGGAAAAAATAGCTTACAGCAAGCACTCTTTCTTGATCGAAGATTCGCGGGTGGTGAATGAAAATCCTGGAGCTGCTAACAAGATTCAGTTCCTCCGCCCAAGCTTTTCTTCTTTTCCTTCGGTTTCAATTCCTTTTTTTTCCGGCCTTGAAGTTCCTTTCCAAATTTCCAGATTTCCCCTCTTTTTCTCTTGCTTTCTCTTCCGTTTTACCCCTCCTGAAGCTCCTTTCTAATTTTCCTCCGCCCCAGACCTCTTCGTCCGCCGTCTTTTTTTCTTTCCACTGTTTTCCTTTGCTTTTTTTTTTTTGTTTTTTGTTTTTTTCCCTCTTTTTTCCTTCGTCCCTAGTCTTTTTTTTTTGCTTCCCCCTGTTTTTTCTAATGCCGAAGCCTTTTTTCTTTTTTTTTAGCCAAAGACCCTTTTTCCTTTTTTAGTTCCCGTAGCTAGTGTTTCTTTTTTTCCTTCCCTTTTTTATTTTTCTCTCAAATTTCCTTTGGCCTCCATGTGTCATAACACCTCATCTTCTAGGTGTTGTGTTGTCAAAGAAATAAAGGGACACTTGTCCCTATTGCATGTGCCCCACTTGACCCTATTGTATGTGTGCCACTTGGCCCTATTGCATGTGCTAACACTTGGCCCTATTGCATGAGTGCCACATATCATTTTGTATTTTGTATTTTTCTTTTCAATGCTAATTTTAATTACCTTACAAAATGTCATTTATATATAAAAACTGAGTTTGAAAAAGATATAAAAAATGGATCTTTATTAAGAATTTTCTTTTTCTGAAATTTAGTGTAAAAATATTTTAAAAAAGAAAAGAAAATGATGAATCTTAATGTACCAAAAAATAAAACAAACACCAATTACTATTTTGCAACCTTAAATCAATTAAAATAAAATAATAAAAATGAAAACAAAAATAAATAAAAATAAAAATAAAAATAAAAGAATAAAGCTAAAATTGAATTAAATAAATAAATAAAACTAAAATTGAATTAAATAAATGAAATTTTGGTGTCTACACCTTTCTACTAGAACCGTTAGGTTGGTTATCCTTTCCTTTCACTCCTCCAACATTTTTCTTGACACTCTTGAGAACTATTCCATGCGGAGGGCTTGACACATTGCTGAGTTTTTCCTTAAGTTGTTCCCTTAAATCCGTTCCATCTTGATTGACGTCCTCCTCTACTACTTCGTTAAGCACTCCAAATCTAGAACCTAGACTCCCTTGCACATTTGCCCATGCCACTATATTTGGCCCCACGTCCTCTATTGGACTCTTCCCTTCCTATTTAGGTCCCCGTTAAATTCATCCTGCTGTTGTACTTCCTGTTGATAGTTTGCACCTGGTATCGACTGGGCTGTCCCTATCTTAGACATGTTGTCAACTCTTGGCCTTCTCTTGCTTGCTACCATCCATGGCCCGTAAGGTTTGCTTTCTGCTTCCTTCTCCTTCTTTTCTCTTTCCCTCCTCCTCTCCTCCGAGGTTTCACCAGAATCCTCCTTCTCCCTGTGACAGTTAATTGCTACATGTCCATATCTACCACACTCAAAACAAATTGCTTCTAGCCCCTCATACTCCACTGCCTGGAGCTCCTATCTACCCAGAGAAATGGCACTAGTGCCTGCTTCAAGTCTACTTCTACGCACAGCCGCACATATTTGCCTCTTGTAGCAGATATCGTCTGATGATCTACCTTTATAGCTTTTCCAAGTGCATTACCTATCCGTAATAAGAATGCCTCATCATAATACTCAACTGGTAAGCCAGGAAGTCTAACCCACACTAATGTGGTTTTGATGTCTGCATTCGTTGGTCAAAATCCCGGTCTCCATTTGCTAATAGTTATATAGTGCCCTTGTACTATCCATGGCTCATCTTCTAGCACTCGCTGGTAATCGGCTTTGTTCCTGAAGCGGAAAAGGAAGAATCTATTCTCCAGATCTAGTAATTCGAAATCTTCTTGCAACGCCCGCACTTCTCTTAACCTGTTTTCTAACACTTTAAAGCCTACCTGTCGCCCTAAAATTTTAATCAGAAGACTCCTCCTCCATGGTCTCCAGAATTTCAGGATTTCTTCTTGCTTGGAATCAACTCGAGGAAATTTTGATTCCCTGATTTCATCGTCTTTCTTCAAATCAAGATCCGAAAATTGTGGATCCACATAAAAATCCACATCTTCTTCTTCCCCCTCGTAGAACTCCCCTGATGACTTCCCTCCTTTGAGTGTTTCCAAGAATGACTTTCCCGCCTAGAACCCTGTTCCTGGATTGCGGCTTTGCATATGACATCCCATTGGATCCCTCTCCTCGTGGGCATAAGGACTGCGATTTGCCACTAGCTCCCCTGTAGTTCACTGTTTAAATTTCTTTTGCCCCCTCCTTAAGATGTCCTCTTCCTGTTCAGAATTCGGATCTTTATTTTGAGTCATGTTTACTGCAACTCTTCGTCAACAAGGCTGCTAAGCCCGAGGTAGTATTGAGCATACACTTTGAGAAGGTTTTGATGTCCTCCTGCTCCTTTCAACATTCTTTTATTCTTCTCAAATCTCTAACCTTTCCTTCCTTACATCCCTCTTCCCTTCTTCCTAAATCCCCAACAAGTATTTGATTGGAAACTAGTGGTGGCTTTGTGTGGATTGGCAATTTTTTTGAAAACTATTTTTGTTTTTGGAGTTTACACTAACATTTCAAAAATAACTAAAAAAAACATACAATTTCAAATACAACTTACAAAAATAAAAAATACTTATAAAAAATTTACCAATTACCCACTCATTGTTTTCTTCTTTCACCCACCACCCACCACCCACCACACACCACTACCCACCACCACTATTACCTTTCCCCTCCTCCCTCCTCCACATCCATCGCCACTGCCACCACACCACTGCCCCTCCCCTCCCTCTTTTTTCCTTTTCCTCTTCCTCCTACTTTTTCCCTTTCCCTTCCCTCCCCTGCAAACCCTTTCTTTCCCCTCTCACAAAGTCTTGCAAATCATAAATTTTGCAAGACTCATCTATGAAATTAGATCCCTCATGGAATATGAACATAACAAAACACCCTATTGCGAAAGATTACACATTTAAACATAAACAGAACACTCTAATTCAATCATTTCATCCAACTTTGCAAGATCCGTAACCAACTTATATTATGATCCTATATGATAATTGATGATCTAGATCTTCCAACTTCATAGCACATATATTCATAAATAACAATCACCATAGCATGATGCCTTTGCCAGAAAAGGAGAAACAAACAGCAGAAGTATAATTTTGGCAAAGAAAACTTAAACCATGACCAGATGCAAAGAATTAGTTCTCATATTCAATTTCAACAAAGTCATCAAGGAATAAAAAACACAATATAAGTCATTGCACTTTCTTTCAGTGTCTGGGATATCAAAAAGGATTGAGCATGTAAACACCAAAATTTTGCAATTTTTCAATAGTTTCTTGAATTTTTATCTATTTAACGGGTCATTTATTTTCAAGCATTCTAATGTGTATTTTTCTTATTTTTGTAGGTTTATCTTAAAAATAGAGAAAAAAAGAGAAAGTTGAAAAATAAAAAATTTTGGCAAACAAGGATGTTTTATTGTTTTGGTCAAATTTTTGCTAACTACTCCACCTAGGGGTGTAAATGAGCCAAGTCGAGTCGAGTTTTGGCTTTATCGAGTCAAATTTCCAGTTAATTTTATGAAATTCAAACTCGAGCTCAAATTCGATGAGTTCAAAATGTCAAGTTTGAGCTAAAAAAATAATTATTTTTATTTTTAAAAATAAATAAAATAAAAATTTTTCTTAATAAATAATTAAATATTAGGGATATATATGTAATTTTACTATTAAATAAAAAAAATATATATATAATCGAGCTCGCGAGCCAACGAGTTTAATGTTTTTAAACTCGAGCTCGAGCTCGAGTTCGACTTGATTAGCTCGAGTTCGAGTTCGAGCCGTTCGCGATCGGCTCGCGATCGATTCGATTCGTTTGCTGCCCTAACTCCACCAACCCTCTCAAACAATTCTCTCGGCTCCCTTTCTCGCTCTCTAATAAAATCCACCAGCACACATAAAAAATTTCTCTCAAAAAACACAATCTCTCTTTCATAGCTCTTACATTACACACATTATATACTACACTTACACTTGGACACAAACACTCCACCCCCCATTACATCTCTCTCTCTCTCTCTCAAAATTTCATAGGCACACACATAATCTCACTCTCTTGACTCTCTTAGGACACAAACACACGCACTCACACACAAGCTCAATCTCTACACATACACACATCAGCACAAATGCGTGTGCACACACAAACACTATAAGGCATGAAGAGTCTTTCTTTTCTCTCGAGTTTTCTACTCTAGTAACATATCCACAAAAAAAGAAAAAGAAAGAGAGAAAGAAAGGAAAGAGGAGCTCTCCTCTTTTCCTCATCACTAGGCTGATCTCCAGCTACCACCATGGCCTTTAATCTTCACCAAGGTTCCCTCTTTCCTTTTTTTTTTAATTTGGTTTAGCTTTTAAATGTTGACAATTTTCTTTCATGGAAATTTCTAATTTTTGCATATGAACTTATGATTTCATGGTTTTTTTCTTGTGGATTGAGTGTTGTTTTGAGTTTTGTATCTTGTAAGGAACATGCTGGTGTATTTAGTGTGATTTTTTGGACTTGGTTCAAGTGGTTTTAGAGGAGAGGGAAACCCGATTGTAAATTTGCATTTTGACCCCTTTTTATTCATTTTATTAAAAATTAAAGCCGAAAATGGATCCTACATGAAAAATCGAGTGAGGAGGTGAATTTTGACAAATTTCAACAATCGGTAAGGTCACTGGCGGTGGCAGCGTCGGCTAAAGCAGCCATGCCTAGTCGTGAGCTTGGAGGTGTCTGGCCAAAGGGGAAGAAGAAGGATAAAAAAAGAAAGCAAAAAAAAAGAAAAAGAGAAAGCAAAAAAAAAAAAAATAGGCTAAGTCTTTATTTTAGTGTGGGTATCGGATTGGGCTTTAATAGAATAAATTTGATATTTTTGTTATTTTGAGCCTATTTGGATATCTAATTAGGTCATTTTTTTTACTTAAGATAATTTACACTTTTTCTTTTGGGCCAAAGTAGTGCAAACCAAACACTAAAAATGATCCACAATTGTTTTCCTTGCATTTTTCTTAAATCCGAAATCAAATTTTGCAATTTGATCCCTAAACTTTTGAGTGATTCCATTATGGCCCAAAATTTTAGATTTCTTTCATTTAGGTCCTTATATTAATTACATTTTAGATTATCTTTACTTAATTTTGACCTCTAATTTTTAAAAAAATATGTTTTGACCCTAAAAACTTCTTAATTTTTGCAATTTATTCTTGATAGCTTTTTGATTTTTAAATTATAATTGTTTCCTTTCTTTAATTGCTAAATATGCTTTTCTTAAATACATTTAGCTTGCAATTTTGTGTATTTTAAGTTTATTTGCATTTTTGGCATGATAATGTGAATTTAGTACATTTTATGCTCTCTTTTAATGCATTTTCAATTAAATTAGTGCCTTGACCTTTTATTGATTTTTGAGCATAAAGAGGTCAATCTCCCCTCATTATAGTCCACTACATCAAAAGGGAGGTATCTGTATTACTCTTTTAATTCCGATTATATATTCCTATGTGCTCTTATATTACTCTTTTTATTTTTTTATTTTATTTATTTGCTTTAAGTTCATATTCATTTTTATGTTTATCTAATTTAATTTTTATAATTATTTGGGGGTATTCCAATACCTAAGATGTAATAGGTGGCTTATATATTTTTTTAGCTGCAATTAGATAAACAAATGTAATAAATAAATTAGATAGATTTATTTTCTTATATTTTTCTATTTTATATTGTACTTAATTCTCCAAATATAATAGATAGGTTAGATATATTTATTTTCTTGTGTTCCTCTATTTAGACCATATTTAGGTCCCCTAATATAATAGATAGGGTTGTGATGTATTAATATGGCTCATATGCTCATGTGTTTTACTTGGATTCCTTAAAATCTTACATTTAGATATTATGTTTATGTGCTATGTGTCGTATGTGCTCATATATATTCATTTATTTTAATTATACTTTATATGTTTTATTATTATAAATAATGAATGCATGACGTCACCATACTAGTTCAATGCTAGTTATAACCTTTCTCGTTTTCTTGCTAGTCCAATGCTAGTGAGGGCTTATAGAAATGGGTTAGTCCAATACTAAACTCCTAAACCCTTTTTGCATGCTAGACTCATACATTGTGTGCCATTTATATTATTTCATGCATATTTTTCTATTTTTAGATTTTTTTTCATTTACACGATATTTTTTCTTATATTATTTCCTTATTGTTGTATATGTAGACCATATCATTTAAACTTGCATTTCATTTAGGAAATTAGAAAAAATTAATTCATTTGCTTGTGTAGTTTAGAAGAGTCATCTTTCGAGTATAAGAAATGAGCATGGTTTTCCTAACCTTAACACACTATTATCCCTCTATAAAAAGGAAAATTGTCACGAGATTTTGTCCCCGTACCCATTATGTTGCATCCTTCTTTCTTTGACCATTTATACCTATATATACAAATTTTAATTTTTTTTTGAATTTCATTTTTGTATACTTATGATCTCTTTAAGTGATCATTATTATTGAGTTTCACAATTAATATGTTAGTATCAATTAGATTTTGAAGAGACATTTCATCCCTCTCAATACCTCCTTTAGATTTAGATTTGCATCCAATAAAAACATCCGAATGTGATAAGTTTGAGAGTTATAATAGAAAATTTTTGACTAAATAACGCAACTAGTTTTAATTAGGTTGAAAGGGTGCCTTAAATTCGAACTGATCGAATTTTTGTCTTCCCTTTCCTTAAATGTGACTCCAAAACATTTTTCTTTTATTTTCAAAGATTTGGAGTCATCGGAAAAAGGGATTTTCTTATTTTTATTAAATACTTTTTTATCGGTGACTTAGTACATCTAAACTCAATACTAAGTGGCGGCTCTCTTTACTTAAATCCTTTTTAAACTAAATTTTGGGCCCAAATTATTGCATTTTTAGTCCTATTTAGGCCATTTTTTCTTTATATTTTTTGAAACCAAAAATTCATTTTTTCATTAAACACCCTTTTATTTCAGAAAATGGAGCGCGACAACTTAGCGACTCCATTGGGATTACTAGTGAATTCAAGTACTTGGTTTATTCATCTTTTCCTTCTTTAATCCTTTCACGTATCGCATTTGGTTATTTTTGTGATGATCCCACCTTCCCCTAGGGCGTACCGCAAGGGTTAGCGGACCGCCTGTCCAGTTCTCGTCAGAACTCACTCACTCATATTAACTTCAGAGATAACATTAACTGCAAAGTAATCGGCAGCCTGGTGGGCATATCTTGGACAGGCTCATCGTTTCGTGTCCGTTTGGCAGCCTGGTGGTATGGGAAGAGAGGTAATCGGTATTTGGCTTTCGTTCATCATATTCTTCCACTTCTGATTTGCTGGCACCTGTGGAAGCATAGGAACTCCATGAGATTTGAGAGGATTCAAGTAGGGTTTGACAGGTTGTGCAGTTTGGTCATGTCCAACCTACTGGAGCTGTTTGCAGTATACTTTAAGGAACGTAGGTCCTTCCCAACGGCTTGGGTGCAATTTTATGCAGATATCTCCCGGTGGGCTCCTCGAGTGTCCTATACGCTAGTGAGGTGGTCTCGGCCTTCAGGTGATGTTCTCAAACTCAATACTGATGGGTGTTCCAAGGGTAACCCAGGCGTCAGTGGGGGAGGAGGGGTCCTTCAGGATGACGGGGGTAGGTTGATCTTAGCATTTTCCTGCCATATTGGTCAGGCTACGAGTGTTCAGGCAGAAGTTCGAGCTCTGCTTTTTGGGGTGCAGGTGTGCGTTCAACGAGGGTTTGGCAGATTGGATGTCGAATTAGATTCACTCATTTTAGTCCACATTCTACTTGGTAAGGCTGGTTGTCCATGGAGTGTTTATCAGGAGATACAACAACTGTTTGCGTTGAAGGAGCACATCTCACGGGTGGGACACTGTCTCCGCCAGGCGAACCAAGTTGCTGATGTTTTATCAAATGTTGGGTGTGCTCAGGGGGGAGAGGTGATTTACACGTCCACGTCAGAGTTACCTCCGGCAGCTAGAGGAGCCATGCGCCTAGATAGGATCGGTTTTCCTTCTGTTAGGAGGATTGTCCAGGATCATGTAGGTGTTTAGGGACCGGTTTGTTTGGTGGTTTATCAAATTTTATCAATAAATTAATGGGGGGTGGCGTCCCTCCTCGTGTTCGGGGTTAGCCAAGAAAAAAAAAACTGCAAAGTAAGCACAAAATTCCTTAAGAAATATTGCATCTATCCAACTTCACAAAACATTCATACTTCGGTGCATAGCTAAATGGATAAAAATACAAGTAATTCAATCACCTCACCAAGTGTAAAAATGATGGCAATTATTTAAAATGAAGACTACAACTTTCGAACTCACTATTCTTTGAATGCCAAATCAATAACACTATAATTCTTCAATATACCATGTACATGCTACAAATCATCTGAATATACAAGCTGAAGTACAAGCCAAAAGTAAGAGCTTAAACAACTAGTACTATAATACAGTATCAGCCAAATACAAGTTTAAAATTCCTAATGCAACTAGTGCTATTTTGTCTCTCTCATCCCCGCACCCTGTTAAGGAAAACAAATAAAGAAATGAGCTAAAATTCCAATGAGGATCCAAGAAAACATGCAGTCAAATTGGCAAGATATTTTCCACATAACTCAAAATCTTAGAACGAAGATAATAAATAGTTACAAATAATGCCATGTACCATTCACACATTTAGATAAGCACTTTAACTCCAGCAAGAAAAAGAATACGGTACTGATCGGTGGCTTTTGCCAGGTTTTAGGCAGAGCACCCAAGATTCAAACATTGATACAGCTGATATGGTGGCTCCTGCCAGAATTCAAGAGTAGCACTTCGTCCCGTACAGTGTTTTACTTGCAGCCAGTGCCATAGCAACATTTTTCAAGTCCGTTGACACTCCGTCAACGTTTGAGATATAGTAACAAGTTCAGTAGAACACCACTTACCTCCATCCACCTATTAACCCCTTATCGAGGCCGAACACCAAATAGAAATAGTGGTAGTAATACTCGAATATACCCAAACAAGAATAAGTATGGTCGATGAGATAACTCTCAAATCAACTTAATCAAGATAGAGGTATTGAGACGGGAATGAGAGGCACCACCCACTCGGATTGAGTGTGGTACATGTTGCCGCTCAACATTAGGGTCGATGAGATAACTCTTCAATGGATTTAATCAAGATAAAAATACTGAGACGGAATGAGAGGCACCTTCTTTTTATCTCAGTCCGTAGTTTTTGATAATTACAAAACAAATGGATGATTACTAATGTTCTCTTAAAAAGATTTTTTCAGAAATGGAGTAAAACAGGTTCAAAGATTAAAGCACAAAGGATGCTGAAGTTGCTGTCGGACGTGCAAGAAGACTGGATTGGATGTCCGACAACATTTGCACAACTTTGGACGAATGAAAAACCTCACCCTCAGACGTCCGAAGATATTAAGTCATTTCCTCTAAACTCACTGACCTCGATCGGACGCACATCCTCAAAGCACCGGACGTCCGACAAGAGTTACGACACTTCGGACGCAAAGCCTTGGAGGGACTGGAAGTCCGAAAAGAATTAAAGAAGAACTCCCAATTTCACCTCCTACATTCGGACGCATATATTGAAGGTACCGGACGTCCTATATAATTCAAGAGGATTTCTTGAACTCACTGCCTACTTTCGGACGCAAGAAGTTGATCTATCGGACATCCGATACTACCAATGGCTAGTTGACTCTTCAGCTGCCTTCTATCCGTTGGAAGCATTAATTAAGGAATTTTTTGGTCCCATGTAAATAGAAGAAAGTCAACCACTTCAAAGTGACTTTGCACATTGAGACTACATCAATCAAGAGTGATTCAAGTGTGAGAATACTCTTCAAAAAGAAGATTTGTACTTTTAGTTGTGTAACTTTCAATAAGCTTTTCTAGTGTGAGTCAACTACTTCAATAGTGTAGCTTTGTGAGGGTTATTCGAGTGATTATAAAACTTCATTACTTGACCAAGTGTGGTTTGAGGCAAGGAGGAAGTGATCCTTCCCTTGTACACAAAAGATTGGTTGTAAGTTGATCAATTTGAAGAAACTTGCTCTATAAAGTGATATCCAAACTCAAGAGGAGTTTGACATTTGGTTTGGTATTCTATCCCTTTTTACTTATTGTTTTGATATATAAACTGTTCATCTCTTCTACTCACAAGCACTTGTGCTTTCTCTTCTATTGCTCGATTATGTGGTCGTTTAGAAAAAGATGACAAGTACTGAAAAAGATGACTCATATCTTGGTAAGTTTTTTAAACCACCTAATTTACCCCCCTCTTAGGTTGTTTTCGATCCTTATAATTGGTATCAGAGCTTGGTCTCCTAGAGATTAAACTCAATCGATTTTGGAGTAAAAATGACAACCAACAATGCCATGTTCTTTGAAGGATAATCCGTCACTAGACCCCCAATGTTCAATGGATCAAATTATGTGAGTTGGAAGGAAATGATGATTATTTTCTTACAATCTATTGACATCGAGCTATGGTTTATTGTCAATGAAGGTCCATATAATACCTCTATTGTTGATGAAGTTACCAATAGACTGAGATCAAAAACAAGGAGTGAGCTAACTGGTGATGATAGAACCCATCTCACCTTGAATGCTAAGGCCATGAATGTTTTATACAGTGTTCTTGATTCAAATGAGTCTATTAGAGTCAAACGCTGTAGATCTGCAAAAGAGATTTGGGATAAATTTAGAGAAATTCATGAAGGGAGTGAGAATGTGAGAGAACAAAAGAAATCTATTCTAGTCACTAAGTATGAATCCTTTAAGATGGAACCTCATGAAAATATTGATAAGATGTATTGCAGATTCAATGACCTCATTAAGGACTTAGAAGTGCTGGAAAAGGAATACTCTCTAGGTGAGAAAAATAGAAAAATTCTGAACGCCTTATCCAAGGATTGGGAGAGTAAGGTGACTGCCATTGAAGAAGCTAGAGATCTAAATACCATGCATATTGAATCTCTCATAAATTTTCTAACCTCTTGTGAGTTGAAACTCAAGTCCAAGGTGCAGGAGGAAGAAGATGCAAAGTTGAGAAAGAGCATTACTCTAAAAGCCTCGCAAGAGGAAGATGACTCAGTTTCCTTGGATGGAGACGATATGAAAGTTGAAGACAGTGATATTGCACTCATCACAAGAAGTTTCAAGAGAACTCTCAACAAAAGGAGATTCAGAAAAGGAGAACCTAGCAATTCATTCCCAAATTAGTTCAACAACTCACGAAACAAAGGGAAGCAAGGGTTCAACAAGAAACAAACTGACAAATACTTTGAGTGTGGCCAACCTGGATACTATGCGAATGAGTGTCTAATGAAGAAAAAGAACGAAGAAAAATTTGAACGAAAACCAAAGGTTAACAACTTCCAGATTACTTGGAATGACTGCAACTCAGAAGGTGAAGTCGAAGAAAAGAGGAATCTGCCCAAATGGCTTTCATGGCCATTGGTGATGAAGAGGTAACAACCTGTAACTCTCAAACTGGTAGTGATAATGAATCTGATGATGATGTTAATTCTTTTATGAAAAGAATACACAACAGCTTGAAAGAATCCTATGTTAGAAACAAGGAACTAAAGCAAAAGATCAACTTTCTGATTCAAAACAATGCAAACCTGTTTCCACAAAACAAGAAATTGAAAAATGAAAATGAAAATCTGAATAGGACTAAAATTGAGTTATGTGCTGAACTCGACAGAAAAATAAACTTCTGTGACATGCTCAAAAATAAACAAGGAAGCTTGAAAAAAAGAATGGAAGATCTTGATCAGTTGCTTCAGCATAAGAAACAAAACTTCTTTCAAAGGAATAACACAAAGTCTCATTTTGGCATTCATGGGAATAGGCTGAATTCTAGTGCAAATGAGTTTACTATTTATAAGAAAAGGCAAATCAGATTTATTAAACCTGTCCATGTAAGTAACTCACTGACTATGTACAGTTTTTGTTGTTAGATTAGTCATATGTGTGGCGACCCCACTTCCCCCTAAGGCGAACCAAAGGGTTGGCGGGCCGTCTGCTCAGCTCTCGCCAGGACTCACGCAAGCATTCTAACTCAAAATCCTCCAGGGATTAACCTAAACTACTACAAAAATAATTCTTCCGAAATAAATCAATTTCTATCACCACATTAACTTCAAAGATAACAGCATACAACTTAGCCAAACGACGGCTCTTAAACACTTCACACGTTACTCGCAAGGGTTAAAGACATACTATACCAATATAAACATACAAACCGAATATTAGAATTAGGGATTGCACTTTTCCAGCTTCAAGTGGCAACCAAAATAAAAGGTACAATACTTAACGTAGAATTCATTACAAACCGAAATCTAAATTCAAGTTGTTCAAGTACATTCATAGGAAATATAAGCAGCTCAAATTCTTTCAACTTCCAGACCTGTAAGGAAAACAAATAAACGTGGGGTGAGCCAAAGCTCAGTGGTGCCCCAAAACATGCATTCACGTAAATCAAACAGCGAGTAGCAACTTAACCAAATTGAACAGTTAGGAAAGCGTATAGCAGCACAAGGTAGGATACAGGGGCTCTCAGGAGCCATTTTCCTCGCTTGATCACCATTCAGCGTAGTTGACCCTCCGTCAACTCTTACTACTTATAGTCCATGTAGATCCACTCATTTTAATCCTAACCCGTCACCATTCATACCCCTGTCCCGGGCCCGAACGTCGACTAAGGACGCAGTATACTCGAGATATACCCGTAGATAATTGGACGCAGTATACTTGCGTATACCCGTAGATAATTGGTCGAGGGATTCACCCAACGACGTTATTGTAGTTAGATTCACGCGTCGAGGGATTCACCCAACGACGTAACTACATTTAGATTCATGGATTCACGAGAAAATGATTCACGCAAATCACCACTCGAACGGCTAGTGCGATAAAGTACACACTGCTCACTTCGATGGATCAAAAACTAGTTTTGCAAATTATCACATATTGAGTCAAGAAAACACTTTAACCAAGTAAGCATAGAACAGGCAGGGACACTCACCAAGAGTGAAATTCAGATGTCAAGTTGGGGATCGAATTCCGCGTCCTCGCAATATCCTAAAATACCAAATTGAAACTATAAGTTTTCTATTCAATTTTTAAACTTATTCGCATAGGGAATTATCTAATATATTACTAGTTTACTTTCTCAAGAAATTTCAAAAATCTACTTAGGTTGAAACTTGAGAAAAGTAGTCAAAATGTATCTTATAGTTTTCCCTTGAGATACTTTTTCTTAGAAGAGGTAACTAGTACTATTTACTTGAAACAATTCGACCATCCACTTAGGATTGAAATTTTGTAAAAGTAGAAAATGTTTTATATATCTTTCCTTAAAAATATTTTTCTCTATACGAGTGCGGCTAGCACTATTTTATTTAGAATAAATTTTCTTGCCAAGGAGGTTTTCTGCTATTTTTAGTTAAAGTCACTAAAATCTTGTATTTGGAAATTTTCCTCTAGACAATTAGCTAGGGACAATTTTAAGGAAAGAAAAGGTTATAGATCATGATTTAGGGTTTTAAAACTAGTGATATCTTTTCCTAAAGGTAATAAGGCTAGTTTACGCTTAAAGGAGGAAATATCGAGTCGGTAAGGTTTAGAAACTCTCTACACGAAACTTTTAACTTTAACATGTAATACTAAGTTTTATCAATTAAGGCTAAGCGCAAAATATCTAGATAATTGCTTAAACATTCTCGGATTTGTGGTGTCGACACGAAATTCACAAGTTCGATCCCATTTCGAATTCACGTTATAACTTAAATTTCTCCAGCAAATCAAGATCACATCTCAAAAGCAAGTCACTAGGGCTTCGTCAATCATTAGCCCTAGGTTTCAATAGATTCATTTCTGATCAGGAATAAAATAAATGACCAAGGCTTCGTCAATCATTAGCACTTGGTTTTGGCAAGCTCATATCACATCTCAACTTAATCGAAATAAATATATCAGCTCCAAACAAGTCCAGCAGTTCAATTTCACCACACTTAAACACTTATATAAAATCATTCAAATGGCTAAGGCTCCATCAATCATTAGCCCGTAGCATCCAACAATTATTTCTTATAGCAATAAAGTTATAATTTCAAGTGTTTAAACTCACTAACAAGCACTTGAACATGAGGCAAGATTTGTAACAACATTTTTTTGTTCAAGATTGCAGCAAAATTTCATCACACTTAGCCAAATGCAGATTAAACACTTCTCAATAATTTATATTCCCACGATTATCCATTCTCAAAACCGATAATTTAATCACACCAATCCGGTCGTGATAAACTCAATTGGTCACTCTAAATACACATGTACGATCCTCTTAACATAGCTTAGGGTGAAATCAATGCGCATACAATATTTTTTTTTTCAGCGCAAAATCTCATTTTTAAGGTTAACATTCGCCAATTAAATCTGAAGAATTCCTTTGCTACTTTCCTCAATTCAGTTGAGAATTTTCCAGGTCTACACTTAACCATTTTGCTTGAATTCCCCAAAATATCAAATGTTTCATAGCTAAATAACTTGCATAGCTTAAATGCACATTTTTCATACATTTCGAAACCGTTATAGTTCAAGAGAAATTTCATAAACAGGTTAACATTTCCAATCCTAGTCTCTCGGCTATTAACAAAATGTCCAGCAGTTACATTCCAGCATTTTTTTATCCAATCTTCCAATATAACAAATGTTTCATAGCTAAATACTCACACAGCTCAAGTTACACATTTTTTTTCATGCATTTCTAAACCATTACATTCCAAGGAAAAAATAAGATAAAAGAAATTCCAGAAACCCATTGGAATTTCCAGTTCAACCTTGCGGCTTCCAAAATTTCCAGCAACTTATATACTTTAGATCAAATTTTCCCTCGGTTTAAACATGGCGTTAGGTGCTCAGATTTGGCATGTAAACACTTAACTAGTTTATCAGCGTATCTAGCTCAGGAATTACTTTCGATTAACAACAAAAATCCTCCAAAATTTCCAGAAATTTCCAGCTTCAACCTCGGTTGCTGTGGCATGAAGACCGATTGCATTGTAATTTTATTTCGGTTTTAACCCAACTAGTTAGCCACATGCAAAGCTCAATTATCTTGTTATTAGCTAGTTAGTTATGGTTATAGGCTCAAAGCAACAAGATTAAACCAAATGAAACTACATTATTCAAGGCAGACTCTCGGCAGAAACTTTTCATCAAAACAGAGTTTCTTGCTTCTTAATACAACATCCGAATGCATAAAGTTATCATGCAAGACTCTAACCATATTAATCATCCAAGCTTTAATTAGCTAAACATAATAACAGTTCCGGATTATCACAAGAAAGCAGGTTTAATCCAACATTTCTTAATCAACTCTCGGACAGGTCATATTCTTCCCAAAACAGATTTTTCTAATGCTTTTGATTCATCATCCGACTGCACAGCTCAACATGCATGTCCATAGATAGTTCAATCTATCACTAATCAACTTATTCTAGCTCAGTAATTACCTCACAAAGAAGATTATACGCACAGCAGAAAGCTGAAGTTTCTCCCCTCTTGGTTCACACGCGATTGAACGTGATGTTCCTGGTTGCAGAGGTTGCTGCTGTGATGGTGTTGGGTTGTGAGGATGTTTTGTAGCTGATTGAGGTTGCAACCAGGGATGAAGCTCACGTAGTCTCCCTCTTTTCTCCCCTTTAGCTTACGGACAGAACAGAGGAAGATTCAGCTCGCGGTTTCTTTTCTTTCCTTTCGGACACACGGATGCAGCTCCCTCTCTAGCTCTCTCATCGATGATAACAAGGCAGAGGAGAATGTTGTTGTGGTCTTGAGGTGTGGTGGTGTGGAGAGGAAATAGAAATGAGCTACGGATGAGAGAGTTGAGTGTGCAAGTGGAGAAGTTTTCTCATTGGCCGAATGGAGAGGTGGATTATAAGGTTGTCCGACAATTTGGTTTTGGGATTGCATGGTCATTTTGAGATTGTATGGAGGGCATTTTAGTCCTTTCACGTCTCTTCCTAATCTCCACTCAAAACCTTAGTTCTAACTTAATTCAAAAAAATTATCCCCAAGTGTGATTTGATTGCCTAATTATACACTAGTCATGCAAAACTTTAATTATCGAAATTCTTACGTCCTAATTATGCTTAGGGCACTTATATCGTTTTTGTCTAAAATTTATCGATTACAAATTAATATTAAGGTTCCTATTAACACTTAACATTCTTACTTTATTAGTTGAACTATTAAAATCAGGCTTGCCCTTAGTATATAAATTTAACATTCTTAGTACTAGTTTATCCTTTTATATCAAAACTTATTAGCTTAATCATTATTAACGCTTAAGATTAGGTATCGGAATTCAAAGAAATTTAATTGCTAAATCAATGGAATAATTTACCTTCGCAATGAGTTTAATGTAACAAAACTAGAAAATTTAATAGTTTAGCACAATTCTTTTATTTTGCACATAAAATTTATTGGTTTTGGTCTTAACGTGAAAATTCTTATTAGTATTTAACGTTATTCACTAATTAGGATTAATTATTGGAATTCAAGAAATTTTATATAATTAATCTACTCAGGTAGCATTAATTTTTAACATAAAGAAAACTAAGTATTTTAGCATTTTATTTTAAAGCGATAAATTATTCTAACTCCAGATGTATTAATTTAGTCTAGCAAGGTCAAGAAAAATTCATAACTTGGAAAAATTATATTATTTCTCACATAAAATTGTTTTTACGGACTTATTTGCAGACAAGGGAAATTAATGCTAAAATTTATTAAAGAGTTAAAAGAAATGCAAATGAAATACAAAATGATATTTATATATATATTTTTCAGGGTTCTCACAATATGAAGAGTAATTGTTATGTGAGAAAGAATATGAGAAATGGTATGAAATACATGTGGATAGTTAAGTATAATGCTAATTCTCAAGAATCCAAAAAATAAAAGGTACCAAATATTATCATGTGAACTTTTGTGTAGGCGAATTTGGTGAATATTATCAAGGAATCAAAATGGTTCATAGATAGTGAATGCTTAAAATATTCCAGCACCGGAAGACAGTGACAGAGATGTGAGTATATCTAATGATCTTTCAAGAGTCTGAAAATTTGCTCAAAATCATCCTAAGGAGTTCATCATTGGTGATCCATCAGAAAAGGTCAGAACTCGTTCCTCCTCTAAACAATTGATGGATAATTTTGCATTAGTCTCACATTTCGAACCCAAAAATGTTGTTGATGCCTTGAAAGATGAGAACTGGATTTTAGCTATGGAAGATGAGCTAAATCACTTTGAAAGGAACAAGGTTTGGACATTGGTTGAAAGATCTCAAAATCATCCTATCATTGGCACGAAATGGGTTTTTAGAAACGGAATGAATGACAAAGGTGAGGTTGTTAGAAATAAGGCCAGACTTGTAGCCAAGGGATATGCTCAAGAAGAACGAATAGACTTTGATGAAACATTTGCACCCGTGGCTAGGATAGAATCAATTAGAATGTTTTTGGCCTTTGCATGTTTCAAGAATTTCAAATTATTTCAAATGGATGTAAAAGGTGCCTTTCTAAATGGCTTTATTGATCAAGAAATATATGTTGATCAACTCCTGATTTTGAAAATGAGATTTATCCTAATCATGTGTTTAAACTCTCAAAAGTTTTGTATGGATTAAAACAAACTCCAAGGGCTTGGTATGAACGTCTAAATGATTTTTTGATTGAAAATGGTTTTAAAAGAGGAATTGTCGATACCGTTCTTTTCACTAAACAAAGTATACATGATTTGTTAATTGTGCAAATATATATGAATAACATTATATTTGGTGCTACTAATGAGAGTTTGTGCAAGGATTTTTTCACAATAATGCAAAAAGAGTTTGAGATGAGTATGATGGGAGAATTAAATTTCTTCCTTGGATTCCAAATGGTTCAAACCCGAGAAGGAACATTCATTAATCAAGCAAAATACACCAAGGAGCGGCTCAAAAGATTTGGAATGGAAGATTCAAAGCAAGTTGGAACACCCGTGTGCACCTCTACCAAGTTTGACAAGAATGAAAAAGATACAAAAGTTGATGAAAAGAAATATAGAAGTATGATTGGTAGCTTGCTTTACTTAACTGCTAGTAGACCTGATATCATATTTGTTGTATGCTTGTGTGTTCACTTTCAGTCCTGTCCAAAGGAATCTCACTTAAATGCGGTAAAAAAAATTCTTAGATACCTAAAAGGAACTGTGAATTTTGGCTTATGGTATCCTAAGTGTCTTGAATTTCCTTTATGTGGATTCTCGGATGCTGACTTCGGTAGGTGTATGGTAGATAGAAAAAGTATAACGGGTATATGTAACTTTCTTGAAAAATACTTAGTATCTTGGTGTAGTAAGAAGCAAAATGCCATTTTCCTGTCTACAATTGAAGCAGAATATGTTGCTGCCGGTACTTGTTGTGCTCAATTATTGTGGATGAAAAACACATTTAATGATTTTGGATTGATGTATGATTGTGTGCCTATGTATTGTGATAACACTAGTGCAATAAATTTGACAAAAAATCCCATCCAATATTCTAGAACAAAGCACATAGACATAAAACATCATTTCATTCGCGATCTTGTCCATAAGGGTGAAATTTATGTTCAATATGTCTGTTCAAAAGATCAAATTGCTGATATTCTCACAAAAGCCTTACCAATGGATCAATTTGTGTTTTTGAGAACAAAATTGGGCATTTCAGAAAAAATACTCTAAAAATTCTCTGGTCACTCTTTATCGGACGTCCGATGTGTTAGAACGGACGTCCGACAGTGTTCTTGATTATTTTTTCCAGAAAGTTCTGGTTCGGACGATCATGTCGGACGTTTTATTTCGTTCGGCCGTCCGACACTCAAAAATTGCGTCTTATAAGGAAGTCCTCTGTGTCATTCAGTTTATTCTCACCCCTCGTCTCGGACGCAACCCTTCATATTCTCTCAATTTCAAAATTCAAATTCATCTCTCTTCGAAACAATTTTCAAGTAATCACTCTGGCCGTCACCATTACATACCTATTCCAAGTTAATTGCACATCATAACTTCTCCCAACTTTCAACTGCACTATAAATCCCAATTCTACCCCGAAACCCTAACCACCCAAATTTACTTTCTGTGGACGAATTCTAACATCATTGTAGTTCATGCTGCACTTTCAAATTCTTTGACACTTATCTGCATTACACACCACATCAAAAACACACTGCATTACAATCATGTTGAGAATTAGAGGAGGGTCTGTGAGTGCCGGATGCACCTTCAGGTTTAGAGATGAAGAGGATAAAGATGTTCAAGTTGTTGAACCTTCCATCAAGTCACCTAAAAAGAGAACTGGAAATCATGGTGAAAAAACGAAGCAGTCTGCAAAGAAAATGCAGACTGTTCAAACCACAGAACCATCTGTTGAACCAACTGATGAGCAGATGGAGGAACAACAATTTGAAGAGCATCTAGTCAGTGGCAATGAAGGGGAACTGGAGCAGCCCACCAATGAAGATGTAACCATCAGGAAATTACCCAGGAAGGAAAAAAAGACCACCAAAAGGAAGAGAATTGCTCAACCCAAGGAAAGGGAATCTGCTGATCCTTCAGGGGAACAGCAAGATGCAGAAAAAAATGCTGAGAAACAGTAAATTGCTGAACCATTTACCAGGAAGTCACCAAGGACGAGGTCTGGTATCCAAAGTACTGTGCCAACTACTCATCGCACTGAAAAAAGAAAGCGTCCTACAAATGAGCAACCTGAGATTCAAACTGCAGAGGAAACCACTCCCTTGCCCAAGTTCATTGATGATGATGCCAGGGAGAGATTCGAATGGATCTCACAGAAAGGTTTCATCACTCAGAGGACCATTATCCCCTACGAATTCCATAAGCTTGACCTTGAACCTGTTCTCAATATTTTTGAATTCCAAAAATGGACTCATCTTCTGACTATTCCAAACACATACTATCCTGATATGCTTCATCAATTTTTTGCCAACCTTAGGAAGGGAAAGTCACACACTGATCTCATCTCACGTGTCAACTGTGTTAACATAGAACTGAATTCTGACATTGTCAACACTGTTTTGGAAACCAAAATTGAAGATGGTTTTAAAGGAAAAATTGCAAACTTCTTTTCATACGAAGAATTTCCTTCGCCTACCATCACTTTCATGTTGCAAAATTGATGACCTATTTTCAAACTCATTTCAATACTCCTTCTGAGGCGAGATTGGAGGATCACAGTCCTCAAAATCTTATCATTTTTTTTATAATTTCAAATCTGTTGGTGCCTACTGATGGTCACAGGACTGACGCCAATAAAATGGAACTTTATCTGTTCTACTGCTTTTTTGAAAAAATCAGAATTGATTTTGACTTTGTCATGTGCAAGTTTTTGCTCAAAATAAGCACTGATTGTCGTAGAAAACTTTCCTATGAAAAATTTTTGACTCCTATTTTTGCTCACTTTCAAATCCCCTTTACTGAAAAATCTCCAAAACAGGGTGCATCAACTGTTTTCTCCAAGGTTTATTTTGAAAGGAAAAATCTGAAATTTTTTTAGGAGTATTGGTGTTACAAGGAAACTGTTTCAGAGTCTAGGAGAAAGAACCTTCATGAAACTCCTGTTACCCCTAGGACCCCTCGTGATCAGTCCATGTATGTGTCACCCTTCACCATCCATCCTAGAAAGTCAGCCCCCAAGTCTTCTTCATCCAATCTTGAGGTCATCTCTTTGCTTGAGGATCTCAAACAACACGTCCTACACCTTGAAGATAGTCTGATGATGATCATGTCATCCGATCAACAAGTCACCTTCATTGCTAAAAGGAATCTGCTTGTGCCTCCAATTTCTCAAGAAAATGAAATGCACACCAAAAGGAGTCCATAACTGAGCCCACTACTGAAACTACCCCAGCGTACCGTGCCTTTAGTTCTCAGCCACAGAATAAGGAAAGGCTCCAGCAACTGAAGCAGAGACTGAAGAGGATGATGATGATAATGATGATGACGAGGACACTGAAGAGGAAGAAGATCCTGCTCAGTTTCGCCTAGCAAGGAGAAGGCCTGGATCCTCCAAGATCATCTTTCAGGCATCTCCAAGCAAATGCACTTCATTTAGGCACTTCTAAACTTTTGGCATCTTTTACATTATAAACAGTCTGTGTTCTGTACTAAGGATTCTACTTTGACATTGTTTGTGTTATCTCTCTATTTTAGATGAATGTTGCTTAACTATGTTTAGCCTTAAAATTCTGATAATGACTGCTGTTGATAATTGCTGACTGTTGCCAATATTGCTGCTGTTGATAGCATTGCTGATAGTATTGACTGGATGAGTGATTGCTAATTTCTGTTGTTAACAATTGCCAAAAAAATTGCTGATGCTGTGTTTTTGGCTTGGTAGTCTTGAATGCTAATATTGAATACTGGACTTTAATATTGATGATCACTTCTGGTTGTTTTAAATGATGACAAAAAGGGAGAGAAATGGATGTATAAGTAAGGGGGAGTCATTCTAAGGGGGAGTTGTACCCAAATTATTCTAAAGGGCTTTGTGTCCATTAATCTTATGTGAGAGTACTGCATCAAGTAAGGGGGAGTTGTGCCAAATTATTCTAAAGGGTTTTGTGTCCATTAATCTTATGTGAGAGGACTGCATCAAGTAAGGGAGAGTTGTGTCCCGATTTTATTTTCCTTGATCCATTGTTTTGTTATCATCAAAAAGGGGGAGATTGTTTATCTCAGTCCGTAACTTTTAATGATTATAAATGATTACAAAACAAATGGATGATTACTAATGTTCTCTCAAAAAGACTCTTTCAGAAATGGAGGAAAACAGGTTCAAAGATTAAAGCACAAAGGATGCTGAAGCTGCTGTCGGACGCGCAAGAAGACTGGATCGGACGTCCGACAACCTTTGCACAACTTCGGACGAATGAAGAACCTCACCCTCGGACGTCCGAAGATATTAAATCATTCCCTCTAAACTCACTGACCTCGATCGGACGCACATCCTCAAAGCACCGGACGTTCGAAAAGAGTTGCGATACTTCGGACGCAAAGCCTTGGAGGGACTGGACGTCCGAAAAGAATTAAAGAAGAACTCCCAGTTTCACCTCCTACCTTCGGACGCATACATTGAAGGTACCGGACGTCCTATATAATTCAAGAGGATTTCTTGAACTCACTGCTTACGTTCGGACGCAAGAAGTTGATCTACCGGACGTCCGACACTACCAACGGCTAGTTGACTCTTCAATTACCTTCTATCCGTTGGAAGTATTAATTGAGAAACTTTTTGGTCCCATATAAATAGAACAAAGTCAACCACTTCAAAGTGACTTTGCACATTGAGACTACATCAATCAAGAGTGATTCAAGTGTGAGAATACTCTTCGAAAAGAAGATTTGTACTCTTAGTTGTGTAACTTTCAATAAGCTTTTCTAGTGTGAGTCAACTACTTCAATAGTGTAGCTTTGTGAGGGTTATCCGAGTGATTGTAAAATTTCATTGCTTGACCAAGTGTGGCTTGGGGCAAGGAGGAAGTGATCCTTCTCTTGTACACAAAAGATTGGTTGTAAGTTGATCAACTTGAAGAAACTTGCTCTATAAAGTGATATCCAAACTGAAGAGGAGTTTGACATTTGGTTTGGTATTCTATCCCCTTTTACTTACTGTTTTGATATATAAACTGTTCATTTATTCTACTCACAAGCACTTGTGCTTTCTCTTCTCTTGCTCAATTGTGTGGTCGTTTAGAAAAAGAGGACAAGTACTGAAAAAGGTGACTCATATCTTAGCAAGTTTTTTAAACCACCTAATTCACACCCCCTCTTAGGTTGTCTTCGATCCTTACACTTTTCACTGAGATTGAGTGTGGTACATGCTGCCGCACAAAACTTACAAGTCAAGCACAAGTACAAGCACAAGTACAGGTCAATCAAGTTCAAACAAGTACAAGATCATTCAAGAAGGGGAGGACGAGTGTGAATAAGAACACTTTCGCCTAGCCCTGACCAAGTCACAATAATGCCCAACATGTCACATTTCCAAACATTTCAAGTATTTTAAATCAATATACAGGTCACATGTAAATCAAGTTACTTGTACGTGCATGAATGAGATATCAAGTGTTTAGTCGAGTTAGGTCAAGTGCGATAAAGTACACACTCGTCTATGAAATGTCAAATCAAGTGTCTAGCAAATTTCTAGCAACAATGAGCAGGGAACATGCGGTTGGAACACTCACCGCGTTTAGAAAAGTTAACTTTTCTCGGTGAAAGGATCCGCTGGTTCGCTTTCGAAACCTGTGATCAAACACATAAGGCAAGTGAACTAAAGAAGTTCACCATTTTAAAACATTTGGATAAAGTAGTCGAACCCCCAAGTGCAAACTTTTAGTCCAAAAGTATCGCCTATCATTGCTCAAACCACAAGGGAAAACTTTTGATGCTAAAGTGAAAAATACAAATTTAAACGAGACCAAATAAGGTTTCAAATGAGGCAAGGATATGATAAGGTGATATAATAACATTTACTCTTGTCAAAACGTTCAACAAGTGACTTGGGAAGAAAAGTCACTCGTTCTTCAAAACACTATAGTTAAAACTCACATATAAGCAGTGATCTAGGGGTTAACAAAGTATAGTGGTTTAAAAACCACAAATTCACCATCCAAATACCAAATTATAGTTAGAATTCTTCTTTATAAGTTCTATCATCCTATACTAACCCTTTAACACCATCAAATAAGGATTTCATGCTACGCGCTATTCGAATAATGACTAAGGGCTAGTAGGGAAACTCGGTTTCGAACAATCAACAATCACTATTCAATTCAAAAGTGTAAAGTTGTGAAAAAACCTCAATTTCACTCATAAAACCAAACTCAAAATGGTTTAACGACTCCAACTTAAAGTTGGAAATGGAGCAAGAACAAGTTTAGAAAACAAAATTTTCTCCAGTTTTGCACGACATTGTTTGAAAAATCTTATCGCAAGTCTCTTAAGTCCAAAATTTATAAACTTTATACCGTTGGAAAATAGACTCAAATGACTACAATTTTCCAGAATATACATTTGTAAGATTCTGTTCATTAATCAGTCAAATTCCAGTCTCAAGTTGCTGCTTCATCAAGTAGAAAAACAGAGTAGGGGTGAAAATTCAGTCAACTTTAGAAAATCATAAATATTCATAGGAATTGAGAAATATTCTAAAATTTTCACGGTAGAATGCACTCTGCTTAGAGTCTCCAGTGGAAAAATTTTCAGCAACACTTCCCCTTATTTTCTTAATTTTCCATCCAAACTCAACACCAATATTTATAACAATCCAACCTCAATTACAACTACAAGTTAGAGGCTATAAAGTACACTTGATTAAGGCCACAAAACCATCCAAAATATCAAATTTTCTAACTCAAAATTAACCACAACAAAATTGAAATTTGAAACCCTAAGCTGAAAATTTCAGCTTGTAAGCTGAAATTTTCCATAAGCAAGCCAATATAACTTGTAAAAACTAGAATATTCACATGGCAAAGTTCCTAAATCATGGCCAAACTCAAAGCATCAAATAAAAGCTGAAATTTCACCATCAAAACTGAAAATTTTGAATCACCACTGAAACCATGAAATTTCTCATGAAAACTACCAACATCAAGCTCTAAATCTACTCTTATGCAAGTATTAAAAAAATAGTGGGTTTTTTGATATAGTTACTTTGAAACCCTATGAAGATATGGCAACCAAGTGCTTCTTCTTCCAAAATCTTTCCACCAAAGCCCTTAATCCTCCCTAAGTGTCAACTTTTACGGAGTGATTTGCAAGATTAAGGTGAAAACTCAAGATTCAAGTAAGAATTAGAGGTTGAAGATGAAGTTTTCCTTCCTTTTTTTCTCCAAGGGGTCGACCAAGAGAGGGGAGAAGATGATATGATTTTTGGTCAATTTTTTTGTTAATAAAAGGTTAAGAAAGGTCTGAGTCAAAATCAATAGTCCAATGTTTTAATGACAAATGGCATCCAAGGGTTAATCCTCATCCTATTGTCTTCCAATCACTAAAATATCTAGCCAACCTCTAATTATTCCTTAATACCTTATAAAATAATATCCGTTTGCATAAAATTTCTTCTAATTTTAAAAAATGTATCGCACGCACCTCACTAGTGGGTCTTACTTCCATAATATATTACGAACTTAACATGTACTAACTTATACAAGGAAAATGATTTAAAAACTTGACTCACTTGTAAAAAATATCTAGGAAATTAAGGTAATAAAGTAAAGTAAAGAAAATGTATTTGAAAAAATAAAATAAAATAAAATAAGAAAATTTTCGGGTCCTCACAATTTTAGGTTATATTTTTTCTTTATAGAACTTTTTACATTTCACACACGTATTCATTTCTCCTCCTCCATGTATTTGGTGAATGGTTTATTTATTTATTTTATTTACTTATATTGCATTTTGCATTTGGGATGGGAAAGATGTTACCCTAAAACCTTCATGCATACTTACGCGTTAATCTCTCCCCTCAAAAGAACACTTCATACGTGCATATGCTATTTCTTTTTAACCCTTTATTTTTTTTTCTTTTTAGTGGTTGTTATATCATTCTTCCCTATTAGAATTAGGAATGATCTACTTGGACATGTAGCCGTGGCACAACATGTCTGGGAGATCACTCGAGCCGCCAACTTGGGTCTTGGGGATTGATGATCGTTTGACCTTTGGTTTGAAAATTTGGGGATCTGAGATCTTATCGAATTTAGATACATTAGTAAACCTCAACCTCAAACATCCATTTATAGTCACCTAGAATAGAGTTTTTTTTTTTATCCAAGTAGGAATATTGGATACGAGAAGAGGGATTTTAACCCTCTTTCTTTACTATATACATATATATGTGTGTGTGTGCATACCATTTATTGTTTCAATGTACTTATGTATTATTTAATCAACTAACGTTGTTTCTTTTTTCTTTCTTGCATTCATAAACCATAGAAATAAGAGTTCTGGTATGGTATTCATTTAAGACAGACCACCTTTTTATGTAGGTTATTACACATTAAAATTTCAATTTAGGGTTATTATTACTTTACCTCCTTAAATTATATAGCATAAACCATAATGTTATCTTTTAGTCACTTCACTCTACAGGTAATTTAACTCAGCATGTTAATAAAATTTTGACAAAAATACCCTTTTTTTTTGTTAAATAACAAGTCTTATTAAATCAGGAACGACAAAAATACCCTTTTATTTTATAGCATTTTTTTTTTTAAGAAAAGATACTACTATTATTTATTATGAAGGCCTGAAACCAAGCATACACACGAGAAAGCAGATGAGACAACATCTATGAGTGCCTCACCACCCGCCTACGAAACGTTGGAAAGCCCAACCTATCCATCCTAAGGTCCCCCCTGACTAACCGGGGTAGATCCGCAAAAGCAGTAAAGACCTGCCTTGACTCAGAATCAACCCCATAGTTTGCCAGACGATCAGCCGGTGAGTCGCTTCCCTATAACAATGCGTGACAGAATGAAAACAGTGACGAAATTGGAGGAGAACGTCCAGCTCCCTCTGCAACTGCCAAGGGCATGCACTATCCCCCTGCACGATCCGAATCAACGTCAACGAGTCCGCCTCAACATGTAACTGTTGGAACCCTCGATCCATACAATGCTTTATTCCCACAAGCAACCCGCGCAGCTCTGCATGCAGGCTACTCATCGTACCAAAAAACTCGGAATAGCCGAAGACAAAATTCCCATGACAGTCCCTTACAACCCCGCCCCCTCCACTCATCCCCGGGTTCCCCCGAGAACACCCATCGGAGTTCAACTTCCACCCCCCTGGCGGCTGAATCCAGCGGACAGGCTGAATGCTCACTCGCGGTCGACATGACGCTATCTGTTGAAATAACTCTTCCCACGAGGATGTAATTTGATCGCACCCTTTTATTTTATAGCATTACTATATTGTTATTATTACTTTATCCCTTTTAATTATAATGATATAATTGCTTTACTCTCTAACATCATTTTCTAAATATTTTACCCTATCGTGAATCTAAAAAGTATGTTAAAATTTTTTTAATGTATTTACCTTTTTATATATAATTAAAAATAAAAAAATTGGAATAATTATTCTTCCTTTTTTCCACTCTAAGATTCCAAAAATATAAAAATAAAAGGATTTTCTCAAATTTCTTTTTTCACACTTATTAATAGTAGGAAAAGAAAAGGAGTTAGGACCAAATGAGACAAAAAATTAGATTTTCCAAAAAAAGAAAATAAGGATATTGCGAGTAGACACCAAATAAGGGCTGTAGACACCAAATTTTTAGAATAATTTCATTTAGTATTTTTTTTATTATTTTTATTTGTCGTGTTAGTTTTTATTTACTTTTTAGTTATTTTTAGTTTGTAAGTTTTAGCATAGAATTTCTCGGAAAAAGGAAAAAGCATTCAAAAAATATGATTTAGTTGTTTTGATTTAAATTCAATGTTTTCTTGGGAAAAATATGAAAAATGAAAAAAGGGGAAACCTGATTGCGGGTTTTGGGCTATTTAAGAAAAAAAAAGAAAAAAGGAAAAAGAAAGAAAAATTAGCATTTCATTTTTATGCCTGGTTCCGCTCATTTTATTCAATCTTTCTTCATTAGCTATTTTTCTTAATTAGTTATTTATATTGTGTTAAATTATTATTAAAAAAAAAAAAAAAGGGAATAGCCGCACATTGCAGCGGCACAAAATAGTCCTTTGTCATGGGAGGATCGGATGGCTGGATTTTTATATGGGAATCAACCCTTCATCCTCACCTTTGAGGTGAGGGTTTAGGGGTATGATTCCCCATATAAAAAGGAAAAAGAAAACAGCAATAGGGGAGGCTTTTTGAGTTGACGACTGAGTGAAAAAGCTGTGAAAGAAGCGAGGTGGAGAGAGGGAAGAAGAAACAAGGGGGGAGCGACTGGGTTTTAGAAAAAAAACGCAGCTTTGTGGGGGATTGAAAATAGAAACCAGAGAGAGATGGAAGGATGACGGCTGAGATATTGGAGAGAGGACTGGGGTCGTGAGGTTGAGCGAAAAGAAACCAGGAAAGAAAGGCAGCCAGGAGAGAAGCTGGGAGAGGGATAGACCGAGAGCTTTGTGAAGGAAGTGAAGGAGCTAGAGGGCAAGGAAGCACAGCAAAGCCGAGAGTTGAGGGAGGAAAAGAAAGCCAGCCGTTTGAAGAGAGCCACTGAAACTGCTAACTTTCACGCCATCAGCAGTCGCGGGTCTTCATCAAGAGAAAACACGAGTATTGTAAGTCATTTTTCCTTTTAAGTTCCAGTATCTTTTCAAGAACAGCCTCTTGAACCTCTCAAAGTATGTAGTGCATAACTTGACTCACGGAAAGTTAAGCTTACTGTTCTTTTTGTTGCCCACTATTCCGCCCCTTCTGGTTTATGTTCACCGAGAATTTGCTGCTTCATTTGTGAGTAAAAAGGCCGAATCTTGTGTGATTGAAAGCTTGTGAACCTAAAAGCCATTAGCTTTGCATTTTTCTTCCTCCAAAATCGCAGGGATATGAACGATAGGTTGTGTGTTTTTTTTTTCCTTCCTCTTGAGGATATGGGGTTTGAGTTTCCATCAGCTGTTCATAGCACTTTGCCGCATTTTATGTCCAGTTTTCCTGCTAGAATTTCTGGGGGTAGATAATTGTATTATGGGCAGTGTTAACAACATAAGTTAGAGGTCATGGCATTGGGGGGTTTGGGGAATAAATTTATAGATTTATTTGAGTTGTTACACAAGCATGCTTCGGCTTCATAAGGAAAATTGCAGAAGAAAAATGGTGGCTGGAGTTTGCAGAAGGCCGTGTCCTTCGTTTTTTTTGTGCATGATCTGGACAAGAAAATCTTTGGGAGATGCATGGTAAACGGTTGGGTTTTGATGCAAGTATTGTTTTGGGTTCAAAGGGTTGTTGCTTGTGGGGACTTTGTCACTTGCGTCTGACATGAAAGCCATAGCAACAAAAGTTGCAGAAACCAGTAATAAAAAGGCAAAGCTTTGACCCTGCTGTATTTTTCTGTTGTTAAACGTTTATAGCTATGATTTGCTAAGTTCAATCTGCGTTTTGTTGCAAATGGGAAGACCAGATGTGAAGTCATTAGATTCAGGTCCCTCTAGTCACGCTTGTTGGTCATCTTTGTTGCTTTCATTTCCTTTCTTCATGTTCACTGGTTTATCCAAGAGACTGTCATCTTCAAGTTGAGGTCATGGATCGTTGTTAACACGTTGGATGATTTTGCTAGGAGTTTTGAAAGAATCTTCACTTGTTTGCTTTCTCTTTTTCACGGTGATAAGCTTGGAAATGGTGGGTGGGTTAATGAAATGTTTTAGCGAACCAGAAAAGCTTCAAAGCGTAGGGAAAATTGCAGAAATCTAAGCTTCTTCATAAGCTTTGCATGAAAGCTTTTCTAGAACTTGCATTGACTGGAACTTGCATAATTTTATTTTTAATTGTGGGCCTGTTGAGTTGTAGTTGTCTCTGGTTTAGTATTGTGGGTTCGATATTCTAGCTACGTTTAGATTGTATGTTTGAAAAGCTCAAACCTGTTGCAAGTAAAAGGAACCAGCAGAAATAAGGAAAGCTTCGTATGCATGCATTTCTTTCCAAGTTTTTTACTTGTTTAAATGCCAAAGTCATGTGTTATGTGGTTCAATTTAAAGCTTGGGGTGTGGGTGTGAGAAAGTCCGATCAAAGTTGTGAAGATCATCGATGGTATGCTGGGAGAATGCCGCAGAGCCTTGCCGAAAGCTTCTTGTGCTGTTGAGTTTTTTTTGTTGCAGAAAGTTTGCTTCGTGGATTGCATGAGCTGCATGAAAAACTTTCAGAAAATTACACTCCAACCCCTTAAGTCTCCTCTTGTTTCACCATGGCCCCAATAATTAAAAGATCGATCAAATTGGCCCCTCCAATTCCTTTAGCTTTCACGAACGAGCCATCACTACAAGAAAATTGGTCATCAGTGACAACTTTTCTCTGTGACGAAAAAAAGTTGTCACAAAAGGGGATCCTTTATTGACAACTTTCTAACTCGTCACAAACCTATAATGGGAGCCAACTCATTTGTGACGACTTAGAAAAGTCGTCACTAGTAAATTCCCGCCAAGATTTAGCAAGAGCGCGGGAGTGTTTAGAACACACAATAGTGACGACATTAAGAACATCATCACTATTGTTTGGCCTAATTACGGACGACTTTTTGTTGTCGTCACTGATCACTAAAAAAAAAAGTTATTAGTGACAACATTTTGTAGTGATGACAATAAGTCGTCACAAAAGGGACTTCTTTAGTCGCGATACCTAAAGTTGTCACAATTGCATCAAAGTAACTAAATGTTTAGTGACGACCCGTTATTTTCGTCACAAACTACACTGCAAGAAATATGGTCATTAGTAACAACATTTTCTAGTGACGACAAAAGTTGTCACAAAACGTGGTTGTTTAGTGACGACAAGGAAAGTTGTCATAATTGCTTAAAGCAACTAAGTCTTCAGTGACGACCTTGAAAAACGTTGTCACTAAAATGATCTATATAGTGACAACTTCTAATATCGTCACCGTCACTCTACCGATTCGGATTTAGTGACAAGAATTAATCGTCACTGTTTAAAGTACTTATTTCTAAGTCACTTTCATTAATTCTACTGTGCCACCCTAACTTTTGCGATTTAGCCCTAAATGTTGTAAAAAATTCCATTAATTCCATTATGATACCTTAACTTTTACAATTTAGCCCCATATGTAGTACACTGATTTCTTTAATTCTATTATTACTCCCTAACTTTTGTAATTTAGCCCCATATGTAATTCACCAATTTCATTAATTCTACTATGACACTCTAACTTTTGCAATTTAACCCCCATATGTAATACACCAATTTTATTATTTCTATTATGGCACCCTAGCTTTTACAATTTAGCCCCTATTTTTTTATTAGGAAATTGCGAATGGTATCTTGATAAACTATGCATAAATATTTTATAATTTTCTCAAACTTAAGTAATAATTTGTTATAAACTCTAAAGATATATCTTTCATTATAATAGTTATAAGGCAGGCAGGTCTTTTTATCAATGGAATAAGAAATTTATGCCAGATTTATCCTTTGTACTACATGCCAAGTAGTATTAGCAAAGGAATAACAAAGTACTACAAAGTAATTAACAAAATAGCCTTCAAGGAGTGTAGTTTATGGGCAAATGAGCATTATCTATTCAAAGTACCAACTTTTTATGGGCATTTTACTCTCAAACATATAATTTATGATAAATTTATAAATGTTTGTAAGTAAAATTCAAAAAGTGTTACACTGATTTCTTACAAAACGAAAACTGGCGGGTTATCTTTTCAACATAAATTAAATTTTTTAAAAAAAAGAAATGTCCCATAAAGTACCAACTCTTTGTGGGTTTCTTCCATTACATGAACAAATATTCTGCTCTTTATGGACATTTCACTCTAAATCATTTAATTTATGTTAAATACATAAATGTTTGTAAGTAAAATTCAAAAAGTATTGCACTAATATTTTTATGAAAGGGAAACTAGTAGGTTTTGTATTTAACATAAATTAAATATGTGAAAGCAAAAAAAAAAAGAAATTACCCATAAATCTATGTCTTGCAAATCTATACTAGTAAAATAGTTTCAAACAAAATTAAACATTAAAATAAACTGTAATTTATACACATTAAAATATATGTAATTTATACACATTTTGCAACTACTACTTTGTGTTTTCTCTGTAATGAATTTTTTAACTATTGAGAACTTAAGTTTTGTCTTGCAAATCTATACTAGTACAATAGTTTTAAACAAAATTAAACATTAAAACAAATGTTTGAAAAAGAACAAAAGTACATTTATCACTTGCAGTAATGTAACAAAATTTTCTCAACCATTATCAATATTTTCACAAAAGTATTAAAAACTAGCAATTGACAATATTAAAAACTAGCAATTTAATTAGTGACGACTTTTCTTGTCATTATAATCTTGAATAAATTAGTGATAACATTATGTCATCACTAAATTTTCTTTGATTTTGACTTAACAATAATGTCTTATTAATAGCATTTGATTATTTTTAATGAAAGTCTGTTATAACCATAGAATTTGACTTTCGTTATTTTCAATTAATGATGTACTTTAGTGCTGCAATTATAAAAAATTGCAGGGCTAAAATATTTGCAAATTATAAAAGTATATTTTCACTTATATGTAATTAACGAATTTTGCCACCTATATTGATGAAAATTTGTGTTTTTGTACTAAAAAATAAAGAATAATACTATAGCAATAAAATCTATGCTTCAAACCAAATTAAAAATAAAAAAAAGCATGATGATTGGTCTCAAATGTTGGGAAAATGATTATTTTTATTGAAACTATGTTATAACCATATAATTTGAGTTTAATTATTTTCAATTACATTGTAGACACCAAATTTTTGATTTTTTAACTTTATTTGTTTAATTAATTTAATAGGTTTATTTGTTTCAATTCTAGGGTTTTTTTATTTTTTATTTTATTTTATTTTTGTTCTGGTTTATTTTATTTTTTGTCTTCATATTAAATTTCAGAAAACAAAGAAAAAAAGGAAAAAAAGAGAAAAGAAAAAAAAAGAGTGAAAGTGACAAGTGGGGAGACATGCATTGGACAAGTGTCTCTTTTATGTTAGGGACACTTGGTAAGTTTAAGGAATTTTTGGGGGAAAAAAATGAAAAAAGGAAAAAAGGAAAAGATGGAGTTTTTAGGGCCAAAGGAGAAAGAGAGCAAGGAGAGGCTTCGGACACAAAAAAAAAAGGGGGAAAGAAAGCTAAGCAAAGGGAGCAGAGGGAGAAAAACAGAGAGGGGCGGCTAGGTTTTGGGCATGAAAGCTTCGGCGAACTGGGAAAGAAAGAAAAAAGAAGAAGAGCGCGAGGGATAAAAAGGAAAAGCAGAGGGAAAAGAGGAACCAGGCGGCGGGCTGAGCAAAAAATGGAGGAAACAAGCAACGAAAAAAACACACAAAAGGGAAATGGGGGTTTCAGCTTCAATCATCCGATAAAAATTTTTCCAATCACCACTGCCAAATTTCCCACCACCTCAACCGGCTGCCGGCTGCCACCACTCTCTTTCCACCCTCCGTCCTCAAATTCCCCCCAATTTCCCCAAACGAATCCTCCACAAAAACCCCTCATTTCCCATTCTGCTCCTCCCCACTTCTAATACAAGCCTTTTCTGCCAACGCCTCCACCACAGCCCTTCCCCTTTACCGCCGTCTCTGTCGGCGCCAAGCCCAAAAAAAAAAATCATCCTCAGCAACCTTTCTGTTCTCGGTGAAAAGGGCAAGAACAGCTACGATGTCGAGACTCTCATCAAATTCTTCTCCACCTGCTCCTCTTCCGTGGATGGCTTGAGCAGCAACAGCAGCGGAGATTTCCAACTCACCGAGCCGTCACCACCCATCGGATATCCATTGCTTCCTGCGAATTTCACCAAGAAAGCCTTGTAAGTCGTCTTCCCTCTTTGAACTTCAGTTCCCATTCAAGCACAAACGTCTGAGCTCCCAAAGCATGTTTTCCGTGTCTCTGTTAGTACAATTTTCTTGTTGATTGTTTATGGTTTTAGAATATACAGGCTCTAGGTGTCGATTGGACTGATTTATCTCGTGTTTATAACAAATTTTGGGCTAGTCATAACCTCAATTGAGCACAATATGCTGAAGTTTTTCACGCCCATTTAGTGTTTGATAAAATGCCCGAACGGAAATCTTGAACCAAAAGAGGAGATTTTATGTTTTTTTAATTTGAGAGAGACTCTGGCCAGTCCAAAGCATATATTTTTCCAAATATGGAATCAATGTCCCCTTGTGTCGAGAAATTTGATTTTATTTGACAAAACAATTGGGAAAATAGTTTTTTTTCTCTAGCTATTTATCAAGAAAGAGCATAACATACTATTCACTGATTTTGAGTTTTCAACATCATTCGTATGTTAATATGAAGCTTCATATATAAGGTAAATATGCAAATCCACTGCTGGAGAGAATTCGACATGCTACTTTTCGGTTTTCTTGGTCAATCTTGTTTTCTTTCCGTGAATGAGAGTATATAGCCATGAGAAGTGAAACATAAGATGTTCCCAATGTTGCCTCCAAAGAGGTGATCTATGCGGATGACTAACCACCTTTCTTTAGAAGTTCATTTTCATCCTTTGAAATGTAATTTGTCATTTGAAGTATCTAAAAGTTACCCAATAAAGCCATATATTTGAAATTGTCTCTGAAGCACTATTCAGTAGGCCTATTTGTGAGCAACTGTTGAGTGTTTCCTAAAACATGCCAAAATTGGCTCTTCAACTATTTTGTACTTGTGTAGGTGATGCTGTTCAGTTGACAATTCTAAGATCTTTTCCTTTTGCTGCTTTTTCTTTTTCTTCATATTTTCAACCTTGTGACATCTTTTGATTGTTCTTTTGTGAAACTGGAATCTGGTCTTGATTGTGTTACCTCACCTGAGGGCATATATTTGACCGTTTCACAAAACTTGCCAAAATTGCCCCTTAAATTGTTTTGAACTTGGGGCTGCTGTTCAGTTGACAATACTAAGATATACTCCACTTTGGCTCCTTTTTGCTTTTCTAATTTTAAATTTAAATTTTTTCCTTTTCAACTTTTTTCATATCACTTGCATTCTGGTCTTGCTGTGTTACCTGGGAAAATTAACTTTGGTCTCTTGAATACTTTCAACCTTTTCAAATTAACTCTGGTCTTGCCTAATTCAAATTCATAGTGAAGCTGATGATGATGAATGTAACATCTCTAAGTAAGTAACCCAGGTAATTTATGCACAGAAACACTAAACTTGATAATACAACGTATAAATTTAATACAGCACAGTTAGATTTGTTCATTAACTTCTTCGGATTAACGGAATTTGCATTTTATATGAATGGAATGGTATCACCACCTGTAACCAAATTAACTGAAGTTGTTTACTGAGTTTAAAAGGTTAAATACATTGTGAGCTGCAGCCTTTTTACCTTGAGCTTCTCTTAGTACAATTGGAAATCTAGTGTTGATGTATTCTTGTAACACAATAAATGTGTTACCAAACACCTGATTGAGCGGAATCAGATAACTATTGCGTGTTTGTCGGTATATTTGCTCCACTCAGTAAATGATGCCGGTAAAGGAAGTTGGCTACAGCTGTTATGATCATTAAAGCCTTCCATTTTCTAAAGGACAGAGCTATAAATTTACCACAGACCTGCATAGACAATATCTCAGTCTCTCTTTCTCTTTCAGTGTCTATATTTTTTATTATGAACATTTATATTTAAAGCCTGGTTCGTCATCATAATCCCTTCAGTAAGTAATTGAACCTCAATAAGATTTTAAGGTCACCAGACATATTTTTAAAGTAAAACTTGTTCTTTAGCTTCCCTAATGCAGCAGAAAAAGAAGACAAATTTGACATGTTACAGCCATGGTTTTCCTTTAATGGTGGGTTTTATTTTTTAATTGGGTAATTGAGTTATGTATTTTTTGCAGGAAATCTGCCTAGGAAATATTCAACCTTTGAATGGTTCAATTGGTTCATCCAGGAATTTTCAGCTGTTCGATCTGGTCGAATGCAAACTCAGAGAAGACTAAAAGTCTATGAAACTTGGTGAAAGCCAGCGAAGAAATTGACTAGAAACCAGTCTAGTTTGGCCGAGGTTTTCTATTGGTGCCCTCGATTATATTTGTTCTCTTTTGATGGAGTCCTTGATTTATCAATAGAGAGGTAAAAATCTGATTGTTCATCTGCAATAGTATATTATTTCCAAGTACAAGCGACAGACCATGCATGGATAGCAATCTTCTTTTTGCCTATGTAGTGACTTGAAAGAAATGAATATAATGCAAAGGGGGCGTTTGTGAACTTTGATTAGTTTCACCTGTTTAGATGGTCTTCACTTTCACATTGTGAGGCAAATAGCTCATTCTCTTTGCACAGTTTAATCCTACAGAGGCATCGTTTCCTTCATGATTTATGAAGCATAAACTCCTAAAATCAAAGAGGGCTAGTACCTCTTGTATTCACACCTCGTACAATAAGTTGCTTTCTGTGTTTTAATATATAAACAACCAAAAGCATAAAGATTAAACAATAATTACTGTGGGAGTCCAATTTAATTGTTCAATAAGTTGAGCTATTTAAAGAAGAAGAAAGAAAATAAAAAAAAAACTGTTTTAGAGAGCTCTTTAGTTGAGCTTATGCAGTGTTGTATTTGTATAGATTGGACTGTGATTTCTAACTTCTTGCTGGTGTTGTAATATGTGGGTCCAAATTATATGAGGTTCTTAATGAATTGTAATTTTTGTCTTAATAATCTAAGTCTCATTACTTGTTCTTTATTATTGTACTCCTCCCCTTACCTACTTCTTTTACTCTTTTATGACAGATAAATGCTATTCATACTAGCTTTTGAAAGATATCTATGGTTATGGTTGAAGAATGTTGAAGACAAAATTGCCTTTTGCTCATGGAGTGGTTCATTTAGATGTTCTTCAATTTCTTAAACTGTGATTGCTTTTGTAAATGTACCTTATGTACAAGTGATATTTTGGACAAATGTTATTTTTGTAGGCATTAGTTGGGTAATGTACACTTGAATTTGGCATTTGAGAATGCTATATTATTACCATGTAATCTAATGCAAATACTTTTGGTTATCAATCGTTCATGTTTATTTGTATGGTTTGTTTAAAATCAATGATTTAGCAATGATTACAGGCCAAATTATGACTATTAAGCTATTGAGAAATTATCTAATGACAAAAAAAAGTTGTCATAAAATAGAAAATAAAAACTCCTTGTCACAACAGAGACTGTCATTAAATCTAAGCTAAATTTGTGATGACAATTGTTGTCAGTAAAATAGTTATATACAATGGCTTTCGGTGCTTTTTAGTGACGACCTTAAGTAGAGCATTTTTGACAAAAGGTCAATTCGTCAATAAAACACTTCCGAATTGTTGTCACTAATGACTACTATTTAGTGATGACATTTCAGGTCGTCACTAAATAGTTGTCATTAGTGACGACAATCTGGAAGTGTTTTATTGACGACTTGATCTTTTGTCAAAAATGCTCTACTTAAAGTCGTCACTAATGAGAACTATTTAGTGACGACATTTTAGGTCGTCACTGTTTACTTTTACCGACGTGGATTTAGTGACGACTTTGTGACGATCAAAAAGTCGTCAATAAAAGGTATTTGTGACGATATTTGTATGTTCTGTGATGATTTTGTGTTGTCACTGATGAACAATTTTCTTGTAGTGCATTACTTGTTTTAATTTTTTACATGGGTTGGTCACCTTCCCCTTAAATGCCTTGGATTGATTTCATTTCATGTTTATTCATCTTTTCATGTGATTATTTCCTGATTAAAGTGATGCCTTGACCCTTTTATTGTTTTGGAGGGTAAATTAGTAATTTCACTTCGTTAGGGCATCGATTCAAGGGAGGTACACTCTATCCCTTATTTTGACCTTATTTGACCCTATGTGATCCAACGTGCTAAGTGAAAATTGCATGTCTACTTTGCTTTCCTTATTTTTCCTTAACTCCTTTCATTTATTTCATTTACTCTTGCTTTTTATTAAGTTATTCTTTTATGGGGTATGTGTACACCTCTTGGCTTGTAATAGATAGGGTCTGGCGAGCATTTTTGTCCATTTTTCCCCTTCCCTTTTTGTTTTAGTTAGCCAATGTAATACGTTCATTAGATTGATTGCTTGCTTTTGTTGCTACGTGTTAATTTGCTTTATTAGGCTCTTGCATTTAGTCGAGCATGCTAAGTGTTATGTGCTACGTGCTTATAGGTGATTGGCATGTCTACTTGCTTTCTATAGTCATAGATGAATGTGATGGATGAATGCACGACACCACACTAGTCCAACGCTAGTTGTGGCTCATGGTCCCGTTTTCCACTAGTCCAACGGAGTAGGAATTCATAGATATGGGCTAGTCCAACGCTAGACCCTTAGGGATTTCCCTCGCTAGTTCATAGTTGCATGTTTCACTACATTTCATGCATTTTTCTTAGTTTTCTAGCATTTGGCATGCTCCTCCAATCATTTCCCCTTCATTTTAGGTTTTGCATTCTCATGCTAGTTATATGGTACATTTGCTTGAGAGTCCCCTTTCGATAAGGGAAACGAGCGAGTGTGGCTACAAAATAGCCTTAGCACGCTAGTTCTTTCTTCTAATCAAAGGGAAAATCGAAGTCGTGAAATTAGGAGTCATTCCCGTACCCGACTTGATGCATTCCTCTAGGTTCATGCACTCTCATTCTTATCATACCACTTCCTCACTCTTTTATCTACATTTTTTCGCAACTTATATTTTTCTCAATCCACATGCACTGTTTGCACATTTTTCTTCTTTTATCATTTATTTTCTACCTCACAAATTGCACCCAATTGCACTTATATGTATCTACTATCATATTTTCATCCATTTGCACACAAACACCTTTATTCTCCCAATTTGCACACATGCACTTGTCTTACATTCGCACACATGCACGTTTTCTTACATTTTCACACTTACACTCATATTTGAGTCTTCATTTGCATCATTCGCGACCTCTATGAGGACTTTCCTTATTGGCCACCACAACTCATGTGGTTGGGACCAAAAGGCCTCGTAAGAGACATTTTAGATTTAGGATTGCATTTCTTTTTCATATCCATTAGTCATATCCAACATGCAACGCACATTTTGGGTAGAAAAATTGGGAAAAGAAGGGCTAAGTCACGCAACTAGCTTTGGCTAGGGTAAGGGAGTGCCTTAGGCTTTGCCTTTGCCTTCTCCCTTATCAAACGTGACCCCCGATCCCTTTCTTTGGTTACGTAGACCTAAAAGTTCTTTAAAAAGGGTTTTGTTTACCTTTCTTTCCAAAAAATCACTTTTTGGGTGACTTGGTACACCCTAACTCTGTACCAAATGGCGACTCCATTTTCCATTCAAAACCCTTTTTGAACTTTGTTTGGCCAAACCGTCGCATTTTCAAGTCTCACGGCCTTTTATTTTCACACACGTTCACATACACACTACTTTCACAACACTTCAAAAAGTGGGGCACGACAGTTGGCGACTCCACTGGGGACTTCCTAAGTGGGTCCAAGCATTTGATTTAGCTATTCTTTTCCTTTTTTCTACCCTTTTTGTGCATAGCATTTGGATATTAGGGTTGCATTTTTCCTTTTTAGGACTTTTTGCCTCGCGCGCATATCAAACTACTCCCTCACTCACGTATGTATGATTGGTTGATTGGATGTATATTTTACTTGTTTTATGTCGCGCTTTGCATTGCATTTGGGTGGGGGGACATACCCTAAAGCCTCGCGTTGGTTCTTGATCCCTCCCCTCCAAACGAGCACTAGCATACGTGCATACGCTTTAATTTTTCGTCCCTCATTTATTTTTCTTTTAGTGGCTTGTCACGCCACTCCACCCTATTAGGATTTTAGGCGACTCACTTGGACTTGTGATCGCGACACGATGTGTGCGTAGCATGATCCGAGGAGTCACTCAATCTTCCATTTTAAGCTTTGGGTTCATAGCCTTTAGCTTTTAATTGAAGATTGAGGATTTTTGATAGATTCACTCATGACATGTAGCCGTGACACGATGTATGCGTAGCAATGTCTGGGGAATCGCTCGAGCCACCGACAAAGAACCTTGGAATTGATAACCCTTGGTTTCCAAGTCTGAAGGCTCGGGGACCTAAAACCTACCGAGTCTAGATGCATTAGTGAGCCAATACCTCATGCATCCATGATAGCTTGCCTGGGATAGAGTCGGCCTTATCCTGAGCTAGGGACACTATTCACGAGGGGAGGGGTCCAACCCCTTTCTCTCTTTTATTGCTTTATTTCTTTGTATTGATTTCGCTGCTACAATGTGTTATGTGTATTTATCTGGCTGAACTAACTTTTCTTGGTTTTGTGTCCCCATTGCATTCACAAACCCTAGCAAATAAGAGGTCTCGCATGACCTTCTTTTAGGACCTACCCTTGTAGATAGGCTATTGCACGTTTAAGATATTTTGGTATATTTCGTTCGTAAATTGATGCCATGCCATTTTTAGGCCTACCCTGGCAGATAAAGGGTTCCTTAGGTCACGTTTCATTTCAAATTGCACATTTTACTGCTTTAATAAACTGGCATCACGCATAAACCATAGAAAGGGAATGCCATTTAGGGGATCCCGTGTTAGGAATAAGCCACCTTGTGTCTCGGATACTTAATCCAAGGAGATTTGCACGTTTACATTTTGTACCATCCAAAGGGGTAGTGCACAAGGTAAGGTAGGATCCGATCATTTTCATAGAGCAATTTTTGGAATACGAGCGTTTAATAATCACTTTTTGGCCATTTTATCAAATTGGGAAAAACCCCTTGCAAAAAGGACATTAATTTGAAGAAATTCACAAACAATTCCTCGCTATTGAGACGATAAATAAACTGAGGCCAAAATTTGATTTTAGAAGGCTCATAGACTAATGCATCGCAATAAGCTGTCAATTCCATGTTATTCATCAATTTCATCCAGTCCATTTTATCAATTTGTTCATTTTTAGGGCAATCTAGTCAATTTTTGAATAAGATCACCAATTTCATTCAATTCATTTGATTAGTTTACCCATTCTTAGGTCAATTCAATCAATTTTGAATAAGTTCAAATCATCAGATTCGTTCAATTTCATTTGACCAGTTTACCCTTTTTAGGGTGATTTAGTCAATTTTCATTTGACCTATTTTTAGGGCAATTCGGTCGATTTTGAATAAATCATCATTTCATTCGATCCGCTTGATCAATTGATTTCATTCAATTCATTTGATTAGTTTAATTCATTTTTCAGGGTTATCCATTCAATTTTTAATAAATAATCAAATTTCATTTAACGAATTTGACCATTTTACCCCTTTTGGCACACCATGCGTCGATCAAAATAAGCAATTCATTCGGACTTTGTCCTCATTTTTTTTAGGATGAATGTTTCTTCTCACTCCAAATTGGCCAAATTTTTCAAACCATTTTTCACTCAATCAATTGATCGGATTCATCAGTTATAGTATAGTGCCTACCTCAGAGGATTGCATTTTCATGCTAGGCTTACCCTTGGCGTTAAAAGGGTCCTCCAATAGGACATGCATCCGAATTGTTTTAATTTTTACTAACTCCTCTCTTTTTCTTTTCCTTTTTCTTTTCTTTTCTTTTTGACAACAGTCAATCAAGAAGGGCTAATAAGGGTTTTCTTACACTCTCAGGTAGTAATCACAAATATTGCTACATAAAGAAGCCCCATTATTACCTGATCACATAGCCGAATTTCAAGAGAAAGTGTAAACATGAGTACCCATCCAGAACCATTGGATAGGCCCGTAACAACATCATCAACTGATTTGGTGAATCTGGGAGCTCAGCTGAACGAAGTTCTCAACCAATTTAATGAGCTAAGCGTTGAAATGATGGCCCAACGGCGCGCGATCGACCAATTGGTCACTGGTGGTGCTAGCGGTGAGCAACGACATGAGCCCTTACCCCCTGGCCAATCTGAACCTCAACCAATATTCTTACCTTATACTCAAGCTCTTGTTACTTCACATGTCATAAATCCACCTGAAGAGGCCTTTACCTATCCCACTCATGGCCCACCACTTACTTATGCACCTAACATCCAAATTAACCCTTCTCATGCCCAAATTCCCCAGAATTATCCGCCAATCACTATGAGCACGCCATTTGAACCTCAAGGACCACATTATTACTCCACCGCTGAGCCATTCACCTTAGATACCACCGCACAAGGAAAAGCTGAAGTTGGGGAATCATCCGCGCCAGTGGATAAGAACTTGCTAAAGAGATTGGATCGGTTTGAAGAGTTCATAAGGAAAAACCAAGGTTTGAACAAGCAAGGAGGTTTGGAATACAACGAGTTGTGCCTGTTTCCGAATATGCAATTGCCAGTGGGTTTCAAAGCACCCAAATTTAGCAAGTATGATGGAACTGGCAATCCCAAAACACACCTTCGAATGTTTGCAAACAAGCTAGGGAAGCCGATAGATGATGAGAATCTACCTATGCGCTTATTTCCCGAGAGTCTAGAAGGCGACGCGTTGGATTGGTATTCCAATTTGAAACCTGAGGATATGAGATCTTGGATGGATTTGTCAACTGCTTTTATGAGGCAGTACGAATATAATTGCGAGCTTGCTCCAACGAGAACCACATTGGAGGGGACTAAGAGGAAACCATCGGAGGACCACAAGACGTATGCAAGGAGATGGAGAAAATTGGCTGCCAAAGTAGAGCCTCCCATGACTGAAAATGAGATTGTTCGTACGTTCATCAAAGCTCATGACCCGCCGTATTTTGAGGAAATTTTTCGAATGACTGGGTGTTCCTTTGCCAAAATTGTCAATAAATTGGAAGAATTTGATGAGTTTGTGAAGGCCGGAAAAATTGTTAATGTGTCAACATTGAAGATGCAACTAGAGGCTCTGCAAGGCCAGAATAACAGTGGGAAGAAATCCCAATTTAAGGGAAAAGAAGAGGAAATTGCTTTTGTTGGGGATCAGGGCCTCTCGGCCAGACCTAGATTTTCAAACCGCCTTGTTTATTCATCACCCTATCCATACTCCCGTCCTATCCGCCGTACTACCAGTAACCATTCTCAACCTCGACCAAATTACCCAAATGTACTCGCACCACCCTTTCAAAATCCTCAACCAAATCTCCAAACTAGACCTCGCCCTCCTTTTAACCCAAGACCTATTCCATCCCCTAATCCAAATTACTCCTACCAACAAACCAGTGACATCCAAAATTCAACGCCATACCGAACCTTCACCAATCTAGGTCAGCCTGTTGACCAATTATATGAGCAATTGAAAGCTGCCAGGAAAATTGGTGTTATACCTCCTAAGATCTATTCTAAGCGCTTTCCCTCTGACTATGACCCTCAAGCAGTCTGCGCTTATCATTCTGGAGCTTCCGGGCACTCCACCAATAATTGTCGGGCATTGAAACATAAAATCCAGGATATGATCGAATTCGGAGAAATAGTGCTAAGGAAAAAGGGTGAACAAGGTCCGAGCACAAGCACAAATCCCTTTCCCGAATACAAGGACGTCTTTGAGGCATCCACCCCCAATGAAGAAATTTGAGAATCCTGGAAGGGGCTAAATTAGTGAGATTTCTCTCCCTTGAAGGGAGTTTCGATAAATTTGGGGAGTTGTTTTGGTTAAAACCAATGAAAATCATTCATACATGTGTCTTTTGTTTAACTATGTTTTTTGTAAATAGTTTTCAATTAAGTGACCGCTAAAGACACGTTTCATGAATATTAAGTTTGGTTTTTGTTTGGAAATTCAATAAAATGTACAGTTTTATATATATTGTGACTCACACATTCTTTTCAGATGGCTCACAATAAAACCGTCTGACCCTTTGGATATCACTGTTCAGAAATTTGATGGCAGCGATCTCACGAATGTGATTTTGAATTTCAAAATGAGAGAAGTAGGGAAGAGACATTCGAAAATGTTTCAAAGAAGCCCGAATGGAACAAAAGAAGTTCAAGCTGAATCGGGATCAAGATTAGGAATAAGAAGCAGTTAAACACAGTCCATCATGGTCAATATGATCAAAAGGATTGGTCCGTGATTACCATTAAAGGGTCAAATCATGACCATTCAGACGAGAAGGCAAAGTATTAAGGTGGTTTTCGTCAGTACAAAATGAAGCCAAAAGGAGAGTTTGCCGCGAATTGGTAAGGTGCTCTTATTATCAAAAGGGTATCGCCTGGTGGAGCACTTGTTCCCTCAGCCAATCAATTCGGAGATGTGTAAGAAATTTTCATCTGATAAATGAAAGTTTTCTTTTAGAGTTAATGCGAAGAATGGAATGAAAGTCAGGCCCTCTTCTTTTCCCATTAAGACATTATATCCCTAGTTATCCCTTTTGAGCCTTCAGAATAGATTATTTGGCAACCTCTGAGAATCGCAAACCCCACACTGGGGCAAATTTAGTTTTGAAAGAAAAAGAAAAGAGAGAAAACCCCACATTGGGGTAAATTCAATTTTTTGAAGGAAAGTCGAAAGAAAAGGAAATGAACAAAAGAATGCCTCAGTTAAAAATAAACTGGGGCAAATTTTCAAAATTTTGAAAGAAGAAAAAAAAAAAGGAAATGAACAAAAGAATGCCTCAGTTAAAAATAAACTGGGACAAATTCTGATTTAACCCTAAAATAGGGTTAACATGAAAATGAGATCTCAGATCATTTAAACCACTTTTTGAAGTCTGCCTTCAAGCCTTAACCTTTCCTAGCACCTCACCAGACCCCATTACAAAAGCCAAAAGTCCTGGCTTCCATTCTTGGCATCACCTCTTTTAAGGAAATTTTCTAAGTCACATGGCAAATGATGTCAATACGCCTTCACTCATTTTGTAAGGGAAGGGGTTGTCGCACTGATGCCATTATTTCTTAAAACACATTTTTTGAGTTGATAAAGGCTATTGGCAAGATTTGTTCATCAGGTGAAAATCCGAAAGGGCACATTTGAAAAGAAAAGGAAAAGAGAAGAAAAAAAGAAAAGAAAGAAAAGAAAGAAAAAAAAAGCAAAAAGAAAGAAAGGAAAAGAAAAGAAAAACAAAAAAGGTGGGAATAGCCTTAGTGAAAACCTGAAAGGGCGCTAAGGTAGAGTTTCATGAGAAAAAGTGAGGTTGGAATTAGAAAGCTGGTGATTCGATTCATTTGGGATTCCTCCTTGCATTGTGGTTTTTCTGTTGCCGACATTGAACTCAGGGCGGATGATGTCTAAAGGGTCAAGCGTGGCATTTTGTTTGAAGTCGGAATACTTTGGTTTTTTAAGCGTAAATTGTCGAATTTATAGATTCATTTCTTTAAAATTAATTTTCTTTCAATAAAAATAAATGATTGTTTTCATGTTATAGAAATTTTCATCATTTGTTGTGTAAATAAGATATTCCTTCATGAGTTTCATGGTCTTGTTTATCTCTTTGAGTTCATTAGATGGCAAGCCCCCTGATTTATCGAAAATCCTTGGACACCAAGGGCCTTATTAGCATTGGAAGTCAATGGAATTTGATCAGATCACAAAACAAAGCTGAGTTTTCGAAGTATCAAGGGGAAAACATCAAAGTACTCATGTTTACACATTTCTTGAAGAAGGAATTGATCGGATGGTGGTGGCATTATTTGTTTATTTTTTTTGCAGGTCCATGCTCGTTTCAAATACCGCAACTGGGGCAAATTTTGAACTGTGAGATGCCGTCCAAGAACTGAATATTCATGATTTGAACTGAGGAAAAGGGCTGAGTCAAAGTTTTGAGGAAAAAGCAATAATACCATAAAGCAGATCGAAGGATCGGTGACACAATAATTGAAATTTGGGCAAATCATTTTTTGAAAGGATTCTCCCGTATATCAAAAATTCGAAAAAATAAAAAAAAAAAGTTCAAAAAGATGAAAAATCAAATCAAGTTCAAAATTTTGTTTCTTGGAAAATCAAATTTAATTTCTTGTATCTTGACAAATCAAATCCAATTTCTTGACCAATTGGATGGCAGGACTGGGTCTTATCCCACTAACCATTCACAAAGACCACGTTGGGCCTGGATTTCGTGCCGCCAACATCCCAAAGTTCACGTTGGCCCTGAATTTCGTGCCGCCAACTTCACAAAAATCACATTGGGCTTGGTTTTCGTACCACCAATTTCACAAAGACCACGTTGGGCCTGGATTTCGTGCCGCCAACATCCCAAAATTCACGTTGGGCCTGGATTTCATGCCGCCAACTTCACAAAGTTCACGTTGGGCCTGGATTTCGTTTTGCCAACTTCACAAAAATCACGTTAGGCTTGGTTTTCGTACCACCAATTTCACAAAGACCACATTGGGCCTGGATTTCGTGCCGCTAACTTCACAAAGTTCACGTTGGGCCTGGATTTCGTGCCGCCAACTTCACAAAAATCACGTTGGGCTTGGTTTTCGTACCACCAATTTCACAAAGACCACGTTGGGCCTGGATTTCGTGCCGCCAACATCCCAAGGTTCACGTTGGGCCTGGATTTCGTGCCGCCAACTTCACAAAAATCACGTTGGGCTCCGTTTTCGTACCACCAATTTCACAAAGACCACGTTGGGCCTGGATTTCGTGCCGCCAACTTCACAAAAATCACGTTGGGCTTGGTTTTCGTACCACCAATTTCACAAAGAGCACGTTGGGCCTGGATTTCGTGCCGCCAACTCCACAAAAATCACGTTGGGCCTGGACTTGGTGCCGCCAACATCGCAAAGTTCACGTTGGGCCTGGATTTTGTGCCGCCAACATCACAAAGTTCACGTTTGGCTTGGATTTTGTATCGCCAACCAAGGCAGGCTCAGGTTTAATCCCACTGACCAATTCATCACACTGGGGTAAATTTTCGGATCATTTTTCGAGCAAGTCTTACACAGTCTCTTTATACATACTAGCATTTCATTTTGCATTGCCACTAGCCGTTGGGTCAGTCCCATTAGTGCGCATTTCTTTTATTCTGCCACTAGCCGATGGGTCAGTCCCACTAGTGCGCATTTCTTTTATTCTGCCACTAGCCGTTGGGTCAGTCCCACTGGTGAGCATTTCATTTTCATTGCCATTAAACATGGGTTAGTCCCACTAGTGTGCATCATGATTCTAAATTTTATTCGGGTCAGTCCTATGATTTTAAATTTTATTCGGGTCAGTCCTATGATTTTAAATCTCTTGTTCGGGCCAGTCCCATGATTTTAAACTTTATTCGGGTCAGTTCCATGATTTTAAATTTTATTCGGGTCAGTCCCATGATTTTAATTTTGTTCGGGTCAGTCCCATGATTTTCATTTTGTTCAGGCCAGTCCCACGATTTTAAATTTTGTTCGGGTCAGTCCCGGTTTTAAATCTCTTGTTCGGGTCAATCCCGATTTTTAATTTCCTGTCTCGGGTCAATCCCGATTTTAAATTTCTCGTCCAAGTCAGTCTTATCAAAGAGGGCCAGTCCTCATTTCAACAAATGAACAGTCGTCGACAAGTTTGCAGGCAAGTATTTGGTGTCTACTTCTTTGTCTCAAGTTTTTTCAAAATTCAGACAAAGAGGGGCAAACTGTAGACACCAAATTTTTAGAATAATTTCATTTACTATTTTTTTTATTATTTTTATTTGTCGTGTTAGTTTTTATTTACTTTTTAGTTATTTTTAGTTTGTAAGTTTTAGCATAGAATTTCTCGGAAAAAGGAAAAAGCATTCAAAAAATATGATTTAGTTGTTTTGTTTTAAATTCAATGTTTTCTTGGGAAAAATATGAAAAATGAAAAAAGGGGAAACCTGATTGCGGGTTTTGGGCTATTTAAGAAAAAAAAAAAAAAAGGAAAAAGAAGGAAAAAGAAAGAAAAATTAGCATTTCATTTTTATGCCTGGTTCCGCTCATTTTATTCAATATTTCTTCATTAGCTATTTTTCTTAATTAGTTATTTATATTGTGTTAAATTATTATTAAAAAAAAAAAAAGGGAATAGCCGCACATTGCAGCGGCACAAAATAGTCCTTTGTCATGGGAGGATCGGATGGCTGGATTTTTATATGGGAATCAACCCTTCATCCTCACCTTTGAGGTGAGGGTTTAGGGGTATGATTCCCCATATAAAAAGGAAAAAGAAAACAGCAATAGGGGAGGCTTTTTGAGTTGACGGCTGAGTGAAAAAGCTGTGAAAGAAGCGAGGTGGAGAGAGGGAAGAAGAAACAAGGGGGGAGCGACTGGGTTTTAGAAAAAGAACGCAGCTTTGTGGGGGATTGAAAACAGAAACCAGAGAGAGATGGAAGGATGACGGCTGAGATATTGGAGAGAGGACTGGGGTCGTGAGGTTGAGCGAAAAGAAACCAGGAAAGAAAAGCAGCCAGGAGAGAAGCTGGGAGAGGGATCGACCGAGAGCTTTGTGAAGGAAGTGAAGGAGCTAGAGGGCAAGGAAGCAGAGCAAAGCCGAGAGCTGAGGGAGGAAAAGAAAGCCAGCCGTTTGAAGAGAGCCATTGAAACTGCTAACTTTCACGCCATCAGCAGTCGCAGGTCTTCATCAAGAGAAAACACGAGTATTGTAAGTCATTTTTCCTTTTAAGTTCCAGTATCTTTTCAAGAATAGCCTCTTGAACCTCTCAAAGTATGTATTGCATAACTTGACTCACGGAAAGTTAAGCTTACTATTCTTTTTGTTTCCCACTATTCCGTCCCTTCTGGTTTATGTTCACCGAGAATTTGCTGCTTCATTTGTGAGTAAAAAGGGTGTGATTGAAAGCTTGTGAACCTAAAAGCCATTAGCTTTGCATTTTTCTTCCTCCAAAGTCGCAGGGATATGAACGATAGGTTGTGTGTTTTTTTTTCCTTCCTCTTGAGGATATGGGGTTTGAGTTTCCATCAGCTGTTCATAGCACTTTGCCACATTTTATGTCCAGTTTTCCTGCTAGAATTTCTGGGGGTAGATAATTGTATTATGGGCAGTGTTAACAACATAAGTTAGAGGTCATGGCATTGGGGGGTTTGGGGAATAAATTTATAGATTTATTTGAGTTGTTACACAAGCATGCTTCGGCTTCATAAGGAAAATTGCAGAAGAAAAATGGTGGCTGGAGTTTGCAGAAGGCCGTGTCCTTCGTTTTTTTTGTGCATGATCTGGACAAGAAAATCTTTGGGAGATGCATGGTAAACGGTTGGGTTTTGATGCAAGTATTGTTTTGGGTTCAAAGGGTTGTTGCTTGTGGGGACTTTGTCACTTGCGTCTGACATGAAAGCCATAGCAACAAAAGTTGCAGAAACCAGTAATAAAAAGGCAAAGCTTTGACCCTGCTGTATTTTTCTGTTGTTAAACGTTTATAGCTATGATTTGCTAAGTTCAATCTGCGTTTTGTTGCAAATGGGAAGACCAGATGTGAAGTCATTAGATTCAGGTCCCTCTAGTCACGCTTGTTGGTCATCTTTGTTGCTTTCATTTCCTTTCTTCATGTTCACTGGTTTATCCAAGAGACTGTTATCTTCAAGTTGAGGTCATGGATCGTTGTTAACACGTTGGATGATTTTGCTAGGAGTTTTGAATGAATCTTGACTTGTTTGCTTTGTCTTTTTCACGGTGATAAGCTTGCAAATGGTGGGTGGGTTAATGAAATGTTTTAGCGAACCAGAAAAGCTTCAAAGCGTAGGGAAAATTGCAGAAATCTAAGCTTCTTCATAAGCTTTGCATGAAAGCTTTTCTAGAACTTGCATTGACTGGAACTTGCATAATTTTATTTTTAATTGTGGGCCTGTTGAGTTGTAGTTGTCTCTGGTTTAGTATTGTGGGTTCGATATTCTAGCTACGTTTAGATTGTATGTTTGAAAAGCTCAAACCTGTTGCAAGTAAAAGGAACCAGCAGAAATAAGGAAAGCTTCGTATGCATGCATTTCTTTCCAAGTTTTTTACTTGTTTAAATGCCAAAGTCATGTGTTATGTGGTTCAATTTAAAGCTTGGGTGTGGGTGTGAGAAAGTCCGATCAAAGTTGTGAAGATCATCGATGGTATGTTGGGAGAATGCCGCAGAGCCTTGCCGAAAGCTTCTTGTGCTGTTGAGTTTTTTTTGTTGCAGAAAGTTTGCTTCGTGGATTGCATGAGCTGCATGAAATACTTTCAGAAAATTACACTCCAACCCCTTAAGTCTCCTCTTGTTTCACCATGGCCCCAATAATTAAAAGATCGATCAAATTGGCCCTTCCAATTCCTTTAGCTTTCACGAACGAGCCATTACTTGTTTTAATTTTTTACATGGGTTGGTCACCTTCCCCTTAAATGCCTTGGATTGATTTCATTTCATGTTTATTCATCTTTTCATGTGATTATTTCCTGATTAAAGTGATGCCTTGACCCTTTTATTGTTTTGGAGGGTAAATTAGTAATTTCACTTCGTTAGGGCATCGATTCAAGGGAGGTACACTCTATCCCTTATTTTGACCTTATTTGACCCTATGTGATCCAACGTGCTAAGTGAAAATTGCATGTCTACTTTGCTTTCCTTATTTTTCCTTAACTCCTTTCATTTATTTCATTTACTCTTGCTTTTTATTAAGTTATTCTTTTATGGGGTATGTGTACACCTCTTGGCTTGTAATAGATAGGGCCTGGCGAGCATTTTTGTCCATTTTTCCCCTTCCCTTTTTGTTTTAGTTAGCCAATGTAATACGTTCATTAGATTGATTGCTTGCTTTTGTTGCTACGTGTTAATTTGCTTTATTAGGCTCTTGCATTTAGTCGAGCATGCTAAGTGTTATGTGCTACGTGCTTATAGGTGATTGGCATGTCTACTTGCTTTCTATAGTCATAGATGAATGTGATGGATGAATGCACGACACCACACTAGTCCAACGCTAGTTGTGGCTCATGGTCCCGTTTTCCACTAGTCCAACGGAGTAGGAATTCATAGATATGGGCTAGTCCAACGCTAGACCCTTAGGGATTTCCCTCGCTAGTTCATAGTTGCATGTTTCACTACATTTCATGCATTTTTCTTAGTTTTCTAGCATTTGGCATGCTCCTCCAATCATTTCCCCTTCATTTTAGGTTTTGCATTCTCATGCTAGTTATAGGGTACATTTGCTTGAGAGTCCCCTTTCGATAAGGGAAACAAGCGAGTGTGGCTACAAAATAGCCTTAGCACGCTAGTTCTTCCTTCTAATCAAAGGGAAAATCGAAGTCGTGAAATTAGGAGTCATTCCCGTACCCGACTTGATGCATTCCTCTAGGTTCATGCACTCTCATTCTTATCATACCACTTCCTCACTCTTTTATCTACATTTTTTCGCAACTTATATTTTTCTCAATCCACATGCCCTGTTTGCACTTTTTTCTTCTTTTATCATTTATTTTCTACCTCACAAATTGCACCCAATTGCACTTATATGTATCTACTATCATATTTTCATCCATTTGCACACAAACACCTTTATTCTCCCAATTTGCACACATGCACTTGTCTTACATTCGCACACATGCACGTTTTCTTACATTTTCACACTTGCACTCATATTTGAGTCTTCATTTGCATCATTCGCGACCTCTATGAGGACTTTCCTTATTGGCCACCACAACTCATGTGGTTGGGACCAAAAGGCCTCGTAAGAGACATTTTAGATTTAGGATTGCATTTCTTTTTCATATCCATTAGTCATATCCAACATGCAACGCACATTTTGGATAGAAAAATTGGGAAAAGAAGGGCTAAGTCACGCAACTAGTTTTGGCTAGGGTAAGGGAGTGCCTTAGGTTTTGCCTTTGCCTTCTCCCTTATCAAACGTGACCCCCGATCCCTTTCTTTGGTTACGTAGACCTAAAAGTTCTTTAAAAAGGGTTTTGTTTACTTTTCTTTCCAAAAAATCACTTTTTGGGTGACTTGGTACACCCTAACTCTGTACCAAGTGGCGACTCCATTTTCCATTCAAAACCCTTTTTGAACTTTGTTTGGCCAAACCGTCGCATTTTCAAGTCCCACGGCCTTTTATTTTCACACACGTTCACATACACACTACTTTCACAACACTTCAAAAAGTGGGGCGCGACAAGGGCAAGTACTCAAAAAGTGACTCACAATTTGGCCAGTTTTTAAACTATCTAATTCACCCCCTCTTAGGTTATTTTCGATCTTTACAATTGGTATCAGAACTTGGTCTCCTAGAGATTAAACTCAATCGGCTTTGGAGTAAAAATGACAACCAACCATGCCATGTTTTTTGAAGGACAATCCGTCACTAGACCCCCAATGTTCAATGGATCAAATTATGTGAGTTGGAAGGAAAGGATGATTATTTTCTTACAATCTATTGATATCAAATTGTGATTTATTGTCAATGAAGGTCCATATGATGCCTCTATTGTTGATGAAGTCACTCATAGACCAAGACCAAAAATCAGAAATGAGTTGATTGGTGACGATAGAACCCACCTCACTTTGAAAGCCAAGGCAATGAATGTGTGTTATACAGTACTCTAGATTCAAATGAGTCTATTAGAGTCAAAGGGTGTAGATCTGCAAAAGAGATTTGGGATAAATTTAGAGAAATCCATGAAGGGAGTGAGAATGTAAGAGAACAAAAGAAGTCTATTCTGGTCACTAAGTATGAATCTTTTAAGATGGAAACTCATGAAAACATTGATAAGATGTATTGTAGATTCAATGATCTCATTAAGGATTTAGAAGTGTTAGAAAAGGAGTATTCTCTAGGCGAGAAAAATAGGAAAATTCTGAATATTTTATCCAAAGATTGGGAGAGTAAAGTGACTGCCATTGAAGAAGTTAGAGATCTAAATTCCATCCCTATTGAATCACTTGTTAATTCTCTAACTTCTTATGAGGTGAAACTCAAGTCCAAGATACAGGAGGAAGAAGATGCAAAGGTGAGAAAGAGCATTGCTCTAAAAGCCTCGCATGATGAAGATGACTCAGCTTCCTTGGATAGAGATGATGTGAAAATTGATGACAGTGATATTGCACTCATCACAAGAAATTTCAAGAGAAGATTCAAAAAAGGAGGACCTAGCAATTCATCTCCAAATCAATTCAACAACTCAAGAAACAAAGGGAAGCAAGAGTTCAATAAGAAGCAAACTGACAAATGCTTCGAGTGCGGCCAACCTGGACACTATGCGAGCGAGTGTCCAATGATGAAAAAGAAAGAAGGAAAAATTGAACGAAAATCAAAGTTTAACAACTTCCAGATCACTTGGAATGACTGCAACTCAGAAGGTGAAGTCGAAAAAGAAGAGGAATCTGTCCAAATGGCTTTCATGTCTATTGGTGATGAAGAGGTAACTGCTTGTAACTCTCAAACTGACAGTGATGATGAATCTGATAATGATGTTAATTCTTTTATGGAAAGAATGCATAATAACTTGAAAGAATCCTATGTTAGAAACAAGGAACTAAAACAAAAGATCAATTTTCTGATTCAAGACAATGCAAACCTTTTTCGACAAAACAAGAATCTGAAAAATGAAAATGAAAATCTGAAAAGGATTGAAAATTATTTACATGCTGAACTCGATAGAAAAATAAACTTCTGTGACATGCTCAAAAATGAACAAGGGAGTTTGAAAAGAAGAATAGATTATCTTAATCAGTTGCTTCAACATAAGAAACAAAATTGCTTTCAAAGAAATGATACAAAACCTCATTTTGACATTCATGAGAAAATGTTGAACTCTAGTGCAAACGAATTTACCATTTATAAGAGAAGGCAAATCACATTTGTTAAACCTGTCCATACGAACAACTCACTAACTATGTGCAACTTTTGTTGTCAAATTGGTCACATGAAGAGTAATTATTATGTGAGGAAGAATATGAGAAATGGTATGAAATGCATGTGGATAGTTAGGCATAATGCTAACTCTCAAGAATCCAAAAAGTAAAGGGTACCAAATATTATCTTGTGAACTTTTGTGTAGGTGAACTTGGTGAATATTATCAAGGAATCAAAATGATTCATAGATAGTGGATGCTCAAGGCATATGACTGGTGATCCATCACAATTCATCAAGCTCAAGCCAAAAGCAAGCGAAAAAGTAACTTTTGGAGACGATAACAAAGCCAAAATATTGAAATTGGTGATATTGGTAAGAATGGTCAAACCTTTGTTCACAATGTTCTTTTAGTTGACAATCTGAGCTATAACTTGTTAAGTGTTAGTCAATTGTGTGATAAAAATATGTTTGTGTTATTTAAAAAGTATAAATGTCTTGTTATTGACTCAAAGTTCAACACTATCTTCAAAGGAAAAAGAATTAATGACATTTATGTAGTTATTCTGGAAAATATTGATTCTTATAGTCTTAAATGCCTTAAAGTTGCAAATGAAGACCCTTGGTTGTGGCATAGAAGACTTTGTCATTTCAACATGGATTTGCTAAAAGAGATTTTCAAAAAGAAATTTGTTAGAGGGTTGCCAAAAATCAAATTTGAAAAGAATAAAATCTGTGATGCTTGTCAATTTGAAAAACAAGTCAAAGTTTCTTTTAAACCCAAGAAATGTGTTTCTACCACAAAACCTTTGAAACTTTTATATCTTGATCTATTTGGTCCTACACAAACTACTAGTTTAGGTGGCAAAAGATATTACCTTGTTGTTGTTGATGATTATTCTAGATACACTTGGATGATGTTTCTTGCACACAAAGATAATGCTTTCAAAAACTTGTTTCATTATTTGCAAATGTTCAAAATCTGATTGGATTGAAAATCATCAAGATCAGAAGTGACAATGGCTCAGAATTTCGTTTTTGTGGCTTTCCACAATTTTGTGATAACAATGGAATCACTCATGAATTTTCAATTGCAAGAGTTCCCCAACAAAATGGGGTTGTTGAAAGAAAGAATAAAACACTTCAAGAGGCTGCTAGAACCATGTTAAGTGAGTGCAATGTGCCAAAATATTTTTGGGGTGAAGCCATAAATACAGCTTGCTATACTATAAATAGAATTCTTTTAAGATCAATCTTGAATAAAACCTTTAATGAGTTGATGTTTGATAAAAAACCTGTTGTTGGATACTTCAAAGTTTTTGGTTGCAAATGTTTCATTTTAAACATCAAGGAACATCTTGGTAAGTTTGATAAAAAATCTGATAAAAGAAATTTTTTGAGGTATTGTGAGAATAAGAGAGGTTTTAGAGTTTATAATCGAAGGACTCTGGTTATAGAGGAAGCTATATATATTACTTTTGATGAATCTAATGGTAATATTTTCAAAAGTTGTGATGAAGATGATGATGCAGGTGTTCAAGAAGGACTAAAAAAGCTCACAATCAATGATCAAGACACTGCTTCACCAGAAAATGACTCAAAAGAAGATGATTCTCAAGACAGTTCAGCACAGGAAGACAATGACAAAGATGTTAGTACACCTAACGATCTTCCAAAAGTCTGGAAATTTGTTCAAAACCATCCTAAAGAGCTCATCATTGGTGATCCATCCGAGAAGGTCAGAACTCGTTCCTCCTCTAAACAATTGATGGATAATTTTGCATTAGTCTCACACTTTGAACTCAAAAATGTTGTTGATGCCTTGAAAGATGAGAACTGGATTTTAGTTATGGAATAGGAGCTAAATCAATTTCAAAGGAACAGGGTTTGGACATTAGTTGAAAGACCTCAAGATCATCCTATCATTGGCACAAAATGGATTTTTAGAAACAAAATGAATGACCAAGGTGAGGTAGTAAGGAATAAGGCCAGACTTGTAATTAAAGGATATGCTCAAAAAGAAGGAATAGATTTTTGATGAAACATTTGCACCCGTAGCTAGGCTAGAATCAATTAGGATGTTTTTGGCATTTGCATGTTTCAAGAATTTTAAATTATTTCAAATGAATGTTAAAAGTGCTTTCTTAAATGACTTTATTGATCAAGAAATATATGTTGATCAACCTCTTGATTTTGAAAATGAGATTTATCCTAATCATGTGTTTAAACTCTCAAAAGGTTTGTATGGATTAAAACAAGCTCCAAAAGCAGGGTATGAACGCTTAAGTGGTTTCTTGATTGAAAATAGTTTTAAAAGAGACATTGTAGATACTACTCTTTTCACTAAATAAAGTTCACGTGATCTTTTAATTGTACAAATATATGTGGATGATATCATATTTGGTGCTACTTATGAGAGCCTGTGCAAGGATTTTTCCACAATTATGCAAAAAGAGTTTGAGATAAGTATGATGGGAGAATTAAATTTCTTCCTTGGACTCCAAATGGTTCAAACCCGAGAAGGAACGTTCATTAATCAAGCAAAATACACCAAGGACCTGCTCAAAAAGTTTGGAATGGAAGATTCAAAACAAGTTGGAACACCTATGTGCATATCTACCAAGTTGGACAAGGATGAAGAAGGTGCAAAAGTTGATGAAAAGAAGTATAGAGGTATGATTGGTAGTTTACTTTACTTAACTGCTAGTAGACCTGATATCATATTTGTTGTATGTTTGTGTGCTCGTTTTCAGTCTTGTCCAAAGGAATCTCACTTGAATAAAGTAAAAAGAATTCTTAGATATTTAAAAGGAACCTTGAATTTTGGCCTATGATAGCTTAAGTGTCATGAATTTCCTTTATATGGATTCGCGGATGCTGATTTTGGTGGTTGTAGGATAGATAGAAAGAGTACAATAGGTATATGTAACTTTCTTGAAAATTGCCTAGTATCTTGGTTTAGCAAGAAACAAAATGTTATTTCATTGTCTATAACCGAAGCGAAATATGTTGCCGCCGGAGCTTGTTGTGCTCAATTATTGTGGATGAAAAATACATTGAATGATTTTGGATTAATGTATGATTGTGTGTCTATGTATTGTGATAACACTAGTGCCATAAACTTGACAAAATATCACATTCAACATTCTAGGACAAAGCGCATAGACATAAAGTATCATTTCATTCGCGATCTTGTCCATAAAGGTGAAATTTGTGTTTAATATGTCTGCTCAAAAGATCAAATTACTGATATTCTCACAAAAGCCTTACCACTGGATCAATTTGTGTCTTTGAGAACAAAATTGGGCGTTTCTGAAAAAATATTCTAAAAATTCTCTGGTCACTCTTTATCGGACGTCCGATGTGTCAGAACGGACGTCCGACAGTGTTCTTGATCATCTTTTCAGAAAGTTCTGGTTCGGACGGTTGTGTCGGACGCTTTACTTCGTTCGTGTGAGGACCCGAATTTTTCTCATTTTATTTTATTTTACTGGTTTAATTAATTATTTACTCACCCATTTTCTCCGAATAATTTATTTCAATCATTTTAAACTTATTTACATGAAATAATGTCTTAATTATATTTTTAACACGTCTCGTTAGTAAAATTAATTTTTTCTAGGGCTCGTTTAGTGAAAAATAAGGAGTACACATTTTTCGAAACTATGTTCGATCCGAGAGTACATTAGTTTTGGAGAATTAAGAATGATCAATAGTAGATTAAGAAAACTTAATTGAGAGATTAGATGTGAGTAAGTTAAAATTAACTTTATACCGTGCGCGCGTCGAAAGTTTTTCGAAAGACGCGCTGGTACCAATTAATTGGAGATTTGAGAAATTAATACTAGACTCATGTGAGAAATCATGTTTTTATTTCTAAAATAGTTATTTTCATGATTATATACCCTAGTATTAGTTAGTTATATCATCGTTACAAATATTTCTTTGAAATTTCACTCTATCGCGCACAAATCGAAAGTACGCATTTTCGCGCGCGCGTGATTAATTGAAGGACTTTGAACATTTATTTTAGACTATTAAGAGTGAATAATAATAATGTTAATGGAAGTGCATTAGAGGTTTAGTGCACAAGTGAAACAAACCCGAGAGGAAACGGACACGAAACGCGCGCGTACGCACACTATTGGAGAGTTGACTTTTGTGCACCTTAGAGCCAACTGCCAAGCTTACTCTAGAAGCTTTTCCATCAACCACAACTCTCCCCTTTCTCTCTCTAAGCAGTTGTGCAACACCAAGGAAGAAGGAGCAAAAATTTCTTCATCTCATCTCACTCAATCTTGCACCAAATCATCTCAAATTCCTACCACACCTTCCAAATAACTTGGAGATCATCTTGGGTTAGGAGAAGAGTTTCATTCTCACGGTTTTCTTGGAGCTCAAAGGACAGAAAATTTTTGAGTTCATCATCTAAGGAGGTACCTAATCATCTAACCCTTGAATCTTAGCTTTTGTAAGTTAGATTACACTTAGAAGCTTGTAACTTCATGTGGGTAGCTTTGGATTGTTGAAAATCATGTGAGTGGGTTCTATGAAATCCCACAATGGATTTGATGATTTGATTTGATGAGTTTGGATGTTATTTGTGTTGATTAAGTGTTAATCTAGTAGAGATAAGTGGAAAAAGTGAAAAGAAAATCAAAGAAAGTGATGCATGAAGAAGGGTCGAATCTGCCCTGTTCTTGTTAAACCTTTGGTGCCATTTTTTTTGTGGTTAAATGGCCTTGATTTTGATATAGATATGTTGTATAGGCTGTGTGAAAAGTTTCTACCAAAAATCACTTGATTTGGTTGGGTAAATGTTTGGATTTCGAAATTTCTTCATGGCTGGAAAACATGTCCAGAGTTACTCTGGCAGCGAATTTTAAATGACCATAACTCTTTGTTCCGATGTCAAAATCGAGTGCCGTTTATGGCATTAGAAACTAGACATTTCTAGTTTTCTAACAATATAAAATTCACCCTCTGATTCGACCTGAGTGAACCATACCAACTCTTCAAAGTTACCTATCCTGTTTCACGACTGTGCTAGAGAAGCAGTGAGGTGCTGGAACTTGTTGCTTGAATTTGAGCTAGCTATGGACATAATTTCAAAACCATTTCTTCTAAGAAATTGTAGCATTATGAATGTAGTTTCCAACCCTCATATTGGCTAGCCGAATGGCTTAGCTCAAAATGGGACTTGATATTTTGAATCTTTTGTTGTCAATCACCAAATGTGTATTGGATGTTTCTTAGACCTTTCCTTTATAAATGGACCAGATTTGAAATGATTTCATTGGCCAAAGGTTAGAAAAAGAAAAATGGAAGTACAAGGCAGATTTGCCTTGGAAATTCTTGGAATTTTAGTGGCTTTGTTAACTGACCTTCCGTACGAATTTTTGCATGAAATTTGACAGAGGAATAGCTCTTATAGGTAGTAAAATACTACCAAATTTGGTGCCATTCCAAATGCATTTCGATGCCCAACCAAAGTCTCAAAATTCATGTTTCAAATCTGAAAAATCCTTGTTCAATGAGAAATTTTCAGCAACTTTAAGCTGCTATATCTTGGCGCTCAAAACTCCGATTCTTGTTCTGTTTATTGTGTTTTAAACTTTATTGTAACTCTAATTGAATTCCAAATTTCAGAGGCTAGTTCATATTCTGTAAATTTTACCGAATTTTCAAAATTTGCCAAAAACCAACCCCAAATCTGTCTTGGGAGTTCAAATTAGTAGCTTTAAACCAAAATTTGAGTGTCTTCTATTTAGAATCATGGAAAAGTGTCTTCTAGGAACTTTTAGTACTTTGGAATTAGTTTTTAACAGTACAAAGTTTTCTAATTTTGGATCTACGGAGAGTGAGATATGATTTTTCAAAAATTATACCTCAAATCTAGAATTTCTGAACTTAAAGGGAATTAAGTTTTTAGAAACTCTTCATTTTCCTTCGATATTTCTTGACCGTTTTACACTTGATTTCAAAGATGAAAATCAGTTTTTTTTTGTATTATTAAACCCCACTTTTGAGTCTCGATTTATGAATAATTAAGTCTTATTTTCATGATATTTTCTTAGGATGTACACATGTACAATCTACCTTGATAACCAGGGGTTTTTAAGAGATTGTGTATGATAGTTAATTATTATTTACTCAAGCACTCAAGGAGACCTTCAAGAGGACCTCACAACGGACGCTTAAACACTTGAATTGTGCACCACACTCTCTTATTTTGCCTAGGTGAGTGCCAAGTGTATGAATATTTGAAAATTATGTGAATTGCTCATTATGAAATGGATGGTTTATAACTGCTGAGTCGAGTGTGTACCTTATCTAACACGTTCTCATTTAAATGAATTGTAATTAAATTGCCTAATTGAATTGAATTATATACTTTGGCTACATATGTCGTTAGAGTGAATCTGCTCGACTCGTAATTGAACTCTATGACTGCCGATTGGAGTGCACTCATTGGCCTATAAAGGTATTTATCGATTGGATTGAATGTCATTAACCCTTATAATTATAATCGTATAATCGGATCTCTGAGTGATAGCATGTACCACACCAATTCGGGTGGGAGGTACCTCTCATGTCGGCTCAAAACCCTAAATAAATGATCGGTTCTCTGAGCGATAGCATGTACCATACCGATTCGGGTGGGAGGTACATCTCATGTCGTCTCAGAACCATAAACCTTGCTATGTCAATTGGAGCGATGTCTCATCGACTACTGGGCAATAGTATGTACCACACTGATTCGGGTAGGAGGTACCCCATTAGATTTGTTTTCTTTAACAGGACCTGAAATGGAAGGAATTATGGAGATATCGACTTGATAGCCTTTTTATTAGAATTTTGAATGTATTTGTTTAGACAACTTTTGAAAACTGTATATTTTGAGAATTTAAGATATTTTTGGTAACTCATGATGTAAGACTTGAACGATTATTAAGGAATTGACCTTTTTTTTTTTTATCTTCGACTTTTAGTATCGATTAGTTATTCTTAAGTTTAAATTGAATTTGTACCGAGTCCTGGCGAGAGCTGAAGAGGCGTTCCGCGGATACCCTTCGATTCACCCTTGGGAGAAGTGGGGGCGTCACAGTTCGACCGTCCGACACTCAAAAATTACGTCTTATAAGGAAGTCCTCTGCTTCATTCAGTTCATTTTTACCTTCTGTCTTGGACGCAACTCTTCATATTCTCTCACTTTCAAAATTCAAATTCATCTCTCTTTGGAACAAGTTCCAAGAAATTGATCTGTCCAACACCGTTACATTTCTATTGCGTGTTTATTGCTCCTCATAACTTCTCCCAACTGTCAACTGCACCATAAATCTCAATTCTCACCCGAAATCCTAACCACTCAATTTTCACTATCAGTGGTCGATTCAAGCAGTCATTGTAGTTCATCTGTACCCATAGCTCATTTCATTACCCACTCGCATCATACTCTGCAACAACATCATCTTGCATTGCATCATGGTGAAAACTAGAGGAGAGTCTGTCAGTGCCGAACGCACCTTCAGGCTTAGAGATGAAGAGGATGAAAACGTTCAGGTCATCGAATCTTCCACCAAATCAATCCAGAAAGAGAACTGGAACTCGTTGTGGAAAGACGAAACAGTCTGCAAAGAAGAAACAGAATGTTCAAACTGGTGAGCCATCTGTTGAGCAGATAGAGGAGCATCACACTGAAGAGCATCCAGTCAGTGATAGTGAAGAAGAACTGGAGCACCCCACCAATGCGGGTGCATCCGTCACGAAATCACTCACAAATGTGACAGAATCTCATAGTAAAAGGGAAAAAGGTCTGCTAAAAGGAAGGGGATTGCTCTAGCTAAGGAAAGGCAAACTGCTGATCCTTCTGTTGAGCAAAGTGAGAAACAGCAGGCTGTAGAGAAAAATGCTAGTGAATAGCAAACTGCTGAACCTTCCACCAGGAAGACACCAAGGATAAGGTCTGGTGTCCAGAATACAGTGCCAACCGATCAACGCAGTGGAAAGAGAAAGCGTTCTGCCAAAGAACAACCTGAGGCTCAAACTGCAGAGGAACCTGTCCCCTTACCCAAGTTCATTGATGATGATGGCAGAAGAGGTTTGAAAGGATCTCGTAGAAAGGTTTTATTACTTAGAGGACTATCATTCCTTACGAATTCTGTAAGCTTGACCTTGAACCAGTTCTTAAGTTTTTTGAATTTCAAAAATGGACTCATCTTCTGACCATTCCAAACACATACTATCCTGACATGCTTCATCAATTCTTTGCCAACCTTAGGAAGGGTAGATCACACACTGATCTAGTTTCACGTGTCAATTCTGTTAACATAGAATTGAATCCTGACATTGTCAACACTGTTTTGGAAACCAAAATTGAAGATGATTTTAAAGGAAAAATTGCAAACTTCTTTTCATATGAAGAATTTCCTTCTGCATATCATCATTTTCATGTTACTAAATTGATGACTTATTTTCAAACTCATTTTAATACTCCTGCTGAGGCAAGATTGGAGGATCTCAGTCCTCAAAACTTGATCTTCTCCATAATTTTGAATCTGTTGGTCCCTACTGATGGTCATAGGACTGATGCCAATAAAATGGAGATTTACCTGTTTTATTGCTTTCTTGAAAAAATCAGAATTGATTTTGACTTTGTTATGTGCAAATTCTTGCTCAAAATCAGCACTGATAGCCATAGAAAACTTTCCTATGAAAAATTTCTGACTCCTATCTTTGCTCATCTTGAAATTTCCTTTACTTGAAAATCACCAAAAAAAAGTGCATCAACTGTTTTCTGCAAGGCTTATTTTCAAAGAAAAAATCTAAAATTTTTTTAGGGTCATTGGTGCTACAAAGAAACTGTTTCGGAGTCTAGAAGAAAGAATTTTCATGAAACTCTTGTTACCCTTAGAACTCCTCGAGATCAGTCCATGTTTGTCTCACCCTTTACTATCCATCCTAGAAAGTCAGCCATTAAGTTCTCTTCATCCAACTCTGAGGTTATTTCTTTACTTGAGGACCTTAAACAACACATCTTACTTCTTGAAGATGGTCTAATGATGACCATGTCATCCGAATAACAAGCCACCTTCATTTATAAAAGGAATCTGCTTGTGCCTCCCATTCCTCAAGACAATGAGAATGCACACCAAAAAGAGCCTAGAACTGAGCCAACTACTACCGTGCCTCCAGTTCTCAGCCACTGGACAATGGAAAGGCTCCAGCAACTGAAGAAGAAACTGAAGAGGATGATGATGAGGACACTGAAGAGGAAGAAGTGGATCCTGATCAGTTTCGCCTAACAAGGAGGAGATCTGGATCGTCCAAGATTACTATTTAGTCACTTCTAGATTAATGCACTTCATGACTAGGATGATAGTTCATAATAGGCTTGATGCGAATGAGCAAGCTGGCCGTGGTATTTACATAGGTCCGTGACACGTGCACAAGTTAAGAGGTTCAAAGAGTCACTTCAAGCCTTAGCTCATGGCCGAAGCTAAGCTCAACAAGAACTACTTAATCGAGGCCCAATCCTCCCTTTGAGGCTTGATCACTTGCACCTTCAATTGTAAGCAATATCTTGGTAGTCTTGCAAGGATCCTCCAAGTCAATTCCTTCAATGCTTGAGCTTGGTTTCTCTTGAGCTTATACGGCATGAACTAAGGCTTGAAGTGACTATTTGAACCTCTTAACTTGTGCACGTGTCATGGACCTATGTGAATACCACGGCCAGCATGCTCATTCGCATCATTAGAGGTTCAAAGAGTCATTTCAAGCCTTAGTTCATGGCTGAAGCTAAGCTGATAAGTGTCTCTTCAAGCCTTAGTTCATGGCCGAATCATTAGAGGTTTTTGCTGATAAGTGTTGATAGTATTGCTGATAATTGTTGGTAGTTTTTGGCTTCTAATATTGCTGAAAATATTAATGATATGGATTCTGGTTGATTCAATGATGACAAAAAGGGGGAGAAATGGATACGTGAGAGGGAGTCATTCTAAGGGAGAGTGTCCACTCAAGTAGAGTGTCCAGTAATCTATATGTGAGAGGACATTATTAGTATTCACTCCATGGATGCATCAAGTAAGGGGGAGTTGTGCCCCAATTATTTTTCTCAATCCATTGTTTTGTCATCATAAAAAAGGGGGAGATTGTTTATCTTAGTCTGTACTTTTGATGATTACAAAACAAATGAATGTCACTAATGTTCTCTAAATAGATCCTTTCAGAAATGTAGCAAAACAGGTTCAAAAATTAAGCACAAAGGATGCTGAAGCTGCTGTCGGACGCACAAGAAGACTGGATTGGACGTCCGACAATCTTTGCGCAACTTCGGACGCAGGAAGAACTTCACCCTCAAATGTCCGAAGATATTGAGTCATTCCCTCTAAGCTCACTGACCTCGATCGGATGCACATCATCAGAGCACCGGACGTCCGACAAGCGTTGCAACACTTCGGACGCAAAACCTTGGAGACACCGGACGTCCTAAAAGAATTGAAGAAGAATTCTCAGTTTCACCTCCTACTTTCGGACGCATACATTGAAGGTACCGGACGTCCAAAATAATTCAAGAAAATTTCTTGAGCTCACTGCCTACGTTCAGACGCAAGAAACTGGTCTACCAGACGTCCGACACTACCAACGACTAGTTGACTCTTCAGCTGCCCTCTATCCGTTGGAAGCATTAATTGAGAAATTTTTTGGTCCCATATAAATATAACGAAGTCAACCACTTCAAAATAACTTTGTACATTGAGACTACATCAGATCAAGAGTGATTTTAGTAGGAAAATACTCTTCAAAGAAGATTTGTACTCTTAGTTGCGTAATTTTCGATAAGTTTTTCGAAGTGTGATTCAATTACTTCAATAGTTTAGATTTGTGAGGGTTATCCGAGTGATAGTAAAACTTTTTTGCTTGACCAAGTGTGGTTTGGGGCAAGAAGGAAGTGATCCTTCCTTTGTACACAAAAGATTGGTTGTAAGTTGATCATCTTGAAGAAGCTTGCTCTATAAAGTGATATATTCAAACTCATGAGGAGTTTGATATTTGGTTTGATACTCTATCTCTTTTACTTACTGTCTTGATATATAAATTGCTCATCTCTTCTACTCACAAGCACTTGTGCTTTCTCGTCATTTGCTCCATTGTGTGGTTTTTTAGAAAAAGAAGGCAAGTACTCAAAAAGTGACTCACAATTTGGCCAGTTTTTAAACTACCTAATTCACCCCCCTCTTAGGTTGCCTTCGATCCTTACAACTTACAAATTATTTGCTCTCCTCAATAATTGGCAAAAATATCATGCTTTTATAGCCGTTTGTCAGTTCAAGAGGTTTGAAGTGTTTTTATGATTTTTGCGCTTCTTTTAGTTCACATGTATGACCAACTTCTTGTTGTTTGTCATTGTCATCATTATTACTAGAGGTGGTTTCTCGTGTGGTGTGCAGATGTATTATATCAGTTATTGAAATTTGTTTGGTTGTAAAGTTTCTTTATTTCATTTATTTTGAGTGCTGATTGCTTCGCTTGTGACTTGAGTTTGCAGTAAGCTTAGGTGTCTATAGTAGTATTTTGGTAGCATGTGAACTCTTCCGAAGAGTGTCGCAAGCACTTTAATTGTGCTCATCCCAAAAAAGGAGTGCCCTTCAACATTTGTCGACTTTCGTCCCATCAGCCTATGCACCTTCCTAAACAAAGTGTTCACGAAAATCCTGAGCAACAGAATGCAATTGATCCTACCAACCTTGATATCCCAGGAGCAGTCAGCTTTTGTCAAAGGGCTAGAAATTGCAGACAACATCCTGCTAGCCCAAGAACTATTGGAATCGATTGACAAGAAGGCCCATGGGCACACAACATGATCCTGAAGATGGACATGATGAAAGCTTTCGATAGTGTATCTTGGCAATTCCTTTCCAAGTTCCTACGTAAGTTTGGGTTCTCCCACTGGTTTACCACCCTAGTAATGAACAACCTGAGCGGAGCTTGGTTTTCGATCCTAATAAATGGTCATCCGTACGGATTCTTCCAAGGTGGCTGGGGACTAAAGCAAGGCGATCCTCTCTCGCCCCTCTTGTTCTTACTGGTTTCTGAAGCATTGAGTCGCGGGCTAAATGGGCTAGTGTCTGCGGCGCAGCTCTCCCCTTATGCCTTGCCGAGGGGCTGCATTCCAGTCTCTCATCTAAGCTTTGCGGATGATGTAGTGATCTTCATGCAGGGACAACGCGCGGACATCACTGCCTTACTCAACTTCCTCGACCTCTATCAGCAGGGCTCCGGCCAACGGGTCAACAAGAAAAAGAGCTTCTTCATAGTCTCCTCACGCTGCTCAGTAGCTAGGTCGCAACTGCTGTCTCGTTGGCTTGGGATGAGCCGCCGCCATTTGCCTCTCCAATACCTTGGCTGCATGCTCTTGAAAGGACGACCAAAGAGGGGACATTTTCAACACCTGATAGACAAAATACAATTGAAGCTCACCGGATGGAAAAATAAGCTGCTATCTGCTAGGGGTTGAGCAATCCTCATCAAACATGTGTTGTCCGCTATCCCTCAATACACCATGGCAGTCATGGAGCCCCCAAAGACTGTCCTGCAGGACATGGAGAGAGTTATGGCTAAATTTTTCTGGGGTGAGTCCAATGGTAGAGATAAAAGGCACTGGAGGGCATGGAAACGACTGTGTCACCCAATTGAGGAGGATGGTCTGGGGTTCACCAGCTTGGAAGATGTGGTAAGAGCCTTTGGCTGCAAGCTCTGGTGGAGATTGAGATCCACCTCAACTTTATGGTCACGATTCATGATTGCAAAGTACGAGCAACAGTGAAGCCATATTACACAAGCACGGGCGACAAAAGCCAGCTCCAAAACATGGCGGCGATTGTGTAACACCCGGCAATTTGTTGAAGAGCACTCCCGAACTTTGGTTGGCACGGGAGGTAGCTCTTTCTGGTTTCACAACTAGCTGGGCCACGGTCCCCTGGCATCTGGAAAACACGATATCCCGAGCCCCGAACTGCTAATCAAAGAGTGCTGGGTGAATAGGGGTTGGCGCTTGCGGGAGGTTGAGAGCGCCCTTTCTCCTGGCGAACTACATGTCATCTCTGGCACTCAGCCCCCACTGTGACAGCCCCGCCTTCCCCTAAGGCGAACCAAAGGGGTTAGCGGACTGCCTGCCCAACTCTCGCCAGGACTAACGGTGCAGTTTAGAGCGATCTATTGCGTTCCGGAACTTACAAACGAGCGTAAACAAGTCAAAATGTCAAAATAAAAAAAAATAAAAGAAATGAAATCCGGAGTCGGCCATGAATAGTAACCGATCCGTCAGAACCCAACCAAATAACAAGCAAACATTCACATCTTGAAATTTAGCATTTACAAGCCAAAGTGGCATACAAAAGTATTCAAAATTGGATATATACACGATTTGCCAAATCAAAAGAGAAACGGTCCCAAAAGTACATTTAGGGTTTCAATAAATGAGCTATACAAAAGATATGTCCAACTAGCTCATTTCGGCAACCAATTATCAATTGCAGTCCAAAAGTATTTATTTTCCTGTAAGGAAAACAAAAGGAATAGAGTGAGCTAATTTCCCAGTGAGATAATACTACTCAAGCAACCAAGTTCATATAAGTATCAAGCTTTTCATTTTAATACATCAAAAGTAAACAAAGGCACACATTAATGGTGGTGATAAAAGGATACGGGCGGCTCTCAAGAGCCCTTTTCCTCGTTTGCATTCTTGATCGGATCTCATTGACTCTCCGTCAATGTTTACAAGTAACCAACCGTAGACTTCACTTTACTTCCATTCCTTCCACCTAACATCCCCCTACCGGGCCCGAACTCCAAACACTTGCACTGTGGTATTACTTGAATATACCGGAATCGAGAGTCTCTCATACTACAAGATTCAATATAACATTTCCCCAAGGATCATTAATTGGCACGACCAAGCCCTCGCCGGCTCGATTCAATCAACTACCAATGGGGTTGAGCTCAATGATAACAATTGTAGTCGTTGGATATTCGTCCAATCGACACCAAGTCAAGTACTTTCATTTCATGTAACATTTCATATAACATTCCAATAACATGATAAACAATAAGTGAGAGTGATAAAGTACGCTCTCACTTAAATCAATTAACATCAACTCATCAAGTTCAAGTATCAAAGCTATATAGTAACACACAAGTGAGTAGTACACTCACCAAGCTTGCAAATGGTGTTTCATGCACTTCCGTCAAAAGAACGTCGTGAACCACCGTCACGCCCTAAAACATGCAAATAAGTACAATGAGACTCGATAACGAGTCATAAACCAATGCCAAACACGACCCCAATAGGGTTCCATAAGCATATACAAGCATTAGGGGAAACCAGAAAATCCGGAAATGGCATTAGCTTTAGCCCTGAAAAAAATAGTTTTTGACCTCATTTTGCGGTAATGGTACCAAAGGCACTACAATTATCGGATGAAGGTCCAAGACCCACCGTTTCGAAGCTAAGAGATAGGGATACAATATTACAGAAGGTCACTCAACTCAGTTTCGAGTGTAACCAGGTCAAAAATGCAATCTACTATACCAGAACCGCAAAAATAGATTCACAGAATGCATTCTAGTGAAAACATCATAAAACAGCCTACATAAGTCCAAATCCAGAAATTCCAAAGCCATCTGAAATCTAAGAAACAGGGATACATTTCATCAGAAGGCCTCAACAACCAATTCGGAAGCATTCCTAACCAAAACAACCCATGACAGAAGCAATTCTCAAATTCGGGTAAAACCAGGACAGCAAGGGTAATTTCGACCTTTCTCAAGCTACGCTACTCCGATTGACCTGAAATTTTGCAGGCACCTCTGAAATATCATTCCCTATAACTTTCATGTTTTAATCCAAGGCCAATTCGGCCTCTAACTATGAGCTACAAAACCAGGCAGAATGTAATTTCATAAACCCTAACTTTCCAAAATTTCTTCCAAAACCGAAATTGCTTGCAATTATCCATTTTTTCCACCTCCTAGGTCCCTTACACACCATTTCCAATCATCATACATAGCCACACAATCATATTCATATTAAAACAGAAAAATCCCCAATAATTACAAAATTTCATCAATTCAACCAAAAATCACAATATAATCCATAAAGTTGCATCTTATACCACCACTAAGCATAAATTAAGCATCATTAGAGGGAGGAGAGTGGTTCTTCATAACTCACCTTAGAAACAAGAGAGAGAGAGAGCAACAAGTCCTCTTAGCTTTCCAAACAACTCCACCAAACCCCACACAAACATTCACTTAAGGTTTTCTATGGAACAAAAGTAAGATTAAGTGGTTGTTTTGATGATTTGGAGTAAGATGGAATCAAGAACTTAGAGACTTTCCTTCTTTCTTCTTGAGAGAGAGGGCCGGCCAAGATGAAGAGAAAAATGGTAAATTTTTGGTGATTTTTGTGATTTATTTGGTCAATTGGACAAAAGGTGAATAGTGGTCTTACTTAAGACTAAATCCCATGGTGACACTTGTCACCTTCATTAATGCTTGCCTAACTTTTGTCTCTCTTATACCAATCCACTTAACATCCTCTAATTATCTCTTAACACCCGATAAATTAAATCCAGTATCCAAAACTTAACCTAGTTGGCCGAATTTTTCCGAACTTTTCGCACTAGTGGGTCCCACGTCCGGTATACGCTCTTAATTTCTCAAAACCTATTCGATACTAGAAAAATCATCTAAAAACTATATTTACTCATAAAAATTATCTAGAAAATTTTCCTAATAAAGAAAATGCAGAAAACAAGCCATTAACCCGAATAAAACCTAAAAATGAAAAATTACAGGTTCTCACACTCTCTCCCCCTTTAAAGAATTTCGCCCTCGAAATTTCTCAACTCAACTCACAAAAAGTTCAGGGTACTTCTTTCGCATTTCTTCTTCCATCTCCCAGGTAGCTTCCTCTACCCCATGGTTTCTCCATAGTATCTTCACTAACGGAATCTGCTTGTTTCTTAGCTCTTTGACTTTCCGGTCAAGCACTTGGACAGGTTTTTCTTCGTAAGCAAGCGATTCATCTACGTCGATCTCCTCTAGTTGTAAGATATGAGATGGGTCGGGATAGTACTTCTTTAGCATCGAAACGTGGAAAACATCGTGAATTCGAGAGAGACTGGATGGCAGCTCTAATCGATACGCTACCGCTCCTATTCTTTGGAGAATCTTGTAAGGTCCGACGAACCTCGGTTGCAATTTCTTTCCTTTGCCTGCTGTAATGCTCCGTAATGGTGTGACTTTAAGAAACACATGGTCTCCAACCTCGAACTCCAAGTCTTTTCTTCGATTGTCTGCGTAGCTCTTTTGTCAGCTTTGAGCTGTTTGGAGTCGTTGTCGTATCAATTTCACCTTTTCTCGAGCCTCTTCCATCCACGGAATAGTGGTTGGATCTAATGCCTTCCTCTCGCCAACTTCATCCCAGTAAATTGGTGATCGGCATTTTCGTCCATATAGTGCTTCATATGGAGCCATTTGAATCGATGAATAGTAGCTGTTGTTGTACGCAAACTCCACTAAGGTCATGTGTTGACCCCAGTTGCCTCCAAAATCGAGAATGCAAGTCCGTAGCGTGTCCTCGAGAGTTTAAATGGTTCATTCTGATTGTCCATTCGTCTGAGGGTGATAGGTCGTGCTCAAGTTGAGTTTCGTCCCTAGAGTCTCCTGGAACTTTTGCCAAAACCGAGATACGAAACGTGGATCTCGATCGGAAACGATGCTCACCGGAACACCGTGCAGCTTTACAATCTCGTCCATGTACAGTTGGGCCAACTTGTCCATGGAATACTTCATGTTTACCGGCAAGAAATGAGCCGACTTGGTTAATCGATCGACGATCACCCAAACGGCATTGTGCCCTTGTTGCGTTCGCGGCAAACCTGAAACGAAATCCATAGTGATGTTTTCCCACTTCCATTCAGGTATCTCAAGGGGTTGTAACAAACCCGATGGTTTTTGATGCTCTGCTTTAACCTGTTGGCAAATGAGACATTTTTGCACGTACAGAGCAATTTTCTTCTTCATATTGTCCCACCAATAGGTTCCTTTCAGGTCTTGATACATCTTGCTACTACCCGGATGGATTGTATACTTGGATCTATGGGCTTCCTCTAGAATCTCCGTTTTCAATGATTCATCCTTCGGCACCACTATTCGGTTTCGGTATTTTAAAATACCCTCAGGACTAAAATGGAAGTCAGTGGTTTCTCCTTTTCCCACTTTCTCTCCTCATTTCTGCACCAGTGCATCTTCCTTTTGAGCTTCTTTAATCCTTTCCAAGAAGGTGGAACTCACTTTAATATTGCCAAAAATCACCTTATGGCTCCCAAGGCAGGGTTTCCACTCGCAAACCGACTCGAGCAAATTCCACTCTTTAATCATTAATCCTGCTACTTGTGCCTTGCGACTCAAAGCATCAGCCACCACGTTCGCCTTTCCTGGATGGTAGTTGATAGTACAATCGTAATCCTCCAGAAATTCCATCCATCATCGCTGCCTCATGTTCAATTCCTTCTGGGAGAAGAGGTACCTCAAGCTTTTGTGATCGGAGTAAACCTCGAAGGTTACCCCATATAGGTAGTGTCTCCACTTTTTAAGAGCGAAAACAACGCCAGCTAGCTCCAGATCGTGGGTCGGGTAATTCTGCTCATGAGGTTTTAACTTCCTCGAGCCAAAAGATATCATACTTCGGTTTTGCATTAATACACAACCCAAGCCTTCTCGTGACGCGTCAGTATACACAACAAACCCGTCACCTCCGTTAGGTAAGACTAGAACTGGAGCCATGGTCAATCTCTTCTTTAATTCTTGAAAACTTGTCTCACTTCGGGCGTTCCATAAGAACCGACCATGTTTCTTCGTCAAATCGGTTAGAGGACCGGCTAGTTTGGAAAAGTCCTTGATGAAACACCGGTAATAGCCAGCCAGTCCTAAAAAGCTGCGGACCTCGGTAGGAGTTTCTGTCCTCTTCCAATTCGTCACGGCCTCTACTTTTGCCGGATCAACCGAGATACCTTCGTGTGAAATTACGTGTCCCAGAAAAGCAATTTTCTCCAGCCAAAATTCGCACTTGCTGAACTTGGCGTACAGTTGATGGTCTCTTAGGGTTTGTAAAACAACCCTCAAGTGCTGCTCATGCTCTTCACGCGTCTTGGAATAGACCAGAATGTCATCGATGAAGACCACGACAAAGCGATCCAGATAGGGCTTAAAAACCCTATGCATTAAATCCATGAAGGCGGCAGGAGCATTGGTTAATCCAAAGGGCATAACTGCGAACAGGTAATGCCTATATCTCGAGTTGAAGGCAGTTTTCGGAATATCCTCCTTCCTGATTAATAACTGGTAATACCCTTGGCGGAGGTCCAATTTTGAAAAGACCACTGCTCCTTGCAACTGGTCGAACAACTCATCTATGTGGGGCAGTGGATACTTATTTTTCACCGTAATATTATTCAGGCCCCGATAATCGATACACATCCTTAACCCACCATCCTTTTTCTTCACAAAAAGTACAGGAGCTCCCCAAGGAGACCCACTCTCTTGAATAAATCCCCGCTCCAGAAGGTCTTGCAATTGCAACTTTAGCTCCTTGAGCTCAGCAGGAGCCATTCGGTATGGGGTTTTTGAGATAGGTGAGGATCCCGGTAGCAGGTCTATTTTGAATTCAATCTCTCTTTCCGGAGGTAAGGCTACTAACTCATCAGGAAACACGTCCGAAAATTCCTTCACTATGGCCACATCCTCTACCTTCACTTTATCTGTGGGGTTGTTGATCAAAAAGGCCAAATATCCTTACGCCCCTCTACTTAGCAATTTCCTAACCCGAATGCCCGAAATCAAAGCAGATGAGGCTAACCGACCCCTTATATCCAACCTTAAGGTCGCCTCACCAGAAATGCGAAATTCTACCACTTTTGTTTTACAATCCAGTTGGACATTTTAACTTGGCTAGCCAGTCCATACCCAATATCACATCATACCCTTTAATAACCAAGCTTATCAAGTCCCCTAACAATCTCTTCTCTCCTACCCACACTTCACAGTCCCTATAAACCATACTAGTAACCAACCGTTGATTCCCCATAGGTGTACTAACTTCTAGGTCGTATGGTAAACTAGCAGGTTTTATATCGATGCCACACATGAAATCAGGGTTAACGAAAGAATGAGTGGCACCAGGATCAAGTAAAACTTTGGCAAAACGGTGGAAAATAGGGATCGTACCTTCTACGACCTCCGACGAATCTGGGACCTGTTGAGGTTCTAATGAATATACTCGAGCTGGCACCTTAGGTTTCGTCCCATTCCCCTTATCCGGTCCTGTATTGGTCTTTGGCGCGGTCTGAGTTCCCTTTCCGTCTTGCTTTAAGAGCGGGCAGGTAGCAAGCTGGTGGTCTGCGCTTCCACATCGCAGACATTTGCCTCCCTTCTTCCAGCAATTATCTTCGGAATAATTCGGCTTTCTGCAGTACCCACAAGGCCCGCGGGACGCCGAACCTGTACCCTTTTGGAAGTTTCCGCCTTGGCCTCTCCCGGCTGGGCCACCCCTAGACTGAGCCCCTCTGCCGGAACCTGACTGTCGTCCACCTCCAGCTCCGCGTCCGAACTTGGAGGGGGTACCTTTATCCCCTTGTCCCGAGCTGCTTCCAGGAAAACCCCGCTTTTTTGCCTGGAAGTTCCGTACTTGTACCCGGGCATTTTCTACCCGTTGGGCCTTCTCAACGGCCTCGCTAAAAGCATTGATTTGAGCCACTGCGAGGTCCTTCTGAATCTCCACGTTGAGGCCCTGGATAAAACGCCCAATTCGCCGTTGCTCCGTCACAATCAACTCAGGCACAAATTTGGACAGGCGGGGTGAATTGACTCTCGTATTCCGTCACAGATTGAGCCCCTTGGCGGAGTCGAATAAACTCATCTTCCTTCCTCTCCCGAACTAGAGAAGGGAAGAATTTCGCGTTGAATTCCCTGATAAAATTCACCCAAGTCCTGAGCGTTTGTTCCCATTCCCATTTTTGCCGTATTACGTTCCACCAGGAACGGGCCGCCCCTTCTAATTGGAAAACGGCAAAAGTCACCTGTCGTTCATCGGTGTAGTGCAAGACTGCAAAAATATCGACCATCTTTTCGAGCTACCTCTTGGCAACATCCGGATCAGACCCCCCAATAAACTTGGGTGGAGCAAACTTTTGGAATCGTTCGAGAGCTCTGTCTTCGCTCTCGACATGGTTGCCAGGGTTTCCAGGGTTAGGGTTTGGGTTCTGGCCTTATTGCTGCACCACTTGTGCGAGCAGGTTAGTCATTTGCTGCATAGCGGCAGCGATTTGCACATTGGGGTCAGGGTTAGGTCCAGAAGAGGTTTCCCTAGTACCCCTATCCGGTGTGGGTTGTCTATTACCGCGCCCACGCCCCCGTTCATTACGTGTGCCTTCCATGAACTTTACTTGGTATAGACAAATGTACTAAACCAATATAAGAACAATGCATGTAAGTAAAATCCAAAACTTTTCCAAGCAGATATATACATTCCAAACAAGGCAAACAACACACATAGCAACAAACAGTCAAATCAAGTACAGTCAAGTCAAGTACAAACATGGACAATTCCCAAGGGAATGGCCTCATCAAAAGAAATATACACGTAGCTAATCTAGACGTACAAAACGATTAGCTAAGGCTCTTTCCCTATCCGCCCTATGTACAGAAACAAAACTATCCAAAACAAACCCTAGGAGTCGTGACCTAGTCCGACGACGAGCTAGTAGACCCACCGGACGGAGTGGATCCAACCCCAGCCTCAGGCCCAGCACAAGAGTCCTCGTCACTCACGCCCTCGACCACGCCCGCGCAAAGGTTCAAGATCGATGCGGCTCGAACCTTAACCTTTCGAGCTCTCTTGGACTCGCGCTCACGCGTCTCCCTAAGTTGAGTGCAGAGGTCATCAACCCTATCCTCTACCTCAAGCACATCATACTCTAGCCCCTTAATGCGCTTGGCCTGTCTCTTATTGGCCGCCCTCAGCTGGGTCACCTCGGCCTCAAGTCTAGCATTCTCTCCGGCCAACTCCTAACGCTCCTCGGCCACGGCAAACACTAGAGCGTTAGGGTAAGCATACTTATGTCGACACTCACACCGTCGGAGACGATTAGACGGGCTCCAACGCACGATGGCCCCTCCTGGCCGTATCTGGTATGGTATCACGGGGAGCGCTCCACGAGGTCTCTCGCCCGGAGGACTATCACTAGGGTCACCCTGTCCGGCCATCTTACACCAAAAGAGCAATTAACCATAAATAAGCTTAAAGGCCATAAACAAAGAACCCTCAAATCGAGCATTTCTATTACCCCAGGCTAATTCAAACCTAGGCTCTGATACCACCTGTGACAGCCCCACCTTCCCCTAAGGCGAACCAAAGGGGTTAACGGACTGCCTGCCCAGCTCTCGCCAGGACTAACGGTGCAGTTTAGAGCGATCTATTGCGTTTCGAAACTTACAAACGCGCGTAAAGAAGTCAAAATGTCAAAATAAAAAAAAATAAAAGAAATGAAATCCGGAGTCGGCCATGAATAGTAATCGACCCGTCAGAACCCAACCAAATAACAAGCAAACATTCACATCTTGAAATTTAGCATTTACAAGCCAAAGTGGCATACAAAAGTATTCAAAAGTGGATATATACACGGTTTGCCAAATCAAAAGAGAAACGGTCCCAAAAGTACAGTTAGGGTTTCAATAAATGAGTTATACAAAAGATATGTCCAACTAACTCATTTCGGCAACCAATTATTAATTGCAGTCCAAAAGTATTTATTTTCCTGTAAGGAAAACAAAAGGAATAGAGTGAGCTAATTGCCCGGTGAGATAATACTACTCAAGCAACCAAGTTCATATAAGCATCAAGCTTTTCATTTTAACACATCAAAAGTAAACAAATGCACACATTAATGGTGGTGATAAAAGGATACGGGCGGCTCTCAAGAGCCCTTTTCCTCGTTTGCATTCTTGATCGGATCTCATTGACTCTCCGTCAATGTTTACAAGTAACCAACCGTAGACTTCACTTTACTTCCATTCCTTCCACCTAACATCCCCCTACCGGGCCCGAACTCCAAACACTTGCACTGTGGTATTACTCGAGTATACCGGAATCGAGAGTCTCTCATACTACAAGATTTCATATAACATTTCCCCAAGGATCATTAATTGGCACGACCAAACCCTCGCCGGCTCGATTCAATCAACTACCAATGGGGTTGAGCTCAATGATAACAATTGTAGTCGTTGGATATTCGTCCAATCGACACCAAGTCAAGTACTTTCATTTCATGTAACATTTCATATAACATTCCAATAACATGATAAACAATAAGTGAGAGTGATAAAGTACGCTCTCACTTAAATCAATTAACATTCAACTCATCAAGTTCAAGTATCAAAGCTATATAATAACCCACAAGTGAGTAGTACACTCACCAAGCTTGCAAATGGTGTTTCATGCACTTCCGTCAAAAGAACGTCTTGAACCACCATCACGCCCTAAAACATGCAAACAAGTACAATGAGACTCGATAACGAGTCATAAACCAATGCCAAACATGACCCCAATAGGGTTCCATAAGCATATACAAGCATTAGGGGAAACTAGAAAATCCGGAAATGGCATTAGCTTTAGCCCAAAAAAAAATAGTTTTTGACCTCATTTTACGGTAATGGTACCAAAGGCACTAAAATTATCGGATGAAGGTCCAAGACCCACCGTTTTGAAGCTAAGAGATAGGGCTACAATATTGCAGAAGGTCACTCAACCCAGTTTCGAGTGTAACCAGGTCAAAAATGCAATCTACTATAACAGAACCGTAAAAATAGATTCACAGAATGCATTCTAGTGAAAACATCATAAAACAGCCTACATAAGTCTAAATCCAGAAATTCCAAAGCCATCTGAAAGCTAAGAAACAGGGTTACATTTCATCAGAAGGCCTCAACAACCAATTCGGAAGCATTCCTAACCAAAACAACCCATGACAGAAGCAATTCTCAAATTCGGGTAAAACCAGGACAGCAAGGGTAATTTCGACTTTTCTCAAGCTACGCTACTCCGATTGACCTGAAATGTTGTAGGCACCTCTCAAATATCATTCCCTACAACTTTCATGTTTTAAGACAAGGCCAATTCGGCCTCTAACTATGAGCTACAAAATCGGGCTGAATGTAATTTCATAAACCCTAACTTTCCAACATTTCTTCCAAAACAGAAATTGCTTGAAATTATCCACTTTTTCCACCTCCTAGGTCCCTTACACACCATTTCCAATCATCATACATAGCCACACAATCATATTCATATTAAAACAGAAAAATCCCCAATAATTACAAAACTTCATCAATTCAACCAAAAATCACAATATAATCCATAAAGTTGCATCTTATACCACCACTAAGCATAAATTAAGCATCATTAGAGGGAGGAGAGTGGTTCTTCATAACTCACCTTAGAAACAAGAGAGAGAGAGAGAGAGCAACAAGTCCTCTTAGCTTTCCAAACAACTCCACCAAACCCCACACAAACACTCACTTAAGGTTTTCTATGGAACAAAAGTAAGATTAAGTGGTTGTTTTGATGATTTGGAGCAAGATGGAATCAAGAACTTGGAGAGTTTCCTTCTTTCTTCTTGAGAGAGAGGGCCGGCCAAGATGAAGCGAAAAATGGTGAATTTTTGGTGATTTTTGTGATTTATTTGGTCAATTGGACAAAAGGTGAATAGTGGTCTTACTTAAGACCAAATCCCATGATGACACTTGTCACCTTCATTAATGCTTGTGTGGCGGCCCCACTTCCCCCTAAGGAGAACCAAAGGGTTGGCGGGCCGTCTGCCCAGCTCTCGCCAGGACTCACGCAAGCATTCTAACCCAAAACCTTCCGACGATTAACCTAATCTATTACAATAATGATTCTTCCGAAACAAATCAATTTCTATCACCACATTAACTTCAGAGATAACAGCATATAACCTAGCCAATCGACGGTTCTTAAATACTTCCAGCGACGCTCGCAATAGATAGGGACATACTATACCAATACAAACATACAAATTGAGTATTAGAATTAGAGATTACACTTTTCCAGCTTCAAGTGGCAATCCAAAATGAAAAGTACGATGCTTAGCTTAGAATCCGTTACAAACCGAAAATTACAATCAAATTGTTCAAGTACAACCATAAGAAATATAAGCAGCTCAAATACTTTCAAACTTCCCATCCTGTAAGGAAAACAAATAAACATGGGGTGAGCTAAAGCTCAGTGGTGCCCCAAAACATGCAGTCACGTAATTCAAACAGCAAGTAATAACTTAAACAGGTTAAACAATTATGAAAGCGTGTAACAACACAAGGTAGGATACAGGGGCTCTCAGGAGCCATTTTCCTCGCTTGAGCACCGTTTATCGTAGTTGACCCTCCGTCAACTTTCACTACCTATAATCCATGTAGATCCACTCATTTTAATCCTAACCCGTCACCATTCATACCCCTGTCCCGGGCCCGAACGTCGACTAAGGACGCAGTATACTCGAGATATACTCGTAGATAATTGGTCGAGGGATTCACCCAACGACGTTTTTGTAGTTAGATTCAAGTGCCGAGGGATTCACCCAACGACGTAACTACTTTTAGATTCAAGGATTATTGTAGTTAGATTCAAGTGCCGAGGGATTCACCCAACGACGTAACTACTTTTAGATTCAAGGATTTACGAGAAAAATGATTCACGCAAGTCACCACTCGAACGGCTAGTGCGATAAAGTACACACTGCTCACTTCGATGGATCAAAACTCATTTTGCAATATATCACATATCGAGTCAAGAAAACACTTAATTCAAGTAGGAAAAGAACAGGCAGGGACACTCACCAAGAGCGGAGTTCAGATATCAGGTTGGGAATCAAATTCCGCGTCCTCGCGATATCCTAAAAACCAAATTTTGAAACCATAAGTTTCTATTCAGTTTTTAAACTTATTCGTATAAGAATTTATTTAATATAATACTTGTTTACTTTCTCAAGAGATTTCAAAAATCTATTTAGATTGAAGCTTGACAAAAGTAGTAGAAATGTTCCTTATTTTTCCTTAGTAGGGGGTAACTAGTATTACTTACTAGAAACAAGTCGACAAACTTCTCAAAATCATAGTTAGGAGGTTACTTTGAACATTCCCCTAAAGTTACGGCTTTTGCAAAAATTATCCTTAAAAACTATTTTTCCTAGAATAGGGTTTCTTGCCGAGCAAGTCTCCCAGGCTTTTCACTAAAATTGGTAAAGCTCGTATTTTGGAACCTTTCCTATAGTTAACAATCCAAGTGCAAAGCTTAGGGAAAAATGAAGAATTAAGATAAGACTTAAAGTCTCCCAAAGTGATAGAACTTATTCACGGTAGCTATCGAGGCTAGTTTGAGCTAAAGGAAATTATCGAGTTGGAAAGTTTTAGGCAAAAACACTAGGTATAGAGTTTTATAGAGTAATACCAGCTGGAAAATATTTTTGGTTAATTTTGAACGCAGCTACTCGAGTTCGCAAGGTCGATACAATTTCCCCCCGCCCCGATTCCGTTTCGAAATCATAATATGGATCAAAATATGGCAAAAATCACATAGCAAATTACTAAGGCTTCGTCAATCATTAGCCCTAGCTTTAGACAATTGAAATTCTGAATAAAATAAAATGATCAACCAAGGCTTCATCAATCATTAGCACTTGGTTTCAGCAAACCCAACATAAGCAAATAAAATAAAAGTGGAGTCCCAAGACATTCCAGCAATTAACTTCCATCATCCAATAATACTTTATAAAATTATTTCAATGGCTAAGGGCTTCGTCAATCATTAGCCCTTAGCACCCAACCAGTAATTCTTGTGACGACCAAGCTAACATTTCAAATGTTTAAATCTACTAACAGTTATTTAAAACCAAAGACCACATTTGCAGCAGCCTCCTACTCAAGTATTTGATCCAAAGCCAAGAGATTCCATCCATAATATCACATTGTCACCCCAAAATTCAAATGCATGACCATCTCAAGGTATTATAAAGCGAATTCAGTGGTAATACAATTTTTCCACAGCTCCAAAATATATAAAGAAATCTATACATACTTCTTTATCAACCATGACTAAGGCTGGGAAATTTCCAGCTTATATCCATAGCTACACTTCATTATTTCCAAATCGAATTCCCAAGATGTCAAATGATTCATTGCCAAACAGTTTTCACAGACTACGTGTGCATTTTGTCATGCATTTCGGGTTTCTAACACCCCAAGGAAGAATTCTAAAGTCAAGCTGAAGATTCTGGTTCATAATCAAATTCGAGCAACAAGATTAAACATCCCAAAAAAAAATTCAAGAATCTGTCTAGCAAGCCACGGATGAATCATGCATGAAGGAATTTTCTGTTTTCACTTTATTTACTCAGGCGAAGCAGGCTAGTAAACTCTCACTTCCTCATGCAATTACTTAGCTAAACAATGCACAATTTCCGTTCAGGAGTTGAAGTTAAACCCCTGTTAAAAATCTTCAAAATTTCCAGATTCATGTTCACGGTAGTTCACAAGGAACTTCTAGCAATAGCAATGGTTCTTAAAACAGGATTTTCTTTGGTTAAAACAGAATTTTTGGTACTCTATTAGTACATGTAAACACGTAGCTAGCTAGTAAAGGTTTCCAAATCAAATCCAGGTTCAAGCTACAATTATACTCATCTACACAAATCCAGAAATTATAACAACTAGTCTCGGATGATCATTCATGAATCAGTTTTTCTATTTTCATTTTATTCTCTTGGTTAGCCGAGCTACTAGACCTCATGCGAACTTCAATTAACATGTTGTTAACTAGTTAATCGCATATATTCACTCTAATCATCATCATATGACAGATTGCAAATTACAATTCAGATTCAAGGTCTCGGAAATTTTCAGCTCATAAGAATTCCAATTCACAAAACCAGAATTTTTCCAAGTTCCTAGTTTCATTGTCCAATCGTGTAACTCAACATGCAGGCTCTTAAACATTTTATCTTCACTTGGATAGTTAGGACTATAACCACAGCTTGACATAATTAAGTAATTTAAGCAAATCATTTCTTAATTAGTCTCGGCAGAAGATTTTCATCAAACCAGAATTTCTTAGGTCCCTTAATTCATCAATCAACTTCATAGAATTAACATGCAGGGTCCTAGACATCATACACATTAAGTTCCACTCGGCTAATTACACTTGAGTGCTCAGGTTATCACAAGAAAAACAGAATTTCAGTTGCATTTCCAATCCATCCTCTCGGCAGAATCATTCACAATCAAAACAGAATTTTCTAATCTCCTTAGTTCATCATCCGATATTATCTTCAATTGAAGTCTTTTATTTTGCCCTTAAATTCTCACATGCAAGATTGCTGAGTTAATTAGCTAACATCCAGACCAGAAAATTCAGCTCGGCAGCAGCAAAACACTTTCATAAATCCAAAACTTGGTGAGACTACACTCGGGTGAGTTTGCATGCAAAAAGTTCTGTTTCATTTTTATTTCCAGAGTAATCCAGGCTAATTAAATTCATGCATGACCCTAATCATAATAATCATCCAAGATTCGATTAGTTAATCACCAATGCATGCTCAAATCAATTCCAGAAAACACATTAGAGCTACATTCCTAACTCAGCTACTCGGCAGGGGCATATAACCGAAACAGGAATTTTTCTAATATCTTAAATTCATCATCCGATGGTTCCACAGTACATGCATGCTTCAAGATAGCTCAAACTACCTCTGATTAGTCCTAAAATGATCCAGAATTTTACCTCACAGCAAGCTAATCTTTCACACGAAAATCTGGAAAATTTTTCTTCCTCTCAGCTCTCACGTACGCGGCAGTGATTGAGGTTGTGGTTGTCGGTGGAGCTGGTGGTGTCACAGTCGTGAAGTGGAGTGAAATGGAGGTGCAGAATGGGTGGATCTTGCTCACGGTTTCTCTCTGCCTTCACTCTAGCTTCAATGTTTGCGGACAAAACCAGAAATGGAACCGCACTCTCAGCATCCTTCCTCACTCTCGGTCGATGATAACAATGTGAGGGTGGAGTGTTATCTGAGGTAGGGAGTGTGCAGAGGTTATGGACTGGGATTGTGAAGTGGTGCTGCGGTTTGAGGATGGTTGAGTGTCGGAAGTGATTGAGTGTAGGGGTGGTGAAGCTGCGGTTGGCCGAATGGAGCGGCTTGTGATCATGGTGTCCGGGGAGTTGTTTGGCTGCCTGGAATGGTTGTGGCCGTGGGGTAATTGTGAAGTTGTGAGGGGTATTTTAGTCTTTTCACTTCTCATCCTATTATCCACTTAAGTCCTTGGTTCTAACTTAGCTCCAAAAATTGCCCCCAAATGTGATTTGAACGCCTAATGATCCGCTAATCTTGCAAGGTTTTGATTATCGAAATTTTTATGTCCTAAATATGGTTAGAGTACTTGTATTGTTTTTATTCTAGAATTTATCGGTTGCATAAAAATATTAGGATTTCTAACTACACTTAACCTTATTCGAAATTAGGATTAGCTATAAAACAAAATTAAGGAATTATTTTTAAGAAGTAAACTTAACATAACTCAAGAATTATTAACTTAGTGTAGCGAAGCTAAGTGATTTAATAATTAGCACCGTTATATTATTCTGCACACGAAAATTTTTTTTTTTTATTTACTTGTTTAAAACAAATGAAATAGTGTGGTAGATTAGAATAAGGACTACGAATAAAATATGCACTAGTATATAAAAGCGAGTGAAAGTAATACTAGAAAAGATTTAAAGAATACGAATGCTAAATAAAAGTGAAATTGAAACATGCATTGGTATATAACTGCAAAATTCAAGGTTCTCACATCCTCCCCTCCTTACAATGAATTTTGTCCTCAAAATTCACATATTCTGGATAAATAAATCGGGATACTTTTTCTGCATTTCTTCTTCTAACTCCCAAGTTGCCTCCTCGAGTCCATGATTTTTCCATAAAATCTTCACCAGGGGAATTTTCTTATTTCTCAGCTCCTTCATTTCTCTTTCCAAAATCCTGACCGGTCCTTCTTCATACGCTAACGTCTCATCCACTTCAATTCCATCCCGTGGCAGCACGTGACTTGGATCGGAATAATATTTCCTAAGCATGGAAACGTGAAATACATCGTGAATCTTGGCCATGCTTGCAGGCAACTTCAATTGATACGCTACTAACCCCACTCTCTTCAAAATTTCGAAAGGTCCGATATACCTTGGCTTCAGCTTCTTACCTTTCTTAGACACTACTCCGCCCTTCAAGGGTTTAATTCTGAGAAAAACCTTGTCTCCAACTTCAAATTCTAAATCTTTCCTCCTTGTGTCGGCGTAGCTCTTTTGTCTATTCTGAGCAACTTGAAGCCTTTCTCTAATTAGTTTTACTTTCTCCTGGGCTTCTTCAATCCAAGGTATAGCTGTAGGGTCTACGATTTTCTTTTCTCCAACTTCATCCCAATGAATCGGAGATCGTCACCTTCTTCCATACAAAGCCTCATAAGGTGCCATCTGAATCGAAGCTTGATAGCTATTATTATATGCGAATTCCACCAAGGTCATATATTGGCTCCACTTACCTCCAAAATCCAGTATACACGACCTCAGTAAATCCTTTAAAGTTTGAATTGTCCTTTCCGATTGCCCGTCGGTTTGGGGATGGTACGCAGTGCTAAACTTCAGCTTGGTCCCCAAAGAATCCTGAAATTTCTGCTAAAAACGCGAGACGAATCTTGGGTCTCGATCAGACACGATACTCACTGGAATACCATGTAACCTCAGGATCTCTTCTGTGTACAACTTGACCAATTTTTCCAATGTAAAACTCATGCTTACAGGTAAAAAGTGTGCCGACTTAGTGAGTCGATCGACTATTACCCAAATTGCATCAAAACCTTTTTGACTTTTAGGTAAGCCCGTTACAAAATCCATTGTTATGTGTTCCCATTTCCATTCAGGGATTTCTAACGGTTGCAATAAACCAGAGGGTTTTTGATGTTCAGCTTTCACTTGTTGGCAGATCAAGCATCTTTGTACAAATGCTGCCACGTCCTTTTTCAAACCTTCCCACCAGTATAATCCCTTCACATCGTGGTACATCTTGGTCACACCTGGGTGTATAGTGTACTTTGACCGATGTGATTCTTCTAGAATTCCTTTTCTTAACTCTTCATCTGCTGGAACTACAATTCGATCTCGAAACCTCAATACCCCTTTAGGCCCTAATTTGAAGTCTAGGGTTTCCCCTTTTTGCACTTTTTCCAGATTCTTCCGAATCATAGGGTCCGTTTGCTGGGCCTCCTTAATACGCTCTAGTAACGGTGACTTCAATGATAAGTTCCCAAATAAAACCTTCAATTTCTCCAAGCGAGGGTTCCAACCACTTATTTCCTCTAACATATCCCACTCTTTTACCATTAACCCTGCTACTTGGGCCTTCCTACTTAGAGCGTCAGCCACCACATTGGCTTTTCCTGGATGGTAATTAATCGAGCAATCATAATCTTCCAGGAATTCTACCCATCGCCTTTGTCTCAAATTTAGCTCCTTTTGGGAGAACAAGTACTTGAGGCTCTTATGATCCGTAAAAACCTCAAAAGTCACGCCGTACAAGTAGTGTCTCCATTTCTTCAAGGCGAAAATTACTGCGGCTAGTTCTAGGTCACGAGTTGGGTAGTTTTGTTCGTGGGGTTTCAATCTCCTAGAAGCATAAGCAACTACCTTACCCATTTGCATTAAAACACATCCCAGACCTTCTCTGGAAGCATCAGAATATACAGCATAACCTTCACCTCCATCAGGTAAAACCAAAACGGGAGCGGATGTTAACCGCTTCTTTAGTTCCTGAAAACTTGACTCGCACTTCGGAGTCCAGACAAACTTAGCCCCTTTCTTGGTTAGCTCAGTCATAGGTCCTGCAATTTTCGAGAAATCCTGAATAAATCGCCTATAATAACCTGCTAAGCCCAAGAAACTTCTAACTTCGGTTGGAGTTTCTGGTTGTTTCCAATTCATAACGGCCTCAACTTTTGCCGGATCCACGGCAATTCCATCTTCAGAAACTCTGTGCCCTAGAAAAGATATTTCAGTCAACCAAAACTCACACTTGCTGAATTTGGCATACAGCTTATGTTCTCTTAGTATCTGCAAAACCACCTCTAAGTGCTTAGCATGCTCCTCTCGAGTCTTAGAGTAAATCAAGATATCATCTATGAAAACCACTACAAACTGGTCCAGATATTTCTTAAAAATTCTCTGCATTAGATCCATGAAAGCAGCTGGTGCGTTGGTTAATCCAAAAGGCATGACTGCAAACTCAAAATGTCCGTATCTTGTACTAAAAGCAGTCTTAGGTATATCTTCCTTCTTGATCTTCAACTGATAGTACCCTTGCCTTAAATCCAGCTTTGAGAAGACCACTGACCCTTGCAGTTGGTCGAACAAACTATCAATCAACGGTAGAGGGTATTTATTCTTAATTGTAGCCTCATTTAACCCTCGGTAATCGATACACAACCTCAAGCTTCCATCTTTTTTCTTCACGAATAGGACGGGTGCTCCCCATGGTGAGTCACTCTCCTTCACAAAACCTTTCTCCAAAAGATCCTGTAATTGAATTTTCAACTCTTTTAGCTCGGCAGGAGCCATTCGATACGGGGTCTTAGATATTGGAGCCGTTCCAGGCATCAAGTCAATCTTAAATTCCACTTCTCTTTCCGGCGGTAGAGTCCTTAGCTCTTCGGGAAAAACATCCGGAAATTCCCATACCACTGGTACATCCTCCAGCTTCACTTGGTCACTGGGAGCGTTTATCAAGAAAGCTAAGAAACCTTGCGCTCCTTTAGACAACATTTTCCTAGCTCGAATTCCTGAGATCATAGCAGATGATGCTAACCTACCCTTGACATCTAACCTCAGGGTTGCTTCACCAGGTATACAAAATTCCACCACTTTCGCTCGGCAGTCAAGTTTAGCATGATGATGACCTAGAAAATCCATTCCTATTATAACATCGTAACCTTTTATGTCCAGACTGATCAAATCCACTAGCATTTTACGCTCTCCAATCCAGAATTCACAATTCCTATAAGCCAGACTAGTGATTACCTTTTTATTACCCATTGGTGTTCTAACTTCAAGATCGAAGGGTAATTTAACAGGTTGCACATCTATTCCAGACATAAAGGATGGATTAACGAATGAATGGGTTGCACCAGGGTCAATTAACACTTTAGCTAATCGGTGAAAAATCGGGAGTGTACCTTCCACCACTTCCGAGGCATTAGGTACAGGTTGGTCACCTATAGCATACACTCTGGCAGGAACTGTCGGCCGGCTCCCTCCAGAAGTGTTTGGTCTAGCGTTCGAAGTAGTCCCTTCCTGCATTTTTGGACACCCAGAAATTTGGTGCTCGCTACTTCCGCATTTCAGGCACTTTCCTTGCCTCTTCCAGCAGCTATCCATGGTATGACCAGGTTTCTTACAGTATACACAAGTCATTTGGGGAATTATGGCTCGGCCTCCTTGCGAGGTATTCCTAGGTTGTCCTCTTCCAACCGGTCCCCCTCTAATTCCATTGTTTCTTCCCCCTACATTTCTGGCCCCGGTTCCCCTTGCTAGCGCACCTCGCGGTGCTCCGGGACTGGTCACTCCGCCTGTTCCTCGGCCCACTTTAGCCGGTGGAGTATTTCCATACGTCGGCTCTCGACTACTGCTGGGGGTAAATCTTTTCTTAGCTTGAAAAGATTTCACTTGAGCTCTAGCTACTTCAACTCTCTGAGCTCTTTCGACAGCATCTGCGAAAGTATCTATTCTCACGGCGGCTAAACTTTCCTGTAGTTCCACATTCAAACCCTGCACAAACCTCCGAACACGCCTCTGCTCGGTGGCTACCAACTCAGGTGCAAAGCGGGATAGCTTTGTGAACTGGATTTCATATTCGGCGACACTCATCGCCCCTTGCTTGCATCTAATGAAATCATCCTCTCTCTTCTCTTGAATGAGAGGTGGAAGAAATTTGGCATTGAACTCCCTTGTGAAATTCATCCAAGTTCGTGGTGTATGATTAGTCTCCCAATGAACCCTCATTAGGTTCCACCAGGAGCGAGCGGCTCCCTCAAACTGGAAGGTGGCAAAAGTCACCTTTCGCTCCTCTGTATAGTTTAGGGCGGCGAAGATCTCAGTGATCCTCTCCCACCAGCCTTCGGCCACTTCCGGCTCGGGTCCTCCGTAGAATTTGGGGGGTCCAAACTTCAGGAACCTTTCCAGTGCCCGATCATCGGAATCAACTGGACCTCCCTGATGGCGCCCTGGTCCAGCAGCTTGGTGTTCAGTCAAGCGCTCTATGTGAGGCCCCAGTCCGATCGTAAGTCGATATTAGGGTTATTTGATATTCGGTATAGAAAATATCAGGGTTTTATGGCTAGGAAGGAAACCCTAATTCGGTTGAACTTGAAAATCCTAGTTTATGTATTATGATTATAAGGTTCAAGCTATAATTTATATTCGGTATTCTAGTGTGTGCCTTGACATAGGTTAGTAAGTTTGAATGATTAGCAAACCTCTAGTGTTGCAATATTAGAAAGTTTCAGTGGAGATTATTTATCGCCGCTTTTCCACATTTTCTTATTAGAAAAGTTCCCCAGATAATTTTTATGAGTAAATATAGTTTTTAGATGATTTTTCTAGTATCGGTTAGATTTTGAGAAAATAAGAACGGATTTCGGACGTGGGACCCACTAGTGCGAAAATTTCGGAAAAATTCGGCCAATAAGATTAAATTTCGGATACTGTGAAAAATTTATCGGGTGTTAGGAGATAAGTAGAGGAGGTGATTTGATTGATGTGAGAGAGAAAAGAAAAGATAAGATTGCATTTAAGAGGTGACAAGTGTCACCTTCTTAGTGGTTCCAAGTTAAGATTTACTATTCACATTTTTGACTTTTGACCAAAATTAGTTAATATCTCCAAAAATTCACAAAATTCACCATTTTCTTACCTTGTGTTGGCCGGCCCTCTCTCTTGCAAGAAGGAAGGAAGTTCATCAAATTTCAAGCTTCCATCTCACTCAATCTTCCACAAACAAGAGCTTAGACTAGATTTCACTCCATAAAAACCTTTCTTCTAGTGCTAATAAGTGTATTAGTGAAATTGATTTGAAGAGCTAAGGTGTCCACAAGCCCTATCTCTCTTGATTTCTTGGTAAGTGATGCTTGAACACCCTACTACATCTAATGATGCTTATGTTTGGCTTAGAAGTGGCTAAAGTGATGGATTATATGATTTATTTCTTGGTTTGGCTTGATTTGGTGAAGTTTTTAATTTTATGATGAATTTTCTGGTTTAATATGAAGTGGATGTTGTAGCCATCTTTGATGATTGGCAATGGCCTATAATGACACTAGTAGGTGTGAATAGTTGATAATTGCAATCAATTTTGGATTTGGAAGAATTTCTGGAAAATTAGGGTTCTTGGTTGAACATTCTGTCCGAAATTTTAGGTCATAGATAGAGGCCGAATTGGACTTTTCTCAAAACATGAAAGTTGTAGATATTGATGAGGTTGAAGTTCCTACAAAATTTCAGGGCATTTGGAGTAGTATAGAGTGAGTTATGCCGTTTTTACTGTTGCTGTTTTTGGTGAACAGAATGTCCGAACTGCAATAGTAATTGTCTGTTTTGACTGGAATTGGTTTGGATTTTGTTGTTGGTGTCTTCTGATGAAATGTAGCTTGATGTCTTAGCTTTCATATGCCTTTGGAATCAATGCTTTTGGACCTGTATAGACTGACTTGGACTGATTACAGTTTTGTGTGATTTGGGAACCTGCAATTACGGTTCTGGGTTGGTTTTCTGCATTTTTGACTTAGTTGTGCTAGGATTTGGATTGAGAGGCCTTCTACATTGTTGTAGCCCCTTAAGTCCTGGATATCCCTGTAAATTTTCAGGGTTAACGGAGTGGTATAACCTGAGTTATAAACGAAATACTCAGACCTGTTTTGACCGTCAAATTCTGTTCTGTTCTTATATCCGGACAGTTTACGACTGGAACTTTGGCTTCACGTTTGACTAGGTTACAAGCTGTTTGGGCTTGCGACCAAAACACCAAACTTATAGCCCTATATCAGAGATTTCTAACGCCCTTGGAATTTCATGAATCGGATTTATAGAACCTGAGATATAGCCGAGCAAATAAGGCCTGCCCGTGAAAATGACCATTTTCTGGTCAGATCTGTTTTGGTCCTGATGACCAACTTCCGTTCCGAATTTGGATTACCGACCTTCATGAAAGTTTTTCCATTTGGAATGAACTATCTAACTGCCAATTTTCAGCTCTTTTGCCCATGTGTAGCATAGAAAACAGTTTGCACTCAAAACTGACCATTTGTGCATTGGCCAGATTTCGTATGTGATTGTGTTTGGTTCATTTGGGGCTGAAGCCTCCAGTTTCAGTTCTGGATGTCTTCATAACAATTTTTGTTCATCCTTTAAGCTTCGATATGGTGTCTCATACGCCTTAATCCGATATTCGTAGCTCAACTTATGATTACAATAGAAACGAGTGTCAAATCTGCCGTTTCCGCTAACGGCCGTTTCCGTTTCCGTCCGTCATATGTATGTGCGCGCGTGCCGTTTTTGCCGTTTTGTTTGTTTGAGGCACGATAGTAGCCGTTTACGATATGATGTGACACAATCTTGTATTTCAGACGGTGGTGAGCTGGGCGGAACCGATGGGGCCCACTACTAGCTGTTCATTTCGATCCGACTTCGTACTTTTGCTATGTCAGTTTCTGTGTAAGTATTCAGGCCAGTTTGGTGTGTTTTCTTTGCTATGTGTTTGAGATATGTGAAAAGGGTACTTAGGCGAGGGTGTACTTTATCGCACTCGACCTAAACCCTAATTTGAATGTATAATTGTACTTGGCATATGTATATGAACCTTTTGCAACCAAAACCCTTGAGCTTGTGGCTCGGGGCGACTTTCGAGTAAAGTTTGTGAAGTTTGCAAAGTTTGTGAGTTCGTGGGCCCGATCTAAGACCTGTATGGACTATTCGAGCCGGTTAGGGCTTGGTCGAAGTCAGTCCAACTTAGTCTGAGGTCACCAAGTTTGTAGGTTCATGTTATGAACCAATTTTGTGAATCCGGTTCACCGAGAAGGTGACCAAGTTTGTGACCCGAGCTTGTGACTCAAGCTCAAGTTTGTGATTTCGTTCGCCCGGGCAAGTTTGTGAGGTGACTGGCCAGTGAGGGTGATAAGGTGTCGGTGGGTGTACAAGTGAAGTTCTACGGACCATTGAGTGTGGTCGACGGAGTGTCGGCAGGAGATCACGCATGGCATATGAATTGGCTTTGGAGCCACCTGTATCCTTATTATGTGATGTTACTTTTCTGCTTTTGCTTTACTCTTACTGTGTAACTGTTGTTACGTGAAATTTATGCTTTCGCCCCTGTTTACTTACTAAGCATATAGCTTACCCCTTTCCTTTTGTTTTCCTTAGCAGGGGCCGACGCGGAGACTTTTGGCTCGTACACTAGTATAGTTAGATTGGCTTGTATTAGTTAGACAGTTAGGATGTTTGTTTTAGTTTTGGTGGTTTGTATAAGGACCCTTCTTAGGGTCTATCTTCTGCTGGTTGTGGTTATAGTGTATTAGAGTGGTTTGACTCGAGACTTTTGAGGATGTAAATGTAACTTTTGGGATTGTAGATATATTGTATATAGTGCTCTTTCGTTTTATCTAGTTTTATTGCTTTAAGTTTTGAGTCCTGGCGCGAGCTAGGCAGGCGGCCCGCCGATACCCTTGGGTTCGCCCTTGGGAGAAGTGGGGTCGTCACACTCTAGGACGTCAGTGATACGGTTAATAGCGGTGGCTACTCCGTCTCCGGCCCCGCCCCCTTGCCCTTGGTCTGGGTTGACCTCGGGCTCTCTATCTCTACCCGCTTCCGGGTGTTGTCTAGTGGGTCTCCCGCGGCCCCTTCCTATCACTTGGCGATCCATAGTCTAAGTTATGCCTATTATGGGAGGATCAAACGATTAGGCGAAATGTTATTTATTTAGGCTTATTAATATTTCCTTAGTAAATAAAATCGATATGGAATGGAAGAAAGGTAAATAAAACGCTTAACATATATTTCCGAGTGAAAGTCATACAAATAATAGGTTGGGACATTCCCAAAAGTTAAGGCACATAACTAGCAAACATACATACAAATAATCCCTTAAACAAAAATTAGGGATATGGTGCCTCAGAAATAAGTCATCCACCTAGACAAAACTTGATGACCTAGCTAATGTCCCCCTATTCTAACCCTACATATCCAATATGGTCGAATCGATCCAAGCCTAACTCTCAGCAGGGCTATCGGGAGCTATGTCCTCCTCCGGATCCTCCTGCTCGACACTCTGAAGGATACTCGTGGCCTCATCTATCATCATCGCGGCATCTGCCCTGATGCCGACGCTCCTATCCCGTATCCTCTCAGCCAATCGAGTCACCCTCGCTCTCTGACGCGCTATCTCCACGCGAGCGGCCTCCAGCCTAGCATGCTCCGCTGCTACCCTCTGCTCTAACTCCGCTATGCGGTCGAATTGAGTGTCCACCATGATGCTCAGCTCTTCTACATCCTAAGACAAAGTAAAGTTAGCGTCCTTCAGCTGGCGACGCTCATCATCCAGGGATAGTACTAGCTCATTGGGGTAGGCATAAGTGGCCCTATACTGGCACCGAGGGTGCCTATCAGCTGGGGTGTAACGGATATGGGCTCCTCCACCTCGTGGCCTATAAGAGATGGACCTAAGAGGCTCTATGTGTCCATTTGACGCCCCATTACCATTAGCGTGTCCGTTACCATTCTCCATACCTGCAAAAGAATTAAAACTTAGAGGTTAGAACTCAAATAGCTAGTTAGATCAGCATCACTTAAGATATATCTAATGGTCTCAATTCTTACTTCTAAAAAGATCGGGGTTTCTAACTCGTATAGTATATCTCTCAAATAAATTTTCTAACCTAGGCTCTGATACCACCTGTGGCGGCCCCACTTCCCCCTAAGGCGAACCAAAGGGTTGGCGGGCCGTCTGCTCAGCTCTCGCCAGGACTTACGCAAGCATTCTAACCCAAAACCTTCCGACGATTAACCTAAGCTATTACAATAATGATTCTTCCGAAACAAATCAATTTCTATCACCACATTAACTTCAGAGATAACAGCATATAACCTAGCCAATCGACGGTTCTTAAATGTGACGCCCCGGAAAAAATGAAATTTTCTAATTTTCTAGGGTTTATTTTTTTAAACGCCCGCCTTTTCTACATTTTCTTGATTAGAAAAATTCCCCAGATAAAGTTTATGAGGAAAAATAGTTTTAAAATGATTTTTCTAGTATCGGTTAGTTTTTGAGAAATTAAGAGCGTATTTTGAACGTGGAACCCGCTAGTGCGGTAAACGCGATATATTTTTCACAACTTGTTGGAATTTTGTATTAAGTGATATTATTTTACAAGGTGTTAAGATATTTGTATTGGAGAGACAAAAAGATAAGTTTTGAACCAAAAGGTGACAAGTGTCACCTTGTGATTTAATCTTGGACTTTGACCATTTGACTTTACCTTTACCTTTACCAAATAAATACCAAAAATTGATCAAAATAAGCTTCATTTTACAAGCTTCTTGGCCGAATGTTCTTGCTCAAGAAAGAAAGAAAAGCTCTCAATTTCTTCCTTCTATTTCTTGCTCAATCTTCAAATCCAACCAATAAAACTCCAAATCATTCCATAAAATCTCTTTGCTAAGTGGTCTTGAGGTGTTTTGTGGAGTTGTTTGGAAAGCTAAGGTGACTAGTTGCTCTATCTCTTGTATTGCTAAGGTGAGTTGTGAAGGACCCCTCTCCTTCCTCTAATGATGTTCAATTCATGATTGGTGGTGGTATAAGATGCACTTTTATGGATTATTTCTTGGTTTTGGTTGAATTGGTGAAGTTTTATAATTATTGGGGATTTTTCTGTTTTCATATGAGTATGATTATGTGGTCATGTATGATGATTGGAAATGATGTTTAAGGACTCTATGAGGTGGAAAAGTGATTAATTGCAATCAATTTCTGTTTTGGAAGAAATTTCAGAAAATTCGGTTTTGTGAAGGAACATTCTGTCCGAATTTATAGCTCATATATAGAGGCCGAATTGGCCTTGGATCAAAACATCAAAGTTGTAGGTAATGACATTTTAAAGGTGCCTACAAAATTTCAAGTCAATCGGAGTTGTGTAGAGTGAGATAAGTCGAAATTACTATTGCTGTTCTGGTTTTACCCGAAATTGGGATTTGCGACTGTAATTGGTTGTTTTGGCTGGAATTGCTTCCGAATTGGTTGTTGAGGTCTTCTGATGAAATGTAGCCTTGTTTCTTATCTTTCAGTTGGTTTTGGAATTTCTGGATGTGGACTTCGGTAGCCTGATTTATGATGTTTGTACCAGAATGTGATTTGTGAATCTGTTTTTGTGATTCTGGTATGTTTTCTTGCATTTTTGACCTGGTTACACTCGAAACTGGGTTGAGTGACCTTCTTCAATATTGTAGCCCTTTCTCTTAGCTTCGAAACGGTGGGTCTTACACCTTCATCCGATCATCGTAGTGCCATTGGTGCCATTACCGCAAAATGACGTCAAAACTGTTTTTCTGGTTTTGAGCTTAACTTTCATTTCCGGACTTTTCCCTAGCTTGACTTGTACTAGTACTACTTGGAGCTTGTTGAATGGCTATTGGATGAACTTGTTGTTGTGTGTGTATCTTTGGATTTGAATGAGAAGAATAATGAAGCCATGATGGCTGGGAAAGTTAGCAAATTCAGGGGAAGTGCTGTCCGAACTTTGAAGGGACTTGATTGCATTGAGTTTGTGATCTAAGACTTGGATTTGAGCAAGACAATGATATATGATGGTTGGTTCCTGAGCCGTGGAGGTGAGTGACCCTAAACTATTTCCAAAGTACTTGTGAAATGTTTCTTGCATTAATTATTCGATTGCATATCATGCGTGCTTGCATGTGAATTCATGACATGATTTGGCTTTAATGAGTTCTGGGAAAGTCTTGTGCTGGACACCAACGTCTCCACCTTGTTTATGGTTCATGTTCATGGTTATCTGGAGCACCGATGTTGCTCCCACTTTCGTGAGTTCGTGAGTTAATGTTAAATGAAATATTTGAGCGTTGGGGGTTCAAGTGCTATGATTTCACCGGCTCACGAGAGCACTAAACGGACATTTGATCTCTGAATCATGACATCATCGAAATCATCGAAATGCAACATTGTGAAATATATTTGCTTAATGATTTTGCTGGTTACTCGCTGAGCTTCTAGCTCACCCCAAAAATATTTTATTTCCCCTCCACAGGGCTCAAAGCGAAGGAAAGGCTTGTTGTGCTTATTCACGTGAATGGATGGCCTTTATGTTGTACAATTTGGATTAGGAATCATTTTATGTATAGTTAGGAATTGTTTCCGCTGCATTTGTGACATGTAATTATTGGAGACTTGGATGTATATTTGAGGTTTATTCTTGTAATTCATTTGAGGACTTTAGTGAACGACTGAGTCCCGGCGAGAGCCGGGCAGGCGGCCCGCCGAACCCTCTGGTTCGCCTTAGGGGGAGGTGGGGTCGTCACAGTTGGTATCAGAGCTTAGGCTTCAGATCTCTGTAGTGTATCCTAGGCTTGAAGTTTAGGATGCCGGACTGTGTGTTTGGTTTGCAATATTAGTGATTTTTGCGGGATGTCTCGACTTGATTGGTATAAGATAGAATGTCGAGGACGACATTCTTTTAAGGAGGGGAGATTGTGACGCCCCGGAAAAAATGAGTTTGAGAGCCCGGAAATTTTCTAATTTTCTAGGGTTTATTTTTTTAAACGCCCGCCTTTTCTACATTTTCTTGATTAGAAAAATTCCCCAGATAAAGTTTATGAGGAAAAATAGTTTTAAAATGATTTTTCTAGTATCGGTTAGTTTTTGAGAAATTAAGAGCGTATTTTGAACGTGGAACCCGCTAGTGCGGTAAACGCGATATATTTTTCACAACTTGTTGGAATTTTGTATTAAGTGATATTATTTTACAAGGTGTTAAGATATTTGTATTGGAGAGACAAAAAGATAAGTTTTGAACCAAAAGGTGACAAGTGTCACCTTGTGATTTAATCTTGGACTTTGACCATTTGACTTTACCTTTACCTTTACCAAATAAATACCAAAAATTGATCAAAATAAGCTTCATTTTACAAGCTTCTTGGCCGAATGTTCTTGCTCAAGAAAGAAAGAAAAGCTCTCAATTTCTTCCTTCTATTTCTTGCTCAATCTTCAAATCCAACCAATAAAACTCCAAATCATTCCATAAAATCTCTTTGCTAAGTGGTCTTGAGGTGTTTTGTGGAGTTGTTTGGAAAGCTAAGGTGACTAGTTGCTCTATCTCTTGTATTGCTAAGGTGAGTTGTGAAGGACCCCTCTCCTTCCTCTAATGATGTTCAATTCATGATTGGTGGTGGTATAAGATGCACTTTTATGGATTATTTCTTGGTTTTGGTTGAATTGGTGAAGTTTTATAATTATTGGGGATTTTTCTGTTTTCATATGAGTATGATTATGTGGTCATGTATGATGATTGGAAATGATGTTTAAGGACTCTATGAGGTGGAAAAGTGATTAATTGCAATCAATTTCTGTTTTGGAAGAAATTTCAGAAAATTCGGTTTTGTGAAGGAACATTCTGTCCGAATTTATAGCTCATATATAGAGGCCGAATTGGCCTTGGATCAAAACATCAAAGTTGTAGGTAATGACATTTTAAAGGTGCCTACAAAATTTCAAGTCAATCGGAGTTGTGTAGAGTGAGATAAGTCGAAATTACTATTGCTGTTCTGGTTTTACCCGAAATTGGGATTTGCGACTGTAATTGGTTGTTTTGGCTGGAATTGCTTCCGAATTGGTTGTTGAGGTCTTCTGATGAAATGTAGCCTTGTTTCTTATCTTTCAGTTGGTTTTGGAATTTCTGGATGTGGACTTCGGTAGCCTGATTTATGATGTTTGTACCAGAATGTGATTTGTGAATCTGTTTTTGTGATTCTGGTATGTTTTCTTGCATTTTTGACCTGGTTACACTCGAAACTGGGTTGAGTGACCTTCTTCAATATTGTAGCCCTTTCTCTTAGCTTCGAAACGGTGGGTCTTACACCTTCATCCGATCATCGTAGTGCCATTGGTGCCATTACCGCAAAATGACGTCAAAACTGTTTTTCTGGTTTTGAGCTTAACTTTCATTTCCGGACTTTTCCCTAGCTTGACTTGTACTAGTACTACTTGGAGCTTGTTGAATGGCTATTGGATGAACTTGTTGTTGTGTGTGTATCTTTGGATTTGAATGAGAAGAATAATGAAGCCATGATGGCTGGGAAAGTTAGCAAATTCAGGGGAAGTGCTGTCCGAACTTTGAAGGGACTTGATTGCATTGAGTTTGTGATCTAAGACTTGGATTTGAGCAAGACAATGATATATGATGGTTGGTTCCTGAGCCGTGGAGGTGAGTGACCCTAAACTATTTCCAAAGTACTTGTGAAATGTTTCTTGCATTAATTATTCGATTGCATATCATGCGTGCTTGCATGTGAATTCATGACATGATTTGGCTTTAATGAGTTCTGGGAAAGTCTTGTGCTGGACACCAACGTCTCCACCTTGTTTATGGTTCATGTTCATGGTTATCTGGAGCACCGATGTTGCTCCCACTTTCGTGAGTTCGTGAGTTAATGTTAAATGAAATATTTGAGCGTTGGGGGTTCAAGTGCTATGATTTCACCGGCTCACGAGAGCACTAAACGGACATTTGATCTCTGAATCATGACATCATCGAAATCATCGAAATGCAACATTGTGAAATATATTTGCTTAATGATTTTGCTGGTTACTCGCTGAGCTTCTAGCTCACCCCAAAAATATTTTATTTCCCCTCCACAGGGCTCAAAGCGAAGGAAAGGCTTGTTGTGCTTATTCACGTGAATGGATGGCCTTTATGTTGTACAATTTGGATTAGGAATCATTTTATGTATAGTTAGGAATTGTTTCCGCTGCATTTGTGACATGTAATTATTGGAGACTTGGATGTATATTTGAGGTTTATTCTTGTAATTCATTTGAGGACTTTAGTGAACGACTGAGTCCCGGCGAGAGCCGGGCAGGCGGCCCGCCGAACCCTCTGGTTCGCCTTAGGGGGAGGTGGGGTCGTCACAGTTGGTATCAGAGCTTAGGCTTCAGATCTCTGTAGTGTATCCTAGGCTTGAAGTTTAGGATGCCGGACTGTGTGTTTGGTTTGCAATATTAGTGATTTTTGCGGGATGTCTCGACTTGATTGGTATAAGATAGAATGTCGAGGACGACATTCTTTTAAGGAGGGGAGATTGTGACGCCCCGGAAAAAATGAGTTTGAGAGCCCGGAAATTTTCTAATTTTCTAGGGTTTATTTTTTTAAACGCCCGCCTTTTCTACATTTTCTTGATTAGAAAAATTCCCCAGATAAAGTTTATGAGGAAAAATAGTTTTAAAATGATTTTTCTAGTATCGGTTAGTTTTTGAGAAATTAAGAGCGTATTTTGAACGTGGGACCCGCTAGTGCGGTAAACGCGATATATTTTTCACAACTTGTTGGAATTTTGTATTAAGTGATATTATTTTACAAGGTGTTAAGATATTTGTATTGGAGAGACAAAAAGATAAGTTTTGAACCAAAAGGTGACAAGTGTCACCTTGTGATTTAATCTTGGACTTTGACCATTTGACTTTACCTTTACCTTTACCAAATAAATACCAAAAATTGATCAAAATAAGCTTCATTTTACAAGCTTCTTGGCCGAATGTTCTTGCTCAAGAAAGAAAGAAAAGCTCTCAATTTCTTCCTTCTATTTCTTGCTCAATCTTCAAATCCAACCAATAAAACTCCAAATCATTCCATAAAATCTCTTTGCTAAGTGGTCTTGAGGTGTTTTGTGGAGTTGTTTGGAAAGCTAAGGTGACTAGTTGCTCTATCTCTTGTATTGCTAAGGTGAGTTGTGAAGGACCCCTCTCCTTCCTCTAATGATGTTCAATTCATGATTGGTGGTGGTATAAGATGCACTTTTATGGATTATTTCTTGGTTTTGGTTGAATTGGTGAAGTTTTATAATTATTGGGGATTTTTCTGTTTTCATATGAGTATGATTATGTGGTCATGTATGATGATTGGAAATGATGTTTAAGGACTCTATGAGGTGGAAAAGTGATTAATTGCAATCAATTTCTGTTTTGGAAGAAATTTCAGAAAATTCGGTTTTGTGAAGGAACATTCTGTCCGAATTTATAGCTCATATATAGAGGCCGAATTGGCCTTGGATCAAAACATCAAAGTTGTAGGTAATGACATTTTAAAGGTGCCTACAAAATTTCAAGTCAATCGGAGTTGTGTAGAGTGAGATAAGTCGAAATTACTATTGCTGTTCTGGTTTTACCCGAAATTGGGATTTGCGACTGTAATTGGTTGTTTTGGCTGGAATTGCTTCCGAATTGGTTGTTGAGGTCTTCTGATGAAATGTAGCCTTGTTTCTTATCTTTCAGTTGGTTTTGGAATTTCTGGATGTGGACTTCGGTAGCCTGATTTATGATGTTTGTACCAGAATGTGATTTGTGAATCTGTTTTTGTGATTCTGGTATGTTTTCTTGCATTTTTGACCTGGTTACACTCGAAACTGGGTTGAGTGACCTTCTTCAATATTGTAGCCCTTTCTCTTAGCTTCGAAACGGTGGGTCTTACACCTTCATCCGATCATCGTAGTGCCATTGGTGCCATTACCGCAAAATGACGTCAAAACTGTTTTTCTGGTTTTGAGCTTAACTTTCATTTCCGGACTTTTCCCTAGCTTGACTTGTACTAGTACTACTTGGAGCTTGTTGAATGGCTATTGGATGAACTTGTTGTTGTGTGTGTATCTTTGGATTTGAATGAGAAGAATAATGAAGCCATGATGGCTGGGAAAGTTAGCAAATTCAGGGGAAGTGCTGTCCGAACTTTGAAGGGACTTGATTGCATTGAGTTTGTGATCTAAGACTTGGATTTGAGCAAGACAATGATATATGATGGTTGGTTCCTGAGCCGTGGAGGTGAGTGACCCTAAACTATTTCCAAAGTACTTGTGAAATGTTTCTTGCATTAATTATTCGATTGCATATCATGCGTGCTTGCATGTGAATTCATGACATGATTTGGCTTTAATGAGTTCTGGGAAAGTCTTGTGCTGGACACCAACGTCTCCACCTTGTTTATGGTTCATGTTCATGGTTATCTGGAGCACCGATGTTGCTCCCACTTTCGTGAGTTCGTGAGTTAATGTTAAATGAAATATTTGAGCGTTGGGGGTTCAAGTGCTATGATTTCACCGGCTCACGAGAGCACTAAACGGACATTTGATCTCTGAATCATGACATCATCGAAATCATCGAAATGCAACATTGTGAAATATATTTGCTTAATGATTTTGCTGGTTACTCGCTGAGCTTCTAGCTCACCCCAAAAATATTTTATTTCCCCTCCACAGGGCTCAAAGCGAAGGAAAGGCTTGTTGTGCTTATTCACGTGAATGGATGGCCTTTATGTTGTACAATTTGGATTAGGAATCATTTTATGTATAGTTAGGAATTGTTTCCGCTGCATTTGTGACATGTAACTATTGGAGACTTGGATGTATATTTGAGGTTTATTCTTGTAATTCATTTGAGGACTTTAGTGAACGACTGAGTCCCGGCGAGAGCCGGGCAGGCGGCCCGCCGAACCCTCTGGTTCGCCTTAGGGGGAGGTGGGGTCGTCACATTAAATACTTCCAGCGACGCTCGCAATAGATAGGGACATACTATACCAATACAAACATACAAATTGAGTATTAGAATTAGAGATTACACTTTTCCAGCTTCAAGTGGCAATCCAAAATGAAAAGTACGATGCTTAGCTTAGAATCCGTTACAAACCGAAAATTACAATCAAATTGTTCAAGTACAACCATAAGAAATATAAGCAGCTCAAATACTTTCAAACTTCCCATCCTGTAAGGAAAACAAATAAACATGGGGTGAGCTAAAGCTCAGTGGTGCCCCAAAACATGCAGTCACGTAATTCAAACAGCAAGTAATAACTTAAACAGGTTAAACAATTATGAAAGCGTGTAACAACACAAGGTAGGATACAGGGGCTCTCAGGAGCCATTTTCCTCGCTTGAGCACCGTTTATCGTAGTTGACCCTCCGTCAACTTTCACTACCTATAATCCATGTAGATCCACTCATTTTAATCCTAACCCGTCACCATTCATACCCCTGTCCCGGGCCCGAACGTCGACTAAGGACGCAGTATACTCGAGATATACTCGTAGATAATTGGTCGAGGGATTCACCCAACGACGTTTTTGTAGTTAGATTCAAGTGCCGAGGGATTCACCCAACGACGTAACTACTTTTAGATTCAAGGATTATTGTAGTTAGATTCAAGTGCCGAGGGATTCACCCAACGACGTAACTACTTTTAGATTCAAGGATTTACGAGAAAAATGATTCACGCAAGTCACCACTCGAACGGCTAGTGCGATAAAGTACACACTGCTCACTTCGATGGATCAAAACTCATTTTGCAATATATCACATATCGAGTCAAGAAAGCACTTAATTCAAGTAGGAAAAGAACAGGCAGGGACACTCACCAAGAGCGGAGTTCAGATATCAGGTTGGGAATCAAATTCCGCGTCCTCGCGATATCCTAAAAACCAAATTTTGAAACCATAAGTTTCTATTCAGTTTTTAAACTTATTCGTATAAGAATTTATTTAATATAATACTTGTTTACTTTCTCAAGAGATTTCAAAAATCTATTTAGATTGAAGCTTGACAAAAGTAGTAGAAATGTTCCTTATTTTTCCTTAGAAGGGGGTAACTAGTATTACTTACTAGAAACAAGTCGACAAACTTCTCAAAATCATAGTTAGGAGGTTACTTTGAACATTCCCCTAAAGTTACGGCTTTTGCAAAAATTATCCTTAAAAACTATTTTTCCTAGAATAGGGTTTCTTGCCGAGCAAGTCTCCCAGGCTTTTCACTAAAATTGGTAAAGCTCGTATTTTGGAACCTTTCCTATAGTTAACAATCCAAGTGCAAAGCTTAGGGAAAAATGAAGAATTAAGATAAGACTTAAAGTCTCCCAAAGTGATAGAACTTATTCACGGTAGCTATCGAGGCTAGTTTGAGCTAAAGGAAATTATCGAGTTGGAAAGTTTTAGGCAAAAACACTAGGTATAGAGTTTTATAGAGTAATACCAGCTGGAAAATATTTTTGGTTAATTTTGAACGCAGCTACTCGAGTTCGCAAGGTCGATACAATTTCCCCCCGCCCCGATTCCGTTTCGAAATCATAATATGGATCAAAATATGGCAAAAATCACATAGCAAATTACTAAGGCTTCGTCAATCATTAGCCCTAGCTTTAGACAATTGAAATTCTGAATAAAATAAAATGATCAACCAAGGCTTCATCAATCATTAGCACTTGGTTTCAGCAAACCCAACATAAGCAAATAAAATAAAAGTGGAGTCCCAAGACATTCCAGCAATTAACTTCCATCATCCAATAATACTTTATAAAATTATTTCAATGGCTAAGGGCTTCGTCAATCATTAGCCCTTAGCACCCAACCAGTAATTCTTGTGACAACCAAGCTAACATTTCAAATGTTTAAATCTACTAACAGTAATTTAAAACCAAAGACCACATTTGCAGCAGCCTCCTACTCAAGTATTTGATCCAAAGCCAAGAGATTCCATCCATAATATCACATTGTCACCCCAAAATTCAAATGCATGACCATCTCAAGGTATTATAAAGCGAATTCAGTGGTAATACAATTTTTCCACAGCTCCAAAATATATAAAGAAATCTATACGTACTTCTTTATCAACCATGACTAAGGCTGGGAAATTTCCAGCTTATATCCATAGCTACACTTCATTATTTCCAAATCGAATTCCCAAGATGTCAAATGATTCATTGCCAAACAGTTTTCACAGACTACGTGTGCATTTTGTCATGCATTTCGGGTTTCTAACACCCCAAGGAAGAATTCTAAAGTCAAGCTGAAGATTCTGGTTCATAATCAAATTCGAGCAACAAGATTAAACATCCCAAAAAAAAATTCAAGAATCTGTCTAGCAAGCCACGGATGAATCATGCATGAAGGAATTTTCTGTTTTCACTTTATTTACTCAGGCGAAGCAGGCTAGTAAACTCTCACTTCCTCATGCAATTACTTAGCTAAACAATGCACAATTTCCGTTCAGGAGTTGAAGTTAAACCCCTGTTAAAAATCTTCAAAATTTCCAGATTCATGTTCATGGTAGTTCACAAGGAACTTCTAGCAATAGCAATGGTCCTTAAAACAGGATTTTCTTTGGTTAAAACAGAATTTTTGGTACTCTATTAGTACATGTAAACGCGTAGCTAGCTAGTAAAGGTTTCCAAATCAAATCCAGGTTCAAGCTACAATTATACTCATCTACACAAATCCAGAAATTATAACAACTAGTCTCGGATGATCATTCATGAATCAGTTTTTCTGTTTTCATTTTATTCTCTTGGTTAGCCGAGCTACTAGACCTCATGCGAACTTCAATTAACATGTTGTTAACTAGTTAATCGCATATATTCACTCTAATCATCATCATATGACAGATTGCAAATTACAATTCAGATTCAAGGTCTCGGAAATTTTCAGCTCATAAGAATTCCAATTCACAAAACCAGAATTTTTCCAAGTTCCTAGTTTCATTGTCCAATCGTGTAACTCAACATGCAGGCTCTTAAACATTTTATCTTCACTTGGATAGTTAGGACTATAACCACAGCTTGACATAATTAAGTAATTTAAGCAAATCATTTCTTAATTAGTCTCGGCAGAAGATTTTCATCAAACCAGAATTTCTTAGGTCCCTTAATTCATCAATCAACTTCATAGAATTAACATGCAGGGTCCTAGACATCATACACATTAAGTTCCACTCGGCTAATTACACTTGAGTGCTCAGGTTATCACAAGAAAAACAGAATTTCAGTTGCATTTCCAATCCATCCTCTCGGCAGAATCATTCACAATCAAAACAGAATTTTCTAATCTCCTTAGTTCATCATCCGATATTATCTTCAATTGAAGTCTTTTATTTTGCCCTTAAATTCTCACATGCAAGATTGCTGAGTTAATTAGCTAACATCCAGACCAGAAAATTCAGCTCGGCAGCAGCAAAACACTTTCATAAATCCAAAACTTGGTGAGACTACACTCGGGTGAGTTTGCATGCAAAAAGTTCTGTTTCATTTTTATTTCCAGAGTAATCCAGGCTAATTAAATTCATGCATGACCCTAATCATAATAATCATCCAAGATTCGATTAGTTAATCACCAATGCATGCTCAAATCAATTCCAGAAAACACATTAGAGCTACATTCCTAACTCAGCTACTCGGCAGGGGCATATAACCGAAATAGGAATTTTTCTAATATCTTAAATTCATCATCCGATGGTTCCACAGTACATGCATGCTTCAAGATAGCTCAAACTACCTCTGATTAGTCCTAAAATGATCCAGAATTTTACCTCACAGCAAGCTAATCTTTCACACGAAAATCTGGAAAATTTTTCTTCCTCTCAGCTCTCACGTACGCGGCAGTGATTGAGGTTGTGGTTGTCGGTGGAGCTGGTGGTGTCACAGTCGTGAAGTGGAGTGAAATGGAGGTGCAGAATGGGTGGATCTTGCTCACGGTTTCTCTCTGCCTTCACTCTAGCTTCAATGTTTGCGGACAGAACCAGAAATGGAACCGCACTCTCAGCTTCCTTCCTCACTCTCGGTCGATGATAACAATGTGAGGATGGAGTGTTATCTGAGGTAGGGAGTGTGCAGAGGTTATGGACTGGGATTGTGAAGTGGTGCTGCGATTTGAGGATGGTTGAGTGTCGGAAGTGATTGAGTGTAGGGGTGGTGAAGCTGCGGTTGGCCGAATGGAGCGGCTTGTGATCATGGTGTCCGGGGAGTTGTTTGGCTGCCTGGAATGGTTGTGGCCGTGGGGTAATTGTGAAGTTGTGAGGGGTATTTTAGTCTTTTCACTTCTCATCCTATTATCCACTTAAGTCCTTGGTTCTAACTTAGCTCCAAAAATTGCCCCCAAATGTGATTTGAACGCCTAATGATCCGCTAATCTTGCAAGGTTTTGATTATCGAAATTTTTATGTCCTAAATATGGTTAGAGTACTTGTATTGTTTTTATTCTAGAATTTATCGGTTGCATAAAAATATTAGGATTTCTAACTACACTTAACCTTATTCGAAATTAGGATTAGCTATAAAACAAAATCAAGGAATTATTTTTAAGAAGTAAACTTAACATAACTCAAGAATTATTAACTTAGTGTAGCGAAGCTAAGTGATTTAATAATTAGCACCGTTATATTATTTTGCACACAAAAATTATTATTATTTTTTATTTACTTGTTTAAAACAAATGAAATAGTGTGGTAGATTAGAATAAGGACTACGAATAAAATATGCACTAGTATATAAAAGCGAGTGAAAGTAATACTAGAAAAGATTTAAAGAATACGAATGCTAAATAAAAGTGAAATTGAAACATGCATTGGTATATAACTGCAAAATTCAAGGTTCTCACAGCTTGCCTAACTTTTGTCTCTCTTATACCAATCCACTTAGCATCCTCTACTTATCTCTTAACACCCGGTAAATTAAATCCAGTATCCAAAACTTAACCTAGTTGGCCGAATTTTTCCGAACTTTTCGCACTAGTGGGTCCCACGTCCGGTATACGCTCTTAATTTCTCAATACCTATTCGATACTAGAAAAATCATCTAAAAACTATATTTACTCATAAAAATTATCTAGAAAATTTTCCTAATAACGAAAATGCAGAAAACAAGCCATTAACTCGAATAAAACCTAAAAATGGAAAAATTACGGGTTCTCACACCCACTCTTGGCAGGAGTGGAGGACTCTCTCGCTTGGTGCCCATCGCACGATGGATGGTTTAGCATATCCTCTGCAATAAAGACCCTGAGGCCACAAAGCAACTCCTTGCTATCTGGGACAAACGCCTCCCCTCTAGGATCTCGATCTTCATGTGGAAGTTGCTGAACTCTTTACATCCTCTACCGGATATTTTGCTGTAGTTTGGGTTCCACCTCCTCTCAAAATATTTCTTCTGTAGGAATTCGGAATCGGTGAACCATGTCTTCCTCAACTGCGACCTGGCATCCTTAATCTGGGGGTCGCTTGAACGACAGCTCAATCTTGTCCTTGTTCCGGTTGATGACATCCTCCTGAAACTGCAAGGCTGGTGGGTGCACTCGTCCGGAAACTCCGCATTGGCTGCACTAACCCGCCTATTACCGACCATTGTATGCTGGGAGCTATGGAAGGCTCGGAACAAAGCGTGCTTTAAGGACGTGGTGACCACTAGCACAGGTCTCTTACACCAAATTACCTTGCAGCTACATGCAGTTGGGCATGCGTTTCCCTTCCGTTGCACAAGCACTGGCGGTGCGACTCTTCGGGGACAGGGACTTGTTCCGTTTTTGGTGTATCCGAGGCACAGAACCATAGCCCTCTCATGGAGCTGCCCCGCTAGGCCCTATGTGAAACTTAACATTGATGGCTCATCCCTTGGGAACCCGAGCGACTCGGGGGGTGGCGGGCTCGTTAGAGATGACTCAGGGTGCTTCCTCTGCGGGTTCTCATCGTACTATGGGTGGCAAACTAACATGCATGCAGAGGCATCTGCTCTACTGGAAGGAATACAGCTCTGTTTATCACAAGGATATGGCCATGTCCTGGTGGAGCTCGACTCGCTGACGTTGCTAAATGTGGTGCAGGGACGGTCTAAGTGTCTGTGGCGTATATTCCCTATCGTCTCAGCCATACAGGCCAAGCTGGAGAGAGGGGTCTTCCGACTCCAACACTGCTACAGAGAGCTCAACGCTGCGGCCGATGCTTTGGCGAAACACGCTAGTAATATGCGCACCTCATCTGAATATCACGCGCCTACCTACCTCCCTGACATCCTTGGCATTCTCCAACTGGACAGAGAGCACTTCCCCTACATTCGAACCACTAGATGGATCTCGTTTAGCTCACCCTAGGCCAGGGTTGGGATCCGACTTGCTAGCCCCTTGATGTAACTTTTTAGATTTCTTATGAATAAAAGCTGCTTTTAAGGAAAAAAAAAAAGAACTCTTCCAATTATTGCTCTTTATTGTGGTAGAGATATGGCAATGCATTTTCTAGTTTTTGGTTTGCTCCATTTGGTTTATTCATGGATTATGCATCTCAAAAGCTTGGCGAAAGAAGAAATGGCACCATTCAATTAGTGGAATGGTAATTGACAACAACTATTCAAATCAATGGAAGATTAGCTATCAACCACCATTCAGAAAAGAAACCAACCACCACTCAAATAAGTGGAGAGTTAGCTATCAACCTATCAACCCGGGTCGGCTAGTTAAAGGTAAATTATTAAAGGACAGATGGCTGAAATTTAGCTAGCAAAAAATTTAAAAAGACCTACCTTTCAATTATGAATGCTAAGTCAAATAGTTAGCAGAAATTCTCTGTAAATAGTCTTGTAAGAATTCAAATAATAAATCCATAGTTCATAACTTCAAGAACTTAGAACCTTTAATTCTTTCTAAAATTCTAGTATAACCTCATTTTCATAAAACTTTGTATATCCCTCTCTTGTACATATATCATCAATAAAATTTGAGTTTCAAGAATCAAGTGTTGTGTTGAAATTGTTCAAGTAAGCTTCCGCTTCCTCTCCTCAATTTCCTTATGCACTTTTATATCCTAGGTGTAGTTAGTATTAGAGCCATGGTAGACTTTTACCATGGGAAGGGTAGCTTTATTTAATCTCTTATAATGGATGTAAAATCTATTTTATTGTGTAAACAATAAGATTGTGGTTTGAAGAAAGCAATCTATATCATGGATTAAATGTAGGGCTTGTGTGCAACAATATGACTATGGTCTCATGAGCTGCGTGAGCAATACGACCATAGTCTCATGAGCTCATATTCATCATAAAAGATGATATGCTTATGTTGGTCAATGGCCTGGTATGATTTGGATTAAGGTATTGATAAGGTCATTTATTATTCATTTATTATTGCTGTCAAGTCCATTTGTTGCGCCTCGGATCTTGGTAAAACCTCAGCCTTCCACCATTACATATATCGTTCTTATGAATATGAGCTTAAGGGATTCATGTGTTCAATACACTTATAGAGGCATTGCGTTCATGTGTTCAATATGCACATAGAGACACCTATGTTTGTCCAGGATATATGCTGATTATTCTTCATGTCATTTGCTCAATATGTTTGTACAATGAATTAGCTTTATTTTCTATTATAAGCAGATTTGAATATGGTTAACCAAATTTATTACCTTTTACATCTTTATCTTCATCTGCATCTTCTAAATCTATTAAAAAGAAAAATAAGTTTACTAAAAATGCTGAAATATTAGAATTTGAGAAAATTGAACAAAAAAATACAAAATTGGAAATTTCCAATTTCCAAAATTTGAACCTCATTTAATTTATCGAACGGGTAGATTTGATTTACAAAACTAGACTTGTTATAAAAATTGTAGAAAGGATAATTCCTATTAATGATGAATTTACTGAAATTAAACTTCTTAAATTTGAATCTAAAATTATAAATAATGATCATAAATATTTACATATATGATTTGTACAAATTGCACTTCAACTTTTAAATCATCAAGGTTTAAATACTTCAGTCTTGGTAGCTTTAAGAGATTGGAGGCATCTTAAATTTTAAAATTTGTTATTAGGGTTTGTTGAAACTAATTTATGTAATAGTTCAACATGTTTTAATTATCATCCAACTTTTTGGTCATTAAGGATTGAATACTTCAGTCTTGGTAGTTTCAAGAGATTGTAGGCATTTTAAATTTTAAGATTTGTTATTAGGGCTTATTGAAACTATGAGGACCCGCTAAATTCCATTATTTTATCTTAATTTATTTTAATTCTTCACATGCATTTTCTTTACTTTACTCTATTATATTAATTTCCCATAGATTTTATAAGCAAGTATAGTTTTACATCATTTTTCTAGTATAAATTAGTTCATGTGACGTTAATAGTGTATATCGGACGTGGGACCCGCTAGTGCGTTAAGTGCGATAAATTTTGACGACTAGTGGGAGTTTTGTATAAAGGGATATTATTGTACAAGGTGCTAGGAAATAATTGGAGGTAGCTAGATAAATTAATCTCGGAAGACAAAGGGATGAGAATAAACCTAGGAAAAGCCAAGTGTCATGAAACCAATGGATGTTGGACTTTGACCTAACTTTCCTTCACCTTTACTAAATCAAAAATTGACCAAATTTCCCTCACATTTCTCCTAGCTTGGCTGGCCACCTTGAGAGGAAAAACAATAGAGAAAACTTCATTCTTTAACTACCAAACTTGCTTGAATCTTGAGTGTTTGCCAACAACTTTGCAAACCACTCCATACAAGTGTTAACTAAGGAGGATTAAAGGTGTTGGTGGAGTGACTTTGGAGAAGAAAGCACTAAGCTTTCATCTTTCTTGGAGGAACAAGGTAACCTTGGCTAGAATCTTTCCTCTACTTCAATTAATTGCCAACTAGTGGTTTAGGGTTGTGATTTTTGTAGTTTTATGGGAAAATTTCATGGAGAAAGTTGTGACATGGAAAACTTCAGTTTTATGGTGAATTTTCTGCTCTTATTTGATGCTTGAGCATTGGCTATGGATTGATAGCTTTGTTGTGTGTAATATTGAGCTTTTATATGCTAGTTTTACTTGCCTACGAAAAATTCCAGCTTGTGTACCTAAATTTCAGCTTAGGATTTCTAATTTGAGAGTTATTGTGGTTGGTTTGTAGAGCTAATAATTGGCTTTATATGAAGGGTATTGTGGCCCTAATTAAGGGTGTTTAATAGCTTATAATTTGTCTGTACAATTGTGGTTGAATTGAGATGTGATTGGTGTTGATTGTAGGATGGAAAAATAAAGGAACTTAAGGGAAAGTGCTGTCCAATTTTTGGGGCTACTTGATTCCTTCAAGTTTGGGTTGATTTGGTGATAAACTTGCTTAAGATGTTTGGTATAGCTATAAGCTTTACTTAGGTGTTGAATTTTGGTTGAATGGAAGGATTTTCATTGGTATTTTCCTCCAATTTGTTGGCTGAAATTTCCGTTGTTGGTCAAGTGATAGCGAAGTCCATTACCTTGTTGTTTTCTAAATTTTTCATGATAGGTTTTGGCCAAAACTTGTTCCAAACATTGGTTAAGCCTTTTGTGCTTGAATTTGAGTGAAAACTATGTAGAGTAGGGGGTGAAAAACCCCATGATTTCACTTCTGTCATGGCTGCGAAAATTCTGGTTTGAAAGGCAAATTTGCCCTTGTTACCTTTGAGCCTTAAAGTCTTTAGTTTGGAAGTCTTGAGGACCAACTGTTATTTCCTTTCACTCCAAGCCACATTTTGCTTTGTAGTAGTAGTTCATTGGATAGGCATACAACTCGTAATCGAGCCATAATTGTTTTACCTTGGTTGTTCTTAGGACGTACTGGTGATCAAGGGTATACTTCGGGTGGAAACTTTAGAATCGAGCTAGAAAGGGGCTTGGTCGAGAAAACTTATGAGCCATGGGGGCCTGTTTCCTTGGAATCTTTGAGTATTGGAGACTCTAGATTCCTGGTATATTCGAGTATTACCATCTCTGTTCCTGTTGAGGCGTTTGGGCCCGGTAAGAGATATGTTTGGTGGACGAAATTTAGTGTAAAGTGGGGTTTACGGTCATGTTTGTTCTTTAAATGTTGATGGAGAGTCAACAGGGTTGGATCAAGTACTGCAACGGAGATTTGGCTTTTGATAGCCATCTGTATCCTTTCTATTTGAGATGTTTATTCATTTCCTTATCTGGTATGTATATTTGACTGATTAGAAGTAAAGCTCCATGATTCTTGACTGCTTGTATTTTTGGTACTTCATTGGGCGAAAGCTCACCCCCGTTATCTTTGTTTTCCTTACAGGGATCAAACTTTGAAACTGTGATTTTGGAAGAAAGAGTAGAGCTAGTTATAGTCATTCTTTTGATTAAGCTCCTCTGTAACCAAAACCCTAATTGTATTTTGTATAAGTACGGATATTATAGCTTGTACTTCAAGTTAATTTGTTGAAGACTCCAATGTATATGTATAAGTGTTTATCATGTATCTTAAGTGTGCTTGTTTGAGATTGTATGTCTCTATGGCTTTGGTGAACCTTACTTGTGTTCGTTGGAAATCGGGCGAGTGCGGAATTTGAACAAGGCAAGAAAAGAGATTTTGGCGGGAATCCACTGCAGGGAATCCGGCCGTATATCTAGCCAGATCTTGGCTAGATACATGGCAGGATTAGCAAGGGAGATTGAAAAAAAATTGGCTGGTTCACTGCCTTGAATCCGGCCAAGTTTTGTTCGGATTCTGACATGGCACTTGTTCTTTTCGTTCTTCGTTAGAGCGTTTAATCGAAGTTCTAATGCAGCGCTTAGTTTAGCTACTTCAGTTTCCGATAGTTCATTTTCTCTAGGTTCTTTTACACGTTTTGTAGGGTTTATGTGTGTTTCGGCTTGGTAGTCCTGGCGAGAGTTGGACAGGCAGTTCGCTAACTCTTAGGGTACGCCCTAGGGGAAGGTGGGACTATCACAGAAACTAACTTATGAAATGGTCCAATATGCTTTAATTGTCATCCAAATTTTTGTGTCACTGACAAATTGATGAAGCTATAACACAACAAAAGAGATCATCAGTAGTTAGGGATTTTGGCTGAATATGAGAAATGGCCTCACTATTGTAAATTTTGTTCAAAGATTGGGCATTCAGAGTCGTTTTGTTTTAATAAAAATTCAAAATTCAAACCTCTTCCTAGAGATAAGGGGAAGAGAAAATGGGTCTTCAGCAATCCAACATGGATATTGGCAAGTCAAAAAAAAAATTTTACCAAAAATCGTAGACAAAACTATTGAATTTTGAGTGAATAAAGTGAAGCACTCTTCAGATTCTGGTCATGAGGATAATAATGCAGAGGTCATTATGGAATTGGTAGAGTCATTGGTTAACCAAATGATGGTTCATTCATCATCCTTGTCAGGGGATAATCGATTTGATTCTCTATTATTGTAGGACAAAAAGCAAAGTGCAGAAACTATATTTTTAGATAATCATTATGTTGAGGTGGGGAATGAGTTGGTATTGGATAATGTGTTATTAGATCGGATAAATTTACTTGAACTTGTTGGTACTAGGATTTCAATTGATGCAGAAGAATGAGGCATAAATTGGCTAAACAGATTTCTAAGTCCTTGAGACAATGTAATTCGAGTAGCAACATCGCGGCTATTGAAGTCAATAGGGATAATCTGTTGCTCTTCTCTCAACAATTGCCAGAGACTGGAGATGGCATAATTGAATCCTTTCTTTGCTAGGATTTCATCTGACTTTGAGGAGTTGTTAACATTGGATGCTAGTGTGGTGTTTCAACAGATGAAAGGGAAAAAAACATGGTCAATCACCTAAAGGTTCCTTATCTCTAGGGGTGAAGGTAACAGATTTGTCTACTTCTTCTTATTCTAATATTTAATGTCATTACTAGTAAATTTTTTGTTGTGGAATATAAGAGATATATCTCAAGTTGATTCTACATGGTATTTAAAAGAATTGTGTATTTATCATCGAATTCAATTATTGGTTGTTAAACTTGAGAGAGAAGAATTGACTGAATTAAACTTGAGTTTTGTTAAAAAAAAATGTGTTGAAAAACAAAATTGGGGACATTCGATTTACCTAGTTGAACCCATATATCATGAAATTACTGTGAAATTTACTACAAATATTAGAAAGGAAGAAGATTCTAAGTATATTATTTCAAGGGTTAACATCAAAGACATCAAATTTGATTCAATGTTTGTAAATGACCTCTTTAACTACAAAGGTGAAAATCCAAGTAATTTTTCTTACTTTTTCTCTTTTGATCAGTGGTCAAATAAATCAAATGGTTTTGGTTTCAGTGAGGTCATAAATATATTCAATATAAAATTTCAAAAGAGAAATTTCTCTTTTATATACTGCAATCACTAGTTTACTGTTTCCAACACATGGTTGTAGAATAGAGCCTGAAAGAATGTAACTTGCTCTATTTTACTGTATTTAGGCATCAAACTGGATTTTGGCTTTCTGTTTTGCAATTTTTAGGCCTCATTGGAGACTGACATTAGGAGATATCTCCCATTTGTAAAATTTTTTACTAGAATCTTCAAAAGATTTTATGTTTCAATTATTAAGAGTAAATCTTATCTTCCTTACATCACTCAAGAATATCCTGAAAAAGAAAAGTTTAAAGTTTTATAACCAGCAGTTGTTTAAAAAATCAAACTATGTAGTTGCAAAACCAAGGTTGATGCTCTTGCAGCTAGTAAAAATAAACCATTACCTCAACCTTCTGCTATCCCATCTTTCACTCCTTCTTCTCAAAAAACCCTTCAACCTTCTACTAAAACCTCCACTTAGTTGCTAACAGTTTTGAAAAGCTTATTTGATAAACTTGGATCTCTGGAAATGATAGTTGATTGGGTAAATAGAGATTCAGAGAATCTCTTTGAGATAGCAGTGCATGGAATAAAGATTGCTATTTGGGATGAGTTACACTACTTTGGCTCAGTATGCTGCATTTAAGGCATAGTTCAATCTAGATTCTGAAAGCGAATAAGAGTAGAAATATGAGGACTACTCGGTAAATCCTGAGATGGAAACTAGAATTAAGCAAGCTAAAGATATTGTTCAAAACACTCGAGATGTTACTTAGGAAACTTAGCAAGAAGCTCATGATATTTAGGAGGGTACTGGAGAGAAAAAATAGTTGGATCACAATCCTGACCTTACTATTACTGAAATGCAAGTTGAAACACAAAAGTATAGGATCCTGTACAAGAAACTCCCAAAAGATCTTATCAACCTGAGGAATTATCTGATCAAGCAGAAAAGCCTCCAATAGCATTTATTGCTAAGGTTGCCGAACTCACTCAAGGACTAGATTGGAAAATCCTGCTCAAGAAACCATCCTTCACATACATCAACTATTACATATCATATTGCAATTACTCAGCAAGTCTTACAGGAGCTAGAAATGGAAGACGAGCCTTCTAAACTGCAAACGTACAAGGGCAAGAAAAGAAAGAGATTAAAAGGGTCCAAATCTAAGAAGAAGTTTGACCAATCTTAAAAAGTCCTTAGTGTGACACCCCAACTTTAAGATGCTATTGTTTTAAAAAGTCGTTTGTGATACTATGTGCTGCAATCTTCTATTTCAGACGGTGGTGAGCTAGGTGGAGCCGGTGGGGCCTACTAGCTACTTTTCGCGACGCGAATTTCGTCCTTTTGTTATCCTTGTTCGTTGTGTAAGTATTCAGGCCGCTCTTGTGTGTTAGTTGCTTATGTGTTTCGATATGTATGAAGAGGGTACCTAGGCGAGGGTGTACTTTATCGCACTTGACCTAAACCCTAACTTGCGCACATATTTGTACATGGCTTGTGTATATGAGCAATTTTGAAACTAAAACCCTTGAGCTTGTGGCTCGGGGTGACTTTTGAATAATTTTGTGAAGTTTGTGAGTTTGGGGTTGATCTTCCGACCTAGATGGACTATTCGAGCCAGTCAGGGCTTGGTCGAAACCAGTCCAACTTAGTCTGAGGTCACCAAGTTTGTGAATCCGGTTCACCGAGAACGTGGACCAAGTTTGTGACCCGAGCTTGTGAACCAAGCTCAAGTTTGTGATTTCGTTCGCTCGAGCAAGTTTGTGAGGTGCCTGGCCAGAGAGGGTGATAAGGTGTACGGTGGGTGTACAAGTGAAGTTCTACGGACCATTATTTGAGGTCGACGGAGTGTCGGCAGGAGGTCACACATGGCAAACGATCTGGCTTTGGAGCCACCCGTATCCTTACTATGTGATGTTATCTTTCTGCTTTTGCTTTACTCTTACCATATAATTGGTTGATACGTGAAAATTTACGCTTTTACCCCTGTTTACTTACTAAGCATATAGCTTACCCCGTTCCATTTGTTTTCCTTAGCAGAGGGACGGCACGGGGATCGCTCGGGAAGGTGGTTAGATTTTGAGCTATAGAATACTTGAATTTGTATTTGTTAAAAGTGGACGAGTAAGATGTACATAGTTGGCGTGGTGGTTGTAGTTATCAGTTTTTCTAGGTTTTACTTTCTGGTACTTGTGATATGTAATTCTTGGAGAATTGAATGTAATATTTGAGATTTATCTCGTACTTTATTTGAGGACTGTAGTGAACGACTGAGTCCCAGCGAGAGCTGGGCAGGAGGCCCGCCGAACCCTGGGGTACGCCCTAGGGGAAAGTGGGGTCGTCACACTTAGGATCTAGTTATTTAGGATTTTCTTAGAAATAGGATTTCTCTCTATTTTGTTTTGTCTACTACACTTATTTAGGAGGAACTCTTATTTATGTTTGATTATTGTTGTAGTACCTTTTCTCTATGATTTAATGTTAATGTTTGCCTTTATTTGCATAATTTCTTGATTTTGTTGCACAATTATCTTATTCCTGCTATATTACTTGGCTGATATTGTTTTAATGATGCCAGAAAGGAGAGACAATACGATTGTTGACTAATATTGTTGATTAATCCCTTATTAATTGGTTTATTATAATGAAAAAGGGGAGATTATTAATCTCCCTTTTTGATGATGACAAATCAATGTGATGATAGCTAACAAGTTCATTCAAGTATGCAGAAATTTTTTTAAGTGCAGAGTGCTTCACATACATCTCGAACAAATGAGCAACACCTTCGAATGTCCGAATTGCACTAAGAGTATCATAAAAGGTGGCATTTTGAACTACATGAATGAATGATTGGATGAATGGATAACTTTATTGATCATCCGAAAAAGGGCTAAACACCTAATAAAGCCCCATAGACAAAACAAACGAAAAGTTGGATGAATCAACAACCACTATAATCATCTGAAAGTCTCATACAAGTCTCGCAAAAGAAGACAAATACAACTATGCAGATGATTGATAAGACGTAATCATCAAAACTACAGCGATCCACATTGAGCATAAGGGTTTCAAGCCAAAGAAGAAATGGACACATCTTCCACTATTCGACACATCTCTCAGAAGGTTAAAAGAAGCATTGTTAAGCATTCAGATGATGTCTCATGCTTTTCAACCGTTGACTTTGATCCCAACGACTATTGGTTTTTCTATTTGTTGTAGACAGTTGAGGAGAAGTAAAGCAAAATTCTATTCTATATTTAAACCAACAGTTTCAATTAGTTTAATAATGTTCAAAAATTCATTTCTAAAAAATTGCATCAGCAGAACACAAGCTATTTTATGAAGTTACTCTTGTTAGAAGTTGTGAACTTGGACTAGAAAGAAAATTATTGAAAAAAACTCTTCATAGTGAGAAATTATTAATTCAGTTGTCGTTTAGATAGGTTAATGGAATGTATAAAAATTTTTTGGCTCAATAGATTAGATTGTAAGCAAAGTAGTGAGTTTAGTCTTTGTACAAACTGGAGCTACATCAACTACTTTGAAGAGTTGAATTGGAATACAATTTGAAGTTATATTCAAACTTTTGTTCAAGTAGTTTGCTCAACTTATCATTACTTTTCTTTTTTAAGTTTAGTTTGATCACATCTTTCTTGATCTAAACTATTTATATTGTTGATATTTTTCATATATTTGTCTCTTGTGTGTATCAAATTTTATTCTCTATTTTAATTTTAAAATCTCAACTCTTGACTGCTTTTTAGCATCAATCTAATTTACTCCACTCTTAGGTTGTCATTGATCCGACAAATATTCATATCCACCAAATTATATTAAATATTACTACTAAAAGAAAGAAGATGAGATAAGTGTGAAATATAATAAGGTACTTTTTTGCATAAGTAATTGACTCAACCTCATAATATATTTGATGTGAAAAGGTCAACCATACACATAAGCAAATCTTAAAATACTTTGAACTCTTGCTAAATTGCTCCCTTAGTTGGATTGAAATTCACATCAATCAAAATGATGTTCTTGTCCGGTATAGTAGTGTACTGTACTATATTCTATGGTGTATCGATAATCATATTCACTAAAAGATACTAAAAGTTACAATAACTCAAAAAAATGATAAAATATTTGTGGATTTGCAACAAGATACTTTTTTGCATTAGTAGTTCACTTAATTTCACAATATATTTTGTGAGAACCCCGAAAAAAAATAATATATATATATATTCATGCATATTTCACTTGCATTTTGATTCTTTAATAAATTCTAGCATTATTTCTACTTGTCTTTAAATAAGTGCGTAAAAACAATTTTTATGTGATAAATAATATAATTGTACTAAATTATTATCTTACTTGACCTGTTATAACTAAATCGATATTTCCTGAGTTAGATTAATTTTATTGCTCTAAAAATAAATGCTTTAAATTTTGATAGCTAACTTTTCCCTAATAAGGTCAAGAGTAAATAGAAACCTTAGTGTTAAGGTGAAATCGTTAAATGTTAGATAAACATAACACAAGTATACTAAGTATAAACTTAGGATGTAGAAATTTCGATAATTGAACCCTTGTGAGATTGGTATTTTGGTAGGCGTTTAAATCTCATTTGGGAAAATTTTTGGAGTTAAGTTAGAATTGAGGACTTGAGTAGAAATTAGGAGGAGATGTGAAAAGACCGAAATACCCCTCCACTATTTCGGAAAATTACCATGCAACCAACCAAAACACTCTCGGCCAACTCTATAAAACACTAACACTTCTATTTCTGCTGAAGCATGTGAGAACCCGTAATTTTCATTTTCTAGGTTTCTCGTATTTTTATGGCTTGTTTTCTGCATTTTCGTGATTAGAAAAATTTTTTAGATACTTTTAAGGAGCAGATATAATTTTTAGATGATTTTTCTAGTATCGAATAGGTTTTGAGAAATTAAGAGTGTATACCGGACGTGGGACCCACTAGTGCGAAAAGTTCGGAAAAATTCGGCCAACTAGGTTAAGTTTTGGATACTGGATTTAATTTACCGGGTGTTAAGAGATAATTAGAGGAAGCTATTTGGATTGATGTGAGAGGGAACAAAGTGATAGACTTGCATTAAATAAGTGACAAGTGTCACTTGGCTATTGGTTGGACCATTTGACTACTATTGCATGTCTTACCAATTGACTTAAATATCTTAAAAATTCACCAAAAATCCCTCATTCTTCTCTTCCTCTTGGCCGAATCTCTTAAGCAAGGAAAGAAAGAAAACCTCTTCAATTTCTTGATTCCATCTTGCTCCAAATCACTAAACCAACCATTTAAACTTGTCTTTGTTCCATAAAACATCTTCAAGTAGTGTTTGTGAGTTGTTGTGTGAAGTTATTTGGAAAGTTAAGGTGACCAATTGCTCTCTCTCTCTTGTTTTTAAGGTGAGTTGTGAAGAACCACCCTCCTTTCTTAATTGATGCCTAAATCATGCTTAGTGGTAGTATGAGATGCAAGTTTATGGATTATTTCTTGATTTGTGGTTGAAGTGATGAAGTTTTATTATTTTTGGGGATTTTTCTTTTTTAATATAAGCATGATTGTGTGGCTATCTATGATGATTGGAAATGGTATATAATGACTTTAGAAGGTGGAAAAAGTGATTAATTGCAATCAATTTCTGTTTTGGAAGAAATTTCAGAAAATTAGGTTTTGTGAAGGAACATTCTGCCCGAATTTTTAGCTCCTAGTTAGAGGCCTAATTGGCCTTGGATTAAAACATGAAAGTTGTAGGTAATGACATTTTATAGGGGTCTACAAAATTACAGATCAATCGGAGTAGCGTAGAGTGAAAAAAGTCGAAATTACTATTGCTGTCCTGGTTTTACCCGAATGTAAGAATTGCGCCTGTAATTGGTTGTTTTGGCTGGAATTGCTTCAGAATTGGTTGTTGAGGTCTTCTGATGAAATTTATCCCTGTTTCTTAGCTTTCATCTGGTTTTGGAATATCTGGATTTGGACTTGGACAGCCTGAGTTATGATGTTTCCGCTAGAATGCGTTTTGGTGAATCTGTTTTACGTTTTTGATGTAGTATCTTGCATTTTTGACCTGTTTGCACTCAAAACTGGGTTGAGTGACCTTCTGTCATGTTGTAGCCCTGTCTTTTAGCTTCGAGTCTGTGGGTTGTACACCTTCATCCGATAGTCGTAGTGAAATTGGTGCCATTACCGCAAAACGAGGACAAAAACTATTTTTTTCAGGGCCAAAGCTAATTGCATTTCCGAATTTTCTGGTTTCCTTTAATGTTTGTATATGCTTATGGAATCCTATTGGGGTCATGTTTGGCCTTGGTTTATGACTCGTTATCGAGTCTCATTGTATTTGTTTGCATGTTTTAGGGTGTGACCGTGGTGCACAACGTTCTTTTGACGGAAGTGCATGAAACCACATTTGCGAGCTTGGTGAGTACTACTCACTTGTATGTTACTATATGGCTTTGAATGTAAATTGCTTGAAGTGAATTGAATGTGACTTGATTGAAGTGAAAGTGTACTTTATCACTCTCACTTATATGCCTTATATCATTGTTGTCATGTTATTGGAATGTTACATGAAATGAAATGAAAGTGAATTGATTGGACGAGTATCCAACGACTACAAATGTTATCATTGAGCTCAACCCCATTGGTAGTTGATTGAATCGAGCCGGCGAGGGTTTGGTCGTGCCAATTAATGAATCTTGGGTAAAGTTATATGGAATCTTGTAGTATGCGAGACTCTCGATTCCGGTATACTCGAGTAATACCAAAGTGCAAGTGTTTGGATTTCGGGCCCGGTAGAGGTATGTTAGGTGGAAGGAGTGGGAGTAAAGTGGAGTCTACGGTTGGTTACTTTTGAACATTGACGGAGAGTCAATGACGTCCGATCAAGAAATGCAAACGAGGAAAGGGTTCTTGAGAGCCATCCGTATCCTTTTATCACCATATTTGACGTGTACATTTGCTTATTTTACTATATTGAATGAAAGTTTGATGCTTATATGCACTTGGTTGCGTAAGTGATAGTATCTCACTGGGCAATTAGCTCACACCGTTCCTTTTGTTTTCCTTACAGGAATATGACTCTTTTTGGAGTGAATCTTGATAGATGATTGCTGAATGAACTAAATGTATATCTCTCTTGTATTGTATATGAAGTGAAACCCTAGATGTATCTTTAGGGCCATTTTCACTTTCAATTTGGCAAACCGTGTATATATTAACTTTTGACAACTTTTGTATGTCACTTTGGATTGTAATTGCTAAAGTTCAAGATGTAAATGTTTGTTTGATATTTGGTTGCATTCTGACGGGTCGGTAACTATTCATGACCGACTCCGGATTTTATTTTTTTATTTTGGGTTATTTTGCCATTTTGGCTCGTTTACGCGCTTTATAAGTTCCGGAACGCAATAGATCGCTCTATTCTGTACCGTTAGTCCTAGCGAGAGCTGGGCAGGCAGTCCGCTAACCCCTTTGGTTCGCCTTAGGGGAAGGTGGGGCTGTCACAGGTGGTATCAGAGCCACTTCGCGTGGTCTCTGCGCGGAGTGAGCCTAGGGCCAAGTGGTGTTATGGTCCTGCTTTTGGTGAAGGTGTCAAAAGGGTTAAGTGCTCTTTTGAGCATAAGTTATGAACCGAGCATGTGATAAGTGTAAAAATCTTGATCACGAAACTTGAGGCAGATAGATAAGTATGTCGGGCAGGAATTTCGATTTGTAGATGGTTTACTCTTGGGACTGGCCAGCTCGAGATATGAACTATCTGATTTCGGATTCTCGTGCCCGAGTACTCCAAGAATTGAGGTGATGCAAGCTACTAGGTATTCGAGCCTTGTATTTTGGAAACATGAACAGGCTTTGTCTGACTAGAATGAGCACAAGAGATCAATGGACATCTAGTTTGTATAGTAAGTGATGTGAGAGACCAGACGGGCTGATACGAGGACGACTTCACCTTTTCCTTTTGGTTCGTCCGTATATTACTACCACCTGACTTTAGTATATGTGCTAGTATATGTGTTTGTATACATGGTTATCTGTCCAACTTGAGATGTATTTGTGTACATGCTTATCCGTCTTTTAATATGGCGTGTTATGTGCGATATGTTATTTGTGTAATTGGTATGATAGATTTTGTTATTTTAGTCAATTTATTGCATTCATGCATTAAAGTACCCTTTTTGGAAAGAAAAGAGAGAGGGGGGGAAAAAAAAAAAGGGAGACGTAGTCGCGGACATGGTCATAGCAGTGAAACAAAACGAGACCAAGGGTCAAGAGAAGAAAGGGAGTAAACAACAGCTGAACCAAACATGGACCAAGAGTGCCACTTGTATTCAAGACTTTATTATGACCCATTGTTTTGCCGACAGGCTACCATCTGAGGTCCAGCAATTCTGTGAGATGGCACGTTGGGTTGAGATGTATAAGGAAATCGCGGTTCTTCGAGACGAAATAGAAGTCCAAAAGAAACTAGTCGCATACTGGGAAGGGCGATGGAAGCACGAGTATTCAGAGAAAATTGAGCTCTTGCACAAGAACTTAGAGCTAAAAAGGAAATACGAAGGGATTTCCGAGAAGGCCCTTGAGAAGGCTCAACGAATCGAGAATGCAAAGGCGCAGGTGAAAGCTTCCCAAATACGGAAAAGAGGTGCAGTGGGTAGCGTGAGTGAGGAACCTAGCGAAGCAATGGCACCTTCTAAAGTACAGAAAGTGAACCAGTTATTCGGGCCGCCATGGACATTGGGGGCGGTAGATGAATGATTTATCAAAGGAAGCCAAACCAGACAGGGGAAGACTTCTCCGGAAAGCAAAAAGATGGCTTCCCACTTGACTTGTGACTATTGCGGAAAGGCCAATCACACTGAGAACGATTGTTGGAGAAAGAGGAGGAGATGTCTGGGCTGTGGAAGCGCCGAACATCGAATTGCTCATTGCCCGATTAAAGTGCGTGAAAAGAAAAGAACCCAACAACCAACCAAGACCGACCCTGGACCGTCAAGTGGAGAAGGGACTGGAATGAAGAACCTTGTTTTTTCTGACTCTGAAGACGGAGAAGGTACAGGCCATTGGTTACTTTAAATTTTGAAGGTAAAATTTCGAGGGCGAAATTCTTTTAAGGGGGAGAGAGTGTGAGAAACCGTAATTTTCATTTTCTAGGTTTCTCGTATTTTTATGGCTTGTTTTCTACATTTTCGTGATTAGAAAAAATTTCTAGATACTTTTAAGGAGCAGATATAATTTTTAGATAATTTTTCTAGTATCGAATAGGTTTTGAGAAATTAAGAGCGTATACCGGACGTGGGACCCACTAGTGCGAAAAGTTCGGAAAAATTCGGCCAACTAGGTTAAGTTTTGGATACTGGATTTAATTTACCGGGTGTTAAGAGATAATTAGAGGAAGCTATTTGGATTGATGTGAGAGGGAACAAAGTGATAGACTTGCATTAAATAAGTGACAAGTGTCACTTGGCTATTGGTTGGACCATTTGACTACTATTGCACGTCTTACCAATTGACTTAAATATCTTAAAAATTCACCAAAAATCCCTCATTCTTCTCTTCCTCTTGGCCGAATCTCTTAAGCAAGGAAAGAAAGAAAACCTCTTCAATTTCTTGATTCCATCTTGCTCCAAATCACTAAACCAACCATTTAAACTTGTCTTTGTTCCATAAAACATCTTCAAGTAGTGTTTGTGAGTTGTTGTGTGAAGTTATTTGGAAAGTTAAGGTGACCAATTGCTCTCTCTCTCTTGTTTTAAGGTGAGTTGTGAAGAACCACCCTCCTTTCTTAATTGATGCTTAAATCATGCTTAGTGGTAGTATGAGATGCAAGTTTATGGATTATTTCTTGATTTGTGGTTGAAGTGATGAAGTTTTATTATTTTTGGAGATTTTTCTGTTTTAATATAAGCATGATTGTGTGGCTATCTATGATGATTGGAAATGGTATATAATGACTTTAGGAGGTGGAAAAAGTGATTAATTGCAATTAATTTCTGTTTTGGAAGAAATTTCAGAAAATTAGGTTTTGTGAAGCAACATTCTGCCCGAATTTTTAGCTCCTAGTTAGAGGCCGAATTGGCCTTGGCTTAAAACATGAAAGTTTTATGGAATGACATTTTAGAGGGTCCTACAAAATTTCAGGTGAATCGGAGTAGCGTAGAGTGAGAAAAGTCGAAATTACTATTGCTGTCCTGGTTTTACCCGAATGTAAGAATTGCGCCTGTAATTGGTTGTTTTGGCTGGAATTGCTTCAGAATTGGTTGTTGAGGTCTTCTGATGAAATTTATCCCTGTTTCTTAGCTTTCATTTGGTTTTGGAATTTCTGGATTTGGACTTGGACAGCCTGAGTTATGATGTTTCCGCTAGAATGCGTTTTGGTGAATCTGTTTTACGTTTTTGATGTAGTATCTTGCATTTTTGACCTGTTTGCACTCAAAACTGGGTTGAGTGACCTTCTGTCATGTTGTAGCCCTGTCTTTTAGCTTCGAGTCTGTGGGTCGTACACCTTCATCCGATAGTCGTAGTGAAATTGGTGCCATTACCGCAAAACGAGGACAAAAACTATTTTTTTCAGGGCCAAAGCTAATTGCATTTCCGAATTTTCTGGTTTCCTTTAATGTTTGTATATGCTTATGGAATCCTATTGGGGTCATGTTTGGCCTTGGTTTATGACTCGTTATCGAGTCTCATTGTATTTGTTTGCATGTTTTAGGGTGTGACCGTGGTGCACAACGTTCTTTTGACGGAAGTGCATGAAACCACATTTGCGAGCTTGGTGGGTACTACTCACTTGTATGTTACTATATGGCTTTGAATGTAAATTGCTTGAAGTGAATTGAATGTGACTTGATTGAAGTGAAAGTGTACTTTATCACTCTCACTTATATGCCTTATATCATTGTTGTCATGTTATTGGAATGTTACATGAAATGTTACATGAAATGAAATGAAAATGAATTGATTGGAGGAGTATCCAATGACTACAAATGTTATCATTGAGCTCAACCCCATTGGTAGTTGATTGAATCGAGCCGGCGAGGGCTTGGTCGTGCCAATTAATGAACCTTGGGTAAAGTTATATGGAATCTTGTAGTATGCGAGACTCTCGATTCCGGTATACTCGAGTAATACCAAAGTGCAAGTGTTTGGATTTCGGGCCCGGTAGGGGTATGTTAGGTGGAAGGAGTGGGAGTAAAGTGGAGTCTACGGTTGGTTACTTTTGAACATTGACGGAGAGTCAATGACGTCCGATCAAGAAATGCAAACGAGGAAAGGGCTCTTGAGAGCCATCCGTATCCTTTTATCACCATATTTGACGTGTACCTTTGCTTATTTTTCTATATTGAATGAAAGTTTGATGCTTATATGCACTTGGTTGCGTAAGTGATAGTATCTCACTGGGCAATTAGCTCACACCGTTCCTTTTGTTTTCCTTACAGGAATATGACTCTTTTTGGAGTGAATCTTGATAGATGATTGCTGAATGAACTAGATGTATATCTCTCTTGTATTGTATATGAAGTGAAACCCTAGATGTATCTTTAGGGCCGTTTTCACTTTCAATTTGGCAAACCGTGTATATATTAACTTTTGACAACTTTTGTATGTCACTTTGGATTGTAATTGCTAAAGTTCAAGATGTAAATGTTTGTTTGATATTTGGTTGCATTCTGACGGGTCGGTAACTATTCATGACCGACTCCGGATTTCATTTTTTTATTTTGGGTTATTTTGCCATTTTGGCTCGTTTACGCGCGTTATAAGTTCCGGAACGCAATAGATCCCTCTAATCTGCACCGTTAGTCCTGGCGAGAGCTGGGCAGGCAGTCCGCTAACCCCTTTGGTTCGCCTTAGGGGAAGGTGGGGCTGTCACAAAACACATTTCCTCTTCTCCTCACAAACACTCTACCTCAACCGCGCCCCATTCTCTCTCCACCATCTCACCTCGTAATCATCGACCAAGTGAGAGAGAGAGCCGAGCTTCCAGTTCCTTTTCTGAGCAGACGCTTGAGCAAGAAAAGAGAGCTGCAATCCGCGAGCTGCAACATTCCAATTCTGACCGAGGGAGTGAGCTGCACCACTTTCCTCATCCCAACCACGAGCTGACCATTTCATACTGCATCTTCAACCCCCACCAGCAACGATCATCCTTCTACTTCAACACCCTGCAGCTGCAACACCAACCAGGACCAACCTCCAAGCGCGACAGCAAGCCGAGAGCGAGAGAGGGAGAAAATTTTCAGTTTTTCTTGTGCGTGAGCTAAGCTACGAACCGAGGTAAATCTTGGTCTTAGACTGACTAAATATAAGTAGGTGAAGATGTTAAGGAACTTGCATGTGATGCTTAAGTATTCGGATGATGAATTTAGGAAGGGAAAAATCTGTTGTGCGCAGGAAATGGTTCTGCCGAGAGTTTGATTAGAAATTTCAGTTGTACTTTACTAAATTTCAATAATCTGAGCATGCAATCGTGATTAGCTAAGCTAATAATAAGATGATTAAGAATTGCATGTTGAGTTATACGTTCGGATGAAGAGATTAAAAACTTAAGGAAATCTGATTTGAAAGGAAATAGGATTTGCCGAGAACTTGATTTGAATAATGCAACTTTACTTGGTTTAATCTTGATGTGCTGAGCTTATAACTGTGATTAGCTAGTTAATAACAAGATAATTAAGCTCTGCATGCAGTTAATTGGTTGGTTTAAATCAGAAAAATAAAATGAATTGAAATCTGTGCATGCAAGCCTAGCCGAGAGCTTGGATCGGAAATGCAGATTTAATCTTGCATATTGGAAGTAATCTGAGCTTGTAATTACGATTAACTAACTAAGACTTAAGTGTTTAAGCTTTGCATGCAGTTCTTTAGCACGGTTAAGTAAGAAAAAAGAAAATGAAACAAGAAATCTGTCGCATGCAACTTAGCCGAGAATAGGTGAACACATTCTGGAATTTTTGGATGATTATAATTGTTGTTTGAATCTGGTTTTGAACTGGAAATCTTAATTAGCTAGCTAAATGTTTGCATGACGAATTTGAGTATCTAAAACCATGTTTCAGTCGAGGAAAAGTTGGATTTATGAACACCTAAGTGCTGGAAAATTCTTGATAGCCGAGAGGTTTGAGCAGGAATTTTCAGTTTGTTTTTGGAAATTTTAACTTGTTTCTGGAATTTTTCTTGGAATATAACAGTTTAGAAATGCAAGAGAAATGTGTGTTTTAAGCCTAGTAAGCTGCGTAGATGTGAAACTTCTGATACGATTGATAATTTGATTTTTATTACGACTAAAATGTTGAGATGAAATTCTTGGCATTGGAATGGATATTGTGGAATAAAAATTGCTGGAAAATGTTTAATCTGCATTTGGTTACAAACAATGAGATTTTGGTTGAAATCTTGGATAAGATAGTGTTGCAAATTTTGTCCCTGTGTTCACGTACCTGTTAGTGATTCTAAACAGTTGAATTATTAGCTATATTGCTATAAGAAATGAATGTTGGATACCAAGAGCTAATGATTGACGAAGTGTAACAGCCCCACTTTCCCCTAAGGCGAACCAAAGGGGTGAGCGGACTGCCTGCCCAGCTCTCGCCAGGACTCACGATGCAGACTAGAACTATCTATAGCGATCCGGAACTTACGAACGAGCGTAAACAAGTCAAAATGGTAAAATAACCCAAAATAAAAAAAAAATGAAATCCGGAGTCGGCCATGAATAGTGACCGACCCGTCAGAACCCAACCGAAATAGCCGACAAACATTCACATCTGAACTTTAGCGTTCACAAATCAAAATGACATACAAAAGTTTTCAAAAGTTAATATATACACACGGTTTGCCAAATCAAAAGAGAAAACGCCCCAAAAGTACACTTAGGGTTTTAATACATGAGCTATACAAAAGATATGTTCAACTAGCTCAATTTGGCAGCCATTTGTCAAATCCAGACCAAAAGGGGTTTATTTTCCTGTAAGGAAAACAAAAGGAACAGAAAGGGGTGAGCTTGCGCTCAATGAGGTACCAAACAGATAGCATTAAAATCATGGCATTTCACATTTAACAAATCAAGTACACATGTCAGAGGTAAAGCAAAAGAACCAATGATTCAAATCAGAAGGATACGGGTGGCTCTCAGGAGCCAAATTTCCCAGCGCAGTACTTGATCCAAACCGGTTGACTCTCCGTCAACGTATATAGAACCAACGCGTCCGTAGACCCCTCTTTACACCAAATTCCGTCCACCAAACACCCCTTTACCGGGCCCGCTCACCGTAACCGAACAGAAATGGTAATACTCGAGTATACCGGAATCAAGGGTCTCAATACCCAAAAATCCCCGAACAGACTACCGTGGTTCGTTATCTAATCGTCCAGGCCCTTGCCGGCCCGACTCGAATAACTTAGCCACAGGATTGAGCTCATAGGTCATAGAAATCCGAACAGATGCAGACACAGATAACAGATTCAGATACAGATACAGATTAGCAGATTCAGATAGCATATTCAGATAGCAGATTCAGACGGCAGATTCAGATAGGCACTCAAAATTGGCATATGAACAGACAAGAGAACGAGTGTGATAAAGTACACCCTCGTCTCAAATAAATTAAACAGATTGCAGAGTAGAAATCAAGTTAAACAGCAATGGAGGGGAGTGGTACACTCACCGGCTCAACTTCAAAAGTTTTCACTTCAGATTGGCCTTAATCGCCAAGAAACCCTAAAATAATCAAAATAAACCAATTGAAGGTTTTACTTCCAGAATCGAGTAAACACAATGCACATGAGGCTCGACTACTAGTCGTATGCCTCGCCAAATAGTTACTAATGCAAGGGTGCAAAACATGATTTTCTTAGAAACGAAAAGGTAACATGAAGACTTAGGCGCAAACAACCCAAAAGCCTTTCATTTCCACAAAAAGGCAAATCCAACTTAAAGGAACCAAACGGCCTATAAAATCGGGCAGCACCTCCCCTAAATTTCTTACTTTTCCAGCCATTAAGGCTTCATTATATCCTCAAATCAGTCCCAACATTTCACACAAAAGTCATCTCATTTACCAAAAGCCGTTCACTAGGCTCAAAGCAGTACAAGTACAAAAGTTAGCTAGGAAATGACCGGAATAAGAGTAAGTCTTAAAACATGTAAGCAAGTACAATGAGACTCGATAACGAGTCAAAAAGCCATGCCAATCATAACCCCCAATAGGGTTTATATGCATGAATAAGCATCATAGGCAACCAGAAATTAAGAAATGGCATTAGCTTAGGCCTTAACAAAAAACAGTTTTCGTCATACTTTTGCGGTAATGACACAAAATGCGCTACGCTTATCGGATGAGGGTGTAAGACCCACCATCTCGAAGCTAAAAGACAGGGCTACAACAATGTAGAAGGCCACTCAGTCCAAATCCTAGCACTACTAGGTCAAAAATGCAGAATACCACAACCTGAACCGTAATTGCAGGTTCCCAAAACACACAAAACTGTAATTACTATAACTCAGTCTATACAGGTCCAAATGCCAAAATTCCAAAGGCATATATTAGCTAAGACATCCAGCCACATTTCATCAGAAGACACCAACAACAAAATCCAAACCAATTCCAGTCAAAACAGACAATTACTATCGCAGTTCGTGCATTCTGTTCACCAAAAACAGCAACAGTAAAAACGGCATAACTCACTCTATACTACTCCAAATGCCCTGACATTTTGCAGGCATTTCATACTCATCAATACCTACAACTTTCATGTTTTGAGCAAAGTCCAATTCGGCCTCTATCTATGACCTAAAATTTCGGACAGAATGTTCAACCAAGAACCCTAATTTTCCAGAAATTCTTCCAAATTCAAAATTGATTGCATTTATCAACAATTCACACCTACTAGAGTCAAAGCCCCTTATTACCAACCATCAAAAACAACCACACCATCAAGATCATATGAAACCAGAAAATTCCTCAAAAAATAAAAAAACTCAACCAAATCACTTCAAACCAAGATAAAAACCAGAAATTTCAGCACTTTAATCACTACTAAGAATAACTTAAGCATCATTAGGTGTAGGAGGAAGTTTGAGCATCACTTACCAAGAAAACAAGAGAGAGGAAGTAGTAGGACACCTTAGCTCTCCAAGAAAGCTGCACCAAATCACTCACTCTCACTAACTAAAGGGATTTTATGGAGTCATTGCAAGATCAAATGGTTGGATGGTTCACCTTGAGCAAGATTGGAGCTAAAACTTGAAGAGTTTCTTGCTTCCTTTTGGAGAGAGAGGGCCGGCCATATGAGGAGAAGAAATGGTGATTTTTGAGCAATTTTTTTCAAGATATTTACTCAATTTGGTCAAAAGTCAAAAGTGTGAATAGTTGCCAACAAAGTCCAACCAATGGTTGTGTGACACTTGTCACTCCATTAATGCAATCTTATCACTTCTTTTTCTCTATCACATCAATCATTTCACACACTCTACTTATCTCTTAACACCCGATAAATTTTACACAGTATCCGGAATTTAACCTAATTGGCCGAATTTTTCCGAACTTTTCGCACTAGTGGGTCCCACGTCCGATATATGTTCTTAATTTCTCAAAATCTATTCGATACTAGAAAAATCATCTAAAAACTATATTTACTCGCAAAAATAATCTAGAAAAATTTTCCGGATACAGAAAGTGTAGAAAACAAGCCATTGAAAATAAGAAAGCCTAGAAAGATTATAAAACCTAACAAATGGAAAAGTTACGGGTTCTCACACTCTCTCCCCCTTAAAGAAATTTTGCCCTCGAAATTTTCTTATCAACGGAATCTATCAAATCTAAAGTACCCAACAGACCATACCTTCTCCATCCTCAGACGAGTCAGGGACCTGATGCTGCTCTAGAGAATATACTCGAGCTGGTGCCTTCGATCCCGTCCCTTCTCCTTTCGTCTGTCCAGGGTTGCTCTTGGCGGATTGCTGAGAATTGGGCTTGGTTGGTGGCAGAGTCCCGCTCTGCTCGCGCAGGCGAGCTGGACAGTTAGCAATCCGATGTTCAGCGCTTCCACAGCGCAAGCATTTTCCTTCTTTCTTCCAGCAATTTGTTTCCGTATGACTTGGCCCTCCGCAATATCCACAGGGACCACGAGTAGCAGAGACCAGTCCTCCCTGAGGGACATCACGCGACACCCCTGGTTGCCGTATTTTCCCGTTTCCCTTGCGAACTTTAGAGATTGTACTATTATCCGCTTGTTCTGAGCTGCTCCCCGGAAAACCCCTTTTTCTTGCTTGGAAGTTTCTAACTTGTAACCCTGCAGTTTCAACGCGCTGAGCTTTTTCCACCGCATCACTAAAGGCATTAAGTTGGGCTACCGCCAGATCTTTTTGAATTTCTACGTTCAAGCCCTGGATAAAACGCCTTATTCGCCGCTGCTTGGTCATGATGAGTTCGGGCGCAAATTTGGATAGGCGGGTGAATTGGCTCTCATATTCCGCCACAGTTTGAGCTCCTTGGCGGAGTCGAATGAACTCGTCTTCCTTCCTCTCCTGAACTAGAGGAGGGAAAAACTTCGCATTGAACTCTCTGATGAAGTTCACCCAAGTCCTAGGTGTCTGTTCTCGTTCCCACTTCTGCCGAATTACGTTCCACCAGGAACGGGCTGCCCCCTCAAGTTGGAACACGGCAAAAGTCACCTGCCGTTCGTCAGGGTAGTGTAGGGCTGCAAATATATCCACCATCTTTTCAAGCCATCTTTCAGCAACGTCTGGGTCAGGTCCCCCAACGAACTTTGGCGGAGCGAACTTTTGGAATCGTTCGAGAGCTCTATCTTCGCTCTCGATATGATGGCCAGGGTTTCCGGGGTTTCCAGGGTTAAAGTTTGGGTTTTGGCCCTGTTGCTGCACCACTTGTGCTAGCAAGTCTGTCATTTGCTGCATAGCAGCAGCTATTTGCACATTAGGGTTTACTTGCGGTTCCAGATTGGGTCCAGTAGAGGTTTCCCCCGTACCCCTAACCGGTGTGGGTTGTCTAGTTCCGCGCCCACGTCCCCGACCACTCCGTGTACCTTCCATAAGTTTTACTTGGTCTAGGCAATAATACTAAACCAAAATAAGCACGATGCATGTAAGTAACACCCAAAACTTTTATGATAACACACATTTATACATTCCAAACAAGATCAAAGCATATATATACAAGTCGGTCAAAATTAAGCCACACACATATATACAGCCAGTTAAGTCAAGTACAAACATAGACGATCCACCGAGGAAAGGCCTTTCTAGTTCACCAAATCCTTTCTAACCTAGGCCCTCACATCTTTCGTATCCGGGGGCAAGAATCTCATCTAAGATAATTCACAACTCGAGCCGGCCGGTCCCAAGAGTAAACCATCTTTATTAAGGATTCCTACCCGACATACATACCTAACTTCCTCGAGTCCCATGATAATGATTCGTACACTTATCACATGCCTGGTTCATAACTTATGCGCAAACGAGCATGTAGACATATTCATGAAATTAGGACCACAACACCACTTGGCCCAGTCTCACTCCGCGCAGAGACCACGCGAAGTGGCTCTGATACCACTTGTAACAGCCCCACTTTCTCCTAAGGCGAACCAAAGGGGTGAGCGGACTGCCTGCCCAGCTCTCGCCAGGACTCACGATGCAGACTAGAACTATCTATAGCGATCCGAAACTTACGAACGAGCGTAAACGAGTCAAAATGGTAAAATAACCCAAAATAAAAAAAAATGAAATCCGGAGTCGGCCATGAATAGTGACCGACCCGTCAGAACCCAACCGAAATAGCCGACAAACATTCACATCTGAACTTTAGCGTTCACAAATCCAAATGACATACAAAAGTTTTCAAAAGTTAATATATACACACGGTTTGCCAAATCAAAAGAGAAAACGCCCCAAAAGTACACTTAGGGTTTTAATACATGAGCTATACAAAAGATATGTTCAACTAGCTCAATTTGGCAGCCATTTGTCAAATCCAGACCAAAAGGGGTTTATTTTCCTGTAAGGAAAACAAAAGGAACAGAAAGGGGTGAGCTTGCGCTCAATGAGGTACCAAACAGATAGCATTAAAATCATGGCATTTCACATTTAACAAATCAAGTACACATGTCAGAGGTAAAGCAAAAGAACCAATGATTCAAATCAGAAGGATACGGGTGGCTCTCAGGAGCCAAATTTCCCAGCGCAGTACTTGATCCAAACCGGTTGACTCTCCGTCAACGTATATAGAACCAACGCGTCCGTAGACCCCTCTTTACACCAAATTCCGTCCACCAAACACCCCTTTACCGGGCCCGCTCACCGTAACCGAACAGAAATGGTAATACTCGAGTATACCGGAATCAAGGGTCTCAATACCCAAAAATCCCCGAACAGACTACCGTGGTTCGTTATCTAATCGTCCAGGCCCTTGCCGGCCCGACTCGAATAACTTAGCCACAGGATTGAGCTCATAGGTCATAGAAATCCGAACAGATGCAGACACAGATAACAGATTCAGATACAGATACAGATTAGCAGATTCAGATAGCATATTCAGATAGCAGATTCAGACGGCAGATTCAGATAGGCACTCAAAATTGGCATATGAACAGACAAGAGAACGAGTGTGATAAAGTACACCCTCGTCTCAAATAAATTAAACAGATTGCAGAGTAGAAATCAAGTTAAACAGCAATGGAGGGGAGTGGTACACTCACCGGCTCAACTTCAAAAGTTTTCACTTCAGATTGGCCTTAATCGCCAAGAAACCCTAAAATAATCAAAATAAACCAATTGAAGGTTTTACTTCCAGAATCGAGTAAACACAATGCACATGAGGCTCGACTACTAGTCGTATGCCTCGCCAAATAGTTACTAATGCAAGGGTGCAAAACATGATTTTCTTAGAAACGAAAAGGTAACATGAAGACTTAGGCGCAAACAACCCAAAAGCCTTTCATTTCCACAAAAAGGCAAATCCAACTTAAAGGAACCAAACGGCCTATAAAATCGGGCAGCACCTCCCCTAAATTTCTTACTTTTCCAGCCATTAAGGCTTCATTATATCCTCAAATCAGTCCCAACATTTCACACAAAAGTCATCTCATTTACCAAAAGCCGTTCACTAGGCTCAAAGCAGTACAAGTACAAAAGTTAGCTAGGAAATGACCGGAATAAGAGTAAGTCTTAAAACATGTAAGCAAGTACAATGAGACTCGATAACGAGTCAAAAAGCCATGCCAATCATAACCCCCAATAGGGTTTATATGCATGAATAAGCATCATAGGCAACCAGAAATTAAGAAATGGCATTAGCTTAGGCCTTAACAAAAAACAGTTTTCGTCATACTTTTGCGGTAATGACACAAAATGCGCTACGCTTATCGGATGAGGGTGTAAGACCCACCATCTCGAAGCTAAAAGACAGGGCTACAACAATGTAGAAGGCCACTCAGTCCAAATCCTAGCACTACTAGGTCAAAAATGCAGAATACCACAACCTGAACCGTAATTGCAGGTTCCCAAAACACACAAAACTGTAATTACTATAACTCAGTCTATACAGGTCCAAATGCCAAAATTCCAAAGGCATATATTAGCTAAGACATCCAGCCACATTTCATCAGAAGACACCAACAACAAAATCCAAACCAATTCCAGTCAAAACAGACAATTACTATCGCAGTTCGTGCATTCTGTTCACCAAAAACAGCAACAGTAAAAACGGCATAACTCACTCTATACTACTCCAAATGCCCTGACATTTTGCAGGCATTTCATACTCATCAATACCTACAACTTTCATGTTTTGAGCAAAGTCCAATTCGGCCTCTATCTATGACCTAAAATTTCGGACAGAATGTTCAACCAAGAACCCTAATTTTCCAGAAATTCTTCCAAATTCAAAATTGATTGCATTTATCAACAATTCACACCTACTAGAGTCAAAGCCCCTTATTACCAACCATCAAAAACAACCACACCATCAAGATCATATGAAACCAGAAAATTCCTCAAAAAATAAAAAAACTCAACCAAATCACTTCAAACCAAGATAAAAACCAGAAATTTCAGCACTTTAATCACTACTAAGAATAACTTAAGCATCATTAGGTGTAGGAGGAAGTTTGAGCATCACTTACCAAGAAAACAAGAGAGAGGAAGTAGTAGGACACCTTAGCTCTCCAAGAAAGCTTCACCAAATCACTCACTCTCACTAACTAAAGGGATTTTATGGAGTCATTGCAAGATCAAATGGTTGGATGGTTCACCTTGAGCAAGATTGGAGCTAAAACTTGAAGAGTTTCTTGCTTCCTTTTGGAGAGAGAGGGCCGGCCATATGAGGAGAAGAAATGGTGATTTTTGAGCAATTTTTTTCAAGATATTTACTCAATTTGGTCAAAAGTCAAAAGTGTGAATAGTTGCCAACAAAGTCCAACCAATGGTTGTGTGACACTTGTCACTCCATTAATGCAATCTTATCACTTCTTTTTCTCTATCACATCAATCATTTCACACACTCTACTTATCTCTTAACACCCGATAAATTTTACACAGTATCCGGAATTTAACCTAATTGGCCGAATTTTTCCGAACTTTTCGCACTAGTGGGTCCCACGTCCGATATATGTTCTTAATTTCTCAAAATCTATTCGATACTAGAAAAATCATCTAAAAACTATATTTACTCGCAAAAATAATCTAGAAAAATTTTCCGGATACAGAAAGTGTAGAAAACAAGCCATTGAAAATAAGAAAGCCTAGAAAGATTATAAAACCTAACAAATGGAAAAGTTACGGGTTCTCACACTCTCTCCCCCTTAAAGAAATTTTGCCCTCGAAATTTTCTTATCAACGGAATCTATCAAATCTAAAGTACCCAACAGACCATACCTTCTCCATCCTCAGACGAGTCAGGGACCTGATGCTGCTCTAGAGAATATACTCGAGCTGGTGCCTTCGATCCCGTCCCTTCTCCTTTCGTCTGTCCAGGGTTGCTCTTGGCGGATTGCTGAGAATTGGGCTTGGTTGGTGGCAGAGTCCCGCTCTGCTCGCGCAGGCGAGCTGGACAGTTAGCAATCCGATGTTCAGCGCTTCCACAGCGCAAGCATTTTCCTTCTTTCTTCCAGCAATTTGTTTCCGTATGACTTGGCCCTCCGCAATATCCACAGGGACCACGAGTAGCAGAGACCAGTCCTCCCTGAGGGACATCACGCGACACCCCTGGTTGCCGTATTTTCCCGTTTCCCTTGCGAACTTTAGAGATTGTACTATTATCCGCTTGTTCTGAGCTGCTCCCCGGAAAACCCCTTTTTCTTGCTTGGAAGTTTCTAACTTGTAACCCTGCAGTTTCAACGCGCTGAGCTTTTTCCACCGCATCACTAAAGGCATTAAGTTGGGCTACCGCCAGATCTTTTTGAATTTCTACGTTCAAGCCCTGGATAAAACGCCTTATTCGCCGCTGCTTGGTCATGATGAGTTCGGGCGCAAATTTGGATAGGCGGGTGAATTGGCTCTCATATTCCGCCACAGTTTGAGCTCCTTGGCGGAGTCGAATGAACTCGTCTTCCTTCCTCTCCTGAACTAGAGGAGGGAAAAACTTCGCATTGAACTCTCTGATGAAGTTCACCCAAGTCCTAGGTGTCTGTTCTCGTTCCCACTTCTGCCGAATTACGTTCCACCAGGAACGGGCTGCCCCCTCAAGTTGGAACACGGCAAAAGTCACCTGCCGTTCGTCAGGGTAGTGTAGGGCTGCAAATATATCCACCATCTTTTCAAGCCATCTTTCAGCAACGTCTGGGTCAGGTCCCCCAACGAACTTTGGCGGAGCGAACTTTTGGAATCGTTCGAGAGCTCTATCTTCGCTCTCGATATGATGGCCAGGGTTTCCGGGGTTTCCAGGGTTAAGGTTTGGGTTTTGGCCCTGTTGCTGCACCACTTGTGCTAGCAAGTCTGTCATTTGCTGCATAGCAGCAGCTATTTGCACATTAGGGTTTACTTGCGGTTCCAGATTGGGTCCAGTAGAGGTTTCCCCCGTACCCCTAACCGGTGTGGGTTGTCTAGTTCCGCGCCCACGTCCCCGACCACTCCGTGTACCTTCCATAAGTTTTACTTGGTCTAGGCAATAATACTAAACCAAAATAAGCACGATGCATGTAAGTAACACCCAAAACTTTTATGATAACACACATTTATACATTCCAAACAAGATCAAAGCATATATATACAAGTCGGTCAAAATTAAGCCACACACATATATACAGCCAGTTAAGTCAAGTACAAACATAGACGATCCACCGAGAAAAGGCCTTTCTAGTTCACCAAATCCTTTCTAACCTAGGCCCTCACATCTTTCGTATCCGGGGGCAAGAATCTCATCTAAGATAATTCACAACTCGAGCCGGCCGGTCCCAAGAGTAAACCATCTTTATTAAGGATTCCTACCCGACATACATACCTAACTTCCTCGAGTCCCATGATAATGATTCGTACACTTATCACATGCCTGGTTCATAACTTATGCGCAAACGAGCATGTAGACATATTCATGAAATTAGGACCACAACACCACTTGGCCCAGTCTCACTCCGCGCAGAGACCACGCGAAGTGGCTCTGATACCACTTGTAACAGCCCCACTTTCTCCTAAGGCGAACCAAAGGGGTGAGCGGACTGCCTGCCCAGCTCTCGCCAGGACTCACGATGCAGACTAGAACTATCTATAGCGATCCGAAACTTACGAACGAGCGTAAACGAGTCAAAATGGTAAAATAACCCAAAATAAAAAAAAATGAAATCCGGAGTCGGCCATGAATAGTGACCGACCCGTCAGAACCCAACCGAAATAGCCGACAAACATTCACATCTGAACTTTAGCGTTCACAAATCAAAATGACATACAAAAGTTTTCAAAAGTTAATATATACACACGGTTTGCCAAATCAAAAGAGAAAACGCCCCAAAAGTACACTTAGGGTTTTAATACATGAGCTATACAAAAGATATGTTCAACTAGCTCAATTTGGCAGCCATTTGTCAAATCCAGACCAAAAGGGGTTTATTTTCCTGTAAGGAAAACAAAAGGAACAGAAAGGGGTGAGCTTGCGCTCAATGAGGTACCAAACAGATAGCATTAAAATCATGGCATTTCACATTTAACAAATCAAGTACACATGTCAGAGGTAAAGCAAAAGAACCAATGATTCAAATCAGAAGGATACGGGTGGCTCTCAGGAGCCAAATTTCCCAGCGCAGTACTTGATCCAAACCGGTTGACTCTCCGTCAACGTATATAGAACCAACGCGTCCGTAGACCCCTCTTTACACCAAATTCCGTCCACCAAACACCCCTTTACCGGGCCCGCTCACCGTAACCGAACAGAAATGGTAATACTCGAGTATACCGGAATCAAGGGTCTCAATACCCAAAAATCCCCGAACAGACTACCGTGGTTCGTTATCTAATCGTCCAGGCCCTTGCCGGCCCGACTCGAATAACTTAGCCACAGGATTGAGCTCATAGGTCATAGAAATCCGAACAGATGCAGACACAGATAACAGATTCAGATACAGATACAGATTAGCAGATTCAGATAGCATATTCAGATAGCAGATTCAGACGGCAGATTCAGATAGGCACTCAAAATTGGCATATGAACAGACAAGAGAACGAGTGTGATAAAGTACACCCTCGTCTCAAATAAATTAAACAGATTGCAGAGTAGAAATCAAGTTAAACAGCAATGGAGGGGAGTGGTACACTCACCGGCTCAACTTCAAAAGTTTTCACTTCAGATTGGCCTTAATCGCCAAGAAACCCTAAAATAATCAAAATAAACCAATTGAAGGTTTTACTTCCAGAATCGAGTAAACACAATGCACATGAGCCTCGACTACTAGTCGTATGCCTCGCCAAATAGTTACTAATGCAAGGGTGCAAAACATGATTTTCTTAGAAACGAAAAGGTAACATGAAGACTTAGGCGCAAACAACCCAAAAGCCTTTCATTTCCACAAAAAGGCAAATCCAACTTAAAGGAACCAAACGGCCTATAAAATCGGGCAGCACCTCCCCTAAATTTCTTACTTTTCCAGCCATTAAGGCTTCATTATATCCTCAAATCAGTCCCAACATTTCACACAAAAGTCATCTCATTTACCAAAAGCCGTTCACTAGGCTCAAAGCAGTACAAGTACAAAAGTTAGCTAGGAAATGACCGGAATAAGAGTAAGTCTTAAAACATGTAAGCAAGTACAATGAGACTCGATAACGAGTCAAAAAGCCATGCCAATCATAACCCCCAATAGGGTTTATATGCATGAATAAGCATCATAGGCAACCAGAAATTAAGAAATGGCATTAGCTTAGGCCTTAACAAAAAACAGTTTTCGTCATACTTTTGCGGTAATGACACAAAATGCGCTACGCTTATCGGATGAGGGTGTAAGACCCACCATCTCGAAGCTAAAAGACAGGGCTACAACAATGTAGAAGGCCACTCAGTCCAAATCCTAGCACTACTAGGTCAAAAATGCAGAATACCACAACCTGAACCGTAATTGCAGGTTCCCAAAACACACAAAACTGTAATTACTATAACTCAGTCTATACAGGTCCAAATGCCAAAATTCCAAAGGCATATATTAGCTAAGACATCCAGCCACATTTCATCAGAAGACACCAACAACAAAATCCAAACCAATTCCAGTCAAAACAGACAATTACTATCGCAGTTCGTGCATTCTGTTCACCAAAAACAGCAACAGTAAAAACGGCATAACTCACTCTATACTACTCCAAATGCCCTGACATTTTGCAGGCATTTCATACTCATCAATACCTACAACTTTCATGTTTTGAGCAAAGTCCAATTCGGCCTCTATCTATGACCTAAAATTTCGGACAGAATGTTCAACCAAGAACCCTAATTTTCCAGAAATTCTTCCAAATTCAAAATTGATTGCATTTATCAACAATTCACACCTACTAGAGTCAAAGCCCCTTATTACCAACCATCAAAAACAACCACACCATCAAGATCATATGAAACCAGAAAATTCCTCAAAAAATAAAAAAACTCAACCAAATCACTTCAAACCAAGATAAAAACCAGAAATTTCAGCACTTTAATCACTACTAAGAATAACTTAAGCATCATTAGGTGTAGGAGGAAGTTTGAGCATCACTTACCAAGAAAACAAGAGAGAGGAAGTAGTAGGACACCTTAGCTCTCCAAGAAAGCTTCACCAAATCACTCACTCTCACTAACTAAAGGGATTTTATGGAGTCATTGCAAGATCAAATGGTTGGATGGTTCACCTTGAGCAAGATTGGAGCTAAAACTTGAAGAGTTTCTTGCTTCCTTTTGGAGAGAGAGGGCCGGCCATATGAGGAGAAGAAATGGTGATTTTTGAGCAATTTTTTTCAAGATATTTACTCAATTTGGTCAAAAGTCAAAAGTGTGAATAGTTGCCAACAAAGTCCAACCAATGGTTGTGTGACACTTGTCACTCCATTAATGCAATCTTATCACTTCTTTTTCTCTATCACATCAATCATTTCACACACTCTACTTATCTCTTAACACCCGATAAATTTTACACAGTATCCGGAATTTAACCTAATTGGCCGAATTTTTCCGAACTTTTCGCACTAGTGGGTCCCACGTCCGATATATGTTCTTAATTTCTCAAAATCTATTCGATACTAGAAAAATCATCTAAAAACTATATTTACTCGTAAAAATAATCTAGAAAAATTTTCCGGATACAGAAAGTGTAGAAAACAAGCCATTGAAAATAAGAAAGCCTAGAAAGATTATAAAACCTAACAAATGGAAAAGTTACGGGTTCTCACACGAAGCCTTGGTCTTTTGTTTAATTTTTGATCAGAAATGAATCTGTTGAAACCTAGGGCTAATGATTAACGAAGCCCTAGTGAGATTTCTATTTGAAATGTGAGTTTGCTATATTGACAAATCTGAAATATTACGTGCTTGTGAATCGGAATCGTAAGGAATCCGTTTTGGTCCTTGGAACTTGAGCACTCTTAAACTAAGCTTTGTTGAAATATTTACCCTAGTATCGAACTATAAAAATTTGGTATAGAACGATAACGTTAGAAATTCGTGTGTCGGGATTTTAAAACCTTACCAACTAGCTATTTCTTTCTTTGGCTTAAACTAGCCTTATTATTTTTAGAAAAATAATTGCACAAAATTCTAAACTCTAGGTTTTTCGAAAAATTGTCCCGACTAGTTATTTTAGAGGAAAATTGTCAAAAACACGAGATTTGAATGATTTTACAGGAAAGGCGTAGGAAACTTGTTCGGCAAGAAACCCTACGAAACATTTTAACACTTTTACTAGTTTTAATTTTAAGTAAATTGTTGAGTCATTTTTGGAAAAGATAAACTGGTATATACCAAATAATCTTTCCTACGAAAACCTAGAACTTGTATAGCAAAACTTGATATTTTAGGGTTTAGCGAGGACGTGGACTTCGATTCCCAGCTTGACCTGTGACTTCACTCTTGGTGAGTGTCCCTGCTTGTTTTATGACTATTTGGTTACAGTGCTTTCTTGACTCGATATATGATAATTGCAAAGTGGTTTTTGATCCATCGAAGTGAGCAGTGTGTACTTTATCACACTAGCCGTTCGAGTGGTGACTTGTGTGAAATGTTTTCGTGAATATCTCAAGTGTTGTGACGTCGTTGGGTAAATCCCTCGACTAGTTTGTGACGTCGTTGGGTAAATCCCTCGACTAGTCTGAAAGTGTTGTGACGTCGTTGGGTGAATCCCTCGACTAGTTTATCCAAAGGGTATACTCGAGTATTACCGCTTTCTTAATTGGTGTGCGGGCCCGGGATAGGGGTATGATTGGTGTCGGAGTTAAGAAAAAGAAAAAGATCTACATGGACCGTAAGTAGTGAGAGTTGACGGAGTGTCGACTACGGTAAATTTTGATCAAGCGTGGAGAATGGCTCCTGAGAGCCCCTGTATCCTACCTTGTGCTGTTATATGCTTTCCTATTTGTTTACTTCAGTTGAAATCAATACGTGTTATTTGTTTTATTTGATTGCATGTTTTGGGGCACCACTGAGCTTTAGCTCACCCCACGTTTATTTGTTTTCCTTGACAGGTCTCGACGTTTGAGAAATCTGAGCCTACTTATATTTGCTTATGAATGTATTTGAACCTTATGACTTTGATTTGCAGTTCGTAATGTAATTCGAATAAAACAATGTACTTTTGTCTTGGGTTACCACTTGAAGCTGGAAAAGTGTAAACCCTAATTTTGATATTTGGCTCGTATGTAAATATTTGCGTCGTATGAATATATACTTTTGAAGTTGTTTGAATTTACTACTTGGTTGTAACGCGTGAGGTATTTAAGAGCCGTCGATTGGCTATCTTCAATTGCTGTTATCTCTGAAGTTAATGTGGTCTTAGTTATTGGTCTATTTTGGAGGATCAATACTGTAATAATTTAGGTTAATCTTCGGAAGGATTTGGGTGAGATTGTTTGCGTGAGTCCTGGCGAGAGCTAGGCAGACGGCCCGCCAACCCTCTGGTTCGCCTTAGGGGGAAGTGGGGTCGCCACATATTTGATGTAAAAAGGTTAACCACATGCATAATCAAGAGGCTCCTATATACTTTGAACTCGTGTTAAATTGCTTCCCTAGTTGGGAATAATTCATATCAATCAAATAGATGTTGTTTTCTAATATAGTGGTATACTTTACTAGATTGTATAGTGTATCAATATTCATATCCACTAAAAGATACAAAATGGTACAACGAAAAAGAAAGAAAATAAGATAAGTATAAAATATAACAAGGTAATCTTTTACATAAGTAATTGACTCAATCTCAAAATATATTCGATGTGAAAAAATTAACTGCAAGAATAATTACAATGCCTCTAAATACTTTGAACTCATGCTAAATTACTCATGTGATGCAATTCATATCTACTACCTCGGCATTCTTCTTTAGTATAGCGGTATACTTTACTGGATTGTATGATATACTGATAATCATATCTATTAAGTCAATGTTCTTTAGGGGTGGCAATCAGGTCCAAAACTGGTTGGCGGGTCGGGTCAAGACCTGGGTATAACAGAAGATCTGTTGACCCGAACCCGACCTGCTAACTCGTGACAGGTCAACATACCAGATCCGAACACAAAATTTCAAGTTGACGGGTCAAACGGGTTGACCTGAAATGACCTGAAATTTAATTCTAATTTACTAATTTACCAGCTGTGATTTTTAACAAAATAAATTCTAAACTAAATTAGGACACCATAAGAGTAGAAACAGTATAATACATCATCTATCCAAATCTAGCAACTCCAAATTCACACAAGTCAAACAAATTCAATTAGAACAATCTAAACAAACGGCTGCCAACCAAGTACAAGTTTAGAGTCAATATATTACAATTCACATGATATTAAACCATGACAAAAGTGGTGCTCCAAGGCTAACCAATGCTTCTGCCCTCATCATCAGCAACAGTAGCATTCATAAAGATGCCAAACCTGTGCGTCCTCCAAGCAACCTCCAGCTGCAGCCAGACTGCTTTGATCATGATGAGCATATTCATAGGCCATAGCAACTATTCCAGCTATAGGAGAATCATGATCGACACCAAGAAGGAGAAAGAAAGAATCACTCTGGATATTAAACCATGTATTAAATCTTATGAAATATTTTTAATCAAATGTAAAAGTTGACTCATCATGCACCAAGTATCATGGATTAGAGATTAACAACATTAGAATTTGAAACCTCAATTATTGTTGCATCAACCTCATCCTTGTTGATATTTAGAGACAAGATATTTTGAGTTAAATCCTCCAAATTCATATCTAGAGATCCTGCAAATTCATATAAGAATGAAAAAAATATATGAGTAACAAAACCAAAACACTAAAATATGTAAAAAAAAAAACTTTATTTACCTTCACTTTTATCTCCAAACAACCAGCCCTTAGTGCAAACTAATGCCTCAACAATTTGGGGTGAAAGTGAACTATGAAATTGATCCAAAATTCTACCACTAAGACTAAATGCAAATTCAGAAGCAATGGTTGATACTGGAACACATAGAATGTCCCTTGCCAATTTACTTAAATCTGGAAATCGAAATTGTTGAGTTTCCCAATAATCAAGAAAAATAATATGTAAGGATAGTTTAGCTCTTGACTCATCTAAATACAATTCCAATTGACTTTTTTGTGCACTAGAGGCAAATTCAAAAGTGTCAAATTGATCAAATTCCTACATAAATTACAAACAGAGATATATTAGATATGATAATTAAACAAAATAGTTAAAAATCATCATAACAATCATAATTTTAGAATGCAATAAAGTCACAAAATTTTAATTTTCATACCTCTAAAACATCAAATGATTGGTTGTCTTCTTGTTTCTTGGCTCCATGAGAATAGACTTCATTGCTGCCTTGAGAGCATGAAGATGATGCACCGGGTATGTTGGAAGTATTCACATACTCATTATAGACATCAAAAAGTGCTTTCCTGACCTTGACTAATTCATTAGACCCCGGGCCATACAACTTATTATAACTAGATTCAATAAATTGAAATTTATAACGGGGATCAAATACCACAGCAATTGCCAACAAAAGATTGAACTCGGACCAATATTTGTTAAACTTCACAAACATTTGGAAAGCAATCCTCCTCATGAAATCATTCGAACTATTGCACTCCTCAAACAGCTTCAATTGAATTTTAAAAACTTGAGAAAAGTACAAGTTACTAGTTGGATACTTGGACTACGAAAAAGCATTGGTTGCCTCATAGAAAACTTGAAGAAAGCCACAAATTTTTTCAACTCTTCCCCATTCTTCAAGAGATGGACAGCACCAAAAATTTGAATCATTTAATTGTAAGTGACAAAATGCAAGATGATAATAAAGTGCACTGGAAAGCATCCTATATGTGGAATTCCACCTAGTAAGAACATCTTGAATTAAGGCTTTCTTGGAATCAAGAGAAGTCTGTCTTACACATTCGATGAACCTTAACTTCCTTGTTTGAGAACCCTTAACACATTTGACACATTCTCTTATTAACTCCACAGATTTATCAATTTCTTTCAAACCATTTTGCAAATCAAGTTGAGAATATGTGCACAACATCGCACATGAAACAACATACCATCACAAATTAAAGAATTTTTCAACTTAACCTGATTCTTTAGTATTGCAACACAAGAATCATTTGCAGAAGCATTGTCTAATGTGATGGCAAACAACTTCTTTCCAATATCCCAACTACTAGCTAAACTGTAAATTTTTTCAGTAAGGCAACACCATTATGGAGAGGAGGCATATAAAAAAATTTCAGAATTTTTTCTATAGCACCCAATTGCTATCAATGAAATATGCAGTCAAACTCAAGTATCCATCAGTAACAATAGATGTCCATGCATCAGAAGTTAAACATATTCGACTAGGACATCCACGCAATTCACTACCAAGTCTATTAACTTCCCTTGCATGCAATTTTTTAATGTCCAATTTGGCTGTGTTCCTAGTGATATGTTTAATTTGGGGTTCCAAATATGCAAGAACATTTTTAATTCCCTCATACTCCACCAATGAAAATGGCAGTTTATGTCTTACTATGGCATGCACAAGTAATTCTCTAAATTTATCTTGACTGAATTGTGCATTTCGTGTGGTTAGAGCACCTTTGTCAGAAGTGATTAGCTACTGCCCAACATCCTTTGTTGTCATTTTTAAACACTCTTAACATGTCGATGCAAATTACCTGTCCCACTTTTACTCTTAGCAGAATATTCATTCCCACATTTCTTACATTTGTACTTCAACTCGTCATTTGGATCCTTTCTGGGAATAATGTCGAAGTAATCCCAAACTTCTGAACTTAATCTCCTCTTCTTGCCAAGCACATTAATTGTAGCTTTTGGAGGTAACTTATTTTTCCCAATTGCACTAGGGTCAGGGATTATAGATTTAGTCTAGTTACTGTTGGTCAGAGTGGATAGAATTTATCTTTAGTTAGGTTATGCAAACTAAGAAAGTGTACCACCACATGGTCATCATTAATTTTATATTAGCTGAAGTTTGTATCAGTCCCTTCATGATTTTCCTGCTTTCAGTATATTTGAGTTCTCATATGAATTAGGAAGATTTAGGATATGGTATGCTTTCTATACTAAAAGCCCAAGAATTATATTACTGTAAATGTTTTCACTATTTTGAGAGCATGAAAAGATAGTAAAATCTAACCCCTGATGATGCTTTTAAGTTTTAAATAGCTGCATGATTAGGAAATTAATGGATCTCATAACTAAACCATAATGCAACCTAACCTTGAGATAGCAAGTGTAGATGGCAACTTGGACAAAATCCTCTAATATTCTGGTTCTTTAATGAAAACAACACTTATTATTTCTTATATGATTACATACTTAACTGAAAGTTTGCTCTAATTTTGGTTTATTTGTACCTAAATTCCATAAAAAAACAACCAAATTTCATTAATGGATCCATTTTGGATTAGTACAAATTATTTTACTAAACTGGTCATTTCCATCCTTTTTCCCACCATGCGCAGTGCAATTTATACCTCCTAGTAGTATACTAAAACACAAAGTACCAATTTAGCAGCTTAAAGCATGTCATGTTGACCTTGAGAACTAAATGCTCTATAGCTGACATTTGTAGCCTTGAAACTATAGGTGTCTATCATCTCTGAATTTACTTGAGCTCCAAACCAAAATCTAGTTGTTTGAGTAGCTTAGTCATGTTTATGGTTAGTTTTTTTGCCTTGCATGAGCTATTTTCATTATTGTTAGTTGCATCCAATTCCTAATGTTATTGATTCCAAGTGTTTGTTAATAGTTCTCACTATTTGGTTAAGGAATTATATACTATATGCAAATTTGGTCGCTTTGTAGCCTTATGTTTAACTAGAGATTATAAAATGCTCATTGGAACATTTAATTCCTAGGTTAATTCAGAAAATTATATTCCTTTCATGTACTGCTTGATGCCGAATACTTTGTTCAGCTGTTTGAGAACTTAGTTATTAGATGCATCTATGGAATTTACTACTATTTTTTGCTTGAGTTAGTTAGATACAATCATACTTTAATTCTTGCCTTGCATTACATGTAGTTATTCCATATTTAATGTGTGTAAATTTGGTAAGTTTTAACTTGCTCTTGATATAAAGATTATCCAATCAAAGAGCAAAGTTTTTATTTCTTATGTAAAATCATGCATGTAGTACTTGATCGTGAATAATATTATATAGGCTTTCTCTTGCATTTCATTACTTAAACTCTTTACAAGTATGGACTATGATTTCCTGATTTTCCTTTCAATTAGCTTTAGCATTGCCTTGTTAGATGATATGACTTTCTTTAATTACTTTGATTTATTTCCTTTTTTTTGTTTTGACTGCTAGCTATGTAAATAATTTGTGACAATGCATCTAGTAATAGCAATTTTTAGAATGAATGTTTACTTGAAATGCATAAAATTGAATAGTACATTGCTAAACTTGGTTCTACTTATGATTTTATTGTTTTGGGTACGATTTTGTGTATGTAACTTGTAGGGGTGGACAAAAAAATCCACCAATCCTAAAACTCGACGGACCCGATCCGGCCTACTTTGAAAAATAGGATACCCAATCTAATTTTTCTCACTAGGGCAAATGAGGATCAAGTACCCGCAAAATTCAAATACAGATACGGATATGAATCAAAAAAACAAAAATCTGTGAGTACCCGACTCATAGAGCATATTATATAAATATTTAGAAAATGGGGACCATCTTATAATTTATAAATATTATTAACCCTAAATCCCTAATGAGTATACTAAATCTATTCTTTCCTCTCCTCCGCTTCCACCCTTGGGGCTTGTCCATCTATTCTTTCCTCTCATCCTTCTCCATCCTTAGGGCTTTTCAAATTGCTGGGGTTTTGCTGTGTCTCTAATGATTTTAGGTGGACTGGTTAGTTAGCTTGAAGAGTATAGAAAATCGGGAACTCTTTTTGCTAGTCATAGAAATAATTATCACGGAATCAGATACTTATTTCTTTTGTTGTTTGGTATGTAGTTTGTAGACACCAAAATTTCGTTTATTTAATTCAATTTTAGTTTTATTTATTTATTTAATTTAATTTTAGCTTTATTTGTTTATTTAATTCAATTTTAGCTTTATTCTTTCATTTTTATTTTTATTTTATTATTATTATTATTTATTCTTGTTTTCATTTTTATTATTTTATTTTTATTTATTTAAGGTTGTAAAATGGTAATTGGTGTTTGTTTTTGGTACATTAAGATTCATCATTTTCTTTTCTTTTTTTTTTAAACATTTTTTACACTAAACTTCAGAAAAAAGAAAATTCTTAATAAAGATCCAATTTTTTATCTTTTTTTCAAACTCAATTTTATATATAAAATGACATTTTGTAAGGTAATTAGAAATTAGCATTGAAAAGAAAAATACAAAATACAAGATAATATATGGCACACATACAATAGGGCCAAGTGGCACACAAGCACTAGGGCCAAGTGGGGCACATGTAATAAGGACAAGTGTTTCTTTATTTATTTGACAACACAACACCTGGTGAGGTGTTAGGACATATGGAGGCCTAAGGAAATTTGAGAAAAAATAAGAAAAAGGAGGAAAAGAGAGCTACGGCTAAAAAGGGAAAAAGAAAAACAAGGGTCTAAACAGAGCAAAAAAAAGGCTACGGACGGACGAAAAAAAAAACAAAAAAAATAGAGGAAAGAAAAAAAAGGTGGCGGACGGCGGGTAAGAGGAGAGCAAAAGAGAAGGGAGGAACCTGGAAATTGAGAGAGCTTCGAGAGGGAATCAAACGAGAGAGAGAGAGAGAGAGAGCAGGAGAGGTAGACGAAGGTGTACGCGATAAAATTTCAAGTCTGCAAACAAAAACAAGAAATATACACGACAAATGTGTAATATAAATTTAAGAAAATATGTGAGTACAATCTCTGGGGTTTTCTCGAACTCGTAGAGAGTTTCCCTCGATTCTCCTCCTCAAATGCTAATCCAAGGGATTCGCAGCTTGTTCTTGGATCCACCACCGATTCCTTCAAATCTTGATATGGAAGATTTGAAGAACTTGAAAATATTTGGAGGCTCAACCCTTGATATACGGGGGACTTGGAGAGCTTGAAGATCCGGGCCTTTGTAGCTTGGAGCTCCAATGCTTTGAGTGTATGTGATGCCTCTGGGTGTCTCTGTGTGTCCCTGTATATCTGTGTGTGTGTGTTTGATTTGGTTGAAAGACCTCTATTTATAGCTGTGGCAAGGGGTAGAGGTTGAAGACCTGTGTACCACTTATTTGTCTTGCAAGACGTGCAGTCATATTAGGACTGTGCTAGCCAAATATTATCTCTTCATTTTATATTTATTAATAAAGAGATAAGTAATTCCTCGATTGGCCAAACTCGTGGGGACACGCGACGTGGCGCTGTTTGACTGGCCAGGCTATTGCAGTATATAAGAAATATACTTGGATTAAACAACCCTAAATATTATCCCTTTAATAAGAAATAAATATTTAGATATTTATCCAATAAACATGTGATATGATATGATTTGGTTGGTGGAGATATCCCTGCAATTTGGAACACCTCGACTTGACACGTGGCAAAATAAAATTGGCCATTTAATAACCAATTTTTTCAAGTGTACATGCCATATGGCAATATCCGATTGGACAAAAATATTTAATAGACCAATGGTAATTTTTTAGAATTTAATTAAAATTCCATTGTCTACAAATGCCCCCTCGAAACTTGTGCGTGACTGCTGGATATCGGAGCAAATTTTGAACGGACAAGTTTTGACATATATTTTTTTTTGCTTCAATTTGAACACCATTGGAATATTAATCCTCAAATAAGTCCATAAATAGACTATCCTTGAAGCTTTGGTGACTTAGTGATCTTAAATAAAGTCCAAGGACTTTAGTGGTCTCAAACTCTACGTGAAATGCCACCTTAGTGATCTCAATTTCCAAGATCACTAGCGCCTTCAATTTCCCGAGGCCGGATCACTTCATTTGGCATGCTAATTCAAGTGATGCTCACAAACTTAATTTACTTGGAGCTTTGCAATGTTTGTGGCTTTGGATTGAATTCACTTCATTAATGTTGTCTTGTCCTAGGAGCAAGACAATCATTAATCTCCAATTCAAATCCATAAACGTATGAAGCTACTAGCCATGGCCCTTAACATAAAATGATGGTTGCTTGCACTTAGTGCTTTCAATTTCCCGAAGCCGAATCATCTTGTTTGTAAGCTTTATGTCCATAGCTTTCCTTTTGCCAGTCTGCCACACGCACAAGAAATCTTGACCTTTTGTGAGTTCAATCTCTTAGGAACTTGGGAAGTATTTCGGTGCCGACTATCATAGATAAGGGATCAACTCTCAAAAGGAAACTATGTCTGGACGAACCAATCCCAAGCTTATTAATTGAACTTTCGTTAGGAGCAGAAACCCATTCGAATTCAAATTAGAACTTTCTTCAACCTGAATTCTCCTTGAACGTGGTATAATTTGGATATAATTTGTGACAAACTCGTGCCTTGCAAGCCCATAATTGGACCGAACTCAAGGCTTTTATCATATAAGACAGCCATGCAAAATGCCATGATAGTCACCAGGTGCATGCAAAGCTTGGCGAATTAGTGATTTCGATTTCCAAAACCAAATCATGCAATTACCTCAAGCCCACGGCCTTGGCTATAGACCTTTTTTTCCTACTTTCGGGAATTCAAACACCATGTGTATAAGAATTCTTTCAAGTGCCAATCATATCTGAATTGTACGCAAAGAGAAATCCTTGGTAAATTGCATCTATTCGGCCTTGGTAAACTGCTGAATTAGACCCAACGACTCAATGGCGGTCCCATATAAATTATACTATTATTTTGTTGAAACATAGACACAGCCCACGACACAACAAGTCGCACTTGCTCACCTGCTCAACTCCATATTGAATTAAAACTCTTTGCCCTTACAAATTTTGCTGTTACCAACGCAATTCCGAAGACCTCTTAGTTCCTTCAATTTCGGTTCCAGATGGCGAACATTATGAGTGCTTTAATAGTCCAAATATGGAAGTCTCGCAAGTCCCGTGAGTCAGATTCCAAGTAGCATATTAATTCAAGTAGCATTTGATATTGATGATGAATAGGAAAGTCCTGCAAGTCCCGTAGCTCCCGAGGCCAGATTCCAAATAGCTTTCCTTCTGTTAGTCTACCTTATGCATAAGAATTCTTGCCCTTTATGAATTCTACCAACTTCGATCTCTGCGAACTTGGGAAATATCTCGGTGGTGACTCAATAGATAAGAGATCAACTTTAAGAAGGGAACTACATCTGGACGAACCAATCCCAAGCTTGTTTATTGAATTTCAGCAGGAGCAGAGACCCATTCGGATTCAGATTAGACCTTTCTTCAATCTCGATTCTTCTTGAACGGGCGGCGCACATCAATTATAAATAACCAGGACTGATGCATCAGTTTACTCACAATCGAAACAAGAGCCATCTCTCTCTTTTTTTTTCCTTCGCGCTGGTACCATCGAGCTGCTGCTACCTATTCTTTGCAAACTACTCCTATCGTGCCATCTTCAACTTGCTATGCTGTCGGACGTAAGCTATTGCAAGATTTAGCCGCTGCCACCACTGCAATTTGAAAGCAACTATCCCAAACCATTGTTCACGGGTATTCACACATTCCTACACTAACGGCTCGCATGTTTATTTTAATTCACTCCGCTACTTTGAGTATGACTAATATTTGAAGTTTGTATGCACTTTGTTGCATCTAGTGTGACTAATACTTCAGATTTGCATGCTGAGCCTGTCGTCTCTTAATGTGATTATTTGATATTTAGGTGCCTCAAGGCTTTTTCCCAGCGCTTAATCATTAGAAGAAACTTTCGCCAATAGCCTTTGTGTGCTTGTTTTGGTTCACCCTTGGTGTCTCAAATGTGATTGGTACTTGGAATTTGCATCTTACGCAGATTACGTGCTGAACCCGTAGGATAACATAGCCTTCTAATCATCTTGCGGCACGGTTTCCATTTATTCCAAGTCCAATACTTAGCATCATATTTGATCTGCTCCCATCAACTGAAACATCGTATTCAAGCATCTGATTTCCATGAGGCTCTTGACAAATCCATTTCGGCTCAATAAAGTCATCCCGAGGAGGAACCGACTTCCCGAATTCCCACGGACGGAGACTTTCTTTTTGACTCGGATCCACATCGAACTCCTCCCTGCAAATAGCCATCCCTAGGTCGCAAACTCTTGAACGAGTTTTATTTGTTTCTTTAGCTGCATCGTCAAGTTGCCGCAGGTACTTGCGGCTTCATCTTTTTTTTTTTTTACTCGCAATATTCAATTATTACAAGAAACTTTAGTCAATTGAGATGCTTAGAGCCCTCACGACTTTACCAAATAAATTCTCAAAATATCATTTGAGAATGAAGCTCGGGTCTTGGCTGGAAGATAAAAATTGACCGAATGACGATTGACCCAAAATATTATTTGAGATGCCCTTTAAATATTATTTGAGAATGAAGATTGGCTCAAAATTATTTTTGAACTATCCCTTGGGACTGAAATCTCAATTTTCGCACTTTTCTTTTTGTTTATTTTATTTTATTTTTTTTTGTTTTTTTATTTTTTTTTGTTTTTTTTTTTGTTTTGCTTTTGCTCATCTATTAGGACAATACCAAAAATGATATTTGAGCAAAACTTCCCTTCCTTTTGCTAGAACTCTGACCCTAAAATTTTTTTTTTTTTTTTTTTTTGCCCCAGTCCATGTCAATATCTCAACTTTACTAACTTGCTCTTTTGTAGGTACCCCACCTCGTGCCTGAAAAGGATCTTGAAATAATTTCGGGGATTTGAAGAGAGCCACCGATTAGGTAATTTAATTACCAAAATTTCGTAAGAAATTCCTTCATCATCTAATCTCTTTTACGAAATTTCAGCAACCATGCAAATTAAGGACTATGCCACGCCATTGCCCCATATCTCATTGACGGATGAATGGGGAGGACCTCAATCAAAGAGCCTATCACTACATGTTCATAAATCAGCAATTGGCCCGCTCGCTGAGTCTTTCATACCCCTCGAAGGATGCTTTCATCTCGAAAATTGGACTAGCAAGTGGACTAAAGAAGTGGTGGCACCGTCGACTTTCTCCACTACATCGAGGGAAGAAGAAATGGTCGTATTAAACTCGTCACTTCACAATGGAGATCCAGAAATAGCCAAATTCACTCTTCCGTTCGTAGGATTCAATGTTGACAAAGCTACATGGAAAACCCCTTCGTCCTTCTTCGGTGAGGCGTGCTTCATCTCCCATTATTGGGAGTGGGTTGAGGACATACTTGGAAGGTATAAAGACATACTCACACGCGCTAGCATATTTGAAGCCGTCTATGCGTCGAGATACTCCTACGACCGTTGTGAAAATATCTTGCGAGCCTTCTTCAAATATTGGTGTCCCTCGACGAACACACTCCATACGCCCGTTGGGGAGTTGTCCATCACACTTTGGGACCTTTATCGACTCGGTGGCCTTTCGATCGATGGCACATTTTTCGATGAAGTTGTTCCTTCGGCGCAAGAGCTCCTCACTCGTGACAAAGAAGGGAAGCCACTTCTCCCCGAGAACTGCAGGCACCTCTTTTCCGCTTACTACCACCTTTGGACGAATGACCAAGGGGTATGGATGAAGGACTGGATTCGCTTCTGGTTCAAAGGAGATGCTAGGTACAGGGCTCCTCCGAGTAGGGCGAATAGAAGGAAAACCACATCCAAACCAGAAATGACGTACAACCCTTCCGGAAGCGTGGAGCCTTACGACCTTGCCGATACGAATGACTTCAATGTCCCTTTTGACACACTAGGGATCCCAGGGTTTTTACGAAAGGAAACCTATGTTGCAGCATTCATAGCGTGTTGGATTTGCAAGTTCCTTTTGCCAAGCAAAAAGGTTGATCGTATTCGCCCAAGTGTCTTCAAGGTTGCATGCTTAATGGCCACAGGAAAAATATTTTGCCTTGTAATTCCCGTTCTTGCGAACATATATCATGAGTTGAGGGAGATCGTCCACGCCCCTAACCTTGGAGAATGTGGGGTAACTTTTCCAATCCATTACGTCTATGCTTGGATTGGCCAATACTTCGATATATATTACGAAAATCATCAAGTGAGTAGCCACCACGCGCGTATGACAAGATTTAGTGGTGAGAAAATGGCAATATTTTATGGCCAATTGGAAGCTGAGAAGATCTTCAAAGAAACGAATCCTTTGATGCTTCCTAAATTGTGCTGGACTGAAAATGAAGAAAAAGTGCTGATCGATGATGGATCCTTATCATCAAGACTCACGAGTTACTTCATTAGTCAACGCTCCTGCCATTTAACTTTACGTAAGGACAATACTTTCATTATTGAAAAATATAATCCTTTCAGGTTTAGCAGGCAATTTGGCTTCTGTCAGGACATCCCGAATAATTTGAAAGAGATCACTCACACTTATACTTTGGGTGAGGCCATTCAACTATGGGATTCCTCAGTTCACACGCAGACGCGATCTCGGGTGACTATACCCATGCACAGGAAACATCCGTTGATCACAAAAGACTACGACGCCTGGTGGTCGACTCGATCAAATAGCGTCTCTTCAACTTGTTTTAAATTCACCGTTAAGATCCCTCAACAGTCATCGAAGAAGGGTAAGATTACCCCCGCCAATGAGCCAGTGCATCATGATGGAGTTATAGAGATCGTAACGGGTCTTACCTCATCCACCTTACCAAAGAACAAAATTACTAGTAGTCCCTCACAAAACATTGTCACAAAGAACAGGTTTTCAAAGGACTCTCGACAGGCCATCAAAAAGGCGCAACCGGTGATTCCAGCAAAGAAGACGCTGCCCAAAGCTTCAAAATCCTTATCGGTGACTCACACAGAAGAATATGTTGAAATTGAAACGGTGGACAATCGTGATTCTATCGAGACTATAGAACAGGAAGGGACTCAAGTTCAGGGCATCGAACCTATCCAAAGAGGAACCCATTCGTTGGTGAGTGGCAGTAGTAGCCAAGACCGTCATTGGAACCGATCAAAGAAGATGACATCTTCTGATTTGGAGGAAGTTTCCTTTTCACCACCGTCGGTTGGAGTGTCGCCACTTAAGGTAATCATATTTTCCTTTTTCCCTTTTTTTTTTTTTTAACCCTCATAACATTTTTTTTCCAGCCCCCACTTCTTGAATTCCACCAAGAAGATGTTGGTACCAACTCACCACTTGAACTTGAGACTGATGGTATAATTTCAAACAAGAAAGGTGACGAAGTCGTTATCAGCACCCCAAAACAACTTGCCCCCAGTGGAGGTGCCTTGTCAAAGAAGGAGCTGACTAATTTGCATGAAATCCGAAAAAGACCTAAGGTAGCATTGGTTTCAGAATTTCATGGTCAAAAATTGATCCAGGCGCATCGAAGAAAGTACTTGCAAAGTTTGTGGACGGATTTTCGCAGACAGGTTCTTGACACTCCTATTGAGCAGATCTCTTCTTTAAAAGAGTGCGCAGAGGAAATCATTGCGGAAATCACAAGAACGGATCCTACCAATGGTCTCCCTTTAAAGGACTTCTTGATAGAATTGTTTGCCAAGGCGGAGGCATATGATGTTTTGACATTTTCATCATGGGAAAAGATGAGTAAAGAAGCACATGCAGAACTCCTTTCCAAAGTGACTGTCCAACTTGGGAGAGCTAAGGCGAAGGAAGAAGACCTAATTTGTCATTTGCAACGTCTTGAAGAAAAGTTGCAGTCCATTGAAGACAGGAAGAAAGTTTTGCAACAGGAACTTATCAATTTGGAGAAACAAGGCCTGGAAATCAGCTCAATTATCGATCAAAAACATGAAACTTTTGAGGAGATCCGGACTGAAATAACCCGAGCACATGATGAGCTCTCTTCTATTGAAAGTACCGGCATCTTGACTGATGACGCAGTGAAGGAAATTGAAGACATGAAGTCTGCACTGGAATCATGTAAAATAGTCGTAGTGGACTACAAATTTGACATTTAGGCTTTTCACCATATCTTTTTCCTGACCTTTTTCCCTTCATTTTTTTTTCTTGTAATGAAATTTTTTTTTGAATAATAAAATGCTTTTCATTTCTTATCTCTTATTTTTTTTTCAAAGATACAAGAACTCAAATGGAGCATTTTATTTATTTTTTTTTTTTTGGAAAGAGAAAATTCCCTTTTTTTTTCTTTTTACAAGGAACAGGGATTTGATTTGGAGTGGTGTAACTGAACTTAGAAGTTGCCCTCCAAGCTGCCTACGTATCCCAACAAGGGAATCAAGTCACACGTAGTTTCTGCCGTTCGCATTTTAACCTCATGCGGGCCAGGAGTATCTATTTGTTTACCACCTTAGACTTGGTGGAGTGTTTCAGCAGTTTAACCACATACTACACTGTTGGTGGTTGCCATCCACAGTTTTAGCTCATGCGGGCCAGGAGCATCGCGCGGTTCCGATTACGCATAGTACCTTTTTAGGTACTTGCCATTGATGGGGCCAACCCTTAATCCATCTTCAGCAACCAACTTGTATGAGCCATTTGCATATACTTCTCGAACGACATATGGACCATCCCACTTAGGAGTAAACTTTCTTTATCCGCCATGAGTGAGAATGATTGGTCTCCGAACGGCGAGCACTAACTCTCCAATTTGAAAAGAGCGGGGTCGAACGTGCTTATTGAATGCCTTTGAAAGGCGAGCCTGATAACACTCAATCCGTTGCTGAGCTTCCAATCTCTTTTCGTCGAGTGCTTCTACTTCCTCAAGGCGAAGACGAACATTATCTTCTCCACTGAGCCCTTCTTGAATTGCAATTCTTAGTGAAGGTATTTGACACTCAAGTGGAAGAACAGCTTCAACACCGTAAACAAACGCATATGGGGTTGCTTGTGTGGGAGTTCGAAAAGTAGTTTTGTATGCCCAAAGCGCTTCTCCAATTCGAAGATGCCAATCCCTTTTCGATTTATCCACGATTTTCTTCAACAGATTACATAAGGTCTTGTTGAATGCCTCAGCGAGTCCGTTTGCGGCAGCGTTGTACATGGACGAATTGTATTGTTTGAAATGAAACTTTTCACAAAGTTTGTTCATTGCTACATTGCAAAAAGGTTTACCATTATCGGTGATGATATACCGCGGGACTCCATATCGATAAATGATGTGCAAGCGGATAAAATCTACTACATTCTCCTTTTTGACCTCTCTTAGAGGAACCGCTTCGGCCCACTTTGAGAAATAATCTGTTGCCGCCAAAATGAAAATGTGCCCTCCAGAAGATTTTGGAAGCGGTCCAACTATATTCAAACCCCAAGCATCGAACGGCCAAGAAGCTACAGTTGGATGCAATGGTTCAGGAGGTTGACAGATGAAATTGCCATGGAATTGACAAGCTTGACATCTTCTAGCAAAATCAATACAGTCCTTCACCATTGTTGGCCAGTAGTATCCCATTCTTTTAATGCGAAAGTGTAATTTTGGGCCAGATTGGTGAGCACCACATATCCCAGAGTGAGCCTCCTCTATTGCTTGCATGGCCTCATCTTCTCCAAGACATCGTAGAAATACCCCATCGAATGATCTTCGGTAAAGCGTCCCTTTATAGTAAATGAACCGTGGCGCTCGACGACGTATATCAACCCTTTTCTTGGGATCTTCTGGTAACTTCCCATGATTTAGGTAATCCACGATGAGATGACGCCAATCATCCTTTTCGATCTCATGGACAAAAATATGATAAGTATTTTCTTCCTCACCATCATCATCTTCATCAAACATCGGAGGTATGACCCAATTTTGACATATTGAAATTTGATTTCGATGAGAAGGTAGAGTGATCATGGACGCCACCCTTACCAAAGAGTCAGCTTGTTGGTTGAAATTTCTAGGGATATGTTCTATAGTGACATCGCCCAGATATCCCATGAGTTGTCTTGCATACTTATAATATGGGATTAATTCGGGTTTTTTGACATCATAAATACCAAGAAGTTGATTTACCACCAATTTTGAATCGCCATAAACTCTAAGATGCAACTACTTCATGTCTACAGCCGTTTCAAGACCGAGAATCAACGCCTGATATTCGGCCACATTGTTTGAACACCGGCGTGTTAAAGTGAAAGAATATGGCAATATATCTGCTTCAGGAGTATAGAAGACAACTCCCGCACCAGCTCCATCACGGTGAGCAACTCCATCGAAATACATTGACCACGGCGATTCAACCATAAATACTTCTTCATCGGGAAGTTCATCAGTCAACTCCCACTCGGCAGGTAGGGGATGATCGGCTAAAAAGTCTACCAATATTTGTCCTTTGACAGCTTTCGCAGGTACGTAAATAATTTCAAACTGTTGAAACTGGAGGTACCATCTCGCGAGTCGATCAGACAGTACAGGTTTTGCCATGACATATTTAATGGGATTAGACTTAGATATGAGTCGAATAGTGTGTGCTTGAAAGTAATGTTTCAACTTCTGAATGACAAATATAAGTGCCAAACACAACTTCTCGATGGGTGAGTAGCTCAACTCATTAGATGTCATTATCCAGCTCAAGTAATACAGCGCATTCTCCTTACCTTCATCGTTTTCTTGAGCAAGTAAGGCCCCAACCGACCGTTCTTGAGCGGAAATATAGAGAATCAATGATTTTTCTGGAATGGGCGCAGCCAGCACTGGGGGGTTCATGAGGTACGCTTTGATACTTGTAAAAGCATTCCTACACGATTCATCCCACTCGAAGGGTACCCCTTTCTTCATCAGTCTACTAAAGGGTTGGCATCGTCCGGCCAAATTAGAGATAAACCTCCGGATATATGCCAACTTCCCTTGAAGGCTCTTCAATTCATGAATATTTCGCGATTCAGGCATGTTTACAATGGCATCAATTTTAGATCGATCGACCTCTATTCCCCGTTGATGAACGATGAAACCAAGAAACTTGCCAGAAGTGACTCCGAATGCGCACTTCAAAGGATTCATCTTCAATTGGTATCTCCGAAGGCGTTGGAAAACTCTTCGAAGGTCTTGAATATGATCCTCTCGCTTCTTTGATTTCGCCACAAGGTCATCAACGTAGCACTCCACATTTCGATGGAGCATATCATCAAATATTCTTTGCATTGCCCTTTGATATGTCGCTCCAGCATTTTTCAAGCCAAACGGCATTACTTTATAGCAATAAATTCCCTTGGGAGTGCGGAAGGCAGTGAGCTCCTCATCCTCGGGCGCCATGCGTATTTGATTGTAGCCAAACGATCCATCGAGAAAAGATAGTGCTTCATGCCCGGTTGTAACATCTACCGTCAATTCTGTGATGGGGAGGGGGAAATCATCTTTGGGGCAAGTCTCGTTTAAGTCTCGAAAGTCAACACAAACTCGAATTTGCCCATTCTTCTTCCTTACAGGGACGATGCTTGAAATCCATGTTGGATATTTTACTTCTCGTATGAATCCAGTTTCAATCAATCGATTTATTTTATTTTCTATCAGAGGAATCAATTCGGGCCGAAAGCGCCTTTGAGTTTGCTTGACAGGTTTTGTTCCTCACTTGACAGACAAATTATGAACGGCGACCCTTGGATCCAAACCAGGCATTTCTGAGTAATTCCAGGCAAAGACGTCCCTGAACTCGAATAGCAAATCAACATACTCTTTTTCTTCTTCAGGAGTCATACAAGAGCTTATGTAAATTGGGCGAGGATCGTCGCTTGTGCCAAGGTTAATCTCTTTTAGCTCATCGACTGTATTTTTTACCCCTTGTTCAAGTTCAGGGGGAGCGTCATCTGCATCTTCTTCTTCTTCTTCGAGATCACTGATCGTAATATGGTGACAGGAAGCCATACTTTCTTGACCCTGTTCTTCAAAAATGGTTTCAATTCTTACATTGAATAAGTCTCCATAGTGCATGAAGAAATTGGAGACTCGCTTTCTTGGTCCGTTCTTCTTTATTAGAGTAAGACTTTCTTCCCTGGCAACTTGGTACTCTTGCTTTTTACTGCCTAATCTTTCATAGACAGGCGGTTTCAAATTTTTCGGCTGCGGGCCAAGTCTATCAAACACAGAAGTATGTTTTGACTTATTTCCCAACCTATCGAACACAGATCTCATTCTGCTTGTGACCTCCATTTCCTCGTTCACGTAGTTACAACTTGCCCTTTTGATCATTATACGCACTGGAGAAGGCGGTTGATAACCAAGACCCATCGATGAACTTTCAACATTATAACCTTTTTCTTTCAACATTTTCTGCGTAGGTGTTAATCCATGAGTCTTCTCGCCAGTCACCTCAGGAGGGAGTTTGCCCAATGCATGCTTCTCATTTGGGTTATAACCGGCCTTAGCAAGAAGTCTGTTTGCGTTTGGATCAAAACCTTTTTGAGTCCGATTAGTTGGTAGTGAGTAATGTTCTACAGCAGGTTCTTCTTTGGGACGAACAAATCCTTGCAAGCTCACATTCTCACTTTTAACAGGCTCTATTTTGGTGAGCGGAACATTTAATGCATCATTCCTGATAAAAGAAGAATGACCTTCTTCTCTCCTTGATCTTGGAATATATTACAAAATGGGTATTTTGAAATCTCGACTTTCTTCCTCTACTGATTCTTTTCTTTTTGTTTCCTTCTGAAGGTAAAATTTGGCGTCCGCAAAGTGAGTTTCGGCCTCAGTGAAAGGTTTGTCATCGGCAGTAACTTTCTTAACTATACCATCTCGACAATATTTGAAACATTGATGAAGAGTAGACGATATAATTTCATTCTCATGAATCCAAGGCCTTCCCAAGAGCATGTTATAAGAGGTTTTGGCTTCAATGATATGAAATAACGCACTTGAAGACAACTCACCAATGAGCAATTCAAGCCTTATGAGGCCAATTGCTCTTTGCCCCCCTTGGTTAAATCCTTGGATCATGAGGCGGCTTTGGGAAAGTTCATCGCAGGAAATTTCTAATTCTTTCATAGCACGTACGGACATAATATTGACAGCAGATCCCCCATCAATGAGTATCCGATTCATCTTCTGTTCTCGGACATACGCGCTAACAAACAAAGGTCGATTGTGGGTTTTAAAATCCACAGTTAAATCGTCATCATCAAAAATGATGGTCGTTGCACAATTCACTGGTAACTTATCGTCGATTTTGAGTTTTTCCTCAAATTCCGTGCTAATTTATGTAACTTGAGGACTTTCAGCTTTGACGACATTACAAGAGGTGGAATTATCGATATCGTCACTTAAATACTCCTTGGGTATAAATTCTCTCAGTGTCACAAGCTGCCGAACCTCTTGAAGGAGCTGAAAATCTAAAGGAATTGATTTTGTGGCCACTCCCTTTTGTTTCTTTGTCGCATTTCGTCATTTCATCGTCACTTTCGGCTTTGTCGAATGAATGCTTTTCGAAAATATATACTTCTTTATTTTTGGCTTGCAAGTCCTCTTTCGAGTGACTAAAGTCCATCATTCGTTGTCATCTTCAATAACGTCTTCAATTGAGGATTTTTCAACCTCTTTGGACGAAGCACTGCTTATTGTGGCTAAAACTTCTATCGGACAACACACAGACCCAAACATTATTGTTGTTTGGTTTGCCGATACTTTATCTTCCTCGAGAAGGATCTTTCCTTGACGGACCAATTTCATAATTTTGTCTTTAAAGACAGAGCATTTAGTGAGAGGGTGGCCAATCAGGCGATGATAACAGCAATAGTTTGGATCATTGACTTGATCGGCTTCCTCTGGGCGCTTCATTTCGGGAAGTTCAAGGAGTTTCTCCTTGAAAAGGTCATCAAACATCCCTTGTAAATCAGATTCAAGAAATGGGTATTCTTTTTCTTGCATCTCTTTTAACGTGGGTCTTCTTACTAACCTATTTTGAGATGGATCCAACTTCTCAGTGACCTTTCGGCTCACTTTGGTAGCAATTTTCATGGGGGCTGTATTTATTGTCATGGACTCCTTATTACTGAGTCTTGAAGGAGGCTTACCCCCTTTTTTATTTTCTTGCCTTTCATTGTTTTGACGAGATGGCTGCACTCGCGGAGCTTGAATAGGAAGCCCATCAGTTGCATTCGCCGTGATGCTTAACTCCATGTCATGAGCACGAGTAGCTAATTCTTCAAATGTGTTTGGGCGTATACCCTGCAGAATGTAGCTTAGGTTCCAATGCATTCCTCGAATGCACATTTCTATGGCAGAGGGTTCAGACAGCCTGTCCTTGCAGTTGAGACTCAGACTTCTCCACCTATCAATGTAGTTGACCACAGGTTCATCCTTCCATTGACGAGTGTTAGTCAACTCCAGCATACTGACGGTTCTTCTAGTGCTGTAGAAACGATTCAAGAACTCTTGTTCCAACTGTCGATGGACCCCGGAGTGAGATCAGTGTACCAATCAAACGCGTTGCCCTTTAAGGATCGGATGAACTGTTTGACTAGCAGGTCGCCATAGGTTCCAGCGTTATTGCAGGTTTCGACAAAATGGGCCACATGTTGTTTTGGACTACCCTTCCCATCGAACTGTTGAAATATAGGCGGTTGATATCCAGCAGGCATTGCGAGATTGTTATTCTAGCAGTGTAAGGCTTGCAGTAGGTAAAGCTTGACTTTGAACCACCCTCCTTTTAATCTTTGATCACGCCTTCAACAAGTTCCTTCAGTTGTTCCACGGGGATAGTTCCATCGGCGGTCACATATACTTCCTTCACCTTGTCTTTGCCTTTAGACGAGGGAATTTCACGCTCTTGGTTCGCATGGCTTCCTTCAGGAGCGCGATCTTTCTGGGTGAGCAGTTAAGCAATGAGAGCATCTTGGTCATTGATGTGTTTCATCATGGTTTCCATCATCTTGGACATGTTCGAAACTTGCTCTTCGAGACTTAAAGTATTTGTCATCATGGCAGGCATTGCAGCAGAAGAAGCAGCAGAATCTTCAATAGAAAATCTTGAATGAAGAGTTTCGTGTGAAGAGGCTGATCCAGTGCTTGATAAATCGTCGTCATGCTTAGAAAACTTGGATTCAGATCCAAATTCGAGCATGGCAAGAGCCTTCTCAATCGAGGTAGGAACGTCTTGGATCCCCATCGTGGAAGAATAGCTCATTGGTGATATTGAACCGAAGACGGGGGTTGGCGCCGATGCTACTTTGGGTGGAGGCTCTCGTCATACTCCTTGTCACGGGACCAATAGCGCGGGTATTGTTGGCAACATGCGCAGCTTCCTGAACAGGCTTAGCATTAATAGCCTTGGAACGTGCAATCACGATTTTGTTGCTCTTGGGTGCCATTGGTGATATACGTAGTTGAATATTCGAGGAGAAGAGATGGAAGGCAGAGAAGGTCCCACCGGGCGTGCCAAAAATTTGTACGCGATAAAATTTCAAGTCTGCAAACAAAAACAAGAAATATACACGACAAATGTGTAATATAAATTTAAGAAAATATGTGAGTACAATCTCTGGGGTTTTCTCGAACTCGTAGAGAGTTTCCCTCGATTCTCCTCCTCAAATGCTAATCCAAGGGCTTCGCAACTTATTCTTGGATCCACCACCGATTCCTTCAAATCTTGATATGGAAGATTTGAAGAACTTGAAAATATTTGGAGGCTCAACCCTTGATATACGGGGGACTTGGAGAGCTTGAAGATCCGGGCCTTTGTAGCTTGGAGCTCCAATGCTTTGAGTGTATGTGATGCCTCTGGGTGTCTCTGTGTGTCCCTGTATATCTCTGTGTGTGTTTGATTTGGTTGAAAGACCTCTATTTATAGCTGTGGCAAGGGATAGAGGTTGAAGACCTGTGTACCACTTATTTGTCTTGCAAGACGTGCAGTCATATTAGGACTGTGCTAGCCAAATATTATCTCTTCATTTTATATTTATTAATAAAGAGATAAGTAATTCCTCGATTGGCCAAACTCGTGGGGACACGCGACGTGGCGCCGTTTGACTGGCCAGGCTATTGCAGTATATAAGAAATATACTTGGATTAAACAACCCTAAATATTATCCCTTTAATAAGAAATAAATATTTAGATATTTATCCAATAAACATGTGATATGATATGATTTGGTTGGAGGAGATATCCCTGCAATTTGGAATACCTCGACTTGACATGTGGCAAAATATAATTGGCCATTTAATAACCAATTTTTTCAAGTGTACATGCCATATGGCAATATCTGATTGGACAAAAATATTTAATAGACCAATGGTAATTTTTTAGAATTTAATTAAAATTTCATTGTCTACAGAAGGAAAAAGGAAAACAAAGGAAAGGAGGAATTTTGGGCAAGAAGGAAAGGAAAAAGAAGAAAAGCTGGGAGCAGGAATTGCAGTTTGCTGTCGGCTCCGGAACTTCACGGAGAGAGAGTATTGTAAGTTGTCCTTTGCTTTCAAATTTCAGCTTCTTTTCAAACACAAACGGTGGAAGCTCTCAAAAGCATGTTTTTTCTGAATTTGTTCATTGCAATGTTTGCTGATTATACACGATTGTGAAATATGCATGTTTTATATGTTGATTGGACTGAATTTCTTTGGGTTTCTGACAAATTTTGGGGCTAGTTATAGCATCAATTGAACAAAGAATCGTTGAAATTCTTCATGCCCATTGATTGTTTGATAAAATACCCAACCGAAAATCTTGAACCAAAGGAGTAAATCTGATAAGGTTCCATATGCATGGGAGGAGAGTTCCCATCAGCCCAAAGCTTAGTTGAAACCCGTGAGTGTACCCAGAAATTTGAGAGAGACCGATTATGTTTTTCTTCTATTTCCTTTTTGCCGTAGAACGAGGATGATGTTTATATGGTTTTGTTCTGGTTCTTCCCTGTTTCATGATATGGCAACGGCACTTTGTACAAAAATCCTGTTTTGATCACCTGTTTTTTCTCTCCTTTTCCTTTAGTAAAATTCTCTCACCTCTTTCTGATGCTTCTGGTCTTGTCTATAAGAAAGTTGATTGGGTTGCTGTGAATTTTGGTTTTTGCTATTGCGCAAATTGATGAATCAATTCAATTTTGATTAATGCACCTGACCTGTTTGATAAAAGGCCTCTGCGAAAGCTTGAGCTAAAGAAAACAATCTGGAAAATTTTGTATGCTTGTCAGGGCAGAAAGGAGAATTTTGAGAAATTTCGATATGCTTGCATTGCGCCTTTTCTGTTTTTCTATCCTTTCCCTTGTATGAATTCGAGTTCCATCTGGAATTGGTGTGAGAGAGAGAGCTTGTGCGAGTTGTATTTTTCTTTTGGGAATGGTCAGAGTTGAATTTTTCTTGTCCGTGAAGAAAGCTGAAATGGTAGCTGACATTTAGATCGTTTGGAGAAGATGATTATTTGTCTGATTTTGTAGTTTCAGTCCCGCAATTTTCCCTTTTCTTTGTGATTTAACCCCAAAGTTTTTTGAACATCATAATTCGACCCCAAAAACCTTCATAATGCATTCAATTGGGTCCCTATTTTTGTTGTATTTAAACCCCTCGAGTTTCCCCTTATTCTGATATGGCCCAAAAATTGAAAAAATTGAACTTATTTCTCCCTTTTAGATTTTAATCATCTTTTAATATGCATAAGTAGTCTTTTAGGTAGATTAATTCTTGATTTTAGGTCATAATTGTGGCTTAATAATTTTAGTTGATTTTATCATGTTGGGTTTTAATGAAATAGGTGATTTGGGTTAAGAGGTTATTTTTGCTTGAGTTTAAGGGAATGGGTTTAGCTTATTTATTTGAGTTTCTGGCTTGGGCTTAGGAAGTAAAAGCCCACCCTTTTGGTTGGGTTTGCTTTGTTGAGAAATGAAGGCCGGCCCACCTGTAGCCTCTGGGCTTTGCGGCGGGCTTAGTAAGTTTTCGGCCCAAACAAATAAAAATGGCCCAAGGACCTGATGTTCTTAAGAAATCAGAAAATGAATATTACGAATGGGTCCTTGTACTTTTGGGTATTTTCACTATAGCCCTAAAAACTTTTAACTTCTTTCAATTAGGTCCCTAATTTAATTTCAAATAGGTCCCTAAACTTTATTTTTCTTCAATTGTGACCCCGGAATCTATGTAATAATTATAATTTGACCTCCAAAACTTTATTAATTTTTGCAATTAAGTCCTTACTTGTTTTAATTTCTTAAATATAGGTTGTTTACATGATTTAATTGATTTAATTTCACATTTATTTTCATCTTTTATGATTGTCTGTTAATTAAAGTGATGCCTTGACTATTTTATTGTTTTGGAGGGTAAATAAGAAAATTGCATTTTATTAGACAACCAATTCAATGGAGGTACACTCTACTCCTTTATTTTGATTTTATTTGATCCTGTGTGCCCCTATGTGACTTTTATGTGTGTAATTGTATGCCTTTTTGAATGTTTTATTTCATTTATTTATTTAATCACTTTAATTGTTTCGATTTTGTATATTTTTTTTAATTTAATTTGTAATTATTTGAAAGGCAATTAAATGCCAAAATTGTAATAGTTAGGTTATTATTTTATTTTATTCCTTCCCCCCTTTAGATTGTAGTTAGGACCTCAAATGTAATAGTTAGGATTTTATTTGTTTTATGTGTTTTGCATGCTTGTGTGTTACATATTACTCGCTTTCTTAGGGTCTTGCATCAATATACCATACTTATGTGCTATGTATTTTATGTGATTTATGTATTTATTCGCTTTATTATGTTTTATATGATTTATTTGACTGTAATAAATGCATGACGTCACCACACTAGTCCAACGTTAGTTGTGGCACCGTTTTTTCGATTCCACACTAGTCCAACGCTAGTTGTGGTCTTTTGTTCCAATTTCTCGTTAGTCCAATGCTAGTGAGAACTTATAAATATGGGTTAGTCCAACGCTAGATCCTTAGGGACCGTCCTTGCGTTAGATCATATTTGTGTGACAATCACTACATTTTCATGCATATTTTTCACTTTTTAGGATTTTTATCATTTTGCATGACATTTTCCTTGTATGTATATCCCTTATCCCATATTTCCTTATATGTATATCTCTTATCCCATATTTTTCTTATATGTGTAAGGATCGAAAACAACCTAAAAGGGGGTGAATTAGGTTAATTAAAAACTAATCAAGTTATGAGACATTTTTTTGGCTAAATGTGAAATTTACCCTCTTTTCTATATGGTCACACAATGGAACAATAATGAGAAAGCACAAGTGCTCGTGAGTAGAAGAGATGAATAATTTATATTGCAAGATAGTAAATGAAAGAAATAGAATAGCAAACCAAATTTCAAACTGCTCTTGAGTTTGAATATCACTTTTTAGAGTAAGTTTCTTCAAGTTGATTAATTACAACCAATCTTTGTGTACAAACGAAGGATCACTTTCTCATTATCTCAAGCAACACTTGGTCAAGTTAGGAAATTTTACTATCACACAGATAACCCTCACAAAGTTACACTATTGAAGTAATTTTCTCACACAAGAAAAGCTTATACGAAATCTACATAACTACGAGTACAAATCTTTGAAGAGAATTTTACCACTAAAATTGCTCTAGATCTTTTGTAGTCTCAATGTGCAAAAGTATTTTGAAGTGGTTGACTTTGCTCTATTTATATGAGATCAAAAAGTTCCTCTATTAATGCTTTCAATGGATAGAACGCAGCTGAAGAGTCAACTAGCCGTTGGTAGTGTCGGACGTCCGGTAGTCTTGTTTCTTGCGTCCAACAGCAGGCAGTGAGCAAAAGAGATTTTCTTTAATTCTTTCGGACATCCGGTACCTTCAAAGCTTGCGTCCGAAAGCAAATGGGAAAGTTTGAGAAATCTTCTTCAATTCTTTCGGACGTCCGGTACCTCCAGTGCTCTGTGTCCGAAGTGTTGCACAGTTTATCGGACGTTCGGTGCTCTAATGTTTTGCGTCCGATTGAGGTCAGTGAATTTAGATGAAATGTTTTAATTCCTTCGGACGCCCGGTGATGGAGTTCTTCATGCGTCCGAAGTTGCTTAATGATTGTCGGACGTCTGATCTAGTCTTTACGAGCGTCCAACCGCTTCAGCAATCATTATCTTTTCTAATTGTGCTTAATCTTTGAACCAAATTTGCTCAATTGCTGAAAAGATCTTTGAAGAGAAAATTAGTAACATCCATTTGTTTTATAAACATCAAAAGTTACGGACTCAGATTTACAATCTTCCCCTTTTTGATGATGACAAAACAATGGATGGAGAGAAAAAAATCATTAAGTCAAAACTCCCCTTTACTTAATGCATAATGTATCAAAAAAAATTGTAAGTGCCACTCCCCTTCAGACATATACCAGAAGACTCTAAGTGTCACTCCTCCTCAGACATATACCAGAAGACTCTAAAACTTTCTGGCATTCCATTTTCTTATCATTCATTTCTCCCTCTTTTTGTCATCATTAGATGATTCAAATCTAGTATCCAACATCCAGAAATACAACATCAATGTCATCAGCAACATCATTAACCAAGAATACCAAACAATATCGGTAATCATCAATATCAGCAATCAATTATCAGAAATCAGCAGTCATAGGAATACCAATCGTTTAGCATTCATAAACAGAGTTAACCAAACAAAAGTAACCAGAAACCATTCAAAATATTAAAGTTAACTAAAGTTTACAAGCCAACAGAGTTAACCAAATAACCAGAATCCTGAATACAGAGTACTTGAAATGTTAAAATGCAGAAAATGCAAATGTCTATTATGAGATGCCATCCTAAACATCAAGTGCAAGTGCCTAGAAGTGCCTAAATTGTGATCTTGGACGATCTAAACCTCCTCCTTGTTAGACGAAACTGAGCAGGATCCACTTCTTCCTCTTCAGTTTCCTTATCATCATCACTGTCTTCATTTGCTGGAGTCTTTCCCTTGTCTTGTGGCTGAGAACTGGAAGCACGAGCCTCTGGAGTGGATTCAGTGTGTGGAGTTTGCTCAATTGACTCAGTCCTAGGCTTCTTTTGATGTACATTCTTATCGTCTTGAGGGATAGGAGGCACAAGCAAGTTTTTTTGTCAACGAAAGTGGCTTGTTGTTCAGGTGACATGGTCATCATCAGACCATCTTTAAGAAGTATGATGTGTTGTTTGAGATCCTCAAACAAGGAAATGACCTCATGAGTGGATGAGGAAGACTGAGTGGATGATTTTCTGGGATAAATGGTAAAAGGTAAAACAAACTGAGACTGGTTTCGAGGAGTTCTAGGAGTGATAGGAATTTCATGACGACTCTTTGTCCTAAACTCCAAAACAGTTTTCTTGTAGCACCATTTACCATCAAAAAATCTCAAACTTTTTCTTTCAAAGTAAACTTTTGAAAAAATAGTAGACGCACCTTCTTTTGGTGATACCCCAGTGAAAGGAATCTTAAAGTGAGCAAAGATTGGTGTTAAAAATTTTTCATAGGAAAGTTTCCTACGGCTATCAGTGTTGATTTTGAGTAGGAATTTGTACATTACAAAATCAAAATCAATGCGGACTTTTTCAACAAAGCAGTAAAACAAATAAAGCTCCATTTTGTTGGCATCCGTCTTATGACCATCAGTATGAACCAATAAATTTGAAATTATTGAAAATATGATCAGATTTTGGGAACTGAAATCCTCCAATCTAACCTCAGCAGGAGTGTTAAAGTGTGTTTGAAAATAAGTCATCAGCTTTACAACATGAAAATAATGATAGTCAGAAGGAAACTCTTCATATGAGAAAAAGTTTACAATTTTTTCTTTGAAATCATCTTCAATTTTGGTTTTCAAAATAGCATTGACAATGTCAAGATTGAGAGCAATATCGACTGAATTGACTCGAGAAACAAGATCAGTGTGTGAGCTACCCTTTCTAAGATTAGCAAAGAGTTGATTAAGCATGTCAGGGTAATAGGTATTGGGAATAGTCAGAATATGAGTCCATTTTTTGAAAGCAAAAAGTTCAAGAGCAGGCTCAAGGTCAAGCTTACGAAATTCAGAAGGGACAATGGTTCTCTGAGTGATGAAGCCCTTTTGAGAAATCCATTCGAGTCTCTCCTTGGCATCATCATCAATAAATTTGGGTAATGGAGTGGATTTTTTTTTAGGTTGAGCCTCAGATTGTGTTCTGGCAGAATGCTTCTTCTTTCCACTGCGTCGAGCAGTTGGCACAGCAGTCTGGACATCGGACCTTGTTCTTGGTGACTTCCTGGTAGAAGATTCAGCAGTTTGCTATTCCTTAGCATTTTGTTCATCAGTTTGATGTTCCTCAATTTGCTCAACAGACGGCTCAGTAGTTTTCCGTGCCTTAGTTTGAGCAATCTGTTTGTCTCTGGCCGGCTATTTCTTTTTTCCACCACGAGTTGCAGTTCCCTTTTTGGATAATTTCGTGGTGGAAGGTTCGACCACTTCAACATCTTCATCTATAAGCCGGATAGTGCGTTCGGCACTAGCAGATCCACCTCTGATTCTAACCATGATGATATGCAGGGTATGATGAACTGAGAAAATGATGCAAATGTGTATGAGATGGACTTAGAGTGCGGTATTGACTGTAATGTGTGCTTGAATCGTCCAAAGATAGTGAATTTTGAGTGACTAGGGTTTCTACTGAAAATTAGGATTTGTGTGGTGGTTGGTGGTTAGAGGTGTTTATGAGGATTAATGAACGCGCAAAGAGGGTGTGATGATGTTGGACAGACCAATTTCTTGAAACTTGTTCAGATGAGAGATAAATTTTGAAATTTGAAAGTGGGAGAAGATGAAGGGTTGCGTCCGATATAGCGGTTAGAAAAATGAACTGAATGAAGGAGAAAACTGACTTATAACAAGCATTTTTGAGTGTCGGACGGCCGAACGAAATAAAGCGTCCGACACTACCGTCCGAAACAAAATTTTCTGAAAAAAAGGTTTAGAACACTGTCGAACGTCCTTTCATCAAGTATTGGACGTCCGATAAAGTATGACCAGATAATTTTTCAGAAAGACTTTTCAACAACGCCCAATTTTGTCCTCAAAAATACAAACTAATCCAGTGGAAGGGCTTTTGTGAGAATGTTAGCACTTTGATCTTTTGAGCAAACATATTATACATAAATTTCATCTTTTTGGACGAGTTCTCTAATGAAATAATGCTTTATGTCTATATGCTTTGTCCTAAAATGTTGAATGAGATTTTTTGTCAAATTTATGGCACTTGTATTATCACAATACATAAGCACACAATCATATACTAATTCAAAATCATTCAAGGTACTTTTCATCCATATTAATTGAGCACAACATGCATCGGCGGCAACATATTTCGCTTCGGCCGTAGACAAGGAAATAGCATTTTGTTTCTTATTTAACCAAGACACTAAGCAATTATCAAAAAAGTGGCATGTACCACTTGTACTCTTTCTATCTATTCTACATCCACCAAAGTCAGTATCCGAGAAACCACATAAAGAAAATCCATGACATCTAAGATACCAAAGACCATATTTCAGTGTTCCTTTCAAGTATCTAAAAATTCTTTTCACAGCACTCAAGTGAGATTCTTTTGGAAAGGATTAGAAACGAGCACACAAGCAAACAACAAACATGATATCAGGTCTACTTGCAGTTAAATAAAGTAAGCTGCCAATCATATTTCTATACTTCTTTTCATCAATATTTATACCTCCTTCATCCTTGTCAAATTTGGTAGATGTGCACATTGGTATTCCAACTTGTTTTGATTCCTCCATACCGAATCTTTTGAGCAGCTCCTTAGTGTATTTAGCTTGATTAATGAATGTTCCTTCTCGAGTTTGTTCTACTTGAAGTTCAAGGAAGAAATTTAATTCTCCTATCATGCTCATTTCAAACTCTTTTTGCATAATAGTGAAAAAATCCTTGCACAAACACTCGTTAGTAACACCAAAGATAATATCATCAACATATATTTGTACAATTAGTAGATCATTGGAACATTATTTGGTGAAAAAAGTGGTGTCTACAATGCCCCTTTTAAAATCATTTTCGATCAAGAAACCACTTAAGCGTTCATACCATGCTCTTGGAGCTTGGTTTAAACCATCAAAGCTTTTGAGAGTTTAAACATATGATTTGGAAACATTTCATTCTCAAAATCGGGAGGTTGGTCAACATATACCTCTTGATCAATAAAACCATTTAAAAAAGCACTTTTAACATCCATTTGAAATAATTTAAAATCCTTGAAACATGCAAATGCCAAAAACATTCTAATTGATTCTAGTCTAGCTACGGGATCAAATGTTTCATCAAAGTCTATTCCTTCTTCTTGAGCATACTCCTTAGCTACTAATCTAGTCTTGTTTCTCGCCACTTCACCTTTGTCATTCATTTTATTTCTAAACACCCATTTTGTGCCAATAATAGGATAATTTTGAGGTCTTTCAACTAATGTCCACACCTTGTTTCTTTCACATTGGTTTAGTTCCTCTTCCATAGCTAAAATCCAGTTTTCATCTTTTAATGTATCAATAATATTTTTTGGTTCAAAATGTGAGACCAAAGCAAAATTGTCTATCAATTATTTTGAAGAGGTGCGAGTTCTTACCTTTTCGGATGGGTCACCAATAATGAGTTCCTTAGGATGATTTTGAACAAATTTCAAAACTTTTGGAAGATTCCTAGGTGCATCATCATGATTGTCATTTTTTTCCAATGCTTGACTGTTTTGGGGATTATCTTCCTTTGATCTCTCTTCTTGTGGAGTATTGTTTTGATCATGAATTGTGAGCTTCTTAAATCCTTCTTGAATATCTGCATCATCATCCTCACAACTACTCTTGAAAATATCATCATTAGATTCATAAAAAATGACATGTATGCCTTCTTCAATAACAAGAGTCCTTCTATTATAGACTCTAAAACCTCTTTTATTCTCACAATATCCCAAGAAAATGCCTTCATCAGATTTCTTGTCAAAATTTTCAAGATGTTCCTCGATATTTAAAATAAAGCATTTGCAACCAAAGATTTTGAAATAACCAACAATTAATTTTTTATCAAACATTAACTCATAAGAGGTTTTGTTCAAAATAGGTTTCAAAAGAACTCTATTCATAACATAGCAAACGGTATTAACGGCTTCGACCTAAAAATATTTTGGCAAGTTACATTCACTCAACATGGTTCGTGCGGCTTCTTGAAGAGTTCTATTATTTCTTTCAACAATACCATTTTGTTGAGGAGTTCTAACAATTGAGAATTCATGAGTGATTCCATTGTTATCACAGAATTTCGAAAAATCACAAAATTTAAATTCCGAGCCGTTGTCACTTCTAATTTTGATAATTTTCAATCCAATCAGATTTTGAACTTTTACAATTAATGAAACAAAATTTTTGAAAACATCATCCTTGTGAGCAAGAAATATCACCCAAGTTCCTTTTCACAAATTTCACAAATTTTGTCCTTTTCAAAATTAATTTTTGGTAAATCTCTACCAAGTTCCTTTTTGAAATTTTTTTTTAACAAATTCATATTGAAATGACAAAGTCTTGTATGCCACAACCAAGGGTCTTCATTTGCAACTTTAAGACATTTAAGATTAGAAGAATCAACATTTTTAAGAATAACTACATAAATGTCATTCACTCTTTTTTCCTTAAAGATAATGTTGAACTTTGAGTCAAGAACAAGACATTCATACTTTTTGAATAGCACAAACAGATTTTTCTCACACAATTGACTAACACTCAACAAATTATAATTCAATTTATCAACTAGAAGAACATTGTGAACAAAAGTTTGACCATTCTTACCAACATCTCCAACTCCAACTGTTTTGGCTTTGTTATCATCTCCAAATGTTACTTTTTCACTTGATTTTGATTTGAATTTGATGAATTGTGATGGATCACCGGTCATATACCTTGAGCATCTACTATCTATGAACCATTTTGATTTCTTAATGATATTTACCAAGTTCACCTACACAAGAGTTCACAAGATGATATTTAGTACCCATTTATTTTTTGGATTCTTGAGAGTTAGTATTATGTCTAACTATCCATATACATTTCATGCCATTTCTCATATTCTTTCTTACATAGCAATTATTTTTCATATGACCAATTTGGCAACAAAAGCTACACATAGTCAGCGAATTGCTTACAAAGACAGATTTAACAAATCTGACTTGCCTTCTTTTATAGATGTTAAATTCGTTTGCATTAGAATTCAACCTTTTCTTATGAATGTCAAAGTGAAGTTTTGATTCATTCTTTTGAAAACAGTCTTATTTCTTGTGTTTAAGTAAGTCATTTAGACCATCCATTCTTCTTTTCAAGTCACCTTGTTCCTTTTTGAACAACTCACACAGTTTTGTTTTTCTATCAAGCTCAAAAAGTAGAACATTCTCATCCTTTTTTAAGTAGTCATTTCCAGCTTTCAGCATTTTGTTTTGTCGAAAAAGATTTGCATTGTCTTGAAGCAAATAACTAATTTTCTGTTTTAGTTCTTTGTTTCTAGCATAAGATTCTTTCAAGCTATTATGCAATCTCTCAATGAAAGACTCAACATCATCATCAGATTCATCATTACTAACAGGTTGAGAGTTGCAAGTAGTTACCTCATCATCATCAATGGCCATGAAAGCCATTTGAACAGATTTCTCTTTCTCTTCAATATCATCATCCGAGTTGCAATCATTCCATGTGATTTGAAGTTATTGAACTTTGGTTTTCGTTCAACTTTTCCTTCTTTCTTCTTTTTCATTGGACACTCACTCATGTAGTGTCCAAGTTGGTCGCATTCAAAGCATTTGTCCGCTTGCTTTTTATTGACCTCTTGTTTTCCTTTATTTCTTGCATTGTTGAACTGATTTGGAAATGTATTGCTAGGTCCTCCTCTTCTGAATCTCCTTTTGTTGAGAATTCTTTTGAAACTTCTTGTGATGAGAGCAAGATCATTGTCATCAATTTCCACATCTTCTCCATCCAAGGAAGCCGAATCATCTTCATCTTGAGAAGCTTTTAGAGCAATGCTCCTTCTCACTTTTGCATATTTTTCCTCTTGCACCTTAGACTTAAGTTTCACCTCATAAGAAGTTAGAGAATTAATGAGAGATTCAATAGGTATAGAATTTAGATCTTTAGCCTCTTCAATGGCAGTCATCTTACTCTTCCAATCTTTGGTCAAGGCGTTCAAAATTTTTCTATTTTTCTCACTTAGGGTGTATTCCTTTTCCAGCACCTCTAAGTCATTAATGAGATCATTGAATCTACAATACATCTTATCAATGTTTTCATGAGGTTCCATATTAAATGATTCATACTTAGTAATTAGGATTGATTTCTTTTGTTCTCTTACATTCTCACTCCATTCATGGATCTCTCTTAATTTATCCCAAATCTCTTTTGCAGATCTACAACCCTTGACTCTAATAGACTCATTTGAATCTAAAACACTATACAACACATTCATAGCCTTGGCATTCAAAGTGAGGTGAGTTCTATCCTCAACAGTCAACTCATTTCTGATTTTTAGTTTTGATCTATGAGTGACTTCATCAATTATAGAGGTATCAAATGGATCTTCATTAACAATAAACCACAGTTCAATATCAATAGATTGCAAGAAAATAATCATTCTTTCTTTTCAACTCACATAATTGGATCTATTAAACATTGGGGGTCTAGTGACAGATTGTCTTTCAAAAATATGGCATTGTTGGCTGTTTTTTTACTCTAAAATCGATTGAGTTTGATCTCTAGGAGACCAAGCTCTAATACCAATTGTAAGGATAAAAAATAACCTAAAAAGGGGGGTGAATTAGGTTAATTAAAAACAAACCAAGTTACGAGATACTTTTTTGGCTAAATGTGAAATTTACCCTCTTTTTTAGATGACTACACAATGAAGCAAATAATGAGAAAGCACAAGTGTTCGTGAGTAGAAGAGATGAACAATTTATATTGCAAGATCGTAAATGAAAGAGATAGAATAGCAAACCAAATTCCAAACTTCTCTTGAGTTTGAATATCACTTCATAGAGCAAACTTTTTCAAGTTGATCAATTACAACCAATCTTTATGTACAAAAGAAGGATCACTTCCTCCTTGTCCCAAGCCACACTTGGTCAAGTTAAGAAATTTTACTATTACTCAGATAACCCTCACAAAGCTACACTATTGAAGTAATTTTTTCACACAAGAAAAGCTTATACGAAATCTACATAACTAAGAGTACAAATCTTCTTTAAAGAGAATTTTTTCACTAAAATTGCTGTAAATCTTTTGTAGTCTCAATGTGCAAAAGTATTTTGAAGTGGTTGACTTTGCTCTATTTATATGAGACCAACAAGCTCCTCCATTAATAATTCCAACGGATAGAAGGCAGCTGAAGAGTCAACTAGCCGTTGGTAGTGTCGAACGTCCGGTAGTCTTGTTTCTTACGTCTGACAGCAAGCAGTGAGCAAAAGAGATTTTCTTTAATTCTTTCGGACGTCCGGTACCTTCAAAGCTTGTGTGCGAAAGTAGATGGTAAAGTTTGAGAAATCTTTTTCAATTCTTTCGGACGTCCAGTACCTCCAGTGCTCTGTGTCCGAAGTGTTGCGCAGTTTATCGGACGTCCAGTGCTCTAATGTTTTGCGTCCGATCGAGGTCAGTGAACTTAGAGAAAATGTTTTAATTCCTTCGAACGTCCGGTGATGGAGTTCTTCATGCGTCCGAAGTTGCTCAATAATTGTCGGACGTCCGATCCAGTCTTTACGAGCGTTCAACAACTTCAGCAATCTTTGTCTTTTCTAATTGTGGTTAATCTTTGAACCTGATTTGCTCAATTGTTGAAAAGATCTTTGAGGAGAAAATTAGTAACATTCATTTGTTTTGTAAATATCAAAAGTTAGGGACTCAGATTTACAATATGTATATTCCTTATCCCTATGCGTGAGACATGACATTAGACTTGCATTTCATTTAAGAAAATTAGAACTAAATTAGATCATTTGCTTGACTAGATAGAAAATACCCCTCGAATATAGGATATGGACGAGTGTGACTTTCTAACCTTAGCACGCTCGTATTCTCTCTATTAAAAGGAAAATTAAAGTCACGAATATGAGTTTCTCGCACCCATTATAATGCATTCTCTTAGGTTATTTGTATATTATTATTTTCTTTTCTTTCTTTTCTTCGAGTCTCATCTTTTGCAAATTTCGTAACCTCTTCAAAGAGTCACTTTTGGACATCGCAATTAATGCGATTAGCGTCAATCGAGTTTTGAATAAACATATTGACCCTTCCGATAACCACTAGATCTAGGTTTGCATCCATATAGTGACATCAAAATGTGATAAATTCTTAGGTTAAAATAAGAAATTTTTTGACTAAATCACGCAACTATCCTTGATTAAATTGAAATGGTGCATTGGATTATTATCCTTGCCTTCCCTTTCTTCAAATGTGACTCTCGACTCATTTTCTCTAATTTTCAAAGATTTAGAGTCGTTTAAAAAGGATTTTTTCTACTTTTTCTTTAAAAACTTCATTTTAGGTGACTTGGTACACCTTAACTCAATACCAAGTGGCGACTCCTATTTTTCATTAAAAATCCTTTTTAAACTATTATTTTTGGATCAAAATCGTCGTATTTTTAAAAGTCCCATTTAGGCCCATTTTCTTTATTTATTTCCTAAAAATCAAAAACCAATTTTCATTCAAAATAAATCAAAAATCCATTTTCTACAAACACTTTATTTTTCATTAAAAAAATGGGGCGCAACACAATTCAAATAGCAACCAGTAGCTTTTCTTAGCTAAAGATATGCTACAGATGCTTGTGTGCATAGTTTTCTTGCAAGAATATGTTAAAGTTTCTGTTTTTTGGTCACGTTCTTTGCTTAATGATGAAGTCCGCATCTTTAGTTTTACTCAATATAGTTTTCAAGGTTATGTGTGTATGTGTGTGTGTGTGTGTGTATATATATATAAAATCTACTGGAGACTTTGTTTCTTTGGAGGATGTATCAATTTCACTTCATTTTTCCTATTTTTGCACTTAGATGGTGTGCATCCCTTGCAATCCTGGCAGGAGTTTTATTGTTGTAAAGTCATATATTTTTTGTTGAATCCTCAAAAGTGGAGATGTTAGATTTTTGAGTTCTTCTTACAATTTTGGCAAGGGGGTAGCTTATAACCCATTCCTATTTTATCGGGTACCCACTCCTCGGGTACCTAGGATTTCAAAATTGCTGATCCGACAAATTAGGATTGGGTCAGCCAAATCCATTTTGGGGTGGGCATAGGTCCTTTTGGGGCAAGTACCCGATCTATATCCACCCCTAGTAACTAAGAAAGTTTTGGTTTCAGATATGCTGTTGTGCTATAAAGTAGTTATCATCTTAATGCCTAAGGTTTATGGTTCTTTTGTGTGCCATATCACTACTAACTCCTAATATTTGCTTATTGTGCTTACTTTTCTATTTGTGTATTTTATACAGTTTTTTCGAATTTTGAATTGGTTATGTATTTTGATTTAAGTTAAATATGGTTTTGTGACTGGCCGTAAGGTGGTGAGATTTAGGGCACACATGATGTTTTGTCATTAATACGCAAATATGAGTTGTATATTAAGCTAAATCAGTGATAGAATGTGAAGTTGAGGTCATAATTATTTTGGTGGATTCTAGTTTATTACTATCTTGAGTAACTTCCTATATACAGTGATTAATTAAATTGTTTAATTACTTTGGAGAAAATATTTCAAGAATATGATAACAAATTTTGCCGTATGTTGCTTGGGTAAAGAGTAAGACTTTGTTTTTCGGGATTAATTGAGACCCGATTGATAAAGATGCGGTCAAAGAGAAAGGGATGGGATGATTTCAACCTATTCACTTGTTGAGTACTGCTCCTGATACTAGCATGGATGAGATTTAGGGATTTGATTTTGTTGTATGATTGAAAAATATTGTGACATATGGAGATTATGTGGTCATGGAGATGGATGTAATAAGCACTTAATTGAATTTGATTATAAGAATTAAGATTGTTTGAGACTGGAGCTATTTGCTTAATTGATGAGATTTTTCTTGAATGCCATTATAGCAGGTGGCAGAATTGTTGCCCTAGTGAAGGGTCTTCCAAGGATTGGAAGACATATTATCAGTGTTTGGAGCTGCGTACTTCTCTATAAGAAAGTGAAGTTCTTGTCTATCAATAGTGTGAGGGGTAAAATCCCTTCTAATCCTTTTTTGCTTTTACTTTTCTCCCCTCTTGTTTTTTCAATTGTCCACCGGAACCCACACTCCGAATTATTTTGATTTTCCCACAAATGAAGAATTGTAGAAATTCTGTTATTGTTAATATTCTCTTTAGTTTCTCTTGGAAGTTTCCAACTTCTGTTATGGTCCGTACTACATTCAACCAATTACTCAACTTTATTGATACCAAATTAACTCAAATCAAGGTCCCCTGATACGCAAGTGTCAGGCACATATCAACTAGTGGCATACTAGTAGCTCAAGGCATTAGGGGTAATTTTGATAAATGTTTGTTGATTTAAAGGGTGAAAAAGTTATTTGATGAAACCTTAGGGGTTGATTGGTAATTTGACTAAACTTTAAGGGAAGTAACTATTTTAACCCTTTTAATTAATTTGCATATGATTTGGCTTCCAACTAGTAATGATATGCGCTTGTTTGGCGAATTGTGTAATTAACTCCAATTTGAGGGACAATTCTATCAATTCAATATGGTCTAGTCCCTAGTTTTAAAACGCTTTTAAGATATTTTTTTTCTACCAAAGCAATTTTACATTTTTTATTAAAAAAGCAAATTGCCCATTATTTAGCCATACCCTTTCCTGATCCTAACAAGTAAAATCTCTTCCTTCTGACTTCACAAAATTTCAGTTCTTTTTTTTCATCTCCGATTACTCTATAATTTCCACAAGCACAAATTCCACTTTTAATAGGTCCAAAAATTCTTTCACAAAATAATCCATCCTTTTCCGATTTATTGGTTTTGTAATGAAAAATATAGGGTTTTGTCACCTTTCCAACTATCTCTCCATTACGCAGGATTTTAGTAGCCCAAGTACTTATTTGTTAAGGAGAAACTAATCTAATTTTGAGTTGCTAATGTTTATTGCTATTGATCATAGAAATGAAATTATGATTCATTCTGAAAATTATGATTCATTTTGATTAAGCTTCCTTCCTATGAATCTGGAAGTTTTTCTCAGATATAAGGAAATTTTTTAGTTCTAGAGCTAAGGATTATAGTTATCGAACGAGTAATCGAAAAGGTTTTGGAGCATCCTCAGGATTCGATATTGTTCCTCCAATAATTGTATTACCAAGTGCTTCCTGATGAGCTCTAATATGATTAGAATTATAAGTAAGCATTTCTTGTAAAATACGAGCAACACCAAACCCTTCTAGAGCGCAAACCTCTATTTCTCCTACCCGGGGCACGCATGTAAGAAGAAAGTTTAAGGTCTATTTTATTAGTCACTAAAAAATTTCTAGTGATTTTATTTCTATGTTTATTTTAATAGGAAATAAAATATTCAAATTCAAATAAATAAATTTTGAATCGAATGACTATTCATCTATTGTCTTTTTATGCCAATAGGAGGCAAGAAATGTCTATGGGAAGATGGTGGTTTAATTTGATGTTGTTTAATAAGGAGTTCGGATGCCGGTGTGGGCTAAATAAATCAACGAAAAGACTTGGTTCCATTGGAAATGCCAGTGAAGGTGATGAGTCGGATATAAATGATATGACTAAAATTATTCAGAGTTGGGGGTTATGATGATTCTAGTTACAGTAAGGCTAATCATTTATTTGTCATTAAAGACATTCAGAATTTCATTTCGGATGACACTTTTTTAGCTAATGATAGTAATGGAGACAATTTTCCATATATTTTGATATTGAAAATCAAATTTTTGAGATTGACAACAATCATTAGTTTCGGAGTGAACTAAAAAATACTTTTTGGAATTCTAGTTATTTGTATAATGGATCTACGAGTGAAGATACCTACTATAATCATTACATGCATGATATTCAGTATAGTTGGAATAATCATATTAATAGTTGCATTGACAATTATTTTCAGTCTCAAAATCTGGATTGAGACTTCCATTATAAGTGGGGGTGATAATTACATTAATAGTTACCTCTATAGTTCCATTTATTGTGCAATTTGTGGTGAAAGTAGACATAACAATAAAAGAGATGTTTCGGATATACAAACCCACGTGAATTTGTCCAATCGTTAATAGTATCATTGATTTTTTTTTGTAGTCGAAATAAAGTAAATTGCATTTTGATTTTTTTATTAATTCTTTCTTGATTTGCTTTATTAATGGATTTATCCATAATTTTTTTTTATTGATTCAATAAAAAGTTGTGTATTACGTAGAGGTGATATCGAACCGAGTTGAGTTCAAATATCCACATACTCGAGCTCGAGCGAGTTAGTCATACTGCGCTTGAGCTCGACTCGAAACAATGTATTTTGTCAAGTTTTGGAGTATAAGAATGTCGTTTTATGCATTAGGTGATGCTCATTTTATGCATTAGGTGATGCGTTTTGAAGTGCTGTCTGCAAATAAGAGGATAAAAGCTTAAACGGTGTCGTTAGAGTAATTCTAACAGTTAGTTAGCTATTTTCATTCTGTTATGCCTACGTATACAAATAGGCCAATTGTAACAGAATTGGGACATGAGAATAAACTACCACAATTTTCTCTCTCTTCTCTGTTATCTTACTCTTTCTTCTTCTTCTTTTTTCTGCTTTCTCATCCGATTCTTATTTTCTCTTCCTGCTAATTCTTTCTCTATTGAATTTCAGCCAGAGGCCCTGACATATTTTAGGCTCAGCTCAACTCGTTGGAGATCGAGTACTTGAGCTCATCAAAGAATTTTTAGCTGAAAGAATAATTTAGTTATTTTTAAAATATTAATTAAATATTATAACGAATACTCGATAGAGTTCGACGCTCTCGAGTATGTAATATCCCTACTCGATCTTGACTCGTAGACTCAATCGAGTAACTTGAGTTCGACTCGAATACAACTTTGATCGAATTTTAGTCGAGCTGTTGACCGAGCTACTTGTGAGTACAAGTCAAGGTGCTCGATTAAGTTGTAGTTCAAGTCTGTTAATATTAATAATAAATTAAAATATATCTATGTATATTTTTTGAATGGAAATTTTTATAAAAAGAATCGAATTTAGAGAATAATTGGGCATTTTTTTTTTTTAATATTTGCCGAGTAAATTTGGAATTTGAATAAAATTTGACTATTCAGCTCAAAATCAGGCCGGTGATTTAAACGATTTTCCTAATTTCCATCACTTCAGTTAAATTCCTCTGTACTTATTAAATTCCACCCTTTTGGGCTGAGATCCTCTGCGGTCGAATAATTCGACAATGGAGAACCCCAGCGAAGACGATCCAATCCCGGACCATAAGCTCTGCGGTTACCTCCGGACAGTTGTCACAATTCCTCCTCCTCAGAATTCCCAAACCCTACCTCCTCTCAACGCCCGATGTCACATTTCCGTTGACGGTCCCGACGGCGTCCACTTTGTATCCAACAACGGCGTCGTCTTGTCTCCGGTCAGCAGTTCACTCGCATTGGCGGAAAACGGCGAAACCTCGAACGGTAGGACGCCCGCTGGTTCGAAGAAAAAATGGAGCAGGAGAATTGGGATGGTTCGTGGGAGCCTAAGCGTGGTGCATCAGCTACATGCGCTGGTAATGAAGAAGTGTTTGACCATTGCTGCGCGTGTAATTGGGGTTTCGATGCGTGGGGATGAAGTGAGGGTTGTGCTTCTGGTGGATGTCTATTTGCCCATTGCATTATGGTCTGGTTGGCAGTTCCCTAGGTCCGCCACCACCGCGGCTGCGCTTTTTAAGCACCTGAGGTTTGTAAGCTTGACCAGAATCGTTCTTTTTTTTTGGCTGAATATTCTCTCCCTATTTCCTGGTTTTTTGTATTGGAGCAGAAGCTGTGGTTATTTGTGTTTGATCGTTGCTGCATTATTCTCTTAAAAGACCTAGTTTGGTTCTACCCAAAAAAAAAAGGCCTAGTTTGGAATAATTTATTGTTAAGGCGTTTATGCTGATTTCTAGATTTAATGCACGTGTTTTGTTTTCCTTTTTTCTTTTTCTTTGTATATATTAAACAGTACATTTTTAGATGAACTATCAAAGAGTTAATTCCAACTTAGTAATCTGAAGTGAAAGGACTTTTGCATCATAGAACGGAACATTTCTTCTTTATTGACAATGGAAGTTGTGAACTCTCATTTGAAATTTTTGAATAGCAATGAATAACTAGTTCTGATAGGATTGAATCCCTACAGCAATAGAGGGTCATGAGAACTATATACTTGCATGGAGTGTTTCTCTGAACTTTGGGCAAATGCCTGAGGAACAAATTGGACAGGAAGGAATGTCTTGGGATAGGAAAGAATAAGATCAATATCTTGAGTAGTCAATCAATGCTAAGTTGTTACTTTGTCTTTTAAATTATATCTGAATTTGTTATGCAGAAAAGATGAAGAGTCAGTTTTACGAAGACTGAAGAGACTTTTTGAGCCGTTGTACTTTCTGAGTTAACAGATGGATTGGTTTTTTTTTTTTTGGGTCAAAAGTGTTGCATTGTTTGATTTCTAAGTTCAATTTGTTTTTTTCCTTATACCAGAAAAGAAGATGGCAGTGGAGTCAAGTATTTTATTTAAAACTTGCATAAGTTAATAAGGGGCAAATTTTTTTTTTAAAAGGGGCAAAGTATTTCTTAAGAGCTTCCAGAAAAACTCTTTCTAATATCCATCTCCTCAGTCTCTTGTGCTTTCACTACAAGGTTGCTGATGGTTAAATTGCTTATTTTGTACAAGTAGCTTTCTCTTTGTTGCACAAGAGTGTAGGTATATTCTCATGGCTCACACTTGGGTAGGCCAGGTCTTCAAAGACCGGGTCTACCCAAGTTTTGGCCTATTCTCCTAGTTTTTCAGCCGGTCAAGCAGATTATGTCCAAACTGTATTGCACCAACTTTGACGGGTATAACATTGAACTTATAGATTTCTGGCAAGCTTTACTGCTTCACAATGTCAGTCACCCATGAAAATTGATGAGAATTTTAAGTGGCATTTCACAAATTTAAGACAAGGACAAGCATTTTATTCTTAGCTTGTTAAAAAGCCTTAATCAAGCCACGTTCAGTATGATTTTCATGAAGTTTGTATTGTGCACAATCACATTCGATAAGAAACTTCAGTGTGGTCAAATTGGTCATGTGCCAGTTTTCATTTTCCTTTTCCCCAGTGAATTGCTCATTGGAGGATGTTTTGTGTGGGGAGATTTGCAAAGACAAAAAAAAAAAAAGAATTGACGAGATATGCAAGCGTCTTCTTTTTACTTTTTTTTTTTGGTTTCTAATTCATCGAATTTTAATTTGGTATAAATTAAGGCCTATGTGATTATCTTATAAGCTCATTTTGTCTCGAAAACATTTTCAGAATGGTCTAAAACCATCCATTTCTTTCATAAACTGTGAAAACAGGATGCTAGAAACTTCTTAAGCATATTTTTTGCATAGCTTTAGTTCTCTGCCTCTATATCTTTGTCATTCCATCTTCCAGACCCCAAAAAAAAAAATAAAAAAAATAAAAAATGACCAACTATTGTAGTCTTTAGTGATTGGATGATGGCTGTAGAGTTGATTAATGTCCTGAAAATTTGCTTGTTTGGAGCAAATACCCTTAGCTGAACTGTCGCTTCTATTGGGCTTATCTTCTTTCCAAGTTGGTTTTTGTGTGCAAAAGTGTGAACTTTTGTTGAGGAAACAGTTGTCAAAACAAAGTTGTAAGGTACTGTCATGTATTATTTATCACATCTTAGTTGATCTGTTTTAAAGTAGTTGATTGCTGTCCTTGACTTGAGGTGATTTAGGTATTCTCACTATAGCTATTATGCTAATATTTTTTGAGTGGATTGAGATCCATGACATTGAGAGACCAGACATATTTTAGTCTGAAACTTTTGTTCTGCTTCATACTGTCGAGTATAATTCGATACAGATCATCGATGATAACAGCGTGAGAGGTTATCATCTTCAATTGAGTTCCTTGTGATGTCTCCTTGGAACGTGTAACATGCTGTGCAGCCCTTTCTGTGCACTGTTGGATTGGAAGCTCAAATAGCAGAGTGCATGCTTCTTCTATAAGATTATTTGTAATCTGGTGGAAGCAAGTGAACTTTTAGTTTTATCCGCATGGTGTGGTTGATCATTTGGAGGCGATTCCTAGTCAAATTTGTGCCTCCATAATTGCGAATTAAGGTGTCTGGATGTATTTTGAAAGAATTTAGACCAAAGAAGAATAAACCAACATTCCTGATGCGACAATTAAAAAAGAAAAAACATAACTAATATAAAAACAAATATTTTAAAGTGCCAAAATGATGCTAACTGTTGTTTATTTTGTTTTGGATGTCTTATGGATTGCATCAGAGTTGTGCTGGAGAGAGGCTTAGAAGCTGACAGTTCTGGAAAAGTTGTGCAACCTGAACGGATGGACATGTTGTGCAACCTGAAACTGTTTCTTAGATATTTATTTGCTCATCATTTAGAATATTTGTTATAAAATGTATTGCAAATATAAGTCTTACTTTCTTTCGGTATGAGAAAATTCAACTTTGATGATAAAAGCAAATTCTCTGGGAAAAAAGTATTGACTGTACCAGGTTGGTTTTATGCAAACTAAACCTGCTCAATTGGTTTTATATGTAACCCTTCTTTTGAAGCAATTTTGCTGCCTTTGATGGAAAAGTGAAAATATTCTACCACTTATTTCCTATTTTGCTAATGAAATTGTTTGATTTTGTATTTTTTTTTAAATCTTTTGCAGTTGTGACTGGAAAACTAGACTTTTGATGCTTGCAAGTTCCAGGCATGATTTGGCAGATGATTGTGGAACTTGGAACCTTCCTGATTGTCATGTTCTTGAATGCAAACAGCAGTGTAGTGTTGCAGAAGCTTCTAAGAGGAAGTTGTTTGAACTTCATGAAATATTTAGGAGCTTGCCAAGTGTTATGAAGGGGGGAAACCCAAACTTTTCAAAAGTAAATCCAGCTAACACTGCTTCTGAAACTGGTATTTGGCTGGTACCAGATGATATTTTGATCAAAATTCTAACTGCACTTCGGCCTATTGACCTTGTGAGGGTAGCTGCAACATGTCTTCATTTAAGGTCTTTGGCAGCACCAATCATGCCATGTATGAAACTGAAACTTTTTCCTCATCAGCAGGCAGCTGTTGAGTGGATGCTACAGAGGGAGCGGCATTCTGAAGTCTTGCAACATCCTCTGTACTTGAACTTTACAACGCAAGATGGGTTTCCCTTTTATGTTAATACTGTTTCTGGGAAAATAGTGACTGGTATGGTTCCTGCCATTAAGGATTTCCGTGGGGGTATGTTTTGTGATGAACCTGGCTTGGGTAAGACTATTACTGCTCTGTCTCTCATTCTGAAAACACAGGGAAGTATTGCAGATCCACCAGATGGTGTACAAGTAATCTGGTGTGATGACAATTCTGATCAGAAACGTGGTTACTATGAGATTAAGGATCAAAGTACTGGCAGTAATACAGTGTCATTGAATAATAGAGTTACTGGTCATAATCCTAGAAGGGGACAGTTTTGCCAAGATGACCTTACTCCAACAAAGAACTCAAAAATGTGCCCTCTAAAAGATGGCATTGTTGTGCTTTCAGATCAACAAGTGGATCTTAAGGGTTCATGTCCTGAGAAAGGAATTGTATCACAAAAAGTAACATCTGGTTCCCTAAGAACAAGAACATGTTCCGTTCATGCTGCCAGGAGCTGTGGTAAGACCAGGAGAAATCTTCTTAATGAGTATGAAGAAGCTTCTGTCTTTCCTACTGAAACAGTGACTAGGAACTCTGCAACCAAAAGAAAGCAGGCTCCAGATGATCCTAGGAAAAGTTCTCTGGAGCACAGTGCTTTCTCAGATCTATCATCATGTAAGGGAAAGAGACCTAAAATGATGTATGCAGATCACTTTCAGTTTAATGAAACATGGGTCCAGTGTGATGGTTGTGGAAAGTGGCGGAAGCTTTTGGATGCAAGTGCAGCAGATACATCCAGAGCTTGGTTTTGTAGTATGAACAGCGATCCTTTATACCAAAATTGTGGTGTTCCTGAAGAAACCTGGAACTACGAGTCCATCACTTATTTACCTGGATTTTGTACCAAAGGAACTCCTGGGGGTCTGAAAGAAAATGTATCATTTTTTACTAGTGTACTGAGGGAACACCATGAGCTACTAAACTATAGAACAAAGAAGGTCTTAACTTGGTTGGCTAAACTTCCACCGGAGAAGCTCTCAGAAATGGAAACTGGTGGGTTGGCACATCCAGTTGCAGAACTTTGTATAACTGATGATGGTAACTACCAAGAGTATCACCATATTTTTCAAGCATTCGGGCTCGTTAAGAGCATAGAAAAACATGTAACAAGGTGGTATTACCCAAGAAATCTTGCGAATCTTGTTTTTGATTTGGATGCCCTTCGAGTTGCTCTTTGTGAGCCATTAGGTTCATTGAGGATTTATGTGTCGCGGGCAACATTAATTGTTGTCCCTTCTAATCTGGTTGATCATTGGAAAACTCAGATTGAAGAGCATGTTAGACCAGGTCAGTTGAGGGTATATGCTTGGACTGATCACAAAAAGCCCTCACCGCATTATCTTGCTTGGGATTTTGATGTTGTCATAACGACTTTCAGTCGTCTAAGCACTGAGTGGAGCCGGAGAAAAAGAAGTGCTTTGATGCAAGTCCATTGGCTACGGGTGATATTGGATGAAGGGCACACTCTTGGCTCCAGTCTCAGTTTGACAAACAAATTGCAAATGGCTGTTTTCCTGAGAGCTTCAAGCCGCTGGTTGTTAACAGGAACGCCAACTCCCAACACTCCTAATAGTCAGCTTTCTCATCTTAAACCAATGCTTAAGTTTCTCCATGAAGAAGCTTATGGCCTAAATCAAAAGTCTTGGGAAGATGGTATTCTCAGGCCATTCGAGGCTGAGATGGAAGATGGTAGGATGCGATTACTACAGCTACTTCATAGGTGCATGATTAGTGCAAGAAAAATTGACTTGAAGACCATTCCTCCTTGCATCAAGAAAGTAACATTTTTAGATTTCAATGATGAACATGCAAGAAGTTACAATGAATTAGTTGAAACAGTAAGGCGAAATATATTATTGGCAGACTGGAATGATCCTTCTCATGTGGAGAGTCTACTGAATCCAAAGCAATGGAAATTCCGAAGTGTTACTATCAGGAATTTGAGGTTATCATGCTGTGTGGCTGGACACATCAGAGTGACCGATGCTGGCCAAGACATCCAGGAAACCATGGATGTTTTAAAAGAGAATGGTCTAGATCCTGTTTCAGAGGAATTTGATTTACTAAAATCTAACCTTCTTCATGGTGGTAATTGCATGAGGTATGATTGGTTTCTGAAATTACTTATGGTTTTCGCATGATGTGAACATATAATGTCTGATTGATGTTATAATTGTTTTCTAGGTGCAAGGAATGGTGTCGGTTGCCAGTCATTACACCTTGTAGGCATCTTTTATGCCTTGATTGTGTTGCTTTGGACAGTGAAAGGTGTACATTGTCTGGCTGTGGCAACTTATATGAGATGCAGAGCCCTGAAACACTGGCTCGTCCTGAAAATCCTAATCCAATGTGGCCAGTTCCAAAAGATCTCATAGAGTTGCAGCCATCATACAAACAGGCATGCTTGTTTTCTGAAAAGCCTCTACTGGCCCTTTTTTGTTTAAGTTGTCTTTTTCTTATACTATGGCTGTTATCCTCATTTCTTTCTTCTTGTTATTATTATTTTTTAATTGTAGGATGACTGGCATCCTGATTGGCAGTTAACATCTAGCAGCAAAGTTTCTTATCTTGTGAGTAGGTTAAAAATGTTGCTCCAAGCTAATCAAGCAATTGATAATTCCAATGATGAGAAAGGAGTGCATTTACATTTCTCCCCTCGGAGGTGTAGTCAGCAGGATGTCTTGGAACTTAAGGGCCAATTAACCAGGACAATCCCAGAGAAAGTTATTGTATTTTCTCAGTTTCTTGAGCATATACATGTCATAGAACAGCAGGTAGTCCTTAATCCACTGCAGAATTGGCTTTTGCTGCTATAATCTTCCTCAACTAATAAAATTTAAATATTCTCTTTTGCCAGTTAACAATTGCAGGTATTCAATTTGCTGGAATGTATAATCCGATGCCTTCTGCTAGCAAGGTCTGACTATTGATATTTGTTTCCTTTTCTCCTTTGGTTATTTTCTCCCTTGTTATATAGTGTTTTGATATTGAGTATTTCTTCCTTAATTTAGATGAAATCTCTGGCAACCTTCCAGAATGATGCAAATTGTGTGGCTCTTCTGATGGATGGAAGTGCAGCATTAGGTCTTGATTTGAGTTTTGTAACACATGTCTATCTGATGGAACCGATTTGGGACAAAAGGTAAGAGCAGCTCAGAAGTTTTTGGGTGTCTGGGTAGTTCTTTCCTAATGATACCCTTATGGTTAACCAACTTTGTGGTTCGGCATACAATTGGTGCAACTTATCTGGAGTACTCTAGCTTGGGACTAAGATTTCTCCAATTGTTGCTCTCTTTTGAGAGTTTTTTTATCTATACATAAATGATTGTTATTATTCTTTTTAGTTATTAGCATTATTATAGTTATATTGTTGTTCTTATTTGTATTTGAGTGGCAAGAAAGCTTGACAAGCATTTACTAACTCACTCATTTGTTCTATTTTGGAAAATTAATCAGTGTGGAGGAACAGGTTATCAGTCGTGCTCACCGGATGGGTGCAACGCGTCCTATATATGTCGAAACTTTAGCTATGAATGGTACAATTGAAGAGCAGATGTTGAACTTCTTACAGGTATTGAATTTTTCATCTCATGTAACATTTGTTTCTTTTTTTGTCCTTTGTTCTCGTTTTTAACTAATTTAGTCTGGAAGTGGTTGGCATGGGTATTGTTATTCCTTGATCCTTATCAGGTTAGTTCAGCTATGTGTATATTCAACCAGGTCTTCTATTCTGTACTTGGATCTACTAATATGATTAAGTGGGTTTCTCTTTTGTCAAGTTGCTATCACAACTGGGATTTTTTTGCATGCGTGACTGTATTTTATACCTTGTCTTCTGAGACCAAAATGATATGGCATCTAGATTGGACCAGTCATATTTGAATTGGCATAGCTTACTGTATTATGTTGTTAAAATGTGTTGACCTTGAGGGATTTGTAAATATAGTTTACATCTAGGGTATCTTGTGTTAAATTTGAGATAAAAGTATAATATTCATGAAACTAAAATGTTCTTTGGTTATGGATAGTTGTTTGTACCTCTAATTTTGATTTACCTTGATGTATGCAATTGTATTGGTCTATTTGGCATATTCCTCTCCCCTTTTTATTATGTCCCTGTATTCGTCTTTCCTGTTGAACAGATCGTCTGGTTAGTCAATAGTGTTGGTATAGTTGTCTTTATCCTTTAAATAAAAGTAAGTTTTTCAAGTATCTTGCATAAAGAGATAAGAAAATCTTATGTGATGGTGGATAGCTTTTAGTATGAGAAAGGCTACCTAATTTTAGGATAACATTCTCTAAATTCACAAATTCTAAATTATCTTTAATTTTCTGGTAAAAGAAAAACAAGTAGTGTGATTCAAGTATGTTACGTATGCTAAACCTTCACAAAGATTAGTTGATGGAAAGAAATTGGGGACCAATGATAGTTGAGCATCAGAAAAACTGAGGTTAAAATTTAAGAGAATGGATAAACCGAGCTGGATTGAAAGTGGTATGTCTAGACTGAGATGTGTGATTTGCTGCAGCTGGTGGAAGTTGAGGTTGTGGAAGAGATTTCTGGGTTTGGTGGTGGGTGTTTGGGGCTGCAGCTGTTTTCATGGAATGCGAATGGATTAGGGAATGGAATTGGGAGAAAGGACTACTTTTTAATTTTTTTTTTTTTTTTTTTTTGTGTGTGTTTATTTCTTTCATATTTTAGTTTATTTTTTAAATATTTTTCCCTGTATTTTGGTTCCTGTGTTGAGACTTCCCTTCTGTTATATAATTTTCCTGTATTTTTGTTGTCTTTGCAAGTCCTTTCAATACATGGTTACCATGGTTAATTTGCAATTTCCTCACAAACTAAATTAACTACGGAAAAGGTGTTTCTTTGCATACCCATTTTCTCTTGTTATTTGCATGATAGGTAAAAGAAATCTAAGAAACTTTGTTTAAAATAAGGACTGTAATGGACATGTTCTTTGGCAGCAGTAGAAAATTATTAAGTTCCATTACAGGCTCCAGAAAACTTAGGGGTTAATTTTGCAACGCCTGTACAAATGAAAATCTCAAAGGAAAAACAGGCTACATTTTGTTGATTTTTTAATATTTTTTGTTATTCATATTCTACATAAAACCAATTTTAGGAACTCTGCTCGAAGTGTGAGAGAAAACCATTATAGCCCATTTTATGCTCAAGAAAAATTTGGAGGGAATCCACTTTGAATTTGATAATTGGAAGTTGGTTAAGTTTTCTGGGGCTTCTTGCTGCAATCATTGACTTACTAGCATTGCTAACTTGTCAAAATTATGCTGTTATTTGAAGAAGTTTATAGAGACTGTTAAAGCACTTAAAGTTGTTGAGAATTTCTTTGGTATTTTAGGAGCTTGAAGAACTGCTTCGAGAAATTAAAGTATTGTTTACTCGAATGGAATTATTAGGCTTTAAAAGGTTTCTCAATCAGAGCGGAAGTGTTGCATTTTATTGTTGTGATATGTTAGGAAAGAACATCAAGAAAAAAGAGCTTTTACTTCGTAGGGTTTGCTCTTTTATTTGTTTTTAGTTCACAGTTATTGATGGTTCTCTAAATTGAGGAAAATGAACTTTTGGATTTTAAATTTCATTATTTTCGTCAAATAATAGTATGTATTTGAATTTTGAAAGAAATGCTCTAAGGGAGCTAATAACAGGATTTTGAAGGGATACCACTTTTTGGTGGATTATACAATAACATGATTCAGAGGGATTTTCAAATTTTGGGAATTTCGAAATCCTAGGATTTTGGTATAAAAGAATATTAAAATTTTAAGAATTGTGGGAATTTGCATGCCCTGCCAAGAGATTTTTGCAGAAAAAATTATTAAAAAACTGAACTCAAGCACAAACACACACAACACACATTGTTTCTGATATACGAGTGCCAGTCATATCCAGACGACTAAGCAGTCGGCCCACTTTGTTTGCTTAGTTTATGGATATTTTTGGCAGTCAGTGACCTCTTAGCAGTCTAAGGAGTACAAAATTTTTCACATAGATGTTGTTTGGTTGTAATCCTTGTGAGGTGACTTATTTGTCCTGCCAAAGGGCATTTGTATAGAAAATACTTGAGATGTTTGAGTTGAATTATTCTTTTATCTGGGTGTTAAGAAAATGTTGAGAAGCTAAAGCACCATGTATCGTATGTAATTATGAATTCAAGAACATCTAAGCAATATTTTAGGATGCTTAATCTGATTTTCTGCCATGTAATAGTGTGTGTTTTTCTGCTTAATAGAGTTTCATCTACAGACAAAACTTTACAGAGCTTGGAGACTTTCTTGACTTCCCTCAAGTCTTTGAACCGACAACCTTGCAGCTTTTGGATAAGAGCATGTTTTGGGGTTCAAAACTTTATTTTTGTGCCTGTGGCAATATATGTTTTAGATCAATGCATACTCTACAGTTTGTACCCCTGATTTGTCATGGATAGAGTAGCGACCTGTCTTCTTTTAATAAATGCAACTCCATAATTGATTTGTTTGTGTCCTGGATGCTCCTTGAAATTTTGTTTGGACATGAATAGACAAATCTGTAGAGAGGCGTTCCACCCCTGTGGCCATTAATAAGGCTGTAGTTCCTTTGTTCTGACCCAAAATTAAACTTACCTTACCACAGATAGCAAAGAGATGTCCAATTCTTACTTTTATTCTTGATCTCAATAGCCAGACTGAATTTTGTGGACCTATACACAGTACATATCTTTATTGCATGAATTGCATATAAGTAATTGTGAGGCATGTGAACAAGTGATTACGTTTGTTAGCTAAAATTACCTACTTTTAGGTCCTAGCTCTGACTATGAAAGACCCCTTTCTCGTTTATCAAAACAAATGCATACAAAACTGTCAAGGAGGACAAAAATGGAATCCAAGCACTTTACACTTTTTATAGAAAGCAAGGACTCCAAAAGTGTCAAAGATGATTACTTGTATGGAGTATTTGCCAAATATCTACCAACATATATTTCTGCTCCGAGGACATCCTGGTGGTGATTGTGTCTTCCAATATTACTTGTCTTATGACAAGTTTTTGGGTCATTGAAATTCTATGTATTATCTTCAATGTTGAGTTTTTGATTTTATTGCAGGATGCTGATGAATGCAAAAGATTGTTGAAAGAAGAGTTTGGCAAACATGATGGTGGAGGGGCACGAGTTTATCGCACATTACATGATTTTGCTGAAAACAATTATTTAGCTCAACTTAACTTTGTTCGCAGGAATTCAAGGACGTAAAGGTTTGTGTAAACTTTTTATATGATTCCTATCATAACATGTGTATTTTATGTAACTAAACAGAATCAGTTTGTTTATATGGCTACTATACATAAAGTTTATATGTTCTTTGCATGTCTTATTGGCTTCTCTTTTCTTGCTTAAGAAAACAAAAGGAACCTAATACATTTGCACATGCTTATCTAGTTTGCATATACTGTTAATATTCTCTTCTTGCTAAAGAAAACTGAAGGAAACAGTACCCTCACTGGTCCCAGAATACTTACGGGGTGAGAAACGGAGTTATTCTGGTATACGAGTGCTAAGCCTATGCTGACCAAGAAAAAGTTGGTGCAGCAAGGGATTTTTTCTCATACATTTGAACGTCCTGATTGTATCTTCTTGGTCGAGCAATGGACAGTTGCTGTGTTGAGGCATTCACTTACTAGAATTAAGGGCACTCCGAGTATTACAGATAATGGTGGATAGATGGATTTTGCTGTCTGTTTCAGTTACTAGTTGGAATGTATTCAGGTGAATTTGCCCATAAATAGGATAACTATTATGTTTTGTCTGGTTTGTGGTGTCTAAAGGTATTTGTGTAACTCAAACTAATGCCAAAGTCCTTGTGTCGCATTACAGCTTAGGGCAATAAGAATTTGAAATTAGTTTATTTATATTTTTGGTTCCTGTCAAAGTTGGAATCATTGTTTCCTTAGCCTTTTGGCTTAAATAGTTGTATAAATTTATTGACTGTTAAGTTTGCTAAAGTCAAGGAACTCTTAGCCTCTAAATATTCCTTGTTGCCTCGTAGTATCAATAGTTTGAAGGACAAGAAGATTAAATGCTTGTTTTCCTGTTGAGTTGGAGAGAATTTAATCATTCCTCTCTTATTTTCTTACTTTCATCCTTTAGAATTCTTATGGCTGTGCTCAACCATCAATTTTTTTTTTGAAGCCTGTGCTTTCTAAATGTAAAAATTCTGTATTGTAATGTGTCCACAATTGCTTCTTTGATGATGCTGATGAACATGCTATTTAGTTAAGTGCGCAAACATTAACCCTTTCTGGAAAATCAATTTGATGCAAAACCCATGGCAAACTTGTAGTGTTTGTCTAAGTGTCTCAACTAAAGAGGTGTTTTTTCAGTACAACCTCGTGACATTCAACTTACAACAATTGTCCTTGGGGGCAGAAACAGTATTCTCTTGTGCATAATCAGTGAAACAATTTTCATTTGGTATTGAGGAATGTGAACACTGAAATCAAATACATTTAGATCTATTGCTTGAAAATATTTAGGAAGATTCAAAGGTAATATCAGTTTTGTACAATAGTTGAACAATAATAGCAGTCAATTAAAGAATTTGGAATTGTGTATTTAAGGGCTGCTCTGCCTTGGAATTGTAGATGTGCCTGTATGGGTTGCTGAGGTGGCTTGTTCATAGTATGGCACTCGGTCTTTCTTAGATTCTTAGGTCCAGTGGGCAACAACAAAACTAATTACTGAACCATGACAACTCAATAACTAAAGTGCTTACGCCTGGTTCGCACATTTTCTTGCATACAAGGTTGCAAGTTGTGATGTCTAAGATGATGGCGAAAATCCAGTGCTTGGATCCTTGCTGTATTTTTGTACAATGGGATGGACCAGATTTTGCCCCATGGTAACAGAAAAGTATTCCAATTAGGGTACAAAAGCAACACCAAAAGATGTAACAATACATCTAATTTGGTACAATAAGCGTTTCTCAGTTAAAATCAACTTCACTTATAAGGCTAGACGTTTTGTCTAATAAGGTGGTTGTCTTAGCTTTCAATGCCTGTTCTTGGGTTCCCCTTTCTTTGTCACTCTTGGAAGTTAGTTAGTTTTCTGCATCCTGGGAGAAAAGCAGCTCGGTCATTAAGCAGCTCAGACAATTTACATGAGAGAGTTGAGTTTTGCTATGTTTATGTCTAATAAGGATATTGTCTTAGAATCTATTGCCCTATCTTGCGTTCTCTTATCTTTGTTGCTCTTCGAACTTATTCAGTTTTCTGCATCTTGGGGCTAAAAGCAGCTCAGACAATTTTCATAAGAGGGTTGAGTTTTGTTTGATAGTTATTTCTCTTGTGAAGAATCTCTCTCTCTCTCTCTCTCTCTCTCTCTCTCTCCAACGTCACAACCTTGTCTCTCTGTAAGCTGCTTCTGGCTGCACCTTCATTGAGCTTCTTGTACATTTTGTTTGCAACTAATTTATGCTGAATTGAACTTCTCACCCATGGTCTGCTGATGATTCATTACTTGGGAACTCGTCTTGCGTTCTTTTGTTCATTGACTGGAGTTTAATTTAGGATACTTGTGGAAATATTTGCTATACCCTGTATAGAGCTGCTATAGATCTGCCAGATGCATTTGACCTAGGAACTTTATTACTCTCATTGCATTTAGGTCTTGTATAGTAATTGATTTCTGAATGTATGGTGGAAGGTCCTGATCAGCTGGCCTTGAAGATTTATTGGCAAAGGATCACAAGAATGGAAGATTTTTGTGATGTTCTCCCTAATTTCTTGGCAGAGTAACGCAAGAAATAGACAAAAGAGCTGGCGATTCATTGAAACCCAATTTTTTTTATTCATCTTAACTTAGGTTGGTCGGATACCATGTTGGTCACCATTATTCCTGTAATTATCATTTTCTTTTTCCTGCTTTTGCGACCAATAGTTTTGTAAATTTCATCATCTTATAGATAGTCTTTAACCATATGACTCTGCATAGATGTGGCTCTTTACGTTGCTATCAATTGTCTAAAATTCACGCAAACCCTTGGCAGGTTTATTAAGTAAAAAATAACCAGATTGGAACTCAGTTAACTGGCATGGAATCAGCATGGGCTTTCATTATTAGCCACGTGAAAATTGTGGCGACCTCACTTCCCCCTAAGGCGAACCAGAGGGTTGGCGGGCTGTCTGTCTAACTCTCGCCAGAACTCACGCAAGAGATCTAGTCCAAATCCTTCCGAAGTATAGCCTAAATTATTACAGTATTGATCCTTCAAAATAGACCAATAACTAAGATCACATTAACTTCAGAGATAACAACACTTTAAGATAGCGACTCGTCGATTCTTAAATATCTTACGCATTACAAACCACGGAATAAAGTCAAACAATCCCATTTAACAAATTCATACAAGATAAATACATTCTTACAAGCTAAGTAACAAATTTACACAAGCCACATAACCAATCTAGGGTTTACACTTTTCCAGCTTCAAGTGGCAACCCGAAACAAAACTACATTGTTTAATCCGAAATACATTAATAACAAGTAAAGTAGATTTCAGGCCTTTCTCATATGCCAGAACCTGTCGAGGAAAACAAAATAACGTGGAGTGAGTTAAAACTCAATAGTGTCCCAAAACATGCAATTACATAAGGCAAGTAGCAAATATTGACTTCAACTAAAGTAAACGATTAGGAAAGCGTATAACAGCACAAGGTAGGATACAGGGGTTCTCAGGAGCCATTCTCTACGAACTTGATCAAAATTTTTCGTAGTTGACCCTCCGTCAACTTTCACTACCTACGGTCCATGTAGAACGCCACTTCACACCAGTTCCTACTTCCATTCATACCCCTGTCCCGGGCCCGCACACCAAAAATGATAGTGGTAATACTCGAGTACGCCCTTTTATAAACTAGTCGAGGGATTCACCCAACGACGTCACAAACTAGTCGAGGAATTTACCCAACGACGTCACAACACTTGAGATATTCACGAAAATATTTCACACAAATCACCACTCGAACGGCTAGTGTGATAAAGTACACACTGCTCACTTCGATGGATCAAAAACCACTTTGCAATTATCATATATCGAGTCAAGAAAGCACTGTAAACAAATAGTCATAAAACAAGCAGGGACACTCACCAAGAGTGAAGCTCAGATGTCAAGTTGGGAATCGAAATCCGCGTCCTCGCTAAATTCTAGAAAACCAAGTTTTAAGAACTATAAGTTTTCTATTCAAATTCTAGGTATATAAATATAAAAGGTTATCTGGTATATTACTAGTTTATTTCCTCGAAATAATTCGACAATCCACTTAGGATTAAACTTAGTAAAAGTAGTAAATTGTTTCATATGGCTTTCTTTATAATACTTTTCTTTCTCAAAGTGCCACTAGTACTTTTTTTTTATTTTATTTAAAGTAAGTTTTCTTGCCGAGCAGGTTTTCTACGTTTTTAGTTAAAATTATTAAAATCTCGTATTTTGTCAATTTTCCTCTAGACATCTAGCCAGGGACAAATTTTAAGGAAAGAAAAGGAGGTAAAACAAGACTTAGGGTTTTAGAAACTAGTGAAGTCGTTTTCCAGAAGTAATAAGGTTAGTTTAAGCCAAAGGAAGAAATATCGAGTCGGCAAAGTTTAGAAAATTTCTACACAAGACTTTCTAACGTTAACGTACAATACCAAGTTTTATCGTTCGATACTAGGGCGAAGATATATTTGAATAGCTTGCTTAAAACTTTCTCAAGTTCACAGGACCAAAACGGATTTCTTACGACTCCGATTCACAAGCACATAATATTTCATATTTGTCAATATAGCAAACTCACATTTCAAATAGAAATCTCACTAGGGTTTCGTCAATCATTAGCCCTAGGTTTCAACAGATTCATTTCTGATCAAAATTTAAACAAATGACCAAGGTTTCGTCAATCATTAGCTCTTGGTATCCAACAGGCTCATATCAGATCACAATTGAACAAAATAAATGCAAGGCTTCCAAGCAGTTCCATCGACTAAACTGCAAGGGTTTTGTCAACCAAGTATAAATAATAACAAGTAATTCTAGCAGTTAATTTCATCAAAATTTTAATGTTTGTAAAAATTACTTAAATAGCCAAACTGGAAATTTTCCGGCATCTATACTTCAACATTTTGGTCCAATCTTCCAACATATCAAATGTTTCATAGCTAAACCACTTACACGGCTTAAATACACATTTTTCATGCATTTCTAAATCATTTTCTTCCAAGGAAAAAAATTCCAGAAACAAGTTAAAATTTCCAACTCAAGTCTCTCGGCTACTAGCAAATTTTCCAGCAGCTTAATTGATCATCAATCCAACTTTTCCTTGGCTAAATCAGTGTTTTAAGTACTCAAGTTCGACATGCAAACACTTAGCTAGCTAATTAACATTTCTAGTTCAAAATCAGATTCGAATAACAACTACAAACATCCCAAAAATCCAGAAATTTGTCCAGCTAGCCTCGGATGAACATGCATGTAAGCTGGTTTCATTTTATTTTTATTTTTCTTGCCTAACCTAGCTAACTATCCTCATGCAAGACTTAATCACCTAGTGTTTAGTTGGTTAATCGAAATTACAAGCTCAGATTACTTTAATTAAGCAAGATTAAGTCTGCATTTCCTAATCAACTCTCGGCAATTTCTATTTCCTTCCGAATCAGATTTCTTAAGCTATCAATCTCATCATCCGAACGCACAAACAATACATGCATGTCTTAATCATCTTATATTTTTTTTACTTAGTTAATTACAATTGCATGCTCAGATTGTCAAGAGATAAACGAATTAATCTCAGCATTATCCCCTTAAAGTCTCGGCAAACCCACTTTCTGCGCACATCAGAATTTTCCTTTCCTCAATTACTCATCCGAACGCTTAAACATTACATGCAAGCTCCTTAACATCTTCACCTACTTGTAGTTAGTCAGTCTAAGTCCAAGATTTACCTCGAACTGAAGCTTATACGCGTGGCACAAAAGCTGTCAAGTTTCCTCCTCTCTCGGACAGCTTACGCCCTCGATGGTTGCAGTTGTGGAGTTGCGGTTGGAACTGATGAAGATGGTGACGATCAGCAGCTGGTTGAGGTTAAGAAAATGCAGAAGTGGAAAAGCTATTCGGATGCTCTGTTTTCTCTCTCGGTTGTTGCTGCCTAAGAAAAAAATACAGAGTTCTCTCTCTCACTCTTTCTCACGGCTTTGGGTATGAAGATGGAGTGAAAGCTTTGCTCTCCGTTTTCTTTCTTTTATTTCCCCTCAGCCGTTAATATCAAGGTAGGAACACAAGGCTTCTTCAGTTAGTGGTTTGATGATTCCTAAGCTTTCCACTCAATCCATAGTCCACTAGTCGCATGGTGAATTTGCTAGAGTGAAGGGTTAGTTTAGTCCTTTAACATTATATCATTTATTTTACCAAACTGAAAATTTTCCTTAACTCACTTGTTAACTCCTAATCTTATTTCTATCTCCTTAATCTCATAAATTCTCACACATTTAATTTTTAGGAAATCAATTAAACAAGTAGCTTAGGACTAAAATATATTTAATTCATACCAGTTACGGTATACCCCATGTTTTTATTTGGTTCGTACAGTTTGTTTTATACGTTTTAAATTTAAACGTTTAATTAATCTATGAATTAGTATTTAATAATTCTAACGGTGAAAATGGAAATAATACATGCCTGGTTAATTCGAGATGGAAGAAGCCTAATTAAATCTTTTCACATCTTGTCCGAATTTTCACTTAAGTCCTCATTCGTAATCTAATTCCGAAAATTTACCCCAAATGAAATTTGACTACTTACTAGTATACTATTCTCGCAAAAATTCAATTATCGAGATTTTAACGTCCTAAGTGTAATTATAAAGGGTTTTGACCTAGAATCGATTCCATCTTAATTCTAAGGTTTCTGATGGCACTTAACATTATTAACACTTAAAGTTAGCTATCGACATTCAAGGAATTAATATTAAGGCAATAAATAATCTACATCAAGAAATATTAATTTATCTTGACAAAACCAAGTACTTTAATATTTTGGCACAATTATATTATTTATCACATAAAAATTGTTTTTACGCACTTATTTAAAGACAAGTAGAAATAATGCTAGAATTTATTAAAGAATCAAAATGCAAGTGAAATATGCATGAATATATATATATATATATATATATATATATATATATATATATATATATATATATATATATATATATATATATTTTCGGGGTTCTCACATCCTCCCCTCCTTAGAATAAATTTCGTCCTCGAAATTTACTTTTTTTTTTTGACTAAATCAAATGACTCAATCATGTAGTTCGAAACTCGAGTACGAAGATATATTTTCTATAAAAGATTTCACTCACCAAATTGTTGTACTCAAATTGTCCAAAATGATTTACTAGAATTCGATTTTCAAAATTAACAATTTTAGAAATGATCCAGCTTCTTTTGTCCCAAAACGGCCAACCGAAAATCTTATTCGTTCGGGGAAAGCTTTTTCACGTACCTTTCGTAACCAAACTAATAACAGGATATCAAATACACATTTGGAAAAATTGTGGTTTATATATATATATATATATATATATATATATATATATAAAATGGCTATTCGAATGGAAGACAAGAGGAGAAGAAGTTGGTTCTGATCTTGATAGTCAAAATTTCTAAATGCATTCTACTTTTGGTAAGAAGTTTAACATTTGTTATTTGGACGTTTGATCAAGAAAAATCATTTAACCCCGCAAATCTTTTTTTTTTTTTTGAGAATAAAATGCTTTTAAGAAAATAAGCAGACATGCAGGTTCGTATTTATTTAAACTTCGGTCCAACGCCTCTGCTCTTCACACCTAATCTGAGAATTAGCTTTTATGCCACATAAAACTTAACTATTTACTCTCCAATTCACGACCAATATTCATTCTTATTTCTAAGAAAAGGTCCAAACCCAAACTCTGCCTGATTTTCAATTTTTATGCGAGTTCAAGGTGTATACATATATATAAATATTAACTCTTTTTTTTTTTTTTTGTAAAAAGGAACAACGAGTAATTGGATATATACACAGTAATGGTTAAGCAAAAATGGAAAGGACTTTCATTCCATCCAGGTCACACCACAAATAATGAATACAAAACTTGGGAGTTCAAATATTCGTAAAAGTTTAAAATATGCCTATAGGGCTAGTCACAAGATATATGTAAAGTAATCATTAGGTTCACCAGGGAGAACCTTACTAGTTACTCAACTAGGTCAATCCATCATAATACCAGTAGATCTCATTTCTTCGTTCAGTTTTCAACTTAGATCAAGTACTAGGATCCCATTGGATTATACAAGACTATCTATCAATCTTTCCTTCTATTATCTGTATAACTCTTCTATCGGTTTCGAACCATTAATATCCTTTGACGAGTTAATGTTAACTTTTTCTCGTGTCTCTTTTCAAGTTCAAATCAGATCATTATCTTCAAATTTAAGGCCGTAAGGTTCAAAAGGACATTTTTTTTTCAAACCAAAATTGTCTGTATTTTTAAGTTCCATAAATCTAAAAATCACCAGCCCTATACCATTCAAAAGTTCTACATTTGTCCCAAAAGGCATCCTTTCAAGATTAAATTTGTAAATAAATGGATCTTGACCTTAAATTACAGCTTTAAAAAATGGGAAAAGCAAGAATGGATTTGACATTTCATTTATCTTAGGAAAATTTTCCGATGCTTATGGAATTCAAGAAAATTTGGAAATTTTACACGGTGAAAAGAGCCATTGTCAACTTTTAAGTCTAATAAACGAAACTAAATTTTGGATTTTTTTTCTTTTATGATATCTGTATATGTATATATGAGTATATATATATATCACACCAATGCATCACAAATTTTAAAACTGTATGGTGTTCCTTTTTTTTGGAAAATTTTTTTAGCAAAACCAGGTTTAAAAATTATTTCCTTTCAACTTCAAATTTCATTTTCAAGAATCAACGTTTGAAATATCAAGCAAAATTTTGCCAATGATTTGTAAGAAAACAGGGCTAAAGGTAACTAAACATGTTCGGCCAGCAGGGATACTACAAAAAATTTTCACCGATCCTATCATCAAGTGCGGGCACATGTTGCTAAAAGTGCGGTAAGTTCAAATTGTAAAATAGATTATGAGAATGGAAATATATTTTATTAAGCACACTAGAATTTTAAGTTTACAATATGAAGTAATTATTTGATCTGTAACTTTTGTAAACTCAATTTTAGATATCACTTAGGAGGGTATTTAGAAGAGTTGTTGATGACACTGATTGAAACTCAATCTTAGATATTACTTAGGAGGGTATTTAGAAAAGTTGTTGATGACACTAATTGATTTGAACACAGTTTTCTCTAACATTTTTCATACAAATATAATCTTGTTCTCATCCATGCTCCGAACTACTCTTCTTGTTGGTTGATATCGTTGGGGTTGTTCACTAGACAATTCTTATCCCCATGCCTATAACCTTGCACTTGTAACAGAAGTTGGCATTTTTCTTAATGGAATTCTGCCCGGTATAATTTCTGCCAAATCTTGACAATAGTTCCTCTCGCTAGAGGCTTGGCTAAGTTGATGTCTGCTAAAAGCTTCAATTGTCTCTCTCCCCCCCTCCCTCCCCAAAAAAAAAGCCCCCAACCACCCCACAATAGGATGAATAATCACCTCTTTAATTGAGTTAAACAGTTCTCCTATCTTTAACTACTAATCTACTTAACCAGAAACCGGCAGATTCCACACTTGCTATGATGACTCCACCTAAACCTAAGGCGTCGGGTGGTATAGAAAATACACCACTTAACATATTAAAATAAAATTTGAGATAGTTTAATACTTATGATGGGTTTCAGGAGTTGAGATTAATCAAGAACCCCATCTCGAGGACAATGCGTGAACTACACCTTGATTGGTGAGTGTTGCTATTATTATCTGTGATTGAATGATTTGTTTTTATTTTTTTAGTTGATACTTGGGGGTATGCTTAATTGTTTATGATTGTTTGGTTTGGATATCTTATATTGAATCTATTGAATGCATAAAGGTACTACTGATAGAAGGGGTGTACTTCATCGCTCTTACTCCAAGTGAAATCGAGTAGTCATATTATTTGCGCAAGTTTTGTAGGCTGATTGCGTACTTTATCTCATCGGCCGAACTAGACCTTGAAACCCATCGCCAGACGACCTATTCGAGCTAGCAACGGGCTTGGTCGAGTAGGTTGGCAGTTTTGGGTGCCGCAACCTGGATGTTCTATGGGAGATTTATGGACTTCCAGGTAGGCATGGCCACGGTTCCAGAACCAACGGTTCTGGTTCCAGAACCGCCGGTTCTGGTTCTTCAAAGAGGTAGAACCAGAACCGCACCATATAAGATGGTTCTGGTTCTGGTTCCAGAACCGGCGGTTCTGGTTCTTCAAAAAGGTAGAACCAGAACCGCATAGTTCTGATTTCGATTCCTTATGGTTCTGGTTCTGGTTCTGGTTCCGGTTCCGGTTCCGTATGGTTATATACAATTTTATTTAATTTCTTATCCTTACCAATTTTAATACGAATATAACAATATATTTAAAATTTTAAATAAAATGTAAAAAATAAATACAAAATAAATATCATATTTTAATTTTATTATTATTCTACAAAGTACGAAATAATAAATAGATAATAGATGAAGAAATTGAGAGTAGTTTAGAGATGGAAGAGAGAAGATTGATTTTGGTGTAGTAGAAAATAAAATTTCAAGTCTTATTTATAGGACAAAATGAAATTAAAAATTTGGAACGTTGTATTGTAACGTTCCAAATTTGTAACGTTGTATTGAAAATTTGGACAAAATTACAACGTTGAATTGTAACGTTGTAAACTTGTAATTCACCCTAACCCCCAATTTGTCAAATTTAGCAGGCAGCCACCTTTCTTGTTTTTTTTCTATCCTTTGCTTTGTTTCTTTCTTCCGTTGAGAGCCTGAGGACCTTTGTGCAAGTCAGGAGGAGCCCCCGAGAGCAAAAATTGAGAGCAAAAATTGTGGTGGCATCATGATGACCTTGGTCATCATGATGCCTCTACTTTTATTATTTTTTATATTAATTATTTTTAAATTTTTTAACGGTTCTGGAACCGGCGGTTCTGGTTCTGGTTCTATTTTTTAGAGAACCAGAACCGGAACCTTTATCCAAGGTTCTACTACGGTTCTGGTTCCACGGTTCTGGTTCCGGTTCTGGTCCGGTTCCAAACGGTTCGGTTCCGGTCCGGTTCCCGGTTCCAAGTGGAACCATGGCCATGCCTACTTCCAGGTGTGTGAAATTGTGGTATACTCGAATATTACCTTGTAACCAATGTTATTGAATGAAATGGATCGTTGGACGATTGACGGTGGATGGTATGGTGATAGTAAATTGGTTCCAAAGTGAGCCTGTATCTTTTTAATGAATGTACTATTTTATTTCAAGTTGCTTATAAAACTTGTGGATTCTGTTATGCTATTATAGGCTGATATTGCGGTTGACAAATAATTGTTTGTCATCCGATAGTTGCCTAATTGGATAGTTGATAATTGGTTACCTAATCGGAATCTCATTGGGTGAAAACTCATCCGATAGTTTGTTTTTCTTACAGGAACGGCGGGTAAGGGAGGTGAGGAATAGTGGATTAAGCCTCGAAGTTGAACTGTAATAGACTAAATTTGTAGTTATGATCTATGTTTATAACTTGTACTTCAAATCCTTTTGAGTTGTAACTAAGATTATATGACTAAGGATAGTAATGGGGGTGAGTGCCCGCGGGGTAGAAATGGGGTAGGGGATGGGGCAAGGCGAGGCAGGGGCAGGGGTGGGGGGAGAGAAAATTTCTGATGACGAATCCATGGCTGAACAAACTCAAATGCCTCAAGGGTCAAAAGCCTCGAGTTCAAGTAATGCCCAACTAGTTCCAAGCGGCCCGATGATAAGAGCTCGTGCTAAGAAGTTTAGAGAGTCATTCCAAGCCTTAGTTTGTGATGTACAAACTGAGGTAGGTAATCCAAGAGGCATTAGAGATCTTGAGCATGATGAAACAGCACTTCACATGCTTATCCAAGTCATTAATGCAAGTGAAGTGGAAGAAGTGTAAACCAGGGGACAAACCGCTACAAACCATCTGAGGGTTTTTACCACGGGAGAATCCGCTAGCTAACTGGTTGCAGTTAAGTGTCGGATCAATTTTTCCAGTTTTAGAATCGTTTTAAGTTATTTTCTATTTTCTAGTGTTGTTTGGGTCCTGTAAGTCTACTAAGGCATATATAGCATATTTAGTGCAAAATATTAGTACTTTAAGTGTCTAGGAATTTATGTCGTTTTAGGAAAGTAAGTTAATTGTTTTCAATATTGAGTAGGTTTCTTGAGTCATGTAAAGGCTACAAATACAGCCTTAGTCCACGTTATTTTGATAGATTAATAAAAGTGAAAATTTTCGTCAAACACATGTGTATTAGCAACTCTTTTGTCCAAGAGATCCAATTTGAATACTTGAGAAATTCTTCTTGAGCGTTCGTCGACTTATCAACCAATAAACCACGATTGGTTGTGGTGTCATCTATCTAACACACTTTGGTTCACTAAATCGTTAGTTTGTGGGTTGAGAATTGTCTCAGTTCGTATACTCGGGGTTTAGAAAAGTCGAGGATATTTCGCATCCTTACCAACTTGATTCTTTCATCTAGATCCGAGATTGTGTGGGATATGAGTTCAGACCTTACTATGCGGGGGACGGATAACAAACACCCGCCCCGTCCCCTGCATACAAAAAAATTTATATATATATTAAATCTATAGATGTATAAATAATACATATATATACACAATATAATAATTTAGTTATAATCTAATTCTTTATATTTAATAATATAATTAATAACATAATTATGAACATACAATTGTGATTTGGTCCTATTACATCTTAGTCGGATGTTTTAATGTCATTTTCATGGTATTGACAGGTTGCTAATCTTCTTTAGTTATTAGTATTTGCAACTCGTTGAATGATCTAAGGTTGAGTATTTGAGCATGTTTTTATTGAATATTTTGAGATAGAATGAGTGACAAAATTGTTCCGTAGATGAGCAAATTGTTAAATATAGTAGGTTGATTTCTTTTCTTGCGGGGGACCGCATGGGAAACGGGGCTCCCGTGCCCCAACCTCGCCCCATTGCCACCCTTTTATATGACTTTTTTGTAGTAGTTAATATGTTTTTTTTTTTAAAGTTAGTAAAATGAGTCCTGATAAGAGTTAGGCAAGTGGTCCGCTACACCCTAGAATACACCCTAGGGTGAGGTCTAGGGTGAGGTGGGCACACTTGCACCCACAGATATATAGATGTGAAAGCTGTTGGGTCGTATTCCATACTTTCATCCTATTGTTTAACCATTAACCATATAGACTAAGGGCGGAAGCCCGGTGTCCACGTCGGCGTGGTCGTCCTCCGCGTGGCGGCGTGGGATTGGTTTGATGGTGACGTTGGCGGAATGCATTGGTTGCCGAGTGTTCTCGTTGCACCCGATCCTTCCTTCCTGCGTGGTCGTGCTTCTGTCTTTCGCTGGCACTGTTTTCCGCTGCTCTGCAGGCGGTTGGTTGACAGCCTCCTCTGTACCGGCTCCACCCACTCCAAGTTTTTCCTCCTCCTCCACTCTTCTTCCTCTCTGCTACCGTGTCTTTTGGTCCTGTTTGCATGCGCTGTTCTTTCCTGCATCCGTAAGCTTGAGCCCATCGGGCCCCTCTCTGCTCGCTCGTCCAGCTCCTCTGTACCGGCTCCATCCTGCTTCTGTCCTTCTCCCCGTTTCTTACTTTCTTCCTCGGCCACGAATTGCTTCTCTCTCCACTCATAAAATTATCTTCTCCACACGTCCTTTCTCCAGATAATTATCTTTTTTCTGCTAGATTGCTCTGCCCACGCATCTTTCCCCCGCTTTCTCTCCCATCCTGCAGCTCCTTCCCCTCACGAGTTACTGTTCCCCTTGACCTCCTTACACGTCTTCTCCACCTGCTCTCTCCTCTTGCCTGCTGACAGATTAGGTTACCGCCATGATGCCCCATTTTGTTGGTTCTCCTTACCTCTCCCCACAATCAACCATTTGTTCTTTCGTTCCTGTTTTGCCGCTGTTGCTTCTCCCCTTCCTTGCCCTTTTCGCTGCGCCAGGTAACCTCTCTTCCTCTTTTGTTCATCTGCTTTTATCTCCTTTTCCGCTTCCGTTCCTCTCCTGCTCTTCCCCCCCCCGCCAATCCCCGATTTCCCTTTTGCATTTTCCTTTGCCCCACAATTGTTGTCCATTAATCCCCCCCAGTTTTCCCCTGCACTCGCCCCCCCCATTTTTTGCTGAACCAGTATGTGTTCCCCTTTTGTTTTCTCTAATTTTCCCCATATGCCTTTTGTATGCTGCAGTTACACTATTTCTTTGCTTTCTTTTGCTGTAAATTGCTTATTGTTGCTTGCTGCTTCTCAGCTTTAGTATGGTTTCTTTCCCGTATAATTTTTTTTCCTTTCTCCTCCTTTTGCTTATGCAGACCCATTTTAGCTGATTCGTCTAGCTTGTTCTTCAGGTTTCGCCTGTCTATTGCTACAGGTAATTTCCTTTCTACTTACTTTCGTATCAATCTGTTGTGGTTTTTTTTATTCTTTTTGTTATTATTATCGGTTACTTCTCTGTTTGCTCCAAACCCCCATCCCCCCTTCATCATTGTCTCTCTTTTCCTTATCTTTCTCTTCAATTATCCGCTCATCTCTCTCATCTTCTTCGTCATTTTTTTTTCTTTTCGATTTTGATTGAGAACAACAACAACAACGAGAACGAGGATGGTTGGGATTTTTTTGGGTTTCTAATCTCTTCTTCTTTCTCTCTCTAGCCTTTTGGATCCTTTTTTTGTGGGGGTTTAGCAGTCAAATTTTTATATATTAATTTGTATATATCTTTGATGTTGCAGGTGCAAAAAAAATGGAACTGTCTTTTAGCATCCAGCATCGCGATGAGAGTGAGTTTGTTTTTCTATTTCCTTCCTAAGTTATTGCCTGATTTTTTAGCAACTGGTAGTGGAATCCTCTGGAATGTACATGTTAAAGAGCTTTCAGGTTAGAGTTTGGGATCCAAAAAAGCCCTTACTGTCAAGATTTTGCATAAATCCTATGGTTAGAATTTTGGAACCCCATCTCGTGTCTTGATGTTTTATATGGGTTATTTGGAGAAGCAAAAGTCAGAGTTTTTTACTTTTCTCTCTCTCTTTAGAAAGGAAACCCCTTTTCTTGCCTAAGGACTACTTCTAGTTTTTTTTTTTTTTTTGTGAGAAAGAGATGGGAAAAAATTGTCACTTTCTATTTTCTTGTATTTTTTTGTTAACTAATATGCTCCAAGAGATCTAGGATCTTTCAGAAAAATTTGAAGTGTCGTTTTATGTATTTGTATGAATTGATTTATTGTGTTTTCATTTGTTTATTTGTTATTGTTAGGGTATAAATGAAGAATTAATAGGCGAATTTGACGGTAAATTTGCAGGTTTGGAGGGAAAGGATACAATAGAGAAAAATGAAAGCTTCCCAGAATATCATACCCAAGGGTTCTCTCTCTCTCTCTCTCTGTCAGTGTCCGTTTTTATCTGTTAAATCCACTTTTGAGTAATTAAGTTTCAACTATGAATTTTTTTTACTGCAAATATCCTTATGTTAGTATAATTTGCTTTAAATTACTGGTAGTTTAAATTGCTTGGAGTATAATTTTTTTGTATTGAAAAATTTTGAAGTAAGTGATCTTACTTGATGGTCAAAGTAGAACCATACGAGGCCCTGCTGGGATTATTATCAATGGTTTCTTACTACAAACATATTTTTTTTAAGTGTACAATGTTGAGGACTCTTAAATGATAGGGAAGGTGGGTATATGATTTCTGAGGTATCAAAATTGCTAATGAGTCAGGAAATCCTGAAACAAGGTCTCTGACCCTAGGCTTGAGAAATCTTGAAGGTTTCTGAACCTCCCGGTTTGGCTTGCCTCTCCGTGTTCTGTAATTTTGTTTTTCAGAATTAGTTATTTGTATCATTTTAATTTGTTGGTTTATTCCTAATACCAACTTACTATTCTTGTTCCATGTTTTTCCTTCTCATTTTACTTGAAATCTATGCTCTTTTTTTCACATGTAAATGCATATTTTTCCTTGCATTGTTAACGCAATATTTTGTGTTGTCTCTTTCTTTTTGGCTGCTTGGCAAATTGATTCGATAATATTCTTAAATCTTAACTGAATTCTTTCTGCATTTAGAAGCTTGATTTTATTTTCTTAAATTTGTTTTCTAACAACCTTCCATTCTTTGTTTGCTCCCTGCATAATCAAATGCCGTTTATTTTTATGTGATATTGTGGTTTTTTTTTAATTCTTCTTTTTCCTTTGCTTGCATATAGTTTTGGGATAATTTGTTGTTTATACATTTTCCCCTTGCCTTGCTTTGTTTGTCAAACCTGTCATTCTATAATTCTTTAGGGGCCTATTATTGGTTGTAAATGATGGGTTGTCCTGACTACTTGATGTGTATTGTGTATAAATTTGTATTTAATTGTCTGTGAAGATGGCAACTTATGTGCCATAACCTATTTTTGTTTAGTGGTTTTGTTATTCTGTTTTATTTACTTTAAAATCTCACATGAAAAATGCTTCTTTACTAAAGTGAACAATTCTGATTCGTACACAACTTTTAGGATATTTCTGAATTGTTGAGTCTTGCATCTGTTACTAGCTTATATTTCCAAAATGCAAAACTTTTATGTGTTTTTGTTTGTGGATTTAGGTGCTTCTTCAAACACTGCATTTGGTTGGTAAACCTCTCTTCTGCACTCCTTCAAGAAGTGATAGCTGGTGTTAACAGGTATGCTTTGTTATTCAATCGTTCTTTTTCTTGTGTTTCACTTTGACATCTCAGTGGCTTTTTTTGCTTAAATTAAAAGTGGATTAAAATCTTGGAGGTTTCGCCATACCCAAGGGACGGACAGTATTATTTTGGATTATAAGTGTTTACTTAGGCCTCAAGAACCCCAAGATTTTAAGTCTTCGAGGCTAGAAATCTTTGTATTCACTTGAGAGGTTGGATGCCTCCCTTCCACTTCATTCGTGACTTCTTGTACTAAGGCATGAATTTGGGTCTCATATCTATTTGTCCAGCTTATATTTCCAGAATGCAACAACTTTTATGTGGTTTTGTTTGTGCGTTTTAGGTCCTTCAAACGCTACATTTTACTAAGGCATGTACAATTGTTTTCTTCTTTTTACTTTGTTTAGTCCAAAGCCTCTGTCTCGCCGAGCTCTTCCCTAAGACGCGCTTCCATAATGCTTTTCTTATTTGCTTTAGCTGGATGACTGGAGATGACAGTTGATAGTGGTGGCTTGCCTTTCACTTTTATCCTAAATTGACCAAAGACACTGTAGACACCAAATTTTTATCAAATTTAATATTTTTCTCGATTATTTTTCTATTTGATGAGTCATTTATTTTCTTACATTTTAATGTGTATTTTTCTTATATTTGCAGGTTTGTTTTAGCAAAAGAAAAATAACAAAAAAAGAAAAATCAATTTTTAGAAAAACAAAAATTCAAAAAAAATTAAATAAAAAAAAGAAAAGGTGGAAGACATCATGATGTCTAGGCATCATGATGTCTCTAGCCATCATGATGTCTAGACATCATGATTCATTCCTTTTTGACCAGGCAACGGACTAAAGCAGCAACGGAAGAATGAAAAATGGGGGAATTTTTGCAAACAAGTCCCCGGGGCTCCTTTCCACGAAACTCTCTCGGAATTCTCTCAATTCTCCCAACTCTCTAAAATTTCTCGGCTGGTTCAAGGGGCAGAAAGAAGGAAGAATTAATTTTGGCAGACGGATCCCTGGCTCAATCTCTCTCGGTGGAGCAATGGAACAAAAGAAGGGAAGGAAGAAAATTGCTCCGAGGACCTCGACTGAGGCAGAGGCAGAAAAGAGAAGGAATTTGCAGCAGAGGTCCCTGGATCATCTCCCGAACTCTCTTCCTCTCTCTCGGACTTGGGCAGAAGAAAGAAAACAGAGCAAAAAGAAAAATGCTCCCTCCTCTCTCCCCAAAATTCAACACACCCACATACAATTCAGACACAAGCAGGTAACAACTGGACAATTGGAGCTGGAAATTGCATCAAAACTTCAGCCAAGACAATACAAACTTCATTGAGGTATTTCTTTATTTTATTTTTTCCAATTTTTCTTTTTCCTTAATTAATTAGATTAAACTCATCCGTTGCTACCTATTTGTCTATTTCTTTCACTGATGTTGTTGAATTTTTGGGGAAGCCATGAATAAACATTAAAAAAAATGATTTCTGTAAATGCATGTCAAGTCCTTGTGAAAATGCAAAAATAACAAAAAAGAGTTTTAGGGGGTTTGTTTTGATTTAATGTTGTAATATTTGTTGTTGATTTTATTGATTTCAGTTTATAGTTATATTGTGAAAATCACAAGGAGTGTTGTAGTATAATTTTTATAATTTTTGGTAAAAGATAAGGTGATTTGAAAAAATAAAAATCGTGGTTGTTTCTGGCATTTTGGCTATCTTCGGATTATTTTCTGTACAAACTAAATCCGAATTTAGAATCTACTCGAAAAATCGAGTGGAAGTGTGTGTTTTGATAATTTTTGGGTGACCGAAAAATCGCTGGCGATCAGCGATCGGTGGCACTGTCGGCACAGCCATTGCCGCCAACTGAATGTGGCAGGGAAATTTGCAGCGGAATGAAGATTCAGATACTTTGCAATGATTAATGGGATTTTGCATTTTTGGGCCCTCAATTTTTATATAATCTTATTGTGGCCGGAAAATATGAAAAATCGATCATTTTTCCCCTTTAAATTTTAAATTTCTTTGGTTTGTTTAATATGATTTTTGAACAGATTATTTATGAATTTTAGGATGAAATTTAAGGTTTAATATTTTTTGATAAATTTATTATTTTGATTGGGTTTGGTAAAATAATTGGAGTTTTTGGCTTGAGGTTTGTTTGGTTGGAATTTGATATAAAAATCTGGCCTATTTTGCTTGGGTTTTAGAAATGGGTTGTTGGTTTATTTTCTGAGTTTTTTTTTACTTGGGTTTAGGAGGTTAAAATCCAACATTTTGGGTTGGGATTTTGGATTGGGTTTTGATTAATTTGATTGGGTTTAATTAGTAAATAAAAAGTGGGTTGGCCTGCTGGTTTTCCTTTGGACTTTACTTGGGCTGAGTTGATTTTAGCCCGAAGAAAAATAAAGAACGGCCCAATGGCCCATTTCCTTAAATGATCTGGTGACAAATTTGCTGTTGATCCCTGTACTTTTTATTTATTGTATTGTGGCCCTAATGACTTTTATTACTTTCAATTATGTCCCTGTTGTAATTGCAAATAGGTCCTTTAATTTTATTTTTCTTTAATTTGGACCCCATATCTTTGTGATAATTGAATTGGATCCCAAAACTTTGTTTATTTTTGCAATTAGATCCTTAACAGATTGGACTTCTTAAATAGAAGTTGCTTTTCTTCTATAATCATTGATTACACTTCATTTAAGTGTTTCAATTGATTGATTTCATTTTTATTTCCATTTGCTATGATTTATTTGTTATTTAAATTGGTGCCTTGATGATTTTGTTAATTTTGGAGGTAAATAGGGCAAATCCAATTTCCCATTAATTACCACTTCAAGGGAGGTATCTTCTTGTATCATTTTAAATCCCCTTATGTGCTCCAATGTGTTTTATGTGCAATTACATGCTTTGAGTGTTATTCTTTTATTTATTATTATTCTTTTCTTTTTATTATTGTGATTCATTTTTAATTTTATTTATTTTATTTTATTTTATTCTTGATTATTTGAGAAGGCAATTAAATGCCACAATTGTAATAGTTAGGTATTTATTTTAACTATTTATTTTATTTCCCTTTTAGATTGTAGTAGGCTTCCCCCTAATGTAATAGTTAGGGCTTGTTTGCTTTATTTACTTGGTGTGATTTGCGTGCTTCTTGCTACGTGTTACTGTTTTTCTTAGGATATTTGCATCTAGATATTATGCTTACATGTTATGTGTTACGTGCTCTTATGTGTTTATTTATTTTAATTTATATTTTATTTGTTTACTATGTATTGTTAATGCATAACGTCACCACACTAGTCTAACGCTAGTTGTGGCTTCTCCCTCTATTTACTTGCTAGTCCAACGCTAGTAAGGATTTTTAGAAATGGGCTAGTCCAACGCTAGACCCGTATATGGTTCATGCATTAGATTCATTGTCGTATGATATTCACTACATTTTCATGCATATTTTTTTTTTTAGGATCTTTTCTCATTTGCATGATATTTTCTATTATATTATCCTCTACCCCTTACCCTCTACATATGTTAATCATATCATTTAGAATTGCATTTCATTTAAGAAATTGTGGAATAAGTTAGTTCATTTGCTTGTTCATATTAGAATAATTATTCTTTGAACAGGAAAATGGGTTATTATGACTTTTTTAGTTTAAATATCCCATTAATCCCTGTATAATAAAATTATGTCACGAGTTTTTGTCTCCCGTACCCATTACGATGCATCCCTATTCTTTGATCACTTATATCTATGTATAGAATTTAATTGTCTTCTTCTTTTTATTTGATTTCATCATTTGCATATTCGTGACTCCTTCAAGGTATTGTTTTGGCCTTCGCAATTAATGCGACTGGTATCAATTAAATCCTTGAATGAACATTTTGTCTCTCTCGATATTTTTATTTGCATCCATGTAAGATACATCCAAATGTGATAAATTAAGGGTTAGATTAGGAAAATTTTGACTAAACCTCGCAACTAGCTTAGACTAGGTTGAAAGGGTGCCTTAGGTTTGAGTTAATCGAACCTTTGCCTTCCCTTTCTTCAACCGTGACTCCCGAATTCATTTTTTCTGTTTTCAAAGACCTGGAGTTGTCAAAAAGGGTTTTATTTTATTTCTATTTAAAAAATATTTTTTTTTGGTGACTTGGTACACCCAAACTCAATACCAAGTGGCGACTCCTATTTTTTCTTAAAAACCCTTTTTAGACTAAATTTTGGACCCAAATCGTCGCATTTTTCAAAGTCCCATTTTAGGTCCTTTTTCACTTATTTTAAAATAAAATCACATCTTTTATAAACTCCTTTTATTTCCCATCGCGAAAAATGGGGCGCGACAGCTTGGCGACTCCACTGGGGACGCTAGAGAGTCCAAGCACTTGGTTTAGTTGTCTTTTCTTTTTCTAACCCTTTCACTTATCATATTTGGATGTTTAGGTTGCGTATTCCTTTTAATTTTTCTTTATTCTCATTTTTAGGATTATTGCATTTCACACACGCGACCGTCTCTCGATATTCACATATACGATGATTTATTATTTACTTTCATTTATTTATGTTTATATACTTGTATCGCGCTTGCATTTTGGGTGAGGGAAAATATCACCTTAGAGCCTCCATGCTTGTTTTAATAATCCTTCCCTTCAAAAGGAAGCACCTCATACGTGCATGCATTGCTTTTTACCCTATTTTTATTTTCTCGTGGGCGCCATCCCACATTTCCTTGTAGGATTAGAATCGATTTCCTTAGGTATGCGGATGGTGTGCGTTGCGCCCATAACGGTACCTAAGGGATCACTCAAGCCACCGACCGAAGGCCTTGGGATTGATGACCCTTCGCCCTTTTGTCTGAAGGCTTGGGAGCCTGAGCTTTATCGAGTCTAGATGCATTAGTAAGCCAAACCTCATGCATTCATATTAGAAATTACCTAAGATAAGAGTCAACCTATCCAGTTAGGGACACTAAGCACGAGGGGAGGGATTTTACCCCTCTTTCTTTGCTTTATTTACTTTTTATTCTTGTATCATTTATTGTCACAATGTGTTATATGTTACTTGTTGAACTAACCTCTCATTGTTTTCCCTTTTTCTGCATACACAAACTTTAGAAATAAGAGTCCTAACATGGTACTCGTTTAAGATAAGACCGCCTCTTATATCAAGCATGTTTAAATTTTAGTCAATTGCATATGCATATGTATTGCACATCATTTTAGGCTTACCCCGGCATTTAAAGGGGGCACTTTTAGGTCATATTTCAATTATTTCATTGCATATTTAATCGCTTTAATAAATTGGCATCATGCATCAACTATAGAGGGAACGCCGTATAGGGAATCCCATGTTAGGAATAAACCACCTTATGTCTCGGATATATAATCCAATGAGACTTGCACGTTTATATTTTTTTGTACCATCCGAAGGGGTAGTGCACAAGGTAAGGTGGGATTCGATCCTCTCCGTGTAACGACATTGAGAATGATAGAATAGTTTTTGCACATTAGAATATGAGTCTCTAATAATCATTTTTTGGCCATTTTGTTAAAGTTGGTAAAATTCCTTGCATAAAGGACACTACATTAAAGAAATTCAAAAATGGTTTTCTTGTTGGAAAAATAAATATATTGTGGTCAAATCTTGATTTTAGAAGGTTCATAAACTAATGCATCACAATGGGAGAGCAATCCATCGATTTTGAATAAATCATCATTTTCATCCATTCCATTTTTAAATCTAGGATGATTGAGTTATTTTTTTTGGGATAGACCATCCATTCCATACAATTTTGTTCATTTTTAATTTCATAAATCATCAATTTCATTCAATCCATTTGATCAATTTATTCATCAATTTCATCTAATATATTTTATCAATTCATTCATTTTATGACTATCAAGTCATTTTTGAATAAATCATTAGCTCTTTTTCATCTATTGGATCAATTCATTCATTTTTTCATTAACTCAATCCATTCATTCATTTTTAGGACAATACAATCAATTTTTGAATAAATCATCAGTTTCATTCAATTCATTTGACTAGCTTTATTTATTAATTCCATTCAATTCATTTGATCAGTTAATTTCTTTTAACGTTTCGATCCAAGTTTCATAAACTAGTCGAGACATTTCAATTCTTTCAAAAATAAGTTTTTCACACTAAATTGATTTTATGTGTCAATCAAAGCAAGCAATCCATTCGGACTTTGTCCTTATTTTTCAAACAAATGTCTCTTCTCACTCCAATTGGTCAAGTTTTTCAAATCATTTTTTTCACTCAATCAGTTGATCGGATTCATCAGGTATTGTATGGTGCCTACACTAGAGGATTGCATTTTCATGTTAGGCCTACCCTTGGCATAAAAGGGCTCCCCCATAGGACATGCATACCGATTTTGTAGTCTTACCTACTGACTCGGGGTATTTTTCTTTTGTTTCCCCCTTCCCCTGCATTCATAAAAATGCTTCAATAAGGTGAAAATATTTTTCTATGTCTGCTAAAATTTGAGAACTACAAGTATTATTTGATTCTTGGGCAGATCCTACAATAAAAACATGAAAGATCCATCTGAAAGCTCTAGGCTAAAGCCTCTGAGAGACTTTATAATTATTTTTCAAACGGAACTTTCGTTTATTTGATTTGATTATACATTTTGTTCCAAAAGAAAGGGAGACAAAAGCGTATATGTGGGGTTTTGTAGAAGTTTTCTCTTCTCATTTGTATTATAATTCAACGAGAAATTTTTGTTTTAAACTTTTTCACCAATAAAGTTTTAGACAATTATTGTTTTGTATATAATCATGTACATTTCATTCTTTCTGTTGCTCATTGGAGATTTCATGATGAATTTTAAGAAATAAGACCAAGTTGATTTTTCCTCAACCTCTTGCTTGGAAATTCACAAGAAATAGTGATCCAAACTGTACAATAAGAGTGCCAGGAATTAAAAGAGACTACTCAAACTGAGAGGCCATTCAAAAGGCCCAATGAGATACCTTTTCTCCTTCACTATACAATCCCTATTTTGCCCACCACTATTTGGCCCCTCAAAAAAAAAAAAAAAATCAGTCGCATTGATTGATAAATTGCAAATTGGGGCAGCCTTGGTTTGAAAATGTCCATTGTGTCTAATCAAATTCAATCCACATCTGAGTGAAAGCAAAAATGTACATATTTCTTATTTGTTTTGAAAATTTGGAATGATACTTTAGGCTTTTGTTTCTCTATACAGATCCTATCATTTGTTTTCCCATTTGAGATAAAAAAAAAAAAAAGTACTTCGTTTCAAATAAGAGCCTCAATGATCATGACCTTACATGAAAAGAAATTTCAAATGTCAAAAGAAAATGGATTCTTAATGAGCTATTATTTTCTTGGTTTGTCATGAAGCGTAAGAATGATGCTTTGGCCATCGTTTCTGCAATCTAAACACTTTTATCCCCTGCATCCTCATTTGAGCCTAAATTGGTGGTTCGTTTCAAAAGCACTTATGATCGCACCCGACATTGGGGAAGGAGATTGGAGAATTTTATAAAAAGAGGTAAAAAAAAAAAAAGAAGGGAGAAAATGCTACAAGTTGGGGAAATTTGATTCTACCATCAATATTTGGGCTTTAATTTTGACAAAGAAGAAAAAAAAAAAAGAAAAGGGAAGAGTTTTGTCCGCACAAATCGCCTATGTTCCACAGATATGGATGAACAAGGGTCTCCCTCAGTCAGTTAATTCAGATACATGCAAGAAATTTCGCATTAATGAAAGCTTCTTTTCAGGGTTATTGTAAGTTTCAATCAGACATTCTATCCCTAGTTATCCCTTTTGAGCCTTCATCATAAATTATTTCGTTTGGCAACCTCTGAGAATCGCAAACCCCACACTGGGGCAAGTTTGAGTTGAAAAGTTTCAAGAAATGAAAAGTGATAATGCAACAAAATCAAAAGGAAAAGAGAAAAGAGAACCTCAGTTCAAAAAATAAATTGGGGCAAATTTTGTGAAAATTCAAAAAAATGGCAGAAGGCTGAAAAATCGAAAGAAAATGAAAGAGAAAAAGCCTCAATTGAGCACAAGCTCTGGCAAATTTTGATTTAACCCTAAAATAGAGTTGGCACAATAATGCGATCTCAGATTCTTCAAACCACTTTTGAAATCCGTTTTCAAGCTTTAACTTTTCTAAGCACCCCACCTGACCCCATTACAAAGCCGAAAGTCCTGACTTCTGTTCTTTGCAATGGCCTTCTTGAGAAAATTTCTGATGCTGAAAATTTTAGCTGCCTGGGTATGGGGTTGACGCCACGCGCACTGTGAAAACCCACCAAGTTGAGGGAAAGGAAAAAGAGAGCGAATGCAAAAGAAAAATGTAAAAAGATTTGATGCTAAAAGTCCCTGGTGAATGTTGAGAAAATGCAAACAAATTCTGAGATCTTTGAGTTCAGAATAGGGGCAATTTTGGAAAAATGCGATCTTCGGTGCAATGTCCTTGAAAGTCTTATTCTTTAACTATCGTTTTCAAGCCACATTACAAGCTCATAAAGTCCATCGCTGACTTATCCTTCATGACAACCCAAAGTGAGATTATGCTCATAAGAAATCCATCAATCATTTTGTAATCATAAGGGTATAACCAGTTTTCACATGTTTAACTATCGTTTCTACCCATACATTACAGGCCTACATGTTGACTAAATTTTCTCAAGAAATAAGAGTGATGAACCATTTGCTTTCACTAAGATGTGATATTGAATGTGTTGGATACAATTTGGACCCAAAAAAAAAAAAAAAAAAAAAAAAGATCCTGATATACCATCTCCGTGAGCCACCTCAAAATCCTGAATAATATCCATTTGATTGGTTCTAAAAGATGAGCTAACAAGAAGGGGACCTTTTTCCCTCAACACCGATCCCAAAATGAGGAAGAGATCTTTTGCAATTTGGTCCTATTTTGAGAGATTTATCATGGAATCTTCTATATGAGTTTGGATATGACATTTAAATTCTTCATTTGACAAATATGGTTTTTATTCACATTGTATGTGATTATTTTGCAACTAAAATAAGCCCAAATTGGGGCAAAATTTTTTGTAATATATCTGTGAGATTTCACCAAATAAATTCAAATTGAGGCAAAATTTTATAATACATTTGTAGGATATGTCCAAGGTCAAGTATATATTTTTCAATTTTTTGATAAGTCAACACTTTGCATGGATCTTAATTGTTATATCATAACTCAAAAAAAAAAAAAAGGAGAAAAAGGAAAAGAAAAAGAATTTTGAAGATTCAATTGTTTCGAAAAATCCCCCACTTGTGCAGGTGTTTATGGTTAAGATCGAGGAAAAGATACAAGCGAAAATCTTGCAAATTTGGAGAGCTATCATGAATAAAGGAAGGCAATAATGCTACCTTGCAAAGTGGAGGATCGGCTATTTTTGCAAAAGAAGTACATACTTCGGTAGCCAACTTGAAAAAAAAAAAGGGGGAATAAAAAAAAAAGGAAAAAAAAAAAGAAAAGAAAAAAAAGGGAATGAAAAAAAAAAAGAAAAGAAAAAAGGGAATGAAAAAAAAAGAAAAGAAAAAGGGAATGAAAAAAAAAGAAAAAAGGGAATGAAAAAAGAAAGAAAAGAAAAAGAAAAAAAAAGAGAAAAGAAAAAAAGGGGATTGAAAAAAAAGAAAAAGAAAAAGAGAGTTTTTCCTTCGATTTTGCAAATTTTGCAATTGAACTCTGGGAGAATTTCATTGGAGATTACATTGCCAAGTTGGGGCAACATCTTATGCTTCGAAATGAAAGTGGTAATACATGCCAAAATCGAGATCCCGTCCTTGCACATTTTGACAAAGGCTCGGCAGAAGAAATCAAATGGATTAAGGAGCACACTGAGTTGTTGTCTCTTATTGATGAAAAAGAGGTTGAATGTTTGTCATGGACAATGCTATCATCAAAGGATGGTTCGTTGGCTATGACAAGAAAGATAAATCTCGCTTATTTGAAATGAGGGATAAGGTTTTGAAATAAATTCTTCCGATTCAAGAGGAGGATAAAGAAAAGTTTGCTCCAACTTAGCAAGGGCCATTTATTGTTCAAAGAGTGCTATCCGGAGGAACATCCATTCTTACAGAACTGGATAGACAGGTCTTTCCTCTGCCAATCCAATCAATTCAGACATGTGTGATAAATTCTTTATCTGATTATGTGATTTTTCTTTTTGAAATACCATCTATGGCGGATCAAAGGCGAGCCTTCTTCTTTTCTCTTTGAACATCTTATCCCTAGTTTTCCCCATTGAACCTCCAGAATAATTTAACCTTTCATTTGATAGCCCTCCTAAAGATTGCAAACCCCATACTGGGGCAATTTTTATCTCCTATTTGTCATAAAAAAAAAAAGAAGTCAAAAGCCAAACTGGCGCAATTTTTTCAGTTTTAATACCCCCATACTGGGGCAAATATTGATAGAATGCGGTCTTAGGGTTTTTGAAACCTCTTTGAAGATTTTGCTTTGAAACCTTAACACTTTTTCTACACCCCACATGACCCCATCATCAAAATCATAAATTCCCGACCTCCGCCTTAGTGGTATTTCTAATAAAAATCACTTAATCAAATGGCAATTGATGTCAATACACCTTCACCATTTTTACATGGGAAGGGTTGTCGCGCTGATGCCATCCCTTCTTTAAATACATTTCTGAGTTGATAAATGTCGAAAACCTGAAAGGGTGTCTTCAAATGAATGAAAAAAAAGAGAGAAAAAAGGGATTGAAAAGAAAAAAAAAAGAAAAAAGAGAAGGATGAAAAAGAAAAAAAAAAGAAGAAGAAGAAAATGAAAACAAAATAAAATAAAAAGGTGTGACCTTTGTGAAAATCCGAAAGGTTAAGGTCATCAAGGTGAGATTTTGGAGCACAAGAGAATCATGAACGAAAAGTGGGTTGCTGATACTTGAGATACTGGCCATTCATTCAAATCTGGTCATTAGAAAAGTTGATTTGTGGTACAAAGTGAGGTATGGCTGACTGATGCTTGAAAATTGAGAAGATTCAAAACAAGTTGCAGCACAACTCTTGAAGAGCAATTTTGACATCAAAAGATCATGCTTGCATGGTTCTCAAGGCCAAAAGGAGCACAAGGAATCACATGGTATTGGTATCATATGATCACTTTTTTTTTTGCTTTTTCAAAAGCATGAAAAATATGGCTTTCGTTAAACATGATTTACACTGGGGCAAATATCAAAAGAAGTGAGCTCCAATTTTGGTAATACATTCTAAATCGGCTTTGTGAAAAAAAAAGAGAGTTTTTTAAAGTCGAGAAGATAGTGACATATGTATGTACCTCTCAGATCTCTTGAGGGGAGAGTTGTTATTGGTATTCTTCAAGTTTTAAAATTCGTCACTTTTGATTTTTTTCAAAAAAAAAAAAAGAAAAAGAAAAAAAAAAGGGGTGTTTCTTTCATTCCTTCTAAAGTTTGAAAAAGAAAAAAAAAGAAAAAAAAAGATTGCAAATCCACCAACTTGAGCAACATGCATTTTAATCTTTCAGTTTGATAGTATTGGACTTGTGTTTTCATTTCTTTCAGTATTTCATTGAATCCGGGTCTATCCCACCAATCTGTTATTTAAAAAAAAAAAATCAAAAAATCAAAAAAATCAAAAAGTAAAAAAAAATTTCAATTAAAAAAAAAATCAAAAAAGTCAGAAGATCAATTTAATTTCCTGTTGGTGAGTCTCAGCGTCCACCGCGCACCCTTCTATCTCCCCTTCTTGACAATTTAATTTCCTGTTGGAGCGTAATCGCGTCCCTCCGCGCATCAATTTAAATTCCTGTTGGTGAGTCTCAGCGTCCACCGCGCACCCTTCTATCTCCCCTTCTTGACAATTTAATTTCCTGTTGGAGCGTAATCGCGTCCCTCCGCGCATCAATTTAAATTCCTGTTGGTGAGTCTCAGCGTCCACCGCGCACCCTTCTATCTCCCCTTCTTGACAGATCAGAAGAATCAATTTAAATTCCTGTTGGTGAGTCTCAGCGTCCACCGCGTACCCTTCTATCTCCCCTTCTTGACAAATTTAAATTCCTGTTGGAGCGTAATCGCGTCCCTCCGCGCATCAATTTAAATTCCTGTTGGTGAGTCTCAGCGTCCACCGCGCACCCTTCTATCTCCCCTTCTTGACAGATCAGAAGAATCAATTTAAATTCCTGTTGGTGAGTCTCAGCGTCCACCGCGTACCCTTCTATCTCCCCTTCTTGACAAATTTAATTTTCTGTTGGAGCGTAATCCGTCCCTCCGCGCATCAATTTAAATTCCTGTTGGTGAGTCTCAGCGTCCACCGCGCACCCTTCTTTCTCCCATTCTTGACAAATTTAAATTCTTGTTGGTGAGTCTCAGCGTCCACCGCGCACCCTTCTATCTCCCTTCTATCAATTTAAATTCCTGTTGGTGAGTCTCAGCGTCCACCGCGCACCCTTCTATCTCCCATTCTTGACAAATTTAATTTTCTGTTGGAGCGTAATCGCGTCCCTCCGCGCATCAATTTAAATTCTTGTTGGTGAGTTTTAGCGTCCACCGCGCACCCTTCTACCTCCCATTCTTGACAATTGCATTTGATTTCCTGTTGGAGCGTAACCGCGTCCCTCCGCGCATGTTTTTATAGTTGTGACAAGTTACTTTTCTTGACTGTTTTGATTAATAATTGTGCTTTCTCATTCATTTTGTGTTTCATGTTTAGAGATCTAAGAGTTCAAACTTTTTTTGACTTTGCAAAGATCACAGTTGGTCAATGCACTGGTTTCATTGTGGTTCACTTGTATTCGAACTACGTTTGACCTGATTCCCATGATGGGATACGTAGGCAACTCTATAGGAGTTCGGTCACGTGTTTTGCAACTTTATTGCATCATTTTATTCAATAATTTCAGCCAATCGTTGACCTGTTTATTTTAACACAGGTGCAGTTAGAAGAAACAGGTAAGCAATTTGGTGTCTACGTCTTTGTCTTGACTTTCCTTGAAACTCTAGACAAAGAGGGGCAAGCTGTAGACACCAAATTTTTATCAAATTTAATATTTTTCTCGATTATTTTTCTATTTGATGAGTCATTTATTTTCTTACATTTTAATGTGTATTTTTCTTATATTTGCAGGTTTGTTTTAGCAAAAGAAAAATAACAAAAAAAGAAAAATCAATTTTTAGAAAAACAAAAATTCAAAAAAAATTAAATAAAAAAAAGAAAAGGTGGAAGACATCATGATTCTAGGCATCATGATGTCTAGACATCATGATTCATTCCTTTTTGACCAGGCAACGGACTAAAGCAGCAACGGAAGAATGAAAAATGGGGGAATTTTTGCAAACAAGTCCCCGGGGCTCCTTTCCACGAAACTCTCTCGGAATTCTCTCAATTCTCCCAACTCTCTAAAATTTCTCGGCTGGTTCAAGGGGCAGAAAGAAGGAAGAATTAATTTTGGCAGACGGATCCCTGGCTCAATCTCTCTCGGTGGAGCAATGGAACAAAAGAAGGGAAGGAAGAAAATTGCTCCGAGGACCTCGACTGAGGCAGAGGCAGAAAAGAGAAGGAATTTGCAGTAGAGGTCCCTGGATCATCTCCCGAACTCTCTTCCTCTCTCTCGGACTTGGGCAGAAGAAAGAAAACAGAGCAAAAAGAAAAATGCTCCCTCCTCTCTCCCCAAAATTCAACACACCCACATACAATTCAGACACAAGCAGGTAACAACTGGACAATTGGAGCTGGAAATTGCATCAAAACTTCAGCCAAGACAATACAAACTTCATTGAGGTATTTGTTTATTTTATTTTTTCCAGTTTTTCTTTTTCCTTAATTAATTAGATTAAACTCATCCGTTGCTACCTATTTGTCTATTTCTTTCACTGATGTTGTTGAATTTTTGGGGAAGCCATGAATAAACATTAAAAAAAAATGATTTCTGTAAATGCATGTCAAGTCCTTGTGAAAATGCAAAAATAACAAAAAAGAGTTTTAGGGGGTTTGTTTTGATTTAATGTTGTAATATTTGTTGTTGATTTTATTGATTTCAGTTTATAGTTATATTGTGAAAATCACAAGGAGTGTTGTAGTATAATTTTTATAATTTTTGGTAAAAGATAAGGTGATTTGAAAAAATAAAAATCGTGATTGTTTCTGGCATTTTGGCTATCTTCGGATTATTTTCTGTACAAACTAAATCCGAATTTGGAATCTACTCGAAAAATCGAGTGGAAGTGTGTGTTTTGATAATTTTTGGGTGACCGAAAAATCGCTGGCGATCAGCGATCGGTGGCACTGTCGGCACAGCCATTGCCGCCAACTGAATGTGGCAGGGAAATTTGCAGCGGAATGAAGATTCAGATACTTTGCAATGATTAATGGGATTTTGCATTTTTGGGCCCTCAATTTTTATATAATCTTATTGTGGCCGGAAAATATGAAAAATCGATCATTTTTCCCCTTTAAATTTTAAATTTCTTTGGTTTGTTTAATATGATTTTTGAACAGATTATTTATGAATTTTAGGATGAAATTTAAGGTTTAATATTTTTTGATAAATTTATTATTTTGAATGGGTTTGGTAAAATAATTGGAGTTTTTGGCTTGAGGTTTGTTTGGTTGGAATTTGATATAAAAATCTGGCCTATTTTGCTTGGGTTTTAGAAATGGGTTGTTGGTTTATTTTTTGAGTTTTTTTTTACTTGGGTTTAGGAGGTTAAAATCCAACATTTTGGGTTGGGATTTTGGATTGGGTTTTGATTAATTTGATTGGGTTTAATTAGTAAATAAAAAGTGGGTTGGCTTGCTGGTTTTCCTTTGGACTTTACTTGGGCTGAGTTGATTTTAGCCCGAAGAAAAATAAAGAACGGCCCAATGCCCCATTTCCTTAAATGATCTGGTGACAAATTTGCTGTTGATCCCTGTACTTTTTATTTATTGTATTGTGGCCCTAATGACTTTTATTACTTTCAATTATGTCCCTGTTGTAATTGCAAATAGGTCCTTTAATTTTATTTTTCTTTAATTTGGACCCCATATCTTTGTGATAATTGAATTGGATCCCAAAACTTTGTTTATTTTTGCAATTAGATCCTTAACAGATTGGACTTCTTAAATAGAAGTTGCTTTTCTTCTATAATCATTGATTACACTTCATTTAAGTGTTTCAATTGATTGATTTCATTTTTATTTCCATTTGCTATGATTTATTTGTTATTTAAATTGGTGCCTTGATGATTTTGTTAATTTTGGAGGTAAATAGGGCAAATCCAATTTCCCATTAATTACCACTTCAAGGGAGGTATCTTCTTGTATCATTTTAAATCCCCTTATGTGCTCCAATGTGTTTTATGTGCAATTACATGCTTTGAGTGTTATTCTTTTATTTATTATTATTCTTTTCTTTTTATTATTGTGATTCATTTTTAATTTTATTTATTTTATTTTATTTTATTCTTGATTATTTGAGAAGGCAATTAAATACCACAATTGTAATAGTTAGGTATTTATTTTAACTATTTATTTTATTTCCCTTTTAGATTGTAGTAGGCTTCCCCCTAATGTAATAGTTAGGGCTTGTTTGCTTTATTTACTTGGTGTGATTTGCGTGCTTCTTGCTACGTGTTACTGTTTTTCTTAGGATATTTGCATCTAGATATTATGCTTACATGTTATGTGTTACGTGCTCTTATGTGTTTATTTATTTTAATTTATATTTTATTTGTTTACTATGTATTGTTAATGCATAACGTCACCACACTAGTCTAACGCTAGTTGTGGCTTCTCCCTCTATTTACTTGCTAGTCCAACGCTAGTAAGGATTTTTAGAAATGGGCTAGTCCAACGCTAGACCCGTATATGGTTCATGCATTAGATTCATTGTCGTATGATATTCACTACATTTTCATGCATATTTTATTTTTTAGGATCTTTTCTCATTTGCATGATATTTTCTATTATATTATCCTCTACCCCTTACCCTCTACATATGTTAATCATATCATTTAGAATTGCATTTCATTTAAGAAATTGTGGAATAAGTTAGTTCATTTGCTTGTTCATATTAGAATAATTATTCTTTGAACAGGAAAATGGGTTATTATGACTTTTTTAGTTTAAATATCCCATTAATCCCTGTATAATAAAATTATGTCACGAGTTTTTGTCTCCCGTACCCATTACGATGCATCCCTATTCTTTGATCACTTATATCTATGTATAGAATTTAATTGTCTTCTTCTTTTTATTTGATTTCATCATTTGCATATTCGTGACTCCTTCAAGGTATTGTTTTGGCCTTCGCAATTAATGCGACTGGTATCAATTAAATCCTTGAATGAACATTTTGTCTCTCTCGATATTTTTATTTGCATCCATGTAAGATACATCCAAATGTGGTAAATTAAGGGTTAGATTAGGAAAATTTTGACTAAACCTCGCAACTAGCTTAGACTAGGTTGAAAGGGTGCCTTAGGTTTGAGTTAATCGAACCTTTGCCTTCCCTTTCTTCAACCGTGACTCCCGAATTCATTTTTTCTGTTTTCAAAGACCTGGAGTTGTCAAAAAGGGTTTTATTTTATTTCTATTTAAAAAATATTTTTTTTTGGTGACTTGGTACACCCAAACTCAATACCAAGTGGCGACTCCTATTTTTTCTTAAAAACCCTTTTTAGACTAAATTTTGGACCCAAATCGTCGCATTTTTCAAAGTCCCATTTTAGGTCCTTTTTCACTTATTTTAAAATAAAATCACATCTTTTATAAACTCCTTTTATTTCCCATCGCGAAAAATGGGGCGCGACAGACACGTCTCACCAGGAGGGAATCTGCTTGGATTATTCTCACCAGTTTTAATGCTACTTAAGTTTGTGTTATGTTTAGCCTTTTTCTCCTTAATTAGGTATGTTTAGTCTTTTGATGTATTGTTGTTTACTTTATGTTTCTTTTACCATGAGATCCTTGTAATTTTGTAGTTTCTAAATTTTTATGAAAATTTTCATTTATTGCACATTATTTAATATTTGATTTGAAATTCATTTGTTAGCTTGCTTATATGCAGTTTCAATGTATTGATGTATTCAAATTTTGGTTCATAGCTTGTTTTCTTCAACATGTATATAAAAGGGGGAATGCAATGCCTCAAGAGGGTGCTTGTGTTGCTGACGCCGCAACATGTGATTGGTTGGAGAGTGTTCGTCCAAGCCTTTCTTAGGTTCCCATTTCATTTACTTTTTCATTCTTTTTAAACGCAGATGTGATTGATTGAAGAAGGTCACTTGCTCTCCCATTTCTTTTCCTTGTTCATCGCCATTCTCCTCTCTCTCTAAGCCCATCTCTCTGTTTTCTTCTTCATTTTCCTAAATGCCCCCAAAGCCCTTCTATCTCTTTTCTTCTCCATAACCGGCAACATCAGGACCAAAACAGATGGTATTTTTTTTCCTTTCCCTCCCTGAATTTCTCTAGCCTTTTGTGTTTCTTTTTAGCTTTAGTTGTCTAATCTAATCTAATCTAATTGGTATATATTTTTTATATTGCAGGTGAAAATTTTCGAATCTTTTCCACCATTCTTGTGAGACTGAGATTTTTTCCCTTTTTTTTAATTGGGTTCTAAAACACGTGGTTAGCTTTGCTCTTTTTTTCCCCTTTCTTTTGCCTTGTATTCTTCCTTTTCTTGCCATATTTGTATCTTGATTTTGCTGTTGGCCAAAAAGCATTAAAAAGGATTTAATAAATTTGAGAAAGTTTCTTGGAACTTTTCCCGATCTAATGCCTTTATAAGAAATTGTATCTTGATTTTGCTCTTGCCCAAAAAATATTAAAAAGGATTTACTAACAAATTTTATAAAGTTTTTTGGACCAACGTAGTAGTTCCAGAAACCCTATCTCGACATCATCTCCTTCAAATCCCAAAGGGTTGCCGTCTCTTCTCTCGCCGATCCCTTCTCGCTCTCCAAAACAAGAAGTATGGTTGGAAGAATTAAATCCAAAAACAAGGAAATCTGATTTTCTGTCCATGCTTTCTTGGGAGACCGAGGCTGTCAAGAGAAGATCATTATCAAGAAAAATTGTATGTGATTTTGCTTCTTTCAGTTTCATTCTTCTAGATCTCAGTTTTTTCACTATTTTTTTACACGCATTTTTAATAGTTCTCCTGTTACTTATTTGTCCTTTTTTCCCTGCCCTTCTATAGCACCTGTACAAACTTATGTGATTTTCTATTATGTATGGGAAAATTGCTTGGTGTATTTTTTGGTTGTTTTGGATTCATGGGTTGTTCAAAGCACAATGTCTTTGGCTAAAAACTTGGTAATTATTTCTGTGTAACATTTTATAACCTTCTTTTTTTCTATTTGTTTCCATTTTGCATATGAACAATTTATTTTTGCTCATATTTATTGTTGTTCACTTTTTGGGTTGAATTTTATAGGGGTAATGCTTTGTTTTGTATCAGTCAGTCTAAGCCCAAGCTTTGGGCTTTTAGCATAGTTCAGCTTTGGACAGGTAAGCTGTTACACTTTATTTAGCAAAATATCTTAGTCAAATGGATGTGCTTGTATATTAATAATTAGTAGATACCTCTATTGATTAAGAGAAAATGATTAAGTTTCTGTTGATTATCTTTTCTGCTATTTAACTTGCAAATGGTTTCTTTGTGTCCTTATTTAGCATTAAATTAGATGGACACCGGGCTCTTCATGATGGAATTAGGTATTAAATTTATCGACATATAATAAAGCAAATAATGGCCTTCTACTACTTTTAAAGTGCTGATTGTAACCTTTTTTATTTCACCTTTCGTTTTAATATAACTATCTCTATGAATGGAAATTTTTTTTACAACGGTGTCTGTATTGTGTATATAATAATGTAATGGAAAATTGTGTATTTGTAGTTATTGCATGTTTTATATTGTAATTGAAGATTGTTCATTTATTATTTGGCTACACTGGTGCAGTATGCCCCAACCTATGAATTGTACAAAAACCTTTGCCCCATACTTTTGCTTTCAGGGATAATTATATGGAAAAAGCTTGTCTGGCATATAGGTGCATAGATAGACACAGATGTTGATGTTCTTGTAAGTGAAAAAAGTTAGCTTAAAATGGGAGGGCTAATGATAAAAGAAAAAAAAATATGATATACTTTTGAAAAATATGGTAATTGCTGCTAATATTTAACCGTATAAAGTGGATTTTTGCAGTACCACTCAAGAATGCTTCTGCCATATGATTAACAAAACTACGTGTTTAGTTATGTAGGAAGCAGAATCGGCCATCCTTGAAGCATTATCGAGATCAAAGCCTGGAAGCGTATGACCCTGGATACTAGATTTTTGCACTAACAGTAGCTATGCGATCTCTGTATTACCTACTATAAATGTATATCAGCTCTTGATGCTTTATATCTCACGTGGATGGTGTTATCATGATATTTTTGTTTGGATTGAAATCTTGTACAACTTGGTCAGTTATTTTGTACTAAGAGTTTCCATTCCTTTTGCTACTGATGTATTCAGAGGATAGAATTGTGGCCTATATTAATAATCCTCCTCCTTTTTTGGTCAAATGCAATTTATCCCACTAAAGGTGATATGTAAGCAGAGTTTCTTTTCATCGGATTTCTTGAAGTTACAGGCTAATGAAAACCTTTTTGGTTATTGTACTACACAGTAATGTGTTTTTTGGTCCTTGGGTTAGTTTGAAGTGTAAGATTCTAATAACAAGGAAAAGCCTTGATGCAACACTACACTCTGCATTTTTTTTTCTTCCGGAACAGGTTTGATATGTAATGAGAACCTCTGAACTGCGGTCTACTGGTCTTAAGTTTCATAAATGTACATTATCTCATGCACTCATCTTTCCTTTTATGGGATTCTAGCTGTTGACGTCCATCCAATGATCAAGGGTAGAATTGCATCAAGGCTTGTGTAACTTCCTTTTTCCTTTTTTTGTGTGTGTTAAGTAGTTGACCATCCCCTATGCTATTGATGTATTGACAGGATACACCCTGCATTAGTAATCCTCCTTCGTTTTTGGTCAAATGCAGTTTATCTCACTAAGGTTGATATGTAATTACGAAAACAGGTGATTGGTTGTATCAGATTCTAATAACAAGGCCAAGCCTTGATGCAATACTACATTGGGCTGTTTTTTTTTTTTTTTTCATTTTGAGCTACAAAGTCACAGGTTTTTGTGTACATAAAAAATGTAAGGCAGCATTATACGGTGATATATTATTTTGTTTGCTTTACATATTTACAATGCCCATATAACTACACCTTTCCAGTACAACTGATTTTTCGCTCATATTCCTATATAATATAGCTCCATTTTGTGCTGCTAATTTTCATTCTCTCCTGTGTTACTAGCTAAACGTTAACTGGGCATGTATACCACCGCGCATAGCGCGGTGTTACCACCTAGTCCTATTGTTTAACCACCAAAAGCTGGTTATCCATGACTTATGGGCCCCCATTAAGAACTTTGTCTCTATCGATATCAAATTCGAAATGAATTGGAAGATGTTGGCCTTTAGCTCTGTCACTTGTAAATTCCTGGGTAACCCCAAGCATGATTCGTGAAGTTTTTGAGTCCTGTATAGTTTGCTATTTTTTCCCCTACATGTTTCCCTATCGAGCTCAGCCTACATTCCTTCACACTTATTTCAATATCAGCCTCGCTTAAATCTACTCCTACCTTCTTAGTGGGTGAGAGATCAAATTTTTGGAATGCTGCTTCAAGAGCTTTCTGTCAGGGTTGTGCGAGTAAGTATCCCTTGCTAATCTCCAGTGATGATTGGAAGATTGATGAATCCTAAGGATTTAGGAATAAAGAAACAGTGCAATCAGTGCCCTAGGAAGATTGAGGAAACACGATTAATAGAACAAAATAAGACCAAATCCTAAAAAGATCTTTTTCTTCTCTCTGTAGAGGAAGGGATAGTCCACAGATCAGAACAAAACACAAGACTTTATCCTAATTTGTCGATACAAAAACAGAAATGGATTAAGAAATTTAGCGATGATAAAAGCAGATCTTGGCAAGTTCTATCGATCTAGTAGTTTAATTTTGAATTTTGAACATTTTGGTGAGGGGCCTCCCAAAACCAGAAGATGTACTCTTCATTGAAGAGAAAGAAGCTCTCACAAGAGGAGATAGAGTGGGGTTCTTTGTTGGCATTATTGTACTATAGGCATTAAGAAAAGAGTAAATTTTATATATATTGTCAGTGTATATACTATCATGGTTGAATGGATGACACATGAGCAAATTTTGAATTTTAAATTCAAATTTTGCACATGTGTCATATATTTAATGGTGATAGTGTATACACTGACAGTGTATATAAGATTAATCCATAAAATATACTATGGATGCAACCTGCATCAAGCTATGGCCTTTAGTACATGTTGCTAAAAATGTAGCAAGTTAAATTGGAAAATAGATTATCAGAAGAGAAATATATTTTATTAAGCACTGTAGAATAAAAATTTTAAGTTTATAGTATGAAGTAATTATTTGATATGCAACTTTTGTGAACTCAATCTTAGATATCACTTAGGAGGGTATTTAGAAGAGTTGTTGATGACATTGATTGTTTTGAACACAATTTTCTCCAACATTATTCGTACAAATATAATCAATTGCAGTCTTAACATTCATCATTCAATCCGTTTGTTTACTGCGAAATTCGACCTTCAAAGAGATGGGACCAGTTATTTTCTTAAGGTTTGTAGCGCTCCGAACATCATTGTTCTTATCTTGCTTCCCATTGTTCTCAATTCCCTTTTAAGCTTTTCGAGTCTTCACTAAGTTTGCCATCCGTGGACCATTGCATCAATTCCTTTCAAGTCTTGTTAACTCATTAGCCTTTTGGGTATTGCTGTCAAATTCACCATTGTTCTCTAAGCCTGGTGTCCACCATTGTTCAGTAGTAGTCCTCGGGAACATTCTCAAGGCTAAAGATGAAATTGAGAAAGAAATCTACATTATTCAAACCATTTTAGATTTGAACATCCGAATACAGAAATTGTGCAATTCCTTATTAAGCACGATCCACGATAAATGAATGGTTAAGTATGAGTAAAACTGGAGCAAATGATTCTTTTTTTTTGGGAGCAGAGGAAATGGTTTTGAAGTTAACTTCAACTTATTTGACAAATTAATCAAGTAGAAAAATATCAAAACTAATAACGTTTTAACACAGAATTAAACTTAGACAATATATTTTTGAAACATCTCCAATTTTATCAAGAAATGAGCAAAAATTTGTAGTAAACTAAAGTTTCTATATTTAAAATTAGAAAACCAATAAAAAATGAATAACTCAGAGAGCTCACCTAAACTCGAACGAGAAACCACACCTACGCCCAAACATGCCCAACTGATGGATTTCTAGAAGCAAAAAGTCATTAACAAACATTATCAAAGGAAGGAAGACAAAGGGAAGAGCAGGAAGAGGAATCTTTCGAAATACGGATCAATATCCACATAAAGAAAGCAAGCATATCTCGTAAGCTTTAAATCAATAGCAAACCGATACAAATTGTTGAAGAAATTTTCAATTAATTTCAAAGGTCACACCTAGCAGCTTTCTGCAATTGTGCTTACAACCTTTCGAGTTTCAAATGATTCAACCGCTATTTGAAGGGATGCATCTCTAGACAAATTTCTAACATTCAATAACCATCTAAGGACATGAAATCTTATTTATATGGATCAATTTGTAGTATTTTGGCTGCAGACAAAAAGATCTACAAAGTCTAGAAAAATTTTCTGGTCTTCTCTTCTTTGTTCTTTTGGGGTTGTAACAACTTAGTGCAGAATTTTTGCACATCTTATTCTAGGGAATATTCATCCTTGGTCTTTTGCACATTATAGTGGATGAATAAAGGTTTGAGGAAAGTGATTTGTAATCACGATTTAAAACTTTTTTCTAGTTAGTGTAGACACCAAATTTTTGTCAATTTTTAATGTTTTCTTGGAATTTTCTATTTAATGAGTTATTTATTTTCTTGCACTTTAATGTGTATTTTTCTCATTTTACAGGTTTGTTTTAGGAAAAGAAAAACAAAAAAAACAAAAACAAAAACAAAAACAAAAACAAAAACAAAAACAAAAAAAAGAAGAAAAATAGAAGATAAAATCCTCCCCTAATTATTTCTCTTTTCACCAAATACACTATTGATCCATTTTTTGCACTCAATGTTCCATGCATCTTTCTTTTCATTTGGTGGAAAACTCATCGTTTTGATTAACCAAAAACTCCACCAAATTTTTTGTACTCTCTCGGCTCTCTCTTGTCTCTCAACTGGACAAAAAGCCAGACAAAAAAGAAAGACTCGAAGACTCCACTCTTGCTCCCATATACTAAGCTCTCGGCCTTTTCTTTGGCTCTCAACAAAACCAACACTCCAATTTTTTCTCCCTCAATCTCCATCTAGCTCTCTGCCCTCCTCTCCTCAAGAAAAGAAAAAATTTCCAGCACACTTCCACTACACAAACACACACCAATACATCCTCACTCTCACCCTTGACCCTCCTCTCTCCCAATAGTTTCCCAACACACTCGTACACAACAAAAAGGGAGGCAGCAATCGGTTGGATAATTGGATCTTGGGAATTTGCATCAAAAACTTCAACTAAGGGATTGCCAACTACATTGAGGTAATTTTTAGTTTTGTTTAGCACATTAAATCCATGCTTCATTGTTTAATTTCCTTTTGCTTTTGCTGGTTTCCTTGGTTGTTGGGTTGCTGAATTTTGGGATAGGTCATGAACAAAATTAGGAAAAGAAGAATGGCTTTTGTATATGCATGTTAACTGTTTGAAAAAATGCCAAAATGGAAAAAATGAATTTTAGGGGCTGTTTTGCTTTATTTTAGCCCTTTTATGTTGTTTTCTTATCAAATTAAAATCATAGTTGTATTGTAGAAGTTGTAAGAAGTGTTATAGTATAATTTTTATGATTTCTGGTGAAGGATATGGTGTTTTGAAAAAATAAAAACTGGGCTGTCTTTTGCCATTTTCGTCATTTTCAGTTCATTTTTGTAAAAACTAAGCTCAAAAATGGAATCTACGCGAAAAATCGAGTGAGAGAGTGTATTTTGGTAATTTTCTACGACCGGAGAGGTCGCCGGCGACCGGCATTTCAGCTAGCCAGGCAAGAAGAAGAAGAAACCGAAGGGGAGGAAGAAGAAAGAAAAGAAAAAGAAGAGAAAAGAAAAAGTGTTTGGGCTAAATTTTATTTTTTTTGGTGGGCTAGAGTTCCTCTTTTCGGGTATTCGTTTGGGCTGAAGGGATTTTTGGCACAGAAAATAAACAAAATTTGGCCCAGTGCCCTTGTTTCCTAAGACACCAGAAACAGATTTTGCAAATAAGTCCCTGATCTTTGGAGTAATTTTACTGCAGCCTAGAACATTTTAAATTTCTTTCACTTGGGTCCTTAAATTAATTGCATTTGGTCCCTGAACTTTATCTTTTATTTAATTTGACCCCTAAACTTTGGAAAAATTATATTTTTAACCTCAAAAGTTTTTCAATTTTTGCAATTTAGTCCCTAGTGAATTTTGACTCTTTTTTTTTATTATGATTGTTTCTTTTCTTTAATAGCTAATTATGTTACTTTTGAATATATTTAACTTGTAATTTTTAGATGTTCTTAAATTTCTTTACGTTTGACATATTAAGATGAATTTAGTATTTTTATCATTATTATTATTTTTCAATTAAATTGGTGCCATGATTCTTTCGTTAATTTTGAGTATAAATAGGGCAATTTGACTCCATTTAGTCACCACTTCAAAAGGGAGGTACCCCTATTATTATCATTTCAATGTCAATTACGTACTCTTATGTGCTCCTACGTGTTTCTATGTGTTTATATATTTTTATATGCTTTATTTATTTGATCTAAATGTTCATTCAAATTTTCTTATATTTGTTTAGTTAATTTTTATAATTATTTGAGAGGCGTTTAAATACCTCAAAAATGTAATAGATAGGATAACTAGATTTGTTTTATTATATTGTTCCATTTTAGATTGTAATTAGGTTCCCTATTGTAATAGATAGAATAGTTAGGTTTTATTTTTTATATTTTTTCATTTTAGATTGTAGTTAGATTCCCCGTTGTAATAGGTAGGTTTTGTGTGTTTATGTGGCTTATGTGTTATATGCTTTACCCGCTTTCCTTAGGATTTTTGCATCTAGATATTATGCTTACGTGTTACGTGCTACGTGCCATGTGCTCTTATGTGCTTATTTGTTTTAATTTATATCTTATTTGTTTTACTATGTATTATTAATGTATGACGTCACCACACTAGTCCAACGCTAGTTGTGGCTTCTCCCTCCACTTACTTGCTAGTCCAACGCTAGTAAGGATTTTTAGAAATGGGCTAGTCCAACGCTAGACCCTTAGACCGTTCGTGCGTTAGATTCATTTTTGTGTGATATTCATTACATTTTCATGCATATTTTTATTTTTAGGATCTTTTCTCACTTGCATGATATTGCCTATTATATTATCCCCTATCCTCTATATGTGTTAATCATATCATTTAGAATTGCATCTCATTTAAGAAATTGCAAAATAAGTTAGTTCATTTGCTTGTCTAGATTAGAAAAATTATTCTTTGAACATGGGAAATGGGTAATTACAACTTTTTAGTTTAAATACCCATTAATCCATACATAAGAAAATAATGTCAAGAGTTTTTACCTCCCATATCCATTATGCTACATTTCCTTTTCCTTTGATCACTTATACCTATGTATATAATTTAATTTAATTTTCTTTTCTTTTAATTTCATCATTCGCATACTCGTGAGCCCTTCAAGGAATTATTTTGGTCTTCGCAATTAATGCCATTGGTATCAATCTAGTCAATTTCTAAATAAACCATCAATTCCATCCGATTTATTTGATCAATTTATTCACTTTTAGACTAATCCGGTCAATTTTTTTTTTATAAACCATCAATTCCATCAGATCTATTTGGCTATTTTATTTTTTTTTAGGGTTTTGATCCATGCTTCACTAAAGAAACTAGTCGAGGCATTGCAATTTTTTTTAAGAGTAGATTCTTTTATATAAATTGACTTTTGGCATCTCTTCTTGAGCCAATCAAAGCAATCAATCTATTCGGACTTTGTCCTCATTCTGTTAGCTCAAATGTTTCCTGTCGTTTCAATTAGCCGAGTTTTTAAATTGCTTTTCAGTTGAATGCTTGTAAATTGATCGGATCCATCAGGTATTGTATGGCGCCTGGCCTAGAGGATTGCATTTTTCATATTAGGCTAACCCTTGGCATAAAAGGGTTCCCCCATAGGACATGCATACCGGATTTACAGTTTTGCTTAATAACGCTGGGTCTTTTTCTTTTTCTTTTATTCCCCTTCCCCTGCATTCATAAATGATATTTCAAGAAGGCAAAAATGTGTTTTGTATATCTAACAACAATTTTGGTTTAATAAATTTTGAAAATTAGAAGTATTACTTGATTCTTGGGTAGATTTTGCAATACAAAACATGGAGCTTCCATTTGGAAGTGCCAGTTTAGAGCATCTAAGAGATTGTGTGAATAGTTTGCCAAAAACAAAAACAAAAAAAAAAACAAAAAAAATCTTTGTTTGTGGTTTCTGACACATTTTATCTTAAAAGAAAAAAAAAGAGAAAGAGTGTGTATGTGTGAACTGGAGTTCCTTAAAAATTTTTCTTTTCTCATTTGTATAGTCGAGCAAAAAAATTTGTTTTAAACATTTGTAATAATAAAAGCTTTCATTTAGACTATTCTTATTTACAATTTTGTATACATTTATTTGTATTCGATTCTTTTTTAATTCATATGGAGACTTCCTGGTGGATCTCAAGAAATAAGACTAAGTTTGACAATTCAAGAAGAGTGCCTAGAAATGAAATCAAAAGGGATCACTTGAACTTTTTAGTTTGTCTCAAGAGATTAAGTATGATGGCTTTTCTATTTCATTTTTTTGCCATTCACATTGCCCGACTCTATCAAGTCTCAAAAATTAGTGGCCCTGATTAACACACTTCAGAGAGAGCATTTTTACTTTGGAAATGTTCATTGTGTCTAATCAAATTCAACCCACATCCAGTTGAAAGCAAAAATGTTCTTTACTCTTATTTTTTTTTGAGAATTTGGGATGATGTTTTAGGCTTTCGTTTCTCTATTCATACAGTTTTTATCATTTGGTCTTCTTTTTGAGCCATCGCAAGTACAATTTTGTTTCAAATAAGAGCCTTGGTGATCACAACCCTACATCGATGAAATTTTCACATGTCAAAAGGGAATAAATTCTCCCAATGAGGTATCCTTTACTTTGGTTGTCATGTGAAGTAAGAATGATGTTTTGGCCATCTTTTCTACTATCCAAATACTATTTATCCTTTACATCCCCATTTGAGTTTAAATTGATGGTTCGTTTCAAAAGCACTTATTATCGCACTCCACATCGGGGAAGGAGATTTGGAAATTTTCAATAATAGCAAATATGCTAAATTTTTTTAGAAGAGACATGTGTCGCACCCCATTTTTAAGAAAGATAAATTTAGTTTTAGAAAAAATGTTTATTTTGAATGAAAAATGAGTTTTTGATTTTTTTAAAAAATAAAGAAAATGGGTCCAAATGAGACTTGAAAATGCGACGATTTGACCCAAAATAATAGTTTAAAAGGGTTTTGAATAAAAATTGGAGTCGTCACTTGGTATTGAGTTAAGGTGTACCAAGTCACCTAAAAATAAAATTTTTAAATAAAATTATAGAAAACCCTTTTAAACGACTCCTAAGTCTACGAAAATCAGAGAAAGTGTTCGGGAGTCACATTTGATGAGAGGGAAGGCAAGGACGAAGTCCAAGGCACTCTCTCAACCTAGCCAAGGCTAGTTGCGCGATTTAGTCAAAGATTTTTCTTATTTTAACCTAAAGATTTATCACATTTGAATGTACTATATGAATGCAAAACTTAAACCAAAAGGGGTGTAAGGAGGGTCAAAATATCTCTTCAAAACTTAATTGGTGCCAATCACATTAATTGTGATGCCCAATAGGGATTCTTTGGAGAGGTCACGAATAATGCTAATGACGAGAAAATGAATGGAATGAATGTATGCAATGTGAAAACATGAACTTGTGTGAAGTAAAAAAAAAGTGATAATAATAATAAAATAATAGTGTGTAAGTGGGAGCGTACAAATGGGGGTGCAAGGTGAGGTATGTAAAGTGATAGTGTGAAGTGCATGTTGTGACGACCCCACTTCTCCCAAGGGCGAACCCAAGGGTATCGGCGGGCCGCCTGCCTAGCTCGCGCCAGGACTCAAAACTTAAAGCAATAAAACTAGATAAAACGAAAGAGCACTATATACAATATATCTACAATCCCAAAAGTTACATTTACATCCTCAAAAGTCTCGAGTCAAACCACTCTAATACACTATAACCACAACCAGCAGAAGATAGACCCTAAGAAGGGTCCTTATACAAACCACCAAAACTAAAACAAACATCCTAACTGTCTAACTAATACAAGCCAATCTAACTATACTAGTGTACGAGCCAAAAGTCCCCGCGTCGGCCCCTGCTAAGGAAAACAAAAGGAAAGGGGTAAGCTATATGCTTAGTAAGTAAACAGGGGTGAAAGCATAAATTTCACGTAACAACAGTTACACAGTAAGAGTAAAGCAAAAGCAGAAAAGTAACATCATATAATAAGGATACAGGTGGCTCCAAAGCCAATTCATATGCCATGCGTGATCTCCTGCCGACACTCCGTCGACCACACTCAATGGTCCGTAGAACTTCACTTGTACACCCACCGACACCTTATCACCCTCACTGGCCAGTCACCTCACAAACTTGCCCGGGCGAACGAAATCACAAACTTGAGCTTGAGTCACAAGCTCGGGTCACAAACTTGGTCACCTTCTCGGTGAACCGGATTCACAAAATTGGTTCATAACATGAACCTACAAACTTGGTGACCTCAGACTAAGTTGGACTGACTTCGACCAAGCCCTAACCGGCTCGAATAGTCCAAACAGGTCCTAGATCGGGCCCACGAACTCACAAACTTTGCAAACTTCACAACCTTTACTCGAAAGTCACCCCGAGCCACAAGCTCAAGGGTTTTGGCTCCAAAAGGTTCATATACACATGCCAAGTACAATTACACATTCAAATTAGGGTTTAGGTCGAGTGCGATAAAGTACACCCTCGCCTAAGTACCCTTTTCACATATCTCAAACACATAGCAAAGAAAACACACCAAACTGGCCTGAATACTTACTCAGAATCTGAAATAGCAAAAACACGAAGTCGGATCGAAATGAACAGCTAGTAGTGGGCCCCACCAGTTCCGCCCAACTCACCACCGTCTGAAATAGAAGATTGTGTCACATCATATTGTAAACGGCTACTATCGTGCCTCAAACAAACAAAACGGCAAAAACGGCACGCGCGCACATACATATGACGGACGGAAACGGAAACGGCCGTTAGCGGAAACGGCAGATTTGACACTCGTTTCTATGTTAATCATAAGTTGAGCTACGAATATCGGATTAAGGCATATGAGATGCCATATCGAAGCTTACAGGATGAACAACAACTGTTATGAAGACATCCAGAACTAAAACTGGAGGCTTCAGTCCCAAATGAACCGAACACAATCACTTACGAAATCTGGCCAATGCACAAATGGTCAGTTTTGAGTGCAAACTGTTTTCTATGCTACACATGGGCAAAAGAGCTGAAAATTGGCAGTTAGATAGTTCATTCCAAATGGAACAACTTTCATGAAGGTCGGAAATCCAAATTCGGAACGGAAGTTGGTCATCAGGACCAAAACAGATCTGACCAGAAAATGGGCATTTTCACGGGCAGGCCTTATTTGCTCGGCTATATCTCAGGTTCTATAAATCCGATTCATGAAATTCCATGGGCATTAGAAAGCTCTGATATAGAGCTATAAGTTTGGTGTTTTGGTCGCAAGCCCAAACATCTCGTAACCTAGTCAAACGTGAAACCAAAGTTCCAGTCGTAAACTGTCCGGATATAAGAACAGAACAGAATTTGACGGTCAAAACAGGTCTGAGTATTTCGTTTATAACTCAGGTTATACCACTCCGTTAACCCTGAAAATTTACAGGGATATCCATGACTTAAGGGGCTACAACAATGTAGAAGGCCTCTCAATCCAAATCCTAGCACAACTAAGTCAAAAATGCAGAAAACCAACCCAGAACCGTAATTGCAGGTTCCCAAATCACACAAAACTGTAATCAGTCCAAGTCAGTCTATACAGGTCCAAAAGCATTGATTCCAAAGGCATATGAAAGCTAAGACATCAATATACATTTCATCAGAAGACACCAACAACAAAATCCAAACCAATTCCAGTCAAAACAGACAATTACTATTGCAGTTCGGACATTCTGTTCACCAAAAACAGCAACCGTAAAAACGGCATAACTCACTCTATACTACTCCAAATGCCCTAAAATTTTGCAGGCAGCTCAAACACATCAATACCTACAACTTTCATGTTTTGAGAAAAGTCCAATTCGGCCTCTAACCCTATGATATAAAACCGGACAGAATTAGGGGATTATGAACCCTAACTTTTCACAATTCACTTCAAATCCAAAATTGGTTGCATTTATCCACAATTCACACCTACTAGAGTTATTATAGTCCATTTCCAATCATCAAAGATGGCTACAACATCCTCTTCATATTAAACCAGAAAATTCATCATAAAATTAAAAACTTCACCAAATCAAGCCAAACCAAGAAATAAATCATATAATCCATCACTTTAGCCACTTCTAAGCCAAACATAAGCATCATTAGATGTAGTAGGGTGTTCAAGCATCACTTACCAAGAAATCAAGAGAGATAGGGCTTGTGGACACCTTAGCTCTTCAAATCAACTTCACTAATACACTTATTAGCACTAGAAGAAAGGTTTTTATGGAGTGAAATCTAGTCTAAGCTCTTGTTTGTGGAAGATTGAGTGAGATGGAAGCTTGAAATTTGATGAACTTCCTTCCTTCTTGCAAGAGAGAGGGCCGGCCAACACAAGGTAAGAAAATGGTGAATTTTGTGAATTTTTGGAGATATTAACTAATTTTGGTCAAAAGTAAAAAATGTGAATAGTAAACCATAAAGTCCAACCAATCATATTGTGACACTTGTCACACTCATTAATGCATTCTTATCTTTCTTTTTCTCTCTCACATCAATCACTTCACACATTCTACTTATCTCTTAACACCCGATAAATTTTACACGGTATCTGAAACTTAACCTTATTGGCCGAATTTTTCCGAACTTTTCGCACTAGTGGGTCCCACGTCCGAAATCCGTTCTTATTTTCTCAAAATCTAACCGATACTAGAAAAATCATCTAAAAACTATATTTACTCATAAAAATTATCTGGGGAACTTTTCTAATAAGAAAATGTGGAAAAGCGGCGATAAATAATCTCCACTGAAACTTTCTAATATTGCAACACTAGAGGTTTGCTAATCATTCAAACTTACTAACCTATGTCAAGGCACACACTAGAATACCGAATATAAATTATAGCTTGAACCTTATAATCATAATACGTAAACTAGGATTTTCCAACTTAACCGAATTAGGGTTTCCTTCCTAGCCAAAAAACCCTATTTTTTCCAAACCAAATATCAAATAACCCTAATATCGACTTACGATCGGACTGGGGCCTCACAATCTCCCCCACTTAGGACAATTTCGTCCTCGAAATTAATTCGTTGGTCAAAGCGTACCTTAAAAACCTGCCGAAGGGTCAATCGCCTCCTGTTGACCCATTGCATACACTCTTGCTGGCCCTTTAGGTCGATTGTCCCCTGCATTGGACGGCTTAGTTGTGGTCCCTTCAGTCGGTGACTTAAATTCTTCCTTTTTCATCTTAGGACACCGGGCAATCAGGTGTTCGGTGCTACCACATTTGAAGCATTTGCGTACCGAACTATTCTTCCAGCAATTTTCATCGGTGTGATTGCCCCCACAGAAACCACAGGTTGACTTGGCGGCTGTACTTGCCCCTCCACGCTGGACACTCCTCGGCCCCTCTTGCACGACCTGACCCCGCACAAAGTTTTTAGGGGTCCCTGCAGGTCGTGGACCATCCGTACCTTTCGTTATCTTGGCAGGTGGCTCGTTTCGCGAGCTTTGTCCGACCATGGAATCATTTGAGCTAGGTTGCCTCCTTTTCCGATCGTGGAAGGCTTTAACCTGTCCTCTGGCAGTCTCAATCCGCTGTGCTTTTTCTAGCGCTTGGCTAAACGTGTTCAACTGAGCAGCTGCTAGCGACTCCTGGATTTCCACATTTAAACCTTGAACGAAGTGACGGATTCGTTTCTGCTCCGTTAACACCAGCTCTGGGGCAAAGCGGGAAAGTTTAGTGAACTGGGTTTCGTACTCTGCCACGCTAGATGCACCTTGACGCAGGCGAATAAAATCATCTTCCCGTTTCTCTTGCACGATGGGCGGCAAATACTTCTCATTAAATTCTCGGGTAAAATTGATCCAGGTCCAAGGGGTTTGTTCCCGCTCCCACTTAGCTCTGATCACATTCCACCAGGTTCGAGCGGCCCCCTCAAACTGGAAAACAGCAAAAGATATCTGCCGCTCTTCCGAATACCTAAGCGCGGCAAATATATCGAGCATTCGGTCCATCCAGGTTTCTGCTAAATCAGGATTAGGTCCTTCTATGAACTTAGGAGGTGCAAACTTTTGGAACCGTTCTAAGGTACGGTCCTCGCCCTCATGATTATGTCCCGGATTATGTCCAGGGTTTCCAGCAGCATTCCCGTGGCCCTGAGCCTGTTGGTCAATCATACGCTCCATCAAGTCAGCCATTCGTTGGATGGCTGTAGCTACTTGGTCTGGCTCTTGTTCATGTTCCATTTCAGGGCCTCGTCCTCGCCCTCTACCTCCACCTCGAGTACCGGAGGCCATCTAGTGTACAAGTCTATAATTCGAAACAATCCGTATACTTATCATCCAGACTATGAGCAAAAGAAGAGACACAAAACTTACGCACAAAAGGCACACAAAAGATAAGTTCAAAATTCCATTCACATATATACACGTATTTACAAAGTCACACCAAAAGATTTACACATTACCGACCTCCAGTCGGTACAAAACCCAATATACACGAGCACTCCGGCTCCAAAACTAGTTAGTCGGCTAAGTAACAAAAGGAATTAGCCGAATTAGTGCTAACAAAAGTAACCCGCCTAACAGTCAAAAGTACAAAAGCGGCCCTATGCGTCTCCCCTAGGACCCAGGTTCCCAACGGAACCTAACGTATCCACCTCATCCATCATCTCCAGACCGGTGGCTCGTGGCGGTGCCTCTGCAGCTAGATCTAGTAGGAGCTCGCAGTCGACCGACATTTCAGCTTAAAATATATCATTCAACTTAAAGAGAATCACATAATCCTAATGAACCTATCACGTATGTCCCACAATTGCCCAAGTCCTCTAACCTAGGCGCTCTGATACCAACTGTGACGACCCCACTTCTCCCAAGGGCGAACCCAAGGGTATCGGCGGGCCGCCTGCCTAGCTCGCGCCAGGACTCAAAACTTAAAGCAATAAAACTAGATAAAACGAAAGAGCACTATATACAATATATCTACAATCCCAAAAGTTACATTTACATCCTCAAAAGTCTCGAGTCAAACCACTCTAATACACTATAACCACAACCAGCAGAAGATAGACCCTAAGAAGGGTCCTTATACAAACCACCAAAACTAAAACAAACATCCTAACTGTCTAACTAATACAAGCCAATCTAACTATACTAGTGTACGAGCCAAAAGTCCCCGCGTCGGCCCCTGCTAAGGAAAACAAAAGAAAAGGGGTAAGCTATATGCTTAGTAAGTAAACAGGGGCGAAAGCATAAATTTCACGTAACAACAGTTACACAGTAAGAGTAAAGCAAAAGCAGAAAAGTAACATCACATAATAAGGATACAGGTGGCTCCAAAGCCAATTCATATGCCATGCGTGATCTCCTGCCGACACTCCGTCGACCACACTCAATGGTCCGTAGAACTTCACTTGTACACCCACCGACACCTTATCACCCTCACTGGCCAGTCACCTCACAAACTTGCCCGGGCGAACGAAATCACAAACTTGAGCTTGAGTCACAAGCTCGGGTCACAAACTTGGTCACCTTCTCGGTGAACCGGATTCACAAAATTGGTTCATAACATGAACCTACAAACTTGGTGACCTCAGACTAAGTTGGACTGACTTCGACCAAGCCCTAACCGGCTCGAATAGTCCAAACAGGTCCTAGATCGGGCCCACGAACTCACAAACTTTGCAAACTTCACAACCTTTACTCGAAAGTCACCCCGAGCCACAAGCTCAAGGGTTTTGGCTCCAAAATGTTCATATACACATGCCAAGTACAATTACACATTCAAATTAGGGTTTAGGTCGAGTGCGATAAAGTACACCCTCGCCTAAGTACCCTTTTCACATATCTCAAACACATAGCAAAGAAAACACACCAAACTGGCCTGAATACTTACTCAGAATCTGAAATAGCAAAAACACGAAGTCGGATCGAAATGAACAGCTAGTAGTGGGTCCCACCAGTTCCGCCCAGCTCACCACCGTCTGAAATAGAAGATTGTGTCACATCATATTGTAAACGGCTACTATCGTGCCTCAAACAAACAAAACGGCAAAAACGGCACGCGCGCACATACATATGACGGACGGAAACGGAAACGGCCGTTAGCGGAAACGGCAGATTTGACACTCGTTTCTATGTTAATCATAAGTTGAGTTACGAATATCGGATTAAGGCGTATGAGATGCCATATCGAAGCTTACAGGATGAACAACAACTGTTATGAAGACATCCAGAACTAAAACTGGAGGCTTCAGTCCCAAATGAACCGAACACAATCACTTACGAAATCTGGCCAATGCACAAATGGTCAGTTTTGAGTGCAAACTGTTTTCTATGCTACACATGGGCAAAAGAGCTGAAAATTGGCAGTTAGATAGTTCATTCCAAATGGAACAACTTTCATGAAGGTCGGAAATCCAAATTCGGAACGGAAGTTGGTCATCAGGACCAAAACAGATCTGACCAGAAAATGGGCATTTTCACGGGCAGGCCTTATTTGCTCGGCTATATCTCAGGTTCTATAAATCCGATTCATGAAATTCCAAGGGCATTAGAAAGCTCTGATATAGAGCTATAAGTTTTGTGTTTTGGTCTCAAGCCCAAACAGCTTGTAACCTAGTCAAACGTGAAACCAAAATTCCAGTCGTAAACTGTCCGGATATAAGAACAGAACAGAATTTGACGGTCAAAACAGGTCTGAGTATTTCGTTTATAACTCAGGTTATACCACTCCGTTAACCCTGAAAATTTACAGGGATATCCATGACTTAAGGGGCTACAACAATGTAGAAGGCCTCTCAATCCAAATCCTAGCACAACTAAGTCAAAAATGCAGAAAACCAACCCAGAACCGTAATTGCAGGTTCCCAAATCACACAAAACTGTAATCAGTCCAAGTCAGTCTATACAGGTCCAAAAGCATTGATTCCAAAGGCATATGAAAGCTAAGACATCAAGATACATTTCATCAGAAGACACCAACAACAAAATCCAAACCAATTGCAGTCAAAACAGACAATTACTATTGCAGTTCGGACATTCTGTTCACCAAAAACAGCAACAGTAAAAACGGCATAACTCACTCTATACTACTCCAAATGCCCTGAAATTTTGCAGGCACCTCAAACACATCAATACCTACAACTTTCATATTTTGAGCAAAGTCCAATTCAGCCTCTAACCCTATGATCTAAAACCGGACAGAATTAGGGGATTATGAACCCTAACTTTTCACAATTCACTTCAAATCCAAAATTGGTTGCATTTATCCACAATTCACACCTACTAGAGTTATTATAGTCCATTGCCAATCATCAAAGATGGCTACAACATCCACTTCATATTAAACCAGAAAATTCATCATAAAATTAAAAACTTCACCAAATCAAGCCAAACCAAGAAATAAATCATATAATCCATCACTTTAGCCACTTCTAAGCCAAACATAAGCATCATTAGATGTAGTAGGGTGTTCAAGCATCACTTACCAAGAAATCAAGAGAGATAGGGCTTGTGGACACCTTAGCTCTTCAAATCAACTTCACTAATACACTTATTAGCACTAGAAGAAAGGTTTTTATGGAGTGAAATCTAGTCTAAGCTCTTGTTTGTGGAAGATTGAGTGAGATGGAAGCTTGAAATTTGATGAACTTCCTTCCTTCTTGCAAGAGAGAGGGCCGGCCAACACAAGGTAAGAAAATGGTGAATTTTGTGAATTTTTGGAGATATTAACTAATTTTGGTCAAAAGTCAAAAATGTGAATAGTAAATCTTAACTTGGAACCACTAAGAAGGTGACACTTGTCACCTCTTAAATGCAATCTTATCTTTTCTTTTCTCTCTCACATCAATCAAATCACCTCCTCTACTTATCTCCTAACACCCGATAAATTTTTCACAGTATCCGAAATTTAATCTTATTGGCCGAATTTTTCCGAAATTTTCGCACTAGTGGGTCCCACGTCCGAAATCCGTTCTTATTTTCTCAAAATCTAACCGATACTAGAAAAATCATCTAAAAACTATATTTACTCATAAAAATTATCTGGGGAACTTTTCTAATAAGAAAATGTGGAAAAGCGGCGATAAATAATCTCCACTGAAACTTTCTAATATTGCAACACTAGAGGTTTGCTAATCATTCAAACTTACTAACCTATGTCAAGGCACACACTAGAATACCGAATATAAATTATAGCTTGAACCTTATAATCATAATACGTAAACTAGGATTTTCCAACTTAACCGAATTAGGGTTTCCTTCCTAGCCAAAAAACCCTATTTTTTCCAAACCAAATATCAAATAACCCTAATATCGACTTACGATCGGACTGGGGCCTCACAATCATTCAAACTTACTAACCTATGTCAAGGCACACACTAGAATACCGAATATAAATTATAGCTTGAACCTTATAATCATAATACGTAAACTAGGATTTTCCAACTTAACCGAATTAGGGTTTCCTTCCTAGCCAAAAAATCCTATTTTTTCCAAACCAAATATCAAATAACCCTAATATCGACTTACGATCGGACTGGGGCCTCACACATGTGTGCTCAGTGGTAGTATGTAAAGTGCTAGTGGTAGAGTGAGAATGCGTAAGATAAGAGTCATGTGAAGTGAACATGTGGAATAAGTAATAGTATATGAAGTGAGAGTGCAAAGTGATAGTGAGTAAATGAAATGCATGAACCCTAGAGGAATGCAAGCAAGACGGGTACGGGGAGACCATAAATCGTGACTTTTGCTTTTCCTTTTGGTTAGAAAAAAAATGAGCGTGCTAAGGCTATGTGTAGCCAAACTCATCCATCCCCCTTACCAAAAGAGTAACTCCCTAACCTAATCAGGCAAATGACCCTAATAACTAGAATGAAATGCAAAAAATATCCTAAAGATCATACTTAGAATGTGGGAAAAGGGGAAAGGATCATGCAAAAATGTAAAAATACTAACAAATGCATGAAAATGTAGTGAAGGCATGCGAGTATGTACTAGCGAGGGATGGCCCTATTGGGTCTAGCATTGGACTAGCCTTTTACTAATGCTCTCTCACAAGCATTGGACTTGTGAGCGATCGGGAATAAGTAACAATGACTAGCATTGGACTAGCCACGGTTATATCATACATTTGCATTCACCATATATACACAAGTAAATGGGCATAGTTAAAGCAAGTAGGCATGTGAGCACGTAATTCGCATAACACATAAGCATGCATATCTAGATGCTAAATCCTAGGAAAGCAGTAACACATAGCAAGTAAACATGCAAATCACGCAAGGCAAATAAAGTAAAGGAAACCCTATCTATTACATTAGGGGGAGGGGCCCTACTACAATCTAAAGGGGGGAAGGAATTAAATGAAATGATATAACAGCCTAACTATTACAATTGCGGCATTCAAGTGCCTCTTAAATGATCGAAATTGAACTAAAATAAAATAAATATACTGAATTAAAACAAATAAAGCGAATAAATAAATAAATAAAATGAAGGCATGCAATTGAGCACATAAAGTCACATAAGGCACATAGGGTCAAATGAAATGAGAAATAAGGAATAGGGTGTACCTCCCTTGAGTTGGAGCCCTAATGGAGTGAAATTATTTATTTACCCTCCAAAATAAAAGAAAAGGTCAAGGCACCACAAATAGCTATGAAATTGAACCATTAAAACCATTGAAACGACAAAACAGTTCATGTTCGCTAGATAAAGACCCAATTGGAAGCATTAACCAATTATTCAAGTCCAATTAAAACACTTTGGAAACTTCAAAGGCCCATAAATAATGAAAAGGTCAAGTAATGGTTCAAATTGAAACTACTCTAGGACCTCATTGCAAGAGACCAAAATATAATTGGGCCTTTGTAAGATAAAGGGAAACTTAGAGGGTTAAAAAAAATAAATATTGAAAGTTATTCATGCAAAGCATGCAACCTATGAAGACAATAAACTTCATAAGCTTCACTTCTGTAACTGGTAAAAGGAAATGAAACCTGCTGCGACTTTGAAAAAAAACAAAATGTCTACAACTTCTAATGCTTTGAGAATTCAGCAATGACATGCGGCGAGTTTCCAATAACAATCTCAAACCAGAACAATCCCAAGCTTCACATAGATTTATCATCCGAATGCATGCAAGTGGAAAGTGAATGCAGAATGATGAAAGTTTGCAAGACTCCAATTCTTGTTGAAGATTTCTACCAGTTCTGGGCTCAAAATACGAACTTTCATTCGTATGAAGTCTTAACACAACATCAGAAATCTTAAGCTAAACAAAAAAAATCATAGGACTTCAATCATCCAACCAAGCCACAGAAGACAGTCATTTTTCTAAACTTTTCATGCAAATGTTACGAGGAAAACTACTGCAACAAAAAAGAAAGCTTGCTGCAATGAGTCGACAGCTTTCAAGCTTATTGCAGCAGACTCTATACGCAATGCTCAGCCCAAGGAAATTTAAACCCAAGCAATGGGGTCATCAAACATTCCAATGGCTATCCATCCGAGAGTTCAAGCAAACAGGAGATTTCTTGTAACTAACAATGCATCATTTGCCACTGCCGCAACAAAGTGCCGCTACGAACTTCACAACTTATCCCATGCATTTATGTTCATATGACCAGAACCAAAACCATCATTTTTAGCCAAAAACCCACATATTCCTTAACCCTTTATTGCTTACAGAAACCAAGCAGAATAAAAAAAAACATCTTAAGATAAACCAAAACAGATTAAAGGGTCATGCAAATCTGATAACAGAGAGAAAATCTACAATTTGCTGGGCTTACTTATCACAAACATCAGCCATAAATCCCAAACAAAAGCATCTCAAATTCATCATAAAACCACCACCGAGGACCCCCAAACTATTGTCCATGCGTTCATCAACAGAAAAATCCAAACTTGGCATGAGTTCGTGACTGAAATACCTTGGTGAAGATCTGCTGATGGCAATGGAGGGCTGAAATGATGGCGGTAGTGAAGGTTAACGATTCCAACAGTCGCAGGCCTCCTCGGGAAAGTAGCACCAGGCCTCCTCTCCTCCTTGCTCAGAAACTCTCTTCCGTTGTTCTCGACCTCAGCCGCCCCAGATTCTTTTCATCCGCCGTTCTCCTCTCTTTCTTCTCAGTCAAAGATCCCCAGCTTGTTCCGTCCCAGCTCTCTCTACTGGTGGTTCTCTTCTTTCTCTAAAGCCTAGCCTCTTCTCTCAGCCGTCAGTGTTCCTCAGCCCCCAGATCCTTACCCCTCTCGGCTTTTTCTCAAAGCTGTCCAGACTATCCCTTCAAACTCCAGAAGTCATAAAACCTCTCCTCTTCGTTCCCTCCTCTCTCCGTTTCTCTCCTAGCCGCCAAACCTATCCGCTATCATCTGCCGTCCTCTCCCCCTTTTTCCTTTTTCCTCTGTTCTTTCTTATCGAGCCCCGCCGTCAACTACTCTTTCTCTTGCTTGGTTTCTTTCCTAATACCCTAGCCGCCAACTCTACTCTCCTGCCTTTTGTCTAGCCGTCCCTTTTTCTCAGCTTTTCCGCCTAGCTCTCTCTCTGATTCCTCTCCCGCCGCCAAACCTATCCGCTATCATCAGCCGTCCTCTCCCCCTTTCTTTGTTTCCCTTCGGTTTCTTCCTCCTGGCTCTCTTTTCTTAGATTTTCTCTGCCGTCACCCCTCTCTATTACTCTCTATCTTTTAGCTGTCATCCCAATCCCCTTTTGCTAGCTGCGTTTTCAAGCATTTAAAGGATCCCCAAACCTAAACCTACGATGGAAGGCTGAGATCTCAAACCCCAAAATGGGTTTATATGGCCTGCTCTTGCCCCTTTGATCCCGTTCATGAATGGAGTAAGTTGGACTTGTACTGAGAATCCTTTGGAGGAACGAATGAAATGGGAAGAACAAGCCAGCTGCAATTTTTCTGTACTGCACGTATCTGGTTTCTGATATGAAACTGAGGACGGGCTTGGATCGTGTGTAGCTCCCACACGCGTGACCTTGCTTGCTTGTTTTTTTTAACAATAATAACAAACTTGCATAAATTTAATCTAAAAAAATGTAAAGCATATTTTTTTGTGAACAATTTCTTTTCCAATAAAATTTTAATGCTAAAAAATGTCTAAAAATAAAATTAAAATTAAGAAACCAATGAGCAAAAAGGGATAATAATAGTAAATAAAATAAAATAAAAATAATAATAAATAAAGGTAAATTAAAAATTTAATATCTAAAATGCTGAAAAAGGCTAAAATAAAATCATGAGATTAATAAAATAAAAATAGATGATAATTATCAATAAAATAAAAAATGAAATAAATTAAAAATTTGGTGTCTACAACATGAAATATTCAAAAAAAAAGTCTAAAATACGCGATTAAATTTCAAGTCTGCAGAAACAAGAAATATACACGACAAATATGTGATATATAAATTTAAGAAAAATATGTGAGTACAATCTCTGGGGTTTTCTCGAACTCGTAGAGAGTTTCCCTCGATTCTCCTCCTCGAACGCCAATTCAAGGACTTCGCAGCTTGTTCTTGGATCCACCACTGATTCCTTCAAATTTTGATATAGAAGATTTGAAGAACTTTAGAAGATATTCGAAGACTCAAGTCTTGATATATGGGAAACTTGGAGAGCTTGAAGATCCGGACCTTTGTAGCTTGGAGCTTCAATGCTTTGAGCGTGTGAGATACCTCTTGGTGTCTCTGTGTATCCTTGATTTGGTTGAGAGACCCCTATTTATAGCTGTAGCAAGAGGTAGAGGTTGAAGACCTGTGTACCACTTTACTTGTCTTGCAAGACGTACAGTCATATTAGGACTGTGCCAGTCAAATATTATTTCTTCATTTTATATTTATTAATAAAGAGATAAGTAATTTCTCGATTGGCCAAACTCGTGGGGACACGTGACGTAGCGCCGTTTGACTGGCCAAGCTATTACAATATATAAGAAATATATATGGACTAAATAACTCTAAATATTATCTCCTTAATAAGAGATAAATATTTAGATATTTATTCAATAGACATGTAATATGATATGATTTGGTTGGCGGAGATATCCCTGCAATTTGAATTGATTTGGAACACCTCAACTTGACACGTGGAGAAATATAATTGGCCATTTAATAACCAAATTTTCCAAGCGTACATGACATATGGCAATATCTGATTGGATAGAAATAAGCCACAAAAATAATTTATAAACCAATGATAATTTTAAGAATTAATTAAAATTCCATTGTCTACAAATGCCCCCTCGAAACTTGTTCGCGAGTGCTGAAGATTGTAGCAAGATTTGAACGGGCAAGTTTCGACATTTTTTTTTTCAATTTGATTTGAATGCCACAAGGCCGCGGTTCAAGCGTCAATTTCCAATTAAAGTTTTATGAAAAGACTTGAACTTCAAGCTTTACATGAACTCATAACCACGGGTTTTAACTTAGTCATGTAATATAGCCATGCAAAACATTGAAATCCCACCACCGCCCAATCATCAAATGCCTGTACAAGTCCCGTAAGTCCCGAGGCCGGATTTCAAGTAGCATATGAATTACAAGATGATTAGGAAAGTCCTGCAAGTCCTGTAAGTCCCGAGGCTAGATTCCAAGTAGCATATGAATTCCAAGATGATTAGGAAAGACCTGCAAGTCCCGTAAGTCGGATTCCAAGTAGCTTTCCTCTTGTTAGTCTTCCATATCCATATGCACAAGAATTCTTGCCCTTTGTGAATTCCACCAACTTCGATCTCTGGGAACTTGGGAAATATTTCGATGGTGGCTCAATAGATAAGAGGTCAACTTTGAAAGGAGGACTACATCTGGGCGAACCAATCCCGAGCTTGTTTATTGAATTTCCGTAGGAGCAGAGACCCATTCGGATTCAAATTAGAACCTTCTTCAATCTCGATTCTTCTTGAACGTGCGGCGCACATCAATTATAAATACTGAGGGCCGATGCATCAGTTTACTCACAATCGAAACAAGAGCCAACTTTCTCCCTTTTTTTCTTCGCGCTGGTACCATCGAGTTGCTGCTACCTGTTCTTTGCAAACTACTCCTATCGTGCCATCTTCAACTTGCTACGCACATCAATTATTTTGTTGCTGCCACCATCGTTTATTGCTTGCCATTCGTCCGCTTTGCGGTCTTTTGATTAATAGAGACAGTTGGAAGCTGGTTATCACCTTTGCTGTGCTGCAAGCATCAATCATCATCCAATAGTTGTACTCCAATAATTTTCGCTTACAAGGTACTTGAGGCCCTTTTTTTTTTTTTTTTTTACTCGTAGTATTTAATTGTTATGAGAAGCTTCGGTCAATTGAGAAACTTAGAGCCTCACGACCTTACCAAATAAATTCTCAAAATATTATTTGAGGATGAAGCTTGGGTCTCAGCTGGAAGATTGAAATTAACAGAATGACGATTGGCTCAAAATATTATTTGAGATGCTCTTTAACTATTATTCGACAATGAAGATCGGCTCAAAATATTATTTTTTTGAGCTATTCCTTATGGCTGGAAATTTAATCTCAATTTTCGTATTAGCTTTTTGCGTCTCAAATATTTCTATCATATATGATTTCGATCTAAACTTTGTCAACTTGCTTCTTCGTAGATAATCAAAGCTGTGCTTGAAGAGGGGTCCGAAACAATTCCGGGGACTTGAGAAAAGGCAACCATCTAGGTAATTTAATTACCAAAAATTTATAAGGATTTCCCTTCGTCATCTAATATTTTCTTTTACACAATTTCAGCAAGCATGCAAATCAAGGACTACGCCACGCCATTGCCCCATATCTCATTGACGGATGAAAGGGGTGGACCTCAATCAAAGAGCTTATCACTACATGTTCATAAACCAGCAATTGGGGCGCTCGCTGAATCTTTTATACCTCTTGAAGGATGCTTTCATCTTGAAGATTGGACTAGCATGTGGACTAAAGAAGTGGTAGCACCGTCGACTTTCTCCACTACGTCAAGGGAAGAAGAAATGGTTGTGTTAAACTCGTCACTTCATAACGGAGATCCAGAAATAGCCAAATTCACGCTTCCATTCATGGGATTCAATATTGACAAAACTACATGGAAGATCCCTTCGTCCTTCTTTGGCGAGGCATGCTTCACTTCTTATTATTGGGAATGGGTCGAGGACATTCTCGGAAGGTATAAAGAAGTGCTCACACATGCTGGCATATTTGAAGCCGTTTACACGTCGAGATACTCCTACGACCGCTGTGAAAATATCTTGCGAGCCTTCTTCAAATATTGGTGCCCCTCGACAAATACACTCCACACGCCTATTGGGGAGTTATTCATCACGCTTTGGGACCTTTATCGACTTGGTGGCCTTTCGATCGATGGCTCGTTCTTTGATGAAGTTGTTTCTTCAGCACAGAAACTTCTCACTCGTGACAAAGAAGGGAAGCCACTTCTCCCTGAGGGTTGCAAGCACCTCTTTTCTGCTTACTACCACCTTTGGACGAATGACCAAGGGGTATGGATGAAAGACTGGATTCGCTTCTGGTTCAAAGGAGAGGCTAGGTATAGGGCTCCTCCGAGTAGAGCAAATAGAAGAAAGACCACATCTAAACCGAAAATGACTTACAACCCTTCTGGAAGCTTAGAGCCACACGACCTTGCTGATACGAAGGACTTCAACGTCCCTTTCGACACACTGGATATCCTAGGGTCTTTAAGAAAGGAAACCTATATTGCGGCATTCATAGCATGTTGGATTTGCAAGTTCCTTTTGCCAAGCAAAAAGGTCGATCGTATTCGCCCAAGTGTCTTCAAGGTTGCATGCTTAATGGTCACAGGGAAAAGATTTTGCCTTGCAATTCCCGTTCTTGCGAGCATATATCATGGGTTGAGGGAGATCGTCCACGCCCCTAACCTTGGAGAATGTGGGGTAACTTTTCCAATCAATTAACTCTATGCTTGGATTGGCCAATACTTCGATGTATATTATGAAAACAATCAAGTGAGTAGCCACCACACGCGCATGACAAGATTTAGTGGTGAGAAAATGACAATATTTTACAGCCGATCAGAAGCTGAGGAAATCTTCAAAGAAGTGAATCCTTTGATGCTTCCCAAATTGTGTTGGATTGAGAATGAAGAAAAGGTGTTGATCGATGATGGATTCTTATCATCAAGACTTACGAGCTACTTCATTAGTCAACGCTCTTGCCATTTAACTCTACGTAAGGACAATATTTTCATTATTGAAAAATATAATCCTTGCAGGTTTAGCAGACAATTCGGATTCTGTCAGGACATTCCCAACAACTTGAAAGAGATCACTCATACTTATACTTTGGGTGAGTCTATTCAACTATGGGATTCCTCAGTTCGTACGCAGACGCGATCTCGAATGACTATACCCACGCGCAGGAAGCATCCATTGATCACAAAAAACTATGACGCCTGGTGGTTGACTCGGTCAAATAGTGTCTCTTCAACTTTTTTTAAATTCACCGTTAAGATCCCTCAGCAATCATCGAAGAAGGGTAAGGTTACCTCCGCCAACGAATCAGTGCATCATAATGGAGCTATAGAGATTGTAACGGGTCTTACTCCATCCACCTTGCGGAAGAACAAAATTATTAGCAGTCGCTCGAAAACCATTGTCACAAAAAATAAGTCTTCCAAGAACTCTTGACAGGCCATCAAAAAGGCTCAACCAGTGATCCCAACAAAGAAGACGCCGCCCAAAGTTTCAAAATCCTTATCCGTGACTCGCACAGAAGAAGATATCGAAATTGAAACGGTGGTCGATCGTGGTTCTATCGAGACTATAGAAAAGGAAGTGACTCAAGTTCAGGGCATCGGATCTACCCAAGAAGGAACCCATTCGTTGGCGAGCGGTAGCAGTAGTCAAGACCGCCATTGGAACCGATCAAAGAAGAGGACATCTTCTGATTGGAGGAGATTTCCTTTACACCACCGTCAGTTGGAGTGTCACCACTTAAGGTAATCATCTCTCCATTTTTTTCCCATTTTTTTCCTTTTTTTTTGTAAAATTTTTTTTTGGTAACTTTTTTGTCCTCTTTTTTTTTTAACCCTCGTTTCTTGAATTCCGTTAAGAAGATGTTGGTAACAATTCACCACCCGAACTCGAAGCTGATAATATAATTTCAAACAACAAAAGTGACGAAGTAGCCATCGGTACTCCAAGACAATTTGCCCCCAGTGGAGGTACCTCATCAATGCGTAAGAAGGAGTTAACTGGTTCGCACAAGAACCGAAAGAGACCTAAACCAGCACTGGTTTCAGAATTTCACGGGCAAAAATTGATCCAAGCTCATCGAAGGAGATACTTGCAGAGTTTGTGGATGGATTTTCGCGGACAGATTCTTGACACTCCTATTGAACAGATCTCTTCTTTAAAAGAGTGCGCAGAGAAAATCATTGCGGAAATCACAAGAACGGATCCTACCAATGGTCTCCCTTTAAAGGACTACTTGATAGAATTGTTTGCCAAGGCGGAGGCATATGATATTTTGGCATCTTCGTCATGGGAAAAGATGAATAAAGAAATACATGCAGAACTCCTTTCTAAAGTGACCGCCCAACTCGGGAGAGTTAAGGTGAATGAAGAAGAACTAACTCGTCATCTGCAAAGTCTTGAAGAAAAGTTGCAATCCATTGAAGACAGGAAGGAAGTTCTGCAACAGGAACTTATCAATTTGGAGAAACAAGGTCTGGAAATCAGTTCAACTATCGATCAAAAGCATGAAACTTTCAAAGAGATCCAGACTGAAATAACCCGGGCACATGATGAGCTCTCTTCTATTGAAAGTACCGGCATCTTGACTGATGACAAAGTGAAGGAACTTGAAGACATGAAGTCTGTACTGTAATCATGTAAAATAGCTGTAGTAGACTACAAATTTGACATTTAGACCTTTCATCATGTCTTTTTTCCTGAATTTTTTCTTTTTTTTTTCTTGTAATGAATTTTTTTATGAATAATAAAATGCTTACCATTTCTTATCTCTTATTTTCATTTATTTTTTTAAGAGAAAAGAACTTCTAAATTTAGCATTTTATCTTCAAAGAAAAAGAAAAGACTTTTTTTTTTGTAAGAAAAAAGGGTTTGATTTAGGAGGTGTACCTAAACTTAGAAGTTGCCCTCCAAACTGCCTACGTATCCCAACAAGGGAATCAAGTCACACGTAGTTCCTGCCGTTCACATTTTAATCTTGTGCGGGTCAGGAGTATCTATTTGTTTACCACCTTAGATTTGGTGGAGTGTTTTAGCAGTTTAACCACATACTACACTATTGGTGGTTGCCATCCACAGTTTTAGCTCATGCGGGTCAGGAGCATCGCGCGGTTCCGATTACGCATAGTACCTTTTTAGGTACTTGCCATTGATGGGGCCAACCCTTAATCCATCATCAGCAACCAACTTGTATGAGTCATTTGTATACAGTTCTCGAACAACATATGGACCATCCCACTTAGGAGTAAACTTTCTTTGTCCACCATGAGTGAGAATGATCGGTCTCCGAACAGTGAGTACTAACTCTCCAATCTAGAAAGAGCGTGGTCAGACATACTTATTGAATGCTTTTGAAAGACGGGCTTGATAGCACTCAATTCGTTGTTGAGTTTCCAATCTCTTTTCGTCGAGTGCTTCTAACTCTTCAAGGCGAAGACGAACATTATCTTCTTCACTGAGCTCTTCTTGAATCGCAATTCTTAGCGAAGGTATTTGACACTCAAGTGGAAGAACAGCTTCAACACCGTAAACAAGCGCGTATGGGGTCGCTTGCGTGGGAGTTCGAAAAGTAGTTCGGTATGCCCAAAGTGCTTCTCCAATTCGAAGATGTCAATCCCTTTTCGATTTATCCACGATTTTCTTCAACAGGTTACATAAGGTCTTGTTGAATGCTTCAGCGAGTCCATTTGCGGCAGCGTAATACATGGACGAATTGTATTATTTGAAATGAAACTTTTCGCAAAACTTGCTCATTGCTACATTGCAAAAAAACTTACCATTATCGGTGATGATATAACGCGGGACCCCATATCGATAAATGATGTGCGAGCGAATGAAATCTACTACATTCTCCTTTTTGACCTCCCTTAGAGGAACCGCTTCGGCCCACTTTGAGAAATAATCTGTTGCCGTCAAAATGAAAATGTGTCCTCCAGAAGATTTTGGGAGCGGTCCAACTATATCCAAATCCCAAGTATCGAACGGCCAAGAAGCTACAGTTGGATGCAATGGTTCAGGAGGTTGACAGATGAAATTGTCATGGAATTGACAAGCTTGACATCTAGCAAAATCAATACAATCTTTTACCATCGTTGGCCAGTAGTATCCCATTCTTTTAATGTTGGGTCAGATTGGTGAGCACCACATACTCTAGAGTGAGCCTCCTCCATTGCTTGCATGGCCTCATCTTCTCCAAAACATCATAGAAACACCCCATCGAATGATCTTCGGTAAAGCGTCCCTTTGTAGTAAATGAAACGTGGCGCTCGATGACGTATATCAACCCTTTTCTTGAGATTTTCTGGTAACTTTTCATGATTAAGGTAATCAATGATGAGGTGACGCCAATCCTCTTTTTCGATTTCATGGACAAAAATATGATAAGCATTTTCTTCCTCACCATCATCTTCTTCATCAAACATCGGATGTATGATCTAACTTTGACATATTGAAATTTGATTTCGATGAGAAGGTAGAGTGATCATGGACGCCAACCTTGCCAAAGAGTCAGCTTGTTGGTTGAAATTCCTAGGGATATGTTCTATAGTGACATTATCTAAATATCCCGTGAGTCGTCTTGCATACTTATAATATGGGATCAATTCAGGCTTTTTGACATCATAAATATCAAGAAATTGATTTACCACTAATTTGGAATCACCATAGACCCTAAGATGCAACTGCTTCATGTCTACGGCCGTTTCCAGATTGAGAATCAATGTCTGATATTCGGTCACATTGTTTGAACACCGACGTGTTAAAGTGAAAGAGTATGACAATATATCTGATTCAGAAGTATAAAAGATAACTCCTGCACCAGCTCCGTCACGGTGCGTGGCTCCATCGAAATACATCGACCATGGGGATTCGACCATAAATACTTCTTCATCGGGAAGTTCATCAGTCAACTCCCACTCGGCAGGTATGGGATGATCGGCTAAAAAGTCTGCCAATATTTGTCCTTTGACAGCCTTCGCAGGTACATAAATAATTTCAAACTGTTGAAACTGGAGGTACCATCTCGCGAGTCGATCAGATAGTACAGGTTTTGCCATGACATACTTAATGGGATTAGACTTAGATATGAGTCGAATAGTGTGTGCTTGAAAATAATGTTTCAACTTCTGAATGACAAATATAAGTGATAAACACAACTTCTCGATGGGTGAGTAATTCAACTCATTAGATGTCATCAGCCGACTCAAGTAATACAGCGCATTCTCCTTACCTTCATTATTTTCTTGAGCAAGTAAGGCCCCAACCGACCGTTCTTGTGCGAAAATATAGAGAATCAATGATTTTCCTGGAATGGACGCAGCCAACACTGGGGGATTCATGAGGTACGTTTTGATGTTTGTAAAAGCATTCTTACACGATTCATCCCACTCGAAGGGCACCGCTTTCTTCATCAGTCGACTGAAGGGTTGGCATCGTCCTGCCAAATTAGAGATAAACCTCCGGATACATGCCAACTTCCCTTGAAGGCTCTTTAATTCATGAATATTTCGCGGTTCAGGCATGTTCACAATGGCATCAATTTTAGATCGATCGACCTCTATCCCCTTTGATGAACGATGAAACCGAGAAACTTGCCAGAAGTGACCCCGAATGCGCACTTCAGAGGATTAATCTTCAGTTGGTATCTCCGAAAGCGTTGGAAAACTCTTCGAAGGTCTTGAACATGATCCTCTCGTTTCTTTGATTTCACCACAAGATCATCAACGTAACACTCCACATTTCTATGGAGCATATCATAAAAAATTCTTTGCATTGCCCTTTGATATGCCGCTCCAGCATTTTTCAAGCCAAACGACATTACTTTATAGCAATAAATTCCCTTGGGGGTGCGGAAGGCAGTGACCTCCTCATCCTCGGGCGCCATGTGTATTTGATTGTAGCCAGACGATCCATTTAGAAAAAATAGTGCTTCATGCCCGGTTGTAGCATCTACCGTCAATTCTGTGATGGGGAGTGGAAAATCATCTTTGGGGCAAGCCTCATTTAAATCTCGAAAATCAACACAAATCCGGATTTACCCATTCTTTTTCCTCACAGGGACAATGCTTGAAATCCATGTTGGATATTTCACTTCCCGTATGAACCCAGTTTCAATCAATCTATTTATCTCATTTTCTGTCAGAGGAATCAATTCGGGCCGAAAGCGCCTTTGAGTTTGCTTGACAGGTTTTGTTCCTCGCTTGACGGACAAATTATGAACAGTGATTCTTGGATCTAAACCAAGCATTTCTGAGTAATTCCAGGCAAAGACGTCCCTGAACTCGAGCAGCAAATCAACATACTCTTTCTCTTCTTCAGGAGTCATACAAGAGTTTATGTAAATTGGGCGAGAATCATCGCTTGTGCCAAAATTAATCTCCTTTAGCACATTGACTGTATTTTTTGCCCCTTGTTCAAGTTCCGGGGAAGCGTCATCTGCATCTTCTTCTTCTTCTTCGGGATCACTGATCGTAATATGATGACAGGAAGCCATACTTTCTTGACCCTGTTCTTCAAAAATGGTTTCAATTCTTATATTGAATAAGTCTCCATAGTGCATGAAGAAATTAGAGATTCGCTTTCTTGGTCCGTTCTTCTTTATTGGAGTAAGACTTTTTTCCTTGGCAACTTGGTATTCTTGCTTTTTACTGCCTAATCTTTCATAGACGGGTGGTTTCAAATTTTTCGACTGCGGGCCAAGTTTGTCAAACACAGAAGTACGCTTTGACTTATTTCCCAACCTATCGAACACAGATCTCTTTCGGCTTGTGACCTTCATTTCCTCGTTCACGTAGTTACAACTTGCCCTTTTGATCATTATACGCACTGGAAAAGGCGGTTGATAACCAAGATCCATCAATGAACTTTCAACATTATAGCCTTTTTCTTTCAACATTTTCTGCGTAGGTGTTAATCCATGAGTCTTTTCGCCAGTCACCTCAGGAGGGAGTTTGCCCAATGCATGTTTCTCATTTGGATTATAACCGGCTTTAGCAAGAAGTCTGTATGTGTTTGGATCAAAACCTTCTTGAGTCCGATTAGTTGGTAGTGAGTAATGTTCTACTGCCGATTCTTCTTTGGGACGAACAAATCCTTGCAAGCTAGTTTTCTCACTTTTAACAGACTCTATTTTGGTGAGCGGAACATTTAATGTATTATTCCTGATAAAAGAAGACTGACCTTCTTCTCTCCTTGATCTTGGAATATACCGCAAAATGGGTACTTTGAAATCTTGACTTTCTTCCTTTACTGATTCTTTTCTTTTTGCTTCTTTCTGAAGGTAAAATTTGGCGTCGGCAAAGTGAGTCTCGGCCTCAGTGAAAGGTTTATCATCGGCAACAACCTTCTTAACTATACCGTCTCGACAATATTTGAAACATTGATGCAGAGTATATGATATAATTTCATTCTCGTGAATCCAGGGTTGTCCCAAGAGCATATTATAAGAGGTTCTGCCTTCAATGATATGAAATAACGCACATGAAGACAACTCACCAATGAGCAATTCAAGTCTTATGAGACCAATTGCTCTTTGCCCCCCTTGGTTAAATCCTTGGATCATGAGGCGGCTCTGGGAGAGTTCATCGCTTGAGATTCCTAGTTCTTTCATAGCACGTACAGACATAATATTGACAGCAGATCCCCCATCAATGAGTATCTGATTCATCTTCTATTCTTGGACATACGCACTAACAAACAAAGGTCGATTGTGAGTTTTGAACTCAACAGTTAAATCGTCATCATAAAAAATAATAGTCGTTGCACAATCCACTGGTGGTTTATCATCGATTTTGAGTTTTTCCTCAAATTTACTGCCGATTTGTGTGATTTGAGGATTTTCAGCTTTGACGACATTACAAGAAGTGGAATTATCAGTATCGTCACTTAAATACCCCTTGGGTATAAATTCTCCCAATGTCACGGGCTGTCGAATCTCTTGAAGGAGCTGAAAATCTGAAGGAATTGGCGTTGTGGCCACCCCTTTTTGTTTCTTTGTTGCATTTCGTTGTTTCATTGTCACTTTAGGCTTTGTCGAACGAATGCTTTTTGAGAAGATGTACTTCTTTATTTTTTGCTTGCAAGTCCTCTTTCGAGTGACTAAAGTCCATCCTTCGTTGTCATCTTCAATAACGTCTTCAATTGAGGATTTTTCAAGCTCTTTAGACAAAGTACTGCTTGATGTGGATAAAACTTCTATCGGACAACACACAGATCCAAACATTATTGTTGTTTGGTTTGCCGATACTTTATCCTCCTCAAGAAGGATTTTTCCTTGACGGGCTAATTCCATAATTTTATCCTTAAAGACAAAGCATTTAGTGAGAGGGTGGCCAATCAAGTGGTGATAACAGCAATAATTTGGATCATTGACTTGGCCGGCTTCCTCTGGGAGCTTCATATCGGGAAGTTCAAGGAGCTTCTCCTTGAAAAGATCATCGAACATCCCTTGTAAATCGGATTCAAGGAAGGGGTATTCCTTTTCTTGCATTTCTTTTAGAGTGGGTCTTCTTACTGACCTATTTTGAGGGGAGTCTACCTTTTCGATGACTTTTCGGCTCACCTTGGTAGTAATCTTCATGGGAGTTGTGTTTATTGCCATGGACTCCTTATTACTAAATCTTGAAGGAGGCTTGCCCCCTTTTTTATTTTCTTGCCTTTCATTGCTTTGACGAGTCGGCTGCACTCGCGGAGCTTGAATGGGAAGCCCATCAGTTGCATTGGCTATGATGCTTGACTCCCTATCATGAGCACGAGTAGCTAATTCTTCAAATGTGTTTGGGCGTATACCCTGTAGAATGTGGCTTAGGCTCCAATGCATTTCTCAAATACACATTTCTATGGCAGAGGGTTCAGACAGTCTGTCCTTGCAGTTGAGACTCAGATTTCTCCACCTATCAATGTAGTTGACCACAGGTTCATCCTTCCATTGACGAGTGTTGGTCAACTCCAGCATACTGACGGTTCTTCTAGTGTTGTAGAAGCAATTCAAGAACTCTTGTTCCAGCTGTTCCCAACTGTCGATGGACCCCGGAGTGAGATCAGTGTACCAATCAAACGTGTTGCCCTTTAAGGATCGGACGAACTATTTGACTAGCAGGTCACCATAGATTCCAGCGTTATTGCAGGTTTCGACAAAATGGGCCACATGTTATTTTGGACTACCCTTCCCATCGAACTGTTGAAATTTAGGCGGTTGATATCCAGCAGGCATTGTTAGGTTGTCAATTCTAGCAGTGTAAGGCTTGCAGTAGGTAAAGCTTAACTTTGAACCACCCTCCTTTTTATCTTTGATCACGCCTTCAACAAGTTCCTTCAGTTGTTCTACCGGGATAGTTCCATCGGCGGTCAAATATACTTCCTTCACCTTGTCTTTGTCTTTAGATGGGGGAATTTCACGCTCTTGGTGCTCCTTAGGGTTCGCATGGCTTCCTTCAGGAGCGTGATCTTTCTGGGTGAGCAGTTGAGCAATAAGAGCATCTTGGTCCTTGATGTGTTTCATCATGGTCTCCATCATCTTGGACATGTTCGAAACTTGTTTTTCGAGACTTAAAGTATTTGTCATCATAGCAGGCATTGCAACAGAAGAAGTAGCAGAATCTTCAATAGAAAATCTTGAATGAAGAGTTTCATGTGAAAAGGCTGATCCAGTGCTTGATGAATCATCGTCATGCTTAGAAAACTTGGATTCGGATCCAAATTCGAGCATGGCAAGAGCCTTCTCAATCGAGGCAGGAACATCTTGGATCCCCATCGTGGAAGAATAGCTCATTGGTGATGTTGAACCGAAGATGGGAGTTGGCCCCGATGGAGCTTCCATGCTACTTTGGGGAGAGGCTCTCGTCATACTCCTTGTCACAGGACCAATAGCGTGGGTATTGGTGGCAACATGTGTAGTTTCCTGAACAGGTTTGACATTAGCAGCGTCGGAACGAGCAGTCATGGACTTGTTGATCTTTGGTGCCATTGGTGATATATGTAGTTGAATATTCGAGAAGAAGAGATGGAAGACAGAGATGGTCCCACTGGATGTGCCAAAAATTTGTACGCGATTAAATTTCAAGTCTGCAGAAACAAGAAATATACACGACAAATATGTGATATATAAATTTAAGAAAAATATGTGAGTATAATCTCTGGGGTTTTCTCGAACTCGTAGAGAGTTTTCCTCGATTCTCCTCCTCTAACGCCAATCCAAGGGCTTCGCAGCTTGTTCTTGGATCCACCACCGATTCCTTCAAATTTTGATATAGAAGATTTGAAGAATTTTAGAAGATATTCGAAGACTCGAGTCTTGATATATGGGAGATTTAATGCTTTGAGCGTGTGAGATACCTCTTGGTGTCTCTGTGTATCCTTGATTTGGTTGAGAGACCCCTATTTATAGCTGTAGCAAGAGGTAGAGGTTGAAGACCTGTGTACCACTTTACTTGTCTTGCAAGACGTACAGTCATATTAGGACTGTGCCAGTCAAATATTATCTCTTCATTTTATATTTATTAATAAAGAGATAAGTAATTTCTCGATTGGCCAAACTCGTGGGGACACGTGACGTGGCGCCGTTTGACTGGCCAAGCTATTGCAGTATATAAGAAATATATATGGACTAAACAACTCTAAATATTATCTCCTTAATAAGAGATAAATATTTAGATATTTATTCAATAGACATGTGATATGATATGATTTGGTTGGCGGACATATCCCTGCAATTTGAATTGATTTGGAACACCTCAACTTGACACGTGGAGAAATATAATTGGCCATTTAATAACCAAAATTTTCAAGCGTACATGGCATATGACAATATCCGATTGGATAGAAATAAGCTATAAAAATAATTTATAGACCAATGATAATTTTAAGAATTAATTAAAATTTCATTGTCTATAGAGGGCATCTATTTTCTAAACTTTAGGGGGTTTTTGATTCTATCATTGATATTTGGGTTTCAGTATTGGCAAAAAAAAAAGAAGAAAAAAAAGAGAAAATAGAGAAAGAGAAAAAATATGCAAAGAAAAAAGGAAACAGAGAAAAAGAAAGAAAAATACAAAAAAAAAAAGAAGAGAAGAAAATTCAATGCTGAAATCCCCACAGTAATGGTGATAAAAGTCAAAAATCTTTTGAATCATAGCCCAAAACTGGGGCAATTTTGGAAGGTATACGATCTTAAGTGCAATATCCTTAAATGTCATGTTTCTTTGAACTATCGTTTTCCATCCACATTGCTAGCTCGTAAAGTCCATTGCTGACTTATTTTTCATGACAACTTGAAGTAAGGATCAAACCCCAAAGGGATCTACCAATCACTTATGATCACAAAGTCATAATCCTGTTTCAATGTATTTAACTATCTCTTCTACCCATATATTACATGCCTGTAGAGTTTATATGTTGACTGAGTTTTTATGATAAATAGGGGTGAGAAACTATTTGCTTTTACTAATATGTGGTATTGAACGGATTAGATACAATTGAAGCACAAAGTTTAAGAGATTTTCTAGTATACAGTTTTTAGTTTTGTTTCTTTTGGCCAACTGAAAATAAAAAATAATACCCATTTGATTTGATCCTGAGAGGTGAGTTAACGAGAAAGAGTGGTCCTTTCGCCTCAATTGTTAATCTTAAGTGAAGACGGGATCTATTACGATTTGGTCTCGTTTTGAGATATTCATCATGGAGTCTTCTATACGAGTTTAAGCATGACATTCTTTGGCTTCCTTTTCATCTGAAGAATGCAATTTCTTTTGTATGACATGTCCTTAATGATACACCAATGTATATCGCAAATTAGCCTTTGGTTATTTTCTAAATTTTGAATAATAAGTTATCCAAACAAAATTTTTTGGCCTAAATCGAGACAAAATTTTATAATACATCTGTAGAGTATGCCCAAGGGTCAAGTGGATTTCAAATCCATTGTTCAAATTTTGCCTTTAATAAGTCAACACTATGCATTAATAGTAATTATTCATGAAAAAAAAATCAAGTGCATATTGTACTTTGAAAAATCCCCTTTGTGCAGGCGTTTATGGTTGAAATCGAGGAAAAAGCGCAACTCAAAACTTGTAAATTTGAAGGTCAATCACGAATAAAAAAGGGGGCAACAATGTTATATTGCAAAGTGGAGGATCGGCTATTTATTCAGAAAGAGTACATACTTCAGCAGCCAACTTGAAAAAAAAAAAGAGAAAAGAAAAAAAAGAGAGTGAAAGAAAAAAAATGAGTTTTTCCTTCAATTTTGTAAATTTGTGCTATTGAACTTTGGGAGCATTTCACTTGGAGATTACATTTCTAAGTTGGGTCAACACCTTATCCTCTTATACTTCGAATGTAAGTGGTAATACCTGCCAAAATTGAGATCCCGTCCTTGCGCATTTTAACGAAGGCTCAGGTAGAAGAAATCAAGTGGATCAAGGAGCATAATGAGTTGCTGTCTCCAATGGAAGAAAAAGAGGTTGAATGTTATTTGTCAAGGACAATGCTATCAACAAAGGATGATTCATTGTTTATGACAAGAAAGACAAATCTCGCCCACTTGAAGTAAGAGATAAGGTTTTGAAGTGAATTCTTCCAATTCAAGAAGAGGTTAAAGGAAAGTTTGATCCAACTTGGCAAGGACCATTTATTGTTCAGAGAATGCTATCCGGAGGAGCGCTTATTGTGACGCCCCCACTTCTCCCAAACGCGAACCAAAGGGTATCCGCGGGACGCCTGCCCAACTCTCGCCAGGACTCAAGCAATCACCATTCAAGCTTATAGCGGTGCTAGAAGTCAACAACCAGAAAAGATAAATACAATTAGTGCGGAAGCGTTCAAGCTTAACGAAATATAACAATCATCCAATCCTTACACCGGATTTCCATAATACAGCCCAAAATATACAATATTCCAAAAGTCTAGACAAAAGAGTTGGAACCCTATTACAAGAGTACACAAAAGAGAAATTCCTCCGAATCTCACTCCAAACCCAAATCCTGTTAAGGAAAACAAATCTACAGGGTGAGCAAAACGCTCGTGAGGCAAAGAACACACATGCAAGCACATTGTTCAAGTAACAATCCCAATTTAACAAATAGAGCAATAATATTGCAATAAATAACAATCCGAGTGGAAAAGTAAACAGAAACAATTCAAGGATATCGGAGCTCTCAGGAGCTAATTTCCACTTTCTTTGCCAATGTCATTCGTATACCTTCCCGCGATGACACTCCGTCAACTGGGTCGGTATTTCCATTCCGTAGTTCACCACTTACTTCCCTCCGTCCACCGTTCACCTCCTAGGCCCGCAAGACAATTATAAGGCGATACTCCACGAGTATGCCAAGCAAGACCTCTCATTAGGTCAAACTTATTTATCTCATGGCTCGACAAGGTTCCCAACCAAGCCTGTAGACACCAAATTTTTAAGGTATTTTTGTTTACTATTATTTTTATTTTTGATTAATTTCATTTACTTTTAGTCTTTTATTTTTAAGTCATTTTATCATTTAATTAAACTTTAATCATTTAATCATTTAATTTTTTTTTATTTGTTTCGATTCTAGGTTTTTATTTTATTTGATTTTTTTGTTTCGATTCGTGTCTCTTGTCTTGCTTTAATTGAATTAAGAGTTTTGCACTAAATTTTCGAAAAAAAAGAAAAATAAAAAAGGGAAAAAGGAAAAAAGAAAAAGTCAATCAAAAGGACAAGGATAAGACACATGGACCTTTTTTGAGAATGAAATCTTGGCTTTTCATTTTAGGGTTAGTTTTTAGGGCAAACTACAAAATCAGGGGCGGCGGACAAGATTAAAAGGGAAGGGTCGGATGGAAGACTAAGCGAGGCTACGGGGGAAACTAAGGAAAAAAAGGAAAAACAAAAGGGGAAGTGAGAATAGGAGGGTCTGGTGACGATGCAGTGGACAGAAAAACAGAGGAAGAGGAAAAGAAAAACGAAAAGGGGGGCTTCGGTGGTGAAAGAACAGGGAAGGCCGAGAGAGGTTTTGGCTAAAAGAGAGAAAGGGGTGGATTTCGTCTAGGGCAGCGGGCAGAGAAAAAAAAGAACCGAGAAAGCTCTCGGCTATGAAGGAGAGCTAGGGAGCAAAAACAAAAAAAAGGGCAAGAAAACCACGGAAGGGCTAGGAAGCAAGAAAACAGGGGAGGCTGGGCTGAATGAAAAAACAGAGGGAAAAGAAAGGGGTTTGGAGTGAGAATGGAGAGCCGGGGGAGAGTGAAGTGGGGGCTAGCGGCTAAAGGAGCGGAAGGAAAGAGAGGGGGCAGGAAAGCAATGAACCAGAAAAAACTGAGGAGGGCGGTGAGCAGAGGCAAGCCGAGAAAGCAAAGGGTTGTGTCAAGTGGTTCAATGACCAGAAGAGCTCTGGGTTCATCATTCCTACTGACGGCGGCACAAATTTGTTCGTCCACCGCTATGGAATTAAGGCCGACAGTGGAAGGTTTTGCAGTCTGGGCAAGGATGAAGCCGTCGAGTTCGGAGTGGAACAAGGTAATGGTGGTCGTACCAAGGCCGCCAATGTCACTGGCCCAGATGAGGGACCTGTTCAGGGAGAAAATGAGCAACGGACAGAGGGGGAAGAAGCCAGCGAAGAGGCAAACGTGGTGCGAACGAGCTGAATCCTGCCAGCTCCAGAATTTTCCGAAGCCGCTGCCGCTCGCGGGAAGCCACCACCACCGCCTGCAAATTCTTCACCAAGGAAGCATTGTAAGTCATTCTTTCCTTTGAATTTCAGTTTGACTTCTTCAAGTGCAAATTCTGGAAAATCCCCAACCCCAAGCATGTTTCTGTGAATCGGTTGTTGCGACTTTCTTGATTGATTGTCCGTCATTTTTTTGATTGTACGTGCTCTTATGGGATTAATTGGGTTGAAATTTTTATTACTGAACAATTTTGGGCCGATTATAGTTCCAATATATCAACGAATTGGTGAAATTTCTGATGCCGCTGACCTGTTCGACGAATTGCCTGATTGGAAATTCTTATTGAAAAAAAATTGGTTTGCATCTTTTTTTTTCCCGTGTGAAAGAACCGGCTAAGTCAGTAGGTTCATTTCCTCACGTCTGAGAAACTTTGATGTATTGGTGTCTTGCATCTTTCCTGTTTTTTTCCGTTCCCTTATGCTTCCCATCTTCTGGGTTTTGTTGTCTGTTACCGAATTTGGCATGTCTCTGTTTGCGAAGAAAGCTGAAATGGCAGCTGATGTGTTTTTGATCTTCAATGGTTTAATGTTCTTGATTTGGTTGTATTAATCAAAAGGGGTTGTGATAATAAAAGGGGATTGTATTAATCCGAATCTCAGGTTTTAATTTGGGGTTGTGCATGATTTATGCACTGAATCAGCTAATAATTGTAAAACATAAAAAAATGATAAGAAGCTTCGAATGAATCTGCATTATGATGCTTCATTGGGGGTCGCTCCCTTCTTGTGCTGCTTGTATAATCTTGATGTTAGAGTTCAATGGTAAAAGGGGTAAGTGGGGGATTTTGTTTTTTTGCTAATTTGAAAGTTGATTGAGAACAAACCCAGAGGAAAGCTCGCGGATGTAAAATTGCAGAAGATGGCATAAGAAGAGGAAAGCTTCTGTGAAGCATGAATCAATAAATTTCTGAATTTTTGCAATCGACCCCAGACCTTTGGTGAAATCACATTAAAGCCCACATAACTTCCAGATCTTGTTCAATTAAGTCATGATTTAAACGTAAATTGACCCCTGGACGTTGCTTTTCTTTAATTTCGACCCCAAAGTCTTCATGATTCTTCCAATCAAGTCCCTATTTTGTTGTGATTGAACCCCAAGTTCCCCCCTTATTCTGATATGGCCCAAAATCTGGGAAAATTGAACTAATTTTATCCTTTTAAGTTTAATCCTTTGTTTGCATATTTTATGTGACTTTTTGGATAGATTAATTCTTGTTTTTAGATCATAATTGTGGTTTGATTATTTTAGTTGATTTGCTAATCTTGTTGGGTTTAGTTTGGATTTAGGTTGTGGGCAATAATATTTGTCTGGATTTGTAAAAGTGGATTTGATTTGTTTTGTTTGGGTTTCTGGTTTCACTCTTTTGATTGGGCTGGTTTGTTCGGTAAAAATTGGGCTAACTCGTTTGTTTTGCTTGGATTTTCGGTTGGGCTGGTGAGGTTCGGCCCAAACAAATAAAATATGGCCCAATGATCTGATCCATTAAGAAACCAGAAATTGAACTTGCAATTAAGTCCCTGGACTTTTTTTAATTTCACTATGACCCAATAAATTGAATAATCTCCTCAATTTGGTCCTTGGTAGTTTTGATTTTACAACTTCATTGCTTGTTTGTTTCAATTAACTACTATGCTTTCTTTCAATTGCACTTAAGTCATGACTTTAGGGGCTTTACGATCAAGTGAGCTTTGTATTTGCGCATTTCTTTTAATTTTTCTCAATTAAAGTGGTATCTTGACCTTTTTATTGTTTTGAAGCCATTTTTCTTTCATTTGGACACCATTCCAAGGGAGGTATAACTTCTTTTATCTTTTTTGTCTCTCCCCTATGTGATCCAACGTGCTAAGTGAGAATTGCATGTCTACTTTGTTTTCCTTGCTTGTCCTTAATTCCTTTCATTTATTTCAATTACTTTTATTAAAGTCATTCTTTTATTTATTTATGGGGTATGTGTACACCTCTTGGCTTGTAATAGTTAGGGCCTTAATTGCCTTGTGTGATTTGCATGCTTACGTGCTACATGTTACTTGCTTTCTTAGGGTCTCGCATCTAGATACCATGCTTATGTGTTATGTGCAATATGTGATTTATGTGTTTATTTGCTTTATTAGCCTTTACATGATTTATTTGGTTTATAATGGATGAATGCGTCACCGTGGCTAGTCCAACGCTGGCCATGGTTTTTTCCTCGAGCTCTCGCAAGTCCAATGCTTGTGAGAGAATTCTAGAAAAGGGCTAGCCCAATGCTAGACCCCAATAGGCCGTCCCCTCTCGTTAGTACATACTTGCATGTTTCACTACATTTCATACATTTTTCTTAGTTTTCTAGCATTTGGCATGATCCTCCAATCATTTCCCCTTCATTTTAGGATTTTGCATTCTCATGCTAGTTATAGGGTACATTTGCTTGAGAGTCCCCTTTCGGTAAGGGAAACGAGCGAGTGTGGCTACAAAATAGCCTTAGCACGCTAGTTCTTCCTTCTAATCAAAGGGAAAATTAAAATCATGAAGATAGAAGTCATTCCCGTACCCGACTTGATGCATTCCTCTAGGTTCATACACTCTCATTTTATCATATCACTTCCTCACTTTCTTTATCCACATTCTCTCACTACTTATATTTTTCTCAATCCACATGCCATGTTCACACACTTTTATTCTTTCCCTATCACTTATTTATTTTCTACCTCACAAATTGCACCCAATTGCACTTATATATTTTGTGAGGCCCCAATCCGTTCGTAAGTTGATTATAGGGTTATTCATTATTTTGTGCGGTTAAATTAAGGTTTTAGGGCTAAGGAGAAACCCTAATCTCGGCTAAGATTGAAAACCCTAACTTTGCTTATGAGTAAACCTTAGTTTAGATATTATTCGGTGCTCTAGTGTGTGTTTTGGCCCAAGTAAAAATAGGATTTCGTTTTAGCTTAGTAAACCTTTAGTGTTATAATTTATTAGAATGTTTAAGTTGGGTTTAAAAACCCTAATTTTGCCTATATTATGAAAGTTGTTGTTTAATTATTTTATATATGGAGAAAGTATGTTTAAGTATAAGTGATTAAAATAAGAAAGTGATTAGTGAAGTAATTAAGCATGATTACATGTTTAGATTAGATTAAGTTATGACCTATGGAGTTATTTGAAAGATTATCAAATGTTTGAGGGAAATTGTATAAGAAAGAGAAAGTTGGAGTGCAAGGGTTAAAAGTGCAATTGAGGAGCTTTTATGTGATTGGCTAAGCTTAATAAATATCTCCTATGGTCTTGACTATTATTACTTTAAGACTTGTAGGCTAATCAAGACAAAACAAACAAGACAAACTTGGAGAGCAAGAGAGAGAGGTAGAGCCGAGAGAGAGAGCAAGTGAAGGTGAGACATTTTCTTCAAAAATCTTCAATTTTTAGCTTCCATCTTGAGTTTGGATCTTGGAGGAACCACTTGGGTGTTGGATTATTGAAGCTTGATCATCTTCCTAACTCACTTGAAGGTATGCTATCTTCTTTATAAGAGAAATGTTGGGGTTTTACTTTCTAAGCTATGGAAATGATGTGGTATGTTATGATTATGGATTTATATGGTGAATTTGATGTTATATGGAAGTTTTATGGTTAATTTTTGGTGATTTATGTTGCTGGAAATTTCGGTCAAGAGAGAGAGAAATTTGGGTTTCTTGCTTAAATGCTTTCCTTAGTTGCTTTCATTGAGAAATTGAATTGTAGTGATTGTGTTTGATAAATTGCCTTACTTGATTGGTTGGTTTCTAGCAAAAATCTGATTTGGGTTAAGAAACCCTAGACTCCATTAGGTTAGTTTAGTTTAGCCTATGGCTATTGAGTTAGGGTTTGTGTGTTTGGATGATTAGAATAAGTCCTATGGTGCAAGTAAAACTAGATTAAGGATTATGGTTGATATTTGGTGATCTTGGGCTATCTTGTGAAGAAACTTTAAACCACTTTTAGACTGATATAAGTATGGTTATTAGGGATCATTTTGGTTAGAAAATTCGCATAAGAGCCATAGAAACGAACCGTAAAGTTGCGGCGCGCGAAACCGGCGAAACTGGAAAAATCAGAGCAGTTCAGGATCCGAACTTCGGATTTATTTTTCGTGATGTTACGTACAGATTCAGAAGTTCCTCAAAACATGAAAGTTGTAGCCTTATATGTCCTGAACAGTCCTTCAAAATTTCAGGTCAATCGGATTAGCGTAGCCTGAGTTATAGACGAAATACTCGAGCCTATTTTGAACACCAGATTCTGTGCGTTTTTCTAGTTTAGCTTCTGCCTGTGACTTTTCGGTTTTGATCCTGTACGATCTGGGTTTTGACTCCTTCATAAGAAATGTAGATCTTGGTTTTGGCTTCGAAATGGTATAAAGTGCGTCGAAATCGGAGTTCCGTAGCTCCTGTTACGACCAAAACAAGATCGATCGTCAGAACTGCCTGGAATCAGGACAGTTCTGACGGGTACTTTGACACTCAAATTTCGTTATGTTCTGAGTGGATTCAGGTCTTGGCCAAAAAATAAAAGTTTTAGCCTTATGTCTCAGCTTTCTAATACCTTTGGAATTTCCTGATTTCGATTTGTGAGCTAGGAGTTATGGTCCAGCAAACATACTCTGTCCGTTACTCTGAGTGCAAATTCCTGGATCGGTTTTCTGCATTTTCGACCCATCTCTGTTCAGATCCGGAGTTAGGTGTCTTCATGAAAGTTATAGACTTTTTTCTTAGCTTCGTAACGGTACCTCATGTACCTTGATCCGACACTCGTAGCTTCGATTAGGCTCAAAACAGTTTTGATGGCAAAATGGCTAGGCCGCCATTTCCGTTTCCGTTTTGCCGTTTCCGCACTTGCATGTGCCAATTTTGCCGTTTTGTTTGTTTTAGGTATATTAGTAGCCGTTTATGATATTATGTGACGCAATCTTCTATTTCAGACGGTGGTAAGCTAGGTGGTGCCCGTGGGGCCTACTAGCTACTCTTTGCGGCACAACTTTCGAAATTTGCTCTTTTGTTCGTTGTGTAAGTATTCAGGCCGCTCTTACGTGTTAGTTGCTTATGTGTTTCGATTTGTGTGAAATGGGTACTTAGGCGAGGGTGTACTTTATCGCACTCGACCTAAACCCTAATTTGCTTACATAATTGTACATGACATATGTATATGAATCCTTTTGGAACTAACCCCTTGAGCTTGTGGCTCGGGGTGACTTTTGAATACATTTTGTGAAGTTTGTGAGTTTGGGGCCCGATCTCATGACCTAGATGGACTATTCGAGCCGGTTAGGGCTTGGTCGAAGTTAGTCCAACCTGGGTTGAGGTCACCAAGTTTGTGAATCCGGTTCACCGATTATGTGGACCAAGTTTGTGACCCGAGCTTGTGAACCAAGCTCAATTTCGTTCGCTCGAGCAAGTTTGTGAGGTGCCTGGCCAGAGAGGGTGATAAGGTGTACGGTGGGAGTACAAGTGAAGTTCTACGGACCATTAGTTGAGGCCGACGGAGTGTCGGCAGGAGGTCACACATGGTAAACGATCTGGCTTTGGAGCCACCTGTATCCTTATTATGTGATGTTACTTTTCTGCTTTTGCTTTACTTTTTCTGTGTAATTGTTGTTATGTGGAATTTACGCTTTTGCCCCTGTGTACTTACTAAGCATATAGCTTACCCCTTTCCTTTTGTTTTCCTTAGCAGGGGCCGACGCGGGGACTTTTGACTAGTTAGGTTGATTGTAATAGTTGGACTTATAGTATGTTTGTTTTTGTTTTAGTTTTGGTGGTTTGTATAAGGACCCTCCTTAGGGTCTACTTTTTGGTTTTGGTTGTTGTGATAAGGATGTAATAGGGTGAGCAGGTACTTTGGGAGAATGTACGTATAACTCTTTTGGGATTGTATATTATATGTATAGTACTCTTTTGGAGTTTCTGGCTTTTATTGTTTTAAGTTTTAAGTCCTGGCGCGAGCTAGGCAGGCGGCCCGCCGATACCCTTGGGTTCGCCCTTGGGAGAAGTGGGGTCGTCACATATTTACTACCATTATTCCATATTTTTATCCACTTGCACACATACACCTTCATTTTTCTCAATTGGGACACATGCACTTTTCTTACATTTGCACACATGCACTTTTCTTTCATTTGCACACTTGCACTTACATTTGTATTATTTTATTGTATTTTATTTTTGCATTTCTCTTACATTTTCACACTTGTTTTCCTTATTTGGGTCTTCATTTGAATTACCCGTGACCTCTATGAGAGTTTTCCTTATTGGCCATCACAACTCATGTGATTGGGACCAAAAAACCTCATACGAGACATTTTAGATTTAGGATTGCATTTTTTTTCATATCCATTAGTCATATCCAATATGCAACACATACTTTGGGTAGAAAAATTGGGAAAAGAAGGGCTAAGTCACGCAACTAGCTTTAGCTAGGGTAAGGGAGTGCCTTAGGCTTTGCCTTTGCCTTCTCCTTTATCAAATGTGACCCCCGATCCCTTTCTTTGGTTACGTAGACCTAAAAGTTCTTTAAAAAGGGTTTGTTTGCTTTTCTTTCCAAAAATCATTTTTGGGTGACTTGGTACACCCTAACTCTATACCAAGTGGCGACTCTATTTTCCATTCAAAAACCCTTTTTGAACTTTGTTTGGCCAAACCGTCGCATTTCACAATCCCAGGGTCTTTTATTTTCATTTTCACACACGTTCACATACATATCCCACACACTACTTTCACACCGCAAAAAGTGGGGCTCGACAGTTGGCGACTCCACTGAGGAGTTCCTAAGTGGGTCCAAGCATTTGATTTAGCTATTCTTTTCCTTTTTCTATTCTTTTTATGTATAGCATTTGGATATTAGGGTTGCATTTTCCATTTTAGGATTTTTTGCCTCACGCGCGTATCAAACTATTCCCTCACTCACGCATGTATGATTGGTTGTTTGGATGTATGTTGTACTTGTTTTATCTCGCGCTTTGCATTGCATTTGGGGGGGGGGGGTGTGTCTCCTTTAGAGCCTCACATTGGTTCTCAACTCCTTCCCTCAAAATAGGGAACACTTCATACGTGCATGTTTATTTACTGTTATCCCATTTTATTTTATTTTCGTGGGTTCTTTCCCACACCGCCTTGTAGAACTAGGAATGGTTTCTCTAGGTATGTGGATGGTGTGCTCTGCGCCTATAGCAGTACCTAGGGGACCGCTCGAGCCACCGACCGAGGGTCTTGGGATTGATGACCCATTCCTTTAGGTCTGAAGGCTTGGGGACCTTTTTTAAACCTTATCGAGTCTAGTTGCATTAGTGAGCCCCAGCCTCATGCATCCATGTTAGAGTTTTCCTAGGTTAGAGTCAGCCTCACCCTTTTTTAAGCACATTAGGCACGAGGGAAGGGGTTCCACCCCTTTTATTTGCTTTTATTGTATCTCTTTTCTTAATTGCTCCCAATATGTTATGTGTACTATCAATTGTACTAACCATTTCTTTGTTTTCTTGGCCTGCATTCATGTGCTTTAGCAACAAGAGGCCTCTTTGGCACTCTTTTAGTGGCTTACCCACAAGATAACTCATATGTTTAAATTTCAGTCATTACACTTAATTTTCAATAAGTACATTTCATTTTAGACCTTTCCCCTGATGCATTATTTATGTCCTTTAGGCCATATTTGTCACATAATTACATCGCTTTAATAAATGGCATCATGCATTAAACCTTAGAAGGAACGCCATTTAGGCAATTCCATGTTAGGAATAAGCCACCTTGTGTCTCGGATACTTAATCCAATGAGACTTGCACGTTTACATTTTGTACCATCCAAAGGGGTAGTGCACAAGGTAAGGTAGGATCCGATCATTTTCATAGAGCGATCTGTGGAATATGAGTGTCTAATAATCACTTCTTGGCCACTTTATTAAAATTGGTAAAAATCCCTGGCGTAAAGGACATTAATTGGAACATTCACCAATATTTCCTCACTGATGAGACGATAAATAAATTGAGGCCAAAATCTGATATTAGAAGGCTCATAAACTAATGCATCGCAATAAATTTTTGAAACTATCAATAAGCCGTCAATTCCATTCAATCCACTGGACTATTTTATTCACCAATTACATCCAGTCCATTTTATCAATTTGATTCATTTTTAGGGCAAGCTAGTCGGTTTTAAATTCATTTGACCAGTTTACCCTTTTTAGGGTGATCTAATCAATTTTGAATAAATCATCCGATCCATTTGACCAGTTTACCTATTTTTAGGGCAATTCGGTCGATTTTGAATAAATCATCCTTTCACTCGATCGGTTTGATCAATTGATTGGTTTAATTCATTTTTAGGGTTATCCATTCAATTTTCAATAAATAATCAAATTTCATTCAATGAATTTGACCATTCTACCCCTTTTGGCACATCATGCGTCGATCAAAATAAGCAATTCATTCGGACTTTGTCCTCATTTTTTAGGACGAATGTTTCTTTTCACTTCAAATTGGCCAGATTTTTTCAAATCATTTTTCACTCAATCAATTGATCGGACCCCTCAGGTATGGTATAGTGCCTACCCTGGAGGATTGAATTTTCATGCTAGGCCTACCCTTGGCACAAAAAGGGCTCCCCCATAGAACATGCATACCGATTTTACAATCTTGCTTACTAACTCTGGGTATTTTTCTTTTATTTCTCCCCTCCCCTGCATACATAAAAATGTTTCAATAAGGTGAAAATGTTTTTTCATAGCTGATAATAATTTCGATCTAATTACTTGATTCTTGGGCAGACCCTGCAATGAAAACATGAAGGATCTATTTGGAAGCGCTTTGGTTAAAGAGAAAATTTTTGTACCAATCTTCATAATTTTTGTTTATTTGATTTGTTAATACATTTTTGTTCCAAAAGAAAAGAAGACAAAAAGTGTAAATATGTGGAGTTTTTTTAGAAGTTTTTCTCTTCTCATTTGTATTATAATTGAACGAGAATTTTTGTTTTAAACTTTTTCAGTAATAAAGCTTCAGACAATTATTTGTTTTGTATATACTCCTGTACATTTCATTCTTTATTGAGCTCATTAAGAAATTTCATGATGAATTTTAAGAAATAAGCTCAAATTGAGATTTTTCAACCTCTTGCCTGAAAGCTCACAAATGTATACACCAGATTGGTGATCCGAGTTATGCAATAAGAGTGCTCAGAATTAAAAGAGGTCACTCAAAAGACCCAATACGATACCTTTTTCTCCTTCACTGTACAATTCTTATTTTGCCCACTTCTATGGACCCCCAAAAAATAGTCACATTGATTGATAAATTACAAATTTGGGCAATCTTTGCTTGAAAATATCCACTGTATCTAACCGATTCAATTCACATCTAAGTGAAAGCAAAAATGTGCATTATTCTTGTTTGTTTTGAAAATTTGGAATGATATTTCGAGCATTCGTTTATCTACCTATACAGATTTTACCATTTACTCTCCCATTTGAGCCTTTACAAGAATAATTTCATTTCAAATAAGTGCCTTGATGATCATTACCCCACATTGGAAAATTTTCAAATATCAAGAAGGGGAATGGATTCTCAATGACCATTTCGTTACTTTGGTTGTCATGAGGTGTAAGAATGATACTTTGGCCATCATTTCTACAACCTAAACACCATTTATCCCTTGCATCCTCATTTGAGCTAAAATTGGTGGTTCTTTTCAAAAGCACTTATGATCGCACCCCACATTGGGGAGGGAGATTGGAAAATTTTCAAAAAAAAAAAAAGAAAAGCAAAAATGCTAAAATTAAAAGAAAAGAGGGAATCACAAATGGGAGAAATTTGATTCTACCTGGGTTTCAATTTTGAAAAGAAAAGAAAAGAAAAGAGAAAAAGGACGAGTTTTGTCCGGCGGATCACTTATGTTTCGTAAATATGGATGAACAAGAGTCTTCCTCAGCCAGTTAATTCAGATACATGCAAGAAATTTCGCATTAATGAAAGTTTCCTTTCAGAGTTATTCTAAGGAACGGAATAAAAGTCAGGCCTTCTTCTTTTCCAATCAAACATTCTATCCCTAGTTCTCCCTTTTGAACCTTCAGCATAAAATACATCACTTGGCAACCTCTGAGAATCGCAAACCCCACACTGGGGCAAGTTTAAGTTGAAAAAGAAAGAAAAGTCCCAAAAGGTAAAAAGTGAAAAGCAATAAAATCAAAAGGAAAAGAGAAAAAAGAACCTCAGTTCAAAAATAAATTGGGGCAAATTTTGTGAAAGTTCAAAAGAATGGCAGAAGGCCGAAAAATCAAAAGAAGAAAGAAAATGAAAGAGAAAAGCCTCAGTTGAGCATAAACTGGGGCAAATTCTGATTTAGCCCTAAAATAGGGTTGGTGCAACAATGCGATCTCGGATTCTTCAAACCGCTTTTGAAATCCGCTTTCAAGCCTTAACTTTTCTAAGTACCCCACCTGACCCCATTACAAAAGTCGAAAGTCCTGACTTCTGTTCTTTGCAATGGCCCTATCAAGAAAATTTCTGATGTCGAAAAATTTTAGCTGTATTTCTGAATTGTTTGGGTATGGGGTTGACACTGCTCACGATATGAAAACCCGCAAGGTCGGGAAAAGAGAAAAGGCAAAAGCAAGGCAAGAAAAGTGAATGCAAGAAAATGCAGAAAGTTCGACGCTGAAGTCCCTAGTGAATGATGAGAAAAATGCAAACAAAGTGTGAGATCTTTGAGTTGAAAATAGGGGCAATTTTGGAAAATGCGATCTTTGGTGCAATGTCCTTGAAAAATTTATTCTTTAACTATCGTTTTCAAGCTACATTACAAGCTCATAAAGTCCATCGTTGACTTATTCCTTCATGACAACCCAAAGTGAGGATTATGCTCATAAAAAAATCCATCAATCATTTGTGATCATAAGGGTATAACCAGTTTCACATGCTTAGCTATAGTTTCTATCCATATTGTTGCAAGCCTATAAAGCTCATATGTGGACTACATTTTCTTAAGAAATAAGGGTGACAAACTCTTTGCTTTCACTAAGATGTGATGTTGAATGCATTACAATTTTGGGCACAAGAACCAGACAAATCTTGACCTCTCATTTTCCTTGGCCACCTCAAATCAGAAATAAAGTCACTTGATTGGTCCTGAAGATGAACCAACTGGAAATTGTGACCCATTACCCAAAACACAGATGCTAAAAGTGAGGAAGAAATCTTCTGTAATTTGGTATTACTTCAAGAAATTCATCATGAAATTTTCTTTTTGGAAACATAGTTTCTTACAGTGTTCAAATAAATGGAAAGTCATCCAAACAAGTTTTTGCAATTAAATGGCCCATACTGGGGCAAAATTTTGTTTATAAGATTTCGTGAAAACAAGCCCACACAGGGGCAAATATTTGTGTAGTCCAATTGAGGATTTCGCCCAAGAATCAAATAATGCAATTTTCAAATCAATCACGCTGCTCTTTTCATGGAAATTTGAGTGCATGTCATATTTTGGTAAGCCCCTGTGCAGGTATTCATAGTTGAAATCGACGAAAGAGCATCTGGTGATGTGGAAGGTCGATGCCGAAGAAAGAGAAGAAAGAAGGGAAAAGGGCCCTACACTGGGGGCAAATTATTTTTGGAAAGATCCTCTCAAAAAGAATCAAGAAAAATAAAAAAAAAATTTCAAAAATCAAAAATCAAGTTCAAATTCTTGTTTCTTGGAAAATCAAATTTAATTTCTGGTTTTTTGACAAATCAAATTCAATTTCTTGACCAATTGGATGGCAGGACTGGGTCTTATCCCACTGACCATTCACAAACTTCACAAAAATCACGTTGGAACTGGGTTTTATCCCGCCAACCTCGGCAGAATTGGGTTCTATCCCGCTGACCGCTTATACCACGTTGGGCCTGGATTTTGTGCCGCCAACTTCACAAAGATCACGTTGAGCCTGGATTTTGTGCCGCCAACTTCACTTTATCACGTTGGGCTTGGATTTTATGCCGCCAACATCACAAACGTTACGTTGGGCTTGGATTTTGTACCACCAACTAAGGCAGGCTCGGGTTTAATCCCACTGACCAATTCATAACACTGGGGCAAAATTTTGGATAATTTTCCAAGTAAATCTTATGCAGTTTCTTCATACATGCCAGCATTTCATTTTTGCATTGCCACTAGCCGTTGGGTCAGTCCCACTAGTGCGCATTTCTTTTATTTTGCCGCTAGCCGTTGGGTCAGTCCCACTAGCGTGCCTTTCATTTGCACTGCCACTAGCCGTTGGGTCAGTCCCACTAGTGCGCATTTCTTTTATTTTGCCGCTAGCCGTTGGGTCAGTCCCACTAGCGCGCCTTTCATTTGCATTGCCACTAGCCGTTGGGTCAGTCCCACTAGTGCGCATTTCTTTTATTTTGCCGCTAGCCGTTGGGTCAGTCCCACTAGCGTGCCTTTCATTTGTACTGCCACTAGCCGTTGGGTCAGTCCCACTAGCGTGCCTTTCATTTGCACTGCCACTAGCCGTTGGGTCAGTCCCACTAGTGCGTATTTCTTTTATTTTGCCGCTAGCCGTTGGGTCAGTCCCACTAGCCTGCCTTTCATTTGCACTGCCACTAGCCGTTGGGTCAGTCCCACTAGTGCGCATTTCTTTTATTTTGCCGCTAGCCGTTGGGTCAGTCCCACTAGCGTGCCTTTCATTTGCACTGCCGCTAGCCGTTGGGTCAGTCCCACTAGTGCGCATTTCTTTTACTCTGCCGCTAGCCGATGGGTCAGTCCCACTAGTGCGCACTTCTTTTACTCCGCCGCTAGCCGTTGGGTCAGTCCCACTAGTGAGCGTTTCATTTCGTACCGCCACTAGCCGTTGGGTCAATCCCACGGCCTTTTATTTTCATTTTCACACACGTTTACATACATATCCCACACACTTCTTTTACACCGTAAAAAGTGGGGCGCGACAAAGCCCATGCCGGCTCGAGTCCAGGGTCGACCTATGAGTTTGGGCTTCCCCCATTTACATTTGAGAGTCAAGGAGATTCACTCCAACGACGTATGCAGTCATAGCATACCATTTCATTTCATTCAATCATTCAATCATCTCATTTCATTCAATTAAGTCATTCATAATTCATTTAGTACATTTGAATCATGAGTCATTTATTTCAAATAAGAACGAGTGCGTTAAAGTACACACTTGCCTCTATTTTCAAAATCTCCAAACAATCATAACAATTAAATTTGTATCAAGCATTCATACACTTGACACTCACCAATATAAGTAATGAGGAAGAAATGTCCCTCGGAGCTTTAGGCGTTCACTGTGAGATTCTCTTGAAGGTTTTCGTGTGCACCTGAGCAAATAATAATAGACTATCATTCACCAACCCCTACTATTAAAGAAGATCGTACCATAGTACAATCTTAGAAAGCCTCGTGAAACGAGCCTAAATTATCCTAAATCGAGGCTCCCAAGTGGGGTTCAAAGTACAAGAGAAATTTAGTTTTCATCTTGGAAATCAAGGATAAACATTCCAGTACTATCGAAGGAATAAGGAATACTTGAAAATTTTCATTTCCTTGAAATTCGGAAAAATTTCAGTTTGGATACGATATTTTGAAAAATCATATCTCACATTCCACATGTCAAAAATTGGAAAACTTGGTACCGTTGGCAACCTCTTCCAAAGTACTAAAAGTTCTTAAAATACACTTTTCTAAGATTCCAAATGGAAAACGTTCAAAAATGAGATCAAAGTTGCTGTTTTGGTTCATAAAGCAGATTTAAGTTGGTTTTTGGCCAACTTTGAAAATTCGGTAAAATTCACTTGATTGGAACTAACCTTTGAAATTCGAAACTCCATTATAGCTACAATCCAAGTTTACAACAAAATAAGCAGAACGAGAAACGGAGTTTTGAGCACTAAGATATGGCAATTCAAAGTTACCAAAATTCTCTTGTGAAACAAGGTTGTCCAACTCGAGTCATGAACTTTGGTAATTTAGTCGAGCAGCGAAATGGACTCGGATTGGTACAAAATTCGAAAATATAATACTCCTATCGAAAGGGTATCTCTCTATCAAATTTCATGGAAAAATACCTTCGGGAAGGCAGTCAACCAAACAACCAAAGTTTCGAAAAATCCTAAGGTAAAACTGCCTTGAGCTTTTTGTTTTCCATTTCCAAACATTTGGCCAAGGAAAATCCTTCAAACATGGTTCATTTGTGTAGGAAAAGCCTAAGGAACATTCATGGTATATTTGGTAAGTGTTTTAACTACAAGAAATTCAATTGGCAAGTCCACACCAAGTCTAGCATCAATTCTGTCCAAAATTTAGGGTTTTCAAGAACAGGGCAGGTTTCGTATTTTAATCACAAATCACTCAATTCAACTTAGAATTGAGCATGGTTGGTGGCGTTGGAAAATAAATTCATAAAACTATAATTTCACAGAAGAAATCGTTGTGAAATTCAGCACACAACTAGCTCAAATTCGAGCCTCAAGTTGCAGCTTCTGAACTTCATTCCAGGAAAACAGAGAAACAAATAGTCATATTTAAATGGTTGGTACAGAATACTCAGGTGGAATTAGGGGGTGAATTTCATACCATTTGAAATCTGGGAATGTCTAGTTTCCAGTGCCACAAACGGCACTCGATTCTGACATCGGAGCACAGAGTTATGGATGAAACAAGAAGGCTGTCTGAGCATTACGGGGAAATTTTTCCAGGTTTGCTAGCTTTGCGAGATTAATCTATTTGACTAACCAAACCTCAATATTTTTCGATGAAACTTTGTACAGCATCTATACAACATATAAACATCATATACAAGCCATTAAAATCTCAAAATTCTGCAAAAAGAGGCACGATCATAACAGGGGCAGAATTGGAAACTTTACATCCATACACTCCTTGAAGTTTATACTAGCTACGCACCATTAATCTACCAATTTGAGCACTAAACCAACATTAAATCCATCATCAAGCATCACATCAGCCATCAATCCAAGAGTGGGAGTTCATAGAGCCCACATTCAAAATTTTTCAACAATAACAAGCCATCCACATGAATATCTAAGCTCATAAGTGTAAATCAACTTCCATAAGCCAAGAATTTGAGGGTTGATCGTCACTTACTTGTGTTGGTGAACAAGGCAGAATTTCGGCCCTCTCTTACCTCAAGAAAACCGTGGAAAGCTCCCCCTTTTTGTAGCTTAAAATGATCTCCAAGTATTAAACTAAGTGTGTGTGAAATTTGGAAGGAATTGGAGGAGATTTGGTGAAGGATTGGAGAAGAAAAATGGAAGAACTTTTGGCTTTTTTCTTGCTCTTGATGGCCGGCCAATGAGAGAGAAAAGTGAGGGAGTGTTTGTCCAAAAGTAGCTTCCAAAGGAAGCTTTAAATGTGTAGTCCACAATTGCCCCGAAATCAACTCTTCTTCGCGCGTGTACGCGCGCGTTTTGTGCTCGATTCCTCTCGAATTTATTTCACTAGTGCACTAAACCTCTAATGCACTTATATTCATATAAATATTATTCACTCTTAATTGTCCTAAAATAAGGGTCTAAAGTCCCTCAATTAAATCGCACGTGTGAAAACGCGTATTTCCAATTTAAGCGCGATAAAGTGCAATTTCCGAGAAATTCTTATAACGATGGTACTATTAACTATCATTTGAGTATTTAAACATAAAATTACCTATTTTAAGTCTATCCTGCAAATCTCTAATTTTTCAAACTTATTGTATTCTCGAATCGATTATTGACTCCAAACGTGTATTCACTATTTTAAATTAGCGAGCTTCCAAAAATTAAATTTTGAAACGAGTCACTTTAAAAATATAACGAAACAATAAATTCATGTATTTAAGTCTAAAGAGATTAGAAAATAATATTCGGAATAAATGGGCAATTAGGTATTTAAATAAGCTCGAAATGGATTTTAAAATAATAAATTTTTGTGAGTCATCACATTCTCTCCCCCTTAAGAAAATTTCGTCCTCGAAATTTATCTTGATTGGTGAACAGGTTTGGATACTTCTCTCGGATTGCTTCTTCGACCTCCCAAGTGGGTTCCTCTATTCCATGATTCCTCCAAAGCACTTTCACCAATAGTATCCGTTTACTTCTCAATTCTTTCACCTTCCTATCCAGAAGTTTCACCGGTTTCTCCTCATAGGTCAAAGTTTCATCAATTTCAATACTTTCCGGTTGCAAAATGTGAGAGGGGTCTGGATGATACTTCTTAAGTATAGACACATGGAACACATTGTGAATTCGAGATAGACTCGTTGGCAAAATCCAACTTGTATGCCACATTCCCCATGCACTGGATAATCTTACAAGGTCATAAAACCTCGGTTGTAGTTTCTTTCCCTTTCCAGACTTCAAACTTGCTTTCAAAGGCTTAATCTTAAGAAAGACTAGATCTCCAACCGCAAATTCAAAATCCTTCCTCCGATTATTCGCATAGTTCTTTTGACGGCTCTGTGCGGTTTGAATTCTCTGGCGTACCAACTTTATCTTTTCATTAGCTTCTTCAATCCAAGACACTGTAGTCGGGTCTAAAATCTTCCGTTCACCTATTTCATCCCAACAAATTGGAGACCTATATTTTCGACCATAAAGTGGTTCATACGGGGCCATTTGTATAGAGGAATGGTAACTATTGTTATAAGCAAATTCCACCAAGGTTAAATATTTACTCCAACTTTCCCCAAAATCCAAAACACAAGTCCTCAACATATCCTCAAGAGTTTGGATTGTCCTCTTAGACTGCCCGTCGGTCTGAGGATGATAAGTGGTACTAAAATTCAATTTAGTCCCTAACACCTCTTGCATCTTTTGTCAGAACCTTGATAGAAATCTCGGGTCCCTATCGGACACAATACTCACGGAAATTCCATGTAACCTGATAATCTCATCTAGATATAGTTTAGCTAACTTCTCCAATGGGTACTTCATGTTAATTGGCAGAAAGTGAGCTGATTTGGTCAGTCTATCCACTATTACCCAAATAGCATCATGGTCTCTTTGTGTCCTCGGTAATCCTGATACAAAATTCATGGTGATATTTTTCCATTTCCACTCAGGTATCTCCAACGGTTGTAAAAGTCCCGATGGTTTCTGATACTCGACCTTAACCTGTTGACAAACCAAACAAATCTGAACAAATTGGGCAACTTCTTTCTTCATATTCTCCCACCAATACAGACTCTTCAAGTCTTGGTATATTTTATTCCCTCTAGGATGTACCGTAAACTTTGATCGGTGTGCCTCTTCAAAATACCATTCGATCCCAGGTTAAAATCTGACTTTTCTCCTTTTTCAACTTTTTCCGACCATTTTTGCACTTTAGTGTCCTTTTCTTGAGATCCTTTGATACGTTCCATCAAGGTGGAATTCACTACAATATTCCCCAAAATTACTTTCCTCGGTTCCAGTCGAGAATTCCAATAACTAACTGTTTCTAACAAATGGAGTTCCTTAATCATTAACCCAGCCATTTGCACTTGACGACTCAAAGCATCGGCCACTACATTGGCCTTTCCTGGATAGTACTTTATAGTGCAATCATAATCTTTCAGAAATTCTATCCATCTACGTTGCCTCAAATTTAGCTCCTTTTGTGAGAATAAATACTTAAGGCTTTTGTGATCAGTAAAAACCTCAAATGTCACTCCATACAGGTAATGCCTCCATTTCTTTAAAGCAAATACCACCACTGCCAATTCCAAGTCATGGGTTGGGTAATTCCCCTCACATGGTTTCAATTTCCTAGAGACATATGCTATCACCTTGTCATTTTGCATCAAAACACATCCCAATCCTTCCTTAGAGGCATCTGTGTAAACCACAAAACTATCCTTTCCATTGGTTAGAACTAATACAGGTGCTCTGGTTAAGCATCTTTTCAATTCCTGAAAACTCTCTTCGCACTTAGGACTTCAAATAAACTTCCCACTCTTCTTGGTCAGCTCGGTCATTGGTCCAACAATTCTAGAAAAATTCTTGATAAATCTCTGGTAATACCCTGCTAATCCAATAAAACTCCAAACCTCAGTAGGGTTTTCCGGTCGTTTCCACTTCGAGACATCTTCAAGTTTAGCTGGGTCCACTTTAATCCCATCCTTAGAAATTATGTGTCTCAAGAAAGTCACTTCTTTTAACTAAAACTCACACTTGCTAAACTTAGCATATAACTGGTGTTCCCTCAGGGTTTGTAAAATAATCCTCAAGTGTTTCTCATGATCTTTCACATTCTTAGAATACACTAAAATGTCATCAATGAAGACCACCACAAATTGATCTAGATAAGGTTTAAAAACCCTATGCATTAGATCCATGAAAGCTGCAGGAGCATTAGTTAACCCAAATGGCATCACTGCAAATTCAAAGTGCCCGTACCTCGAGTTAAAAACAGTCTTGGGTATGTCCTTTTCCAAAATCCTCAATTGCTAATAACCCTGTCTCAAATCCAACTTCGAAAATACTACCGCCCCTTGCAATTGGTCAAACAATTCATCAATGTGGGGCAACGGGTACTTATTCTTAATTGTGACATCATTCAAGCCTCTATAGTCTATACATAGTCTTAAACTCCCATCCTTTTTCTTTACGAACAAAATCGGGGCTCCCCACGGAGAATCACTCTCCTTTATAAAACCCCTTTCCAACAAGTCCTGTAGTTGCAATTTTAACTCCTTCAATTCCGCTGGAGCCATTCGATATGGCGTTTTCGAGATAGATGCCACTCCCGGAATTACATCAATCTTAAAAGCTATATCCCGTTCTGGGAGTAAAGACTCTAACTCTTCAGGAAAAATATCTGGAAAGTCTTTCACTACAGGCACGTCTTCCAAACCCACCTTATCATTAGGGGTGTTAATAAGAAAAGCCAAATACCCTTGAGCTCCTTTGCTTAATAATTTTCTAGCCCAAACCCCGGAGAGAAGTACAGACGAAGCCAATTTACCCCTTACATCCAACTTCAGGGTTGCCTCCCCTGGAATGCACAATTCTACAATCTTTGTTCGGCAGTTCAACTTGGCATTATAACGGGCTAGCCAATCCATTCCTAAAATCACATCATATCCCTTAATTGCTAAACTTATCAGGTTGGCCAATAACTTCCGCTCCCCAACACAGACCTCACAGTCTCTATACACCAGGTTAGCAATTAAACTTTGATCCCCAGTAGGTGTTTTAACCTCCAGATCATACGGTAATTTAATTGGCTTCAAATCTATCCCACTCATAAAATTAGGGTTTACAAAAAAATGTGTTGCACCCAGATCAATTAAAACTCTAGCTAAACGATGAAAGATTGGAATTGTACCTTCAACCACTTCAGTTGCTTCAGAGATTTGTTGATAATCCAGTGCATAAACTCTAGCCGGTACTTTCGGTCGACTTCCTCCGGCACTGGTCTGCTTAGAGGTTGACTTTTCTGGTTTCTAAGGGTTACCTCCTATTTTTGGTGATTTCGGATAGTTGGCGACTTGATGCTCAGCACTACCACAAAACAAACATTTCCCCAACTTCCTCCAGCAGTTATTTTCAGAGTGGTTGAATTTACCACAGTATCCACAAGTAAGTTGAGGAGTCACAGCCGAACCAGTGGAAGGCGCTCCTCTAGCCTGAGCCGGTCCACTGCGACCTCCTCTGGATAAAGCTCCCCTAGAAGCTCTAGTGGCCCTTATTTTTCCCATTCCTTTTTCCATTTTGGAAGGTTGTGTACTCTTACTAGCTTGCCCAGAAGTATGGCCAGAAAAATTTCTTTTTTTATTGTGAAAGTCCCTCACTTGCAGTCTTGCACACTCAACCCTTTGTGTTTTCTCTAAAGCCTCAGTAAAGGTAGAAATTTGGGCTGCGGCCAAACCCTCCTAAATTTTCACATTTAGTCCCTGTACAAACCATCTAATCCTTTTCCGTTCATTGACTACTAGTTCAGGAGCGTACTTAGAAAGTTTAGTGAACTTCCCTTCATACTCTGCCATACTAAGGGCTCCTTGTTTCAACTTAATAAATTTATTCTCTCTCTTTTCTTGAATCAAGGGTGAAAGAAACTTTTCATTAAATTCCCTCGTGAAGTTCTCCCAGGTCCAAGGGGTTTGAGCTCTCTCCTATTTTTCTTTTATTATATCCCACCAAACACGAGCTACTCCCTCAAATTGGAAAGCAGCAAAATTCACTCGCCTATCCTCAGTGTAGTCTAGGGCGGCGAATATGCTGGTCATCCTCTCTAACCAATTTTTCGCTATTTCAGGATCAGGTTCTCCAAGAAACTTAGGCGGGTTGAACTTTAAGAACCTCTCTAAGGCTCTATCCTCTCCTTTGTCTTGTCTCCCAAGTTGGTTAGGCTGTTCAAGACACTGTCTATCAGCTAAGCGCTCTAGGATTTCAGTCATCCTATTAATGGCAGTAACCACTTGATTACCCACAATGTTTTCCTGTGTGAGGACTCGTAAAAAAAAAAAACTATTATTTTATGCCTAATTTATGGCTTAATAAATTATTTAATTGGATTTTTGCCACGAGGAATATTTTCCAGCCTTATTAGACCTAAATACATGGTAATATAACTTCGTTATATTTTTAAAATGATTCATTTCAAAAATTAATTTCCTGGAGTACGTCTAGTAAAAATAGTGAATAGTACTTGGAGATTTTATCCGCGTAGTAACACAATAAGCTTGGAATATTGGAGACTTGTACTATGGTCCTAAAATAGGTAATCTTATGAGTAAATACTCAAGTGATAGTTAGTAGCGCAATCGTTATAAGAATTTATTGGAAGTTTCGCGTTATAGCGTTAAAATTGACGGTACGCGTTTTCACACGCGCGACATTATTTGAGGGACTTTAGACCCTTATATCGGGACAATTAAGAGTAAATAACACTTACATGAATATAAATGCATTGGAGGTTCAGTGCACTAGTGAACCAAACGCGCGAGAAAATCGAACCTAATCGCGCCAAACGCGCCCCTAATGAGAGTTGACTTTTGGGTGAATTTCCACCACTTATTTCACCTTCTCTTGGAAGCTAAAGGAAATCAGATTTCTCTCCATCTTCTCTCTCCTCATAGCCGACCAAACACCCTCCTCTCTCTAACTCCATTGCTTCAAAATTTCTGCTCACTAATCTCACTCAAAACCACCCCAAATCATCTCCAAATTCAACCAAACTTGCACCACACCTAGCTTGACACTTGAGGAGCATTTTGAGCTGCAAACAAGGGCTGGAAATCACGGTTTTCTGGGGTAATAGAGGGCCGAAAATTCTGCTGAACATCAACCCAAAGTAAGTGATGATCCACTCTTGGAAACTTGAAGTTTGGAAGCTATCTTACCTTGTTAAGTTCATGCATGCATTTGGTTAGCTTGATATGGATGTAAAATGTGATAGTGGGCTCTTTGTATTCCCACACTTGGGTTGTTGTTGCTGATTTGAGGATCAATGTTGGATTTAATGGTAGTTTAATGGTTATAATGATGAATTTATGGAGTGTTATTGTTGGGAACTCAAGTAGAGGTCATGACCAGAAATTGTCGAATCTGCCCCTGTTTTGTTCGGCCATGATAAGGCCCATTTTTGGTGATTTATTGGCATGATCCTGATGTGTATATGTTATATTATGTGTGTAGAAATTTTCGTTGGAAAACATTAACGATTGGATGGGCAAATGAATTTATTCATGAACTAGGCATGCTGGAAAATTATTTTCGGGTAAAACTGTCCAGTGGTCGTATTTTGGCCATAACTCTGTCCTCGGGTGTCGAAATCAAGTGCCGTCGGTGGCTTTTGAAACTAGACATTCCTAGCTTTAATTTGAGATAAAATGTACGTTCTGATTCTTTGTGAGTGATCCGAACCAAACGTTTTAAGTTAGCTGTCCTGTCTCTCGGATTTGCTGGAATGGCTTGTTGAGGCAGCAACTTGAGGCTCAATTTTGAGCTGGTTGCTTGCCAAATTTCAGAACATTTCCTTCTGTGAACTTTTAGTCCCGTGAATGTATTTTCTAATGCCATAAACTATGCCTCATTCCGAGTTAAATTGATTGAGTTGTGACTAAAACAAGAGGACTGCCCTGTTTTGGAAAAACGTAGTATTTGGACTGATTTGGGGCAAAACTTGGGAATGATTTTATTAATTGAAGTTCTTGATGCTCATCACTTACCAAAGGTATCATGGATGTGTCTTAGACCTTTTTTTCACAAATGAACCATGTTCGGATAGTTTTCTTGGTTAAACGATTTGAAATTGTGAAATGAAAGTCACAAGGCAGATTGCCTTAGAATTTTTCCTGAACTTTGGTTGACTAATTAACTACCTTCCCGAGGGTATTTTTCCCTGAAATTTGATAGAGGAATACCTTGCATATAGGAGTAAAATACTGCCAATTTTGGCACCAATTCAAGTTCGTTTCGATACCGAATTAAATTGCTAGTGTTGGAGGTTCAAAACTGGAAATTCTTCTTCAGTCTTGAATCTTCCTCAACTTTGAGCTACCGTATCTCGGTACTCGAAACTCCGATTCTTGATCCGCTTGTTTTGTTATAAACCTCACTTGTAACACTAATTGAGCTGTAAATTTCAGAGGCCGGTTTGCAACATGTGAATCGTGCCGAATTTCCAAAGTTGGCCGAAATCCAACTTAATTCTGCCTTGTACGCCGAACCTGTACCTTCAAGCTCATTTTTGAATACCTTCCACTTATATTCATGGAAAAGTGTCTTTTAAGAAGTTTTAGTACTTTCTAAGAGGTTTCCAACGGTACCAAGTTTTATAATTTTGGACCTACTGAGTGCAAGATCTGATTTTTCTAAATTTGACGCGCAAAGCTGAAATTTGCTGATTTCTTAGAAAATGAAAATTTGAAAACTTGTTACTCCTTCTTGATGATAATTGATCGCTTTAAACTTGATTTCATGAAGGAAATCAGTTTTTCTTGTGTTAATAAAACCTCACTTTTGAACCTTTATTTTGAGTGGCTAAGGTTCTTGGTTTGAGGTACTGACTAGTCCAAATAAGCGTAACTCCTTTCTTGATTAATACGTGATTGTGAGTGAAAAATACTTGTTAATTGCTTCAGGTGCTCAAGCGAGTCTTGAAAAGAATCCCGGAGGGGACAACTAAAGATTTTCTCGCTCAATTACTTTTGAATTGGTGAGTGTCAAGTGCCTGACTTGTCGTGTTTACTTGATTTACCTGCTTATATACGTGAATATCACTTGATGAGACGAGTGTGTACTTTATCGCACTCGCTCTCCTTTACTTGAACTTTACTTGTATTAACTTGGTTTTCAAAGTCGATTGAGTGAATCTCGTCGACTAAAATATACCCGTTTTCGTGTGCGTGTCGTGTTGCCATGCATGTCGTGTATGTCGTGCGTGTCTTGTTGTCGGGTGGAGTGAACCTCCTCGACTTATGGGGACGCCCAATTCTCTTAACCAATCTTACAACTCGAGCCGGCATGGGCTTGGTCGAGAAGTTTGATAAACCAAGAGAATAACAAAACACAACTTGATCTTTTGAGATCTTGTTCGGCATACTCGTGGAGTATCGCCCTTTCCGTGCGTGTTCAAAAATCAAAACTTGATCTCTTGAGATCTCGTGTGGCATACTCGACGAGTATCGCCTTTTTCGTGCGTGTTTGGTTTCGGATCCGAGAGGGTGGAATGTTGGTCGGAGGAAGTAATAAGTGAAGTTTCTACGGATAAAATACCCACCAGGATAACGGAGTGTCATCACGAGGGGGTATCGGATCGAGCCGTGGCGAAGCAAGAGGAAAATAGCTCCTGAGAGCTCCTATATCCTTGAATTGTTTCTGTTTATTTTTCTCGCTCGAATTGTAAATTACTTGAATATTGGGATTGTTATTTGGACAACGTGCTTGCATGTGTGTTTTCTTGGCCTCACGAGCGTTTCGCTCACCCCGTAGATTTGTTTTCCTTAACAGGAATGGATGGAGTAAAACTCGTTGGAACCCTTTGGATGTACTTTTGTATTAGGGTTTCAATTGTAATTGACTAGACATTTTGGCTATTGTATATATTTGGGAATTGATGTATCTTTTGGATCCTGACGTAAGAATTGGATAACGGATGTATTTTGAACACGTGGTACAAGACTTGGATATTCGTTTATGGAAGCGATTTTTCCTTATTAGACTGGTATAAATTGTGATATATTGTTAAGTTTGAATTGATTTGTCTCGAGTCCTGGCGAGAGCTAGGCAGGCGTTCCGCTGATACCCTTGGGAGAAGTGGGGGCGTCACATCCTGTCCTTGGGTCGGTCCAGTTGCCGATCCCTGGTCATCCCTTTGAGGTTGGACCTGTCTAGTCCCTCGCCCACGATCTCGACTACGTCTTAGTTCTTCCATAACCTAGGCGTGCCTAGTGCAAGAAATAAGTTAATTATGCCATGCAAAATAGAAAGCAGGAACCAATCAAGAAAACATTGAAAATAACAATAATTTACATTCATTAGCATATCAACTTTATACAATTAGCAAGTCATGGGGTAGTCATAAAAATATAGCACACAGGTGTCACAAGAGTATTTTTAGTCACAGAAAACTAAAGTAAAAGCAAGTGCCTCAAAAGCAGGCCACACAGTCATGCAAAATACAATGGCCTCAACACTTAGCATCACCCCTGCTAATTCTAACTATACTAGTCAAAAGGGTCAAAAGAAAGGTCAATCAATCTAGACCTAGTCCACAGTAGGACTACCGGGTGGAACCTCCTTCTCAGGATCCTCCTCCTGATCAGGGCTCGGAACTACCTCCATTGCCTCATCCACCAATCTAGAAGCATCAGTCAAGATGTCGGAAGCCCGACTACGGACCTCCTCTCCCAACCTAGTGAGTCGAGCCCTAGTACTCTGGAGCTCCTCACGAACCACAGCAGATGTGGCCACCTCACCCTCCAGTACCTCCTCGAGCTCCACAATCCTCTCTTCCTGAACGCTAACCATCTGTCTAAGCTCGTCCACCTCTGCCTGTAAATTCTGGTTAAGATCCACTAACTGATGACGATCGTCGTCCAAAGCAAGCACGAGGTGGTTCGGGTAGGCAAATGTCAACCTACACGAACATCGGGGATATCTGTCAGATGGGAAATAGCGTACTCGACCTCCTCCACCTAGCGCTCGGTAGTAGATAGGCCTAGGAGGCACTACATGACCATTCGCATGGCCATTCCCATTAGCTGCCGGAGCTCCATTTCTGTTTTCCATCCCTGCACAATAATAGCACTTTTCAGGTTAGAAATTTAATCACTACCTAGTTCGGATGTCGTTTATGCATGCCTAACCCAATCACTAACTTCCCTCAAGTACCTCTCAAGGTATAACTTAATTATCCGGTCTCAGGTCTTAAGGGTAGAGTATATAATATGTCTCCCATATAGATCTCTAACCTAGCGCTCTGATACCAACTGTAATGCCCCCACTTCTCCCTAAAGCGAATCAAAGGGTATCCACGGGACGCCTGCCTAGCTGTCACCAGGACTCAAGCAATCACCATTCAAGCTTATAGCGGTGCTAGAAGTCAACAACCAGAAAAGATAAATACAATTAGTGCGGAAGCGTTCAAATTTAACGAAATATAACAATCATCCAATCCTTACACCGGGTTTCCATAATACAGCCCAAAATATACAATATTCTAAAAGTCTAGACAAAAGAGTTGGAACCCTATTGCAAGAGTACACAAAAGAGAAATTCCTCCGAATCTCACTCCAAGCCCAAATCCTGTTAAGGAAAATAAATCTACAGGGTGAGCAAAACGCTCGTGAGGCAAAGAACACACATGCAAGCACATTGTTCAAATAACAATCCCAATTTAACAAATAGAGCAATAATATTGCAATAAATAACAATCCGAGCGGAAAAGTAAACAGAAACAATTCAAGGATATCGGAGCTCTCAGGAGCTAATTTTCACTTGCTTTGCCAATGTCATTCGTATACCTTTCCGCGATGACACTCCGTCAACCGGGTCGGTATTTCCATTCCGTAGTTCACCACTTACTTCCCTCCGTCCACCGTTCACCTCCCGGGCCCGCAAGACAATTATAAGGCGATACTCCACGAGTATGCCAAGCAAGACCTTTCATTAGGTCGAGTTTATTTATCTCATGGCTCGCCAAGGTTCCCAACCAAACCCATGCCGGCTCGAGTCCAGGGTCGGCCTATGAGTTTGGGCGTCCCCCATTTACATTTGAGAGTCGAGAAGATTCACTCCAACGACGTATGCAGCCATAGCATACCATTTCATTTCATTCAATCATTCAATCATCTCATTTCATTCAATTAAGTCATTCATAATTCATTTAGTACATTTGAATCATGAGTCATTTATTTCAAATAAGAACGAGTGCGTTAAAGTACACACTCGCCTCTATTTTCAAAATCTCCAAACAATCATAACAATTAAATTTGTATCAAGTATTCATACACTTGACACTCACCAATATAAGTAATGAGGAAGAAATGTCCCTCGGAGCTTTAGGCGTTCACTGTGAGATCCTCTTGAAGGTCTTCGTGTGCGCCTGAGTAAATAATAATAGACTATCATTCACCAACCCCTACTATTAAAGAAGATCGTACCATAGTACAATCTTAGAAAGTCTCGTGAAACGAGCCTAAATTATCCTAAATCGAGGCTCCCAAATGGGGTTCAAAGTACAAGAGAAATTTAGTTTTCATCTTGGAAATCAAGCATAAACGCTCCAGTACTATCGAAGGAATAAGGAATACTTGAAAAATTCCATTTCCTTGAAATTCGGAAAAATTTCAGTTTGGATATGATAATTTGAAAAATCATATCTTACATTCCACATGTCAAAAATTGAAAAACTTGGTACCGTTGGAAACCTCTTCCAAAGTACTAAAAGTTCTTAGAATACACTTTTCTAAGATTCCAAATGGAAAACGTTCAAAAATGAGCTCAAAGTCGCTGTTTTAGTTCATAAAGCAGATTTAAGTTGGTTTCTGGCCAACTTTGAAAATTCGGCAAAATTCACTTGATTGGAACTAACTTTTGAAATTCGGAACTCTATTATAGCTGCAATCCAAGTTTACAACAAAATAAGTGGAACGAGAAACGGAGTTCAATTAAATCTATCATCAAGCATCACATCAGCCATCAATCCAAGAGTGGGAGTTCATAGAGCCCACATTCAAAATTTTCCAACACTAACAAGCCACCCACATGAATATCTAAACTCATAAGTGTAAATCAACTTCCATAGGCCAAGAATTTAAGGGTTGATCGTCACTTACTTGTGTTGGTTAACAAGGCAGAATTTTGGTCCTCTCTTAGCTCAAGAAAACCGTGGAAATCTCCCTCTTTTTGCAGCTTAAAATGATCTCCAAGTATTAAGCTAAGTGTGTGTGAAATTTGGAAGGAATTGGAGGAGATTTGGTGAAGGATTGGAGAAGAAAAATTGAAGAACTCTTGGCTGTTTTCTTGCTCTTGATGGTCGGCCAAAGAGAGAGAAAAGTGGGGGAGTGTTTGTCCAAAAGTAGCTTCCAAAGGAAGCTTTAAATGTGTAGTCCACAATTGCCCCGAAATCAACTCTTCTTTGCGCGTGTACGCGCACGTTTTGTGCTCGATTCCTTTCGAATTTATTTCACTAGTGCACTAAACCTCTAATGCACTTATATTCATATAAATACTATTCACTTTTAATTATCCCAAAATAAGGGTCTAAAGTCCCTCAATTAAATCGCGCGTGTGAAAACGCGTATTTCCAATTTAAGCGCGATATAGTGCAATTTTCGAGAAATTCTTATAACGATGGTACTATTAACTATCACTTGAGTATTTAAACATAAAATTACCTGTTTTAAGTCCATCCTGCAAATCTCTAATTTTTCAAACTTATTGTATTCTCGAATCGATTATTGACTCCCAACGCGTATTCGCTATTTTCAATTAGCGATTTTTCAAAAATTAAATTTTGAAACGAGTCACTTTAAAAATATAACGAAACTATAAATCCATGTATTTAAGTCTAAAGAGGTTAGAAAATAATATTCGGAATAGATAGGCAATTATGTATTTAAATAAGCTCGAAATGGATTTTAAAATAATAAATTTTTGTGAATCCTTACACTTTTTCTCATGGAGATGGATGAGCAAATTTTCTCTCGACCAATCAACTCAAACATGTGCAAAAAATTTTTCATCTGATTATGAAATTTTTTTTCTAAAATTACTGCAAGAGATGGGGTCAAGCCTCTCAAGATCGTAAGCCCCACACTAGGGCAATTTTTTGGTCTTCCTTTTCAAAAAAAAAGGAGCGAGAAAATAAAAGGAGAAAAAAAAGCAAGAAAAGAGACATGCAAAAAAAAAGGAAGGAAAAAACGAAGAGAAGAAAAGAGAAACCCAATTAGAGTTAAACTGGGGCAAATTTTTAGTTCTTATTAGGCCCACATTAGGGCAAGTTTTGGAAGGTTGCAATCTTAGGATCATTTTCAACCTATTTCATGATGGATCTTCAACATTTAACCTTTCCTTCACACTCCATCGGAGCTCATTACAAAAGGCAAAACATTACCGGCCTCCCTTTGTTGCAGTATTTTTTTAAGGAAAAATTTTCTTAATTATTCGGCCAATGAGATGGACGACATCAAAAAGGGTCAAATGTGACATCTTTCTTTTTCAAGGGCCATTCATTCAAATCTGGTCATTAGAAACAGATGTTTTGTGATACATAGTGGAGTCTGGCTGACTGATTATAGAAAATTGAGAAGATTCAACACAAGTTACAGCACAACTCTTGAGGAGCAGTTTTGACATCAGAAGATCATGCTTACATGGTTCTCAAGGCCAAAGGGATCACATGGTGGTGGTATTATGTGATCACTCTTTCTGCCTTCTTGAAAACATGAAAAATGTGGTATTTGTTAAACATGATTTACACTGGGGCAAATATCAAAAGGACTGAGCTCCAAGTTTGACAATGCATTCCAAATCGGCTTTGAAAAAAAAAGGGAGCCCTATATCGGGGCAAATTTTGAAAAAATACGATTTCAAAAGTTATTTCAAATTTGTTTTATTTTGTTGGATTCGGGTTGTATCCCATCAACCTCGGTAGGCTCGAATTTTATTCCACTGACCGTTTTATTTTGTTGGGTTTGGGTTGTATCCCACCAACTTCGGCAAGTTTGAATTTTATCCCACTAACCATTTTATTTTGTTAGGTTCGGGTTCGAGTTGTATCCCACCAAACTCGACAGATTCGGATTTTATCCCACTGACCGTTTTATTTTGTTGGACTCGGGTTGTATCCTACCAATCTCGACAGGTTCGGGTTTTATCCCACTGACAATTTTATTTTATTGGGAGGTTTGGGTTTTAACCCAGTGATCATTTTATTTTGTTGGGTTCGAGTTGTATCCCATCAAACTCGGTAGGCTCGAGTTTTATCCCACTAACCGTTTTATTTTGTTGGGTTCAGGTTGTATCACACCAATCTCGGCAGGCTCGGGTTTTATCCCACTGACCGTTTTATTTTTATTTTGTTGGGTTCGGGTTGTATCCCACCAATCTCAGTAGGCTCAGATTTTATCCCACTGACCGTTTTATTTTGTTGGATTCGGGTTTTATCCCACTGACCGTTTTATTTTGTTGGGCTAGGGTTATATTCCACCAATCTCGGCAGGTTCGAATTTTATCCCACTGACCGTTTTATTTTATTGGACTTGGGTTTTATCCCACCGTCCCACCAATCTGTTAGTGAGTCTCAAAATTCGCCGTGCACCCTTCTACCCCTTTCTTGGCAATCAAAATTAATTTTCTGTTGGTGAGTCTCAACGTTCGCTGCGCACCTTTCTACCTCCCTTCTTGACAATCAAAATTAATTTTCTGTTGGTGAGTCTCAGCGTCCGCTGCGCACCCTCCTACCTTCTTCTCGACAATCAAATTTAATTTTCTGTTGGTGAGTCTCAGCATCTGCCGCGTCCCCTTCTGCCTCCATTCTTGGAGCGTAACCACGCCTCTCCGCGCATTTTTTTCTAATTATGACAGTTACTTTTCTTGACTGTTTTGATTAACTATTATGCTTTCTTAATCATTTTGTGTTTCATGTTTAGAAGTTCTGAGAGACCAGACTTCTTCAACTTTGCAAAGATCACAGATAGTCAATGCACTCGTTTCATTGTGGTTCACTGGTATTCGAACTACATTTGACATGATTCTCATGATGGGATACGTAGGCAACTTTACATGAGTTTGGATACATTTTCTGCAACGTTATTGCATCATTTTGCTCAATAATTATAGCTTTGTTATTTTTTTTAGCTCAGGTGCAGTTAGAAGAGACAGGTACACAATTTGGTGTCTACGTCTTTGTCTTAAGTTTTTTCAAAATTCTAGACAAAGAGGGGCAAGTTGTAGATACCAAATTTTTATCAATTTTTAATGTTTTCTTGGATTTGTTTATTTAATTAGTTATTTATTTTCTTGCATTTTAATGTGTATTTTTCTCATTTTGCAGGTTTATTTTAGGAAAACAAAAATAAAAAAAAAAGAAAACAAAAAAAACAAAAACAAAAAATAGAAGATAAAATCCTCCCCTAATTATTTCTCTTTTCACCAAATACACTATTGATTCATTTTTGCACTCAATGTTCCATGCATCTTTCTTTTCATTTGGTGGAAAACTCATCATTTTGATGAACCAAAAACTCCACCAAATTTTTTGGATTCTCTCGGCTCTCTCTTGTCTCTCAACTGGACAAAAAGCCAGACAAAAAAGAAAGAATCAAAGACTCCACTCTTGCTCCCATATACTAAGCTCTCGGCCCTCCTTTCCTCAAGAAAAGAAAAAATTTCCAGCACACTTCCATTACACAAACACACACCAATACATTCTTACCCTCGGCCCTCCTCTCTCCCAATATTTTTCCAACACACTCGCACACAACAAAAAGGGAGGCAACAACCGGTTGGATAATTGGAGCTTGGGAATTTGCATCAAAAAACTTTAGCCAAGGGATTGCCACATACATTGAGATAATTTTTTAGTTTTGTTTAGCACATTAAATCCATGCTTCATTGTTTAATTTCCTTTTGCTTTTGCTGGTTTCCATGGTTGTTGGGTTGCTGAATTTTGGGACAGGTCATGAACAAAATTAGGATAGGAAGAATGATTTTTGTATATGCATGTTAACTGTTTGAAAAAATGCTACAATGGAAAAAATGAATTTTAGGGGCTATTTTGCTTTATTTTACCCCTTTTATGTTGTTTTCTTGTTAAATTAAAATCATAGTTGTATTGTAGAAGTTGTAAGGAGTGTTATAGTATAATTTTTATGATTTTTTGTGAAGGATATGATGTTTTGAAAAAAAATAAAAACTGGGCTGTCTTTTGCCATTTTCGTCACTTTTGGTTCATTTTTTGTAAAAGTTAAGCCCAAAACTAGAATCTACGTGAAAAATCGAGTGAGAGGGTGTATTTTGGTAATTTTTCGAGACTGGCAGCGGCGACTGCCATGGTCGCTAGCTGAAGAAGCTTTAGCTGGCCAGGCAACAAGAAGAAGAAACCGAAGGGGAGGAAGAAGAAAGAAAAGAAAAGAAAGAAAAGAAAGGAAAGAAAAGAAAAAAATCAAGTACTTACCATTGCACCAAAAGCTATAGCTATTAGTGAAGGTGCAACTTTATTTCTTTAACTACAATGGCAGCGCAACGCACCGTACCACGCTCGGCCAGCATGAGGGGCTGCACCCCTGGGTGCCACGGGTTAGACGGTTAGTCCCTTCGAGTTGGGATATGAGGGATGTTACTGATTAGGCCAACAATCCCTCCCCCAACAACAGCCAGGGAGACTCGAACCTGCGACCTCGCTCTGATACCACTTGTTAGGATCAAGCGCTTACCATTGCACCAAAAACTATAGCTATTAGCGAAGGCGCAACTTTATTTCCTTAACCACAATGGCAGCACAAAACACCGTACCACGCTCGGCCAGCATGAGGAGCTACACCCCTGGGTGCCACGGGTTGGGCGGTTAGTCCTTTCAAACTGGAATCTGAGGGATGTTGCTGATTAGGCCAACAAAGAAAAAGTGTTTGGGCTAAAATTTTTTTTTTTGGTGGTCTAGAGTTCCTCTTTTCGGGTTTTCGTTTGGTCTGAAGGGATTTTTGGCCCAGAAATTAAACAAAATTTGGCCCCAATGGCCTTGTTTCCTAAGAGACCAGAAACGGATTTTGCAAATAAGCCCCTGATCTTTGGAGTAGTTTTACTGCGGCCCAGAACATTTTGTAAGGATGAAGACAACGTAAGTGAGGGGTGAATTAGGTTATTTAAAAACTAATCAGGTCATGAGACACTTTTTGCTCAATATGAAATTTATTCTCTTTTCTAGGTGACCACACAATGAACAATTAATCAAGAAAGCAAGATTGCTCGGGAGTAGAAGAGATAATCAATTTAGAATTACAAGACACTAAGTATTAGAGAAGAAATAGCAAACCAATTTACTTCCAAGCTCCTCTTGAGTTTGAGTATCACTTTATAGAACAAGCCTTTTCAAGTTGACAAAATACAACCAATCTTTGTGTACAAAGGAAGGATCACTTCCTCCTTACCCCAAACTACACTTGATCAAATTAGAAAGTTTTACTATCACTCGGATAACCTTCACAAAACTACACTATTGAAGTATTTTTCTCACACAAGAAGAGCTTACACGAAATTCACACAAACAAGAGTACAAATCTTCTTTGAAGAGTATTTTCTCAATAAAACTACTCTAGATCTTTTGTATTTTCAATGTGCAAAAGTTCTTTGAAAGTAGTTGACCATGTACTGTTTATATGAGACCAAAAAGTATCCCATTAATGCTTCCAATGGATAGAAAGTAGCTGAAGAGTCTACTAGCCTTTGGGAGTATCGGACGTCCGGTCCATCTGAAATTCGTGTCTGACAGTAGGCAGTGAGTTTGAGGGAACTTCTCTAATTCTATCGGATGTTCAGTGTCTCTGATACTTGCGTCCGAAAGCAGATGATCATTTTGAGAAGTTTTCTTCAAGTCTTTCGGACGTTCGGCACCTACCATGCTTTTGCGTCCGAAGTTTCGCATACTTTATCGGACGGCCGATGCTCTGATGCTTAGCGTCCGAACGAGGTTAGTGAGTTAGAGGGAATGTTTTAATTCCTTCGGACGTCCGGTGGTGGAGTTCTTTATGCATCCGAAGTTGTGCAATGATTATCGGACGTCCGGTCCCGTCTTCACCAGCGTCCGACAGCTTTCAGCAACCTTTGATTCTTTCAATTGCACTTGATTTTTGAATCTGATTTGCACTTGATTTGAAATTTTATCTTGAAGAGATATTAGTATCATCTATTTGTTTTGTAAACATCAAAAGTTAGCGACTAATATTAACAATCTCTCCCTTTTTGATGGTGACAAAATAATGGATGGAGGAAAGAATAATTGAGCCAAATCTCCTCCTCATTCAATGTATCAAAAAAGGTTTTTAAGTGCTAAGATTTTTAAGGTCAGAATAACTCCCCCTTACACATTTACCAAATTTACAGACACATTGGCCAATTTACACTTCCTAACATCAAAACATAACATCTCAACATCAATTTCCATTTATCCCCCTTTTTGTCATCATTAAAAGATTTTAACAACCAGTGTCAGCAATCCAATATCAGCAGTGCAGTTATACAATCAACATCAGATATCCAATCCAATATCCAATCCAATTCAGTATACCACTAATATCCAATCCAATATACCAAAGCATACCAGAAATGCAATCCAAACACAGGCACAGAAAATTAATATCAGAAATCAGAGGAAGTTCCAAACAGAGAAATATTATCGAAGATAAATTAGCAAATTAACCAGAAACCATTAAAGTTAACCAATATCCATAGTAAAGAGTACTTGAACCATCAAAAGAGAGAATTACAAAAGATGCAAATGCCTAATATGAAATGTCATCCTAAAATGAAGTACAAGTGCCTAAGATTGCCTAAATGGTGATCTTGGACGATCCAGGCTTTCTTCTTGTAAGGCGAAATTCAGTAGGATCCACTTCATCTTTAGTTTTCTCATCGTCATCATCACTAGCATCAGTTACTGGAGCCTTGCCCGTATCTTGTGGCTGAAAACTTGAGACATGGATTTCAGGAGTGGACTCAGGTTATGGCCCTTTATCTTGTGAAACAGGAGTTGAGTCAGTCCGAGACTCTTTTTAATGCACATTTCATCTTTTTGAGGGATAGGGGCACAAGCAGGTTTCTTTTGTCAATAAAAGTGGCTTGCTGCTCAGGTGACATGGTCATCATCTGACCATTTTCAAGAAAGAGAATGTATTGTTTGAGCTCCTCAAGTAAGGAGATGACTTTATGGTTGGATGAGGAAGGCTGAGTGGATGATTTTCTAGGATGGATGGTGAAGGGTGAAACATATTGAAACTGGTCTCTGGGAGGTTTGGGGGTGACAGGAGTTTCATGACGACTCTTTGTCCTAAACTCCAAAATAGACTCCTTGTAGCACCAATGACCATCAAAGAATTTCAGATTTTTTTCTTTCAAAATAAGTTTTGGAAAAGATGGTGGATGCAGTCTCTTTTGGAGACACTCTAGTAAAAGGTATTTTGAAGTGAGCAAAGATTGGAGTTAAAAACTTTGCATAGGAGAGTTTTCTACGACTATCAGTGCTGATTTTGAGCAAAAACTTGTACATAACAAAGCTGAAATCAATTCAAACTTTTTCAAGAAAGCAATAAAAAAGGTAAAGCTCTATTTTGTTGGCATCAGTCCTATGACCATCAGTAGGAACCAACAGATTTGAAATTATTGAAAAGATGATCAAATTTTGAGGATTGAGATCCTCCAATCTTGCCTCAGCAGGAGTGTTAAAGTGAGTTTGAAAGTAAGTCATCAGTTTTGTAATGTGAAAATGGTGATAAGCAGTCGGAAACTCTGCATAAGAGAAAAAGTTTACAATTTTTTCTTTAAAATCATATTCAATTTTGGTCTTTAAAATAGCATTAACAATGTCAGGATTGAATGCAATATCAACTGAATTGACACGAGAAATCAGATCAGTGTGTGAACTATCCTTGCTAAAGTTAGCAAAGAACTGATGAAGCATATCAGGATAATAAGTGTTGGGTAAGGACAGAATGTGAGACCATTTTTGGAATTCAAAGAGTTTAAAAACTGATTCAAGGTCAAGCTTACGGAATTCAGAGGGGAGAATGGTCCTTTGAGTGATGAAACCCTTCTGTGAAATTCATTCAAACCTTTCTCTGGCATCATCATCGATAAACTTGGGCAATGGGGTTGGCTCTTCCTCAGTTTGAGCAGCAGATTGCCCTCTAGTAGGAGGTTTCCTCTTTCCACCGCGAGTCTCAGTCCTTGTCTAGGTGATTTCCTGGTGGAAGGCTCAGCAGTTGGTTGTTCATCATCACTGATATCGGGCAATACAGTTGGCTGTTCTTCAGTCTGATCAGTTTGTTTCTCTCTGACGGAATGTTTCTTTTTTCCACCTCGTGTTTCAATTCTTTTTCTTGATGATTTCCTGGTGAAAAACTCGACAATTTCAATGTCTTCATCTCTTAGCCTGGTAGTGCGTCCGGTACCAGCAGAGCCTCCTCTCACTCTTACCATGATAAAATGCAGGATAATTTTATTGCAAAAAGTGATGAATGTGTGAATGAGATGGACTAAGATTGCAGATGAGACTAGAATGTAAGTTTGAATCTTCCAAAAAGAGTGAATTTTGAGTGGCTAGGGTTTTTGCTGAGAATTGGGATCGATGGAGTGATTGGTAGTTAAAGAAAGTTATGAGTGCTAATGGATGCGCAAAAGGGGTGTAATGGTATTGAAAAAAATCAATTTCTTGGAACTTGTTCAAAGAAAAGATGAATTTAAAATTTGAAAGAGGGAGAAGAGGAAAGGGCGTGTTCGAGAGAGGAAATGACTGTTTTATAATACGCCTCTTTTGAGGGTCGGACGGCCGAACGAAGAGAAGTGTCTGACACTACCGTCCAAACCAAAATTTTCTGAAAAAATGGCTGAAAACACTGTCGGATGTCTGTTCATATGTATCAGACGTCCGATAAAGTGTGAGCAGAGAATTTTTAGAAAATCTTTTCTAAAATGTCCAATTTTATTCTCAAAAACACAAACTGATCCAGTGGTAAGGCTTTTGTAAAAATATCAGCAATTTGATCTTTTGATCAAACATATTGTACACAAATTTCACCCTGTTGAACAAGATCACGAATGAAATGATACTTTATATCTATATGCTTTGTCCTAGAATGTTGAATGGGATTTTTTTGTCAAATTTATGACACTTGTATTATCACAATATATAGGCACACAGTCATACACCAATCCAAAATCATTTAAAATACTTTTCATCCATAACAATTAAGCACAACATGCTCCGGCGGTAACATATTCCGCTTCGACCGTAGACAAGGAGATAACATTTTGCTTCTTACTAAACCATGACACTAGACAAGTACTAAGAAAGTAACATGTACCACTTGTACTTTTTCTATCTATCCTACATCCACCAAAATCAGCATCTGAAAAACCATATAAAGGAAATTCATGACATTTTGGATACCAAAAATCATAGTTCAAAGTTTCCTTCAAATATCTAAAGATTCTGTTCACAGCAATCAAATGAGACTCTTTTGAACAAGATTGAAAACGAGCACACAAGCAAACAGTGAACATAATGTCATCAACATATATTTGTACAATGAACAATTAATCAAGAAAGCAAGATTGCTCGGGAGTAGAAGAGATAATCAATTTAGAATTACAAGACACTAAGTATTAGAGAAGGAATAGTAAACCAATTTACTTCCAAACTCCTCTTGAGCTTGAGTATCACTTTATAGAACAAGCCTCTTCAAGTTGACCAAAAAACAACCAATTTTTGTGTACAAAGGAAGGATCACTTCCTCCTTACCCCAATCTACTCTTGGTCAAGTTAGGAAGTTTTACTATCACTCGGATAACCCTCACAAAGCTACACTATTGAAGTATTTTTCTCACACAAGAAGAGCTTACACGAAATTCACACAAACAAGAGTACAAATCTTCTTTGAAGAGTATTTTCTCAATAAAACTACTCTAGATCTTTCGTATTCTCAATGTGCAAAAGTTCTTTGAAAGTAGTTGAACATGCACTATTTATATGAGATCAAAAAGTGTCTCATTAATGCTTCTAATGGATAGAAGGTAGCTGAAGAGTCTACTAGCCGTTGGGAGTATCGGACGTCTGGTCTATCTGAAATTCGCGTCCGACAGTAGGTAGTGAGCTTGAGGGAACTTCTCTAATTCTATAGAACGTCCGGTGTTTCTGATACTTGCGTCCGAAAGCAGATGATCATTTTGAGAAGTTTTCTTCAGGTCTTTCGGACGTCCGGCACCTACCATCCTTTTGCGTCCGAAGTTCCGCATACTTTATCGGACGGCAATGCTCTAATGCTTAGCGTCCGAACGAGGTCAGTGAGCTAGAGGGAATGTCTTAATTCCTTCGGACATCCGGTGGTGGAGTTCTTTATGCGTCCGAAGTTGTGCAATGATTATCGGACATCCGATCTTGTCTTCACAAGCGTCCGACAGCTTTCAGCAACCTTTGATTCTTTCAATTGCACTTGATCTTTAAATCTGATTTGCACTTGATCTGAAAGTATATCTTGAATAGATATTAGTATCATTCATTTGTTTTGTAAATATCAAAAACTAAAGACTAAGATTAACACATTTTAAATTTCTTTCACTTGGGTCCTTAAATTAATTGCACTTTGGTCCCTGAACTTTTATCTTTTATTTAATTTTGACCCCTAAACTTTAAAAAATATATTTTTAACCCCTAAAGTTTTTCAATTTTTGCAATCTAGTCCCTAGTGAATTTTGACTCTTTTTATTATGATTGTTTCTTTTCTTTAATTGCTAATTATGTTACTTTTGAATATATTTAACTTGTAATTTTTAGATGTTCTTAAATTTCTTTACGTTTGACATATTAAGATGAATTTAGTATTTTTATCATTATTATTATTTTTCAATTAAATTGGTGTCATGATTCTTTTGTTCATTTTGAGTATAAGTAGGGCAATTTGACTCCATTTAGTCATCACTTCAAAAGGGAGGTACCCCTATTATTATTATGTCAATGTCAATGACGTGCTCTTATGTGCTCCTACGTGTTTCTATGTGTTTATATATTTTTATATGCTTTATTTATTTGATCTAAATGTTCATTCAAATTTTCTTATATTTGTTTAGTTAATTTTTATAATTATTTGAGAGGCATTTAAATACCTCAAAAATGTAATAGATAGGATAACTAGATTTGTTTTATTATATTTTCTCATTTTAGATTGTAATTAGGTACCCTATTGTAATAGATAGAATAAATAGGTTTTATTTATTTTTTTATATTTTTCCATTTTAGATTGTAGTTAGATTCCCCATTGTAATAGGTAGGTTTTGTGTGTTTATGTGACCTATGTGTTATATGCTTTACCCGCTTTCCTTAGGATTTTTGCATCTAAATATTATACTTACGTGTTACGTGCTATGTGCTCTTATGTGTTTATTTGTTTTAATTTATGTCTTATTTGTTTTACTATATATTATTAATGCATGACGTCACCACACTAGTCCAACATTAGTTGTGGCTTCTCCCTCCACTTACTTGCTAGTCCAACGCTAGTAAAGATTTTTAGAAATGGGTTAGTCCAACGCTAGATTCTTAGAACGTTCGTGCGTTAGATTCATTTTTGTGTGATATTCATTACATTTTCATGCATATTTTTATTTTTAAGATATTTTCTTACTTGCATGATATTGTCTATTATATTATCCCCTATCCTCTATATGTGTTAATCATATCATTTAGAATTGCATCTCATTTAAGAAATCGCAAAATAAGTTAGTTCATTTGCTTGTCTAGATTAGAAAAATTATTCTTTGAACATGGGAAATGGGTGATTACAACTTTTTAGTTTAAATACCCATTAATCCATGTATAAGAAAATTATGTTACGAGTTTTTACCTCTCATATCCATTATGCTGCATTTTCTTTTCCTTTGATCACTTATACCTATGTATATAATTTAATTTTCTTTTTTTTCTTTTAATTTAATCATTCGCATACTCGTGACCCCTTCAAGGAATTATTTTGGTCTTCACAATTAATGCGATTGGCATCAATTAAACCCTTGAATGGACATTTTGTCCCTTTCGTTATTTTCTAAATTTAGGTCTGCATCTATGTAGGAAACATTCAAACGTGATAAATTTAAGGGTTAGATTAGAGAAATTTTGACTAAATCATGCAACTAGTTTAGACTAGGTTGAAAGGGTGCCTTAGGTTTGAGTTAATCGAACCTTTGCCTTCCCTTTTTTCAACCGTGACTTCCGAACTCATTTTCTCTTGTTTTTCAAACACTTGGAGTTGTCGAAAAGGGTTTTATTTTATTTTATTTTATTTTTATCAAAAAATATTTTTGGGTGACTTGGTACACCCAAATTCAATACCAAGTAGTGACTTCTATTTTTCTTAAAAATCTTTTTAAACTAAATTTTGGACCCAAATTGTCGCATTCTTTAAAGTCCCATTCTAGGTCCTTTTTCACTTATTTTTAAATAAAATCACATCTTTTGTAAACACCTTATTTTCATCGCAAAAAATGGGGCGCGAGAGTTAGTTTTGCAGCCATTTCATAGTATTCTCTTTGTTGTTGTTCTTACAATCTTTAAGGCGAAGTCTTTTGGCTTAGATTTTGTTACTTACCTTGTTGAAGGGACAAGGTATGAAATAACTAATACTATTCCTTATTGCTTTAATACCGAAACCGATCTTAAAACATTGATGAAGCAATGGAGTCACATGACGCTTCATTTTGGAAACAGGCTATAAATGATGAGATGGACTTAATTATGGCCAATAAAACCTCGGAGTTAGTGGATTTACCACTATGTTTTGAGCTAATTGCTTGGAAAATCTTCAAGAAGGAATTGAAGGTGGATGGAACCATAGACAAGTTTAAGGCTAGATTAGTTGCCAAGGGCTTTACTCAAAAACATGGCCTTGATTATTTTGATACTTACTCACCGGTAGTGAGAATAGCTACCATAAGGGTGCTACTTGTGATAGATTCAATCCAAAAATGGGTAATTCACCAAATGGATGTCAAGACATCATTTTTTAATGGTGAATAGGATGAAGAAGTGTACATGAAACAACCTGAAGGGTTTGTTGTAGCTGGGCAAGAGCACAAAGTGTATAGACTTGTAAAGTCCTTGTATGGATTAAAACAAGCACCAAAACAATGGCACCAAAATTTGACCAGGTAATGCTTACAAATGGGTTCAAAATTAATGAATCGGACAAATGTGTATATAGCAAGTATATGAGTGGTAAAGGTATCATTATTTGCTTATATGTGGATGATATGTTAATCTTTGGTATTGACTTAAAACAAGTCAATGAGACCAAAAAGTTGCTATGATGCAAGTTTGAAATGAACGATATGGGAGAGGCCGATGTTATCCTAGGAATAAGAATTAAGAGAGAACAAGGACAAATTTTGCTTTCACAGATTGTAAGCCTGCCTTAATTTCCATTGACCCAAAAATTGACTTTGTTAAATATGTTGGTGATCTTGTGTCTCAATTGGCTGATACCAAAGTGATTGGATATTTGATGTATGCAATGACATGTACAAGGCCAGATATAGCGTTGGCTGTAGGCGTGTTAAGTGAATACACAAGTAATCCAAACAAATAGCATTAGTTAGGTGTAACTAGAGTCTTGAGGTATTTAAAACATACCAAAGACTATAACATTTGCTATGGTGGCTATCCTTTAGTATTAGAAAGTTATTCAGATGGTAGTTGGATGACAAATAAAGATGATCATGCTTCTACAAGTGGATGGGTCTTTATGTTAGGTGAAGGAGCAATTTCTTAGGCGTCCAAGAAGTAAACATGCATAACCATCTCCACCATGGCAGCTGAATTTATAACTTTGGCATCAACTAGCAAAGAAGCTGAATGGTTACGAAATTTACTATCAGAGATACCTATGTGGCCAAAGCCAATTTCACCAATCTCCATATATTGTGATAGTGCTGCTACGCTTGCTAAAGCTTATAGCCAAGTGTACAATGGCAAATCTAGACATGTTGGATTAATGCATAGTCTAGTAAGAGATTTGATCACAAATGGTGTGATAACCATAGATTTTGTAAGATCAAAAGAGAACCTCCTGGCTGATCCTTTAACTAAGGGATTAACAAAGGAAATGATAATTAAAACATCTAATGAGATGGGATTGAAGTCCAATCCATGAATCACTAACAATGGAACCTTGATTCAACACTAGTTATAACAACCAGCCTAACATCCCAGAAGGTGTAGTGTGATTTTTCCCGCTTGAAATTGGAAGGTTGAACTTAGAGTTCTTAACAAGTCTTGTAAAATGCTATAAATGGCGGGAGCATTAAGAGCTTGCCTATATGAATGTTGGATTGATGGCATCCACAAAGTTAGAACTTAACTTTGAACAGGTTCATGAAAGGATAGGGATACAAGACCTAATATATCATTTGTATAAACAAATTGAAGAGAAGTGAATCTGTGTATGTTAATTTATGTGGTTTGTTGCATATACTCGAGACTCAAAACTTGTCTACCAAGTAGTATTAACAAGTTATACTCAATTAACACGAAAATGGTGGTTCAATCGAAAGACATCATTGTTTATGCATAGATTATCAGAATTTTTCAGTGATCTATAAACAAATTTTCAATATATTGAAAATTGCTGGGGATTGTTAAAGAATTTTCAATTATTGAAAATTTCAAATTTTCAACTTTCTGCTATTGTGTTTGCAACCTTTCGAGTTTCAAATGATTCAACCGCCATTTGAAGGGATGCATCTCTAGACAAAACAAATTTCTAACATTCAATAACCATCTAAGGGACATGAAATCTTATTTATATGGATCAATTTGTGGTCTTTTGGCTGCAGACAAGATCTACAAGTTCTAGAAAAATTTCTGCTCTTCTCTTCTTTGTTTTTTGGGGGTTATAACAACTTAGAGTAGAGTTTTTGTAACCAAACTTCATATTATCGTAGAGGATATTCATCCTTGGTCTTTTGCACATTATAGTGGATGAATAAAGCCTTAAGGAAAGTGATTTGTAATCACGATTTGAAACCTTTTTCTAGTTAGTTTTGCAGCCATTACCTAGTATTCTCTTTGTTGTTGGTCCAACACAAAATAAGTAATTACATATAAACATAATTTGCATGCTAAATAATTTGATTCAAAGCAGATAACTAAACAGATGGGAAAACAAGTCCAATAACTATCTGCATAAAGATAGTAATTATCGACTATATACAGTTGAAGAATACTTTTATCCACAAATTGCAGCAACAGAAAACATTAAAACATTTTATCAATTTTAGAAATTTGACATGGACAACTCAACTCAAACGGTGGAACATTACAACACATACAAAGGTTATAGATTGCTTGTAGAAAAACAAAAACACAAAAATACCTAATGCTAAAAACCAAAAAATGGATGGCCTCAACAAAACGTACCTGTTCAGAAAACTGCTGCAAAATGGAAGCAAAATCCCAATCTAATACACAGCATAATTGCTGTCCGTGAAAACTATAATTAAATGAGAAGAATTCCAGCAGATGGAGGTTACTATAGCAACGGCAAAAAAACACAACTCCTCCACTTATTTCCCGTTAAATGTGTCTTAATTCAGGAATATGATTAAGTTTGCAATTAAACCACCTTTTCATAGTGGTTTGTATAATAGTTTGTACTTTGTAATTAAAAGCTGATAAAGACCATAAAGTCTACCACTTCCCATGCATTAAGCTATTATACAATCTGTTCAGCCAATTTAGTAAAGCAAACCTTAAATCACTAAATTACCCCTTCCATGAGGCACATAAACCATCACCCTAGAAACTCCTTTTATATATATGGATTGGATACTCACGTTACTACTTGTCCACTCCTATCATCTATAGAGAGTCAATGGCACATCTTTTAAAATGTGATGCCAAATTGTCGATGCATAGAATATATTTATTTATTTATTTGTTTTGGGTAAAATGATGCGTTATTGTTGTATTTATTTTTTCATTTTGGGTAATATGATGCGTTATTGTTTTGCTGTAGACAGTAATCGTATGTCATTCTTGCGAGGGAAACTTCTAAAACGAGGCAAATGGGAAAAGGTGAACGCGGCTGCTGAGGGCTAATCCACTTTTAAGTGAGTTTTAATATGGCCTTGCTTAATTATTAGTCCATTTGCATGTAAATTGCAGCAAAACCTATCTCTTTTTCCATGCCAGTAACTTTCTGCAGGAAATTTATCTAATACTTCATTCATGACTGTAAAATTTTCATCACATGTAGTTTTTGACAAAAATAAAAAGTACCTCTGCAAGCATGGAAACATACAGGTGGAAATCAAATGGACCTCAGTTTGTGCCGAACTCAGAGTTTCAAACCCCAATTTCAGCAGAAAAGGAAGGTTTACAAAATACACAAGTAAAATCATGATACAGCACGCGTTATACTGGGATATATTTCTAAGTGTTTTTTGAACCCAATGTGTAGCAGAATCCAAGTGATTTTTGTATTGGAAAGTTAAAGCTCGTCTCTTTCCAAAGGCGTCTGGTAACACACTGCATCCCAGAAGATAGGGAAGAGTAGTTTGGCAGCTGTATGTGGCATAAACCAGTCATCATATGTGAACCTGAAAGGAAGAACCCAGATGACAAGTTCAATATATACTACCCGTCAAAATTCGGTATGCATCGGAGGGAAACGTATTGATGATTGATTTGATGGACAGTTATTTGCTGAGAGTGAACGAACTTTATGTTGGAAAAAGCCTAGTGAAGATGATTTTGCACAATACATGTAAAAAATATATTGCTGTTGTCTTTAGATCTTCAGCTTTCAGGATTCAAGATGGACTGTTAGCTATCTGCCGTAAAGGAGGATAATACACTAACACTTTCACAGGTGGATGAAAGAGGATAATATGCTTACACTTTCACAGGTGGACGAGATATAATAACCAAAATTTTTAAATCCTCCTGCTCATTTGTGTTCCAGACCTGGTATCAATTGTAATTGAAGTACCGTGATGTTAAGGCACTGACACAAAGTTGTGATCTTCGAAAATTTGTTAAATACAAATATAACAGACTACTAATTTTGATGTCAGTATAAGAAACAGAGTATGTAACTTGGCTACCTCCTCCAAAAAAATAAAAATAAAAAATAGAGGGGAATAGAGAGGAGAATTTGCCTGATGAACATCATCAATAGGGACAAGGAATGTGCTATTTGAGAAGATACGGAACTCATGTGGATTCCCAGGGAATTCGGGGTGCATATTTGTCGTAAGATAGAGAGTGCCACTCCCCTTTAGGACCAGGAATGCCTCCTCACATGAGTGTCTATGGATTGGGGTGCGAGCTCCCGGAGCCAATGTTTGCAGCCATACCTCAACCTATAAGTTTAAATCAGAAGTAACTAGTTCAACAATTTACTCTTTTTCTTTCCTTTCTATTCTTTTAATACTCAATCTGCCTACTTTTCCAAACAAACATGCATCAGGAATTAGTAGGATGCCATAGCTTAATTGTTAACAATTTGGCTGAATTAGACATGTACGGACAATCATAAAGCTGAAGCTGCTGCTACTGATCGAACTTTAGCAAAGAGAGAGGAAGCGGGAGAAGCACGACCTTGAGATGTAAAACATGCTGTAAAAATTTAAGGACTTGAGATGTAAAACATGCTGTAAAAATACCGACAAAATAGTGTCTTGCCTCTTTCATGCCATGCAAGACTGAACCCGCAAGGGTGGTGTGAGACAAACCGGGAATCTCGAAGCTACCTTGTGGAAGCTTGCTAACATTTCTCACTAATGGAAAACCTTTTATCATGATCCACATAATATTTCAATCATTTTGTTGAACAAAAACAACTCAATAAGAAAGCAGAATGAAAAGAAACACGAGTTGGAATCCTGAGAAGTATAAACTTGCCATCGGTCAAACATTCAGAAGCTTCACCAGTCGCACTGAAGTGAAGAGCCGTTGCTGCAAAAACTGTTAAGAGATGCCAAAACATTGCGCCTACAGACTCTGCAGTCTCCGCACTACTCTTCTGTTTCTCTGGTTCAGGCTTCAGAGTAGACTGTCCTTCCCCACTCACCCAAGGTCAACCTTTAAAAGAGTCAGATTATAAAAAATTTGGGTCCAGATAACGAACTATTTTACCTACCCAGAATATCTGACTTTTACATAGTTTACTCTGGGAGCAGGGCAGGGCTGGGGAACAGCACGAACTAGGCCGCCGGGTTGCATTACGTCTGCATTCATGCCAATTCCGAACCAACATATGAGGACAAGATACAATAAACAAAACTACACTAATTTCTACACTAATTCATACTGAGCTAACATGATGGAGAATAAAATCATAGTAAGTATGCTAAAAAAGTGAACAATGACTTACGTTTTGTTGTACCCAAAAAATAGGAAAAAATAAGTGTAGAATTATTTCTTATGACCTGTTATCAGCCTTGCACTTACTATTGGCCTTGTTGAGTTGACAATTCATGCTTTGGTGGGACCAAGAAGTGCCCTTGTTCTCGGACCTCAGCGCTTATGTCTTCTTCTTTATCATGTTTATGACTCATTATTCAATTCCTTCATCCTTATAAAATTGTAGCTATTAAGTACAAAACCAAGGGTTTTCCACGCCCGTACCATGTTCTACTCTATCCTCTATATAAAATCAAACTTAAATCTTTTCAAAACCTGATGTACAATTGTCTTTTTTTTTTTTCCGAAATGTTAGGAATTTTATATCACAACCAAACTATACACTGTTGGAGCAAGGGCTCCTATTTTAACATTAGTGCATTTAGCACTCTGGGGTGGAGTAATTCCACTCCATGTCACAAAAGTTTAAAAGAGCAATTTTGCTCAAACTATAGCATAGGCTATCAATGTCCTTATTTAACCTATCAAAAAAGCACATTCGAAACCATGAAGTCATTTTTTGTATGTCCTCTATTATAGTGGCTGACTCCAAGCTCCTGGCTTTTCCGGCTCGTATTTGGTCAAGCAGCTTTCTATCCTCAATTCGTATCTTGATGTCTCGCTATCCCTTTGTTGCTGCTTTGATCATACAAAGCCTCACAGCCTCTGCATTGTCTTGAGCTTTGTTCCCTGCTTGCCTTTCCTTTAGCGACCAGGCTGCAATTCCTTGGCTTGCGCCAATCGCAGCTGTGAAGCCTATACCAAAGGATTTGTTTCCATTCTGGTGTTGGGTCGCCAGCTTTAGCGTTACCACTTCTGAGCCAGTTTGCTCTCTTTGATTGTTCTCTTCTTGCCTTCCTATTTCTATTGTGCTTTTCCTTGGCCGTTGCTGAATTGCTTCCTGGTACTCTTTCCATTCTTTAGCAGCTTTTTCACTCACTTTAAGGGGATGCTGTTGTGTTGAGTTGAACATTCTGGCATTTCTCGATTTCCAAATTTGCCACAGCACATTGACAGTTAGCGCTATGTGATCATCACCTTCTTGCCTGGTTCTTGCATGCATCATCATGGAGGTCCACCATTGTTTGAAACAGCCTGTTTGGTCTTCCAGTCCGTCCCAGTTAACTAATGCAAATTTCCATATTCCTTTTGCTATCTTGCATTGCAGCAGCATGTGCTCAATTGATTCCTCTTTTTCTCCACATCCACAGCATATCGGTTCTCCTCTTTGTGTCCTATGGAAGATTTGAGCCTTTGTTGGTATCCCATTATTGATGCATTTCCACACAAAAATTTTCAACTTATATTTGATAGGTAACTTCCAAAGTGCCTTCCATAATTTCCTATCTGTTTGTTGATAGCTGCATCCTTCTCCTTTGTTACTTTCTTCCCTTCGTTTCCTCTTCTCATGCTGCAAATGTTTGTAGCCAGATGCTACAGTGTATTGGCCTGTGTTGCAGTGTTTCCATACCAAACAATCTCCTCTTTCTGCCAGGCTTATTGGGATATTGAGGATGTGTTCTGCATCTTCCCTATTAAAAACTTTAAAGATTAACACTCTATTCCATCTATGCTGAACAATGAGTTGTGAGACCTTTTGCAGGCTACATCACACTGGTTTCTGAGTTTTGATCCTTCCTCCACTGTTGTTGTTGATCCAGTTGTCTTCCCAAATGTTGGTCCCCCTTCCATTTCCTATCCTTTTTTTGCACCCTTCTCTAATTACCTCTCTGGCACTCATAAGACTTTGCCAAATCCAAGATGCGTTTTTGGGGATCTTGCTCTCAAGCATTGAACCATCTTTGAAGTATTTACTTTTCAGAAACTTACTTACCAGAAGGTTGAGTTGGGTCATTATTCTCCAAACTTGTTTTGCAAGTAAGGCTTTATTGAACTGCTGAATATCTTTGAATCCCATTCCTCCTTCTTCCTTGAATCTGGTGCATCTCTCCCAAGCAATCCAATGCTGCTTATCTTTTTTCTCCTTTTGTCCCCACCAGCTTTTAGCCATCAGTGAACTAATTTCCTTGCATAGCTTTTGGGGAAGCTTGTAGCAAGACATGGCGTACGTTGGCATAGCCATAGTTATTGCCTTCAATAGAGTTTCCTTGCCTGCTTGACTGAGTAGCTTTGTCTTCCAATGCTTCATCTTTTTCCTTATGTTGACCCTTATAAACCCAAAAATCTGTTCTTTTGATCGTGTAATTATCATTGGCAGCCCCAGGTACTTCCCTTGATGTACAGCTCGGATTCCTCGCAGTTCTTCCCCTATTGCTTCCTTCACCCTCTGCTCAATGTTCTTGCTAAAGAACACTGAGGATTTCTCTAAATTGATTAGTTGACCTGATGTTGCTTCATATTTGTTTAAGATTGCCTTCAATTCTTTTGCTTCTTTTGGATCAGCTTTGCTCAGTATCAACGAATCATCTGCAAAAAAGAGATGGGTTAGTGTAGGACCCTTCCGGCTGATCTTCATTCCTTCAATCTTCTTACTGGTCTCTGCTTTTCTGAGTAGGCTGGAGAAGCCTTCTGAGCAGATTAGGAATAGGTATGGTGAAAGGGGATCGCCTTGTCTTAATCCTCTCTCTGGCTTTACAAGTTCTCTTGCTTCTCCATTTACACTGAAAGAGTAGGACACAGTAGTTATACAGTTCATTATCCACTTAATCCAGGTGTCACAAAAACCCATTTTTTTCATCATTGACTTCAAGTAATCCCATTCCACTCTGTCATAGGCTTTAGACATATCGAGTTTAATAGCCATATATCCCATTTGCCCGTTTCTTTTATTTTTCAGATGATGAAGAAATTCATGAGCTAAAATGACATTATCCAGGATTTGTCTACCTGCAACAAAGGCAGACTGATTTTTGCTTATGCCTTTATCAAGCACAGGTTTGAGCTTGTTCACTAAGATTTTGGAAATGATTTTGTAAAGAACAGAGCATAAACTTATGGGTCTAAAGTGCATTAAGCTAGTAGGGGCTGGGATTTTGGGAATTAAGGAGACGAGTGTGTGGTTAATGGAATTTAGCATGTAACTTGAATGAAAAAAAGCTTGAACTGCTTCTACTATATCTTTTCCAATGATATCCCAATAAGTTTGGAAGAATAGAGGAGTCATACCATCACTTCCAGGGGCCTTATTAGGATTCATGGAAAACACTGCAGTCTTAATTTCCTTCTCATCCACAGATTTGATTAATATCTTATTCATTTGTTCAGTGATTGTGGTTGGAATCCCCTCAAGTATCTCATGAATGCTGTCCTCCCTTGTTGCAGCTATTGAGGCAGTGAAGAGTTGCCTATAGTATTTGGCTATTTCCTGTCCAACTTCTTGTTCTGATTTTGTCCAGCTTCCATCACCTTTCTGAAGTTGGTTCATTCTGCTTGCCCTCCTCCTCCCATTCACCACTGCATGGAAATATTTGGAGTTTTTGTCCCCTTCCCTCAGCCATTGCAATCTAGCTTTTTGACTCCAGAACATTTCCTCTTCTTGATATGCCTTTGTCAATTGTTTTTTCATATTAGCAATCTCTCCCTTTACTGTTTTCCAGTGTTGCTCCTTTTTCCTTACTAGTTCCTCTTTGATCTCTGCAATCTTCTTTTTTGCATTGCCAATCTTACTCTTGTGCCACTTTAGGAGTTTAACCCTGCAACTTGTTATCCTCTTGGTAACCTTGTACATCCTGGATCCTTCACATGTTATATTCCAAGCTTCATTGATCAGTTGATGGACTTCCTCATGCTATACCCACCGTTTATCAAAATAAAACCTCCTTTTCCTTCTTCTGTTTGCAGGGCAGGTGTCCAGTAACAAAATACTGTGATCAGAAGCCCAATTTTCCACATGAGTACACTTCGCATTAGCAAAAACTTCTTGCCATTCAGGTGTACAAAGCCCTCTGTCAAGTCTTTCTTTTATTTCAAGTTCTTTATCCCAACTATTCCTCTAGGTCCAGGGCAGTCCTTCGTATCCAATGTCCACCAGTGTATTCCTTCTCATGAACTCTCTGAAGTCAAAAAATGTCCACTCATCTCTGTCCCTTCCACCCCATTTCTCCTCTTTACATTTTATGTCATTGAAATCCCCTATTATTATCACCTTGTCTCCCCAGGCCTTTTTCTTTTCAATTACTATGTCCCATTGCTTTTTCCTCACTTGTTTTTCACAGCTGGCGTATATACCAACTAACCACCAATTAATTCTTGCTTCACCATCTTCTATCAATACTTCAATGGTGAAATCCGTGTGTTGCACCTCCTTCACCTGGACTGAGTTTGTCCAGAAGAAAGCCATACCACCTGCCTTGTTAACAGCATCCACTACATAACTATTTTCCATTCCCACCTTCTTTTGTATTTGGTACATCACTGCCTGCTTGTTTTTAGTTTCACTCATCAGGATCATATCAGGGGAGAGGAGTGTGTTGAACTCCCTCAGCTGGGGAACTATCAAGGGGCTCCCCGCTCCTTGGCAGTTCCACACCATAACCTTCATGGATTATTGGGGGACCAGGTAAGGCTGATCCCCATCCCTTCCCCCTGCATCTCACATTGCTCTTTATTAATCTCCATTCTGGTTTTTTTCCCTGCTTGTTCCTGTTCATTAGCTTCTTCCATTTCCTCATCAACAAGATGGAATTTCCTTTTCCCCACTGCTTGTGTTTCATTTTGTTGACCTGTGATGTTCTTGAGTGGTTGTCTTTTCCTGAGTTGGCCTTTGACTCCTCTTTTTTGTTTTCCTCCTTCAGTTGACCTCTTAGTATCTGGAGTCACCTGTGTTTCTGAGTCTACCAACATTTCCTCCGTTTCCTTTCTTGCAATTCCAGAATTCAGAGCATGGCCTAGCACTTTTTTTCCTATTCCATCACAAGCTGACTTTACTGTCTCACTACCTATTGGAGTGTTCCCTACTTGTTCCTTCAGGTTAATGCTATCAATCACATGAGCATTGTTTCGGTTGTCCTCCTGTTCCATTTCCATATTTTCATCTCCCTCCGCTTGGTCCTTTACCATACATTTCTCCCTGTCCTTCACCGACTGTTCCTGGTTGTAGCTAATTCCTGGTGTCTACTTCCTTCACTATTTTGCTTCACCATGTTGGTTACCGTCCATCTTTCCATCAGATTCCTCTGTTGAAGTGATGGGCTTTGGTACTTGGGAACTAGTTCTCCATTCTTGTACAGCCAGTGTTGCTTCTCCCCAAGTAAATTGCAAATTCAAACTTCAAGCCAATGTTACACGTGGAAACACCATTAAACTTATGCTGTTATATTGAAGCTAACAATTTGCATGAGTACAAGCTAAAAAAAAACCACAAAGCAATCCTTAAGAAGAATAAAATGCCTCTCAATCTGCCTTAAAGAAAATTAGAAAGCCATGCACAGTAAGTGAACTGTAAACTCACAACTAGCACACCTCACCCAATCCGGAAGAAAGTCACTCATCCTCGGCTCCACGTGTCAATTGAATTCTACACTTGCAGATCAAACCACACCAGACATAGACAGCTAGTGAAACTACAGAGTGAACTATAATCCTAGAAGTATATCTCATCCGTAATGGTGATCAGAGTCGAATCCATTTAATTCAATTAGTAAATGAATAATTGGATCATTTCTGATTTTATTAATTGGGTCATGGTTTAAATTTGATCCAATCCAGTTCAATCCAATTACTAAATGGGTGTTAAATGGTTTGGATTCTAATGGATGATAATTATCCAACTATCCATAAACGGAAATGGCCCCCACTTGTGGCATTTTGCACAATTTGGCATATGGGCTTGGTACCCCTAGCAAAATAATGAAATACGTGAAAGGAAAGTTTTCTAACAAAATACCCAATGTACATGACATAATAAATCGGCAAATTTCTCTGCAACTCCTCTCTCCTCTCTTTTTTTTCAGTTCTAACACTTTCTCTCTTTCGTTCTCTTTCTCTACTCAACCAAAACTATTCATACGCAAAATAACTCTCTCTTATCCTCTTTCTCTACTCAGCCAAAACTATTCATATACAAAATAAAGGTATCATTATATGATATATATGAAATTTTAAATGATAAGAGATCTATTGTGTTAGGGTTATTGGAAATATAGAATTTTTGTGTTCTCTAGATTGAGATTTGGCTTATCCCACAATGCAATTTCAGGGCTCCCCCAATTTGGAAGTTTTCATGGATTGCTGATGTTGCAGAATATGGGGATTACATGTGTATGGAATCTACTACTGAGCTATTACAAGAATAATATCAAGAATTTAACTAATTTTGGGGAATTCAAGAGAGTTTCCAAGGCGATCACTCTCTTTAAGGCGCTATATGTCCCCACTATCTTGCTAACTAAGTTGAGATGGCAAATTACCTCTAGGATATAATGGAAATGAAAACTAGCCTACCGCAAGTTTAAACTTAATTTTCGCAAGAAAGGGATGCAAGAAGTTGGTTTTAGAAATCTAAAATAGCTTAAGCACAAGTTGCCACAAGAAAGGTTTGGACTACCTCTATTTATAGGCAATCCAAGAGCAAAAGTACATGAACTTCACTTAAAGTCAATTTATGAATATAGCACACCAAATACATGAACTAATGAACTTGAGAAGATACAACAATATATCTTCACTGAAGATACAACAATATATTTTCACTTAATGTTCATTGATGAATTTAGTACTTCAAATAGTTCCATGAACTAATGAACTTGAGAAGATACATCAATGTATCTCCACTTAATATCTATTTATGAATTTAGTACACCAAGTAAATGAATTGAGTGGCTTCATAAATGAACTAATGAACTTGAGAAGATACATCAATGTACCAATGACTCTCGTAGAAAATTCATAAATCAAACTTCTATACATGAAAAGAAAAATCAGGTCAAAAGTCATGATCAATTTTCATACTACAAACTAATTTCCAACATTCCCCCACTTAGTATGTAGTATGAAATGCTAAACCATTACTTATGATATCATGCATAAAGAAAAGTAACTTTCATTTTAAACTTTTCCTTAGTGCAAATAATTCACAAGTTCTAATCAAATCAAGGTGGTTAGATTGCTTAAACCAAGATTTGAAATTAAAATAGAATTATCACACACATGAACTAATCAACTTGCATCCAACAAAACATTTCATCTTTAGCACTATTACTGGCCATGTGCTCATCCTAGTTCATGATCATGTATAAAAGATTACTCCAAACTTTTATTAGAAGCGACACCACTTCTATGATCATATAGGTAAACTATATTTCTAACTTTAACAAATAAAGCACTAAGAAATATGCTTATTAAGAGAATACTTTTCAACCTGCTTTATTAAGAGTAACATGATGTACGGCCACTTGGAATGGTATACACAAAAATTGTAGCACTCACAATCACTTATTAGCAATTTGTTTTTACCCTTTAAATCTTTCTAACTAGGGGTAGTACTAGAAGAAGGTTGGGTTACCATTGCTAGTGATTCTAGACAAAGGGTTTTAATCCCATTCCCGATGTTGTCGAATTCATCAAGTCTCTTGCAAGAGATTTAGTCAACGGATCCACTAAATTATTATAAGTTCTTACAAACACAGCTGTGACAACACCATCTTTCAACATTTGTCTAATATAGGTGTGCCTTAGACTTATACGTCTAGATTTTGTGGCGACCCCACTTCCCCCTAAGGCGAACCAAAGGGTTGGCGGGCCGCCTGCCCAACTCTCGCCAGGACTCACGCAAGCATTCTAACCCAAATCCTTTCGAAGAATAACCTAATTTATTACAAAACAAATTTTTTTTTCCAGAAGAAATCGATTTCTATCACCACATTAACTTCAAAGATAACAGTGATTTAAAATAGCCAATCGAGGCTCTTAAACGTCTCACGGACTACATACCAAGGTATAAAGTCGTACCAATCCGGACAGATAATTACATACATCACTAATACAAACTTACAAACCACACACTCGAATTTAGGGTTTACACATTTTCCAGCTTCAAGTGGCAATCCAAAATGAAAGTACATAAGCTCAATTAACGCATTACAGCCCACAAAATAAGTCTTAGTAATCAAATACATTCCAAAAGGGAAACATGAGTAAGATTCAAAGCTTTCAACTTCCGGAGCCTGTTAAGGAAAACAAATAAACGTGGGGTGAGCTAAAGCTCAGTGGTGCCCAATAACATGCAATCACGTAAATCAAACAGCGGATAATGATTTAACAAATTTAAACAGTTAGGAAAGCGTATAACAGCACAAGATAGGATACATGGGCTCTCAGGAGCCATTTTTCTCGCTTGATCACCAATTATCGTAGTTGACCCTCCGTCAACTCTCACTACTTATGATCCATGTAGAGTTTCTCATTTTGTTACCTAACCCGTCACCATTCATTCCCCTGTCCCGGGCCCGCTCACCGACTAAGGACGCAGTATACTCGAGATATACCCGTAGATAATTGGAAGCAGTATACTTGTGTATACCCTTAGATAATTGGGAGCAGTATACTTTAGTATACCCTCAGGAAATTGGTCGAGGGATTCACCCAGCGACATTTCCGTAGTTGGATTCAGAAGTCGAGGGATTCACCCAACGACGCAACTACATTTAGATTCAAGGATTCATGAGAAAAATGATTCACGCAAGTCACCACTCGAACAGCTAGTGTGATAAAGTACACACCGCTCACTTCGATGGATCAAAAACTAGTTTTGCAAATTATCACTTATCGAGTCTAGAAAGCACTTAAATCAGGTAGGAAAAGAACAAGCAGGGACACTCACCAAGAGTGGAGTTCAGATATCAAGTTGGGAATCGAATTCCGCGTCCTCGCAAAATCCTAGAATACCAAATTTTGAAACTATAAGTTTTCTATTCAATTTTTAAACTTATTCGTATAGGGAATTATCTAATATATTACTAGTTTACTTTCTTAAGAAAATTTCAAAAATCTACTTAGGTTGAAACTTGACAAATGTAGTAAAAATGTTTCTTATAGTTTTCCTTGAGATACTTTTCCTTAGAAAAGGGTAACTAGTATTATTTTCTTGAAACAATTCGACCATCCACTTAGGATTGAAATTTTGTAAAAGTAGGAAATGTTTTATATGGCTTTCCTTAAAAATATTTTGCTTTATACGAGTGCGGTTAGTACTATTTTATTTAGAATAAATTTTCCTTGCCGAGGAAGTTTTCTGCTATTTTTAGTTAAAGTCACTAAAATCTTGTATTTTGGAAATTTTCCTCTAGACAATTAGCCAGGGACAAATTTTAAGGAAAGAAAAGGAAATAGATCAAGACTTAGGGTTTTAAAACTAGTGAAATCATTTTCTAAAAGTAATAAGGCTAGTTTACGCTTAAAGGAGAAATATCGAGTTGGCAAGGTTCAGAAAATCCCTACACGAAATTTCTAACTTTAACATTTAGTGCTAAGTTTTATCGTACCATACTAGAGTGAAGATATATTTAAATAGCTTGCTTAAAACTTCTCAAGTTCACAGGACCAAAATGGATTCCTTACGATTCCGATTTACCAGCACATAATATTTCATATTTATCAATATAATCAACTCACATTTCAAATAGAAATCTCACTAGGGCTTCGTCAATCATTAGCCCTAGGTTTCAACAGATTCAATTCTGATCAAGAATAAAACGAATAACCAAGGCTTCGTCAATCATTAGCACTTGGTTTTGGCAAGCTCATATCACATCTTAACTAAAACAAAAATGAAGGTAAGGCCTTCAAGAAATTCCAGCAATCAAAGTTCATCACTCTTTAATATTTATAAAATCATTCAAATGGCCAAGGGCTTCATCAATCATTAGCCCTTGACAACCATCAATCACTTCCAACCACAATTCAATTAGGAATTCAAATCACAAATAAGCTAAATGTTCGCTCCAAGTAAAAATTCAGTTTCATGAAGAAACAGGACATTCATGCAGGGCAGCCTACTTTGAGGAGTCACGGACAGCAGTACACATGGAGGAAAAATATGAAATTTCTACAGAACAAAGGCCGATGGATCTAGTTTCAAATGCCACTGACGGCACCTTAAACGGATTTTCCTACACCAAGATACAAGCATTTTACGGAGACTGGTCAGTGAAATCCGAAAATCTGAAGACTCATTTTTCACTTGTGAAAAACTCCTTTTTCTCTTTTAACACCATAAGGTTTTTATTCAAACCATCCATACCTTTCTTATAGAACTCTAAAAAAACATATTCCAGGCATTTCCAACCATTACTTTTCAAAGAAAAGTTTAAAAAAAAACAAGCTGAGCTTCCAACTCAACCTTCGGCTACCACAAAAGAAATTCCAGCACTTATATACCAACATTTTTGGTTCAGTCATTCAATATATCCAATATTTCATTGCCAAACACCTTAAAATTTACATCTCTTATGTATTACTAAACCATTATATTCCAAGGGAAGAATAAAATAAATTTCCAGAAACCAATTAAAATTTCCAAAGACAAACTGAAAATTCTGGTTCATCCCCTCGGCTATCAATACTTTTCCAGCACTTAGAGTTTTATAAATCCAACTTTTCCTTGGCTAAAACATGGTTTTAGATTCTCAAATTCATCATGTGAACCTTTGGCTAACTAATTAACATTTCTGGTTCAAAATCGAATTCGAATAACGGTTTAAACATCCCAAAAATTCCAGAAATCTGTCCAGCTAGCTACGGATGAACATGCATGAAGAAACTTTCTGTTTTCATTTTATTTTCTCGGTTAAAACATGCTATTAAACTCTCAACTTCCTCATGCAATTACTTAGCTAAACAATGAACATTTCCAGTTCAAGAGTTGAATTTAAACCATGATTACAAACCCCAAAATTTCCAGGTTTAAACCTCACGGCTTTTTCTCAAAATTTCCAGCAATAATAATGGTTCTAAAACCAGATTTCCCTTGGTTAAGTTGAGGTGTTAGGAGCTCAAATTCAATATGCAGATGCTTAACCACTGATTAACATTTTCAGTTTAGAAATCAAGTTCAAATAACAGCCATCAACATCAAGATTTCTAAAAATTATTCCAGCTTGGCTCGGATGAACATGCATGTGGCAGGTTGCATCTTGATTTTAGTTTTCTGGTTTAAACTAATTAGTTAACTACATGCAGAGCCTAATTAACTTGTTATTAACTAGCTAATTATGATTATAAGCTCAAACAACAAAATTAAACCAAATCAAGCTGCATTATTCAAGTTAAGCTCTCGGCAGATTCACACTTACACACATCAGTTTTCTTCTTTTCTTAATTACAAATCCGGCTGCCTAAACTCACATGCATGATCCTAGATGACTTAACCTTCTTGTTTTTAGTTGGTTAAACATTTAATTGAGCTCAGATTGTCGCAGGGTATCAGAAATAATGCTACATTTCCAAACCAATTCCTCGGCAGAGCCATTTAGCCAAAACAGAAATTTTTCTAGTGACTTAATTTCAGCAACCGACTGCACAAGCAACTCATGCAAGCTCTGATATGGCTTCATCTACTAGCAATTAACTTAATTAGCCCAGAAATTACCTCAGATATGAACTCAGCTCACGCACAAGGAAGCGATGAAGTTTTTCTCTCTCGGCTTGCGCACAATATTTGGTCCTGGTTTTTGGTTTGCAGCTGGAATGGTGTTGCGGTGAAGATGGTTGCAGCTGGTGGAGGTTGAAAAGAAAACAGAGGAGACTCACGCACAACCTCTCCCTATCTTCCTTCAACTAACGGACAGAACCAGAAAATTTGTTTTGCAGCTCGCGGATTTCCCTCTCTCGCTCTCTCCTTTGGTCGACGATAGCAAGGCAGAGTAGGAGTGCAGTGGTGGTTTGGGATATGAAATGAAGAAGAAGAGGTATGGTGCCGCGGTTTTGGAGAAGAGTTTGAGTGTAGGAAATGGTTGCGTATAGAATTGGTGAAAATGTGATTGGTCGATTGAGCGGTGATTGAAATGCGGTCAGAGGGATTGTTTGGTTTTGCATGGAAATGTTGTGGTTGTAAGGGCATTTTAGTCTTTTCACTTTGCTTCCTAACCTCTACTTAAATTCTCCATTCTAATCTTAAAACCAAAAATTATTCCCAAGTGTGATTTGAACGCCTAATTATACACTAGTATACTTAAACCATTTTTATCGAATATTTATCGATTACACTTTAATATTAAAGTTCCTAACTTTATTTAGCGATTAAATTAATTATCCGAATATCCAATTATTTATTCTCAAGAAATAGAGTTAGTCTAACTCGAAATTTATCGATTTAGTAATATAGAATCAAGCGAAATAATAATTTAATACAAGTGTGACAATTTGCACATAAAATTATTTTTACGCACTTATTGTGAAAACAAAGAAGGATAAGACTATAATTATCGAAATTTTCACGCCTTAAGTATGTTTAGTATATTAGTATCATGTTTATCTAAAATTCATTGATTTTCATCTTAACGCGGAAATTCCTATTAACATTTAACATTAGCAACTAATTGGAATTAATCATTGGAATTTAAATAATTTGTTTTAAGATAGTAAGTTTATCGACTCAAGTGTCATTAATTTCGCATAAGGGAATTTAAGTATTCTAACATTTTATGCTAAGGCGAAAAATTTAATCTAACTCTAAAGATATTAATTTAGTCTAGCAAAACCAAGAAATTTCATAACTTAGGAAAATTATATTATTTTTCACATAACCCTATTTTTACATACTTAGTTGCGAACAAGTAAAAGTGATGCTAGAAATTATTAAGGAATAAAAGAAATGCAAATGAAATATGCACTGGCTTATATATATTTTCAGGGTTCTCACATCCTCCCCTCCTTACAAAGAATTTTGTCCTCAAAATTCACACTTTCTAAGGAAATAAATCAGGGTACTTTTTCTGCATTTCTCCCTCCAATTCCCAAGTTGCTTCCTCAAGTCCATGATTTCTCCATAGAATCTTTACCAGAGGAATTTCCTTATTTCTCAGCTTCTTTACTTCTTTTTCCAAAATCTTGACTGGTCCCTCTTCATACGTTAACGTCTCATCCACTTCAATTCCCTCCAGTGGCAGCACATGACTTGGGTTGGAATAATATTTCTTAAGCATGGAAACGTGAAATACATCGTGAACCTCAGCCATGCTTGCGGGTAACTTCAGCTAATATGCTACATTCCCAACTCGCTTCAAAATTTCGAAAGGTCCGATATACCTTGGCTTCAGCTTCTTACCTTTCTTAGACACTACTCCGCCCTTCAAGGGTTTAATTCTTAGGAAGACCTTGTCTCCTACTTCGAATTCCAAGTCTTTCCTCCTTGTGTCGGCGTAGCTCTTTTGTCTACTCTGAGCGGTTTGAAGCCTTTCTCTAATTAGTTTTACTTTCTCCTGGGCTTCTTCTATCCAAGGTATCGCTGTTGGATCTGTGACGACCCCACTTCTCCCAAGGGCGAACCCAAGGGTATCGGCGGGCCGCCTGCCTAGCTCGCGCCAGGACTCAAAACTTAAAGCAATAAAACGAGATAGATCACAAGAGCACTATACACAATATATACAATCCCAAAAAAAAACTTCAGGAGTCTCGAGTCAAACCACTCTAATACACTATAACCACCACCAGCAGAAGATAGACCCTAAGAAGGGTTCTTATATAAACCACCAAAACAAAAACAAACATCCTAACTGTTCAACTATTACAAGCCAATCTAACTATACTAGTATACGAGCCAAAAGTCCCCGCGTCGGCCCCTGCTAAGGAAAACAAAAGGAAAGGGGTAAGCTATATGCTTAGTAAGTAAACAGGGGCGAAAGCATAAATTCACGTAGCAACAATTACACAATAAGAGTAAAGCAAAAGCAGAAAAGTAACATCACATAATAAGGATACGGGTGGCTCCAAAGCCAATTCATGTGCCATGTATGATCTCCTGCCGACACTCCGTCGACCGCAAAAATAGTCCGTAGAACTTCACTTGTACACCCACCGACACCTTATCACCCTCACTGGCCAGTCACCTCACAAACTTGCCCGGGCGAACGAAATCACAAACTTGAGCTTGAGTCACAAGCTCGGGTCACAAACTTGGTCACCTTCTCGGTGAACCGGATTCACAAAATTGGTTCATAACATGAACCCACAAACTTGGTCACCTTCTCGGTGAACCGGATTCACAAAATTGGTTCATAACATGAACCTACAAACTTGGTGACCTCAGACTAAGTTGGACTGCCTTCGACCAAGCCCTAACCGGCTCGAATAGTCCAACCAGGTCAAGAGTTCGCCCCAAACTCACAAACTTCACAAAATTATTCAAAATCACAAACTTTGCAAACTTCACAAACTTTATTCGAAAGTCGCCCCGAGCCACAAGCTCAAGGGTTTTGGTTCCAAAAGGTTCATATACATATGCCAAGTACAATTATACATTCAAATTAGGGTTTAGGTCGAGTGCGATAAAGTACATGTCGCGCCCCACTTTTCGATCGTCGAATGCATGTGTGAAGTGTGGTGTGTGAACGTGTGCAAAGTAAAAGTAAAGGCCATGGGACTTTGGAAAGCGACGATTTGGCCAAAAAATAGTTTTAAAAAGGGTTTTAAAATGAAAAGTTTGGAGTCGCCACTTGGTAATGGTTTAAGGTGTACCAAGCCACCCAAAAATGAGTTTTAAAGTCAAGTAGTAATAAACCCCTTTTTAAAACGACTCCTAGTCTACGTAAACCAAAGAAAAAGGTTCGGGAGTCACGTTTGACAAAGGGGAAGGCAAGGATAGAATCCAAGGCACCCCTTTGACCTAGCCAAGGCTAGTTGCGTTGATTTAATCAAAGATTTTCTTGTTTTAACCAAAGAATTTATTACATTTGAGTGCCCTACATGAATGCAAACCCTAGACCTAGGGGAATTGGGGGAAATTTCCCTTCAAAGGTTGAGTGGTGCCAATCACATTAATTGTGAAGCCCAATATCAATCCTTTGAAGAAGTCACGAATAATGCAAGTGGGATGCAAATGAATGGAATGCATGCGTGCAATGTGAGGACATGAGTTTGAAAAAGTAATAAAAGAAAATAAATATGTAAATGAAAGTGTGCACGTGAGTGGGCAATGTACGGTATGTGAAATGATAATATGAAGTGCATGTGTGCAAGTAATGATAAAAGTGTTCGTGTGCAAGTGAAGAAACTCAAGGGTGCACGTGTGCAAAAATGGGAGGAAAAGTGTTCATGTGCAAGTGAAAGGACAAAAAGGTGTACGTGTGCAAATGAGAGGAAAAGTGAAAGTGTAATGATGGAGTGGACTTAGAATGCATGAGCCTAGGGAATTCATGCATATTGGGTACGGGGAGACCTAAATCGTGACTTGATTTTCCCTTTGATTAGAAGGCGAAACTAGCGTGCTAAGGCTATCGAGTAGCCACACTCGCTCGTTTCCCTTATCGGAAGGGGACACTCAAGCAAATGGACCCTACAACTATCATGATATGCAAAAATCCTAAAATGAAGGGAAAGGGGGTTCGAGGAGCATGCCAAGTGATAAAACTAAGAAAAATGCATGATATGTGGTGAACAAGCAAATGACATGCTAATGAGGGGAAATCCCTAAGGGTCTAGCGTTGGACTAGCCCATTCTATGAATTCCGACTAGCGTTGGACTAGCGGAAACGTACATTCATCCATTCCATTCATTCATGGCTATGAAAGCAAGTAGACATGCCAAAATACTCGTAAACACATAGCACATAGCATTTAGCATGCTCGACTAGATGCAAGAGCCTAATAAAGCAATTAAACATGTAGCGACAAAAACAAGCAAGCAAGGGGAAGGGGAAGTGGACCAGATGCTCTCCGAGCCCTATCTATTACAAGCCAAGAGGTGTACACATACCCCATAAAAGCATAAAGGGGAAGGGAAAATGGACCAGAGGCTCTCCGAGCCCTATCTATTACAAGCCAAGAGGTGTACACATACCCCATAAAACTTAAATAAAATAAAAGCAAGTAAATGCACGCAAGGAGGTAAGGAAAGCGGAGTAGACATGCATATTCACATAGCACGTAGGATCACGTAGGGTCAAATAAAGTGCAAATAAGGGATAGAGTGTACCTCCCTTGAAATGGAAATCGAGTAAATGAGATATTAGCTTCAAAACAATAAAAATGTCAAGGTACCAATTTATTTGGCAAATAATCACAAAGGATAAAAAAAACATGAATTGAATCAATTGAATCATGTCAACAACCCACATTTAAGAAATCAAAAAGAAGAAGGGACTTAATTGCAAAAATGAACAAAGTTTTGGGGTCAAAATTAAAGAAAAATAAAGTTCAGGGACCTAATTGCAATTACATTAGGGACCCAATTGAAAGGAATGGAAAGCTTCCAGGGCCACGGTACAGTTAAGGGAAAATGCAGGGGCTGATTTGCAATTTCGTTTCTGGTTTCTTCATGGACCAGGCTATTGGGCCAGTTTATTTATTTGTTTGGGCCAAAGCTTCCCAGCCCAATGGAAATCCCAAAGCAAAAGGGAATGGGCCGTTTTATTATTTGTTTGGGCTAAGATCACTTGGCCCAACCAGAAATCCAAGGAACAGAGAGTGGGCTAATATATTATTTTGGCCCAAAAATAAACCAAACAAACAGATGGGCCATGACCCTCTAGCCCAAGCCAAAAACCCCAAAATCATGAACTAAATCCACTTTCTAAAACCCAAACAACAAAAAAAACTCTTAGCCCACATTACTTGTTTTCTTGGACCCAACATGATAAAATCAAATAAAATTATTAAACCTCAATTATAACCTACAAACAAGATTTTGGGTCACAGCAAAACAAGGAGGGAACTTGGGGTCCAAGTGCAATAACAACAGGGATTTGATTGAAAGAATTATGAAAGATTTAAGGTCAAATTGTAAAGGCTTGAAACCTTGGGGGTCAAATCGCTAAGAAAAGGAAATCGAAGGACCGGAATCATGAACTTAAACCAGTAATCATCCTCCTCAATCGGGCTAAACGTCTGCTGTCATCTTTCTTTGCAGAGGGAAAATCAGAGAATTCAGGTTTGGCCATTCCCAATCAAAACGAAAATCACACAAGCCCCTTCTCACAGTGTCAAGATTCAATGCGGATTCATACCAATGATAGAGTAAGAAAAACATGAAGAGCAGCAAAAGAAAACACATCAACATTTTCACAATTCTGTTTGAACTGGTCTAATTTATGCGAATAACAGAAATTGAAACAGAAATCGATTTGTCTTTGAAGCTAAAGTCTCGGTGGGGCATTTTGTCAAACACAAGATGGGCACACAAAATTGTAGCTAATGTCTGCTCAAATGAATCTATAACCCGCCCAAAATTTTATTAGCAACTCAAGAAAACACAACCCAATGAATCCAGAGAGCATTCATGCCCGAAATTGTACATAATCAATGAGAAAAATGCAACAATAACTCTCTGCTTTGAAAGTCTTAAAGAATCAGAAAAAAGGAAATCGAACATAGAAAGCTGGCTTACCTCATTTCCTTGGTGAGAATCTGCTGGTGGCAGTGGAGGATTGCCGGTGGTGGTGGGGAGTTCCGGTGATAGCAGCGGACTGGGGAACGGCAGCGGCTACGAGCCTTCTGCCAAGTCTTTTCCTTTGTTCGAAATCATTCCTCAATTTTCTTTTCATGCTCTGTTTTTTCCAACCTTGAACCTCTGCTTTTCTGTCCGAAACCTCCCTCAAAACCGCAGCTCTCTGCTCTCTTTTTCATCCCAAAGCTACAGACCTCTCTTTCAATCTCCGTTTGGTTTCTTTTTCTTTTTTCGTTTTGCCCTGGTTTCATTCTTTTTCTGGGCAGCCCACTCAGAACCTAGCCGCTGTTGGCTTCTCCCTTTTCTCTGTTTTGCATTCGCTCAAGAAGCGGTCCGTAGGCGATGGTGGATTCAGGGGAGGTGATGGCGTTGGTGGTGGTTTCTGGTCCTCCCTCCTCTATCCGTCGCTCCCTTCCCTTTAGTTTTCTCTTTTGCTCTATTCTTTAGTCGATTCCTTCCCTGTTTTTCCCTTTCCCTCTGTTTTTCATTCTCTTTTTTCTGTTTTTACCCGTAATCTCCCTCCCTTTAGCCGTCTCCTCGGTCTCTCTCGTTTAGTACCCCAAAGATCCTCCCCATTTCTCCTCTGATTTTTCCCTTTGCTTGCCCGACGGTTTCTTCCTTGCTAATCCCCTGTCCGCCGCCTCTTTCACCCTTTCTTTTTGTTTCGTCTTGTTTTCTTTGTCCGATCCTCCTCCCCCCCCTTTGCGGCTCTCAATCTCTCTCTCTATTTATCTGGGACCTCCCCTAAACCCTCAGCCATTCTCCAAAATTTGCAGCTAAGGGGCTGCCCAGCCCCCTGTTTGCAAGCTGCGTAAAAAACGCAGCTTGCATGCCGTGACCTTTTTATTTTTATTTTTTTAAAACTAACTAAGAGTTGATAATAGTAAAAATAAATAACAAAACAATTTAATTAACATTGGATGAAAAATAAATAAGCTAGAAACAACAAAGTGCAAATTCCAATTTTTCATTTTCCATTTTTCAATTTTTCCTTTTTAACATAATGAAACTAAATCCAAAACAACTAAACATATTTTTTTGAACGCTTTTCTTTTTCCTTTGAGAAAATCTACACTAAAAATGGCTAAAATAACTAAAACTAAAAGTAAATAAAACTAAAAACTAAAAAATAGAACAAATAATAATAATAATAAAAATGAATAGTAAATAAATAATAAAACACCAAAAATTTGGTGTCTACAGTTTGCCCCTCTTTGTCTGAGTTTTGAAAAAACTTGAGACAAAGAAGTAGACACCAAATACTTACCTGTGTTATTCGGCTGCGAATTACTCAAACGATGGGGACTGACCCCTGACAGGAAATTTTAAAATCGGGACTGACCTGAGACAGAAATTTAAACGGGACTGACCCGAGACAGAAATTTAAACGGGACTGACCCGAACAAAAATTTAAACGGGACTGACCCGAACAGAATTTAAAACGGGACTGACCCGAACAGAATTTAAAACGGGACTGACCCGAACAGGAATTTAAATCAGATGAATTGAAGTGAGATGGAGTGTTGGTGGGATTGACCCATGTTTATTGGTGATGCAAATGAAAGAAGTGAAATGCTTACTGGCGGGACTGACCAACGTTCCAGTGGCGGCGAAAATGAAATGTCTTGACAATCGGACAGTGGGATCAAACCCGAACCTGCCGTCAGAACTTGATTTGATTTTTTTTGATTTTTTGATTTTTGGATTTTTGGATTTTGGATTTTGGATTTTTGGATTTTGGATTTTGGATTTTTTTTTTTTTTTTTTTTGATTTCTTGATTTTTTTTTTTGAGGGAATCTTTTCAAAATTTGCCCCAGTATGATGAATTGGTCAGTGAGACGACATCTGAGCCTGACGGGGTGTGGACGGTCAGCGGGATAAAACCCGGTCCTGCCGAGATTGGCGGGATAAAACCCGGTCCCAATGTCATAAAAAGCGGTCAGCGGGATTATACCCGGTCCTGCCGAGATTGGCGGGATGAAACCCGGTCCCAATTTGATAAAAAGCGGTCAGCGGGATTATACCCGGTCCTGCCGAGAGAATTGGCGGGATGAAACCCGGTCCCAATGTGATAAAAAGCGGTCAGCGGGATTATACCCGGTCCTGCCGAGATTGGCGGGATGAAACTCGGTCCCAATTTGATAAAAAGCGGTCAGCGGGATTATACCCGGTCCTGCCGAGAGAATTGGCGGGATGAAACCCGGTCCCAATGTGATAAAAAGCGGTCAGCGGGATTATACCCGGTCCTGCCGAGATAAGCGGTCAGCGGGATAAAACCCGGTCCTGCCGAGGTTGGCGGTCAGCGGGATAAAACCCGGTCCTGCCGAGAGAATTGGCGGGATGAAACCCGGTCCCAATGTGAGATAAGCGGTCAGCGGGATTAAACCCGGTCCTGCCGAGATTGGCGGGATGAAACCCGGTCCCAATTTGATAAAAAGCGGTCAGCGGGATTATACCCGGTCCTGCCGAGATAAGCGGTCAGCGGGATAAAACCCGGTCCTGCCGAGATTGGCGGGATGAAACCCGGTCCCAATTTGATAAAAAGCGGTCAGCGGGATTATACCCGGTCCTGCCGAGATAAGCGGTCAGCGGGATAAAACCCGGTCCTGCCGAGATTGGCGGGATGAAACCCGGTCCCAATTTGATAAAAAGCGGTCAGCGGGATTATACCCGGTCCTGCCGAGATAAGCGGTCAGCGGGATAAAACCCGGTCCGGCCGAAATAAGCGGTCAGCGGGATAAAACCCGGTCCTGCCGAGATAAGCGGGATAAAACCCGGTCCTGCCGAAATAAGCGGTCAGCGGGATAAAACCCGGTCCTGCCGAGATTGGCGGGATGAAACCCGGTCCCAATTTGATAAAAAGCGGTCAGCGGGATTATACCCGGTCCTGCCGAGGTTGGCGGTCAGCGGGATAAAACCCGGTCCTGCCGAGAGAATTGGCGGGATGAAACCCGGTCCCAATTGATCTTGTGAAGTTGGCGGCATAAAATCCAGGCCCAACGGGATGTTTGAAATGTTGGCGGCACAAAATCCAGGCCCAACTTGATATTGGAATGTTGGCGGCACAAAATTCAGGCCCAACTTGATTTTTGGAATGTTGGCGGCACAAAATCCAGGCCCAACTTGATGTTTGAAATGTTGGCGGCACGAAATCCAGGCCCAACTTGATATTTGGAATGGTCAGTGGGATAAGACCCAGTCCTGCCATCCAACTGGTCAAGAAATTGAATTTGATTTGTCAAAATACAAGAAATTAAATTTGATTTTCCAAGAAACAAGAATTTGAACTTGATTTTTGATTTTTTGACTTTTGAATTTTCTGATTTTTCGAGAGAATCATTTTTCAACAATAATTTGCCCCAGTGTTGGGCCCTTTTTCCCTTCTTTCTTTTCTTCCTTCGGCATCGGCCTTCCACAACTCAGAAGCTTTTCGTCGACTTTAACTGTGAATACCTGCACAGGGGGCTTATATGCACTCAAATTTACAAGAAAAAGACAGGGTGATTGATTTGAAAGTCTTGCTTGAGTCTTTGACGAAATCCTCAAATGGAATATAAAAAATCTGCCCCAGTGTGGGCTTATTTTGTGAAATCTCATAAACAAAAATTTGCCCCAGTGTGGGCCTATTTCACGAAATTCTATAAACAAAAATTTGCCCCAGTATGGGCCCACTTGACTTCAAAAATTTTGCTTGGATGACGCTCCATTTGTTTGAACAAAGTAAGCACAGCACGTGAAGAAAATTGAAATGTCTTGCTTAAACTCATATAGCAAATTTCATGATGAATTTTCCCAAAATAACACCAAATTCAAGAAGATTTCTTCCTCACTTTTTAGCATCGGTGCTTTGGGTAGTGGGTGACCCTTTCCAGTTGGCTCGTCTTTTCAGGACCAAACAAGTTATTATTTTTTTGAAATGGCTAAGGAAATGGGAGATAAGAATCTGTCTCATTTTTGTGCCCCAGTTATATGTAATCCATTCAATGTCACATCTTAGTGAAAGCAAAGAGTTTGTTACCCTTATTTTCAAGAAAACTTAGTCAACATACAAGCTTTCTAGGCTTGTAACGTATGGACAGAAGTGATAGCTAAACATGTGGAATCGGGTTATGCCCCTATGATCACAAATGATTTGATGAATTTCTTATGAGCATGATTCTCACTTTGGATTGTCATGAAAGAATAAGTCAACGATGGACTTTATTAGCTTGTAATTTGGCTTGAAAACGATAGTTTAAGACTTTCAAGGAGATTGCACCATAGATCGCATTTTTTCCAAAATTGCCCCTATTTTGAAATCAAAAGATCTCAGACTTTGTTTGCATTTTTCTCATCACTCACCAGAGACTTCAGCGTCGAATTTTCTGCATTTTCTTGCATTTACTTTTCTTTCTTTGCTTTTTGCCTCTTTTCCCTTTCCCTCGAGCTGATGGGTTTTCACATGGTGAGTAGCGTCAAACTCATACTCAAGCAATTCAGAAATACAGCTAAAATTTTCCGGCATCAGAAATTTTCTTGACAGGGCCATTGCAAAGAACAGAAGTCAGGACTTTCGGCTTTTGTAACGGGGTCAGGTGGGGTGCTTAAAAAAGTTAAGGCTTGAAAACAGATTTCAAGAGTGGTTTGAAGAATCTGAGATCGCATTGTTGCGTCAACCCTATTTTAGGGTAAAATCAGAATTTGCCCCAGTTTTTGCTCAATTGAGGCTTTTCACTTTCATTTCCTTTCTTTTTTGATTTTCCGGCCTTCGGCCATTTTTGAACTTTCACAAAATTTGCCCCAGTTTAATTTTGAACTGAGGTTCTCTTTTCTCTTTTGTCTTTTGATTTTGTGGCTTTTCACCTTTCACTTCTTGAAATTTTCCTTTTTCAACTCAACTTGCCCCAGTGTGGGGTTTGCGATTCTCAGGGGTTGCCAAATGAAGTATTTTATTCTGAAGGCTCAAAAAGGATAACTAAGGATAGAATGTTGGATTGGAAAAGAAAATGGCCTGACTTGTATTCCGTTCCTTACAATAACTCTGAAAGAAATTTTCATTAATGGGAAATTTTTGGCATGTATCTGAATTAACTGACTGAGGAAGACCGTTATTCATCCATATTTTGTGAAACATAGGCGATCCACGCGGACAAAACTCTTCTTTCTCTTTCTTTTCCCAAAATTGGACCCCAAGTGGAATCAAATTTTCCCAATTTGCGGTTCCCTTTCTCCCTTTTTCTTTTTCAAAATTCCCCAATCTCCTTCCCCAATGTGGGGTGCGATCATATGTGCAGTCGAAAAGAACCACCAATTTTTGCTCAAATGAGGATGCAAGGGATAAATAGTGTTTGGATTGTAGAAACGATGGCCAAAGCATCATTCTTACGCTTCATGACAAACCAAAGTAAAGAAATGCTCATTGAGAATCCATTCCCCCTTTTGATATTCGAAAATTTTCCCATGTAGGGTTGTGATCATCAAGGCGCTTATTTGAAACGAAGTTATTCTTTTAAAGGCTCAAACGGGAGAGCAAATGATAAAATCTGTATGGGTAGAGAACCGAATGCTCAAAGTATCATTCCAAATTTTCAAAACAAATAAGAATAATGCACCCTTTCGCTTTCACTTAGATGTGATTTGAGTCTAATTAGACACCATGGACATTTTTCCAAGTAAAGGTTGCCCCAATGGGGTCAATAGAAGTGGCAAAACATGAATTGTTCAGCGAAGGAGAAAAGGTATCTCATTGGGCCTTTTGAAGGACCCCTTTTTTTTTTTTAGCACTCTTATTGGATGATTCGGATCAACAATCTGGTGTACATAAGGATTTTTTAAGGCAGGCACTTGTGAATTTTCAGACCAGAGGTCGGAAAAATCTCAATTTGGTCTTATTTCTTAAAATTCATCATGAAATCTCCAATGAGCAAAAGAATGAAATGTACATGAATATACACAAAACAATAATTGTCCAAAACTTTATTGCTGAAAGAGTTTGAAACAAAAATTTCTCGTTCAATTACGATACAAATGAGGAGGGAAATTTCTAGAGAGCTCCACATATACACTTTTCGTCTCCTTTCCTTTTGAAACAAAAATGTATTAACAAATCAAATAAACAGAATTTTCCTTTGAAAAATAATTACAAAATCTCCCAGAGGCTTTAGCGGAAACATTTATGTAGGATCTGCCCAAGAATCAAATACTACTTGTAATCTTGATACTCTATCAAATCAAAATTGTTATCAGGTATAGAAGAAATATTTTCACCTCATTGAAACATTTTTATGAATGCAGGGGAGGGGAAAAAACAAAAGAAAAATACCCTGAGTTAGTAATCAAGAGTATAAAATCGGTATGCATGTCCTATGGAGGGAACCCTTTTTGTGCCAAGGGTAGGCCTAGCATGAAAATGCAATCCTCCAGAGCAGGCACTATACAATACCTGATGGATCCGATCAGCTTATGGAGTGAAAAATAATTTGGAAAAAAATTGGCCCATTGAAGTGACGAGATATTTGTCAAAATGAGGACAACGTCCGAATAGATTGATCACCTTTGATTTGCAAAACACACGGGTTTGGCTTTGACGAACCTCCTATCAAAGAGATTGAAATTCGTTGACAAATTTTCTTAGTGAAGCATGAGTCAAAACCCCAACTGATCAAATAGTTGGATACAATGGATGGTTTTCTCAAAAATCGACTAGATTTCCCAATTTGGAATTCGACATTGAAATTCTAATTGGTCAAATGAAATTGACAATTTATTAAAAATCGACCGGATTACCCTGAAAAGGGAAACATGTCAAATGAATTGAATGACATTTGATTTATCCAAAATTAATCAGATCACCCTACAAGGGTAAATTGATCAAATAGATTGAACGAAACTTGATTTATTCAAAATCGGCTCGGTTGCCCTAAAAATGGATAAATCGGCCAAATGAATGAAATTGAATTTGATTTATTCAAAAATCGGCCGAATGACCCTAAAAAGGGTAAATTGGTCCAATGAATTGACAATTTATTCAAAACCGACCAGGTGACCCTAAAAAGGGTAAATTGGCCAAAAGACCCTAAAAACGGTAATTTGGTCAATTGAATCGATAATTTATTCAAAAGCGACCGAATGACCCTAAAAAGGGTAAATTGGTCAAAAGACCTTAAAAGGGTAAATTGGTCAAATGAATTGAATGAAATGAATTTATTCAAAAATGATTAGATTGAACTAAAATTGAATGAATTGGAAAAAAGTGGATTGGATAAGATGGATGATTTGTTCAAAAATCGATTGAATTATTCGCCCACTGGGTGGTTTCAAGAAATCATTACAATGCCTTGGTCTATGAGCCTCTAAAATCAAAATTTGGCCTCTATATTTATCGTCTCAACAATGAGGAATCATTTGTGAATTTTCTTCGAATTAATGTCCTTTTACGCAAGGGAATTTTACCAATTTTGAGAAAATGGCCAAAAAGTGATTATTAGATGCTCATATTCCAAAAATTGCTTCATGAAAATGATCGGATCTTTACCTTACCTTGTGCACTACCCCTTCGGATGATACGAGAAAGGTAAACGTGCAAGTCTCATTTGGATTATACATCCGAGACATGGGGTGGTTTATTCCTAACACGGGATTCCCTAAATGGCATTCCCTTTCTAGGGTTTATGCGTGATGCCAGTTTATTAAAGCAATGTAAATATGCAATAAATATGGCCTAGAGGACAAAATAATGCAACGGGGGGAAAGGGTCTAAACATGAAATGTATTTACTGGAAAGTAAGTGCAAAGACTGAAATTTAGACATGTGAGCTATCTAGTGGGTGAGTCACTAAAAGAGTGCCAAAGAGGCCCCTTATTGCTAAGGCACATGAATGCAATCCAAGAAAACAAAAGAATGGTTAGTGCAATTAATAGTACACATAACATATTGGGAGCAATTAAGAAAAGAAATACGATAAAAACAAGTAAAAGGGGTGGAACCCCCTCCCTCGTGCCTAATGTGCTTAAAATAGGGTGAGGCTGACTCTAACCTAGGCAAATGCTATTATGGATGCATGAGGTTTGGTTCATTAATGCCTAGACTCGATAAAGCTTCGGCTCCCAAGCCTTCAGACCTAAAGGCGAAGGGTCATCACTCCCAGGGCCTTTGGTCGGTGGCTCGAGTGATCCCTTAGGTAGCGCTATGGGCGCAGAGCACACCATCCGCCTACCCAAGGCAATCGATCCTAGTCCTACAAGGCGGTGTGGGATGGCGCCCACGAAAAACAAAATAAAATGGGATAAAGCAAGTAAATATGCACGTATGAAGTGTTCCCCTATTTTGAGGGAAGGGGTTGAGAACCACGCGAGGCTCTAAAGGTGACACACCCCCTCCCAAGTGCAATGCAAGCGCGAGATAAATAAGTAAACATACATCCAAACATACATTCATGAGTAGAGGGATTGGTTTGAGACGCGAGTGATGCAAAATCCTAAAAGAAAAAAAATGCAACCCTAAAACACCCAAATGTAATATATGAAAATGTTAAAAGAAGGAAAAGGTTGATTAAATCAAATTTGCTCGGACTCTCGAATATCCCCAGTGGAGTCGCCAACTGTCGCGCCCCACTTTTCGATCGTCGAATGCATGTGTGAAGTGTGGTGTGTGAACGTGTGCAAAGTAAAAGTAAAGGCCATGGGACTTTGGAAAGCGACGATTTGGCCAAAAAATAGTTTTAAAAAGGGTTTTAAAATGAAAAGTTTGGAGTCGCCACTTGGTAATGGTTTAAGGTGTACCAAGCCACCCAAAAATGAGTTTTAAAGTCAAGTAGTAATAAACCCCTTTTTAAAACGACTCCTAGTCTACGTAAACCAAAGAAAAAGGTTCGGGAGTCACGTTTGACAAAGGGGAAGGCAAGGATAGAATCCAAGGCACCCCTTTGACCTAGCCAAGGCTAGTTGCGTTGATTTAATCAAAGATTTTCTTGTTTTAACCAAAGAATTTATTACATTTGAGTGCCCTACATGAATGCAAACCCTAGACCTAGGAGAATTGGGGGAAATTTCCCTTCAAAGGTTGAGTGGTGCCAATCACATTAATTGTGAAGCCCAATATCAATCCTTTGAAGAAGTCACGAATAATGCAAGTGGGATGCAAATGAATGGAATGCATGCGTGCAATGTGAGGACATGAGTTTGAAAAAGTAATAAAAGAAAATAAATATGTAAATGAAAGTGTGCACGTGAGTGGGCAATGTACGGTATGTGAAATGATAATATGAAGTGCATGTGTGCAAGTAATGATAAAAGTGTTCGTGTGCAAGTGAAGAAACTCAAGGGTGCACGTGTGCAAAAATGGGAGGAAAAGTGTTCATGTGCAAGTGAAAGGACAAAAAGGTGTACGTGTGCAAATGAGAGGAAAAGTGAAAGTGTAATGATGGAGTGGACTTAGAATGCATGAGCCTAGGGAATTCATGCATATTGGGTACGGGGAGACCTAAATCGTGACTTGATTTTCCCTTTGATTAGAAGGCGAAACTAGCGTGCTAAGGCTATCGAGTAGCCACACTCGCTCGTTTCCCTTATCGGAAGGGGACACTCAAGCAAATGGACCCTACAACTATCATGATATGCAAAAATCCTAAAATGAAGGGAAAGGGGGTTCGAGGAGCATGCCAAGTGATAAAACTAAGAAAAATGCATGATATGTGGTGAACAAGCAAATGACATGCTAATGAGGGGAAATCCCTAAGGGTCTAGCGTTGGACTAGCCCATTCTATGAATTCCGACTAGCGTTGGACTAGCGGAAACGTACATTCATCCATTCCATTCATTCATGGCTATGAAAGCAAGTAGACATGCCAAAATACTCGTAAACACATAGCACATAGCATTTAGCATGCTCGACTAGATGCAAGAGCCTAATAAAGCAATTAAACATGTAGCGACAAAAACAAGCAAGCAAGGGGAAGGGGAAGTGGACCAGATGCTCTCCGAGCCCTATCTATTACAAGCCAAGAGGTGTACACATACCCCATAAAAGCATAAAGGGGAAGGGAAAATGGACCAGAGGCTCTCCGAGCCCTATCTATTACAAGCCAAGAGGTGTACACATACCCCATAAAACTTAAATAAAATAAAAGCAAGTAAATGCACGCAAGGAGGTAAGGAAAGCGGAGTAGACATGCATATTCACATAGCACGTAGGATCACGTAGGGTCAAATAAAGTGCAAATAAGGGATAGAGTGTACCTCCCTTGAAATGGAAATCGAGTAAATGAGATATTAGCTTCAAAACAATAAAAATGTCAAGGTACCAATTTATTTGGCAAATAATCACAAAGGATAAAAAAAAACATGAATTGAATCAATTGAATCATGTCAACAACCCACATTTAAGAAATCAAAAAGAAGAAGGGACTTAATTGCAAAAATGAACAAAGTTTTGGGGTCAAAATTAAAGAAAAATAAAGTTCAGGGACCTAATTGCAATTACATTAGGGACCCAATTGAAAGGAATGGAAAGCTTCCAGGGCCACGGTACAGTTAAGGGAAAATGCAGGGGCTGATTTGCAATTTCGTTTCTGGTTTCTTCATGGACCAGGCTATTGGGCCAGTTTATTTATTTGTTTGGGCCAAAGCTTCCCAGCCCAATGGAAATCCCAAAGCAAAAGGGAATGGGCCGTTTTATTATTTGTTTGGGCTAAGATCACTTGGCCCAACCAGAAATCCAAGGAACAGAGAGTGGGCTAATATATTATTTTGGCCCAAAAATAAACCAAACAAACAGATGGGCCATGACCCTCTAGCCCAAGCCAAAAACCCCAAAATCATGAACTAAATCCACTTTCTAAAACCCAAACAACAAAAAAAACTCTTAGCCCACATTACTTGTTTTCTTGGACCCAACATGATAAAATCAAATAAAATTATTAAACCTCAATTATAACCTACAAACAAGATTTTGGGTCACAGCAAAACAAGGAGGGAACTTGGGGTCCAAGTGCAATAACAACAGGGATTTGATTGAAAGAATTATGAAAGATTTAAGGTCAAATTGTAAAGGCTTGAAACCTTGGGGGTCAAATCGCTAAGAAAAGGAAATCGAAGGACCGGAATCATGAACTTAAACCAGTAATCATCCTCCTCAATCGGGCTAAACGTCTGCTGTCATCTTTCTTTGCAGAGGGAAAATCAGAGAATTCAGGTTTGGCCATTCCCAATCAAAACGAAAATCACACAAGCCCCTTCTCACAGTGTCAAGATTCAATGCGGATTCATACCAATGATAGAGTAAGAAAAACATGAAGAGCAGCAAAAGAAAACACATCAACATTTTCACAATTCTGTTTGAACTGGTCTAATTTATGCGAATAACAGAAATTGAAACAGAAATCGATTTGTCTTTGAAGCTAAAGTCTCGGTGGGGCATTTTGTCAAACACCAGATGGGCACACAAAATTGTAGCTAATGTCTGCTCAAATGAATCTATAACCCGCCCAAAATTTTATTAGCAACTCAAGAAAACACAACCCAATGAATCCAGAGAGCATTCATGCCCGAAATTGTACATAATCAATGAGAAAAATGCAACAATAACTCTCTGCTTTGAAAGTCTTAAAGAATCAGAAAAAAGGAAATCGAACATAGAAAGCTGGCTTACCTCATTTCCTTGGTGAGAATCTGCTGGTGGCAGTGGAGGATTGCCGGTGGTGGTGGGGAGTTCCGGTGATAGCAGCGGACTGGGGAACGGCAGCGGCTACGAGCCTTCTGCCAAGTCTTTTCCTTTGTTCGAAATCATTCCTCAATTTTCTTTTCATGCTCTGTTTTTTCCAACCTTGAACCTCTGCTTTTCTGTCCGAAACCTCCCTCAAAACCGCAGCTCTCTGCTCTCTTTTTCATCCCAAAGCTACAGACCTCTCTTTCAATCTCCGTTTGGTTTCTTTTTCTTTTTTCGTTTTGCCCTGGTTTCATTCTTTTTCTGGGCAGCCCACTCAGAACCTAGCCGCTGTTGGCTTCTCCCTTTTCTCTGTTTTGCATTCGCTCAAGAAGCGGTCCGTAGGCGATGGTGGATTCAGGGGAGGTGATGGCGTTGGTTGTGGTTTCTGGTCCTCCCTCCTCTATCCGTCGCTCCCTTCCCTTTAGTTTTCTCTTTTGCTCTATTCTTTAGTCGATTCCTTCCCTGTTTTTCCCTTTCCCTCTGTTTTTCATTCTCTTTTTTCTGTTTTTACCCGTAATCTCCCTCCCTTTAGCCGTCTCCTCGGTCTCTCTCGTTTAGTACCCCAAAGATCCTCCCCATTTCTCCTCTGATTTTTCCCTTTGCTTGCCCGACGGTTTCTTCCTTGCTAATCCCCTGTCCGCCGCCTCTTTCACCCTTTCTTTTTGTTTCGTCTTGTTTTCTTTGTCCGATCCTCCTCCCCCCCCTTTGCGGCTCTCAATCTCTCTCTCTATTTATCTGGGACCTCCCCTAAACCCTCAGCCATTCTCCAAAATTTGCAGCTAAGGGGCTGCCCAGCCCCCTGTTTGCAAGCTGCGTAAAAAACGCAGCTTGCATGCCGTGACCTTTTTATTTTTATTTTTTTAAAACTAACTAAGAGTTGATAATAGTAAAAATAAATAACAAAACAATTTAATTAACATTGGATGAAAAATAAATAAGCTAGAAACAACAAAGTGCAAATTCCAATTTTTCATTTTCCATTTTTCAATTTTTCCTTTTTAACATAATGAAACTAAATCCAAAACAACTAAACATATTTTTTTGAACGCTTTTCTTTTTCCTTTGAGAAAATCTACACTAAAAATGGCTAAAATAACTAAAACTAAAAGTAAATAAAACTAAAAACTAAAAAATAGAACAAATAATAATAATAATAAAAATGAATAGTAAATAAATAATAAAACACCAAAAATTTGGTGTCTACAGTACACCCTCGCCTAAGTGCCCTTTTCACATATCTCAAACACATAGCAAAGAAAACACACCAAACCGGCCTGAATACTTACTCAAAATACCAAAAGCAGTACAAGAACAAAATCGCTTCGCGCGTTTTCGCTAGTAGTGGGCCCCACCGGCTCCGCCTAGCTCACCACGGTCTGAAATAGAAGATTTTATCACATAATATCACAAATGACTACTAACATATCCAAAACAAGCAAAACGGCAAAATGACACGCGCGCACGTAAATATGACGGACGGAAACGGAAACGGCAGATTTGACACTCGTTTCTAGTTTACTCATAAGTTGAGCTACGAATATCGGATTAAGGCATATGAGACGCCATATCGAAGCTTAAAGGATGAACAACAACTGTTATGAAGACATCCAGAACTGAAACTGGAGGCTTTAGTCCCAAATGAACCAAACACAATCACTTACGAAATCTGGCAAATGCACAAATGGTCAGTTTTGAGTGCAAACTGTTTTCTATGCTACACATGGTAAAAAGAGCTGAAAATTGGCAGTTAGATATTTCATTCCAAATGGAACAACTTTCATGAAGGTCGGCAACCCAAATTCGGAACGGAAATTGGTCATCAGGACCAAAACTGATTTCTGGTCATTTTCACGGGCAGGCCTTGTTTGCTCGGCTATATCTCAGGTTTTATAAATCCGATTCATGAAATTCCAAGGGCGTTAGAAAGCTCTGATATAGGGCTATAAGTTTGGTGTTTTGGTCGCAAGCCCAAACAGCTTGTAACTCAGTCAAATGTGAAGCCAAAGTTCCAGCCATAAACTTTCCAAAAAACGTACCAGAATCACAAACCGTATTTGACCTCAATATGCGGTAATGGCACCAAATTCACTACGGTTATCGGATGGGGGTGTAAGACCCACCGTTTCGAAGCTATGAAACAGGGCTACAACAATGTAGAAGGCCACTCAGTCCAAATCCTAGCACAACTAGGTCAAATATGCAAAATACGAAACCAGAATTACCAAAACAGGTTTGCAAAACACACAAAACTGTAATACGTCAATCTCAGCCTACACAGGTCCAAATGCCGAAATTCCAAAAGCATAAGTTAGCTAAGACATCCAGCTACATTTCCTCAGAAGATACCAACTTCAAAATCCAAACCAATTCCAGTGAAAACAAACGATTACTATTGCAGTTCGGACATTCTGTTCACCAAAAACAGCAACAGTAAAAATGGCATAACTCACTCTATACTACTCCAAATGCCCTGAAATTTTGCAGGTACTTCAACCTCATCAATACCTACAACTTTCATGTTTTGAGCCAAGGCCAATTCGGCCTCTAGCTATGACCTAAAATTTCGGACAGAATAGGGGTTCAAGAACCCTAACTTTTCACATTTCATTCCAATTCCAAAATTGGTTGCATTTAACAACAATCCACACCTACTAGAGCCAAAGCCCCTTATTACCAACCATCATACTAGTCCAAAACATCAAAATCATATGAAACCAGAAAATTCATCATAAAATGGAAAACTTCACCAAAACTCTTCAAATCAAGAAATAAATCACATTTTCCAACACTCAAGCCACTTCTAAGTATAATATAACCATCATTAGGTGTAGGGGAAAGGTTGAAGCATCACTCACCTAATAACAAGAGAGAGGAAGATGATGGACACCTTAGCTCTTCCAAAAAGCTTCACCAAATCAACCACTAACACCAACTAGAAAGATTTTATGGAGTAGAAACTAATCTAGGCAATTGTTTTTGGAAGCATGAACCAAATGGAAGCTAAAATGGTGAAGTATTTCTTTCTTCTTAGCCCAAGGGAGAGCCGGCCATGGAGGGAAAAGAAAATGGTGAATTTTGGTGATTTTTGAAGATATTTAACAACTTGGTCAAAAGTCAAAAAAATGAAATAGTAATTCATAAGTCTTCTCCAATGAAATGGTGACACTTGTCACCACCATTAATGCATTCCTATCCTTTCTTTTCTCTCTCACATCAATCATTTCACACACTCTACTTATCTCTTAACACCCGATAAATTTTACACAGTATCCGAAACTTAACCTTATTGGCCGAATTTTTCCGAACTTTTCGCACTAGTGGGTCCCACGTCCGATATACGTTCTTAATTCCTCAAAAACTAACTAATACTAGAAAAATCATCTAAAAACTCTATTTACTCAAATAAAATTATCTGGAGAATTTTCTAATAAAGAAAATGTAGAAAAACGGGTTTTCAATCTTAACCGGAACTTAGGGTTTAAATCTTAATTCGTACTTAGGGTTTTCGAAATACACCCAAAACCAAACGTTACCGCCAAATTAATGAATATATCAACGTAGTACGAACTGGGGCCTCACAGGATCTACAATCTTCTTCTCTCCTATTTCATCCCAATGAATCGGAGATCGACACCTTCTCCCATACAAAGCTTCATAAGGTGCCATTTGAATGGAGGCTTGATAACTGTTGTTATACGCAAATTCTACTAAGGTCATATAATTACTCCATTTACCTCCAAAATCCAATATACACGACCTCAGCAGATCCTCCAAAGTTTGAATTGTTCTTTCCGACTGCCCGTCGGTTTGGGGATGATAAGCAGTACTAAATTTCAACTTGGTCCCCAAAGACTCCAGAAATTTCTGCCAAAAACGCGAGACAAACCTTGGGTCTCGATCAGACACAATACTTACAGAGATACCATGTAATCTTAGGATCTCTTCTGTGTACAACTTGACCAGTTTTTCCAAAGAAAAGCTCATGCTTACGGGTAGGAAATGTGCAGATTTAGTGAGTCGATCAACTATTACCCAAATTGTATCAAATCCTTTTTGACTTCTAGGCAATCCCGTTACAAAATCCATTGTTATATGTTCCCATTTCCATTCAGGGATTTCTAACGGTTGCAATAAACCAGAGGGCTTCTGATGCTCGGCTTTTACTTGTTGGCAGATCAAGCATCTCTGTACAAACTCGGCCACGTTCTTTTTCAAACCTTCCCACCAGTATAATCCCTTCACATCATGATACATCTTAGTCACACCTGGGTGTATAGTATACTTCGATCGATGTGATTCTTCTAAAATTTCTTTTCTTATCTTCTCATCTGCCGGAACCACAATTCGATCTCGGAACCTCAATACACCTTCAGACCCTAATTTAAAATCTAGGGTTTCCCCTTTTTGCACTTTCTCCAAATTCTTCTGAATCATAGGGTCCGTTTTCTGAGCCTCCTTAATATGCTCTAGTAATGGTGATTTTAACGATAAGCTCCCAAATAAAACCTTCAATTTCTCCAAGCGAGGGTTCCAACCACTTATTTCTTCTAACATATCCCACTCTTTAACCATTAACCCTGCTACTTGGGCCTTTCTACTTAGAGCGTCAGCTACCACATTAGCTTTTCCTGGGTGGTAATTAATTGAACAGTCATAATCTTCCAGAAATTCTACCCATCGGCTTTGTCTCAAATTTAGTTCCTTCTGGGAGAACAAATACTTGAGACTCTTATGGTCCGTAAAAACCTCAAAAGTCACGCCATACAAGTAATGTCTCCATTTCTTTAAGGCGAAAATCACTGATGCTAACTCTAGGTCATGAGTTGGGTAGTTTTGTTCATGAGGCTTCAGTCTCCTGGAAGCGTAGGCAATCACTTTACCATTTTGCATTAAAACACATCCTAGACCTTCTCCAGAAGCATCGGAGTACACGGCATAACCTTTTTCCCCATCAGGTAACACCAAAACAGGAGCGGATGTTAAACGCTTCTTTAATTCCTGAAAACTTGACTCGCACTTCGGAGTCCAAATGAACCTATTCCCTTTCTTGGTTAGCTCGGTCATGGGTCCAGCAATTTTTGAAAAATTCTTTATAAATCGCCTTTAATAACCTGCTAATCCCAAGAAACTTCTAATTTCAGTTGGAGTTTCTGGCTGTTTCCAATTCATAACGGCCTCAACTTTTGCCGAATCCACGGCAATTCCATCTTTGGAAACCTTGTGCCCTAGAAAAGATATTTCATCCAGCCAAAACTCGCACTTGCTGAATTTGGCATACAACTTATGCTCCCTTAATATCTGCAAAACTATCTCCAAGTGCTTAACATGTTCCTCTCGAGTCTTAGAGTATATCAAGATATCATCGATGAAAACCACTACAAACTGATCCAGATACTTCTTAAAGACTCTCTGCATTAAATCCATGAATGCCGCTGGTGCATTAGTTAAACCAAAAGGCATGACTGCGAACTCAAAATGTCCATATCTCGTACTAAAAGCAGTCTTGGGTATATCCTCCTTCTTAATCTTCAACTGGTAATACCCTTGCCTCAAGTCCAGCTTAGAGAAAACTACTGACCCTTGCAGTTGGTTGAACAAACTATCTATCAACGGTAGAGGGTATTTATTCTTAATTGTAATCTCATTTAACCCTCGGTAATCGATACATAACCTCAAGCTTCCGTCCTTTTTCTTAACAAATAGAACGGGTGCTCCCCACGGTGAATCACTTTCCTTCACAAAACCTTTCTCCAAGAGATCTTGCAGTTGGATTTTCAACTCCTTTAGCTCGGCAGGAGCCATTCGGTACGGAGTTTTAGAAATTGGAGCCGTTCCAGGCACCAAGTCAATCTTAAATTCCACTTCTCTTTCCGGCGGTAGAGTCTTTAGCTCTTCGGGAAAAACATCCAGAAATTCTCGTACCACTAGTACATCTTCTAACTTCACTTGATCACTGGGAGCATTAATCAAGAAGGCTAAGAAACCTTGAGCTCCTTTTGACAACATTTTCCTCGCCCGTATCCCTGAAATCATAGCAGATGATGCTAACCTACTCTTAACATCTAACCGCAGGGTTGCTTCTCCAGGTATACAAAATTCTACCACTTTCGCTCGGCAATCAAGCTTAGCATGATACTGGCCTAGGAAATCCATTCCTATGATAACATCGTACCCTTTTATGTCCAGACTGATTAGATCCACTAGCATTTTACGCTCTCCAATCCAGAATTCACAATTCTTATAGGCTAAGCTAGCGATTATCTTCTTATTACCCATTGGTGTCCTAACTTCAAGATCGAAGGGTAATCTGACAGGTTTCACATCTATTCCAGACATAAAAGATGGATTTACGAATGAATGAGTTGCACCAGGGTCAATTAACACTTTAGCTAATCGATGAAAAATGGGGAGAGTACCTTCCACGACTTCCGAGGAATCAGGTACAGGTTGATCATCTATAGCATACACTCTGGCAGGAACTGTCGGCCGGCTCCCTCCAGAAGTGTTGGGTCTAGCGTTCGGAGTAGTCCCTTCCTGCACTTTTGGACATCCAGAAATTTGGTGCTCGCTACTTCCGCATCTCAAACACTTCCCGTGCTTCTTCCAGCAACCATCTATAGTATGGCCAGGTTTCTTACAATATACACAAGTCACTTGGGGAATTATTGCTCGGCCTCCTTGCGAGGTATTCTTAGGTTGTCCCCTTCCATTCGGTCCCACTCTAGTTCCATTATTTCGTCCCCCTGCATTCCTTGCCCCGGTTCCTCTTGCTAGTGCACCCGCGGTGCTCCGGGACTAGTCACTCCGCCTGTTCCTCGGTCCACTTTAGCCGGTGGAGCATTTCCATACGTTGGCTCTCGACTACTGCTGGGGGCAAATCTTTTCTTGGCCTGAAAAGATTTCACTTGAGCTCTAGCTACTTCAACTCTCTGGGCTCTCTCGACGGCATCTGCAAAAGTATCTATCCTCACGGCAGCTAAACTTTCCTGTATTTCTACATTCAGTCCCTGCACAAACCTTCTGACACGCCTTTGCTCCGTGGTTACCAATTCGGGAGCAAATCGGGATAGCTTTGTGAACTGGACTTCATATTCGGCGACACTCATCGCCCCTTGCTTACATTTTATGAAGTCATCCTCTCTCTTTTCTTGGATGAGAGGTGGAAGAAATTTGGCATTGAACTCCCTTGTGAAGTTTGCCCAAGTCCTTGGAGTATGGTTCATGTCCCAGGTAACCCTCACCAGGTTCCACCAGGAGCGAGCAGCTCCCTCAAACTGGAATGCGGCGAAAGTCACCTGTCGCTCTTCCGTGTAGTTTAAAGCTGCGAAGATGTCGGAGATTCTCTCCCACCATCCCTCAGCTATCTCAGGTTCGGGTCCTCCATAGAACTTAGGAGGTCCAAACTTCAGAAACCTCTCCAGTGCCCGATCGTCGGAATCAGGTGGGCCTCCTGGGTGATGCACTGGTCCAGCGGCTTGGTGTTCAGTCAAGCGCTCTAGGACATCAGTGATACGGTTAATAGCGGTGGCCACTCCGTCTCCGGCCCCGCCCTCTTGCCCTTGGTCTCGATTGACCTCGGGTTCCCTGTCACCACCCGCTTCCGGGTGTTGTCTAGTGGGTCTCCCACGGCTCCTTCCTACTACTTGGCGATCCATTGCCTAATTATGCTTATTACTGAAGGGTAAGACAATTAGGCAAAAAGTTTATTTATATTTCATTATTAATATTCTTTATGTGATTAAAATCAACATGGAAATAGAGGAAAAGGAAATGAAACACTTATCATATATTTCCGCGGAACAGTCATACAATTAACAAGTTGGGACATTTCCAAAAATAAGGCACATAAGTTAGCAAAAATACATACAGATAATTCCTTAAACAAAAAATTAGGGATATGGTGCCTCGGAAGTAAGTCATTCACCTAGACAAAATTTGATGACTTAACTAAGGTCTCTTTCTTGATCCTACATATCTACTATCAAGTCAACCTAACCTAACCCTCAGCAGGGCTATCAGGAGCGACGTCCTCAGCCGGATCCTCCTCTGGGCCTGCCTGCTCGTTACCCTGAAGGTAACTAGTGGCCTCGTCCACTAGCATAGCGGCATCAGCCCTGATGCCAGCACTCCTATCACGGATCCCCTCAGCTAGTCGGGTCACCCTAGACCTCTGTCGCTCTATCTCCAAACAAGCAGCCTCCTGCATATTATGCTCAGCAGTTAGCCTAATCTCCAAATCGGCTATGCGGTCGAACTGGGTATCCACCATGATACTCAGCTCCTCCACATCCTGGGTCAAGGTGTGGTTAGCGTCCCACAAGTGGCGGCGCTCATCATCATGGGATAACACCAAGGCGTTGGGATACGCGTACGTGGCTCTACACTGGCATCTAGGGTGCCTATCAGCAGGTGAGTATCGAACTTGGTCTCCTCCACCTCGAGGCCTATAGGAAATGGATCTCAGCGGCTCTACATGTCCATTAGCCGCGCTACTACCATTAACATGTCCATTACCATTCTCCATACCTGCAAAATAATCAATACTTAAAGGTTAGAACTTAATTAGCTAACTGAATCAGATATCACTTAAGGTATATCTAATGGTCTCAATTCTTATTCCTAGAGAGGATTAGGGTCTCTAACATATCTAATATATCTTTCAAATAACTTTTCTAACCTAGGCTCTGATACCACCTGTGGCGACCCCACTTCCCCCTAAGGCGAACCAAAGGGTTGGCGGGCCGCCTGCCCAGCTCTCGCCATGATTCACGCAAGCATTCTAACCCAAATCCTTTCGAAGAATAACCTAATTTATTACAAAACAAATTTTTTTTTCCCAGAAGAAATCGATTTCTATCACCACATTAACTTCAAAGATAACAGTGATTTAAAATTGTAAGGCCCAAAGACAACCTAAGAGGGGGGGTGAATTAGGTTGATTAAAATCTTAATCAAATTTATGCAATTTTTGCTTAATAAAAATTTACCTTCTTTTCTAGTAATGATCAATCAAATAGATTAGAAGAAGAGAGCAATATTGATTCGAAAAACAAGTATAGATAAGCAATGAGAATTTTATTAAACAAAAAAGAATAAGATAGAATATCAAACCGATTGTCTACCAAGCTTTCCTCAAACTTGAAGACCAATCACTAGGTTGAGCAACTTCTCTTTGATGAAAGATGATCAACTAGATGTACAATGGAGGGAGCACTTCCTCCTTGCCCTAAGCCTCACTTAGTCAAGCTAAGAAGTTTTACAATCACTCAGATAACCCTCAACAAAGCTACACTAATGAAACTTTCAACCACAAGAGAAATGCTCACAAGAAATTCACACCACTTGGAGAACAAATCTAGCTTTGGAGACTATTTCTAGCTAAAATATCTCTTGAGATCTTGTAAACAAAGTGTGCAAAAGTCATCTGAAGTATCTGACCAACCACTATTTATATAGGACCAAGATATTGCCTCATTAAAGCATCCAACGGATAGAAAGTAGCTGAATAGTCAGCTAGCCGTTGGGGACGTCGGACGTCCGACAGATTAATCACCGTCCGATCCCATCGTCCGAAAATCAGCCAAGTTGTCGTTCGGACGTCCGATGGTATTTTATCGTCCGAGCTTCTGTGTCCGAACGTCGTCCAGAGAGTTATCAAATCTTCGTGGAATTTTTAGGACGTCCGATGAGATTGATGTGCGTCCGATCCTTCAGGACGTCCGATGCTTCCTTACGAGCGTCCGACAGAGTTTCCTTCTTGATGTTCTTCATCCTTTCGAACGGCCGATCCTGACTATTTGAGCGTCCGACAGCTTCAGCATACTTAGTCCCCTTTCAATTGCACTTGTTCATGGAATCAAACAACTTCAAAACTGAAAGTATATCTTGAAGAAATATTAGTATCATCCATTTGTTTTGTAAACATCAAAAGATAGGGATCAAGATCAACAAAAATAGCCAATCGAGGCTCTTAAACGTCTCACGGACTACATACTAAGGTATAAAGTCGTACCAATCCGGACAGATAATTACATACATCACTAATACAAACTTACAAACCACACACTCAAATTTAGGGTTTACACATTTTCCAGCTTCAAGTGGCAATCCAAAATGAAAGTACATAAGCTCAATTAACGCATTACAGCCCACAAAATAAGTCTTAGTAATCAAATACATTCCAAAAGGGAAACATGAGTAAGATTCAAAGCTTTCAACTTCCGGAGCCTGTTAAGGAAAACAAATAAACGTGGGGTGAGCTAAAGCTCAGTGGTGCCCAATAACATGCAATCACGTAAATCAAACAGCGGATAATGATTTAACAAATTTAAACAGTTAGGAAAGCGTATAACAGCACAAGGTAGGATACATGGGCTCTCAGGAGCCATTTTCCTCGCTTGATCACCAATTATCGTAGTTGACCCTCCGTCAACTCTCACTACTTATGATCCATGTAGAGTTTCTCATTTTGTTACCTAACCCGTCACCATTCATTCCCCTGTCCCGGGCCCGCTCACCGACTAAGGACGCAGTATACTCGAGATATACCCGTAGATAATTGGAAGCAGTATACTTGTGTATACCCTTAGATAATTGGGAGCAGTATACTTTAGTATACCCTCAGGAAATTGGTCGAGGGATTCACCCAGCGACATTTCCGTAGTTGGATTCAGAAGTCGAGGGATTCACCCAACGACGCAACTACATTTAGATTCAAGGATTCATGAGAAAAATGATTCACGCAAGTCACCACTCGAACGGCTAGTGTGATAAAGTACACACCGCTCACTTCGATGGATCAAAAACTAGTTTTGCAAATTATCACTTATCGAGTCTAGAAAGCACTTAAATCAGGTAGGAAAAGAACAAGCAGGGACACTCACCAAGAGTGGAGTTCAGATATCAAGTTGGGAATCGAATTCCGCGTCCTCGCAAAATCCTAGAATACCAAATTTTGAAACTATAAGTTTTCTATTCAATTTTTAAACTTATTCGTATAGGGAATTATCTAATATATTACTAGTTTACTTTCTTAAGAAAATTTCAAAAATCTACTTAGGTTGAAACTTGACAAAAGTAGTAAAAATCTTTCTTATAGTTTTCCTTGAGATACTTTTCCTTAGAAAAGGGTAACTAGTATTATTTTCTTGAAACAATTCGACCATCCACTTAGGATTGAAATTTTGTAAAAGTAGGAAATGTTTTATATGGCTTTCCTTAAAAATATTTTTCTTTATACGAGTGCGGTTAGTACTATTTTATTTAGAATAAATTTTCCTTGCCGAGGAAGTTTTCTGCTATTTTTAGTTAAAGTCACTAAAATCTTGTATTTTGAAAATTTTCCTCTAGACAATTAGCCAGGGACAAATTTTAAGGAAAGAAAAGGAAATAGATCAAGACTTAGGGTTTTAAAACTAGTGAAATCATTTTCTAAAAGTAATAAGGCTAGTTTACGCTTAAAGGAGAAATATCGAGTTGGCAAGGTTCAGAAAATCCCTACACGAAATTTCTAACTTTAACATTTAGTGCTAAGTTTTATCGTACCATACTAGAGTGAAGATATATTTAAATAGCTTGCTTAAAACTTCTCAAGTTCACAGGACCAAAATGGATTCCTTACGATTCCGATTTACCAGCACATAATATTTCAGATTTATCAATATAATCAACTCACATTTCAAATAGAAATCTCACTAGGGCTTCGTCAATCATTAGCCCTAGGTTTCAACAGATTCAATTCTGATCAAGAATAAAACGAATAACCAAGGATTCGTCAATCATTAGCACTTGGTTTTGGCAAGCTCATATCACATCTTAACTAAAACAAAAATGAAGGTAAGGCCTTCAAGAAATTCCAGCAATCAAAGTTCATCACTCTTTAATATTTATAAAATCATTCAAATGGCCAAGGGCTTCATCAATCATTAGCCCTTGACAACCATCAATCACTTCCAACCACAATTCAATTAGGAATTCAAATCACAAATAAGCTAAATGTTCGCTCCAAGTAAAAATTCAGTTTCATGAAGAAACAGGACATTCAAGCAGGGCAGCCTACTTTGAGGAGTCACAAACAGCAGTACACATGGAGGAAAAATATGAAATTTCTACAGAACAAAGGTCCATGAATCTAGTTTCAAATGCCACTGACGGCACCTTAAACGGATTTTCCTACACCAAGATACAAGCATTTTACGGAGACTGGTCAGTGAAATCCGAAAATCTGAAGACTCATTTTTCACTTGTGAAAAACTCCTTTTTCTCTTTTAACACCATAAGGTTTTTATTCAAACCATCCATACCTTTCTTATAGAACTCTAAAACAACATATTCCAGGCATTTCCAACCATTACGTTTCAAAGAAAATTTAAAAAAAAAACAAGCTGAGCTTCCAACTCAACCTTCGGCTACCACAAAAGAAATTCCAGCACTTATATACCAACATTTTTGGTTCAATCATTCAATATATCCAATATTTCATTGCCAAACAACTTAAAATTTACATCTCTTATGTATTACTAAACCATTATATTCCAAGGGAAGAATAAAATAAATTTCCAGAAACCAATTAAAATTTCCAAAGACAAACTGAAAATTCTGGTTCATCCCCTCGGCTATCAATACTTTTCCAGCACTTAGAGTTTTATAAATCCAACTTTTCCTTGGCTAAAACATGGTTTTAGATTCTCAAATTCATCATGTGAACCTTTGGCTAACTAATTAACATTTCTGGTTCAAAATCGAATTCGAATAACGGTTTAAACATCCCAAAAATTCCAGAAATCTGTCCAGCTAGCTACGGATGAACATGCATGAAGAAACTTTCTGTTTTCATTTTATTTTCTCGGTTAAAACATGCTATTAAACTCTCAACTTCCTCATGCAATTACTTAGCTAAACAATGAACATTTCCAGTTCAAGAGTTGAATTTAAACCATGATTACAAACCCCAAAATTTTCAGGTTTAAACCTCACGGCTTTTTCTCAAAATTTCCAGCAATAATAATGGTTCTAAAACCAGATTTCCCTTGGTTAAGTTGAGGTGTTAGGAGCTCAAATTCAATATGCAGATGCTTAACCACTGATTAACATTTTCAGTTTAGAAATCAAGTTCAAATAACAGCCATCAACATCAAGATTTCTAAAAATTATTCCAGCTTGGCTCGGATGAACATGCATGTGGCAGGTTGCATCTTGATTTTAGTTTTCTGGTTTAAACTAATTAGTTAACTATATGCAGAGCCTAATTAACTTGTTATTAACTAGCTAATTATGATTATAAGCTCAAACAACAAAATTAAACCAAATCAAGCTGCATTATTCAAGTTAAGCTCTCGGCAGATTCACACTTACACACATCAGTTTTCTTCTTTTCTTAATTACAAATCCGGCTGCCTAAACTCACATGCATGATCCTAGATGACTTAACCTTCTTGTTTCTAGTTGGTTAAACATTTAATTGAGCTCAGATTGTCGCAGGGTATCAGAAATAATGCTACATTTCCAAACCAATTCCTCGGCAGAGCCATTTAGCCAAAACAGAAATTTTTCTAGTGACTTAATTTCAGCAACCGACTGCACAAGCAACTCATGCAAGCTCTGATATGGCTTCATCTACTAGCAATTAACTTAATTAGCCCAGAAATTACCTCAGATATGAACTCAGCTCACGCACAAGGAAGCGATGAAGTTTTTCTCTCTCGGCTTGCGCACAATATTTGGTCCTGGTTTTTGGTTTGCAGCTGGAATGGTGTTGCGGTGAAGATGGTTGCAGCTGGTGGAGGTTGAAAAGAAAACAGAGGAGACTCACGCACAACCTCTCCCTATCTTCCTTCAACTAACGGACAGAACCAGAAAATTTGTTTTGCAGCTCGCGGATTTCCCTCTCTCGCTCTCTCCTTTGGTCGACGATAGCAAGGCAGAGTAGGAGTGCAGTGGTGGTTTGGGATATGAAATGAAGAAGAAGAGGTATGGTGCCGCGGTTTTGGAGAAGAGTTTGAGTGTAGGAAATGGTTGCGTATAGAATTGGTGAAAATGTGATTGGTCGATTGAGCGGTGATTGAAATGCGGTCAGAGGGATTGTTTGGTTTTGCATGGAAATGTTGTGGTTGTAAGGGCATTTTAGTCTTTTCACTTTGCTTCCTAACCTCTACTTAAATTCTCCATTCTAATCTTAAAACCAAAAATTATTCCCAAGTGTGATTTGAACGCCTAATTATACACTAGTATACTTAAACCATTTTTATCGACTATTTATCGATTACACTTTAATATTAAAGTTCCTAACATTATTTAGCGATTAAATTAATTATCCGAATATCCAATTATTTATTCTCAAGAAATAGAGTTAGTCTAACTCGAAATTTATCGATTTAGTAATATAGAATCAAGCGAAATAATAATTTAATACAAGTGTGACAATTTGCACATAAAATTATTTTTACGCACTTATTGTGAAAACAAAGAAGGATAAGACTATAATTATCGAAATTTTCACGCCTTAAGTATGTTTAGTATATTAGTATCATGTTTATCTAAAATTCATTGGTTTTCATCTTATCACGGAAATTCCTATTAACATTTAACATTAGCAACTAATTGGAATTAATCATTGGAATTTAAATAATTTGTTTTAAGATAGTAAGTTTATCGACTCAAGTGTCATTAATTTCGCATAAGGGAATTTAAGTATTCTAACATTTTATGCTAAGGCGAAAAATTTAATCTAACTCTAAAGATATTAATTTAGTCTAGCAAAACCAAGAAATTTCATAACTTAGGAAAATTATATTATTTTTCACATAACCCTATTTTTACATACTTAGTTGCGAACAAGTAAAAGTGATGCTAGAAATTATTAAGGAATAAAAGAAATGCAAATGAAATATGCACTGGCTTATATATATTTTCAGGGTTCTCACAGATTTACCATTGTATACTTTGTTCAATACTCTAAACATAGTAGTCTCACTATCACAATGCAATGCAATTGCAGGCATAGGATAAGGTCACAGATTTATATCAAGTAATAAATCTCTAAACCACTCCGCTTCTCTACGTGTAGAAGGTAAAGCTATGAATTCAGCTTCCATGGTCGAATGAGTAATCATAGTTTGTTTCTTTGAAGCCCAAGAAACAGCTCCACCACCCAATATAAACATCCATCCACTAGCAGGATTTTGATCACCAATACTAGTTACCCAACTAGCATCTATAAACCCCTCAATAACGCTTGGAAAATTATTGTAGAATAGACCCAAATCTTTGGTTCTTTTAAGATAATCAAGGATGCTTCTTACTTCGTTCCAATGATCTTTACTAGAATTCTTGGTATACCTAACTAGTCTATACACTGACTGAATAAGAAATATCTGGTTTTGTGTAATTCATTGCATACATTAAACTTCCAGGGGAGTTTTTCTCATACATTTGAACGTCCTGATTGTATCTTCTTGGTCGAGCAATGGACAGTTGATGTGTTGAGTCATCTACATAAGTAATAAAAGAGCCAAAGGATTTGGTGGTTTTCACGTGACTTTTGTCGTCTTCACGTGACCCATTTTCCCGTACGTTTAGCACGTTGGGCGAGTTTAGGTTGTTAGCCCTCTTCCAACCCTAATAGCTAGTTTGGAAAAGTAGATTTGGTGAGAAAAGAAAAGATTACAAAGGAAAGTTAAATCTTTCTCACATTTGGGACTTTGGATAGGAAAGAATTGAATAGAAACGGAAGGATGTCAGCTCCCTTCCACATCAGAAAACTTTCTGCCCAAAATCGGCGGAAAACGTGAGAAAATGGAGTGAGTTAAATGAATTATACCATATGCCATTTTTACCCTTAAAAGATTAAAATATAACTATATAACCTAATAAAATTCTCATGGTATCTTAAGGTTTAAGGGTTTTTATGTAAAATTGAATCTTGTCTTTTCAATTCTCTCCCTTCCAAACAAAGAAAAGTTATTTCATCTCCTTTCTTCTCCAAAACTCCCAAATAACATGAAAAGATATTATAATCTTTTCTTTTCTTTTCTAACTTAAGGTTTCTGTTCTTTTCTTTTCTTTTAAACTCCCAAACTAGCTATAAGTCAGACCCAAGTTTTGAGGCGCCGCTTCTCATCTTCTCCTCTTCCTTTTCTTCTCTATTTTCTTTCTCCATTCCTCTAAGGTTAGATACACCCCTTCTCCTCAAACTCTCTCCGTTCCCTTTCTCTTCCTCTCTTTCTCTCCCTTGCTCTCGTTCTTATTTATTTTGCATTTCCCGACTTGACTCTTGGCTTCTTTATCTGGGCCTCTCAGCAGCCGGATTTCTTGCACACTTCTGCTACTTTCCAATCCATCCTTAAATCTCTCTCCATTGCCCACCAATTTAGAAATGCTCTTAAAGCAAGTCAAAGTCCTCCATATCCACCTTGACCCTTGCGTTTATCAGTCACTTATATGCTCCCACCTTGCAGGCAGGAAAACCCATATTGCTTTCTCGATTTTCCAACAACTCCTCCATTCTGCAGCTTCCAAAATCCAATCTGAAACCTGCAATTCACTGGGAACCTAAAGGATGCCCGTAAGGTGTTGGATGAAATGCTTCACAGAGGCATCGCTTTGACTACAGTTGGTTTCGGTGTGTTCGTAAGCCGACTTAAACCCTCTCCTCTAAAAAGAAGTTGTCAATCCCTTCTCTCTCCTTCTCCGATCAACTGCAAAGCTAATGTTCCCCCGATTCTCCCTTAAATTTTAGAAAATTTTTGGGCTCTTCAAGACTACAAAATCTGTGGCTCTTTTATTTGCCCATAGATTTGCTAGTAGTTGCCGAAAAGCCCTACATTCAATAGATCGATATAATTTCACAGTTTTCTGTATATATCTCTAGGTTTTTTAGGAATTTTAGTTTCAGAGAATCAACGACCGTCGCAGCAGCCCTGGATTAGAGGTATGGTTTATTTTTTGTAATTTTAAAAAGTTTTATGTTCTTTGAGTCTTCTTACTATTTTTATGTATTTTTGTGCTTCATTTTTTCCTCTTTGTATTTCTTCCTGTTATATTTTTTTTTAATTTTAAAAATTTTTATGTTCTTTGAGTTTTGTTACTATTTTTATGCATTTTTTTATTAGTTTTTTTCCCCGTTGTATTTCTTCCTGTTAATAGTGAATAAACTGAGAGTTGATTTTTTGAAAATTTGATATTACAGATTTAAAATGCTGGGTTTGCCTAGAGTTCAGGAGGCAGGGAAGCTTTGATTTTGATGCCCAGAGTTAGAAAGCCTAATTACACCTCTGTGTAAGGTCCAACTCATAGTTATACATTTATTCATTTCTTGTTTCTTTCATCCGAAAAGTTTGGGTCTGAATGAACATGCTGACCATCCATTTTCTTTTCTGTGACTAAAGTTCCTTCATAATACCTGTTGGCTATGATAATCTCATTGATCAGATAGCCTAGATCATAACTTACCCATTGCTTCGGTATAGTACTGTGCAAAAGTATATGTAATGTGCTTCAGTATGTTAACTGAAATTGAGTTGCCAAGGGTTTCATCTTGCTTCAAACATATAGTAAAGATCGCACTCAACAAACATAAAATACTTAATTGATAAGTGGTCCTAGAAGGATGATTACAAGTATAAACTTTCAAAAGTACTACACCATGACAGCAAGATTAGAGAGGGCAGGACTGAGGGAGTTTGCGGGTGGGGGAAGAGGAAATGCTGCGGTAACTCTTTTTCCTAGGCTTTCCCAGCTATGTGGAATAGCTTTGCAACTCAATTACATGGTTAGCCTCTCTCTTTGCCTGACACAAGAAATTAATAATCTTCCCTTAAAGCTCATCCATAATTTTGCCATCATCTTTATTAGCACTGGAAGAACTAAAACTTCAAGATCCTAACTGTCAAAATGGTAGCTGCTTTTTGCGTAATTTTTTGGTCCAGCCAAATCCTATTCGCCTGTCTTGATGTTTTATATAGGTAATTTCAGATTTTTTGTATTCTCATTTTCTATTTCGGTGTATTTTCAGTGGTTAGAAATGAAGAGATTAGAAGTAAACATGATAGGATTTTCTCCTCCCAAAAAAAAGAAATCCTCCTATTGTTTGGCGAAGCACTGTTCTGATAATGATATTTCTCTCCCCGTGTCCATAATATTTCGAAACAAAGAAACCAAAAGGAACAGACATTTTCTTTTTTTCCCATCCTTGAGTTTTTGGCTTTTCAAATAATATGCCTAATAAATATGTTATGGTTTTGTTGCTGTAGAGAGATACTGCTCTTCGTTTCTTGTCGCAATACTTACCAGAATATGCAAATCCAAGGTATGTTCTCGTGCATTCTCAAAATGCAGCATTCATTTGAGCAAATGAATCCTTTGCTCACAGCTAATGAATTCTTTATGGTATGTACATCAAGGGATGAATGATGATTACAATTGGTATAAATGATGTAGAACTACCTGTTTTAGTCATCCTTTAATTGTGTTTGTTTTCTTTTCCTAATTTTTGTGCCATTTCTTTTGTTTTTGTTTATTTTTTGGCTTATTCTGTGATTGTTTTGTGCCACAAAGTTCAGTAATTGTTATACTGATCTTTCTGTTGATTATGTAGGTTATTCTTCTATGCTCAACAGAGGTTGTGCTTAAGCGAAGTTTAGTCCTTTTATGTTACGGGATTTGCTTGCCTGAAGTGTAGTGAATTTGGGCAATCCCTGATAAGTCCCCAAAGACTGATGCAGTGAACATGTTAGTATCATCGGTTAGGTCAATATCAAAGCAGCACCTATATTAACATAGATTTGAAATTGAGTAATTAGAGCCCCTCTATCACCCGTTCTATTTGTTTCTTGCTATTTTTCTTCTATAATGTAGCTTGAACGTGATGATAGAACTGTTATAGGAGGGTATTAAATCGATATACAACTACTGGTCTCATTAGGGAGTGGAAAATATTGTAGTACATGCTATGATTTGTGTACAGATTTTTTTCCCATCATATTCATTACTCTTATGATGTATATTTGCAGGCAATCACTCTGCCAAACTGCCCGAGAATAGTTACTCATGATTGCTGAGGTTAGTTTCCACCATGAAGTGTGAATGGAATGCCAAAAAGTTAATGACTTTTGTTCTTTTTTATATATTATGGACCAATCACAAGATTAAAATTACAGTCAGTTTTCTTTGTTTTGGTTGCTTGCTGAGTCATTCCAAATGGAATGCCAAAACGTTTGACTTACTTTTGTTCTTTTTATATATTATGGACTCATCGCAAGAGAGAAATTACAGTCAATTTTGTTTTGGTTGCATGCTGAGTCATTCTTAATGTCTATTTTTTTGCTTTGTTTTAGATATTTGGTGTGTTGCGATTATTACCAGTGAAGTTGCACCTGCTGACAGCCTCAAATCTTCTGTTTTCTCCTGAATTTTAGTTTAATTTGGTTGATCTTGTGGAAATTGATAGAATATGCATATTGCCAACAAAAATGCAATTTTTTTTCCTTGATTTAAAGAAAGTTAACTGTCAAAGGTTAATGGTTGTGTTTTCATATGGCTATAAATAATGAAATTTTTTCTAAAATCAAGGTCAATGTTTTGAGTATGTTTGAACTTAGTCCTTGAGAAAAAAACTAGATTTTCAATAAAATAGGTTCTTGTTGATAAGAATCCAATTTTCAATACAGTTTTGAATTTTGTTTGAGTTTGTACCTCAAATATTTGGGTTGAATTGCTTTTGGTATTTGACTTTGTGACATATGGAGGAATTTTGTTCTTGTTGTCTATTGATTTTGTACGAAACTGAAATTCTTTGTGTGTCTACTTTTTCTATTGAAGGAATGGAATTTGGATCGTCAAAAATGACGTTCTTAATGGTTGTCATGGTCTTGTGCATACTTTACATTGTGGGACTGATCTTTTGCAATGGAGTTGAGAGACTAATTTACATTGTGGGGTACATTGGCTATTTATTCTTATGCTGTTTATGATTATCCTTGTGATTTTTTGCTTCAAAATGTTGAAGTGGGTGATCATGTGGTAGAGCAGCTAAGAAGGAGGAATCTGTTGTGCTGTGTTAGGCATTCATGTAGTCTGATTAGGAGTGCGACTCAATGTTAAATTGATTATTGTAATCTTTTAATCTGTTTAGCCTTTTTCTAGAGAACAGTTTTAGTAGATGTTTTAGTTAATGTGTAGTTATCATTGTTATAAAGAATTCAACCACAGATATTTTGTAGTAGTTAGGTTGTTGATTAATATGGCTCAAATGCCATTTCAGTTTGTACGTGGCTTAATTTTTTATGTGTATTTATGTACAGTTTTTTGCATTCTATGTTAATCTGTTTTGTGGGTGATCATTTGTAACAGCCAAAATCTTGACTTGCAATCAGTGGTTTATGTGTTAAACTACAGCCAAATAATGATTCTAGATAAATTACTATTTTTAATACTTCATATATGCTTTTTGGTCTGTATAAAACTGGGCAGAGCATTTTAGATTCCCATTGCGCGAAGCGCGTTTGTGCCTCCTAGTTCACTTACAAGAATTAAGGGCACTCCGAGTATTACAGATAATGGTGGATAAATGGATTTTGCTGGCTGTTTCAGTTACTTGTTGGAATGTATTCAGGTGAATTTGCCCGTAAATAGGATAACTATTATGTTTTGTCTGGTTTGTGGTGTCCAAAGGTATTTGTGTCACTCAAACTAATGCTAAAGTCCTTCTGTCGCATTACAGCTTAGGGCAATAAGAATTTGAAATTAGTTTATTTATAATTTTGGTTCCTGTCAAAGTTGGAATCATTGTTTCCTTAGCCTCTTGGCTTAAATAGTCGCATAAAGGTGGCGTTTGGTTCCTATCAAATTTATTGATTGTTAAGTTTGCTAAAGTCAATGAACTCTTAGCCTCTAAATATTCCTTGTTACCTTGTAGCATCAATAGTTTGAAGGACAAGAAGATTAAATGCTTGTTTTCCTATTGAGTTAGAGAGAATTTAATCATTCCTCTCTTATTTTCTTACTTACATTTTTTTAGAATTCTTATGGCTGTGCTCAACCGTCATTTTTTTTTGAATCCTGCGCTTTCTAAATGTAAAAATTCTGTATTGTAATGTGTCCACAATTGCTTCTTTGACGATGCTAATGAACATGCTATTTAGTTAAGCGCGCAAACGTTATCCCTTTCTGGAAAATCAATTTGATGCAAAACCCAAGGCAAACTTGTAGTGTTTGCCTAAGTGTCTCAATTAAAGAGGTGTTTTTTTAGTACAACCACATGACATTCAACTTACAACAATCGTCCTTGGGGGCAGAAACAGTATTCTCTTGTGCATAATCAGTGAAACAATTTTCATTTGGTATTGAGGAATGTGAACACTGAAATCAAATACATTTAGATCTATTGCTTGAAAATATTTAGGAAGATTTAGAGGTAATATCAGTTTTATGCAATAATTGGACAATAATAGCAGTCAATTAAAGAATTTGGAATTGTGTATTTAAAGGCTGCTCTGCCTTGGAATTGTAGATGTGCCTATATGGGTTGCTGAGGTGGCTTGTTCATAGTATGGCACTCAGCCTTTCTTAGTTCTTAGATCCAGTGGGCAACAACAACAAATTAATTACTGAACCATGACAACTCAACAACCAATGTGCTTACGCCTGGTTTGCACATTTTCTAGCATATAAGGTCGCAAGTTGTGATGTCTAAGATGATGGCGAAAATCCAGTGCTTAGATCCTTGCTGTATTTTTGTACCATGGGATGGACAAGATTTTGGCCCATGGTAACAGAAAAGTATTCCAATTAGGGTACAAAAGCAACATCAAAAGATGTAACAATACATCTAATTTGGTACAATAAGCGTTTCTTCGTCAAAATCAACTTCACTTAGGCTAGATGTTTTGTCTAACAAGGTTGTTGTCTTTGCTTTCAAATGCCTGTTCTTGGGTTCGCCTTTCTTTGTCACTCTTGGAAGTTAGTTAGTTTTCTGTATCCTGGGAGAAAAGCAGCTTGGTCATTAAGCAGCTCAGACAATTTGCATGAGAGAGTTGAGTTTTGCTATGTTTATGTCTAATAAGTATATTGTCTTAGCTTCTATTGCCCTTTCTTGCGTTCTCTTATCTTTGTCGCTCTTCGAACTTATTCAGTTTTCTGCATCTTGGGGAGAAAAGCAGCTCAGACAATTTTCATAAGAGCGTTGAGTTTTGTTTGATAGTTGAGGATGCTAACCTCGGCCACCCTGCATGTCCGAGGTTAATCCATCTCGTCCCTCATCGGAGCTCAGCCATGTCTTGAGCATACCCCCTGAGCTCGACCAGGTCCCTAGTCTACCGCGTAGGTGACTTCGGCACCCCACCTCAGCTGCACGCTGATGATGTCAAGCCGCCTGACATCACCCGGGACCAGTGCTTTATCTGAAAAGCAGGCACTTAATGACTCCTGTACAATACTCTCCGTCATCATACTCAGGCGGCTACAGTGTCAGAGTCAGACCTCCTGACAGGGAACAGAGAAGTAATGCCAGGAGGTGGGTCCCACCAGCCTGAACTCTCCGTCCTGGCATTCCTTCCTCACTTATAAATACTCCTCGCATACCTCTCCCAAGTAAGCACACTGTTCATTCTCATATACTACTATTTTTCTCGTTCTCATACTAACTTGATCGCCGGAGTGATACCAGGGGAGAAGCCCCGCCATCCACTTCGGACAAGCAAAGATACATCACCTCATCTCGGAGAGGACCGATTTAGGACGGTCTATCTACCCACCAAAAATCACATATTCAATTGGCGCCGTTTGTGGGAACGAGACTTGCTAAAATGAGATCCACGCGCTCCAGAACTGGAAGAGTCCCTTCAATTGGGGCTGGGCAGACCTCGGGAGCCCAGCAAGATCGCATCTCTGAAAAGCAAGGGTCCCAAAGGACCCAGCCCAACAACAAGGACGCCAACGCCAAGATGGCCGAGTTCGTATCAGACAACCCCAACATTTTTGAGGAGCTAGGAAGGTACCTCAAGAGGCAAGGGAAAGAAAAAGCCGAGTCTTCCAAGAGGAGATCAACGAAGTCCCTTGAAGTACCTTCAGGTGAGGACTCCGATGAGGGGCGTCTCTCTCGGAGTACCTCCAGGCGCGCCTCCTTCAAGGCGACCTCTAAAATTGCCTCCATCTCCCGGGCGTTTTCCCGGGGACTACCAGGGAAACGAGCTGAGGACCCACCTCGGCGCCCTGGAGGCCTAGCTGCTGACTACATGAGGGCTCCGCCCTTCACAGATGACATCAACGGGGAAATGGTGCCCCCAAACTTTAAGCTCCCAAACTTGCACACCTACGACGGCCGAGGTGACACCGAGGATCACCTCCGCGCTTTCATCTCCGCCTTCCGACTCTACTGTGTCCCTGACGCCGTGATTTGTCGGGCTTTCCCCATTTTCTTACATGGGACTGCCCGAAAGTGGTTCCGGAGTTTAGAACCGAGGAGCATTTCCTCCCTGGATGAGCTGATAGACCGGTTCATCCACCGCTTTGTGTCGTCTCGACCAATCACAAAGACTTCATCTTACCTCCTGAACATACAACAGGGTCAGGGCGAGTCACTTCGCTCGTATGTTCAAAGGTTCAACGAGGAGAATGTGCAGATGCCTGATCAGAACGAGCAGGTAACCATCGCTGCCTTCACCAACGGGTTAGTGGCGGGGATCTTCAACACCGAAATCCATCGGGATTACCCCCGTACACTTCGGGAACTTTGGGAAAGAGTGGACCAGGGAATCCGAAGTGAGGATGTAAATCGCATGAAGCGAGAAGCCCAAGTATCTCGTACGGGGCAAGATCCCCGGAGGAGAAAAGACACCGGCCGAGGTGAACCAGGCCCAAGTGGCACTTCAAACCAGTTCCGGGACCACCGGAGCGTCTTCGATCGGATAGTGAAAGGCAGATCGTCCACCTCGGATGCCGAGCTGACGCCGTTCAATTCCAGCCGGTCTCACGTTTTGGCGGTGATGAGGCAAAATCACCTCGGTCGAACCCCTCCTGAGATCCCGGGGAGGAGGGATAAGAGGAATTCCAACCTCTACTGTGCCTACCACCGAGATGTGGGGCACGAGACCGAAGACTGTAACGACTTGAAGCGTGAAATTGAAAACCTGATCCGACAAAGGTACCTGAAGCAATTCGTCAGCAAAGATGGGGGCTTCAACCGAAGCGCCTCCCACCGGGAGAGCCGAGGTCCTAGCCGAAAAGACAGGCGGGACACTAAGCTTCAATGCCGAGGTCCCAAGGACCAAAAGGGGGACACAGCCCTCCACGCGACGGATCACCAGGCTACGGCCCAAATATTGCCGGGGTGATCAACACCATCTCGGGTGGCCCCACGGGAGGAGACAGCCAGAACTCCCGAAAAAGGACCTACCGCCAAGCCGGTATGTAGGTGGCCAAGCCAAGTTCTAGGCTGTCCGAGGATATAACCTATGGTCCCCGTGACCCTGTACCCGCCGCCTCCACTAATCACGAGTCCCTCGTGATCGAGGTCCTTACTAATAATTATGTAGTCAAGAAGGTCTATGTTGACCCCGGAAGCTCGGTAGACGTCCTATACTACCGAACTTTCGAGAGTTTGAAACTGACCAGGGAGCAACTCACTCCGGTCAGAACTCCCCTCGTCGGCTTCGGGGGACACGTCGTCCACCCGGAGGGTATGGTGACCTTGATGGTGACTATCGGGCGCCATCCCCGCTGCCGAACCGTGCCAGTCAGCTTTGCGGTGGTCAAAGTGGACTCTCCTTACAACATGCTGATAGGCCGACACACGCTCAATGCCTTGAGAGCAGTGTACTCTACCTACCATCTGAGCTTCAAGTTTCCAACGCCAGAGGGGTAGCCGAGGTGAGCAGCGCCGCCCGAGAATGCTATCTCGCCACCATCCAAGCAGCAGTCGAACCCCGGCCCTAGCCGAGGTCAGAAGAAAACAGGCCAGCGGTCCTCTCCATAGACTGCATCAACCCTCGGACGGCAGGAGAGCCCAACAGGCTTGAGCCCGGGGATGAGGTGGAACAAGTGGTCTTGGATGGAGCGAAACCTGATCAAGTGGTCCAAGTAGGGGCCGGACTCCCCTCACCCCTGAAAGAAGAAATGATCTCCCTGATCAAGGACCACCGAGACGTCTTCGCGTGGTCCGCAGATGAAGTGGTCGGAGTGCCACCCGAACTCATGATTCACCAACTCAACGTTAACCCACAGGCCCGACCTGTGCGGCAGAAACGAAGGCACTTCGGCCCCGAACGTAGCAAGGCCATATCGGATGAGGTCGACAAGCTCTGGCCGGCCAAGATGATCCACGAGATCCAATATCCCACCTGGCTGTCCAACCCAGTCATGGTCAAAAAGGACATCGGTGGTTGGAGAATGTGTGGACTTCACCGACCTCAACAAGGCCTGCCCCAAAGATTGCTACCCTCTGCTGAGGATAGACGCCCTTGTCGACTCGGCAATGGGACACGTGATCCTTTGCTTCCTGGATGCCTTCAAAGGGTACCATCAAATAGGAATGAGTGAAGAGGATCAAGAGAAGACGGCGTTCTACACCGACCAAGGTTTTTATTGTTATACTACCATGCCGCTGTGGATTACTTCACCAAGTGGGTTGAGGCCGAGCCTCTGAGGACCATCACCGGGCTGGCAATTCAAAAATTCTTTTGGAAATGCATCGTCTGCTGCTTCGGCATACCTCAGGTCATCATCTCGGATAATGGAAGGCAATTTGCCGAGAACACCTTTAAAACTTGGTGCACAAACCTTGGCATCAAACAACATTTCATTTCGGTGGGCCACCCCCAGGCCAACAGTTAAGCAGAAAACTTCACCCGAACTCTCCTGCATGGTCTCAAGACCAGACTACTCCGAGTTGGGTCATCTTGGGTGGAGGAACTCCTCAGTGTCCTGTGGTCGTATCGAACCACGCCGGGGTCAGCGATGCAAGAGACGCCCTTCCCCTTGACCTACGGCGCCGAGGCTGTCATCCCGGCCGAAATCCTACCCCCAGACCTCGGCTGGCAGCCTATGCCGCCGAGGTGAACGACGAAGAGAGACAGCTGGATCTCGACCTCGTCGAAGAACGAAGCGACCTCGCCTCAGCCCGGATAGCTTCCTACAAGAACACACTGGCACACTATTACAATGCCCGCGTCAGACACCGTAGATTCCAGCCTGGAGACTTGGTTCTCAGAAAAAACTCAATCAGCCGAGCTGAACCGCAAGGGAAATTGTGCCCCAAATGGGAAGGCCCTTACCGAGTTGTGGAATCTGATCTTAAGGGATATTGTAAACTGAGCCACCGAGATGGCTCACTAGTGCCGATGTCTTGGCACGCCGAGAACCTCAAAATGTATTATGCTTGAATTTTTAATCAAGTAATGACTTCGGATGTTATGTTATTTTTCAACATCGATATTACGCTATTCAAAAATAGGGGGGACAAGCAAGGGACGAAGTCAAAGCAAGAAATTAAAGTGCCGAGATGAGAAAAATGGACGTTTCATTTAATGAAAGGACAATACAGAAGAGAATACAAGACCGAGATAGGGAGTGCTATTAAGCATCTCCCACCTCGGAACCCTACTAAAACGTCTACGAGCCGACCCCTGTCTCGGCTCCCTCCTGGGCAGCTTTCTCTCCGGTCTCCTCTCGGCCGGGGTGAACCTCTTCTCCCCCTCCAGGCTCTCCGACGACCTTCTCGCCGATGTCTCCCTCAGCTTCTTCTCCTCCATCCTCATCAAACACCTCGTCGATCTCAGATAGCCATTTGTTGAACTCTTCCCGGACCTCGGCCAGGTTCCTTCCAGCTTGGATGCCCTCGGCCATCCGGTCGCACAACTCCTTGGAGTCCTCATTGTAGTTGGCATTGTCTTTCAGCGACTCCAAGGCTTCGGAGGAGAGGTGAGCTGCGGCCGCGTCCACGCCTGATGTGAAGCCGAACATGAAACTCGGCGTGATCAGTTGGCCGAGATTTTGGGTGAAGCCCTCGGACCTCCGAAATGAGTCCACGGCCGAGGCTCTAGCACCCTCGAGGGCTTGTTCATGGGACTTCTTCACCTCGTCCCCCCTCTTCTGCTCTTCCTCGAAGGCCGATCTGAGGCTGTTGATAGTAGCCGCGGCCTCCTCATCCTTCACCTCGGCCTCCTTCAGCCGTCTTTGAAGCTCGGCCTTCTCAAACTCGGACACCACCAATTTCTTCTCTAACTTGGAGATCTGATTTTGCAACTTGCCGGAGTCCTGCTCCTCGAGTAGAGTACAGTACCGATGTGTCATCTCGGCCACAAAGGCTGAGTTGGAGGCTGTGGTCACCATGAGGCTCAGCTTCTTCATGAATTCCAAGTCCCGCGGCAAGGTGGAATGCATCACCAGATCTTGTGCAACACGAGGATAGCTGCACCTGTCATTAACCGTAAGTCCCCAGTCCGGACACCAATGCTCGCCAGGGTGCGTCTTCTCCTTCCCGGAAAACACCGGGGGGCTATGGAAACGATTCCATAGTGAGGACCCCGAGACCTGATTGACCGGGGGCTTCAGCTGCTTGCCTCGGCCATGAGGAGGCGGGATTGCCGTGACGACTCTAAGGGGCACTCCCTCTGGCACAGACGAGGTGGACCCAGTAGCAGCGCCGGCCGAGCTGCTTTGGCCTCCCGGGGTGGGAGTGCTCTTGGCCACCGAAGTCTTGGCAGCCTGTCCTTGTGACTTCTTCTTCGGCGGAGGTGCCGATGTCTCGTCAGACATCTTCCTCTTCGACCTCTTGGCCACTTCGGACGAGCCCGATACGACAATGTCTGGACAGTTTAGTCACTGCACAAGAAACATATATTATCATATGCCTTAGCCGAAGTGAAAGCAAAGTTATGAAAGAAAATTACAAGGTATCTTAAGTTTAGTGGAAGTGAAGGGAGTCTTGTCAGGACTGAGTAAAGCTCGGCTAATTCCCTCGTCAACCAGCACGGCTTCGGGGTAGTCCAGGCTGAATATCCGAAGTCCTGACCCCATCAACTTCTGGAAGGCCTCCTCCTCGGCATCCCCTGTGGAGGGGTCGGCCTTCGCTTTAATTGGCCTCCACCAGAAACCCCTGGGGAAATCCACTCGGATACGAAGAAGAAGTCGCGCTTCCAGTTCTTGATCGAGCTGGGAGCACCAATCACGAACTTCGGGATGGCATTGTTCCGATTACAGATATAAAACCATCCCTTGTCCGTCCCGTGCGCCTTGAGAGTGTAGCATCGGCGGAAGAGGTCCACAGAGGGAGTCACCTCCTGATGCCGGCACAGCATCTCGAAGCCTACGAGGATGCGGACAGCGTTCGGGGTGAGCTGAGTTATCCTCACGCGGAAGTGACGAAGTACGTCTATTACGAACCTCGACGTCGGCATCCTCAGCCCGGCCTCCAACTGTTAGACGTAGATGGCCACCATGCCCATGGGGGGCTTCTCGGCTGAGTCATCCGGCCCGGGAGGTCTAATCGCATAATCCGGCCGAAAAGGGTACTTACTTAACACCTTTTCGGCCCTGTCTCGTCCTATTCGACTTCTGAACTTCGGCATCTTGCCGAAGTCGATGTTGGCTGCATCCATTGGGGCTACTGGCTCCACCACGCCCTCGTCGCGTGGTACCTCAACGCCGAGTTTCTCGTTATAGACCACCTCGGAGCCACCCTCGCTCATCTCGGATGACTCCAACTCCGAGCCCGTCTCGTCGGCTCTCACCTCGGTTGATCCTTCCTCAGAACTCGGCGTCGATCCCTCAGAGCTGGACGTCGTCACTTCTTCCCCAGGATCCGGCCTCACCTCGGTCTGGTAGCTCGGTGTCACGGTTTCTTTATGGGTTTTAGCTATTTTGGCCATGTGTGTAAGACGAGATGGAAAGAAAGATACTTACTGTTGACTACGGTATCGAACGAAGGTGATGACTTCGGCTGTGATCTCGGCTGGCAGGATTGATCTCGGCAACACTCACGAAATTTGCAAGTCGCAGAAGAAGGGAAAGTGATGGGCCATGCGGTGAAAAGGACCCCCTATTTATAGGGGATTGGGGGAATCCGAAGAGGCGGCAAGAAGGCGAAGAGGCGGCCACGTTCGAATTCAAAACGCCGTGTCTCTATCTTTCTTCATTAATGTCCCGTCCTTTCGACTGACACCCCCTCTGTTGGAAACGTCCCACTACTTCACGACGTGACGGTTACCTGTCAACTGACTCCCCACGTCCTATCAACTGATCGCCCACGTGTCACGTCCCCGCATCTTCCGGAGCAGTTTCGGGACCCCGACTGTTCACGACTTCGGCACAGAGAATCCTCGGTACCTCCCTGGCCCGGAGCTCCCGGGGCTTGGGGGGCTTATTGAGGATGCTAACCTCGGTCACCCTGCATGTCCGAGGTTAATCCATCTCGTCCCTCATCGGAGCTCAGCCATGTCTTGAGCATACCCCCTGAGCTCGACCAGGTCCCTAGTCTACCGCGTAGGTGACTTCGGCACCCCACCTCAGCTGCACGCTGATGATGTCAAGCCGCCTGACATCACCCGGGACCAGTGCTTTATCTGAAAAGCAGGCACTTAATGACTCCTGTACAATATTCTCCGTCATCATACTCAGGCGGCTACAGTGTCAGAGTCAGACCTCCTGACAGGGAACAGAGAAGTAATGCCAGGAGGTGGGTCCCACCAGCCTGAACTCTCCGTCCTGGCATTCCTTCCTCACTTATAAATACTCCTCGCATACCTCTCCCAAGTAAGCACACTGTTCATTCTCATATACTACTATTTTTCTCGTTCTCATACTAACTTGATCGCCGGAGTGATACCAGGGGAGAAGCCCCGCCATCCACTTCGGACAAGCAAAGATACATCACCTCATCTCGGAGAGGACCGATTTAGGACGGTCTATCTACCCACCAAAAATCACCTCTTCAATAGTTATTTCTCTTGTGAAGAATCTCTCTCTCTCTCTCCAACATCACAACCTTGTCTCTTTGTAAGCTGCTTCTGGCTGCACCTTCATCGAGCTTCTTGTACATTTTGTTTGCAACTAATTTATGCTGAATTGAACTTCTCACCCATGGTCTGCTGATGATTCATTACTTGGGAACTCGTCTTGGTTTCTTTGTTCATTGACTAGAGTTTAATTTAGGATACTTGTGGAAATATTTGTTGTCCTCGGTATAGATCTGCTATAGATCTGCCAGATGCATTTTGACTTCGGAACTTTATTACTCTCATTGCATTCAGGTCTTGTATAGTATTTGATTTCTGAAAGTATGGTGGAAGGTCCTGATCAGCTGGCCTTGAAGATTTATTGGCAAAGGATCACAAGAATGGAAGATTTTTGTGATGTTCTCCCTAATTTCTTGGCAGAGTAACGCAAGAAATAGACAAAAGAGCTGGCGATTCATTGAAACCCAATTTTTTTATTCATCTTAACTTTGGTTGGTCAGATACCATGTTGGTCACCATTATTCCTGTTATTATCATTTTCTTTTTCCTGCTTTTGCGGCCAATAGTTTTGTAAATTTCATCATCTTATAGATGGTCTTTAAATATATGACTCTCTGCATAGATGTGGCTCGTTACGTAGGTGTCAATTGTCTAAAATTCACGCAAACCCTTGGCAGGCTTATTGAGTAAAAAAAAATAACCGGATTGGAACTCAGTTAACTGGCATGGAATCAGCATGGGCTTTCATTATTAGCCACGTGAAAATCAGATTTCAACTATTAAAAAAATAAAAAAAAAAACCTTTAATTATTAAATCCGGTCCAAAGGTTAGTGATCTAGCCGGTAGGTGGGTGGTTGAAGCGGTTAATAAAATATATGTAGATATAGAGTTACATAATTTTTGATGCAATAATTGTACTATAGACATTAAGAAAACACTAGGGGTGAAACCTGCATCAAGTGCGGGCACATGTTGCTAAAATGCGTAAGTTCAAATTGTAAAATAGATTATGAGAATAGAAATATATTTTATTAAGTACAGTAGAATTTGAGGTTTACAATATGAAGTAATTATTTGACCAGTAATTTTTGTAAACTCAATTTTAGATATCACTTAGGAGGTTATTTAGAAGAGTTTTAGGAGGTTATTTAGAAGAGTTGTTGATGATACTGATTGAAACTCAATCTTAGATATTACTTAGGAGGGTATTTAGAAGAGTTGCTGATGACACTAATTGATTTGAGCATAGTTTTCTCCAACATTTTCGTACAAATATAATCCTGTTCTCATCCATGCTCCGAACTACTCTTCTCGTTGGTTGATATCGCTGGGGTTGTTCACTAGAAAATTCTTATCCCCATGCCTATAGCCTTGCACTTGTAACAGAAGTTGACATTTCTCATAATGGAATTCTGCCTGGTATGATTTCCCGGGAATCTTGACAGTAGTTCCTCTCGCTAGAGGCTTGGCTAAGTTGATGTCTGCCAGCAGCTTCATTTTTCTTCTTGTCCTCCCCCCCACACCACCACCACCACCACCCCACAATAGGAGGAATAATCACCTCTTTAATTGAGTTAAACACTTCTCCTATGTTAAACCACTAATCTACTTAACCAGTGAACCGGCGATTCCACACTTGCTGTGATGACCCTATCTCACCCTGGGCCGTGGGGTGGTATAGAAAATACACCACTTAACATATTAAAATAAAATTTGAGATAATTTAATACTTATGTTGGGTTTTAGGAGTTGAGATTAATTAAGAACCCCATCCCGAGGACAATGCGTACGTGAACTACATCTTGATTGGTGAGTGTTCCTATTGTTATCTGTGATTGAATGATTTGTTTTTATTTTTTTTATTGATACTTGGGGTATGCTTGATTGTTTATGATTGTTTGGTTTGGATATTTTATATTGAATCTATTGGATGCATAAAGGTACTACTGATAGAAGGGGCATACTTTATAACACATACTCCAAATGAAATCGAGTAGTTATATTATTTGCACAAGTTTTGTACGCCGATTGCATACTTTATCGCATCAGCAGAACTGGGCTTTGAAACCCATTGCCAGACGACCTATTCGAGTCGGCAATGGGCTTGGTCAGGTAGGTTGGCAGTCTTGGGTGTCGTAGCCTGGATGTTCTACGGAAGATTTATGGACTTCCAAGTGTGTGGTTGTGGTATACTCGAGTATTATCTTGTAGCCAATGTTTATTGAATGAAATGGATCATTGGACGATTGACGGTGGATCGTATGGTGATAGTAAATTGGCTCCCATAGTGAGGCTGTATCCTTTTAACGAATGTGCTATTTTATTGCAAAATTGCTTATAAAACTTGTGGATTTTGTAAACTCATCCAATAGTTTGTTTTCCTTACAGGAAAGATGAGTAAGGGAGGTGAGGAATAGTGGATTAAACCTCGAAGTTGAACTATAGTTGAGTAAATTTGTAGTTATAATCTATGTTTATAACTTGTACTTCAAATCCTTTTGAGTTGTAACTAGGATTATATGACTAAGGGTGGCAATGGGGGAGGGTGCTCGTGGGGGTAGAAATGGGGTAGGGGATGGGGCGAGGCGAGGTAGGGAGGAGTAAATTTCTGATGACAAATCCATGGCTGAACAAACTCAAATGCCTCAAGGGTCAAAAGCCTCGAGTTCAAGTAATACTCAACTGGTTCCAAGCGGTCCGATGATAAGAGCTCATGCTAAGAAGTTTAGAGAGTCAATCCAAGCCTAAGTTCATGATGTACAAGCTCAGGTTCGTAATCCAAGAGGCATTTGAGATCTTGAACATTATGATACAACACTTCACATGCTTATTCAAGTCATTAATGCAAGTGAAGTGGAAGAAGTGTAAATCAGGGGACCAAACTGAGGGACAAGCTGCTACAAACCGTCTGACGATTATTAACCACAGGAGAATCAGCTAGCTAATCAGCCGCGGTTAAGTGTCGGATCAATTTTTCTAGTTTTTGCGATTTTGTCATTTTAAGTTATTTCCTATTTTCTAGTGTTCGTTTGGGTCCTGTAAGCCTACTAAGGCATATCTAGCATATTTAGTACAAAATACTAGTACTTTAAGAGTCTAGGAGTTTATGTCATTTTAGAAAAGTAAGTTAACTTTTTTCAATATTGAGTAGGTTTCTTTAGTCATGTAAAGGCTATAAATATAGCCTTAGCCCATGTTATTTTGATAGATTAATGAGAGTGAAAATTTTGAGCAAACACGTGTGTGATAGCGGCTCTCTTATCCAAGAGATTCGACTTGAATACTTGAGGAAATCTTTTTGAGTGTCAGTCGACTTATCAACCAATAAACCACAATTGGTTTTGGCGTCATCTACCTAACACCTTGGTTCATTAAATCGTTAGTTTGTGGGTTGAGAATCGTCCAAGTTCGTAAACTCGTGGTTTAGAAGAGTTGAGGATAATCCACATCCTTACCAACTTCATTCTTTCATCTGGATCCAGGAATGTGTGGGATACTAGTTCAGGCTTTACTAGGTGGGTTCGTATCAATTTCTCCCCGCCTTAAAACGGGGCGGGGGCGGGCAACATACACCCACCCCGTTTTCAGCATACATAAAAAAATTATATATATATATATATATTTAAATCTATAGATGTATATATACTACATATATATACACAATATAATAATTTAGTTATAATCAAATTCTTTATATTTAATAATATAATCAATAACATAATTGTGAACATACAATTGTGATTTGGTCCTATTACATCTCAGTCAGATGTTTTAATATTATTTTCACGGTATTGATAGGTTGATAATCTTCTTTAGTTATTAGTATTTGCAACTCATTGAATGGTCTAAAGTTGAGTACTTGAACATGTCTTTATTGAATATTTTGAAATAAAATGAATGACAAAATTGTTCCGTAGATGAGCAGATTATTAAATATAGTAGGTTGATTTCTTTTTCCGTGGGGGACCGTGTGGGAAATGAGGCCCCCTTGCCCCAATTTCGCCCCATTGCCACTCTTATATATGACTTTTTTGTGGTAGTTATTATGTTCTTTTTTTTTAAAGTTAGTAAAATGAATCCTGACAAGAGTTAGAAAGGTGGTTCCCTAAACTCTAGAATACACCCTAAGGTGAGATGGGGTCGTCACACTTGCATCCACAGATATATAGATGTGAAAGCTATTTGGTGGTATTCCATACCCTCCTTCCATTGTTTAACCACCAGAAGCTGGTTATCCATGACTTATGGGCCCCCATTAAGAACTTTGTCTCTATCGATATCAGATTCTAAATGAATTGGAAGATGTTGGCCTTCAGCTCTGTCACTTGTAAATTCCTAGGTAACCCCAAGCATTATTCGTGAAGTTTTTGAGTCTTGTATAGTTTGCTATTTTTTCCCCTACATGTTTCCCTATTGAGTTCAGCCTACATTCCTTCACACTTATTTTAATATCAGCCTCGCTTAGATCTACTCCTGCCTTCATAATGGGTGAGAGATCAAATTTTTGGAATGCTGCTTCAAGAGCTTTCTATCAGGGTTGTGCTAGTAAGTGTCCGTTGCTAATCTCCAGTGATGATTGGAAGATAGATTAATCCAAAGGATTTAGGAATAAAGAAATAGTGCAAGCAGTGCCCTAGGAAGATTGAGGAAACACGATTAATAGAACAAAATAAGACCAAATCCTAAAAAGATCTTTTTTCGCTCTGCAAAGAAAGGGATAGTCCACAGATCAGAACAAAGCGCAAGACTTTATCCTAATTTGTAGATACAAAAACAGAAATGGATTAAGAAATTTAGCGATGATAAAAGCAGATCTTGGCAAGTTCTATCGATCTAGTAGTTTAATTTTGAATTTTGAACATTTTGGTGAGGGGCCTCCCAAAACCAGAGGATGTACTCTTCGTTGAAGAGAGAGAAGCTCTCACAAGAGGAGATAGAGTGGGGTTCTTTGTCAGCATTATTGCACTATACACATTAAGAAAAGAGTAAAGTTTATATAGATTGTTAGTGTATACACTATCATGGTTGAATGGATGACACATGAGCATATTTTGAATTTCAAATTCAAATTTCGCACATGTGTCATATATTTAATGGTGATAGTATATGCACTGACAGTGTATATATTATTAATCCATAAAATATGCTATGGATGCAACCTGCGTCAAGCTGTGGGCTTTAGTACATGTTGCTAAAAATGTAGCAAGTTCAAATTGTAAAATTGATTATTGGAAGAGAAATATATTTTATTAAGCACTATAGAATAAAAATTTTAAGTTTACAGTATGAAGTAATTATTTGATCTGCAACTTTTGTGAACACAATCTTACATATCACGCAGGAGGGTATTTAGAAGAGTTGTTGATGACACTGATTGTTTTGTACACAACTTTCTCCAAAATTATTCATACAAATATAATCAATTGCAGTCTTAACATTCATCATTCAATTCGTTTGTTTACTGCCAAATTCGACCTTCAAAGAGGTGGGACCAGTTATTTTCTTAAGGTTTGTAGTGTTCCGAACTTCATTGCTCTTTTCTTGCTTCCCATTGTTCTCAATTCCCTTTAAGTCCCTCGAGTCTTCACTAAGTTTGCCATCCATGGGCCATTGCCATCGATTCCTTTCAAGTTTTGTTAACTCGTTAGCCTTCTCGGTATTGCTGTCAAGTTCACCATTGTTCTCTAAATCTGGTGTCCACCATTGTTTAGTACTCCTCGGGAACATTCTCAAAGCTAAAGATGAAATTGAGAAAGAAATTTGCATTATTCAAACCATTTTAGATTTGAACATCCGAATACAGAAATTGTGCAATTCCTTATTAAGCATGATCCACGATAATGAATGGCCAAATATGAGTAGAACTGGAGCAAATGATTCTTTTTTTTTTTTGTTTGGAGCAGAGAAAATGGTTTTTAAGTTAACTTCAACTTATTTGACAAATTAATCAAGTAGAAAAATATCAAAACTAATGACGTTTTAACATAGAATTAAACTCATACAATATATTTTTGAAACATCTCCAATTTATCAAGAAATGAGCAAAAATTTGCAGGAAACTAAAGTTTCTATATTTAAAATTAGAAAACAAATAATGCGACAGCCTCACCTTCCCCTAAGGCGAACCAAAGAGGTTAGCGGACTGCCTGCCCAACTCTCGCCAGGACTAACGGTGCAGTTAAACACGATCTAAAACGTTCCGAAAAAATAAAAGCGCGCTCAAACAAGTCAAAATCACAAAATAAAAGAAACGAAAATTGGAACCGACATGAACAGTGCCGGACACGTCAGAATTTTTCTTTTGCCGTTTGAAACCCGAATCTGTCCGAATTCCAACCAAACATCAACCAAGCATATACACCTTGAAATTCAACATTTACAAGTCAAAATAGCATACAAAAGTTATCCAACAAGTTTATACAAGTCCGGTTTGCAAATTACAACTCAAACGAAAAGGTTGGATCAAATTACACTTAAGGTTTTGCCTAATAAGGAGCTATTCAAAATGTATTTACTCAAGCTCAACTCGGCAACCAAAGGTCCTAGTCTCTCAAAAGTTCAAACCCCTGTAAGAAAAACAAAAGTAATAGGGTGAGCTTACGCCCAGTGAGATACTTTCACTCAAGCAAGGAAGTTCAATTATGCATGGAGTCGATCAATCCCAAATCATTCAATAAGGAAACTAAATAAAGTCACATATCAATAAAAATGGTAAAAGGATACGGACGGCTCTCAAGAGCCCCTTTCCTCGCTCGCCATACTTGATCGTGTCTCATTGACCCTTCGTTAATGTACAAAGTGTAACCAAACGTAGACTCCATTTTACTTCCATTCCTTCCACCCAACATACCCCTACCGGGCCCGAATTCCAAACAGTGAAAAATTGGTAATACTCGAGTATACCGGAATCGAGAGTCTCATACTACAAGATTCCATATAACAGTTCCCATGGCTCGTCAATTTTCACGACCAAACCCTTGCCGGCTCGATTCAATTGACCACCAATGGGGTTGAGCTCAGTGATAACAGTAATGGCCGTTGGATACTAGTCCAACCGACACCAATTCCAATATATTCATATACCATTCAAGTAACACAGTGAACAGTCATATGTAAGACATAAAGGGTGAGAGTGATCAAGTACACCCTCGGTTGAACCAATTTCAACGGTACAAATAAGCATTCAAGGCATCAATTTCAAGTGTAACAAAGCCACATAGTAACAAGCAAGTGAGTGGTACACTCACCAAGCAAGCAAATGAAATTTTATACACTTCCGCCCAACGAGCGTCTTGAATCACCGTCACGCCCTAAAACATTCAAACAAGCACAATGAGACTCGAATACGAGTCATAAACCGAATCCACATACTACTAGAGTAAAATCAAATGGAACGTAGAAGTGCAAAATCAAACTAGGACATGTGCAGAAACGAAATTTAGATTGGAAAACAAAAGGCAGATTTACTGTTGCTTAGCGGAATTAACACAACTGAAGCTACGCTTGTCGGATTGAGGTGCAATTTACATCGTTTCGAAGCTAAGAGAAAGGGCTACAATGTTGAAGAAGGCCACTCAGTCCAGTTTGTAGTGTAACTATGTCAAAATTTCAATGTACCAAACTAGAATGGCACAAACAGGTTAGCTAACTGCATTCTGGTTAAATGACCATAACTCAGGCTACCAAAGTCCAATTAAGGTGTTTTCAGGGCCGTTAGAAAGCTAAGACACAGCACTACAGCTTTCGTGGCCAAAATCAAACTCAGTACACATGAGAGCGAATGGTCGCGATCAGTTTGGGTGAACTGCCAACCCTGACCGCCGAACTCCTACCTAGGGCAGTCTGGGTATTTTCATCTTTTCTCAGGCTACCGAACTTGGATTGGGCTTAAATTTTACAGGAAACTATAAAACATTATTTTCTACAACTTTCATGTTTTAACCTAAGGCTAATTCGGCCTCTAACTAGGTCTAACAGTACCGGGCAGAACAAGAGAAATTTACAACCCTAAACTGTCATTTTCTGTGCTAACTAGAAATTTTCGCAACCAATCGTATCCAATATATATTAGCTCCAAATTACACTATAATAAGCCCTCAATCCATGACCAAACCATGATTATCATACAAAACAGAAAATTAACAATAATAAATCAAAATCCATCATAACTTCACTTCCAACCATCAACAAACCATAATCACACCATATGTCATTATATTAAGCCACTAAAGCCATCAATTGAACATTACCAAGGCTAAAGGGAAAATTTCTCAACAACTCACCTTGTAACCTCAAGAAAACAAGCAACTTAGCACCTCTTTCTTTCAAACCACTTCACCAACAACCTTAATCCTACCTAGAGAAGGGTTTTTATGGAGAAATTGAAAGTTTAAACGGTTGATTTGCTAAATTTGTGCAAGAAATGGAAGAAACAAGTTGAGAGCTTTCTTTTCTTTTCTTGTTGAGAGGGCCAGCCAAGGAGTGAAGAAAAATGAAGATTTCTTGGTCAATTTTTGTAAATTGGTAAAGTGATGAATAGTGGTCAAAAGCTAGATTGAATCACCAAGTGACACTTGTCACTCTCATTAATGCATGGCTATCCTTTTGTCTCTCCAACTCTCATCCATTGGGTAACCTCCAATTATCTCTTAACACCTGCTAAACTAATCCCGGTATACAAAACTTAACCTAACTGGCCGAATTTTACCGAACTTTCCGCACTAGCGGGTCCCACATCCGGTATACGCTCTTAATTTCTCAAAAACTAACCGATATTAGAAAAATAATTTTAAAACTATATTTACTCATAAAAATTATCTAGAAAATTTTCCTAATAAAGAAAATGCAAAAAATCATGCAATTAAATAGAATAAAACCTAGAAAATAAGAAAATTTACGGGGTCTCACAATTAAAAAATGAATAACTCAGAGAGCTTACCTAAACTCGAACGAGAAACCACACCTATGCCCAAACATGCCTAACTGATGGATTTCTACAGGCAAATGGTCATTAACAAACATTATCAAATGAAGGAAGACAAAAGGAAGAGCAAGAAGAGGAATCTTTCAAAATACAGATCAATATCCACATAAAGAAAGCAGGCATATCTCGTAAGCTTTGAATCAATAGCAAACCGACACAAAGTGTTGAAGAAATTTTAAATAATTGAAAATTTCAAAGGTCACACCTTGCAGCTTTCTGCGATTGTGCTTACAACCTTTCGAGTTTTGAATGATTCGACACATGTTTCAAGGGATACACCTCCAGAAAAATTTCTAACATTCACTAACTGTCTAAGGGACATGAAATCTTATTTTTATGGATCAATTTGCAGTCTTTTGGCTGCAGACAAAAAGATCCACAAACTCTAGAAAAATTTCTGCTTTTCTCTTTTTTGTTCTTAGGGGGTTGTAACAATTTAGTGCAGAGTATTTGCAACCAAACTGTGACACCCCAACTTTTAAGATGCTATTGTTTTACGGTTTCTTTAGTTCATTTTATTTTAAAATATTATTTTGTTTCAGGGAAGATACTAAAGTTATTTCTTTGGGTTTGATTTAAAACCTTATTTTGTTTTAAAATGCTAGAAACCCTAAAATTTTAATCAAAAACCCTAGTTTACTTGTGAATATGTTTAAATCCCTCATATTTGACTCAAAACCCTAATTTTATTCTATGAAATTGTAAAATTCACCACATTTTTCTTAAAATTCCTTTTATTTGGAAATTATTCATTTATTATGGCCCTACTACTCAAGCACCCCATAATAAGTGCAAATGAACCTAGAAAGTAGGGTTTCACTTTTTGTTTTCAAGATTGGAGCAAATTAGGGTTTTCGCGATTTTTCGCCGGATGATTTTTCGGTACGGAGCAAGGATCAAATTTGGTGATTAAAAGTGACTTTTAAGTGAGAAATAATATATGATTAGGAGCAATGATACAAGGGTAGCAAATAGGAAGTAAAAACCCTAGTACATGTGTTTTTAAGAAAAACGGTGTGAACCGACGTGTACCGTGCACTACCGATTGAACGCACCACTTGATCACCACTTTCTTACCATACAAGCTTATCACTAATTGAGCAAAATATCTTCCCCCTCATGGCTATCTCTTGACCGAAATTTGTGGCTAAAATTCAAGGAAAGAAAGAGAAAATTTGTGTGGTTGTGGTTGAGCCAAGTGTTGGCCAACATGTGGTATAAATTAATCCTAATCTTCTTGCTTTCTTATCTTCCAAATCTAGCTCATTCTTCCTCATTTTCTTCTTCTTCTAGCCGAGACAAGAGAGAGAGGAAAGGGAGAGCAAGAAACAACCATTTTCTTCTTGATTTGCACCATCCAAGTGAGAACAAAAAATTCTAAACCGATTAAGTTGTTATCTAGCTCAAGTGCTACCTACCGGTGTAATTTTCTTGAGGAACAAAGACCTTGAACACTTGTTTCTAGTTGCCTTGGAAAGGTATACATGCTAGAACCTTGATTCTCCGATTAAATTCGTGATTTGTTGCTAAATATGTCACATATGGTTGAATTATTGATGTATGTGGTGAAATAGAGGTTTGGATCATGATTTTCCATTTTATTTGAATTTTTACAGCTTTCCTATGATTCTTCTAATGCTTAAAATTTGGGGCTTTGATGTTTAAAGTTCAATATGGGAAGTTAAGATGGTGAAGCAAGCCAAAAATAAAGAAATTAGCATTTGATTTCAAGAATTTCCAGATTTCAGGAACTTGAAAATTCAGTTCTGCCCGGTTTTAGTACTCATAGTTAGAGACTGAATTGGGCTTGGAATAAAACATGATAGTTGTATAGAATGGTATTTTATAGGTTCCTACAAAATTTCAGCTCAATCGGAGTAACGTAGCCCGTGAAAAGACCAAAATACCCTCACTGTTTTAAGGTTTTTCCCAGTAGTCCGTTTGGTCAGTTTATCCAGTTTATCACGTTTATTCACTAGGATCCGTACTGATTTACCCATTTTTCAAAACATGAAAGTTTTAGTACCTTGTCTTAGCTTTTTAACGCCACAAAGAACGCCTTAAACGGACCTTGGTAGATTGAGATATGGCCATTTGAATGCAGTACGGTTGATTAGCCAAATAGTTGGAACCATGTTATATGAATTGGAAATTTGATTAGGTTGCACTGAAAATTAGCCTAAGTGCTCTTCATGAAAATTGTAGGCCTTCGTCTTAGCTTCGAAATAGTATAAGTTTCATTTCAATCCGATAAGCGTAGCCTCATATGTACCCGTTCCGCAAAAAAACCCGTCAAAACTGTTTTTGTAAACATTGTTTCCGCACTTGATATTAGCTTAATTGTTGTTCTCGTATTGTTTTGGAGCCTATGGAATGGCTATTGAAAAGGAATTGTGTTATGGATAACTTTGGGTTGGATTGAGTAAAATATTGAAGCCATAAATGGCTGGAAAATAGGTAAACACAAGGGGCATGCCGCCGAATTTTCACGAGAAAGATATACTAGCCTTCGGAGTCCTAGTTTTATATTTTACAAGTTTAACTTGGATACACTGAAAAATGGATTGAGTTATCTTCATGGAAGTTGTAACCTTTTGTCTAAGGTTCGAGACACTATCTAGTACATTTTGATCCGATAACCCTAGCTCCCGTTATGGACAAGATCGTGTAACCGTTTTGATTATTTTGACCGTTTTCAACTGTATTCGATCGTTTCAGTTATAAATTGCTATTGTATGGCCGTTTCATTCATGTGTATATATAATCTGTCCATACAGATCTTGAGGCTCTTGACGGTGACGGTCAAGCTCCGTGAATTGTATCATTTTCGTGCCAAGTTGTATCAAGTGAGTAATTGGATGGTTATTGATGTGAAATTGTTAAAGTGCTTTGTACATGTAAAATGGGTACGTAGGCGAGGGTGTACTTTATCTCACTCGACCTAAGCCCATCTTTTGTTTTGATTTCCTATGTGAGAATACATGTTTTATGTTGAGTATCACCCTCTTGCTGTGTGCTGAGGAGGGGAATTACATGACTTGAGTATCACCCTTTTGCTGTGTGCTGATAGGGGTGATCTCGTGACTTGAATTAAACCCCATTTGCTGTGTGCTGTTTGGGGTAAGTATCTTGTTGTGCACTTGTTGAGAGATACCATCTATTGAGAGATCGGATATCTCAGGGCTTGGTTCCCGCCAGGTTCCAAGGGTTAGACGAACTATTCGAGCCAGCCGGGGCTTGGTCGAAGATAGTTCCATGCTAAACTTGGGATTTAGTTTCTTGTTATAGCTTTGACGAAAGCTAAGTTACTTTATTTCGCTCGAGCTGCTGTGTGCTGTTGACTGGCCAGCGGGGGTTGATAAGGTGAACGGGGAATGTTTAAGTGGAGTCTACGGACCATGAGTACTTGGTTGACGGAGTGTCAACAGGCATTCAAGTTCGGGGAATTGAACTGGCTTTGGAGCCACCCGTATCCTACACTTGTGATGTTACTTTTCTGTTATTGATGTGAAATATTCTGATTTACTTGTTTAATTATGTGAGTTCTACGTTTTCCCTGATTGCTTACTAAGCATATAGCTTACCCCATTCCATTTGTTTTCCTTAGCAGGGGGCCGACGCGGGGATCGCTCGGGAAGGTGGTTAGATTTTGAGCTATAAAATGTTTGTGTTTGTATTTGTTAAAAGTTGACGAGTAAGATGTATATAGTGGTCGTGGTGGTTGTAGTTATCAACTCTTCTAGGGTTCACTTTCTGGTACTCGTGGTATGTATGACTTGATGTACTAGTTTATGCAACTTTTGAAGATGTAATTGTGTAAATAGAACTTTCTTTTGGCGTGAATCTATTTTCTAGTTTTGATGATCGACTGAGTCCCGGCGAGAGCTGGGCAGGCGACTCGCCGAACCCTGGGGTACGCCCTAGGGGGAGGTGGGGCCGTCACACAAACTCCATCTTATCCTAAAGAATATTCATCCTTGCTCTTTTGCACATTATAGTGGATGAATAAAGGCTTAAGGCAAGTGATTTATAATCATGATTTAAAACTTTTTTCAAGTTAGTTTTGAAGTCATTTCATAGTATTCTCTTTGTTGTTGTTCCTACAATCTTAAAGGCGAAGTCTTTTGGCTTAGATTTTGTTACTTACCTTGTTGAAGGGACAAGGTATGAAATAAGTAATACTATTCCTTATTGCTTGCCGATCTTAAAACATTTGATGAAGCAATGGAGTCGCATGACACTTCATTCTGGAAAGAGGCTATAAATGATGTGATGGACTTAATTATGGCTAATAAAACTCGGGAGTCAATGGATTTACGACTAGGTTCTAAGCCAATTGCTTGGAAATGGATCTTCAAGAAGGAATTGAAGGTGGATGGAACCATAGACAAGTTTAAGGTTAGATTAGTTGCCAAGGGGTATGCTAAAAAACATGGCATTGATTATTTTGATACTTACTTGCCGGTAGTGAGAATAGCTGCCAGAAGGGTGCTACTTGTGATAGATTCAATCCAAAAATAGGTAATTCACCAAATGGATGTCAAGACAGCATTTCTTAATGGTGAATTGGATGAAGAAATGTACATGAAACAACCTAAAGGGTTTCTAGTACCTGGGCAAGAGCACAAAGTGTATAGACTTGTAAAGTTCTTGTACGGATTAAAACAAGCTCCAAAACAATGGCACCAAAAATTTGACCAAGTAATGCTTGCTAGTGGGTTCAAGATTAATGAATCGGGCAAATGTGTATATAGCAAGTATATGAGTGGTAAAGGTGTTATTATTTGCTTGTACGTGTATGATATGTTAATCTTTGGTATTGACTTAAAACAAGTCAATGAGAACAAAAAGTTGCTATCATGCAAGTTTGAAATGAAGGATATGGGAGAGGCCGATGTTATCCTAGGAATAATAATTAAGAGACAGCAAGGACAAATTTTGCTTTCACAATCCCACTACATCGAGAAGATTCTTAGTCATTTCAATCATCAAGATTGTAAACCTGCCTTAATTCCTATTGACCCAAAAATTGACTCTGTTAAACATGTTGGTGATCTTGTGTCTCAATTGGGTTACGTCAAAGTGATTGGATGTTTGATGCCTGCAATGACATGTACAATGCCAAATATAGCTTTTGCTATAGGCATATTAAGTGAATACACAAGCAATCTAAACAGATAGCATTAGTTAGGTGTAACTAGAGTCTTGAGGTATTTAAAACATACCAAAGATTATAACATTTGCTATAGTGGCTACCTTTAGTATTAGAAGGTTATTTAGATGTTAGTTGGATGACAAATAAAGATGATCATTCTTCTACAAGTGGTTGGGTCTTCATGTTAGGTGGAGGAGCAATTTCTTAGGTGTCCAAGAAGCGAACATGCATAACTGTCTCCACCATGATAGTTGAATTTATAGCTTTGGCTTCAACTAGCAATGAAGTTGAATGGTTATGAAATTTACTGCCGAAGATACCAATGTGGCCAAAGCTAATTTCACCAATCTCCATACATTGTGATAGCGTTGCTACACTTGCTAAAGCTTATAGCCAAGTGTACAATGGCAAATCTAGACATGTTGGATTAAGGCATAGTTGAGTTAGAGATTTAATCACGAATGGTGTGATAACCATAGATTTTTTAAGATCAAAAGAGAACCTGACTGATCCTTTAACTAAGGGATTAACAAAGGAAGTGATGATTAAAACATCTAAAGAGATGGGATTGAAGTCCAATCCATGAATCACTAACAATGGAACCTCGATTCAACACTAGTTATAACAACTAGCCTAACATCCCAGAAGGTGTAGTGTGAATTTTCTTGAAATTGGAAGGTTGAACTTAGAGTTTTTAACAAGTCTTGTAAAATAATACAAATGGTGGGGGCATTAAGAGCTTGCCTATATGAATGCTCGATTGATGGCATCCACAAAGTTAGGACTTAACTTTGAACACATTCATGAAAGGATATGGATACAAACCCTAATGTTTCATTTGTATAAACAAATTGAAGAGAAGTGAATATGTGTGTGTTAATTTATGTGTCTTGTTGCATATACTCTTGGTTCAAAGCTTGTCTACCAAGTAGTATTAACAAGTTCTAATCAATTGACATGAAAATAGTGGTTCAATTGAAAGACACCACAAAATTTTTGAGTGATCCATAAAGAAATTTTCAATATATTTTTAAATGTCGGGGGATTGTTGAAGAAATTTTCAATTATTGAAAATTTCAAAGGTGACACCTAGCAGCTTTCTGCAATTGTTCTTACAACCTTTTGAGTTTCAAATGATTCAACCACCATTTGAAGGGATGCATCTTTAGACAAATTTCTAACATTTGATAACCATCTAAGGACGTGAAATCTTATTTATATGGATCAATTTGAGATCTTTTGGCTGTAGACAAGAAGATCTACAAATTCTAGAAAAATTTCTGCTCTTCTCTTTTTTGTTCTTTGGGGATTATAACAACTTAGTGTAGAGTTTTTGTAACCAAACTTCATATTATCCTAGTGGATATTCATCCTTGGTCTTTTGCACATTTTAGTGGATGAATACAGTTTTAAAGAAAGTGATTTGTAATCACGATTTGCAACCTTTTTCTAGTTAGTTTTGTAGCCATTACAATGTATTCTCTTTGTTGTTGTTCCAACACAAAGTAAGTAATTACATATAAACATAATTTGCATGTTAAATAATTTGATTCAAAGCAGAAAACTAAATAGATGGAAAACAAATCCAATAACTATCCACATAATGATAGTAATTATCGACTATATACAATTGAAGAATACTTGTATCCACAAATTGCAACAACAGAAAACATTAAAACATTATATCAATTTTAGTGAGGATCAAAGGGAGTACTAGCCTCTTTCACATTCAAATGTTGATATTTTTTCAAAATTTTATCAACATAATGTGATTGTGAAAGATGCAAATCCCCCACTATGCCTCTTAGCTTTAATCCCTAAGATAGTATCCACGACTCCAAAATCTTTCATTTTGAACTTGGCAGAGAGATACTTCTTGGTATCTACTACTGCTTGGTAGTTAGTACCAACAATTAGCACGTTGTCTACAGAGAAACAAATGATCACTCTATACTTGTCACTGAATTTGGAATAATTGCACTTGTCAGCATTATTTGACTTAAATCCATGTGAAAGTAAAACAAATTCAAATTTTTCACACCATTGTTTTGGTGCTTGTTTCAATCCATATAATGATTTTACAAGTTTACACACCTTATTCTCATTTTCGAGCAGCACAAAGCCCTCTGGTTGTTCCATATACACCTCTTTATCTAAATCACCATTTAGAAAGGTTGTCTTAACATCCATTTGATGTACACAAAGGCTATAGATTGAAGAGAGAGTCAATAGTACTCTAATGGATGCAATTCTAGCAACTGGTGCATATGTGTCAAAATAATCAACACCTTTTTTTGTCTAAAACCTTTGGCCACCAACCTAGTTTTATAGGTTAGTATGGATCCATCCGTGGCATATTTCTTTCAAAATATCCACTTAAAATCAATAAAATTAGAATAATGTGGTAAATCAACTAGGACCCAGGTACCGTTAGATAACAATGAATCCATTTCGTCATTTACCACTTCTTTTCAAAATGCTAAATCTCTAGATTTCATACTTCACTAAAAGTTTTACAATCATGCTCTACACTAAATAAAATTGGAGTTTTACTTAGTAGAGAATCTCTATTACCTTCAACAAGATAGACAATAGCTTGTGAAGAAATAAAATCAGAGGATAGACTCTTTTCTTTTCTTTGTTTCTGACTCCTCCTTGATTCAAAAGGAGTGTCAATTTCCTTCCTTTTTTTTACCATTAGAAGGATCAGCATTATTGAAAGAACTTGGTTCACTTTGTGGATCATTTTCAACTCTTGAATTATTGAGAAACTTATTCTAAAAAAATTCAACATTTCTTGATTCTACAATCACATTAGAACCAAGATCAAGTAACCTATAGGTTTTAGAATTTTCAACATAGCCAACGAACACACTTTTAAGTGCTCTAGATCCCAATTTTATTCTTTTATTTTCTGGGACTTTATACGTTATACATTCCCAAACTTTTAGGTAACTCAAGTTTGGTTTTCTTCCCTTCCACAACTCATATGGAGACACTTTAGTCTTCAAGAAGGGAATTCGATTATGCACATAACATGCAGTCAATAAAGCTTCACCCCACAAATTCTTTGGCACGCTAGAACTTAAAATCATGGCATTTACCATATCTTCCAAAGTTCTATTTTTCCTTTTAGCCAAACCATTTTATTGTGGAGTATAAGGAGCACTTGTTTGTTGTAAAATACCATTATTTTCACAAAAAAATGAGAATTCGGTAGGAAAATATTCACCACCTCTATCACTTCTCAATATTTTGATTTTTCTACATAATTGATTTTCAACAAAAGACTTATATGTCTTAAACATATAAAAGGCTTCATCTTTTGTTTTCATCAAATATACATGCACATATCTAGAGCAATCATCAATGGAAGTGATGAAGTGTCTATTACCACCTCTTGTTAAAATTCCATTCAACTCACAAACATTTGAATGCACAAGATCAAACAATTGTGAGTTTCTTTCAACTTTAGGAAAAGGCAATTTTGTTATCTTGGTTTGAACACATGTTTTTCACTTCTTATTCACATTGTCATTAAATGAAATTAGACCATTTTTAGATATATATTGTAGCATTTTGTGATTAACATGTTTTAATCTACCATGCCACAAAAAATAAGAAGAATCAACAAAGTAAAAAGAAATATCAACAATTTTATTGATACTCAATTTAAACATGCCATTACAAGAGTAGCCGTTTCCAACAAATATATCATTCTTGAACAATATCACTTTGATGGCCTCTAGTACAACCTTCAACCCTTTCTTGTTAAGAACATCAGCAGAGACAAGATTTTTTACAATATCTGCAACATAAAGTACATTAGTGAGGACTAATTTCTTGCCGAAAGTGAATTGGATATTCACACAACATTTGCCATACACTTTATCCCTTACACCATTTGCCATCACTTCATATCCTTCAAGAATTTCATGATCCTTGAATGGACTCTTGTTGTGACAGCCCCGCCTTTTCCTAAGGCAAACCAAAGGGTTCGGCAGACCGCCTGCCCAACTCTCGCCAGGACTACGGAGTCAAATCATATAAAACCCTACAAAACGCGCGATAGAACCCAAAGAAAACAAACAATTTGGGACCACAAAACCATAACATGATTTACCAAACCATACAGTGAAATGGGACTTCGATTAAACACTCCAACGAAAACGAAAACGAAACAAAAAAATGGAATGAAACGCGGCCACGTCACAATCCGGCCGGATTCAAGGCAGTAGCCATCTCCAATCTTTTTCAATTTGCCCTGTCAATCCGGCCACCTATCCGGCAAAGAACTGGCCGGATTCCCCTGAACAGTTTCCCGCCAATTTTTTTTTCTTTTCTCGATCAAATCCCACTCTCGCTCGAATCCCCACCAGATATAATTAAAGTTCATATAAACCTATAGAACGTACATTCACCAACAAATACATGAAGGAAACATGAACAAACACTTTTATACATATGTTAGAACTTTATAAGTCAAAGTGTGATACTTGATCAAAATACAATTAGGATTTTCTCATACAGAGGAGCTATACAAAAGAATAGCTAGAGCTCTCTCTACTCCTTTCTTCAAAATCATGGTTCAAAAGTGTTGTTCCCTAAAAGGAAAACAAAAGGTAACGGGAAGGGGGTGAGCTTAAGCTCAATGACATACCAAAAATACAAGTAGTCACGAATCATGGCATTTCACTTCTAAGGCACATATACACACATATAAGGAAATGAACAAACATCTTAACTGGAAAGGATACAGGCGACTTTCAGGAGCCAAAATTTCTATTGCGGTACTTGATCCAAACCCGTTGACTCTCCGTCAACGTATATAGAACAAACATGTCCGTAGACCCCACTTTATGTCAACTTCCGTCCATCAAACATACCTCTTACCGGACCCGAACACCTCAACAGAAATAGAAGTGGTAATACTCGAGTATACTGGAAATCCAGAGTCTCCAATACCCAAAAATTTACCGTGACTCATTATCTAATCTGTGGCGACCCCACTTCCCCCTAAGGCGAACCAAAGGGTTGGCGGGCCGTCTGCCCAGCTCTCGCCAGGACTCACGCAAGCATTCTAACCCAAAACCTTCTGACGATTAACCTAAGCTATTACAATAATGATTCTTCCGAAACAAATCGATTTCTATCACCACATTAACTTCAGAGATAACAGCATATAACCTAGCCAATCGACGGTTCTTAAATACTTCCAGCGACGCTCGCAAAAGATAGGGACATACTATACCAATACAAACATATAAATTGAGTATTAGAATTAGAGATTACACTTTTCCAGCTTCAAGTGGCAATCCAAAATGAAAAGTACGATGCTTAGCTTAGAATCCGTTACAAACCGAAAATTACAATCAAATTGTTCAAGTACAACCATAAGAAATATAAGCTGCTCAAATACTTTCAAACTTCCCATCCTGTAAGGAAAACAAATAAACATGGGGTGAGCTAAAGCTCAGTGGTGCCCCAAAACATGCAGTCACGTAATTCAAACAGCAAGTAATAACTTAAACAGGTTAAACAATTAAGAAAGCGTGTAACAACACAAGGTAGGATACAGGGGCTCTCAGGAGCCATTTTCCCCGCTTGAGCACCATTTATCGTAGTTGACCCTCCGTCAACTTTCACTACCTATAATCCATGTAGATCCACTCATTTTAATCCTAACCCGTCACCATTCATACCCCTGTCCCGGGCCCGAACGTCGACTAAGGACGCAGTATACTCAAGATATACTCGTAGATAATTGGTCGAGGGATTCACCCAACGACGTTTTTGTAGTTAGATTCAAGTGCCGAGGGATTCACCCAACGACGTAACTACTTTTAGATTCAAGGATTATTGTAGTTAGATTCAAGTGCCGAGGGATTCACCCAACGACGTAACTACTTTTAGATTCAAGGATTTATGAGAAAAATGATTCACGCAAGTCACCATTCGAACGGCTAGTACGATAAAGTACACACTGCTCACTTCAATGGATCAAAACTCATTTTGCAATATATCACATATCGAGTCAAGAAAGCACTTAATTCAAGTAGGAAAAGAACAGGCAGGGACACTCACCAAGAGTGGAGTTCAGATATCAGGTTGGGAATCAAATTCCGCGTCCTCGCGATATCCTAAAAACCAAATTTTGAAACCATAAGTTTCTATTCAGTTTTTAAACTTATTCGTATAAGAATTTATTTAATATAATACTAGTTTACTTTCTCAAGAGATTTCAAAAATCTATTTAGATTGAAGCTTGACAAAAGTAGTAGAAATGTTCCTTATTTTTCCTTAGAAGGGGGTAACTAGTATTACGTACTAGAAACAAGTCGACAAACTTCTCAAAATCATAGTTAGAAAGTTACTTTGAACATTTCCCTAAAGTTACGGCTTTTGCAAAAATTATCCTTAAAAACTATTTTTCCTAGAATAGGGTTTCTTGCCGAGCAAGTCTCCCAAGCTTTTCACTGGGATTAGTAAAACTAGTATTTTAAAACTTTTCCTATAGTTAACTATACAAGTGCAAGGCTTATAGGAAGGAAAAGAATTGAAATAAGACTTGGAGTTTCCAAAAGTTATAGAACTTATTTACTGAAGCTATCGGGGCTGGTTTGAGCTGAAGGAAATTATTGAATTGGAAAGTCTTAGGCAAAACGCTAGATATAGAGTTTTATAATATCATACTAGCTGGAAAATATTTTTGGTTAATTTTGAACGCAGCTACTCGAGTTCGCAAGGTCTATACAATTTCCCCCCGCTCCGATTCCATTTCGAGATCATAATATGGATCAAAATATGGCAAAAATCACATAGCAAATTACTAAGGCTTCGTCAATCATTAGCCCTAGCTTTAGACAATTGAAATTCTGAATAAAATAAAATGATCAACCAAGGCTTCATCAATCATTAGCACTTGGTTTCAGCAAACCCAACATAAGCAAATAAAATAAAAGTGGAGTCCCAAGACATTCCAGCAATTAACTTCCATCATCCAATAATACTTTATAAAATTATTTCAATGGCTAAGGGCTTCGTCAATCATTAGCCCTTAGCACCCAACCAGTAATTCTTGTGACAACCAAGCTAACATTTCAAATGTTTAAATCTACTAACAGTTATTTAAAACCAAAGACCACATTTGCAGCAGCCTCCTACTCAAGTATTTGATCCAAAGCCAAGAGATTCCATCCATAATATCACATTGTCACCCCAAAATTCAACTGCATGACCATCTCAAGGTATTATAAAGCGAATTCAGTGGTAATACAATTTTTCCACAGCTCCAAAATATATAAAGAAATCTATACGTACTTCTTTATCAACCATGACTAAGGCTGGGAAATTTCCAGCTTATATCCATAGCTACACTTCATTATTTCCAAATCGAATTCCCAAGATGTCAAATGATTCATTGCCAAACAGTTTTCACAGACTACGTGTGCATTTTGTCATGCATTTCGGGTTTCTAACACCCCAAGGAAGAATTCTAAAGTCAAGCTGAAGATTCTGGTTCATAATCAAATTCGAGCAACAAGATTAAACATCCCAAAAAAAATTCAAGAATCTGTCTAGCAAGCCACGGATGAATCATGCATGAAGGAATTTTCTGTTTTCACTTTATTTACTCAGGCGAAGCAGGCTAGTAAACTCTCACTTCCTCATGCAATTACTTAGCTAAACAATGCACAATTTCCTTTCAGGAGTTGAAGTTAAACCCCTGTTAAAAATCTTCAAAATTTCCAGATTCATGTTCACGGTAGTTCACAAGGAACTTCTAGCAATAGCAATGGTTCTTAAAACAGGATTTTCTTTGGTTAAAACAGAATTTTTGGTACTCTATTAGTACATGTAAACACGTAGCTAGCTAGTAAAGGTTTCCAAATCAAATCCAGGTTCAAGCTACAATTATACTCATCTACACAAATCCAGAAATTATAACAACTAGTCTCGGATGATCATTCATGAATCAGTTTTTCTGTTTTCATTTTATTCTCTTGGTTAGCCGAGCTACTAGACCTCATGCGAACTTCAATTAACATGTTGTTAACTAGTTAATCGCATATATTCACTCTAATCATCATCATATGACAGATTGCAAATTACAATTCAGATTCAAGGTCTCAGAAATTTTCAGCTCATAAGAATTCCAATTCACAAAACCAGAATTTTTCCAAGTTCCTAGTTTCATTGTCCAATCGTGTAACTCAACATGCAGGCTCTTAAACATTTTATCTTCACTTGGATAGTTAGGACTATAACCACAGCTTGACATAATTAAGTAATTTAAGCAAATCATTTCTTAATTAGTCTCGGCAGAAGATTTTCATCAAACCAGAATTTCTTAGGTCCCTTAATTCATCAATCAACTTCATAGAATTAACATGCAGGGTCCTAGACATCATACACATTAAGTTCCACTCGGCTAATTACACTTGAGTGCTCAGGTTATCACAAGAAAAACAGAATTTCAGTTGCATTTCCAATCCATCCTCTCGGCAGAATCATTCACAATCAAAACAGAATTTTCTAATCTCCTTAGTTCATCATCCGATATTATCTTCAATTGAAGTCTTTTATTTTGCCCTTAAATTCTCACATGCAAGATTGCTGAGTTAATTAGCTAACATCCAGACCAGAAAATTCAGCTTGGCAGCAGCAAAACACTTTCATAAATCCAGAACTTGGTGAGACTACACTCGGGTGAGTTTGCATGCAAAAAGTTCTGTTTCATTTTTATTTCCAGAGTAATCCAGGCTAATTAAATTCATGCATGACCCTAATCATAATAATCATCCAAGATTCGATTAGTTAATCACCAATGCATGCTCAAATCAATTCCAGAAAACACATTAGAGCTACATTCCTAACTCAGCTACTCGGCAGGGGCATATAACCGAAACAGGAATTTTTCTAATATCTTAAATTCATCATCCGATGGTTCCACAGTACATGCATGCTTCAAGATAGCTCAAACTACCTCTGATTAGTCCTAAAATGATCCAGAATTTTACCTCACAGCAAGCTAATCTTTCACACGAAAATCTGGAAAATTTTTCTTCCTCTCAGCTCTCACGTACGCGGCAGTGATTGAGGTTGTGGTTGTCGGTGGAGCTGGTGGTGTCACAGTCGTGAAGTGGAGTGAAATGGAGGTGCAGAATGGGTGGATCTTGCTCACGGTTTCTCTCTACCTTCACTCTAGCTTCAATGTTTGCGACAGAACCAGAAATGGAACCGCACTCTCAGCTTCCTTCCTCACTCTCGGTCGATGATAACAATGTGAGAGTGGAGTGTTATCTGAGGTAGGGAGTGTGCAGAGGTTATGGACTGGGATTGTGAAGTGGTGCTGCGGTTTGAGGATGGTTGAGTGTCGGAAGTGATTGAGTGTAGGGCTGGTGAAGCTGCGGTTGGCCGAATGGAGCGGCTTGTGATCATGGTGTCCGGGGAGTTGTTCGGCTGCCTGGAATGGTTGTGGCCGTGGGGTAATTGTGAAGTTGTGAGGGGTATTTTAGTCTTTTCACTTCTCCTCCTATTATCCACTTAAGTCCTTGGTTCTAACTTAGCTCCAAAAATTGCCCCCAAATGTGATTTGAACGCCTAATGATCCGCTAATCTTGCAAGGTTTTGATTATCAAAATTTTTATGTCCTAAATATGGTTAGAGTACTTGTATTGTTTTTATTCTAGAATTTATCGGTTGCATAAAAATATTAGGATTTCTAACTACACTTAACCTTATTCGAAATTAGGATTAGCTATAAAACAAAATTAAGGAATTATTTTTAAGAAGTAAGCTTAACATAACTCAAGAATTATTAACTTAGTGTAGCGAAGCTAAGTGATTTAATAATTAGCACCGTTATATTATTTTGCACACGAAAATTATTTTTTTTTATTTACTTGTTTAAAACAAATGAAATAGTGTGGTAGATTAGAATAAGGACTACGAATAAAATATGCACTAGTATATAAAAGCGAGTGAAAGTAATACTAGAAAAGATTTAAAGAATACGAATGCTAAATAAAAGTGAAATTGAAACATGCATTGGTATATAACTGCAAAATTCAAGGTTCTCACATAATCGACCAGACCTTGCCGGCTCGACTCGAGTAACTAACCATAGGATTTGAGCTCAGAGGTCACAAAAGAGTCGTTGGATACAAGCCTCCAAACGACGTCAGAACAGACACAGATAACAGCTTCATATTTTTTTTCACAGTAAATAGGCATACAGACAGACAAGAGAACGAGTGTGATAAAGTACACCTTCGTCTCATTCAGAATAAATAGATAGTACAGTTATTCCATTCACATATTACAATTACAGGTAACCAAGTTAAGCAACAAATGAGGGGAGTGGTACACTCACCAATTCGAGCAAAGATAACTTCAAAAGTTTCTTCCCAAGTATGCTTTAATCACCAAGAAACCCTAAAATGACCAAGGCAAAACAATTATGATTTCCATATCCACAAACCCAGTGAACGGATTACACAATTTAGGCTCGACTACGAGTCGTATGCCTAACCAAGTTAACTACTAATACAAGGATACAAAATGTGATTTTTGAGCAAAAGGATAACAGTTAGTCCAAGAGATACGAACAACCCCAAAACCCTCCATTTCTACCAAAATGCAACTCAAACTTAAAGGAACCAAACGGCCTAGAAAATTGGACAGCATTTCCCCTGAATCTCCTTACTTTTCCATGCTACAATCAACACCAAACTCATCTCGAATCAACCACAATTTCACATACAAATCATAGGCTATAAAACACAACTTTCGGCATGATAACCACAACTGAAGCTATACTTATCGGATTGAGATGAATCTTATGGTGTTTCAAAGCCAAGACATATACCTACATTTATTATGAAGACCTCCAAAGCCAAATAATGCATTTTCATGGTAAAAAATTGAAATCTCAGAGAGAACAGAAAACTGTCCGTGAAACAAGGCTTGAGGGCAATCAAGGGTATTTTGGTCATTTCACATGCTATAGTGCTCCGATTGAGCTGAAATTTTACCAGTAGCTAGCTAACTCAAATACGTACAACTTTCATGTTTTGAGAAAGGGCTGATTCGGTCCCTTTCAAGGACGAACATACAGTGTAAAAACAGGGCAGATTACTACCAAATGGAAACCCTAAGCTGGAATTTGTGCACATAAGCTGGAAAATTTCTTTAGGCAAAGTATTCTAGCCCACAAAACCTCAATAATTCATATCAAAACATAAACAACCCTCAAGCATCACATGAGATCAGAATTTTCACCATAAAGCCGAAATTTACCATAAAACTACTTCAAACCATAAAATATTCTTACAAAGTTACCTATGTAACATCTATAATCCACTACTTTACACATATATGAAGGAAAAGGAAGTTTATTGTCCAAAGTACCTTGTATCTTCAATAAAGATGGTAACTTAGAGCTTGTCCCTCCAAAATCACTCCACCCAATCCTTTAATCCTCCTTAGTAAACAACTTTAATGGAGGGTTTGGCAAAAGTGATGGTTGGAATTCAAGATTGGGCAAGAAATTGAAGAACAAATGACTTTTCTTTCTTGGTTTCTTTCTCTCAAATGGCCGGCCAAGGAAGACAAAGAAATGAAGGTAATTTGGTCAAAATTAGAGTTTTAGGAAAGTAAAATACCTTGGTCAAGGTCCAACTTTCAATGGGGTGGTGACAGTTGGCACCTTAAGGTTTCAATCTCATCCCTTAGTCTACCAATGGATAATCTCTCTAGCTAACCTCCAATTATCTCCTAGCACCTTGTACAGTAATATCCCTTTATACAAAACTTCAACTAATCATCAAAAATTTTTCACACTTAGCGCACTAGCGGGTCCCACGTCCATAATACGTTTCAAACTTAATATGAACTAAGTTAAACTAGGAAAAAGGATTTAAAACTCTACTCACTTATAAAATATCTGGAAAAATCAATATAATAGGGTATAGTAAAGAAAATGCATGAGAGAAAATAAAATAATATAATATAAAATAAGAAAAATTTACGGGTCCTCACACTTGTCATTGCACACATGAATAGCTGCACCAGAATCATACCAACAATTCTTGAAAAAATTAGGTGTGGTCGTGTTCACTTCAGTCACTGTACCAAGTGACATTATAGCGCATCATAGCAATGATTTCTGAAATTTTGTCAACAAGATTTGCTATTGAAGCACCACTAGTCTTTTGTTTCTTGTCATACCTGTATTCAAATTTGTAATGGCGTTTTTTGCCACAATTATGGCAATTTTTATTCTTCTTTTTATTGTTCTTAGAATTAGTATTTTCAGGTTTTTTCCTTTTTAAATTGGAAGACTTTCTTTCATTCATAAAATTCATTTTAGACTCATCCTCCACTTTCACTTTAGATTCACCATTCAGATCTTTCTTTTGAAGATCTTATTCAATCCTTAGATGTTTCAAAACTCTATTTAAAGTCAAAATTTCAGAAGTATGGAGCAATTTCTTTTGGTAGTCATTCCAACTAGGAGGCAACTTGGCAATAATAGCCCCTACTTGAAATGCTTTTGAAATTTCAACACTCAAATCTTTGAGTTTTGAAACAATCACTTGCAAATTGTGAATTTAATCAAGAAGTGGGGAATTGTCTTTAAATTTGAACTCAAAGCATTTTTTGATAAGAAACTGATGCGAACTTGAATCTCCAAACCCCTGCTCTTGAAGAAATGAATTGCACAGGCAGTGAAAGAATCTATCTTGATCAGGTTATGGGTACAAAAGACGGACTTTAAACCAATCAAGGATAGTTCAAGATTGTTTAGAATGGTAGAAAGGTGCCACAATTCAATGTGGTCTTGAATTGATAAGCCAAAACTTGAATAAAAGAGACACGACTTGCTTTGTATCAAGGAATGTTCCCAAGGAACAAGTAAGAGAAAACTCTCAAATTTTATTCATCATCTGACTTGACTATAAAAAATGTTGACACTTGAGGCTTATTTATAGTCTTTTACAAGACTCAAAGACCTAAACCAAATTGGAAACAATTAACTACTTTCTTAAAACAATTTTTATCCCCATGTTCACCTCTTTAATTGAGTTAAATACTTCCCCTATCTTCAACCACTAAACTACTTAACCAGTGAAGCGGCAGATTCCACACTTGTAGTGACGACTATGCCTCACCTTAAGGCGTGGGGTGGTATAGAAAATGCACCACTTAACATATTAAAATAAAATTTGAGATAATTTAATACTTATGTTGGGTTTAAGGAGTTGAGATTAATTAAAAACCCCATCCCGAGGACAATGCGTGAACTACACCTTGATTGAGATTAATTAAAAACCCCATCCCGCATTTTACACCTTGATCCGTATTGAATTAGCCTTTGGCCAAAACATGAAAGTGGTAGTGCTATGTTTTATCTTTCCAACGCCTCTGAAAACGCCTCAATCGGACTTTTGTAACCTGAGTTATTGTCAGTTGAATACAGTGCTGTTAACCAGCCTGACGGTGAAATTCTGGTTCTGTAAACGATGAATTTGACTTGGTTACACTATGAACTGGATTGAGCGGTCTTCATCAAAGTTGTAGTACTTTGTCTTAGCTTCGAAATGGTATAAATTACACCTCAATCCGATAAGCATAGATTCGGTTGTGACTGTAAGGCCTGGTGCAACCCAATGAGTACAAACAATTTCACAATGATGCACAAAGATATATCAAATTTAAGCACAATAAAGAAAACTTAATTAAAGAGAAAAGATAAGAAATGCAAACCAAATATCAATCCAATAGCCTCTTCAATAGATGGCGATGCTAACCAAGATGTACAAGTGAAGGCTCACTCCTTCCTCACCCCAAACACACTTTGGTTGAGCCAAGGAGTTTTACAACTATTTTAGTTAACCCTCAACAACCTACACTTGAAAGATCACTCACCCAAATAAGAACTATTTTATACAAATGAGGCAACCTTCACCAAGGTTTTACCACTTCAAGTGATAGGTTCACCTTCACCAAGGTTTTACTCCTCCTAGAGAATAACCTTCACTTGAGCAACCTCACAACCCAACTTCCCCAACCCCTTATACAACCAACAAAGAATCTTTCTACTTAAAAATCTCACTTGTAAGCTTGTATTTTGTGTTGGCAAAAGTCTTGTGTCTTCTTGTGCTTTAGGGTGTTTATAGAAGGTGAGAAATGGCTCCAAAAGGCTCTCCAACGGTCAAATATTAAATGCTGTCAAAACTAGCCGTTGGCCTGTCGGACGTCCGAACCACCTGTCGAACGTCCGAACCCTGCGTCCAAACCACCTGTCGGACGTCCGAACCATGCGTCCGAACGTCGTCAGAGAGTCATCAAATCTTTGCGAAATTTCTCGGACGTCCGATGCGATCGATGTGCGTCCGATGCGTGGTTTTTCATCCTTTCGGACGTCCGATAGCTTCTTTTCGGACGTCCCACATGAGTGCCCTGTTTTTGCTTCTTCTTTTGTGCCACAAGAATCTGTTCTAACAAATTGCTCACATAAAAACATTAGCCCAAATCTACATTTTGGTTTGTTAATCATCAAAACCAAGGACTGATCAACCAAGGTCAACAATCTCCCCCTTTTTGATGATGACAAACAAAATGACGATTTCTTTTATCAAATAAGTTCAAATAAAGCTCCCCCTTAGAAAGTGCCAACATACAAAGAAATTTCAATAAATCCTACTCCCCCTTTTGGCATCAATCAAAAACAAACTCCCCCTTTATTTTTCAAATCAAGACCATATTGAATATCAAAATTTTCAATTGTACTTACAACCATATAGCACTTCTTGGATCAAATCTTCATGATGTACCTAAATATGAGAAATTTCATTTGGTACCCTTTCTTTATAGGGTCCTTGGGAGTTAATACAACATGATCTAGCAATCCACATGGATTTCATACCTTTTCTCATATTTTTCTTTACATAGCAATCATTTTGCATATGTCCAAATTTGCAACAAAAGTGACACATGATAGAAGTATTTTGCACATAGGTGGATTTAATGCAACTAATTTTCTTACTTCTTATCATAGCAAACTTATTTGTGCCTTAAAAAGATTTGCTTTCTTTTGTTTGAGAAAACTTTTGTTTTTCATTTTGGAGAAATTCGTTCAAGTCATTAATTCTTTTCTTTAACAAATTCTGTTCCTCCAACATTTTTTCATAAAACTTTGTTTTCTCTTCCAACTTCCTTTTCAAAACATTTTTTTGATTTTTTAAATCGTCATTTTCCATTCTCAAACATTTGTTTTCTTGAAAAAGTTTGGAGTTTTCTTCCAACAAATCATTTATTTTTGTTTTCAAATCTTTATTTTTAGCATAAGATTTTCTCAAACTTTTATGCATTTTAATCATAAGAATTTTCACATCATCATCTTCATTATCTTCATCACAAGAAGAGTGATAAGAACTTACCTCATCTTCTCCAACGGCCATTAGTGCCATTTGGGCCAACTCTTCTTTTTCTCTTTTTGAATTGCATTCATCCCATGTAATTTTGCAATCTCCTCTTGAACATCTCTTGTTGAAGATCTTCTTGAAACTTTTGATGTGAGGAGTTATATCATTGTCCACTTCCATGATTTCATTACCCATGAAGGATGGGTTATCCCCCACTTGAGATGCTTTAAAAGCTATGTCTCTCTTATACATTCTTGCATTTTCTTCCTCTTGCACTTTGAATTTCAGCTTTAATTCATAAGAGGTTAGGGTATCCACAAGAGATTCAATGGACATAGAATTTAAATCCTTTGCCTCTTCTATAGCATTTATTTTATTTTCCCATTCTTTTGGCAAGGCATTCAAAATCTTTCTATTTTTCTCACCCAAAGAATATTCTTTTCCAAGCAATTTAAGATCTTCAATAATGTCACAAAATCTACTACACATCTCATCAACATTTTCAAGAGGATGCATTTTGAAAAATTCATATTGAGAAACAAGCAAAGATTTCTTTTGTTCTTTAATATCTTGGTTACCTTCATGAAATACACACAATTTATCCCAAATATCTTTAGCTGATTTACAACTTTTAATCCTACTAGATTCATTTACATCTAATGCATTGTACAATATACACATGGCCTTGGCATTCAAAGAAAGGTATCTCTTGTCTTTTTCATTCAATTCTTGTCTAGTCTTTAATCTACTCAAATTGGTGGTAGAGTCAACTATTCTAGCTTCATAAGGACCATCTTCTACCACATACCATAATTCAATATAAACGGATTGTAAGAAAATCATCATTCTTTGTTTCCACATGCTAAAATGAGAACCATTAAACATAGGTGGTCTATCAATAGATTGCCCTTCTAAAAAAGAAACTTTTATGGTTGCCATGATCTTTACTCTAAGCGGTTAAGCTTGATCAAAAGAGACCAAGCTCTGATACCAATTGTAAGGCCTGGTGCAACCCAATGAGTACAAACAATTTCACAATGATGCACAAAGATATATCAAATTTAAGCACAATAAAGAAAACTTAATTAAAGAGAAAAGATAAGAAATGCAAACCAAATATCAATCCAATAGCCTCTTCAATAGATGGCGATGCTAACCAAGATGTACAAGTGAAGGCTCACTCCTTCCTCACCCCAAACACACTTTGGTTGAGCCAAGGAGTTTTACAACTATTCTAGTTAACCCTCAACAACCTACACTTGAAAGATCACTCACCCAAATAAGAACTATTTTATACAAATGAGGCAACCTTCACCAAGGTTTTACCACTTCAAGTGATAGGTTCACCTTCACCAAGGTTTTACTCCTCCTAGAGAATAACCTTCACTTGAGCAACCTCACAACCCAACTTCCCCAACCCCTTATACAACCAACAAAGAATCTTTCTACTCAAAAATCTCACTTGTAAGCTTGTATTTTGTGTTGGCAAAAGTCTTGTGTCTTCTTGTGCTTTGGGGTGTTTATAGAAGGTGAGAAATGGCTCCAAAAGGCTCTCCAACGGTCAAATATTAAATGCTGTCAAAACTAGCCGTTGGCCTGTCGGACGTCCGAACCACCTGTCGAACGTCCGAACCACCTGTCGAACGTCCGAACCCTGCGTCCAAACCACCTGTCGGACGTCCGAACCATGCGTCCGAACGTCGTCAGAGAGTCATCAAATCTTTGCGAAATTTCTCGGACGTCCGATGCGATCGATGTGCGTCCGATGCGTGGTTTTTCATCCTTTCGGACGTCCCACATGAGTGCCCTGTTTTTGCTTCTTCTTTTGTGCCACAAGAATCTGTTCTAACAAATTGCTCACATAAAAACATTAGCCCAAATCTACATTTTGGTTTGTTAATCATCAAAACCAAGGACTGATCAACCAAGGTCAACAGTGACCGATACGCTAAGAGACGTCGAACTATTTTTTTTACTTTTTGCCTTAAACCTTATTTCCGGTCATTTCTGTAGCATGGTTTTGTAATTGTTTGTCGTTGAGCCTATTGAATGGCTATTGTAATGAGACTCTTTGTGTGTGACTTTGGGACTGATTGAGGAAAAGAATGAAGCCATAAATGGCTGGAAAATAAGTAAATATAAAGGACGTGCTGCCCAAATTTGCACTCGAGGACTAGGTAAGGATTTGAGAACGAATACTATTTGAATCATCTAGGATATTTGTGACCAATACCATTTGAACCATCTAGGATATTTGCGTCTTCTTTTATCGAGGTATATAAGTTAGAATTCGGCCGAAACTTGTACCTTTGAAAAAAATGAAATTTACGACTAATAGAAATACGTTTTCTTTGTCACTTCGACTCAAATGGAGATTTCAAAGGTTTACGAGCGAGCATAAGTTTTACAAATATTTTACTCATGTCCTTTGGTTTAAATGTATTCTTTTCACTACCAAAATCATATTTATACTTTGTACTAGTAGTTATTCGGATTTTCTTTGGTTCACCTAAACTTTGGATGGTTTAACCGTAATATTTTCCCTTGGTTATTATTAGGGCTCCTTGGTGATTGAGGGTATTATCCGGAAGGATACTTTGGACGTTATTTTGCTTAAATAGGTGAGTGTTCTTTGTTTGTTATGTTTCCATGAACTATATGATTTGTTGTGGATATTTGATTAAATGATAAATGTTTGTTACAAATGAATTTTGCTAGGCGAGTGTGTACTTTATCGCACTCGACCTAAAGGAAATGTGAAATTTTCAATGTTTAAGTGATTAAATATTAGTTGTGCATGAATGTAAGCCTTTTGGCTGAACTGGGCCCTTGCCCATCGTTGCCGGTCGACTCGAGCCAGAAGCGGAGTCGGTCGGGCGATTTGGTGACCCTGGGTGAAAGTTTGGTATACTCGAGTATTACCACGTTGTCGGGTGGAGTCTGGCCAATGTCCAGAAGGGGGAAGAATAAATGAATGAACGAGTGACAATGTCAATGAAGGGGTTTTCGCTTACAAAATGCATTTAAAATGATTGGAGGAATAAGGAAATGAAAGGTGAATGAAAAAATGAAAGGCTCTATGTGAGCATGTGTCCTTTTAATGAATGTGTTATCATTACTTCATATTGTAAATGTTTCCTGGATTACTTGTTGTTACATGATTAATATCCTTGTTTAAGTTGATTATGTGTCTGGAACCTCGCTGGGCTTTTAGCTCATTTCGTTAGTTTTGTTTTCCTTATAGGGGATGCGAGCGAGGGCGTGAGTTCTATGCAGACTAGCTTGGTCTAGTTTTTTTTTGAAATTTTATTTTTTTATTGTTCTCGTGCTAGTGCTTGGATAAGGTTGGATGTAATAAGAACTTAAAACTTTTGTTTTATTTGGGATTGTATTACTTTTGAGATAGAAATTAATGTAAGTATATGTTCTAGTTTGGAATTTGTTATTTCACTTTTCCTCGAGGTTTGAAAAGATCGAATAAGTCCTGGCGAGAGTTGGGCAGGCGGTCCGCCGAATCCTTTGGTTCGCCTTAGGGGGAAGTGGGGCTGTCACAGGTGGCATCAGAGCTCCTATCGAGCTCGTGTCGGGAGAGGGTTCTCGAACTGTGGGGATTGGCTTGTTAAGTGTGGAACAAATGTCTATTGTTGGGGATCTTAGATATGTATGTTGGGTAGGAATCTCAAAAGTGGTTGATTTCCTCTTGAGCGTAGTTAATTCGAGTGGGGAAATGATCATATTTTCGGATTCTTGTACCCGAATACCAAAGAGTGATACCTTCATGATAAATCGATATCCCGAGTAATATGAGAGTAAGTTTGAATGGCGAAAGCCAAGGCACGGGGAATGCGAATAGTCTGGATTTAGGATATATTGAAGATATTAGTGAGATTGGGGATCTTGATTATTCACGCGTACGTACTTGGTTGTACTTCGTCAAGTTTTGCCTGAGCAATATCTAGGGTTAATGTCTCTAGGATGTGTGAATTGCTATGATATATACAAAGAAAGTGTGTTATTTTCAATGTGTTTTATTAATTTTCGTTTTATGATTTGAAAATGCTTTTATTGAACCTTATAGCTATTTTATTTTGCTTATACTTATTTACGAATAAATATATGAATTTACGAATAAATGTATGAATTTCGAGGACGAAATTCTTTTAAGGAGGGGAGATTGTGATACCCCGATTTTTAGGACAATGTTTTTCCCTCGTTCTTTTAAAATTTTGATTAATTTCTTTTGTTTTGTTTTAAAAACATTGTTTTTTTAATTGGACACTTTAAATTTAAATCAAAACCCTAGTTTTACTTGTGACTAAAAGGTTATTATGTAATTGAGTTTATGTATGATAATGCATATTTTATTATAGGTAATTATAATGGTTGGATGGTTAGTAGATTAATGAGGTGTAATTAAGCTTGTGGATTTCATTAAGTTAATGATCTATGGAGTTAATTGGAAAGATTAAAAGAAGTTGGGGTCATGGTGTCAGGATTAGCAAAGTAAGATTTTTAGTAACATCAAACCTTCTAGGATCTTCCTAAGCTTAAATTTGATTGGTGGAGAAAGAGTCTAAGTTGACCATTGGCTTAAATATCTTCTATTGTTAGTAAATGAAAAACAAAGCCAAAAATTAAGAGGAAAAAAGAGAGAGAGAGGGCCGAGAGCTCTATGGGAGGTTCAAGAGGAAAAGTTTCAACTTTGGTTTCTTGATTTCTTGCTCAATCTTGCAAACTAACTGATAGCTTCACCAAATAATCCATAGAAATTGCTTAGGAAGGTGGATTGCTATCTTGGAGTTGAGTGTTTTGGTGGTTCAAACTTCCTAGGGGTTGTTGTGCTTCTCTAATGCTAGGTAAGGTTGGTATTAGTTTATGTTTGTGTTCTTTATTGGTTTACAAGTGAAAGTTATGGCTTGTTTAGGTAGATTTCATGATTTTAGTCGTGGTTCTAGTAAATTCCAGCCTTCTAGTGTAATTTTCAGCTTTGGTTGTTGAAATGGATGGTTGTTCTTGGTGTTCATGTTGTGGTAATGCTTATGCTTAGCGTATGGAAGTGAATTCATGGTTAAAAATTGTTGGGTTTGTAAAAATTTCGGTCAGCAAGAAAGGTGATTTGTAAGAATTGATTTCCAGTTTTAATGCTGAAATTGTCCGGTTTCTGACCGTGTCTTTTAGTCCATGTTAGAGGCCGAATCAGCCTTAGGTCAAAACATGAAAGTTGTAGAAAATGATGTTTTATAGCTGCCTACAAAATTTCAGGTCAATCCAAGCACTGTAACATGTGAAAAGGTAAAAATACCCTTGACTGCCATAGGTAGAGCTCTGTGGACGGTTTTGACATTTCACCATTCTGGACGTGTTTTACACCTTGATCCGTATTGAATTAGCATTTGGCCAAAACACGAAAGTTGTAGTACTATATTTTAGCTTTCCAACGCCTCTAAAAACGCCTCAATTGGACTTTTGTAGCCTAAGTTATTGTCAGTTGAACACAGTGCTGTTAACCAGCCTTATGGTGAAATTCTGGTTCTATAAACGATGAATTTGGCTTGGTTACACTATGAACTGGATTGAGTGGTCTTCATCAAAGTTGTATCCCTTTGTCTTAGATTCGAAATGGTATAAATTTCACCCCAATCTGATAAGCGTAGCTTCGGTTGTGACCGATACGCTAAGAGACGTCGAACCTATTTTTTTTTACTTTTTGCCTTAAACCTTATTTCCGGTCATTTCTGTAGCATGGTTTTGTAATTGTATGTCGTTGAACCTATTGAATGGATATTGTAATGAGACTCTTTGTGTGTGACTTTGGGACTGATTGAGGAAAAGAATGAAGCCATAAATGGCTGAAAAATAGGTAAATATAAAGGACGTGCTGTCCAAATTTGCACTCGAGAACTAGGTAAGGATTTGAGAACGAATACCATTTGAACCATCTAGGATATTTGCGTCTTCTTTTATCGAGGTATGTAAGTTAGAATTCGACCGAAACTTGTACCCTTGAAAAATTGAAATTTACGACTAATAGAAATGCGTTTTCTTTGTCACTTCGACTCAAATAGAGATTTCAAAGGTTTACGAGCGAGCATAAGTTTTAGAAATATTTTACTCATGTCCTTTGGTTTAAATGTATTCTTTTCACTTCCAAAATCATATTTATACTTTGTACTAGTAGTTATTCGGATTTTCTTTGGTTCACCTAAACTTTGGATGGTTTAACCGTAATATTTTCCCTTGGTTATTATTAGGGTTCCTAGGTGATTGAGGGTATTATCCGGAAGGATACTTTGGATGTTATTTTGCTTAAATAGGTGAGTGTTCTTTGTTTGTTATGTTTCCAGCAGCTATATGATTTGTTGTGGATATTTGATTAAATGATAAATGTTTGTTACAAATGAATTTTGCTAGGCGAGTGTGTACTTTATCGCACTCGACCTAAATGAAATGTGAAATTTTCAATGTTTAAGTGTGAGAACCCGTAACTTTTCCATTTGTTAGGTTTTATAATTTTTCTAGGCTTTCTTATAGTCAATGGCTTGTTTCTACACTTTCTGTATCCGGAAAATTTTCTAGATTATTTTTACGAGTAAATATAGTTTTTGGATGATTTTTCTAGTAGCGAGTAGATGTTGAGAAATTAAGAATATATTTTGGACGTGGGACCCACTAGTGCGAAAAGTTCGGAAAAATTCGGCCAATTAGGTGAAATTCCGAATACTGTGTAAAATTTATCGGGTGTTAAGAGATAAGTAGAGTGTGTGAAATGATTGATGTGAGAGAGAAAAAGAAGTGATAAGATTGCATTAATGGAGTGACAAGTGTCACACAACCATTAGTTGGACTTTAAGAAATACTATTCACTTTCTTGACTTTTTTTGACCAAAGGAATAAATATCAAAAAAATTCACAAAATTCACCATTTTCTTCCTTGTGTTGGCCGGCTCTCTCTCTCTCAAAGAAGAAGAAATTTTCCCAACTTTCAATCTTCCATATCACTCAATCTTCCACAAACAAGAGTTTAGGTTTGATTTCATTCCATAAAATCCTTTCTTTTGGTGATAGTGAGTGCTCTAGTGAAGTTTGTTTGAAGCTCTAAGGTGGCCATCATCCCTCTCTCTCTTGTTACTTGGTAAGTGATGCTTGAACCCCCCTATTACACCTAATGATGGTTATATTATGCTTAGAAGTGGCTAAAGTGTTGGATTATATGATTTATTTCTTGGTTTGGCTTGATTTGGTGGAGTTTTTAATTTTATGATGAATTTTCTGGTTTCATATGATCTTGAGGGTGTGGTTGTTTTTGATGGTTTGTAATAAGGGGCTTTGACTCTAGTGGGTGTGAATTGTTGAGAAATGCAATCAATTTTGGATTTGAATGGAATTGTGAAAAGTTAGGGTTCATGAACCCCTAATCTGCCTGAAATTTTAGGTCATAGCTAACGGCCGAATTGGACTTTGCTCAAAACATGAAAGTTGTAGGTATTGATGAGTTTAGTGTGCCTGCAAAATTTCAGGGCAATTGGACTAGTGTAGAGTGAGTTACGCCGTTTTTACTGTTGCTGTTTTTGGTGCACAGAATGTCCGAACTGCGATAGTAATTGCCTGTTTTGACTGGAATTGGTTTGGATTTTGAAGTTGGTGTCTTCTGAGGAAATGTATCTGGATGTCTTAGCTAACTTATGCCTTTGGAATTTCGGCATTTGGACCTGTGTAGGCTGAGATTGACGTATTACAGTTTTGTGTGTTTTGCAAACCTGTTGTGGGAATTCTGGGTTAGTATTTGGCATATTTGACCTAGTTGTGTTAAGAACTGGATTGAGTGGTCTTCTACATTGTTGTAGCCCTGTTCCATAGCTTCGAAACGGTGGGTCTTACACCCCCAACCGATATTTGTAGTGAGAGTTGTGCCATTACCGCATTATGACGTCAAAACCGGTTTTCTTATCAAGGCCTAAGTTAAAGCCCTTTCTTAATTTCTGGTTTGCTATCATGCTTATTTGTGCATATGAAACCCTATTGGGGTTGTGTTAAGCATTGCTATACGACTCGTTATCGAGTCTCATTGCATTTGTTGCGTGATTCTAGGACGTGACGGTAGTTCACGGCGGATTGGTGACCACGGTGTATGAAACACCACTTTCTTGCGTGGTGAGTTTACTACTCACTTGTGTGCTATTATATGGCTTTGCTACTTGAACTTGGTGCTTGGAGTGTTAATTGCTTGAAGTGAAAGTGTACTTTATCACTCTCACTTATTGTTTCGCATGTTATTGAAAAGTTATTGGAATGTTATATGAAATGTTATATGAAATGAAATACAAATGTTATCAATGTTATCAATGACTTCAAATATTATCCATGAGCTCAATCCCATTGGAAATTGATTGAATCGAGCTGGCGAGGGCTTGGTCGTGCCAATTAATGTACCTTGGGCAACGTTATATGGAATCTTGTAGTATGAGAGACTCTTGATTCCGGTTTACTCGAGTAATACCACAATGCATGCGTTTGGATTTCGGGCCCGGTTGAGGAATGTTAGGAGGAAGGGAATGGAAGTTAAGTGAAGTCTACGGTTGGTTACTTTCAGACATTGACGGAGAGTCAATGAGACCTGATCAAGAATTCAAACGAGGAAAAGGGCTCTTGAGAGCCACCCGTATCCTTTTATCCTCATTATTAATGTGTGGCTTTATTTATTTTGGTAAATTGGACTGTTAAGCTTGATGTATCCATGAACTTGGTTGCTTGAGTTGTATTCTCACTGGGCAATTAGCTTACCCCGTTCCTTTTGTTTTCCTTACAGGAATATGACTCTTTTGGAATGAATTTTGATAAATGGTTGCCAAATGAACTAGATGAATGACTCTTTTGTATTGTATATAAAATGGGACCCTAAATGTATCATTAGGGCCGTTTTCACTTTTGTTTTGGCAAACCATATATGTAGTGACTTTTGTATCACTTTTAAATGTCATTTTGGTTTGTAAAGGCTAAATGTTATGGGGTATATGTAATTCGATGTTTGGTTGGGTTCGGACGAGTCGGTTACTATTCATGGCCGACTCCGGATTTCATTTTCTTTTATTTTGGGTTATTTTGCCCTTTTGCCTTATTTGCGCGCGTTATAAGTTCCGGAACGTGAAAGATCGCTCTATACTGCACCGTTAGTCCTGGCGAGAGCTGGGCAGGCAGTCCGCTAACCTCTTTGGTTCGCCTTAGGGGAAAGTGGGGCTGTCACATTAAGTGATTAAATGTTAGTTGTGCATGAATGTAAGTCTTTTGGTTGAACTAGGCCCTTGCCCATCGTTGCCGGTCGACTCGAGCCAGAAGCGGAGTCGGTCGGGCGATTTGGTGACCCTGGGTGAAAGTTTGGTATACTCGAGTATTACTACGTTGTCGGGTGAAGTCTGGCCAATGTCCAGAAGGGGGAAGAATAAATGAATGAACGTGTGACAATGTCAATGGAGGGGTTTTCGCTTACAAAATGCATTTAAAATGATTGGAGGAATAAGGAAATGAAAGGTGAATGAAAGAACGAAAGGCTCTATGTGAGCATGTATCCTTTTAATGAATGTGTTATCATTACTTCATATTGTAAATGTTTCCTGGATTACTTGTTATTACATGATTAATGTCCTTGTTTAAGTTGATTGTGTCCGGAACCTCGCTGGGCTTTTAGCTCATTCCGTTAGTTTTGTTTTCCTTACAGGGGATGCGAGCGAGGGCATGAGTTCTGTGCAGACTAGCTTGGTCTAGTTTTTTTTTGAAATTTTATTTTTTTATTGTTCTCGCGCTAGTGCTTGGATAAGGTTGGATGTAATAAGAACTTAAAGCTTTTGTTTTATTTGGGATTGTATTACTTTTGAGATAGAAATGAATGTAAGTATATGTTCTAGTTTGGAATTTGTTATTTCACTTTTCCTCGAGGTTTGAAGAGATCGAACGAGTCCTAGCGAGAGTTGGGCAGGCGGTCCGCTAAAGCTTGGGGTACGCCCTAGGGGGAGGTTGGGTCATCACAGTACGCTAAAGTGATTGGATGTTTGATGTATGCAATGACATGTACAAGGCCAGATATAGCTTTTGTTGTATGCGTGTTAAGTGAATAGACAAGCAATCCAAACAAATAGCATTAGTTAGGTGTAACTAGAGTCTTGAGGTATTTAAAACATACCAAAAACTATAACATTTGCTATAGTTGCTATCCTTTAGTATTGAAGGTTATTCAGATACTAGTTGAATGACAAATAAAGATGATCTTTCTTCTACAAGTGGTTGGATCTTTATGTTAAGTGAAGGAGAAATTTCTTAGGCATCCAAGAAGCAAACATGCATAACCGTCTCCATCATGGCAGCTGAATGTATAGCTTTGGTTTCAACTGGCAAAAAAACTAAATGGTTATGAAATTTGCTATCGGAGATACCAATGTGGCTAAAGCCAATTTCACCAATCTCCATGCATTGTGATAGTGCTGCTTTGCTTGCTAAAACTTATAGCCAAGTGTACAATGGCAAATCTAGACATGTTGGATTAAGGCATAGTCTAGTAAGAGATTTGATCACAAATGGTGTGATAACCATAGATTTTTGAAGATCAAACGAGAACCTGGCTGATCCTTTAACTAAGGGATTAACAAAGGAAGTGGTGATTAAAACATCTAAATAGATGGGATTGAAGTCCAATCCATGAATCGCTAACAATGGAACCTCGATTCAACACTAGTTATAGCAACTAGCCTAACATCCTAGAAGGTGTAGTGTGATTTTTCCCGCTTGAAATTGGAAGGTTGAACTTAGAGTTCTTAATAAGTCTTCTAAAATGCTACAAATAGTGGGGGCATTAAGAGCTTGCCTATATGAATGCTGGATTGATGGCATCCACAAAGTTAGGATTTAATTTTGAACAGGTTCATGAAAGGATAGGAATACAAGACCTAATGTATCATTTGTATGAACAAATTGAAGAGAAGTGAATCTGTGTGTGTTAATTTATGTGGCTTGTTACATATACTTTTGGTTCAAAGCTTGTCTACCAAGTAGTATTAACAAGCTATACTCAATTCACACGAAAATGGTGGTTCAATCAAAAGACACAATTGTTTATGCATAGATTATCAGAATTTTTCGGTGATCCATTAAGAAATTTTCAATATATTGAAAATGGCGGGGTATTGTTGAAGAAATTTTCAATTATTAAAAATTTCAAATGTCACACCTAGCAGCTTTCTGCAATTGTGCTTGCAACCTTTTGAGTTTCAAATGATTCAACTGCCATTTGAAGCATCTCTAGACAAATTTCTAACATTCAGTAATCATCTAAGGGACATGAACTCTTATTTATATAGATCAATTTGCGGTCTTTTGGCAGCAGAAGAGAAGATCTAGAAATTTTAGAAAGATTTCTGCTCTTCTCTTCTTTGTTTTTTGGGGGTTATAACAACTTAGTGAAGAGTTTTTGTAACCAAACCTCATATTATCGTAGAGGATATTCATCCTTGGTCTTTTGCACATTATAGTGAATAAAGCCTTATGAAAAGTGATTTGTAATCATGATTTGAAACCTTTTTCTAGTTAGTTTTGTACCCATTACAGAGTATTTCTCTTTGTTGTTGTTCCAACACAAAGTAAATAATTACATATAAACATAATTTGCATACTAAATAATTTGATTCAATGCAGACAACTAAATAGATGGGAAAACAAATCCGATAACTATCCACATAAAGATAGTAATTATCGGAAAATGCTGTAGTAACTATCGTCATGATAACTAAACAGTTTTTACCTGACATAACAGGTTATCATACTTTTAGCAACCATTTGATTATCTGTTGAACCTATCCACCTATACAGGATAATGCCTAAAAATAAGGAAGCAAGTTTCTCATCTAAAATAGTAAGTTAATCGTAATAATTAGTAACTTTTATGTCTCAAAAGATAAATTGGAATAAATATGAAACTTACTTTTTAAAGAGATAAATTACTACTTTATATTCCAAACATACTTTTGAGAGAGTAAGTTTAGTTCAAACAATAGTAAGTTTTTATACATAAATAATAATTCTTACTTATAACATAGTAAATTTGATGAATGACCAAAACTTACTAATTTATGGCACAAATGTACTGTGTTACTTAAAAAACTTATACCAAACCAATACTAGGAAGTTTATTTGAAATAATGATAAAATGTTTTATTAATGATTTAAACTTAGTACCTTAATTAGTAAGTACTCGTAATATACTTGTATAATGCATGATTATGTGTATAATTTAAAAATTCTTTGTATTTATATATTTTAAAATACTATGAAAAATATTTTGCCTTTTCACATAACCTTATAAAATAATAAATTTTTGTTGTATTATACTTTTGAATAATTTTTGAAAAGTTTAAAAGTTTGGATAATAATAACAATGCATCTTCCTAGTTATATATGGAATATCACTTATCTATGTAGTTTCTATAATTTAAAATCTATTAATGTAACAAGATGATAAAGTTTAATATATTTATTGTTTGGGACACAAGAAATAATAAGAATTAACTTGTATTAATATATACCTAACAAAATGAGAGAAATAGTGTAACAATTAATGCAATAATAAAAATAACATAATTAGAATAACAAAATTAGCATAATTTAGAATTTTTTTTCTCTGGAGATTGTTCATGAATATAACCCAACCACTAAACAAAAATCACATGCATATATAATCTATTGTATAATTTAAATTAAATTTAGTTCATGTACAAACTGATCCTAAAATAATTAGCACACTATAATACCATATTATTTTAACAACAAATTTTTTTTTTTTTGCCAAAAGTCTTCAATATCCATGACATATGTATGAGAGATATTTTACCATATTTTTATCTTTTTTTCCCCATATTTGTATCTCACGTCTAATCATTGATGTTAATTTGAGGAAGAAGATTTTTATAATAAAATCATTTTAAATTTAATTAACAAGCTGAGAGTTTTTTAAAATTAAAAGTGAAATATTTTGGGAATTTATTTTTTATTTTCCCAAAATTAAAAGATTGTTATTTTTTACCAATTGTTGCCATTAACATTTTATTTTCTAGACTAATTTTTATCAATGTAAAATTAGTTTAGTTAACAATAATTGAAGCTCTGTTGGTCTGAGGATTGGCATGCTATTGTTGTTATTTTACATGTAAATATATAACCTAAGTAATAAAATAAATAATAGCTACTTAAAAAAAGGAAATAGGTGCTCAATTGATTGCATTCAAACTATGAATTCTATTAATGCATAACTGCTAAATTATATTTTTATTTACAAGAAATCAATATGCATCATATATTGACCAGGACTAAATTACTGATTACTTTTTTTTTGTTTGGCAAAAATCCCCAATCCTGGGGAGGGGACGCCACCCCCTATTTTATTAGAGAAGAAAGAATACAAGGAAAGAGTGACAACAAGCCAAATAGCAACAAGACAGCATGCGTAAATTACTGATTACTTAACAAATCACATCTATACACATGATGTGATATATATTATATTTGGTCACCTTTATACTTGTCGCGCCCCATTTTTAAATGAAAAATAAAGTGTTTATAAAAATGAATTTTTTGATTGAAAAACGAGTTTTTGATTTTTAGAAAAATAAATAAAGAAAACGAGCCTAAATGAGACTTTAAAAATGCGACGATTTTAGCTCAAAATAATAGTTTAAAAAGGGTTTTTAATGAAAAAATATGAGTTGCCACTTGGTATTGAGTTACGGTGTACCAAGTCACCTAAAATGAATTTTTAAAGGAAAAGTAGAGAAAACCCTTTTTAAACGGCTCTAAGTCTGCGAAAATCAAGAGAAAAGGGATCGGGAGTCACATTTGAAGAAAGGGAAGGCAAGGATAAAATCCAAAATACCCTTTCAACCTAGCCAAGGGTAGTTGCGTGATTTAGTCAAAATTTTTCTTAATTTAACCTAAAAACTTATCACATTTGGATGTTTATTATATGAATGAAAACCTAGATCTAATGGCTATCGAAAGGGTTAATATGTCTCTTCGAATTTTAATTGGTGAAAATCACATTAATTGCGACGCCCGAAAGTGATTTTTTGAAAAGGTCACGAATATGCAACAATGAGACTTGAAAAAAGAGAAAAATTATAATATACAAATATACGTGACCTAAGGGAATGCATCATAATGGGTGCGGGGAAACTAACACTCGTGACTTCAATTTTTCCTTCAATAGAGGAAATACGAGCGTGCTAAGGTTAGAAAGTCATACTCGTCCATATCCCATATTCGAGGGGTACCTCCTAATCTAGGCAAGCAAAATGATCTAAACTAGTTTTAACTTTCCTTAAATGAAGTACAAGTCTAATGCCATGTCTCACACATAGGGATAAGGGATATACATAGGGGAAGTATCATGCAATATGCAAAATGATAAGGATCCTAAGAGAGTAGAAAATATACATGAAATGTAGTGATTGTCACGCAAACATGGTGTAGCACGTAGACGGTCCCTAAGGGTCTAGCGTTGGACTAGCCCATGTCTATACATTCTCACTAGTATTGGACTAGCGAGAAAACGGTAAAGAGGACCACAACTAGCGTTGGACTAGTGTGGAATCGAAAAAAAAGGCCACAACTAGCGTTGGACTAGCGTGGTGACGTCATGCATTTATTATAATCAAATAAATCATATAAAACATGATAAAAGTAAATAAACACATAAATTACATATAACACATAGCACATAAGCATGATATCTAGATGCAAAGATCCTAAGAAAGCGCGTAAACACATAATCACACAAGCATGCAAACACATAAAAGAAAATAAAAGCGAATAAAGACCTAACTATTACAATTTGGAGGCCCGAGCTACAATCTAAAAGGAGAAAGAATGAAATGAAATAAAATAATAACCTAACTATTACAATTTGGCATTTAATCGCCTCTCAAATAATAAAAAAAATTAAAATAAATATACAAAATTAAAACCAATAAAATGAAATAAAATAAAAAATATTTAAAAAAGCATGCAATTACACACATAAAATCACATAGGAGCACATAGGATCAATTAAAATCAAAATAAAGGAGTAGAGTATACCTCTCTGTAGACACCAAATTTTTGGTTTCGAATTTTATTTTTTTTAATTAGTTTAATTTTAGATTTATTTGTTTCAATTTTAGGTTTATTTTGGTTGTTTCCTGTTTCGTGCCTCTTATTGTATTTTAATTAGTTTACGAGCATTTATTTTATCTACTAATTTGATTAAAAAAAAAAGAGAAAAAAGAAAAGAAAAAAGATGAAAGTGAAAAATGAAGGAAAAAAGATTGAAAGATGGCAACTTTGTTGTTTTTAGTTTGTATATTTTGATGTGATGTTACTTAAATTGTTGTTTTTTATTACTTAGCTTTATTATTAATTTTGTTAAATTATTAATTAAAAAAAAAAAAAGAGACTCGCACATGCAGCAGCGTAGGAAATTATTGTCTTTTTCATGGGTTTTTTCTGGTGGATCGGATGGCTGGAATTTTGGGGTAGAAATCAACCCCCCATCCTCACCTTTGAGGTGAGGGTTTAGGGGGGTTCCACTGGATATAAAAGGCTAAAAAAAGAAACGCAGCCACAGGGAGGAGATAGAGAGGTTTGGAGAAAGGAAAAGAAAACGGGATAGCGAAGGTTTTGTGAGAGAGAGCAAGGACCAGAGATAGATGACGGCTGAAAATCCAAAAGAGAGAGAGGAACGGCTAGGGAGTAGCGGCTAGGTTTAGCAAAAGAAAGAAACCGAGGGTAAGAGTGACGGGCTGAGCATTGGGAAAAAAGAAAAAACATCAGAGGAAAAAGGAGAGCTGGGGGAGAGAGCCGAGAGGAGGAGAGCATCGGAGGGACTGGTGACGCAAAGCTGGAGTCTTGGAAAAGAGAAAGAGAGAGAAACAAGGCCGAGGGAGGACGCTGTTATAGCCTTCATCAAGCTGTCATCAGCCGCAGACCTTCATCGAGGGAAAGGGCAAGGGGAGCAGGCTTCGAGAAGAGGTCTTGGTCTGGGCAACGATATCTTTTGGTTCTGATCACTTCAGATCGTGGTTTGCCTTTCGTCAGGCTGAAGGTAATGTTTTTACTTTGTTCATTAGCCCACTAGAATTGCGATGCTTGTTCCTGCTTGGCTTCCTCCTTTGCACGTCTGTTTTTGCGAAGTCCTGAATCTGCTGAAGAAGGCGTGAGCCATGAATCTTGTGTTTTTGCCATGTTTTCTTGCTTCTGTTGTTGGGGTTTTGGGGCAGAAAAGGTCTTTTATAAGATCGTATCATGGTTTCTTGCTTGAGTTCATGACTGGTGTACGTATGCTGAATGAACGAACCCAGAAAAGATTGCATTTTGGGACTGATTTTGGTATGTTTGGACGTTGAATGTTGTTCTTTCTGGCTTAAGATCGAAGCTTGATGTTTGGTTGAAGTTTTAGCAGTGTTTGGATGGAAAATTACATTGAATAAACGCAACAATGGTAGAAAATCCAATCTGAAAAATTGCAGAATTTTGTTATTTGATGCTTGTATGATCTTCCGTCTGAATTTTCTGGTGCTTAAACATGAGAATTTTATGGTAAAAATGAGGAGAACATTTGGTGATTTTGTTGTTTGGCTCCAACTGGATTGGGTTGAGATGTTAATGATGCATTGGGATTGCGTCCGAGAGTTGCAGAAGTTCCTGCGAGGAAGAGAGTTTCGACTAGGCTGCATAAAATTTTTGGAAAATGCATACTTTTGGCCCCTCTCTACCCCAAATTTCCTTTGTTGCTTGTTTAACCGTGTGTTCATGATGAATATAATAAATGTCGGGTTGCAAGTTTCCTGGGTTCTTGATAAGCTGCATTCATTCTCATGCTTTACTGCTTCTTTGCTGCATTATTAAGTCCCGCTGTTTTGGTTGGAAGGGGATAGATGATTGTGTTTGGGTAATGGTAATAAGGATGGGATGAAGTTACAGCATTTGGGATTCGATTGATGATGCGGTAGGATCCGTTTAAGTTACTTCATATAGGCCTCTTAGTTGAGTGATGAAGTTTCATTTAAGAAACTCACAAGGCTGGTTTTTCTTTTGCTGCCGCAGCATATGCTTTCCATTTGGTTGTTCATTTGATCATTTTGGTTCAGTGTTTATGATTGGTTTGCGTCAATCATAGTGTCTTGCTGTTAAATGGCGATTGAGTGATAGCCTTTGCTAGATTTTTGCTTGAAGTCTTGCATGAAGTTTGCGTTTGAAAGTTTAAAATTGCAGAAGAAAGCTTCCTAAGCTACCAGATGTCTTTTGTTGCAGAAAACTTGATGATTCGTGGCTTTTGCATGTTTTGCATGCAAAAACAGCTTTCAATAATTTCATTTTCACCCTTTGGCTTCTAACTAATGCTATTATGACCCAATCAATTGAGTAATCTCCTCAATTAGGTCCTTGGTAGTTTTAGTTTTACAACGTCATTGTTTGTTTGCTTCAATTAACTACCATGCTTTGTTTAATTGCACTTAATTCGTGATTTTAAGAGCTTTGTGTCCAAGTGAGCTTGTGTTTGCCTATTTTCTTTAATTTTTCAAATAAATTGGTACCTTGACCATTTCTTTTATTTTGGAGGGTAAATAAGTGACTTCACCCCATTAGAGCTCCATTTCAAGGGAGGTATAACTTCTTTTATCTTTTTTGTCTCCCCCCTATGTGATCCAACGTGCTAAGTGAGAATTGCATGTCTACTTTGCTTTCCTTGCTTGTTCTTAATTCATTTCAATTATTTCATTTACTTTTGCTTTTATTAAGTCATTCTTTTATTTATTTATGGGGTATGTGTACACCTCTTGGCTTGTAATAGATAGGGTCTGGCGAGCATTTTTGTCCATTTTTCCCCTTCCCCTTTCGTTTTAGTTAGCGAATGTAATAGGTTCATTAGCTTGGTTGCTTGCTTTTGCTGCTACGTGTTAATTTGCTTTATTTGGCTCTTGCATGTAGTCGAGCATGCTAAGTGTTATGTGCTACGTGCTTATAGGTGATTGGCATGTCTACTTGCTTTCTATAGTCATAGATGAATGTGATGGATGAATGCACGTCACCACACTAGTCCAACGCTAGTTGTGGCTCATTGTCCCATTTTCCACTGGTCCAACGCTAGTAGGAATTCATAGATATGGGCTAGTCCAATGCTAGACCCTTAGGGATTCCCCTCGCTAGTTCATACTTGCATGTTTCACTACATTTCATGCATTTTTCTTAGTTTTCTAGCATTTGGCATGCTCCTCCAATCCTTTCCCCTTCATTTTAGGCTTTTGCATCTTCATGCTAGTTATAGGGTACATTTGCCTGAGAATCCCCTTTCGATAAGGGAAACGAGCGAGTGTGGCTACAAAATAGCCTTAGCACGCTAGTTCTTCCTTCTAATCAAAGGGAAAATTAAAGTCGTGAAATTAGGAGTCATTCCCGTACCCGACTTGATGCATTCCTCTAGGTTCATGCACTCTCATTCTTGTCATATCACTTCCTCACTCTTTCATCCACATTTTCTCACTACTTATATTTTTCTCAATCCACATGCCATGTTTGCATATTTTTCTTCTTTTATCATTTATTTTCTACCTCACAAATTGCACCCAATTGCACTTATATGTATCTACTATCATATTTTCATCCATTTGCACACAAACACCTTTATTTTCCCAATTTGCCCACATGCACTTGTCTTACATTCGCACACATGCACGTTTTCTTACATTTTCACACTTGCACTCATATTTGAGTCTTCATTTGCATCATTCGCGACCTCTATGAGGACTTTCCTTATTGGCCACCACAACTCATGTGGTTGGGACCAAAAAGCCTCGTAAGAGACATTTTAGATTTAGGATTGCATTTCTTTTTCATATCCATTAGTCATATCCAACATGCAACGCATATTTTGGGTAGAAGAATTAGGAAACGTGGGGCTAAATCGCGCAACTAGCTTTGGCTAGGGTAAGGGAGTGCCTTAGGCTTTGCCTTTGCCTTCTTCCTTATCAAATGTGACCCCCGATCCCTTTCTTTGGTTACGTAGACCTAAAAGTTCTTAAAAAGGGGTTTGTTTACTTTGCTTTTCAAAAACTCATTTTTGGATGACTTGGTACACCCTAACTCTATACCAAGTGGCGACTCCATTTTCCATGCAAAAAACCCTTTTTGAACTCTGTTTGGCCAAATCGTCGCATTTTCAAGTCCCACGGCCTTTTATTTTCATTTTCACATACATTTTCCACACACTACATTCACTACTTTCACCACACTCAAAAAGTGGGGCGCGACACTCTCTTGAATTGGTGACCTAATGAAATGCTCTCTTTTTACCCTCCAACACAAAGAAAATGATTAAGGTACCATTTTAATTAACAAATAATCATAAGAGATGAAAATAAACATGAAGTTGAACAACTTAAAGCATTTTAAATGAAAATAAGCAAGCTATATTCAAAACATTAAAACAAACAAGGACCAAATTGAAACAATTAAAGAAGTTTGAGGGGTTAAATTGGTATCATTACAAATATTAAGGGTCTAAATTAAAATAAAATAAAATTAAGAACTTAAAATGAAGCCTAAATGCTAAAATTCACAAAAATAAATGAAAACCCATTTGCTATTAAACAACAAAATTACCCGAAATTTCACTAAAAATCCAAATCAAAACTATAAATCTGTAAAAAATTATTAAACCTTCAAATATCATCCTAAAATTCACACAATCTGTCCAAAAATCATATTAAAGCATGCCAACGAAAATTACCATTTTAAAGGGACAAGATTGATTGATTTTTCAATTATTATGGGCCATAGCAGAATTATGGGGAACTTGAGGGGCTGAAGTGAAATTTTTGAAAAATTTTTCATGCATGCTTCGCAGAAGCTTTCTTCTTCATTTGTTTGCAACTTCCTTTTCGTGTCATCACACACGGACAAGTCAACCGAATATCAAGATTTCAGATCAAAACAAACAAACGCTACAACTCCCAATATCAACTAAATCAAACACTACATTTTGCTTCAGGATCAAAACAGAAAAATCTGAGTTGTCCACCAGGGATAAAAAACAGCAAAAGAAAAGGAAAAAATGCAGCAGGAGTTTCATGGTTTTAATGTAGATTCAGGCTTATGTGACAAGAATAAGGATAAAAGGGACTACCTTTTGAACTTTAAGGCGTTGAATGAACAAAGAGTTGGGATAATCTTGTCCGAATGCAGGATTCAAAGCAACTATGGTGGCCCAGAAAGGTTTAAGAGCTGATGAACCGCAGACTTCTAGCTGATATTTGAGGGTGCTGGAGATGTTGTTTGGAGGAGTTTTCTAACAAAAATCACACCACTACAAGTATAGATAGTGGAGATTTGGAAAAACCACAGATTCGACTGAGATTGAGGCCGGATTTTTCTCAAGAACTAAGCCAGATATCCAACCCCGGCTCAAAAATTCTGCACTTTTCTTTCTTTCTTTTTTTCTTCTGATTTCTTTCTCTTGTTGTTTTTTCTTTTCCTCACTGTCTCTAATCCTCTCTCTTGTTCCCCAGATTCTTTCCTCTCCTTCTCTCCTCCTCTCTTTTCCTTTCTTCCTCTCCTCCTTTGCTTTCCTCGAAATCCTCTTTTCTTTCTTTCTGTTTTTCCCCCGAAGCTCCCTCTTCTTTTTTTTGTTTCCTTTCTGTTGTTTCTTTTCTGGTCTCCCACCCCTCTTGTTCCTCTTTTTTGTCCAGCCCTCACCCTCACCCTCTCTTCTTTTCTTTCTCTTTTCGGTTTCCCGTTCCTCTTTTCTTCCTTGCTTCCTGTAGCTTTTTCTTTCTTTTTTCTTGCTTTTCCCAGTTTCTTTCTCCTTTCTTGCTCTGTACAGTCTCTCCCCCTGTTCCTTGCTCTCCCCGATCCTCCCCAGATCCTCTCTCTCTTTCCCTTCTCCTTTTCTGGTTTTTCTCCTTCTTCTTTCCTTTCTTGTTTCTTTTTTTCTCCTTTCCCCGCAGCTCTCTCCTTCTCCCTTTCTCTCTGGCTTTTCCTTTTCTAATCCTCTGTGAAGCTCCCTGTTTTCTTTTTCTGTTTTTCCTTCTCTTCTCCTTGTTCCCCTGCCCGAAAACCCCTTCCTTTTTCCTCAACCGCCCTCTCTCTCGGTTTTTCTCCCTTTCTCCCCTTTGCCCGTAGCTTTCTTTTTTTGTTTCTCTTTTTCTTGTTTTTTCAGAATTTTCCTAGCTCCCTAAACCTGTCTTAGCCACCTATCCCCTGCATGTTGTGGTGTTAAAAAAATAATAACACTTGTCTAACCCTTACTTATCCCACTTAGCTAGCTAGTTTGCATTGGCCTCCACCTATTTTCTTTTTATTTTGTTATTTTTTGTTTTTCAAAACAAGTTTAGGGTAAAAAAAAATGTTAAATGCATTACTAATTTTCATTTTATTTTGAAGCACTTGAATTTAAAAAGATTAAAACAAATTTTTTGTGTGAATTTTCTTTTTTTTTTTAGAAATTTAATGTAAAAATATCTTAAAAAGAAAAATGATGAACCTAATTTACTAAAATAAGTAAAAATAAACACTAACTATCATTTTACAAACTTAATCAACTAAAATAAAATAAAATAAAAACAAGAATAAATAATAAGAAATAAAGCTACAATTGAATTAAATAAAATTGAAATTTTGATGTCTACAATACTCATACCATTTTCCTTTCTTTCAATTTATATTTTAAAGATGCAAAATTCTCTAAATACCATTAACCTTTCTTTCAATACCATTAAGCTATTATACAATCTGTTCAGCCAATTTAGTAAAGCAAACGTTAAATCAATAAATTACCCCTTCCATGAGGCACATAAACCATCACTCTAGAAACTCCTTTTATATATATGGATTGGATACTCACGTTACTACTTGTCCACTCCTATCATCTATAGAGAGTCAATGGTACATCTTTTAAAATGTGATGCCAAATTGTCTTTTGGGTAAAATGATGCTTTATTGTTGTATTTATTTTTTCGTTTTGGATAAAATGTTGCGTTATCGTTTTGCTGTAGACAGTAATCGTATGTCATTCTTGCGAGGGAAGCTTCTAAAACGAGGCAAAATGGGAAAAGGTGCACGCGGCTGCTGAGGGCTAATCCACTTTTAAGTGAGTTTTAATATGGCCTTGCTTAATTATTAGTCAAAACCCCATTTGCGTGTAAATTGCAGCAAAACCTATCACACTTGATCGACAAGTTTCTTTCTTTTTCCATGCCAATAACTTTCTGCAGGAAATTTATCTAATACTTCATTCATGACTAAAATTTTCAGCACGTGTAGTTTTTGACCAAAGAAAGTACTTCTGCAAGCATAGAAACATAGAGGTGGAAATCAAATGGACCTCAGTTTGTGCTGAACTCAGAGTAGGAAGGCCTTGTTTGCATTGTGGTTTTCCGTCGGAAAATTACGTCGTTTTCCGTGATCACATTTCCTATTACCTTTTTTCCTCACATACATCAAATCGCTACAGTAATTTTTTCATGAAAAATCATGGAAAATGCAATCCAAACACAATACATAAGTAAAATCATGATACAGCACGCGTTATACTGGGATATATTTCTAAGTGTTTTACGAACCCAATGCATGTGTAGCAGAATCCAAGTGATTTTTGTATTGGAAAGTTAAAGCTCGTTTCTTTCCAAAGGCGTCTGGTAACACACAGCAACCCAGAAGATAGGGAAGAGTAGTTTGGCAACTGTATGTGGCATAAACCAGTCATCATATGTGAACCTGAAAGGAAGAACCCAGATGTTAAGTTCAATATATATAGTACCCGTCAAAACTCGGTATGCATCGGAGGGAAACATATTGATGATTGATTTGATGGACAGTTATTTGCTGAGAGTGAACAAACTTTATGTTGGAAAAAGCCAAGTGAAGATGATTTTGCACAATAGATGTAAAAAATATATCGCTGTTGTCTTTAGATCTTCAGCTTTCAGGATTCAAGGCGAATCGCTTTGCCTGAACTCTTCCCTTGCTTTTCGCCACATTCAAGCTTAGGAAATAAAGTCAAGATTGTATCGTTTCTAGGTCCCAATAGACTGAAATGTGGCATTCTGCCCATCTAAGAGTCTATTCTAGCAAAGCAAAGAAGCTGCTTATTTGTCCTCCAACTAAAGCTTCAAGATCGGGCTGCTCTCACTTTAAGCCTTGCCCGCTGCTTTTATATGGATGGAATATAAGTAGGCACTAAATACGATCTTAGACTGTTAGCGCTCTGGCGTAAAGGAGAATAATACACTTATACTTTCACAGGTGGATGAAAGACGATAGTATGCTTACACTTTCACATAGGGGTGTGCATTCGGTGCAAATTCGGTAATTCGGTGCACTGAATTCGGTGAATTCGGTTATTTTACCTGTAAAAATTTAAACCGTTTTCAATTCCGAATTGGGCATAACCGAATTCATTCCGCAACCGATTTCAAATTCAAAAACGGTAATGAATTCGGTTTATCTATGATTTATAAATTATTACTGATTTGATCCCTAAATTTATTCATAATTGAACACATTACTTATGTTCTAATCATTTTGTGGTTTAATTGGCATTTATTTGATCACTTATACCTAGAATCCTTAGTCTATGATTTAAGAAACACATAAAAAGTGATTAATTTAAACTAGAATAAACCTTAGACTATACAATGATTGGTGATAATTTATGAATTTATAATTTACAATGATTAATTATAAGCAATATTAGTTAGTAGTTACAATGAATTTATAATTTACACTGATTAATAATAAGTAATATTAGTTACAAACTTACAAATTACAATGATTAGTGATAAGTTATATTAGTTACAAACTTATAATTTATTTCAAATCAAAATAAAAACTTATTTACTTACACATGTTATTGTGAAAGTCAATACACTAATACATTGATTTGCAATTCACATACATTCACTTACAGTCTTACACTGCTTAGTTGTCTTGTCTATACTTAAAGCCTTAAGATTAGTAAATAGATAATATGAATTTTAACTTATTTGATAACTTATGCCTAAAATCATTAGTCTATGATTTAAGGAACACATAAAAAGTGATTAATTTAAACTAGAATAAACCTTAGACTGTACAATGATTAGTGATAATTTATGAACTTATAATTTACAATGATTAATAATAAGTAATATTAGTTACAAACTTACAAATTACAATGAGTAGTGATAAGTTATATTACTTACAAACTTATAAATTATTTCAAATCAAAATAAAACTTATTTACTTACATATATTATTGTGAAAGTCAATACACTAGTACATTGATTTGCAATTCATATGCATTCACTTACACTGCGAACTACTTAGTTGTCTTATCTATACTTAAAGTCTTAAGAATTAAGATTAGTGAATAGATAATATGAATTTTTATGTTAAATATGTAGAGTACACTAATACTTGCAAGTTAGAGATTACGCATTCAAATATTCAATAATTCAAACATGAATGATGTATCAAATTACCAATATCTAAATTTAATTACTAATTATGTTAATTGTTTAATATTTAGTATTATACATATATGTGTTAATTATTATCTAATTCTAGTCATGTTACTCATGTATAAAATAATAAGTATTATAGTTATCTTATATTGTTATGTATTACTATATATTGGTATTATTATAGTCATATAACAATTAACAAATACTAAAATAATATATTGTACATTATTATATATTATTATTATTAAAGTACATGATATGATGATAAATTGATAATACAATATACTAATTATTATTAATAGCATTTACCTATATAATATAATAAAGTATTAGTAGTATATACTAATACTAAATAGCATTTATCTATATATTATATAATTTTATATACCAATTTGGTAATTCGAATGCGGTAATGCGGTACCCGATTTCAATTACCGAATTTGAATGCGAAATCGGTTATTACCTAATTCATAATCTCATTACCTATTTCATACCATATTAGAATTCGATGAATTTGGTACGTACCGAATTTGTACCAAATTACCAAATATCCGATTTCAAATTACCGAATTGAATTTGAAATCGGTTATGAATTCGGTAAGAACCGAATTTGCTCACCCCTACTTTCACAGGTGGACGAGATATAATAACCAAAATTTGTAAATCCTCCTGCTCATTTGTGTTCCAGACCTGGTAATTGAAGTACCGTGATGTTAAGGCACTGACACAACGTTGTGATATTCGAAAATTTGTTAAATACAAATATAACAGACTACTAATTTTGATGTCAGTATAAGAAACAGAGTATGTAACTTGGCTACCTGCTCCAAAAAAAAAAAAAAAAAAAAAAAATAGGGGGGAACAGAGAGAAGAATTTGCCTGATGAACATCATCAATCGGGACAAGGAATGTGCTATTTGAGAAGCTTCGGAACTCGTGCGGATTCCCAGGGAATTCGGGGTGCATATTTGTCGTAAGATAGAGAGTGCCACTGCCCTTTAGGACCAGGAATGCCTCCTCACATGAGTGTCTATGGACTCGGGTGCGAGCTCCCGGAGCCAATGTTTGCAGCCATACCTCAACCTATAAATTTAAATCAATAGTAACTAGTCCAACAATTTACTTTTTTTTTCCCTTTCTATTCTTTTAATACTCAATCTGACTACTTTTCCAAACAAACATGCATCAGGAATTAGTGGGATGCCATAGCTTAATTGTTAACAATTTGGCTGAACTAGACAAGTACGGACAATCATAAAGTTGAAGCTGCTGCCACTGATCGATCTTTAGGAAGTGGGAGATGCACGAACTTGAGATGTAAAACATGCTGTAAAAATTACGGACTTGAGATGTAAAACATGCTGTAAAAAAACAAACAAATTAGTGTCTTGCCTCTTTCATGCCATGCAAGACTGAACCCGCAAGGGTTGTGTGAGACAAACCGGGAATCCCGAAGCTACCTTGTGGAAGCTTGCTAACATTTCTCACTAATGGAAAACCTTTTATCATGATCCACATAATATTTCAATCATTTTGTTGAACAGAAACAACTCAATAAGAAAGCAAAATGAAAAGAAACACGAGTTGGAATCCTGAGAAGTATAAACTTGCCATCGGTCAAACATGCAGAAGCTTCACCAGTCGCACTGAAGTGAAGAGCCGTTGCTGCAAAAACTGTTAAGAGATGCCCAAACATTGCGCCTACAGACTCCGCAGTCTCCGCAATACTCTTCTGTTTCTCTGGTTCAGGCTTCAGAGTAGACTGTCCTTCCCCACTCACCCAAGGTCAACCTTAAAAGAGTCAGATTATCAAAAATTTGGGTCCAGATAACGAACTATTTTACCGACCCCGAATATCTGACTTTTACATAGTTTACTCTGGGATCAGGGCAGGGCTAGGGAACAGCACGAACTAGGCCGCCGGGTTGCATTACGTCTGCATTCATGCCAATTCCGAACCAATATATGAGGACAAGCTACAATAAACAAAACTTCACTAATTTCTACACTAATTCATACTGAGATGCTAACAAAGTGAACAATGACTTACGTTTTGTTGTACCCAAAAAATAGGAAAAAATAAGTGTAGAATTATTTCGCATGACTTGTTATCAGCCTTGCACTTACTATTGGCCTTGTTGAGTTGACAGTTCATGCTCTGGTGGGACCAAGAAGTGCTCTTGTTCTCGGACTTCAGCGCTTATGTCTTCTTCTTCATCATGTTTATGACTCATTATTCAATCCCTTCATTCTTATAAAATTATAGCTATGAAGTACAAAACCAAGGGTTTTCCACGCCCGTACCATTTTCTACTCTATCCTCTATATAAAATCAAACTTAAATCTTTTCAAAACCTGATTTACAATTGTCTGCTGTACTTATATGTCTTTTTTTTATCTTTATTACTAATATAAAAGTGTCAACCCTCAAATAAACAGTGCTGCCTACAGTGCAGGACCCTTAACTGTCGCACCTCAAATCGAAAAAGCATGAAAAAGGTAACCTTAATTGTTGACTACCAAAATTGCAAATCTGTGCTCCAGGTGCGAAGTATAAAATTGCCTGCTATATAGAAGCAGAGTTCACAGCAATCCTCTTCACATACAAGCCAAAAGAAAAAAGGGGCCAGACCAATTCCTATAAAACAATTCTCAATTTGGCTTAAAGAGATTCAAAATCCACACGACCCAAGTAAATTGCAAATTCAAACTTCAAGCTAATGTTACACGCGGAAACACCATTAAACTTATGCTGTTATATTGAAGCCAACAATTTGCATGAGTACAAGCTAAAAAAAACCACAAGGCAATCCTTAAGAAGAATAAAATGCCTCTCAATCTGCTTTAAAGGAAATTAGAAACCCATGCATAGTTAGTGAACTGTAAACGCACAACTAGCACACCTCACCCAATTAGGAAGAAAGTCACTCGTCCTCGGCTCCACGTGTCAATTGAATTCTACACTTGCAGATCAAACCACACCAGACATAGACAGCTAGTGAAACTACAAAGTGAACTATAATCCTGGAAGTGTATCTCATCTGTAATAGTGATTAGAATCGAACCCATTCAATTCAATTAGTAAATGAATAATTGGATAATTTCTGATTTTATTAAATGGATCATGGTTTAAAATTGATCCAATCCAGTTCAATCCAATTAGTAAATGGGTGTTAAATGGTTTGGATTTGAATGAAATGATTCATGGATTAAATTTGATCCAATCCAGTTCAACCAATTATTAAATAGGTGTTAAATGGTTTGGATTTTAGTGGATGATGATTATCGAACTATCCATAAACGGAAATGGGCCTCACAAGTGGCATTTTGCGCAATTTGGCAGAATGACACCATTTAACTTATATAGGCCCGGTACCCTAGCAAAATATTGAAATACGTGAAAGGAAAGTTTTCTAACAAAATACCCAATGTACATGACATAATAAATCAGCAAATTTCTCTGCAAATCCTCTCTCCTCTCTTTTTTTTTTTCAGTTCTAATACTTTCTCTCTTTCATTCTCTTTCTCTACTCAACCAAAATTATTCATACACAAAATAATTCTCTCTCTCATCCTCTTTCTCTACTCAGCCAAAACTATTCATATACAAAATACAGGTATAATTATATGATATATATGAAATTTTAAATGATAAGATATGAAATTTTAAATGATAAGAGATCTATTGTGTTAGGGTTATTGGAGATATAGAAGTTTCGTGTTCTCTACATTGAGATTTGGCTTATCCCACAATGCAATTTCAGGGCTCCCCCAATTTGGAAGTTTTTATGGATTGTTGATGTTGAAGAATATGGGGATTACATGTGTATGGAATCTACTACAGAGCTATTACAAGAATAATAGAACTTGACTAAACTAATTTTGGGGAATTCAAGAGAGTTTCCAAGGCGATCACTCTCTTTAAGGTGCTATTTGTCCCCACTATCTTGCTAACCGGGTTGAGATGGCAAATTACCTCTAGGATATAATGGAAATGAAAACTAGATTACAGCAAGTTTAAACTTAATTTTCACAAGAAAGGGATACAAGAAGTTGGTTTTGCAAATCTAAAATAGCTTAAGAACAAGTTGCCACAAGAAAGGTTTGGACTACCTCTATTTATAGGCAATTCAAGAGCAAAAGTATATGAACTTCATTTGATGTCCATTTATGAATATAGCACACCAAATACATGAACTAATGAACTTGAGAAGATACAACAATGTATCTTCACGTAATGTCCATTGATGAATTTAGTATTTCAAGTACATGAATTGAGTAGTTCCATGAACTATGAACTTGAGAAGAAACATCAATGTACCAATGAATTTTGTAGGAAATTCATAAACCAAACTTCTAGACATCAAAAGAAAAATCATGTCACAAGTCATGATCAATTTTCATACTACAAACTAATTTCCAACATTCCCCCACTTAGTTTGTAGTATGAAATGCTAAACCATCACTTATGATATCATGCATAAAGAAAAGTAACTTTCGTTTTAAACTTTTCCTCAGTGCAAGTAATTCACAAGTTCTAATCAAATCAAGGTGGTTAGATTGCTTAAACCAAGATTTGAAATTAAAACAGAATTATCACACACATGAACTAATCAACTTGCATCCAACAATCACATTTTATCTTTAGCACTATTACCGACCATGTGCTTATCCTAGTTCATGATCATGTATAAAAGATTATCCTAAACTTTTATTAGAAGCGGCACCACTTCTATGATCATATAGTAAACTATATTTCTAACCTTAACAAATAAAGCATTAAGAAATATGTTTATTAAGAGATTACTTCTCAACCTGCTTGATTAAGAGTAACATGATGTACTACCACTTGGAATGGTATAACAAAAATTATAGTACTCACAATCACTTATTAGCAATTTGTTTTTACCCTTTAAACCTTTCTAACTAGGGGTAGTGCTAGAAGAACATTGGGTTACCATTGCTAGTGATTCTAGACAAATAGTTTTAATCACATTCCCAATGTTGTCCAATTCACCAAGTCCCTTGCAAGAGTTTTAGTCAACAGATCCGCTAAATTATTATGAGTTCTTACAAACACAACTGTGACAATAAAATAAATGACAAAACTACTACCTATCACTGTCCTTCCATCTCCCACTCTTTTCCATAGTCCTCCCCGTAGTAATTCACCACCATTATGAATGCTTTTCCAACACCAAGAAGCAGAATTGGGAGGTTTCTTCTCTAGCCACCCTTTCTCTCTCATATATTTAGCTTTCAACACCCTGCTTACTAACAAATTTGGAGCTGTAAGAAATCTCCAAATCTGTTTTGCAAGCAGAGCCAAATTGAAGGCTTCCAAATCTCTAAAACCCAATCCCCCTTTCCCTTTAACTTCTGAGAGCTTTCTACAACTAACCCAGTAAATCTTGTTGTCTTTATCCCCATTTCCCCACCAGAACCTGGCTATTTTAGCACTGATTTCCTTGCACAATCCTTTGGGTAATTTAAAACAAGACATAATATAAGTTGGCATTGCCATGAGCACTGATTTGATCAGGACCTCTTTCCCTCCTTGACTTAGAGTCTTCTGCTTCCACCCTTGTATCTTAGTGTTTATTTTACTCTTGAGATATCCAAATACCTGGTTCTTCGACCTCCCTATAGTCATTGGTAGGCCTAAGTATTTCCCACTGTGTGCTTCCCTCATGTTATCCAACGCTTCATTGATCTCCAATCTTGACTGGTTTGGAGTATTCCTACTGAAATACATTGCTGATTTGTCAAAATTAACAACTTGTCTAGAAGATTGTCCATATTGTTCAAGAATCTCCTTCACCTTCATAGCTTCCTGCTTGCTTGCCTTACAACATAAAAGGGAATCATCTGCAAAGAACAAATGAGAGACCATAGGGCTATCTTTACAAATTTTTATTCCATTTATTTCTTTTGCTTCTACAGCTTTCTTGAGTAAATTAGAGAGCCCTTCCGCACAAATGATGAACAAATAAGGGGACAGAGGGTCACCTTGATGTAACCCTCTGGTAGGAGTAAAATGTCCTACTTTTTGTCCATTTAGATTAAAAGAGTAAGAAACAGTGGAAATGCAAACCATGATCCATTTAACAAAAGTGGGATAGAATCCCATATGTATCATCAATCTCCCTAGAAACTTCCATTCTACCCTATCGTAGGCTTTCGACATGTCAAGCTTTAAGGTCATGAAACCTACTTTGCCTCTTCTCTTATTTTTCAAGAAATGTAAAATTTCATGAGCAATAATAATATTGTCCAAAATCTGTCTCCCCGGGATAAAGGCAGATTGAGAGGAACTAATGCAGTGCTTTAAAACTCTTTTCAGTCAATTAGCCAGTATTTTTGAGATGATTTTATATAGCACTGTACACAGGCTAATGGGTCTGAAATTGGTTAAATCCACTGGATTATCAATTTTAGGAATTAGAGATATGATGGTCTCATTGATAGTTTTAAGAAAATTACCACTATGAAAAAAGCTACTAATGGCTTTGATAACATCAACTTTAATGATGTGCCAATAGTTTTGAAAAAATTCGAGAGACATACCATCTACACTTGGGGCTTTGTTTGGGAACATAGAGAACAAAGCTTACTAAATTTTAGTCTCTTCTACTTGTTTAATCAACTGCTCATTCATCAGACTGAAAATAGTGTGAGGTATCCCTTGTAGAATCTCATCAAATTCTTTAGGCTTTGTAGTAGTGAAAAATTCCCTATAGTGATTGCACAGTTCTTCTTCAATTTCTTGCTCACTTCTACACCAGTCCCGATTCAACTTTGGTAACAGGCTGATTTTGTTCCTTTTTCTTTTGGTCATGACACTTATAAGAAAAAACGCTATATTCTTGTCCCCTTCTTTAAGCCATCTACTCCTTGACTTTTGACTCCAAAACAACTCTTCATCTTTATAGGCTCTGCTAAGCTGCCTTTTAAGATTTGCTATGTCCCTCTGCTGATTGGATCACTTCCTTTTCTCACTGCTTGCAATTTCTCTTTTAGTTCTTGGATCTTTGCTTTTGAGTTGCCTTTCACTCTCTTATTCCATTCAATCAGAGCTATTCTGCATTCCTTTATGCTTCTTACTACTCTGAACATCCGTGAACCAGCTTGTTCCATTCCCCAGGCTTTTTTTATCACTACATCTGTTTCTTTGTCCTTGGCCCAACTTTGATCAAAGTAAAACCTTCTCTTCACTTTTCTATTTTGTGGATTCGTATCCAGTATCCAAAGACAGTGATCAGAAGCTTCCTTTTCCACATGTTCACATGTTGCTTTATCAAATTTCTGAACCCAAGTTACACTTCCCGAACATCTATCCAATCTCTCCCTTATTTCTCCCACCCCCTCCCAAGAATTGCTCTATGTCCAAGGAACTCCTATAGGCCCTATATCAACTAGATCATTCCCTCTAATGAATGTATTGAATTGCCTAAAACTTCCATCTGGCCTCTCTCTTCTTCCCCATTTTTCCTTATTGGAGCATATGTCATTAAAGTCCCCCACTAACACCCAAGTCTCACCCCAATCCCTCTTCTTTTTTCTCAATAAACTTCTACTATTGTTTTCTAACACTTTCCTCTGTACTTGCATAGACACCTATCAACCACCATTGACTATTATCCACTTGGTCTGTCACTCTCGCTTCTACGTACCAATCTGTTCCTTTCACTTCTTGCAAAATCATTTCATCCTTCCAGAACAGGGCTAGACCCCCTGCTCTCCCCTTTGAGCATGCCACAAAGTTGTTATCAAATTTGATTCTTTTTTGTACCTGTTTCATGAACTTTTCCTGGTTTTTTGTCTCACTCAAAAAAACTACGTTAGGAGAATGGAGGTTCAACACCTCCTTCAGTTGGGGAATTGTCAAGGGGCCTCCTGCACCTCGATAATTCCACAGCGCAACCTTCATTTAACAGTGGAGGCGTTAAGGGGTTAGCTTCCAATTCCCCTATACTGTGAATGGTAGAACTATCCATCTTTAGAGATTTTTGCTTCGGAACTTTCATTGAATCCTCCTCCATTGGGTCAGGACCTTGCTGATATTCAGACAGCTTTCTTTTCCCTCCTTGCCCCCTACGCTTTCTCTATTTGTAATGTCCCGTAAAGAAACTCGACTAGTTCTTAGCACTCTCCTACATTGTTTCTTGTCTCCTTTCATGCTGCTGCTCTCAGGTGTCTGGTGTTGTTCCGCCTCTATTCCACTCCCTTGAGGTTCTACATTTCCCACAGCATTTTTGTTTATCATTTCTTTACCCGAATTTTCTTCTATGACCATGTCTACTGCTTGTTGGTCCTCTCCACTTCTCTTGCTATCTTCCTGTCCTGTACGTTCCTTCCTAACCTCTCGCAATTCCCCTTCCTCTCTGTGATCTTTGACCTCACATTTTCCTTTATTTTTTTCCACCTTCTCCTTCTCCGTATTCTGTTTAGTGTTTTCTCTCAGAAATTCCATCCACCTTCTCTCGTTCTCAATCTTTCTCTGATCTTTGTCTTTGTTCTCCTTATCTCTTCTTTTGCTCCTTATTGCATCATTAGAGCTTGGGCTTTGAGTATATTGTTTATGCCATGCTTTTAACCTCACTGTCACCACTTGACTCTGATTATTTTCTTTACTAGATCCTTTACAAGTTCTCAAAGGAAATGTCATTATATTTCCCGCTCACATCCATGCTCCTTCCCTATTATTTTGTCCATCCCTCCTCCCTCTATTACAAGATTTATCCCCATGTCCTATAATCCTACAATTACAGCAGAAATCCGGACACCGTTCGTATCTAAATTCTACCCATGTATTCTCTCCATCCAATTTCACTGAGGTTCCTCTCACCAAAGGTTGGAAAACATCCACTTCGGCTAATATCTTCATATGTCTCCCCTCTTTCCCTCCTCCCGTCGAGATTATAACTTCCTTCACAGAGTTAAAAATTTTCCCCAGTTTAAACCCAACTGCTCTACACATCCAATGCACGGGGAGGTTCCAAATTTGTATCCATAGATGAGCAAACCTGAAGTGATTGAGGTTCCGTTCGCATCCTGCCTTCCATTCCTTTAAGACCATGATCTGGTTATCCATTATCCACGAACCTCCCATCAGGATTTTTGCTCTGTCCACTTCTCTTTCCAGTTGAAACTAAAACATGTTTGGTCCTAGTTCTGCCACTACCATGTTTCTTGGGTAGCCCCAAGCATGATTTATGAAGTTTTTTATTCGTGTGAAATTTGCCACCTTTTCTCCCATCAGTTTACCTACTATGTGAGAACCCGAAATTTATTTTATATGTTATTTTATTTCTCTGAATACATTTTTTTTTACTTTACTTTACTTTATTGCCTTAATTTCCTAGATATTTTTATAAGAGAGTCAAGATTTTTAATCATTTTTCTGCCATAAGTTAGTGCATGTTAAGTTCGTAGTGTATTATGGAAGTAAGACCCACTAGTGAGGTGTGTGTGCGATAAATTTTTGAAGATTAGGAAGAGTTTTGTGCAAAGGAATATTATTTTATAAGGTGTTAAGGGATAGTTAGATGTTGGCTAGATATTTTAGTATTTGGAAGACCATTAGATGAGGATTAACCTTTGGAAGCCATGTGTCAACAAAGCCATGGAGCTTTGACTTGGACCAAGACCATTCTTAACCTTTTAAAAAAATTTTGACCAAAAATCCTTCATCTTTCTTCTCCTTTGGCTGATTTCTTTGAGAGGGAAAAAGAGAAAAAAAACTTCATCTTCAACATTGAATCTTGCTTGAATCCTTGAGTTTTCACCTTAAACTTGCAATCCAAACCATAAAAAGTGACTTTTAGGGAGAAAGAAGGACTTTGGTGGAAAGATTTGGGAGAAAGAAGCTTTTGGGTTGCATTTCTTCGTAGGGTTTCAAGGTAACCATGTCTAGAAATCATTTCTTCTCTTTTAACTTGCATATGAATAGATTTAAGACTTGATTTTGGTAGATTTCATGAAAAATTTCATAGTTTGTGTGGTGGTTTAAAAATTCCAGCTTTGATTAAGAAATTGTAGCTTTGATATTTTGATTTGAGTTTGGGTATGATCTAGTAGCTTTGCCATATGAATTTTCTAACTTTTATATGTTATTTTGGCTTCATTATAGAAATTTTTAGCTTGTAGAGGTGAATTTTAGCTTAGGGTTAACATTTTTCAGCTTTATTATGGTTGGTTTTGAGCTTTATTCTGGATTGCTATGAAAGTAAGTGTTGAGTTTGGAAGGGAAAGTTAAGGAAATAAGGGGAAGTGCTGCTGAAATTTTGTTTCTCTCTTTCTTGTGATACGAGTGATGTTAGAGGGGTGATTTTGGTTTGGTTTGGACTTAGGTTACATATGATTGCTTGAGTTTACCTTGGTAGTGACGTATAAGCTGAAAATTTGTCAAAAATCATATGTAAAACAAGAGGAAAAGTAATGGTTTCTTCTAGCATGTTTTCTAGTTTCATTTGTTCCACTTTAAACTCGAGATTGGTTGTTTTTCTTCTAAAAGTTGTGCGTATATCGTACATATATTTTGTTAAGTTTCATGAGTTAGAAATATCTAATTTTTCCTCTTTTGGTCTCTTACCTCTTTTGAGTCTAAGTGTTTTCTTTTCACACTAATAACTTACTTGAATCATAGGTCTAATATGCACTTGGATATTCTTCGATTGGCACTTTTAAGTTTGTCTTTGAATTTTGTGATTTGAGAGGCTAACCTTGGATAGGCGTATGGCTCATAGTTGAGTCTAAAGTGTGCACTTCATTAACCTAAACTTTGAATGGTCGGACCATGACATCTTGTCTTGGTTACTTTTAGGGTTTGACGGTGGCAATGAGCACAACCCGGGGTCGAACGTTTAGTGTCATTCTACATTGAAATGGTGAGTGTATCACTTGCATGATTCGTTGTTTAAAGTGAACTACTTGTGACTGAAATATCTAATTTTTATGACTGTGACTTGGTTTAATCTGGACTGGACGGGTGTGTACTTTATCATACTCGATTCCAATTGACTGTTTGACTGGTCTACTATTCATTTGATATTTATTACTTGTGCATGAATTGGATGTCATTTGGAGCCCAATATCTGATGACCTTACTGTGAAATTTGAGCTCAAACCTTATTGGTAGTTAAGCGAAGCGAGCCAGGTAGGGCTTGGTCGAGGTAGATTGACAAACCATGATGAAACTGTCACTGATTTACTGAATACTGGATTCTTTTGATATTTGGTATACTCAAATATTACCACCACTGTTTCTATTTGGTGTTTGGGTCCGGTAAGGGTTATGTTTGGTGGATGGAAACTGGTGTAAAGCGGGGATCTACGATCAATATTTTTGCTTCTCTAAACGTTAACGGAGTGTCAATGGGCTTGGATCAAGCTAATGCGATTGGGAATTTGGCTCTTGAGAGCCATATGTATCCTTTTACTTGAAACACTGTGTTAGTTGTGGTATTCACTTTTTTTCCCTAATTGATGCTTATATGTGATAGATTAAAATTTGAACTATGTGACTTTTTGACTGTGTGACCCTATGATACCTCATTGGGAGAAAACTCACTCTGTCACCTTTGTTTTCCTTACAGGAGGCGAAGTCGTGTGAAGGTGATTTTAGGGAAGAGTTGAGTTAGTTATAACTTTTAAGCATTTTGTTTAAATTTCTCTGTATTAGTAAACTTTTCATGTACATCTATAAGATTGAATACTTTGATTTGTACTTTAAGTTTGAATCATTAGTCACTCTATTGTATATAGTTCTGGGTTGACGATTCGAAGTTAATTGTGCGTTTTAGTACCTTCTGTGAGTCCGCCTCTAAGTGTAACTCCACGTACCCTCGAGCCACACAGTGTCTAATGCCCAGCAGCACCACTCTAACATAGGCTCTGATACCACATCGTGTGCTGGCGGATCATCTGCCAAATTTTGGCGCCGACTCTGGCGTAGGACAGGTGTTCAACAGGTTTTTGGACCTGCCACGATTGGTCAGGGGGGATATTAGAATGGACCGGTTAGGGTTTCCATCGTTTCGCACATGGGTTCTGGACTGTATTTGAATGTACCCATCCAGTGTAACCATGATTTCATATTAATAAAAGACAGCACTTGGTGAAAAAAAAAGTACCTTCTGTGAATTTTTTTTTGTTTAGTTAGTCCTGACTAGAGTTGGGCAGGCAGTCCGCTAATCTTTGGGGTACGCCCTAAGGGAAGGTGGGGCTGTCACAAGTGGTATCAGAGCCTATGTTAGAAATGGCCTGGGCAAAATAGAAATTCGATTAAAGTGTGACGTGTTAGGGTGTCATTAAGTATGATTAAACTTGCCTAAGTTGTAAACTGTATTTATTCTTGTTGGTCATGGAAGGAACCAGTGAAAATGGTGTAAGTGAGCTGCCTTGGAGATGCCTTCGGGTTATTGATTATTAGAAGAGATTAAGGGGATTGATCCGACGTTGAAATTCTGCATGTCAGACTATGAGGTGTAACCGTTGTAGGACTTATTCTTACCCCGATAATGTGGTCCTGGCAGTACTAGATGAGAAGAGGAGATTTAGGCATACCAGTTCTAGGGACCAAACTGAGATGGAAAGGATGAGAGGAATTATGGAGATGTAGAGGGATAGGATCCAGGAGTTGTAGAAGACCGTTGGTCAGGAGTAAGAATGGATGGATGCTATGCGTCAACAAGTGCAAGTGGTTAATGAACGCCTCACTAAGGTACTAAGAGAAGTAGGAGACTGAACTGAGAGTATTTTGTAGGAATAGGGCTCTACTTGGAGAGGTGGGGGATGCAAATTTAGCTGACGTAGGCTATGGTTGTGACTCCCCCACTTCTCCCTAAGGCGAACCAAAGGGTATCAGCGGAACGTCTGCCCAGCTCTCGCCAGGACTCATGGCAATATCCGTTCAAGCTTAGCACAATACTATTCAACAACACTGGATAAGTAAGAAAGTGCGGAAAACTTCCAAACTTAACAATATATATAACGATTATCCAATCCTTACATCAAATTCCCAAAAGTTACATCAATACCCAAAATATACAACGTCCAGGTACATCAAATATCCAAATCATACATTAGGTTCTCAAAAGTACAACCAATAAGAGGTCTAACCCAAAATATATTAGAAACCCTAAGCCAAAAGTGCATTAAAAGGGTTCCTCCAAGTCTCATTCCATGCCAAATCCTGTTAAGGAAAACAAATCTACAGGGTGAGCAAAATGCTCGTGAGGCCAAGAACACACATGCAGTCACGTTGTTCAAGTAACAATCCCAATTTAACAAGTAGAGCAATAATATTACAATAAATAACAATTCGAAGGAGAAAAGTAAACAGAAACAATTTAAGGATATAGGAGCTCGAAGGAGCTATTTTCCACTTGCACGATTACGAACCTCCACGAGTTGACACTCCGTCAATCGGGTAGGTTTAGTCCGTAGAACTTCACTTATCATGTCCCCTTTCACCTTACATACCCCTGTATCGGGCCTGCCTGTCGTTTGTTTGAGGCGATACTGCTCGAGTATGCCAAGCAAGATCTCTTAATAGATCAAGCTTTTGTTTTCTCATGGTTCGCCAAGGACCCCGACCAAGCCCATGCCGGCTCGAGTCCAAGGTTAGCCAGTGAGATTTGGGCGTCCCCTATGTACATTTGAGTGTCGAGGAGATTCACTCCAGCGACGTATGCAGCCATAGCATACTATTTCAAGTCAAGCAAGCATGTGATATATTCAAGCATTCATGTCATATCCAGCAGGTCATTCATTTCATGTCAAGCAAGTTAATCATGAATCATTGGTTTCAAATGAGAATGAGTGCGATAAAGTACACACTCGTTTCCATTTTCAAAATCTCAAGTCATGGATACCAAGTAAGCATGTATCAAATTCACAGGAGTTCAAGTAGTCATGCACTTGACACTCACCAAATCAACCAAGGAGAAATGTTACTTGAAGTTCAAGCGTCTACCGCAGGATCCTCTTGAAGGTCCTCGTGCGAGCCTGAGTAATTAATAATGAGCAATCACTTATAAACCCCAATTATCAAGGAAGATCGCACGCTTGTACAATCCTAGAAAATTTTACTAAAATGAGTCTAAATTACTCGCGAATTAAGGCTCAAAAGTGGGGTTTTAAAGTACAAGAGAAATCGAGTTTTTATCTTCGAAATCAAGTATAAAACGTTCAAGTGATATCGAAGGAAAAAGGAGAATTCGAAAAACTCCATTTCCTTAAGTTCTGAAAATTTCAGTTTTGATACGAGATTTTTGAAAAATCGTATCTCACTCTTTACAAGTCTAAAATTGGAAAACTTGGTACCGTTGGAAACTTCTTCCAAAGTACTAAAAGTTCCAAGAGTACACTTTCCCATGATTCCAAACGGAATGTATTCAAAAATTGGCTCAAAGTCGCTGTTTAAAGCTTGCTAGACAGTTTCAGGGTTGGTTTTTCGCCAACTTTGGAAATTCGGTGAAATTCACAGAATTTGAAATAGCCTTTCAAATTTAAAAATCAATTAGAGTTGCATTCAAAGTTTAAAACAAAACAAGCGGAACAAGAATCGGAGTTTTGAGCACCAAGTTATAGTAGCTCAAAGTTGCTGAAAAATTGAGACGGTTGGGCAATTTCCGGATTTAAGTTACAAACTTTGGGACTTTGTTTGAGTATCGAAACGGACTCGGAATGGCACAAAAATTATCAGTATTACACTACCATATAAGGGCTATTCTGCTGTAAAATTTCATAGAAAAATACGCATGGGAAGTCGGTTAATAAAACCGCTAAAGTCCCAAGAAGTTCCAAGGCAAATCTGCCTTGGACTTCCGTTTTTCCGTTTTCAAGCATTTGGCCAAGGAAAAATTCCCCAAACATGGTTCATTGATGTAGAAAAGGTCTAATAATCATCCAAGATGTGTTTGGTACGTGATTTACACCAAAATTTTCAAATAGCAAGACCCAAATCAATATTGGTTACAATCTGCCCAAAATAAGGGTTTTCGCCTACAGAGTCGGTTTCGAAATCTGGTCATAATTTTCTCAATTCAACTCAGAATTGAGCATGGTTGGTGGCGTTGGAAACTAGATTCTTAAGGCTACAATTTCATAGAAGAAATTGTTCCTAAAATCTTTCCACAACTAACTCATTTTTGAGCATTAACTCGCTGTTCAAAACAGGGTTCCAGTGTACACGAGAAACAGGACAGTCATGTTTAAATGATTGGCACAGACTGCGCAGGTAGAATCAGAACGTGCATTTTATACCGTTGGAAAGCTGGGAATGTCTAGTTTCCAGTGCCACAAACGGTACTCGATTTAAACATCAGAGTAACAAGTTATAGCCGAAAGAAAAAGACTGCCTGGGCAATGACGGGAAAATTTCCAGATTTGCTAAACCTTTGAAATCACCACATTTGACCAACCAAATCATGTTATTTTTCAATGAAACTTTCTACACCATTCATATAATATGTACACATCATAAATAAGCCATTAGAATCACTAAAAATCACCCTAAGGGTCACGGACAACATAGGGGCAGAATTGAAAAATTTTCACCTTTGCTCCCCTTTGAGTTTCTACCAACAATACAACGTTATTCCACTACTTTAAGCACTAAACCAACATTATTAGCATCATCATTCACCAAATCAGTTCATCCAACCAAAATGGGAGTTCATAGAGCCCACACAACAATTTTTCCAACATAAACAAGCTACCCATATGCAAACATGAGCTCATATGTGCACTACTACTTCTATAAAGTAAGATTTGAAGGGTTGATCATGATTTACCTTCTTAGATGAACTAAGACAGAATTTTTGGTCCAACAAAGCCAAAGAAAACCGTGGAAAGCAGCCCTCTTTCTTAGCTCGATGTAATCTCCAAGTGATTTGCTAAGTGTAGGTGAAATTTGAGGTGAAATGGAGAAGATTTGGTGAAGGAAATGAAGAGGAAATTGGAGCTGTTTTTCCTTCCTCTTGGTCGGCTGTTTGGAGCAACAAAAGAAGAGCTAATGCTAATGGTAAGCTTCCATGAGAAGCTTTAAAATTTGTGGCCAACATTTGCTTCCAAAGTCAACTCTCCTTCACGCTGGCACGCGCGTGTTTTGTGCTCGATTCCTCTCGAGTTTATTTCACTAGTGCACTAAACCTCTGATACACTTATATTCGTATCAATATTATTCAATCTTAATTGTCCCAAAATAAGGGTCTAAAATCCCTCAATTAAATCGCGCGCGTAAAAACGCGTACTTCCGATTTAAGCGCGATAAAGTGAACCTTCCGAGAAATTCTTATAACGATAATATAACTAACTAACATTTGAACACTTAAACATAAAAATACCTATTTTAAGACTAATGTATATGTCTCCAATTTTCCAATCTTATAGTACTCTCAAAATGGTTATTGCTTCCAAACGCGCATTCACTATTCTCACTTACCAAGCTTCCAAGAAAATAAATTTTGAAAAAAGTCATTTTAAAAATATAATTAAGCTATAGATCCATGTAATTAGGTCTAGAGAGGTTAGAAAATAATATTCGGGGCAATTGGCCAAATAAATAATTAAATGAGCTAGTAATAGGACTTTAAAATAGGTAAATTTTTGCGAGTCCTCACATGAGTCGAGTATTAATTCCTCAATTAATCTTTCTTAATCTACCATTGATTATTCTTATCTCTCCAATATTAATACACTCTCGATTCAAGTATAGCCTCGAAAGACGTGCACTCGTTGTTCCGAACTAAACGAATTTTTTGAAAAGTGAATTTTCCAACAAAACGCTTTAAAAATATAAAAGAGGCATCGTTCCATATAAATGGATTTTAAATTGTCGAAATAAATAATTCGGAGAAAATGAATAAATAAATATTTAAGTAAACTTGTAATATTCGATAAATAAGAAAATTTTCGGGTCCTCACAATGGTAATGAAGTACTGAGAAATGAAACATCTACTAGCTCTGTTGGGAACTAAGTTAGAGCTTCTATGACCCATATTTTGACCCTGTGTGAGGGGTAGTTAGGAAAGCCCCAGTTGGATGTTTTTGTATTTTTGGTATAGTTTTTGTTCACTACACTTTTGTTATGATCCCGCTACTTTTCAAATGGGATTGTTTTTGCTTGTACCTAACTTTTACTGTGTGATATGTATGAAAGGGTTAAATGTACTTGACTTTTGGCTTGTTTATATTCTTATGCTTAACCCATATATCTATGAAATTTTAATTTTTGCATATGTATTACGACTCTAGACTTGTTAAAAATCGATGAAGGGTAGACGTAGTGGATGAGGCCGTGGGTGTGGACCTAGGCAACTCTTGAATCAAGTGGGTAATCGCGAACCAACGGTTGAACAGAATTATGAACAAGAGGCCGATCCCAACGCACAAATAGCCACGGCCATATAACGTATGACAGGCCTGTTAGCACAAATAGTCACTACAAGAAATTTGGCCTTTTGTGACAACAAAAAATCATCACTAAAAATCAAAAAGTCGTCATTATATGAGTATAGTGATGACTTTTTCCATTGTCACATGGTTGTCACTAATTCTATGTCACAAATGGGCCCATGTGACAACCCTTTGAAAGTCGTCACTAAATCTTGTTATTTAATGACGAGGACGAAGTCGCCACTAACGGTTATCATTCTGTGAAGAATTTTCTTGTCACTATTTCACATATTTTTTGTCATAAATATAGCAAAAGTCATCACAAATTTGAAGTCTACAGTGACGACTTGAATTTGTCACTATTAGTTCTAGTATTCAGTGACAAGAATAGTCGTCACTTAGTGAACTTGCATGTCAATTGTTCATTACAAATATAGCATTGTCACGGCATTTCCGACAATTATAGCAAAACTCAATTTGACGAAAGGTTAGTGAACTTGCATGTCACTAAGTTTTGCCTTCAAGAGTTGAAATTGGCCATTAGAAATATCGTATTGCCATAGCATTTTCAACAATTATAGCAGAACATTCAATTTGACAAAAGACAAAATCAACGTAGAATATATGCCGCAAATCATCTATATGGTCATAACACATCTTAAAATTAATCAAAACAAAAGTGAACCACAAATGTTGGGTCCAAAGTCCCACATAATCAGTTCAAGTAGTAATGACCAATACATATCCTTCCTAAAAGATGGGCTACTAGATTTCTAAACTAAGTATAGATTGCAGCACCAATGTCAGATTTCAATAATCTCTTCAGCATATCCAACAGCCTTCTCATGATCAATATGAAGCTGGACTGCATTGAAAATAAACTATTAAATGCATTAGAGTATACTTTAATCAGAAAATATGCTATTACAACCTTACACTACTGAATTTGAATGAATAGTCAAACAAAACAAGACTTCAACTACTGTGAACTTAATAAGTAAAAAAATATTAAAAAATAGAGTTTCAGCCAAAATAAAAGCAAAGAATTTATCTCCTCACCTTTTTTGAAGCCTATCATTTGTGCAAGTCTTTCATTTGGGCAATCAACTCCTTGTACAGCCCCCTAGTTCAAGTTGCTGCTCTTGCAAGCTCTTAATTAGCTCCTTTTGGGCATTGAATTCATCTGCAATTTGTGTAGCTTGTTGCTCTGCTACATTTGCCCTTTTTCGATGCTCTTCAATTACACTCCTCAAGTGGTCAAGCTCAATTGCTTGCGTCTTGGTTGTGTTATGGCTACAAAGCTATCCAGGTTTGTATCCAAGGAAAGAACTAAACTTGTCACAGATCCACCATCCCGTGAATATGGTTGAATCAAATAAAATGATTACCATACTTTCCTCTCAAACAACATATGGTGCAAACAGGTTAGCACTTTTATCAGCATAATCAACATTATTCGAGTTTATTTTCAGAATAGGTTCAAAAAGCACAACTCCATTCCTCTTTTGCATATTGGCCAGAAAAAAATCACTGATACTGCACTCTTCAAATTCGTATCCAACATGACAATTACATGGAAACTCAAATTGGGACCTTGTACCAGGCAACTTCATTTGTTGAAATAGATAAAAGTCGAATGATTGAGATAATTTAAGACAGCAGTAGTGAAAAAGACAATTACATGATCACTTTGAACAATCCAAATAAAGCCACACCAATAATTTATTTTTCACAGTTATGAACACAATTACGTACAACAAATTCCTTCTAAAAATTTTTGTAGGAATGTTATAAATTTTGTTCCATCTCAAAATGTAGTTGAAAAGGATGCGGCATCTTATGAAGAATTTAACTGGCCAATGCTGCCATGATCAAAACTCAAAGGTGCAAAGTTTAGTAACATTTAACCTCCAAATTGCATAGCCCCCGACCCTTTAAAGTCCCAGGTGATATATCATGTGGAAAACAGATATATCTTATGTAGTTTTGAAAATGCTTTCAGTAAAAAACATCCCTTCTAGTTTAATAGTTGCACAAGAGAACAACTAAACTAACATTTTTCTTGCTTCAGTTCTAAACCAACCATTTACAAAATTTAAATGGTTTACAAAACGAAGAGCAAACGAAAATTGACTCATAGTGTTCTCCTGAATTTTGAAGAATCTATGCAATCTTTTAGCGGAAAAGACAATCTTCTTGCGAAGAGAAAGGCAACCGAAAAGGGCTAGCTTTTTCAAGTCGTTGTGTGACATCCATCTGAAAATCCAATTCACAAGATTGAGATGGAGAAGATGCAAGCTAGGAAACTCAATACATTGAAAATGCTTTACTAATCTCTGTGACGTATAAAATTGTATCACAAGAAGCTAGAGCAAGAACTTATTAGAAGGCCAAGCAATGGCAGACTGTTTCACTCCAAATTCAACAAAATATGCAACATACAAAGAATTACACCGGTACTTTAGCAATCTACTCCACTCTGTAATAGTACAAATACTAAGCACAACTTAAAAAGTTACTCATTGCTTCACGTCAAGGTACCAAAAAATTTTCCCCCACGGTTACCACGTCGCTTGACTTGATGATTTTTGTAGACACCAAATTTTTAAGGTATTTCGTTTACTATTAATTTTATTTTTTTTTGATTAATTTCATTTATTTTTAGTCTTTATTTTTAAGTCATTTTAAGTCGTTTAATTAAACTTTAATCATTTAACCATTTAATTGTTATTTTGTCTTGTTTCGATTCTAGGTTTTTGAAAAAGAAAAGAAAAAGGAAAAAGAAAAAAAGAAAAATCAATCGAAGGGACAAAAAATAAGACACATAAGCCTACTTTGGGGTTTGAAATCTTAGCCTTTCATATTAGGTTTAGTTTTGGGGTGCCCTAAAAGATGAGAGGGCCGCAAGCTAAAAGGGGGTGCCAATTAGAGAGGAGAGCTACGGGGGGTTTCTTGAAAAAGCTTGGGGAAGGAAGCGAGAAAAGAAGGCTGCGGCTGAGTATTGGGGGAGGTACGGAAGGCTAAAAATCCGAAAGGCTCTCGGTTGGGGCGGCTAAGGAAACGATTGGGGGGGCAAGCAAAAAAAGGAAAATCAGAGGAGAGAAGGTCGAAAAGGCTAACGGGAGGAAAATGAAAAACAGAGAGGGACGGCTAAAGGGGACCGGAGAAGAAAGGGAGAGTTTTCGGCCGTGAGTTTGAGAGGAAACCAGAGAAAGAAACAAAAGGATTCGAATGATGGCTAATGAAAAAGGAAGAGCTACGGCGAAAAGGAAAAGGGGTTGCGAAGAACAGAGCAAGGAAGTTGAGAGGGGGGTTACGGAAATCAGAAAAGGAAGAAGGCGAGCAAAACAGAGGGTTTTGGGGTGTTAAAGAGAAATCAGATTGGGAGTGACGGCCTAAAAGGGCGTCGGGCAACAAGAAAAGAAGAGAGAACAGAGAAGACTGGCGGAAAAAAAAGGAAAAGAGCAACGCAGAGAACAAAAACAGAGAAGAGCAAGGAAAATTGGGGGAAGCGTTTCGGGTGAGGCAAGAACGAGAGAGAGAGAGAACCAGAGGGCGAAGGTAAAAGCTGAGAGCAAGGAGTAGAAGGAGTGGGCGGCGAAGATTTGCTCGGCCATCATTCTGGGATTAAGGACGACGGTGGCAGGCTTCGCAGCCTGGGCAAGGGTGAAGCCGTTGAGTTAGAGGCGGAGCAAGGAGAGGAAAACAAGAAAGCCAAGGCAGAAGGCTTGCGGCTGAGAAACAAAACAGAGCGAAAGGAAGCGGCGGAGGGAGAGCCGAAACTGCCGCCAATTCACTGGGTCCACCTCTGCTCGCCACCACAACGTCGGACTCCACCCCCACCGCCTGTAAATTGCCGTTGCGATAGGCCACGGTGAGTCTACCTTTTCTTTTACATTTCAGTTCTTTTACAGAGCATGTCTGTCGTGGATTGTGGTAGCAAATCTTCATGTTGGCTGTCTATGGTTTTCTGATCGCACATGTTATATGTATTGATTGGGTTGAATGCTTTGGGTTGCTAGTAAAAATTTTGGGCGGGTCATAGATTCGATTAAGCAAGAGTCACTGATTGTTTTTCAATGCCTGTCTATTGTTCGATGAAATGCCCAACCGAGAGTTCGGTGTGAAGGGACGAATTGATTTCTAATTCTTGCACGCGTTCGGCCGGCTCATGCTTGCCAAAATGATTGATTCGGATGGGTCTGCTTGGCGTTCATTTGCTTGACATCTGTTTTGTTTCTCTTTGCTTGATGTTTTTTTATGGATTCAAATTGATGACATGAGATTGTGTGAGAGAGAGTTTGTTCGTGTTTCATTTTCCTTTGAAAGTGGTAATCGAACTCTGCTGTTGCTTTCCGTCTGTGAAGAGGACGGGAATGGCGGTTTGATGTTGAAATCATTTTGGAAGAAGATGGCTAATTTACAATTTCTATTCCTCATGTTCCTCTGCTTTGTAATTTAACCCCAGAGCTTTAGAATTTCATAATTCGATTTCCGAAAACTGTCATAAGTCCTTCAATCAGGTCCTTAATTTTGTTGTGTTTGAACCTCTCACATTTTCCCTTATTCTGTTAGGACCCAAAACTTGGAATGATCTAACTTGTTTTGCTCTTTTTTGAGTTTAATTCACTTTTACATGTTTTATGTGACTTTCTTGGGTAGATTATTTATGGGTTTTAGAGTACAATTAGATCTTAATAATTTTTGGCTAGTTTAATTTTTCGGTGGGTTTTGTAAGAAAATAAAGATTGGGTCAAGAATTATGTTTGTTTGGGTCTAACAAATGGGTTTTGATTACTTTTGATTGGATTTTGATATAGCTTAAATAGCCAAAGCCCTTGCATTATTCGGTTGGGCTGGAGTAATAGAAGATGGGCTAGTTTTTTTTTTCTTCTAAAAAAAAAGGACTTTCGGTTTGGGCTCGGAGGTTAAAGCCCATGCATTTTGTTGGTTTTTACTTGATAAAAATAATAGGCTGGCCCATTCCATTTGCTTGGATTTTCGATTGGGCTAGGGAAGGTTTTGGCCCAAACAAATAAAGAAAAGGGCCCAATGGCCTGTTAAGTTAAGAAGCCTGATGACGAAATTTCGTTCCAGTCCCCTAACTTTCGGATGTTTTCACTATGGCTCTACAAACTTTCAATTTCATTCAATTGGGTCCTTACTTTAATTGCAAATGAGTCCTTGAACTTTATTTTTCTTTAATTTTGGCCCCAAAATTTTGTCAATCTTTGCAATCAAGTCCTTTCTTCTTTTGACTTCTTGAATGTGGGTTGTCTACATGATTTAATTGATTCAATTTCATGTTTACTTTTATCTCTTGTGATTATTTTTTGATTAAAGTGGTACCTTGACCTTTTATTGTTTTGAAGCCATTTTCCCTTCATTACCATCGCGATGGAGGTATAACTTCTTTTATCCTTTTTGTCTCTCCTCTATGTGACCCCAACGTGCTAAGTGAGAATTGCATGTCTACTTTGCTTTCCTTGCCTTTCTTTAATTCCTTTCATTTATTTCATTTACTTTTGCTTTTATTAAGTTATTCTTTCATGGGGTATGTGTGTTGACCTTGGTTGATCAGTCCTTGGTTTTGACGATTAACAAACCAAAATGTAGATTTGGACTAATGTTTTTATGTGAGAAATTTGTTAGAACAGGTCATCGATCCAAAAGAGAATCGAAAAGATTTGAATCAAAGAGAAGTTAAGAAATATGAAGGTTTGGACGTAGAGGATCGGACGCTCGATAGAGGATCGGTCGTCCGACTGACGACGATACTCTTCGGACGCTTGGATCGGACGCTCATTCATTGCTTCGGCCATCCGACACAAAAAAAATGAACGTTGAACATTCTGACTTCTATCGGACGCAGGGTTCGGACGCAGAACAAATGGTTCGGACGTCCGATAGGTGGTTCGGACGCAGAGCAAATGGTTCGGACGTCCGACAGGCCAACGCCTAGTTTCGACAGCATTTAATATTTGACCATTGGAGAGCCTTTTGGAGCCATTTCTCACCTTCTATAAATACCCCAAAGCACAAGAAGACACAAACTTTTGCCAACACTAAATACAAGCTTACAAGTGAGATCTTTGAGTAGAAATATTCTTTGTTGGTTGTATAAGGGGTTGGGAAAGTTGGGTTGTGAGGTTGCTCAAGTGAAGGTTACTCTCTAGGAGGAGTAAAACCTTGGTGAAGGTGAACCTATCACTTGGAGTGGTAAAACCTTGATAAAGGTTGCCTCACTTGTATAAAATAGTTCTTAATTGAGTGGGGTAAGCTTTCAATTGTAGCTAGTTGAGGGTTTACTTGGAGAGTAGTAAAATTCCTTTGCTCAACCAAAGTATGTTTGGGGTGAGGAAGGAGTGAGCCTTCACTTGTACAAGTTGGTTAGCGCTACCATCAATTGAAGAAGCTATTTGGTGGATTCAACTCCAAGTTTGGAAGAAGTTTGGGAGTTTGATTGGTTTGAATTTCTTTTACTTTATTGTTACTCTATTTTTGTGCTTTAAAATTGCTTATATTCTTTGTCATTGTATTTACTTGACTACTTGTCTGGTTAAGTATTTTGGTTGTATTTGGTTGCATCGGGGCTTACAATGTGTACACCTCTTGGCTTGTAATAGATAGGGCTTGGAGAGCGTTTTTATTCACTTTTTCTCTTCCCCATTTGTTTTAGTTAGCCAATGTAATAAGTTCATTAGTGTGATTTGCATGCTTACGTGCTACGTGTTACTTGCTTTCTTAGGGTCTTGCATCTAGACACCATGCTTATGTGTTATGTGCAATATATGATTTACGTGTTTATTTGTTTTATTAGCCTTTACATGATTTATTTGGTTTATAATGAATGTGTGACGTTATCGTGGCTAGTCCAACGCTGGTCATGGTCTTTCCCCTCGAGCTCTCGCAAGTCTAATGCTTGTGAGAGAATTTTAGAAAAGGGCTAGTCCAACGCTAGACCCTTAGGGATTCCTCTCGTTAGTACATACTTGCATGTTTCACTACATTTCATGCATTTTTCTTAGTTTTTAGCATCTGGCATGCCCTTCCAACCCTTTCCCCTTCATTTTAGGTTTTTGCATCCTCATGCTAGGTATAGGGTACATTTGCCTGAGCGTCACCTTTCGATAAGGGAAACGAGCGAGTGTGGCTACAAAATAGCCTTAGCACGCTAGTTCTTCCTTCTAATCAAAGGGAAAATCGAAGTCGTGAAATTAGGAGTCATTCCCGTACCCGACTTGATGCATTCCTCTAGGTTCATGCACTCTCATTCTTATCATAATACTTCCTCACTCTTTCATCCACATTTTCTCACTACTTATATTTTCTCAATCCACATGCCATGTTTGCACATTTTTCTTCTTTTATCATTATTTCCCACCTCACAAATTGCACCCAATTGCACTTACATGTATCTACTATCATATTTTCATCCATTTGCACACAAACACCTTTATTCTCCCAATTTGCACATATGCACTTGTCTTACATTCGCACACATGCACGTTTTCTTACATTTTCACACTTGCACTCATATTTGAGCCTTCATTTGCATCATTCGCGACCTCTATGAGGACTTTCCTTATTGGCCACCACAACTCATGTGGTTGGGACCAAAAAGCCTCGTAAGAGACATTTTAGATTTAGGATTGCATTTCTTTTCATATCCATTAGTCACATCCAACATGCAACGCATATTTTGGGTAGAAGAATTTGGAAAAGAAGGGTTAAGTCACGCAACTAGCTTTGGCTAGGGTAAGGGAGTGCCTTAGGCTTTGCCTTTGCCTTCTCCCTTATCAAATGTGACCCTCGATCCCTTTTTTTGGTTACGTAGACCTAAAAGTTCTTAAAAAGGGGTTTGTTTACTTTTCTTTCCAAAAAATCACTTTTTGGGTGACTTGGTACACCCTAACTCTATACCAAGTGGCGACTCCCTTTTCCATTAAAAAACCCTTTTTGAACTTTGTTTGGCCAAATCGTCGCATTTCCAAGTCCCACGGCCTTTTATTTTCATTTTTACACACGTTCACATACACACTACATTTCACACCACCACACATCAAAAAGTGGGGCGCGACAATTTTATTGTGTTTTTGACTGCAATGACTTGTTAAAATGAAAATAGTCAAGCATAACTACAACTTGAGCACAAATGGCCATTAAATTATGTGATCTTCACATGTAGCACATAATTGAATTTGCAATGAATTGCAATGTACCCTCAATGTTCTTGCAACAATGTCCTTAACCACTCTACTTGATTTCAGCTATTTGATTTGAAAATAAAAAGCATGATGTCCATCATCTTGTTTGCTTGCTAACTTACTTCTATTTACATTTTTATCTTCTTGCTTTCTCAAAGATTAGTTACAAACAGGACAAAAAGGATTAATAGCAGGGTAGTAGTAGGCAAAAGCCCAAAAAATGAAGGGACACAAGCTGGCAACCTAGCAACAAAATTTCATCAAAACACTTGTTGTTCACAACAAACAAAAAAAAAAGGAATAGGGCAGTATTTCCATGCCCTCATTACAGTTCATGCATAAAAAATTGGAGCCACTACCGAGGGAAGAGGAAGATATCAGGAAATGAAATAGGCAACCTTCTTTTCCACAAGTTTGAAGAAAGTAAGGTTCCATCGGATATCCGTTCTTAAGCATTGTATAACTAATCCTAAGTTTGAGATAAAAAGTTTGTATCTTCTTTCTGTTCCCTTCTTAATAGTTAATACATTCAAGTATATAACCCAAAGAAAGCAGAACATTCATTAGTCCATGCCAAAAAATACCATTCCTACAATTGCATTGACATGACTACAAGCAACTCACTGTCTCAAATTATAATCTAAGTACACAGGAGAAAGCATATTACTGGAAAACTCATCCTGTTATTCTCATAATCAGATTGAAGAATTCAAAAAATCACATCTGATATCTAGAAATCAACCACTCAATATTTATAGATTAGTGCTTCAGTATACAAATGCAAGGAATTCACAGACAATCTAGGATGCCAAGAAACGAGCAAATTATATCTCTGCCTTATAACAAGAATAAAAATCCTTACATTGCAATCTCCGATTATCCTTGCTAAACTGCTCAGCTGCAAACTTGATAAAATCTCTAGCATAACTATTCTCAAAACAAGTAATATCAAGCCTATTCCTGGGCAAGGAATTCGAATCCTTAAAGTACTCTTTATTGTATAATTGCATCACAAACATTTCCATGTTAGGAGAAAGCTCCTTATAAACCTTCGGATCCTCCATTCTCAATTCTTTCAAATCCTTCATCTTTTTTCCATCATCCCTCCCAACCTTATTAGCGAACAACGATGATAAAGATAAACCCACAGATTTTTCCTCATAGTTTGGCAACCCTTTAGTAAGACAATACCAAACATCTTGCAACACGGGAAGAAATGCAGATACCAAAATTGATTTTTAAAAAGTAAAATATGCGGCATTGGCTACCATGAACAGATGAGATATTTGTTTATTTAACATCAATAGGCACAAAGCTCTTGGCGGATTCTTGTACTTTCATCTCTCCACCATGCACTTTAATTTCGTGTTAGATCAGCACTAACCAACTTCAGCTGAAGACAAGTATTGACTAAACTATGCTGAATTAGGGATGAAAATCTTTTGGGTAGCTCAAATTAGGGATGACAAAGGTGGCTTAAAGTGATTTTTTGGATAATTTCAGCAAGATGGTAGTGGCGAGAAGAAGAAGATGATAGTGTCCGAAGCTGGCAAGAAAAGGGAAAGAAAGTTTTGTCCGAAATTTTTGCAAGTGTTGTGAGTGTTTTTGTTAAACAACAAAGCCAAAATGATGTCATTTCTGCTTCTTTTGTTCACCCACCGATACTCCAATTTTTAGCTTCTCGCTTCCGTTTTAGCTAAGACCAAAAAATAACACTTTCATCCTCTTTTGTACAAACTATTTGAACCTTTCTTTACAAAAATAACGCCTTCTCTAATATTTATCTTTTTCTTTCCCCCATCTTTGTGTAATTAAGATTGTTTGGCTCGCAAGTTGTATCTGGAACTTTATTTGTTACATTAAAACTTTGAAAATTTAGTGTTTTTGGATAATATTTTTACTAACGTAGGTTTTTTTTTATCTCTATGAAAAAATAATGTTCAAAAACTAAATAGCTTATTAAAAATATGTTTATGATTCAAAAAAATCTTTTAATGCAAATATTTTTGGTATTAATTTAATAATTTTATCAATTATGTATGAAATTGTGGTCTGATAAGACCTAGCAATCTGTTTAGTTGATAAAATAACCAAAATAGTTTGCTAATACATGCATGAAACACTAAATGAATTTGGTGCAAGTACCGATTTATAAACCATAAATAATGTGACTATTGTAATTAATAGTAAACTCCAGCCATACGATTGTCAAGATTTTACTTAATTTCATATTGAATTTTATTGTTCTTTGCCATTATTTTCACACTGTGCTAATCAATAATTTTTCATGTGTTTTCAAGAGAATTAAATAGGGAATCCATGATATATTTTAACCTTAGCTAAGTTTGGTATAAGTTATTAGCTAAGTTTGGAACAATTATAAAACATGTATACATTTTTTATTACAATGCCTTCGCCATTTTGCTAATGAAAAACATCGGCTAAAGTGTAACGGATAGGGTGCCATAATAGAATTAATGAAATCGGTTTATCACATATGAGGCTAAATTGCAAAAGATAAGGTGTCATGATAGATTTAATGAAATTAGTTTATTACATATGGGACTAAAATGTAAAATTTAGGGTGTCATAATAAAATTAATAAAATTTATTTATCACATATGAGCCATATTGAAAAATTAGGATGGCATAGTAGAAATAATGAAAGTGAGTTAGGAACAAGAACTTTAAATAGTAAGGACTAATTGTTGTCACTAACTCTGAAATGGTAACCCCATTGTGGCGACATTGTAAGTTGTCACTGTAGGATCCATTTCAGTGACAACGTTTTTCAAAGTAATCACAATGGTGATTTCCCACCGCACCGGCCAGTTGCGTGCCACCCATATTGTGACGACTAATCCCGTGTTGTCACTGATGACGAGTCTACCCTCAGTCAACTATGACGACATCAAAAGTCGTCACTGAATTTGCTCAATTGTGACAAGTTTCTCTATTGTCACTGATAATGTTGTCATAAAAGGCCAAATTTCTTATAGTGAGTGGACCGTCAGGGCCAAAACCCTATTAACCAATTTGGAAACCCTGGGAATCATGTGGAAGGGAAAGATAGAGCCCTCGAACAATTCCAAAAATTCTCTCCACCAAAATTTCTTGGAGGAACTGATCCTGATGTAGCTGAGAGATGGTTGAAAAAAATGATCGATATCTTTGCAGCACTGCATTATACTGAAGATAGGCATATGAATTTCGCTGTGTTTCAGTTAGAGGGAGTAGCCCGTTCTTGGTGGAATGTGATATGAATGAAATGGAAAAGAGAGCAAACCCTGAGGATTTGGGTAAATTTTATGAGGGAGTTTAATGCGAAATACTTTTCGCCTTTGATTCAAGAGAAAAGGGAGGATGAATTTATTAGACTTCGTCAGGGAATTCAAACCGTTGCTGAGTATGAAACTCAATTCACCAGACTATCTAAGTTTGCCCTTGAGCTAATAGTAACAGAGCACGAATAAGGCGTTTTTTGTACAAGGGCTGAATGTCGAGATTCAAAAGGATTTAGCAGTAGCCCAAATCAATACGTTTAGTGACGCTGTGGAGAAAACCTAAAGGGTGAAAGTGCGAGACTTCAACTTAGAACTTTTCAAACAAAGAAACGGAGTGGAAGAGGTGCCTTACAAGGAGACTCGACATCAGCTTTTCGTGTCTTCTGTAGATACTATGGGAAACTGAACCATACGGAGGAAGGAAAGAAAATATTTGCGGTGTGGAAGTACTGAGCATTAGATTGCTAACTATCCAGTCCCGCCTCGAGAAGGAAATGGGACCCAACAGTCAAATAAGACAAACCTTGGGCAGACTATGATGGAAGGAAATAGACCGAAAATGCGGGCTCGGATATATGCAATAGAGCAACACCAGGTCCCTGATTCATTTGAGGTTATAGAAGGTACAATCCTTGTATTTCACCATTTAGCTAAGATTTTAATAGATCCTGGTGTTACCCATTCCTTTGTCAACCCTAGACTACCATATGATTTGAAAGTTAGTACGCCTACGGGTGACCAACGTTTGATTACTAGTATGGTTTATAAGAACTGTGAAATTTGGGTTGGAGAACGAAAACTATTGGAAGATCTAATAAGCTTAACCATTAAGGGGCATGATGTCATCTTAGGTATGGATTGGTTAGTTCAATATGATGCTCAACTAGATTGCAAGAGAAAAGTGGTAGAATTTTGCATACCTAGGGATGCAACCTTAAGGCTAGATGTGAGAGGTAGGTTAGCCTCATCTGCACTCATTTTGGAGATTCGAATTAGGAAATTGTTGAGTAAAGGAGTGCAGTGTTACTGTGACAGCCTCACCTCTCCCTAGGGTGAACCCTAGGATATCAGTGGACTGCCCGTCCAGCTCTCGCCGGGGCTCGATCGATCAAAGAACAAGCAACTCAAGAAAACTGATGAAATGTCTTCAAAACAATGAATGTAAACCTTAATGGAAATATAATCGCTACGCTAACTTTCCAAACTTAGAATATAAAACTAAATGTCAAACTTACCACTCCACACTTAATTTACATAACATACGTCGAACTTATAAATTCAAACTTACAAGAGTCAAAAGTAAGGCCTTCTAAACAAAAGGTTACAATCCAAAGTACAAGTTCAAAGACAAGAGTTAAACTATGAAAGTTCTTGACCATAAGTCCATCCCCGATCTGTTAAGGAAAACAAAAGGAGTGGGGTAAGTTAAAGCTTAGTGAGGTTCCAAATAAACATATAAGCACATAGCCAAATAAAAACATAATATAAACAAGTAAACACCGTATTGTACTATAACAATTTAATCACAGTTCAATTCAAGGATACGGGTGGCTTCCAAAAGCCAAAATCCTCTTGAGTTTGATCATAACAAGAATCCATTCACTCTCCGTCAACATTTGTGTTCAAAGAATATAATGTCCGTAGAACACCACTTTCTCTAATTCCCGTCCACCAGTCAACCCCCTTACTGGGCCCAAACTCCTCAAATAGTAAGTAGGTAATACTCGAGTATACTGGTTTCCAGTTTTCAGTAAACAGTCCTCAGGGTTTATCGGTTTTCTCGACCAAGTCCTTGCTGGCTCGATACAACCGACTCACCGATGAGGTTGGGTACCCAAACAGTAGCAGTAGTTGATGGGGCATCACCCAAACAACTCATACACAGTCACATATAGAGAAATCACATCTCATAATAGTAGTATACAGAGCCTCAGTGGAATCGAGGGAGGTCACATGCTCGCCTCAATTTTTATCAAAACAATGTTTGGCTCAAACAGTCGCAAATCAAGTATTCAGATATTTCACATAGATAGTTAACAGACAGTGGAACACTCACCTGTCAAGCAATGCAGTGATCAAACGTCAAGTCCTTTGGTTACGATCACCTCCATTTCCCAATTCTAGGGCAACGAGTGAAATCATTAACAATTTACCGCTCATTTCCAATCCAAATGTGAGCTTATTAGGTGACCAAGTGAGTGGTTAAATCTACTCAATTCACCATGCAAGTTAGGCCCAAAATGCATTGAAAGGTCATAAGAAAACAAGTTTGACAAGTGCAAGAAAGTTGGGCAAAAGAAAATTTTCATTCAAGTTCAAAGTCTTCTTCGCGGGTAAAACAGTCATGCCCGCGCAGTCTCGGGAAAACTGTCATATCTCACTGTAGGAAGGTTGGAATTAGGTGCTGTTAGCGGCATTGAAAACAAGACTCGAAGGGATTTCCAACAGTACCAAATGAACACTCTAGTTCATCTCCTATCAGTACCAGTGATCCAGGGAAGTTGGCTGATTTTCCAATTCTGATCAGCCCTAAAACCCTTGCAAAGTTACACTACTTCTTGTTGCTAACTTCACTTGTTTTGGTTCAAATTCATCCAAATCAACCTCCTAGAGTTCATATACAGGGGAGAAAGTTAACTAGTACCATCGGAGCTCAAAATGTAACACCATAATTGATTAAAAGAGCCAAAACAGTCCAGTCAACCAAAGTTATCAAAACAATCCACTACTTGCTCAAAACAACCACTTTTCTTGCTTCATTTCCATTTTAACTCACACCAAACCTTAAACCAATGTTTAGCCAAGTTTCTTAGGCTTAATTAAGGTGCAAATGAACCACAAAATCAAGGAGAAACCTCCTCTATCAAACCAGTCAGCCAAGGGGAAGAAAAATAGTCCACTAGTTCACTTATCTCACCAACCTTCATCCTTTCATTGTAGTTAACTTAAACATCATACCAAGTGTTATCCTTAACTCAAAAAGGGTCAAAAACATGTAAAAATATGAAGGAAAGCTATGAACAAAGCCCAAGCAATTCATCAAACACATGGTATGCAAAATAACCAACCCTACTACCACTTGTTTAGTTCAAGAATTTTAACCACAACCAACATCTATTTGACTCCTAGTTTGCCATCAAAACTTCAAATACTTGATATAGTACAAGAAAGTTAGGATTTAAGGTTCACATACCTCATTTATGTGAAGCTTGAAGCACCAAAACAAATCACCAAAACCAAAGCTCTAGGCTTGAAATACACTCTAGGGTTGAAGGTGGTTCACTCACTAACTTAAGTTCCTTCTCTTATGATTTTTGCTCAAGATCAAACTAGGGTTTTAAAAGCAAGAAGATGGAGTTTTCTTCTTTCCCTTGGAAGCTTAAGGAGATTCAGCCACAAGGAGAAATAATGAAGCCAAGTTGGTTTAAAAATCCTCTAATCCTTTGGTCAAACAAGGTGGATTGCTAGGGTTTGGCCACATAGCCCAATCTTGGCCCTTTCTTCGTTTAATCTTTGACTAATGAAGTTTCTACACTCCAAATGTTCCAATGTCCATTTAACATCTCTAAACTATCATATAAAGTCCCAACCACAATAAAAGAATATTTGGATATAAAGTATGTGATGAAATAAAATAAAGCCAACTCAAGGAAATGTTACAATTCAAGTAAAAGCAATAATATGCAATGCATGGAATTGTTATAAGAGATTTAGTCTTAGGATAATGCAAGTAATTTTTTGGGAGAATTCATATTTTTAAGTGAGGGTTCTCACACTCTCTCCCCCTTAAAAAATTTCATCCTCGAAATTCTCATATTGATTACTGAATAGCTCAGGACATTTTGCGCGAATATCTTCTTCCACTTCCCAAGTAGCTTCCTCTACCTCATGATTTCTCCACAAAACCTTTACCAAGGGTATCTGTTTAGTTCTTAACTCTTTTACTTTTCGATCTAAGATCTGTACTGGCCTTTCTTCGTAAGTCAGCGATTCGTCAATGTCAATTTCTTCTGGCTTCAGTACATGAGTGGGGCCAGGATGATACTTCTTCAACATAGAAACGTGAAACACGTCATGGATTTTGGATAGACTTGCTGGTAACTCCAACCGGTATGCCACATTCCCTACTCGTTGAAGAATTTCGAAATGTCCTACATATCTCGGTTGAAGTTTCTTTCCTTTTTCCGCCGTGAGACTTCGAAGTGGTGTGACCTTTAGAAATACCTTGTATCCAACTTCAAACTCCAAATTCTTTCATCGATTATCGGCGTAGCTCTTCTGTCGACTTTGCACTGTTTGAAGCCTCTGACGTATCACTTTCACCTTCTCATATGCATTCTCGATCCATGGTACTGCAGTTGGGTCTAAAACCTTTCTTTCCCCTACTTCATTCCAGTATATTGGTGATCGGCACTTTCTTCCATAAAGAGCTTCATACGGTGCCATTTGTATGGAGGAATGATAACTATTATTGTACGCAAATTCTACTAACGCCATATACTGTCCCTAGCTTCCACCAAAATCCAAGATACAAGTCCTTAGCATGTCCTCAAGTGTCTGAATGGTTCTTTCTGATTGTTCATCGGTTTGGGGATGATAAGTAGTACTAAAATTTAACTTGGTCCCTAAAGCTCCTTGTAACTGTTGCCAGAAGCGAGACACTAACCGTGGATCTCTATCAGAAACAATGGTTACTAGAATACCATGCAATCTCACTATTCCATCCATGTATAGCTGGGTCAATTTCTCCAAGGAGTATCTCATATTTATAGACAAGAAATTAGTAGACTTGGTCAACCTGTCTACTATTACCCAAACGGCGTCATGACCTTTCTGGGTACAGGGTAGGCCTGATACGAAATCCATGATAATGTGTTCCCATTTCCATTCAGGAATTTCAAGAGGTTGTAGAAGACCTGAGGGTTTCTAATGTTCAACTTTCACTTGTTGGCACACTAAATACTTTTGGACAAACTGAGCAATTTCCTTCTTCATTTTATCCCACCAATACAGTCTCCTCAAATCTTGGTACATTTTACTGCTTCCAGGATGTACTTTATACTTGGATTCATGTGCCTCTTCCAAAATGACTCTTTTTATCATTTCATCTTGCGGTACCACTATCCGATCACGAAATTTCAAAATACCCTCGGAACTCACATTAAAGTATGAGATTTCCCCTTTTTGCACCTTTTCTACCCATTTTTGCACCTTTTCTACCCATTTTTGCACCATCTGGTCATTCTTCTGAGTTTCTTTAATTCGGTCCAACAACTCAGATCTCACCGTGATATTGCCCAAAATCACTCTCTGTCGGTCCAACCGTGGGTTCCATTCACCCACCTTTTCCAATAAATTCTACTCCATGACCATTAATCCAGCTACTTGAACTTTTTGACTTAAGCATTCGCTACGACATTTGCCTTTCCCGGGTGGTAGTTAATGGTACAGTCATAATTCTCAAGAAATTTCACCTACCGACGCTGTCTCAAGTTTAGCTCCTTTTGAGCGAATAGATATTTCAAACTCTTATGGTCAGTATAAATCTCAAAAATCACCTCATATAAGTAATGCCTCTACTTCTTTAGGGCAAAAATTACAGCAGCCAATTCCAAGTCGTGAGTTGGGTAATTCCGCTCATAGGGTTTTAATTTTCTGGAGGCATAGGCAATCACACTTCCATTCTGCATTAGAACACATCCCAATCCTTCTCTTGAGGCGTCAGTATATACAGTGAAGTTGTCTTTCCCGTTTGGTAAGGCTAAGACGGGTACCGACGTTAACCGTTTCTTTAATTCTCAGAAACTAGTTTCACACTTGGAATTCTAGACAAATTGACCATACTTTTTCGTCAGGTCGGTTAAAGGCCCTGCTAATTTGGAGAAATCCTTGATGAACCGACGATAGTATCCTGCCAATCATAGGAAACTACGGAGCTCAGTTGGGGTTTCTGGTTGTTTCCACTCAGATACGACTTCTACTTTCACTGGATCCACAAAAATGCTATCTTTGGATATTATATGCCCTAGAAAAGAAATTTGCTCCAACCAAAACTCGTACTTGCTAAATTTGGCATAGAACTGATGTTCTCTTAAAGTCTGCAAGACTATCCTCAAATGTCGTTCGTGATCCTCTCGAGTTTTAGAATACACCAAGATATCATCTATGAACACTACGACAAATTGGTCCAACTAGGGTTTAAAGACTCGATGCATCAAATCTATAAATGCAGCAGGAGCATTTGTTAAACCAAAAGGGATCACTGCAAACTCGAAATGCCCATATCTGAAATTAAAAGCAGTTTTCGGTATGTCCTCCTGCTTAATTCGTAACTGATAGTAGCCTTGCCTCAAGTCCAATTTAGAGAAAATCACTACTCCTTGCAACTGGTCAAATAACTCATCAATTGCGGCAAAAGATATTTATTTTTTACCGTGACATTATTTAAGCCGCGATAGTTAATATAGAGTCTCAAACTACCATCCTTCTTTTTAACAAATAGAACAGATGCTCCCCAAGGTGATTCACTTTTTCGAATAAACCCTCGCTCTAACAAGTCATGTAATTGCAGTTTTAGTTCTTTAAGCTCGGCAGGGGCCATTCGGTATGGTGTTTTCGCAATAGAAGCGGTTCCAGGCACAAAATCAATCTTAAATTCTATTTCCCTCTTGGTGGCATTGACTTCAGCTCATCAGGGAAAACATCGAGAAATTCATTTACTACTAACACATCCTCCAATTTCACCTTGTCTCCAGGAGTATTAATCAAGAAAGTTAAGTAATCCTGCGTCCCTTTATTCAGTAATTTCCTTGCTCGAATTCCCGAAACAAGTGCAGATGAGGCTAGTCTACCTCTCACATCCAATCTTAGGGTTGCCTCTCCGGGTATAGAGAACTCCACCACCTTAGTCTTGCAGTTTAACTGAGCATTATAATGAGCCAACCAATCCATGCCTAATATCACGTCGTATCGCTTGAGGTCTAAACTTATCAAGTCTACTATCAACTTCCGTTCTCCTACTCAAATCTCACAATTTTTATAGACCATATTGAGAATTAGGATTTGATCCCCAGTAGGTGTTCTAATTTGTAAGTCATAAGGCAATTTAACGGGATTCACATCAATTCCACACATAAAGGCAGAATTTACAAAACAATGGGTTGCCCCAAGGTCAATTAAAAGCGTAGCTAAGCGGTGGAATACAGGGATCGTACCTTCCACTACTTCAAAGGACTTAGGGGCTCACTGATAGTCCTAGGCAAAAACCCTAGCAGAGGCTTGTCGGTCTACTCCTACTAGCAATTGGTTGTTTAGAGTTTGACTTCTTTGGCTGCACATCCTTATTTTCTTCACGATTTTTAACAGGACAGGTGGTGATCTGATGCTCGGAACTTCCGCAACGGAGACATTTCCTTATTTTGCGCCAACAAGCATCCTCAGTGTGGTTTGTCTTACCATAACATCCACAACTTGCTCGAGGAGCAGGTGCAGGACCTCCTTAGGAGACCGTCCTCTGTTGTCTCCTTCCATTTAGAGCCTCTCTGGATGGAGCTCCTCTCGGTGTTCCTGAGATTCGAACTTCATCCGTACCTCTTCCAAACTTAGGAGGTGGTATACTTTGATTGCCTCGTCCGGAAGTGCTACCAGATGTACCTCGTCTTTTCGCTTGAAAAGTTCGAACTTGAAATCGAGCTTGCTCCACTCGTTGAGCTTTCTCAATAGCATCTTTAAACGTGTCGATTTGAGCTGCAGCTAAGTTTTTTTGAATCTCCACATTCAGACCTTGTATAAATCGCCTTATGCGTTTCTGCTCATTAACCACCAGTTCTGGAGCAAATTTGGAGAGTCTGGTGAACTGGGTCTTGTATGCCGCCACACTCGAAGTGCCTTGGCGTAGTTTGATGAATTTATCCTCTCTTTTCTCCTGGATTAAGGGCGGGAGGAACTTCTCGTTAAACTCCCTAGTAAAGTTAAACCAAGTACGGGGACTTTGCTCCCTGTCCCACTTTGCCCTCACTACATTCCACCAGGAACGGGCAACGCCTTCCAATCAGAAAACGGCGAAGGTTACTTGCCTTTCCTCTGTGTAGTGCAACGCAGCAAAGATGTCCACCATTCTTTCAAACCAGTTCTCGACAACTTCGGGATCTGATCCTCCAAGAAATTTAGGAGGAGCGAACTTTTGGAACCGTTTCAGGGCCCTGTCTTCACCAACTTTAGGGTCCTTTTGCTGGTTACCAGGTACTTGACCTTGCTGGTCAACCAATCAGGCTAATAAATCAGTCATACGATTGATAACTGTAGCAACCTGGTCCCCTCCTTCACCTCTAGATCCCTAGTTCTGGTTTGCTACTGATCCTTGTTTCTCCTCTTGGTATTGGGTTTGCCTAGGTCCATGTCTACGGCCCCGACCACATTGTCGTCTATCTTCTATTATCACTCACTGGTCTAGGGTCCAAATATTATAACTAATGGGTAAGCAAGTATTGGAATATAATATATACTTATTCATAATCAAAAGTCAAAGAAAAATGAAGTCGAAATCACGATAAGTAATGGAAAACACAAAGCAGTTAAATGCCAATTCGAAATAAAGTCAAGTCAAAGTCAAAGTCAAAGTATTATACATTCAAAGGCTCATAGCAGTCATTTACAAGCTAACAAGGCCAAAAGTATCAAGTACGAGTCTCAAAAGTGCAGACACAGTTCATCAAGTCATATCATGCAAAAGCCAATGTACGTAGTCAAAGAAAACTGTACAACCACCAAGTCACCACATCCCCTATCCTTTCTGTTTACAAAGGTCAAAATTATCCAAAAGTGTAACCTAACAGTTAGGACTCAGTCCGCCGCAAGACTAGTTTACCCCCCATCCTGGGCAGGTTCAGCTCCTGCCTCATCTCCGATGTGGGAAGCCTTATCGCTCAAATCTCCAAGTAGGTCATCACAAATATTCAGAATCAACGCAGCTCTATTCCTTACTTTCATGGCCCCTTTAACCATGTGCTCCTGACTTTCTCCAAGCTGCGCACAGAGGTCATGAAACCTTACTTGACCTTCAACCACATCATACGCAAGTTCTTTGATCCGATCGGCTTGCATCTTAACAGTTTCCTTTAACTGATTCACTTCAACTTCAAGTCTAGCGTTATCCTTTGCTAGAGCCTTTCTCTCCTCCATCACAGCCAGAACTGTGATGCCCCCACTTCTCCCTAAGGCGAACCAAAGGGAATCCGCGGGACGCCTGCCTAACTCTCGCCAGGACTCGGTACAAATTCCGTTCAATCTTAATACAATACTAATCATTCACGACAAAATAAAGTAAGATAGTGCGGAAACCTTCAACCTTATCAATATATAACAATTATCACAAGCCTACTAAAGAAAAGTCATTTCCACAGTTGAATATCCAAGTCTTACATCAAAATCCCAAAAGATACATCAATTTTCCAAAATATACAACAGCCAGAAAGTCTAGTCATTTCCATTGGAAACCCTATTACAAAAGTACATCAACAGGGTTCCTCCGAGTTTCATTCCCTGTCCATTCCTGTTAAGGAAAACAAATCTACGGGGTGAGCATAGCTCGTGAGGTCAAGAACACACATGCAAGCACGTTGTCCACATAACAATCCCAATCAACAGGAAAACGATAATATACGAGTAATAAACAATTCCAGTGAAATGTAAACAGAAACAATTCAAGGATATGGTAGCTCTCAGGAGCTAATTTCCACTTGTTTTGCCAATCTCATTCGTATATCTTTCCACGATGACTCTCCGTCAACCGGGTTGATATTTCCAATCAATAGATCTCCACTTACTTCTCATGTCCGTCCACCGTACACCGCACCGGACCCGCACGATATTTATAAGGTGATACTCCACGAGTATGACAAGCGAGATCTCTCCAATAGATCAAGCTTATCAGGTAATTCTCATAGCTCACCGAGGTTCCCGACCAAGCCCATGCCGGCTCGAATCCCAAGGTCGGCCTATGAGTTTGGGCATCCCCCATATAACATTTGTGAGTCGAGGATATTCACTCCAGCGACGTATGCAGCCATAGCATACCATTTCATTTCATTCAAGCATTCAATCATTCGTTTCATTCAATCAAGTCATTCATGAGTCATTCATTTCATTTCAAGCAATTCAATCATGGATCATTCATTTCAAATGAGAACGAGTGCGGTAAAGTACAAACTCGACTCCATTTTCAAAATCTCTAATCATTTATAACAGGTAAGCATGCATCAAGTACTCATACACTTGACACTCACCAAATAATCAAGAAGCAAGTACAAGTGTTTGTTTTAGGCATCTCCCATGAGATCCTCTTGAAGGTCCTCTTGAGTGTCTGAGTAATTAATAATGAACTATCACTTACAAACCCCAATTATCAAGGAAGATAGCACACTTGTACAATCTAAGAAAATTTCATGAAAATGAGCCTTAATTACTCGTAAATCGAGACTCAAAAGTGGAGTTTTAAAAAACAAGCGAAATCTGATTTTCATCTTTGAAATCAAGTGTAAAACGATCAAGTGATATCAAAGGAAAAAGATGAGTTCTAAAAACTCAATCTCCTTTAAGTCTGGAAATTTCGGGTTTGTCAAACAATCTTGGAAAAATTGTATCTCACTCTCTACAAGTCCAAAATTGGCAAACTTGGTACCGTTGGAAACTTCTTCCAAAGTACTAAAAGTTTATAGAAGACACTTTTCCATGATTACAAATGGAAGACATTCAAAATTTGGCTCAAAGTTGCTGTTTTAGGCTATCGAGACAGTTTCAGGATTGGTTTTTGGCCAACTTTGGAAATTCGGCAGAATTTACAGAATGTGAACTAGCCTCTCAAATTTGAAACTCAATTAGAGTTACAATCAAAGTTTAAAACACAACAAGCAGAACAAGAATCAGAGTTTTGAGCACCAAGATATAGTAGCTCAAAGTTGCTGAAAAAGTGAGACGGTTAGGCTAATTTCCAGGTTTAAAACATAGACTTTGAATCTTTGGTTGAGCATCGAAATGCATTCGGAATGAAACCAATTTTGTATGATTACACTACCATATAAGAGCTGTTCCTCTGTCAAATTTTATAGAAAAATTCGTATGGGAAGTCGGTTAACAAAATCATTAAAGTCCCATGAGTTTCCAAGGCAAATCTACCTTGTATGTAAATTTTCCTTTTCTAAATATTTGGCCAATGAAATCATCTCAAACATGGTCCATTTGTGTAGAAAATGTCTAAGAAACATCCAAGATGTGTTTGGTAGGTGATTAACACCAAGAATTTCGAAACAACAAGTCCCAAATCAAGATTAGTTATAAATCAGTTCAGAATTAGGGTTTTCTTTCACAAAGACAGCTCTGAAATCCAGACACAACTCACTCAATTCAACTCTGAATTGAGCATGGTTAGTGGCGTTGAAAACTATATTCATAAGGCTACAATTTCTCAGAAGGAATCATTTTAAAATTCTATCCACAACTATCTCATATTTGACCATCAAGTCACAGCTCAAAACAGGGCTTCCAGTACAGACGAGAAACAGAACAGGCAACTTTACAAGGTTGGTACAGCTCGCTCAGGTGGAATCAAGGCATGTATTTTATACCGTTGGAAAACTAGAAGTGTCTAGTTTCTAATTCTATAAACAGCACTTGATTTCGACATTGGAGTAAAGAGTTATGGCTGAAACAAAATCACTGCCAGAGCACTCTGGACACCCGTTTCTAGCTTTGGTAAATTTTTGAAATCTCAACATTTACCCATCCAAATCACGTAATTTTTTGTAGAAACTTTCCACACAACCTATAAAACATATCTACATAAACAAAATGTCAATTGGACCACAAAAAAGTGAACCAAAGTGTACGGAAATAGCAGGGGCAGAAACGGTAAAATTCCCTTTTCACTTCCTTTGAGCTTTCTTCCACAATACAACTTATTTTCACTAGATTAAGCACTAATCCAACATAAATAACATCAAAACTCATCAAATATGTTCATCAAGCCATTGTGGGATTCCATAGAGCCCACTCACAAGATTTTCAACAATATAAAGCTACCCACACGAATTTTTGAGCTTACAAGTGCAAGATAACTTCCATAAACCAAGTTTTAAGAGGTTGATCGTTGTTTACCTTTGTAGATGACTAAGGCAGAAAATTTTGGTCCTTGGAAGCTAAAGAAACCGTGAGAAGCAAGCCCTTTTCCTAGCGTAGGTTGATCTCCAAATGGTTTCCAAAGTGTGTGTAAATTTTGAAGTGATTTGGGTGAGATTTGAGTGGTGAAATGAAGAAGAAATGTTGGTTCTTTCTTCCTCATTGTGGTCGGCTGCTATGAGTGCAGAGAGAGGGTGTGTTTGCTGAAAATGAAGCTTCCTTGGGAAGCTTAAATGTGTGGTTCAAATTGTCTCAAAAGTCAACTCTCCCTCCACGTGCGCACGCGCGCGTTTCGTGCTCGATTTCTCTCGTGTTTGTTTCACTAGTGCACTAAACCTCTAATGCACTTCCATTTATACTATTATTATTCACTCTTAATAGTCTAGAATAAATTCCTTAAATCTCCAATTAACCGCTCTGTCTCGATATACGCGAACTTTCGATTCGCGCGCTGTATGGCGAAGTTTCTAAGGAACTCTTATAACGATGGTATCACTAACTAATACTTGAGTACTTAAACGTAAAAATACCTATTTTAAGACTAATGTATAAATCTCTAATTTTCCAAGCTCATTGGACTCTCGAATCGATTATTGTCTCCAAACGCGCATTCACTATTCTCACTTAACCAGCTTCAAAAATTAAATTTTGAAACAAGTCACTTTAAAAATATAAGTAAGTCATAGTTCCATGTAATTGAGTATAAAGAGGTTGAAATAAAATATTCGAAGTAAACGGCTAAATAAATATTTAAATGAGCTCGTAATAGGAATTTAAAATAAGAAAATTTGCGAGTCCTCACAAGAATTACCGTATTGGGATAGGTATAAGTATGGCGGCACTCACATCGCCGATGGCAGTTAGCAGGATTCCAATGCCCGGCGGCTCCTCCTGGTCGAATCTGGTATCTAATCATAGGTAATGGAGCACGGGGCTGCGCGCCAACCTGACTATCACTATGGCCACTATATCCGTCCATCCTACACAAAGTGTAGATAAAACTTAAGTACTCTTAAGGGAAAATAATCATATATAATCCTCAAGTCAAAAATTTCTAACACGCCCAGCCTAATTCAAACCTAGGCTCTGATACCACCTGTGACAGCCCCACCTCTCCCTAGGACGAACCCTAGGGTATAAGCGGACTGCCCGTCCAACTCTCGCTGGGCTCGGTCGATCAAAGAACTAGCAACTCAAGAAAACTGATGAAATGTCTTCAAAACAAAGAGTGCAAACCCTAATGAAAATATAATCGCCACGCCAACTTTCCAAACTTAGAATATAAAACTAAATGTCAAATTTACCACTCTATACTTAATTTACATAACATACGTCAAACTTATAAATTCAAACTTACAAGAGTCAAAAGTAAGGTCTTATAAACAAAAGGTTACAATCCAAAGTACAAGTTGAAAGACAAGAGTTAAACTATGAAAGTTCTTGACCATAAATCCATCCCCGATCTATTAAGGAAAACAAAAGGAGTGGGGTGAGTTAAACCTCAGTGAGGTTACAAATAAACATATAAGCACATAACCAAATAAAGGCGTAATATAAACAAGTAAACACCGTATTGTACTAAAAAAATTTAATCACAGTTCAATTCAAGGATACGGGTGGCTTCCAAAAGCCAAAATCCTCTTGAGCTTGATCATAACAAGAATCCGTTGACTCTCCGTCAACGTTTGTGTTCAAAGAATATAATGTCCGTAGAACACCACTTTCTCCAATTCTCGTCCACCAGTCAACCCCCTTACCAGGCCCGAACTCCTCAAACAGTAATTAGGTAATACTCAAGTATACCGGCTTCCAGTTTTCAGTAAACAGTCCTCAGGGTTTATCAGTTTTCTCGATCAAATCCTTGCTGGCTCAATATAACCGACTCACCTATGAAGTTGGGTACCCAAACAGTAGCAGTAGTTGATGGGGCATCACCCAAACAACTCATACATAGTCACATATAGAGAAATCATATCTCATAATAGCAGTATACAGAGCCTTAGTGGAATCGAGGGAGGTCGAGTGCGATAAAGTACACGCTCGCCTCAATTTTTATCAAAACAATGTTTGGCTCAAACGGTCGCAAATCAAGTATTCAGATATTTCACATAGATAGTTGATAGGCAATGGAACACTCACCTGTCAAGCAATGCAGTGATCAAATGTCAAGTTCTTTGGTTACGATCACCTCTATTTCCCAATCCTAGGGCAACAAGTGAAATCGTTAACAATCTAGATTCATTTCCAACCCAAATGTGAGCTCATTAGGTGACCAAGTGAGTGGTTAAATCTACTCAATTCACCATGCAAGTTAGACCCAAAATGCATTAAAAGGTCATAAGAAAACAAGTTTGACAAGTGCAAGATAGTTGGGCAAAAGAAAATTTTCATTCAATTTCAAAGTCTTCTTCACGGGTAAAACAGTCGTGCCCATGCAGTCTCGGTAAAACGGCCATATATCACTGTAAGAAGGTCAGAATCAGGTATCGTTAGTGGCGTTGGAAACTAGACTCGAAGGGTTTTTCAACGGTACCAAATGTACACTCTAGTTCATCTCCTATCAGTACCAGTGATCCAGGGAAGTCGGCTGATTTTCCAATTCTGATCAGCCTTAAAACCCTAACAAAGTTACACTAGTTCTTGTTCCTAACTTCACTTGTTTTGGTTCAAATTTATCCAAATCAACCTCCTAGAGTTCATATACAGGGGAGAAAGTTAACTAGTACCATTTGAGCTCAAAATGCAACACACATAATTGATTAAAAGAGCCAAAACAGTCCAGTCAACAAAGGGAATCAAAACAGTCCACTACTTGCTCAAAACAACCACTTTTCTTGCTTCATTTCCATTTTAACTCACACCAAACCTTAAACCAATGTTTAGCCAAGTTTCTTAGGCTTAATTAAGGTGCAAATGAATCACAAAATCAAGGAGAAACCTCATCTACCAAACCGGTCAGCCAAGGGAAAGAAAAACAATCCACTAGTTCACTTATCTCACCAACCTTCATCCTTTCATTGTAGTTAAGTTAAACATCAAACCAAGTGTTATCCTTAACTCAAAAAGGGTTCAAAACATGTAAAAATATGAAGGAAAGCTATGAACAAAGCTCAGGCAATTCATCAAACACATGGCATGCAAAACAACCAACCCTACTACCACTTGTTTAGTTCAAGAATTTTAACCACAACCAGCATCCATTTGACTCCTAGTTTGCCATCAAAACTTCAAATACTTGATATAGTACAAGAAAGCTAGGATTTAAGGTTCACATACCTCTCTTATGTGAAGCTTGAAGCACCAAAACAAAACACCAAAACCAAAGCTCTAGGCTTGAAACACACTCTAGGGTTGAAGGTGGTTCACTCACTAACTCGAGTTCCTTCTCTTATGATTTTTCCTGAAGATCAAACTAGGGTTTTAAAAGCAAGAAGATGGAGTTTTCTTCCTTCCCTTGGAAGCTTAAGGAGGTTCGGCTATAAGGAGAAATAATGAAGCCAAGTTGGTTTAAAAATCCTCTAATCCTTTGGTCAAAAAGGTGGATGGCTAGGGTTTGGCCACATGGCCTAATCTTTCTTTAATCTTTGACTAATGAAGTTTTTACACTCCAAATATTCCAATGTCTATTTAACACCTCTAAACTATCATATAAAGTCCCAACCACAATAAAAGAATATTTGGACATAAAGTATGTGATGAAATAAAATAAAGCCAACTCAAGGAAATGTTACAATTCAAGTGAAAGCAATAATATGCAATGCATGGAATTGTTATGAGGGTTTAGTTTTAGGGTAATGCAAGTAATTTTGGCAGAATTCATATTTTTAAGTGAGGGTTCTCACAGTTATCTTGCTTTTCTAATAAACTCTTCGAAAGATAAGTTGAAGATAGAAAATGTACCAGTAATAAAAGAGCATCCAGATGTGTTCCCTGATGAATTACTGACCTTATCTCCGGAGAGAGAGATAGACGTCAAGATTGATTTATTACTCGGGACCGCACCTGTATCTAAAACTCCATATCGGATGGCACCCGCTGAATTTAAAGAATTGAAATTGCAATTGCAAGATTTATTGGAATGAGGGTTTATTCGAGAAAACAGGTCTTCATGGGGAGTTTCGGTACTTTTTGTTAAAAAGAAAGACAGAAGTTTAAGGATGTGTATGGACTACCGGGGTTTGAATGATGTGACAATTAAGAATAAATACCCTCTCCCACATATTGATGAATTATTTGACCAGTTGCAAGGAGCGGTGGTGTTTTCTAAGCTAGATTTTCGATAGGAGTATTATCAATTGCAAATTAGAAAGGAGAATGTACCAAAGACTGCATTCAATTCTAGATATGGGTATTTTGAGTTTGCAATAATGTCCTTTGGATTAATCAATGCCCTTGTAGCATTTTATGGGTTTAATGCATCAAATTTTCAAACCCTACTTGGATTGGTTTGTAGTCATATTTATTGATGACATTCTCATTTACTCTAAAATCCGGGAGGAACATGAGCAGCATTTGAAAATTGTATTACAAATTTTGAGAGAACACCAGTTATATGATAAGTTTAGCAAATGTGAGTTTTGAAACATAAGAGGAGTCTCTCGAACCCCCAATTTGACTAGGCTTCGGAAATTAATTTTTGTGAACCTAAAGTTGACTTGGATTCGATAAATGAGATCCGACTACGGTTGGGTATGGACTACTGTGTTGCAAATCAATGGGAATCGGTCTGGGTTTTCTTCCAAGCACCTCTGTCTTGCCATAACATTGGAGAGTCCCCTCAGCACTTGTCGATTCAAGTCCAGGCTCCTACTTTTGCGGTACTAGTGTGTTTGTCGATGGCTCATGTAAAGTGTACGTCACAAGAGCGGGAGATTTTATGGATAGATCTATTGCGAGATAGCCCCATTATGGACCTTGGCTGTTGGTTGGAGATTTTAATGTGATTGTGCACTCGAAGGAGAAGCGTGCTGGAATGCCTTTTCGATTGAATGAAGGGACAAAACTTCTAAGCTTTATGGCAGAGGCGGGGGTTTGTGATGTTGGCGTTTCTGGCTCGAAGTTCACTTGGTGTAATAATAGGCAAGGATAAGCCAGGGTTTGGAAACGTCTGGACAGATTGCTCCTTAATGAGGCTGCACTACGTATGGACAACTCCTTTACAGTGCAACACTTAGGGAGAGATCCATCGGATCATGCCCCCCTCTTATTGTCGGCTTCAACTATGTTGGATAATAAGCCAAAACCGTTTTGGTTCTTAAATGTCTGGACTTCAAAGGAAGGGTTCCTTGATGTGGTCAAGCAGTGTTGGGCAGATGACGTCCCAGGCTCGCCTTTGCGAGTTTTGTCGATCAAACTAGGAAAGATGAAGAACTCTTTCAAGAGATGGTCAAGGGAAATGTTTGAGGACATCTTCATGGCCAGTAAGGATGCAGAGAGAGAGGTGATGGAAGCGGAGGTTGCTTATGACAATGATCCAATAGAGCAGCTACTCCTGAAGCTTCAAAAGGCACGGGTTAAACTTAGAAACACACTGGCAGTTGAGGAGGGATTTTCGAGGCAGAAGGCAAGGGTGAGGTGGCTGAAGGATGGGGATAGAAATTCAAAGTATTTCCATTCATTGGTGGCTGAGAGACGAAGTAGAGCACTGATTCACCATATTTGATGGAGTAATGGAGATTGGATAGAGTCTAAGACACAGATATGCAGCGAGGCAGTAGTGTTTTTCCACCACTTATTCACAGCCGAGCCTTGCTTAGGCTCAGATAAGCTGCTTGCAGTGATTCCGAAATTGGTTACTACACAAGACAATTTGTCATTGATGGATATTCCCTCACTACAGGAGATCAAGTCTGTTGTCTTCTCAATGGATGTGGACAGTGTAGCGGGCCCGGATGGTTTCATAGGAAAATTCTTCATGAGTACATGAGAGATAATTGCGACGGATGTTCACAAGGCAGTTACTAGTTTTTTCTATGAAGCGGAGTTGCCAAGGAGTGTTACAATGACATCTATAGTGCTAATCCCAAAGGTCACCTGTCCACAAGATTTCTCGTAGTACCGGCCCATAAGCTTATGTAACTTTATTAACAAGGTTATTTCATTGGCCAAAATTCTCCCACGACTTATCTCACCGCAACAAAGTGGTTTTGTTAAGGGGAGATAGATATCAGACAACTTCCTATTAGCCCAAGAGCTAGTGACGGGTATTGGCAAGCCAAATCGAGGGGGTAATGTGGTCATTAAGCTGGACATGATGAAAGCTTATAATAGGGTGTCATGGTTATTCCTTTTGCAAGTCTTGCATAATTTTGGCTTTAGTGAAACTTGGATGATATGGTATGGCGGTTGATATTGAATGTGTGGTTTTCGATAATCATAAATGGTGTGCCTAATGGTTTCTTCAAGTCCACTCGAGGCCTCAAACAAGGAGATCCATTATCTCCGGCCTTATTTGTTATCGGGGCTAAGGCTCTTTCACGGTCCCTGAATGCACTACTTGCGAAGAGCCAGTTCCACCCTTTCAAAGTCCCGGTGGGGTGTCCGGCGGTCACACATTTGTCTTATGCGGATGATGTAGTTATTTTTGCTAGTGGGCTTAAAGCATCCCTAAAGTTGTTAATGGGGGTGCTGAATGAATACTATTCGGTCTCAGGTCAACGTATTAATTAGTAGAAAAGTTGTTATTTGGTGCACCCTACATTGACTCTTTCTTGCCGGAATATGATCGGGCAGATAACTGGTTTTTGGAGGGTGTCGTTCCCCATTAAGTATCTTGGCTGCCCGTTATTCATTGGTAGGAGAAAGAAGGCATACTTTGCTGATATGTGCAATTCGGTGGTCAGTCAGATCTTGTCTTGGAAGCAGCGGTCTCTCTTGTCGGGAGGGCGGATCGTATTGTTAAAGCACGTCCTGGCCTAGATGCCAATCCATCTGTTAGCTACTGCAGCTCCTCCGAAGGGTGTGCTTTTAGAGTTGGAAAAGATTATGGCACGTTTCTTACGGGGCTCGATAGACATTGGGCCAAAGGCTTATTGGATTAATTGGGCTGACCTTTGTCATCCTTATGGGGAAGAGGGTTTGGGTATCCGTAGGGTGCAGGACATCTTTGATGTCTTATCTATGAAGCTTTGGTGGAAGTTTAGGCAACAACGGTCTCTTTGGGCAGAGTTTATGCCGGCAAAATATTGTAGAGGTCTGCAGCCGTGTCTAGCTACGGATGACCCGGTAAGGTCCTATACCTGGAAGAGGATGAGGGCGGTACAGAATGTAGCAGAGGAGCACATTGCCTTGATTGGGCCTGCAGGGGCAATGGATTTTTGGCATGATAATTGGATGTGCTCTAGTACGTTGCGTCGGAAAGCAGAGATTTTCCATGAGCATTCAGTGGCGGATTTCATGGATGGGGGGATCTGGAATGTGCAAATGCTACGTCAGTTTTTGGAGGCAGATTTGGTGCAGTAAGTGAGGTGTGTTGCACCTTCACCATCGCAAGGGAAGGGTAGGCTAGTATGGATGTTAGAAAATGATGGTGAATTCTCTACTGCTTCGACATACTCGTTGGTTCGAAGAGTCTCAAATGTCAAAGTGTCTGCTTCGGGTGTATGGCATGTGACAACCCCACCTCCCCCTAGGGCGTATCCAAGGGTTTGGCGGATTGCCTGCCCAACTCTCGCCAGGACTCAGCCACAATTCACGAAAATTTACAAATAGAACCTCAAAATAAAACTTTACAACCATCATTATGGATACATGCATGGACCTCCAATGTCCACCCAGTCTATAATACAGCTAAAGAGTTGGACTTGCAAAAAAATCAAACCAAACAAGTCGGCTAGACACCTATACAGTGCTCACATGAGCAACTAACAAACTTAGAAGAAAACGAGGCCTTCCTTAGTCAACCTCTCATGTTCTCATCCCTGTAAGGAAAACAAATGGCGTGGAATGAGCTAAAAACCCAGTGAGGTTCCAAGTAACTAAGCAAGTACAATACGAGACAAGATAGCATATCCAGACATTGAGAAACAAGTCAACTTCAATGAGATCATAATTCAGTATATAATTACGCAAATAGCCGGATAAAACATGAAAAAGATTATAGTAAGGAACACATTCATGGCAAAGGATATAGGTTACTCTCAAGAGCAAGTTCTACAGTAGCTTGATCAAGGTTCGTTGACTCTCCGTCAACCACGAAAGTATAATATCCGTAGATCTCCACTTTACACCAATTTTCATCCACCAAACATACCCTTTACCGGGCCCAAATGCCAAAGAAGTACCCAAGGTTCGTTGATCTCCCTGACCCAGCCCTTGCTGGCTCGATTCAACCAACTAACTCTAGGTTGGACTTATAGTCCCAGATATTCAGTAATTCAGGATATGACTTATAGCCCCAAATATTTAGATAATCAAGATTGGAGTCGTTGGCTATTATCCAATACTCACACAGTAAAGTTTGAAGACGTTAGTTGTCACTTAACGCTCCGTATTCAGAAATAAACAGTGGTGGTAATATTCGAGCATACCAATTAGTCGAGAAGATAACACTTCACTCGACAAAACAGGATAGAGGTACTAAGACGGGATGAGAGGCACCTCTCACTCGGATGGAGTGTGGTACATGCTACCGCTCAACACTAGTGTCGACGAGATAACTCTGCAATCGACTTAATCAGGATAAAAGTACTGAGACGGGATAAGAGGCACCTCCCACTCGGATTGAGTGTGGTACATGCTACCGCTCAGCACTTACAAGTCAAGCACTAGCACAAACACAAGTACTGGTCAATCAAGTGCAAGCGAGTACAAGATCATTCAAGAAGGAGAGGTCGAGCGCGATAAGGATACACTCGCCTAGCCAGAATCAAGTCACAAGTAATGTCCAGCAATTCACATTCTCAAGTATTCCAAGTATTTCAAGTCAATATACAGGTCATATACAGATCAGGTTACTTGTTCATGCGTGAGGGAGATATCAAGTGTTTAGTCAAGTCGGGTCAACTGAGTCTACATAAGAGCACACTCGCCTAAACAGGTTCAAGTCACAAATAAGTTCAGCATATCATGTTTCAAGCATTTCAAGTATTTAAAGTCCAAACAATTGAAAATTGGGTGGTTAAGAACCCTGATCAAACAAGAAAACTGGAAGAAATTTACAGAAATAAGAAATTTTCTCAGCAAATCTGGCCACAAATTTGTCCGACAATCCGTTGTAACAAAACGGATTGTAACAAAATAAATAATACATGTTTTAACAAAATCTCACAAATTTAGTTGAGCTAAGTCAAGTGCGATAAAGTACACACTTGCCTATGAGACAAGAAATCAAGTACCTAGCATTGTCTAACAACAATAAGCATGTAACACGTAAGTCGGTGGGATAACCACCCGAGTGACCAACAAGTCAAGTGTAAGCAAAGCATTTCATTTCATATCAATATCATGAAGTGAACTACAAATGATCGAGTATGATAAAGTACAATCTCGTCCCAAAGGTTATCAATTCAAGAGCAATTATTTTAACCAAGTAAGCATGTTATTCAAACAAGGAAACATTCCATGTAAATATTTTCATGTACTCGGAACACTCACCAATCAATTGCCACCCTTCACTTTAACCTTGGTTTGTCCTCTTGAACTCTTTCGAGTCCTGTGGTCACATATTATATAAAAAGGCTAGCAATACAAAGCCAAAATACATGAAGAAATTAAGGTTTCTAAGACTTCATTTTCTTTCACTTAAACCTCAATTCTGCTCATAAACCATACCCAAAATGATTTACCAACTCCAACCTTAAAGTGCGAAATGAAAGTAAAAACGGTTCTATGAGAACAGAATTTTTCAGTTTTTGCGCAACATTATTTGAAAAATCATAGCTCAAGTTTCTTAAGTCCAAAATTTATAAACTTTATACCATCAGAAAATAGACTCAAAGGGTTACAATTTCCCACAAGACATATTTGTAAGATTCAGTCCACAAGTTAGTCAAATTTCATCCTTAAGTTGCTGCTTCATCCAGTCAAAAGACATAACAGGTATGGCAAATTAGTCTAACATGAAAAATCACAGATATTCATAGAAATTGAGAAACGTTATGTAAATTGTACGGTAGAAGGTACTCTGAATCTAGTTTTAAACACAACAACCGGAACTCAATTCTGACTTTTTTACACCAAGATATAACAGATTTCCTAAGACTGCCCAAGGTTCCCTGCGGACAAATTTTTAGCAGCACTTCCTTTGTGTTTACCAATTTTTTTCCAGCCAATTCAAGGCTTCATTCTTACCACAAAATAGCCTCAACTCAAGCATATATATACCAGGCCAACAACTCACTAAATCAAGCATATATATAGCATATAACCATCACCTCCGTTTCCCAAATCCTAGGGCAATGAGTGAAAGTCGTTAACATTCTAGGTTCATTTCCAACCCAAATGTGAGTTCACTAGGTGACCAAGTGAGTGATTAAATATACTCAATTCACCATGCAAGTTAGGCCCAAAATATAGTAAAAGGTCATAAGAAAACAAGTTTAACAAGTGCAAGAAAGGTGAGCAAAAGGAAAATTTCATTTAAGTTCAAAGTAGTCTTCGAGGGTAAAACAGTCGCGCCCGCGTAGTCTCGGGAAAACGGCCATATCTCACTGTAGGAATGTCGACATCACATGCTGTTAGCTGCATTGGAAACTAGACTCGAAGGGTTTTCCAACAATATAAAATTCAAACTCTAGTTCGTCTCTTATCAGTGCCAGTGATTCGGGAAAATTGGTTGATTTTTCAGTTCTGATCAGCTCAATACCATGATAAAGTTGCCCTATTTCTTCTTCCTAACTTCACTTGTTTTGGCTCAAATTTATTCAATTCAACCTCCTAGGGTTCATATATAGGGGATCAAGTTATCTAGCACCATTGAAGATTAAAATACTAGACACGACATGATTGAAAGAACCAAAACAGTCTAGCCAACAAAGAAAACCAAAACAGTCTACTAACTTGCCCTAAAACAACCACTTTACTTGCTTCATTTTCATTTCAACTCATACCAAACCTTAAACCAATGTTTAGCCAAGTTTCTTAGACTTAATTAAGGTGCAAATGAACCAAAAAATCAAGGAGAAATCTCCCCCCCAAAACCGGTCAGCCAAGTGAAAGCAAAACAGTCCACTAGTTCACTTGCATCACCAACTTCCATCCTTTCGTTATAGTTAACTTAAGCATCATTCCAAGAGTTGTCCTTAGCTCAAAAGGGGTCCAAAACATGTTAATACATCAAGTAAAACCATAAACAAAGCTTGGACAAAATATCAAACACATGGTATGCAAAATAACCAACCCTACTTCCACTTGTTTAGTTCAAGAAGTTTCACTACAAATATCATCCATTCAACTCTTAGTTTGCCATTAAAACTTTAAACACTTGATATAACACCATAAAGCTAAGATTCAAAGATCATTTACCTTCCTTGAGTGAAGCTTGAATCACCCAAAAGCCACCAAAACAAAAGCTCCAAGCTTGAAACACATACTAGGTTTGAAGGTAGTTAACTCAACTAAGCTAGGTTCCTTCACTTTTGATTTTTGCTCAAGGATCAAGCTAGGGTTTATAAGCAAGAAAATGGAGTTTTCTCTCTTCCCTTGGAAGCTTCAAAGTGGCCTGCCATAAGAGGAGAAATTGGAGCCAAGAATGGTTTGAATTTCCTCTAATTCCTTTGGTCAAAAGTTGAATGGTTAGGGTTTGGCCACTTGTCTCAATCTTAGCCATTTCTTCCTTTAATCTTTGGCTAATGAAGTTTCTACCCTCCAAATGTTCCAATACTTAATTAACACCCTTAAACCATTAGATAAAGTCTTACACATAATAAAAGGGATATTTGGTCATAATGCATGTGGTGAAATGAAATAATGGCAACTCAAGGAAATTTTACAATTCAAGTAAAAGTTAATGAAATGCAATGCAAGGAAATGTCATAAGTGATTTAGTCTTAGGGAAATGCAAGTGATTTAGGAGAATTTATATTTTTAAGTGAGGGTTCTTACACTTAACATGTACTAACTTATATCAAGAAAATGAGTTAAAACTTGACTCACTTATAAAAATATCTAGGAAATTAAGGTAATAAAATAAAGTAAAGAAAATGTGCTCATAGAAATATGATAAAATAAATATAATTTCCGGGGTTCTCACACTCTCTCCTCCTTAATAGAATTTCGTCCTAAAAATTCTCTCATTTGCTCACAAACTCGATTCTACAGGGTTTTCTTCCACTTTCAAGAGCAACCCCGTCACTCATTTTGCTACCACAATCTTACCTAGAAAGAAAATCTTAACAATGCAATGGTTAAAACACCATGCTGAGAAAAATCAATGGAGATATCAAAAGGTGAGAAGTGACACAAACTTTAATCTCGATGAAAAGAAGAGTTAAAACTTGGTTACTATTCTTGCTAGCTCTTAAACCCATACACTATACATTGACTAATCACCGATAACGTAAGGCCCCTTTCATCTTTACCATTGTACCACGAGACCCGTATCACCCTCTCAAAAAATTTCTTCCTTTCAAACCACAAATAAAGAATTCTCGCTTACCTTCAAGACTAAACTATAGTAAAAGATTTATGGATAAGGATCCAATACTGTCTCACCACCAATATTCAATATCACTCATTAAACAGCAGGTACCAAGTCCATTGTTTCTCACAGGGATACAACTTACTACATAAAAATTTCACTACGCATAGTCCAATGATTACAACTATTTCAGGCAAAACCTCACTAATGGCTAACTTTGACTAGGAATGTCTTGAGATGCTATTCGACTAGGCAAATGCACTAATTCAAACTTATTCCGAACCTCTTTTGGAATCCTTTTATATTTCTTTTTCAATTCTATGTTCTGGTGCAGTAGTTCAATTTTCTCCAAGTATTTTGTTCCCATCGTCATTCCTAGTGCTCAGCTAATCTCTTTTGAAACTCTACTTCCTTTCGAAGAATATCTATTTTCTTATGCATATCAGTTAAATTTATCATCTCGCCGATTCACTTGTCTCGACGATAGCTTGCCAGGCATATCCAAGGAGCAGGATAATTACCTAATTACAATTGGAAACTCTAGCCATATGACTTTTAAATTCATTCACTTCCAATTCAACCATGAGATATTAAACTTAGCCATTCTCAAATGAAATAGACGAGAAAGTAGAATATAGTTAGGGCAATATCTTAAGATACTATGCCACTTATCACTTATGTACATGACGAAACCCTAAAACATGCTTCGTATATCAAAAGTTCCACACCCTATATCAAGTTTTTGCATATGGGTATAGAACCCAAATCTTTTTTTTTTCACAATCCCAATACCAAATTCTTTTTCACAGAATTTTCATACATGATCCAAAACTCTCAATCTCAGATAATACACAATCTTACACGCTTATCAAAGTACTAACCACTAACACAAAAGTGTCATGCCATTTATGGCCTTCACTACTTGGTCCCTTATCTCGGCTCTGGGTTCTTGATTTGGTCAGCCGTAGATTTTCAATGACCCTTCCTTAATCTCGAGGTTGTCTAAACCTATACAGATGCCCAAATATCATTTTCCTACCTTTCTTTTCCATAAGTCCGTATATATATACATAAGAGGATAGGATTCAATTAGGCATGTAGACAAAGGTAGTCAATTAAGAGTCCAAAATACATTTATCTGATATATCACAAAAAGTTAGTCCAGATCAAAATCAAGTGAACATATAACAAATTTACGCCTTCATAGGAGAAATGAAATAGGTTTGCAAAGCTAACACTTTAAACATTCACGCAACTATTAAAATCCAAATCTAACTACAATCTATCAAAACCCTAGTTAAACATTTATTGAACTAGTCCAAGATAGCATTCATCGTTCCAATCTCCTCAATCGGTTCAATGTCAAGTCCAATACAAGAATCCTTCGTGCTCCGACCTTTGCCATCAAAACTTACCTCAAGCGCAATCAAGATACAGACCCTTATTCTAGTTCTCTCCACTATTTGCTACTCAAGTACAAGAATCCACAATAAGATAATTGATAACTCGAGCTGGCCGGTCCCAAGAGTAAATCACCCATATTAGAGATTCCTACCTTGTAACAGCCCCACTTTCTCCAAAGGCGAACCAAAGGGGGTAGCGGACTGCCTGCCCAGCTCTCGCCAGGACTAACGGTACAGTTTACGTCGATCTATCACGTTCCGGAACATACCATAGCGCGCAAACAAGTCAAAATCACAAAATAAAAAAAAAAGAAATTTGAAGCCGAAGATGAATAGTGCAGGTCACGCCAGAATCCGGCCGGAATCTGGCCGGATTCTCGGCCGGATACTAGGCCGAGAACAAACCAAATTTTTTTCCAAAACCCTTCACAATCCGGCCGGCAATCCGGCCAGTTTCTGGCCGGATTCCTGGCCGGATTCAGTCCAGAGCCTTTTCGTTCAAAATTTTCCTTTTGCAGTTTGAAAGCCGAATTGATCCGAAGTTCATCCAAACATTAATTTAACATATACACATTGAAATCCAACATTTCCAAGCCAAAACGGCATACCAAAATAACCAACTAGTCCATACATGTACAATAACCGTTTACAAACCAAACATTGGAGGAAACAAAACACTTAGGGCTTCACCCTCAAGGAGCTATGCAAAATACATGTACATGAGCTCAACTTGTCATTCAACTATTACAACCTTTTCCAAAAGTGTTCATTTTCCTGTAAGGAAAACAAATGGAACGGAGTGAGCTAAAGCTCAGTGAGTTACCACCACCAAAGCATCTAAAATCACATAAGAATAACCGTTCAATGCAAGTATGCAGATAAGAAGTAAATTAAATCAGTGAAAGGATACGGACGGCTCTCAAGAGCCCATTTCCACGCTTATGTCTTGATCCAGCCTCATTGACCCTCCGTCAATGTTAAGAGTAACCATCCGTAGACATCACTTACATCCAACCGTCCAACTATCATACCCCAACCGGGCCCGCACTCCATTCAGTCATTTTGGTAATACTCGAGTATACCGGAACCAAAGGTCTCATTACCACAAGATTCCACAGTACAGTCCCCGTGGCATGACAATTTTCACGACCAAGCCCTCGCCGGCTCGATCCAATTGACTACCAAACGGGGTTGAGCTCAGTAATACAGTAAGGCCGTTGGACATTCGTCCAAACGACACCAAAGCAGTTTCCATGAAACGGAATGCACCATCCAATATATCAAGTTCAGTAATGCAGTAAAACGGTAGCCAATCAGTGATACTATCAAAAGGGGTGAGGGCGGTCAAGTACACCCTCACCTTAATAAATTCCAATATCCAAGTAAGCCTTCAAGGCATCACATATACATTTAGCAAAGCCACATAGTAACAATTAAGTGAGTAGTATACTCACCAAGTGAGAAAAGGATGTTTCATGCACCGTCGTTAAACGAACGTCGTGCACCACCGTTTCCTCCTAGAACAAGTGAACATTTACCATAAGACTCGATAACGAGTCACAAAGCCAAGCCAATTATAACCCAATAGGGTTTCATATGCATAAACAAGCATAATAGCAAACCAGAAAATCAGGAATTGGAACTCATTCGTCCCAACTACAAAAACAGTTTTTGGCTTCCAAATGCGGTAATGGCACAAAATGCGCTACGCTCATCGGATGAGGACGTAAGACCCACCATCTCGAAGCTAAAAGACAGAGCTACAACAATGTAGAAGGTCACTCAATCCAGTTCCTGACACAACTTGGTCAAATATGCAAAATACTATACCAGAATTCCCAAAACAGGTTTGCAAAACACACAAAACTGTAATTACTATAACTCAGTCTATACAAGTTCAAATGCCGAAATTCCAAAGGCAAAAGATAGCTAAGATATCCAGCTACATTTCATCAGAAGACACCATCAACAAAATCCAAACCAATTCCAGTCAAAACAGACAATTACTATCGCAGTTCGGACATTCTGCTCACCAAAAACAGCAACAGTCAAAACGGCATAACTCTCTCTATACTACTCCAAATGCCCTGAAATTTTGCAGACACATCAAACTCATCAATACCTACAACTTTCATGTTTTGAGCAAAGTCCAATTCGGCCTCTATCTATGACCTAAAATTTCGGACAGATTAGGGGTTTAGGAACCCTAACTTTTCACAATTCACTTCAAATCCAAAATTGGTTGCATTTATCCACAATTCACACCTACTAGAGTCATCATAGTCCATTGCCAATCATCAAAGATGGCTACAACATCCAAATCAAATGAAACCAGAAAATTCATCATAAAATGGAAAACTTCACCAAATCAAGCCAAACCAAGAAATAAATCATATAATCCATCACTTTAGCCACTTCTAAGCCAAACATAAGCATCATTAGATGTAGTAGGGGGTTCAAGCATCACTTACCAAGTAACAAGAGATGTAGAGAGGTTGGCCACCTTAGACCTTCAAACAAACTTCACTAACACCCTTACTAGCACTAGAAGGAAAGTTTTTATGGAGTGAAATCAAACCTAAACTCTTGTTTGTGGAAGATTGAAGCATATGGAAGCTTGAAAGTTGGGAAGTTTCCTTCTTCTTTGAGAGAGAGAGGGCCGGCCAACACAAGGAAGAAAATGGTGAATTTTGTGAATTTTTGGAGATATTAACTAATTTTGGTCAAAAGTCAAAAATGTGAATAGTAATTCTTAAAGTCCACCCAATGAGAAGGTGACACTTGTCACCTCATTAAATGCATTCTTATCTTTCTTTTCTCTCTCACATCAATCACTTCACACACACTACTTATCTCTGAACACCCGATAAATTTTTTCACAGTATCCGAAACTTAACCTCATTGGCCGAATTTTTCCGAACTTTTCGCACTAGTGGGTCCCACGTCCAATATATATTCTTAATTTTCTAAAAATTCTCCAATACTAGAAAAATTAACTAAAAACCATAATTGCTCATAAAATTCCCCAGGAAAATATTTCTAAGCCAGAAAATGCAGAAAACATACAATTAAGGGAATAAGAAACCCTAGGAAAAATAATTAGGGTTTTTACGGGTTCTCACATACCTGACGTACATATCTATCTTTTCCAAGTACCATGATAAGGGATTTACATCTATAACAAACACGATTCATAACTTACACCTAAGAAGAGCACTTAGTCCTTTACACTTATTCACATAAGCAGGACCATAACACCACTTAGCCCAAACTCATCCCGCACAGAGACCATGTGAAACAACTCTGATACCACCTGTGACAGCCCCACCTCTCCCTAGGGTGTACCTAAGGGTTTGGCGGACCGCCTGCCCAACTCTCGCCAGAATTCAGCCACAATTCACGAAAATTTACAAATAGAACCTCAAAATAAAATGATATCAATTACAACCATCATTACAGATACATACATGGACCTCCAATATCCACCCAGTCTATAATACAACTAAAGAGTTGGACTTGCAAAAAAATCAAACTGAACAAGTCGGCTAGGCACCTATGCAGTGCTCACATGAGCAACTAACAAACTTAGAAGAAAACGAAGCCTTCCTCAATCAACCTCTCATGTTCTCATCCCTGTAAAGAAAATAAATGGCGTGGAATGAGCTAAAAAACCTAATGTAAGGATCGAAAACAACCTAAGAGGGGGTGAATTAGGTAGATTAAAAAACTAATCAAGTTATGGGCACTTTTTACTCAATATGAAATTTACCCTCTTTTTTAAGTGATCACACAATGAATCAATTAATGAATGAACAAAATCACTTGAGAGAAGTAGAAGAGACAAGCAATGTAAAGATCACAAACGTAACAATAAGTAAATAAAAAGGAAAGAATTGCAAACCAATTAACTACCCAACTCTTCTTGAGCTCGTAGATTAATTCAAACAAACTTCTTCAAGTTGATGAATTACAATCACTCTTGTGTACAAAGGAAGGTTCACCTCCTTCTTGCCCCGAACTCTACTCGGTCAACTTAGGAAGTTTTACTATCCCTCAAGACAACTCCCACAAAACTACACTCATGAAATATTCACTCACAAATGAAAAACTTACAATGAATCTCACACCACTAAAACTACAAATCTTCTTTGGAGAGTGTTTTCTCACTAAAACTACTCTAGATCTTTTGTATCTTCAGTGTGCAAAAGTTGTTTGAAGTTTCTGACCATACTCTATTTATAAGAAACCAAGAAAGTGCTTAATTAATGCTTCCAACGGATAGAAAGTAGCTGAACAGTCAACTAGCCGTTGGGAGTATCGGACGTCCGATGCTTGCGTCCGACAACAGACGGAGAGTTTGAGAAATCATCTTATTTCTATTTGACGTTCGGTGCAAGCTCTTTGTGCGTCCGATAGCAAACAAAGAGATTTGAGAAATTATCTTGTTTCTATCGGACGTCCGGTGGAGATATATTCAGCGTCCGATTGTTTCGTCGACTTTGAAGGATCCTATCGGACGTCCGATGCTTGTGTCCGAAAGAGGTCAGTGAGCTAGGTCGAATATCTTAATTCTTTCGGACGTCCGGTGATGGAGTTCTTCATGCATCCGAAGTTGCGCAATGAGTATCGGACGTCCGATCCTGACTTCACAAGCGTCCGACAACTTTCAGCTGCTTTTGTCCCTTTCAATTGCAATTGATCTTTTGAATCTGATTTGCTTCATAACTGAAAGTATTTCTTGAAGAGATATTAGTATTATCCATTATTTTGTAAACATCAAAAGTTAGGGACCAAGGTCAACATTCTCTCCCTTTTTGATGATGACAAAACAATGGATGGAAGAAAGAAAAAGATTGAGCATATGAGCATAAGCTCTCCCTCACTCATTGCATCCAAACTTATAATCTCAGTTTCCTTACACATAGCATCCATTTCTCCCCCTTTTTGTCATCATAAGATGAGAGTAAAAAACTCATACCAAAATCCAGTAACAATAACAGAGAATCTAATATTCCAAACAAAAACAGAGAAATGATACCAAAATTCAGCAATCACCAACATACCAACATATCACAGAGACTTGATACCAAAAGAAGTACCAACATATCACAGAGAGTTTAACAAAGCAAATCATCATTAGATCAAAATTGTTCTTTTCTCTCCCTTTTTGACATCATACAAATTCAGTAATATTCAAAAACATCAAGAAAAACTCAGTTCAAAGCATCAGAAACATCAAAAGAGAATTACCAAAAAATATTATGAACAAGAATCTCACCAATTTTACCAATATCTCTTACTTGTTAGAGTTAGTATCATGTCTAACTATCCACATGTATTTCATGCCTCTTCTCATATTTTTTCTCACATAGCAATCACTTTTTCTGTGACCTTTTTGACAACAAAAATTACACATAGGCAAAGAGTTATTTACATGAACAGATTTAATAAATCTTACTTGTCTTCTCTTATAAATAGCAAATTCATTTTCAGCAGAATTTATCTTCTTATCATAAGTGCCAAAACGAGGTTTTGATTTATTACCTTGAAAACAGTCTTATTTTTTATGTTGGAGCAACTCATTTAAATTATTCATTCTTCTTTTCAAATCACCTTGCTCCTTTTTGAACATTTCACAAAGTCTTGTTTTTCTATTAAACTTATTTTGTAAATCAATCTCATTCTTTTTTAAGAAATCATTTTCAGTTTTCAGCATCTTGTTTTCTTGAATAAGGCGTGTATTATCATGAAGAAGAAAACTAATTTTGTGTTTTAATTCCTTATTTCTAGCATAAGATTCTTTCAAACTATCATACAACTTTTTAATGAAAGATTCAAGATCATCATCAGTTTCATCATCACTATCAAATTGAGAGTTACAAGTTGTTATCTCATCATCTCCAATGGCCATGAAAGCCAATTAAGCATATTCATCTTCCTCTTCAATTTCACCATCGGAGTTGCATCCATTCCATGTGAACTGGAAGTTGTTGAATCTTGGTTTTCTTTCACCGTTCCTCTTCTTCATTGGACACTCACTCATGTAGTGTCCAAGTTGACCACATTCATAGCATTTGTCACCTTATTTTTTGTTGGTCTCATATCTTCCTTTGTTTCTTGCATTGTTGAATTGATTAGAATCTGAATTGTTAGGTCCTCCTCTTCTAAATCTCTTTTTGTTGAGGATCTTCTTGAAACTTCTTGTGATGAGAGCAAGATCACTGTTATCAACTTCCACATCTTCTCCATCCAAGGAGGCCGAATCATCTTCATCTTGAGATGCTTTTAGAGCAATGCTCCTTCGTACCTTTGCATCTTCTTGCTCTTGTACCTTAGTCTTAAGTTTCAACTCATAAGAGGTCAGAGAATTAATAAGTGATTCAATAGCCATAGTATTCAAATCTTTAGCCTCTTCAATAGCAGTCATTTTACTTTCCTAATCTTTGGACAAGGCATTCAGGATTTTTCTATTTTTGTCACATAGAGAGCATTCTTTTTCCAACACTTCTAAATCCTTAATGAAATCATTGAATTTACAATATATTTGATCAATATTTTCATGAGTTTCCATCTTAAACGACTCATATTTAGTAACTAAGATAGATTTCTTTTGTTCTCTAACATTCTCACTACCTTCATGAATTTCTTTCAGTTTGTCCCAAATTTATTTAGTTGACTTGCAACCCTTGACTTTAATAGATTCATTTGAGTCTAAAGTACAATATAACACATTCATGGCTTTTGCATTTAAGGTGAGATGACCTCTATCCACAGCAGTCAGTTCACTTCTTATTTTTGGTCTAGATCTATGAGTATTTTTCATCTATAAGAGAGGCATCATATGGACCTTCACTAATAACAAACCACAATTCAATGTCAATTGATTGCAAAAAGAAAATCATTCTTTCTTTCCAATTCACATAATTTGACCCATTAAACATAGGTGGTCTAATGACAGAATGTCCTTCAAAAAATATGGCATTATTGGTTGTCATTTTTACTTCTAAACCGATTGAGTTTAATCTCAAGGAGACCAAACTCTGATACCAATTGTAAGGATCGAAGACAACCTAAGAGGGGGTGAATTAGGTTGATTAAAAAGCTAATCAAGTTATGGGCACTTTTTGCTCAATATGAAATTTACCCTCTTTTCTAAGTGATCACACAATGAATCAATTAATGAATAAATAAAATCACTTGAGAGAAGTAGAAGAGACAAGCAATGTAAAGATCACAAACGTAACAATAAGTAAATAAAAAGGAAAGAATTACAAACCAATTAACTACCCAACTCCTCTTGAGCTTGTAGATTAATTCAAACAGGCTTCTTCAAGTTGATGGATTACAATCACTCTTGTGTACAAAGGAACGTTCACCTCCTCCTTACCCCGAACTCCACTCGATCAAGTTAGAAAGTTTTACTATCCCTCAAGACAACCCTCACAGAGCTACACTCATGAAGTATTCACTCACAAATGAAAAGCTTACAATGAATCTCACACCACTAAGACTACAAATCTTCTTTGGAGAGTGTTTTCTCACTAAAACTACTCTAGATCTTTTGTATCTTTAGTGTTCAAAAGTTGTTTGAAGTTTCTGACCATACTCTATTTATAGGAAACCAAGAAAGTGCTTCATTAATGATTCCAACGGATAGAAAGTAGCTGAACAGTCAACTAGCCGTTGGGAGTATCGGATATCCGATGCTTGCATCCGACAATAGACAGAGAGTCTGAGAAATCATCTTATTTCTATCGGACGTCCGGTGCAAGCTCTTTGTGCGTCCGACAGCAAACAAAAAGATTTCAGAAATCATCTTGTTTTTATCGGACGTCCGGTGGAGACATATTCAGCGTCCGATGGTTTCGTCGACTTTGAAGGATCCTATCGGACGTCCGATACTTGCGTCCGAAAGAGGTCAGTGAGCTAGGTGGAATGTCTTAATTCTTTCGGACGTCCGGCGATGGAGTTCTTCATGCATCCGAAGTTGCATAATGAGTATCGAACGTCCGATCCTGACTTCACAAGCGTCTGACAGCTTTCAGCAGCCTTTGTGTGACGCCCCAAAAAAAAAAAAAAAAAAAAAAGAGTTTGAGAACCCGGAAATTTTCTAATTTTCTAGGGTTTATTTTCTTGAATCGCCCGCTTTTCTACATTTTCTTGATTAGAAAAATTCCCCAGATAAAGTTTATGAGCAAAAATAGTTTTAAAATGATTTTTCTAGTATCGGTTAGTTTTTGAGAAATTAAAAGCGTATTTTGGACGTGGGACCCGCAAGTGCGGTAAATGCATTATATTTTTGACAACTTGTTGTACTTTTGTATTAAGTGATATTATTTTACAAAGTGTTAAGATATTTTTATTGGAGAGACAAAAGGATAGAGTTGCATTAATGAGTGTGACAAGTGTCACAATATGATTGGTTGGACTTTATGGTTTACTATTCACATTTTTGACTTTTGACCAAAATTAGTTAATATCTCACAAAAATTGAAAAAAACTTACCATTTCTTACCTTCTTGTGGCCGACTTTCTTGAGCTAAGAAGAAAGGAAATTCTTCAAGATTCTTGCTTCCATTTTTGCTTGAATGTGATCATCCAACCATTTGATCTTGATTCCATTCCATAAAACCTTTCTATTTGGTGCTAGTAAGTAGTTTGGTGGAGTTTGTTTGAAGGTCTAAGGTGGCCAACATCTCTCTCTCTCTTGTTTCTTGGTAAGTGAAGCTTAAACTTCCACCTACACCTATTGATGCTTAAGATATGATTAGTAGTGATTAGAGTGCTGAAATTTGTGGATTATTTCTTGGTTTGAAGTGATTTGGTTGAGTTTTTTTATTTTTTGAGGAATTTTCTGGTTTCATATGATCTTGATGGTGTGATTGTTTTTGATGGTTGGTAATAAGGGGCTTTGGCTCTAGTAGGTGCATATGATAGAAAATTGCAATCAATTTTGGATTTGGAAGGAAATCTGGAAAATTAGGGTTCTTGGTTCTTCATTCTGTCCGAAATTTTAGGTCATAGATAGAGGCCGAATTGGACTTTGCTCAAAACATAAAAGTTGTAGGTATTGATGAGTTTGAAGTGCCTGCAAAATTTCAGGGCATTTGGAGTAGTGTAGAGTGAGTTATGCCGTTTTTACTGTTGCTGTTCTGGGTGAACAGAATGTGCGAACTGCGATAGTAATTGTCTGTTTTGACTGGAATTGGTTTGGATTTTGAAGTTGGTGTCTTCTGAACAAATGTAGCTTGATGTCTTAGCTTTCATATGCCTTTGGAATCAATGCTTTTGGACCTGTATAGACTGACTTGGACTGATTACAGTTTTGTGTGATTTGGGAACCTGCAATTGCGGTTCTGGCTGGGTTTTCTACATTTTTGACCTAGTTGTGCTAGGATTTGGATTGAGTGACCTTCTACATTGTTATAGCCCTGGTTCTTAGCTTCGAAATGGTGGGTCTTACAACCGAATCCGATAATCGTAGTGCAAGTTGTGCCATTACCGCAAAGTGACGTCCAAAACTGTTTTTCTGGTTTGAGCTAAACTTTCATTTCCGGACTTTTCCCTCGCTTGACTTGTACTAGTACTACTTGGAGCTTGCTGAATGGCTACTGGATGAACTTTTTGTTGTGTGTGTACCTTTGGGACTGGCTGAGGATATAATGAAGCCGTGATGGCTGGAAAAGTTAGCAAATTCAGGGGAAATGCTGTCCGAATTTGGAATGGGCTTGATTGCTTTGCGTTTGTGCTTTAGGGCTTGGACTTGAGTGAAGTAATGCAATATGATGGATGGCTTCAGAGCCGTGGAGGTGAGTGACCCTAAACTATTTCCAAAGTACTTGTGAAATGTTTCTTGCATTAATTATTCGATTGCATATCATGCGTGCTTGCATGTGAATTCATGACATGATTTGGCTTCAATGAGTTCTGGGAAAGTCTTGTGCTGGACACCAACGTATCCACCTTGTTATGGTTCATGTTCATGGTTATCTGGAGCACCGATGTTGCTCCCACTTTCGTGAGTTCGTGAGTTAATGTTAAATGAAATATTTGAGCGTTGGGTGTTCAAGTGCTATGATTTCACCGGCTCACGAGAGCACTAAACGGACATTTGATCTCTGAATCATGACATCATCGAAATCATCGAAATGCAACATTGTGAAATATATTTGCTTAATGATTTTGCTGGTTACTCGCTGAGCTTCTAGCTCACCCCAAAAATATTTTATTCCCCTCCACAGGGCTCAAGGCGAAGGAAGGACTTATAGTACTTGTGCACGTGATTGGATGGCCTATGTTTTGTACAGTTTTGATTTGGAATCATTTTATGTATAGTTGAGAATTGTTTTCGCTGCTTTTGTGACATGTAATTATTGGAGACTTGGATGTGTATTTGTGGACCATGTGATGTATATTTGAGATTTATATTGTAATTCATTTGAGGATTGTAGTGAACGACTGAGTCCCGGCGAGAGCTGGGCAGGCGGCCCGCCGAACCCTCTGGTTCGCCTTAGGGGGGGGTGGGGTCGTCACACTTTGTCCCTTTCAATTGCAATTGATCTTTTGAATCTGATTTGCTTCATAATTGAAAGTCTTTTTTGAAGAGATATTAGTATTATCCATTATTTTGTAAACATCAAAAGTTAGGGACCAAGGTCAACATTCTCTCCCTTGATCTTTTGAATCTGATTTGCTTCATAATTGAAAGTATTTCTTGAAGAGATATTAGTATTATTCATTGTTTTGTAAACATCAAAAGCTAAGGACCAAGGTCAACACCCAGTGAGGTTCCAAGTAACTAAGCAGGTAAAATACGAGACAAGATAGAATATCCAGACATCGAAAAACAAGTCAACTTCAATGAGATCATAATTCAGTATATAATTATGCAAGTAGCAAGATAAAACATGGAAAAGGTTACAGTAAGGAACACATTCATGGCAAAGGATATAGGTTGCTCTCAAGAGCAAGTTTCATAGTAGCTTGATCAAGGTCCGTTGATTCTCCGTCAACCACGAAAGTATAACGTCCTTAGATCTCCACTTTACAACAATTTTCGTCCACCAAACATACCCTTTACTGGGCCCGAACGCCAAAGAAGTACCCAAGGTTCGTCGATCTCCCCGACCCAGCCCTTGCTGGCTCGATTCAACCAACTAACTCTAGGTTAGACTTATAGTCCCAGATATTCAATAATTCAGGATATGGCTTATAGCCCCAAGTATTCAGATAATCAAGATTGGAGTCGTTGGCTGTTATCCAACGCTTACACAGTAAAGCTTGGAGACATTAGTTGTCACTTAACGCTCCGTATTCAAAAATAAACAGTGGTGGTAATATTCGAGCATACCAATTAGTTGAGGAGATAACACTCCACTCGACAAAACAGGATAGAGGTACTGAGATGGGATGAGAAGCATCTCCCATTCAGATAGAGTGTGGTACATGCTACCACTCAGCACTAGTGTCAATGAGATAACTCTCCAATCGACTTAATCAGGATAATAGTACTGAGACGGGATGAGAGGCACCTCCCATTCGGATTGAGTGTGGTACATGCTAACGCTCAACACTTACAAGTCAAGCACTAGTACAAACACAAGTACTGATCAATCAAGTGCAAGCGAGTACAAGATCATTCAAGAAGGGGAGGCCGAGCGCGATAAGGACACACTCGCCTAGTCAGAATCAAGTCACAAGTAATGTCCAACAATTCACATTCTCAAGTATTCCAAGTATTTCAAGTCAATATAGAGGTCATATACAGATTAGGTTACTTGTTCATGCGTGGAGGAGATATCAAGTGTTTAGTTAAGTCGGGTCAATTGAGTATACATAAGAGCAAACTCACCTAAATAGGTTCAAGTCATAAATAAGTTCAGCATATCATGTTTCAAGCATTTCAAGTATTTCAAGTCCAAACAGTTGAAAATCAGGTGGTTAAGAACTCTGATCAAACAAGAAAACAGGAAAAAAATTGCAGAAATCAAAAATTTTCTCAGCAAATCCGTCTGATAATCCGGCCGAAAATCTGGCCAGAAGTAGCCGGATTCTGGCCACTTTTCAGTTGTAACAAAATGGCTAACACATGTTTTAACAAAATCTCACAAATTTAGTCGAGTTAGGTCAAGTGCAATAAAGTACACACTTACCTATGAGATAAGAAATCAAGTACCTAGTATTGTCTAACAACAATGAGCATGTAACACATAAGTCGGTGGGATAACCATCCAAGTGACCAACAAGTCAAGTGTAAGCAAAGCATTTTATTTCATATCAATATCATGAAGTGAACTACAAATGATCGAGTATGATAAAGTATAATCTCTTCCCAAAGGTTATCAATTCAAGAGCAATTACTTTAACCAAGTAAGCATGTTATTCAAGCAAGAAAACATTCCATGTAAATATTTTCGTATACTTGGAACACTCACCAATTAATTGCCACCCTTCACTTTAACCTTGGTTCGTCCTCTTGAACTCTCTTGAGTCCTGTAGTCACGTATTATATAAAAAGGCTAGCAATACAAAGCCAAAATACATGAAGAAATTAAGGTTTCTAAGACTTCACTTCCTTTCACTTAAACCTCAATTCCACCCATAAATCATACCCAAAATGATTTACCAACTCCAACCTTAAAGTGCGAAATTTAAGTAAAAACGGTTATAAGAGAACCGAATTTTCCAGTTTTTGCGCAAGATTATTTGAAAAATCATATCTTAAGCTTCTTAAGTCCAAAATTTATAGACTTTTTACCATCGGAAAATGGACTCAAAGGGTTACAATTTTCCAGAAGACACATTTGTAAGATTTAGTCCACAAGTTAGTCAAATTCCAGCCTCAAATTGCTGTTTCATCCAGTCAAAAGACAGAACAGGTATGGCAAATCAGTCAACTTTGAAAAATCACAGATATTCATAGAAATTGAGAAAAGTTATGAAATTTGCAAGGTAGAAAGTAATCTGAATCTAGTTTCAAACACAACAACTGGAACTCCATTCTGACTTTTCTACGCCAAGATATAATAGATTTCCTAAGACTGCCCAAGGTTCCCTGCGGACAAATTTTCAGCAACACTTCTTTTGTGTTTATCAATTTTTTTCCAGCCAATTCAAGGCTTCATTCTTACCACAAAATAGCCTCAACTCAAGCATATATATACCAGGCCAACAACTCACTAAATCAAGCATATATATAGCATATAACCATCACCTCCGTTTCCCAAATCCTAGGGCAACAGGTAAAAGTCGTTAACATTCTAGGTTCATTTCCAACTCAAATGTGAGTTCATTTCCACTAACTTGCCCTAAAACAACCACTTTACTTGCTTCATTTCCATTTCAATTCACACCAAACCTTAAACCAATGTTTAGCCAAGTTTCTTTGGCTTAATTAAGGTGCAAATGAACCAAAAAAACAAGGAGAAACGTCCCCTCCAAAACCGGTCAGCCGAGAGAAAGCAAAACAGTTCACTAGTTCACTTGTATCACCAACTTCCATCCTTTCATTACAGTTAATTTAAGCATCATTCCAAGAGTTGTCCTTAGCTCAAAAGAGGGCCAAAACATGTTAATACATCAAGTAAAACCATAAACAAATCTTGGACAAAATATCAAACACATGGTATGCAAAATAAGCAACCCTACTTCCACTTGTTTAGTTCAAGAAGTTTCACCACAAATATCATCCATTCAACTCTTAGTTTGCCATTAAAACTTTAAACACTTGATATAACACCATAAAGCTAAGATTCAAAGATCATTTACCTTCCTTATGTGAAGCTTGAATCACCCAAAAGCCACCAAAACAAAAGCTCCAAGCTTGAAACATACACTAGGCTTGAAGGTAGTTAACTTAACTAAGCTAGGTTCCTTCACTTTTGATTTTTGCTCAAGGATCAAGCTAGGCTTTATAAACAAGAAAATGGAGCTTTCTCTCTTCCCTTTGAAGCTTCAAAGTGGCCTGCCATAAGAGGAGAAAATGGAGCCAAGAATGGTTTAAATTTCCTCTAATTCCTTTGGTCAAAAGTTGAATGGTTAGGGTTTGGCCACTTGTCTCAATCTTGGCCATTTCTTCCTTTAATCTTTGACTAATGAAGTTTCTACCCTCCAAATGTTTCAATACTTAATTAACACCCTTAAACCATTCGATAAAGTCTTACACATAATAAAAGGGATATTTGGTCATAATGCATGTGGTGAAATAAAATAATGGCAGCTCAAGGAAATGTTACAATTCAAGTAAAAGATAATGAAATGCAATGCAAGGAAATGTCATAAGTGATTTAGTCTTAAGGAAATGCAAGTTATTTAGGAAAATTTATATTTTTAAGTGAGGGTTCTTACACTTAATATGTACTAACTTATATCAAGAAAATGAGTTAAAACTTAACTCACTTATAAAAATATCTAGGAAATTAAGGTAATAAAATAAAGTAAAGAAAATGTGCTCATAGAAATATGATAAAATAAATATAATTTTCGGGGTTCTCACATGGCACAACCTGATCCCAGTAAAAATCTCCTTCGTCATGACTAGGTTGATGCTCTCTCGATTACCTTTTATGGTTCAGTTATGGCGAGTTAGTGTTCAGGGCCCTTCCAAGTGCTACTGCTGTCTAAACCCGCAGGAGGAGTGCTTGGATCATGTCTTTTGCTCAGGAGATACAACTAGATGGGTTTGGAGGGTGTTCGAGGTTCGCATTGGTGAATCATCCGCTATTAGCTCTGTACGCCATATGGTGCTAATGTGGTGGACTCGGCCATCAAGAAATCAGTATTTGGCTTTTGTTTATCGGATCCTCCTCTCCCTAGTGTGTTGGGAGTTATGGAGGGCAAGGTGTTCAGGGTTTGTTGAAGGTCGGCGTGTGGGGATGGTTCCTCCCCTCCCTAGAGATTTTTGTTACCCGCTTCCCAGCATTCTCGTACTTTGGCACTTCTTGGGTAGCGTTCCACACCTTATTATTGGGACGGGCGCGGACTATGTTGGTGAAGCCGGTAAAGTGGTTGGTACCGGTAAGGGGCTATAAGCTGAACTCGGATGGATGCTCTAAAGGTAATCCGGGACCAAGTGGAGGGGGCGTTCTGTTACGTGACTCGAGAGAGGCTTTTGTCTTTGGTTATTCTTGTTTTTTTGGTGATTCGACTAGTCTTCATACGGAACTCAAAGCTTTGACTGTGGGCGTTCAATATTGCTTGGCTAGAGGGTACAGTGACTTGCACATTGAGTCCGATTCCTTGGTATTAGTCAAGTTGCTGCAAGGCTGTAGTGCTTGCCTTTGGTGGATGCAGAGAGAGTTAGACAAGTTGTTGAGACATCAGAGTCATTTTCGGGCTGTCACACATTGTCTCAGGAAGGCGAATAAACCTGCAGACTGGCTTGCAAATACGGGAGTTGATTTGGTATGGGACTGTGTGCACAATTGTTTCTCATCTCTGCCTGGCAGTGTCCGAGGTGAAATACGACTGGATAGGCTAGGGCTCCCAAATTTTCGTCGGAAAGTACAATATGTTAGACTTTATGTGAGTTCTACCGTGTACTTATATTTGAAATTATAATAAAAAAAGTATTGTATAAAAAAAAATTAAGAAGCCAAAAAAAACAAAAAAAAATTGTTCCACTTTAAACTCGAGGTTAGTTGTTTTTCTTCTAAAAGTTGTGCATATATCCTACATATATTTTGCTAAGTTTCATGAGTTAGAAATATCTAATTTTTCCTCTTTTGGTCTCTTACCTCTTTTGAGTCTAAGAGTTTTCTTTTCACACTAATAACTTACTTGAATCATAGCCCTAGCATGCACTTGGATATTCTTCAATTGGCACTTTCAAGTTTGTCTTTGAATTTTGTGTTTTGAGAGGCCAACCTTGGATAGGTGTATGGCTCACAGTTGAGTCTAAAGTGTGCACTTCGTTAACCTAATCTTTGAATGGTCGGACCATAACATCTTGTCTTGGTTACTTTTAGGGTTTGACGGTGGCAACGAGCACAACCCAAGGTCGAACGTTTACCGTTATTTTACTTTGAAATGGTGAGTGTATCACTTGCATGATTCGTTGTTTAAAGTGAACTACTTGTGACTGAAATTTCTAATTTGTATGACTGTGACTTGGTTTAATCTGGACTAGACGGATATGTACTTTATCACACTCAATTCCACTTGACTATTTGACTGGTCTACTGTTCATTTGAAATTTGTTACTTGTGCATGAATTTGATGTCGAATGGAGCCCAATATCCGATGGCCTTACTGTGGAATTTGAGCTCAAACCTTATTGGTAATTAATCGAAACAAGCTAGCAAGGGCTTGGTCGATGTAGATTGACGAACCATGAGAAAACTGTCATTGATTTACTGAATACTAGATTCTTCCGCTATTTGGTATACTCGAGTATTACTACCATTGTTTCTATTAGGTGTTCGGGCCCAGTACGGGGTATGTTTGGTGGAAGAAAAATGGTGTAAAGCGGGGATCTAGGGTCAATGATTTTGCTTCTCTAAGCGTTGATAGAGTGTCAACGGGCTTGGATCAAGCTGATATGACTGGGAATTTGGCTCTTGAGAGCCATCTGTATCCTTTTATTTGAAGTTTTGTGTTAGTTGTGGCATTTACTTTTCTCTCTAATTGATGCTTATATGTGATAGATTAAAGTTTGAACTATATGATTTTTTGATTGCGTGATCTTGTGATACCTCATTGGATGAAAGCTCACTCTGTCACCTTTGTTTTCCTTACAGGGGGCGAAGTCGTGGGAGCGTGATTTTTGGGGAAGAGTTGAGCTAATTATAGCTTTTAGGCATTTTGTTTAAGCTCATTTGTATTAGTAAACCTTATATGTACATGTATAAGATTGAATACTTTAGTTTGTACTTTAAATTTGAATCATTAATGACTTTATTGTATATAGTTCTGGGTTGACGATTCGAAGTTAATTGTGTGTTTTAGTACCTTCTGTAAATTTTTTTTGGTTTAGTTAGTCCTGGCAAGAGTTGGACAGGCAGTCCGCTAACCTTAGGGGTATGCCCTAAGGAAAGGTGGGGCTGTCACATACTAAGCTTCCACTACAGTCCTGAACTCCTTTCTTAATATCTTCTCTACTAAGATCTATGCCTCCTATTTCTATCTCAGATAGATCAAACTTCTTAAAGGCATGCTTCAAGCTTCCTTCATCCTGCCAGAGTCTTCAAAGATCACTTGAGCTACCTTGGCACTATTTTCTGTCACTGAATGGCAAATTAATTATGTGACAGCCCCACCTCCCCCTAAGGCGAACCAGAGGGTTCGGCGGACCGCCTGCCCAACTCTCGCCGGGACTCAGTCGAACCTCAATCAAATCCGAAATAAAACCACAAGATCAAACGAAATAACAATCCAAAACTTAAAGCGAAACTTATATACATTTTTATCTCAAAAGGAAGTACAAATATCGAATATACAAAGGTTCTCAATTCGTCATACATCCAGCCCGTGCCAAGTACTAGGGCGAGAACCATTACAAAACAAAAAAACTAGACTAGGCTAACCTACACTGGGCTCTCGTCCTTGCTCGCATCCCCCTGTTAAGGAAAACAAAACTAAAGGGGTGAGCTAAAAGCTCAGTGAGGTTCCGAACACATATTCAACAACAAAGGCAATACATTAACCATCGATAATCAATAATTCAAGAAACATTTACAATGGAAAGCGTACTAACACATTCATTAAAAGGATACGGGCTCACAGGGAGCCATTTGTTCGTTCGTTCGTTCGTTCGTTCTCCTGTCATTCCCCTTATTCCTCCAATCAATTAAATAAAATGCATTTTTGGTAAATAAAACCCTCGTTCGTTCTTTCGTTTCGTTCACCCCCTCCTGGAAATTGGCCAGGCTCTACCAGACTACAAGATAATACTCGAGTATACCAAATTCACCCAGGGTCACCATATCGCCCGACCAAGTCCGCTTCTGGCTCGAGTCGATCGGTAACGAAGGGCAGGGCCCAGTTCAGCCAAAAGGCTTACATCATGCGCAACTAATGTAACAATCATTAAATCATTGAAAATTTCAAGTTTCATTTAGGTCGAGCGCGGTAAAGTACACGCTCGCCTAGAAAACTCGTTTTGAAAATTCTTGAAAGCACTTAACACATTACCAAACAAGAACACAAGTCATGAAGTCAAGAAAAATATAGCAAACAAGGAACACTCACCTATTTACGCAAAACAACGTGCAAATATCCTTCCGGATATTACCTCAGTCACCGAGAAAACCTAAGAGTAAATGAGAAAGAATATTACAGTCTATCTAGCACAAACAATTAGGTGAAATCGAAGAAACCCAACAATTGATGAATAAAACGTATAGAAATGACTTTAAAGTGAAACGAGGGCATTTGGACCGGTGGACGGAAATAGCTAGGGTTTCATAAACTAAACGCAAAACCAAACAAAAAGGGGTATAAAATTTCCAACGGAAAACACTTGAACCAAAGACATGTCGGAATCCAACTATATAGACTAAGAAATATTGTTTTCGGGATTGTTTATGTGGTTCAAAATCATCTCATATTAAAGTAGATATTATAGACTAAATGTTTTAATGAAATTCATGTAAAAGGGAGGACAAAATACCCAAGATAACCCTAAACCACTCCTTTTTATTTGGGTAAGAGTAAGTAAACATTTGGAGTTTCCAATTGAAGAAGGATCATGTTTTAAGATGGAAAAATGGTCATAGTATGTGCCAAACGAAAATATACAAGTTCAAGTATAAACTTAGCCCTCAAGCGAAAATTTGGGCAGCACGCCCTTTGTATTTACCTATTTCCCAGCCATTTATGGCTTCATTATTTTCCTCAATCAATCTCAACATTACACACAACATAAATAGCCACTCAATAGGCTCAATGTCATATGATTACCAAATCAAGCTAGGACATGTGCGGGAATGACGTTTAGGTTGGAAAACAAAAGACAGTTTTAATGTTACTTAGCGGAACAGACGTAACAGGAGCTACACTTATCAGATTGAGGTGTAATTTACACCGTTTCGAAGCTAAGATAAAGGGTTACAATTTTTATGAAGACCACTCAGTCTATTTCGTGGTGTAGCTAGGTCAAAATTCCAATGCACCAAACCAGAATCGTATAAACAGGTCAGCTAACCGCATTATGGTTAAATGATCATATCTTAGGCTACCGAAGTCGAATTGAGGTGTTTCTAGGGCCGTTGGAAAGCTAAGACCTAGCACTACAACTTTTGTGTTTTGTCCAAGATCTAATTCGGTAAGCATCAGAATGAAAAGGCACAGTCATATTGGGTGAAATGTCCACCCTGTCCAGCCAACTATTCTTGTGGCAGTTTGCGGTATTTCTGACTTTTCTCAGCTTACACAGCTCGGATTGGGCTGAAATTTTACAGGAAACTATAAAAAACCATTTCCTACAACTTTTATGTTTTGATCCAAAGCTAATTCGGCCTCTAACCTAGCCAAACAGAAACGGGCAGAACAGGGTCATATGGAAACCCTAATCTGGAATTTGAGTTTCAAACCAACAATTTTACACAATCAATCATTTCCAACACATACCAACTCCATCTAACACTATAACAAACCATTAATCCATGGTTAACCAACACTAATCATATGAAATCAGAAAAATCATGAACAAAAGAAAAATCCATCAATCTCAACCATAGGTCATGAAATTATCCATAAAATCACTTATTCAACCACTACAAATCACTAATTGAACATTATCAAGATTAAAGGAAAGGTTCCTTAGTCACTTACCTTGCAAACCCAAGAAAAGACCCAACTTAGCACCTTTGCTTCTCAAACCACTTCACCACACACCTTAATCCTACCAAGAGAAAGGTTTTTATGGAGCAAATCAAGGTTTTAACGGTTGGTTTGTGAGATTGAGCAAGAAATAGAAGGAAGAAATTAGAAGCTTTTCCTCTTTTTTTTCTCCAAGAAGTTCAGCCAAGAGAGCATAAGAAATGGGAAAGTTTTGGTCAAAATTAGCTTTAAGAAGGAAACAAATATCTTGGTCAAAATTCCACCCTCGAATAGAAACGCGACATGTGGCACCTTTTTATGTTTAAGCTTATCTTCTTGTCTCTCCATACTAATTAATCTAGCAAACCTCTAATTATCTCCTAACATCTTGTAAATTAATCCCATAACGTAAAACTTAAGCTAGTTGTCCGAATAATACGCACATAACGCACTAGCGGGTCCCACGTCAAACTACACTTCAAATTTAACGTACACTAACTTATATCAAGAAAATGATTTGAAAACTATATTCACTTATAAAAATGTATAGAAAATTAATATATTGAAGAAAAGTATAAATTTATAGACAAGGAAATAAAATAATGTCTAGAAAACATATAAAATTTTTTCGGGTTCTCACAAATTAAACCTGCAAAAAAGAGCAACACAAATACAGTTTAGAAGCTAGAAAAAATCGAAAACTACCCGAGGCCAGATGGAGATTACTAGTCCACTCCAATCTCACTGCCACTAGCAACAGAAGCAACTTAAGAAACTGATAAAACACACAGTAACTCGTTCCCTCCAAAAGTTAAAGGATCATGGTTAGTTTCACACAAAGAAAAAAGGCTGAAAAGGTAAGAGCGAGATCTTTGAGGCTCAAAGATGAGCCTTCTAAGGATAATGATGAAACTGGGATCTAGAATTTTTGGATTTGAAAATTCAAGAGTTAGAAGTGGTTTAAAATTCTTGCAAGGTTTGAATTTCAAAAGCTCCCACACCAGGGAGGTAGTCTCTCATATTAGAGAGAGAAGCTCTCATCATAAGAAAGAGAAAGTTCCTCGTGCATAACCAGTGAAACAATTTTCATTTGGTATTGAGGAATGTGAACAGTGGAATCAAATACATTTAGATCTATTGCTTGAAAATGTTTAGGAAGATTCAAAGGTAATATCAGTTTTATACAATAATTGGATAATAATAGCAGTCAATTAAAGAATTTGGAATTGTATATTTAAGGGTTGCTCTGCCTTGCAACCCATTGCTGAGGTGGCTTGTTCATAGTATGGCACTCAGTCTTTCTTAATTCTTAGATCTAGTGGGCAACAACAACAAAACTAATTACTGAACCATGACAACTCAATAACCAAAGTGCTTACGCATGGTTTGCACATTTTCTTGCATATAAGGTTGCAAGTTGTGATGTCTAAGATGATGGCAAAAATCCAGTGCTTAGATCCTTGCTGTATTTTTGTACAATGGGATGGACAAGGTTTTGGCCCATGGTAATAGAAAAGTATTCCAATTAGGGTACAAAAGCAACACCAAAAGATGTAACAATATATCTAGTTTGGTGCAATAAGCGTCTCTTGGTTAAAATCAACTTCACTTATAAGGCTAGATGTTTTGTCTAATAAGGTTGTTGTCTTAGCTTTCAATGCCTTTTCTTGGGTTCCCCTTTCTTTGTCACTCTTGGAAGTTAGTTAGTTTCCTGTGTCCTGCGAGAAAAGCAGCTCAGTCATTAAGCAGCTCAGACAATTTACATGAGAGAGTTGAGTTTTGCTATGGTTATGTCTAATAAGGATATTGTCTTAGCTTCTATTGCCCTTTCTTGCATTCTCTTATCTTTGTCGCTCTTCGAACTTATTCAGTTTTCTGCACCTTGAGGAAAAAAGTAGCTCAGACAATTTTCATAATAGGGTTGGGGAGAAAAGCACCTTGGGTTGAATTTTGCACTTATTTCACTTGTGAAGAATCTCTCTCTCTCTCTCCCTCCCTCCCTCCCTCCCTCCCTCTCCAACATCACAACCTTGTCTCTCTGTAAGCTGCTTCTAGCTGCACCTTCATTGAGCTTCTTGTACATTTTGTTTGCAACTAATTTCTGCCGAATTGAACTTCTCACCCATGGTCTGCTGATGATTCATTACTTGGGAACTCATCTCGCGCTCTTTTGTTCATTGACTGGAGTTTAATTTAGGATACTTGTGGAAATATTTTCTGAACCCTATATAGATCTGCCAGATGCATTTGACTTCGGAACTTTATTACTCTCATTGCATTTAGGTCTTGTATAGTAATTGATTTCTGAATGTATGGTGGAAGGTACTGATCAGCTGGCCTTGAAGATTTATTGGCAGAGGATCACAAGAATGGAAGGTTTTTGTGATGCTCTCCCTAATTTCTTGGCAGAGTAATGCAAGAAATATACAAAATAGCTGGCGATTCATTGGAACCCAATTTTTTTATTCATCTTAACTTAGGTTGGTCAGATACCATGTTGGTCACCATTATTACTGTAATTATCATTGTTTTCCTGCTTTTGCGATCAATAGTTTTGTAAATTTCATCATCTTATAGGTAGTCTTTAACTATATGACTCTCTGCATGGATGTGACTCATTACGTTGCTATCAATTGTCTAAAATTCAGGCAAACCCTTAGCAGGTTTATTGAGTAAAAAATAACCAGATTGGAACTTAGTTAACTGACATGGAGTCAGCATGGGCTTTCATTATTAGCCACGTGAAAATCATATTTCCACTCTTTAAAAAAAACCTTCAATAGCTCAAACCAGTATAATTATTAAATCCGATCCAAAGGTTAGTGGTCCAACCGGTAGGTAGGTGGTTGAAGCGGTCATTAAAATATATGTAGATATAAAGTCACATAATTTTTAATGCAATAATTGTACCATAGACATTAAGAAAACACTAGGGGTGAGACCTGCATCAAGTGCGGGCACATGTTGCAAAAAATGCAGTAAGTTCAAATTGCAAAATAGATTATGGGAAGAGAAATATATTTTATTAAGCACAGTAGAATTTTAAGTTTACAATATGAAGTAATTATTTGATTTGTAACTTTGGCAAACTCAAGTTTAGATATCACTTAGGAGGGTATTTAGAAGAGTTGTTGATGATACTGATTGAAACTCAATAGATATTACTTAGGAGGGTATTTAGAATAGTTGTTGATAACACTATTTGATTTGAGCACAGTTTTCTCCAACATTTTTCGTACAAATATAATCCTGTTCTCATCCATGCTCCGAGCTACTCTTCTCGTTGGTTGATATTGTTGGGGTTGTTCACTAGACAATTCTTATCCCCATGCCCATAACCTTGCACTTATAGCAGAAGTTGGCATGTCTCTTAATGGAATTCTACCTACTATGATTTCCCCCGAATCTTGACTGTAGTTTCTCTTAGGGGTGTCAACGAATCGAATCGAGCTCGAATACTAGTTTGATCGAGTTCGAGTTTGACAAAGTGCTTAAGGCTCGAGATCGAGCTCGAGATCAATGAATATTAGTTTTACATGCTCGAATTCAATTCATATTAAAATCGTGAGGTTCGAGCTCGTGTTCGAAATTGCTCGAATTACGGTCGAGCTCGAACCATTAAAAGTTGTGCTCGTTTAAAGCCTGCTGAACCAAACAATCTACTAGCTCGAGTTCGAGCTTGAACCATTAAAAGTTGTGCTCATTTAAAGCCTACTGAACCAAACAATCTACTATTCTAAGCAAGCAGAATTTGCTCTTTCATTCAATCTTTTATCTAAACCAAATCACCTTGGCAGTGACATTTCCTAACAAATTTTGCCGGGGAAATGACAAGGTAATGCAAATGCAAAAACTTCAAGTATAAATCTCAATTTATGTGCAAAGTTAAATGGAGACAAAATGCATATGCATCACAAAGATGGACAGACTTGATACAATCTTGAAAATGGAAGATACAAGCTCTGCTATGCATTACTGAACAACACTGTCCGAACTCATCCATATGATTGAGAATCTGAGACAAGCCAGCTTTAAATATCAATTTAAAGTCCAAAGCATCAAACTGTCAAAAATTTTGCAGTCGTTATTGTGATACCCCGAATTTTAGGACAATGTTTTTCCCTCGTTCTTTTAAAATTTTGATTTAGTTCTTTTGTTTTGTTTTAAAAACATTGTTTTTTTTATTATTGGACACTTTAAATTGAAATCAAAACCCTAGTTTTACTTGTGACTAAAAGGTTATTATATGTATAATGTGTTTTATTTTATTATAGGTAATTATAATGGTTGGGTGGTTAGTAGATTAATGAGGTGTAATTAATCTTGTGGATTTTATTAAGTTAGTGATCTATGGAGTTAATTAGAAAGATTAAAAGAAGTTGGGGTCATAGTGTGAGGATTAGCAAAGGAAGATTTTCAGTAACATCAAAGCTTCTAGGATCTTCCTAAGCTTAAATTTGATTGGTGGAGAAAAAGTCTAAGTTGACCATTGGCTTAAATATCTTCTATTGTTAGTAAATGAAAAACAAAGCCAAAAATTAAGAGGAAAAGAGAGAGAGAGGGTCGAGAGCTCTATGGGAGGTTCAAGAGGAAAAGTTTCAACTTTGGTTTCTTGATTTCTTGCTCAATCTTGCAACTAACCGATAGCTTCACCAAATAATCCATAGAAATTGTTTAGGAAGGTGAATTACTAACTTGGAGTGGAGTGTTTTGGTGGTTCAAGCTTCCTAGGGGTTGTAGTGCTTCTCTAATGCTAGGTAAGGTTGGTATTAGTTCATGTTTGTATTCTTTATTGGTTTACAAGTGAAAGTTATGGCTTGTTTAGGTAGATTTCATGATTTTAGTAGTGGTTATAGTAAATTCCAGCTTTCTAGTGTAATTTTCAGCTTTGGTTGTTGAAATGGATGGTTGTTCTTGGTGTTCATGTTGTGGTAATGCTTATGCTTAGTGCATGGAAGTGAATTCATGGTTAAAACTTGTTGGGTTTGTAGCATATAAAATTTCGGTCAGCAAGAAAGGTCATTGTAAGAATTTATTTCCAGTTTTAATGCTGAAATTGTCCTGTTTCTGACCGTGCCTTTTAGTCCATGTTAGAGGCCGAATCAGCCTTAGGTCAAAACGTGAAAGTTGTAGGAAGTCAAAACATGAAAGTTGTAGGAAATGATATTTTATAGCTGCCTGCAAAATTTCAGCTCAATCCGAGTACGGTAGCACATGAAAAGACAAAAATACCCTTGACTGCCATAGGTAGAGCTCGGTGGACCGTTTTGACATTTCACCATTCTAGCAGCATTTTTTCGCCTTGATCCATATTGAATTAGCATTTGACCAAAACACAAAAGTTGTAGTGCTATGTTTTAGCTTTCCAATGCCTCTGAAAAAACCTCAAGCGGACTTTTTTAGCCTCAGTTATTGTCAGTTGAACGTAGTGCTGTTAACCAGCCTGACGGTGAAATTCTGGTTCTGTAAACGATGAATTTGACATGGATACACTATGAATTGGATTGAGTAGTCTTCATCAAAGTTGTAGCTGTTTGTCTTAGCTTCAAAATGGTATAAATTGTACCCCAATCTGATAAGCGTAGTTTCGGTTGTGACTGATATGCTAAGAGACGTCGAACCTGTCTTTTACTTTTTGCCTTAAACCTTATTTCTGGTCATTTCTGTAGCATGGTTTTGTAATTGTATGACGTTGAGCCTATTGAACGGCTATTGTAATGAGACTATTTGTGTGTGATTTTGGGTCTGATTGAGGAAAAGAATGAAGCCATAAATGGTTAAAAAATAGGTAAATACAAAGGGCGTGCTGCCCAAATTTGCACTCGAGGGTTAGGTAGATATACTCGTGATTTGCGTAAGGATTTGAGAATGAATATCACTTGAACCATCTAGGATATTTTCATCTTCTTTTATCGAGGTATATAAGTTAGAACTTGGCCGAAACTTGTACCCTTGGAAAAATGAAATTTACGACTAATAGAAATACGTTTTCTTTGTCACTTCAACTCAAATGGAGATTTTAAAGTTTTACGAGTGAGCATACGTTTTACAAATATTTTACTTATACCCTTTGGTTTAAATGTACTCATTTCACTTCCAAAACCATATTTATACTTTGTACTAGTAGTTATTCGGATTTTCTTTGGTTCACCTAAACTTTGGATGGTTTAACCGTAATATTTTCCCTTGGTTATTATTAGGGTTCCTTGGTGATTGAGGGTATTATCCAGAAGGATACTTTGGACGTTATTTTGCTTAAATAGGTGAGTGTTCTTTGTTTGTTATGTTTCCATTAACTATATGATTTGTTGTGGATATTTAATTAAATGATAAATGTTTGTTAAAATGATTTTTGCTAGGCGACTGTGTACTTTATCGCACTCGACCTAAATGAAATGTGAAATTTTCAATGTTTAACTGATTAAATGTTAGTTGTGTCTTTTAGCTGAAGTGGGCCCTTGCCCTTCGTTGCCGGTCGACTCGAGCCAGAAGCGGAGTCGGTCGGGTGATTTGGTGACCCTGGGTGAAAGTTTGGTATACTCGAGTATTACCACGTTGTCGGGTGGAGTCTGGCCAATGTCCAGAAGGGGGAAGAATGAAATGAATGAACGAGTGACAATGTCAATGAAGGGGTTTTCACTTACAAATTGCATTTTAAAATGATTGAAGGAAAAAGGAAATGAAAGATGAATGAAAGAACGAAAGGCTCCATGTGAGCATGTATCATTTTAATGAATGGATTATCATTGTTTTATATTGTCAATGTTTCCTGGATTACTTGTTGTTACATGATTAATGTCCTTGGTTAAGTTGTTTGTGTGTCCGGAACCTCACTGAGCTTGTAGCTCATTCCGTTAGTTTTGTTTTCCTTAACAAGGGATGCGCGCAAGGACGAGAGATCTGTACAGACTAGCCCAGTCTAGTTCTTTTAAATTTTTGTAATGGTTCTCGCCCTAGCGTTTGGCAAGGGTTGGATAGATGAAGAATTGAGAACCTTTGTACATTTGGGTTTGTACTACTTTTGATAGGGAAATGTATGTAAGTATACATTCTGAACTTGGGAAATGTTATTTCGTTTATTATTGAGAATTGTACCCTATGTTTGGAAGTGAGTGATGTAATTTATTTGAGAACTGTAGTGAGCCCCGGCGAGAGTTGGGCAGGCGGTTTGCCGAACTCTGGGGTATGCCCTAGGGGGAGATGGGGCCGTCACAGGTGGTATCAGAGCTCTTACCGAGCTCGTGCCGGGAGAGGGTTCTCGGACTGTGGGGGATTGGCTTGTTAAGTGTGGAACAAATGTCTATTGTTGGGGATCTTAGATATGTATGTTGGGTAGGAATCTCAAAAGTGGTTGATTTCCTTTTGAGCGTAGCTAACTCGAGTGGGGAAATGATCATATTTTCGGATTCTTGTACCCGAATACCAAAGAGTGATACCTTTATGATAAGTCGATATCCCGAGTAATATGAGAGTAAGTTTGAATGGCGAAAGCCAAGGCACGGGGAATGCGAATAGTCTGGATTTAGGATATATTGAAGATATTAGTGAGATTGGGGACCCTGATTATTCACGTGTACGTACTTGGTTGTAGTTCGTCAAGTTTGAATTAAGGATAGTGCCTGAGCAATACCTAGGGTTAATGTACCGTAGGATGTGTGAATTGCTATGATATGTATATAAAGAAAGTGTGTTATTTTCAACGTGTTTTATTAATTTTTGTTTTATGATTTGAAAATGCTTTTATTGAACCTTATAGCTATTTTATTTTGCTTATACTTATATACGAATAAATGTATGAATTTCGAGGACAAAATTCTTTTAAAGAGGGGAGATTGTGATACCCCGAATTTTAGGACAATGTTTTTCCCTCGTTCTTTTAAAATTTTGATTTAGTTCTTCTGTTTTGTTTTAAAAACATTGTTTTTTTTATTATTGGACACTTTAAATTGAAATCAAAACCCTAGTTTTACTTGTGACTAAAAGGTTATTATATGTATAATGTGTTTTATTTTATTATTGGTAATTATAATGGTTGGGTGGTTAGTAGATTAATGAGGTGTAATTAAGCTTGTGGATTTCATTAAGTTAGTGATCTATGGAGTTAATTGGAAAAATTAAAAGAAGTTGGGGTCATAGTGTGAGGATTAGCAAAGTAAGATTTTTAGTAACATCAAAGCTTCTAGGATCTTCCTAAGCTTAAATTTGATTGGTGGAGGAAAAGTCTAAGTTGACCATTGGCTTAAATATCTTCTATTGTTAGTAAATGAAAAACAAAGCCAAAAATTAAGAGGAAAAAAGAGAGAGAGGGCCGAGAGCTCTATGGGAGGTTCAAGAGGAAAAGTTTCAACTTTGGTTTCTTGATTTCTTGCTCAATCTTGCAACTAACCGATAGCTTCACCAAATAATCCATAGAAATTGCTTAGGAAGGTGGATTGCTATCTTGGAGTAAAGTGTTTTGGTGGTTGAAGCTTCCTAGGGGTTGTTGTGCTTCTCTAATGCTAGGTAAGGTTGGTATTAGTTCATGTTTGTGTTCTTTATTGGTTTACAAGTGAAAGTTATGGCTTGTTTAGGTAGATTTCATGATTTTAGTAGTGGTTATAGTAAATTCCAGCCTTCTAGTGTAATTTTTAGCTTTGGTTGTTGAAATGGATGGTTGTTCTTGGTGTTCATGTTGTGGTAATGATTATGCTTAGTGTATGGAAGTGAATTCATGGTTAAAATTTGTTGGGTTTGTAGCATATAAAATTTCGGTCAGCAAGAAAGGTCACTGTAAGAATTGATTTCCAATTTTAATGCTGAAATTGTCTTGTTTCTGACCGTGCCTTTTAGTCCATGTTAGAGGCCGAATCAGCCTTAGGTCAAAACATGAAAGTTGTAGGAAATGATGTTTTATAGCTGTCTACAAAATTTCAGCTCAATCCGAGGACGGTAGCATGTGAAAAGACAAAAATACCCTTGACTGTCATAGGTAGAGCTCTGTGGACTGTTTTGACATTTCACCATTCTGGCTGCATTTTTTCACCTTGATCTGTATTGAATTAGCATTTGGACAAAACACAAAAGTTTTGCTATGTTTTAGCTTTCCAATGCCTCTGAAAACGCCTCAATCAGACTTTTGTAGCCTGAGTTATTGTTAGTTGAACACAGTGCTGTTAACCAGCCTGACGGTGAAATTCTGATTCTGTAAACGATGAATTTGACTTGGATACACTATGAACTGGATTGAGTAGTATTCATCAAAGTTGTAGCCCTTTGTCTTAGCTTTAAAATGGTATAAATTGCACCCTAATCTGATAAGCGTAGCTTCGGTTGTGACTGATACACTAAGAGACGTCGAACATGTCTTTTACTTTTTACCTTAAACCTTATTTCCCGTCATTTCTGTAACATGGTTTTGTAATTGTATGACTGTGACAGCCCCACCTTTCCCTAAGGTGTACCAAAGGGGTTAGTGGACTGCCTGCCCAACTCTCGCCAGGACTACTAAGACAGTTATATACAGTTGAAAACGTTTCGGAAGATATTAGCGCGCTCAAACGATTCAAAATTCGCGAAACGGAAAACGGAAAAATCGGAGCCGCACATGAATAGTGCCGGCCACGTCACTATCCGGCGGAATCTGGCCTGATTGGAGGCAGAGACCAACTGCCCGGATTCAAAAATTCCAAGACAATCCAGCCAGCAATCTGGCCAAGATCTAGCCGGATTCTCGGCTGGATTCCCCTGTGCCTTTCCGCCTAAAATTTTTCTTTTGTCGTTCAAAATCTAATCCTGTCCGAAACCCAACCGATTACCAACAAGTCATATAAACCTTGAAATCGAACCTTTACAAACCAAAATAACACATGAACATTACCAAACACGTTTATACAGGTATAGTTACAAATTTACAACTCAAAAGGAAATGTGGAATCAAAATACACTTAAGGTTTTCCAACTATCGAGGAGCTATACTAAAGAATATTAATCAAGCTCAACTCGTTTTCAAAATCACAGTTCCCAAAAGTTATTCATCTCCCTGTAAGGAAAACAAAGACAATAGAGTGAGCTTTCGCCCAATGAGGTACTATCACCCACGTAACGAAGTTCGTATAAGCACAAAGCTACTCAATCCCAATACATTCAATAAGTGAGTCAACGAACACCACATTTTAATAAAGATGTTTAAAAGGATACGGTCGGCTCTCAAGAGCCCTTTTCCTCGCTTGCCGTACTTGATCTCGCCCCGTTGACCCTCCGTCAACGCCTAAGGAGTAACCCAGACTGTAGACTCCACTTTCTCCAATTTCTTCCACCTCACATACCCCTACCGGGCCCGAACTCCAACCAGTTCAAAATGGTAATACTCGAGTATACCGGAATCAGGAGTCTCATACCCAATGATTCCATAGAAACAGTCCCCATGGCTTGTCAATCCCCTCGACCATGCCCTTGCTGGCTAGAGTCAATCGACCGCCGATGGGGTTGAGCTCAGAGTCAATAGTAAAAGTCGTTGGATACACATCCAAATGACACCAGTTCAAGTATATTCAAGAGACATTCAATTGATATAGTAAACAGTCACATAAGCCATAGAGTACGAGAGTGATAAAGTACACCCTCGTCTCAACCAATCTTAGCAGTATACACAAGCATTCAAATCATAGATTTCAAGTATAACAAAGCCATGAAATAACAATCATGTGAGTAGTACACTCACCAATCAAACAAAGAGAGTTTTCACAAATTTCCACCCAACGAGCGCCTTGAGTCACCGGCACGCCCTAAAACATTCAAGAAAACACAATGAGACTCGAATACGAGTCATAAACCCAAACCACACATCACTAATGTAAAGCTAAAATAAGTTGAAAGTAATATAAGAAACACTTGGTGCTAATGGTTTAGATAACCCCAAAGCCACTAACTAACACTCCAAGCAACCCAATTCCAAGAAATCATATGGACCTAAAATTTGGACAGCATTTCCCCTTAAAATTTCAGATTTCCATCCTACAATTCATCCTTCATTTTCAACCAACACAACCACAACTACAAGTACAAGTCCTATGCCATTCAATACACCTTATTAGGGTTACAATACCCTTTAAACAAAGCCAATTCAAGAGTTCCATAATAACCCTAGAAAAGCCCCAATTCAAAACCCTAAATCTGAAATTTGCCGCACAAAGCGAAAATTTTTCACAAATATCTACAATTAACACACCAAAGCACCACTTTAGACCATACCAAGCCATCATCCATGGCTAACCATCACTTAGCATATAAAATCAGAAAAATCATGAATCAAATCAGAAATTCATCAATCTCTGCTAAAAGTCATGAAATCTTCCACAAAACCTGTGACAGCCCCACCTTCCCCTAAGGCGAACCAAAGGGTTCGGCGGGCTGCCTACCCAACTCTCGCCGGGACTCAGTCGTTCACTAAAGTCCTCAAATAAATTACAAGATAAATCTCAAATATTACATCAAATTCTCCAATAATTACATGTCATAAGCGAAGCGGAAACAATTCCCAACTATACATAAAATGATTCCAAATCCAAACGGTACAAGATATATGCCATCCAGTCACGGGAATAAGTACTACATGCTTTCCTTCGCCATGAGCCCTGTGGAGGGGAATAAAATATTTTTGGGGTGAGCTAGAAGCTCAGTGAGTAACCAGTAAAAGCAGTCATCCAATATATTTCACAGTAACGTATTTCAATGATGTCATGATTTCGAGATCAAATGTACGTTTATTGCTCTCGTGAGCCAGTGAAATCATTGCACTTACACACCCAACGCGCAAAAGATCCAGTAACAGTAAACAGTAAGAGGGAGTCCCTTTTTGAGCTCCGGAGCCATTTGCTCCAAATAAACAGAGGTGGAGACGTTGGTGTCCAGCACAAGACTCCCCAAGAACTCATTGAAGCCAAAATCATATCATGAATTCACATGCAAGCACGCATGAGATGCAGTCGAGTAAATAATGCAAGAAACAGTTCATTAGTAGCTTTGGAAACAGTTTGGGGTCACTCACCTCCACGGCTCAGGAACCATCCATCATATATCATTGCCTTGCCCAAATCCAAGCCCTTCAACTCAAACTCAAAGCCATCAAATGCTTTCAAGGATCGGACAGCATATCCCCTTAATTTCCTTACTTTTCCAGCCGTCATGGCTTCATTATTTCCTCAGCCAGTCCCAAAGTCATACGAAATATAAATTCGTCACAACAGCCGTTCAATAGGTTCAAAGTCATTCAAATACAAGATTTAGCTAGGAAAATGACAGGAAATGAAAGTTAAGCTCTAACTCGGAAAATAGTTTTTGGCATTGTTTAGCGGTTTTGGTACCACTGGCACTACGATTATCGGATGGAGGTGAAAGATACACCATTTCGAATCTAAGAGATAGGGCTACAATGTTACAGAAGTTCACTCAGCCCAGTTTCAAGTGTAACCAGGTCAAAAATGCAATATACTACACCAGAACCGCAAAAACAGGTTCACAAATCGCATTCTGGTGCAAACATCATAAATCAGGCTACCTAAGTCCAAATCCAATAATTCCAAAGCCATCCGAAAGCTAAGAAACAGGGATACAATGTATAAGAAGGCCTAAACAACTAATTCCAAAGCATTCCCAATCAAAATAACCCAGTATAGAAGCAATTCTCAAATTCGGGTAGAAACAGGCAGCAAGGATAATTCCGTCTTTTCACAAGTTACATTGCTCCGATTGACCTGAAATTTTGTAGGCATCTCTAAAATATCATTCCCTAAAACTTTTATGTTTTAACCCAAGGCCAATTTGGCCTCTAACTATGAGCTACAGTGCCAGGCATAATGAAGAACAATGAAACCCTAACTTTCCAATTTTCTTTCCAAAACAGAAATTGCTTGCAATTAACCACTTTTTCCACCTTCTAGCTTCATTCTAGATCATTTCCAATCATCATCCAAAGCCACACCATATTACACATATGAAACAGAAAATTCATGAAATAATTAGAAAACTTCACCAATCTCAACCCAATTCAAAAAATCATCCATAAAATGACATGCTCTACCGCTAAAAATCCTTAATTGATCATTATTAACATGAGAGAGAAGATGTTTAACACCTCACCTTTGCAACTCCAAGAAACATGACAACTAGAGCTTGTTCTTCACAAATGGCTCCACTCAACACCTTAAACTAGCTTAGCAACTCACTTTTGTAGAGAAATTTGGAATTTAACCGGTAGGTTTGCAAGATTCAAGCTAGAAATGAAGGAAAATTGAAGAAACTCTCTCTCTCTTTTCTCTCCTCCATGGCCGGCCAAGATGAGCAAATGGGTCAATTTTAGTGTTTAGTAAAGGTAAGAAATAATGGTCAAAGTCCAAGAGTGAATTGGATGGTGACATTTGTCACCTTTAGGTTTAAAACTTATCTTTTTGTCTCTCCAATACAAATCTCTTAACACCTTGTAAAATAATATCACTTAATACAAAATTCTAACAAGTTGTCAAAAAAATGTACACGAAATTAATATATTGAAGAAAGGCACAAAATTATAAACGAGTAAACAAAATAATGTCGCAAAAATATATAAAAATTTGTGAGTTCTCACACTCATTCTTTCGGGGCATCACAAAACCACCTCGTTAACTATCACAAGCCACTAATTTAACATTATCAAGAACAAATGAAGAATTTCTTGGCCACTCACCTTGTAAATTCAAGAAAAGAAGCAACTTAGCACCTCTTCTTTCCAAACCACTCCACCACCTTCCTCAATCCTACCTAGCTAAGGGTTTTTATGGAGTGATTTCAAGTTTTGATGGTTGGGTTACAAGATTTCTGCAAGAAAGGGAAGATGAAAGTTGAAGCTTGCTCTCTTATTCTCTCTTGAAGAGCTCGGCCAAGAAGGATGAAGAAAGTGATGAATTTTGGGTCAATTTGAGGTATTTAGTAAAGTTGGGTAAGATGGTCAAAGTCCAAGATCCAACCATGTGATGACACCTAGCACCCTTTTAAGCTTAAACTTATCATCTTGTGTGATGGCCCCACCTACCCCTAGGGCATACCAAAAGGTTCGGCGGACCGCCTGCCCAACTTTCGCCAGGACTCACTCACTCATAGCTCAAGAAAAATAACGTACATCCATATAAAATGAATAACACATTCACTTCAACTTAATATATATTGATGCTCAAATCCAGATGCAAAACTTCTACACACCAAAAAAAAACTTCAAAGTGTTTACATTTCGAGTACAATCAACCCTAGTCGGGTACTAGCATGAGTACAAATTTAAAATTTAAAACAACTGGACTACGCTAGTCTGTACACGTCTCACGCCTCGCTCGTACCCCCTGTAAGGAAAACAAATGACGTGGAATGAGCTAAAAGCCCAGTGAGGTTCCAGATAGCAAGTTGACCATTATATAAATGTGCAAGTATCACGTAGTAGTAATGAGCATGAAAAGTTCATAAAAGTGAGCAATAACACTTCAAGTAGTAAATCTCAAAATGAGAGAGTGTAAAGGTTTTCTTTTAAAATGAAACAATAACACAATAAGTACTAATCATGCCAAAGTATAAGGATACGGATGGCTCTCAGGAGCTAAATTTCCCATTGCATTACCAGAGCTTGATCAAGTAATAGTTGACACTCCGTCAACTTTCAAGTAAGTACCCAATCCTGTAGAGCACCACTTAAACTACTCTCCGTCCACCGTTCAATAGGCTCAAAGTCATACAAGTACAAAATCAATCTAGGAAAATGTCCGGAAATGAAATTTAAGTCATAAAACAAAAGACAGATTTGCCGTCACTTAGCGTAACGGGCACAACCGAAGCTACGCTTATCGGATTGGGGTGAAATTTATACCGTTTTAAAGCTAAGACAAAGGCCTACAACTATGATGAAGACCACTTAGTCCAGTTCATAGTGTATTGAGGTCAAAATTTCAAGTTACAAAACCAGAATCTCACATTCGGGCTAGTTAGCCGCACTATGCGTAAACAACAATAACTCAAGCTACCGAAGTCTGTTAAGGCGTTTTTAGGGCCGTTGGAAAGCTAAGACATAACACTACAACTTCTGTGTTTTGGCCAAATGCTAATTCAGTACACATCAGGGTGAACAGACGCGGTCAGATTGGTGAAAAGTCAACACTGTCCACAGGGCTCTACCTATGGCAGTCAGGGGTATTTTTATCTTTTCACTTGATACAGTGCTCAGATTGAGCTGAAATTTCACAAGCAATTATAAAACATCATTATCTACAACTTTCATGTTTTAATTCGGCCTCCAACCTAGTCAAACAGAACCGGTCATAACAGGGGAGGTGAAAAACTGAAATATGGAATTTGGGGTTTCAAGGGGAAATCTCTTCATTTCTTGATTAAATCACTACCACAACCTCTTATACAAGCTTACATATACCATATACCATCCAAACAATAGGAATTTCAAGTGAACCATTCAAAACGCTAACTCAAAAGTCATCACTACAATCATCCAAAATCACATGAATTAAGCATCACAAGCAAGATTACAAGTAAGTACTCAACTTAGACAAGACCAAGGGAAATAAATGTGATAGTCAGCCCATATGTGACACCCCCACTTCTCCCAAGGGCGAACCCAAGGGTATCCGCGGAACGCCTGCCCAGCTCTCGCCAGGACTCGAAACAAATCGATTCAAGCTTAACAATATACAACAATTTGTACTAGTCTAATAAGGAAAAGTCGCTTCCATAATCGAATATCCAAGTCTTGCACCACGAGTTCAAATACATCAGTTACCCAAATATATACAACAGCCAAAATGTCTAGTCGATTGCATTTGAAACCCTAGTACAAAAGTACATCCAAAGGGGTTCCACCGAGTTTCACTTCATCCATTCCTGTTAAGGAAAACAAATCTACGGGGTGAGCAATTGCTCGTGAGGCCAAAAAAACACACATGCAAGCACGTTGCCCAAGTAACAATCCCAATATTCAAGTAAATTACAATTCGAGCGAGAAAAGTAAACAGAAACAATTCAAGGATATAGGAGCTCTCAGGAGCTATTTTTCATTTGTTTCGCCACAGTTCGATCCGGTACCCCCCTCGTGATGACACTCCGTCTCCGGGTAGGTACTATATCCGTAGAAACTTCACTTATTACTTCCTCTGGCCAACATTCCACCCTCTCGGATCCGTAACCAAACACGCATGAAAAAGGCGATACTCGTCGAGTATGCCGAACGAGATCTCAAGAGATCAAGTTTTGATTTTTAGAACACGCACGAAAAGGGTAATACTTCACGAGTATGCCGAACAAGATCTCAAAAGATCAAGTTGTGTTTTGTTATTCTCTTGATTTATCAAGTTTCTCGACCAAGCCCATGCCGCCTCAAGTTGCAAGATTGGCTAAGAGAATTGGGCGTCCCATAAGTCGAGGAGGTTCACTCCACCCGACAACACGACACACATGACACGCACGACATGCACGACACGTACGACAACACGACATGCACATGAAAACAAGTATATTTTAGTCGACGAGATTCACTCAAATCGACTTTGAAAACCAAGTTAATGCAAGTAAAGTTCGAGTAAAGGAGAGCGAGTATGATAAAGTACACACTCGTCTCATCAAGTGATATTCACGTATATAAACAGGTAAATCAAGTAAACACGACAAGTCATGCACTTGACACTCACCAATTCAAAGTAATTCGAGCGAGTAAAATCTTTAGTTGTCCCCTTTGGGATTCTCTTCAAGACTCGCTTGAGTACCTGAAGTAATTAACAAGCATTTTTCACTCATAATCATGCATTAATCAAGAAAGGAGTTACACTCATCTAGACTAGTCAATATCTCAAACCAAAAACCTTAGCCACTCAAAATAAAGGTTCAAAAGTAAGGTTTTATTAACACAAGGAAAACTGATTTCCTTCATGAAAGCAAGTTTAAAGCGACCAATTATCATCAATAAGGAATAACAAGTTCTCAAAATTTCATTTTCTAAGAAATAGGTAAATTTCAGCTTTGCGCGTCAAACTTAGAAAAATCAGATCTTGCACTCAGTAGGTCCAAAATTGGAAAACTTGGTACCGTTGGAAAGTTCTTCCAAAGTACTAAAAGTTCCTAGAATACATTTCCCCATGATTCCTAACAGAAGGCATTAAAAAATTGGCTCAAAGTTACTGTTTTAGGCTTGCGAGACAGTTTTGAGGTTGGTTTTTCGCCAACTTTGGAAATTCGGTAAAATTCACAGAATTTGAACTAGACTCTCAAATTTGAAACTCAATTAGATTTGCAATCAAAGTTTAAAACAAAATAAGCAGAACAAGAATTGGAATTCTAAGCACGAAGATATAGTGGCTCAAATTTGCTGAAAAATTGAGATGGTTAGGCAAATTTCCAGGTTCAATTTACAAATTTTGGGACTTTGTTTGAGCATCGAAATGAACTCGGAATCACACCAAATTTAACAGTATTATACTACCATATGAGGGATATTACTCTATCAAATTTCATGGAAAAATATGCATGGAAAGTCAGTTAACAAAACTGTTGAAGTTTCAAGAATTTCCAAAGCAATCTGCCTTGTACTTTTGTTTTCCCTTTCTCAAACATTTGGCCCACAAAAACCTCTTAAATATGGTTCATTTGTGTAGACATTGTCTAGGAAACATCCAAGATGTGTTTGGTAGGTGATTAACACCAAAATTTCGCAACATCAAGTCCCAAGCAACATTTGCTATAAATCAGTCCAAAGTAAGGGTTTTCAATCCCTGAGTCAGTTTCGAACTTCGGCCACAACTCACTCAATTCAATTTGGAATTGAGTGTGGTTGGTGGCATTGAAAACTAAATTCATAAAGCTACGATTCCTTAGAAGAAATCATTTTTAAAATCTGTCCACAGCTAGCTCACATTTGAGCATCAATTCGCTGCTCAAAACAGAGCTCCCATTGTAGACGTGAAACAGGACAGTCATGTTCAAATGATTGATATGGACTACTCAAGTGGAATCAGAAAGTGCATTTTATACCTTTGGAAAGATGGGAATGTCTAGTTTCTAGTGCCGTAGACAGAACTTGATTTCGACATCGGACTAAAAAGTTATGGCCGAAAGCAAAGGACTGCCTGGGCAATCCGGGAAAATTTTCCAGTTTTGCTAAACCTTTGAAATCACTACAATTGACCAACCAAATCATGTTATTTTTCAATGAAAACTTTCTACACCAATCATATAACATGTATACATCACAAACAAGTCATTAGAACCTCAAAATTTCGCACCAAAGTGCACGAACATGGCAGGGGTAAAATGGTCACTTTTGTTCATTGCACCTTCCTTGAATTTCTACCAACAATCCAACATTATTCCACTAATTTAAGCACTAAACCAACATTAATAGCATCATCATTCATCAAATCAGTCCATCCAATCCAAATGGGAGTTCATAGAGCCCACACAACAATTTTTCCAACATAAACAAACTACCCACATGCATGCATGAGCTTATATGTGCACTACTACTTCCATAAATCAAGCTTTTCAAGCTTGATCGTCCATTACCTCTCTTGATGAGCAAAACAGAAATTTTTGGCCCTCCTTAGCCCAAGAAAACCGTGGAAAGCAGCCCCCTTTTGTAGCTTAACATGATCACCAAGTGTTTAGCTAGGTATGGTTGAATTTTAGTGTGATTTGGTGAAGATTTAGTGGTGAAATGGAGAAGAATTTGGAGCTGTTTTTCTTCCTCCTTGGTTCAGCTGTCTTGAGCAAGAGAGAGAGAGTTGTGTGCTGATGAAAAAGCTTCTTGAGGAAGCTTAAGTGTGTGGTTAAAGTGGCCTCAAAAGTCAACTCTCTCCCCGCGCGCACACGCTCGTTTCGTGCTCGATTCCTCTCGAGTTTGTTGCACTAGTGCACTAAACCTCTAATGCACTTTCATTCATATTATTATTATTCGCTCTTAATGGTCTGAAAATAATGGTTTTAAATCCCTCAATTAAATCGCGCGCATAAAAACGCGTACTTCCGATTTAAGCGCAATAAAGTGAACCTTCCGAAAAATTCTTATAACGATAATATAACTAACTAACATTTGAACACTTAAACATAAAAATACCTATTTTAAGACTAATGTACATGTTTCCAATTTTCCAAGCTTATAGTACTCTCAAAACGATTATTGCTTTCAAACGCACATTCGCTATTCTCACTTAACGAGTTTCCAAAAATTAAATTTTGAAACGAGTCATTTTAAAAATATAATTAAGTTATAGACCCATGTAATTAGGTCTAAAGAGCTTAGAAAATAATATTCGGAGTAAACGGGCAATTAAATATTTAAATAAGCTAGTAATAGGAGTTTAAAATAGAAAATTTTACGAGTCCTCACATAAGTCGAGTTTTAATTTCTCAAATCTTCAATTACTTTTTCTTAATCTACTATTGATCATTCTTACTTCTCCAAAATTAATACACTCTCGATTCAAATATAGTCTCGAAAAACGTGTACTCGTTGTTCCGAACTAAATGAGTTTTCAAAAAGTAAATTTTCTAACAATACGCTTTAAAAACATAAGAGAGGCGTTTTTCCATATAAATGGATTTTAAGTAGTCGAATTAAATAATTCGGAGAAAAAGAGTGAATAACTATTTAAATAAACCAATAATATTTGACAAAAATAAGGAAATTTTCGGATCCTCATATTCTCCCCTCCTTAAAAGAATTTCGTCCTCGAAATTCACACTTAGAATAATAGTCATACCCCTTAATAGTCATGCCTTTCAAATCAATCACTAACTTACACTCTCCGATCCATATCTCACAATTTTTATTTACCCAATTAGTAATCAAACTTTGATTCTATCTTATGAATCTAGGGTTTACACAAGAATAATTGACTCCAGGATGAATTAAAACTCCAGTTTAAAGATTAAATCTTGTAGTTCAAAACTCGAATAGAGTGATATATTTTCAATAGAAGACTAAATTTACCAAAATTTTCGGACTCAATTTGTCCAATTCAAGTCAATCATAACATGCGAGATAAAATCGGGGCTTTAATGTATTTTGGCTATGTATGTGGCAAAATGCAATTCAAAATTTCAAAACTAGAGTTAAAAATACAAACTTTTCTTTATGGCCCGAAACTAAATTTTCTTAGTAAGAAATTTCAAACAATATTTTTACCACAATCATCAATACGTTTAAGAATTCTTCAAATACGTTTAGGAAGATTAATCATGCAACTTAATGCGTGGGCATTAAAACACATATATAATAAAATAACATACACATGGAGGATATTTCAAAATTTCCTTTAAAGTTTCGAGTTAAGAGTTGTGTTTGAGTAAACGTATACTCTAGAAAGCACTTTTTAAGAGAGATAAGTAAACATGCAAGATCCAACACCTTTATCACCCTTTACCTTTAATTTGAGAGCTAACTTTAATGGTACATACAGCTCTGTCATTTTTTTTTCCAACGCACAGCAAATATTCATTCTTATTCTTAAGAAAAGATCCGAGCCTAAGCTCTGCCTGATTTTTAATTCTTAGGCGAGTTCAAAATGTATATACATATATTTAGATATTTGCGGGAAAAGGAACAGCAGGCATATAATTACATATAATAATGGTCAAGAAAAATAGAAAGTGCTTCTATTCAATTAAAACAAATAGGTAATGAGTTCAAGTCACTTCACGAATAACCAATGCAATCTTTTGGAAGTTCAAACGTTCAAAAAAGGTTGAAACCTGTCCATAGGACCAATCATAAAACACGGGTAGAACAAGTATTAAAATTTCACAGGGGAGAACCTTACAAGATACCCAACTAGGTCAATCCATAATAACACTTGTAGGTCTAATCTTCTTGTTCATTTCCGACTCATATCTAGCACTAGAATCCCATTGAATTACATAAGACCATCTATCATTCTTTCTCAGGAATGCAGGGTTGCCTAAACCCACACCACGACCCCTTCATTGTCCTTGCCAAGCCATATTTAATATAAGTCTATAGGTGTAACAAAATGAATAATTAGGCATAGAAAAATTAATGCATATACAAGTTACAAATACATTTAGAATTAAAAGCATGATTCTTTACATATATCAAAAGTCACAGTACGAGTCGAGAGATCACAAACAAGTAAAGTACATACCAAATCAAGGTCAATAAACAAAAGTAAACATGTGATTAACAAAAATACACTCATCTCCAAGGCACAAACTCTTTAGTACTCGGGTACAAGAATCCAAAATAAGGTAACTCACAACTCGAGCCGGCCGATCCCAAGAGTAAATCACCACATTTGAGATTCCTACCCAACATAAATATCTAATTTCCTCCAAGTATCAAGATAAAGGTTTTATACCTATCACATTCATGATCCATAGCTTTATTCTAGAAGAGCACCTAAGTCTTTACTCATCCACATAGTAAGAACCATAACATTACTTGGTCCAAACTCACCCCACGCAGGGGCCACGCGAATCGGCTCTGATTTTCATCCCTACAATCTGTTACTAAAATTTCAAACTAGTTCCACAGTCCGGCATCCAAAACTTTTAAACCTAGGATACACTACAAAGATCTGAAGCCTAAGTTCTGATACCAACTGTGACGCCCCCACTTCTCCTAAGGGCGAACCCAAGGGTATCCGCGGAACGCCTGCCCAACTCTCGCCAGGACTCGAAACAAATCGATTAAAGTTTAACAATATACAACAATTTGTACTAGTCTAATAAGGAAAAGTTGCTTCCATAATCGAATATCCAAGTCTTGCACCACAAGTTCAAATACATCAGTTACCCAAATATATACAACAGCCAAAATGTCTAGTCGATTACATTTGAAACCCTAATACAAAAGTACATCCAAAGGGGTTCCACCGAGTTTCACTTCATCCATTCCTGTTAAGGAAAACAAATCTACGGGGTGAGCAATTGCTCGTGAGGCCAAGAAAACACACATGCAAGCACGTTGTCCAAGTAACAATCCTAATATTCAAGTAAATTACAATTCGACCGAGAAAAGTAAACAGAAACAATTCAAGGATATATGAGCTCTCAGGAGCTATTTTTCACTTGCTTCGCCATAGCTTGATCCGGTACCCCCTTGTGATGACACTTCGTCATCCCGGTAGGTATTATATCCGTAGAAACTTCACTTATTACTTCCTCTGGCCAACATTCCACCCTCTCGGATCCGTAACCAAACACGCACGAAAAAGGTGATACTCGTCGAGTATGCTGAACGAGATCTCAAGAGATCAAGTTTTGATTTTTAGAACACGCATGAAAAGGGCAATACTCCACGAGTATGCCGAACAAGATCTTAAAAGATCAAGTTGTGTTTTGTTATTCTCTTGATTTATCAAGCTTCTCGACCAAGCCACGCCGGCTCAAGTTGCAAGATTGGCTAAGAGAATTGGGTGTCCCTATAAGTCGAGGAGGTTCACTCCACCCGACAACACGACACGCACGACATGCACGACACGCACGACAACACGACATGCACATGAAAACAAGTATATTTTAGTCGACGAGATTCACTCAAATCGAATTTGAAAACCAAGTTAATGCAAGTAAAGTTCGAGTAAAAGAGAGCGAGTGCGATAAAGTACAAACTCGTCTCATCAAGTGATATTCACGTATATAAACAGGTAAATCAAGTAAACACGACAAGTCATGCACTTGACACTCACCAATTCAAAGTAATTCGAGTGAGTAAAATCTTTAGTTGTCCCCTTCGGGATTCTCTTCAAGACTCGCTTGAGTACCTGAAGCAATTAACAAGCATTTTTCACTCATAATCACGCATTAATCAAGAAAGGAGTTACACTCATCTAGACTAGTCAATACCTCAAACCAAGAACCTTAGCCACTCAAAATAAAGGTTCAAAAGTGAGGTTTCATTAACACAAGAAAAACTGCTTTCCTTCATGAAATCGAGTTTAAAGCGACCAATTATCATCAAGAAGGAATAACGAGTTCTCAAAATTTCATTTTCTAAGAAATCTGTAAATTTCAGCTTTACGCGTCAAACTTAGAAAAATCAGATCTTGTACTCAATAGGTCCAAAATTGGAAAACTTGGTACCGTTGGAAATTTCTTCCAAAGTACTAAAAGTTTTTAAAATACACTTTTCCATGATTCCTAACAGAAGGCATTCAAAAATTGGCTCAAAGTTACTGTTTTAGGCTTGCGAGACAGTTTTGAGGTTGGTTTTTCGCCAAATTTGAAAATTCGGTAAAATTCACAGAATTTGAACTAGCCTCTCAGATTTCAAACTTAATTAGAGTTGAAATCAAAGTTTAAAACAAAATAAGCAGAACAAGAATTGGAGTTTTGAGCACCAACATATAGTGGCTCAAAGTTGCTGAAAAATTCAGACGGTTAGGCAAACTTCCAGGTTCAATTTACAAACTTTGGGACTTTGTTTGAGCATCGAAATGAACTCGGAATCACACGAAATTTAGCAGTATTATACTACCATATGAGGGCTATTCCTCTATCAAATTTCATGAAAAATATGCACGGAAAGTCAATTAACAAAACTGTTGAAGTTTCAAGAATTTCCAAAGCAATCTGCCTTGTACTTTTGTTTTCCCTTTCTCAAACATTTGGCCCACAAAAACCACTTAAACATGGTTCATTTGTGTAGAGAAATCAGTCCAAAGTAAGGGTTTTCAATCCCTGAGTCAGTTTCGAACTTCGGCCACAACTCACTCAATTCAATTTGGAATTGAGCGTGGTTGGTGGCATTGAAAACTAAATTCATAAAGCTACGATTCCTTAGAAGAAATCATTTTCAAAATCTGTCCACAGCTAGCTCACATTTGAGCATCAATTCGCTGCTCAAAACAGAGCTCCCATTGTAGATGTGAAACAGGACAGTCATGTTCAAATGATTGATATGGACTACTCAAGTGGAATCAGAAAGTACATTTTATACCGTTGGAAAGATGGGAATGTTTAGTTTCCAGTGCCGCAAACATAACTCAATTTCTACATCGGACTAAAAAGTTATGGCCGAAAGTAAAGGACTGCCTGGGCAATCCGGGAAAATTCTCCAGTTTTGCTAAACCTTTGAAATCACTACAATTGACCAACCAAATCATGTTATTTTTCAATGAAAACTTTCTACACCAATCATATAACATGTATACATCACAAACAAGTCATTAGAACCTCAAAATTTCGCACCAAAGTGCACAAACATGGCAGGGGTAAAATGGTCACTTTTGTTCATTGCACCTTCCTTGAATTTCTACCAACAATCCAATATTATTCCACTAATTTAAGCACTAAACCAACATTAATAGCATCATAATTCATCAAATCAGTCCATCCAATCCAAGTGGGAGTTCATAGAGCCCACACAACAATTTTTCCAACATAAACAAGCTACCCACATGCATGCATGAGCTTATATGTGCACTACTGCTTCCATAAATCAAGCTTTTCAAGGTTGATCATCCATTACCTCTCTTGATGAGCAAAACAGAAATTTTCGACCCTCCTTAACCCAAGAAAACCTTGGAAAGCAGCCCCCTTTTGTAGCTTAAGATGATCACCAACTGTTTAGCTAGGTATGGTTGAATTTTGGTGTGATTTGGTGAAGATTTAGTGATTAGGTCTAAAGAGCTTAGAAAATAATAGTCGGAGTAAATGGGCAATTAAATATTTAAATAAGCTAGCAATAGGAGTTTAAAATAGGAAATTTTGCGAGTCCTCACATAAGTCGAGTTTTAATTTCTCAAATCTCCAATTACTTTTTCTTAATCTACTACTGATCATTCTTACTTCTCTAAAATTAATACACTCTCGATTCAAATATAGTCTCGAAAAACGTGTACTCGTTGTTTCGAACTAAACGAGTTTTTGAAAAGTAAATTTTCTAACAAAACGCTTTAAAAACATAAGAGAGGCGTTTTTCCATATAAATGGATTTTAAGTAGTCGAATTAAATAATTCGGAGAAAAAGAGTGAATAACTATTTAAATAAACCAATAATATTTGACAAAAATAAGGAAATTTTCGGATCCTCACACTATATACCTCTCAAAGATGCTTATAAGATTTATCCACCACCTCCTCTTGTAAACCTCTTGCACACCAAGCTTTCCAAGTGCTCAAAGAAGGATTTAATCGGTTTAGAATCTTGTTTTTTTCACTCAAATGGTTCAAACTCAAGATGAATTGAAGTTGCTTTCTCTTGCTCTCTCTCTCTTATGCTCACGGCTGGTAGGAAGAAATGAGGAGCAATTGTGTGTTTTGTGATGATAAATATAGAGGAAAATTAGTTAGGCAAGAATCCATGGATGGCCGCCACTTGTCGCCACGAAAATCCATCTCAATTTTTTTTTCTTTTCCTTGTATTTTTGGGTCAAAAATTTCGGCCAAGAGAGCTGAGGATGAGGGAGATATTTTGCAACAATATCAAGGATATGTTATGGTAGGGAAGTGGTAGTCAAGTGGGGTGTTCAATCGGTAGTGAGCGATACCCGTCGGTTCGGGCCGATTTTTCTTAAATCGCGTATACTAGGGTTTTAGCTTGTAATTCACTAACTTATTATTACCACTTCTAATCACACACTTAATATCATCTAAAACTCACTGTTAATCACCAAATTTGATCCACATTCCGTACCGGATAGTCACACTACGGATAGGCGTAAAAATCCAAATTCGCACTATCTTGAAAATGAAAAGAAAAACCCTAGATTTTATGTTCATTTACACTTATTGTGGGGGTGATTGAGTAGTAGGGCTATTATAAAGTAATAATTTCCAAATAAAAGGGAATTTTAAGAAAAAGATAAGGGATTTTACAAGTCCTCCCATCTTGTCTCTCCAATACTAATCCATCTAGGTAACCTCTAATTATCTCTTAACACTAGTAAATTAGTCCCTGTATTCAAAACTTAACATAATTGGCACAATTTTATCGCACTTACCGCACTAGCGGGTCCCACGTCCAATATACACTCCTAATATCTCAAGAACTAACTTGTACTAGAAAAAATGATTTTAGAACTATATTTACTCATAAAATTATCTAGAAAATTTTCCTAATAAAGAAAATATAGAAAAGGCGTGCAATTAAATAAAATAAAGCCTAGAAAATAAGAAAATTTTCGGGTTCTCACAATGACGTTGAGCCTATTGAACGGCTATTGTAATGAGACTATTTGCATGTGATTTTGGGACTGATTGAGGAAAAGAATGAAGCCATAAATGGCTAGAAAATAGGTAAATACAAAGGGCGTGCTGCCCAAATTTGCGCTCGAGGGCTAGGTAGATATACTCGCGATTTGCGTAAGGATTTGAGAACGAATACCATTTGAACCATCTAGGATATTTTCATCTTCTTTTATCGAGGTATATAAGTTAGATCTTGGCCGAAACTTGTACCCTTGGAAAAATGAAATTTACGACTAATAGAAATACGTTTTCTTTCTCACTTCGACTCAAATGGAGATTTTAAAGTTTTACGAGTGAGCATAAGTTTTACAAATATTTTACTTATGTCCTTTGGTTTAAATGTACTCTTTTCACTTCCAAAACCATATTTATACTTTGTACTAGTAGTTATTCGGATTTTCTTTGGTTCACCTAAACTTTGGATGGTTTAATCGTAATATTTTCCCTTGGTTATTATTAGGGTTCCTTGGTGATTGAGGGTATTATCCGGAAGGATACTTTGGACATTATTTTGCTTAAATAGGTGAGTGTTCTTTATTTGTTATGTTTCCATTAGCTATATGATTTGTTGTGGATATTTGATTAAATGATAAATGTTTGTTAAAATGATTTTTGCTTGGCGAGTGTGTACTTTATCGCACTCGACCTAAATGAAATATGAAATTTTCAATGTTTAAGTGATTAAATGTTAGTTGTGCATGAATGTAAGCCTTTTGACTGAATTGGGCCCTTGCCCTTCGTTGCTGGTCGACTCGAGGCAGAAGCGGACTCGGTCGGGCGATTTGGTGACCCTGGGTGAAAGTTTGGTATACTCGGGTATTACCACGTTGTCAGGTGGAGTCTGGCCAATGTCCAGAAGGGGGAAGAATGAAATGAATGAACGAGTGACAATGTCAATGAAGGGGTTTTCACTTACAAATTGCATTTTAAAATGATTGGAGGAATAAGGAAATGAAAGGTGAATGAAAGAACGAAAGGCTCCATGTGAGCATGTATCCTTTTAATGAATATATTATCATTGTTTTATATTGTCAATGTTTTCTAGATTACTTGTTGTTACATGATTAATGTCCTTGGTTAAGTTGATTGTGTGTCCGGAACCTCACTGAGCTTGTAGCTCATTTCGTTAGTTTTGTTTTCTTTAACAGGGGATGCGTGCAAGGATGAGAGATCTGTACAAACTAGCCCAGTCTAGTTCTTTTAAATTTTTGTAATGGTTCTCGCCCTAGTGTTTGGCAAGGGTTGGATAGATGAAGAATTGAGAACCTTTGTACATTTGGGTTTGTACTGCTTTTGATAGGGAAATGTGTGTAAGTATACATTCTGAACTTGGAAAATGTTATTTCGTTTATTATTGAGGATTGTACCCTGTGTTTGGAAGTGAGTGATGTAATTTATTTGAGAACTGTAGTGAGCCCCGGTGAGAGTTGGGCAGGCGGTCCGCCGAACCCTAGGGTACGCCCTAGGGAGAGGTGGGGCCGTCACAGTTATGCCAACCAATATCCAAATTTATCCATACATATTTTAACATCAAAACTAGCATCCAAATTCAGAGATAAGTCAAACAACCAACATCCACCAAGTCACACAAATAGAAAAGACAAAGACAAAGTGTCAACATTCAAGTGAATGTCTTCAACAGGCAATGTCAATTGTCAAGACATAACCATACTTAAAAAAGTGAAACAAATTTTGCAATTAAAGCAGTAAAACAGCAGCTTCTTGTCCATTCCACAATAATCCTTTCCAACTTTTGCTTATGAATTCCAGATATGTCAACTGCAGGCCCTATCACAAAAAAAAAATAATTTAAGTAATAAACTAGTAGTGGTAAAATCTAAAACAACATATTTGAAAAGGAATCGAAGTATTAAACACAAACTATGTACCTTTCCAATTATCACATTCATTTTATGGGAAGTAGAATCTCTTTTGCTGCCTTCAATTTCTGCAAAATAATAATAATAATAAGAATAACAAGTATCATAACTCTAATTTGCAACTCAATCCATTCTCTATAAAAAAACATGCCTAAAACGAAAAGAAAATGATCCTTGCCTTGAAGTCCATTATTGTAATCATTTGAGTATCTGATCAAATAAAGAAAGCCAACTACCAAAGCATGAATATGTATGGTAGAGTCTTTTAGTGTTAAAGGAGAACAGTTGCAAGTCATTGCCTTACAAAAGCTAGCCAGCCTTGTCTGGCGGTTTTTTCATTTAGAAACAAACTTTTAATAATGGCGGCATGCCACAAATCTAGCAATATACCTGGAGGAGAAACTTTATTACTACTATTTTGCTTTAACAATTAGTACTAGCATTTCTCTGCCTCCTCAAATTAAAGTTCAAAAATCATTAATTTTCCAAAAAATCTATACTCCATCTACAAGCTTTTCGGATATAAAATCCTAAACCCCAATTCAGAAATTTAATACTAGAAACCCAAAAAAAAAAAGAAGAAAACCTCATATTTATTTATTTTTTTCATTTCGGATACTCTCACTTCGTTTTCAACTCAACTAAATTAAATTGTTAAAAACCTGCCTAATCTCAAAGGGCCCTAAATAAATACTCAAAATTCTAGTCTGGTCCAGCAAAGAGGGCGTTGACTTGCATATTAAGGTGTAGATTCGCAAAGGAGAAGGTCCAAGCACTTGGTAATTCGAAGGTAAGCCCAAGGTACAGATTCTCTAAAGGTCTCTAAATATTCATCTTCGGTGACCAAAGAAAGTTGATAAGCAAAAGAATGAAAAGCATTCGAAGCCACAAAGTACAAAAAGGATCACATCTTACCTTCTGCACGCCTGCACCTGCTTCCAAGATCCACCTTTCGCTAGCTGCGCGGCTGCACTTGCTGCACAGTCCATTTCCAATCGGCGGATGATGACAATAGAGAAAAGAAATGACTAGAGTTAAATCTTGCTGAATAGGTTTGATTTGGAATTGGGATTAGGGATTGAGGTGAGGAATTGGGATTTTAGGGACTGAGGTGAGGAGCTCTTCAAGAAGACGGCGGACAAGATTTTGAGGTTGCTTGAAGCTTTACCTAATTACACTCTAATATTTGAATTTCTTTTTTTTTTTTAGAATTATTTGGAAAAACAATAATACCCCTATTATATTTTCAATTTTAATAGGTACAACATGTAATTAAACTTACAATTATATATATAAGTAATTTTATAAATATAAAATTATATATATTTAAATATACCTTAAGCTCGAAAAGCTCGTGAGCTTATCAAGCATAACACTTTTAGACTCGAATTCGATTCGTTTCGATACTAGAATAGTTCGAGATCGACTCGAGCTCAATTTGACCGAACTCGAGTCAATCATTTGAACGGTTCGCGAGCAGATTGATTTGTTGACACCCCTAGTTTCTCTCACTAGAGGCTTGGCTAAGTTGATGTCTACCAGCAGCTTCATTTGTCTCTCTCTCCCCTCCCACCCACCCCCAACCATCCCACAATAGGAGGAATAATCACCTCTTTAATTGAGTTAAACACTTCCCCTATCTTTAACCACTAATTTACTTAACCAATGAATCGGCAGATTCCACACTTGCTGTGACGACTCCACCTCACCCTAGGGCGTGGGGTGGGATAGAAAATACACCACTTATTATATTAAAATAAAATTTGTGATAATTTAATATTTTATGTTGGGTTTCAGGAGTTGAGATTAATCAAGAACCCCATCCCGAGGACAATGCATGAACTACACCATGATTGCTGATTGTTCCTATTGTCATCTGTGATTGAATGATTTCTTTTTTTTTTTTAGTTGATACTTGGGGTATGCTTGACTGTTTACGATTTTTTTGTTTGGATATCTTACATTGAATCTATTGAATGCATAAAGGTACTACTGATAGAAGGGGTGTACTTTATCACCCTTACTCCAAGCGAAATCGAGTAGTTTATATTATTTGGAGAAGTTTTGTAGGCCGATTGTGTACTTTATCGCATTGGCTGAACTAGACCCTGAAACTCATCGCCAAATGACCTATTCGAGTCGGCAACGGGCTTGGTTGGGTAGGTTGGCAGTCTTGGGTGCCGCAGCCTGGATGTTCTATGGGAGATTTATGGACTTACAGGTGTGTGAAATTGTGGTATATTCGGGTATTATCTTGTAGCCAATGTTTTTTGAATGAAATGGATCATTGGACGATTGATGGTGGATCGTATGGTGATAGTAAATTGGCTCCCATTGTAAGTCTGTAATCTTTTAATGAATGTACTATTTTATTTGAAGTTGCTTATAAAACTTGTGGATTTTGTTCTGCTATTACAGGCTGACATTGTGGTTGGCAAATAATTGTTTATTTTTAATATTGCCTGATCGGAACCTCATTGGGCATAAACTCATCGGATAGTTTTTTTTTCTTACAGGAGCGACGGGTAAAGGAGGTGAGGAATAGTGGATTATGCCTCGAAATTGAATTGTAATAGACTAAATTTGTAGTTATGATATATGTTTATAACTTGTACTTCAAATCCTTTTGAGTTGTAACTTGGATTATATGACTAAGGATGGCAATGGGAACGGTGCCCGCGGGGTAGAAATGGGGTAAGGGATGGGACGGGGCGAGGCGGGGGCAGGGGTGGAGGGGAGAAAATTTCTGATGACAAATCCATGGCTGAATAAACTCAAATACCTCAAGGGTCAAAAGCCTCGAGTTCAAGTAATACTCAACTAGTTCCAAGCGGTCCAATGATAAGAGCTTGTGCTAAGAAGTTTAGAGAGTCATTCAAAATCTTAGTTCGTGATGTACAAGCTCAGGTTGGTAATCCAAGAGGCATAACACTTCACATGCTCATTCAAGTCATTAATGCAAGTGAAGTGGAAGAAGTGTAAACCGGGGGACAAACAGCTACAAACCGTTAGACAGTTATTAATCGCGAGAGAAACCGCTAGCTAACCGGTCGTGGTTAAGTGTCGAATCAATTTTTCCAGCTTTAACGATTTTGTCATTTTAAGTGATTTCTATTTTCTAGTGTCGTTTGGGTCCTGTAAGTCTACTAAGGCATATCTAGCGTATTTAGTACAAAATACTAGTACTTTAAGAGTCTAGGAGTTTATGTTGTTTTGGGAAAGTAAGTTAATTGTTTTTAATATTGAGTAGGTTTCTTGAGTCATGTAAAGGCTATCAATACAACCTTAGTCCACATTATTTTGATAGATTAATAAAAGTGAAAATTTTCATCAAACACGTGTGTGTTAGCAACTCTCTTGTCCAAGAGATTCAACTTGAATATTTGAGAAATTTTTCTTGAGTGTTCGTCGACTTACCAACCAATATGTAGACACCAAATTTTAAAAGATAATTTTTAGCCTAATTTTATTTTTATTTTTAGTAATAGTTCTCTTAATTCCATGATTTCTAGTTCTTAGACTTTTAGAATTTGTATAGCACTTTAGTTTTTTTAGATTATTATTATTTATCATTTTTATTTTGTATTCATTTTTACTCTTTTAGCTATTTGTTTTTTATTTTTTATTATAAGACTTTTTAGCATAGATTTTTGCCAAAAAAAGAAGGGAACCCGTGAGCGGGTTTTGGGCTGATTAAGAGGTTCTGAAGAGAGAAAAAAAAAGAAGAAAAAAAAAGGAGAAACCGTTTCATGCAAGAGTTCAATCGGATGGCTCAAGTTTTGGTGGAAACCCACCCTTAATCCACACGTTTGAGGTGGGGGTTTTGGGGCCATCAGCTCCTATAAAAGGAAAACAGCCGCAGCTGGACAAGGGGGAGAGTTTGAAGGCTAGAGAGAGTTTCGGAGAGGGGACGGCTGAGAGCAAGAGTTTTGGGACGGCAAAAAGAAAAAACAAGGAGAGGACGGTAGGACGGCTAGGTTTTCAGAAAAGGCAACGAAAGGAAAAGGGCTGAGGAGATAAGGAGATTGGGACGGCAGGGGATGATGGCTAGGTCTTGAACGAGAGGTTGACGGCTAGAAATCTGGGGACAGAGAGAGAGGAGATCGCGGCTAAGAAGGAGAGTGGTAGAAGGGACGGCAAGAAACAAAAGGGAAAAACTGAGAGGGAGTTTCGTGGGAAAACAAGAGCGAAAAGGAAGAAAATTAAAGGAAGAAGAAGCTACGGTACCAAGAGAGAGAGAGCTCTCGGCTGAGCAGAAAAGAGAGCAAGAGGGGAGACCGTGAGCTGCAAAACAAGAAGGAAAAGCAATAGAAACTACGAAGGTTTGGCGGAAATGAAAAGCAGAGGAGGAAAGGAATCGCTGCCGCCATCACGTCGTCGGAATCTGCCATGACCGCCCGCAAAGCTTCATCCGAATGCACTCTTGTCAGCCGTTCTTCGTTCAGTAGATTCCGAAAGACATCAAAGGTGATTTCTTTTCGTCCTTTACTTCCCGCACACACCCAAATCTTCATCGAATCTGCCAAAGATTTTTGCTACGTTCTGTTCATAAATATACTTCGTTGTTTTACTGCTTACGGCAGCCCAATGGGTTGGATGTTTTGTTGAAAATCCGTTGAACGAACATAAAGTTATTTTTCTTGGTTGCTTCAGCTCTTGGGTTGTTTGGAGTTCGAGACTTGTTTGTTGTTTGACTGGTTTCCCATGTACATGGCTAGCGCAAGATTCTTTCTTTCGGTCTCTGCTGCGTTTTCCTGTTTCAGTGGCACCTTTGAATCTGCTGGGAATGAGCTTTGAATGGGTTATTTGTTTGCTTGTTCAATCCAGTGTTTTATCATGTTTTCTGGAGTCTAAAGCAAAGCTTTTTGGGTTGTTAATAAGCTGTAAAGTTACAGACTGCTTGCTGCACTTTTGTTTCTTTCTTTTGCTTTTATTTCTGGTATCCCCGACAGCTATCATCCCAGTTTTTCTGCTTTGATTCTGCGTTAAAGGTGGAGTAGTTTGGTTTGCCTGATAAGTAGGGTGTTTGTATCTTGTGTTTTGTTGATTCGAAGTTGATGTGTTGTGGGTTGGTAACAAAGCACAGCAGATTGCAGAGAGTAGCAAAGAGAGGTGTAGGAAAATTCCCAGCAGCCTGTCCGTGTTGATGAAATAGTTGCAGCAGTTTTCGATTCTTCCAATGTTTTGCATGTTTTTCCAGAATTTTACATGAAATCTTCCTAAGATTTGCTTCCTGTTTGGATAATAGAGAGTATGTAGCTTGTGTCTAGTTTAAAGCTATGTGTTTGGGTTTGAAATCTGAATTTGAAAGCAAGCTACGTTCAGATTTTGTTTTGGCTGCTGAAAGCTTAAGGGCAAAGTGTTGCAGAAATTTGTTTTTCCTTCGTGGATTGCATGAAGCTGCATTAGCTTTCATGTCTTTGATTCCCGTAACAGCCCACAAGTTGGATTTTTCTTATCTTGTTTGTATGCCGGATCTTGTGTCGACAATGATTGTAGAGAGTTTGATGAGGTTTGGTTTTGTTTGTAAATTTTTGCCATTTCTTTGGTTTGCTCACGAGCTGCAATTTTTGCAGCAGAAAATGATAGAAGCTTCAGTTTGCGTCAGTTTGCTGGAGGCTTTCAGTTGCATGCATGAATAATTTCTGAAAAATTACACTTTGGCCCCCCAAGTCTCCCCTCGTTCTACCATGACCCAACTAATTGAATATTTTCATCAATTTGATCCTTCGCAGCTTTGATTTTTACAACTTCATTGCTTGTTTCTTTAATTAATTACCATATTTTGTTTAATTGCACTTAATTCGTGATTTTAAGAGCTTTATGACCAAGTGAGCTCGTGTTTTGCATATTTTCTTTAACGTTCTTAATTAAATTGGTACCCTGACCATTTTATTGTTTTGGAGGGTAAATTAGTAATTTAACTTCGTTTGGGCATCAACTCAAGGGAGGTATGACTTCTTTTATCTTTTTTGTCTCTCCCCTATATGATCCAACGTGCTAAGTGAGAATTGCATGTCCACTTTGCTTGCTTTCCTTGCTTTTCCTTGATTCATTCCATTTACTTTTGCTTTTTTTAAGTCATTCTTTTATTTATGGGGTATGTGTACACCTCTTGGCTTCTAATAGATAGGGCTCGGAGAGCATTTTTATTCATTTTTCCTCTTCCCCATTTGTTTTAGATAGCAAATGTAATAGGTTCATTAGCTTGATTGCTTGCTTTTGTGGCTACGTGTTAAGTTGCTTTCTTAGACTCTTGCATTTAGTCGAGCATGTTAAGTGTTATGTGCTACGTGTTTATAGGTGATTGGCATGTCTACTTGCTTTCTATAGTCATAGATGAATGTGATGGATGAATGCGTCACCGTGGCTAGTCCAACGCTGGCCATGGTCTTTCCCCTCGAGCTCTTGCAAGTCCATTGCTTGTGAGAGAATTTTATAAAAGGGCTAGTCCAATGCTAGACCCCAATAGGCCGTCCCCTCTCGTTAGTACATACTTGCATGTTTCACTACATTTCATACATTTTTCTTAGTTTTCTAGCATTTGGCATGATCCTCCAATCCTTTCCCCTTCATTTTAGGTTTTTGCATCCTCATGCTAGTTGTAGGGTACATTTGCTTGAGAGTCCCCTTTAGGTAAGGGAAACGAGCGAGTGTGGCTACAAAATAACCTTAGCACGCTAGTTCTTCCTTCTAATCAAAGGGAAAATTAAAATCATGAAGATAGAAATCATTCCCGTACCCGACTTGATGCATTCCTCTAGGATCATGCACCTCCATTTTACCATATCATTTTTTCATCTACATTTTCTCACTACTTATATTTTTTACTCCACATGCCATGTTCACACACTTTCTCTTCTTTCCCTATCACTTATTTATTTTCTACCTCACAAATTGCACCCAATTGTACTTAGATGCATTTACTACCATTATACCATATTTTGATCCACTTGCACACATACACCTTCATTTTCTCAATTGGCACACATGCACTTTTCTTACATTTGCACACATGCACTTTTCTTACATTTGCACACTTGCACTTACATTTGTATTTTTATTTTATTTTATTTTGTATTCCTCTTACATTTTCACACTTGCACTCATATTTGGGTCTTCATTTGCATTACCCGTGACCTCTATGAGAGTTTTCCTTATTGGCCATCACAACTCATGTGATTGGGACCAAAAAGCCTCATAAGAGACATTTTGGATTTAGGATTGCATTTTTTTTCATATCCATTAGTCACATCCAACATGCAACACATATTTTGGGTAGAAGAATTAAGAAAAGAAGGGCTAAGTCACGCAACTAGCTTTGGCTAGGGTAAGGGAGTGCCTTAGGCTTTGCCTTTGCCTTCTCCCTTATGAAATGTGACCCCCGATCCCTTTCTTTGGTTACGTAGACCTAAGAGTTCTTTAAAAAGGGTTTGTTTACTTTTCTTTCCAAAAAATCACTTTTTGGGTGACTTGGTACACCCTAACTCAATACCAAGTGGCGACTCCATTTTCCATTCAAAAACCCTTTTTGAACTTTGTTTGGCCAAACCGTCGCATTTCACAATCCCACGGCCTTTTATTTTCATTTTCACACACGTTCACATACATATCCCACACACTACTTTCACATACTCAAAAAGTGGGGCGCGACAGTTGGCGACTCCACTGGGGACTTCCTAAGTGGGTCCAAGTATTTGATTTAGCTATTCTTTTCCTTTTTCTACCCTTTTTATGCATAGCATTTGGATATTAGGGTTGCATTTTCCATTTTAGGACTTTTTGCCTCGCGCGCGTATCAAACTACTCCCTCACTCACGTATGTATGATTCGTTGTTTGGATTATGTTATACTTGTTTTATCTCGCGCTTTGCATTGCATTTGGGGGAGGGGGTGTGTCACCTTTAGAGCCTCGCATTGGTTCTCAACCACTTCCCTCAAAATAGGGAACACTTCATACGTGCATGTTTATTTACTGTTATCCCATTTTATTTTATTTTTTCGTGGGCTCTTTCCCACACCGCCTTGTAGGACTAGGAATGGTTTCTCTAGGTACGTGGATGGTGTGCTCTGCGCCCATAGCAGTACCTAGGGGATCGCCCGAGCCACCGACCGAGGGTCTTGGGATTGATCACCCATTCCCTTAGGTCTAAAGGCTTGGGGACCTTTTTTAAAATCTTATCGAGTCTAGTTGCATTAGTGAACCCCAGCCTCATGCATCCATGTTAGAGTTTTTCCTAGGTTAGAGTCAGCCTCACCCTTTTTTAAGCACATTAGGCACGAGGGAAGGGGTTCCACCCCTTTTACTTGCTTTTATTGTATTTCTTTTCTTAATTGCTCCCAATATGTTATGTGTACTATCAATTGCACTAACCATTTCTTTGTTTTCTTGGCCTGCATTCATGTGCTTTAGCAATAAGAGGCCTCTTTGGCACTCTTTTAGTGACTTACCCACTAGATAACTCATATGTTTAAATTTCAGTCATTACACTTAATTTTCAATAAGTACATTTCATTTTAGACCTTTTCCCCCCGATGCATTATTTATGTCCTTTAGGCCATATTTGTCACATATTTACATCGCTTTAATAAATGGCATCATGCATAAATCTTAGAAAGGGAATGCCATTTAGGGGATCCCATGTTAGAAATAAATCGCCTTCTGTCTCGGATATTTAATCCAAAGAGACTTGCACGTTTACATTTTGTACCATTCAAAGGGGGAGTGCACAAGGTAAGGTAGGATCCGGTCATTTTCATAGGGCGATCTTTGGAATATGAGCGTTTAATAATCACTTTTTGGCCATTTTATCAAATTGGTAAAAATCCCTTGCAAAAAGGACATTAATTTGAAGAAATTCACAAATAATTCCTCATTGTTGAGATGATAAATATAGAGGCCAAATCTTGATTTTAGGAGGCTCATAGACTAATGCATCTCAATAATTTTGAAATCACCAATGGCCGGACAATTCAATTGATCCATTTTACCAATTCATTCATTTTAAGACAATATAGTCGATTTTGAATAAATCGTCAATTCCGTTCAATTTCATTTGACCAGTTTACCTTTTTTAGGGTGATCTAGTCAATTATGAATAAATCATCCGATCCATTTGACCGATTTGCCTAGTTTTAGGGCGATTTGGTCGGTTTTGAATAAATCATCATTTCACTCAATCTGTTTGATCAATTGATCTCATTCAATTCATTTGATTCATTTTTAGGGTTATCCATTCATTTTTGAATAAATAATCAAATTTCATGCAATGCATTTGACCCTTTTACCATTTTTAAGGTAATCTAGTCAATTTGAATAAATTATCAATTTCATCCTATCCTCTTGATCCGCTTATTCCTTTTTAGGATTTAAGTCTAAAAATTCACTGAATAAATTAGTCGAGGCATTGCAATCCTTTCAAGAGTAAGCTCTCTTTCACATATCATGTATTGTCCTCATTTTTTAGGACGAATGTTTCTTCTCACTCCAAATTGGCCAAATTTTTCAAATCATTTTTCACCTAATCAGTTGATCGGATTCATCAGGTATGGTATAGTGCCTACCCTAGAGGATTGTATTTTCATGCTAGGCCTATCCTTGGCATAAAAGGGCTCCCCCATAGGACATGCATACCGATTTTATAGTCTTGATTACTAACTCAGGGTATTTTTCTTTTGTTTTTCCCCTCCCCCTGCATTCGTAAAAAATGTTTCAATAAGGCGAAAACATTTTTCTATATCTGATGATAATTTTGATCTAATAAAGTTTAAAAATTACAAGTATTACTTGATTCTTGGGCAGACCTTGCAATGAAAACATGAAAGATCCATCTGAAAGCTCTAGGCTAAAGTCTTATAATGGTTTTTCAAAGGAAAATTTTGTTTATTTGATTTTTTAATACATTTTGTTCCAAAAGAAATGGAGCCAAAAAGTGTATATACGTGGAGCTCTTTAGAAGTTTTCTATTCTCATCTGTATTATAATTGAACGAGAAATTTTGTTTTAAACTGTTTCAGCAATAAAGTTTGTAAACAATTATTGTTTTGTATATATTCATGTACATTTCATTCTTTATTCTTGCTCATAAGAGATTTCATGATGAATTTTAAGAAAATAAGACCAAATTGAGATTTTTTTTCAACTTCTAACCTGAAAATTCACAAGTGTATGCCTTCTAAATTCTTTGCGTGCACTAGATTGATGATTCGAACTGCACAATAAGAGTGCTCAAAATTAAAAGAGGTCACTCAAAAGACCCCATGAGATACCTTTCGCCTTCACTTAACCCCAAAATAAAATCAGTCACATTGATTGATAAATTGCAAATTGGGGCGATCTTTGCTTGAGAAATGTCCACTGTGTCTAATTCTATTCAATTCACATCTAAGTGAAAGCAAAAATGTGCATTATTCTTGTTTGTTTTGAAAATTTGGAATGATATTTCGAGCATTTGTTTCTCTACCTATACAGATTTTATCATTTGCTCTCACATTTGAGCCTTTACAAGAATAATTTCGTTTCAAATAAGTGCCTTAATGATCACTACCTTACATTGGGAAGATTTTCAAAAGGGAATGGATTCTCAACGAGCAATTCGTTTACTTGGTTGTCATGAGGCGTAAGAATGATACTTTGGCCATCGTTTCTACAACCTAAACACCATTTATCCCTTGCATCCTCATTTGAGCTAAAATTGGTGGTTCTTTTCGAGTGCACATATGATCGTACCCCACATTGGGGAAGGAGATTGGGAAATTTTGAAAAAAAGGAAAAGGGGAAAGGGAACCGCGAATTGGGGAAAATTGATTCTACCTGGGTTTCAATTTTGGAAAGAAAAGAAAAGAGAAAAAGGACAAGTTCTATCTGGCGGATCACTTATGTTTCATAGATATGAACGAGCAAGAGTCTTCCTCAGTCAATTAATTCAGATACATGCAAGAAATTTCGCATTAATGTAAGTTTCCTTTCAGAGTTATTGTAAGGAGCGGAATGAAAGTCAGGCCCTCTTCTTTTCCAATCAAACATTCTATCCCTCGTTATCCCTTTTGAGCCTTTATAATAAATTATTTCGTTTGGCAACCCCTGAGAATCGCAAATCCCACACTGGGGCAAGTTTGAGTTGGAAAAGAAAAAGTTTCAAGAAGTGGAAAAGTGATAATGCAACAAAATCAAGAGACAAAAGAAGAAAAGAGAACCTCAGTTAAAACATAACTGGGGCAAATTTTGTGAAAGTTCAAAAAATGGCAGAAGGCCGAAAAATCAAAGAAGAAAGAAAATGAAAGAAAAGAGCCTCAATTGAGAATAAACTTTGGCAAGCTTTGATTTAACCCTAAAATAGGGTTGGCACAACAATACGATCTCAGATTCTTCAAACCGCTTTTGAAATCCACTTTCAAGCCTTAACTTTTCTAAGCACCCCACCTGACTCTATTACAAAAGCCGAAAATCCTGACTTCTGTTCTTTGCAATGGCCCTGTCAAGGAAATTTCTGATGTCGAAAATTTTAGCTGTATTTCTGAATTGCTTGGGTATGGGGTTGACGCTACTTACCATGTGAAAACCCACTAGGTCGAGGAAAAGAAAAGGAAGCAAAAGCAATGCAAGAAAATTCGACGCTGAAGTCCCTGGTGAATGGGGAGAAAAATGCAAACAAAGTCTGAGATCTTTGAGTTCCAACGTAGGGGCAATTTTGGAAAAATACGATTTTCGGTGCAATGTCCCTGAAAGTCTTATTCTTTAACTATCGTTTTCAAGCCACATTACAAGCTCATAAAGTCCATCGTTGACTTATTCCTTCATGACAACCCAAAGTGAGGATTATGCTCATAAGAAAATCCATCAATCATTTGTGATCATAAGGGTATAACCAGTTTCGCATGCTTAGCTATAGTTTCTATCCATATTGTTGCAAGCCTATAAAGCTCATATGTGGACTACGTTTTCTTAAGAAATAAGGGTGACAAACTCTTTGCTTTCACTAAGATGTGATATTGAATGCATTACAATTTTGGGCACAAGAACCAGACAAATCTTGACCTCTCATTTTCCTTGGCCACCTCAAATCAGAAATAAAGTCACTTGATAGGTCCTGAAGATGAACCAACTGGAAATTGTGACCCATTACCCAAAACACAGATGCTAAAAGTGAGGAAGAAATCTTCTGTAATTTGGTATTACTTCAAGAAATTCATCATGAAATTTTCGGAAAGTCATCCAAACAAGTTTTTGCAATTAAATGGCCCATACTGGGGCAAAATTTTGTTTATAAGATTTCGTGAAAACAAGCCCACACAGGGGCAAATATTTGCGTAGTCCAATTGAGGATTTCGTTCAAGAATCAAATAATGCATTTTTTAAATCAATCACGCTGCTCTTTTCATGAAAATTTGAGTGCATGTCATATTTTGGTAAGCCCCTGTGCAGGTATTCATAGTTGAAATCGACGAAAGAGCATCTGGTGATGTGGAAGGCCGATGCCGAAGAAAGAGAAGAAAGAAGGGAAAATGGCTCTACACTGGGGGCAAATTATTTTTGGAAAGATCCTCTCAAAAAGAATCAAGAAAAATTCAAAAAAAAAAAAAAGTCAAAAATCAAAAATCAAGTTCAAATTCTTGTTTCTTGGAAAATCAAATTTAATTTCTGGTTTATTGACAAATCAAATTCAATTTCTTGACCAATTGGATGGCAGGACTGGGTCTTATCCCACTGACCATTCACAAACTTCACAAAAATCACGTTGGAACTAGGTTCTATCCCGCTGGCCGCTTATACCACGTTGGGCCTGGATTTTATGCCGCCAACATCACAAAGTTCACGTTGGGCTTGGATTTTGTACCACCAACTAAGGCAGGCTCGGGTTTAATCCCACTGACCAATTCATCACACTAGGGCAAATCTTCGGATAATTTTTCGAGCAAGTCTTACACAGTCTCTTCATACATACCAACATTTCTTTTACTCTGCCACTAGTCGTTGGGTCAGTCCCACTAGTGTGCATTTCATTTTTCATCGCCGCTAGCCGTGGGTCAGTCCCACTAGTGTGCATTTCATTTTCATTGCCGCTAGCCGTGGGTCAGTCCCACTAGTCTGCATTTCATTTCATTGCCGTTAAACATGGGTCAGTCCCACTAACGTGCATTTCATGTTCCATTGCCACTAAACATGGGTTAGTCTCACTAGTGTGCATTTTGTTTTCTTCGCCGCTAAACATGGGTCAGTCCCACTAGCGCGTGTTTCAATTTCATTGCCGTTAAACATGGGTCAGTCCCACTAACGTGCATTTCATGTTCCTTTGCCACTAAACATGGGTTAGTCCCACTAGTGTGTATTTTGTTTTCTTTGCCGCTAAACATGGGTTAGTCCCACTAGCGCGCATTTCATTTTCGTTGCCGTTAAACATGGGTCAGTCCCATGATTTTAAATTTTATTCGGGTCAGTTCCATGATTTTAAATTTTATTCGGGTCAGTCCCATGATTTTAAGTTTTGTTCGGGTCAGTCCCATGATTTAAATTTTGTTCGGGTCAGTCCCATGATTTCAAATTCCTATTCGGGTCAGTCCTGTTTTAAATTTCTTGTTCGAGTCGGTCCCGTCTTAAATTCCTGTCCATCGGAATCATTTTGTGGTCGAATGACACAAGTAAGTATTTGGTGTCTACTTCTTTGTTTCAAGTTTTTCCAAAACTCAGACAAAGAGTGTAACAGCCCCACTTTCCCCTAAGGCGAACCAAAGGGGTTAGCGGGCTGCCTGCCCAGCTCTCGCCAGGACTAACGATGCAGACTAGAACTATCTATTGCGATCCGGAACTTACAAACGAGCGTAAACAAGTCAAAATGGAAAAAATAACCCAAAAAGAAAAAAGAAATCCGGAGTCGGCCATGATAGTAACCGACCCGTCAGAACCCAACCGAAAGAACACGCAAACGTTCACATCTGAACTTTAGCGATTACAATCCAAAATTTCAATCCAAAATGACATACAAAAGTTTTCAAAAGTTAATACATATACACGGTTTGCCAAATCAAAAGAGAAAACGCCCCAAAAGTACACTTAGGGTTTTAATACATGAGCTATACAAAAGATATGTTCAACTAGCTCAATTTGGCAGCCATTTGTCAAATCCAGACCAAAAGGGTTTATTTTCCTGTAAGGAAAACAAAAGGAACAGAAAGGGGTGAGCTTGCGCTCAATGAGGTACCAAACATATAGCAGAAAAATCATGGCATTTCACATTTAACAAATCAGATACACATGCCAGATGTAAAGCAAAGGAACCAATGATTCAAATCAGAAGGATACGGGTGGCTCTCAGGAGCCAAATTTCCAGCGCAGTACTTGATCCAAACCGGTTGACTCTCCGTCAACGTATATAGAACCAAAACGTCCGTAGACCCCTCTTTACACCGAATTCCGTCCACCAAACACCCCTTTACCGGGCCCGCTCACCGTAACCGAACAGAAATGGTAATACTCGAGTATACCGGAATCAAGGGTCTCAATACCCAAAAATCCCCGAACAGACTACCGTGGTTCGTTATCTAATCGTCCAGGCCCTTGCCGGCCCGACTCGAATAACTTAGCCACATGATTGAGCTCATAGGTCATAGAAATCCGAACAGATGCAGACACAGATAACAGATTCAGATAACAAAATAGCAGATTCAGATAGCAGATTCAGACGGCAGATTCAGATAGGCACTCAAAATTGGCATATGAACAGATAGAAGAACGAGTGTGATAAAGTACACCCTCGTCTCAAACAAATTTAACACATTGCAGAGCAGAAATCAAGTTAGACAGCAATGGAGGGGAGTGGTACACTCATCGGCTCAACTTCAAAAGTTTTTACTTCAGATTGGCCTTAATCGCCAAGAAACCCTAAAATAACCAAAATAAACCAATTGAAGGTTTCACATCCGTAATCGAGTAAACACAATGCACATGAGGCTCGACTACCAGTCGTATGCCTCGCCAAATAATTACTAATGCAAGGGTACACAACATGATTTTTGGGAACAAAAAGATAGCATAAAGACCTAGGTTCAATAACCCAAAAGTCCTTTTATTTCTACCAAAAGGCAAATCCAACTTAAAAGAACCAAACGGCCTAGAAAATCGGGCAGCACTTCCCCTAAATTTCTTACTTTTCCAGCCATTAAGGCTTCATTATTCCCTCGAATCAGTCCCAACATCTCACACAAAATTCACCTCATTTCCAAAAGCCATTCACTAGGCCCAAAGTAAAAGTTAACTAGGAAATGACCGGAATAAAAGTAAGCCTTAAAACACACAAACAAGTACAATGAGACTCGATAACGCGTCATAAAGCCATGCCAACCACAACCCCAATAAGGTTTCATATGCATATATAAGCATTATAGCAAGCCAGAAAATCAGGAAATGTAGCCATCTTGGCCATAACAACAAAAACAGTTTTACCTTCATTATGCGGTAATGGCACAAATTGTACTACGCTTATCGGATGAGGGTGTATGACCCACCATCTCGAACCTAAAAGACAGGGCTACAACAATGTAGAAGGCCACTCAGTCCAAATCCTAGCACAACTAGGTCAAATATGCAGAATACCAAACCAGAACCGTAATTACAGGTTTACAAATCACACTATGCTGTAATCAGTACAACTCAGTCTATACAGGTCCAAATGCAGAAATTCCAAAGGCATATGATAGCTAGGAGATCAAGATACATTTCATCAGAAGACACCAACAACAAAATCCAAAACAATCCCAGCCAAAACAACCCATTTCAGACGCAGTTCGCACATTCTGATCAACCCAGAACAGCAACAGTAAAATCGACATATCTCACTCTAAACTACTCCAAATGACCAGAAATTTTACAGGCACCTCAAACACATCACTACCTACAACTTTCATGTTTTAAGCAAAGGCCAATTCGGCCTATAACCATATGATACAAAACCGGACAGAAAAGGGGGTTATGAAACCCTAACTTCCTCAAATTCCTTCCAAACCCAAAATTGGTTGCAATTATCAATAATTCACACCTACTAGAGTCATTATAGGCCATTGCCAATCATCATACAAGGCCACAACATCATGATCATATTAAACCAGAAAAATCACCAATAAATTGTAAACTTCACCATTTCATCCAAAAACAAGAATTAAATCACAAAATTGAACACTTTAGCTTCCACTAAGCACAACTCTAGCTTCATTAAGTGTAGGGGAAAGTTCATATACCACTCACCTAGTAAACAAGAGAGGGAGAGTTGTAGGACACCTTAGCTTTTCCAAAAAACTTCACCAAATCACTCACTAGCACCAAATGGAGGAATTTTATGGAGTAGAAACTAGATCAAGCAAGTGTTTTGGAGGATTTGAGCTAGATAATTGCCAAACTTTGAAGAGGTTTTTCTTCCTTCTTTGCTAGAGAGAGAATCGGCCAAGAGGTTGAAGACAAGAATGAATTTTTTGTGATTTTTTTTGAGATATTTAAGCAATTGGTCAAAAGTCAAGAAAATGAATAGTAAATCATAAGCTATTTCCAATACAATGGTGACACTTGTCACCTCCATTAATGCAATCCTATCTTTTCTTTTTCCTCTCACATCAATCACTTCACATCCTCTACTTATCTCTTAACACCCGATAAATTTCACACAGTATCCGGAATTTAACCTAATTGGCCGAATTTTCCCGAACTTTTCGCACTAGTGGGTCCCACGTCCATTATATACTCTTAGTTTCTCAAAAACTAACCGATACTAGAAAAATCATTTAAAAGCTATATTTACTCATAAAATTTATTTGCACAATTTTTCGAATAAAGAAAAGGTGGAAAAACGTATAATTAAAAGAAATTAAAACCTAGAAATTAAGAAAATTACGGGTCCTCACAAAGAGGGGCAAACTGTAGACACCAAATTTTAAAAGATAATTTTTAGCCTAATTTTATTTTTATTTTTAGTAATAGTTCTCTTAATTCCATGATTTCTAGTTCTTAGACTTTTAGAATTTGTATAGCACTTTAGTTTTTTTAGATTATTATTATTTATCATTTTTATTTTGTATTCATTTTTACTCTTTTAGCTATTTGTTTTTTGTTTTTTATTATAAGACTTTTTAGCATAGATTTTTGCCAAAAAAAAAAGGGAACCCGTGAGCGGGTTTTGGGCTGATTAAGAGGTTCTGAAGAGAGAAAAAAAAAGAAGAAAAAAAAAGGAGAAACCGTTTCATGCAAGAGTTCAATCGGATGGCTCAAGTTTTGGTGGAAACCCACCCTTAATCCTCACCTTTGAGGTGAGGGTTTTGGGGCCATCAACTCCTATAAAAGGAAAACAGCCGCAGCTGGACAGGGGGGAGAGTTTGAAGGCTAGAGAGAGTTTCGGAGAGGGGACGGCTGAGAGCAAGAGTTTTGGGATGGCAAAAAGAAAAAACAAGGAGAGGACGGTAGGACGGCTAGGTTTTCAGAAAAGGCAACAAAAGGAAAATGGCTGAGGAGATAAGGAGATTGGGACGGCAGGGGATGATGGCTAGGTCTTGAAAGAGAGGTTGACGGCTAGAAATCTGGGGACAGAGAGAGAGGAGATCGCGGCTAAGAAGGAGAGTGGTAGAAGGGACGGCAAGAAACAAAAGGGAAAAACTGAGAGGGAGTTTCGTGGGAAAACAAGAGCGAAAAGGAAGAAAATTAAAGGAAGAAGAAGCTATGGTACCAAGAGAGAGAGAGCTCTCGGCTGAGCAAAAAAGAGAGCAAGAGGGGAGACCGTGAGCTGCAAAACAAGAAGGAAAAGCAATGGAAACTACGAAGGTTTGGCGGAAATGAAAAGCAGAGGAGGAAAGGAATCGCTGCCGCCATCACGTCGTCGGAATCTGCCATGACCGCCCGCAAAGCTTCATCCGAATGCACTCTTGTCAGCCGTTCTTCGTTCAGTAGATTCCGAAAGACACCAAAGGTGATTTCTTTTCGTCCTTTACTTCCCGCACATACCCAGATCTTCATCGAATCTGCCAAAGATTTTTGCTACGTTCTGTTCATAAATATACTTCGCTGTTTTACTGCTTACGGCAGCCCAATGGGTTGGATGTTTTGTTGAAAATCCGTTGAACGAACATAAAGTTATTTTTCTTGGTTGCTTCAGCTCTTGGGTTGTTTGGAGTTCGAGACTTGTTTGTTGTTTGACTGGTTTCCTATGTACATGGCTAGCGCAAGATTCTTTCTTTCGGTCTCTGCTGCGTTTTCCTGTTTCAGTGGCACCTTTGAATCTGCTGGGAATGAGCTTTGAATGGGTTATTTGTTTGCTTGTTCAATCCAGTGTTTTATCATGTTTTCTGGAGTCTAAAGCAAAGCTTTTTGGGTTGTTAATAAGCTGTAAAGTTACAGACTGCTTGCTGCACTTTTGTTTCTTTCTTTTGCTTTTATTTCTAGTATCCCCGATAGCTATCATCCCAGTTTTTCTGCTTTGATTCTGCGTTAAAGGTGGAGTAGTTTGGTTTGCCTGATAAGTAGGGTGTTTGTATCTTGTGTTTTGTTGATTCGAAGTTGATGTGTTGTGGGTTGGTAACAAAGCACAGCAGATTGCAGAGAGTAGCAAAGAGAGGTGTAGGAAAATTCCCAGCAGCCTGTCCGTGTTGATGAAATAGTTGCAGCAGTTTTCGATTCTTCCAATGTTTTGCATGTTTTTCCAGAATTTTACATGAAATCTTCCTAAGATTTGCTTCCTGTTTGGATAATAGAGAGTATGTAGCTTGTGTCTAGTTTAAAGCTATGTGTTTGGGTTTGAAATCTGAATTTGAAAGCAAGCTACGTTCAGATTTTGTTTTGGCTGCTGAAAGCTTAAGGGCAAAGTGTTGCAGAAATTTGTTTTTCCTTCGTGGATTGCATGAAGCTGCATTAGCTTTCATGTCTTTGATTCCCGTAACAGCCCACAAGTTGGATTTTTCTTATCTTGTTTGTATGCCGGATCTTGTGTCGACAATGATTGTAAAGAGTTTGATGAGGTTTGGTTTTGTTTGTAAATTTTTGCCATTTCTTTGGTTTGCTCACGAGCTGCAATTTTTGCAGCAGAAAATGATAGAAGCTTCAGTTTGCGTCAGTTTGCTGGAGGCTTTCATTTGCATGCATGAATAATTTCTGAAAAATTACACTTTGGCCCCCCAAGTCTCCCCTCGTTCTACCATGACCCAACTAATTGAATATTTTCATCAATTTGATCCTTCGCAGCTTTGATTTTTGCAACTTCATTGCTTGTTTGCTTTAATTAATTACCATATTTTGTTTAATTGCACTTAATTCGTGATTTTAAGAGCTTTATGACCAAGTGAGCTCGTGTTTTGCATATTTTCTTTAACGTTCTTAATTAAATTGGTACCCTGACCATTTTATTGTTTTGGAGGGTAAATTAGTAATTTCACTTCGTTAGGGCATGAACTCAAGGGAGGTATGACTTCTTTTATCTTTTTTGTCTCTCCCCTATGTGATCCAACGTGCTAAGTGAGAATTGCATGTCCACTTTGCTTGCTTTCCTTGCTTTTCCTTGATTCATTCCATTTACTTTTGCTTTTATTAAGTCATTCTTTTATGTATGGGGTATGTGTACACCTCTTGGCTTGTAATAGATAGGGCTCGGAGAGTATTTTTATTCATTTTTCCTCTTCCCCATTTGTTTTAGATAGCAAATGTAATAGGTTCATTAGTTTGATTGCTTGCTTTTGTGGCTACGTGTTAAGTTGCTTTCTTAGACTCTTGCATTTAGTCGAGCATGTTAAGTGTTATGTGCTACGTGTTTATAGGTGATTGGCATGTCTACTTGCTTTCTATAGTCATAGATGAATGTGATGGATGAATGCGTCACCGTGGCTAGTCCAACGCTGGCCATGGTCTTTCCCCTCGAGCTCTCGCAAGTCCAATGCTTGTGAGAGAATTTTAGAAAAGGGCCTGTCCAATGCTAGACCCCAAAAGGCCGTCCCCTCTCGTTAGTACATACTTGCATGTTTCACTACATTTCATACATTTTTCTTAGTTTTCTAGCATTTGGCATGATCCTCCAATCCTTTCCCCTTCATTTTAGGTTTTTGCATCCTCATGCTAGTTATAGGGTACATTTGCTTGAGAGTCCCCTTTAGGTAAGGGAAACGAGCGAGTGTGGCTACAAAATAGCCTTAGCACGCTAGTTCTTCCTTCTAATCAAAGGGAAAATTAAAATCATGAAGATAGAAGTCATTCCCGTACCCGACTTGATGCATTCCTCTAGGATCATGCACCTCCATTTTACCATATCATTTTTTCATCTACATTTTCTCACTACTTATATTTTTTACTCCACATGCCATGTTCACACACTTTCTATTCTTTCCCTATCACTTATTTATTTTCTACCTCACAAATTGCACCCAATTGTACTTAGATGCATTTACTACCATTATACCATATTTTGATCCACTTGCACACATACACCTTCATTTTCTCAATTGGCACACATGCACTTTTCTTACATTTGCACACATGCACTTTTCTTACATTTGCACACTTGCACTTACATTTGTATTTTTATTTTATTTTATTTTACATTCCTCTTACATTTTCACACTTGCACTCATATTTGGGTCTTCATTTGCATTACCCGTGACCTTTATGAGAGTTTTCCTTATTGGCCATCACAACTCATGTGATTGGGACCAAAAAGCCTCATAAGAGACATTTTAGATTTAGGATTGCATTTTTTTTCATATCCATTAGTCACATCCTACATGCAACACATATTTTGGGTAGAAGAATTAAGAAAAGAAGGGCTAAGTCACGCAACTAGCTTTGGCTAGGGTAAGGGAGTGCCTTAGGCTTTGCCTTTCCCTTCTCCCTTATCAAATGTGACCCCCGATCCCTTTCTTTGGTTACGTAGACCTAAGAGTTCTTTAAAAAGGGTTTGTTTACTTTTCTTTCCAAAAAATCACTTTTTGGGTGACTTGGTACACCCTAACTCTATACCAAGTGGCGACTCCATTTTCCATTCAAAAACCCTTTTTGAACTTTGTTTGGCCAAACCGTCACATTTCACAATCCCACGGCCTTTTATTTTCATTTTCACACACGTTCACATACATATCCCACACACTACTTTCACATACTCAAAAAGTGGGGCGCAACACAATAAACCACAATTGGTTGTGGTGTCATCTACCTAACACCTTGGTTCACTAAATCGTTAGTTTGTGGGTTGAGAATCATCTCAGTTCGTAAACTCGAGGTTTAAAAGGGTCGAGGATATTCCGCATCCTTACCAACTTGATTCTTTTGTCTAGATCCGAGACTGTGTGGGTTATGAGTTCAGATTTTTCTAGGTGGGTTCATATCAATCTCCCTCACTCCCCTTTAAAAGGGGACAGGGAATGGGCAATTTACACCCACCTCGTCCCCTGCATACAAAATTATATATATATTTAAATCTATAGATGTATTGATAATACATATATATACACAATATAATAATTTAGTTATAATCCAATTCTTTATATTTAATAATATAATTAATAACATAAGTGTGAACATACAATTGTGACTTGGTCCTATTACATCTCAGTCGGTTGTTTTAATGTCATTTTCATGGTATTGACAGGTTGCTAATCTTTAGTTATTAGTATTTGCAACTCAATGAATGGTCTAAGATTGAATACTTGAGCATGTCTTTATTGAATATTATGAGATAGAATGAATGATTAAATTGTTCCGTAGATGAGTGGATTATTAAATATGGTAGCTTGATTTCTTTTCCCACGGGGGACCGTGTGGAAAACGGGGCTCCCCCACCCCAAGCTCGCCCCATTACCACCCTTATATATGAATTTTTTGTGGTAGTTAATATGTTCTTTTTTTTTTTCTGAAAGTTAGTAAAATGAGTCCTGATGAGAGTTAGGCAGGTGGTCCGCTAAACCCTAAAATACGCCCTAGGGTGAGATGAGGTCGTCACACTTGCACCCACATATATATAGATGTGAAAGCTGTTGGGTCGTATTCCATACCCTCCTCCCATTATTTAACCACCAGAAGCTGGTTATCCATGACTTATGGGCCCCCATTAAGAACTTTGTTTCTATCGATATTAGATTCGAAATGAATTGGAAGATGTTGCCCTTCAGCTCTGTCACTTGTAAATTCATGGGTAACCCCAAGCATTATTCGTGAAGTTTTTGAGTCCTGTATAGTTTGCTATGTTTTCGCTACATGTTTCCCTGTCGAGCTCAGCCTACATTCCTTCACACTTATTTCAATATCAACCTCACTTAGATCTACTCCTGCCTTCTTAGTGGGTGAAAGATCAATTTTTTGGAATGCTGCTTCAAGAGCTTTCTGTCAGGGTTGTGCTAGTAAGTGTCCCTTGCTAATCTCTAGTGATGATTGGAAGATTGATTAATCCTGAGGATTTAGGAATAAAGAAATAGTGCAATCAGTGCCCTAGGAAAATTGAGGAAACACGATTAATAGAACAAAATAAGACCAAATCCTGAAAAGATTTTTTTTCCCTCTGTAGAGGAAGGGATAGTCCACAGATCAGAACAAAGCGCAAGACTTTATCCTAATTTGTAGTTACAAAAATAGAAATGAATTAAGAATTTTAGTGATGATAAAAACAGATCTTGGTTGGTTCTATCAATCTAGTAGTTTAATTTTAAATTTTGAACATTTTGGTGAGGGGCCTCCTAAAACCAGAAGATGTACTCTTCATTGAAGAGAGAGAAGCTCTCACAAGAGGAGCTAGATTGGGGTTCTTTGTTGGCATTATTGTACTATAAGCATTAAGAAAAGAGTAAATTTTATATATATTCTCAGTGTATACACTATCATAGTTTGATGGATGACACACGAACAAATTTTGAATTTTAAATTCAAATTTTACACATGTGTCATATATTTAATGGTGATAGTGTATACACTGACAATGTATATAAGATTAATCCATAAAATATACTATGGATGTAACCTGCATCAAGCTGTGGACCTTAGTACATGTTGCTAAAAATGTAGCAAGTTCAACTTGTAAAATAGATTATAGGAAGAGAAATATATTTTATTAAGCACTACAGAATAAAAATTTTAAGGTTACAGTATGAAGTAATTATTTGATCCGCAACTTTTGTGACCTCAATCTTACATATCACTTAGGAGGGTGTTTAGAAGAGTTGTTGATGACAGTGATTGCTTTGAACACAATTTTCTCCAACATTATTTGTACAAATATAATCAATTGCAGTCTTAACATTCATCATTCAATCTGTTTGTTTACTGCCAAATTCGACCTTCAAAGAGATGGGACCAGTTATTTTCTTAAGGTTTGTAGTGTTCCGAACTTCATTTCTCTTTTCTTGCTTCCCATTGTTCTCAATTCCCTTTAAGTCTCTCGAGTCTTAACTGAGTTTGCCACCCATGGACCATTGCCATCAATTCCTTTCAAGTCTTGTTAACTCATTAGCCTTCTGGGTACTGCTGTCAAATTCACCATTGTTCTCTAAATGTGAGGACTTGTAAAATCCCTTCTATTTTTCTTAAAATTCCCTCTTATTTGGAAATTATTACTTTATAATAGCCTTACTACCCAATCACCCCACCATACGTGCGAATGAATATAGAATTAAGGGTTTTCCCTTTCGTTTTCAAGTTATCGCAAATTAGGGTTTTTACGTCTTTTCGTAGTGTGACTATTCGGTACGGAGTGTGGATCAAATTTGGTGATTAAGAGTGAGTTTTAGATGATATTAAGTTTGTGATTAGAAGTGATAATAATAAGTTAGTGAATTATAAGTTAAAACCCTAGTATACGCGATTTACGAAAAAAATCGGCCCGAACCGACAGGTATCGCTCACTACCGATTGAACACCCCACTTGACTACCATTTCCCTACCATAACAGATCCTTGATATTGTTGCAAAATATCTCCCTCATCCTCAGCTCTCTTCGCCGAAATTTTTTACCCAAAAATACAAGGAAAAGAAAAAAAATTGAGAAGGATTTTGGTGGCGACAAGTGGCGGCCATCCATGGATTATTGCCTAACTAATTTTCCTCCATATTTATCATCACAAAACACACAATTGCTCCTCATTTCTTCCTACCAGCCGTGAGCAAGAGAGAGAGAGAGCAAGAGAAAGCAACTTCAATTCATCTTGAGTTTGAACCATTTGAGTGAAAAAAACAAGATTCTAAACCGATTAAATCCTTCTTTGAGCACTTGGAAAGCGTTGGTGTGCAAGAGGTTTTACAAGAGGAGGTGGTGGATAACTCTTATAAGCATCTTTGAGAGGTATATGGGCTGACCATCACATTTATTTCCCTTAGTCTTGTCTAAGTTGAGTAGTAACTTGTAATCTTGCTTGTGATGCTTAATTCATGTGATTTTGGATGATTGTAGTGATGAATTTGAGTTAGGGTTTGAATGATTCACTTATCATACTTGTTGTATGGGTGTTATATGATGTATATATTAAGTTGAAGTGGATGTGTTATTTATTTTCTATGGTTGTACGTTATTTTTCTTGAACTATGAGTGAGTAAGTCTTGGCGAGAGCTGGGCAGGCGACTCGCTAAACCCTAGGGTACGCCTTAGGGGGAGGTGGGGCCGTCACAAATGGTATCAGAGCTCCTATCGAGCTCGTGCCGGGAGAGGGTTCTCGGACTGTGGGGATTGGCTTGTTAAGTGTGAAATAAATGTCTATTGTTAGGGACTTTAGATATGTATGTTGGGTAGGAATCTCAAAAGTGGTTGATTTCCTCTTGAGCCTAACTAACTCGAGTGGGGAAGGATCATATTTTCGGATTCCTGTACCCGAGTACCAAAGATTGATACCTTTATGATAAGTTGGTATTCCGAGTAATATAAGGATAAGTTTGGATGACGAAAGCCAAGGCAAGGGGAATGCGAATAGTCTGGACTTGAGATATATTGAAGATATTAGTGAGATTGGGGACGTTTACTATTCACGCGGACATACCTGGTTGTACTTTGTCAAGTTTTGAGCAATACCTAGGGTTAATGTCCCATAGGATATGTGACTTGCTCTGGCATGTATATAAAGTATGTTATTTTCAATGTGTTCTATTATTTTTCGTTTTATGATTTGAAAATGCTTTTATCGGCCTTTAGAGTTATGACGAAAGCCAGGGCAAGGGGAATGTGAATAGTCTGGACTTGAGATATATTGAAGATATTAGTGAGATTGGGGACGTTTACTATTCACGCGGACATACCTGGCTGTACTTTGTCAAGTTTTGAGCAATACATAGGGTTAATGTCCCATAGGATATGTGACTTGCTCTGGCATGTATATAAAGTATGTTATTTTCAATATGTTCTATTATTTTTCGTTTTATGATTTGAAAATGCTTTTATCGGCCTTTAGAGTTACTTTATTTTGCTTATACTTATATAGGAAAAGAGGTATGGAGGGCAGATGGAGTCAAGGACGTGGTTCTAGCCGTGGCCATAGGGCTAGACAGGCACAAGAACCTGTACGAGAACCGAGAGAGGAAAGAGGTGAAACAGTTGAACCGCAACCTGGACCCCGAGTAGAAGGGGGGGACCAAGTAGCAACGGTAATTCAGCAAAAGACCAATATACTTGCTCGACTGGTAGAGCAGCAGGGTCAAGCCCCTGTTAATCAACCCAGGGATCCTGAAATAGGACAAGATCGGGCTCTAGAGAGATTCCAAAAGTTTTCCCCTCCTAAGTTTCTGGGAGGACCAAACCCTGAGGCAGCTGAGAGGTGGTTAGAGTCGATGATCAATATTTTCACTGCCTTAAACTATACGGAGGATAGGCAGGTGCATTTCGCTGTATTTCAGTTTGAAGGACTAGCTAGGGCCTGGTGGAATATAATTGGGGCTAAATTGGAAAGAGAGGGGACTGCATGGACTTGGGTGAACTTTGTACGAGAGTTTAATGAGAAATACCTTCCACCGATAGTCTAGGAGAAGAGGGAAGATGATTTTATTAAGTTTTGTCAAGTAACTCTGAGTGTATCTGAGTATGAGACTCAGTTCACGAAACTATCTAAATTTGCTCCCGAATTGATATCTACGGAGCAAAGGCGGGTAAGAAGGTTTGTCCAGGGACTACATGTGGAAATACAGGAGGCTTTGGCGGCGGCACAAATTAATACTTTTATGGAGGTTTTGGAGAAAGCGCAGAGAATAGAAATTGCTAGGGCACAAGTGAGGGCTTTTCATGCAAAAAGAAGACGTGTGCCTGGTGGAAGTCAAGGGCAGGGACAAGGTGATCTAGATATGCCACCCTCTAAGGCGGGTCGAGGGGATGGTGGTAGGCAAATTTCGGGGACACCTAAGGAAATTACTCCAAGCGGAGCCTCGAGTGGAAAGGGACAAGCAAGAGGTGCCTCGCAAGGAGGTCAGACCTCAGCCCCTCGAGTATCTTGTGGGTACTGTGGGAAGACCAATCATATTGAAGATGATTGTTGGCGAAAAGCACGAAAATGTTTATGGTGTAGTAGTGCCGAGCACCAACTTGCAACTTGCCCCCGTAGGTCACACCTAAACCTTGAACAAGCAAATGTAGAGGGAACTAAACCAAAGGTGCCAGCTAGAGTGTACGCCTTGGACCAACAAGCAGTATCTGAACCACCGGAGGTAGTAGAAGGTACGAATCGTGTTTTCCATTTTTTAGCTAAATTATGGCTACGGTGAGACTTGGGAGCTAGAAACAGATATGCAAGGTAAATACTCTAAGTTGTTTTCGACCAAAGGTATGAATTTCGAGGTCGAAATTCTTTTAATGGGGAGAGAGTGTAAGGACTTGTAAAATCCCTTATATTTTTCTTAAAATTCCCTCTTATTTGGAAATTATTACTTTATAATAGCCTTACTACCCAATCACCCCACCATAAGTGCGAATGAATATAGAATTAAGAGTTTTCCCTTTCGTTTTCAAGTTATCGCAAATTAGGGTTTTTACGCCTTTTCGTAGTGTGACTATTCGGTACGGAGTGTGGATCAAATTTAGTGATTAAGAGTGACTTTTAGATGATATTAAGTGTGTGATTAGAAGTGATAATAATAAGTTAGTTAATTATAAGTTAAAATCCTAGTATACGCGATTTACAAAAAAAATCGGCCCGAACTGACGGGTATCGTTCACTACCGATTGAACACCCCATTTGACAACCATTTCCCTACCATAACATATCCTTGATATTGTTGCAAAATATCTCCCTCATCCTTAGCTCTCTTGGCCAAAATTTTTGACCCAAAAATACAAGGAAAAGAAAAAAAATTGAGATGGATTTTGGTGGCGACAAGTGGCGGCCATCCATGGATTCTTGCCTAACTAATTTTCCTCCATATTTATCATCACAAAACACACAACTGCTCCTCATTTCTTCCTACTAGCCGTGAGCAAGAGAGAGAGAGAGCAAGAGAAAGCAACTTCAATTCATCTTGAGTTTGAACCATTTGAGTGAAAAAAACAAGATTCTAAACCGATTAAATCCTTCTTTGAGCACTTGGAAAGCTTGGTGTGCAAGAGGTTTACAAGAGGAGGTGGTGGATAACTCTTATAAGCATCTTTGAGAGGTATATGGGCTGACCATCACATTTATTTCCCTTAGTCTTGTCTAAGTTGAGTAGTAACTTGTAATCTTGCTTGTGATGCTTAATTCATGTGATTTGGATGATTGTAATGATGAATTTGAGTTAGGGTTTGAATGATTCGCTTATCATACTTGTTGTATGAGTGGTATATGATGTATATATTAAGTTGAAGTGGATGTGTTATTTATTTTCTATGGTTGTACGTTATTTTTCTTGAACTATGAGTGAGTGAGTCCTGGCGAGAGTTGGGCAGGCGACTCGCTAAATCCTAGGGTACGTCCTAGGGGGAGGTGGGGCTGTCACACTAAACCTGGTGTCCACCATTGTTCCGTGGTAGTCCTCGGAAACATTCTCAAAGCTAAAGATTAAATTGAGAAAGAAATCTGCATTATTCAAACCATTTTAGATTTGAACATCTGAATACAGAAATTGTGCAATTCCTTATTAATCGCGATCCACGATAATGAATGGTCAAATATGAGTAGAACTGGAGCAATTGATTCTTTTTTTTTTGAAGGAGAGGAAATGGTTTTGAAGTTAACTTCAACTTGTTTGACAAATTAATTGAGTAGAAATATCAAAACTAATGACTTTTTAACACATAATTAAACTCAGACAATATATTTTTGAAGCATCTTCAATTTATCAAGAAATGAGCCAAAATTTGCAGGAAACCAAAGTTTCTATATTTAAAATTAGAAAGCCAATAAAAAATGAATAACTCAGAGAACTCAGCAAAACTCGAACGAGAAACCACACCTACGCCCAAACATGCCCAACTGATGGATTTCTATAGGCAAAAAATCATTAATAAACATTATCAAAGGAAGAAAGACAAAGAGAAGAGCAGGAAGAGGAATCTTTTGAAATACATATCAATATCCACAAAAAGAAAGCAGGCATATCTCGTAAGCTTTAAATCAATAGCAAACCGATACAAAGTGTTGAACAAATTTTCAATTATTGAAAATTTCAAAGTTCGCACCTAGCAGTTTTCTTCAATTATGCTTGCAACCTTTTGAGTTTCAAATGATTCAACCGTCATTTGAAGGGATGCATCTCCAGAAAAATTTCTAACATTCAATAAGGGACATGAAATCTTATTTATTTGGATTAATTTGTGGTCTTTTGGCTGCAAACAAAAAGATCTACAAACTTTAGAAAAATTTATGTTCTTCTCTTCTTTGTTCTTTGGGGGTTGTAGCAACTTCGTGCAGAGTTTTTGCAATCAAACTTCATCTTATCCTAAAGGATATTCATTCTTGGTCTTTTGCACATTATAATGGACAAATAAAGTTTTAAGGAAAGTGATTTGTAATCATGGTTTGAAACTTTTTTCTAGTTAGTTTTATTGCCATTTCATGTGTTGTTCCTACAATCTTAAGGCTTTATTTCTCCCTAGAAATGGCAAGCACTATAAAAGATTTAGCTTTCAATATTGTTAAACTTGACCGTTTTGATGAAGGGTGCATTTCCTTTTTGTGACCTTCAAAGTGGTGTATGTTCTAACCACTCCAAGACCTGCAACAAATGCTAAAGAAGAGATATTGGATGACATCTGCAATACGCAAAAATGGGACACAGATGATGAGATCTGTAGGGGACACGTTCTCAATGCAACGAGTGACGGTCTTTTGATGTCTATAATTCGATGACAACAACCAAGGAATTTTGGGACAAGTTAGAAGCAAGATACATGTGGAAGGATGTAACAAGTAAGAAATTTCTTGTCTCTAGTTTCTTTAACTATAAAATGGTAGACAAGAGCCTGGTATGGATCAATTTGCTGAACTTGAAAAGATGCTTAATCATTTTTTTCAACACAATATGTTCATGCATGAAACAATTGTTGTTAGTTCCATAATTGATAAACTACCACCCTCTTGGAAGGATTTTAAGAGAGATTTTAAACATAAAAAGGAAGAGATCACCCTTGAAAGTCTTGCTAACTCTTTTCGTGTTGAGGAAGAGTTTATAGTGCAAGAGAACAAAGATATTCAACCAAAGGATGAACAAAAGGACACAGATTCTACTTCCAAAGTGAACATGGTTAAAGAGGGACAAACAAGCAAGTCCAAGGATAACAAGAAATCCAATCAATCGAAGGATCAATCCAACAAGAACAAGAAAAGGAAGAAAAAGGGAAAATGTTACCATTGCAAGAAGGGCATTACAAATATGAATGCAAACTTCTCAAAAAGAAGAAGATAGAGAACCCCAATTTTTCGAACAATGAAATCAAGAGTCTTGTGGCTATGATTTCTAAACTCAACATAGTTGAGGAAAATCTTTCTTCGTGGATTGATTCTGGTGCTACCCACCATGTATGCAAGAATAAGGACTTCTTCAAGTCTTTAAAAGAAGTGGATAATGAACAATCCATTGTATACATGGGCAATGCAACAACTGCTCCTATTAATGGGGTTGGGGAAATAGATTTAAAATTTACATCCGAACATGTTGCAACTCTTACAAATGTACTGTTTGTTCCGAAAGTAAGAAAGAATCTAGTTTCGGGTAGTTTGATGAATAAGTTTGGATTTAAACCTATATTTGAGGCTGATAAGTTTGTACTCTCCAAAGGTGGTATGTTTGTAGGCAAGGGCTATCTATGTAATGGCATGTTCAAACTAAATGTCATGCCATTAATAAGATGAATAAGAATATTTATTTTGTTTATGTGCTTGAGTCTACTACTACTTAATATCACAATAGGCTTGGACATGTTAATTATAGGAGAATAGTGATATGATCAAACTTGGTTTGTTGCCTAAATGTGTCCAAAAGGAGGATGGCAAATGTAGATCATGCTTGTTAACAAAAAAACTAGAAAGCCATTTCCAAGGGTTGTAAGGAAAACAAACAAGTTAGATCTTATTCATAGTGATATTTGTGATTTGCATGGTACCATATCTTTAGGGTGAAACAAGTGTTTTGCCTTTATTTGTGACGACCCCACCTCCCCCTAGGGCGTACCCAAGGGTTTGACGGACCGCCTGCCCAGTTCTCGCTAGAACTCACCCACTAACGTTCTTGAAATAGCCTTTCAAGCCTTGAAATTAACATAAAAGTTCCATTTCCAACCAACAAGTCAAACTTAATTTACAATCCAAGGGTAAAACATAGGATTACATTTCTAAAGATTCCAAATACCTCTTATCTACAAAAGTACAATTACAAGAGATTATATATACTAGTTCACAGCTACTTGCTCCAACCTCCACCCCTGTAAGGAAAACAAACTAATGGGATGAGCTAAAAACTCGGTGAGGTTCCCAAACAAGCAAACAAGCAGGTAAACACGGGAACATTTACACTTAGCACTTTGCACACTTGGCACAGTAATAAGCAGTCATTCAAGAATCAATCAATCATTCATTAAAATGAAACATGCTCACTTGAAGCCATTCATTCAAGTAATTTATTCATTCATTCGCCAACCATTTTCCTTATGTGAGGACCCGTTATTTTCTTAATTTCTAGGTTTTATTTTCTTTTAATTGCACGTTTTTCCACATTTTCTTTATTCAAAAAATTTTAAAAATAAATTTTATGAGTAAATATAGTTTTAAAATGATTTTTCTAGTATCGATTAGTTTTTGAGAAATTAAGAGTGTATACCGGACGTGGGACCCGCTAGTGCGGAAAGTTCGGTAAAATTCGGCCAATTAGGTTAAGTGTTGGATACCGGGTTTATTTTAGCAGGTGTTAAGAGATAATTTGAGGATATCATTTGGATGAGTGTTGAGGAAACAAAAGGATAGCTTATCATTTAATGAAAGTGACAAGTGTCACTTGAAGATTAATTCTTACTTGTTGACCACTATTCATGACTTTACCAAATAAATCAAAATTGACTAAAATTACTCTTCATTTTCAAGCTTCATGGCCGAATATCTTCAAGGGAAAAGAAAGGAAAAGCTCTCAATTTTCTAGTCTCCAATCTTGCCCAATCTTTCAATTCAACCGTTTAATCTTCAAATTACTCCATAAAACCTCTTAGTTTGGTGATATTAAGGTTGGTTGTGAAGTTGTTTGGAAGGCTAAGATGGTTAGTTGCTTCCTTTCTTGCATTTTAAGGTGAGTATCTAAGGAACTCCTCTTTTGTTCTTGATGATGTTTAATTAATGGCTTGTGGTAGCCTAAGAGGTGTTTTTGTGGGTTATTTCATGATGTTAGTGAGATTGATGACATTTTTCTATTTATTCATGATTTTTCTGTTTTAAGATGATTACTATTGTGTGGCCATGTATGATGGTTGGAAATGATCTAGAATGAAGCTAGAATGCGTAAATTGTGGTTGTTTGCGAAAAATTTTCGCATTTGACGGAAAATTTCAGAAGTTAGGGTTTCATGTAACCCCTTTCTGCCTGGTACTGTTGCACCTAGTTAGAGGCCGAATTAGCCTTGGGTTAAAACATGAAATTTGTAGGAAATGATATTTTATAGATACCTACAAAATTTCAACTCAATCGGAGCAACGTAGCCTGTGAAAAAACCGAATTACCCCTGCTGCCCTGTAGTTACCCGAGACTGAGAATCTGCTTCTGTAATTGGCTAGTTTGACCAGGAATACTACTGATTTGGTTGTTGATGTCTTCTTAAGAAATATATACTGGTATCTTAGCTTTCATATGGATTTGGAATCACTTGAATTGGACTTTGGTAGCCTGAATTATGGTTGTTTAAGCAGAATGTGGTTTGCTAACCTGTTTATGCGGTTCTGGTTGGGTACATTGAACCTTTGACCTAGTTTCACTACAAACTGGACTGAGGGGCCTTCTTCAACATTGTATCCCTTTCTGTTAGCTTCGAAACGGTGTATATTTTACCTCCATCCGATAATTGTAGTGCCGGTTGTGTCCAATACGCTAAATGACATCAAAACTGTTTTTGGGTTTTAGGGCTTAACTTTCATTTCTGGTCATTTTCCTAGCTAAATTTTGTACTTGAATGACTTTGAGCCTATTGAACGGCTGTTGTGATGAATTTATATTGCGTATGACTTTGGGGTTGATTGAGGAAAATAATGAAGCCATAAGTGGCTGGGAAAATAGGTAAATACAGAGGGCATGCTGCCCAAAATTTTAGCACTACGCGATTCTTTCAAGTTGAGTTGATCTTGGTAAAAATGATGGGGTTTAGGAGTTGTTTGTAACCCTAGGACCAACTGTTATCCTTTTTGCTCAAAAGTCATATTTTATTCTTTTGTACTAGTACTTAACATGGAAAGGCGTACGACATGTAGTCGAGCCTCACTTGTACATTCCGTTTACTCGATTTTGGATGTGAAATCTTCAATTGGTTTACTTTGATGATTTTAGGGTTCCTTGGCGATTAAAGCCAATCTGAAGTGAAAACTTTTGAAGTATCTGTACTTGAACCGGTAAGTGTACCACTCCCCTCACTTGTTGCTTAACTTGATTTCTGCACTTGCAATCTGTGATCTGAATGATTGTACTATCTGTTTAATCTGTTTGAGACGAGGGTGTACTTTATCACACTCGTTCTCTTGTCTGTATGTATGCCTCTTGACTACATGTAATCTGTTATCTGTATCTGAGTCTGTTCGGACGTCGTTTGGAGACTGGTATCCAACGACCTTTCTGTGACCTCTGAGCTCAACACCTGTGGCTAGTTACTCAAGTCGGGCCGGCAAGGGCATGGTCGATTAGATAACGAACCACGGTAGTCTATTTCAAGAATCTTTGGGTATTGAGACCCTTAATTCCGGTATACTCGAGTATTACCACTTCTGTTCTGTTCGGTGTTCGGGCCCGGTAGGGGTATGTTTGGTGGACAGAAATTGGTGTAAAATGGGGTCTACGGATATGTTGGTTCTATGTACGTTGACGAAGAGTCAACGGGTTCGGATCAAGTACTGCAGATGGAAATCTGGCTCCTGAGAGCCACCTGTATCCTTCCTTTTGAATCACTGTGTCTAAATGCTTTCCTTTATATTTGGTATATGTATCTGATTGATTAAACGTGAAAGGCCATGATTTTACCCCTATATGTTTGGTACCTCATTGAGCGTAAGCTCACCCCTTTCTGTTGCCTTTGTTTTCCTTACAGGGAACCACTTTTGGGGACTATGATGTTTTGAAGCACGAGTTGAGCTAGTTTTAATATATTTTGTAAAGCTCCTCGATAGTTGGAAAAATCCTAAATGTATTTGATCCAATTATCTTCCTTTTGTTTTGTAACTTACAAACGTATGTGTATAACACTGTTTAACCCTGTTTATGTGTCCTATTTGGTTTGGAAATGTTTTTCCGAGTTGTATGACATGGCACCCACTATTCATCCATGATTTTGATTTTCGTTTGGCTATTTTGAGATTTTGACTTGTTTGAGCGCGCTTTTATTCTCCCGAAACGTTTTAGATCGTGTTTAACTGCACCGTTAGTCCTGGCGAGAGTTGGGCAGGCAGTCCGCTAACCTCTTTGGTTCGCCTTAGGGGAAGGTGGGGCTGTCACACCTTATCCCTCCGATATTAGAATGCTTTCCAATGGTTTAAACCACACACATGCAAGGAACACTCACCAACGATTAATGTTTAACAAAACCAATTTCAGGCCTGGCTCCTTGGTCAGATTCAAAATCTGCAATCAAATGTTGAATACAAAATACAATCAAGTAGGGTTTACAAATAGCCAACCCTCACTTGTGAATATCACAAGGAGATCATGTGAATAGAACTTATATACATAGACTTCATGAGCTTAGTAACCCTAAGTAAAATATATGCGCACTTGCTTTTGTTTTGGAAAGAAAACGATCGGATCTTTGAAGTTTAAAACGTGACATACGCGACTAAAAATCATGTTTTAAAATGGTCATTACTTTCACCTTGCAAAATATATAATTTTGGCAAAATTTCAGCTTACATATCACCTCCAAGGTTAACTCAAACATTCCTAAGCAAGTGAAGTCCTAATCGATTATAAATCACACCTCCATGTTCACTTTCACTCTCTTATCCTTCAAGAAATGAAATGGACAGCAATCCCTCGATTTTCGTTCAATTTTCCTCCAATTTTTCATGCTAAGCTTCATGGCAAAACAGCCCAAACACTACAAGAAAAAAGGTCATTAGTGACAACATTTCTTTGTGACGACAAAAAGTTGTCACAAAATGAGGTTGTTTAGTCACGACTTTGAAGGTTGTCACAATTGACTCAAAGCAACTGAGTTTTCAGTGACAACCTTTAATTGTCGTCACAAAACTATTTCGCGCCATAGGACTTGGATGGCGCGAGATTTGCCATAGTGACGACTTGATAAATGTTGTCAGTAATTTTACCGCTTTTTTTGACAACTTTTCATTGTTGTCACTATTTATGTTTACTGACGACAAATTTTTGTCAGTAAAACTATAGCGTAGTTAGTGACAACATAAGTATCATCACTAACTTGAACATCTCTAATGCATTTATTTAATTGTGAGCCTCAATATTAATTTAATTTTTTAAAATTTGATGATTTATTAACTATGACTTTATTTAATTGTGAGCCTCAATATTAATTTAATTTTTTTAAAAATTTGATGATTTATTAAACTAGTCATAGTTACTTAAATATTAATTTAATTTTTTAAAAATTTGATGATTTATTAAACTAGTCATAGTTACTCAATAGGTTTTTAACTGAAAAAAATTAATGAAAGTTTCTAGTTATAACAACTATATAAACTATTACAACTTGAGAAAGAATATATTTACTAGTTCTTTGAATTTAGCAAAAATTTTTCATCCATTATAATTTTTTGATAAATATGTTAAGAAGTAGTGATTAGAAATACATTAGTAAATTTAATTAAAATTTGAAGCTAAAAATTCACTTGTAATATTAATATCGGATCAACTGTTTGATGTCATAAAAATTAACTATTTGAAGCAGATCCAAGGTGCATTTACCGCTTGTAATATTTCAACATAATTTTCTCATCCATTATGAATATTTTTACAAAAATATTTAAAAGTAGCAAGTAATATTATATTAGTAAAATATTAATTCAACTAAAATGTTGGAAACTAAAAAACGTTGATTGAAATTTTGGTACTGAACAAGGGGGAAATCTAAGGAATTGAAATTTCATTCAAAGTCAATATTTTGAGGAGAGGCGCGGAAACACTTAGAACACTTAGAACGAAATAGCCAACACTACCAGTATCCTAAAGCCAACACTACCAGTTTCACCGAACAAAACACACACTATCAGTATCCTAAAGCCAACAGCTAACACTTAGAACCAATCGTAGCACACTGCTCCTCGCCATCTCCTCGCCGAAACATCTCCTCGCCCGTCTCCTCGCCATCTCCTAATTGATCTTGGCTCGGAAATGATCAAATAGAAGACCACATTTAGCAGCAACTCTCTACCAAAAAAGGTATGCCGATTCTCTTTTTCCTCCCTAATTTTCCCCCAAATGTTTTGCCCTAATTTTTTTTTTGCCAAAAGTCCAGTTTTTTAGGTTTCATTTGATTTATGGATGGAGTCATCTCCTCCTTTTGGATTCTACTTACTTGTGGGTTTTACCCTTGTTAATTTTTTGTCAACATTTTATTTCGGGTACGTATGGGTTCATAACAGCCTCCTAACATACAGGCTGTGGCTACACAGATTTAGCCCTTTCCTGATCCCTTGAATTCCTCAACAATTGTGGCTACATAGGTTGTGGCTAATTGAGATTGTAGACGAGTTTGTGTTTTGCATTGCACACAGTAGATTGATATATAGCTATCATGCTAATTGAGCTTGTAGACGAGGCTGTGTTTTGCATTTTAATTCCTATTCGCAAGAGTATATTGAAACAATAAAAGTTCTTGATATATAGCTATCATGCTCTGTCCATGGCATGGTGTGAGAACCCGTAATTTTTCCAATTTCTAGGTTTTATTGCTTTAAGTTTTGAGTCCTGGCGCGAGCTAGGCAGGCGGCCCGCCGATACCCTTGGGTTCGCCCTTGGGAGAAGTGGGGTCGTCACACATGGGGCCTGAAGAAAATTGATAGAGATGCTTTGAATGTATTTTGGACTTTCCTTCTTGTCCAGATGGTAAATAACAATTTATGGATACTCGCACCAAGAAAAGGAAAAAGAAAGAAAAAATGTCTTATGTCTAGGACCCATAATAACTCAATCACAGCAAATGCTGGATGAAGACTGTCCTTATTGAGGAACTATTTCACTCGTTTTCTTCTTATTTTTATCTTGGATTTGTGTATCAATTTGCTTTCAAAGAAAATCCAGATTAAAAAAAATGGGATGTTGACTTGTGGAAAATGTGAACCAATTAATGTTGAATATTGATTTGAGTCCCATTTCGGATGGTTTTGTTCCTATCCATTTATTATCATCACTTTTTTTTTGGAATAAAGCAAAGTGGTCATATTGTTGTGCTCACATTATAGTATTATACTTAACAAATTTGAAAATTAGATAACCTTCATTGAAGATTTTATAAAGTGGCTTTGTGGAAAATTCTTAACATTTATAACTGCTAAATGTTGTGGTGTCGTGAAGGCACCAAGTTACCATGTTACAACTGGTAAGTTTACTTATGTAAGATGTAAATTCTGTTAAGATAGTAGATGAATTTTCGATATCTTACCATTAGTATGGCGAGATTTAGTACTTACATACATTTCAAAGGGTGCACAATACAACTCTCACTGAAAATTAATCAAAACTGCTAATCATTTGACTGCAAATTTTGGACCCAAAAGTAAAATTGTAGACAACCTCAAACACGAGAGAAGAACAGATAAGCATGAAAACATTAAGCGGGAACAAAAGAAAAAGAAAAAAAGAACTAGACAAAACTACTATCAAACTTTTGACTGGGGTAAAAACTTTAATGGTGCCTTTTCCCTAATTGGTCTTTCCAGGGCCTTAGATAACAATGGCCACTGATTGCGCTAGTTTGTTAATGTGATCTTAGTGCTGTCCCCAAAAACCTCAACTGAGATCTCACAAGGAGCTGAACTTGCCTAATTAAAGTAAGGGTTATTTATTCATTAGATACTCATTAAGAAATAATTCAAGTGTTAAATTTTAGAAAATTAAAGTTAAACAGAAAAATGCATAAATATAAAAGAAAATAATAATTGCGAATATGTATATTCAGATGATAAATAACATGTGATTAAAATATTTTAACTAGTGTTGAATGAGATAAGAACACCTTTTAAAATATTCTACCTAGACTTAATTAAGAACTAATAACTTTAGAGGGATACCCTTTTTAAAATTTTTATACTGCTCCAGGTAATGATAGCCATTGATTGAACTAGTTGTTTGTTACTGTGATCTCAGTGCCGTCCCAGGAAATCTCCACTGAGATCTAATAATTAAATTTCTCCCCTGTCCTTTTCGTTTTGTTGTCTTCTTTATGAACCAAAAGTTTGTTTCCTTTTTGACAAGAACGTCCAGGTGTATTTGTGACATGTTTGACAGTTAGTTTCCTTTTTGTATTTATGAACCAAATGTGTAGTTGTGACATGTTTGAATTTACTAATAGCTGTGTTGTATTTTGTTTAATTTTTATTATTGTTGTATGGGAAGATTAATTTCCTGTATTGAGCTTAATTTCCTATATTTATTATATGTGTTGTCTTTGTAGTATCATGGTTGCGTATTTTTTTGTGTTAGGATCAACAGTGCTTGTGAAAAAACATGGATAGGAGTTGGATGACAATTAAAGATTACTTGCATCCTAGATATTTGGCAGGAGTGAAAGAATTCGTTGAATTTGCTTATTTAGGCAAGGATGTATGTGCCAAACATGGGGTAAGGAATCACTAACAGTTATTATTAATTGTGATTTCCTTAGATTTTAGTACCAAACAGGCGCTTTTCATTTTTCAGTTATGTGTGGGGTAAAATCCAATTCCCCTGAGGAAGGCATCATGTTATATGGTTGTAAAGCTAACTAATTAGTGTAGCAACTGTAACACATTTGATTTGAAGTTCACGGATGCACTTTAATTGGAAGCTCAATTTCTTGAAATCTCAGGTAACTGCTCAGACAGCAACAGAAGTGGGAGATCCTAAAGATGCCATTTGTGAAGCAGTAGAAAAATTCAAAGTCAGCATGCTAGTGTTGGGCAGCCATGGTCGGGGAGCCATAAAGAGGTCAGTCTGGCCACCTTTTATACATATTTGAGGCTCCATCTCTAAGAAATGAAAATACAATCCACAAAAACATGCAGTTTCTGGAATACCTTTCAAGGTTCTATCTTTCACTATGTATGAGTTTCACGTTTCAGAGTCTGGAGCATTGATCATAGACCTTATAGCATTGTACATACATGAGCGTCTGGTTTGTGGCATTGTCCTATTTGCCTATTGGACTGATGGAAGTTACTTTGCAACTTGGATTTCAGGGCTTTTCTGGGGAGTGTCAGCAACTACTGCATCCACAATGCCAAGACCCCTGTTCTTGTCGTAAGGAAAAAAGATTGAAAGAGTTGGCTGTAAATCGTGTTAAACTTAATTTTGCTGCAAAAACCAGTGAAGGGTGCATACTCCTAAAGTTGTACATCCCAGATTTCGCGAAATAGATACAGAAACGCTTGCATCTTGCAGGTTTCAAAGGTTCATGGCAATTCTGGACCTGTCTCTCCCTTTCATTCTTGTGGGTGCCACTTATTATTCTCAGTGTTTTGAACACAAACTAGTGTAGTGTCTATGTCACTACTGGTCGTTGTGGAGAGAGTAGGAAGATTTGATATCTGCTTACTAATTTAGGTTAGGAATGAACGGCAAAAACAAAATACTGATTTAGCTTTTTGAATACTTGCTAAACATTAATGTCATGCAATTTCTAGTTTAGCCTAATGATTTGCTATGTGGTGTCCTGATTCTAGTTTTTCTGTCTTGCAATGACATTTAGGCTTTAAAGCTCAAACGGAAACTTTGATGGCTCCTAATTACCGCCTTTACTCTGGAAAATCCTTTCTTTCCTAGTTGAATTTTATCATGGCACTGTCTTCTTCATTCCCTTTGTCTCTGCTGACCAAAGCTTCTGATTTCTTGTTAGAAATATGGTGCAGAGAATTTGTTGTTCTGTCTCAGACCACCTTCGTTTCTGAAATTAGCTCCTACTTAGTTGCCAAAAACTGTTGTTCTGATGATATGTAAAGTTGCAGATGGAAATGGTAAAGTAATTCAAGTAAAGAACTAATTACTAGTAAATTAGCAAACATGAACCTGAAGAGGACCTAATTGTAGCATTGACAGAATAACCATCTTCAAGAAGCCTTTTGATCAACCATAATGCCAAAAAGTCCAGTTCCACCTGTTACACATACTCTCCCCTTCTCCATCTTCTCCCCTTCCATTAATTTGTGTCCGTCTAGCCTTTAATACCAGTATAGTACTGTTTGGTCTCTCTGCAGTGGATTGTCAGTTTCAACTTGAAGAATTAATGTATTTCTAGTATAGTATTTCACTTGAAGAATACCAGTATAGTACATGCGAAATGTATTTCCTTCAAGTAGTTAAAGGGAATCTTCCTTGTTAGTTAGACTGTTGTGCTGAGTCAACAATCAAGTAGTTATTTTGTTATTCTTGAGCTGTATAAGAATGCAGAAATCTGGATTGGGCAACATGGAAAAATCATTTTGAATAATATCTCTCTTTCTTCTTCCTCAAGTCTAGTTTCTCTCCCCCTTATCACTCTATTTCTGCTACAATTGCTGCATTCATTACGGTGGTATCAGATTAGTGAATGTTTGTTACTTTTGTTGTTTATTTAGCAATTAGAGACTGTTTTGCTTTTGTCACCTGATAACTTTACTAATAACTTTACTACTTTATTGCAGATATATTGCTCATTTTGGAGGTTTCGAAGAAGATTAGCAGTACGGCTTACATGTCGGCTCAAAAGCTGTGGTTATAGTGCTGTCTTAAGTTTAGAAAATGTTTCAGAAGCGCAGGAAATGTTTTGGGACTTGGAATATGTTTTTTAGTGTAGCCTTGACTTATATGAGTAGTATTTGTTCTACTCAAACTTATGAAACTATTTGTACTATGATGTTGCACTTATTTATGACATTTGAATATTTAATATATTATTTTGGCATATTCTATTGTAACGGGTGCCTACATTTGTTATTTATTAAACATTGCTGATATTTTCATTTTTTGGATATTATTGTAGTAGGAAAGTCATGTGTAAGGTGTTGTAAATGAGTAGTATTTTTCTAGGCAGGATGTCTTTATTGACAATTGTTATTGTCACTCAATCAAAACTGTCTATTGATAAGGGATTGTTGCCACAGTTGATCAGGGGTTTATTGACAACAAAGTTGTCACTAATTCCCCTATGCCCTCACTATCGTCCCTTCATGCATCACTTGCATCACTGACAAGAGAAGGTGTTGTCACTAGATTTATAGCTTTTACTGATGACATATGTTGTCATAAAAAGTTTCATTCACTGACAACTCTAAGGTCGTCACTGTATACTTTCATCTTTTACTGACGACATAGATTGTCATAAAAAAGGTTCTATTTACTGACGACTTTAAAGTCGTCACTGTATACTTTTACCGACGGAGATTCAGTGATGACCTTGCGACAACTGAAATGTTGTCAATAATGGTCATCAGTGACGACTTTTTGATTATTTGTGACGAAAAGTAGTTATCACTGATGACCAAAATTCTTGTAGTGAAATCATCTCCACCACTGATAAGGAAAAGGGGTTCTTAGACTAGGCTACAAAACCAACTAATTTAGACTTATCTATAGTATATAAACATAATAAATACATGATCCAAGTATGAAATGGAGTGCAAGTAATCGAGAAAATTCGGTTTAAAAACCAGAAAATGTTTCCAAGACCCTTCCAAGCTCTTGTCATTTCATAAAAAAAATTCCAGCTTTTGTAACGCTCTGTGAATAGTCATAACTTGAGTTTCGTAAGTCCAAAAATTATAAATATTATATCGTTAGAAAATAGACTCAAAGTATTACAATTTCCCAAAAGACGCATTTGTAAGATTCTGTCCGCAATTCAGTCAAATTCCAGTCTCAAGTTGTTGCTTCATCCGGTAGAAAAACAGAATAGGTGCGGAAATTTAGTCAACTTCGAAAAATCACAGATATTCATAGGAATTGAGAAACATTCTGAAAATTTTATGGTAAAGTACTCTGAATCTAGTTTCAAACTCAACAAACAGAACTCAATTTGGATTTTTTTACACCAAGATATAACAGATTTCCCAAGACTGCTCAAAGTCTCTTGTGGGAAAAATTTTCAGCAGCACTTCCCCTTATTTTCTCTAATTTTCAGCCATTTTCAAGGCTTCATTCTCACCACAAGACAGCCACAAATCAAGTTCACAAGGTATAGGATACATAGAGTACTTATTTTAGCCACAAAACTAGCTATAATCAACATATGCCTAAGTTGGAAAATTCTCTACCAAGGCTGGAATTTTGCAACAAAAGCTAGAAATTCTTATTTGGAAGCTAAAAAGTAATATTAAAGCTAGAGCATCTCTTATCAAAGCCGAAAATTCATCTCAAAGCTAAAAATTGAACATTAAAGATGAAAATTAACCAAACCCTAGCAACAACTTCACCAAACCCTAGCAAAACCATGAATTTACCATAAACATGCTTCCTTTAATTTCAATCATAACATATCTTGCATAAATCTCAAGAAACAAGTAAAAGAGATGTTATCTAAGAATTTTTGAAGTGGAAGATGAAGAAACTCTCTTGGTTTCTCTCTCACTAATTTCAGCCAAAGGAGACAAGAAAATGAATGAATTTTGGTCAAAAATCTGATTTTAGTAAAATTACCAATCTTGGTCAAAAGTCCAACTTCTAATAGCATAGTGACACTTGGCCCCTCTAAGGGTTTTAAGCTTATCCTTTTGTCTAACAAGGGAAATTTATCTAGTTAACTTCCAATTGTCTCCTAGCACCTTGTAAAATAATAATACTTAGCACAAAAATCACTTAATCAACAAAATTTTATCGCACTAGCGGGTCCCACGTCCATAACGCACTTCAAATTTAACCCGAACTAACTTATACTAGAAAAATGGTTGGAAAAACTATATTTACTTATAAAGTGTCCAGAAAATTAAAGTAGTAAAATAAAATAAGGAAAATGCATGAAAAGGAATAGAATTAAATGGTATAAATTAAGAAAAAATTTTACGGGCTCGCACACTCTCTCCCTGTTAAAAAAATTTCGTCCTCAAAATTTTCCTTTTAATGGGTTCCATCAAATCTAAAATAACCAATGACCTGTACCTTCTACGTCCTCAGAAGAAACGAGGGTCTCAGCTAAGATAACTCCGTCCGATCTCTCACGTCACTTACTATCCAAACTAGATGTCCATTGACCTCTTGTACTCATTCTAGCCAGACAAAGCTTGTTCATGTTCCCAAAATGCAAATCTCAAATACTTAACCCCGCCTCAACTTTGGAGTACTCGGGCACAAGAATCCGAAATAAGACAATTCACGTCTCGAGCTGGCCAGTCCCAAGAGTAAACTATCTACAATCGAAATTCCTCCCTGACGTACCTATCTATGTTCCTCAAATATCACCCGAAACATTTAAGGCCTATAACGTTCACAATTCATAGCTTATGCTCGAACAAAAACTTAATCCTTCATAACTATTCACCACTCAGTTCAGGCTCACTCCGCGCAGAGACCACGCGAAGCAGGCTCTGATACCACCTGTGACAGCCCCACCTCCCCCTAAGGCGAACCAAAGGGTTCGGCGGACCGCCAGCCCAGCTCTCGCCGGGACTACGGATCCGGAACGAGCGTAAACCCTTCCAACGGGTCAAAAGAACTTCGAGAAGATAACATTCACTGTCCGAAATCCAAACAAGCACAACAACTTTAGATAACCCTAGAAAAGAACATTTCCAAACCAAATCAACTTAGGAACATGGTTAAACACTTTTCGATACCCATGGTTGCAAATTTACAATTCAAAAGGGAATTGTTTGGTTAAAATACATTTAAAGTTTTCCAACCATCGAGGAGCTATACAAAAGAATACTAAAACTAGCTCAACTCATGCTTCAAACATCATAGTCTTCAAAAGGTGATTTCCTGTAAGGAAAACAAGGATAACGAAACGGGGTGAGCTAAAAGCTCAATGAGGTACCAAAAATATAACAGTAGAAATCATGAGAAAACATTTATAGGACACATATCCGCATCAAGTAAAAGAAATGAACGAACATCACAATTTCAAGGATACAGGTGGCTCTCAGGAGCCAAATCCCCGTTGCAATACTTGATCCAGCCTTGTTGACCCTCCGTTAACGTTCAAATAAAGGAACCAGTCCAGTAGATCACCACTTTAACGCTAAGATCCCGTTCACCAAACATACCCCTTACCGGGCCCGAACGCCAAACAGGAACAAGAATGGTAATACTCGAGTATACCGGAATCAAGAGTCTCAATACCCAAAGATTCCCCCAGGAACAGGCACCCATGGATTGTCAATTATCTCGACCAAGCCCTCGCTGGCTCGATTTAATTAACTCCCTATGAGGTTGAGCTCAGGTTTAACAGGAAGGTCGTTGGATAATCTTCCAAGCGACATCATAACAAGTGCATGTAACAAGTTCAAGTACAGAACAAGTACAAGTAATAGATTCCAGTTTGTTCAGTATAGGCAAGAGAACGAGTGTGATAAAGTACATCCTCGTCTCATACAAGATAAACAGTCAGGAAAGACATTCAACTAGCAATTTGCAAGTACAGGAAACCAGTTTAGCAATAATTCAGAGGAGTGGTACACTCACCTGATCAAACAGGGATAATTTCAAAAGTTTTCCTCCCAAGTGTGTCTTTACTCGCCAGCACCTCCTAGAACAATCAAGGCAAACACTTAAGACTGGACTCCAAAACCTAATAAGTGGAATTCGCAAGTAAAACTCGATTACAAGTCAGGTGCCTATCCAAATGAACCATTAATGTAAAGCGAAGAGGTGACTTTGGAGTGAAAAGATAACGATTAGTCCTAAAGGCATGAACAACCTCAAAACCCTACCTACAATGACTGACCAACTTCAAATTTGAAGTAGAAAATGAAAGTAAGATCGATACTAGGAAAATAGGATTTTCCAGTTTCGCGCAACCCTATATGAAAAATCATATCTCAAGTTTTGTAAGTCCAAAATTAATAAAAGTTATACCGTTGGAAAATACATTCAAAGGGATATAACATTCCAGAAAACACCCTCATAAGATTCAGAACGCAAGTCAGTCAAATTCTAGCCTCAAGTTGCTGCTTTATCCAGTGAAAGACAGAACAGGTACAATATTTCAGTCAAATTTGAAAAATCACCATAAATGGTACAGACATAAACAAGGTCTGAAATTTACACAGTTTATAGCCCTATGAATCTAATTTAAAAAGAAACAAACGGAATTCAATTCCGACATTCCTACATCAAGATATAGCAAATTTCCCGAGACTGTGCAGAAGCTCCGTGAAAATTTTGACATCATTTCCCTTGTCTTTCTTTACTTTCCAACCAAACCTCAACACCCACAAATCACAAGCTATCAAACACCTTTAATTAGAGCCACAATAAGGCTCGAATACGAGTCATAAACCAAATCCACATATCACTAGAGTAAAATCATATGGAACGTATAAGGGCAAAATCAAACTAGGACATATGCGGAAAGGAAGTTTGGGTTGGGAAACAAAAGGCAGATTTGCTGTTGCTTAGCGGAATTAACACAACCGAAGCTATCCTTGTTGGATTGAGGTATAATTTACACTGTTTCAAAGCTAAGAGAAAGGGTTACAATGTTGAAGAAGGCCACTCAGTCCAGTTTGCAATGTATCTAGGTCAAATTTACCAAAACAACCCCAGATTTTTCAGTTCGTAGTTCAACTAACAGTCCTGATTCATTCAATGATATCTCAGCACATACAACTCTAATTCAAGTAATTACAAAGCCATATGAATGCTAAGATACCAATATATAAATGTTAAGAAGACATCAACAACTAAATCAGTAGTATTCCCAGTCAAATTAACCAATTACCAAAGCTGAATTTCAGTTTCGGACAGAAACAGGACAGCAGGGGTATGTCAGTCTTTTCACAGGGTACATTGCTCCGATTGGGCTGAAATTTTGTAGGAAACTATAAAACATCATCCTATACAACTTTTATGTTTTGTGCTAAGGCCAATTCGGCCTCTAACTAGGTGTAACAGTACGGGGAAGAATTGGAAAAAAAGAAACCCTAATTTGGAATTCATGCATTCAAGTGCTAATCTTCTACAAAACAACATCTAAAACAACTAAAAACCACTAATAAGCAATTAATTGAAATAAAGAGGATGTTCTTGGCAAAATACCTTAAAACCACAAGAAAGGTAGGAGCTTAATCTTTCCTCCTCCAAAACAACTCCACCAACACCTTTAACCTTCCCTAATGATCACTTGTATGGTGTAGTTTGTGATTTGGTTGATTGAAACTCAAGATTTGGACAAGAAATTGAAGTGGAAGATGAAGAACTCTCTTGGTTTCTCTCTCACTAATTTCAGCCAAAGGAGACAAGAAAATGAATGAATTTTGGTCAAAAATCTGATTTTAGTAAAGTTACCAATGTTGGTCAAAAGGCCAACTTCTAATAGCATAGTGACACTTGGCCCCTCTAAGGGTTTTAAGCTTATCCTTTTGTCTAACAAGGGTAATTTATCTAGTTAACTTCCAATTGTCTCCTAACACCTTGTAAAATAATAATACTTAGCACAAAAATCATTTAATCAACAAAATTTTATCGCACTAGCGGGTCCCACGTCCATAACGCACTTCAAATTTAACCCGAACTAACTTATACTAGAAAAATGGTTGGAAAAACTATATTCACTTATAAAGTGTCCAGAAAATTAATGTAGTAAAATAAAATAAGGAAAATGCATGAAAAGGAATAGAATTAAATGGTATAAATTAAGAAAAAAATTTACGGGCTCTCACACTCTCTCCCCCTTAAAGAAATTTCATCCTCGAAATTTTCCTTTTAATGGGATCCATGAAATCTAAAGTAACCAATGACCTGTACCTTCTACGTCCTCAGAAGAAACGAGGGTCTCAGCTAAGATAACCCCGTCCGGTCTCTCACGTCACTTACTATCCAAACTAGATGTCCATTGACCTCTTGTACTCATTCTAGCCAGACAAAGCCTGTTCATGTTCCCAAAATGCAAATCTCAAATGCTTAACCCCACCTCAACTCTGGAGTACTCGGGCACAAGAATCCGAAATAAGACAATTCACGTCTCGAGCTGGGCAGTCCAAAGAGTAAACTATCTACAATCGAAATTCCTCCCTGACGTACCTATCTATGTTCCTCAAATATCACACGAAACATTTAAGGCCTCTAACGTTCACAATTCATAACTTATGCTCGAACGAGCACTTAATCCTTCATAACTATTCACCACTCAGTCAAGGCTCACTCCGCGCAGAGACCACGCGAAGCAGGCTCTGATACCACCTGTGACAGCCCCACCTCCCCCTAAGGCGAACCAAAGGGTTCGGCGGACCGCCAGCCCAGCTCTCGCCGGGACTACGGATCCGGAACGAGCGTAAATCCTACCAACCGCTCAAAAGAACTTCGAGAAGATAACATTCACTGTCCGAAACCCAAACAAGCACAACAACTTTAGATAACCCTAGAAAAGAACATTTTCTAACCAAATCAACTTAGGAACATGGTTAAACACTTTTAGATACCCATGGTTGCAAATTTACAATTCAAAAGGGAATTGTTTGGTTAAAATACATTTAAAGTTTTCCAACCATCGAGGAGCTATACAAAAGAATACTAAAACTAGCTCAACTCATGATTCAAACACCATAGTCTTCAAAAGGTGATTTCCTATAAGGAAAACAAGGATAACGAAACGGGGTGAGCTAGAAGCTCAATGAGGTACCAAAAATATAACAATAGAAATCATGAGAAAACATTTATAGGACACATATCCGCATCAAGTAAAAGAAATGAACGAACATCACAATTTCAAGGATACAGGTGGCTCTCAGGAGCCAAATCCCCGTTGCAATACTTGATCCAGCCTTGTTGACCTTCCGTCAACGTTCAAATAAAGGAACCAGTCCAGTAGATCACCACTTTAACGCCAAGATCCTGTTCACCAAACATACCCCTTACCGGGCCCGAACGCCAAACAGGATCAGGAATGGTAATACTCGAGTATACCGGAATCAAGAGTCTCAATACCCAAATATTCCCCCAGGAACAGGCACCCATGGATTGTCAATTATCTCGATCAAGCCCTCGCTGGCTCGATTTAATTACCTCCCTATGAGGTTGAGCTCAGGTTTAACAGGAAGGTCGTTGGATAATCTGCCAAGCGACATCATAACAAGTGCAAGTAACAAGTTCAAGTACATAACAAGTACAAGTAATAGATTCCAGTTTGTTCAGTACAGGCAAGAGAACGAGTGTGATAAAGTACATCCTCGTCTCATACAAGATAAACAGTCAGGAAAGACATTCAACTAGCAATTTGCAAGTACAGGAAACCAATTTAGCAATAATTCAGGGGAGTGGTACACTCACCTGATCAAACAGGGATAATTTCAAAAGTTTTCCTCCCAAGTGTGTCTTTACTCGCTGGCACCTCCTAGAACAATCAAGGAAAACACTTAAGACTGGGCTCCAAAACCTAATAAGTGGAATTCGCAAGTAAAACTCGATTACAAGTCAGGTGCCTATCCAAATGAACCATTAATGTAAAGCGAAGAGGTGACTTTGGAGTGAAAAGATAACGATAAGTCCTAAAGGCATGAAGAACCTCAAAACCCTACCTACAATGACTGACCAACTTCAAATTTGAAGTAGAAAATGAAAGTAAGATCGATACTAGGAAAATAGGATTTTCCAGTTTCGCGCAACCCTATATGAAAAATCATATCTCAAGTTTTGTAAGTCCAAAATTAATAAAAGTTATACAGTTGGAAAGTATATTCAAAGGGATATAACTTTCCAGAAAACACCCTCATAAGATTCAGAACGCAAGTCAGTCAAATTCAAGCCTCAAGTTGCTGCTTTATCCAGTGAAAGACAGAACAGGTACAATATTTCAGTCAAATTTGAAAAATCGCCATAAATGGTACATATATAAACAGGGTCTCAAATTTACGTAGTTTATAGCCCTATGAATCTAGTTTAAAACGCAACAAACGGAATTCAATTCCGACATTCCTACATCAAGATATAGTAAATTTCCCGAGAATGTGCAGAAGCACCGTGAAAATTTTGACAGCATTTCCCTTGTCTTTCTTTACTTTCCAACCAAACCTCAACACCCACAAATCACAAGCTATCAAACACCTTTAATTAGAGCCACAATAAGGCTCGAATACGAGTCATAAACTGAATCCACATATCACTAGAGTAAAATCATATGGAACGTATAAGGGCAAAATCAAACTAGGACATATGCGGAAAGGAAGTTTGGGTTGGGAAACAAAAGGCAGATTTTCTGTTGCTTAGCGGAATTAACACAACCGAAGCTATCCTTGTTGGATTGAGGTATAATTTACACTGTTTCAAAGCTAAGAGAAAGGGCTACAATGTTGAAGAAGGCCACTCAGTCCAGTTTGCAATGTATCTAGGTCAAATTTACCAAAACAACCCCAGATTTTTCAGTTCGCAGTTCAACTAACAGTCCTGATTCATTCAATGATATCTCAGCACATACAACTCTAATTCAAGTAATTACAAAGCCATATGAACGCTAAGATACCAAGATATAAATGTTAAGAAGACATCAACAACTAAATCAGTAGTATTCCCAGTCAAATTAACCAATTACCAAAGCTGAATTTTAGTTTCGGACAGAAACAGGACAGCAGGGGTATGTCAGTCTTTTCACAGGCTACATTGCTCCGATTGGGTTGAAATTTTGTAGGAAACTATAAAACATCATCCTATACAACTTTCATGTTTTGTGCTAAGGCCAATTCGGCCTCTAACTAGGTGTAACAGTACCGGGCAGAATTGGAAAAAAAAAAAGAAACCCTAATTTGGAATTCATGCATTCAAGTGCTAATCTTCTACAAAACAACATCTAAAACAACTAAAAACCACTAATAAGCAATTAATTGAAATAAAGAGGATGTTCTTGGCAAAATACCTTAAAACCACAAGAAAGGTAGGAGCTTAATCTTTCCTCCTCCAAAACAACTCCACCAACACCTTTAACCTTCCCTAATGATCACTTGTATGGTGTAGTTTGTGATTTGGTTGATTGAAACTCAAGATTTGGACAAGAAATTGAAGTGGAAGATGAAGAACTCTCTTGGTTTCTCTCTCACTAATTTCAGCCAAAGGAGACAAGAAAATGAATGAATTTTGGTCAAAAATCTGATTTTAGTAAAGTTACCAATGTTGGTCAAAAGGCCAACTTCTAATAGCATAGTGACACTTGGCCCCTCTAAGGGTTTTAAGCTTATCCTTTTGTCTAACAAGGGTAATTTATCTAGTTAACTTCCAATTGTCTCCTAACACCTTGTAAAATAATAATACTTAGCACAAAAATCATTTAATCAACAAAATTTTATCGCACTAGCGGGTCCCACGTCCATAACGCACTTCAAATTTAACCCGAACTAACTTATACTAGAAAAATGGTTGGAAAAACTATATTCACTTATAAAGTGTCCAGAAAATTAATGTAGTAAAATAAAATAAGGAAAATGCATGAAAAGGAATAGAATTAAATGGTATAAATTAAGAAAAAAATTTACGGGCTCTCACACTCTCTCCCCCTTAAAGAAATTTCATCCTCGAAATTTTCCTTTTAATGGGATCCATGAAATCTAAAGTAACCAATGACCTGTACCTTCTACGTCCTCAGAAGAAACGAGGGTCTCAGCTAAGATAACCCCGTCCGGTCTCTCACGTCACTTACTATCCAAACTAGATGTCCATTGACCTCTTGTACTCATTCTAGCCAGACAAAGCCTGTTCATGTTCCCAAAATGCAAATCTCAAATACTTAACCCCACCTCAACTCTGGAGTACTCGGGCACAAGAATCCGAAATAAGACAATTCACGTCTCGAGCTGGCCAGTCCAAAGAGTAAACTATCTACAATCGAAATTCCTCCCTGACGTACCTATCTATGTTCCTCAAATATCACACGAAACATTTAAGGCCTATAACGTTCACAATTCATAGCTTATGCTCGAACGAGCACTTAATCCTTCATAACTATTCACCACTCAGTCAAGGCTCACTCCGCGCAGAGACCACGCGAAGCAGGCTCTGATACCACCTGTGACAGCCCCACCTCCCCCTAAGGTGAACCAAAGGGTTCGGCGGACCGCCAGCCCAGCTCTCGCCGGGACTACGGATCCGAAACGAGCGTAAATCCTACCAACCGCTCAAAAGAATTTCGAGAAGATAACATTCACTGTCCGAAACCCAAACAAGCACAACAACTTTAGATAACCCTAGAAAAGAACATTTCCTAACCAAATCAACTTAGGAACATGGTTAAACACTTTTAGATACCCATGGTTGCAAATTTACAATTCAAAAGGGAATTGTTTGGTTAAAATACATTTAAAGTTTTCCAACCATCGAGGAGCTATACAAAAGAATACTAAAACTAGCTCAACTCATGATTCAAACACCATAGTCTTCAAAAGGTGATTTCCTATAAGGAAAACAAGGATAACGAAACGGGGTGAGCTAGAAGCTCAATGAGGTACCAAAAATATAACAATAGAAATCATGAGAAAACATTTATAGGACACATATCCGCATCAAGTAAAAGAAATGAACGAACATCACAATTTCAAGGATACAGGTGGCTCTCAGGAGCCAAATCCCCATTGCAATACTTGATCCAGCCTTGTTGACCCTCCGTCAACGTTCAAATAAAGGAACCAGTCCAGTAGATCACCACTTTAACGCCAAGATCCTGTTCACCAAACATACCCCTTACCGGGCCCGAACGCCAAACAGGATCAGGAATGGTAATACTCGAGTATACCGGAATCAAGAGTCTCAATACCCAAATATTCCCCCAGGAACAGGCACCCATGGATTGTCAATTATCTCGATCAAGCCCTCGCTGGCTCGATTTAATTAACTCCCTATGAGGTTGAGCTCAGGTTTAACAGGAAGGTCGTTGGATAATCTTCCAAGCGACATCATAACAAGTGCAAGTAACAAGTTCAAGTACATAACAAGTACAAGTAATAGATTCCAGTTTGTTCAGTACAGGCAAGAGAACGAGTGTGATAAAGTACATCCTCGTCTCATACAAGATAAACAGTCAGGAAAGACATTCAACTAGCAATTTGCAAGTACAGGAAACCAATTTAGCAATAATTCAGGGGAGTGGTACACTCACCTGATCAAACAGGGATAATTTCAAAAGTTTTCCTCCCAAGTGTGTCTTTACTCGCTGGCACCTCCTAGAACAATCAAGGAAAACACTTAAGACTGGGCTCCAAAACCTAATAAGTGGAATTCGCAAGTAAAACTCGATTACAAGTCAGGTGCCTATCCAAATGAACCATTAATGTAAAGCGAAGAGGTGACTTTGGAGTGAAAAGATAACGATTAGTCCTAAAGGCATGAACAACCTCAAAACCCTACCTACAATGACTGACCAACTTCAAATTTGAAGTAGAAAATGAAAGTAAGATCGATACTAGGAAAATAGGATTTTCTAGTTTCGCGCAACCCTATATGAAAAATCATATCTCAAGTTTTGTAAGTCCAAAATTAATAAAAGTTATACAGTTGAAAAGTATATTCAAAGGGATATAACTTTTCAGAAAACACCCTCATAAGATTCAGAACGCAAGTCAGTCAAATTCAAGCCTCAAGTTGCTGCTTTATCCAGTGAAAGACAGAACAGGTACAATATTTCAGTCAAATTTGAAAAATCGCCATAAATGGTACATATATAAACATGGTCTCAAATTTTCGTAGTTTATATCCCTATCAATCTAGTTTAAAACGCAACAAACGGAATTCAATTCCGACATTCCTACATCAAGATATAGTAAATTTCTCGAGACTGTGCAGAAGCTCCGTGAAAATTTTGACAGCATTTCCCTTGTCTTTCTTTACTTTCCAACCAAACCTCAACACCCACAAATCACAAGCTATCAAACACCTTTAATTAGAGCCACAATAAGGCTCGAATACGAGTCATAAACTGAATCCACATATCACTAGAGTAAAATCATATGGAACGTATAAGGGCAAAATGAAACTAGGACATATGCGGAAAGGAAGTTTGGGTTGGGAAACAAAAGGCAGATTTGCTGTTGCTTAGCGGAATTAACACAACCGAAGCTATCCTTGTTGGATTGAGGTATAATTTACACTGTTTCAAAGCTAAGAGAAAGGGCTACAATGTTGAAGAAGGCCACTCAGTCCAGTTTGCAATGTATCTAGGTCAAATTTACCAAAACAACCCCAGATTTTTCAGTTCGCAGTTCAACTAACAGTCCTGATTCATTCAATGATATCTCAGCACATACAACTCTAATTCAAGTAATTACAAAGCCATATGAACGCTAAGATACCAAGATATAAATGTTAAGAAGACATCAACAACTAAATCAGTAGTATTCCCAGTCAAATTAACCAATTACCAAAGCTGAATTTTAGTTTCGGACAGAAACAGGACAGCAGGGGTATGTCAGTCTTTTCACAGGCTACATTGCTCCGATTGGGTTGAAATTTTGTAGGAAACTATAAAACATCATCCTATACAACTTTCATGTTTTGTGCTAAGGCCAATTCGGCCTCTAACTAGGTGTAACAGTACCGGGCAGAATTGGAAAAAAAAAAAGAAACCCTAATTTGGAATTCATGCATTCAAGTGCTAATCTTCTACAAAACAACATCTAAAACAACTAAAAACCACTAATAAGCAATTAATTGAAATAAAGAGGATGTTCTTGGCAAAATACCTTAAAACCACAAGAAAGGTAGGAGCTTAATCTTTCCTCCTCCAAAACAACTCCACCAACACCTTTAACCTTCCCTAATGATCACTTGTATGGTGTAGTTTGTGATTTGGTTGATTGAAACTCAAGATTTGGACAAGAAATTGAAGTGGAAGATGAAGAACTCTCTTGGTTTCTCTCTCACTAATTTCAGCCAAAGGAGACAAGAAAATGAATGAATTTTGGTCAAAAATCTGATTTTAGTAAAGTTACCAATGTTGGTCAAAAGGCCAACTTCTAATAGCATAGTGACACTTGGCCCCTCTAAGGGTTTTAAGCTTATCCTTTTGTCTAACAAGGTTAATTTATCTAGCTAACTTCCAATTGTCTCCTAGCACCTTGTAAAATAATAATACTTAGCACAAAAATCACTTAATCAACAAAATTTTATCGCACTAGCGGGTCCCACGTCCATAACGAACTTCAAATTTAACCCGAACTAACTTATACTAGAAAAATGGTTGGAAAAACTATATTTACTTATAAAGTGTCCAGAAAATTAATGTAGTAAAATAAAATAAGGAAAATGCATGAAAAGGAATAGAATTAAATGGTATACATTAAGAAAAAAATTTTCGGGCTCTCACACTCTGTCAGATACAATACTTACAAGTATCCCATGTAGCCTTACAATATCATCCAAATATAGCTTTGCTAATTTTTCCAATGGGTACTTCATACTAATCGGCAGAAAATGAGCAGATTTGGTCAATCTATCTACTATCACCCAAAAGGCGTCGTGATCTCTTTGTGTCCTTGGTAATCTAGATACAAAATCCATGGTGATATTTTCCCATTTCCACTCGGGTATCTCTAAAGGTTGCAGTAGACCAGACGGTTTCTGATGCTCGGCTTTAACCAGCTGGCAAATCAAACAAATCTGGGCAAACTGAGCAATTTCCTTCTTCATGTTCTCCCACCAATATAAGCTCTTCAAGTTTTGGTATATTTTATTCCCTCTACGGTGTACTGTATACTTAGATCAGTGTGCTTCTTCTAAGATTTTTCTTTTTAGCCCTTCATCCTTTGGCACCACTATGCGGTTTCGAAACCTTAGTACACCATTTATTCGCAGATTAAAATCCGACTTTCCCCCTTATTAACTTTTTCCAACCACTTTTGCACCTCAGAATCCTTCTCTTGTGCTTCCTTGATACGATCCAACAGAGTAGGTTTCACGACAATATTCCCAAAAATCACTTTTCTCGATTCGAGATGAGGGTTCCAAATACTAACCTTTTCCAACAAGTACAATTCTTTAATCATCAATCCTGCTACTTGCACTTGGCGACTTAAAGCATCGGCCACTACATTAGCTTTCCCTGGGTGATAATTTATCGTGCAATCATAATTCTCTAAAAATTTCACCCATTTACGCTGTCTTAAGTTTAACTCTTTTTGGAAAAACAAGTACTTAAGGCTCTTGTGATCGGTAAAAACCTCAAACGTCACCCCATATAGGTAATGTCTCCACTTCTTCAATGCAAACACTACAGCTGCTAACTCCAAATCATGAGTTGGACAATTTCTCTCGTGAGGTTTTAATTTCCTAGAGGCATACGCAATCACCTTATCATTCTACATCAATACACACTCCAAGCCTTCTTTTGAAACATCTGTATAAACCACAAAACTATTTTTTCTATTAGGTAAAGCTAATACAAGTGCCCTTGTCAAACATTTATTTAACTCCTGAAAACTTTCTTCACACTTAGAATCCCATATAAACTTCCTACTTTTCTCAGTAATTCAGTCATAGGTCCTGCAATCCTAGAAAAATCTTTGATAAACCTCCAGTAATACCCTGCTAACTAAGAAATTTCAAACTTTAGTAGGATTTTCCGGTTGCTTCCACTTAGAAATTGCTTCAACTTTGGTCGGATTCACCTTAATTCCGTCCTTGGAGATTATATGGCTTAAGAAGGTTACTTCCTTCAACCAGAATTCACATTTGCTAAATTTAGCATACAACTGATGTTCCCTCAAGGTTTGCAAAACAATCCTTAAATGTTTCTCATGATCCTCTAGACTTTTAGAATACACCAGTATATCGTCAATAAATACCACCACAAATTGGTCCAGATAAGGATTAAAGATTCGGTGCATTAAATCCATAAAGGCTGCAGGAGTATTAGTCAATCCAAACGGCATCACTGCGAACTCAAAGTGTCTGTACCTCGACTTAAAGGTAGTCTTAGGTATATCTTTTTCCAAAATTCTCAACTGATAATAACCCTGCCTGAGATCCAACTTTGAGAATACTACCGCCCCTTGTAATTGGTCAAACAATTCATCAATGTGGGGTAAAGGGTACTTATTCTTGATGGTAACATCATTCAAATCTCGGTAGTCTATACACAACCTTACACTCCCATCTTTCTTTTTAACAAACAACACCGGAGCTCCCCACGGTGAATCACTCTCTTTTATAAAACCCCTCTTTAGAAGGTCCTGTAATTGCAATTTCAGCTCTTTCAATTCAGTTGGAGCCATTCTATAAGGCGTCTTAGAGATAGGTGTTACTCTTGGAGTCACATCGATTTTAAAAACTATTTCTCTTACAGGTGACAAAGATTCTAGTTTCTTGTAAAATACATCCGGATACTCCTTAACCACTGGCATGTCTTCTAATCTCACCTTATCACTAGGAGTATTTATAAGAAAAGCCAAATACCCTTGACCTCCTTTACTCAACATCTTTCTAGCTCAAATTTTTGAAATAAGAGTAGATGAGAGTAATATACCCCTTATATTCAATTTCAGGGTTGCCTCTCCCGAAATACACAGTTCTACCGTTTTCGTCTTACAATTCAACTGAGCATGGTAACGGGCTAATCAGTCCATTCCTAAGATGACATCATACCTCTTAATAGCTAAGCTCATCAAATCTGCCAAAAATTTCCGCTCTCCAATCCGTATCTCACAATCTCTATACATGAAATTAACAATTAAATTTTGATCCCCAGTAGGCGTTCTAACCTCCAAGTCATAAGGTAACTTAATTGGTTTCACATCTATCCCACTCATGAACTTAGGGTTTACAAAAGAATGCGTTGCACCAGGGTCAATTAAAACCTTAGCTAAACGGTGGAAGATAGGGATCGTACCTTCAACTACCTCAGTGGCATCAGGAATCTGTTGATGATCCAAAGCATAAATCCTAACTGGCACCTTAGGTCGACTCTCTCCAGCACTGAGCTACTTAGATACCGATTTCTCTGGCCTTTGGGTACTACCTCTCTCTTTTGGTATACTTAGGCATTTTGAGATTTGGTGCTCGGTACTGCCACAGTATAAACACTTTCTCGATTTCTACCAGCACTCATTCTCCGTATGGTTGGGCTTACCACAGTAGCCACAAACTATTTGAGGAGCCACGGCCTGACCACCAAAAGGTGTTCCTCTCGCTTGACCTTACTCATTGCGGCCTCCTCTTGATAGAACCCCTCTTGGTGATCTAGCAGTCCTTACTCCTCCCGTACCTCTTCTCATCTTAGGAGGTGGGGCACTCTTACTTGATTGTCGAGGAGGGTGACTAGGAGCGCCCCTTTTCTTGGCATGAAAGTCTCTCACTTGCAGCCTTGCACTTTCGACTCTCTGTGCTTTTTCTAAGGCCTCAGTGAACGTAGAGATTTGGCTGCTGCTAACCCCTCTTGAATCTCCACATTAACTCCTTGTACAAAGCGTCTTATCCTTCTCTGTTCATTAGCCACCAATTCCGGAGCGTACTTAGAAAACTTAATAAATTTTCCCTCATAATCGGCCACGCTAGAAACTCCCTGTCTGAATTTTATGAATTCGTCCTCCCATTTCTCTTAAATCAGGGGCGGGAGAAACTTCTCATTAAATTCTCTTACAAAGTTTTCCCAGGTCCAAGGGGTTTGTGCCCTTTCCGATTTTTCCATTATCACGTCCCACCAAGCACGTGCTACACCCTCAAATTGGAAGGCAGCGAAGTTCACTCGCCTCTCCTCAGTATAATCTAGGACATCAAATATATTAGTCATTCTCTCTAGCCAATTTTTCGCTAACTCGGGATCAGGTCCCCCAGTAAAGTTAGGCAGGGCAAATTTCAAAAATTTCTCCAAGGGTCTATCCTCCCCTCTATCCTGAGTCCCAGGTTGGTTAACGAGTCCTGGACCCTATCGCTCTGCTAACCGCTCTAAAATGTCCGTCATTCGGTTAATGGCAGTAGCCACTTGATTATCTCCCTCGTTCACTTGCCCTTGTCTCGGTCCAGTTGCCGACCCTTGATCATCCCCTTGAGTTTGGGGTTGCCTAACCCTACGCTTTCGGCTCCGACCACTCCTTCGGCCATCCATGATCCTAACTATGCCTAGATGCAAGGATAAAAGTAATTATACGAGAGAATACTCAAAATAAAATCCGACATGAAAAACATTGAAAATAACAATAACTAGCATATATTAACACTTCAAGATTCGTACAATTAGCAAGTCATAGGGCATTTACAAAAATATAGCACACATGTGCCACAAAAGTGCAATTAGTCATGTAGTAAGAGTCATGAGCTTTATAAGCATCACCCCAGCTAATCCCAGTTACAAAAGTCAAAAGATTCATCAATCCTAGCCTAGTTCACATTCAAACCGCTAGCCTGGACCTCCTCCTCTGGGTCCTCCTCGAAAGGCTCCTCCTCAGGAGTGCCCTCAGGAACCGGGCTCTCAACAGCGTCTATCACCTCCTCTATCAACATGGTGGTGTCAGTTAGAATCCCAGCGACCCGATCCCGAACCTCCTCGACTACCCTAGCGAGTCAAGCCCCAGTCCTCTAAAGCTCGTCATGAGCGACCTCAGCTCCGGTCCGCTCATCTATCACTGTCCCCTCGAGCTCCATAATCCTAGCACCCTGGGCATCCACCATGGCATTCAACTCCTCAATCTCCTGAAGTAATGTCCCGTTAGTGGCCACCAACCGCCAGCGCTCATCATCAATGGACAGTACAAGATCATTAGGATAAGCATGCATCTCCCTACAGGGACAACGGGGAAACCTAAAGGAAGGCGAGAATCGAACGCGAGATTCTCCACCAAGTGCTCGATAGTAGATAAGCCTAAGAGACTCCACGTAGCCATTAGCATGTCCATTACCATTAGCAGTATGACCTCCATTACCGTTCTCCATTCCTACAAAACCATCACAGACTCTAGGTTAGAAACTTAAAGTGTGAGGATCTGAATTTTACTTACTTTTAACTCTATTTTACTGGCCTATTTAAATATTTATTCACCCGTTTTCTCTGAATAATTTATTTCAACCATTTTAAATCTATTTACATGGAACTATGTCTCATTTATATATATATTTTCTAAAAATATCGTTAGCAAATTTAATTTTCTGTGGCTCATCTAGTAAGGAATAGTAAATACACGTTTTTCGAGGTGATAGTCGATCTGAGAGTGCAATGATATTGGAGGATTAAGAATGATCAATTGTAGACTAAGAAAAGTTAATTGAGAGATTAGATGTGAGTGAGTTATATTAAACTTTTACCGCGCACGCATCGATATTTTTCCGAAAGTCGCCCCGGTACGACTAATTGGAGATTTGAGGATTCAATACTAGACTCGTAAGAGAAACTAATTACAGTATTAAAGGAATTACATTGGAGGATTAGTGCATGAGTGTATCAAACCCGAGAGAAAGTGGTGGTACGAAACACTAGCGCGACACTATTGAAAGTTGACTTTTGGCAAAACTTCCTAGCTACATTTCCCTCCAATCTTTCAACACAAGACTCACACTCAACACTCTCATCTCTCTCTCCTCCATTCGGCCAAGACAAGAAAAGGAAAGGAAAGAAAGAAACTTCATCTCCTAGCTTCAATTTCACTTGCAAATCATCATCCAACTTCATAGATTCTTGGGATTTCATTCCATCTTGGAGAAAGAAGCAATCTTGAGGAATTTCTTGGAGGAATTTCGGTGGAAAAATCTAGTTTTCATCTAGGGTTTAAAGGGTAATCACTTCATCTCTTTAATCTTTCCATTTCTCCAAAGTTTAGCGGTTGGTTTTCATGGGTTTGAAACCTTAATCGCGTTTATAGGCTAGCGGGCATGAGGAACTTTATTTCTCGCTTTTAATCCTAAGTTAGCTGTCTTGATGAGGCCTTTAGGTAGCTGACTTGAGCTTTAATGTTTGATTGTGATTATTTACATGATATATAGCTTGATTATGGTTAGAAAGTAGAGAGAAAGTTGAAAAAATTGGGAATGGCAAGCTGGCCAAAATTTTGTTCATGTTGTTCAGTTTTCATTTCAAAATTTTGATGCTTGGTTGGCTGTTAAATTGATGGATATATGTTGTATTATGTGTATAGAATTTCCTTTCAAAAATCGTGTCGAATGGTTGCACAAAACTTGAGTTTTGAAAAAAGTTTCAAATCTGGAAATTGCTAGCAGGGTAACCAGACAGTGGTTCTTTGTCTGAACATAACTTTTTGTGCAAAAGTCAAAATTGAGTGCCGTTAGCAGCATTCAAAACTAGACATTTAGAGCTTTCCAACGGTATAAGAATCCCCTACTAGTTCATTTTGAGTAAACCCTAGCGAATCACCAAAATAGACTGTCCTGTTATGCCAGTCTATCCGAGAGAAATTGGGAAGCTGCATTTTTTGGCTCGATTTTGTTCCACTTTTGAAAAGATTTTCATAACGATGCCTTCTAATGAATTGTAGCATTTTGAACCTAGTTTCTAATGCCATAAACTATTCTCAATTTGGAGTTGTGTAGAGTTAGATATTGTTTGATTTTGAAACTACAACAAAGCTGGAAACTAGAAAACTTTTTCCTTCCTTGCTGAACGAATGGTCAAATCTATTTTCGGATGTTATATTTCAAAAATTTTAGTGTCATTTACCCATCAATTGCTCATTAAATGTTTCTGGAATCTTGGTTTCAAAAATGGAGAGAATTGGGGCTGATTTCATTAGGCAAAACTTTTGAAAAAGAGAGAGAGGTAGGGTTGGCGGATTAGCTTTGAAAATTTCACAAATTTTGATCATTTTGTTAACTGCCTTCCCGTGTGAGTTTTTGCCTAAATTTTGATAGATAGGTAGCCCGCATGTGGAAGTTTTAGTGTACCAAATTTGGCATAATTTTGATATGATTTCGATGCCCAAATAATGCCCCAAACATTGCTCTTCAAATCTGGAAACCTATTGGTCAGGTTGCAAAATCAACTGACTTCAAACTGTTAGATCTTGTTGCCCAAAACTCCAAATTTAGTTCTGCTTATTGTGTTTGAAACTCGATTTGGAACTCTTATTGTGTTATAAATTTCATAGGCTGATTCATTTTCTGTAAATTTTGCCGAATTTCCAAACATTGTTGAAAACCAAGACTGGTTCTGTCATATCTTCTTGAAGCTGCAACTTTGAACTGAAATTTGAATACTTTCTAGTTGGAATCTTGGAAAAGTGTCTTCTGGAAAACTTTAGTACTTTGGATCTAATTTCCAACGGTATAAATTTTTCCATTTTTGGACATACCAAACTCAAGATCTAATTTTCCAAGTTTTGTCGCGTAAAGCGGAAAAGTTTCGATTTCGTAGGAAATGAGCTTTTAAGAACTTTTCACTTTCTTTCAATATTGATAGTCCGTTTTAAACCTGATTTTGTGGAGGATACAAGTTTTTCCTTGTGACATTAAATCCTCACTTTTAAATCTTGATTTTCGTGGGATTAAAGCTTTTCTAAGACATTGTCTCAAATGTTTAACGAGTGTGCTTCTTCCTTGGTTGATCACTAATTCTTCAGGTGCTCAAGAGGATCTTGAAGAGAATCTTAGAACGGTCAACTAAAGATCTTATCTGCACGTACTCACTTATTTTGAATTGGTGAGTGTCAAGTACATGAATTATTGCTATATACTTGAATTGTTCCTTATTGATTGAGTATTTTGAAATTTGTCGAGACGAGGGTGTACTTTATCGTACTCGTTCTCTTTTAAATGAATTTATGATTGAATTGTGTGAAGTAAAAATTATATTTGTGTTGCATCGATGTCGATTGGAGTGAATCTCATCGACTTATAATTATATTTGTGTCGAATCGATATCGATTGGAGTGAATCTCATGGACTTATACTTATAATTGTGGGGGACACCCAAACTCATAGGCTAACCTTGTGACTCGAGCCGGCATGGGCTTGGTCGGGAAGTTTGGTGAACCATGGGATAGATTTTAAAGCATGATCTATTTGAAAGATCTTGCTCGGCATACTCGAGTAGTATTGCCTTTTCTAATCGACGTTTGGGCCCGGTTCGGGGGTGTAACGGTGGATGGAAACTTGACGTTAAGTGGAGTTCTACGAACTAAATACCTACCCGGTTGACGGAGTGTCATCACGTAGAGGTATTGGATCGAGTCTCGACAAAGCAAGTGGAATCTTGCTCCTGAGAGCTCCCGTATCCTTATTGATTGTGTTTTATTATTTATTGTGCATTACATGAACTTTATAGCTTTAATTCTTGTACAAGTGTTATTGTTACTTGAACTATGTGTTTGCATGTTTTTCTTAGCATCACTGAGCGTTAGCTCATCCCATTAGTTTGTTTTCCTTAACAGGAGCTTGGAATGGAAAGATTTTGGAGAAGTCGACTTGATTACTCGTTTAATTAGAATTTTTGGATGTAATTGTTTAGTCAAATTCTAGTGGTTGTATTTTTTGAAAAAGTTGATGTACTTTTGATAACTTATGATGTAAGATTTGAATGTTCCATTAAGGAAGCTTTACTTCGACTTTCATTATTGGTTGTTTATCCTTAAGTTTGAATTGGATTCGTATCAAGTCCTGGCGAGAGTTAGGCACGCGTTCCGCGGATACCCTTGGGTTCGTCCTAGGGAGAAGTGGGGACGTCACAGTTGGTATTAGAGCTTAGGTTTCAGATCTTGTAGTGTATCCTAGGCTTGAAGTCTAGGATGCCGGACTGTAGGATTGGTTTGAAAATTAAGTGACCACTTGTAGGAATGAAAATTAGAGCCTAGGTTTGAACTAGTGGACAATTAAGAGTCTTGATCTTGTGGGAGATATGTGAAATAATACGAAATAATCGGACCTAATTTATTTAGTATTGTGAGAACCCGTGGATTTTCTTATTTTCTAGACTTTATTTTATTTAATTGCATGCTTTTTCTATATTTTCTTTATTAGGAAAATTTTCTAGATAATTTTTATGAGTAAATATAGTTCTAAAATTATTTTCCTAGTATTAGTTAGTTTTTGAGAAATTAAGAGCGTATACCGGATGTGGGACCCACTAGTGCGGTAAGTTCGATAAAATTCGACCAATTAGGTTAAGTTGTGTATACCGAGTTTAATTTATTAGGTGTTAAGAGATAATTAGAAGTTACCCAGATGGATTATCATTGGAGAGACAAAAGGATAGAGTTGCATTAAATAAGGGTGACAAGTGTCACCTTGTGATTAATTCTTGACTTTGACATCTTACTTACCTTTACTAATTAACCAAAAATTGACCAAAAAATCATCTTATTTCTCCCTCTCTTGGCCGACTTTCTTGGAGGAAAAAGAAGAGAAAACTTCCAACTTCTTTCTTCAATTTCTTGCCTTGATCTCACGAACCAACCGTTAAAACTTTGATTTGCTCCATAAAAACCTTTCCCTTGGTAGGATTAAGGTGAGTGGTGAAGTGGTTTGAGGAGCAAAGGTGCTAAGTTGCTTCCTTTCTTGAGTTTACAAGGTGAGTGGTTAAGGAATCTTTCCTTTGATCTTGATAATGTTCAATTAGTGATTGATAGTAGTTGAATAAGTGATTTTGTGGAAGAATTCTTGACTTTTGCTAGAGATTGGTGAATTTTATATTTATTCTTGATTTTTTCTGTTTTTATATGTTTAGTATGGTGTGGCTATGGACGATGGTTAGAAATGGTCTAGAATGAAGGCATAATGCGTAAATTGTAGCGAATTGTGGAAAATTTTCACTTTGTGCGGAAAATTCCAGATTAGGGTTTTCATTTTTCCCCATTCTGTCCGGCACTGTTTCTCCTAATTAGAGGGTGAATTTGTGACGCCCCCACTTCTCCCTAAGGCGAACCAAAGGGTATCCGCGGGACGCCTGCCCAGCTCTCGCCAGGACTCACTACAATCCATCATTCAAGAGCTCGAAATACTATAAGTAACTTCAATACATAATTAAAGTACTTCAAATATCTCACACTTACAATTATGTAGCTTTCAAGCTTAAATACAACCCAACGGAAAAGGGTACAATAGCCATCCGTTATAATATAACTTAAAGTTTTCAAAAGAAAACAATCTAGTACTACTCACGAGCACCCTTGGTCTCGAACCCTGTAAAAGAAATCCACAACGTGGTATGAGCTACACAGCCCAGTGAGGTTCCAAGACACTCTAACAGTTCAAATAAATCATGTAAGTTGGGCATATCATATGCATGGTTCAAGGTTACACAATGGCATGTTATCATGAGGTGATAATCATTGTACGGGTAATTTGAGACATTTATCATGGTATGAGACATTAGCATGTATAGTTCACGAGTGATTGGAGCTTATTACAGGCATAGCTCGGGATTTCATGTTGGCATTTTAGCACGAAACAATCATCATGATACAAGGTAAACATATACTGTAGGATACGGTGTTCCAGTGGAACTCTGTCGGTCATCTGCACCTTATGACTTCCGGATCCCCTCGGTTTGACTGGCCATCACCTTATCCCTCTAGTGGTAATACTCGAGTATACCGAAACGGTTGTCCAGGGCTCCAACCTACCCGACCGAGCCCAGTCCTGGCTCGAGTAGGTCAGTAACCGAGGCAGGGCCCAAGTTCAGCTTATAGCTTACAACATGCACAGGTAACCAAGTAATTCGACAAAAATAAATTCATTATTTGAATAGGTCGAGTGAGGTAAAGTACACACTCGCCTAACAATGATGGACAACTTCATATAACATGTGATTCATGATAATCAAGTAAGCAAGTAACCACATAGATTAGAAAACGGTAAGTAAACACGGTTAACAGTAAACGGTAAATGGTTAACGGTGGTAATTACGGTTAATTGGTAGACATATGTCATTTTAATAGGCCGCCATTGGCCGTTTTCCACTTTTACCACGTAAGAGTCGGGGAGATTCACTCCAACCGACTTATGCTGCCATAGCATAATTAATCATGTAAACACATCATGTATATATATGCTCTCCTAGCATTTCATATCTAGCATTTCAAGTAATCACATAAATATGCTCTTTAAGCATTTCATATCGAATAGTTCAAATATACATACTTCAGGTATTTCATGTCGAGCAATTCAAGTATACCTCATTCGAATATGTATGAGTGTGGTAAATTCTTATCATATAGCACTTAACACTTAATGACCATGGGTTAAGCATGTCATAGACTTATTCCAATTACGTATTCCTATATGGAACACTCACCTATTGCAACAAGAGAGTAAATACTCAAACAAGTGTCCAGGCGTCCACTTCGAGTTCTTCTTGAAGGTCCCCTTGAGCGCCTGAGCAAATAACCATTAACTATTATACACTATCACTTAGAACTCCTACTTATCAAAGAAGGTTGTACAATCTAAAGGGAATTCATGAATTGGGCCTTATTTATTAATAATCGAGGCTCAAGAGTAAAGTTTTAGAGTCTAAAGAGAGAGACTAACATTTTTCATGAAATCGAGTTCAAAATGTTCAATCGGTATCGAGAAAAAAGGCAAGTTTCCAAAATCTCATTTTCTAAGAAATTGCCAAATTTCAGCTTTGGGTGTCAATTCTAGAAAAATCGTATCTTGCACTATGTAGGTCCAAAATTGGAAAGCTTGATACCGTTGGAAACTTCTTCAAAAGCGCTAAAAGTTCCTAGAAGATACTTTTCCATGATTCCAAACAGAAGGTATTCAAAAATTGACTCGAAGTTGCTGCTTGGGACCATTTAGACAGTTTCGGGGTTGGTTTTTGACCATCTTTGAAAATCCGCCAAAATTCACACAATACGAACTAACCTCCAAAATTTAGAACTCAATTAGAGCTACAATCAAAGTTTAAAACAAAACAAACGGAACAAGAATCAAAGTTTTGAGCGCCAAGATATAGCAGCTCAAAGTTGGCTAAAATTTCCTCCTCGATCAAGAATTTCCAGATTTAAACATGAACTTTGGGACGTTGGTTGAACACTGAAACGGACTTGGAATGGCACCAAATTTAGCAGTATTACACTACCATATAGGGGTTATTCCTCTGCAAATTTTCAAGCAAAATCTAGCACGAAAAGTCAATTAACAAAACTGTTGAAGTTTTCAAGAATTTCCAAGGCAATCTGCCTCGTACCTTTGTTTTCCTTTTCTCAAACATTTGGCCACTAAAAACCTCTCAAATATGGTTCATTTGCGTAGATAATGTCTAAGAAACATCCAAGCTGTATTTCGTAGGTGATTTATACCAAGAATTTCGAATGACAAGTCCCAAGTCAAGATTGGCTAATCGGCTAAGAGAAAAGGAAAAGTTTTCCAGATTCGAAGAGCAATTTCGGGGCATCATTTGCATATCAAAATGGTCTTAGAATATCACCAAATTTAGCACAATTAAACCTCCATATGAGGACCACTTCTCTATCAAATTTCATTTGAAAATTCACACGATAAGGTAGTTAACTAAACCATCAAAGTTCAAGAAATTTCCCCCAAGGTAAAACTGTCTTCTAGCTCTTCTTTCCTTTTTAAACATTTTATCCAAAGCAACCAACCCAAATCTGGTTTATTTGCGAAACAAAGTCCAAGGAACATCTGATATAAAGTTTGGCAGATGTTGGACATCAAAGTTTCCAAAACAACAAGTCCCAAATCAAGCTAGGCCATTTAACTAGTCAAAAGAGGATTTTTACTCACTGCATCAGTTTCAAAATATGGCCACAACTCACTCAATTCAACTTGGAATTGAGCGTGGTTGATGGCGTTGGAAATCGCTCTCATAAAGCTGAATTTTATCAGAAGAAACTATTTTGAAATTCTATCCATAAACAGCTCGTTTTTGAGCATCAAGATACAAGTCCTGTCCTGTCTCCTGGAGAGAAACGAAACAGGACAGTGATTTTCAATCGAATGGTGTGGCTCACTCAAGTGGAACCAGAACATGAAATTGATACCAATGGAAATCTGGGAATGTCTAGTTTCCAATACCACAAACGGCACTTGATTTCGACATCGGAGCAAAGAGTTATAGCCGATACAAAATGACTGCTTGGGCAATACGGGATTCATTTTCCAGTTTTGCTAACTTTGGAAATCAACTCATTTGACCAACCAAATCATGTTATTTTTCAATGAAATTTTGTACACACTCACAATAACATGTAAACAACATAATCAAGTCATTAGAACTTCAAAATTGTGCACAAAAATGGTCGGACAAGACAGGGGTAAATCGGTCACTTTTGCTCCAAGCACCTCCTATGATTTTCTACCAACAATACAACATTAATCCACTAATTTAAGCACTAAACCACCATTAAATCCATCATCAAGCATGAGATCAGTCCTCAAGACAAAGGTGGGAGTTCATAGAGCCCACCCATTTCATTTTACACCATAAACAAGCTACCCAAATGCAAATACTACCTTATACATGTAAGATGATCTTCATAAAGCAAGATTTAAGTGTTGGATTAACACCTACTTGATTAGAGGATGAAGGCAGAAATTTCGGCCCCTTAGATGCTCAAGAAAACCGTGGATAGCAGCTCCTTTTCTTAGCTCAATGGGATCTCTAAATGTTTAGTTAAGTGTAGTTCGAATTTGGAGTGAATTGGAAGAGGTTTGATGAAGATTTGATGAAGGAAAAATGAAGAACTTGGTCTTGTTTTTCCTTGGAGTTGCACGGCTGGAATGAAGAAGGAAAAGAAGAGTTGCACGGCTGTTTGAGGTGATAAAGTGGTGGGTTTTGATCTGGTGTGATGCACCCATGTGAAACTAAAATGTGTGGCTCTCATTGATTCAAAGGTTAACTCTTTTTCCCGCGCGTTTCGTGTTCGATTCCTCTCGAATTTGTTTCACTGGTGCACTAAACCTCTAATGCACTTATATTCGTATAAATATTATTCACTCTCAATCGTCCCAAAATAAGGGTCTAAAGTTCCTAAATTAAAATCACGCGTGTGAAAACGCGTATCTCCAATCTGAGCGCGATAACGCGAAACTTCCAAGAAATTCTTATAACGATAGTACTAATAACTATCACTTGACTATTTAAACATTAAAATGCCTAATTTAGGTCCATTGTACATGTCTCCAATATTTCAAACCTACTGTACTCTCAATCGATCAAGATTTCCAAAGACGTGTTCACTATTTTCACTAAACGAGCTTCAGGAAATTAATTCGTGAAATGAGTTACTTTAAAAATATAACGAAGTTATATTACCATGTATTTAGGTCTAATAAGACTAGAAAATATTCCTCGAGGCAAATATCCAATTAAATAATTTATTATGCCACAAATTAGGCTTAAAAATAATAGTTTTTTTTTTACGAGTCCTCACAGAATTGGCCTTAGTGTAAAACATGAAAGTTGTAGAGAATTATGTTTTATAGTTTTTTACAAAATTTCAGCCCAATCGGAGAAACGTAGCCGATGAAAAGACTGAAATACCCCTGCTGCCCTGTTTCTGTCCGAAACTGATAAACAGCTTCTGTAATTGGTTAGTTTGTCCGGGAATACTACTGATTTGGTTGTTGATGTCTTCTTAATAATTATAACCTTGTATCTTAGCTTTCAAATGGCATGGAATTACCTGAATCGGAGTTGTGTGTGCTGAGATATGATTGAATGAATCAGGACTGCTAGTTGAATTTCACAGTGAGCGTCGAACTGGAAAATCTGGGGCTGTTTTGGTAACTTTGACCTAGTTAGGTGGTGAACTGTGTGAGGCCCCAGTCCGTTTGTAAGTCGATATTAGGGTTATTTGATATTCGGTATGGAAAATAGGGTTTTATGGCTAGGAAGGAAACCCTAATTCGGTTGAGCTTGAAAATCCTAGTTTATGTATTATGATTATAAGGTTCAAGCTATAATTTATATTCGGTATTCTAGTGTGTGCCTTGACATAGGTAAATATAGGATTTGTTTTAATTACAAAGGTTTAGTAAGTTTGAATGATTAGCAAACCTCTAGTGTTACTATATTAGAAAGCTTAAGTGGAGTTTTATTTATCGCCCGCCTTTTCTACATTTTCTTCATTAGAAAAATTTCCAGGATAATTTTTATGAGTAAATATAGTTTTTAGATGATTTTTCTAGTATTGGTTAGCTTTTGAGAAAATAAGAACGTATATCGGACGTGGGACCCACTAGTGCGGAAAGTTCGGAAAAATTCGGCCAATTAGGTTAAATTCCGGATACTGTGTGAAATTTATCGGGTGTTAAGAGATAAGTAGAGAGTGAAATTTGATTGATGTGAGAGGAAAAGAAAGGGATAGGATTGCATTTAAGAGGTGACAAGTGTCACTCTCTTATTGGTTATACTTTATGATTTACTATTCATGTTTTTGACTTTTGACCAAAATGGTTAAATATCTTAAAAATTGCACAAAAATTACCATTTCTTACCTCCTCCATAGCCTCAACTAGCTCAAATCATCCAAACTAATTGCCTAAACTAGTTTCTACTCCATACAACCTTTCCATTTGGTGTTAGTGGTGAGTTTGGTGAAGTTTTTGGAAGAGCTAAGGTGGTCTACAACTCCTCTTCTCTTGTATACTAGGTAAGTGATGATTGAACATACTCCTACACCTAATGATGCTTAAGTTATGCTTAGTAGTGGCTAAAGTGATGATATTTGTGATTTATTTCTTGATTTGAAGTGATTTGGTGAAGTTTTTATATTTTTGAGGAATTTTCTGGTTTAATATGAGAATGTAATTATAACTCTTTTGGGATTGTATATAGAAATCTTTTGGATTTTCTGGCTTTTATTGTTTTAAGTTTTGAGTCCTGGCGCGAGCTAGGCAGGCGGCCCGCCGATACCCTTGGGTTCGCCCTTGGGAGAAGTGCGGTCGTCACAAACTGGACTGAGTAGTATTCATCAAAGTTATAGCCCTCTGTCTTAGTTTCGAAACGGTATAACTTGAACTTCAATCCAATAAGCGTAGTTTTGGTTATGTCCGATACGCTAAGTAGCGGTGAATCTGCCTTTTTGGTTCCTTAGCTTAAAGCTTATTTCCGGTCATTTTCCTAGCTAAATCTTGTACTTGGATGACTTTGAGCCTATTGAACGGCTGTGGTGATGAATTTATATTGTGTATGACTTTGGGATTGATTGAGGAAAATAATGAAGCCATAAGTGGCTGAAAAATAGGTAAATACAAAGGGCGTGCTGCCCAAATTTACACTCGAGAATTAGGTAACGATTTGAGAGAAAATACCATATGAACCATCTAGGATATTTGCGTCCTCTTTTATCGAGGTATATAAGGTCGAATCTGGCCGAAACTTGTACACTTGGAAAAATAAAATTTACGACTAATAGAAATACATTTTCTTCATTTCTTCGACCCAAATGGATATTTCAAAGTTTTACGAGCGAGCATGAGTTTTCCAAATATTTTACTCATGTCCTTTGGTTTAAATGTACTCTTTTCACTTCCAAAATCATATGCCCAAAATACTAGTAGTATTTGAATTGTCTTCGATTCACCAAACTTTTGCTGGAGGAACTGTAATATTTTCTCTTGATTAACCTTAAGGTCCATCGGTGATTGAAAGTGTTACCCAGAAAGATATTCTGGACGTTATTTCGCCTTAATAGGTGAGTGTACCACTCCCCTAGATTGTTGTTTAATTGGTTTCTCTATACTTGAAATTTGTGACATGGGTAACTGTGAACTCTGTTATTTTGAATGAGACGAGGGTGTACTTTACCACACTCGTTCTCTTGCGTATACTGTATAAACTGAAAGCTATTACTTGTACCTGTTATGAACTTGAATCTGTTACTTGCACTTGTTATGATGTCATTTGGAAGTGAGTCCAGCGACTTTCTGGTTAAACCTGAGCTCAACCTCATGGGGAGTTAATTAAATCGAGCCATGCAAGGGCTTGGTCGAGGAAATTGACAATCCATGGGTACCTGTTCTTATGGAATCTTTGAGTATTGAGACTCTTAATTCCGGTATACTCGAGTATTACCATTCTTGTTCCTGTTTGGCGTTCGGGCCCGGTAAGGGGTATGTTTGGTGAACCGGATTTTGGCGTTAAAGTGGCGTTCTACGGGACTGGTTCCTTCATTTGAACGTTGACGGAGGGTCAACGAGGCTGGATCAAGTATTGCAACGGGGATTTGGCTCTTGAGAGCCACCTGTATCCTTTACATTGTGGTGTTCTTTCATCTCTTGTATTTGATGTGAATATGTGCCTTAAAAGTGATTTTCATGAGTTCTCCTGTTCCTACCGTTTATACTTTTGGTACCTCATTGAGCTTTTAGCTCACCCCGTCCCGTTATCCTTGTTTTCCTTACAGGGAACCATCTTTTGGACCAATGATCATTTTAAAGAATGAATTGAACTTGTATAAACACCTTTTGTATAGCTCCGTGGAAGTTGGAAACCCTAAATGTATCTTAATACAATATTTCCTTTTGGTTTGAAACTTACTACTATTTATATTTTGAAGTGTTTTCTCATGTTTATGTGACATATATTTGGCATGTACATTCTCTCATGTTAAACAAAGTGTACTGGTACTGGGATGGCTTGTGACGTAGCAGCGGCTCTTCCATTTAGTTTTGATTTTCGTGGGAACGCTGTACCAAAGATTGATTGTATCTTTTACTTTGGCTCATTTGGTTATGAATGTTACCTGTTTGGAAGTTCTTTTGAGCGTTTGGAAGGGTTTATGTCTGTTCTGGATCCGTAGTCCCGGCGAGAGTTGGGCAGGCGGTCCGCCAAACCCTTTGGTTCGCCTTAGGGTGAGGTGGGGCTGTCACATGTGGTATCAGAGCCGCTTCGCGTGGTCTCTGCGCGGAGTGAGCTTGGGGCCAAGTGGTGTTGTGGTCTCGCTCATGTGAATGAGTGTAAGGGACTAAGTACTCTTTTGAGCATAAACTAGGAATCACGGTGTCTTATAGGGTTCAAAACATTATTCTGGTACTTGGAGACTATAGATACGTATATCAGGTAGGAATTACAAATGTAGATGATTTACTCTTGGAACTGGCCAGCTCGAGTGGTGAATTATCTTATTTTGGATTCTTGTGCCTGAATACGAAAAGGGATGAAAGCCTAGGTTATAAATGGCTTGGGCGAATTAGAAAGCGAATTAGAAATCTGATTCTACGGAACCTGATATGATGTGTTAGGGTGTCATTAAGGATGATTGACCCTGCCTAGGGATGATTGTGGACGGAGCCTAGAGAGAAAAGCTATTGGTTGGTCGCTTGTGCACCATTGGCCTAGTTAGTATATAGTTCCTTTAATGACTTTCATGCGATTCCTTCTGCTTGTATCTGACTGACTGTTACTGTATGATTTATCTGCTAAAGATATGCTATATGTATATTGTCTGCTTTTATCACTTGTACTTGCATACTTTGTTTTAATATGGTATTCGCGCTTCAACTCTAGACTGGTTAAGTCAAATGGAGGGTACTCGTAGTGGACGGGGCCGGGGGCGTGGAACCTTAAATGAAGGAGAAAATCGGGAACCAACACCTGGACCTAATCCTGAACCTGGAATGGATCGTAGCATTCAGGTGGCTGCTGCTATCCAACGTATGACTGACCTTTTGGCTCACGTAATAGAACATCAGGGCCAAAATCTTAATCATCAGTCGGGAAACCCTGGTAATCACATAGAGGGTGAGGATAAAACTCTCGAAAGATTTCAGAAGTTCTCGCCACCGAAATTCCTGGGAGGACCAGATCCTGACGTGGTCGAGAGATGGCTAGAGAAGATGATTGATATATTTGCCGCGTTACATTATACTGAGGAGCGACAGGTCCCATTTGCTGTCTTCCAACTGGAGGGAGCAGCCCGTTCTTGGTGGAATATCATAAGACTGAAATGGGAACGAGAACAAACCCCAAGGACGTGGGTGAATTTCATGAGAGAGTTCAACACGAAATATTTTTCACCTCTGATCCAGGAAAAGAAAGAAGATGAGTTCACTAGACTCCGCCAGGGAACTCAAACCGTCGCCGAATATGAGAGCCAGTTCATCAGGTTGTCCAAGTTCGCTCCCGAGTTAATTGTGACTGAGTAAAGGAGGATAAGGCGTTTTGTCCAAGGATTAAACGTTGAGATTCAGAAGGACCTGGCTGTAGCCCAACTCAATACCTTTAGTGATGCGGTGGAGAAAGCTCAACGAGTTGAAAGCGCGAGATTTCAAGTTAGAAACTTTCAAGCTAAGAAAAGGGGATTTCCTGGAAGTAGCTCAGAGCAAGGGGATAAGGGTACGCCTCCTAAGATTGGAAGGGGAAATGGGGGAGTACAATTACCGAGAATGTCAAGTGGCGCCTCACAGAGAGGCTCAGTCTCCGCTTCCCGTGGTCCCTTTGGGTATTGTGGGAAACCGAATCACACAGAGGATGTCTGTTGGAAGAAAGGAAGAAAATGTCGGTGTTATGGGAGCGCAGATCATCAAATCGCAAATTGCCCAGGCCGATCTCGGGAAGGGAGTAGTAGCCAACAGCCAACCACGACTAACCCTCACCAGTCGAAGGGGGAAAAGACTGGATCGAAAGTGTCAGCTCAGGTGTACTCCTTAGAACACCGTTTCAAAGCTAAGAGATAGGGCTACAATGTTGAAGAAGGCTACTCTGTCCAGTTTCGAGTGTAACCAGGTCAAAAATGCAATATACTACACCAGAACCGCAAAAACAGGTTCACAAACCGCATTCTGGTTCAAACATCATAAGTCAGGTTACCTAAGTCCAAATCAAGTAATTCCAAAACCATCCGAAAGCTAAGATACACGGATACAATTCATCAGAAGACCTCAACAACCAATTCCAAAGTATTCCCAACCAAAATAACCAATTACAGACGCAATTATCAAATTCGGGTAGAAACAGGGCAGCAGGGGTAATTCAGACTTTTCACAAGCTACGTTGCTCCGATTGACCTGAAATTTTTCTGGCATCTCAAAAATATTATTCCCTAAAACTTTCATGTTTTAACCCAAGGCCAATTTGGCCTCTAACTTTGAGGTACTGTACCGGGCAGAATGTAAAATAATGAAACCCTAACTTTCCAAATTTCTTTCCAAAGCAGAAATTTCTTGCAATTAACCACCATATACACCTTCTAGCTTCGTTCTAGATCATTTCCAATCATCATACATAGCCACACTATAACAATCATATTAAAACAGAAATATCCTAATTAAATGGAAAATGTCATCAATCTCAACCAAAATCATGAAATAACACCAAAGATCATTACTTTAACTCCCATAGGTCACTACTTAAGCATTATTGGAAAGACAAGAGTAGTCCCTTAGTCACTCACCTTATAAGACAAGAGAGGAAGCAATTCAACACCTTAGCCTTCCAAACAACTTCACCAATCACCTCACAATCACTAAGTGGAGAGGTTTTATGGAGCAAACCCAAAATTAAACGGTGGAAATTGAAGATTGAAGCAAGATTATGAAGTAGGAAGTTGGAGGATTTTTTTATTTCTTTGAGCAAGAGGTTCGGCCAAGAGAGGTAAGAAATGAAGATGATTTTTGGCCAATTTTAATTAAATGGTAAAGTTATGAATAGTAGTCAAACTTAAGAATTAATCTTATGGTGACACTTGTCACCCTATTTAATGCATCTCTATCTCTTTGTTCCTCTCACACCAATCCACTTGGTAACCTCTAATTATTTCTTAACACCCAATAAATTAAATCCAGTATCCAAAACTTAACCTGACTGGCCCAATTTTCCGAACTTTTCGCACTAGCAGGTCCCACGTCCGATATACGCTCTCAATTTCTCAAAATCTAACCGTTACTAGACAAATCATCTAAAAACTATATTTACTCAAAAAAATTATCTAGAAACTTTTCGAATAAAGAAAATGCAGAAAACATGCCAGTAGCCCGAATAAAACCTAGAAAACGGAAAAAAATTACGGGTTCTCACACTCTCTTCCCCTTAAAAGAATTTCGCCCTCGAAATTTCTCACCTTAACTCACAAAAAGTTCAGGGTATTTCGTTCGCATCTCCTCTTCCATCTCCCAGGTAGCTTCATCTACCCCATGGTTTCTCCATAGTATCTGAACTAACGGAATCTGCTTGTTTCTTAGCTCTTTGACTTTCCGGTCAAGCACTTGGACAGGTTTTTCTTCGTAAGCAAGCGATTCGTCTACGTCAATCTCCTCTGGTTGTAAGGTATGGGATGAGTCGGGATAGTACTTCATGAGCATCGAAACGTGGAAAACGTCGTGAATTCGAGAGAGACTGGATGGCAACTCAAACCAATACGCTGCCGTTCCTACCCTCTGGAGGATCTTGTAGGGTCCAACGAACCTCGGTTAGAGCTTCTTTCCTTTGCCTGCTATGACATTTCGTAAGGATGTGATCTTGAGAAACACATGGTCTCTAACTTCGAATTCCAAGTCTTTTCTTCGATTATCTGCGTAGCTCTTTTGTCGGCTTTGAGCTGTTTGGAGTCGTTGCCGTATCAACTTGACCTTTTCTCGAGCCTCTTCCATCCATGGAATAATTGCTGGGTCTAGTGTCTTTTTCTCGCCAACTTCGTCCCAGTAGATCGGTGACCGGCACTTTCGTCCATATAGTGCCTCGTATGGGGCCATTTGAATCGACGAATGGTAGATGTTGTTGTACGCAAACTCTACTAAGGTCATGTGTTGACCCCAATTGCCTCCAAAATCCAAAATGCAAGTTCGTAGCATGTCCTCGAGAGTTTGGATGGTTCGCTCCGATTGTCCATCCGTCTGAGGGTGATAGGTCGTGCTCAAGTTGAGTTTCGTCCCTAGCGTTTCCTGGAATTTCTACCAAAACCTAGATACGAAACGTGGATCTCGATCGGAGACGATACTGACCGGAACACCATGTAGTTTCACTATCTCGTCCATGTACAGTTGGGCCAACTTGTCCATGGAATATTTCATGTTTACCGGCAAGAAATGGGCCGACTTGGTTAATCGATCGACGATCACCCAAACGGCATCGTGTCCTCGTTGCGTTCGCGGCAAACCTGAAACGAAGTTCATTGTGATGTTTTCCCACTTCCACTCGGGTATCTCAAGGGGTTGTAACAAGCCCGATGGTTTTTGATGCTCCGCCTTAACCTGTTGGCAAACGAGACAATTTTGCACGTACAGAGCGATTTCCTTTTTCATATTATCCCACCAATATGTTCCTTTCAGGTCCTGATACATCTTGCTACTACCCGGATGGATTGTATACTTGGACCGATGGACTTCCTCTAGAATCTTCGTTTTCAACGCTTCATCCTTCGGCACCACTATTCGGTTTCGGTATTTTAAAATACCCTCAGGACTAAAATTGAAATCAGTGGTTTCTCCTTTTCCCACTTTCTCTCCCCACTTTCGTACCATCAAATCCTCCTTTTGAGCTTCTTTAATCCTCTCCAAGAGGGTGGAGGTTACCTTAATGTTACCAAAACTCACTTTATGGCTCCCAAGGCAGGGTTTCCACTCACACACGGAGTCTAACATATCCCATTCTTTGATCATTAAGCTTGCTACCTGAGCTTTGCGACTTAGGGTATCGGCCACCACGTTCACTTTTTCCGGATGGTAGTTGATAGTACAGTCGTAATCTTCCAGCAATTCCATCCACCGTCGCTGCCTCATGTTTAATTCCTTCGGGGAGAAGAGATACCTAAGGCTTTTGTGATCGGAGTAAACCTCGAAGGTTACCCCATATAGGTAGTGTCTCCACTTTTTAAGAGTGAAAACAATGGCAGCTAGCTCCAGATCATGCGTCGGGTAATTCTGCTCGTGAAGTTTCAACTTCCTAGAGGCAAAGGAGATCATATTACGGTTCTGCATTAATACACAACCCAGGCCTTCTCGTGACGCGTCAGTATACACAGCAAATCCATCCACCCCGTTTGGTAAGACTAGCACTGGAGCCATGGTCAATCTTTTCTTTAATTCTTGAAAACTCGTCTCACATCGGGCATTCCATAAGAACCGACCATGTTTCTTTGTCAGGTCAGTTAAAGGACCGGCTAATTTGGAGAAGTCTTTAATGAAACGTCGGTAATACCCAGCTAGCCCTAGAAAACTGCGGATCTCTGTGGGGTTTTCTGGCCTCTTCCAATTCGTCACAGCCTCTACTTTCGCCGGGTCAACCGAGATACCTTCGTGGGAGATTACATGCCCTAGGAAAGATATTTTCTCCAGCCAAAACTTGCACTTACTGAACTTGGCGTATAGCTGATGTTCCCGTAAAGTCTGCAACACCACTCTTAGATGCTGCTCATGCTCCTCGTGAGTTTTGGAGTAGACCAAAATGTCATCAAGGAAAACAATGACAAATCGGTCTAAATAGGGCTTTAAAACCCTATGCATTAGGTCCATGAAGGTGGCAGGAGCATTGGTTAATCCAAAGGGCATAACTGCGAACTCGTAATGCCCATATCTCGAGTTGAAGGCGGTTTTCGGAATGTCTTCCCTCCTAATCAACAACTGGTAATACCCTTGTCGGAGGTCCAGTTTTGAAAAGAACACTGCTCCTTGCAGCTGATCGAACAACTCATCAATGTGGGGCAGTGGATATTTATTCTTAACTGTGCCGTTGTTCAGGCCCCGGTAATCAATACACATCCTCAAACTTTCGTCCTTTTTCTTGACAAACAGGACAGGAGTTCCCCAAGGAGACCCACTCTCTTGAATGAATCCCCGCTCCAGAAGGTCCTGTAATTGCAACTTTAGCTCCTTGAGCTCGGCAGGGGCCATTCGGTATGGTGTTTTTGAGATGGGTGAGGTTCCAGGTAGCAGGTCTATCTTGAATTCTATCTCTCTTTCCGGAGGTAGGGCTACTAACTCATCAGGGAATACATTCGGAAATTCCCTTACTATGGCCATGTCCTCCACCTTTAACTTATCCGTAGGGGTGTTGATCAGAAAGGCCAAAAATCCTTGCGCCCCTCTACTTAGCAGTTTTCTAGCCCGAATGCCCGAAATCAAAGCAGATGAGGTTAACCTACCCCTTATATCCAACCTTAAGGTTGCCTCACCAGGGATGCGGAATTCTACCACTTTCGTTTTACAGTCCAGTTGGACATTATACTTGGCTAGCCAGTCCATTCCCAAAATTACATCATATCCTTTGATGGCCAGACTTATCAAGTCCCCTAACAATCTCTTCTTTCCTACCCACACTTCACAATCCCTATAAACCATACTAGTAATCAAACGTTGATTCCCCGTAGGTGTACTAACTTCTAAGTCATACGGTAAACTAGAAGGTTTTATATCGATGCCACACATGAAAGCAGGATTAACAAACGAATGAGTGGCACCAGGATCTACCAAAACTTTGGCAAAGCGGTGGAATACAGGGATCGTACCTTCTACGACCTCGGAAAAGTCTGGGACCAGTTGGGGCTCTAATGAATACACTCTAGCTAGCACCTTAGGTTTGGACCCATCTCCCTTAGCTGGTCCAGCATTGGTCCTCGACGGTGGTTGACTCCCCCTTCCGTTTTGTTTTAAGACCGGGCAAGTGGCCAACTGATGGTCTGCGCTTCCGCAACACAGACATTTGCCTTCCTTCCTCCAGCAATTATCCTCTGTGTGGTTTGGCTTCCCACAATGCCCACAGGGACCGCGAGGTGCTGAAGTTGAGCCTCCCTGAAAATTTCCTCTTTGGCCTCGCCCAGCTTGGCCACCCCTAGACGGAGTCCCTCTACCTGAACCCGACTGTCGTCCACCTCCCATTCCTCGTCCAAACTTGGAGGGGGTACTCTTCTCACTCTATCCTGAACTACTCCCAGGAAAACCCCGCTTCTTTGCCTGGAAGTTCCGGACTTGCAATCTAGCACTCTCTACCCGTTGGGCCTTTTACACGACCTCGCTAAAAGCATTTATTTGAGCCACTGCCAGGTCCTTCTGGATTTCGACATTCAAGCCCTGGATAAAGCGCCTGATCCACCGTTGCTCGGTCATGATCAGCTCAGGCGCAAATTTGGACAGGCGGGTGAATTGACTCTCGTATTCCGCCACAGATTGAGCCCCTTCGCGGAGTCGGATGAACTCATCTTCCTTCCTCTCCTGAACCAGAGGAGGGAAGAATTTCGCGTTGAATTCCCTTATGAAATTCACCCAAATCCTGGGCGTTTGTTCCCGTTCCCATTTTTGCCGTATTACGTTCCACCAGGAATGGGCCGCCCCTTCCAACTGAAAAACGGCAAAAGTCACCTGCCGTTCTTTGGTGTAGTGCAAGGCCGCAAAAATATCGACAATCTTCTCGAGCCACCTTTCGGCGACATCCGGATCGGGCCCCCCAATGAACTTGGGTGGAGCAAACTTTTGAAATCGTTCGAGAGCTCTGTCTTCGCTCTCGACGTGGTTGCCAGGGTTTCCAGGATTAGGGTTTGGGTTTTGGCCCTGTTGCTGCACCACTTGTGCCAGCAAGTTGGTCATTTGCTGCATAGCGGCAGCTATTTGCACGTTAGGGTCAGGATTAGGTCCAGATGAGATTTTCCCAATACCCCTGTCCGGTGTGGGTTGTCTATTTCCGCGTCCACGTCCCCGTCCACTACGCGTACCTTCCATGAACTCTACTTGGTCTAGGCAAATGTACTAAATCAATATAAGAACAATACATATAAGTAAAACCCAAAAACTTTTACAAACATATATATACATTCCAAACAAGGCAAACAACACACATATCAACAACCAGTCAAGTCAAGTACAAACATGGACAATCCACGAGGGAAATGCCCCATCAAAAGAAATATACACGTAGCTAACCCAAACGTACAAAACGTACAAAACGATTAGGTAAAGCTCTTCTCCCTATCCGCCCTATATACAGAAGACAAAACTATCCCAAAAACCCTAGGAGTCACGACCTAGTTCGTCGACGGGCTAGTAGACCCACCCAACGGGGTGGATCCAACCCCAGCTTCGGGCCCCGCACAAGAGTCCTCGTCGCTCACTCCCTCGCCCACGTCGGCGCAGAGGTTTAGGATCGATGCAGCTCGAACCTTAACCTTTCGAGCTCGCTTAGACTCGCGCTCACGTGTCTCCCTAAGCTGAGTGCAGAGGTCATCAACCCTATCCTCTACCTCAAGCACGTCGTACTCCAGCCCCTTTATGCGCTCATCAACTCCTTACGCTCCTCGGCCACGGCCAACACCAGAGCGTTAGGGTAAGCGTACTTGTGTCGACACTCGCAACGTCGGAGGCGGTTAGCCGGGCTCCAACGCACAACGGCCCCTCTGGGCCGGATCTGGTATGGAATGACTGGGAGCGCTCCATGAGGTCGCTCGCCCGGAGGGCTATCACTAGGCACACACTGTCCATCCATCCTACACCAAAAGAAGAAATAAAGGTAAATAACCTTAAGGAACATACTTAACATAATCCTCAAGTCGAGCCTTTCTAATACGCCCAGGCCAATTCAAACCTAGGCTCTAATACCACCTGTGACAACCCCACCTTCCCCTAAGGCGAACCAAAGGGGTTAGCGGACTGCCTGCCCAGCTCTCGCCAGGACTAACGGTTCAGTTTAGAGCGATCTAATATGTTTCGGAACATACAAATGCGCGTAAACAAGTCAAAATGTCAAAATAAAATAAAAAAAATGAAACCGGAGTCGGTCATGAATAGTAACCGACACGTCAAAATCCAACCAAACATCAACCAAATATTTACATGTTGAAATTAAGCATATACAATCCAAAGTGGCATACAAAAGTTATTCAAAAGTGGATACATGTACTATTTGCCAAATCAAAAGAGAAACGGACCCAAAAGTACATTTAGGGTTTCAATCAAGGAGCTATACAAAAGATATGTCCATCTAGCTCAATTCGGCAACCAACTATCAAATCCAGTCCAAAAGTATTTATTTTCCTGTAAGGAAAACAAAAGGGAATAGAGTGAGCTTACGCCTAGTGAGATAATACCACTCAAGCAGCAAAGTTCACATAAGCAGAAAGCTTTTCATTCCAATTCATCAAAAGTAAGCAAAGACACACATCAATAGTGGAGATAAAAGGATGCGGGCGGCTCTCAAGAGCCATTTTCCTCGTCTGCATTCTTGATCGAACCTCATTGACCCTCTGTCAATGTTTAAGAGTAACCAACCGTAGGCTCCACTTTACTTCCATTCCTTCCACCCAACATACCCCTACCGGGCCCGAACTCCAAACAGTAGAAATTTGGTAATACTCGAGTATACCGGAATCAGGAGTCTCACTACTACAAGATTCCATATAACAGTCCCCATGGCTCGTCAATTTTCACGACCAAGCCCTCGCTGGCTCGATCCAATCGACTATCAATGGGGTTGAGCTCAGTCGTATCAGTAATGGTCGTTGGATACTCGTCCAAGCGACACCAAATTCATGAACCAATTCAGTATTTCATGTATCATTCAATCATTACAGTAAAACAGTAGACAGTCATATGAGATACCAAATGGGTGAGGGCGATCAAGTACACCCTCGCTCAATTAAGTTCAACGGAGCAAATAAGCCTTCAAGGCACCAAGTTCACATATACCAAAGCCACATTGTAAACAACAAGTGAGTGGTACACTCATCAATCAAGCAAATGATATTTCATGCACTTCCGCCTAAGAGCATCTTGCACCACCGTCACATCCTAGAACATTCAAATAAGTATAATAAGACTCAATTACAAGTCATAACCAATGCCAAATACCGCCAAAATAAGGTTCCACTAGAATGTATAAGCACTAGAGTAAACCAGGAAAATCCGAAAATGGCTTTAAGCTCTAACCCAAAAAAATAGTTTTTTGACATCAGTTTGCGGTTTTGGCACCATTGGCACTACGATTATCGGATGGATGTGTAACATACACTGTTTCGAAGCTAAGAGATAGGGCTACAATGTTGAAGAAGGCTACACTGTCCAGTTTCGAGTGTAACCAGGTCAAAAATGTAATATACTACACCAAAACCGCAAAAACAGGTTCACAAACCGCATTCTGGTTCAAACATCATCAGTCAGGCTACCTAAGTCCAAATCAAGTAATTCCAAAGCCATCCAAAAGCTAAGATACACGGATACAATTCATCAGAAGACCTCAATAGCCAATTCCGAAGTATTCCCAACCAAAATAACCAATTACAGACGCAATTATCAAATTCGGGTAGAAACAGGGCAGCAGGGGTAATTCAGTCTTTTCACAAGTTACGTTGCTCCGATTGACCTGAATTTTGTAGGCATCTCTAAAATATTATTCCCTACAATTTTCATGTTTTAACCCAAGGCCAATTTGGCCTCTAACTATGAGGTACTGTGCCGGGCAGAATGTAAAATAATGAAACCCTAACTTTCCAAATTTCTTTCCAAAGCAGAAATTTCTTGCAATTAACCACCATATACACCTTCTAGCTTCATTCTAGATCATTTCCAATCATCATACATAGCCACACTATAACAATCATATTAAAACAGAAATATTCTAATTAAATAGAAAATGTCATCAATCTCAACTAAAATCATGAAATAACAGCAAAGATCATTACTTTAAATCCAGTATCCAAAACTTAACCTGACTGGCCGAATTTTCCGAACTTTTCGCACTAGCGGGTCCCAAGTCCGATATACGCTCTTAATTTCTCAAAATCTAACCGTTACTAGACAAATCATCTAAAAACTATATTTACTCAAAAAAATTATCTAGAAACTTTTCGAATAAATAAAATGCAGAAAACATGCCAGTAACCCGAATAAAACCTAGAAAACGGAAAAAAATTACGGGTTCTCACATTCTTTCATCTCTTGTATTTGATGTGAATATGTGCCTTAAAAGTGATTTTCATGAGTTCTCCTGTTCCTATCGTTTATATTTTTGGTACTTCATTGAGCTTTTAACTCACCCCGTCTCGTTATCCTTGTTTTCCTTACAGGGAACCATCTTTTGGACCAATGATCATTTTGAAGAATGAATTGAGATTGTATAAACACCATTTTGTATAGCTCCGTGGAAGTTGGAAACCCTAAATGTATCTTAATACAATATTTCCTTTTGGTTTGTAAACTTACTACTATGTATATTTTGAAGTGTTTCCTCATGTTTATGTGACATATATTTGGCATGTACATTCTCTCATGTTAAACAAAGTGTACTGGTACTGGGATGGCTTGTGACGTAGCAGCGGCTCTTCCATTTCGTTTTGATTTTCGTGGGAACGCTGTACCAAAGATTGATTGTATCTTTTAGTTTGGCTCATTTGGTTCTGAATGTTACCTGTTTGGAAGTTCTTTTGAGCGTTTGGAAGGGTTTATGTCTGTTTCGGATCCGTAGTCCCGGCGAGAGTTGGGCAGGCGGTCCGCCAAACCCTTTGGTTCGCCTTAGGGTGAGGTGGGGCTGTCACAAGTATACTTGGATCCACCTAAGTTTTTAATTTTAATTGTAGGTTATGGAGGGTAATGGTGGTAGTGAGCCATCTCAGGGGTGCCTTTCGGTGATCCGTTATCGAGAAAGGCCTAGGGGAGCTCGTTGTAGATATAACCCAACTCGCCGAACTAGGACTCCATGTGACTGCCGGAGGACTTACTCATACCCAAATAACGTGGTATTAGCGGTAGTCGATGACTGGAGGCGGTTATCCGAGGAAATTTGGGTAGTTCGAGAGGATAATCGAGAACTGAGGGTAACTGTGGATGCCCAGACTACTAGAATTCATGAATTGGAGACAGAGGTACTTGAGGGGCGGAAAAGATTGAGGCTCCTTGTGAACAGTTTCAGGAGGCTAAGCACTGATTTGCTAGGGTAGTACATGAAGTTAGAAGACCGGATTTAGGGGATGATAGTCGAGTGTGTTATCTTGGTCGAACAAGTGGTAAATGACAAGATACTCGACGAGGGACATGAGGTAGAAACTCCTAGTGCTGAAAATGAAAATGATCCTACTGAAGTAGCAAAGACTTCTGGCTCTGCCAATCACTAAGCTAGTGATTTAGTCTACTTTAATAGTTTTTATCAAGGATAGTCGGGGTAGTGCTGGATCAAAGGCCATTGCATTTTATATTTTGCTTAACTATGCTTCCTACCTTTTGAAGCAATTGAACGTTACTTATGAGGTGCTTGACTTTATTGCTTTATAACTTCAAATCTATGCTATGGGTTGTACACATTTGCAATTATTTCGGTGTCCCCTTATTATTTTTGTTTTGCATGATCAAAGTGTCATTTTCAAACTTCGCTTATGTGTACTTATTTTACGTCATGCCTTTATAAATGTTAAATTTATGGGCGGTCGAAGAAGTGAAAGGGGCCAGGAGCGAGGGGTTAGGCAACCCCAAGCTCAAGGGGATGATTAAGGAACGGCCACTGGACCAAACCAAAACCCTAGGAATGAAGGAGATAACCAAGTAGCTACTTCTATTAACCATATAATTGATATCTTAGCACGGTTAGCTGAGCACCAAAGCCCTAAACCAATCAACCAATCTAGGAACCAAGAGAGGTGTGAGGATTGAGCGATTCTTGAAGTTCGCCCATCTAAGTTTCACAGAGAGTCTAAACTCGAAACAGTAGAAATTGATTTGAGGGGATAAAATAAGGCACTAATGAGAGCAAGAGGTTAGGATTTCTTCTCGAGCAACTTTTAAGTGAGTATTGGAGAATGAATTAGGGTGTGAAACTTTTATATTAAGGAATAAGATCTCAGTATTTTGTTATGTTTATAAGTGATGATAGTAATCTTGTGGAGACTCAAGAGCTCGTCAAAAATTAAGCAGAGAATAGTTAAGATTTATATTCCGAGATAACCTATAAGTAAAAGAATGAAAGAGTAATATAGCCAGAGTTTCCATTGTGAATAGTTACTCATTTTGATCCCTTGATTTGCTTGGCAGGCTAGCATTTGACTTAAGCTAACTGGTGAGATAACAAATTTGGGAGAGATGCGTAAGGAAATGGACATTCTTCGGCAGGAAGTAGAATTTCAAAAGAAATTGGCTGACTACTAGGAAGAAAGGTGGAAACAAGAATATGGATAGAAAATTGAGTTGCTACGCAAGAACGTGAAACTGGAGAAGAAATACAAAAGAAATTCTCAAGCTGGCCAGACCGTGACCTCTCGTGTGACTTGTGGATACTGTGGTAAGTCCAACCACACGGAGAATGAATGTTGGAAAAAATCGAAAAAGTGTTTATATTGTGGTAGTGCCGAACATCAGATTTCAAGTTGCCCTAGTGCCCTTAAGAAAAGGAAGATATACTCGGTAGCTAGCTAGATCCACTGCAAAGCAGTCGAGTGCCAGAAGGGGTGATTAATACTAATGGCTGTGAGAGGGATCCAAGTAGTGGAAGTTTTACGAGTGGGGCTGGATTTGACTCCACTCGAGGGATAGGGGTGTAGTTTTACCCTAGTCTGGACTAGCATTTTAGAGGTTGTAATCTTTTGTATTGGGATAAAGTTCTTTTGTTGTTTTGTACATTTACGACTTAGCACGTTTTCCTATAATTTTGTTTGTATCCCCTTTCTTTTGAAATGATTTGATAAACATATCCCAATTTAATGTAACTATTATGATCTTTTATAACATATGAAAATTTACTTTACTTTTAATTGATTTGATGGCTTATATGTATATTTAAACTTGCCTCACACTTTTAGATTTGTAATAAGACATGAACGGTAGTAGACGTGGTCGAGATCGTACTTGAGAGCGTAGGCAACCGCAAGGTCTTGGAAGTGACTAGGGATCGGTGGTGGACCAAAAAAAAAATCGAGAACTTAGGGTTGAAGCTGTGACCCAATGTTTGATTGCCAACTTGATATATTAAAATTGTGAGTTTTGGGTTGGTGAAAGGAAATATTTGATAGATTTAATGAGTCTAACAATTAAGGGATAGGATATAATATTTGGAATGGAAGTTTGAGGCTATACATAGATTATCGAGATTTGAACAATATGACCATTAAGAACAAATACCTTTTTGCCTCATATAAATGAGAATTTGATCAACTGCAAGGAGCCGTGGTATTATCCAAGTTGGATTTAAAGTAGAGCCATTACCAGTTGAGGATCTTAGAAACTGATGTGCTTAAGACCGCTTTCAATTCAAGATATGGCACTTTGAATTCACAGTTACGCCCTTTGGGTTGACTAATGCACTAGCAGCAATTATGGACTTAATGCATCGGGGTTTCAAGCCGTATTTGGATCAATTTTTGGTGGCATTTATTGATGATATATCGGCATATTCTAAGGTTCTAGAAGATCTTGAAAGACACCTGATGATAGTTTTACAAACCCTGAGAGAGCACCAACTTTTGTTAAGTTCAATAAGTGTGAGTTTTGAATGGGAGAAATAGGACTTGATGAGAATTTGTCTTATGAAAAAGACCGGTAAAGATTTTAGATTGAAAGGTGAAGGAATTAAGACGGAAGCGAATCCCTCTAAAAGGTTTATGGAGAGATTATGGAATGGAGGTAGCAACTCGAGAAATAGAAGAGGAAATCCAGAAGAAATACCTAGAATTGCTCTAAATCAAGATATGAATTTCGAGGACGAAATTCTTTTAAGGAGGGAAGAATGTGAGGACCTGAATTTTACTTACTTTTAACTCTATTTTACTAGCCTATTTAAATATTTATTCACCCACTTTCTCTGAATAATTTATTTGAACCATTTTAAATCCATTTACATGGAACCATGTCTCATTTATATATATATTTTTTTTAAAAACGTCTCGTTTGCAAATTTAATTTTCTGCGGCTCGTCTAGTAAGGAATAGCGAATACACAATTTTTGAGGCGATAGTCGATCTGAGAGTGCAATGATCTTGGAAGATTAAGAATGATCAATTGTAGACTAAGAAAAGTTAATTGAGAGATTAGATGTGAGTGAGTTATATTAAGATTTTACCGCGCGCGCGTCGATAGTTTCCCGAATGTCAAGCCGGTACGACTAATTGGAGATTTGAGAATTCAATACTAGACTCGTAAGAGTGAGTAATTACAGTATTAAAGGAATTACATTGGAGAATTAGTGCATGAGTGTATCAAACCCGAGAGAAAGTGGTGGTACGAAACACTAGCGCGACACTATTGAAAGTTGACTTTTGGCAAAACTTCCTAGCTACTTTTCCCTCCAATCTTCCAACACAAGACTCACACTCAACATTCTCATCCCTCTCTCCTCCATTCAGCCAAGACAAGAAAAGGACAGGGAAGAAAGAAACTTCATCTCCTAGCTTGACTTTCACTTGCAAATCATCATCCAACTTCATAGATTCTTAGGATTTCATTCCATCTTGGAGAAAGAAGCAATCTTGTGGAATTTCTTGGAGGAATTTCGGTGGAAAAATCAAGTTTTCATCTAGGGTTTAAAGAGTAATCACTTCATCTCTTTAATCTTTCCATTTCTCCAAGTTTAGCAGTTGGTTTTCATGGGTTTAAAACCCTAATCGCATTTATAGGCTAGCGGACTTGAGGAACTTTATTTCTCACTTTTAATCCTAAGTTAGCTATCTTGATATGGCCTTTAGATAGCTGACTTGAGGTTTTAATGTTTGATTGTGGTTGTTTATATGATATATAGCTTGATTACGGTTAGAAAGTGGAGAGAAAGTTGGAAAAATTGGGAAAGGCATGCTGGCTGAAATTCTGTTCTTGTTGTTCTGTTTTCATTTCAAAATTTTGATACTTGGTTGGCTTTTAAATTGATGGATATATGTTGTATTATGTGTATAGAAAGTGCCTTCCAAAAATCGTGTCGAATGGTTGCACAAAACTTGAGTTTTGGAAAAAGTTTCAAATCTGGAAATTGCTAGCAGGGTAACCAGACAGTGGCTCTTTGTTCGAACATAACTTTTTGTGTAAAAGTCAAAATTGAGTGCCATTAGTAGCATTCAAAACTAGACATTCAGAGCTTTCCAATGGTATAAGAATCCCCTGCCAGTTCATTTTGAGTAAACCCTAGCGAATCAGCAAAGTAGACTGTCCTGTTATGCCAGTCTGTCCGAGAGAAACGGGGAGCTGCACCTTGTGGCTCGACTTTGTTCCACTTGTGAAAAGATTTTCAAAACGATGCATTCTGATGAATTGTAGAATTTTGAACCTAGTTTCTAACGCCATAAACCATTCTCAATTTGGAGTTGTGTAGAGTTAGATATTATTTGATTTCGAAACTGCAACAAAGCTGGAAACTGGAAACATTTCCCTTCCTTGTTGACTGAAGGGTCAAATCTGTTTTGGGATGTTATATTTCAAAAATTTTAGTGTCATTTACCCATCAATTTCTCATTAAATGTTTCTGGAATCTTGGTTTAAAAAAAATGAGAGAATTGGTGTAACAGCCCCACCTTCCCCTAAGGCGAACCAAAGGGGTTAGCGGACTGCCTGCCCAGCTCTCGCCAGGACTAACGAGCAGTTAAACGCGATCTAAAACGTTTCGGGAAAGTAAACGTGCGCTCGAACAAGCCACAAGTACCAAAAGAATAAAATAAAAAAAAAACGAAAACAATGAATAGTGCCTGGATAGTGTAATCCATCCAAACATAAACCAAACATAAATACATTGAAATTCAACATTTACAAGCCAAAGTGACATACCAAAATATCCAATAAGTTCATACATGTGCAATTAGTCAATTACAACCAACCATTGGTTGAAACAAAACACTTAGGGTTTTCACCCTCAAGGAGCTAATCAAAATAGTCATTTACATGAGCTCAACTTGACAACCAACTAGCACAACCTTTCTCAAAATAGTCATTTTTCCTGTAAGGAAAACAAATGGAACGGAGTGAGCTAAAGCTCAGTGAGCAACTATCACATAATCAACAAAGATCACTTAACCTTAAACTTTCTTCTCAAGTACGCAATTAAGAAATAAGACAAGTCGGTAAAAGGATACGGACGGCTTTCAAGAGCCCATGTCCACGCTTACATACTTGATCCAACCTCATTGACCCTCCGTCAATGTTTAAGAATACCCGACCGTAGAACCCACTTCACTCCCATCCCTTCCACCAAACATACCCCAACCGGGCCCACACTCCAATCAGTAGCTTTTGGTAATACTCGAGTATACCGGAACCAAGAGTCTCATTACTACAAGATTCCCCAGTACAGTCCCCGTGGCATGTCAATTTTCACGACCAAGCTCTCGCCGGCTCGATTCAATTGACTACCTACGGGGTTGAGCTCAGTAATACAGTAAGGCCGTTGGATATTCGTCCAAACGACACCAAATCAGTTTTCCATGAATGGAATTCAATATCTCATATAGCAAGTGCAGTATTTCAGTAAAACGGTAATCAGTCATTAACGGTATCACAAGGGGTGAGGGCAGTCAAGTACACCCTCACTTCAATCAATTCCAATAGCCAAATAAACCTTCAAGGCATCAAAATCACATATAGCAAAGCCACATTATAACATTCAAGTGAGTAGTATACTCACCACTCAAGTAGGTGATGTTTCAAGCACCGTCGTTAAACGAACGTCGTGCACCACCGTCACTTCCTAGAACATGCAAACAAGTGCAATGAGACTCGATAATGAGTCATAAAGCAATGCCAATCACAATCCCAATAAGGTTTCATATGCATATATAAGCATTACAGCAAACCAGAAAATCAGGAAATGTAACTCATTTGGCCCTAACAACAAAAACAGTTTTGGCCTCATTATGCGGTAATGGCACAAATTGCGCTACGCTTATCGGATGAGGGTGCACTACCCACCATCTCGAAGCTAAAAGACAGGGCTACAACAATGTAGAAGGCCACTCAGTCCAAATCCTAGCACAACTAGGTCAAATATGCAAAATACCAAACCAGAACCTTAATTGCAGGTTTACAAATAGCACTATACTGTAATCAGTACAACTCAGTGTATACAGTTCCAAATGCAGAAATTCTAAAGGCATATGGGAGCTAGGACATCAAGCTACATTTCATCAGAAGACCTCAACAACCAAATCCAAAGCAATTCCAGTCAAAATAGCCGATTACAGGCGCAGTTCGGCCATCCTGATGAACCCAGAACAGCAACAGTAAAAATGACATTTCTCACTCTACACTACTCCAAATGACCTGAAATTTTACAGGAACCTCAAACACATCAATACCTACAACTTTCATGTTTTAAGCAAAGGCCAATTCGGCCTCTAACCATATGATAAAAAATCGGACAGAAAGGGGGTTATGAAACCCTAACTTTTCACATATCCTTCCAAATCCAAAATTGGTTGCAATTACCAATCATTTACATCCACTAGAGTCATAACCCCTCATTGCCAACCATCATAAATAACCACAACATCATGATCACATTAAACCAGAAAATTCCTCAATAAAATAAAAACTTCACCAATTCATCTCAAACCAAGAAACAAACCACAAATTTCAGCACTTTAGCCACCACTAGGCACAAATTAAGTATCATTAAGTGTAGGAGGAAGTGTAATCACCACTTACCTAGTAAACAAGAGAGAAGGAGTTGTAGAACACCTTAGCTTTCTTAAAAACTTCACCAAACAACTTACTAGCACCTAATGGAGGGATTTTATGGAGTAGAATCTAGTTTATGTGATTGTTTTTGGAAGATTGAGCTAAATGGAAGCTAAAATGTTGAAGAGTTTCTTTCTTCTTTGCTCAAGAGAGAACCGGCCATGGAGGAGAAGAAAAGAGTGAATTTTAGTGATTTTTGTGAGATATTTAACTAAATGGCAAAAAGTCAAAAACGGTGAATAGTTGTCTTAGGCTTCAACCACTCACAAAGTGACACGTGTCACTTCATTAAATGCATTTCTATCCTTTTGTTTCCTCTCACATCAATCACATCTCATCCTCCACTTATCTCTTAACACCCGATAAATTTCACCCAGTATCCGAAACTTAACCTTATTGGCCGAATTTTTTCGAACTTATCGCACTAGTGGGGCCCACGTCCAAAATATATCCGTAATTTTTCAAAAACTACCCAATGCTAGAAAAAATCATCTAAAAACTAGAATTACTCATAGCATCCACCAAGAAAATTTTCCTAAGCCAGAAAATGCAGAAAACATGCAATTAAAGGGGAAAAACCCTAGGAAAATTATTAGGGAAAATACGGGTTCTCACAATTGGGGCTGATTTCGTTGGGTAAAACTTTTGAAAAAGAAAGAGAGGTAGGGTTGGCGGATTAACTTTGAAAATTTCACAAACTTTGGTCGTTTTGTTAACTGCCTTGCCGTGTGAGTTTTTGCCTAAATTTTGATAGATAGGTAGTCCGCATATGAAAGTTTTAGTGTACCAAATTTGGCAAAATTTTGATGTCATTTTGATGCCCAAATAATGCCCCAAACATTGCTCTTCAAATCTGGAAACCCACTGGTCAGTTTGCAAAATCAACCGACTTCAAACTGTTATATCTTGTTGCTCAAAACTCCGAATTTATTTCCACTTGTTGTGTTTGAAACTTGATTTGGAACTCTTACTGTGTTATAAATTTCATAGGCTGATTCATTTTCTGTAAATTTTGCCAAATTTCCAAACATTGCTGAAAACTAAGACTGGTCTGTCCTGTCTTCTTGAAACTGCAAATTTGAACTGAAATTTGAATACTTTCTGTTTGGAATCTTGGAAAAGTATCTTCTGGGAACTTTTAGTACTTTGGATCTAGTTTCCAACGGTATAAAATTTTCCATTTTTGGACGTACCAAACTCAAGATCTAATTTTCCAAGTTTTGTCGCATAAAGCAAAAAATTTCCGATTTCGTAGGAAATGAGCTTTTAAGAATTTTTCACTTTCTTTCAATATTGATAGTCCGTTTTAAACCCGATTTCATGGAGGATACAAGTTTTCCCTTGTGACTTTAAATCCTCACTTTTAAATCTCAATTTTCGAGGGATTAAAGCTCTTCTAAGACATTGTCTTAAATGTTTAACGAGTGTGCTTTTTCCTTGTATGATAAGTGGTTATATGTATATGTGAGTGATGGTTGATCACTAATTCTTCAGGCGCTCAAGAGAATCTCGGAACGGTCAACTAAAGATCTTATCTGCACTTACTCACTTGTTTTGAATTGGTAAGTTTCAAGTGCATAAATCGTTGCTATAAACTTGAATTGTTCCTTATTGATTGAGTATTTTGAAATTTGTTGAGACGAGCATGTACTTTATCGCACTTGTTCTATTTTAAGTGATTTTATAATTGAATTGTGTGAAGTGAAAATTATATTTGTGTTGCATCGATGTCGATTGGAGTGAATCTCATCGACTTATAATTATATTTGTGTTGAATCGATGTCGATTGGAGTGAATCTTATCGACTTATACTTATAATTGAGTGGGACGCCCAAACTCATAGGTTAACTTTGTGACTCGAGCCGGCATGGGTTTGGTCAAGAAGCTTGGTGAACCATGGGATAGATTTTAAAGCATGATCTATTTGAGAGATCTTGCTTTGCATACTCGAGTAGTATTGCCTTTTCTAATCAACGTTCGGGCCCGGTTAGGGGGTGTAACGGTGGACAGAAACTTGACGTTAAGTGGAGTTCTACGGACTAAATACCTACCTGGTTGACGAAGTGTCATCACATGGATGTATTGGATCGAGTGTCGACAAAGCAAGTGGAATCTAACTCCTGAGAGCTCCAGTATCCTTATTGATTGTGTTTTAGTATTTATTGTGAATTACATGAACTTTATAGCTTTAATTCTTGTACAAGTGTTATTGTTACTTGAACTATGTGTTTGCATGTTTTTCTTGGACTCACTGAGCGTTAGTTCATCCCATTAGTTTATTTTCCTTAACAGGAGCTCGGAATGGAAAGATTTTGGAGAAGCCGACTTGATTACTCGTTTGATTAGAATTTTTGGATGTTATTATTTAGTCGAATTCTAGTGGTTGTATTTTTGGGGAAAGTTGATGTTCTTTTGGTAACTTATGATGTAAGATTTGAATGTTCCATTAAGGAAGTGACTTTTTTTTACTTCGACTTTTATTATTGATTGTTTATCCTTAAGTTTGAATTGGATTTGTATCGAGTCCTGGCGAGAACTAGACAGGTGTTCCGTGGATACCCTTGGGTTCGCCTTAGGGAGAAGTGGGGGCGTCACATAAAGTCATTAATTTACTCAACATCAACTTAAGATAAAACTACGCTATCTCATTCCTATTCTCAAGAGTAAAGGCTCTACAACATCTCCCAAATAAATCTCTAAACCTAGGCTCTGATACTAACTGTGACGCCTCTACTTCTCCTGAGAGCGAATTCAAGGGTGTCCATGGAATGCCTGCTTAGCTCTCGCCAGGACTCGATACAAGTCTAATTCAAACTTAAGGATAAACAACCAAATAATAAAGGTTGAAGTAAAGAAAAATCGTTTCCTTACTAAAACATTCAAATCTTATATCATAAGTTACCAAAATAAGTCAATTTTTCCCAAAAATACAACCACTAGAAGTCGACTAATCAATTACATCCAAAAATTCTAATCAAAAGTAATCAAGTCAGCTTCTCCAAAATCTTTTCATTTCGAGCACCTGTCAAGGAAAACAAACTAATGGGGTGAGCGAACGCTCAGCGAGGCCAAGAAAAACATGCAAACACATAGTTCAAGTAACAATAACATTTGTACAAGAATTAAAGCTAGAAAGTTCAAGTAATTCACAATTAATAATAAAACACAATTAATAAGGATACGGAAGCTCTCAGGAGCTAAATTCCACTTGCTTTGCCAAACTCGATCCAATACCCCCACGTGATGACACTCCGTCAACCGGGTAGGTATTAAATCCGTAGAAACTTCACTTACTTCTCCGATCCATCATTTCATCCTCTCGGATCCGTAACCAAACACGCACGAAAAGGGCGATACTACATGAGTATGCCGAACAAGATCTCAAAAAGATCATGTTTTGGTTTTATAATATTCTCATGGTTCATCAAGCTTCTCGACCAAGCCCATGCCGGCTCTAGTCGCAGGGTTAGCCAATGAGATTTGGGCGTCCCCCACGAGTACACGTATAATAGTCGACGAGATTCACTCCAATCGACATCCAAGTTCAAATTTAATACAAACAAGTTCAAGTAAGTTAAGTAATAAGTCAAATAAAGGAGAGCAAGTGCGATGAAGTACACACCCACCTCATCAAGTTATGTTCATGTATACATTTAAGATTAATCAAGTAAACATAACAATTCATACACTTGACACTCACCAATTCAAACGTAATTGAACGAGTAAAGTCCTTAGTTGTCCTCTTCGAGATTCTCTTCAAGACTCACTTGAGCACTTGAAGAAATAGTGACCATACATCACTCACGTAAACTCACACCACTTATTATTCAAGGAAGAAAGTGCATTCGTTTAAATGTAGAACAATGCCTCAAGAGAGCTTTACTCTATTGAAATTCAAGATTCAAAAGTAAGATTTAAAGTCACAAGGAAAACTTGTATCCTCCATAAAATCAGGTTTAAAATGGACTATCAATATCAAACGAAAGTGAAAAGTTCTTAAAAGCTCATTTCCTACGAAATCGGAAATTTTCAGCTTTGCGTGACAAAACTTGAAAAATTAGATCTTGAGTTTGGTACATCCAAAAATGGAAAAATTTATACCGTTGGAAATAGATTCAAAGTACTAAAACTTCCCTGAACATACTTTTCTATGATTTCAACCAGAAAGCATTCGAATTTCAGCTCAAAGTTGCAGTTCCCAGAAGACAGGACAGAACCAGTCTTGGTTTTTTCAGCAATGTTTGGAAATTCTGCAAAATTTATAGAAAGTGAATCAGCCTCTAAAATTTATAACACAGCAAGAGTTCCAAATCAAGTTTCAAATACAACAAGTGGAACTAAATTCGGAGTTTTGAGCAACAAGATATAACAGTTGAAAGTTGACTGGCATTAGCAACCTATTTAGAAGTTTTTCCTGTTTCCAGCTTAAACACAATTTTGAAATCAGACCATATCTAACTCTACACAAGTATAAATTGAGATGGCGGTAGAAACTAGGTTCAAAATTCTACATTTCATCAGAAGACATCATTTTCAAAATCTTTTCACAAATGGGACAAAATTAAGCCACAAGATGCAGCTTCCCAGTTTCTCTCGGACAAACAGACCAAACAAGTCAGTCCTCTTTGCCAATTCGCTATGGTTTGGTCAAAATGAACTAGCAGTTGATTCTTATACCGTTTGAAAGCTCTGAATGTCTAGTTTTGAATGCCGTAAACAACACTCAATTTTGATATTTGTACAAAGAGTTATGTTCAAGCAAAGAACTCCTGTCCAGCTACCCTAGTAAGCATTTTCCAGATTTCGAACTTTTCCAAAACTCAAGTTTTATACAACCAATCGACATGATTTTTGAAAGACACTTTCTACACACATAGTACAACATATATCCATCAATTTAACAGCCAAATAAGCAACAAAATTTCGAATTAAAAGCAGGATAACCAGAACAAAAATTCGGCCAGCTCACTCTCACGATTTCTTCCAACTTTCTCTTATCTTTTCAAGCCAAAATCATCTCATTCATCACATAAACAACAAAAATCAAGCAATATAGCCTCAATTCAGCTACCTAAAGGCCTCCTCAAGACATTTAGCTTAGGATTTAAAGCAAGATAAATGTTTTCTCAAGTCCACTAGCCTATAAACTTCATTAGGGTTTCAAACCCATGAAAACTAACCATCAATCTTGTATAAATGGAAAGATTAAAGAGATGAAGTGATTGCCCTTTAGACCCTAGATGAAGACCAGATTTTTCACCAAAATATCACCAAGATACTCCACAAGATGGCTTCTTTCTCCAAGCTAGAGCGAAATCCAAGTGGTTTGTAAGTTGGATGAAGAAAAGTGAGCAAACTTGGAGCCAAAGAATGGAGTTTCTTTCTTCCCTTTTCTTCCTTGGGGTTTCGGCCGAAAATGGAGAGAGAGAGAGGGTTTCTTGGTTTCAAATTTTGTGGAAGAAATGTGTTGAGGAAGCTAACTTTAAGTGTGTAAGAAAGGTAACTCTTAATAGTGTGAAATAGTGTTGTGCACTACCACTCCCTCTCTTGTTTGGTACACTTATACACTAATCCTCCAAGGTAATTCCTCTAACACTGTAATTACTCACACTTTCGAGTCTAGTATTAAATCCTCAAATCTCCAATTAGTCGTACCAGCACGACTTTCGAGAAACTTTCGACACGCGTGCGATAAAACGAAATTTAAGGGAAATTCATGCAATACTAGTATAATTAAATAACACTAGGGCAAATAATTATAAAAATGACTAAATTAAGAAATAAAACATGAGTCCTCATATTTTCCTCGCTGCAACTTCGCAACTTTTTTGCTGCAGTTTTCTTAGCAGCTTATTGAATACAGGTATTCATGCAAACTCAAACAAAATCTATGAATTTGTCAACTAAAACCCAACAAGAATCCTAACCCAACAAGAAAATAACACAAAACATGAGATTAAAGGTCAAAATTCCCCCCTTCTTCCTTTTCTTCTCGGATTTGCAAGTAAAAAAGAAACAGAATACCACTTTCATTTGTACATTCAAAACAAATCCCTAAAAACATGTCTTGCCCTCTCTTTTCTTTATAATGAAAGCATCAAATTTAGACTAATTAGAATACAAATCCTGATCAAACTAAGAAAAACGCAGCCCATATAGTCAAGATAACAAACCCAGCAGATAAACAAGAACCCAACACTCAGGTTTAGAGGATCTGATTCCTGGTAAGGAGTGAAATGAACAAGTGAAAAGTTCAGGTTACCTCTTTTGCTGCTTTTGGAGTCGAAACTTCAATAGGAAACCACAATAGGATGACCGAAATGCACCAGAATTTGAGGAAGATAGATTGCAGATTTTGGTGAAGTAGTGCGAACCTAGGGACTTTGGGCTCGAATTTGAAGCTGTTGTGGTCGTTTTTTCTCAAAGGTTTCTACACAAAACCTCCTCCCCTACCAACGTAGATTATCTAGAAAATGAAAGCTCCCCAAAACAAGCGCTGATGAGTTCAGAAAATGGCCAGGAATCTCCCTGAATATCCAACCCTGGCTCATTTTTTTTTTTGGAAAATTTTTCTACAACTTTCCTCTCGATTGCTCCCCCTTTTCTTTGCTATTTTTCTCCCTTTGATCTCTCTAATTTTCCCCAGAACCTTTCCCAGATTCCCCCTTCCTGATTTCTTCCCTTTTCTCTTTCTTTTTCTCTCTCTTTTTTCTCTTCCATTTTCTCCCACGAAAACCCTCTTTCGTTTCCTCCCTCCGTTTCTTCTTTTCTGATCTTGCCTGAAACTCCCTCTCTCCTTCACTCTCCCCAGAACCTTTTCCCTTGCTCTTGTTTTCCTCTCCGTTGCCTGCTCAGCCACCCTCTCTCTATCTCTCACTCTCGGTTCCTCGCTATCTCTTCCCCTCCTAAACCCTTTCTTTTTTTCTAGTCTTTTCTCTTGCTTCCCGTAGCCATTTTTTTTCCTTTGCTTGGTTCCCTTTTTTTTCAGCCGAAACCTCCCTTGTTTCCTTTCTAGCTCCCCCATAGCTTTTCTTACTTTCTTTCTTTGCTTTTGTTTGTTTTTTTCAAATTTTTCCTAGGCTTCCAAGTGTGCTAGCCACCTATCCTCTAGGTATTGTTGTGTCAAAAGAAAAAAAGAGACACTTGTCTCATTTGCATGCACCCCACCTAACTATTGTGCATGGCCTCTACCTATCTTCTTTTATTTTTTTATTTTTTTTATTTTTCAAAATCAATTTAAGTAAACAAAAATGTTAATTCCTAATTGAAATTGCATTGTAATATTTTCATTTATTTTAAAGAAATTGAATTTTAAAAGGATTAAAAACAAATATTTTTGAATTTTTTGTGAGAATTTTCCTTTTCAGAAATTTAATGCAAAAATGTCTTAAAAAGAAAAATGATAAACCTAATTACTAAAATAAGCAAAAATAAACACTAACTATCATTTTCCAAATTTAATCAACTAAAATAAAATAAAAATAAAATAAGAACAAGAATAAAAAATAAAAAATAAAGCTAAAATTGAATTAAATAAAAATTAAAATTTTAGTGTCTACAGTGGTAATACTCGAGTATACCAAACATTGTCCCAAGGTCACCAGCCGCCCGACCGAGTCCGCTTTTGGCTCGAGTCGACTAGCAACGAAGGGCAAGGACCCAATTCAGGCAAAAGGCTTACATTCATGCACAAGTAGCATTCAATCATTGAAAATTTACTTTTGCTTAGGTCGAGTACGATAAAATACACACTCGCCTATCGAAAATCCATTTAGCAATCATTGGAAAACATTTAACATTCAAACAACATTCACAACATTCCACATAGTCATTTAAAACACACACATGCAAGGAACACTCACCAATGATTAGTGTTTAGCAATACCAATTTCAGGCCTAGCTCATTGGCCGGATTCAAAATCTGCAATCCAATGTTAAATAAAGAATACAATCAAGTAGGGTTTTCAAATATCCAAGGAATCATGTGAATATCACAAGGAGATCATGTGAATAGAACTTATATACATAGACTTCATGAGCTTAGTAACTCTAAGTAAAATACATGCACACTTGCTTTTGTTTTGGAACGAAAATGATCGGAACTTTTAAGTTTAAAACGTGACATACGCGACTAAAAATCATGTTTTAAAATGGTCATTACTTTCGCCTTGCAAAATATATAATTTTAGCAAAATTTCAGCTTACATATCACCTCCAAGGTTAACTCAAACATTCCTAAGCAAGTGAAGTTCGAATCGATTACAAATCACACCTACATGTTCATTTTCACTCTCTTATCCTTCAAGAAATGAAATGGATAGCAATCCCCTTGCTTTCCTTCAATTTTCCTCCAATTTTTAAAGCTAAGCTTCATGGCAAAACAGCCCAAATCAACTCTACCACTCATAACGAAAAGGGGTTCTTAGACTAGGCTACAAAACCAACTAATTTAGACTTATCTATAGCATATAAACATATTAAATCCATGATCCAAGTATGAAATGGAGTGCAAGTAATCGAGAAAGTTATGTTTAAAAACCAAAAAATGTTTCCAAGACCCTTCCAAGCTCTTGTCATTTCATAAGAAAAATTCCAGCTTTTGTAACGCTCTTTGAAAAGTCATAACTTGAGTTTTGTAAGTCTAAAAATCATAAATATTATACCGTTAGAAAATAGACTCAAAGGATTACAATTTTTCAGAAGACACATTTGTAAGATTCTATCCACAATTCAGTCAAATTGCAGTCTCAAGTTGCTGCTTCATTCGGTAGAAAAACAGAACAGGTGTGAAAATTTAGTCAAATTTGAAAAATCACAGATATTCATAGGAATTGAGGAACATTATGAAATTTTCATGGTAAAAATTAATCTAAATCTAGTTTCAAAAGCAACAAACATAACTCAATTTGGATTTTTCTACACCAAGATATAACAGATTTCCCAAGACTGCTCAAAGTTTCCTGCAGGAAAAATTTTCTCCAGCACTTTCCCTTATTTTCCCTAATTTCCAGCCATTTTCAAGGCTTCATTCTCACCACAAGACAGCCACAAATCAAGTTCACAAGGTATAGGATACATAGAGTACTTATTTTAGCCACAAAACTAGCTATAATCAACATATGCCTAAGTTGGAAAATTCTCTACCAAGGTTGGAATTTTGCAACTAAGGCTAGAAATTCTTTTTTGGAAGCTAAAAAGTAATATTAAAGCTACAGCATCTCTTATCAAAGCTGAAAATTCATCTCAAGGCTAAAAATTGAACATTAAAGATGAAAATTAACCAAACCCTAGCAACAACTTCACCAAACCCTAGCAAAACCATGAATTTACCATAAACATGCTTCCTTTAACTTCAATCATAACATATCTTGCATAAATCTCAAGAAAGAAGTAAAAGAGTTGTTATCTAGGAATTTTTACCTCACAACCCCAATATAAGTTGCAAAACAAGAGCTTTCTTCCTCAAGTGACTCCACCAAAAGCTTCCCTCCAAGCCTAGCTTAAGATTAATTGGTGTAGATTTGGGTTGGTGTTTGAATCTCTTATGGATTGAGCAAGAAAGAAAGATGGAATTTGAAGGACTTTTCTCTCCCTTAAGGTTTGGCCAAGACAAGAAAAAAATGAAGGAAAGTTTGGCCAAATGAAAGATAAGAAGGAAAGAAAGTTTCTTGGTCAAACATGTCTTGGATCATTGACACTTGGCAAGGCTAAATTTTTCCTTTTTTTTTTCTTTTCTTGGTCAAGAATTTCAGCCAGCTTAGGGTTAATTTTGGGGAAGATTAAATGAAATAAAAATAAGGAGATTAGGGTAATAAAGTATTGGTCAAGTGGTGTACTGAACCGGTAACAAACGGCGCACGTCGGTTCAAGCCTATTTCCTTAACTCTCTTGTACTTTTGTTTTAATTTATGATTCACTGACTTACTCTTAACACTTTTAATCACATACTTCCTCTTATTTAATACCCACTCTTATCCATCAAATTTAGCACACACACCTCACCGATTGATCACACTACCAAAATGCACCAAAACCCTAACTTACTCTAACTTTAAAAGTAAAAGTAAAACTCTTGATTCTATTATTTATTACAACTATTAAGGGAAGTAATTAGTATTAAAGAAATTATAAATTAACTTATTCAAAATAAAAGTGGCTTATAAGAAAATATAAGCAAATTTTCAAGTCCTCACATTATTAATGATTGCACTAGATTCTGCTTTGTATATTTGTTACATTCAAAAGATGAAGTCATGCATATGTTTAAAATATACAAAGCAGAAGTAGAACTTTTATGTGGCAATTCAATTAAATTTTTATGAGCCAACCGTGGTAGCAAGTACTATCAAAAGGAATTTTTTGACTCTAGTGGTATTAAGTATTTAGTCACCGCTCCATACACACCTCAACAAAACAATGTGGCTAAAAGGAAAAATAGAGTATACTTATGGAAATGGTGAATATGATGCTATCAAATTCTAGTTTAAGTCAAGGTTTTTGGGGAGAAGTTGTACTTATAGCTTGTTACATATTAAATAGAGTTCCAAACAAAAGAAGAACTATAACTCCTTATGAACTTTCGTACAAACGAAAGACGAATTTCAAACATTTGAGAGTTTGGCACTATAGAGCCATTGTCAAAATTCCTGAATCTAAGAAAAAGAAATTAGGTGAAAGAGGTGTTGAGTGGATTTTCTTAGAATGTGCACAAAATAGCAAGGCCTATAGATTCATGGTAATACAGCCTAATGATTCAATATTAGTTAACATGATTATTGAATCAAGAGATGCTATTTTTGACAAGAAAAGATTCACCTCTATACCTAAAGAAATTGATGATACGCTAAACCAGAATGAATCACCTAAAGATAGCTTAAATTATGCAAATAAAATCATTGAACCAAGAAAGAGCAAAAGAGCTATAAAGACGAAGTCTTTTGGCTCAGATTTTGTTACATACCTTGTTGAAGGGACAAGGTATAAAATAAGTAATACTATTCCTTATTGCTTTAATACAGAAGTCGATCCTAAAACATTTGATGAAGCAATGAAATCACATGATGCTTCATTTTGGAAAGAGGCTATAAATGATGAGATGAACTCAATTATGGCCAATAAAACTTGGGAGTTAGTGGATTTACCACCAGGTTCTAAGCCAACTGCTTGGAAATGGATCTTCAAGAAGAAATTGAAGGTGGATGGAACCATAGACAAGTTTAAGGCTAGATTAATTGCCAAGGGGTTTACTCAAAACATGGCATTGATTATTTTGATGCTTACTCACCGGTAGCGAGAATAGCTACCATAAGGGTGCTGTTTGCGATAATTTCAATCCAAAAATGGGTAATTCATCAAATGGATGTCAAGACAACATTTCTTAATGGTGAATTGGATGAAGAAATGTACATGAAACAACCCGAAGGGTTTGTAGTACCTGAGCAAGAGTACAAAGTGCGTTGACTTGTAAAGTTCTTGTACGGATTAAAACAAGCTCCAAAACAATGGCACCAAAAGTTTGACCAAGTAATGCTTGCTAGTGGGTTCAAGATTAATGAATCAGACAAAGTATATATAGCAAGTATATGAGTGGTAAAGGTGTCATTATTTGCTTGTACGTGGATGATATGTTAATCCTTGGTACTGACTTAGAACAAGTCAATGACACCAAAAAGTTGCTACCATGCAAGTTTAAAATTATATTGAGAAGATTCTAGTTATTTCAATCATCAAGATTGTAAACTTGCCTTAACTCCCATTGATCCAAAAATGACTTTGTTAAACATGTTGGTGATCCTGTGTCTCAATTGGATTACACCAAAGTGATTGGATGTTTGATGTATCAATAACATGTACAAGGCCAGATATAGCTTTTGCTATAGAAGTGTTATGTGAATACACAAGCAACCCAAACAAACAGCATTGGTTAGGTGTAACTAGAGTCTTAAGGTAAAAAGGAACAAAGTGATTTGAAAAGAAGAATGGACAATCTAAATGTGTTGCCCCAACAAAAAAAATAAAACTGTTTTCAAGGGAATGGATCAATGCTTCATCTTGGCACTCATAAGAAGAAATTAAATTTTAGTGCAAATGAATTTACCATTTATAAAAGAAGACAAGTAAGATTTATTAAACCTATCCATACAAATAACTCGTTGGTTATGTGTAGTTTTTGCTGTAAAAAAGGTCACATAAAAAGCAATTGCTATGTGAGGAAGAACATGAGAAGAGGCATGAAATGCATGTGGATAGTTAGACATGATGCTAACTCTCGAGAACCCAAAAATTAAAGGGTACCAAATATTATTTCTTGAACTCTTGTGTAGATGAACTTGGTGAACATCATTAAGGAGTCAAAATGGTTCATAGATAGTGGATGTTCAAGACATATGACTGGTGATCCATCACAATTCATCAAGTTTAAACCAAAATCAAGTGGCAAAGTAACATTTGGAGATTATATGAAGGCTAAAACAATTGGAGTAGGAGATGTTGGTAAGAATGGTCAGACTTTTGTTCATAATGTTCTTTTGGTTGACAATTTGAGTTACAACTTGCTAAGTGTTAATCAACTATGTGATAGAAATCTGTTTGTTTTATTCAAGCAGCATGAATGTTTAGTTCTTGATTCAAAGTTTAACATCATTTTCAAAGAAAAAAGATTAAATGACATCTATGTTGTAATTCTTGAAAATGTTGACTACTCTATTTTTAAATGTCTTAAAGTTTTAAATGAAGATCCTTGATTATGGCATAGAAAGCTTTGTCATTTTAATATGGATTTGTTAAAAGAAATTTTCAAAAAGGATCTTGTTAGAGATTTGCCAAACATTAAGTTTGAAAAAGACAAAATGTGTGATGCATGTCAATTTGGAGAACAAATCAAAGTCTCTTTTAAACCTAAAAAGTGTGTTTCTACTTCAAGACCGTTGAAGCTTTTACATCTTAATTTGTTCGGTCCTACACAAATTGCTAGTTTGGGTGGTAAGAGATATTGCCTTGTCATTGTTGATGATTACTCTATATACACTTGGGTGGGTTTTCTTGCTCACAAAGATGACGTCTTCAAAAATTTTGTTTCCCTATTTGCCAAAGTTCAAAATCTACTTGGTTTGAATATTATTAAAATTAGAAGTGACAATGGTTCGAAATTTAAATTTTGTGGCTTTCCGAAATTTTGTGATCACAATGGAATTACACATGAATTTTCAATTGCAAGAACCCCTCAACAAAATGGTGTTGTTGAAAGAAAAAATAGAACTCTTCAAGAAGCCGCAAGAACCATGTTAAGTGAATGTAACTTACTAAAATATTTTTGGACCGAAACCATAAATACAGCTTACTATGCAATGAATAGAATGCTTTTGAGATCAATTTTGAACAAAATCTCTTATGAGTTAATTTTTGGTAAAAAATCAATTGTTGGATATTTCAAAATTTTTGATTGCAAATGTTTTTTATTTTAAACATCAAGGAACATCTTGAAAATTTTGATGAGAAATCCGATGAAGGTATTTTCTTGGGTTATTGTGAAAATAAAAGAGGATATAGGGTCTATAATAGAAGGACTCTTGTCATAGAAGAAACCATACATGTTACATTTGATGAATCTAATGATGATATTTCCAAGAGTTGTTGTGAAGATAATGATGTAGGTGTTCAAGAAGAATTCAAGAAACTCACGATTCATGATCAAGACAATACTCCATTAGAAGAAAATTCTAAGGAAAATAATCTTCAAGAGAATCAAGCATTAGAAGAAAATGAGAAAGATCTTAGTACACCTAAGGATCTTCCAAGATCTTGGAAGTTTGCTCAAAATCATCACAAGGAACTTATTATTGGTGATCCATCCGAAAAGGTAAGAACTCGCTCCTCATCTAAACAATTAATGGATAATTTTGCTTTAGTCTCGTATTTTGAGCCTAAAATTGTGTTGATACTTTGAAAGATGAAAACTGGATTTTAGCCATGCAAGAGGAATTAAATCAATTTGAAAGAAACAAGATTTGGACGCTAGTTGAAAGGCCTCAAAATCATCCTATTATTGGTACAAAATGGGTTTTTAAAAATAAAATGAATGGTAAAGGTGAAGTTGTACGAAATAAGGCTAGATTAGTGGCTAAGGAGTATGCTCAAGAAGAAGGAATAGATTTTGATAAAACATTTGCTCCCGTAGCTAGACTAGAATCAATTAGAATATTTCTCACTTTTGCATGTTTCAAGGATTTTAAATTAGTTCAAATGGATGCTAAATTAGTTCTTAAATGGATTTATTGATCAAGAGGTTTATGTTGACCAACCTCCCGATTTTAAAAATGAGAATTATCCAAATAGTGTGTTTAAACTTTCAAAAGCTTTGTATGGGTTAAAGCAAGTTCCAAGAATTTGGTATGAACGTTTAAGTGATTTTTTGGTTGAGAATGGTTTCAAAAGGGGTATTGTGGATACCACTCTTTTCACTAAACAAAATTTCAATGATCTTCTAATTGTGCAAATATATGTGGATGATATTATTTTTGGTGCAACTAATGAGTGTTTATGTAAGGATTTTTCCACTATTATGCAAAATGAGTTTGAGATGAGTATGATGGGAGAGTTGAATTTCTTCCTTGGGCTCCAAGTGGTTCAAACTCAAAAGGGTACATTTATCAATCAAGCTAAGTATACAAAGGAACTTCTCAAAAGATTTGGAATGGAGGATTCAAAGTAAGTTGGAACGCCTATATGTACATCTACCAAATTTGACAAAGATGAAGAAGGTATGAAGATTGATGAGAAGAAGTATAGAGGTATGATTGGTAGTTTGCCTTATTTAACCACAAGTAGACCCGATATTATGTTTGTTGTTTGCTTGCGTGCTCGTTTCCAATCTTGCCCTAAAGAATCTCACTTAATGGTTGTTAAAAGAATCTTTAAATATTTAAAGGGAACCTTAAATTATGGTCTTTGGTATCCAAAATGTCATGAATTTGCCTTGTGTGGTTTTTCGGATGTTGATTTTGATAGATGTAGGATAGATAGAAAAAATACTAGTGGTACATGTCACTTTCTTGGTAATTGTTTAGTATCATGGTTTAGCAAGAAACAAAATGCTATCTCTTTGTCTACGGCGGAAGCAGAATATGTAGCCGCCGGTGCATGTTGTGCTTAATTGTTGCGGATGAAAAGTATCTTAAATGACTTTGGTCTAGTGTATGATTGTATCCCTATGTATTGTGATAACACAAGTGCCATAAATTTGATAAAAAATTACATTCAACATTTTAGGACAGCATATAGAAATAAAGCATCATTTCATTCGTGATCTTGTCCAAAATGGTGAAATTTGTGTATAATATGTTGTTCAAAGGATCAAATTGCTAATATTCTTACAAAAGCTTTACCTCTGGATCAGTTTATATTTTTGAGAGCAAAGTTGGGCATTTTGGAAAAAATTTTCTAAAATTTCTTTGGTCAAGCTTTATCGGACGTCCGATACTAGATGAACGGACGTCCGATAGTGTTCTAAACTATTTTTCAGAAAAATTTTGCATCGGACAGGAGTATCGGACGGTTCTCTTCGTTCGGCCGTCCGACACTCAAAAAGAGCCTGTTATAAAGAAGCTTTTCTCTCATTTATTTCAGAACACACCATTGATTTGGACGCATCCCTTGCTTCATCTCCAACTGCAAAAAATTCAAATTCGTACCCTTTCAAGACAAATGTCTATAAATTGATTTCACAAATCGTCTCACAGCTCTTTTGCAAACTAATTAGCATTCACAATCTCTTCCAACTGTCAACCATTCAACGATCCCAAATTTCATCAGGAACCCTAGTTACTACAAATTCACCTAATTTGGCAGATTCAGACATTCATTTTAGCCTAAATAGCAATATTAGTCCATTTTATACACATTCTCACCACATTCTGGACACAAATCATTCCACATTTTACTATGGCCAGTTTAAGAGGAGGATCTTCTGGCACCGGACGCACAACCAGGCTCAGAGATGAAGAAACTGTTGTGCCGTCACTAAGAAAATCGACTCGTGCATCTGAGAAACGCAGTGAGAAAAGAAAACGCATTGATCGAACCGAGCAACAATCCACCACACTGCCCAAGTTCATCGATGATGCTGCTAGGGACAAAATTGAGTGGATTTCACAAAAAAGCTTCATCACTCAAAGAACTATCTTTCACTCCGAATTCAGTAAGCTTGACTTAGAGCCTGTTCTTAAACTTTTCGAATTTCAAAAGTGGTCTCATATTCTGTCCTTGCCAAATACATACTACCCTGATATGCTATACCAGTTTTTTGCTAATCTTAGAAAGGGCAGTTCTCATATTGAACTTATCTCACGTGTCAATTCAGTAGACATTTTACTCACTTCTGATGTTGTTAATCTGGTGTTGAAGACAAAAATTGAAAAAGGCTGTCGTAGTATGAAGTGATAATCTGGTGTTAATCTAATTTTTTCTCATATGAAGAATTTCCAACTGCTTATCATTATTTTCATCTTGAAAAACTGATGGCCTACTTTCAAAATCACTTTAACACACCTGCTGAGGCCAAATTGGAGGATCTCAGTTCTTAAAATCTGATCATTTTCACAATCATTTTAAATCTGTTGGTTCCTACTGACGGTCGTAGGATTGATGCCAACAAAAAAGAGCTTTATCTGTTTTACTACTTTGTTGAGAAAATCAAAATTGATTTTGGTTTTGTCATATGTAAATTTTTGCTCAAACTCAGCACTGATAGCCATAGAAAACTTTCTTATGGAAAGTTTTTAACTCCAATCTTTGCTCATTTCAAAATTCCTTTCACTGGAGTATCTCCAAAAGAGAATTCATCCTTTGCTTTTACAAAAGCATATTTTAAAAGAAAAAGTATAAGGTTTTTTATGGCCATTGGTGTTATAAGGAAGCCGTCTTAGAGTTTAGAATCAAAAGTTGTCATGAAACTCCTGTTACTCCTAGACCTTCAAAACAGTCTCATGTCACTTCACCCTTTTCCATCCATCCTCGAAAATCCTCTACTCAATCCATTTCATCCAATCATGAAGTCATTTGTCTACTTGAGGAATTTAAGCAACATGTCCTTCTCCTTGAAGATGGTCTAATGATGACCATGGCACCTAAGCAACAAGCCATCTTTTTGGATAAAAGAAATTTGCTTGTTCCTCCTGTCTCACAAGAAGAGGAACACACATATCAAAAGAGGAGGAACATCCACAGGAGCCATGACTTGAATCCACTCCTCTCACTGCTGAGGTCAATGCCTCGAGCTCTCAGCCTACTCTTCTTGAACCATCAACATTAGACAAAAGGCAAAGCTCCAGCTACTGAAGACAGTGAGGTAGATGATGAAGAAACTGAAGATGAATTGGATCCTACTCAATTTCGTCTTGCAAGAAGAAGGCCCGGATCATCTAAGATCACAATTTAGGCACTTTAGGGACATTTGCACTTCATATTAGGATGCATTTCACATGATCTCTTGTAACTTTTCTTTTGATGTTTTCTAATGCCAATGAAGCTCTCTAATATTTTTGATACGGCTGTTGGACTAATGTTGATTGATATCACTGAAAATTGTATGATGGATCTTTTGGTTGACATTGCTGGATCTTGGCTGATGATACTTGCTAGATTTTGGTGTTCTTAATGATTTTTGTTAATGGTTTTAACTAATGGATGCTGTATGACTTTCCAATGTTATGATGACAAAAAGGGAGATAATAGATAATGGATTGGATACTGTATGTTAGGGGGAGTCATTGTATGGGGGAGTTATTGGAGAGTTTGTTCTGGATTTTTGGGAGTTTTGTTCTGGGCTTTGTTGAGAGATGCTAAGAGGGAGCTTTTGCTCATTTTCCTTCCTTCCATCCATTGTTTTGTTATCATCAAAAAGGGGGAGAATGTTGATCTTGATCCTTGTCTTTTGATGTTTACAAAACAAATGGATAGTACTAATATCTTTTCTAAGAAATTATTTCAGCCTTGAAGCAATTTGATTCAAAGAACAAGAGCATTTGAAAGAAGATAAAGGAAGACGAAAGCTGTCGGACGCTCACAAAGACAATACCGGATGTCCGATAAACTGTGCATGTCTTATCGGACGCAGAACATCCTCATTGGATGTCCGAAAGAATTAAAATAATCTTTCAACCTCTCTGTTTGCTGTCGGACGCACAAAGAACCTGTCATCGGATGTCCGACAGAAATAAGATGATTTCTCAAACTCTCTATCTGCTGTTAGACACATAAAGAACCTGTCACCAGACGTCCAATAGAAATAAGATGATTTCTCAAAACTCTCTGTTTGCTATTGGACGCACAAAGAACCTGTCACCAAACGTCCAACAAAAATAACATGATTTCTCAAACTCTCTCTGCTATCGGACGCAAGCATCGATTGTATCGGACGTCCGACACTCCGAACGGTTAGTTGACTTTTCAGCTACTTTCTATTCGTTGGAAGTCATAATAAGCACCTTTTTGGTCTCATATAAATAGTATATGATCATAATCAAAAAGGCAACTTCTGCACACTGAGAATACAAAAGATAAAGAGTAGTTTTAGTGAGAATTTACTCTCGAAGGAACATTTGTACTCTTTGTGGTGTAAGATTCATGTAAGCTTTTCTTGTGTGAGAAAAATACTTCAATAGTGTAGATTTGTGAGGGTTATCCTGAATGATTGTAAAACTTCGTAGCTTGACCAAGTATAGCTTGGGGCAAGGAGGAAGTGAGCCTTCCTTTGTACACAAAGATTGATTTTATTTCATCAACTTGAAGAATCTTGTTCTATAAAGTGATCTTCAAGCTCAAGAGGAGCTTGGTAGTCAAATTGGTTTGCAATTCTTCCATTTTTATTTATCATCTTGTGAATATTAATTGCTTATCTCTTCTACTCCCTAGTGATATTGCTCTCTTATTAATTAATTCATTGAGTGATCACCTAAAAAAAAGGATAAATTTTATATTGAACAAAAAAGTGCCCATAACTTGATTAGCTTTTTAAATAACCTAATTCACCCCCCTCTTAAGTTGTCTTCGGTCCTAACAGAGGAGCAATTTCTTGGGCGTCCAGGAAGCAAACATGCATAGCCAACTCCATCATGGTAGCTGAATTTATAGCTTTGGCTTCAACTAGCAAAGAAGCTAAATGGTTACGAAATCTGCTACCAGAGATAATAATGTGGCCAAAGCCAATTTCACCAATCTCAATACATTATAGTGCTACTACGCTTCCTAAAGCTTATAGCAAAGTGTACAATAGCAAATCTTGACAAGTTGGATAAAGACAAAGTCTAATAAGAGATTTGATCACGAATGGTATGATAACTATAGATTTGTAAGATCAAAAGAGAACCTAGCTGATCCTTTAACAAGGAATTAACAAAGGAAGTAATGATTAAAACATCTAAAGAGATGGGATTGAAGTCCAATCCATGAATCACTAACAATGAAATCTCAATTCAACACTAGTTATAACAACTAGCCTTGAATTCAATGAGTAAAAGTATATTAATATAGTGGTTTGAACTTTGAATACTAAAAAACATCCAAAATGATACGAACTCAACTGCGATTGGCGAACTCGTATTCCAACAAGCAGGATCTAGACAAGCGACTCCAAGGTTGAACGTGCGAAACCCTAAACCCCTTTAGAATCCCTTGGATGAGAACTGTTGCGCCCCATTTTTAAATGAAAAATAAAGTGTTTCTAAAAATGAATTTTTGATTAATTTTTTATTTGAAAAAAATGAGTTTTTCTTTTTAGAAAAATGAATAAAGAAATGGGCCTAAACGGGGTTTAAAAGTGCGCCGATTTGACCCAAAAATAATATTTTAAAAATGATTTATAATAAAAAGTAGGAGTCACCACTTGATATTGAGTTAAGGTGTACTAAGTCACCTAAAATGAATTTAAATAAATAAAAAGAAAAGAAAACCCTTTTTAAACGACTCCAAGTCTGCGAAAATCAAGAGAAAAGGGGTCGGGAGTCACATTTGAACAAAGTGAAGGCAAGAATAAAATCCAAGGCACCCTTTCAACCGAACCAAGACTAGTTGCGTGATTTAGTCAGAAAATTTCTTATTTTAACCTAAGAATTTATCACATTTTGATGTCACTATATAGATGCAAAACCTAAACCTAGGAGGATATCGGGGGGTCGGAATATTTCTTCAAAACTTGGTTGGTACAAATCGCATTAATTGCGATACCCGTAGGTGACTCTTTGAAGAAGTCACGAGTATGCAAAAATCTAAGACTCAAACAAAAGAAAAAAAAATATACAAATATACATGACTTAAAGGAATGCATCATAACGGGTGTGAGGAACTAAGACTCGTGACTCAATTTTTCCTTTATAGAGGGAATACAAGCGTGCTAAGGTAAGAAAAGCCACACTCGTCCATATCCCATATTCGAGGGATATTTTCCTAATCTAATCAAGAAAAATGTACTAACCTAGTTCTAATTCTTAAAGGGAATGCAAGTCCTAAATGCCATGTTCCACACATAGGGGTAAGGAATATACATATAGGAGAAATAAGGGATAAGGGATATACATATAAGGGGAGAATGCCATGCAAAATGATAAAAACCCTAAAAAGTAGAAAAATATGCATGAAATGTTGTGATTGTCACGCAAGTATGATCTAGCGCGTGGATGATCCCTAAGGGTCTAGCGTTGGACTAGCCCATGGCTATAAGTTCTCACTAGTGTTGGATTAGCGAGAAAACGGGAAAAAGGACCACAACTAACGTTGGACTGGTGTGGTGACACCATACATGTATTATAATCAAATAAATCATATAACATATAATAAAAGCAAGTAAACACATAATATCTCATAAAACACTTAGCACATAAGCACGATATCTAGATGCAAGGACCCTAAGAAAGCGAGTAAACACGTAAACACATAGGCATGCAAAAGACACAAAACAAATAAAAACGAATAAAGACCTAACTATTACACTTGGGGGCCCTAACTATAATCTTAAAGGGGAAAGAATGAAATAAAATAAAATAATAACTTAACTATTACAATGTGGCATTTAATGCCTCTTAAATAACCAAAAATTAAATTAAAATGAATGTACAAAATTAAAACAAATGAAATGAATAACTAAATAGATAAAATAAAAAAAATACATTCAAAAAAAGCATGCAATTACACACATAAGTCACATACGAGCACATAGGATCAAGTAAAATCAAAATAGAAGAGTAGAGTGTACCTCTCTTGAATTGATGACCTAATGAAATGAAATTTTCTTATTTACCCTCCAAAACAAAGAAAAAGGTCAAGGCATCACTTTAATTAACAAATAATCACAAAAAATGAAAATAAACACAAAATTGAATCAATTAAAGTATTTACATAAAAATAAACGACCCATGCTCAATAAATTAAAACAAACGAGGACCTAATTGAAATAATTTAAAAAAGTTTTAGGGGTCTAAAATGAAATAAATTAAGATTAAGGACTTAAGGTTAAACCCACCAAAACCAAAATGATAAAATTCACAAAAAATAAAAGAAAACCCTATTTTCTATAATTAAACAACAAAAATTCCCCAATATTTAATTGTTATATAAAAAATCCAAATAAAACAATAAATCTAGCAAAAATTATTAATCCTTCAATTTTTATCCTGAACTTTACTAAAAATCTATCCAAAAACCACATTAAATCATATCAAAGAAAAAATAACATTAAAAATTTGAAAAAAAAAAACCAAATTGGTTAAATTTTCCAATTTTATGGGCCATAGTTGAATAAGTGAAAAATTGAGGAGTCGAACTACAATTTTTGGAAAGCTTTTCATGCATGCTCTTCGCAGAAGGCTTGCTGCGCTTTTTCATTGCAACTTTCAGGTTTTCTGATGCAATCTTTTCTCATCCGAACACAACTAACGACTCAACCAACAAAGGCTTGGACTGAAGTAACAAGATTACCAAACATTTTTCCATTTTTTAGCCACAAAATCCTTATGATTAAGCACCAAAAAAAAATTAGACGAAAAGATCATGCAAGCATCGAAGAACAACATTCTGCAATTTTTCAGCCACGATTCTCTACCATTGCTGTGATTATCAAATGTAATTTTCCATACGAACCCTGCTGATTCCTTAATCAAACATCAAACTTCAATCTCAAGTAAGAAAAACAGTAATTCGACGTCCAAACATACAAATTTCAGTCCCAGAAATGCAATCTTTTCTCAAAAACTTTCTTCTTCAGTTTATGGGTTTTGAATGTAATCTCTTTCTGGGTTCATTCGTCAGTCAAGAAACAAGGAACTCTACTAATAATCACCAAGATTTGGCCTACAAGAGGACAACGAAGTCCATTCTCTACACACAACTTTAGCATCTAAATGCAAAAGCACTACTCTTGCGTAGGAAACAAAACAGAAAAGGAAAACAAACTGTCACGGATGGAAACGAATCTGATGGATGCATTTCACTTCCCCTTTGCAACAAAGAAACACTAATTCACACAAAAACCACGAACCACAGCCTTTCCCTCCCCCACCAGATTCACAAATAGGAAGTATAGGAAGGAAAGCAGCAGAACGTACGTGACAGCAGGCATGGCATCAAAGACCTTCAATATTTCTGATGTAAATCCAACAACCTATGGACAAAAAAGGGTGAAAAGATTACCTTTAGCCTTTCAAAAGGAAAAACAAAGCCTGAGATGATCGGACAAGCAGATCTTTGCGCAAATCTTTTGCGAGTAAAGCTCCATTCTTGTGCCACAAAATTTCTCCATAGGCTGATGACGTGGTGAGTTTGAGCCTAAATTTGAGAGGGTTGCAGCTGTTTTTACTAGATGATTTCTTAATACAATTTGTTCATGGGTACTCCGAGATAGTACAGAAAGAAACAGATCCCTCAAAAACTGTCAATCAAAGTCGAAAAGTGATCAGGAAGCAGCCTGATTGATCAACCTGACGTGGGTTTTTTGCAGAAACGTTTTCTGCATTTTCTCTCGTTTTTTCTCTTTTTCTTTGCTGTTTTCTCCCTTTGATCTCTCTGCCCTTTCTTTCTTTCTCTCCCCTCCTCTCCCCGTAGCCTTCCCTTCCTAGTTTTCCCTTTCTATTCCGGTCTCCCTTCGTTTCTCCCGTAGCTTTTCCCTCAGCCGACAGCCCCCCTTTCCCTTTCTTTTCCTTCTTTTTTTTCTTGCCCGTCACCCTTTTCCAGTTTTTCCCTCAGTCCGTATCTTGTTTCTTTCTTCTTTTTTTTTCTCTTTTTCATCACCACCCGAGCTCTCTTTTTGCCCTTTTTCCCTTTGCTTTTTTTTTGTTCCCAATATTTCCAAATTATCCTAGACTTTCAAGTGTCTAGCCACCTAACCCCCCTTGCATGTGTTGTCAACCAAGAATGAGGACACTTGTCCTATTTGCATGCACTCCACTTGTCTAATATCCCCCTAATACACTTGTCTAATAATCCCTAATACACTTGTCTTCTTATTTTTATTTATTTATTATATATTTTTTCCAAAATCAATTTAGGTAAACAACAAAAAATGTTAACTCTTAATTGTAAATGCATTGCACAATTTTTATTTATCTTAAAAAATGAATCTAAAAGGCTTAAAGACAAATTTTGAATTTTTGTGAGAATTTTTCCTTTTTTTAGAAATTTAATGCAAAAATACCTTAAAATGAAAATGATAAACCTAATTTATAAAAATAAACAAAATGAACATTAACTATTATTTAATCAATTAAAAAAATAAAATAAAACAAGAATAAAGCTAAAATTGAATAAAATAAATAAAATTTTGGTGTCTACAGCTTGCCCCTCTTTGTCTGAGTTTTGAAGAGATTCGAGACAAAGACGTAGACACCAAATACTTACTTGTAGTTATTCTGCCGTGAGCTGAAACCTGTAAACATATAAAGGTCAGTGGGATAAAACCCGAACCTGCTATAAAATTGGTCAGTGGGATAAAATCTGATCCTGCCATAAAATTATTCAGTGGGATAAAACCCGATCCTGCCATGATGATTGGTCAGTGAGATAACATCCGATCCTGCCACGATGATTGGTCAGTGGGATTGAACCCGATCTTGTCATGATGATTGGTCAATGGGATTAAACCCGATCCTGCCATGATGATTGGCCAGTGGAATAACACTCGATCCTGCCATACCATCAGTGGAAATTTCATTGCCAAGAAGGGAGGTAGACGGGTGTGTAGTGGACGTTAAGACTCACCAACAAGAAATTAAATTGTCAAGAAGGGGGGTAGAAGGGTGCGCGGCGGACGCTGAGACTTCATCAACAAGAAATTAAATTTGATTTGTTCAAGAAAAGGGGTAGAAGGGTGCGCGGCGGATGCTGAAACTTCACCAACAAGAAGTTAAATTTGATTTGTCAAGAAGGGGGGTAGAAGGGTACGCGGCAGACGCTAAGACTCGCCAACATGAAATTAAATTTGATTTGTGAAGAAGGGGTTAGAAGGGTGCACGGCGAACGTTGAGACTTCACCAACAAGAAATTAAATTTGATTTATCAAGAAGGGAGCGTAGAAGGGTGCGCTGAGACTTCACCAACAAGAAATTAAATTACCAATAAGAAATTAAATTTGATTTGCTAATAGAAGGGTGCGCGGCGGACGCTAAGACTTCACCAACAAGAAATTAAATTTGATTTTTTGAGAAAGAAGCGTTAGTGCATGGAAAAGTTCTTGAATATTCACCTGGGGAATCTTTTCAAAAAATTTGCCCTAGTTTCAACCAATTATTGTGCAACCGATCATTTGCTCTGCATTATAGTATTGTTGTTCCTCCTTAAAACTTTGATTCACACCTCTTCCTCAGTCTGAACCATGAATATTCAATTCTTGGGCGACATTCCACAATTATACAAAAAAATTGCCCCAGTTTTGTTATTTGAAACATGTATAAACCTGCAAGAGAAAAAACAAATAATGCCACCACCATTCGACCCGTCTAGCTTTCAAAAAACGTGTAAACATGAGTATTATGATGTTTTCTCCTCGATGCTGCAAAAACTCAACTTCGCTCTGTGAACTGTATCAAGTTTCGTTGACTCCGAATGCTAATTTGGTATCCAGGGACTTTCAATAAATCAGAGGGATTGCTATTTGATAAACCCAAAGAGATAAATGAGACCATGAAATACAAGAAAAATATTTTATTTACACAAAAATGATGGAAATCCAAGTAAAATAAAAGCGCAACGATTTGCCTTTATTGATAGAAAATTGATTTTAGAGAAATGAACATGTACACTCAAAAGTTTGTGTTTGATGAACTAAAATATTTTGATTCTAGAACAAAATCCCTGTTTGACCCTTTGGATATCATTCCTCCGGAGTTCAATGCTTGGCAACAGAACCACAATGTAAAAAGAAATTCCAATGAACTGAATCTCCAGCCATTTCATTCCAAGCTCAATTTTCCTCGTAAAACCCTACCGTAGCGTCCTTTTGGATTTTCACTAAGGCTATCCCCACCTTTTTACTTCCTTTTCATTTATTTTCATTTTCATTTCTTCTTTTCTTTTCTTTTTTTCTTTTTTCCTGCCGATAGCCTTTATCAATTCAGAAGTGTGTTTTAAGAAATGATGGCACCAGTGAGACAAACCTTCCCTTGCAAAAATAGTGAAGGTGTATTGACATCATTTGATTAGAAAATTTCCTAAGAGAGGTGATGCAAAGAGTAGAAGTCAGGACTTTCGGCTTTTGTAATGGGGTCTGGTAGAGTGCTAAGAAAAGTTAAGGCTTGAAAGCAAATTTCAAATGTGGTTTGAATGATCTGAGATCGTATTGTTGTGCCAACCTTATTTTAGGGTTAAATCAAAACTTGCCCCAATTTATTCTCAACTGAGATTCTCTTCTCTTTCATTTTCCTCCTTTTTCTTCTCTCATTCCATTCATCTTTTGAAATTTTTAAAATTTTTCCCAGTTTATTTTTTAACTGAGGTTTTTTTCTTTAATTTTCTTTTCTTTTTGCTCCCTATCACTTTTCACCTTTTGAGGTTTTTCTTTCCTTTTCTTTCAACTTAAACTTGCCCCAGTGTGGGGTTTACGATTCTCAGGGGTTGCCAAACGAACTAATTTATTCTGAAGGTTCAAAAGGGATAATTAGGGATAGAATATTTAATTGGAAAGGAAGAAGGCCTGACTTTCATTCCATTCCTCGCATTGACCTTGAAAGGAAACTTCCATTTATCAGATGAAGAATTTCTTACATATATCTGAATTGATCGGTTGAGAGAAAACTTATCCATCCATTTCTACGAGAACAAGTACTCCACTAGGCAATACCTTCTTGACGATAAATGGGCTCCGCCAACTTGGGACAAACTTGTCTTTGGCCTCCTCTTGCACTGGCAAAATTCGTTTCAACACTTTGTCTCCTTCTTCGAAAAGTCGTGGCTTGACCTTCTTATTGTAAGCACTTTTCTGCTTCTCATTCAAATGAATGTTAATTTTTATCTCCTTGACATTGATCCCAGTGCCAATGATTTCTGTTTCTTCTAAATTCGGTTTGGATTTATTTTCATACTGTTCAAGATTCTTTAACAAAGACTCAGATTCTTTATCGTTATCGCTCTCGTCTTGAATTTCCAATTCCAAAACTCGTGAGAGATATCGAGCTTGCAGTTTTCAAATTCCGAAATGGTAATATCCAAAGGGTCAATGTGTTTTATTTTTTTGGCCATCTGAAAAGAATGCATAAGTAACACAGGATATATAAAACTGTACATTTTATTGAATTTTAAGATAAAGATCAAAGTTAATAGCATTTACTTGTTAAACAAGACGTGTCTTCAAAATCCACTTGATTCAAAACTATTTACAAAACATAGTTAAACAAAAGACACACGCATGAATGATTTTCATGGATTTTAACCAAAGACAATTCCCCAAATTTATCGAAACTCCCGGGATTTTCAAATTTTCTCATTGGGGGTAAATGCCTCAAAGGTGTCCTTGTGTTCGGGAAAAGGATTCGTACTTATGCTCAGTCCTTGTTCTCCCCTTTTCCTTAGCACTATATCTCCTGCTTCGATCATATCCTGAATTTTATGTTTTAATGCCCAGCAATTATTGGTGGGATGCCCAAAAGCTCCAAAATGATAAGCGCCGACGGCTTGAGGGTCATAACTGGGGGGAACACCCCTAGGATAGATCTTAGGAGGCATAACACCAATTTTTCCGGCAACTTTGAATTGTTCGTACAATTGATCAATGGGTCGGTCCAGATTGGTGAAGGTTCGATATGGGGTTGGATTTCGGGTTTCACTGTTTAGAGAATAACTTTGATTGTTTGGTTGAACAGGTCTTGGATTATAAGGAGGGCGACGTCGAGTTTGAAGATTGGGTTGAAAAATTGGGACAGGTAGTATAGGTGGGTTTGCATAATTTGGCTGAGGTTGAGGGTGATTGATAGTACTATGGTAAACAGGGCGTGGGTTTAGGGAATATGGATAGGGTGATGAATATGTGGGGTATTGCTGAAATCTAGGTATAGAAGACGGGCCTTGATCCCACACAAAAGCACTTTCTCTTTCATTTTTCTTGAATTGAGGCTCCCTTCCATTTTTATTATGACCTTGCAAGGCATCCAACTGTGATTTTAAGGCCGATATATTGACATTTTTTCCTGCCCAGACATATTCATTATATTCCTCCAACTTATTGATAATTGTCGCAAAGAACACCCGGTCATGCGAAAAATCTCCTCAAAATATGGTGGATCATGCGCCCTGATAAATGTTCGAACAATTTCGTCTTCGGACATCGAGGGTTCCACTTTAGCGGCTAGTTTCCTCCAACGTTTGGCATACGTCTTATGATCCTCCGATGGTTTCCTCTTGGTCCCTTCAAGTGTGGTCCTCGTTGGAGTAAACTCGCAATTATACTCATATTGTCTTACAAAAGCGGTTGACAAATCCACCCATGTCCTCATTTCTTCAGGCTTTAAATTGGAGTACCAATCCAGGGCATTGTGTGACGCCCCCACTTCTCCCAAGGGCGAACTCGAGGGTATCGGCAGGACGCCTGCCTAGCTCGCGCTAGGACTCAAAACACAAAACAAATAAAACTATATATACCAAAAAAGTACTATTCACAATATATTCAATCCCAAAAGAGTATTTACATCCTCAAAAGGAGTTATCCAGACTACTACATTATCTTATGCTAATAACCAAAATATAAAGTAGACCCAAAGAGGGGTCCTTATACAGGTCACATCTTAGTTCTCCCGCTATTATAAACCAAGTCTAACTATACTAGTGATAGTGCCAAAAGTTCCCCGCGTGCCCCTGTTAAGGAAAACAAAGGGAAAGGGGTAAACTAGATGCTTAGTAAGTAAACAGGGGTAAAAATGTAAATTTCACAGTAATACGAACAATTACGTCACAAAGATGTCAAATCGAAAATATAAAAGTAACAACACAAGTTAAGGATACAGGTTGGCTCCAAAGCCACGTCATGTGCCATGTGTGACCTCTTGTCGACACTCCGTCGACCACAAATAAGAGTCCGTAGAACTCCACTTACTCTCACCGTACACCTTATCACCCACACTGGCCAGTCACCTCACAAAATGGCTCGAGCAAATGAAATTGAGCTTGGTTCACAAGATCGGTTGACAAACTTGGTTCACATACTCGGTGAACCGGATTCACAAACTTGGTGACCTCAGACTAGGTTGGACTGACTTCGACCAAACCCCGGCCGGATCGAATAGTTCGTCTAGATCTTGAGATCGGGCCCACAACTTCATCATATTTCACAAATTTCACAAAAATCACCCCGAGCTACAAGCTCAAGGGGTTCAGCACCAAAATAATTCATATATACACAGCTCATAAAGAAGCACAAGTACAAATTAGGGTTTAGGTCCAGTGTGATCAAGTACACCCTCGCCTAAGTACCCTCTCATCCACACCAAAGCACATAAGCAAGTTATACACAAAAACGGCCTGAATACTTACACAAAAGCAAGTATAGCAAAAGAGCGGAGATCACGTCACGTGTAATAGTTAGTAGGCCCCACTGGCTCCGTCTAGCTCACCACAGTCTGAAATAGAAGATTGTACCACATTATTCCACAAGCGGCTACTAGAATGCTTAAATCAAGTAAAACGGCAAAATTGGCACATGCATGGGCGGAAACGGCTTACGGAAACGGAAACGGCCGGCAAACGGAAACGGGCAGATTTGGTACCTAGAACTGTTTTGATCAAATTTCAGGTTACGGTTATCAGATCGAAGTGCATGAGGTACCGTTACGAAGCTAAGAAGAAGGGCTACAACTTTCATGAAAACACCTTAACCTAGATCTGAATGAACATAGGTCAAAATTATGGAAAACAGTACCAGAAGTTTACACTCTAGGGTAAGGGACAGGGTCTGTTGGCCGGACCATAACTCACAGATCAAAAGTCCAAATCAAGAAATTCCAAAGGCGTTAGACAGGTATGTCATAATACTAAAACTTTTATGTTTTGGCCAAAACCTGAATCAATACCGAGCAGGGTGAAAAACGGGTCCAAATTTCCTGTCAGAACCGTCCAACTTCAAAGGCAGTTCTGACACCCGATTTGTTTTGGGTATAACTAGAGCTACGGAACTCGGATTAGGACGCACTTTATACCGTTTTGAACCTAAAACAAAGATCTACAAGTCTTATGAAGACCTCAACACCCAGTTCCTTCTTTATCAATGTGAGCTGAGCACGGTCAGAAGCAAAATCAAGAAACGTCACCAAATCCACAGTTTTGCATAGCTATTAGTGTTTTGGTCATAACTCATGCTATACTGATCGGATTGGGCTGAAATTTTGTAGGCACAACAAGGACTTAAGAATATACAACTTTTATGTTTTGAGCAGCTTCCGAATCAGCACACAGAATAAAGAAAAACAGAGCCCATGTTCGGATTTGTGAGCCCTGTTTCCAGTTTTGCCGGTTTTTTTTGAACTTGCAAACACATGGTCCATTGCTATGAGTCTTATACAAGTTTTCTAACCAATTCATACCAAATAAACACACATATACCACCTTCTATTTGCCCTACAAGAAAACCGAAATTCCTTTCCCAAATTCATCCCAAAACTTAACAATCACTAACCTTAGTCTAGGCACTAATCTTACTAACTCCAACTAGTTCTAACACCTTAATCAACTACACCCTACTCATCTAAACCCTAACTCAACTAAAATAACTTCCCATTAGCCTAGGGTTTCATGGCCAAATCTGATTTTTACTAAGAATCACCATACAAGTGAAATTAATACACCAATGATTGCATTTCCAAGCTCAAAACCAACCAAAGCAACTTAATAACTCATGAAACCAAAACAAACCCTAGGTCTTCATAACTCAACCGAAATTTAGGCAACCATAAATCAACAAAAGAAACCATAAAATTCCTTCACAAGCATCTTATAAGCAACAATACATTAAAACAACTCCATGAAACATCATTTTAATCCATCAAAGATCATTCCTAACTTTACCAAGTTTTCAAGTGAGATTTTTACCTTCTAGTTGCAAGTTTCTTAAGTTGATCTTCCAAAACTCAAGCTCCAAGTTGTTCCTCCAAGATCCAAACTCAAGGTTGATGAAAAAAAATGCAAGAAACAAAAGCTTTTCTCTCTCTTTTTCTTCCTCTCCCTCTCGGCCCTCTCTCTCTCTTTTTCTTTTGCTAGTTTGTTATTTATTAGCTTGGTTTCTCTTGTATATTCTAGAGGTATGCTTAGTCATAAGCTTAGTCATCAACCCTAAGAGATATTTCCCAATCACATAAAAGTTTCACAATTGCCTCTTAGCCGCTACACTCCAACTTGCATTTTGTTCAACTCTTGCCCTTAAACATTTGAACTTCTTACATTTTACTCCATAGGATCTAAACTTAATCTAATCCAAACTCATTAATCTTACTTAATTTCTCTACTAATCACCCCACTAACTTAATTATCTACACTTAATCATACTTTCTCCATAATAAAAACAATTAAACAATAAACTTTATAACATTGGCAAAATTAGGGTTTTAAACCCAACTTAAGCTTTCTAATCTATTGGAACACTAGAGGGTTTACTAGTCTGAGTTTTTCTAACTTTTAAACTTACTTAACCTATATAAAATAAATCGAATCCTATACTTACTTGTACCAAAACACACTCTAGTCTACCAAACATGAATTACAACTCAAATTTGTGATTAATACAAAAACTAGGATTTTATAAATAATCCAATTTAGGGTTTTCTAATAATTTAGTACAAAATAGAACAAAATGCTATTAATATCACATAATGTCGAAATTAAGGACTATCCGGGGTCTCACACATCGCCTTCCAAGCTCTCGGGGAATAAACGTATTGACAAATTTTCATCATCTATTGGTTTTCCCAACTTATTTGCAAATAGTCTTAAATGCATTTTGGGTTACCAGTTCCATCATACTTACTAAATTTGGGTGTTTTAAAATCGAAAGGCCATTGCATGTCTGGAAAAAGACACAACTCATCATAATCCAAACCTCCAAACTTGCTCAATCCTTGGCTTTTTCTCATAAATTCATCAAATTTATCTAATTTTTTCCATAGATTTTTGTCTTTTGGGGCTGAGGATTCACCTGTTTCCATCTTCCCTTGCATAGCAGCATCCAACATGAATGGCTCAGTGGTGGTGTGATGAGGTACTTGAGAGTTTGGATAATTTTGAGGCATTTGAATGCTGGCCGAGTTGACTTGGACATTATGGGGGTAAGTATATGGAAAACTGGACGCGGGGTAGGTGAAAGTCTCTTCAGGTATGTTTGCAAAGGATGGTGCAAAAGTAACTTGGGTATGGGATAGAGGAGGTGGTTGGTGCTCTATTTTAGGTTGGCTAATAGGCATGGGATCATGTTGGATACCACCACTGCTAGCAACCAGTTGGTCAATCATACGCCTTTAGGTTGACATTTCCACGCTCAATTCATTGAATTTGTTTAACATCTCGCTGAATTGGACTCCCAAATTTGCAGTGTCTGCTGGAGGTGCCGTAGTGGACCTGTCAAATGATTTCGGATATGCACTTATGTTTACACGGTTTCTCAAGACTCGGCTACGTGATTGTGTAATGATGGAACTTCTTCGTGTAGCTATATTTATAATTACCTGAAAATTTAGAAAAAATCCTATTTAGATTCCCTTCTTGATTAACTGCTAACAGAAAGAAAAAGAAAAATATGGGAGTTAGTAAAAATTAAAGTAATTCGGATGCAAGTCCTATTGGGGGAGCCGTTTTTGTGCCAAGGGTAGGCCTAGAATGAGAATGCAATCCTCTAGAGTAGGCACCATACAATACCTGATGAATCCGAACAACTTATTGATATTCGAGTGAAAAGCAATTTGTAAAATTTGATCAATTGGGGTTGCAAGAGACATTTGTCCTACCAAAATGAGGACAAAGTCCGAATGGATTGATTGCTTTGATTAACACATAAAGTGATGTGTGAAAGAGCCTACTCTTGAAAGGATTGCAATGTCTCGATTAGTTTATTCAATGAACCTTAGATCAAAACCCTAAAAGAAAATAAACGGGTCAAATGGATCAGATGAAATTGATGATTTATTCAAAAATTAGTTGGATCACCCTAAAAATGGATAAACGGGTCAAATGGATTGAAAGAAATTGATGATTTGTTTAAAATTGATCGAATTATCCTAGAAATGAGTAAACTAGTCAAATGAATTGAATGCAATTGATGATTTATTCAAAATTGACTAGATTGTCCTAAAAATGAATGGATGGATTGAGTTAATGACTTATTCAAAAATGACTAAATTGTTTTAAGAGTGAATGAATTGATCAAATAGATGAAATAGAGTTAATGATTTATTCAAAAATGACTGGCTGCCCTAAAAATGAATGTATTGATAAAATAGGTTGGATGAAATTGATGAATATATTGGTCAAATGAATTGAATGGAATTGATTGTTTATTCAAAAATCGATTGAATTGTCTACCCATTGGTAGTTTCAAAAAATTCATTAGTCTATGAGCCTTCTAAAATCAAGATTTGGTCTCGATATATTTACCATCTCAACAATGAGGAATTATTTGTGAATTTCTTCAAATTAATGTCCTTCACGCAAGGAATTTTTATCAATTCTGATAAAATGGCCAAAAGATGATTGTTAGATGCTCATATTCTAATGTGCAAAAGTTGCTCTATCATCTTCGAAAAGATCGGATCTTACCTTACCTCGTGCACTACCCCTTTGGATGGTACAAGAAATATAGACATGCAAATCTCATTGGATTACATATCCAAGACACAAGATGGCTTATTTCTAACACGGGATTCACTAAATGGCATTCCTTCCTAAGGTTCATGCATGATGCTAATTTATCAAAGCAATTAAATATGCAATTTGAAATGAAAACATGATCTAAGGAACCCTTTGTATGCCAGGATGAGCCTAAAATGATGTGCGCTTATTAACCTACGAATGCAATACATTGAAATTTTAAACGTGCAATAGCCTATCTAAGAGGGTAGGTTCTAAAAGAGTATCATGCCATATCTTTTATTTTCTAACGTTTGTGAATGCAAAAGACAAGAAAATAAGGAAATGTTAGTTCAACACTTAACACATTGTGGCAATTAAATGATAAAAAGCACAAAAGAAAAATAAGGAAAGAGGGGTGGAATCCCTCCTTTTGTGCCTAGTGTTTCTAGTTGGGTACGGTCGACTATATCCTAGGCGATTTCTAATATGGATGCATGAGGTTGGGTTCACTAATGCATCTAGACTCGATAAGGTTTTCAGTGTGACGCCCCACTTCTCCCTAAGGCAAACCAAAGGGTATCGGTGGGACGCCTGCCCAACTCTCGCCAGGACTCGATACAAATTCAATTTAAATTTAAGGATAAATAACCAAATAATAAAAGTCAAAGATATAAAGAAAAGGGGTCGCTTCCTTAAAATAGTCAAATCTTACATTACAAGTCACCAAAAGTACATCCAATTTCCAAAATATACAACCTCCCAAAAGTTGTATAAACAATTACATTCAAAATCCTAATAAAAAATCCATCAAGTTGGCTTCTCCATAACTCCTTCCATTTCGGCTCCTGTTAAGGAAAACAAAGCTAATGGGATGAGATAATGCTCAGTGAGGCCAAGAAAAACATGCAAACATATAGTTCAAGTAGCAATAGCACTTATACGAGAAATAAAGCTATATCATTCAAGTAATTCACAATTGGAATTAAAACACACTCAATAAGGATACAGGAGCTCTCAGGAGTTAGAATCCACTTGCTTTGCCGAGTCTCGATTATATACCTCCACGTGATGACACTCCGTCAACCGCTTTACTTCACGAATTTCGTGTACAATTGCCGAGACGTGATGATACTCCGTAGAACAAGTGCGATAAAGTACACACTCGTCTCGGCAATTCTAATTCATATGATTATCAAGAAGCAATTCACGTATTCCACAACAAATCATGCACTTGACACTCACCAAGTCAAAAGTGAGTAAGTGATCAAACAAGCTTTTAGGCGTCCGCTCCGAGATTCTCTTGAAGATGCCCTTGAGCACCTGAAGAAATAACGATTTTCTATCACTCACAACCATGCATCAACCAAGAAAGAATGTACACTTGTTTAGACTAAGTCAATGTCTTAAAAGAGAACCTTAATCTCTTAAAAATTGAGGTTCAAAAGTGAGGATTTAAAGTCCCAAGAAAGACTAGCCTCTTCCATGCAATCGAGTTTAAAATGGTCTATCGATATCGAGAGAGAGTGACAAGTTCTCAAAAACTCATTTCTTACGAATTCGGAAAATTTCTGTTTTGCGTGATGATCTTTGAAAAATCAGATCTTGAGTTCGGCATGTCCGAAAATGGAAAAACTTATACAATCGGAAACTAGGTTCGGAGTACTAAAAGTTCATAGAAGACACTTTTTCATGGTTCCAAACAGAAAGTATTCATTTTTCAGCTCAAAGTTTCAGTTCCAAGAACACAGGTTTGAACCAGTCTTGGTTTTCCAGTACTCTTTGGAAATTTGACATAATTCACAGAAAGTGAATCAGCCCTTGAAATTCGTAACACAATAAGAGTTCCAAATAAGGTTTCAAACACAACAAACGGAACTAAATTTGGAGTTTTGAGCATCAAGATATAGTAGCTTAAAGTCGGCTGAATTTTGTACACTGATCAGAAATTTCCAGATTTGAAGAGCGATCTTTGGGGCATTATTTGAGTATCGAAATGGTATTGAAATTACACCAAATTTGGTAAATTTAAGCTTCCATATGTGACTACCTCTCTATCAAATTATAGGCAAAAAATCACGTGGGAAGGCAGTTAACAAAACGACTAAAGTTCGTGAAATTTTCAAAGCAAATCTGCCAACCCACTCTTTCTTTCTTTTCAAAATTTTGGTACAATGAAATCAGCCCCAAATCGATCCATTTTTGAAACCAAGGTTCTAGAAACATTTAATAAGCAATTAATGGGTAATTGACATCAAAATTTTTGAAACAAAACATCCTAAAATAAACCTAACCATTCGGCTAGCAAGAAGGGAAAAACTTTCCAGTTTCCAGCTTTGTTGCACTTTCGAAATCAGACCACATCTCACTCAATACAAATTCAAATTAAGAATAGTTTACAGCATTGTAAACTAGGCTAAAAATGCTACATTTCATCAGAAAGAGTCATTTTCAAAATCAATTCACAAGTGAGAGAAAATCAAGCCACAAAATGCAGCTTCTCCATTCCTCTCGGACAGACAATCACAACAGGACAGTCAACTTTGCTGAATCACTACGGTTCACTCAGTTCGAACTAGTAGGTGACTTTTATACCGTCAGAAAGCTATGAATGTCTAGTTTCAAATTCCACAAACGGTGCTCAATTTTGACTTTTGTACAAAGAGATATGTTCGAAAAAAGAAGCACTGTCCGAGACCTCTGCTATATGTTTTCCAGATTTGATTCTTGCCAAAACTCAAGTTTTGTGCAACCAAATGAAATGATTTTTGTAATGCACATTCTACACACAATATACAAAATATAACCATCAATTTCACAGCCAAACAAGCATCAAAATTTCGAATTAAAATAGAGCAACAATGGACAGAATTTTCGGCCAGCACACTAACCAAAATTTTCAACTTTCTCTCCCTTTTCTAACCGTAATCCTCTCATATAACACATAAACACAATAATCAAGCATTTTAATCCTCAAGTCAGCTACCTATAATCCACCTCAAGACCGTTAGCCTAGAGATTAAGGCGAGAAATGAAATTCCTCAAGTCCCCTAGCCTATTTCTTGCTTAGGGTTTCAAACCCATGCAAAACTCACCATGATTCTTGAAGAAAATGGAAAGACTAGAAGAGTTAAAGGATTACCTCTAGCCCTAGATAAAAAATCAGATTTTTCCACCACAAATCCTCCAAGAAACTCCACAAGATGTTGTCTTCCTCCAAGCTAGAACTAATCTCCAAAGGTTTTGTGAATTGGGTGAATATTTTCAAGTGAAATGGAACAAGATTGGAGCAAGACAAAGAGAGTTTTCTTCCCTTATTTTCCTCTTGAGTTTTGGCCGAGAAAGGTATGAGAGAGAGGAGGGTTTTGAGTGTTCAATCTTGCCTTGGAAGCTTGAAGAAATTGTGGCCAAGAAGCTTTGCAAAAGTCAACTCTGAATAGTGCTCGAATAATGAGGTGTACTACCACTTTTCTCTCTTGTTTGTTTCACTTGTGCATTTATCCTCCAATGTAATTCCCTTAACACTGTAATTACTTACTCTTATAAGTCTAGTATAACTTTTTCAAATCTCCACTTAGTCGTTCCGACGCGAAATACGTGAACTTTCGACTCACGCGCGATAGAGCGAAATTTAAAAGCAATTCATGTAACGATAATATAATTGACTAACTCTAGGGTAAATAATTATAAAATGACTATTTTAAAAATAAAAACATGAGTCCTCACATTCAGGCTCTCAAACCTTCAGACCAAAGGCGAAGGGTCATCAGTCCCAATGCCTAAGAGTCGGTGGTTCGAGTGATCCCTCGAACATTGCTATGCGCTTGTCGTGCCACGGCCATATGTCCAAGTGGATCGATCCTAATCCTAATGGGGTGGAGTGATGTGACAATCACTAAAAGTAAAAAAGAAATGAGGAGTTATAAAGTAAAACATATGCACATATGAAGTGCTTCCTTTTGAAGGGAGGGATTAAATACTATCAAATGCGAGTGAAGGTTCTAGGGTGACTACCCCCTCCCAAGATACAAGAGCGATATATAAACATAAGTAAATGAAATAAAACACTTTATTCATCACATACACGAATATCGAGACGATTGCTCGTGTTAGACGCAAGAAACCCTAAAAAGGAAAAAATGCAACCTAAACCTCCAAATGTGATATATACAAAGGTTAAAAGAAGAAAAGAATTGACTAAATCAAATGCTCGGACTCTCTAAATCTCCAGTGGAGTCGCCAAGCTGTTGCACCCCATTTTTAAATGAAAAATAAAGTGTTTCTAAAAATGAATTTTTGTTTTCAGAAAAATGAATAAAGAAATGGGCCTAAATGGGGTTTAAAAGTGTGACGATTTTGACACAAAAATAATAGTTTTAAAAAGGGTTTTTAATAAAAAATAGGAGTTGCCACTTGATATTGAATTAAGGTGTACTAAAATGAATTTAAATAAATAAAAAGTAAAGAAAACCCTTTTTAAACGACTCCAAATCTGCGAAAATCAAGAGAAAAGGGGTTGGGAATCACACTTAAAGAAAGGGAAGGCAAGGATAAAATCCAAGGCACCCTTTTAACCTAGCCAAGGCTAGTTGCGAGATTTAGTAAAAAATTTTTTTATTTTAACCTAAAAATTTATCACATCTGGATGTCACTATATGGATGCAAAACCTAAATCTAGGAGGATATCGAGGGGTCGAAATATTTCTTCAAAGTTTGGTTGGTACAAATCGCATTAATTGCGATACCCACAGGTGACTCTTTGAAGAGGTCACGAGTATGCAAAAATCTGAGACTCAAAAAAAAGAAAAGAAAATATACAAATATACATGACCTAAAAGAATGCATCATAACGGGTGCGGGGAACTAAGACTCGTAACTCAATTTTCCCTTTTATAGAGGGAATACGAGCGTGCTAAGGCTAGAAAAGCCACACTCGTCCATATCCCATATTTGAGGGGTATTTTCCTAATCTAATCAAGCAAAATGTACTAATCTAGTTCTAATTATTAAATGGAATGCAAGTCCTAAATGCCATGTTCCACACATAGGGGTAAGGAATATACATATAGGGGAAATATGGGATAAGGAATATACATATAAGGAGAGAATGCCATGCAAAATGATAAAAACCCTAAAAAGTAGAAAAATATGCATGAAATGTTGTGATTGTCACGCAAGCATGATCTAGCGCGTGGATGGTCCCTAAGGGTCTAGCGTTGGACTAACCCATGGCTATAAGTTCTCACTAGCGTTGGACTAGCGAGAAAACGGGAAAAAGGACCACAACTAGCGTTGGACTAGTGTGGTGACGCCATACAAGTATTATAATCAAATAAATCATATAACATATAATAAAAGCAAGTAAACACATAATATCTCATAAAACACTTAGCACATAAGCATGATATCTAGATGCAAGGGCCCTAAGAAAACAAGTAAACACGTAAACACATAGGCATGCAAAACACACAAAACAAATAAAACGAATAAAGACCTAACTATTACACTTGGAGGCCCTAACTACAATCTAAAAGGGAAAGAATGAAATAAAATAAAATAATAACCTAACTATTACAATTTGGCATTTAATGCCTCTTAAATAACCAAAAATTAAATTAAAATGAATATACAAAATTAAAACAAATGAAATGAAAAACTAAATAGATAAAATAAAAAAAATACATTCAAAAAAGCATGCAATTACACACATAAAGTCACATACGAGCACATAGGATCAAGTAAAATCAAAATAGAGGAGTAGAGTGTACCTCCCTTGAATTGATGATCTAATGAAATGAAATTTTCTTATTTACCCTCCAAAACAAAGAAAAAGGTCAAGGCATCACTTTAATTAACAAATAATCACAAAAAATAGAAATAAACACAAAATTGAATCAATTAAAGTATTTACATAAAAATAAACAACCCATGCTCAAGAAATTAAAACAAACGAGGACCTAATTGAAACAATTAAAAAAAAAGTTTTAGGGGTCTAAAATGAAATAAATTAAGATTAAGGACTTAAGGTGAAACCCACCAAAACCAAAATGACAAAATTCACAAAAATAAAAGAAAAACCTATTTGCTGTAATTAAACAACAAAAATTCCCCAATATTTAATTGTTATATCAAAAATCCAAATAAAACTATAAATCTAGCAAAAATTATTAATCCTTCAAATTTTATCCTAAACTTCACTAATATAACATAAATTGGTTAAATTAACATTAAAATATTGAAGAAAAAAACCAAATTGGTTAAATTTTCCAATTTTTTGGACCATTGTTGAATAAGGGGAAAATTGAGGGGTCGAACTACAATTTTTGGAAAGCTTTTCATGCATGCTCTTCGCAGAAGGCTTGCTGCGCCTTTTCATTGCAACTTTCAGGCTTTCTGATGCAATCTTTTCTCATCCGAACACAGCTAACGACTCAACCAACAAAGGCTTGGACTGAAGTAACAAGATTACCAAACATTTTTCCATTTTTTAGCCACAAAATCCTTATGTTTAAGCGCCGACAAAAAAATTAGACGAAAAGATCATGCAAGCATCGAAGAACAACATTCTGCAAGTTTTCAGCCACGATTCTCTACCATTGCTGTGATTTCAAATGTAATTTTCCATCCGAACCCTGCTGATTCCTTAATCAAACATCAAACTTCAATCTCAAGTAAGAAAAACAGTAATTCGATGTCCAAACACACAAATTTCAGTCCCAGAAATGCAATCTTTTCTCAAAAACTTTCTTCTTCAGTTTATGGGTTTTGAATGTAATCTCTTTCTGGGTTCATTCGTCAGTCAAGAAACAAGGAACTCTACTAATAATCACCAAGATTTGGCCTACAAGAGGACTACGAAGTCCATTCTCATCACACAACTTCAGCATCTAAATGCAAAAGCACTACTCTTGCGTAGGAAACAAAACAGAAAAGGAAAAACAAAATGTCACGGATGGAAACGAATCTGATGGATACATTTCACTTCCCCTTTGCAACAAAGAAACACTAATTCACCCAATAACCACGAACCACAGCCTTTCCCTCCCCCACCAGATTCACAAATAGGAAGTATAGGAAGGAAAGCAGTAGAACGTGACAGCAGGCACGGCATCAAAGAACTTCAATATTTCTGATGTAAATCCAACAACCTATGGACAAAAAAGGGTGAAAAGATTACCTTTAGCCTTTCAAAAGGCAAAAAAACCTGAGATGATTGGACAAGCAGATCTTTGCGCAAATCTTTTGCGAGTAAAGCTCCATTCTTGTGCTGCAAAATTTCTCCATAGGCTGACGACGTTGTGAGTTTGAGCCTAAATTTGAGAGAGTTTCAGCTCTTTTTACTAGATGATTTCTTAATGAAATTTGTTCACGAGTACTCCAAGATAGTGCAGAAAGAAACAGATCCCTCAAAAACTGTCAATCAAAGTCAAAAAGTGATCAGGAAGTAGCCTGATTGATCAACCTGACGTGGGTTTTTTGCAGAAAAATTTTCTGCATTTTCTCTCATTTTTTCTCTTTTTCTTTGCTGTTTTCTCCCTTTGATCACTCTGCCCTTTCTTTCTTTCTCTTCTCTCCTCTCCCCGCAGCCTTCCCTTCCTAGTTTTCTCTTTCTATTCCGGTCTCCCTTCGTTTCTCCCGTAGCTTTTTCCTCAGCCGAGAGCCCCCCTTTCCCTTTCTTTTCCTTCTTTTTTTTCTTGCCCGTCACCCTTTTCCAGTTTTTCCTTCAATCCGTAGCTTGTTTCTTTCTTTTTTTTTTCTTTTTCATCACCACCGAGCTCTCTTTTTGCCCTTTTTCCCTTTGCTTTTTTTTTTTTGTTCCCAAAATTTCCAAATTATCCTAAACTCCCAAGTGTCTAGCCACCTAACCCCCCCTTGCATGTGTTGTCAACCAAGAATGAGGACACTTGTCCTATTTGCATGCACTCCACTTGTCTAATATGTGACGCCCCGAAAAAAAAAATGTGTTTGAGAACCCGGAAATTTTCTAATTTTCTAGGGTTTATTTTATTTAATCGCCCGCTTTTTCTACATTTTCTTTATTAGAAAAAATTCCCAGATAAAGTTTATGAGCAAAAATAGTTTTAAAATGATTTTCTAGTATCGGTTAGTTTTTGAGAAATTAAGGATATATATATCGGACGTGGGACCCACGAGTGCGAAAGTTCGGAAAAATTCGGCCAATAAGGTTAAGTTTCGGTTACGGGTTGAAATTTATCGGATGTTAAGAGATAAGTAGAGGAGGTGAAGTGATTGATGTGAGAGGAAAAGAAAGGGATAGGAATGCATTGAATGGAGTGACAAGTGTCACTCTTCCATTGGTTGAAGCCTAAGACAACTATTCACCTTTTGACCTTTCTTTACCATTTGAATAAATATCAAAAAATTGCCAAAAATCATCCTTATTTCTAAAGCTTCATAGCCGGCTCTCTCTCAAAGGAAAAGAAAGAAAAGCCCTCAATTTCTTCCTTCTATTTCTTGCTCAATCTTCAAATCCAACCAATAAAACTCCAAATCATTCCATAAAATCTCTTTGCTAAGTGGTCTTGAGGTGTTTTGTGGAGTTGTTTGGAAAGCTAAGGTGACTAGTTGCTCTATCTCTCGTATTGCTAAGGTGAGTTGTGAAGGACCCCTCTCCTTCCTCTAATGATGTTCAATTCATGATTGGTGGTGGTATAAGATGCACTTTTATGGATTAAATCTTGATTTTGGTTGAATTGGTGAAGTTTTATAATTATTGGGGATTTTTCTGTTTTCATATGAATATGATTATGGGGTCATGTATGATGATTGGAAATGATGTTTAATGACTCTAGGAGGTGGAAAAAGTGATTAATTGCAACCAATTTCTGTTTTGGACCAAAAATTGAAAAGTGAGGGTTTTGTGATGAACATTCTGTCCGAATTTTTAGGTCATAGATAGAGGCCGAATTGGCCTTGACTCAAAACATGAAAGTTGTAGGTATTGATGTTTTAAGGGTGCCTGTAAACTTTCAGGTCAATTGGAGTAGTTTAGAATGAGATAAGCCGAAATTACTATTGCTGTTCTGGGTTCATCAGGATGTTAGAACTATGTCTGAAATGGGTTGTTTTGACTGGAATTGTTTTGGATTTGGGTGTTGAGGTCTTCTGATGAAATGTATCTTGATGTCCTAGCTACCATATGCCTTTGGAATTTCTGCATTTGGACCTGTTTAGACTGAGTTGTACTGATTACAGCATAGTGTAATTTGTAAACCTGCAATTACGGTTCTGGTTTGTTATTTGGCATATTTGACTTAGTTGTGCTGGGATTTGGACTGAGTGACCTTCTACATTGTTGTAGCCCTGGTTCTTAGCTTCGAAACGGTGGGTCTTGGACCTCCATCCGATACTCGTAGTACCTTTGGTGCCATTACCGCAAAATGACGTCAAAACTGTTTTTTCTGGTTTTGAGCTTAACTTTCATTTCCGGACTTTTCCCTAGCTTGAATTGTACTCGTACTACTTGGAGCTTATTGAACGGTTATTGAATGAACTTATTTGTGTGACTTTGGGACTGGCTGAGGAAATAATGAAGCCTTGATGGCTGGGAAAGTTAGCAAATTCAGGGGAAGTGCTGTCCGAACTTTGAAGGGATTTGTTTGCATTGAGTTTGTGATCTAAGACTTGGATTTGCACAAGGCAATGTTATATGCTGGATGATTTCTGAGCCATGGAGGTGAGTGACCTCAAACTATTTCTAAAAATTATTTATGAACCGTTTCTTGCATTATTTACTTTTGAACTGTTTCCAAATTTACTTTTGAACCGCTTTCCCGCATTATTTACTTTTGAACTGTTTTCAAGGTTAATTTTGGAACTGTTTTCTTACATATCATGCGTGCTTGCATATCAGTGTCTTGTTATTATTGATTTTGCTTTCAATGATTGTTAAAACGAGTTTTCTAGGCGAGTGTGTACTTTATCGTACTCGACCTAAATAAATATGAAATTTTCAATGATTAATGATTAAATGCTACTTGCGCATGAATGTAAGCCTTTTGGGCTGAACTGGCCATTGCCCCTTGTTACCAGTCGTCTCGAGCCAGAAGCGGACTCGGTCGGGCGACTAGGAACTTGGGTGAACGTTTCGGTATACTCGAGTATTACCTTGTAGGTTGGTAGAGGTTGGTGGAGCCTGGTCAATGTCCAGGAAAGGTTGAATGAACGAACGAACGAACGAGGGTTTCATTGATAAATGAAAAATGCATTTTCAAATGAATGAAGGAAAGGGGAATGACAGGAGAACGAACGAATGAACGAATGAACGAACGAACGTATCCTTTTCATGTATGGTTTCTTGTAAATGTTGTAATTGTTTCTTGACTTATCGTTTGATTTATGACATCATTGAAATGAACTATTGTGAAACCGATTTGATTACTGATTTTACTGGTTACTCGCTGAGCTTCTAGCTCACCCCAAAATATTTTATTCCCCTCCACAGGGCTCAAGGCGAAGGAGTGGCTTGTAGTGTTTATTCATGGATTATCTCATGTGTGGCTTGAATTTGGATTTCCTTTTTGCGTAATGGTTCATATTGGGATTGTATTGAACGTTTAGAATTGATTGGTTGTGTAATAGTCTAGTTTTGGACTTCCTCCTGTATAATAGTTGGTATCAAGGATCAGAGTGGCGCAGTGGAAGCGTGGACGCTTCGCTTTTGATATGTAAAGTTTTGGGATATTTGATTTATATTTGAGATTGTATCTTGTATTTAATTGAGGACTTTAGTGAACGACTGAGTCCCGGCGAGAGCTGGGCAGGCGGCCCGCCGAACCCTCTGGTTCGCCTTAGGGGGAGGTGGGGCTGTTACATAATATCCCCCTTGTTATTCTTGGTTTTGATGATCACAAAGGACTTTGAAATGTTTATCTAACTCTCTTCAAATATAAGTGTTTTTTACCTATCAAAGAATCAGGTACGAATATGTTAAGAAATGAAAATCAACCAAAAGAATAAGCAAAAACAGGACACTCATGTCGGACGTCCGAAGGAATCGGTCGGACGTCCGAAAGGATGAAGAACATCAAGAAGGAAATTCTGTCGGACGATCGTGAGGAAGTATCGGACGTCCGGATGGATCGGACGTACTCTTCGGACGCACAGTGATCGTGTCGGACGTCCTAAAAATTCCACAAAGTGTTGATGACTCTCTGCCAAGACTCTGTCGGACGCTCGTAAGAAAGCATCGGACGTCCTGAAGGATCGGACGCATGCTTCGGACGCACATCAATCTCATCGGACATCCTAAAAATTCCACGAAGATTTGATAACTCTCTGGACGACGTTCGGACACAGAAACTCGGACGATAAAATCCCATCGGACGTCCGAACAACAACTTGACTGATTTTCGGACGATGGGATCGGACGATGACTAAGCCGTCGGACGTCCGACAGCCCCAACGGCTAGCTGACTCTTCATCTGCCTTCTATCCGTTGGAAGTATTAATGAAGCCCATTTTTGGTTCCCTTTAAATACAAACGATTCTGTATCAGATAAGGACTTTTGCACACTTTGTTTACAAGATCTCAAGAGATATTTTAGCTAGAAAATAGTCTCCAAAGCTAGATTTGTTCTCCAAGTGGTGTGAATTTCTTGTGAGCATTTCTCTTGTGGTTGAAAGTTTCATTAGTGTAGCTTTGTTGAGGGTTATCTGAGTGATTGTAAAACTTCTTAGCTTGACTAAGTGAGGCTTAGGGCAAGGAGGAAGTGCTCCCTCCATTGTACATCTAGTTGATCATCTTTCATCAAAGAGAAGTTGCTCAACCTAGTGATTGGTCTTCAAGTTTGAGGAAAGCTTGGTAGACAATCGGTTTGATATTCTATCTTTTTCCTTTTTGTTTAATAAAATTCTCATTGCTTATCTATACTTGTTTTTCGAATCAATATTGCTCTCTTCTTCTAATCTATTTGATTGATCATTACTAGAAAAGAAGGTAAATTTTTATTAAGCAAAAATTGCATAAATTTGATTAAGATTTTAATCAACCTAATTCACCCCCCTCTTAGGTTGTCTTTGGGCCTTACAATTGGTATCAGAGCTTGGTCTCTGTGACGCCCCGAAAAAAAAAAGAGTTTGAGAACCCGGAAATTTTCTAATTTTCTAGGGTTTATTTTATTTAATCGCCCGCATTTTTCGACATTTTCTTTATTAAAAAAAAAAATTCCCCAGATAATTTTATTGAGTAAATATAGTTTTAAAATGATTTTTCTAGTATCGGGTAGTTTTTGAGAATTTAAGAGCGTATACCGGACGTGGGACCCACTAGTGTGGTAAATGTGGTTCATTTGGAGTAGCTTTGTATATATGGTTTATATTACATGGTGTTATGAGATAATTAGGGGTTTGGTTAGTTCATTAATTCTTGCAAGACAAAAGAAATGAGATAAGCTTGGAATGGACACATGTTGCCTTGTGATTGGAGCTTGGCATTTGACTAGTCTTTCTTTACCTTTTACTAAACCAATTTTGACCAAAATTTGTCTTTCATTTTCACCTTCTTGGTCGGCCAACTCTAGAGAGAAAAGAAAGAGAGCTCTTCAATTTTTGCTCCCTTTTCTTGCCCAAATCTTGTAATCCAACCATTTATTTCTCAAATTCCTTCATAAAACTTACTTGCTAGGAGTGATTGAAGTGCTTGGTGGTTTTTGTTTGGAGGGAGAGACTCTCATCTACCTTGTATCTAGTGTTTGTAAGGTAAGTGGTTAAGAAATTGTTTCCTTGTTGGTTATGAGATGAAATTAGTAGGTGTGGTAGTTGAACAAGTGATTTTTTTGATGATTTCATGACTTATGGTGAAGATTGATGACATTTTCTATTTAATCATGAATTTTCTGATTTAATATGATTCATATGTTGTGGCTTTGTGTGATGATTGGAAATGATAGTTGATGATTCTAGAAGGTGGAAAAAGTGGAAGATTGCAAGTAAATTCTGTTTTGGAAGAAATCTGGAAAATTAGGATTCTTGGTTCTTCATTCTGTCCGAAATTTTTGGTCCTAGATAGAGGCCGAATTGGCCTTGGCTCAAAACATGAAAGTTGTAGGTATTGATGTTTTAAGGGTGCCTGTAAAATTTCAGGGTAATTGGAGTAGTGTAGAATGAGATAAGCCGAATTTACTGTTGCTGTTCTGGGTTCATCAGGATGTAAGAACTGCGCCTGTAATGGGTTGTTTTGACTGGAATTGCTTTGGATTTGGGTGTTGAGGTCTTCTGATGAAATGTAGCTTGATGCCTTAGCTACCGTATGACTTTGGAATCAATGCATTTGGACCTGTATAGACTGAGTTGGACTAATTACAGTATAGTGTGATTTGTAAACCTGCAATTACGGTTCTGGATTGGTATTTTGCATATTTGACCTAGTTGTACTGGGATTTGGACTGAGTGACCTTCTACATTTTTGTATCCCTGGTTCTTAGCTTCGAAACGGTGGGTCTTGGACCTCCATCCGATACTCGTAGTACCTTTGGTGCCATTACCGCAAAAGGACGTCAAAAACTATTTTCTGGTTTTGAGCAATTGTGGTTAATTGCTGTGTGATTGGGTTTGATTGTAGGTTGGAAAATAAAGGAATTAAGGGAAAATGCTGTCCGATTTTTAATAGCGTTGGTTACCTTAAGTTTCAAGTGAAAGGCTTGGACTTGAATGATGAAATTGGCTATATTGGACGAGGATTGTGAGCCGTGGAGGTGAGTGACCTCAAACTCTTTCTAAAATTATTTATGAACCGCTTTCCCGCATTATTTACTTTGGAGCTGTTTTCAAAGTTAATTTTGGAACTGTTTTCTTACATATCATGCGTGCTTGCATATCAGTGTCTTGTTGTTATTGCTTTTGCTTTCAATGATTGCTAAACGAGTTTTCGAGGCGAGTGTGTACTTTATCGCACTTAGCCTAAGTGATTGTGAAATTTTAATGATTGAGCGATTGAAATGTTAATTGTGCATGAATGTAAGCCTTTTGGGCTGAACTGGCCATTGCCCCTTGTTACCGATCGTCTCGAGCCATAAGCGGACTCGGTCGGGCGACTAGGAACTTGGGTGAACGTTTCGGTATACTCGAGTATTACCTTGTAGGTTGGTGGAGCTTGGCCAAAAGCCAGGGACAGGGTGAATGAATGCACGAATGAAACCAAATGAAATGAAATGACAGGAGAACGAATGTATCCTTTTCATGAATGTTACTATCGCTTTCCATTGTAAATGTTTCGTGCATTATTGATATTCCATATTGAAATGACATCATTGAAATGAACGATTGTGAAACTGATTTGATAACTGATTTTACTGGTTACTCGCTGAGCTTCTAGCTTACCCCAAAAATGTTTTATTCCCCTCCACAGGGCTCAAGGCGAAGGAGTGGCTTGTAGTGTTTATTCATGGATTATCTCATGTATGGATTGAATTTGCATTCCTTTTGTGTAATCATTCATATCGGGATTGTATTGAACGTTTAGAATTGATTGGATGTGTAATAGTCAAGATTTGGGCTTCCTCCTGTATTATAATTGTGATCAAGGATCAGAGTGGCAGTGGAAGCGTGGACGCTTCGCTTTTGATATGTAAATGTTGGAATATTTGATTTTTTATTTGAGACTTTATCTTGTAATTGTTTGAGGATTGTAGTGAACGACTGAGTCCCGGCGAGAGTTGGGCAGGCGGCCCGCCGAACCCTCTGGTTTGCCTTAGGGGAAGGTGGGGTCGTGACAGTCTCCTAAAGATTAAGCTCTAACGGCTTGGAGTAAAGATGACAACCAGTCATGCTATGTTTGTTGAGGGGCAATCTGTTACTAGGCCTCCCATGTTCAGTGGCTCCAATTATGTTAGCTGGAAAGAAAGGATGATTATCTTTTTGCAATCTATTGATATTGAGCTATGGTTTATTGTGAGTGAAGGACCGCATGAAGCTAACTTTCTTGATGCAGATACAGGGTTGCTTCGGCCAAAAAGAAGAGCTGAAATGAATGCTCAAGATAGGACTAATCTCACATTGAATGCCAAAGCCATGAATGTTCTTTATAGTGCCTTAGATTCAAATAAATCAATTAGAGTAAAAGGCTGTAAATCGGCCAAAGAAATGTGGGATAAGCTAAGAGAAATCCATGAGGGTGGTGACAACGTGAGAGAACAGAAAAAGGCTATCTTGGTCACAAAGTATGAATCATTTAAAATTGAACCTCTTGAGGATATTGACAAAATGTATTGCAGGTTCAATGACTTGATCAAAGATCTCGAGGTGTTGGGCAAAGAGTACACCTTGGGAGAGAAGAACAGGAAAATTCTCAATGCATTGGGCAAAGAATGGGAAAATAAAGTGACTGCAATAGAGGAGGCTAAGGATTTAAATTCTGTGCCTATTGAATCTCTCATTAACTCACTAACCTCTTATGAGTTGAAACTGAAATCTAAAGTGCAGGAGGAAGAGGATGCTAGAGCAAAGAGAAATATTGCTCTGAAGACTACTCAAAGTGAATATGATCCAGCTCACTTGGATGATGAAGACTCGGATGGTGATGATAATGATCTTGCTCTCATCACAAGAGACTTCAAGAGAATCTTGAATAAAAGGAAGTTTAGAAAGGGAGGACCTAGCAATCAATTTCAAAATTATTCATCAAATGCAAGGAACAAAGGAAAACAAGAATTCAACAAGAAGCTAGTGGATAAATGCTATGAATGTGGACAGCCTGGACACTATGCAAACGAATGCCCCATGAAGAAAATGAAAGATGGGAAAGCTGATCGAAAGCCAAGATTCAACAACTTCCAGATTACTTGGAATGAATGCAACTCTGAAGGGGAAGTTGAAGAAGAGGAAGAATCAGCTCAAATGGCCTTCATGGCTATTGGAGATAATGAGGTAACTTCCATACACTCTCAATCTGAAAGTGATGATGAAGAAGATGATGATCTTGAATCCTTTGTTGAAAAACTGCATAATGCCTTGAAGGAATCTTATGATAAAAATAAGCAGCTAAAACAGAAAATTGCTTTTCTCATTCATGAAAATAAAGTCTTCTTCAACAAAATAAACAACTAAAGACTGACAATGATTGTCTTGTAAGAGCCGGATTTAATGTTCAAAATGAGCTTGATAGAAAGACAAATATTTGTAAAATGCTGAAGGAAAGACATGGTGATTTGAAGAAAAGAATGGACAACTTGGATGAGACTTTGAAAGCAAGAAAACAAGATTTTCTCAAAAAGAACATGTCATCTACCTTTCTTACTGCTCATCAAAGAACATTAGCACGCAACAAAAATGCACATGGTTTCACAACATATAGAAGAAATGGATTGAGATATGTCAAACCAGTACATGTTAAGGACTCTTCCATTATGTGTGATTTTTGTTGTCAAAAAGGGCATTTGAAAGGAGATTGCTATTTGAAAAGAAATCTGAACAAAGGGATGAAATGCATATGGTTAGTGAGATACAATGCTAACTATTGTGAACCCAAAAATTAAAAAGGGTACCAAACATTTTCTCTTTTCAGGAAAAAGGCTCAAACAAGTCCAAATGGTTTATTGATAGTGGCTGCTCAAGGCATATGACCGGTGATCCCTCTTTGTTCATAAAGCTAAAATCAAAATCAAGTGGAAAGGTGACATTCGGTGATGATGTGAAAGCTAAGACAATTGGAATAGGTGATGTTGGTAAGGATGGTGAAACTTTTGTTCATAATGTGCTCTTAGTTGATAATTTAGGTTATAACTTGCTTAGTGTTAGTCAATTGTGTGATAAAGACTTGAATGTGTTGTTTAAAAAGCATGAATGCATTGTGCTTGATTCCAAATATAATGTTGTGTTCAAAGGTAAGAGGTTTAATGACATATATATTGTGGTTCTTGATAAAATTGATTCTTCTAGCTTCAAATGTCTTAAAGCTTCAAATGAAGATCCTTGGTTGTGGCATAGGAGACTTTGTCATTTTAACATGGATTTACTAAAGGAAATTTCGAAAAAGGAGCTGGTTAGAGGCTTGCCAAAAATCTGTTTTGAAAAGGATAAAATTTGTGATGCATGTCAATTTGGAAAGCAAACAAAAGTTTCTTTTAAACCAAAGAAGTGTGTTTCAACTTCTAAACCTTTAGAACTCTTGCATCTTGACTTATTTGGTCCTACTCAAATCACTAGCTTGGGAGGTAAGAAATACTGCTTTGTGATTGTGGATGATTATTCTAGATATACTTGGGTGATATTTCTTGCTCATAAGGATGATGCCTTCAAGAATTTCACTTCATTGTTTGCTAAAGTGCAAAATCTGCTTGGCTTAAAAATTGTTAGGATTAGAAGTGATAATGGAACGGAATTCAAGTATTGTGGTTTTCCAGATTTCTGTGATCATAATGGCATAACACATGAGTTTTCAATTGCAAGAACTCCACAACAAAATGGTGTTGTAGAAAGGAAAAATAGGACACTACAAGAGGCTGCTAGAACTATATTAAGTGAATGTAGTTTGCCAAAATACCTTTGGGCTGAAGCGGTAAACACTGCATGTTATGTGATGAACAGAATCCTTTTGAGACCCATTTTGAATAAGACATCTTATGAACTGATTTTTGATAAAAAAACCTACGGTTGGATATTTCAAAGTCTTTGGTTGTAAATGTTTTATTTTAAATTTAAAGGAACATCTTGGTAAGTTTGAGAAAAAAATCTGATGAAGGAATATTTTTTGGTTATTGTGAGAACAAAAGAGGATATAGAGTTTTTAATAGAAGGACTCTTGTGATAGAAGAAGCCATTCACATAACATTTGATGAAACTAATGATGATAATTCCAAAAGGTCGTGTGAGGATGATGATGTAGGTGTTCGTGAAGGAATGGAAAAGCTGAAAATTGGTGATGAAGGAATTTCTAAACCAGCAGCAATGGAAATGATGGATGAAGCTCATAATGATCAAGAAAAGGGTGATGAAGATGAGAATGATGATTCAGTCAAAGATCTTCCCAATGCTTGGAAATTCAGCCAAAATCATCCAAGAGAGCTTATAATTGGTGATCCATCCGAAAAGGTAAAGACTCGTTCTTCATCTAGAAAATTGATAGACAATTTTGCTTTAGTTTCCCTTTTTGAACCCAAAAATATCAATGATGCTTTAAAGGATGATAACTGGATTTTGGCTATGCAAGAGGAACTTAATCAATTTGAGAGAAATAAGGTTTGGACACTTGTTGATAGACCTCAAAATCAACCTATCATTGGCACAAAGTGGATATTCAGAAATAAATTGGATGATAAAGGTGTTGTTGTAAGAAATAAAGCCAGATTAGTTGCTAAAGGATATGCACAAGAAGAAGGAATTGATTTTGATGAAACATTTGCTCCCGTAGCGAGATTAGAATCTATTAGAATGCTTCTTGCTTTTGCTTGTTTCAAAGGTTTCAAATTGTTTCAAATGGATGTTAAAAGTGCCTTTTTAAATGGTTTTATTGATCAAAAAGTATATGTGGATCAACCCCCCGGTTTTGAAAATACAAAATTTCCAAGTCATGTGTTTAAACTATCTAAAGCATTATATGGTTTAAAACAGGCTCCAAGAGCTTGGTATGAAAGGTTAAGTGGTTTCTTGATTGAAAATGGTTTCAAAAGAGGTATTGTGGACACCACACTTTTTACTAAGCATGTGTTAAATGACCTTCTTATTGTGCAAATATATGTTGATGATATTATTTTTGGTGCTACTAATGAGTATCTATGCAAGGATTTTTCCACCACTATGCAAAGTGAATTTGAAATGAGTATGATGGGAGAATTAAATTTCTTCCTTGGACTTCAAATACATCAAGCCCTTGAGGGAATTTTTATAAATCAAGCAAAATATACCAAGGAATTGCTGAAAAAGTTTGGCATGGAGGACTCAAAGCAAGTTGGAACTCCTATGTGCACTTCTACAAAACTTGACAAAGATGAAGAAGGTAATCATGTGGATGAAAAGCACTATAGAGGTATGATTGGAAGCTTACTCTATTTAACCGCAAGCAGACCTGATATTATGTTTGCTGTTTGCTTGTGTGCTAGATTTCAATCTTGTCCAAAAGAATCACATTTAAATGCTGTCAAAAGAATTTTTAGGTATTTGAAAGGTACATTAGACTATGGTCTTTGGTATGCTAGATCTTGTGAATTTGCTTTATATGGATATTCGAATGCGGATTTTGGTGGTTGTCGTGTGGACAGAAAAAGTACTAGTGGAACTTGTCACTTTCTTCGTAATTGCTTAGTTTCTTGGTTTAGCAAAAAGCAAAATGCAATATCTCTGTCTACAACCGAAGCGGAATATATTGCCGCTAGTGCATGTTGTGCTCAACTTTTATGGATGAAGCATACCTTGAATGATTTTGGATTGTTATATGACTGCATGCCTATATTCTGTGATAATACTTGTGCTATTAATTTGACCAAAAATCCAATTCAACATTCTAGGACAAAGCATATAGATATAAAGCACCACTTTATTCGAGATCTTGTTCAAAAAGGTGAAATTTGTGTAAATTATGTTTGTTCTAAAGATCAATTTGCTGATATTTTTACCAAAGCTTTGCCATTAGATCAGTTCATTCATCTAAGATCAAAATTAGGAATAATCGAAAAATCATCTTAAAATTTCTCAAAGTCTTCGGACGTCCGAAAGAAGATGAACGGACGTCCGATAATGTTCTTCAGCTATTTTTTCCAGAAAACACTTGTTCGGACGAAGATGTCGGACGCACGACTTCGTTCGGCCGTCCGACAGTGCAACTGTACACTTTTTAAAGTAACTTTCTTCCTCATTTGCTTCAAACTCTTCTTCTTCTATTTCCTCTCGGACGAAAACTCTCTCATTTCTCACTCTCAAATTCATACCATTCTGAAGCTCTCATTCCCAAATTGACGCAAACAAAACTTTTCCTGGTTGATTGCAATTCATTTCTCCTGATCATTTCACCGAATCGTATAACAATTCGTAAATTCCCAAATTTCCCTCAAAATCCTACTTTCTCATAACCGCTCTGTCAAATCTTGTTCAAGGCCTTTTTGTTCCAAAATTTCTGTGCGATTCACTTCCCTACTACTGTGTGCATCATTTGCATCCTTCATTCCACACATTTCGCACAATGGTGAATCTAAGAGGAGGAAAGGTTACTGCCGGACGCAAGCATCCACTCAGGGATGAGGATGAGGATCTTCCTACGGTCAAACGTTCATCCAAACGCTTCAAGAGAGGAGCCGTAAAGGGTCAAATGTCACGGCCTACTCCACAACCCACCTCTCAGCCTAAATCTGGACAGGGAACCTCTTCTCAACCGTCTCCAAAATCAGCCACACTCCCTACATTCTTTGATGATGCTGCAAAAGACAAACACTCCTGGATATCCCAGAAAGGTGTCATCCCTCAACGCACCATAAATCCTTCTAAATTTCGCCAAATAGGTTTAGAATCCATTCTGAGTCTATTTGCTTTCCAGAAATGGTCACATCTCATTTCTATGCCCAATGTCTATTATCCTGAAATGCTGCATCAATTTTTTGCCAATCTTAGGAAAGGCACTGACCAAACTGAGATTATGTCCAGGGTTAATGGGATAGACTTAGTCTTTGATTCTGAATTTGTGAATGATATTTTAAAAACTACTATTGAACCTGGATGCAAGAGTAAAATTACAAATTTCTTTTCCTATGAAGAGCATCCTACTGCTGATAATCATTTTGATGGGGCTAAAATGTTGACTTATTTTAAAAGAAGTTTTTCCTCCCCTGCTGATGCTAAACTGAATGATCTTGCCCCTGTGAATCTAATTGCTTTTTCAATCATTTCAAACCTGCTTGTACCCACTGATGGCCATAGAACTGATGCAAACAAAATGGAGTTGTATCTCTTTTACTGTTTTCGAGAAAAAATTCGTATTGATTTTGGTTTTGTCATGTGCAAGTTTTTACTTCGCTATGCCACTGATTCTCGCAGAAAATTATCTTATGGAAAGTTTCTTCAAAAGATTTTTGAGTTTTACAAAGTTCCAATTCTAGGTGTTTGTCCCAAAGAAGCATTTTCTTATGCCTTTATCAAAGGATATTTTGAAAGGAAAAATCTTGTCTTTAAGGATAATCTATGGGCTTATTAGGAGGCATCATCTAGTGAACATAGGTATAAGGCTGCACATGATCCTTCATCTATTGCACTCACTCCCATTCATCCCAGGAAGTCTGCCACTAAGGCATTTTCCTCCTCCAATGATGAAGTGATTGAGCTCCTTCGTGAACTCAAACAGCATGTTCTTCTTCTAGAACATGGTCTAATGCTCACCATGTCCTCCGAGCAACAAACAGCCTTCCTAGACAAAAAGAACCTTCTTTTTCCCCCACCTGTGGTTGAGGAAGTTTCCCATGACAAAGAGCCACACCCCACTGATCCAAGCTCATCAATTCCAGACCCTGGTTCATCAACTCCTGTGACTCCTCATGGCCCTTCCACATCAGATAAAGGCAAGGCACCAGTTGAAGAGGCTGCTGAAGATGATGAAACAACTGAAGAGGAAGACCTCTCCCAATATCAGCTCTCTCGAAGAACACCTGGATCCACATAGTTCACCATTTAGGACATTTGCATTGTGTTTGTCTATTTCATGATATGTAGATGAATTCAACATTTGGTTATGATTATGTTTATGTTTCTTTTGGTATTGTTTGATAGATGTTTAAGTATTTTGAATGATGATTGTGTGGATGTAATGAATTTTTTGGTTTGCATTGATGAATGTGTTTGTGGATGAGATGGATGTGATTGATTGCCCTTTTGTGATGACAAAAAGGGGGAGAGGGCTGGATTGATTGATGATTGATGATGTTGGATTGATTGATTTGATTAAATTTGGATTGGCTGATGGATTGAATTGGTAAAATGTTGGATGTTGGCTGCTTAATTGTCATATTTTGGATAATTGTTTAATTCGGTTGGGCAGCCAAGTGAGGGGGAGTTTTTCAAAATTTTTTATGATTCACTAAGTAAGGGGGAGTTCTTGTCTATTGAGAAAGGGGAAGTTTTTATTGCAATCATCAAATCTCATTTCAAACCTTTGTTTTGTCATCATCAAAAAGGGGGAGAATGTTATTCTTGGTTTTGATGATCACAAAGGACTTTGAAATGTTTATCTAACTCTCTTCAAATATAAGTGTTTTTTGCCTATCAAAGAATCAGGTACGAATATGTTAAGAAATGAAAATCCACCAAAAGAAGAAGCAAAAACAGGACACTCATGTCGGACGTCCGAAGGAATCGGTCGGACGTCCGAAAGGATGAAGAACATCAAGAAGGAAATTCTGTCGGACGATCGTGAGGAAGTATCGGACGTCCGGATGGTCGGACGTACTCTTCGGACGCACAGTGATCGTGTCGGACGTCCTAAAAATTCCACAAAGTGTTGATGACTCTCTGCCAAGACTCTGTCGGACGCTCGTAAGAAAGCATCGGACGTCCTGAAGGATCGGACGCATGCTTCGGACGCACATCAATCTCATCGGACGTCCTAAAAATTCCACGAAGATTTGATAACTCTCTGGACGACGTTCGGACACAGAAACTCGGACGATAAAATCCCATCGGACGTCCGAACAACAACTTGACTGATTTTCGGACGATGGGATCGGACGATGACTAAGCCGTCGAACGTCCGACAGCCCCAACGGCTAGCTGACTCTTTATCTGCCTTCTATCCGTTGGAAGTATTAATGAAGCCCATTTTTGGTTCCCTTTAAATACAAACGATTCTGTATCAGATAAGGACTTTTGCACACTTTGTTTACAAGATCTCAAGAGATATTTTAGCTAGAAAATAGTCTCCAAAGCTAGATTTGTTCTCCAAGTGGTGTGAATTTCTTGTGAGCATTTCTCTTGTGGTTGAAAGTTTCATTAGTGTAGCTTTGTTGAGGGTTATCTGAGTGATTGTAAAACTTCTTAGCTTGACTAAGTGAGGCTTAGGGCAAGGAGGAAGTGCTCCCTCCATTGTACATCTAGTTGATCATCTTTCATCAAAGAGAAGTTGCTCAACCTAGTGATTGGTCCTCAAGTTTGAGGAAAGCTTGGTAGACAATCGGTTTGATATTCTATCTTTTTCCTTTTTGTTTAATAAAATTCTCATTGCTTATCTATACTTGTTTTTCGAATCAATATTGCTCTCTTCTTCTAATCTATTTGATTGATCATTACTAGAAAAGAAGGTAAATTTTTATTAAGCAAAAATTGCATAAATTTGATTAAGATTTTAATCAACCTAATTCACCCCCCTCTTAGGTTGTCTTTGGGCCTTACACCCCTAATACACTTGTCTAATGATCCCTAATACACTTGTCTTCTTATTTTTATTTATTTATTATATATTTTTTCCAAAATCAATTTAGGTAAACAACAAAAAATGTTAACTCCTAATTGTAAATACATTGCACAATTTTTATTTATCTTAAAAAAATGAATCTAAAAGGCTTAAAGACAAATTTTGAATTTTTGTGAGAATTTTTCCTTTTTTAGAAATTTAATGCAAAAATACCTTAAAAATGAAAATGAAAATGATAAACCTAATTTATAAAAATAAGTAAAATGAACATTAACTATCATTTAATCAATTAAAATAAAAATAAAACAAGAATAAAGCTAAAATTGAATAAAATAAATGAAATTTTGGTGTCTACAAGAACTAAGAGTGATTCTTAACACTCAAGAAGTGATTAAAGGAACTTTGGCGTTTGATAGAATGGCACCACAAACAAGTGTGATTCTTGCTTGATAAGCCACGAAGAACACTTAGAACAAATCTAAGATATTCAAAGGGAATGCAAAACTAAGAGAAATTGCTTTTAATGCTGAAATTGTTATTGAACTTGTTGAATCATAACAATTGGCCAAGCCTCTATTTATAGGCTTATAGGCTTCACCAATCCTAATCCTAACTTATATTGGAAAGCTTTACTAACTCAAGTAAATAAGCCTAATCCTAACTTGTCTTGGAAAACCTCACTAACTCAAATAACCTTAAAGTACTACTTTGCCCCTAGCAAACTAAAAGCTGGTCAGATAGGTGCTCAACATGAGCTAGTTGACCTTATTGTCATGCAACAAACTAACTTCCAATTTTGACAAGAAAATCAGCAAGCAATCCGTAGCTCCTAGGAATCCGTGACCTCCTCTTTGGCTTGGAGTAGATTCACCAACGTGGGTCGATTCTCTTGAATCCTTCCTATGCGGCCATGGACAACTTGTAGGAATGTTTGAAGGGACTCTTGCATTGTCCTTGCCCTTGCGCGAGTCATTGGGCCAAGGTTCATTATTGGTGCACTTAGAGCCTCACTCGAGCCTTTTGAATCAGCAACTTGGAGCCTTGGTGGTCCCTCATCAGTCCCCTCCTCTTGAGAAGGATTTGTCCTCAAATCGAAGTCGTCACCCACATCAAAGGGAAGTAAATCAGCGACATTAAATGTTGAGCTAACACCATACTCACTTGGAAGATCAAGTTGATATGCATTGTCGTTGACTTTGGCAAGGACTTGAAATGGTCCATCTCCACGGGGCATCAATTTGCTTCGCCTTTTCTCAGGAAAACGTTCCTTGAGCATGTGTAGCCAAACTCAGTCTTCAGGTTCAAATATCATTTGCTTACGACCCTTATTCCCGTGTTTGGCAAATTGTTCTGTGCGCTTCTCAATATTCATCCGAGCTTTCTCATGAAGGCTTCGTACAATCTCAGCCTTTTCCTTACATCAAGACTAGCTCGTTCACTCAAGGGTAAAGGCATAAGATTCAGTGGTGTTAACGGGTTAAAGCCATAAACAATCTCAAAACGAGAAAAACGAGTAGTAGAGTGGGTAGAACGGTTATAAGCAAATTCAATGTGAGGTAAACATTCTTCCCAAGTTCTCAGATTGCGTTTAATTAAGGCACGTAACATGGTAAACACAGTCCTATTGACTACCTCGGTTTGGCCATCGGTTTGGTGGTGACTAGTAGTTGAAAACAACAACTTAGTGCCTAATTTAAACCAAAGTGTTTTATAAAAGTAGCTCAAGAATTTAACATCACGATCAGAGACAATAATACGGGGAATACCATGCAAACGTATTACTTCTTTAAAGAACAGATCAGTAGTATATGGTGCATTATCAGTTTTGTGACAAGCAATAAAGTGCGCCATTTTTGAGAATCTATCTACTACGACAAAAATGGAATCGTGTCCTCTTTTTGTCCTAGGCAAACTAAGAATAAAATCCATAGAAATATCAACCCATGGTTCACTAAGTATAGGCAAAGGCATATAGAGACCATGTGGATTTACCTTGGATTTGGCGCGAAGGCATTGAATGCACTTAGCAACTTCTCATTCGACGTCCTTCTTCATGTTCGGCCAGTATAAGTGTTCCTGCAAGATTGAGAGAGTTTTAGCTACCTCAAAGTGCCCCACTATGAGACTTCTTAACTAGCAATTGTCGAATAGAGCATTTAGGGATGCAAAGTCGATCCAAGTAGTAAAGGAACCCATCGGATATAAAGAATTTCTCTTGACCCGTTTGCTTGCATGCTTCAACTTAAAATCATCATCAGTTGCGTATAAATCCTTGATAACTCAAAACCAAGTAGTTTAGCATCTAAAGTAGCAAGAAGGGTGTACCTCCGTGAGAGTGCATCAGCGACTATGTTGGACTTACCGGTCTTGTATTTTATAACATACAGGAAAGTCTCTATGAACGAGATCCACCGCACATGCCTCCTACTCAGCTTGTTTTGAGACTTGAGAAACTTTAGCGACTCGTGGTCGGCGTGGATGACAAACTCCTTGGGACGAAGGTAGTGTTGCCACATGTAGTGCTCGAATCAAGGCGTACAGCTCTTTGGTGCTATAATTCAACATTGCCCCATTCAACGTCTCACTAAAATAAGCAACTGGTCGTCCTCCTTGGATTAATACGGCTCCTATGTGTAACAGCCCCACTTTCCCCTAAGGCGAACCAAAGGGGTGAGCGGACTGCCTGCCCAACTCTCGCCAGGACTCACGATGCAGACTAGAACTATCTATAGCGATCCGGAACTTACGAACGAGCGTAAACGAGTCAAAATGGTAAAATAACTCAAAATTTAAAAAAAAATGAAATCCGAAGTCGGCCATGAATAGTGACCGACCAGTCAGGACCCAACCGAAATAGCCAACAAACATTCACATCTGAACTTTAGCGTTTACAAATCAAAATGACATACAAAAGTTTTTATATACACACGGTTTGCCAAATCAAAAGAGAAAACGCCCCAAAAGTACACTTAGGGTTTTAATACATGAGCTATACAAAAGATATGTTCAACTAGCTCAATTTGGCAGCCATTTGTCAAATCCAGACCAAAAGGGTTTATTTTCCTGTAAGGAAAACAAAAGGAACGGAAAGGGGTGAGCTTGCGCTCAATGAGGTACCAAACAGATAGCATTAAAATCATGGCATTTCACATTTAACAAATCAGATACACATGTCAGATGTAAAGCAAAGGAACCAATGATTCAAATCAGAAGGATACGGGTGGCTCTCAGGAGCCAAATTTCCAGCGCAATACTTGATCCAAACCGGTTGACTCTCCGTCAACGTATATAGAACCAATGCGTCCGTAGACCCCTCTTATCACCGAATTCCGTCCACCAAACACCCCTTTACCGGGCCCGCTCACCTCAAACGAACAAAATGGTAATACTCGAGTATACCGGAATCAAGGGTCTCAATACCCAAAATCCCCGAATAGACTACCGTGGTTCGTTATCTAATCGTCCAGGCCCTTGCCGGCCCGACTCGAATAACTTAGCCACAGGATTGAGCTCATAGGTCATAGAAATCCGAACAGATGCAGACACAGATAACAGATTCAAATTTTGCATAGTAAATTGGCATATGAACAGACTAGAGAACGAGTGTGATAAAGTACACCCTCGTCTCGAACAAATAAACAGATTGCAGAGCAGAAATCAAGTTAAACAGCAATGGAGGGGAGTGGTACACTCACCGGCTCAACTTCAAAAGTTTTTACTTCAGATTGGCCTTAATCGCCAAGAAACCCTAAAATAATCAAAATAAACCAATTGAAGGTTTCATATCCAAAATCGAGTAAACGGAATGCACAAGTGAGGCTCGACTACACGTCGTACGCCTTGTCCAAAAATACTAATGCAAGGGTGCAAAAAACATGATTTTCTTGGAAACAAAAGATAACATGAAAACCTAGGCGCAAACAACCCAAAAGCCCTTCATTTCCATCAAAAGGCAAATCTAACTTAAAGAACCTAACGGCCTAGAAAATCGGACAGCATTTCCCCTAAATTTCTTACTTTTCCAGCCATTAAGGCTTCATGATTTCCTCAAATCAGTCCCAAAACCTCACACAAAAGTCATCTCATTTCCCAAAAGCCGTTCACTAGGCTCAAAGCAATATAAGTACAAAAGTTAGATAGGAAATGACCGGAATAAGAGTAAACCTTAAAACATGCAAACGAGTACAATGAGACTCGATAACGAATCATAAAGCCATGCCAATCACAGCCCCAAAAGGGTTTCATATACATATATAAGCATAATAGCAAACCAGAAAATCAGAAAATATAACTCATTTGATCAATCAACAAAAACAGGTTTGGCCTCCGTATGCGGTAATGGCACAAAATGCGTTACGCTTATCGGATGAGGGCGTAAGACCCAACATCTCGAAGCTAAAAGACAGGGCTACAACAATGTAGAAGGCCTCTCAGTCCAAATCCTAGCACAACTAGGTCAAATGTGCCAAATACTAAACCAGAATTACCAAAACAGGTTTGCAAAACACACAAAACTGTAATGAATACAACTCAGTCTATACAAGTCCAAATGCCGAAATTCCAAAGGCATAAGTTAGCTAAGACATCCAGCTACATTTCATCAGAAGACACCAACTTCAAAATCCAAACCAATGCCAGTCAAAATAGACAATTACTATCGCAGTTCGCACATTCTGTTCACCCAGAACAGCAACAGTAAAAACGGCATAACTCACTCTACACTACTCCAAATGCCCTGAACTTTTGTAGGCACTTCAAACTCATCAATACCTACAACTTTCATGTTTTGAGCAAAGTCCAATTGGGCCTCTATATATGACCTAAAATTTCGGACAGAATGTTCAACCAAGAACCCTAATTTTCCAGAAATTCTTCCAAATTCAAAATTGATTGCAATTTCCTATCATATGCACCTACTAGAGCTAAAGCCCCTTATTACCAACCATCAAAAACAACCACACCATCAAGATCATATGAAACCAGAAAATTCATCATAAAATTGATAACTTCACCAAAACACTTCAAATCAAGAAACAAGTCACATAATCCATCACTTTAGGTCCCATTAAGCACCATATAAGCATCAATAAGTGTAGTAGAATGTTTAATCATCACTTACCTAAGAAATAAGAGAAGAGGAGTTGTAGACCACCCTAGCTCTTCAAGAAAACTTCACCAAACAACCTCTATCACCAACTAGAAAGATTTTTATGGAGTAGAAATGGATGTAAGCAAATGTTTTTGGGTGATTTGCACCAAGTAGTAGCTAGAACTTGAAGAGCTTCTTCTTCCTTCCTTGCACAAGAGGTTCGGCCAACAAGAGGTAAGAAATGGTAATTTTTTGTGCATTTTTTTTAGATATTTAACCAATTTTTGGTCAAAAGTCAAAATAGTAAATAGTAACTCTTAAGTCAAACCACTAAGAGGGTGACACTTGTCACCTACATTAATGCAATCTTATCTTTCTTTTCCTCTCACATCAATCAATCTCACTCTCTACTTATCTCTTAACACCCGATAAATTTTACACAGTATCCGAAACTTAACCTTATTGGCCGAATTTTTCCGAACTTTTCGCACTAGTGGGTCCCACGTCCAATATATATTCTTAATTTTATAAAAACTCTCCAATACTAGAAAAATTATCTAAAAACTATAATTGCTCATAAAATTTATCTAGAAAATTTTTCGGATACAGAAAGTGCAGAAAACAAGCCATGAAAAATGCGAAAACCTAGAAAATGCAAATTACGGGTTCTCACACTATGCCAATTCCTGACGGATCACATTCGATTTCAAACATCTTAGAAAAATCAGGGAGAGACAATATAGGTGCATGTGTGACGCCCGAAGGAAAAAGAAAAGGGAAAATTTTCCTTATTTATTTTATTTTCCGCGTGCATTTCTCTTACTTTATTTTATTATTAAAATTTTCTAGAGATTTTTATAAATGAATATAGTTTTCCAACCATTTTTCTAATATAAGTTAGTTCGGGTCATTTTGAAGCGTATTATGGATGTAGGGCCCGCTAGTGCTTTAAGTGCGATAAAATTTTGCCGATTAATTGAAGTTTTGTATCAAGAAATATTATTTTCCAAGGTGCTAGGAAATAATTATAGGTTACCTAGAGGGATTAACCATTGGAAGACAACAAGATGAGGATTAACCCTTGGATGCCATTTGTCCTTGAAACATTGGACCTTGACTTTGACTTGGACTTGTCTTAACCTTTACTAAACCAAATTTTGACCCAATTTCTTTCCATTTTCATTGTCTTGGCCGAAATTTATGGAGAGGAAAGAACAAGAGAGAGTTTCTTCAACTTCAACTTCAATTCTTGCTCAAATCTTGAGTTTCAACCGTTGAATTATCAAATTACTCCATCAAAGTTGTTTATTAAGGAGGATTAAAGCTTCTAGTGGAGGGATTTGTGAAAGGAAAACCCTAAGTTATCATCTTTCTTGAGGTGTTAAGGTACTTTGCTTACAAACTTTCTCTTTGTTCTTGCTAATGTCAAATTAGTGGCTTTAGTGGCTAAATATGTTGATTTGTGGTAGGTTTTATGGTTGAAAGTGGAGTTTTGATGGATTTTGATTTATTAGTGATTTTTCTGTTTTTATATCATAATTATTGTTTAGTCATGGATTGATGGCCTGTTATAGTGTAAAATGGAGATTCGTATATGTTGGATATGATTGGTTGCGGAAAATTTCAGAGTTTATGCGAAATTTCCAGTTTAGGGTTTCATCCTACCCTGTTCTGCCCGAACCTATTAGGCCATGATTGAGGACGAATCAGCCTTTGCCCAAAACATAAAAGTTGTTGGTAATTGAGTTAGCTAGCTACCTGTAAATTTCAGCTCAATAGGAGTACTGTAGCATGTGAACTGACCGAAATACCCTTGACTGCCCATGAGCCTTGTTTCGCTCCCAGATTTCTATTTTTGTGGATTTTTCCATTTTTGACTCTGAAAGTGCATGATTTGGCTTTGGAGATCTTCATAAGAAATGTAGGGTTATGTCTTGGATTCGAAACGCCATAAGATTCGTTTCAATCCGATAAGTGTAGCTTCAGTTATGGATATTGTGCCGAAAGGTGTATTTGATAGTTTATGATGTGTATGTGGTTGATTTGAGATGAATTGGTGTTGCTTGTAGGATGGAAAAAGTAAGGAAATTAAGGGGATATGCTGTCTGATCCTTGAAAGCATTTGATTGCTTTGAGTTTGAGTTGAAGGGCTTGGACTTGAGCAAGGCAACGATATATGATGGATGGTTCCTGAGCCGTGGTTGGTGAGTGACCCAAACTATTTCCAAAGCTCCTTATGAACTGTTTCTTGCATTATTTACTCGATTGCATATCATGTGTGCTTGCATGTGAGTTCATGACATGATTTGGCTTCAATGAGTTCTTGGGAAGTCTTGTGCTGAACACCAACGTCTCCATCACTGTTTACTTGGAGCAAATGGCTCCCTATCACTGTTTCACTGTTACTGGATCAATTTGAGCGTTGGATGTCTGAGTACCATGATCTCCCTGGCTCACAAGAGTAATAAAAGTACATTTGATTACTGAATCATGACATCATTGAAATGAACTATTGAGAAACTGATTTAATTACTGATTTTACTGGTTACTCGCTGAGCTTCTAGCTCACCCCAAAACTATTTTATTCCCCTCCACAGGGCTCGAGGTGAAGGAAGCATTTGTATTAAAGTGCTCCATGTGAATGGTTAGATTATCTCCTGTACCGTTGAAGTTTTCGTTCGACCTTGTGTACTATTTGAGACTACGATTGTACTTGTACTTATGTGAGATTTATATTGTAATTTATTTGAGGACTGTAGTGAACGACTGAGTCCCGGCGAAAGTTGGGCAGGTGGTCCGCCGAACCCTTTGGTTCGCCTTAGGGTGAGGTGGGGCTGTCACAGCATGTGTGAGTGCATGTTTAAGAGAGTCAAAGGATTCTTCCTGTTCTTCTTCCTATTGGAATGATACATCCTTTTTAATGATTGATGTCAAAGGTGCTGCTATGGAGCTAAAATCGTGCACAAACCGTCGATAGAAGCTCGCAAGGCCATGAAAGCTTCGTACCCCCCGAATGGTGGTCGGCCTTGGCCATTCTTGGATAGTTTTGATTTTACTCTCATCCACCTTGATGCCCTATAAACTCACAACAAAGTCTAGGAATGCTAGTTGGTCAATGCAAAAGATACATTTTTTAAGGTTAGCATAAAAACGTTCCTTGCGAAGTACCTCCAATACTAGCTTGACATGCTGCAAGTGTTCATCTAGACTTTTTGCTATAAATGAGAATATCATCAAAGTACACTACTATGAACTTGCCTAAGTACTCATGCAAGACATGATTCATTAATCGCATAAAGGTACTTGGAGCATTAGTAAGACGAAAAGGCATGACGAGCTACTCATATAGTCCATACTTAGTCTTAAATGCAGTTTTCCACTCGTCCCCTTCCTTGATCCTAATTTGATGATATCCAGATTTTAGGTCAATTTATGTAAATATAACCGCCCCATGTAATTCGTCTAACATGTCATCAAGTCGAGGAATGGGATGGCGATACTTTACCATTATGGTATTGATGGCTCTGCAGTCAGTGCACATCCTCCAAGACCCATCTTTCTTTGGCACAAGAATGACTGGAACGGCACAGGGACTTAAGCTCTCTCGTGCCCACCCTTTGACTAGATGCTCCTCTACTTGCCTTTGAATGTCTTTTGTCTCCTCCGGATTACTCCTATACGCGGGTCAGTTAGGTAGGTATGAGGTAAATTTGATGGTCAATACCTCTTACAGGTGGCAATCCGCACAGCACGTCATCTGGAAAAACATCATCATACTCCTGTAAAAGCTTAGTAAAAGAACTAGGCAATGAAGTGTCAAGTTCGTTAGTGTTGTCCGAGACTTCCTTGTTGTAAAACAAGAGTAAAGTTCGGCCTCCAAGGAAATCTCTCCTCACATCTTTGGCTTTGCACTCAACAATATTTTTCCCTCTTGTTTTACCTCATGATCCGTCCCATTTATTGCCTTTTCCCTCTCATTTTGCACAGATCTTTTCCTCTCTTTTCTCTCATGTTTCTCAATTTTTTTTCGCTCATCAACTTTCTCACATTCCTGCTGAATTTTCACTTGATCCTCCTACACTTGCTTAGGCGTAAGTGGTGCAAGTGTGATTTTCCTTCCTTTATGCAGGAAAGTGTACATGTTGGTATGACAATCATGACTAGTACTCCTATCAAATTGCCATGGTCTACCAAGTAAGATATGACTAATGTGACGACCACACCTCTCCCAAGGGCGAACCCAAGGGCGAACCCAAGGGTATCGGCGGGCCGCCTGCCTAGCTCGCGCCAGGACTCGAAACACAAAACTAATAAAATGATAGTAAACCAAACGAGAACTGTCTATAATATGTACAACCACCACAAGTTCTATTTACATCTTTAAAAGCATCAAGTCAAACCTCTCTAATATACTATAACAACAACCAGTAGAAGGTAGATCCTAAGGAGGGTCCTTATACAAACCACCAAAACAAAAACAAACATCCTAACTGTCCAACTATTACAAACGAGACCTAACTATACTAACGGCAGAGTCCCAAAGTTCCCCGCGTCGTCCCCTGCTAAGGAAAACAAAGGAAACGGGGTAAGCTAGAAGCTTAGTAAGTAAACAGGGGTAAAAACGTAAATTTCACGTAACCACATTTATACAGTAGGAGTAAAGCAAAAGCAGAAAAATAACATCACATGATAAGGATACATATGGCTTCAAAGCCAAGTCATTTGCCATGCGTGATCTCCTGTCGACACTCCGTCGACCATAAATAAGGTCCGTAGAACTTCACTTGTACACCCACCGGACACCTTATCACCCTCACTGGCCAGTCACCTCACAAACTTGCCCGGCCGAACGAAATCACAAACTTGAGCTTGAGTCACAAGCTCGGGTCACAAACTTGGTTCACAACTCGGTGAACCGGATTCACAAACTTGGTGACCTCAATCCAAGTTGGACTGACTTCGACCAAGCCCTAACCGGCTCGAATAGTCCCTCGAGGTATTGAGATCAGCCCCAAACTCACAAATTTCACAAAAGTATTCAAAAGTTACCCTGAGCCACAAGCTCAAGGGTTTTAGTTCCAAAATTGCTCATATACACAAGCCATGTATAGATATGTGCACAGATTAGGGTCTAGGTCGAGTGCGATAAAGTACACCCTCGCCTAGGTACCCTCTTCATACAAATCGAAACACATAAGCAACGAATACACAAGAGCGGCCTGAATACTTACTCAAAATACCAAAAGTAGTACTAAAGCAAAATCGCTTCGCGCGTGTTCGCTAGTAGAGGGCCCCACCGGCTCCGCCTAGCTCACCACTGTCTGAAATAGAAGATTTTACCACATTATATCACAAACGGCTACTAACAGATCCAAAACAAGCAAAACGGCAAAAATCGGCACACGCGCTCGCGCGGAACGGCAAACGGAAACGGCCAAATCGGCCATCTCAAACCGTTTTGATCAAAGGTTAGGCTAGGAAAATCGGATCAAGGTGAACGAGACACCGTTTCGAAGCTATGAGGAAGGCCTACGATTCTCATGAAGACACCTTAAACTAGATCCGAATCAACACAAGTCGAAATCATGGAAAATGGTACCAGAAGTTTGCACTTTGAATGACAGATAGGGTCTGTTTACTGGACCATAACTTCTAGCTCACAAGTCCAAATCAGGAAATTCCAAAGGTATTAGAAAGCTGAGACATAAGGCTAAAATTTTGATGTTTTGGCCAAGACCTGAATCCACTCAGAACAGAACGAAAATTGAGTGCCAAAGTACCCGTCAGAACTGTCCAGATACAAGGCAGTTCTGACGATCAATCTTGTTTTGGTCATAACGGAAGCTACGGAACTCGGATTTCGACGCACTTTATACCGTTTCGAAGCTGAGACCAAGTTATACATTTCTTACGAAGGAGTTTACACCCAGATCGTACGGGATCAAAACGGAAAACCCACGGTCAGAAGCTGAAATTCAAAACGTACACAAACTAATGTCTAAAACAGGCCTGAGTGTTCTGTCTATAACTCAGAATACGCTAATCCGTTTGACCTGAAATTTTACAGAAATATTCAGGACTTAAGGGGCTATAATGTTGAAGAAGGAAACTTTGTCCAGTTTTGAAGGTAACAAGGTCAAAAATGCAAGACACTATACCAGAATCGCAAAACAGGGTCACAAACCGTATTCTAATACAAACATCATAACTCAGCCTACACAAGGCCAAATCAAGAAATTCCAAAGCCATCTGAAAGCTTAGAAACAGGGATACATTTCATCAGAAGACCTTAACACCCAAATCCAAAACAATTCCAGGCAAAACAACCCATTTCAGACGCAATTCTAACATCCTGATGAACCCAGAACAGCAATAGTAATTTCGGCTTATCTCATTCTACACTACTCCGATTGACCTGAAATTTTACAGGAACCTTTAAAACATCAATACATACAACTTTCATGTTTTAAGACAAGGCCAATTCGGCCTCTATCTAGGACCAAAAATTTCGGACAGAATGAAGAACCAAGAACCCAAATTTCCAGAATTTCTTCCAAAACAGAAATTGATTGCAATTATCAATCATTTACACCTACTAGAGTTATTAAACATCATTTCCAATCATCAAAGATAGCCACACCATCATGATCATATTAAACCAGAAAAATCACCAATAAATTGAAAACTTCATCAATTCATCCAAAAGCAAGAAATAACCACAAAATTCATCACTTTAACTATCACTAGGCATCAATTAAGCTTCATTAGATGAAGGAGAAGGTTCATTCATTACTCACCTAGTAAAACAAGAGAGAGAGAGTTGCTTGACACCTTAGCTTCTCCAAACACTTCACCAAACTACTAAGGGAGGAGGAAAGAGTGAATTTTTGGTAAGTTTTTGAGATATTTTAACTAAATGGTAAAAAGGTCAAAAAAAGTGAATAGTTGTCCAACAAGTCCAACCAATGAGATAGTGACACTTGTCACTCCATTTAAAGCATCTCTATCCTTTTTCTCTCTCACATCAATCACATCACAACCTCTACTTATCTCTTAACACCCGATAAATTTCACCCAGTGTCCGGAACTTAACCTAATTGGTCGAATTTTTCCGAACAATTCGCACTAGCGGGTCCCACATCCGTTATATATCCTTAATTTCTCAAAAACTAACCGATACTAGAAAAATCATCTAAAACCTATATTTACTCATAAGAATTATCTGGGGAAAGTTCTAGTAAAGAAAAATGTAGAAAAGGCGGGCGATAAAGAAAAAAAAAACCCACTTAAACTTTCTAATAAAATAAACTAGGGTTTTCAACCTTAACCGAGGTTAGGGTTTTACTCCTTAGCCTTAAAACCCGAATTCCATCCCACCGATTTACGAATAACCCTCATATCATCTTACGGACGGACTGGGGCCTCACAATCTCCCCCACTTAGGACAATTTCGTCCTCGAAATTAATTCTTTGGTCCAAGCGTACCTTCGAAACCTGCCGAAGGATTAGTCACTTCAGGTTGACCCATTGCATAGACTCTAGCTGGCCCTTTGGGTCGATTTTCCTTTGCATTTGACGGCTTAGCTGTAGTCCCTTCAGTCGGTGGCTTAGGTTTCTCCTTTTGTAACTTAGGGCACTGGGCGATCAGATGTTCTGCACTACCACACTTATAGCATCTTCGGATCGAACTGTTCTTCCAACAGTTTTCGTCAGTGTGATTGGCCCCACAGAAACCACAGATTGGCTTAATGCCGGCACTTGGCCCTCTACGCTGGGCAATCCTCTGGGGCTCTTGCCCTACTCGTCCTCCTCTTCCCAATTTACCCTGATTTAGGGTTCCTGCGGGTCGAAGACCATCTGTTCCTTGACTTTTCTTAGAAGGTGACTCACTTTGCGAGCTCTGTCCAGTCACCAAATGGCTCGAATCGGGTTGTCTTCGTTTCCTCTCATGAAAGGATTTTACCTGTCCCCTAGCTGTCTCAATCCGCTGTGCTTTTTCTAGTGTCTGGCCAAACGTGTCCAACTGAGCAGCTGCAAGTGCCTCCTGGATCTCCACATTTAAACCTTGAACGACGCGGCGGATTCGTTTTCGCTCCGTTAACACTAACTCCGGGGCAAAACGGGAGAGCTTTGTGAACTGGGTCTCGTACTCCGCTACACTAAGTGTCCCTTGACGCAAGCGGATAAAATCATCTTCCCGTTTCTCTTGTACGATGGGAGGTAAATATTTTTCATTAAACTCTCGTGTAAAGTTGATCCATGTCCAGGGGGTCTGTTCCCGCTCCCACTTAGCTCTGATCACATTCCACCAGGCTCGAGCGGCCCCCTCAAACTGGAAAACAGCAAAAGATATTTGCCGCTCCTCCGAATACCTACGTGCGGCAAATATATCTAGCATACGGTCCATCCAGTTTTCTGCTAGATCAGGGTTAGATCCACCTACAAACTTGAGGGGTGCGAATTTTTGGAACCGTTCTAAAGCACGGTCCTCTCCCTCGTGATTGCCCGGATTATTTCCCGAGTTTCCAGCAGCATTCCCGTGGCCCTGACCCTGTTGGTCAACCATACGTTCCATCAAGTCAGCCATTCGCTGGATGGCTGTAGCTACTTGGTCTGGCTCTTGTTCATGTTCCATTTCAGTGCTTCGTCCTCGCCCTCTACCTCTACCTCGAGTACCGGAGGCCATTTAAATGCCAAAAGTCTATGGATCCAAGCATAACGTGTGCTTAGTATTCAGACTAGAAACAAAACAAAACACAAACAGATACACGAAAGGCACGCAAAGGATAGGTGCAAAAGATAATACTCGAATATATACATTTATTTACAAAGTCACACCAAAAGATATACAAATTACCCGACCTCCAGTCGTGTCAAAACCCAGTATACACACGAGCACTCTGGCTCCAAAATCTAGTCAGCCAACCAGATAACAAAAGAAATTAGCCAGGCCAGTTCTAACAAAAGTAATCTGCCAGCTAATCAAAATACGAAAGCGACCCTAAACGCCTCCCCTAGGGCCCCGGTTCCCTACGGAACCTGAAGTACCTAGCTCACCTATCTGCTCTGGCCCGGTAGCTCGTGGGGGTGCCTCCGCGGCCATGTCTAGTAAGACCCCACAATCAAACGTGATACTCCGGGCCCTCTCCCCGAGCTGCCTCTTCATAGCGAAGAGGTGCTGGTGTGTGTCTCGGAGATCCCGCTCCAGGTCCCTAACGCGCAACGCCTGCCAGCGGCTAAACTCTCTAGCCTCCTCCAGCTGCGCCCTCAAAGTCTCAACCGTCTGGTCTAGGTGATAACGCTCGTCATCCATCGCTAAGACAACATCGTCAGGATAGCTATAGGTATACCAGCACGCACAGGGTCGGCGCGACACCTGGCCGAAGGGAGAATACAAAGTGTAGGGCTCCCCAAGCCTCCTCCGATAGCGGATCGCCCGCTTACGCAGCACACGGTCATCCGAGCCCCTCCCACTCGGAGGTCTCGGTCCCGGTCCCACTCCGCTAGAACTGCCCGGATCCATACCTACAAACATTAATTCGTTAGTTAACCGACATTTCAACTTAAACTGTATCATTCAACTTAAAGAGAATCACGTAATCCTAATGAACCTATCACGTATGTCCCACAATTGCCCAAGTCCTCTAACCTCGCTCTGATACCACTTATGACAGTTTTCAGGGTCACATCACGGGGTACCTATCAGCTTGCCACCCGCACGCGGGCATCCCCTACGGAGAGTTTCGCTTCGTGACTCTTCACGAACGAGAGGCTCGGGGCTTTTCCAGTAAAAGGACGTAGAGTCCCAACCGTCGGCATATGGCTCTGATACCACTTGTGACGACCCCACCTCTCCCAAGGGCGAACCCAAGGGTATCGGCGGGCCGCCTGCCTAGCTCGCGCCAGGACTCGAAACACAAAACTAATAAAATGATAGTAAACCAAAAGAGAACTGTCTATAATATATACAACCACCACAAGTTCTATTTACGTCTTCAAAAGCATCAAGTTAAACCTCTCTAATATACTATAACAACAACCAGTAGAAGGTAGATCCTAAGGAGGGTCCTTATACAAACCACCAAAACAAAAACAAACATCCTAACTGTCCAACTATTACAAACGAGACCTAACTATACTAACGGCAGAGTCCCAAAGTTCCCCGCGTCGTCCCCTGCTAAGGAAAACAAAGGAAACGGGGTAAGCTAGAAGCTTAGTAAGTAAACAGGGGTAAAAACGTAAATTTCACGTAACCACATTTACACAGTAGGAGTAAAGCAAAAGCAGAAAAATAACATCACATGATAAGGATACATATGGCTTCAAAGCCAAGTCATTTGCCATGCGTGATCTCCTGTCGACACTCCGTCGACCATAAATAAGGTCCGTAGAACTTCACTTGTACACCCACCGGACACCTTATCACCCTCACTGGCCAGTCACCTCACAAACTTGCCCGGCCGAACGAAATCACAAACTTGAGCTTGAGTCACAAGCTCGGGTCACAAACTTGGTTCACAACTCGGTGAACCGGATTCACAAACTTGGTGACCTCAATCCAAGTTGGACTGACTTCGACCAAGCCCTAACCGGCTCGAATAGTCCCTCGAGGTATTGAGATCAGCCCCAAACTCACAAATTTCACAAAAGTATTCAAAAGTTACCCTGAGCCACAAGCTCAAGGGTTTTAGTTCCAAAATTGCTCATATACACAAGCCATGTATAGATATGTGCACAGATTAGGGTCTAGGTCGAGTGCGATAAAGTACACCCTCGCCTAGGTACCCTCTTCATACAAATCGAAACACATAAGCAACGAATACACAAGAGCGGCCTGAATACTTACTCAAAATACCAAAAGTAGTACTAAAGCAAAATCGCTTCGCGCGTGTTCGCTAGTAGAGGGCCCCACCGGCTCCGCCTAGCTCACCACTGTCTGAAATAGAAGATTTTACCACATTATATCACAAACGGCTACTAACAGATCCAAAACAAGCAAAACGGCAAAAATCGGCACACGCGCTCGCGCGGAACGGCAAACGGAAACGGCCAAATCGGCCATCTCAAACCGTTTTGATCAAAGGTTAGGCTAGGAATATCGGATCAAGGTGAACGAGACACCGTTTCGAAGATATGAGGAAGGCCTACGATTCTCATGAAGACACCTTAAACTAGATCCGAATCAACACAAGTCGAAATCATGGAAAACGGTACCAGAAGTTTGCACTTTGAATGACAGACAGGGTCTGTTTACTGGACCATAAATTCTAGATCACAAGTCCAAATCAGGAAATTCCAAAGGCATTAGAAAGCTGAGACATAAGGCTAAAACTTTGATGTTTTGGCCAAGACCTGAATCCACTCAGAACAAAACGAAAATTGAGTGCCAAAGTACCCGTCAGAACTGTCCAGATACAAGGCAGTTCTGACGATCAATCTTGTTTTGGTTATAACGGAAGCTACGGAACTCGGATTTCGACGCACTTTATACCGTTTCGAAGCTGAGACCAAGATCTACATTTCTTACAAAAGATTTTACACCCAGATCGTAAGGGATCAAAACGGAAAACCCACGGTCAGAAGCTGAAATTCAAAACGTACACAAACTAATGTCTAAAACAGGCCTGAGTTTTCTGTCTATAACTCAGAATACGCTAATCTGTTTGACCTGAAATTTCACAGAAATATTCAGGACTTAAGGGGCTATAATGTTGAAGAAGGCAACTTTGTCCAGTTTTGAAGGTAACAAGGTCAAAAATGCAAGACACTATACCAGAATCGCAAAACAGGGTCACAAACCGTATTCTAATACAAACATCATAACTCAGCCTACACAAGGCCAAATCAAGAAATTCCAAAGCCATCCAAAAGCTTAGAAACAGGGATACATTTCATCAGAAGACCTTAACACCCAAATCCAAAACAATTCCAGGCAAAACAACCCATTTCAGACGCAGTTCTAACATCCTGATGAACCCAGAACAACAATAGTAATTTCGGCTTATCTCATTCTACACAACTCCGATTAACCTGAAATTTTACAGAAACCTTTAAAACATCAATACCTACAACTTTCATGTTTTAAGCCATGGCCAATTCGGCCTCTATCTAGGACCAAAAATTTCGGACAGAATGAAGAACCAAGAACCCTAATTTTCCAGAATTTCTTCCAAAACAGAAATTGATTGCAATTATCAATCATTTACACCTACTAGAGTTATTAAACATCATTTCCAATCATCAAAGATAGCCACACCATCATGATCATATTAAACCAGAAAAATCACCAATAAATTGAAAACTTCATCAATTCATCCAAAAGCAAGAAATAACCACAAAATTCATCACTTTAACTATCACTAGGCATCAATTAAGCTTCATTAGATGAAGGAGAAGGTTCATTCATTACTCACCTAGTAAAACAAGAGAGAGAGAGTTGCTTGACACCTTAGCTTCTCCAAACACTTCACCAAACTACTAAATAACACCTAATGAAGAGATTTTATGGAGTAGAAACAAGTTTATGTGATTGTTTTGGAAGATTTGAGCTAGATAGAAGCTAGAAATTGGAAGAGTTTTCTTTCTTCTTTGTTCAAGATGGCCGACCAAGAGGGAGGAGGAAAGAGTGAATTTTTGGTAAGTTTTTGAGATATTTTAACTAAATGGTAAAAAGTCAAAAAAAATGAATAGTTGTTGTAGACACCAAATTTTTGGTGAAATTTCATTTTTAGTTTTTTATTTGTTGTGTTCATTTTTAGTTTTTAGTTTCCAGTTTTATTTTTATTTTTAAGTTTTATCATAGAATTTGTTGAAAAAGGGAAAAAGAGAAAAGAAAAGCATTCAAAAAAAATATGATTTAGTCGTTTGTAATTTAAATTCAATGCTTTCTTGAAAGAAAAAAAATGAAAAATATGAAAAATGAAGAATGAAACAAAAAAGATGGAAAAATGGCCATTTTTGTTGGTTTTAGTTGTTTAGTTTTTAAATTATTTTCATTATTATTATTATTATTATTACCTGGTTTTTGGCAATTTGTTATTATTATTATTATTTATATTTTATCATTTCTGTATTTATTAAGTTGAAAGTTTAAAAAAAAAAAAAGAAAAAAAAAAAGAAAAAAAGAGAAACGCGACTTGCAAGCTGCGTTTTTGCAGCTTGCAAGGGAGGACTTCGGGCAGCCCCTTGGGCTGTAAATATAGAAGAGTGCTAAGGGTTTTAGGAGGGGGGTTCCTGGTATAAATAGCAAGAAAGGAGGCAGCCGCAAAGGGGGGGACGATAGAGCAGCAGCCGAAAGAGAGGAAATCTGGAAAAACGAGAGAGGTTAACGGCTGCAAACTGGAAGAAAAGACCAGAAAGAGGAAAAAAGAAAAGGGAGTAGGGGCTGAGGTCAGAGAGAGAGTTTTTATGACGGCTGGAGTCTTGGGAGATAGAGAGTGAGCAAGAGAGAACGGCGGCTGTTGAGCAAAAGAAAACAAAAAGGAAAGAAACAGCGGCTAAGGAAGCGAAGCAAAGAGGAGAGCATACGAGGGGGATTTTTTCTGGAGTGGCGACTGAGCTTGAAGAGAAACCAGGAGATCCAAGGGTTTGGGTTTCGAAGAAGAGGAGTGGGAGTTGGTGGCTGGAAAAAGGAGCGGCAAGGGATATTTTTTTAGACGAAGGAAACCAAGTGCGGAGGAAGGAATCCAAAATCCGAATAGCAAGCTCGCATTTTTCTTCACTGAAATTCGAATCTTGCAATCCTCAGATTCTTCACGCTTCACTGGTGTTTCCTGGTGCTAAAGGTAAACCTTTTCTTTATCTTCCACTCACATATCGTCAGTTTAAGAAAAACAGTGGAGTCTTGCACTACCCATGGGTTCTTCAGCCATATTGTACATTGGAATCTGTTTGGTGGTGATTCATTTCTTGAGTCTGATGTCAAATACGATGTTTGTTGTGAAAATGATGGTTGTTAGCATGGATTTATAGCATGATTTCATCGCATGAATTCGTTAAAAAAAACAGCAGCGGCAAGTTTGAAATTTTCAGCTTGTTACAGCAGTTTCTTGTTTTTCCTTTCGATCCATTGGAGTTTTCTTTTTTCTGATGTCAACACGTTTGTTTTGGGTCACCTCTGCTGAGTACAGTCCGTTTCCAGAAGCTTTATTTCGTCAGGTTTGGTATACTAGTCGATGTTGGTTGCTAAGGGTAGACGGATAAACATTTGTTTGTAATTTCTTTTTGGAGGGTAGTCATGAGAATTGTGTCTTGTATCTGGATTTTTCCGGCTGCACGGTTCTAAGTGAGTTGGGATTGAATTCCAGGGCAGTAGGTTATGTGCCTACATGCTCCATTTGATCTCGTAGAACATTTCATGTGCAAGCTGAAATTATAGGGAAAAGTTGCCGCACGGTTTCTTTCCCCTTGACTTGCTGAAGTTTTCATTTGCTGGGATTTTTAAGCCTGCTGGGATTTCATTTGTTTGAGCCTGCTGAAGTCTTATCTGCATTTTGTTTACAATGGTAAGACAGGACATGCGAGATTTGCCTAGATTTAGGTTCCTTAGCTAAGCTTGTTTGAGGTTTTTCATTGCAGCTTCGTTGCTGCATTTTCTTTTCTCATGACTGTGTCCCTCACTTGAGTTTGTGAATCTTTGCTAACAGTTTGAACGTTTTGGCTGGGATATTTAAGTGGATCTTGATATGATTATTCTCCCTTTTGTGATGATAAGTTGGTAAATGTTGGATTATGTCAATGGAAAATGTAGCGCATTAAAGAATTATAGCAAGCTTGGTTGCAGAAATTTTCTTCACGACTTTGCATGGAAGCCTGCATGAAAACTTCAGAAAATTTTGCACCTTGACCCCCAAGTTCCCCTTATTCCACTAGGACCCAATCAATTAAAGAATTTCATCAAATTGGTCCTGGGTAATTTTAATTTGTGCAACTTCGTTGTTTGTTTGCTTCAATTAACTACCATGCTTTGTTTCAATTGCGTTTAAGTCATGACTTTAGGGATTTTACGATCAAGTGAGCTTGTGATTGCCTATTTCCTTTAATTTTCCCAAATAAATTGGTACCTTGACCTTTTTATTATTTTGGAGGGTAAATTGGTAATTCCACCTCATTAGGACATCGCTTCAAGGGAGGTACACTCTATCCCTCATTTTGCACTTCATTTGACCCTATGTGCTCCTACGTGTTATGTGAATATGCATGCCTACTCCGCTTTCCTTACCTCCTTGCATGCATTTACTTGCTTTTACTTTTATTTAAGTTTTATGGGGTATGTGTACCCCTCTTGGCTTGTAATAGATAGGGCTCGGAGAGCATCTGGTCCATTTCCCCTTCCCTTTTATGCTTTTATGGGGTATGTGTACACCTCTTGGCTTGTAATAGATAGTGCTCGGAGAGCATCTGGTCCATTTTCCCTTCCCCTTGGTTGCTTGCTTTTGTTGCTACATGTTTAATGGCTTTATTAGGTTCTTGCATCTAGTCGAGCATGCTAAGTGCTATGTGTTACGTGTTTACGAGCGTTTTGGCATGTCTACTTGCTTTCGTAACCATGAATGAATGGAATGGATGAATGTACGTCACCACACTAGTCCAATGCTAGTCGTGGCTCATTATTTCATTAGGAATTCATAGAAAGGGCTAGCCCAATGCTAGACCCAATAGGATTTTTCCTTTGTTTTTCATTAATGCATTATTTGCCTGTCCACTACATATCATGCATTTTTCCTTAGTTTTATCATCTGGCATGCTCCTCGATTCCCCTTTCCCCTCATTTTAGGATTTTTGCATCTCATACTAGTTATAGGGTTCATTTGCCTGGAGAGTCCCCTTAAATATGGGATATAGACGAGTGTGGCTTTTTCTAAAGCCTTAGCACGCTTGTATCCTCTCTGTAAAAGGGCAAATTGAGTCACGATTTAGGTCTCCCCGTACCCAATATGCATGAATTCCCTAGGCTCATGCATTCTCAATCCACTCTATCATTACACTTTCACTTTTGTCTCATTTGCACACATGCACCTTTTTATCACCTTCACTTGCACACGAACACTTTTTTGTCTCCACTTGCACACGAACCCTTTTATCTTCACTTGCACACGAACATTTTTATCTTCACTCGCACACGAGTACTTTCATCTACATTTGCACACCTTCACTCTTATCTTATTACTTTTATCATTTTTCTCACTTCATACAAACTCACACTTTCACATGGCATGCATTCCACTCATTTTTCACGTCATTTAGGTTTAGGTGTGACCTCTCCAAAAGGATCATTATTGGGCTTCACAATTAATGTGATTGGCACCACTCAACCTTTGAAGAGAAATTTCCCCCAATCCCCCTAGGTCTAGGTTTTTGCATTCATATAGACATATTCAATACGCGATACATACCTTGGGTAAAAAAAATAGGAAAAATTGGTTCAAGTCACGCAACTAGCCTTGGCTAGGTCGAAGGGGTGCCTTGGATTTTTATCCTTGCCTTCCCCTTCGTCAAATGTGACCCCCGATCCCTCTTTTGGTTACGTAGACCCAAAAGTTCTCAAAAAGGGTTTATTTACTTTTTTATTCAAAAACAAAAATCATTTTTGGGTGACTTGGTACACCCTAACTTTATACCAAGTGGCGACTCCATTTTTGATACAAAAAACCCTTTTGAACTTCACTTGGCCAAATCGTCGCATTCTAAGTCCCATGGCCTTTTACTTTTCATTTTGCACACGTTCACACATTGCACACCACACATCACACAATTCAACTCGAATCAAAAAGTGGGGCGCGACAGTTGGCGACTCCACTGGGGAATTCCTAAGTGGGTCCAAGCATTTTGACTTAACCATTTGTTTCCCTTTTCTACCCTTTCTATGCATGGCATGTGGATATTAGGATTGCATTTTTCATTTTTAGGACCTTTTGTCTTATGTACGTAATCAAACCAATCCCTCGACTCACGAATGTATGTTTGAATGAATGTTTACTTGTTATCTCGCGCTTGCATTGTATTTTGGGAGGTATGGGTCACCCTAGAGTCTCGCGTTGGTTCTTGACCCTTCCCCTCCAAACGAGCACTAGCATACGAGCATACGCTTTACTTCTTTTATCCCTTTTATTTTTCTTTAGTGGCTTGTCACGCCACTCCACCCTATTAGGATTAGGTGACTCACTTGGGCATGTGATCACGACACGATGTGTGTGTAGCATGTTCCAATGGGTCACTCAATCTTCCGCTTAAAGCTATTGGTTGATAGCCTTTAGCTTTTGGTCGAAGATTGAGGTTTTGATAGATTCACTCAAACACGTAGCCGTGACACGATGTGTGCGTAGCGGTGTTTGGGGAATCGCTCGAGCCACCGACAAAGAATCTTGGGATTGATGACCCTTGATTTCTAAGTCTAAAGGCTCGGGGACCTGAGCTTATCGAGTCTAGATGCATTAGCGAATCCCAACCTCATGCATTCATATTAGATTTGCCTAGGGTAGAGTCGACCTTATCCTGAGCTAGGGACACTATTCACGAGGGGAGGGGTCCAATCCCTTTTTCCTTTTTATTGCTTTGTTTCTTTGATTGCTTTATCTTGTTGTTACAATGTGTTATGTGTACTATCAATTGCACTAACCATTTTTTTGTTTTCTTGGCCTGCATTCATGGGCCATAGCAATAAGGGGCCTCTTTGGCACTCTTTTAGTGACTTACCCACTAGATAACTTACATGTTTAAATTTCAGTCATTATGCTTAATTTTTAATAAGTACATTTCATTTTAGACCTCTTCCCTCCGATGCATTATTTATGCCCTTTAGGCCATATTTGTTGCATATTTACATTGCTTTAATAAATGGCATCATGCATAAACCATAGAAAGGGAATGCCACATAGGGAATCCCGTGTTTAGGAATAAGCCACCTTGTGTCTCGGATACTTAATCCAGTGATACTTGCACGTTTACATTTTGTACCATCCAAAGGGGTAGTGCACAAGGTAAGGTAGGATCCGATCATTTTCATAGAGTGATCTTTGGAATATGAGCATCTAATAATCACTTTTTGGCCATTTTATCAAAATTGGTAAAAATCCCTTGCATGAAGGACATTAATTTGAAGAAATTCACAAATGATTCCTCCTATTAAGACGATAAATCAATTGAGGCCAAATCGTGATTTTAGAAAGCTCATAGACTAATTTTCTGAAACCACCAATGGCCGGCCGATTCAATCGATCCATTTTGTCAAATTTGGATAAACCATCATTTGATCAATTTACCCTTTTTAGGGTCATCCGGTCGATTTTGAATAAATCGTCAATTCATTTGACCAATTTACCCTTTTTAGGGTCATTCGGCCGATTTTTGAATAAATCACTAATTCAATTTCATTTCATTTGGCCAATTTACCCATTTTTAGGGCAACCGAGCCGATTTTGAACAAATCAAGTTTCGTTCAATCTATTTGATCAATTTACCCTTTTTAGGGTGATCTGATTAATTTTGGATAAATTAAATTTCATTCAATTCATTTGACCTGTTTCCCTTTTTAGGGTAATCCGGTCGATTTTTAATAAATTGTCAATTTCATTTGACCAATTAGGGTTTCAATGTCGAATTTCAAAATGAAAAACCTAGTCGATTTTGAGAAAACCATCCATTGCATCCAGCCATTCGATCGTTTGGGGTTTTTGACCCGTGCTTCACTAAGAAAATTTGTCAACGAATTCCAATCTCTCCGATAGGAAGTTCATCTAGGTCAACCCGTGCGTTTTTTGCAAATTCTTGTATCGATCAAAAGTGGTCAATTCATTCGCACGTTGACCTTATTTTGGCAAATGTCTCTCGTCACTCCACTTGACCAATTTTTTTCAAAATTATTTTTCACTCCATAAGCTGATCGGATTCGTCAGGTATGGTATAGTGCCTACCCTAGAGGATTGCATTTTCATGCTAGGCCTACCCTTGGCACAAAAAAAAAAAGGGTTCCCCCATAGGACATGCATTCGAATTTTCTGGATATCTACTAACTCTTGCCTTTTTCTTTTCCTTTTCTTTGTTTTCTTTGGAATAATTAAGCGAGGGTTGAATCTAAAGGCAATCTTTCAAAAATTCTCAGGTAATATTTAAACATAGCTTCTCGTCGAAGCCCCATCATAACGCGATCCCGTAGTCAAGCCCAGAGGAGTCGTGTAAACATGAGTTCGCAACCGGAACTGTCGGATAAGTCTGCTACTACAGTCCAACCTGAGTCTGCAAGTTTGGGGGTCCAACTGACTGAGATGCTTACAAAGTTTGGTGAGATGGCATCTGAAATGGCCACCCAAAAGAAATTAATCGATGAACTCATCAGTAGCGGAGTTCGACCCGAGCCTGTACTCGTCAGTCAATCGGGGCCAGAATCATTGGTCATGCCCACGACCCAAACCACCTTTACTCCACCCTTCATCATTCCACCCGAAGGAACTTTCACCTATCCTACCACACATTTGCCATACACTTACCCTCCTAACCCTTCGTTCTTTCCTACTCACATGCAAGGTCCCCAACCGCAAATCGCCGCAAACATACCACCTGAGCCACATATCTTTTATCACGCTGCTGCCGAGCCTTTCTTGCCAGACCATAGCATTCAAAACAAGCCAGCAATGGGAGAAACTTCTGCTCCCATTGATATGAAGCTTCTCAAGCGCCTTGACCGTTTTGATGAATTTATGAGAAAAAGTCAGGGTTTGAACAAACAAGGAGTGCTGGACTATGATGAGCTCTGTCTCTTTCCAAATGTTCAATTGCCTGAGGGGTTCAAAACTCCGAAGTTTACCAAATACGATGGCACGGGCAATCCCAAGACACACCTCCGATTGTTCGCCAACAAGTTGGGTAGGCCAACAGATGATGAAAATCTGCCTTTGAGGCTATTCCCAGAAAGTCTGGAGGGGGATGCACTCGACTGGTATTCCAAGCTGAAACCCGAAGAAGCAAAGACCTGGCTGGATCTGTCCAATGCGTTTGTAAGGCAATATGAGTATAACTGCGAGTTGGCTCCAACACGAACCACATTGGAAGGGATAAAGAGGAAGTCATCTGAAGATCACAAGACTTATGCCAAAAGGTGGAGGAAAATAGCTGCAAAAGTCGAGCCACCAATGACTGAGGACGAAATCATACGCACCTTCATTAAGGCACATGATCCGCCATATTTTGAAGAAATCTTCCGCATGACTGGATGCTCATTTGCTGCTATTGTCAATAAGCTTGAGGAGTACGATGACTTTGTAAGAGCTGGGAAGATTGTTAATGTCTCTGCCCTCAAATCGCAGTTGGAAGCTTTGCAAGGCCAAAGTAATAATGGTGGGAAGAAGCAACAATTCCACAAGAAAGAGGGTGAAATCGCTTTTACCTGGGATCGAAACCCTATCCCAAGGCCTAGACCTCGGCAGTACCCCACCTACTCAAACCCTTACCCTTACTATTCAAATCCTCATCCTGTTTATCACACCAATATCACTCATCCTCGACCTCGCCCTAATTACACCAACTCACCCAGGCCTCCTTTTCAAATACCTCAACCTAACTTCCAACGAGTGCGACCCCGACCTCCCTTCAATCAACAATTTCCTCCACCAAATAGGCCCACCTATGATTACCCCCAACCCACTGAAACTTACAATCAAAGCCGTACCCGAACATTCACCAATCTAGGCAGGCCGTTGGACCAGTTGTATGAGCAATTGAAGGCTGCCGGTAAAATAGGTGTGATTCCCCCTCCAACTTACCCTTACGGCATGCCTGCCGGATACAATCCACAGTCCGTTTGTGCCTATCATTCGGGAGCGCCTGGTCACTTAACCGCTGATTGTAAAGCCCTTAAGCACAAAGTCCAAGACATGATCGAGGCTGGGGAAATAGTGCTAAGGGGAAAGGGCGAACAAGGACCAAATGTAAATACCAACCCCTTTCCCGAGCACAAGGACACCTTGGAGGCATCCGCTTCTAATGACGAAATTTGAAAATCCAGAAGGAACCTTGCTCAAATTGGATAACCGAGTATTTTCCCTCTCGAAGGGAATTTTGGTAAATCTAGGGGTTGTTATTTACTAAATTTCATGAAAAACCGTTCTTTGCATATGTGAATAGTTTAATGGAGGCATCTTTTGCAATTGAAGTTTATCTTGTTTCCACTTTGATTTGGAGTTGCATGAAATGCATAATGTGTTGATTTAATTATTGTCTTGATTCTTTTAAATTCTTTTAAGATGGCCAAAGGTGAAATTATTTGACCCTCTGAATATCACTGTTCTGAAATTCGATGAAGCCGCACATTGAAAATCCCTTCATTGAAAAATCCCTGCATTAAAACTCCCTTCCTTGAAAAGCCTTCATTGAAAAATCCCTTCATTCAGAAATCCCTTCATATAAAACTTGCTTCATTGAAATCCCTCCATTGAAAATCCATTCCTTGGAAAAACCTTCATGGAAAAGGCCAAAATCCCTTCATTAAAAATCCCTTCATTAATAAAAATTCCTCCCCTGCCAAGCTCGAAGCTGATTGGTTAGAGTATGGTTACTAATGATTGATTCTAATTGATGAAAAACAGTTGAATGTCATAAAGCATGACCTATGTCCGCCACCGGTCCTTTAGAGAAGGAGGGCAAAGAGGAAAAGCGAGTTTTGCCAATGCAAGATTAAGCCAAAGGCGAATTCACTCCAAGTTGGCCAGGGCCATTCGTTGTTCAAAAGTGTTACCTGGCGGGGCATTCATTTTGGTAGAGATGGAAGGACAGACATTCCCTCAACCTATCAACTCGGACATGTGTAAGAAGTTCTTTATTTGATTATGCAAATTTCTTTTTGGAAATCGCGCAAGGGACGAGGCACAAGTCAGGCCATCTTCCTTTCCAATCAAAATATTTCATCCCTAGTCATCCCCTTTGAGCTATCAGAACAATAATTTTCGTTTGGCAACCCCTGAGAACTGCAAACCCCACACTGGGGCAAATTCATTTTGAAAATAATCAGAAAGGGAAGAAAAACCCCCACACTGGGGCAAATTTATCTTTGAAAGAGATGAAAAGGGAAAAGAACCCCACACAGGGGCAAATTTAGTTTTTGAAAAAAAAATGCAAAAAGTAAGAAGAATGCAATGAAGAAAATGCAAAGAAAGAAAATCCAATCAAACTGGGGCAAAATTTTCCTCAGTTTCGTTCAAAATTGGAAATAATTTCAAAATGATGCAGTCTCAGGCTATTTCACACCCCTCTCATCAAAATTTGCTTTCAAGCCTCAACTTTTCTTGAAAAACACCCCACCTGACTTCATTTCAAAAGCCCAAAGTCCTGGCTTTCGTCATTTGCCGTATTTTCTATTGGGAAGTTTGCTAATCAACTGGCAAGTGATGTCCATAATGCCTTCGCCTAATTTTACAAGGGAAGCGCATTTTACTGATGTCAGCAATCTTCAGTTCATACTCCTGAGTCGATTATGGTTGAGTTTTTCCATTGTTCCTTAGGTGAAAACCCGAAAGGGCACCTCGAAAGAAAAGGAGAAAAAGAAAAGGAAAAGAGAAAAACAAAAACAAAAACAAAACAAAAGAAAAGGAGTGGGGGCAACCTTGGTGAAAACCCGAAAGGGCGTCAAGGTAGGATTTCTGCAATGAGCAAGCACAAGGAGGAACAACTGGTGGTTTGGTCCATTTGGATTTCTCCTCATTTTTGTCATACCTCTGTCAATATTGAATTCCAGAACAAGGATATTCAGAGATTCGAATACGCATCCTTTGGCCACAACTGTGTCATTTTGTAAAACATTCTTTGGCAAATACATTTTTAGGAAACTCATTTTGCATTCATGGCATTTTTGTAAAATTTAAGCACAAATAGTTGTTAGTGCATTCTTGTGCATATTCATTTTTACATGACATATGAATTTTTCTTGCATACCTCATTCTTTATCATTGAATTTCAGTAAGTAACAATCCCCGTGATTTACTCGAAGTATACTTGGGTTCAGTCACCTCTTAAAAAGGGCTAAGGTGCAGCCAAGCCAATTACGAAGGCTTCGCAATGTGGTAAAATGCTTACCCAGGTCAGTCTGGAAAAGCAGAGACATTTCAAGTAATAAATCCAACCAAGTCAGGTGCCGCGGCCAACTTTGACGAAGGCATCAAAAGGCTTATGTCTACACGATTCTCAAAGGCAACGGATCAAATGATGGTGGCAATTACTTTGTTTTTTCTCTTTTGCAGAAAATTGCATGCACAGATGAGATTAATCACACCTCGCACTGGGATCAGTGACGGAAAGAGGCCTCCGGTGAACAAAGGCAGATAAAAAATGTTGCAAGCAAATTTGAAATCAACTATGAACTCAAATTGTAAAGATTCATCACACTGGGGCAAATTAATCTTTTGGAGAGATTCTCAAAAGTCAAAAAGGAAAAAGGCAAAAAAAAAATCAAATCAAGTTTCATCGCGGCAGGCTCGGGTTTAACCCCACTGTCCATTTGTCAAAGCATGTCATCTTCACTGCCACTGGAGCATGGGTTAGTCCCGCCATTGTGCATTTCATTCTCAGCTACTGGAGCGTGAGGTGAGTCCCGTCAGTGAGCATTTCATTTTGCATTGCCACTAGCTGTTGGGTTAGTCCCACTAGTGCGCATTTCTGTTATTTCGCCGCTAGCCGTTGGGTCGGTCCCACTAGTAAGCATTTCATTTACATCACTAACAAATATAGGTCAATCCCATTAACACTTCATTTCACTTCTTTCATTTGCATCACCAATAAACATGGGTCAATCCCACCAGCACTCCATCTCACTTCAAATTCCTATTCGGGTCAGTCCCATGATTGTCATTTTATTCGGGTCAGTCCCATGATTTCCATTTTATTCGGGTCAGTCCCATGATTTTAAATTCCTATTCGGGTCAGTCCCATGATTTCCATTTTATTCGGGTCAGTCCCATGATTTTAAATTCCTATTCGGGTCAGTCCCATGATTGTCATTTTATTCGGGTCAGTCCCATGATTTCCATTTTATTCGGGTCAGTCCCATGATTGTCATTTTATTCGGGTCAGTCCCATGATTTCCATTTTATTCGGGTCAGTCCCATGATTTTAAATTCCTATTCGGGTCAGTCCCATGATTTCCATTTTATTCGGGTCAGTCCCATGATTTTAAATTCCTATTCGGGTCAGTCCCATGATTGTCATTTTATTCGGGTCAGTCCCATGATTTCCATTTTATTCGGGTCAGTCCCATGATTGTCATTTTATTCGGGTCAGTCCCATGATTTCCATTTTATTCGGGTCAGTCCCATGATTGTCCAGACAAAGAGGGGCAAACTGTAGACACCAAATTTTTGGTGAAATTTCATTTTTAGTTTTTTATTTGTTGTGTTCATTTTTAGTTTTTAGTTTCCAGTTTTATTTTTATTTTTAAGTTTTATCATAGAATTTGTTGAAAAAGGGAAAAAGAGAAAAGAAAAGCATTCAAAAAAAATATGATTTAGTCGTTTGTAATTTAAATTCAATGCTTTCTTGAAAGAAAAAAAATGAAAAATATGAAAAATGAAGAATGAAACAAAAAAGATGGAAAAATGGCCATTTTTGTTGGTTTTAGTTGTTTAGTTTTTAAATTATTTTCATTATTATTATTATTATTATTACCTGGTTTTTGGCAATTTGTTATTATTATTATTATTTATATTTTATCATTTCTGTATTTATTAAGTTGAAAGTTTAAAAAAAAAAAAAAAGAAAAAAGAAAAAAAGAGAAACGCGACTTGCAAGCTGCGTTTTTGCAGCTTGCAAGGGAGGACTTCGGGCAGCCCCTTGGGCTGTAAATATAGAAGAGTGCTAAGGGTTTTAGGAGGGGGGTTCCTGGTATAAATAGCAAGAAAGGAGGCAGCCGCAAAGGGGGGGACGATAGAGCAGCAGCCGAAAGAGAGGAAATCTGGAAAAACGAGAGAGGTTAACGGCTGCAAACTGGAAGAAAAGACCAGAAAGAGGAAAAAAGAAAAGGGAGTAGGGGCTGAGGTCAGAGAGAGAGTTTTTATGACGGCTGGAGTCTTGGGAGATAGAGAGTGAGCAAGAGAGAACGGCGGCTGTTGAGCAAAAGAAAACAAAAAGGAAAGAAACAGCGGCTAAGGAAGCGAAGCAAAGAGGAGAGCATACGAGGGGGATTTTTTCTGGAGTGGCGACTGAGCTTGAAGAGAAACCAGGAGATCCAAGGGTTTGGGTTTCGAAGAAGAGGAGTGGGAGTTGGTGGCTGGAAAAAGGAGCGGCAAGGGATATTTTTTTAGACGAAGGAAACCAAGTGCGGAGGAAGGAATCCAAAATCCGAATAGCAAGCTCGCATTTTTCTTCACTGAAATTCGAATCTTGCAATCCTCAGATTCTTCACGCTTCACTGGTGTTTCCTGGTGCTAAAGGTAAACCTTTTCTTTATCTTCCACTCACATATCGTCAGTTTAAGAAAAACAGTGGAGTCTTGCACTACCCATGGGTTCTTCAGCCATATTGTACATTGGAATCTGTTTGGTGGTGATTCATTTCTTGAGTCTGATGTCAAATACGATGTTTGTTGTGAAAATGATGGTTGTTAGCATGGATTTATAGCATGATTTCATCGCATGAATTCGTTAAAAAAAACAGCAGCGGCAAGTTTGAAATTTTCAGCTTGTTACAGCAGTTTCTTGTTTTTCCTTTCGATCCATTGGAGTTTTCTTTTTTCTGATGTCAACACGTTTGTTTTGGGTCACCTCTGCTGAGTACAGTCCGTTTCCAGAAGCTTTATTTCGTCAGGTTTGGTATACTAGTCGATGTTGGTTGCTAAGGGTAGACGGATAAACATTTGTTTGTAATTTCTTTTTGGAGGGTAGTCATGAGAATTGTGTCTTGTATCTGGATTTTTCCGGCTGCACGGTTCTAAGTGAGTTGGGATTGAATTCCAGGGCAGTAGGTTATGTGCCTACATGCTCCATTTGATCTCGTAGAACATTTCATGTGCAAGCTGAAATTATAGGGAAAAGTTGCCGCACGGTTTCTTTCCCCTTGACTTGCTGAAGTTTTCATTTGCTGGGATTTTTAAGCCTGCTGGGATTTCATTTGTTTGAGCCTGCTGAAGTCTTATCTGCATTTTGTTTACAATGGTAAGACAGGACATGCGAGATTTGCCTAGATTTAGGTTCCTTAGCTAAGCTTGTTTGAGGTTTTTCATTGCAGCTTCGTTGCTGCATTTTCTTTTCTCATGACTGTGTCCCTCACTTGAGTTTGTGAATCTTTGCTAACAGTTTGAACGTTTTGGCTGGGATATTTAAGTGGATCTTGATATGATTATTCTCCCTTTTGTGATGATAAGTTGGTAAATGTTGGATTATGTCAATGGAAAATGTAGCGCATTAAAGAATTATAGCAAGCTTGGTTGCAGAAATTTTCTTCACGACTTTGCATGGAAGCCTGCATGAAAACTTCAGAAAATTTTGCACCTTGACCCCCAAGTTCCCCTTATTCCACTAGGACCCAATCAATTAAAGAATTTCATCAAATTGGTCCTTGGTAATTTTAATTTGTGCAACTTCGTTGTTTGTTTGCTTCAATTAACTACCATGCTTTGTTTCAATTGCGTTTAAGTCATGACTTTAGGGATTTTACGATCAAGTGAGCTTGTGATTGCCTATTTCCTTTAATTTTCCCAAATAAATTGGTACCTTGACCTTTTTATTATTTTGGAGGGTAAATTGGTAATTCCACCTCATTAGGACATCGCTTCAAGGGAGGTACACTCTATCCCTCATTTTGCACTTCATTTGACCCTATGTGCTCCTACGTGTTATGTGAATATGCATGCCTACTCCGCTTTCCTTACCTCCTTGCATGCATTTACTTGCTTTTACTTTTATTTAAGTTTTATGGGGTATGTGTACCCCTCTTGGCTTGTAATAGATAGGGCTCGGAGAGCATCTGGTCCATTTCCCCTTCCCTTTTATGCTTTTATGGGGTATGTGTACACCTCTTGGCTTGTAATAGATAGTGCTCGGAGAGCATCTGGTCCATTTTCCCTTCCCCTTGGTTGCTTGCTTTTGTTGCTACATGTTTAATGGCTTTATTAGGTTCTTGCATCTAGTCGAGCATGCTAAGTGCTATGTGTTACGTGTTTACGAGCGTTTTGGCATGTCTACTTGCTTTCGTAACCATGAATGAATGGAATGGATGAATGTACGTCACCACACTAGTCCAATGCTAGTCGTGGCTCATTATTTCATTAGGAATTCATAGAAAGGGCTAGCCCAATGCTAGACCCAATAGGATTTTTCCTTTGTTTTTCATTAATGCATTATTTGCCTGTCCACTACATATCATGCATTTTTCCTTAGTTTTATCATCTGGCATGCTCCTCGATTCCCCTTTCCCCTCATTTTAGGATTTTTGCATCTCATACTAGTTATAGGGTTCATTTGCCTGGAGAGTCCCCTTAAATATGGGATATAGACGAGTGTGGCTTTTTCTAAAGCCTTAGCACGCTTGTATCCTCTCTGTAAAAGGGCAAATTGAGTCACGATTTAGGTCTCCCCGTACCCAATATGCATGAATTCCCTAGGCTCATGCATTCTCAATCCACTCTATCATTACACTTTCACTTTTGTCTCATTTGCACACATGCACCTTTTTATCACCTTCACTTGCACACGAACACTTTTTTGTCTCCACTTGCACACGAACCCTTTTATCTTCACTTGCACACGAACATTTTTATCTTCACTCGCACACGAGTACTTTCATCTACATTTGCACACCTTCACTCTTATCTTATTACTTTTATCATTTTTCTCACTTCATACAAACTCACACTTTCACATGGCATGCATTCCACTCATTTTTCACGTCATTTAGGTTTAGGTGTGACCTCTCCAAAAGGATCATTATTGGGCTTCACAATTAATGTGATTGGCACCACTCAACCTTTGAAGAGAAATTTCCCCCAATCCCCCTAGGTCTAGGTTTTTGCATTCATATAGACATATTCAATACGCGATACATACCTTGGGTAAAAAAAATAGGAAAAATTGGTTCAAGTCACGCAACTAGCCTTGGCTAGGTCGAAGGGGTGCCTTGGATTTTTATCCTTGCCTTCCCCTTCGTCAAATGTGACCCCCGATCCCTCTTTTGGTTACGTAGACCCAAAAGTTCTCAAAAAAGGGTTTATTTACTTTTTTATTCAAAAACAAAAATCATTTTTGGGTGACTTGGTACACCCTAACTTTATACCAAGTGGCGACTCCATTTTTGATACAAAAAACCCTTTTGAACTTCACTTGGCCAAATCGTCGCATTCTAAGTCCCATGGCCTTTTACTTTTCATTTTGCACACGTTCACACATTGCACACCACACATCACACAATTCAACTCGAATCAAAAAGTGGGGCGCGACAGTTGGCGACTCCACTGGGGAATTCCTAAGTGGGTCCAAGCATTTTGACTTAACCATTTGTTTCCCTTTTCTACCCTTTCTATGCATGGCATGTGGATATTAGGATTGCATTTTTCATTTTTAGGACCTTTTGTCTTATGTACGTAATCAAACCAATCCCTCGACTCACGAATGTATGTTTGAATGAATGTTTACTTGTTATCTCGCGCTTGCATTGTATTTTGGGAGGTATGGGTCACCCTAGAGCCTCGCGTTGGTTCTTGACCCTTCCCCTCCAAACGAGCACTAGCATACGAGCATACGCTTTACTTCTTTTATCCCTTTTATTTTTCTTTAGTGGCTTGTCACGCCACTCCACCCTATTAGGATTAGGTGACTCACTTGGGCATGTGATCACGACACGATGTGTGTGTGTAGCATGTTCCAATGGGTCACTCAATCTTCCGCTTAAAGCTATTGGTTGATAGCCTTTAGCTTTTGGTCGAAGATTGAGGTTTTGATAGATTCACTCAAACACGTAGCCGTGACACGATGTGTGCGTAGCGGTGTTTGGGGAATCGCTCGAGCCACCGACAAAGAATCTTGGGATTGATGACCCTTGATTTCTAAGTCTAAAGGCTCGGGGACCTGAGCTTATCGAGTCTAGATGCATTAGCGAATCCCAACCTCATGCATTCATATTAGATTTGCCTAGGGTAGAGTCGACCTTATCCTGAGCTAGGGACACTATTCACGAGGGGAGGGGTCCAATCCCTTTTTCCTTTTTATTGCTTTGTTTCTTTGATTGCTTTATCTTGTTGTTACAATGTGTTATGTGTACTATCAATTGCACTAACCATTTTTTTGTTTTCTTGGCCTGCATTCATGGGCCATAGCAATAAGGGGCCTCTTTGGCACTCTTTTAGTGACTTACCCACTAGATAACTTACATGTTTAAATTTCAGTCATTATGCTTAATTTTTAATAAGTACATTTCATTTTAGACCTCTTCCCTCCGATGCATTATTTATGCCCTTTAGGCCATATTTGTTGCATATTTACATTGCTTTAATAAATGGCATCATGCATAAACCATAGAAAGGGAATGCCACATAGGGAATCCCGTGTTTAGGAATAAGCCACCTTGTGTCTCGGATACTTAATCCAGTGATACTTGCACGTTTACATTTTGTACCATCCAAAGGGGTAGTGCACAAGGTAAGGTAGGATCCGATCATTTTCATAGAGTGATCTTTGGAATATGAGCATCTAATAATCACTTTTTGGCCATTTTATCAAAATTGGTAAAAATCCCTTGCATGAAGGACATTAATTTGAAGAAATTCACAAATGATTCCTCCTATTAAGACGATAAATCAATTGAGGCCAAATCGTGATTTTAGAAAGCTCATAGACTAATTTTCTGAAACCACCAATGGCCGGCCGATTCAATCGATCCATTTTGTCAAATTTGGATAAACCATCATTTGATCAATTTACCCTTTTTAGGGTCATCCGGTCGATTTTGAATAAATCGTCAATTCATTTGACCAATTTACCCTTTTTAGGGTCATTCGGCCGATTTTTGAATAAATCACTAATTCAATTTCATTTCATTTGGCCAATTTACCCATTTTTAGGGCAACCGAGCCGATTTTGAACAAATCAAGTTTCGTTCAATCTATTTGATCAATTTACCCTTTTTAGGGTGATCTGATTAATTTTGGATAAATTAAATTTCATTCAATTCATTTGACCTGTTTCCCTTTTTAGGGTAATCCGGTCGATTTTTAATAAATTGTCAATTTCATTTGACCAATTAGGGTTTCAATGTCGAATTTCAAAATGAAAAACCTAGTCGATTTTGAGAAAACCATCCATTGCATCCAGCCATTCGATCGTTTGGGGTTTTTGACCCGTGCTTCACTAAGAAAATTTGTCAACGAATTCCAATCTCTCCGATAGGAAGTTCATCTAGGTCAACCCGTGCGTTTTTTGCAAATTCTTGTATCGATCAAAAGTGGTCAATTCATTCGCACGTTGACCTTATTTTGGCAAATGTCTCTCGTCACTCCACTTGACCAATTTTTTTCAAAATTATTTTTCACTCCATAAGCTGATCGGATTCGTCAGGTATGGTATAGTGCCTACCCTAGAGGATTGCATTTTCATGCTAGGCCTACCCTTGGCACAAAAAAAAAAAGGGTTCCCCCATAGGACATGCATTCGAATTTTCTGGATATCTACTAACTCTTGCCTTTTTCTTTTCCTTTTCTTTGTTTTCTTTGGAATAATTAAGCGAGGGTTGAATCTAAAGGCAATCTTTCAAAAATTCTCAGGTAATATTTAAACATAGCTTCTCGTCGAAGCCCCATCATAACGCGATCCCGTAGTCAAGCCCAGAGGAGTCGTGTAAACATGAGTTCGCAACCGGAACTGTCGGATAAGTCTGCTACTACAGTCCAACCTGAGTCTGCAAGTTTGGGGGTCCAACTGACTGAGATGCTTACAAAGTTTGGTGAGATGGCATCTGAAATGGCCACCCAAAAGAAATTAATCGATGAACTCATCAGTAGCGGAGTTCGACCCGAGCCTGTACTCGTCAGTCAATCGGGGCCAGAATCATTGGTCATGCCCACGACCCAAACCACCTTTACTCCACCCTTCATCATTCCACCCGAAGGAACTTTCACCTATCCTACCACACATTTGCCATACACTTACCCTCCTAACCCTTCGTTCTTTCCTACTCACATGCAAGGTCCCCAACCGCAAATCGCCGCAAACATACCACCTGAGCCACATATCTTTTATCACGCTGCTGCCGAGCCTTTCTTGCCAGACCATAGCATTCAAAACAAGCCAGCAATGGGAGAAACTTCTGCTCCCATTGATATGAAGCTTCTCAAGCGCCTTGACCGTTTTGATGAATTTATGAGAAAAAGTCAGGGTTTGAACAAACAAGGAGTGCTGGACTATGATGAGCTCTGTCTCTTTCCAAATGTTCAATTGCCTGAGGGGTTCAAAACTCCGAAGTTTACCAAATACGATGGCACGGGCAATCCCAAGACACACCTCCGATTGTTCGCCAACAAGTTGGGTAGGCCAACAGATGATGAAAATCTGCCTTTGAGGCTATTCCCAGAAAGTCTGGAGGGGGATGCACTCGACTGGTATTCCAAGCTGAAACCCGAAGAAGCAAAGACCTGGCTGGATCTGTCCAATGCGTTTGTAAGGCAATATGAGTATAACTGCGAGTTGGCTCCAACACGAACCACATTGGAAGGGATAAAGAGGAAGTCATCTGAAGATCACAAGACTTATGCCAAAAGGTGGAGGAAAATAGCTGCAAAAGTCGAGCCACCAATGACTGAGGACGAAATCATACGCACCTTCATTAAGGCACATGATCCGCCATATTTTGAAGAAATCTTCCGCATGACTGGATGCTCATTTGCTGCTATTGTCAATAAGCTTGAGGAGTACGATGACTTTGTAAGAGCTGGGAAGATTGTTAATGTCTCTGCCCTCAAATCGCAGTTGGAAGCTTTGCAAGGCCAAAGTAATAATGGTGGGAAGAAGTAACAATTCCACAAGAAAGAGGGTGAAATCGCTTTTACCTGGGATCGAAACCCTATCCCAAGGCCTAGACCTCGGCAGTACCCCACCTACTCAAACCCTTACCCTTACTATTCAAATCCTCATCCTGTTTATCACACCAATATCACTCATCCTCGACCTCGCCCTAATTACACCAACTCACCCAGGCCTCCTTTTCAAATACCTCAACCTAACTTCCAACGAGTGCGACCCCGACCTCCCTTCAATCAACAATTTCCTCCACCAAATAGGCCCACCTATGATTACCCCCAACCCACTGAAACTTACAATCAAAGCCGTACCCGAACATTCACCAATCTAGGCAGGCCGTTGGACCAGTTGTATGAGCAATTGAAGGCTGCCGGTAAAATAGGTGTGATTCCCCCTCCAACTTACCCTTACGGCATGCCTGCCGGATACAATCCACAGTCCGTTTGTGCCTATCATTCGGGAGCGCCTGGTCACTTAACCGCTGATTGTAAAGCCCTTAAGCACAAAGTCCAAGACATGATCGAGGCTGGGGAAATAGTGCTAAGGGGAAAGGGCGAACAAGGACCAAATGTAAATACCAACCCCTTTCCCGAGCACAAGGACACCTTGGAGGCATCCGCTTCTAATGACGAAATTTGAAAATCCAGAAGGAACCTTGCTCAAATTGGATAACCGAGTATTTTCCCTCTCGAAGGGAATTTTGGTAAATCTAGGGGTTGTTATTTACTAAATTTCATGAAAAACTGTTCTTTGCATATGTGAATAGTTTAATGGAGGCATCTTTTGCAATTGAAGTTTATCTTGTTTCCACTTTGATTTGGAGTTGCATGAAATGCATAATGTGTTGATTTAATTATTGTCTTGATTCTTTTAAATTCTTTTAAGATGGCCAAAGGTGAAATTATTTGACCCTCTGAATATCACTGTTCTGAAATTCGATGAAGCCGCACATTGAAAATCCCTTCATTGAAAAATCCCTGCATTAAAACTCCCTTCCTTGAAAAGCCTTCATTGAAAAATCCCTTCATTCAGAAATCCCTTCATATAAAACTTGCTTCATTGAAATCCCTCCATTGAAAATCCATTCCTTGGAAAAACCTTCATGGAAAAGGCCAAAATCCCTTCATTAAAAATCCCTTCATTAATAAAAATTCCTCCCCTGCCAAGCTCGAAGCTGATTGGTTAGAGTATGGTTACTAATGATTGATTCTAATTGATGAAAAACAGTTGAATGTCATAAAGCATGACCTATGTCCGCCACCGGTCCTTTAGAGAAGGAGGGCAAAGAGGAAAAGCGAGTTTTGCCAATGCAAGATTAAGCCAAAGGCGAATTCACTCCAAGTTGGCCAGGGCCATTCGTTGTTCAAAAGTGTTACCTGGCGGGGCATTCATTTTGGTAGAGATGGAAGGACAGACATTCCCTCAACCTATCAACTCGGACATGTGTAAGAAGTTCTTTATTTGATTATGCAAATTTCTTTTTGGAAATCGCGCAAGGGACGAGGCACAAGTCAGGCCATCTTCCTTTCCAATCAAAATATTTCATCCCTAGTCATCCCCTTTGAGCTATCAGAACAATAATTTTCGTTTGGCAACCCCTGAGAACTGCAAACCCCACACTGGGGCAAATTCATTTTGAAAATAATCAGAAAGGGAAGAAAAACCCCCACACTGGGGCAAATTTATCTTTGAAAGAGATGAAAAGGGAAAAGAACCCCACACAGGGGCAAATTTAGTTTTTGAAAAAAAAATGCAAAAAGTAAGAAGAATGCAATGAAGAAAATGCAAAGAAAGAAAATCCAATCAAACTGGGGCAAAATTTTCCTCAGTTTCGTTCAAAATTGGAAATAATTTCAAAATGATGCAGTCTCAGGCTATTTCACACCCCTCTCATCAAAATTTGCTTTCAAGCCTCAACTTTTCTTGAAAAACACCCCACCTGACTTCATTTCAAAAGCCCAAAGTCCTGGCTTTCGTCATTTGCCGTATTTTCTATTGGGAAGTTTGCTAATCAACTGGCAAGTGATGTCCATAATGCCTTCGCCTAATTTTACAAGGGAAGCGCATTTTACTGATGTCAGCAATCTTCAGTTCATACTCCTGAGTCGATTATGGTTGAGTTTTTCCATTGTTCCTTAGGTGAAAACCCGAAAGGGCACCTCGAAAGAAAAGGAGAAAAAGAAAAGGAAAAGAGAAAAACAAAAACAAAAACAAAACAAAAGAAAAGGAGTGGGGGCAACCTTGGTGAAAACCCGAAAGGGCGTCAAGGTAGGATTTCTGCAATGAGCAAGCACAAGGAGGAACAACTGGTGGTTTGGTCCATTTGGATTTCTCCTCATTTTTGTCATACCTCTGTCAATATTGAATTCCAGAACAAGGATATTCAGAGATTCGAATACGCATCCTTTGGCCAAAACTGTGTCATTTTGTAAAACATTCTTTGGCAAATACATTTTTAGGAAACTCATTTTGCATTCATGGCATTTTTGTAAAATTTAAGCACAAATAGTTGTGAGTGCATTCTTGTGCATATTCATTTTTACATGACATATGAATTTTTCTTGCATACCTCATTCTTTATCATTGAATTTCAGTAAGTAACAATCCCCGTGATTTACTCGAAGTATACTTGGGTTCAGTCACCTCTTAAAAAGGGCTAAGGTGCAGCCAAGCCAATTACGAAGGCTTCGCAATGTGGTAAAATGCTTACCCAGGTCAGTCTGGAAAAGCAGAGACATTTGAAGTAATAAATCCAACCAAGTCAGGTGCCGCGGCCAACTTTGACGAAGGCATCAAAAGGCTTATGTCTACACGATTCTCAAAGGCAACGGATCAAATGATGGTGGCAATTACTTTGTTTTTTCTCTTTTGCAGAAAATTGCATGCACAGATGAGATTAATCACACCTCGCACTGGGATCAGTGACGGAAAGAGGCCTCCGGTGAACAAAGGCAGATAAAAAATGTTGCAAGCAAATTTGAAATCAACTATGAACTCAAATTGTAAAGATTCATCACACTGGGGCAAATTAATCTTTTGGAGAGATTCTCAAAAGTCAAAAAGGAAAAAGGCAAAAAAAAAATCAAATCAAGTTTCATCGCGGCAGGCTCGGGTTTAACCCCACTGTCCATTTGTCAAAGCATGTCATCTTCACTGCCACTGGAGCATGGGTTAGTCCCGCCATTGTGCATTTCATTCTCAGCTACTGGAGCGTGAGGTGAGTCCCGTCAGTGAGCATTTCATTTTGCATTGCCACTAGCTGTTGGGTTAGTCCCACTAGTGCGCATTTCTGTTATTTCGCCGCTAGCCGTTGGGTCGGTCCCACTAGTAAGCATTTCATTTACATCACTAACAAATATAGGTCAATCCCATTAACACTTCATTTCACTTCTTTCATTTGCATCACCAATAAACATGGGTCAATCCCACCAGCACTCCATCTCACTTCAAATTCCTATTCGGGTCAGTCCCATGATTGTCATTTTATTCGGGTCAGTCCCATGATTTCCATTTTATTCGGGTCAGTCCCATGATTTTAAATTCCTATTCGGGTCAGTCCCATGATTTCCATTTTATTCGGGTCAGTCCCATGATTTTAAATTCCTATTCGGGTCAGTCCCATGATTGTCATTTTATTCGGGTCAGTCCCATGATTTCCATTTTATTCGGGTCAGTCCCATGATTGTCATTTTATTCGGGTCAGTCCCATGATTTCCATTTTATTCGGGTCAGTCCCATGATTTTAAATTCCTATTCGGGTCAGTCCCATGATTTCCATTTTATTCGGGTCAGTCCCATGATTTTAAATTCCTATTCGGGTCAGTCCCATGATTGTCATTTTATTCGGGTCAGTCCCATGATTTCCATTTTATTCGGGTCAGTCCCATGATTGTCATTTTATTCGGGTCAGTCCCATGATTTCCATTTTATTCGGGTCAGTCCCATGATTGTCCAGACAAAGAGGGGCAAACTGTAGACACCAAATTTTTGGTGAAATTTCATTTTTAGTTTTTTATTTGTTGTGTTCATTTTTAGTTTTTAGTTTCCAGTTTTATTTTTATTTTTAAGTTTTATCATAGAATTTGTTGAAAAAGGGAAAAAGAGAAAAGAAAAGCATTCAAAAAAAATATGATTTAGTCGTTTGTAATTTAAATTCAATGCTTTCTTGAAAGAAAAAAAATGAAAAATATGAAAAATGAAGAATGAAACAAAAAAGATGGAAAAATGGCCATTTTTGTTGGTTTTAGTTGTTTAGTTTTTAAATTATTTTCATTATTATTATTATTATTATTACCTGGTTTTTGGCAATTTGTTATTATTATTATTATTTATATTTTATCATTTCTGTATTTATTAAGTTGAAAGTTTAAAAAAAAAAAAAAAAGAAAAAAGAAAAAAAGAGAAACGCGACTTGCAAGCTGCGTTTTTGCAGCTTGCAAGGGAGGACTTCGGGCAGCCCCTTGGGCTGTAAATATAGAAGAGTGCTAAGGGTTTTAGGAGGGGGGTTCCTGGTATAAATAGCAAGAAAGGAGGCAGCCGCAAAGGGGGGGACGATAGAGCAGCAGCCGAAAGAGAGGAAATCTGGAAAAACGAGAGAGGTTAACGGCTGCAAACTGGAAGAAAAGACCAGAAAGAGGAAAAAAGAAAAGGGAGTAGGGGCTGAGGTCAGAGAGAGAGTTTTTATGACGGCTGGAGTCTTGGGAGATAGAGAGTGAGCAAGAGAGAACGGCGGCTGTTGAGCAAAAGAAAACAAAAAGGAAAGAAACAGCGGCTAAGGAAGCGAAGCAAAGAGGAGAGCATACGAGGGGGATTTTTTCTGGAGTGGCGACTGAGCTTGAAGAGAAACCAGGAGATCCAAGGGTTTGGGTTTCGAAGAAGAGGAGTGGGAGTTGGTGGCTGGAAAAAGGAGCGGCAAGGGATATTTTTTTAGACGAAGGAAACCAAGTGCGGAGGAAGGAATCCAAAATCCGAATAGCAAGCTCGCATTTTTCTTCACTGAAATTCGAATCTTGCAATCCTCAGATTCTTCACGCTTCACTGGTGTTTCCTGGTGCTAAAGGTAAACCTTTTCTTTATCTTCCACTCACATATCGTCAGTTTAAGAAAAACAGTGGAGTCTTGCACTACCCATGGGTTCTTCAGCCATATTGTACATTGGAATCTGTTTGGTGGTGATTCATTTCTTGAGTCTGATGTCAAATACGATGTTTGTTGTGAAAATGATGGTTGTTAGCATGGATTTATAGCATGATTTCATCGCATGAATTCGTTAAAAAAAACAGCAGCGGCAAGTTTGAAATTTTCAGCTTGTTACAGCAGTTTCTTGTTTTTCCTTTCGATCCATTGGAGTTTTCTTTTTTCTGATGTCAACACGTTTGTTTTGGGTCACCTCTGCTGAGTACAGTCTGTTTCCAGAAGCTTTATTTCGTCAGGTTTGGTATACTAGTCGATGTTGGTTGCTAAGGGTAGACGGATAAACATTTGTTTGTAATTTCTTTTTGGAGGGTAGTCATGAGAATTGTGTCTTGTATCTGGATTTTTCCGGCTGCACGGTTCTAAGTGAGTTGGGATTGAATTCCAGGGCAGTAGGTTATGTGCCTACATGCTCCATTTGATCTCGTAGAACATTTCATGTGCAAGCTGAAATTATAGGGAAAAGTTGCCGCACGGTTTCTTTCCCCTTGACTTGCTGAAGTTTTCATTTGCTGGGATTTTTAAGCCTGCTGGGATTTCATTTGTTTGAGCCTGCTGAAGTCTTATCTGCATTTTGTTTACAATGGTAAGACAGGACATGCGAGATTTGCCTAGATTTAGGTTCCTTAGCTAAGCTTGTTTGAGGTTTTTCATTGCAGCTTCGTTGCTGCATTTTCTTTTCTCATGACTGTGTCCCTCACTTGAGTTTGTGAATCTTTGCTAACAGTTTGAACGTTTTGGCTGGGATATTTAAGTGGATCTTGATATGATTATTCTCCCTTTTGTGATGATAAGTTGGTAAATGTTGGATTATGTCAATGGAAAATGTAGCGCATTAAAGAATTATAGCAAGCTTGGTTGCAGAAATTTTCTTCACGACTTTGCATGGAAGCCTGCATGAAAACTTCAGAAAATTTTGCACCTTGACCCCCAAGTTCCCCTTATTCCACTAGGACCCAATCAATTAAAGAATTTCATCAAATTGGTCCTTGGTAATTTTAATTTGTGCAACTTCGTTGTTTGTTTGCTTCAATTAACTACCATGCTTTGTTTCAATTGCGTTTAAGTCATGACTTTAGGGATTTTACGATCAAGTGAGCTTGTGATTGCCTATTTCCTTTAATTTTCCCAAATAAATTGGTACCTTGACCTTTTTATTATTTTGGAGGGTAAATTGGTAATTCCACCTCATTAGGACATCGCTTCAAGGGAGGTACACTCTATCCCTCATTTTGCACTTCATTTGACCCTATGTGCTCCTACGTGTTATGTGAATATGCATGCCTACTCCGCTTTCCTTACCTCCTTGCATGCATTTACTTGCTTTTACTTTTATTTAAGTTTTATGGGGTATGTGTACCCCTCTTGGCTTGTAATAGATAGGGCTCGGAGAGCATCTGGTCCATTTCCCCTTCCCTTTTATGCTTTTATGGGGTATGTGTACACCTCTTGGCTTGTAATAGATAGTGCTCGGAGAGCATCTGGTCCATTTCCCCTTCCCCTTGGTTGCTTGCTTTTGTTGCTACATGTTTAATGGCTTTATTAGGTTCTTGCATCTAGTCGAGCATGCTAAGTGCTATGTGTTACGTGTTTACGAGCGTTTTGGCATGTCTACTTGCTTTCGTAACCATGAATGAATGGAATGGATGAATGTACGTCACCACACTAGTCCAATGCTAGTCGTGGCTCATTATTTCATTAGGAATTCATAGAAAGGGCTAGCCCAATGCTAGACCCAATAGGATTTTTCCTTTGTTTTTCATTAATGCATTATTTGCCTGTCCACTACATATCATGCATTTTTCCTTAGTTTTATCATCTGGCATGCTCCTCGATTCCCCTTTCCCCTCATTTTAGGATTTTTGCATCTCATACTAGTTATAGGGTTCATTTGCCTGGAGAGTCCCCTTAAATATGGGATATAGACGAGTGTGGCTTTTTCTAAAGCCTTAGCACGCTTGTATCCTCTCTGTAAAAGGGCAAATTGAGTCACGATTTAGGTCTCCCCGTACCCAATATGCATGAATTCCCTAGGCTCATGCATTCTCAATCCACTCTATCATTACACTTTCACTTTTGTCTCATTTGCACACATGCATCTTTTTATCACCTTCACTTGCACACGAACACTTTTTTGTCTCCACTTGCACACGAACCCTTTTATCTTCACTTGCACACGAACATTTTTATCTTCACTCGCACACGAGTACTTTCATCTACATTTGCACACCTTCACTCTTATCTTATTACTTTTATCATTTTTCTCACTTCATACAAACTCACACTTTCACATGGCATGCATTCCACTCATTTTTCACGTCATTTAGGTTTAGGTGTGACCTCTCCAAAAGGATCATTATTGGGCTTCACAATTAATGTGATTGGCATCACTCAACCTTTGAAGAGAAATTTCCCCCAATCCCCCTAGGTCTAGGTTTTTGCATTCATATAGACATATTCAATACGCGATACATACCTTGGGTAAAAAAAATAGGAAAAATTGGTTCAAGTCACGCAACTAGCCTTGGCTAGGTCGAAGGGGTGCCTTGGATTTTTATCCTTGCCTTCCCCTTCGTCAAATGTGACCCCCGATCCCCCTTTTGGTTACGTAGACCCAAAAGTTCTCAAAAAGGGTTTATTTACTTTTTTATTCAAAAACAAAAATCATTTTTGGGTGACTTGGTACACCCTAACTTTATACCAAGTGGCGACTCCATTTTTGATACAAAAAACCCTTTTGAACTTCACTTGGCCAAATCGTCGCATTCTAAGTCCCATGGCCTTTTACTTTTCATTTTGCACACGTTCACACATTGCACACCACACACCACACAATTCAACTCGAATCAAAAAGTGGGGCGCGACAGTTGTCCAACAAGTCCAACCAATGAGATAGTGACACTTGTCACTCCATTTAAAGCATCTCTATCCTTTTTCTCTCTCACATCAATCACATCACAACCTCTACTTATCTCTTAACACCCGATAAATTTCACCCAGTGTCCGGAACTTAACCTAATTGGCCGAATTTTTCCGAACATTTCGCACTAGCGGGTCCCACGTCCGTTATATATCCTTAATTTCTCAAAAACTAACCGATACTAGAAAAATCATCTAAAACTTATATTTACTCATAAGAATTATCTGGGGAAAGTTCTAGTAAAGAAAAATGTAGAAAAGGCGGGCGATAAAGAAAAAAAAAACCCACTTAAACTTTCTAATAAAATAAACTAGGGTTTTCAACCTTAACCGAGGTTAGGGTTTTACTCCTTAGCCTTAAAACCCGAATTCCATCCCACCGATTTACGAATAACCCTCATATCAGCTTACGGACGGACTGGGGCCTCACAATTAACCTGCATAGGTACTACATCACAAAGCACTTCATCCTCATAAGCACTAATTTTAAAGGAAACTAGTACCTGTTGAGACACTCGGATGTCTCCACAATTGTTCAACTATTGCAGGCGATATGGTTTGAGGTGCTCGTGGGTTGGTAGTCCCAATGCTTCGACCATTAGTGAGCTAGCAACATTGGTGCAGCTCCCAGGGTCTATCACCAAGCTACATACTCTACCATTTACATGGCATCGGGTGTAGAAGATGTTTTCCCTTTGGATCTCCTCTTTCTTAACATGTGCTGCTAGTGTGCGCCTTGGAACTAGCCCTAATCCAACGAACATCTCCAATGGTGGCTGCACTACTGCTTCAGTGTCATCCTCCTTAACCAGTGGTGGCATGTCCTTGTATTCTTCCTCATCGTCGGATATTACTTCCCCGCTTGGAAGTATGATCATTGTTCTTTGGTTTGGGCATTGGCTAGCGATATGGCCAAGCCCTCTTGACACCTCCAACCAAGGTGGCTCATTGGTCAACTTTGACACGGTTTCTCTTCTTCCTTGAATGGAGTTGGCTTCGGTTTGGTTGGAGTGGCATAGCTTCCCGAGGGTTTGATCTCCTTCCTCGAAGTGCTAGTGCGGTTATATGATGGTGATGGCGTAGTGAAGCTTCTAAACTGACGCCTCCTCTTAAGTTTTTGCTGAATCTTTAATGCTTTCTCGAGCATGTCCTTCAACTCCACGTAATGATGCATCCCGACCTCATCCGCGATCTCCGGTCTCAAACCACTAAAGAACCTTGCCATGGTGGCTTCACAATCCTCCACTATGTCAGCTCGGAGCATGGCTATTTCCATCTCCTTGTAGTAGTCTTCAACACTTTGGTTTCCTTGCCTTAAGTTTTGCAACTTGTGATACAAGTCACGATGGTAATGGCTAGGAACAAAGCGTTTATGCACGAGAACCTTCAACTCGGACCAAGTAGTGATCTCAATATCTCCACTTCGCCTCCAACTAGTGGTAATTTGATCCCACCAGATGATGGCATACTCGGAGAACGCCATGACTACTAGCTTCATTTGTTGCTCCTCCATATAATCGTTACAATTGAACATGAGCTCAACCTTCTTTTCCCATTCAAGGTATGCATCCGGATCCGTTTTTCCTACGAAAGGTGGGACTTGCATTTTGACTCCTTTCCCTTTGATTTGGAATTCTTTTTGGTTCTTCTCACTTTTGGTTCAAACTCCTCCTCGGAATAATTGGAACTGTCCGATTCATGAGGAACGGATTTCCTTCGGTTCCGACTTCCTTTAGATCCGCTTTAGGCAGCCTCTACTTTGTCTATTCTTTCATGGACAATTTCCAATTTTTGGTCCAAGATCCGGCGAATATCTCCCCTCAAAGATTCGACAAAAAGTTTAAAGTCAAACGTCGAGGGGCTATCTCCTCCTTCGTTAGACATGCTTAGGTAATCCTGCAAGAAAATGTTAGTTCGAGAAATAATTTCCTCACTCACTCCCTTAGTGTTTACTCTCGCGCTCGTGTATCACACAACTCTCGATTATAAGCTCACCAAAATATGCTCAAAGCTTTGATTTCACCTTTGAAGAGGTTAGATCAGTTCAAAAAGCTGTTCAACGGCCTACCAAGGGAAAGATCGCTTAGCACGTGAATGGGGATGAGTTTAGGAAATCAAAAGCAAAACTGACTTGGGAATCTGACTCAACTAAGAAAAATAAACTCAACCAAGACTTGACTCGGACTGATCAACTACGAGAAGTAGACAAATAAACTCAATATAGGATTCAACTCGACTCAAATAAAGCAAAGAAAATGGCAGAAGTTTCGGACCCTAGATAGACTTTACCCAACTTGCACTTGGCTGTATTTTAGAGGTTGTAAACCAAGGTTGCTTGGATTATTTTGGGGAGGTTTTGCGGCTGATGTTCTTGATTTTCCATGTGGCACAAGTTACCAATCAGAATTTGGTAATTCAAGTACAACTAGGATTTGTTTTGCAAACCCAAGTCAACTAGGTTTCCAAATTCTAGTTGGTTTCCTTTAGTTGTGATTCCAAATCTAGTTTCCTTTTTCTTTTCTTGCGTTCACTTTTTTTTTTGTACCAGATTGCTTTTGTTCTTTCTTCCAATTCGGTCACAACTCAAGACAAGAATTTGGCTCTGACTTTTGGACAAGATCAGCCGCCACTTCAAGATTCAAGAACTAGGGTTTGGTATGGTCAATTTGATTTCAAGAAGTTCAAGAACCACCCAATATTTTCAAGATTTCATCCAAGAACTTCTAGCAATTCAAGATATTATCAAGACTTCCAAGAATAAAGGTAAAACAGCCTCATTGTAGTGCAAGACAAAAAATTTCCCAACCCTCTTGTTGAAGAAACCATAATTACTTCAAACAAAAGAGAGACCAGTTTTTTTTTAAAGACTCAAGGACACGACAATCAAGAAAAATTGGACAGTAGCAACAAATTTAATTCGGCAACAATGGGAAACAACTCGGGCAGCAAGAATACTAAAAAAGAAAACTAGCGACACAACAATTTTTTTTCTTTTTGACACAAGAACCGAATTGGACAACAAGAATATGACTCAAACACGAAAGGAAAGGTACGATATAACCTAGAAGTTGTCAACTAACTCTGATTACCAGATGATACGAACCCAACCCCGATTGGTGAACTCGTATTCCAACAAGCAGGATCTAGACAAGTGACTCCAAGGTTGAACGTGCGGAACCCTAAACCCCTTTAGAATCCTTTGGATAAGAACTAAGAGTGATTCTTAACCCTCAAAAAGTGATTAAAGGAACTTATGGCGTTTGATAGAATGGCGCCACAAACAAGTGTGATTCTTGCTTGATAAGCCACGAAGAACACTTAGAACAATTCCAAGATATTCAAAGGGAATGCAAAGCTAAGAGAAATTGCTCTTAATGCTGAAATTGTTATTGAACTTGTTGAATCATAACAATCGGCCAAGCCTCTATTTATAGGCTTATAGGCTCCACCAATCCTAATCTTAACTTATATTGGAAAGCTTTACTAACACAAGTAAATAATCCTAATCCTAACTTGTCTTGGAAAACCTCACTAAGTCAAATAACCCTAAAGTACTACTTTGCCCCTAGCGAACTAAAAGCTGGTCGGATAGGTGCTCAACATGAGCTAGTCGACCTTATTGTCATGCAACAAACTAACTTCCAATTTTGACAAGAAAATTAGCAAGCAATCCGTAGCTCCTAGGAATCCGTGACCTCTTTGGCTTGGAGTAGATTCGCTAACGTGGGTCGATTCTCTTGAATCCTTCCTATGCGGCCATGGACAACTTGTAGAAATGTTTGAAGGGACCCTCGCATTGTCCTTGCCCTTGCTCAAGTCATTGGGCCAAGGTTCATTATTGGTGCACTTAGAGCCTCACTCGAGCCTTTTGAATCAGCAACTTGGAGCCTTGGTAGTCCCTTATCACAAAAGGTCTAATGTTATGTTTTCTGCTGGAAATTGGAAGGTTAAATTTAGAGTTATTAACAAGTCTTGTAAAATGTTACAAAGGGCAGGGGCATTAAGAACTTGCCTATATGAATGTTGGATTGACAGCATCCACAAAGTTTACGTGAGGACTCATGTTTTATTTCTTAATTTAGTTATTTTTATAATTATTTGCGCTACTGTTATTTAATTATACTGGTATTGCATGAATTTCCCTTAAATTTCGTTTTATCGCTCGCGCATCAAAAGTTTCTCGAAAGTCGTGCTGATACAACTAATTGGAGATTTGAGGATTTAATACTAGACTCGTAAGTGTGAGTAATTACAGTGTTAAAGGAATTACCTTGGAGGATTAGTGTATAAGTGTACCAAACAAGAGAGGAAGTGGTAGTGCACAACACTATTTCGCACTATTAAGAGTTGACTTTCTTACACACTTTAAGTTAGCTTCCTCAACACATTTCTTCCACAAAATTTAAAACCAAGAAACCCTCTCTCTCTCTCCATTTTCGGCCGAAACCCCAAGGAAGAAAAGGGAAGAAAGAAACTCCATTCTTTGGCTCCAAATTTGCTCACTTTTCTTCATCCAACTCACAAACCACTTGGATTTCGCTCTAGCTAGGAGAAAGAAGCCATCTTGAGTATCTTGGTGATATTTTGGTGGAAAATCTGGTTTTCATCTAGGGTTAAAGGGTAATCACTTCATCTCTTAAATCTTTCCATTTATACATAGATTGATGGTTAGTTTTAATGGGTTTGAAACCCTAATGAAGTTTATAGGCTAGCGGACTTGAGGAAACATTTATCTTGCTTTAAATCCTGAGATAGATGTCTTGAGGAGACCTTTAGGTAGCTGACTTAAGGCTATACTTCTTGATTGTTGTTGTTTATGTGATGAATGAGATGATTTTGGCTTGAAAAGATGAGAGAAAGTTGGAAGAAACCGTGAGAGTGAGCAGGCCGAATTTCTGTTCTGGTTGCCCTGCTTTTAATTCAAATTTTGTTGCTTATTTGGCTGTTAAATTGGTGGATATATGTTGTACTATGTGTGTAGAAAGTGTCTTTCAAAAATCATGTCGATTGGTTGTATAAAACTTGAGTTTTGGAAAAGTTTGAAATCTGGAAAATGCTTACCAAGGTAGCTAGACAGGGGTTCTTTGCTTGAACATAACTCTTTGTACAAAAGTCAAAATTGAGTGCCATTTGTGGCATTCAAAACTAGATATTCAGAGCTTTCAAACGGTATAAGAATCCCCTGCTAGTTCGTTTTGAGTAAACCATAGCGAATTGGCAAAAAGGACTGACCTGTTTGGTCTGTCTGTCCAAGAGAAACTGGGAAGCTGCATCTTGCGGCTCGATTTTGTCCCATTTGTGAATAGATTTTAAAAATAATGTCTTCTGATGAAATGTAGAATTTTGAACCTATTTTCGAACACCATAAACCATTCTCAATTTGGACTTGTGTACAGTTAGATATGGTATGATTTCAAAACTGTGTTTAAGTTGGAAACTAGAAAAACTTCTGAACAAGTTGCTAAAACCAGTCAACTTTCAACTGTTATATCTTGTTGCTCAAAACTCCGAATTTAGTTCCACTTCTTATGTTTGAAACTTGATTTTGAAATCTTGTTTTTTTTTATAAATTTCAGAGGCTGACTCACTTTCTATGAATTTTACCGAATTTCCAAACATTACTGAAAAACCAAGACTGGTTCTGTCCTGTCTTCGGGGAACTGCAACTTTGAGCTGAAATTCGAATGTTTTCTAGTTGAAATATTAGAAAAGTATTTTCAGGGAAGTTTTAATACTTTGAATATAGTTTCCAACGGTATAAAGTTTTCCATTTTTGGATGTACCGAACTCAAGATCTAATTTTTCAAGTTTTGTCACGCAAAGCTGAAAATTTTCGATTTCGTAGGAAATGACCTTTTAAGAACTTTTCACTTTCTTTTGATATTGATAGTCCGCTTTAAACCCAATTTCATGGAGGATACAAGTTTTCCTTGTGACTTTAAATCCTTACTTTTGAATCTTGAATTTCAATAGAGTAAAGCTCTCTTGAGGCATTGTTCTACGTTTAAACAAATGCACTTTCTTCCTTGAATGATAAGTGGTCGTGAGTTTACGTGAGTGATGTATGGTCACTATTTCTTCAGGTGCTCAAGTGAGTCTTGAAGAGAATCTCGGAGAGGACAACTAAAGACTTTACTCGTTCAATTACTTTTGAATTGGTGAGTGTCAAGTGCATGAATTGTTGTATTCACTTGATTAATCTTACTTGTATAGATGAACATAACTTGATGAGGTGGGTATATAATTCATCGCACTCGCTCTCCTTTATTTGACTTATTACTTAACTTGGTTTGTGACGACCCCACCTCCCCCTAAGGCGTACCAAAGGGTTCGGCGGACCGCCTGCCCAACTCTTGCCAGGACTCACTCAGTCGTATCACGTGCATACATCCATAGACCATAAATAACGACACAATTCAAACGTATAATTTACATCGATGCACAATCAATATACAAAGTCTCTATATACCTCAAACGGGTTCAAAGTGTATACAATCCAAGTACAATCATCCTAATTGAGTGATAGCGCGAGTACAAGTCAAAAGTCAAAAACAACTAAGCTACGCTAGTCTTTACATATCTCACGCCTCGCTCGTACCCCTGTAAGGAAAATAAATGGCGTGGAATGAGCTAAAAGCCCAGTGAGGCTCCGAATAGCAAATTGACCATTATTTATAAGTACAAGTTTTCGATATAGCAAAGTAACGAGCATGAAGAGTTCATAAAAGTGAGCAATAACACTTTAAGTAGCAATCTCAAAATGAGCGAGTATAAAAGTTTTCAGAAGAAACAATAATTCAATAAACAATAATCAATGGAAAGCATAAGGATACGGATGGCTCTCAGGAGCCAACTTCCCATTTCATCATCAGGAGTTTGATCATGTAATAGTTGACACTCCGTCAACTTTCAAGTAAAGGAACCAATCCAGTAGGACACCACTTACACTACTCTCCGTCCACCATTCAAACCCCCTACTGGGCCCAAAATCCTCAATAAACACGGGTGGTAATACTCGAGTATACCGATTAGTCGAGGAGATATCACTCCACTTGACAAAACAAGAGACCCAGGGTTCGTTACCCAATCGACCAAGCCCTTGCCGACTCGACTCGAGTAACTTGCCACAGGGTTTCTGGAATTCCAGGAAGTGCGCACATCATAAACAAGTATATCAAATCAATTTCAACAATAAACAGGTATATCAAATAAGGGCAAGTGCGATAAAGTACACTCTTACCCGATCAAACCAATCATATATCATTTAATTATATTGATCAAGTATTGGAAACAAGTGTACAGTTCAATCAGGTATTTGGAAGCACTCACCAAAATGAAGTGCCCCTAGTAATCACGTCTGGGTTATACTCCGGGTTCGGAGTCCAAATCTGCGATAAAACTTTGTTTCAGAACTTTAAAAATCAACTAAGGTTCGAAACGTAGACGTTTCGTTCATTAAGAATCAAGACATGGAAATTCACTTGGAGAATATTCGTGAAACACTCGCTCGCTTTTCGAACTATATAACTTTATAACATTTATACTTGGAAATGCCATTTGAGTCGAAAATATAAGGAAAACGTATTCCGAGCAGTCATTATTTTATTTCTCAAGGGTACAAGTTCGGCCAAGTCCTTACTTATATACCTCGGTAAAAGAAGAAGCAAATATCCTAGGTAGTTCAAGTGGTAATCACTCTTAACCCTTACTCAAGTTGCAAGTATGTCTACCTAGCCCTTGAGCGTAAATTTAGGCAGCACGCCCTTTGTATTTACCTAATATTTCAGCCATTTACGGCTTCATTATTTTCCTCAATCAAACCCAAAGTTACACACAACACAAATTCTTTTCAATAGCCGTTCAATAGGCTCAAGGTAATGCAAGTACAAAATTCAAGCTAACAACAAGTACGGAAATGAGGTATAACAAAAGACAGATTTGACGTGTTTTTCCGTAACGGACACAACCGAGGCTATGCTTATCGGATTGAGGTGAAACTTATACTGTTTCGAAACTAAGACAAAGGGCTACAATTTTCATGAAGATCACTTAGTCCAAATTCCAGTGTAACCCAGTCAAATTCCCAATTCACAGAACCAAATTGCAACTAATAGACCAGTTAACTGCACTACCTTTAAATGGCCATATCTCAAGCTACCAAAGTCCGTTTAAGGCGTTCTTGGAGGCGTTGAAAAGCTAAGACAAAATAATAAAACTTTCTTTTTTTGTAAAATGGCTAAATCAGCACGGATCATAGTGAATATACACGGTCAATTGGATGAACTGTCCAAAACGTATCACTGGATGCATCCTAGGCAAGTGAGGGTATTTTGGTCTTTTCACAGGATACGTTGCTCCGATTGGAATGTAATTTTGTAGGAATCTATAAAATATCATTCTCTACAACTTTCATGTTTTATGATAAGCCTAATTCGGCCTCTAACATCACGAACTGGAACCGGACAGAACTGAACTACAATTTTCCAGAAATCTGAAATTTTACGGTTTCAAAGGAAACTTTCTTCATTTCTTGCTTCAATCACTACCACAACCACTTATATAAACTTAGATACAACATATACTATCCATACAGCAAGTATAGGTAGCAAATCCTTCAAACCCTAACTCATGTAACTCAAGAAAACATACACTATATCCATCCAAATCATTATAATAGCTATCATCCACCACAAATTTAAGGTGCTATGCCAAGTTAAGCAAGATTAAGAGTAAGTAATGGGGAAATCAGCATTATTACCTTGCTAAAGTGACTACCAAGAGCAGCCCTAGCTTTTCCTTCTAAAATTTCACCAACACCCCACTAGCCAAACACTCAAGGAAGGTTTTAATCGGTTTAGTTTCTTGTTTCCTCACTTGGATGGCTCAAACTCAAGACGAAATGGTGAAGCTCTCCCTTGGTTTTTCTCTCCCTCTCTCTCGGCCAAAGCAGCAGAAAAATGATGAAGAAATAAAGCTCCATGGTGATAAGAAGGCAAGACAAAAGGTTTGGCAAGAAACCATAGGTGAGTGACACTTGTCACCACCAAAGTCATCCAAATTTCTCTTTCTTTTCCTTGCATTTTGGGCCACAATTTCGGTTATATGGCCGAGGATGAGGGGGGAATATTTTGCAAAAATATCAAGGGTATGTGGTGGTAAGGAAGTGGTGGTCAAGTGGTGGGTTCAATCGGTAGTGATCGATACCCGTTGGTTTGAGTCAATTTTTCTTAAATCGCGTATACTAGGGTTTTTACCTTCTAATCACTAACTTATTATTATCACTTCTAATCATATAATATTTCCTCATCCAAAAATCACTCTTACCTGCCAAATTTGATCCTTACTCGTACCGAATAGTCATACTATGAAAAACCGTGAAAACCCTAATTCACTCCAACTTGAAAACGAAAAGTGAAACCCTACTTCTTAGGTTCATTTGCACTTATTGTGGAATGATTGGGTAGTAGGGCCATAATAAATGAATAATTTCCAAATAAAAGGGCATTTTTAAGAAAAACGTGAGGGATTTTACAATTCCATAAATTGAATTTAGGGTTTCGGTTAAAATATGAGAAATTTGAGAAAACGGGCAGTCACAAATGAAACTAGGGTTTTGATTAGACTTTATTTCTAGAATTTAGGGTTTCTAGTCTGTAAAACAAAACAATAAAATAAAGAAACCGTAATATTTTCTTTGAGGCTAAACAACAATAGTATCCTAAAAGTTGGGGTATCACAATCTCCCCTCCTTAAAAGAATTTCGTTCTCGAAATTCATCCATGCACTCCTAAATAGCGTAGGGTATTTTCTTGTATATCCATTTCTAGCTCTCAGATCTCACTATAGTCAAAACTTAGTTAAACAATAGAAATCACGTATCGTACCTTCTACTATCTCCGATGGTTCAGATAATGCCTGTTGGTCCAGGGCGTACACTCTAGCTGGCACTCTTGACTTAGTCCCTCCTACATTTGCTTGTTCAGGATTTAGGTGTGATCTACGGGGACAAGTTGCAAGCTGGTGCTCGGTGCTACCACACCATAAATATTTTCCTGCCTTTCGCTAACAATCATTCTCCGTATGATTGGCCTTTCCACAGTACCCACAAGATGCTTGAGGGGCTAAGGTCCGACCTCCTTGTGAGGCACCTCTTGCTTGGCCCCAGCCACGCGAAGCTCCTCTTGGAGTACTTTCCTTAAATGTCCCTGAAATTTTCTCACCACCATCTCCTCGACCTATCTTAGAGGGTGGCATATCTAAATCATCCTGTCCTTGCCTTTGACTTCCACCAGGCGCACCTCTCCTTTTTGCATGAAAAGCTCTCACTTGTGCCCTAGCAATTTCTATTCGTTAGGCCTTCTCCAAAACCTCCGTAAACGTATTAATCTGGGCCGCCGCCAAGGCCTCTTGTATCTCCACATTGAGCCCTTGCACAAACCTCCGGACTCTTCTATGCTCCGTAGCTATCAGTTCATGAGCAAATTTAGACAACTTCGTAAATTGAGTTTCATACTCAGCTATACTCAAAGTTCCCTGTCGGAGCTTAATAAAATCGTCCTCTCTCTTTTCCTGGACGATAGGTGGAAGGTATTTCTCGTTAAACTCCCGCACGAAATTCACCCATGTCCATGCGGTCCCCTTTCTCTCCCACTTAGCTTGAACCACATTCCACGAAGCCCTGGCCGGACCTTCAAATTGAAAAATGGCAAAGTACACTTGTCTATCCTCCGCATAGTTCAAAGCGGCAAAGATATTGATCATGGTCTCTAACCATCTCTCGGCTCCCTCAGGGTCCGGTCCTCTCAGGAATTTAGGAGGAGAGAACTTTTGGAATCGCTCTAGGGCCCTATCTTGCCCCATATCATCCCTAGGTTGATTCACAGGGACTTGACCCTGTTGCTCCACCAAGCGAGCGAGAATATTGGTCATTTGTTGGATCGCAGTTGCCACCTGATCTCCTCCTACAGCCTGGGGTCCAGGTTGTGGCTCAATCGTTGCCTCTCTCTCCTCTCTCGGTTCTTGCACCGGTTCCTGTGCTTGTCTACCCCCACGGCCACGACTAGGACCGTGTCCTCGATTAGTTCCCCTCGCTTGACTTCTTCTATCTTCCATGCTTCGCGACTAATCAACTATAGCAATATAGCCAACTAATCAATAATAGAATATAGCCACTAAATAACTATATAAATATAAACAGAATAAAATAAGGCTCAAATAAACCTTTCCAAATCATAAAATAGGGGTAATGCAACACATTCAATCAAAACAAGTCATATCAAAACTCAAAGCACGTGAATAATACGGATCCCAAATCCCACGAATATCTTCAATATATTTCAAGTCCAGACTATTCGCATTCCCCGTGCCTTTGCTTTCGCCATCCAAACTTATCCTAATATTTCGCGAGATCTCAACTTATCGTAAAGGTATCACTCTTTGGTACTCGGGGACAAGAATCCGAAAATATGATAATTCACCACTCAAGCTGGCCAGGGTCAAGAGCAAATCACCTGTATTAGAGATTCCTACCCAACATACATATCTAAGGTCCCCAACAATAGACAATCGTTCCACACTTAACAAGTCAATCCCCACAGTCCAAGAACCTTCTCCCGGCGCGAGCTCAATAGGAGCTCTGATACCATCTGTGACGACCCCACCTCCCCCTAAGACGTACCAAAGGGTTCGGCGGACCGCCTGCCCAACTCTCGCCAGGACTCACTCAGTCGTATCACGTGCATACATCCATAGACCATAAATAACGACACAATTCAAACGTATAATTTACATCGATGCACAATCAATATACAAAGTCTCTATATACCTCAAACGGGTTCAAAGTGTATACAATCCAAGTACAATCATCCTAATTGAGTGATAGCGCGAGTACAAGTCAAAAGTCAAAAACAACTAAGCTACGCTAGTCTTTACATATCTCACGCCTCGCTCGTACCCCTGTAAGGAAAATAAATGGCGTGGAATGAGCTAAAAGCCCAGTGAGGCTCCAAATAGCAAATTGACCATTATTTATAAGTACAAGTTTTCGATATAGCAAAGTAACGAGCATGAAGAGTTCATAAAAGTGAGCAATAACACTTTAAGTAGCAATCTCAAAATGAGCGAGTATAAAAGTTTTCAGAAGAAACAATAATTCAATAAACAATAATCAATGGAAAGCATAAGGATACGGATGGCTCTCAGGAGCCAACTTCCCATTTCATCATCAGGAGTTTGATCATGTAATAGTTGACACTCCGTCAACTTTCAAGTAAAGGAACCAATCCAGTAGGACACCACTTACACTACTCTCCGTCCACCATTCAAACCCCCTACTGGGCCCAAAATCCTCAATAAACACGGGTGGTAATACTCGAGTATACCGATTAGTCGAGGAGATATCACTCCACTTGACAAAACAAGAGACCCAGGGTTCGTTACCCAATCGACCAAGCCCTTGCCGGCTCGACTCAAGTAACTTGCCACAGGGTTTCTGGAATCCAGGAAGTGCGCACATCATAAACAAGTATATCAAATCAATTTCAACAATAAACAGGTATATCAAATAAAGGCAAGTGCGATAAAGTACACTCTTACCCGATCAAACCAATCATATATCATTTAATCATATTGATCAAGTATTGGAAACAAGTGTCCAGTTCAATCAGGTATTTGGAAGCACTCACCAAAATGAAGTGCCCCTAGTAATCACGTCTGGGTTATACTCCGGGTTCGGAGTCCAAATCTGCGATAAAACTTTGTTTCAGAACTTTAAAAATTAACTAAGGTTCGAAAAGTAGACGTTTCGTTCATTAAGAATCAAGACATGGAAATTCACTTGGAGAATATTCGTGAAACACTCGCTCGCTTTTCAAACTATATAACTTTATAACATTTATACTTGAAAATGCCATTTGAGTCGAAAGTATAAGGAAAACGTATTCCGAGCAGTCATTATTTTATTTCTCAAGGGTACAAGTTCGACCAAGTCCTTACTTATATACCTCGGTAAAAGAAGAAGCAAATATCCTAGGTAGTTCAAGTGGTAATCACTCTTAACCCTTACTCAAGTTGCAAGTATGTCTACCTAGCCCTTGAGCGTAAATTTGGGCAGCACGCCCTTTGTATTTACCTAATATTTCAGCCATTTACGGCTTCATTATTTTCCTCAATCAAATCCAAAGTTACACACAACACAAATTCATTTCAATAGCCGTTCAATAGGCTCAAGGTAATGCAAGTACAAAATTCAAGCTAACAACAAGTGCGGAAATGAGGTATAACAAAAGACAGATTTGACGTGTTTTTACGTAACGGACACAACTGAGACTACGCTTATCGGATTGAGGTGTAACTTATACTGTTTCGAAGCTAAGACAAAGGGATATAATTTTCATGAAGATCACTTAGTCCAAATTCCAGTGTAACCCAGTCAAATTCCCAATTCACAGAACCAAATTGCAACTAATAGACCAGTTAACCGCACTACCTTTAAATGGCCATATCTCAAGCTACCAAAGTCCGTTTAAGGCGTTCTTGGAGGCGTTGAAAAGCTAAGACAAAGTAATAAAACTTTCATTTTTTGGAAAATGGTTAAATCAGCACGGATCATAGTGAATATACACGGTCAATTGGATGAACTGTCCAAAACGTATCACTGGATGCATCCTAGGGAAGTGAGGGTATTTTGGTCTTTTCACTGGATACATTGCTCGAATTGGAATCTAATTTAGTAGGCATCTATAAAATATCATTCTCTACAACTTTCATGTTTTATAATAAGCCTAATTCGGCCTCTAACATCACGAACTGGAACCGGACAGAACTGAACTACAATTTTCCAGAAATCTGAAATTTTACGGTTTCAAAGGAAACTTTCTTCATTTCTTGCTTCAATCACTACCACAACCACTTATATAAACTTAGATACAACGTATACTATCCATACAACAAGTATAGGTAGCAAATCCTTCAAACCCTAACTCATGTAACTCAAGAAAACATACACTATATCCATCCAAATCATTATAATAGCTATCATCCACCACAAATCTAAGGTGCTATGCCAAGTTAAGCAAGATTAAGAGTAAGTAATGGGGAAATCAGCATTATTACCTTGCTAAAGTGACTACCAAGAGCAGCCCTAGCTTTTCCTTCCAAAATTTCACCAACAGCCCACTAGCCAAACACTCAAGGAAGGTTTTAATCGGTTTAGTTTCTTGTTTCCTCACTTGGATGGCTCAAACTCAAGACGAAATGGTGAAGCTCTCCCTTGGTTTTTCTCTCCCTCTCTCTCAGCCAAAGCAGCAGAAAAATGATGAAGAAATGAAGCTCCATGGTGATAAGAAGGCAAGACAAAAGGTTTGGCAAGAAACCATAGGTGAGTGACACTTGTCACCACCAAAGCCATCCAAATTTCTCTTTCTTTTCCTTGCATTTTGGGCCAAAATTTCGGTTATATCGCTGAGGATGAGGGGGGAATATTTTGCAAAATTATCAAGAGTATGTGGTGGTAAGGAAGTGGTGGTCAAGTGGTGGGTTCAATCGGTAGTGATCGATACCCATTGGTTTGAGCTGATTTTTCTTAAATCGCGTATACTAGGGTTTTTACCTTCTAATCACTAACTTATTATTATCACTTCTAATCATATAATATTTCCTCATCCAAAAATCACTCTTACCTACCAAATTTGATCCTTACTCCGTACCGAATAGTCACAATATGAAAAACCGTGAAAAGCCTAGTTCACTCCAACTTGAAAATGAAAAGTGAAACCCTACTTCCTTGGTTCATTTGCACTTATTGTGGAATGATTGGGTAGTAGGGCCATAATAAATGAATAATTTCCAAATAAAAGGGCATTTTTAAGAAAAACGTGAGGGATTTTACAATTCCATAAATTGAATTTAGGGTTTCGGTTAAAATATGAGAAATTTGAGAAAACGGTTAGTCACAAATGAAACTAGGGTTTTGATTAGACTTTATTTCTAGAATTTAGGGTTTCTAGTCTGTAAAACAAAAAAATAAAATAAAGAAACTGTAATATTCTCTTTGAGGCTAAACAACAATAGTATCCTAAAAGTTGGGGTATCACATGGTTTGTATTAAATTTGAACTTGGATGTCAATTGGAGTGAACCTCGTCGACTATTATACGTGTACTCGTGGGGGACTCCCAAATCTCATTAGCTAACCTTGCGACTCGAGCCGGCATGGGCTTGGTCGAGAAGCTTGATGAACCATGAGAATATTATAAAAACAAAATTTGATCTTTTGAGATCTTGTTCGGCATACTTATGTAGTATCGCCCTTTTCGTGCGTGCTTGGTTACGGATCCGGGAGGGTGAAATGATGGATGGGGGAAGTAAGTGGAGTTTCTACGGACTTAATACCTACCTGGTTGACGGAGTGTCATCACGTGGAGGTATTGGATCGAGCTTTGGCAAAGCAAGTGGAATTTAGCTCCTGAGAGCTCCCGTTTCCTTATTAATCGTGTTTTATTATTAATTGTGAATTACTTAAACTTTCTAACTTTAATTCTTGTACAAATGTTATTGTTACTTGAACTATGTGTTTGCATGTTTTTCTTTGCCTCGCTGAGCGTTCGCTCACCCCATTGGTTTATTTTCCTTAACCGGAGTTCGGAATGGAAAGATTTTGGAGAAGCCGACCTGATTACTTTTGATTAGAATTTTTGGATGTAATTGATTAGTCGACTTCTGGTGGTTGTATTTTTGGGGAAAGTTGACATACTTTTGGTAACTTATGATGTAAGATTTGAATGTTTTAGTAAGGAAACGACTTTTCTTTACTTTGACCTTTATTATTTGGTTGTTTATCCTTAAGTTTGTATTAGACTTGTATCGAGTCTTAGCGAGAGTTAGGCAGGCATTCTGCGGATACCCTTGGGTCCGCCCTAAGGAGAAATGGAGGCGTCACAGTTGGTTTTAGAGTCTAGGTTTAGAGATCTATTTGGGAGATATTGTAGAGCCTTTACTCTTGAGAATAGGAATGAGATAGCGTAGTTTTGTCTTAAGTTGATGTTGAGTAAATTAATGACTTTAAGTTTCTAACCTAGAGTCTGTGGTGGTTTCGTAGGATTGGAGAACGGTAATGGAGGTCATACTGCTAATGGTAATGGCCATGTGGAGCCTCTTAGGCCTATCTACTATCGAGCACTTGGTGGAGGAGCTCGCATTCGATTCTCGTCTTCCTTTAGGTTTCCCCGTTGTCCCTGTAGGGAGACGCATGCTTATCCTAATGATCTTGTACTGTCCATTGATGACGAGCTCCGGCAGTTGGTGGCTACTAATGGGACATTACTTCAGGAGATTGAGGAGCTGAATGCCATGGTGGATGCCCAGTGTGCTAGGATTGTGGAGCTCGAGGGGACAGTGATAGATGAGCGAACTGGAGCTGAGGCCGCTCGTGACGAGTTTCAGAGGACTAGGGCTCGACTCTCTAGGGTAGTCGAGGAGGTCTAGGATCGGACCGCTGGGATTCTAGCTGAAACCACCATGTTGATAGAGGAGGTGATAGACGCTGTTGAGAGCCCGGTTCCTGAGGGCACTCCTGATGAGGAGCCTTTCGAGGAGGACCCAGAGGAGGAGATCCAGGCTAGTAGTTGGATGCGAACTAGGCTAGGATTGATGAATCTTTTGACTTTTGTAACTGGGATTAGTTGGGGTGATGCTTGTAAAGCTCATGAATCTTACTGCATGACTAATTGCACTTTTGTGGCACATGTGTGCTTTATTTTTGTAAATGCCCCATGATTTGGTAATTGTACGAATCTTAAAGTGTTAATATATGCTAGTTATTGTTATTTTCAATGTTTTTCATGTCGACTTTTATTTTGAGTACTCTCTCGGATAATTACTTTTATCCTTGCATCTATGCATAATTAGGATCATGGACGACCGAAGGAGTGGTAGGGGCCGAGGGTGTGGGGCTAGGCAACCCCAAGTTCAAGGGGATGATCAAGGGTCGGCAACTGGACCGAGCCAAGGGCAAGTGAACAACGGGGATAATCAAGTGGCTACTACCATTAACCGAATGATGGACATTTTAAAGCGGTTAGCAGAGCAATAGGGTCCAGGACTCGTTAACCAACCTGGGACTCAGGATAGAGGAGGGGATAGAGCCTTGGAGAGATTTTTGAAATTTACGCCGCCTAAGTTTATTAGGGGACCTGATCCCGAATTAGTGAAAAACTGGTTAGAGAGAATGACCAATATATTTGCTGCCCTAAACTACACTGAGGAGAGGCGAGTGAACTTCGCTGCCTTCCAATTTGAGGGTGTAGCACGTGTTTTGTGGGACGTGATAAGGGAAAAATGGGAAATGGCACAAACCCCTTAGGCTTGGAAAAACTTTGTAAGAGAATTTAATGAAAAGTTTCTCCCGCCCCCGATTCAAGAGAAACGGGAGGACGAATTCATAAAACTGAGACAGGGAGCTTCTAGCGTGGCCGATTATAAGGAAAAATTTACTAAGCTTTCTAAGTACGCTCCGAAATTGGTGGCTAATGAACGGAGAAGGATAAGACGCTTTGTACAAGGATTTAATGTGGAGATTCAAGAGGGGTTAGTAGCAGCCCAAATCTCTACGTTCACTGAATTCCTAGAAAAAGTACTGAGAGTCAAAAGTGCAAGGCTGCAAGCGAGAGACTTTCATGCCAAGAAAAGGGGCGCTCCTAGTCACCCTCCTAGACAATCAAGTAAGAATGCCCCACCTCCTAAGATGGGAAGAGGTACGGGAGGAGTAAGGACTGCTGGAGCACCAAGAGGGGCTCTATCAAGAGGAGGCCGCAATGGGCAAGGTCAAGCGAGAGGAACACCTTTTGGTGGTCAGGCCGTGGCTCCTCAAGTAGTTTGTGACTACTGTGGTAAGCCCAACCACACAGAGAATGAGTGCTAGAAGAAATCGGGAAAATGTTTATACTGTGGCAGTACCAAGCACCAGATCTCAAAAAGCCCAAGTATACCAAAATAGGGAAGTTGTACCCAAAGGCCAGAGAAATCGGCATCGAAGCAGTCCAGTGCTGGAGGGAGTCAACCTAAGGTACCGGCTAGGATTTATGCTTTGGATCATTAACAGATTCCTAATGCCACTAAGGTAGTTGAAGGTACGATCCCTATCTTCCACCGTTTAACTAAGATTTTAATTGACCGTGGTGCAACGCATTCTTTTGTAAACCCTAAGTTCATGAGTGGGATAGATGTGAAACCAATTAACTTACCTTATAACTTGGAGGTTAGAACGCCTACTGGGGATCAAAGTTTAATTGCTAACTTGATGTATAGAGATTGTGAGATATGGATTAGAGAGTGGAAATTGTTGGCCGATTTGATGAGCTTAGCTATTAAGGGGTATGATGTCATCCTATGAATGGACTGGTTACCTCGTTACCATACTCAGTTGAATTGTAAGATGAAAACGGTAGAACTGTGTATTCCAGGAGAGGCAACCCTAAAATTGAATGTAAGGGGTAGATTAGCCTCATCTGTTCTTATTTCAGGAATTCGCGATAGAAAGATGTTGAGTAAAGGAGCTCAAGGATATTTGGCTTTTCTTATAAATACTCCTAGCAATAAGGTGAGATTAGAAGACATGCAAGTGGTTAAGGAGTATTCGAATGTTTTTTTCGAGGAACTAGAATCTTTGCTACCTGTAAGAGAAATAACTTTTAAAATTAATGTGACTCCAAGAGTAGCACCTATCTTTAAGACGCCTTATAGAATGGCTCTAGCTGAATTGAAAGAGCTGAAATTGCAATTACAGGACCTTCTGGAGATGGGCTTTATAAAAGAAAGTGATTCACCATAGGGAACTCCGGTGTTGTTTGTTAGAAAGAAAGATGGGAGTTTAAGGTTGTGCATAAACTACCGAGACCTGAATGATGTTACCATCAAGAATAAGTACCCTTTACCCCACATTGATGAATTGTTTGACCAATTACAAGGGGCGGTAGTATTCTCAAAGTTGGATCTTAGGCAGAGTTATTATCAGTTGAGAATTTTGGAAAAAGATACATCTAAGACTGCCTTTAACTCAAGGTACGGACACTTTGAGTTTGCAGTGATGCCGTTCAGATTGACTAATGCTCTTGCAACCTTTATGGATTTAATGCACCGAATCTTTAAGCCTTTTCTGGACCAGTTTGTGGTGGTATTTATTGACGATATACTGGTGTATTCTAAAACTCTGGAGGATCATGAGAAATATTTGAGGATTATTTTGCAAACCTTGAGGGAACAACAGTTGTATGCTAAGTATAGCAAATGTGAATTCTGGTTGAAGAAAGTAACCTTCTTAGGTCATATAATCTCCAAGGACGGAATTAAGCTGGATCTGACTAAAGTTGAAGCAGTTTCTAAGTGGAAGCAACCGGAAAATCCTATTGAAATTTGAAGTTTCTTAGGGTTAGCAGGGTATTACCGGAAGTTTATCAAAGATTTTTTTAGGATAGTGGGACCCATGACTGAGTTGACTAAGAAAAGTGGGAACTTTATATGGGATTCTAAGTGTGAAGAAAGTTTTCAGGAGTTAAAGAAACGTTTGACAAGGGCACCTGTATTAGTTTTACCTAATGGAAAAGATAGTTTTGTAGTTTATACAGATGCTTCAAAAGAAGGCTTGGGGTGTGTATTGATGCAGAATAATAAGGTGATTGCGTATGCCTCCAGGAAGTTAAAATCTCACGAGAGAAATTATCCAACTCATGATTTGGAGTTAACGGCTGTAGTATTTGCACTGAAGAAGTGGAGTTAACGGCTGTAGTGTTTGGGGTGACGTTTGAGGTTTTTACCGACCACAAGAGTCTTAAGTACTTGTTGTGAGAACCCTCACTTTAAACCATAATTTTCCTTAATTACATGCCTTATTCTAAGATCTAGACCACATATTATAGGCCCTTGCATTACATTCCCTATGTGTTACAACATTTCCCATGCATTACATTTCATTTCCTTTTACTTGAAGTAAAACATTTTCTTGAATTGGTTTTAAATAATTCACCACTTGTATTTTACCAAATGTTTTTTTATTAGTGGTAGGGACTTTACATGAAGGATTAGAGGTGTTAAATAAGTATTGGTACATATGGAAAGGTTAAAATATCATTAGTCAAAGATTAAGGAAGGATTGGACAAGAATGGGGCCAAGTGGGTTTTGGATCTTGTTTGACCAAAGGTTAGAAGATAATTTAAACCATCTTGGAGCTTTCTTTCCCTTAGGTTGGCCAAACTTCATAGCTCCAAAAAGAAAGAGAGAGAGCTCCATATTCTTGCTTTCTAACCCTAGATGATCAAGAGTAAAAACCAAAAGAGAAAGATCTTGAGTTAGTGAGAAACTTTCCTCCAATCCTAAGTGCTTGATTCAAGCTTGAAACTTTCATTTTGGTGGATTGATTTGGTGGTTCAAGCTTCCCACAAGAAAGGTAAGTATTCTTTAAATGATAGTTTTATGGTGTTTTATCATGTACTTTAAGTTTTACTGGTAAACTACAAGTTGTTTGGTTGAGATTTGGGGTTAATCTCTTGAATTAAACAAGTAATAGTTGAGTTAGTTAGTATGCCTGTGATACCCCAACTTTTAGGATACAATTGTTGTTTAGCCTCAAAGAGAATATTACGGTTCCTTTATTTTATTGTTTTGTTTTACAGACTAGAAACCCTAAATTCTAGAAATAAAGTCTAATCAAAACCCTAGTTTCATTTGTGACTGACCGTTTTCTCAAATTTCTCATATTTCAACCGAAACCCTAAATTCAATTTATGGAATTGTAAAACCCCTCACGTTTTCTTAAAAATGCCCATTTAATTGGAAATTATGATTTTATAATAGCCCTACCACCCAATCACCCCACAATAAGTGCAAATGAACATGAAAATAAAGGTTTTCACTTTTCGTTTTCAAGTTGGAGCGAGTTAGGGTTTTCACGTTTTTTCGTAGTGTGACTATTCGGTACGGAGTAAGGATCAAATTTGGTAGGTACGAGTGACTTTTGGATGAGGAAATATTATATGATTTGAAGTGATAATAATAAGTTAGTGATTAGAAGGTAAAAACCCTAGTATACGTGATTTAAGAAAAAACGGCTCGAACCGACGGGTATCGATCACTACCGATTGAACCCACCACTTTCTTACTACCACATATCCTTGATATTTTTACAAAATATTTCCCCCCTCATCCTCAGCCACATAACCGAAATTGGGGCCCAAAATGCAAGGAAAAGAAAGAGAAATTTTGGATGGTTTTGGTAGTGCCAAGTGTTGGCAATGTGTGGCTTTGACTAAACTTAATTTTCTTACCTTCTTATCTTGCAAATTAGCTCATTCTTCCTCATTTTTTTTTCTGGTTTGGCCGAGACAAGAGAGAGAGGAAGAGAGAGCAAGAGAAACTGTGAGAACTCGTAAAAACTATTATTTTATGCCTAATTTATGGCTTAATAAATTATTTAATTGGATTTTTTCCACGAGGAATATTTTCTAGTCCTATTAGACCTAAATACATGATAATATAACTTCGTTATATTTTTAAAATGATTCGTTTCAAAAATTAATTTCCTGGAGTACGTTTAGTAAAAATAGTGAATAGTACTTGGAGACTTTATCCGCGTAGTAGCACAATAAGCTTGGAATATTGGAGACTTGTACTATGGTCCTAAAATAGGTAATCTTATGAGTAAATACTCAAGTGATAGTTAGTAGTGCAATCGTTATAAGAATTTATTGGAAGTTTCGCGTTATCGCGTTAAAATTGACGGTACGCGTTTTCACACGCGCGACTTTATTTGAGGGACTTTAGACCCTTATTTCGGGACAATTAAGAGTGAATAATACTTACATGAATATAAATGCATTGGAAGTTCAGTGCACTAGTGAACCAAACGCGCGAGAAAATCGAACCTAATCGCGCCAAACGCACCCTAATAAGAGTTGACTTTGGAGTGATTGTGCACCACCCATTTAATCTTCTCTTGGAAGCTTATTTTGATCAAACTTCACTCTCTCTTCCTCCCAAGACAGCCGGCCAACGTCTCTCTCTCACTCACTCTCTTGCTTCACAAATTCCTTCATCAAATCAACACAAAACCTCAACCAATCTTCACCAAACTTGAAGATCATCTAGCATACTACTTGGAGGTTGGATTTAGCTAACAAAAAGGGCTGCATTTTCACGGTTTCTTGGAGCTCTTGAGGGCCGAAAATTTCTGGGTTAAGGCACTAAGGAGGTATAACTTCATCCTACACTTTAAACTTGGATTATGATGGTAGAAATGCATCTTTAAGCTATTGCATGTGTATGGGTGGCTTGATATGGTTGCAAAATGTTCTAGTGGGCTCTTTGTATTCCCACACTTGGGTTGTTGTTGCTGATTATAGGATTAATGTTGGATTTAATGGTAGTTTAATGGTTATAATGATGGATTTATGGAGTATTAATGTTGGAAACTCAACGTAGAGGTCATGACCAGAAATTGCTGAATCTTCCCCTGTTTTGTTCGGCCATGATAAGGCCAATTTTTGGTGATTTATTGGCATGAACCTGATGTGTATATGTTATATTATATGTGTAGAAATTTTCGTTGGAAAAGATTAACATTTGGATGGGCAAACGAATTTATTCATGGACTAGGCAAGCTGGAAAGATATTTTCGGGTAACCCTGTCCAGCGGTAGCATTTTGGCCATAACTCTGTCCTCGGGTGTCGAAATCAAGTTCCGTCAGTGGCGTTTGAAACTAGACATTCCTAGCTTTAATTTGAGATAAAATTCACGTTCTGATTCTTTGTGAGTGAGCAGAACCAAATGTTTTAAGATGGCTGTCCTGTCTCTCGGATTTGCTGGAATGGTTTGTAGAAGCAGTAACTTGAGGCTCAATTTTGAGCTGGTTGCTTGCCAAATTTCAGAACGTTTTCTTCTGTGAACTTTTATTCCTATGAATTTGTTTTCTAACGCCATAAACTATGCCTCATTCCGAGTTAAATTGGTTGAGTTGTGATTAAAACAAGTGGACTGCCCTGTTTTGGTAAAACGTAGTATTTGGACTGATGTGGGACAAAAACTTGGGAGTGATCTTATTAATTTAAATTTTGATGCTAAACCATTACCAAAGGTACCATGGATGTATCTTAGACCTTTATTTCACCAATGAACCATGGTTGGATAGCTTTCTTGGTTAAACGATTTGAAATTGGGAAACGAAAGTCAAAAGGCAGATTGCCTTAGAAATTTTCCAGAACTTTGGATGATTAGTTAACTACCTTCCCGAGGGTATTTTTCCCTGAAATTTGATAGAGAAATACCTTGCATATAGGAGTAAAATACTACCAATGTTGGCATCAATTCAAGTTCGTTTCGATACCGAATTAAATTTCTAGTGTTGGAGGTTCAAAACTGGAAATTCTTCTTCAGTCTTGAATCTTCCTCAACTTTGAGCTACCGTATCTCGGTACTCGAAAGTCCGATTCTTGATCCGCTTGTTTTGCTATAAACCTCACTTCCAACTCTAATTGATTTACAAATTTCAGAAGCCGGTTTGCAATGTGTGAATCGTGCCGAATTTTCAAAGTTGGCCGAAATCCAACTTAATTCTGCCTTGTACGCCGAGTCTGTATCTTCAAGCTCATTTTTGAGTGCTTTCCACTTAGATTCATGGAAAGGTGTCTTCTAAAAACTTTTAACACTTTCCAAAAGGTTTCTAACGGTATAATGTTTTCCAGTTTTGGACTTATATCGAGAGAGATACGAATTTTCAAAGGATTAGGATAAAACTGAAATTTCTCAATTTTCAAGGCAAAGGAGTTTTTCCAAAACTCTTAATTCTCTTAGTAATATTCAAACGTTTTGCCCTCGCTTTTCATGATAAAAACTCAAATAATATTGTACATAATAAAAGGCAAGTTGAACCTCGATTTACGAGTAATTGAGGTTCATTTTGTGAAATATTCCTTAGATTGTACTAGTGTACAATCTTCCTTGACCAGTGGGTTATTTGTGTGATTATCCGCTATTAATTGCCAGGCACACAAGAAGACGTTCAAGAGGATCTTACTGTGGACACTTGAACTCCCAGAAAATAATTCTTATTGAATTGCTCGGTGAGTGTCAAGTGTGTGAATCTGTGATACTTGCTTATTTGTGGTAATTGTGGGAAGTTTTAAAAATAAGGGCGGGTGCGTACTTTACCGCACTCGTTCTAATTTCAAATGAATAATTGAAATGTATTGAATGAATGAAATGTACTGAATGAATGAATGAAATGCAATGTTATGTTATGATACATAAGTCGTTGGAGTGAACCTCCTCGACTTTCAAATGAATGGGGGACGCCCAAACTCATAGGCCAACCTTAGACTCGAGCCAGCAATGGGCTTGGTCGGGAACTTAGGCGAGCCATGAGGTAAATATGAGCTCGACCTAATGAGAGGTCTTGCTCGGCATACTCGTGGAGTATCGCCTTATACATGACTTGTGGGCCCTTGAGGTGTACGGTGGACGGAGGGAAGTAAGTGGTGATCTACGGAAATGGAAATACCGACCCGGTTGACAGGAGGGTCAATGCGGGAAGGTATACGAATGACATCGGCAGAGCGAGTGGAACTTAGCTCCTGAGAGCTACTATATCCTTGAATTGTTTCTGATTACTTTTCCTGTTCGAATGATTGATTATTGAAGGGACATGGTTTTATTTATTTGATTTGGGATTGCTATTTGAACAAAGTGCTTGCATGTGTGTTCTTGGCCTCACGAGCGTTTAGCTCACCCTATAGTTTTGTTTTCCTTAACAGGACCGAATCTTGGAGAAGTATGGAGAAACCATTCGTTACACTTTTGTTAAGACTCCTGCTATATTTTGACTAGGCCCTGGTTTGGATTGTACTTTTGGAAATTGTAAATTTGAAAGTTTGGGCCCTGACGTGTATGTTGAATTTAAGTTGTTTTATGATTACCGATGTATTGGTTACATGTTAAGTGACTTGATAAGCTTGAACGCTTCCACATTATTGTGTTCATGTTGTTCTCTTCGAAGTGTTTAGTCCGGTTTTAAATTGAATGGAATTGCTTGAGTCCTGGCGAGAGCTGGGCAGGCGTCCGCGGATACCCTTTGGTCCGCCTTAGGGAGATGTGGGGCGTCACAGTTGGTATCAGAGCGCTAGGTTAGAGGTCTATATGGGAGACATATTAGATACTCTACCTTTAAGACTCGATACGGGATGACTTAATCCTACCCTAAGTGATACTTGAGGCGAGCTAGCAACTAAGTTAGTCCTACCTCAAGTGACGATTGGGATGAACCAACGATTAAGTTAGGCATGTATTGCAGGATAATGGGATTGAGTAGTGATTTAAGTTTCTAACCTGAAAAGTATTATTATTTTGCCGGGATGAATGACGGAAATGGAGCCCCGACAGCTAACGGGAATGGCCATGCGAATGGTCATTATGAGCCTCTTAGGACTATCTTCTACCGAGCTCGAGTGGGAGGAGCTCGAGTACGCTACTCACCGTATGATAGATACCCTCGATGTCCGTGTAGGTTGACTTACGCCTACCCGAGCCATATAGTGCATGCTCTGGACGAAGAGCGTCGTCAGTTGGTGGATGCCAACCGCGATTTACAGGCCGAGGTAGACGAGCTTAGGCAGATGGTCGGCGCTCAGGGTGAGCGGATTGCCGAGCTCGAGGAGGTGCTGGAGGGTGAGGTAGCCACGTCTGCAGTGGTTAATGAGGAGCTTCAGGATACTAGGGCTCGACTCACTAGGCTAGGACGGGATGTCCGTAATCGGGCTTTCGAGATCCTGGCGGATGCTTCTAAATTGGTTGAGGACGCTACTGAGGTGATTCCTGACGCTGAGGAGGATCCCGATGAGGAGGTTCCTCCTGATAGCCCTGCTGAGGACTAGGATCTTAGTCGTTGACCCCTTTTGACTTTTGACCGGTACAGTTAGGACTAGTTAGGGTGACGCGAGTGCCGAGGCCATTGTATTTTGCATGCTTGTGTGGCCTACTCTTGGGCACTTGTTCTTACTTTAGTCTTCTGTGACTAAAAGTATACTTTTGAGCACCTGTGTGCTATATTTTTGTGAATTGTCCCTAACTTGTTGATTGTACGAACTTGACATGCTTATGAATGTAAATTATTGTTAATTTCAATGCTTTCTTGGTTGGTTCTAATTTTGATATATTACTTCGTTTCTGCTTAAATAAATCTATTTCTTGCACTAGGCACTTTTAGACTAATGGAAGGATTAAGGAGTGGTCGAGGTCGTGGGCGAGCGTCTAGACAGGCCCAACCTCAAGGGGATGACCAGGGATCGGCAACTGGACCGACCCAGGGACAGGAAAATATTGAGGGTAACCAAGTGGCTACTGCCATCAATAGGATGACTGATATCCTAGAACGTCTAGCGGAGAGACAGGGTCCTGGACCATTTAACCAACCTGGGGGCCAGGATAGAGGAGAGGATAGAGCCCTGGAAAGATTCTTAAAGTTTAACCCGCCTAAGTTTATGGGTGAACCTGACCCTGAAGTAGCGGAGAATTGGTTAGATAGGATGACCAATATATTCGCCGTTCTAGACTACACTGAGGATAGACGAGTGAATTTTGCTGCTTTTCAATTTGAGGGAGTGGCCCGTGCTTGGTGGGATTTGATAAAAGGAAAATGGGAAAGGGCTCGAACCCCTTGGACTTGGGAGAATTTCACAAGGGAGTTTAATGAAAAGTTTCTTCCGCCCTTAATCCAAGAGAAAAGGGAGGACGAATTTATTAAGCTAAAACAGGGAACCCTTACTGTAGCAGAGTATGAGGGGAAGTTCACTAAACTTTCCAAATACGCTCCTGAGTTAGTAGCCAATGATCGGAGGAGGATTAGGAGGTTTGTACAGGGACTTAATGTGGAACTTCAGGAGGGCCTGGCTGCAGCCCAAATCTCTACCTTTACTGAGGCTTTAGAGAAAGCGCAAAGGGTTGAGAATGCAAGATCTCAAGTGAGGGATTTCCACAACAGAAAAAGGAATTTTCCTAGTCGCACTTCTGGGCAGACTAGTAAGAATGCACACCCTTCTAAAATGGGAAGAGGAGAAGGTGGAACGAGGACTACGGGAGCTTCTAGGGGAGCCCTATCTGTGACGACCCCACCTCCCCCTAAGGCGTACCAAAGGGTTCGGCGGACCGCCTGCCCAGCTCTCGCCAGGACTCACTCACTATCTCAATCGAGTCATGTACACACATCCATGAACCATAAATAACATTCACAATTCAAGCTTATAATTTACATTGATAGAAATCGAGGTACAAAGTCTCAATACACCAAACTAGTTCAAAACGTATACAATCCAAGTACAACATGTTCCATTCGAGGAATAGCGCGAGTACAAGACCAAAAGTCAAAAGTCAAAACAAAAGGCTACGCTAGTCTTTTACAAGTCTCACGCGTCACTCGTACCCCCTGTAAGGAAAACAAATAGCGTAGTATGAGCTAAAAGCCCAGTGAGGTTCCAAATAGCAAATTGACCATTATTTATAAGTACAAGTTTTCGATATAGGAAAGTAACGAGCATGAAGAATTCATAAAAGTGAGCAATCTCAAAATAAGCGAGTGTAAAAGTTTTCAGAAGACACTATAATCCAATAAACAATAATCATTCCAAAGCATAAGGATACGGATGGCTCTCAGGAGCCAACTTCCATTCATCATCAGGAGCTGGATCACATAGTAGTTGACACTCCGTCAACTTTCAAGTAAAGGAACCAATCCAGTAGAACACCACTTACACTACTCTCCGTCCACCATTCACACCCCCTATTGGGCCCAAAATCCTCAATAAACACGGGTGGTAATACTCGAGTATACCGATTAGTCGAGGAGATATCACTCCACTCGACAAAGCAAGAGACCCAGGGCTCGTTACCCAATCGACCAAGCCCCTGCCGGCCCGACTAGAGTAACTCGCCACAGGGTGTCTGGAATTCCAGGAAGTGCGCGCATCATAACAAGTATGTCAAGTCAATTGCAACAATAAACAAGTGTATATCATGTAAGGGCAAGTGCGATAAAGTACACTCTTGCCCTAACAATTCACGCATGTGACATGTAATCATATTGGCACGTATCAAGTACAAGTATCAAGTTCAATTCAGTATTTGAAAGCACTCACCAAAAGATATAGTGCTTTTACTGGTCACTTTCAGGTTATACTCCGAGTTCGGAGTCCAAATCTGCGATAAAACTCAATTTGAGAACTTTGAAACATGACTAGAGTTCGAAACTTAGACGTTTCGTTCAATAAGAATCAAGAAATTGAAATTCACTCGGACAGTAGTCATGAAACACTTGCTCGCTTTTTAAACGATAAAGCTTTGTAACATTTATACTTGAAATTGTCATGTGAGTCGAGAGTACAAGGAAAACGTACTTCGAGCAATCATTATTTCATTTCCCAAGGGTACAAATTTAGTCAAGTCCTAACGTTTAACACTCAAGAAACATAATAGCCAAAGTCCTCGCTAGTTCAAGTGTTAAGTACTTAACCTTCACCCAAGTCGAAAATATAGCATTCTAGCCCTCGAGTAAAAATTCGGGCAGCATGCCCTTTGTGTTTACCTAATTTCCAGCCATTTAGGCTTCATTATTTTTCTCAAACACAACCCAACATCATACATATCAGCAATTTATGTCAAGAGCCGTTCCATAGGCTCACAATATCATAATAACAAGAATTACAATGATAACAAATGCAGAAATTCAACTTAGCACAAGACAGATTTGACGTACGAATGCGGAAATAACTTATCCGAGGCTACGATTATCGGATTAAGACGTAACCTATTCCGTTTCGAAGCTAAGACTTAGGGATACAATGTTCATGAAGGTCACTTAATCCAGTTTCTAATGTAACTTGGTCAAATTCTCGAATTACTAAACCAGAAACCAATTCGTCGGCTGCTTAAACGCAGAACACTGTAATGGTCATAACTCAGTGTACCAAAATCCAATTCAGGTGTTCTTAGAGGCATTTTAAAGCTACTTCAGAACACTACAACTTTCATGTTTTGGCCCAGAGCTAAATCAGAATGAATCCTGGTCAAAAATCGTGATAAACTGGACCTAACTGCTGAAACGGACTGCTGGGAAATACTTAAAACAGTAGGGGTATTTTGGACTTTTCACGTTCTGCGTTGCTCCGATTGAGTTGAAATTTTGTAGACACCTATAAAATACCATTCTATACAACTTTCCTTCTTTGACCCAAGGCCAATTCGGCCTCTAACACACAGATACAAATTCGGACAGAATGTAAGCTAGAATTTCCAGAAATCTGAAATTTGTAGTTTCTAGTGCAACTTTCCCCAAATTCTCACTTCTCACACTACCAAAACATCTTATACAACATTAATTGTAACATACAAGCATCATACAACAAGTTGGGCAGAATTTCCCAAACCCTAGTTCATCATATAAAGAGGGAAAAAAACTTCCAATCATGCTAGCATCCATGATTCCACTACTACTCAAGTTACTAGACTTAATTTCACCAAGATTGAAAGAAAAATTTAGAGAGATATCATTCTCCTTACCTTGATTTGAGTTCTCCAAGTGTAGTCCAAGCTTTCTCTCTCCAAAATTTCACCACCAATCACTAGCTAATCACCCAAGGAGAAGTTTAATCGGTTTAGTTCTTTGGATTTCTCACTTTGTAGCTTGAATCAAGAAGAAATGAAGAAATTTCTCCCTTGTTCTTCTTCTCTCTCTCTCTCGGCTCCCTTGGCAGAAAATGAAGAGAAATGGAGCTAAGTTTGTCTTATGATAAAGCCAAAAGGATTAGAACTAATGGTGTCCACAAGTTGCCCAACACTTGGCCTAATCTTGGCCACTAATTTTTCTCTTTCTTTCCCTTGCTTTCTAGCCACTAATTTCGGTCCCCTTAGCTATAATATAAGAAGATATTTTGCTCAATTGTCAATGAGCTTGTAGGGTAAGAAAGTGGTGGTCAAGTGGTGCGTTCAATCGGTAGTGCGCGGGACCCGCCGGTTCGCGCCGTTTTTCTTAAAAACTCACGTACTAGTGTTTTTACTTCCCATTCACTAACCGTATATCATTGCCACTAGTCACATATTATTTCGCACTTAAAATTCACTTTTAATCCCCAAATTTAATCCTTACTCTGTACCGAAAATTCATCCGGCGAAAAATCGCGAAAACCCTAATTTTGCTCAAATCTTGAAACCGAAGTGTAAAACCCTATTTCCAGGTTCATCTGCACTTATTGTTGAACAATTGGGTAGTAGGGCCTTAATAAATAATAATTTTCAAATAAAAGGAAATTTTTAAGAAAACGTGAGGAATTTTCCAATTCCAGTAATTAAAATTAGGGTTTCAATTAAAATAGGAGAGATTTAGGAAAACCGGTTAGTCACAAGTAAACTAGGGTTTTGACTAAAATATTAGGGTTTCTAGTCTTTTAAAACAAAATAAGGTTTTAAATCAAACCCCAAAGAAATACACTTTAATATTTTCTTCACAAACAACCTCCTAATATTCGGGATGTTACACTATCCAGGGGAGGTCGTAGCGGGACGACTCAAGTTAGGGGGGCACCATCTGTTGGATCGACTGTGACCCCTCAAGTCACATGTGGGTATTGTGGTAAATCCAACCACTCTGAGAACGATTGCTGGAGAAAGTTGGGAAAATGCTTACTGTGTGTGAGCACTGAGCATCAAATCGCAAATTGTCCGAAATCGTCGAAGACAGGGGGAAGCCTGCAGAGGCCTGAAAAATCAACCTCTAAGCAGACCAGTGCCGGAGGGAGTCGACCGAAAGTACCGGCTAGGGTCTACGCATTGGACTATCCACAAGTTCCAGAGGCGACTGAGGTGGTTGAAGGTACAATTCCAATCTTTCACCGCCTAGCTAGGGTTTTAATTGATCCGGGTGCAACACACTATTTTGTAAACCCTGATTTCATGAGTGGAAGAGACTTGAAGCCAATTAAGTTACCATATGACTTGGAGGTTAAAACACCTACTGGGGACAAAAGTTTAATTGCTAGTCTGGTGTATAAGAATAGTGGAATCTGCGTGAAGGAAAGAAAATTGCTGGCCGATTTGATAGGCCTAGCGATTAAAGGATATGATGTGATCCTAGGAATGGATTGGTTAGCCCGTTATAATGCCCAACTGAATTGTAGGATGAAAATTGTAGAATTGTGTATTCCAGGAGAGGCAACCCTGAAATTGGATGTGAGGGGTAAGTTAGCCTCATCTGCACTTATTTCGGGAATTCGGGCTAGAAAATTGTTGAATAAGGGAGCTCAAGGATATTTGGCTTTTCTTATTAATACCCTTAGCGATAAGGTGAATCTGGAGGACACACCGGTAGTGAAAGAATTTTCCGATGTTTTTCCTGAAGAATTGGAGTCTTTACCCCCGGAACGGGAAATAGCTTTTAAAATTGATGTAACTCCGGGATCGGCACCTATCTCAAGGACACCATATAGGATGGCTCCAGCTGAGTTGAAAGAGTTGAAGTTACAATTACAGGATTTGTTGGAACGGAGTTTTATACGAGAGAGTGATTCCCCGTGGGGAGCCCCAGTTTTGTTTGTAAAGAAGAAAGATGGGAGTTTGAGGTTATGTATAGATTATCGAGGCTTAAATGATATTACGATTAAGAATAAATACCCACTACCCCACATTGATGAACTGTTTGACCAATTGCAAGGGGCGGTAGTGTTTTCAAAGTTGGATCTAAGGCAAGGTTACTATCAATTGAGGATTTTAGAGAAGGACATACCTAAGACTGCTTTTAACTCGAGGTATGGGCACTTCGAGTTTGCAGTAATGCCTTTTGGGTTAACCAATGCACCTGTCGCTTTCATGGATTTAATGCATAGGGTTTTTAAGCCTTACTTGGATCAATTTGTGGTGATCTTCATTGATGATATTTTGGTGTATTCTAAGAATACGAAGGATCATGAGAAACATTTGAGAATTGTTTTACAAATCTTGAGGGAACATCGGCTATATGCTAAGTTTAGCAAGTGTGAATTCTGGCTAAAAGAAGTGACTTTCCTAGGGCATATAATTTCTCAGGATGGGATTAAAGTGGATCCAGCTAAAGTTGAAGCTGTTTCGAAATGGAAACGACCGGAAAACCCAACGGAAGTTCGGAGTTTTATAGGATTGGCAGGGTATTACCGGAGATTCATCCAGGATTTTTTGAAAATTGCTGGACCTATGACTGAGTTAACCAAGAAAAATGGAAAATTTATTTGGAGTCCTAAGTGTGAAGGAAGTTTTCAGGAGTTGAAAAGACGGTTGACTAGAGCGCCTGTTCTAGCTCTACCTAATGGACAGGATAGTTTTGTGGTTTACACAGATGCTTCTAAGGAAGGTTTGGGATGTGTTTTGATGTAAAATGATAAAGTGATAGCTTATGCCTCTAGGAAATTGAAACCGCATGAAGGAAATTATCCGACCCATGATTTGGAGTTAGCGGCTGTGGTCTTTGCTTTAAAGAAATGGAGACACTATTTGTACGGAGTAACATTTGAGGTTTTTACAGATCACAAAAGCCTTAAGTACTTATTTTCTCAGAAGGAGCTGAATTTGAGGCAACGTAGATGGATGGAATTTCTAGAAGATTATGATTGTACGATTAAGTACCACCCTGGAAAGGCCAATGTAGTGGCCGATGCTTTGAGCCGTCAGGTACAAATGGCTGGATTGATGGTTAAGGAATTTCAGTTGTTGGAGGAAGTTAGCTATTGGAATCCTTGATTAGAACCAAGGAAAGTAATTTTGGGGAATATTGTGATAACCTTCACTTTATTGGAACGCATTAAGGAATCTCAGGAAAAGGACCCTGAAGTGCAAAAGTTGGTGGAAAAAGTTAAGATGGGAGACCAGACGAATTTCAATTTGGGATCAGATGCAATATTGAGATTTCGAAATCGGATGGTAGTACCAAAGGATGAAACACTTAAGAAGGAAGTTTTGGAGGAAGCACACCGATCGAAGTTTACGGTACACCCTGGAGGGAATAAAATGTACCAAGACTTGAAAGGTCTATATTGGTGGGAAAATATGAAGAAAGAAATTGCTCAATTTGTTCAGACATGCTTGGTTTGTCAACAGGTTAAAGCCGAGCACCAAAAACCCTCAGGACTTTTGCAACCTCTAGAAATACCTGAGTGGAAATGGGAGAATATCACCATGGATTTTGTATCAGGCTTACCAAAGACACAGAGAGGCAATGATGCCATTTGGGTAACAGTGGATAGATTGACTAAATCGGCTCATTTTCTACCGATTAACATGAAATACCCGTTAGAAAAGCTGGCCAGGTTGTACTTGGATGAGATCATCAGACTACATGGTATACCTGTGAGTATTGTGTCAGATAGGGATCCAAGATTTGTTTCGAGGTTTTGGCAAAAGATGCAAGAAGTATTGGGGACTAAGTTAAACTTTAGTACCACCTATCATCCTCAGACTGATGGACAATCTGAAAGAACAATTCAGACCCTTGAGGACATGTTAAGGACTTGTGTGCTGGATTTTGGAGAGAGTTGGAGTAAGTTTTTGACTTTAGTGGAATTTGCCTATAACAATAGTTTCCATTCTTCTATTCAAATGGCTCCATACGAACACTTTATGGTCGGAAGTGTAGATCCCCAATTTGTTGGGATGAAGTAGGTGAACGAAAAAGTTTAGACCCGACTACCGTATCTTGGATTGAGGAGGCTAATGAAAAGGTAAAATTAGTACGGCAAAGGATTCAAACTGCTCAGAGTAGACAAAAAAGTTATGCCGACAATCGGAGAAAGGATTTGGAGTTCACTGTTGGAGATGTGGTATTTCTCAAGGTTACACCTTTAAAAGCAAGCTTGATGTCCGGAAAAGGGAAGAAACTACAACCAAGGTTTGTAGGGCCATATAAGATTATTCAACGAATTGGGAATGTAGCCTATAAGCTGGAATTACCACCGAGCTTATCTCGTATTCATAACGTGTTTCATGTGTCCATACTTAAGAAATATCATCCAGACCCCTCTCATGTTTTACAACCGGAGAATATTGAAATCGATGAAACCTTAACCTATGAGGAGAGACCGGTAAAACTTCTGGATCGAAAGGTGAAGGAACTGAGGAACAAACAGATACCACTAGTGAAAGTTCTATGGAAGAACCATGGAGTCGAGGAGGCAACATGGGAAGTTGAAGAAACAATCAGAGAGAAATATCCAGACTTGTTCGTCAAACAAGGTAAATTTCGAGGACGAAATTTTCTTAAGGGGGAGAGGATGTGAGGACTCGTAAAAACTATTATTTTATGCCTAATTTATGGCTTAATAAATTATTTAATTGGATTTTTGCCACGACGAATATTTTCTAGTCCTATTAGACCTAAATACATGATAATATAACTTCGTTATATTTTTAAAATGATTCGTTTCAAAAATTAATTTCCTGGAGTACGTTTAGTAAAAATAGTGAATAGTACTTGGAGACTTTATCCGCGTAGTAGCACAATAAGCTTGGAATATTGGAGACTTGTACTATGGTCCTAAAATAGGTAATCTTATGAGTAAATACTTAAGTGATAGTTAGTAGTGCAATCGTTATAAGAATTTATTGGAAGTTTCGTGTTATCGCGTTAAAATTGACGGTACGCGTTTTCACACGCGCGACTTTATTTGAGGGACTTTAGACCCTTATTTCGGGACAATTAAGAGTGAATAATACTTACATGAATATAAATGCATTGGAGGTTCAGTGCACTAGTGAACCAAACGCGCGAGAAAATCGAACCTAATCGCGCCAAACGCACCCTAATAAGAGTTGACTTTGGAGTGATTGTGCACCACCCATTTAATCTTCTCTTGGAAGCTTATTTTGATCAAACTTCACTCTCTCTTCCTCCCAAGACAGCCGGCCAACATCTCTCTCTCACTCACTCTCTTGCTTCACAAATTCCTTCATCAAATCAACACAAAACCTCAACCAATCTTCACCAAACTTGAAGATCATCTAGCATACTACTTGGAGGTTGGATTTAGCTAACAAAAAGGGCTGCATTTTCACGGTTTCTTGGAGCTCTTGAGGGCCGAAAATTTCTGGGTTAAGGCACTAAGGAGGTATAACTTCATCCTACACTTTAAACTTGGATTATGATGGTAGAAATGCATCTTTAAGCTATTGCATGTGTATGGGTGGCTTGATATGGTTGCAAAATGTTCTAGTGGGCTCTTTGTATTCCCACACTTGGGTTGTTGTTGCTGATTATAGGATTAATGTTGGATTTAATGGTAGTTTAATGGTTATAATGATGGATTTATGGAGTATTAATGTTGGAAACTCAACGTAGAGGTCATGACCAGAAATTGCTGAATCTGCCCCTGTTTTGTTCGGCCATGATAAGGCCAATTTTTGGTGATTTATTGGCATGAACCTGATGTGTATATGTTATATTATATGTGTAGAAATTTTCGTTGGAAAACATTAACATTTGGATGGGCAAACGAAAATTTTCGTGGACTAGGCAAGCTGGAAAGTTATTTTCGGGTAACCCTGTCCAGCGGTAGAATTTTGGCCATAACTCTGTCCTCGGGTGTCGAAATCAAGTTCCGTCAGTGGCGTTTGAAACTAGACATTCCTAGCTTTAATTTGAGATAAAATTCACATTCTGATTCTTTGTGAGTGAGCAGAACCAAATGTTTTAAGATGGCTGTCCTGTCTCTCGGATTTGCTGGAATGGTTTGTAGAAGCAGTAACTTGAGGCTCAATTTTGAGCTGGTTGCTTGCCAAATTTCAGAACGTTTTCTTCTGTGAACTTTTATTCCTATGAATTTATTTTCTAACGCCATAAACCATGCCTCATTCCGAGTTAAATTGGTTGAGTTGTGATTAAAACAAGTGGACTGCCCTGTTTTGGTAAAACGTGGTATTTGGACTGATGTGGGACAAAAACTTGGGAGTGATCTTATTAATTGAAATTTTGATGCTAAACCATTACCAAAGGTACCATGGATGTATCTTAGACCTTTATTTCACCAATGAACCATGGTTGGATAGCTTTCTTGGTTAAACGATTTGAAATTGGGAAACGAAAGTCAAAAGGCAGATTGCCTTAGAAATTTTCCGGAACTTTGGATGATTAGTTAACTACCTTCCCGAGGGTATTTTTCCCTGAAATTTGATAGAGAAATACCTTGCATATAGGAGTAAAATATTGCCAATTTTGGCATCAATTCAAGTTCTTTTCGATACCGAATTAAATTTCTAGTGTTGGAGGTTCAAAACTGGAAATTCTTCTTCAGTCTTGAATCTTCCTCAACTTTGAGCTACCGTATCTCGGTACTCGAAACTCCGATTCTTGATCCGCTTGTTTTGCTATAAACCTCACTTGCAACTCTAATTGAGTTACAAATTTCAGAAGCCGGTTTGCAATGTGTGAATCGTACCGAATTTTCAAAGTTGGCCGAAATCCAACTTAATTCTGCCTTGTACGCCGAGTCTGTATCTTCAAGCTCATTTTTTAGTGCTTTCCACTTAGATTCATGGAAAGGTGTCTTCTAAGAACTTTTAAAACTTTCCAAAAGGTTTCCAACGGTATAAAGTTTTCCAGTTTTGGACTTATATCGAGAGAGATACGAATTTTCAAAGGATTAGGATAAAACTGAAATTTCTCAATTTTCAAGGCAAAGGAGTTTTTCCAAAACTCTTAATTCTCTTAGTATTATTCAAACGTTTTGCCCTCGGCTTTCATGATAAAAACTCAAATAATATTGTACATAATAAAAGGCAAGTTGAACCTCGATTTACGAGTAATTGAGGTTCATTTTATGAAATATTCCTTAGATTGTACTAGTGTACAATCTTCCTTGACCAGTGGGTTATTTGTGTGATTATCCGCTATTAATTGCCAGGCACACAAGAAGACGTTCAAGAGGATCTTACTGTGGACACTTGAACTCCCAGAAAATAATTCTTATTGAATTGCTCGGTGAGTGTCAAGTGTGTGAATCTGTGATACTTGCTTATTTGTGGTAATTGTGGGAAGTTTTAAAAATAAGGGCGGGTGCGTACTTTACCGCACTCGTTCTAATTTCAAATGAATGATTGAAATGTATTGAATGAATGAAATGTACTGAATGAATGAATGAAATGCAATGTTATGTTTTGATACATAAGTCGTTGGAGTGAACCTCCTCGACTTTCAAATGAATGGGGGACGCCCAAACTCATAGGCCAACCTTAGACTCGAGCCAGCAATGCGCTTGGTCGGGGACTTAGGCGAGCCATGAGGTAAATATGAGCTCGACCTAATGAGAGGTCTTGCTCGGCATACTCGTGGAGTATCGCCTTATACATGACTTGTGGGCCCTTGAGGTGTACGGTGGACGGAGGGAAGTAAGTGGTGATCTACGGAAATGGAAATACCGACCCGGTTGACAGGAGGGTCAATGCGGGAAGGTATACGAATGACATCGGCAGAGCGAGTGGAACTTAGCTCCTGAGAGCTACTATATCCTTGAATTGTTTCTGATTACTTTTCCTGTTCGAATGATTGATTATTGAAGGGACATGGTTTTATTTATTTGATTTGGGATTGCTATTTGAACAAAGTGCTTGCATGTGTGTTCTTGGCCTCACGAGCGTTTAGCTCACCCTATAGTTTTGTTTTCCTTAACAGGACCGAATCTTGGAGAAGTATGGAGAAACCATTCGTTACACTTTTGTTAAGACTCCTGCTATATTTTGACTAGGCCCTGGTTTGGATTGTACTTTTGGAAATTGTAAATTTGAAAGTTTGGGCCCTGACGTGTATGTTGAATTTAAGTTGTTTTATGATTACCGATGTATTGGTTACATGTTAAGTGACTTGATAAGCTTGAACGCTTCCACATTATTGTGTTCATGTTGTTCTCTTCGAAGTGTTTAGTCCGGTTTTAAATTGAATGGAATTGCTTGAGTCCTGGCGAGAGTTGGGCAGGCGTCCGCGGATACCCTTTGGTCCGCCTTAGGGAGATGTGGGGCGTCACAGAAACAACCTTCTTTCATCTTGATTTGCACCATTTGAGTGAAAGAAACAAGATTCTAAACCGATTAACTTGTGAGTTATGAACTTGGGAAGCTAAGGGAACCAAAAATTTCAATAGGAGGTGAAGTATTACTCTTGCAAGCCCTTTTGTTGAGGTATAAGGTCTGACCCATGGCTTTGGTTCTTTTATTTTTGTTTAAGTTGTTATATAACTCATGTTTTGGTTAGATTAGTAGCTATACAAGTTGTTGTGATGATTTTGGGGTGATGTATGTATGCTAGGGTGTGACTGATTTCCTTCTTATACTTGTTGTAGGAGTGGTATATGATGTATATAGGCTTGTATAAGAGGTTGTGGTAGTGATTGAATCAAGAAAATGAAGAGATTGCCCTTGAAATCCCAAAATTCCAGATTTCTGGAATTGTATGCTTCAGTTCTGTCCGGTTTCAGTGCCCTATGTTAGAGGGCGAATTAGGCTTGGCACAAAACATTAAAGTTATATAGAATGATATTTTATAGATGCCTACAAAATTTCAGCCCAATCGGAGCAATGTAGCCTGTGAAAAGACCAAAATACCCTCACTGCCCTAGGATGCATCCAGTGATCCGTTTTAGACAGTTCATCCAGTTGACTGTGACTATTCACTTTGATCCGTACTGATTTACCATTTTCCAAAATATGAAAGTTTTAGTAATCTATCTTAGCTTTTCAACGCCTCAAAGAACGCCTTAAACGGACTTTGGTAGCCTGAGATATGGCCATTTAAATATAGTACGGTTAACTAGCCGGTTAGTTGGAAGTTGGTTCTGTGAATTGGGAATTTGACTGGATTACACTGGAAATTTGATTAAGTAATCTTCATGAAAGTTGTATGCCCTCGTCTTATCTTCGAAACGGTCTAATTTTCACCCCAATCCGATAAGCGTAGCTTCGGTTGTGTCCGTTACGCAAAACTCTATCAAATCTGTCTCTCGTTAAACTTCATTTCCGCACTTGTTGTTAGCTTGATTTTGTCCTTGTATTGTCTTGAGCCTATTGAACGGCTATTGAATTAGATTGTTGTGTGTGTACCTTTGGGTTTGAATGAGGAAAATAATGAGGCCATAAATGGCTGAAAATAGGAAAATACAAAGGGCATGCTGCCCAAATTTACGCTCGAGGACTAGAGAAATACACTTGCGACTTGGGTAAAATTGAGAAATGAATATCACTTGAACCATCTAGGACTTTTGTTACTTTGGTTATCGAGGGTTATACGTTAGAACCTAGCCGAACTTGTACCCTTGAGAAATAAAATAATGATTGCTCGGAGCATGTTTTCCTTGTACTTTCGACTCAAATGGCATTTCCAAGTATAAAGGTTACAAAGTTATATAGTTTGAAAAGCGAGCGAGTATTTCACGAATATTCTCCAAGTGAATTTCCATTTCGTGATTCTTATTGAACGTAACGTCTAAGTTTCGAATCTTAGTCATGTTTCAAAGTTCTCAAATTGAGTTTTATCGTAGATTTGGACTCCAAACCCGGAGTACTACCTGAAAGTGACCAGTAAAGGCACTATATCTTTTGGTGAGTGCTTTCAAATACCGAATTGAACTTGATACTTGTATTTGCCACATGACCAATGTGATTACATGTTGTATACGTGAATTGTTAGGGCGAGAGTGTACTTTATCGCACTTGCCCTTACGTGATATGTACTTGTTTATTGTTGAAATTGACTTGACTTACTTGTTTATGAGGTGCGCACTTCCTGGAATTCCAGAAACCCTATGGCGAGTTACTCAAGTCGAGCCGGCAAGGGCTTGGTCGATAGGGTAACGAACTCTGGGTCTCTTGATTGTCGAGTGGAGTGATATCTCCTCGACTAATCGGTATACTCGAGTATTACCACCCGTGTTTATTGAGAATTTTGGGCCCAGCAGGTGGTTTGAATGGTGGACGGAGAATAGTGTGAGTGGTGTTCTACTGGATTGGTTACTTACTTGAAAGTTGACGGAGTGTCAACTATTACGTGATAAAGCTCCTGGTGTTGCAATGGGAATTTGGCTCCTGAGAGCCCTCCGTATCCTTATACTTTGGAATGATTATTGCTTATTGGATTATTGTTTCTTCTGAAAAACTTTTACACTCGCTCATTTTGAGATTGCTACTTGAAGTGTTATTGCTCACTTTTATGAACTCTTCATGCTCGTTACTTTGCTATATCGAAAACTTGTACTTATAAATAATGGTAAATTTGCTATTTGGAACCTCACTGAACTTTTAGCTCATACCCCGCCATTTGTTTTCCTTACAGGGGTACGAGTGAGGCGTGAGACGTGTACAGACTAGCGTAGTCTAGTTGTTTTAAATTTTGTAATTGTACTCGCACTAGTCGCTCGATTAGGATTGAATGTACTGAGAACTTAACTCTTTTGATGTATTTGGGACTTTATGGATGATTGAGATAGAAATGAATGTATTAGTATGTTCCAAACTTGGGAATCGTTATTTCGTTTATTATTGAGATTGCACCTTATTTTAATTGATGCGAGTGAGTGACTCCTGGCGAGAGTTGGGCAGGTGGTCCACTAAACCCTAGGGTACGCCCAGGGGGAGGTGGGGCCGTCACAGATGGTATCAGAGCTCCTATTGAGCTCGTGCCGGGAGAAGGTTCTCAGACTGTGGGGATTGACTTGTTATGTGTGGAACAATTGTCTATTGTTGGGGACCTTAGATATGTATGTTGTGTAGGAATCTCTAATACGGGTGATTTGCTCTTGAGCCTGGCCAGCTTGAGTGGTGAATTATCATATTTTCGGATTCTTGTCCCCGAGTACCAAAGAGTGATACCTTTACGATAAGTTGAGATCTCGCGTAATATTAGGATAAGTTTGCATGGCGAAAGCAAAGGCACGGGGAATGCGAATAGTCTGGACTTGAAATATATTGAAGATATTCATGGGATTTGGGATCCTTATTATTCACGTGCTTCGAGTTTTGATTAAGTGTAGTGCCTGAGCAATACCTAGGATTAATGTCCTATAGGTTATGTGACTTGTTTGCTATGTATATAAGAACCTGTTTATTATGCGTTTTATTGCCTCTGTTTATCCTTTTGAAATGTGCTACATGAGTCATGCCTTACCTTGTTTATATGTTTATAGTTGGTTAAACCCAAAACATGGAAGGTAGAAGAAGTCAGGATCGGGGAACTACCCGAGGACGTGGTCCTGGTCATGGTCGTGGGGGTAGGCAAGCACAAGAACCGGTACGAGAACCGAGAGAGGAGAGGGAGGCAACGATTGAGCCACAACCTGGACCCCAGGCTGTGGGAGGAGATCAAGTGGCAACTGCAATCCAACAAATGACTAATATTCTGGCCCGTTTAGTGGAACAACAGGGTCAAACCCCTGTAAATCAACCTAGGGATCCCGATATAGGACAATATAGGGCCTTAGAGAGATTCCAGAAGTTCTCTCCACCTAAGTTCCTAGGAGGACCAGACTCAGAAGGAGCTGAGAGATGGCTAGAGGCCATGATCAACATCTTTGCCGCTTTAAACTATACAGAGGATAGGCAAGTACAATTTGCGGTTTTTCAATTTGAGGGTCCGGCCAGAGCTTGGTGAAATGTAGTGAGGGCTAATTGGGAGAGAGAGGGGACCGCATGGACATGGGTGAATTTCGTGCGGGAGTTTAACGAGAAATACCTTCCACCTATCGTCCAAGAAAAGAGAGAGGACGATTTTATTAAGTTTCGGCAGGGAACTTTGAGTATAGCTGAGTATGAAACTCAATTTACGAAGTTGTCTAAATTTGCTCCTGAACTGATAGCTATGGAGCAAAGAAGAGTACGGAGGTTTGTACAAAGGCTCAATGTGGAAATACAAGAGGCCTTAGCGGCGGCCCAGATTAATACATTTACAGAGGTCTTGGAGAAGGCCTAAAGAATAGAAATTGCTAGGGCACAAGTGAGAGTTTTTCATGCAAAAAGGAGAGGTGCATCTAGTGGAAGTCAAAGGCAAGGACAGAATGATTTAGATATGCCACCCTCTAAGATAGGTCGAGGAGATGGTGGTGAGAAAATTTCAGGGACATTTAAGGAAAGTACTCCAAGAGGAGCTTCGCGTGGCTGGGGCCAAGCAAGAGGTGCCTCACAGGGAGGTCAGACCTCAGCCCCTCAAGTATCTTGTGGATACTGTGGAAAGGCCAATCATACGGAGAATGATTGTTGGCGAAAGGCATGAAAATGTTTATGGTGTGGTAGCAACGAGCACCAGCTTGCAACTTGTCCCCGTAGATCACACCTAAACCCTGAACAAGCAAATGTAGGAGGGGCTAAGCCAAGAGTGCCAGCTAGAGTGTACGACTTGGATCAACAGGCATTACCTGAATCATCAGAGATAGTAGAAGGTACGATTCGTGATTTCTATTGTTAAGCTAAATTTTGGTTACAGTGAGACCTGAGAGCTAGAAATGGATATACAAGAAAATATTCTACGCTATTTAGGAGTGCATGGATGAATTTCGAGGACGAGATTCTTTTAAGGAGGGGAGATTGTGATACCCCAACTTTTAGGATACTATTGTTGTTTAGCCTCAAAGAGAATATTACGGTTCCTTTATTTTTATTGTTTTGTTTTACAGACTAGAAACCCTAAATTCTAGAAATAAAGTCTAATCAAAACCCTAGTTTCATTTGTGACTGACCAATTTCTCAAATTTCTCATATTTCAACCGAAACTCTAAATTCAATTTATGGAATTGTAAAACCCCTCACGTTTTCTTAAAAATGCCCTTTTAATTGGAAATTATGATTTTATAATAGCCCTATCACCCAATCACCCCACAATAAGTGCAAATGAACATGAAAGTAAAGGTTTTCACTTTTTGTTTTCAAGTTGGAGCGAGTTAGGGTTTTCACGTTTTTCCGTAGTGTGACTATTCGGTACGGAGTAAGGATCAAATTTGGTAGGTACAAGTGAATTTTGGATGAGGAAATATTATATGATTTGAAGTGATAATAATAAGTTAGTGATTAGAAGGTAAAAATCCTAGTATACGTGATTTAAGAAAAAACGGCTCGAACCGACGGGTATCGATCACTACCGATTGAACCCACCACTTGACCACCACTTTCTTACTACCACATATCCTTGATATTTTTGCAAAATATTCCCCCCCTCATGCTCAGCCACATAACCGAAATTGTGGCCCAAAATGCAAGGAAAAGAAAGAGAAATTTTGGATGGTTTTGGTAGTGCCAAGTGTTGGCAATTTGTGGCTTTGACTAAACTTAATTTTCTTACCTTCTTATCTTGCAAATTAGCTCATTCTTCCTCATTTTTTTTTCTGGTTTGACCGAGACAAGAGAGAGAGCAAGAGAGAGCAAGAGAAACAACCTTCTTTCATCTTGATTTGCACCATTTGAGTGAAAGAAACAAGATTCTAAACCGATTAACTTGTGAGTTGTGAACTTGGGAAGCTAAGGGAACCAAAAATTTCAAGAGGAGGTGAAGTATTACTCTTGCAAGCCCTTTTGTTGAGGTATAAGGTCTGACCCATGGCTTTGGTTCTTTTATTTTTGTTTAAGTTGTTATGTAACTCATGTTTTGGTTAGATTAGTAGCTATACAAGTTGTTGTGATGATTTTGGGGTGATGTATGTATGCTAGGGTGTGACTGATTTTCTTCTTATACTTTTTGTAGGAGTGGTATATGATGTATATAGGCTTGTATAAGAGGTTGTGGTAGTGATTGAATCAAGAAAATGAAGAGATTGCCCTTGCAATCCCAAAATTCCAGATTTCTGGAATTGTATGCTTCAGTTCTGTCCGGTTTCAGTGCCCTATGTTAGAGGCCTAATTAGGCTTGGAACAAAACATAAAAGTTGTAGAGAATCATGTTTTATAAATGCCTACAAAATTTCAACTCAATCGGAGCAATGTAGCCTATGAAAAGACCAAAATAACCTTACTGCCCTAGGATGCATCCAGTGATCCATTTTAGACAGTTCATCCAGTTGACCGTGTCTATTCACTATGATCCGTGCTGATTTAGCCATTTTCCAAAACATGAAAGTTTTATTAATCTATCTTATCTTTTCAATGCCTCAAAAAACGCCGTAAACGGACTTTGGTAGCCTGAGATATGGCCATTTAAATGTAGTACGGTTAACTAGCCGGTTAGTTGGAAGTTGGTTCTGTGAATTGGGAATTTGACTGGGTTACACTGGAAATTTGATTAAGTAATCTTCATGAACGTTGTAGGCCCTCGTCTTAGCTTCGAAACGGTATAATTTGTACCCCAATCCGATAAGCTTAGCTTCGGTTGTGTCCGTTACGCAAAACTCTATCAAATCTGTCTCTTGTTAAACTTCATTTCCACACTTGTTGTTAGCTTGATTTTGTCCTTGTATTGTCTTGAGCCTATTGAACGGCTATTGAATTATATTGTTGTGTGTGTACCTTTGGGTTTGAATAAGGAAAATAATGAAGCCACAAATGGCTGAAAATAGGAAAATACAAAGGGCATGCTGCCCAAATTTACGCTCGAGGACTAGAGAAATACACCTGCGACTTGGGTAAAATTGAGAAATGAATATCACTTGAACCATCTAGGACTTTTGTTACTTTGGTTATCGAGGGTTATACGTTAGAACCTAGCCGAACTTGCACCCTTGAGAAATAAAATAATGATTGCTCGGAGCATGTTTTCCTTGTACTTTCAACTCAAATGGCATTTCCAAGTATAAAGGCTACAAAGTTATATAGTTTGAAAAGCGAGCGAGTGTTTCACGAATATTCTCCAAGTGAATTTCCATTTCTTGATTCTTATTGAACGAAACGTCTAAGTTTCAAATCTTAGTCATGTTTCAAAGTTCTCAAATTGAGTTTTATCGTAGATTTGGACTCCAAACCCGGAGTACCACCTGAAAGTGACCAGTAAAGGCACTATATCTTTTGGTGAGTGCTTTCAAATACCGAATTGAACTTGATACTTGTATTTGCTACATGACCAATGTGATTACATGTTGTATACGTGAATTGTTGGGGCGAGAGTGTACTTTATCGCACTTGCCCTTACGTGATATGTACTTGTTTATTATTAAAATTGACTTGACATACTTGTTTATGAGGTGCGCACTTCCTGGAATTTCAGAAACCCTATGGCGAGTTACTCAAGTCGAGCCGGCAAGGTCTTGGTCGATTGGGTAACGAACCCTGGGTCTCTTGATTGTCGAGTGGAGTGATATCTTCTCGACTAATCGGTATACTCGAGTATTATCACCCGTGTTTATTGAGAATTTTGGGCCCAGCAGGGGGTTTGAATGGTGGATGGAGAGTAGTGTGAGTGGTGTTCTACTGGATTGGTTACTTACTTGAAAGTTGACGGAGTGTCAACTATTACGTGATAAAGCTCCTGGTGTTGCAAAGGGAATTTGGCTCCTGAGAGCTCTCCGTATCCTTATACTTTGGAATGATTATTGCTTATTGGATTATTGTTTCTTCTGAAAAACTTTTACACTCGCTCATTTTGAGATTGCTACTTGAAGTGTTATTGCTCACTTTAATGAACTCTTCATGCTCGTTACTTTGCTATATCGAAAACTTGTACTTATAAATAGTGGTCAATTTGCTATTTGGAACCTCACTGGGCTTTTAGCTCATACCACGTCATTTGTTTTCCTTACAGGGGTACGAGCGAGACGTGAGACGTGTACAGACTAGCGTAGTCTAGTTGTTTTGAATTTTGTAATTGTACTCGCACTAGTCGCTCAATTAGGATTGAATGTACTGAGAACTTAACTCTTTTGATGTATTTGGGACTGTATGGATGATTGAGATAGAAATAAATGTATTCGTATGTTCCAAACTTGGGAACCATTATTTCATTTATTATTGAGATTGCACCTTATTTTAATTGATGCGAGTGAGTGAGTCCTGGCGAGAGCTGGGCAGGCGGTCCGCTAAACCGTAGGGTACGCCCAGGGGGAGGTGGGGCCGTCGCAATGCCTACCAAGTGTTTGATGCAATGGTTGAACCTTGTTCATGGTTGTTTATGAAGTATTTACATGTTTTAAACCTCTTTTGAGTTAGATTTAACACTTGATATGTTGTTTAAGTGAAAATCATTAAAGGATGAAGGTTGGATGAATAGAGGAAATTGTGGACTGTTTTCATCTCCTTGGCTGACCGGTTTGAGAAGGAAGGGTTTCTTCTTGATTTTTGTGGTTTATTTACACCTTAATCATGCCTAAGAAACTAAGTTAGAGATTGGTTAAGCTCATGTGTGAATTGGAATGAAATTTGAGCAAGTAAAGTAGTGGTTTGGTCTATATAGTGGACTGGTTTGGTTTTCTTGATGGCTAGGCTGCTATGGTCATTCTTATTCATGTTGATGTATTATTTTGAACTCCAATGGTCCTAGGTGATGTGACCCATGTATATGAACATTTGAGGACTGATTTGGGTGAATTTGGACCAAAACAAATGAAAATAGCACCAAGAACTAATGTAGTTTTGCTTGAGGTTAGGGCTGATCCAGGGTTGAAAAAACAGCTGAATTGTCAGACCTACTGGTACTGATAGGAGACGAACTAGAGTGTGTAATTGGTACCATTGGAAATCCCTTCAAGTCTAGTTTCCAACGCCACTGACGATACCTAATTCCAACCTTCCTACAGTGAGATATAGCCGTTTTACCGAGACTGCACGGCGCGACTGTTTTACCCACGAAGAACATTTTAAGCTTGAATGAAACTTTTCTTTTGCCCAACTTTCATGCACTTATTGAACTTGTTTTCTCATGAACTTTTACTGCATTTTGGGCCTAATTTGCATGATGAATTGAGTGACTTTAACCACTCACTTGGTCACTTAATGAGCCTACAATTGAGTGGGAAATGAACCTAATTTGTTAACGATTTCACTCGTTGCCCTAGGATTGGGAAACGAATGTGGTCGTAACTGAGATACTTGACGTTTGACTACTGCATTGCTTGACAGGTGAGTGTTCCACTACCTGCTACCTATTATGTGGAATATCTGAATACTTGAAATACTTGATTTGCGACTGTTTGAGCCAAACACTGTTTTGATAAAAATGGAGGCGATGGTGTACTTTATCACACTCGTTCTCTGCCCTGTGTAATTGGTTTACTGTATGAACTTGAATTAGTTGATCCTGTATGCGGACTTGCATATTTATGTGCATGTGAATTGAGGTCCTCTGGTGAGGTATAGCCGTTGTGCTAGCCTGTTGTGTTGTCCAGCACCGCCAGGGATGAAATCCTGAATTGAGGCCTCTGGTGAGGTATAGCCACTGTGCTAGCCTGTTGTGTTGTCCAGCGCTGCCAGAGACGAAATTCCCAACTTGGGGCTCGGTTATATCGTAAAATTCTGGTATACTCGAGTATTACCATTCCTGTTCCTGTTTGGCGTTCGGGCCCGGTAGGGGATTGATTGGTGGACGGAGATCGGTGAAAGTGGTGTTCTACGGACTTTATATTCTGTGTACACAAGTGTTGACGGAGAGTCAACGGAGGCATTTATGATCAAGCTCAAGTGGGTCTTTGGCTTTTGAATGCCACCCGTATCCTTGAATTGAACTGTGTTTAAACTGTCATTCTCCCGTACGATGTTTATTTGATCATTTTGTGCCCTTATTTGGCTATGTGATTACTTGCTTTACTTGGAATCTCACTGGGTTTTAGCTCACCCCACTCCCTTTGTTTTCCTTAACAGATTGGGGATGGACTAACGGTCAAGAGCTTTCTTAGCTTTATTTTGCTTGGACTTGTAACCATTTTGTTAAGATTACTTTACTTTTGACTCTTGTAAGTTTGGATTCATAAATTTGTTTTATGTTACGTAATTGTAGTATGGAGTGGTAAGTGTGACTTTTAGTTTGACATGTTTGGAAATTTGGCTTGACGATTATGTGCCATTAGGGTTTGTACGCTTAAATTTGAAGTTATTTCACTAGTTAGTTTTGAGTTATTAGTTCTTTGATTGACCGAGCCCCGGCGAGAGTTGGGCAGGTAGTCCGCTGATACCCTAGGGTTCGCCCTAGGGAGAGGTGGGGCTGTCACAGGTGGTATCAGAGTCTAGGTTTGAATTGGCCTGGGCGAGTTAGAAATTTTCGACTTGAGGATTATATTTGATTATTTTCCTTAAGAGTACTTAAGTTTATTTACACTTTGTGTAGGATGGACGGATCTAGTGGCCCTAGCGATAGATCGGTTGGCGAGACGTCCCGCGAGGACTTACCGATGATTAGATACCAAACCAGGCCCGGAGGAGCTAGAGCCTATTGGAGCCCATCTGACCACTATAGGCGTTGCGAGCGTCGGCATATTTACACTTATCCTAATGAAGTAGTACTGGCCGTTGTGAAGGAACAGAAGGTCCAAGCAAGGGACAATACTAGGCTTGGAGTTGAAGTGAATTACTTGAAGGAAACTATTAAAACGCAAGCCGAGCGGATTAAGGAGCTTGAGTATGATGTGGTCAAGGGTCGAGATAGGGTTGATGACCTGTGCGCGCAGCTTGGAGAAGCTCAAGAGCGCATGGTCAAGAGAGCCAGGAAAGTGAGGAATAGAGCAAAGTCCATTCTGAATATTTGTGATGATCTACTGGGAGTAATGAGCGATAAGGCTTCTTAAATTGGAGATGACACAGGAGCTGAACCCGTCCAGAGCGAGGGGTCAGCCAATCCCGCCGCGGATTAGGCCTTCACTATTAGGTTACTATTGTGGATGATTTTGGCTACTGTACATAGAAAGGATAGGGGATGTGGTGACTCTGTGGTTGTACAGCTTTCTTTTGACTACTTATACTAGGGTTTCGCTTGATATGACTGTATAACTGTACCTGTACTTTTGAGGCTAGTACTTGATACTTTTGGTCTTGTTATCTTGTAAACAACTGCTACGAGCCTTTGAATGTATAATACTGTGACTTTGACTTTAACTGTGACTGTGACTTTGACTTTGACCTTGACTTTGACTCTGTTTCGGCATTGGTGTTTAAGTGCTTTGCATTTTCACTTGCTTATCGTGACTCCGATTGCATTTTTATTTGACTTTTAAATATGAATGAGTATCTGGTATATACCCATACTTACTTACCCCGTTAGTTATAATACTTGGGCCTAAACCAGTGAGTAATAATGGAGACTAGACGACAACGTGGTCGAGGCCGTGGGCCTGGATCTAGGCAGGCCCAGAACCAAGAGGAGGAACAAGGTTCTGTGGCAAACCAAGACCAGGGACCCTGAAGTAGGTGAAGATAGGGCCCTGGAACGGTTCCAAAAGTTCGCTCCTCATAAATTTCTTGGAGGACCAGATCCCTAAACTGCCAAGAACTGGTTTGAAGAATGGAAGATATTTTTGCTATTTCACGTGGTCCCTGCGTGGAGTGAGTTTGGAGTCAAGTGGTGTTATTGTCCCGATTATTTGAGTAAGTGGAAAGGACTAGGTGCTCTTCTTGGGTGTAAGCTATGAATCATGACTGTTATAAGCGTAAACCCTTTATCATGGTACTTGGAGGAAATAGATATGTATGTCATGTAGGAATTTCTAATATGGGTGATTTACTCTTGGGACCAGCCGGCTCGAGTTGTGAATTATCTTATTGTGGATTGTGAGAACCTGTAATTTTCATTTTCTAGGTTTTCGTATTTTCATGGCTTGTTTTTTGCAATTTCGTGCTTGGGAAAATTTCTAGATAATTTTAAGGAGAAAATATAATTTTTAGATGATTTTTCTAGTATCGAATAGGTTTTGAGAAATTAAGAGCGTATACCGGACGTGGGACCCACTAGTGCGAAAAGTTCAGAAAAATTCGGCCAACTAGGTTAAAGTTTTGGATACTGGAATTAATTTACCGGATGTTAAGAGATAAGTAGAGGATGCTAAGTGGATTGGTATAAGAGAGACAAGTTAGGTAAGCATTTAATAAAGGTGACAAGTGTCACCATTTGAGTGGGTTTACTTTAGGAAAACTATTCATGGTCTTACCATTTGACTTAAATAAACCAAAAATGACCAAAAATCATCAAAAATCCTCCATGGTGGCCGGCTCTCTCTTTCTCTCTTTCTCTCTCTCTTTCTCTAAGCACAAGGAAGAAAACTCTTCAAGCTTGCTCCAAATCATCAAAACCAACCATTGAAACTTGCAATTTCTCCATAAAACCTCTTCAATTAGTGTTAGTGAGTTGATTTGTGGAGTTATTTGGGAAGCTAGGAGGACCTATTGCTCTCTCTCTCTTGTTTCTAAGGTGAGTTGTGAAGAACCACCCTCCTCCCTTAATTGATGCTTAAATCATGATTAGTGGTAGTATGAGATGCAATATTATGGATTATTTCTTGATTTGTGGTTGAAGTGATGAAGTTTTATTATTTTTGGGGATTTTTCTGTTTTAATATGAACATGATTGTGTGGCTATCTATGATGATTGGAAAGGGTATGTAATGACTCTAGGAGGTGGAAAAGGTGATTAATTGCAACCAATTTCTGGTTTGGAAGAAATTTCAGAAAATTAGGGTTTTAGTGGGAACATTCTGCCCGAATTTATAGCTCCTTGTTAGAGGCCGAATTGGCCTTGGCTTAAAACATGAAAGTTTTAGGGAATGACATTTTAGAGGTGTCTACAAAATTTCAGGTCAATCGGAGTAGTGTATAATGAGAAAAGTCGAAATTACTATTGCTGTTCTGGTTTTACCCGAATGTAAGAATTGCGCCTGTAATTGGTTGTTTTGGCTGGAATTTCTTCCGAATTAGTTGTTGAGGCCTTCTGATTCAATGTAGCCCTGTTTCTTAGCTTTCATCTGGTTTTGGAATTTCTGGATTTGGACTTGGAGAGCCTGAGTTATGATGTTTCTGCTAGAATGCGTTCTGTGAATCTGTTTTACGGTTTTGGTGTAGTATCTTGCATTTTTGACATGGTTGCACTCAAAACTGGGTTGAGTGACCTTCTGTGATGTTGTACCCCTGTCTTTTAGCTTCTAATCGGTGTATCGTACACCTTCATCCGAAAATCGTAGTGAAATTGGTGCCATTACCGTAAAACGAGGTCAAAAACTGTTTTTTTCAGGGCCAAAGCTAATTGCATTTCCGAATTTTCTGGTTTCCTCTAATGTTTGTATATGCTTATGGAACCCTATTGGGGTCATGTTTGGCCTTGGTTTATGACTCGTTATCGAGTCTCATTGTACTTGTTTGCATGTTTTAGGGCGTGACGGTGGTGCACAACGTTCTTTTGACAGAAGTGCATGAAACCACATTTGCGAGCTTGGTGAGTGTACTACTCACTCGTGTGTTAATATATGGCGTTGATACTTGAGCTTGGTGCTTTGAATGTTAATTGCTTGAAGTGAAAGTGTACTTTATCACTCTCACTGTGTGCCTTATATTCTTGTTATCATGTGATTGGAATGTTACACGAAGTGTTACTTGAAATGAAAATACATGACTTGGTGTCGTTTGGACGAGTATCCAACGACTACAATTGTTATCAATGAGCTCAACCCCATTGGTAGTTGATTGAATCGAGCCGGCGAGGGCTTGGTCGTGCCAATTGATATGCCTTGGGGAAGTGTTATATGGAATCTTGTAGTATGCGAGACTCTCGATTCCGGTTTACTCGAGTAATACCAAAGTGCAAGTGTTTGGATTTCAGGCCCGGTAGGGGGATGTTAGGTGGAAGGAGTGGAAGTAAAGTGGAGTCTACGGTTGGTTACTTTTGAACATTGACGGAGAGTCAACGACATCCGATCAAGAAATGCAAACGAGGAAAGGGCTCTTGAGAGCCATCTGTATCCTTTTATCACCATATTTGACGTGTGCCTTTGCTTATTTTACTATATTGAATGAAAACTTGATGCTTATATGCACTTGGTTGCGTAAGTGATAGTATCTCACTGGGCAATTAGCTCACACCGTTCCTTTTGTTTTCCTTACAGGAATATGACTCTTTTTGGAATGAATCTTGATAGATGGTTGCCGAATGAACTAGATGTATATCTCTTTTGTATTGTATATGAAGTGAAACCCTAAATGTATCTTTAGGGCCGTTTTCACTTTCAATTTGGCAAACCGTGTATATATTAACTTTTGAAAAACTTTTGTATGTCACTTTGGATTGTAATTGCTAAAGTTCAAGATGTGAATGTTTGTTTGATATTTGGTTACGTTCTGACAGGTTGGTTACTATTCATGGCCGACTCCGAATTTCATTTTTTTTTATTTTGGGTTATTTTGCCCTTTTTCCTTGTTTACGCGCGTTATATGTGACGCCCCGAAAGAAATTTTTTAGGGTTTATTTTATTTAATCGCCCGCATTTTCTACATTTTCTTTATTAGAAAATTTCCCTAGATAAATTTTATGAGCAAAGATAGTTTTAAAATGATTTTTCTAGTATCGGTTAGTTTTTGAGAAATTAAGAGCGTATTTTGAACGTGGGACCCGCAAGTGCGGTAAATGCATTATATTTTTGACAACTTGGTGGAATTTTGTATTAAGTGATATTATTTTACAAGGTGTTAAGATATTTGTAATGGAGAGACAAAAAGATAAGTTTTAAACCAAAAAGGTGACAAGTGTCACCTTGTGATTTAATCTTGGACTTTGACCATTATTTCTTACCTTTACTAATACTCAATTTTGACCCAAAAATCATCCTATTTCTATGCTTCATGGCCGGCTCTCTCTCAAAGGAAAAGAAGAAAAATCTCTCAACTTTCTAGCTTCTCATCTCACTCAATCTTCAATTCCAACCGATTAAACTTGAATTTACTCCATAAAACCTCTTAGTTTGGTGGAGTTGAGCTTGGTTGTGAAGTTGTTTGGAAAGTTAAGGTGACTAGTTGCTCTATCTCTTGTATTGCTATGGTGAGTTGTGAAGGACCCCTCTCCTTCCTCTAATGATGTTCAATTCATGATTAGTGGTGGTATGAGATGCACTTTTATGGATTATATCTTGATTTTTGGTTGTATTGGTGAAGTTTTATAATTATTGGGGATTTTTCTGTTATCATATGGATATGATTATGTGGTCATGTATGATGATTGGAAATGATATTTAAGGAAGCTAGAAGGTGGAAAAAGTGGTAAATTGCAAGCAATTTCTGTTTTGGAAGAAATCTGGAAAATTAGGGTTCTAATGTTTACATTCTGTCCGAATTTATAGCTCATATATAGAGGCCGAATTGGCCTTATCTTAAAACATGAAAGTTGTAGGCAATGACATTTTGGAGGTGCCTACAAAATTTCAGGTCAATCGGAGTAGTGTAGAATGAGAAAAGTCGAAATTACTATTGTTGTTCTGGTTTTACCCGAATGTAAGAATTGCGCCTGTAATTGGTTGTTTTGGCTGGAATTGCTTCCGAATTGGTTGTTGAGGTCTTCTGATGAAATTTAGCCCTGTTTCTTAGCTTTCAGTTGGTTTTGTAATTTCTGGATTTGGACTTGGATAGCCTGCTTTATGATGTTTTCGCTAGAATGCGTTCTGTGAATCTGTTTTTGTGATTCTGGTGTAGTATCTTGCATTTTTGACCTGGTTACACTCGAAACTGGGTTAAGTGACCTTCTGTAATATTGTAGCCCTGTCTCTTAGCTTCGAAACGGTGGGTCTTTCACCTTCGTCTGACAATCGTAGCGCCTTTGGTACCATTACCGTAAAATGACGTCAAAACTATTTTTCTGGTTTTGAGCTTAACTTTCATTTCCGGACTTTTCCCTAGCTTGACTTGTATTTGTACTACTTGGAGCTTGCTGAATGGCTATTGGATGAACTTGTTGTTGTGTGTGTACCTTTGGGTTGGAATGAGGAAATAATGAAGCCATGATGGCTGGAAAAGTTAGCAAATTTAGTGGAAGTGCTGTCCGAGCTTTGAAGGGATTTGTTTGCAATGAGTTTGTGATCTAAGACTTGGATTTGAGCAAGGCAATGTTATATGCTGGATGATTTCTGAGCCGTGGAGGTGAGTGACCCTAAACTATTTCCAAAGTACTTGTGAAACGTTTCTTGCATTATTTACTTTTGAACTGTTTCCAAAGTTACTTTTGAACCGTTTTCCTGCATATCATGCGTGCTTATATGAAAGTGTTCCTTGTTTGATATATTTCCTTGACTTATTGGCTTGTTATTATGGATTGATAATGTGTTAAGTGCTTTCAATGATTGTTAAAACGAGTTTTCTGGGCGAGTGTGTACTTTATCGCACTCGACCTAAATAAATGTGAAATTTTCATGATTAATGATTAAATGCTACTTGCGCATGAATGTAAGCCTTTTGGGCTGAACTGGCCATTCCCTCTTGTTACCGGTCGTCTCGAGCCAGAAGCGGACTCGGTCGGGCGATTAGGGACCTGGGTGAACGTTTGATATACTCGAGTATTACCTTTGTAGGTTGGTGGAGGTTGGTGGAGCCTGGACGATGTCCGGGAAAGGTTGAATGGAAAAAAATGCAATTTCAAATGAAAAAAAAAAGGAAATGGCAGGAGAACGAACGTATCCTTTTCATGAATGTTACTATCGCTTTCCATTGTACATGTTTCTTGAATTATTGATACTCCATATTTAATGTTTTGTAAATGTTGTAATTGTTTCTGGACTTATCATTTGATTTATGACATCATTGAAATGAACTATTGTTAAACCGATTTGATTACTGATTTTACCGGTTACTCGCTGAGCTTCTAGCTCACCCCAAAAATATTTTATTCCCCTCCACAGGGCTCAAAGCGAAGGAAGGACTTGTTGTGCTTATTCACATGTCTGGATGGCCTATATCTTGTACAGTTTGGATTTGGAATCATTTTATGTATAATTGGGAATTGTTTCCGCTTCGCTTATGACATGTAATTTTTGAAGAATTTGATGTATATTGGAGATTTATATTATAATATTTGAGGTTTATTCTTGCAATTTATTTGAGGACTTTAGTGAACGACTGAGTCCCGGCGAGAGCTGGGCAGGCGGCCCGCCGAACCCTCTGGTTCGCCTTAGGGGGAGGTGGGGCTGTCACATTATAAGTTTCGGAACGCAATAGATCGCTCTAAACTGCACCGTTAATCCTGGCGAGAGCTGGGCAGGCAGTCCGCTAACCCCTTTGGTTCACCTTAGGGGAAGGTGGGGATGTCACATGGATTCTTGTACTTGAGTACCAAAAAATGGAGAGCACTAGAATAAGAGTCTGTATCTTGATTGCACTTGAGATAAGTTTTGATGGTAAAAGTCAAGGTGCGGAAGATTCTAACATTTGACCTGGTAATGGGACTGATTGAGGGAGTGGATTTTTGAAGGTTATTATGGACTAATCTAGTCATAGTCTGGTTAGGGTTTCTATAGATGATGGCTAGATTGTAGTGTACGTCGAGAAATTTGCACTGAAGACCTATTTCCTTCTCCTATGACGTGAGGACTTGATAAATGTTTATTGGATTGGGAGGCAGTATTAATTGCAACTATATAGGTATTTCAACCTCTCTTGTGATATCTGATACCTGTAGCTTGGTCCTCGATGAACTACCCTTACCTATATTTCCTTGACACCTATCCACTAATGTCAAAGTATGGACTTGGCTTGATTATTATCATGTTGAGATTGAGAGTTTTGGAATTATGTATGGTGGTTTGAGGAAAAGAAATAGGTTCTATACCTGCATCCAAAAGCTTGAGATGGGGTGTGAAACTTTTGAGATACGAAGTATACTTTAAGATTTCATTATGTACATAAGTGGTAAGGATACTCCTTGTGTTAAAATCTCCGGATAAGAATAAGTGGCATAGTGTTTTGAGATATTGCCCTAAATGTATCCTACTTTCTTGTCTATCTCATTTGAGAATAGCTAAGTTTAATTTCTCATGGTTGGATTGGAAGTGAATAAACTTAAAAGTTATATTACTAGAGTTTCCAATTGTAATTAGCTACTTCTTGCTCCTTTGATTTGCCTGACAACCTATCATCGAGTTAAGTAAATCGGCAAGATGACAAATTTGACTGATCTGCATAAGAAAATAGTGATTATTCGAAAGAAGTAGAGTTCTAAAAGAGATTAATTGAGCACTGAGAAGGATGATGGAGACAAGAATACTTGGAGAAAATTGAACTACTGCACCAGAACATAGAATTAAAAAAAAAAGAAATGTGAAGGGATTCCAGAAAAGGTACGGAATAAGTTTGAATTAGTGCATTTGCCTAGTCGTATAGCATCTCAAGACATTCATAGTCAAGTTAGCCCTTAGTAAGGTCTTGCCTGAAATAATTGTGATCATTGGACTCAACGTAGTGAAATTTTATGTAGTAAACTATATTCCCGTTAGGAACAGTGGACTTGGTACCTGTTATTTTAATAAGTGCTATTAAATTTTGGTGGTTGAGCAGTATTGGATCCTTGTCCATGAGTCTATTACTATAATTTAGTCTTTAAGTTAAGTGAAGATTTTTCGTTTGTCGTTCAAAAGGAATAAATTATTCAATGTACAGTGTATGGGTTTAAGAGCTAGCAAGAATAGTAACCAAGTTTTAACTCTTATTTTTTATCGAGATTAAAGTTTGTGTCACATTCTTCACCTTGACTAATCAAAAATTTGACCAAATTGTTTTCATTTTTCCTCTTGCTTGGCCGAACAAAGAGAGAAGAAAAATCAAAGAGAGACCTTCAACTCTAACCTCAATCTTGTGCTTGAATCTTGAGTTTCAACCAACTAATTTGCAAACTACTCCATAGAAATGATAACTAAGGTAGATTTCAAGGTGTTGGTGGAGTGATTTTTGGAGGAAAAAGCCCTAAGTTTCCATCTTTCTTGAGGTTACAAGGTAACTTTGGCTAGCAACTTTCCTCTACCCCTCATATATGTAAACTAGTGGATTAAGGTTGTAATTTTGGTAGTTTTATGGGAAAATTTCATGGGTTGAAGTTGTGATGTGAAATTTTCAGTTTTTATGGTAATTTTCTGCCCACACGTGATGCTTAAGTGTTGGCCATGGTTTGGTAGCTTTGCTATGTGAAATATCTAGCTTTTATATGTTAGTTTGACTGGCCTAAAGAAAATTCCAGCTTATGATTGGGAATTTCAGCTTAGGGTTTCATTTTCTAACTTGAGTAGGTAATGGTTATATGCTTGATTTAGGAAGTTGTTGGTTTGGTATGTATATGCTTGAGTTGAAACTGTTTTGTGGGAAGGATGAAGCCTTGGATTGGCTGGAAAAATTAGTAAACGCAAAGGAAGTGCCGCTGAAAATTTGTTCGCAGGGAACCTTGGGCAATTTTAGGAAATCTGTTATATCTTGATGCAGAAAAGTCAGAATTGAGTTCCATTTGTTGAGTTTGGAACTAGATTCAGAGTACTATCAATCATGAAAATTTTACCATTGTTCTCAATTTCCATGAATACCTGGGATTTTGCAAAATTGACTGAAATTGCATACCTATTATGTCTTTTACTGGGTGAAACAAAAAAATTAGGTTGGAATTTGATTGACTTGTGGATAGGATCTTACAATGGTACCTTCTAGAAAGTTGTAACCCTTTGAATCTTTTTTCTGACGGTATAATGTTTATAAATTTTGGACTTAAGAACCTTGAGATATGATTTTTCAAATGGTATCACGCAAAACTAGAAAATTTCTGTTTCCCTAGGACTGTTCGTACTTTCATTTCCAACTTTAGGATTGGAGTCGATAAACCATTTTGATGTTGGTTTATGAGTGGAATGGAGCTTAAATGAAAGGAAATGAGTTTCTTCAAATCATTTTAGGTCGGACAATTTCCAACTTTGTATTTTGAACGTCTTTTCTAATTTCTCGAAACGTTTGACTATAAGTGATATTCTTGTGCTCTAAATGACTCTTGCAACATTGATTAGTAAGTACATGAGGGTTACTCCTTGATTGGAACAAGCAAGTATTATATTTTGATAGGTTATATGGGTATAAAACTTTACTTAGAATAAATTGATGCATGTTCTAAGTAAAGCTTTGGAACCTCAATTTCTTCATAATATGGCTATGTATTGCTAGTCTTTTACCATAGTATGTGACCACAGGACTCGAGAGAATTCAAGAGGACATTCACGTAAAATATGCTGAGCTATACAGTAATCAAGGTGAGAATTTCGAGGACGAAATTCTTTAAGGGGGAGAGAGTGTGAGAACCCTCACTTTAAACCATAATTTTCCTTAATTACATGCCTTATTCTAAGATCTAGACCACATATTATAGGCCCTTGCATTACATTCCCTATGTGTTACAACATTTCCCATGCATTACATTTCATTTCCTTTTACTTGAAGTAAAACATTTTCTTGAGTTGGTTTTAAATAATTCACCACTTGTATTTTACCAAGTGTTCTTTTATTAGTGGTAGGGACTTTACATGAAGGATTAGAGGTGTTAAATAAGTATTGGTACATTTGGAAAAGTTAAAATATCATTAGTCAAAGATTAAGGGAGGATTGGACAAGAATGGGGCCAAGTGGCAAAACCCTAGCCATGGATCTTGTTTGACCAAAGGTTAGAAGATAATTTAAACCATCTTCGAGCTTTCTTTCCCTTAGGTTGGCCAAACTTCATAGCTCCTAAAAGAAAGAGAGAGAGCTCCATATTTTTGCTTTCTAACCCTAGATGATCAAGAGCAAAAACCAAAAGAGAAAGATCTTGAGTTAGTGAGAAACTTTTCTCCAATCCTAAGTGCTTGATTCAAGCTTGAAGCTTTCATTTTGGTGGATTGATTTGGTGGTTCAAGCTTCCTACAAGAAAGGTAAGTATTCTTTAAATGATAGTTTTATGGTGTTTTATCATGTACTTTAAGTTTTAACGGTAAACTACAAGTTGTTTGGTTGAGATTTGGGGTTAATCTCTTGAATTAAACAAGTAATAGTTGAGTTAGTTAGTATGCCTACCAAGTGTTTGATGAAATGTTTGAACCTTGTTCATGGTTGTTTATGAAGTATTTACATGTTTTAAACCTTTTTTGAGTTAGATTTAACACTTGATATGTTGTTTAAGTGAAAATCATTAAAGGATGAAGGTTGGATGAATAGAGGAAATTGTGGACTGTTTTCATCTCCTTGGCTGACCGGTTTGAGAAGGAAGGGTTTCTTCTTGATTTTTGTGGTTTATTTACACCTTAATCATGCCTAAGATACTGGGTTAGAGATTGGTTAAGCTCATGTGTGAATTGGAATGAAATTTGAGAAAGTAAAGTAGTGATTTGGTCTATATAGTGGACTAGTTTGGTTTTCTTGATGGCTAGGCTGCTATGGTCATTCTTATTCATGTTGATGTATTATTTTGAACTCCAATGGTCCTAGGTGATGTGACCCCTGTATATGAACATTTGAGGACTGATTTGGGTGAATTTGGACCAAAACAAATGAAGATAGCACCAAGAACTAATGTAGTTTTACTTGAGGTTAGGGCTGATCCAGGGTTGGAAAAACAGCCAAATTGTCTGAGCTACTGGTACTGGTAGGAGATGAACTAGAGTGTTTAATTGGTATCGTTGGAAATCCCTTCGAGTCTAGTTTCCAACGCCGCTGACGGAACCTAATTCCGACCTTCCTACAGTGAGATATAGCCATTTTACCGAGACTGCGCGAGCGCGACTGTTTTACCCGCGAAGAACATTTTAAGCTTGAATGAAACTTTTCTTTTGCCCAACTTTCATGCACTTATTGAACTTGTTTTCTCATGAAATTTTACTGCATTTTGGGCCTAATTTGCATGATGAATTGAGTGACTTAAACACTCACTTGGTCACTTAATGAGCCCACAATTGAGTGGGAAATGAACCTAATTTGTTAACGATTTCACTCGTTGCCCTAGGATTGAGAAACGAAGGTGGTCGCAACTGAGATACTTGACGTTTGATTACTGCATTGCTTGACAAGTGAGTGTTCCACTACCTGCTACCTGTTATGTGGAATATCTGAATACTTGAAATACTTGATTTGCGACTGTTTGAACCAAACACTGTTTTGATAAAAATGGAGGCGAGGGTGTACTTTATCACACTCGTTCTTTGGCCTGTGTAATTGGTTTACTGTATGAACTTGAATTAGTTGATCATGTATGCGGACTTGCATATTTATGTGCATGTGAATTGAGGTTCTCTGGTGAGGTATAGCCGTTGTGCTAGCCTGTTGTGTTGTCCAGCACCGCCAGGGATGAAATCCTGAATTGAGGCCTCTGGTGAGGTATAGCCACTGTGCTAGCCTGTTGTGTTGTCCAACGCCGCCAGAGACGAAATTCCCGACTTGTGGCTCAGTTATATTCTAAAAATCTGGTATACTTGAGTATTACCATTCCTGTTCCTGTTTGGCGTTCGGGCCTGGTAGGGGATTGACTGGTGGACGGAGATCGGTGAAAGTGGTATTCTACGGATTTTATATTCTGTGTACACAAGTGTTGACGGAGAGTCAACAGAGGCATTTATGATCAAGCTCAAGTGAGTCTTTGGCTTTTGAAAGCCACCCGTATCCTTGAATTGAACTGTGTTTAAACTGTCATTCTCCCGTACGATATTTATTTGATCATTTTGTGCCCTTATTTGGCTATGTGATTACTTGCTTTACTTGGAACCTCACTGGGCTTTAGTTCACCCCACTCCCTTTGTTTTCCTTAACAGATTGGGGATGAACTAACGGTCAAGAGCTTTCTTAGCTTTATTTTGCTTGGACTTGTAACCCTTTAGTTAAGATGACTTTACTTTTGACTCTTGTAAGTTTGGATTCATAAGTTCGTTTTATGTTACGTAATTGTAGTATGGAGTGGTAAGTGTGACTTTTAGTTTGACATTTTAAGTTAGGAAATTTGGCTTGACGATTATGTGCCATTAGGGTTTGTACGCTTAAATTTGAAGTTATTTCACCAGTTAGTTTTGAGTTATTAGTTCTTTGATTGACCGAGCCCCGGCGAGAGCTGGGCAAGCAGTCTGCTGATACCCTAGGGAGAGGTGGGGTTGTCACACTTGTTTTCTCAAAAAGAGTTAAATTTAAAACAACGTAGATGGGTGAAATTTTTAGAGAATTATGATTGGACGATAAATTATCACCCAGGGAAAGCTAATGTAGTGGCCGATGTTTTAAGTCGCCAAGTGCAAATAGCAGGATTGATGATTAAAGAATTGCACTTGTTGGAAGAGATCAGCATTTGAAACCCTCGTCTCGAACCGAGAAAAGTGATTTTTTGGAACATTGTCGTGAAATCTACTCTGTTAGATCGTATCAAGGAGGCACAAGAGAAGGATTCTTAGGTGCAAAAGTGGTTGAAAAAAGTTAATAAGTGGAAAAAGTCAGATTTTAATTTGGGAATAAATGGTGTACTAAGGTTTCGAAACTGCATAGTGGTGCCAAAGGATGAAGGGCTAAAAAGGAAAATCTTAGAAGAAGTGCACCGATCTAAGTATACATGTGAGAACTCGAGAAAATCATGTGTGTGCTTTGCATTTATTTTATTCTATTTACCTTGAGATTAGAAATATTACATATAATGAGTACGTGGTTAAATTAAATGCCTAATTGAATTCTTATAAAAATTGAGAATTTAAAAATATCCTGATTTAATTAAGAATAACGGTGTAAAGGGAAGAAAGTGTGAGAGCTTGAAAATTTTATTCCTTATTTAAAATTTAATACATGTTCCATTTTCTTTTATTTATTATCATACATGTTTAAGGGGGGAAGTATGTGAAAGCCCAAGAAAATTTTTATGTAAACCATGCATGTATTATTTCCATTTTTGCCATTAGAATTATTATAATACCAATTCATAGATTAATTAAACATTTAATTTTAAAACTTATAAAACAAACTGTACGAACCAAATAAAAACATGGTGTATATAGTAATTGGTATGAATTAAACATATTTTAGTGCTAAGCTACTTGTTTAGTTAATTTCTTAAAAATTAAATGTGTGAGAATTTATGAGATTAAGGAGATACAAAAGAAAATCAAGAATTTATAAATATTTTGGGGTGGTGTAAATATATATAACAAAAGTTAGGAGTTCATGCTTGAGCTCAAGAAGTTTCAGGCCTTGGAGTGCAATTAAACTATAATTAAATGACCTAACTACCCTTTCTTCCTAGCTAAATCTACCATGCGGCCAGCTAGTATCAGATTTAGAGACGAGTGAGTGGAGAAGCTTTGGAATTGTCGTCCACCGAGAGTGAGGAAGCTGTGAGTGATCACCGAGAGAAAGAAAATATTTCTGGTTCCTCTTGTCTAGCTTGCAACCGAGAGAGAGAGAGTGTGAGGGAGAGAGTGCTAGCTTTATCCCTTCAGCTTGCAACCTCTTAACCGTGAGCCAAAGTGAGTGAGTGGGAGAGAAATCTTGTTAGCTGCATCATCCACCAGTTTTAACCGAGAGTGAAAGTGACGTAAGGAAGGAGAAGGAGAGAGTTGGAGCAGAAACTTTGAGGAGCCGCAGCAGAAAGCTAAGAGTAACCTGCAATTACCGAATTCTAAAGGAAAGAGGAACTCATTTCTGGCCTCTTTCAACCGTGAGAACCAGCCACAAAGAAAGAAGGAATATGCAGTCTACCGAGTTAAGGATGGGAGAGTGAAACCAGAATTTTATTTTCTTAACTTAGGCCATAAGAACCAGAGGTAAACTTGTGACGACCCCACTTCTCCCTAGGGCGAACCCAAGGGTATCGGCGGGCCGCCTGCCTAGCTCGCGCCAGGACTCAAAACTTAAAGCTAATAAAACTGTATTAAACCACAAGAAAACAATTCATAATATATACAACCACCAGATATTCTATTTACATCTTCAAAAGCATCAAGTCAAACCTCCCTAATATACTATAACAACAACCAGTAGAAGGTAGACCCTAAGGAGGGTCCTTATACAAACCACCAAAACAAAAACAAATATCCTAACTGTCCAACTATTACAAACGAGACCTAACGATACTAACGGCAGAGTCCCAAAGTTCCCCGCGTCGTCCCCTGCTAAGGAAAACAAAGGAAACGGGGTAAGCTAGAAGCTTAGTAAGTAAACAGGGTAAAACGTAAATTTCACGTAGCCACATTTACACAGTAGGAGTAAAGCAAAAGCAGAAAAGTAACGTCACATAATAAGGATACAGGTGGCTCCAAAGCAAATTCATGTGCCATGTATGACCTCCTGCCGACACTCCGTCGACCACACATAATGGTCCGTAGAACTTCACTTGTACACCCACCGACACCTTATCACCCTCACTGGCCAGTCACCTCACAAACTTGCCCGGGCGAACGAAATCACAAACTTGAGCTTGAGTCACAAGCTCGGGTCACAAACTTGGTCCACATTCTCGGTGAACCGGATTCACAAACTTGGTGACCTCAGACTAAGTTGGACTGACTTCGACCAAGCCCTAACCGGCTTGAATAGTCCATCTAGGTCACGAGATCGGGCCTCAAACTCACAAACGTCACAAAATTATTCAAAAGTCACCCCGAGCCACAAGCTCAAGGGGTTGAGTTCCAAAATGAGTCACATACATATGTCATGTACAAATATGTGCACAAATTCGGGTTTAGGTAGAGTGCGATAAAGTACACCCTCGCCTAGATACCCTTTTCATGTATATCGAAACACATAAGCAACTAACATGTAAGAGCGGCCTGAATACTTACTCAAAATACCAAAAGTAGTACTAAAGAAAATCGCTTCGCGCGTTCACTAGTAGTGGGCCCCACCGGCACCGCCTAGCTCACCACTATCTGAAATAGAAAATTTTATCACATTATATCACTAACGACTACAAACAGATCCAAAACAAGCAAAACGGCAAAAATCGGCACACGTAAGTGCGGAATCGGCAAAAGGGCGCACGCACTCGCGCGGAACGGCAAACAGAAACGGCCAAATCGGCCATCTCAAACCGTCTTGATCAAAAGTTAGGCTAGAAATATCAGATCAAGGTGAGCGAGACACCGTTTCGAAGCTATGAGGAAGGCCTACAATTCTCATGAAGACACTTTAAACTAGCGCCGACTCAAAACAAGTCGAAATCATGGAAAACGGTACCAGAAGTTTGCATTTTGAATGACAGACAGGGTCTGTTTACTAGACCATAATTTCTAGCTCACAAGTCCAAATCAGGAAATTCCAAAGGAATTAGAAAGCTGAGACATAAGGCTAAAACTTTGATGTTTTGGCCAAGACCTGAATCCACTCAGAACAGAACGAAAATTGAGTGTCAAAGTACCCGTCAGAACTGTCCAGATACAAGGCAGTTCTGACGATCAATCTTGTTTTGGTCATAACGGAAGCTACGGAACTCGGATTTCGACGTACTTTATACCGTTTCGAAGCTAAGACCAAGATCTACATTTCTTACGAAGAATTTGACACCCAGATCGTACGGGATCAAAACAGAAAACCCACGGTCAGAAGCTGAAATTCAAAACGTACACAAACTAATGTCTAAAACAGGCCTGAGTGTTCTGTCTATAACTCAGAATACGCTAATCCGTTTGACCTGAAATTTTACAGAAATATTCAGGACTTAAGGGGCTACAATGTTGAAGAAGGAAACTTTGTCCAGTTGTGAAGGTAACAAGGTCAAAAATGCAAGACACTATACCAGAATCGCAAAACAGGGTGACAAACCGTATTCTAATACAAACATCATAACTCAGCCTACACAAGGCCAAATCCAGAAATTCCAAAGCCATCCGAAAGCTTAGAAACAGGGATACATTTCATCATAAGACCTCAACACCCAAATCCAAAACAATTCCAGGCAAAACAACCCATTTCAGACGCAGTTCTAACATCCTGATGAACCCAGAACAGCAATAGTAATTTCGGCTTATCTCATTCTACACTACTCCGATTGACCTGAAATTTTACAGGAACCTTTAAAACATCAATACCTACAACTTTAATGTTTTAAGCCAAGGCCAATTCGGCCTCTATCTAGGACCAAAAATTTCGGACAGAATGAAGAACCAAGAACCCTAATTTTCCAGATTTTCTTCCAAACCAAAAATTGCTTGCAATTATCAATCATTTACACCTACTAAAGTTATTAAACATCATTTCCAATCATCATATATAGTCACACCATCATAATCATATTAAACCAGAAAATCACCAATAAATTGAAAACTTCATCAATTCATCCAAAAGCAAGAAATAACCACAAAATTCATCACTTTAACTATCACTAGGCATCAATTAAGCTTCATTAGATGAAGGAGAAGGTTCATTCACTACTCACCTAGTAAAACAAGAGAGAGAGAGTTGCTTGACACCTTAGCTTCTCCAAACACTTCACCAAACTACTAACTAACACCAAATGAAGAGATGTTATGGAGTAGAACCAAGTTTATGTGATTGTTTTGGAAGATTTGAGCTAGATGGAAGCTAGAAATGGGAAGAGCTTTCTTTCTTCTTTGCTCAAGAGAGAGCCGGCCATGGAGGAGAAGAAAAGAGTGAATTTTTGTAATTTTTTTGTGAGATATTTAACTAAATGGTAAAAAGTCAAAAAGTGAATAGTTGTCCAACAAGTCCAACCAATGAGATAGTGACACTTGTCACTCCATTTAAAGCATCTCTATCCTTTTTCTCTCTCACATCAATCACATCACAACCTCTACTTATCTCTTAACACCCGATAAATTTTACACAGTATCCGAAACTTAACCTTATTGGCCGAATTTTTTCGAATTTTTCGCACTAGTGGGTCCCACGTCCGTTATATATCCTTAATTTCTCAAAAACTAACCGATACTAGAAAAATCATCTAAAACCTATATTTACTCATAAGAATTATCTGGGGAAAGTTCTAGTAAAGAAAAATGTAGAAAATGCGGGCGATAAAGAAAAAAAAACCCACTTAAACTTTCTAATAAAATAAACTAGGGTTTTCAACCTTAACCGAGGTTAGGGTTTTACTCCTTAGCCTTAAAACCCGAATTCCATCCCACCGATTTACGAATAACCCTCATATCAGCTTACGGACGGACTGGGGCCTCACAAAACTACTGTCCTCCTCTTCCAGTTCTTCCACGTTTAGTTTGTAGTCTTTTAGATTGAGTTGGAACCAAGTAAAAGAAACTTTCTGGAAAACAAAGGTTATCAAAGCTGGAAACGTTAGTTTGAAGCTGCTATGTGATACTTGATGAGCTAATCTGCAATTTTCTAGTTGTATCTTCTGTTGCATGTCTCACATACATTTTTTGGTCATATATCTTAACATGCATATCACCTTTGAGAGGTTAAAAGCAAGGAAAAGATGAATTAAAAGCAGGAACATTGTTGGAAATTTTAATGAGGACCGTAGGAAGAAAACTTGCTGGAATTTTCCAGCTCTATCCGAGAGAAGGAAATGAAGAGGTTTCTAGCTGTCCTCATGAATTATGGCCTTGAATCTCTATGTTAAACTGTAGTATATGATGTATAATAGTGGTCTGAACATACATGGAAGATTTGACCAAGAACTGAAGTGATTATTGGAGAGAAAATAGTGTTGAGTGATTGCTGCAACAATTCTGGAAAAAAAAAATGCAGAAGGAAGAAGATTGTGAGCTGAACCAGTATGGTTAGATTTCCCTTGGCTATAAACTTGTATTCCTGCTGATGGTACTCTGTAGTTTGATAACCAACCTTGCATGTGGGATTTAATGAACAAAACTGAAAGATTAGGGAGGAAAAACTATGAACTGCGTTGTTAATTGCTTCACAGCTGAGTGAGTGAAGCAGGATGGGCTTCTGTCTGGCCATTTTTGACTATGAAAATGTGAGAACTGGATGCGGGTGTCTTCACAAGAAATGTAGGTCTATATTTTAGCTTCGAAACGCTATAAAGTTCGCCTCAATCCGATAAGCATAGCTCTAGTTATGATTGAAATACCAGAGGATGGCAAAGCTGCCTTCCTCGTTGCCTTTCCTTTTGTTTCGCATGCATGCAGCTTTGATCATGGCCGTGAGGAAACCAACTTTTAACTAACGTTCCTTATAATTTCCAATCTTGTAAGCTTTCATAAATGATAGTTATGATTGTGCTGAGATTTAATCGCTATACCTAGTTCCACGAGTAGAGTTAGACTAAGGCAATTGAGTGGAAAGTCACGATGGTTATATACGTAAAGTGGCTTCTAATTATTTAATATTGTTTTCACGAATATTTTTAAAGGCTATTAAATTGAGGGACTGGTATAGTGGAATAAAACTTAATTTCCAAATAACTTAGAGTCTAATTAATTAAAAGGGACAAAAGCTCTATAAATAAACTACTATATTGCTAGAAATTTGATATGGTGGTGGCCGAACTAATTGAGGTTTTTGTGTGAGATTATTTTCTGGAATCATGTGTTATTTGTTTTGGTTTAGATTGGACAGATTATGAGTTGTATATTTGGTGTTTCAAACAAACAAAAGATGGAGGTTTTGATGAAATTAATTGCTGGAATTTTCTTGACTATCGCAACAAGAAAAGAAAATCTGAATTTTAGAATTATTTGGGGGTCAAGTTGGCTGTGGTTTTTCTTCTTGTTTTGGATTGAAATCCTGGTTGAATTGTGATTGAAAGTAATTGTTTGATGTCAAGAGCTAATGATTGATGAAGCTCTTGGCCATTTGAGTAATTTTTGCAAAAGTGTAAATTTTGGTGAATTTGTTCAAGTGGTTGGCTGAAGTATACTTGAAAGGTCCAAGGGCTATGTTTTGGGTTTGTGATTTAGAACTTGTTTTGATACCTTGGACTTCCTTTGTTGAATTTTGATTGTACTGGAATCTGTTGAGACCTAGGGCTAATGATTGATGAAGCCCTAGTGAAGTTTATATTTAAATTGTGCTTTAGCCATACTGGCAACTTGGTATACAATGAGCAAATGAAATGGACTCGTGAAGATCGTTCTAGTCTTTTGAATTCAAGTATTTCTAAATCAAATCTTGTGAGAATATTTTGCCCTAACATTAAGTTATATATATTGAGTTTGGCACTTAATATTAAAACTTAGATATTGGGACTTTTAAAACCTTGCCGACTAATTATGCTTTTCTTTGCTCAAATCAGTTTTATTACCTTTAGGGAATAATTGCATTAATTTCCAAACTTTAAATTTTTCATAAAAATTACCTTGACTAGTTGTTTTAGAGGAAATTTGTTAAAAAAACCACTAGATTTAAATAATTTCAAATAAAAGATATAGAAAACGTGTTCGGCAAGAAAACTTGTACAATTGATTTGGCTCTAGTTTGCCCTATAGAAGAAAAGTGTTATAAAGAAAGCCATATGAAACAATTCACTACTTTTACTAAGTTTTATCCTAAGTGGATTGTCGAATTATTTCGAGGAAATAAACTAGCAATATACCAGATAACCTTTTATATTTATATATACCTAGAATTTGAACAGAAAACTTATAGTGCTTAAAAACTTAGTTTTCTAGGGTATAGCAAGGACGTGGAATTTTGAATCCTAGCTTGACCTTTGAACTTCACTCATGGTGAGTGTCCCTGCTTGTTCTACGCCTACTTGATTAAAGTGCTTTCTTGACTTGATATGTGATAATCGGAAAATGGTTTTTCTGATCCATCGAAGTGGGCAGTGTGTACTTTATCGCACTAGTTCTTTCGAGTGGTGACTTGCTTGAAATACTTTCGTGAAATATCTTGCTTGTACTTGCTAAGCATTGAGTAGGGGAATGTACCACACCTGAGGGTGGGAGGGCCTCTTATCCTATCTCAAGTGCTAAAACCTTGGAATACTTGCTAAGTACTGAGTAGGGGAATGTACCACACCTGAGGGTGGGAGGGCCTCTTATCCTATCTCAAGTACTAAATCACCAGGCAGGGGAATGTACCACACCTTAAGGGTGGGAGGGCCTCTTATCCTGACCTGGTAACCATGTGTTGTGACGTCGTTGGGTGAATCCCTCGACCAATTTCCTGAGGGTATACGCAAGTATACTGCTCCCAATTTTCTAAGGGTATATCTCGAGTATACTGCTTCCTTAGTTGGCGTTCGGGCCCGGGACAGGGGTAAGAACGGTGACGGGTTAGGAGTAAAAATAAGAGGATCTACATGGACTATAAGTAGTGAGAGTTGACGGAGGGTCAACTACGATGAATGATGATCAAGTGAGGAAAATGGCTCCTGAGAGCCCATGTATCCTACCTTGTGCTGTTATTCGCTTTCCTATTTGTTTACGTTAATCGAATTCAATACTTGTTATTTGTTTATTTGATTGCATGTTTTGGGGCACCACTGAGCTTTAGCTCACCCCACGTTTATTTGTTTTCCTTGACAGGTCTTGAGGTTTCAGAAATCTGAGCTACTTATATCTTCTTAAGAATGTATCTACTTCGTTTTGTGGCTTATAATGTATTTGAATTAAACGATATAGTTTTGTTTTGGGATTGCCACTAGAAGCTGGAAAAGTGTAAACCCTGATTATAATATTTGGCTTGTATGTGTATACATATTTGGGCTGTATAAAATTTTATGTTTTGGAACTGTAAGACCTTACCTCTTGAATGTAACGCGTGAGGTGTTTAGGAGCCGCCGATTGGCTAACTTCGGATGCTGTTATCTTTGAAGTTAATGTGATGTTAACAATTGATTTATTTCGGAAGAATCGCTGTTGTAATAGCTAAGTTATTTTGGAATGGATTTAGGCTAGATTGCGTGCTTGAGTCCTGGCGAGAGTTAGGCAGACGGCCCGCCAACCCTCTGGTTCGCCTTAGGGGGAAGTGGGGTCGCCACAATACAGTATACTCTGGAGGGAATAAAATGTACCAACACTTGAAGAACTTGTACTGGTGGGCGAACATGAAGAAGAAAATTGCTCGGTTTGTCCAGACTTGTTTGATTTGCCAACAGGTTAAAGCCGAGCATCAGAAACCATCTGGTCTACTGCAACCTTTGGAGATATACCCGAGTGAAAATGGGACAATATCACCATGAATTTTGTATCTGGATTACCAAGGACACAAAGAGGTCACGACGTCGTTTGGGTGATAGTAGATAGATTGACCAAATCTGCTCATTTTCTGCTGATTAGTATGAAGTACCCATTGGAGAAGTTAGCAAAGCTATATTCGGATGAGATTATAAGGCTACACGGGATACCTATAAGTATTGTATCTGACCGAGACCCTCGGTTTGTTTCTCTATTTTGGCAGAAGATGCAAGAAATGCTAGGAAGTAAGTTGAGTTTTAGCACTACATACCACCCCCAGACTAACGGACAGTCGGAAAGGATAATTTAGACCTTTGAGGACATGTTGAGAACCTGTATTTTGGATTTTGGAGAGAGTTGAAGTAAGTATTTGACATTGGTGAAGTTTGCATATAATAATAGCTTCCACTATCCATTCAAATGGCTCCGTATGAAGTACTTTATGACCGGAAATGTAGATCTCCTATTTGTTGGGATGAAGTAGGTGAAAGAAAAATCTTAGACCCAACTGCAGTACCATGGATTGAAAAGGCGCGAGAAAAGGTGAAGTTAATACGCCAACGGATTCAGACAGCCCAGAGTCGTCAAAAGAGCTATGCAGATAATCGAAAGAAAGATTTGGAATTTACGGTTGGAGATCAATTTTTCCTTAAGATCACTCCTCTAAAAGCAAGTTTGATGGCAGGAAAAAGAAAGAAGTTGCAACCTAGATTTGTAGGACCTTATAAGATTCTTCAATGTGTGGGAAACATGGCCTATAAGTTGGAACTACCACCAAGTTTGTCTCGAATTCATAATGTTTTCCACGTGTCTATGCTTAAGAAGTACCGCCTAGCTCACTCTCATGTACTGCAACCAGAAAATATTGAGATTGACGAGGCACTGACATATGAGGAGAAACCGGTGAAGCTTTTGGATCGTAAGGTGAAGGAACTAAGGAATAAGTGAATCCCTCTGGTGAAAGTCCTATGGAGGAATCACGGAATAAAGGAAGCAACTTGGGAAGTAGAGGAGGAGATTTGAAAGAAATATCCAGACCAATTTTTGAATCAAGGTATGAATTTCATGGACGAAATTCTCTTAAGGGGGAGAGGATGTGAGGACTCATGTTTTATTTCTTAATTTAGTCATTTTTATAATTATTTGCCCTAGTGTTATTTAATTATACTAGTATTGCATGAATTTCCCTTAAATTTTGTTTTATCGCGCGCGTGTCGAAAGTTTCTCGAAAGTCGTGCTGGTATGACTAATTGGAGATTTGAGGATTTAATACTAGACTCGTAAGTGTGAGTAATTACAGTGTTAGAAGAATTACCTTGGAGGATTAGTGTATAAGTGTACCAAACAAGAGAGGAAGTGGTAGTGCACAATACTATTTCGGACTATTAAGAGTTGACTTTCTTACACACTTTAAGTTAGCTTTCTCAACACATTTCTTCCACAAAATTAAAAACCAAGAAACCCTCTCTCTCTCTCCATTTTCGGCCGAAACACCAAGGAAGAAAAAGGAAGAAAGAAACTCCGTTCTTTGGCTCCAAGTTTGCTCACTTTTCTTCATCCAACTCACAAACCACTTGGATTTCACTCTAGCTTGGAGAAAGAAGCCATATTGTGGAGTATCTTGGTGACATTTTGGTGGAAAATCTGGTTTTCATCTAGGGTTTAAAGGGTAATCACTTCATCTCGTTAATCTTTCCATTTATACAAAGATTGACGGTTAGTTTTCATGGATTTGAAACCCTAATGAAGTTTATAGGCTAGCGGATTTGAGGAAACATTTATCTTGCTTTAAATCCTAAGCTAGATGTCTTGAGGAGGCCTTTAGGTAGCTGACTTGAGGCTATATTGCTTGATTGTTGTTGTTTATGTGATGAATGAGATGATTTTGGCTTGAAAAGATGACAGAAAGTTGGAAGAAATCGTGAGAGTGAGCTGGCCGAATTTCTGTTCTAGTTGTCCTGCTTTTAATTCGAAATCTTGTTACTTATTTGGCAGTTAAATTGATGGATATATGTTGTACTATGTGTGTAGAAAGTGTCTTTCAAAAATCATGTCGATTGGTTGTATAAAACTTGAGTTTTGGAAAAGTTCGAAATCTGGAAAATGCTTACCAGGGTAGCTGGACAGGGGTTCTTTGCTTGAACATAACTCTTTGTACAAAAGTTGAAATTGAGTGTTGTTTGTGGTATTCAAAACTAGACATTCAGAGCTTTCAAACGGTATAAGAATCCCCTACTAGTTCATTTTGAGTAAACCGTAGCGAATTGGCAAAGAGGACTGACCTGTTTGGTCTGTCTGTCCGAGAGAAACTGGGAAGCTGCATCTTCGGCTCGATTTTGTCCCATTTGTGAAAAGATTTTAAAAATAATGTCTGTCGCGCCCCACTTTTTGAAAGTGTGAAAGTAGTGTGTATGTGAACGTGTGTGAAGATGAAAATAAAAGGCCGTGGGATTGTGAAATGCGACGGTTTGGCCAAAGTATAGTTCAAAAGGGTTTTTTGGATGGAAAATGGAGTCGCCACTTGGTATAGAGTTAGGGTGTACCAAGTCACCGAAAAAGTGATTTTTGGAAAGAAAAGTAAACAAACCCTTTTTAAACAATTTTAGGTCTACGTAACCAAAGAAAGGGATCGGGGGGTCACATTTGATAAGGGAGAAGGCAAAGGCAAAGCCTAAGGCACTCCCTCACCCTAGCCAAAGCTAGTTGCGTGACTTAGCCCCACTTTTCCTAATGCTTCTACCCAAAATATGTGTTGCATGTTGGATGTGACTAATGGATATGAAAAATGCAATCCTAAATCTAAAATGTCTCTTATGAGGCTTTTTGGTCCCAATCACATGAGTTGTGATGGCCAATAAGGAAAACTCTCATAGAGGTCACGGGTAATGCAAATGAAGACCCAAATATGAGTGCAAGTGTGAAAAATGTAAGAGGAATGCAAAAATAAAATACAATAAAAAATACAAATGTAAGTGCAAGTGTGCAAATGAAAGAAAAGTGTATGTGTGCAAATGTAAGAAAAGTGCATGTGTGCCAATTGAGAAAAATGAAGGTGTATGTGTGCAAGTGGATAAAAATATGATATAATGGTAGTAAATGTATAAGTGCAATTGGGTGCAATTGGTGAGGTAGAAAATAAGAAAAGTGTGTGAACGTAGCATGTGGATTGAGAAAAATATAAGTAGTGAGAGAATGTGGATAAAGAAATGAAAAAGTGATATGGTAAAATGGAGGTGCATGAACCTAGAGGAGTGCATCAAGTCGAGTACGGGAATGACTCCTAACTTTGTGATTTTAATTTTCCCTTTGATAGAGGGAATACAAGCGTGCTAAGGCTTAGAAAAGTCACACTCGTCTATATCCCATATTTAAGGGGTAACTCTCAAGCAAATGTACCCTATAACTAGCATGGAGAAGCAAAAAGCCTAAAATGAAAGGGAAAGGGTTGGAGGGGCATGCCAAATGCTAGAAGACTAAGAAAAATGCATGAAATGTAGTGAAACATACAAGTATGTACTAACGAGAGGGGACAGCCTATTGGGTCTAGCATTGGACTAGCCCTTTTCTAAAATTCTCTCACAAGCATTGGACTTGCGAGAGTTCGAGGGAAAAACCATGACCAGCGTTGGACTAGCCACGGTGACGTCACACATTCATTGTAAATCAAATGGATCATGTAAAGGCTAATAAAGCACATAAATCACATATTGCACATAACACATAAGCATGGTATCTTGATGCAAAACCCTAAGAAAGCAAGTAACACGTAGCACGTAAGCATGCAAATCACACTAATGAACCTATTACATTGGCTAACTAAAACAAACGGGGAAGGGGAAAAGTGAATAAAAATGCTCTCCAAGCCCTATCTATTACAAGCCAAGAGGTGTACACATACCCCATAAATAAATAAAAGAATGACTTAATAAAAGCAAAAGTAAACGAAATAAATGAAATGAGTTAAGGAAAATCAAGGAAAACAAAGTAGACATGCAATTCTCACTTAGCACGTTGGATCACATAGGGGAGAGACAAAAAAGATAAAAGAAGTTATACCTCCCTTGAGTTGATGCCCTAACGAAGTGAAATTACTAATTTACCCTCCAAAACAATAAAATGGTCAGGGTACCAATTTAATCAAGAAATAATCACATGAAAAAATGAATAAGCATGAAATGGAATCAATCCAAGGCATTTAAGAAGAAGGTGACCAACCCATGTAAAAAATTAAAACAAGTAATGACTCGTTCGCGAAAGCTAAAGGAATTGGAAGGGCCAATTTGATTGATCTTTTAATTATTGGGGCCATGGTGAAACAAGAGGAGACTTAAGGGGTTGGAATGTAATTTTTCTGAAAGTTTTTCATGCAGCTCATGCAAAGTAGTACGAAGCAAGCTTCTGTAAATTTTCCAGCTACCATTCTTTCGGCCACTTTTCCATTTAGCCCCAAATGCACTTGTATAAAGCAGCCCAATGAATTCAAAACTCAACTTGAACGCAATAACTTAGGAGGAGGGGGAGAGGAAGAAAATGAGAAAACTGCAACGGAGTGCCATGATCATTTGCATTAACCAGATTTCCAAGAAGACAAACCAAAACAAGATAAAGAAAACTGATGGCTACCTATCCTTAATGCAATGAACACATGCACGCTTTGTGAAGGGAAACAGCCACCAAAAATTTCACTTGATGTTAACACATCCCCAAAATCTTTCAAACAATCCATTGAACAACCTCCTATGACCATACAGAAATGCAATGAAGACAACTACTGAAGCAGCTAAACGAACAGGAGGAAAAGAAAAAAAATGCAGACAGCACAATGAAAGACATCAGGCATGCGTTTCTGCTGATTGCTGTTTTAGATCGCAGCAAGCTCATACATGAAATTACTATCAAACAAGCCAAAAAAGGAAATCCAAGCCATTCCAGAAACTTAGCTACCCAAAATCAGTAGCCAAAGTGAAAGCCTGTTGCCGTTCATTTCTGACGCAACTTTCGGATCCAAGCACACAACTTTGATCAAAACTTTTCAGCCAAAAAATCATAACTTTAACCTAAGCAACGAAATATACAGCTACTACAATCCAAACAAACAAAGATTTTCAATGGAAAACACGTAAGTTTTAGAAAACTTTCATACAAAATGGTTCGAAAGCTTTCCTATTCACAAAAATGCCTTCTGCAATTCTGATTGCAGTAAAGATTCTTCATTTCGTATGTAGGCCTCAAACACAAACCTTTAGCACCATTTTAACCAACATTACAAGCTTTTAGATCTTAAGCAAGGAAACACAACATCCAATACTCCAACATGCAAAAATACATTCCAGAAATTCCGTTCCTTCTCGGCAGCTTTATTGTCAAAACAGCCATGAAGGAATAGAATACAAGACAACATGCACATGATCAAAAACACCCAAACGAATCTAATTTTCCCGAAAGCCAACCTCTAAATCTTCAATCCAAACTTCCAGAAAGCAAACCCATAACATCAACACAAAGTAAACGCATCGTATCAAAACATGTCAAACCTGCTGCAACTTTCTACTGTGAACTTGCGGTTCATCTCAGGCATATATTTTCACACAAAAACCCGAACGAAACCTTCATTTCATTAGCCCCAAACGCATATAATTCTCAAGTCATCAGTTCTAACATAACCCAAACATAACAGCTCATCTTTAATAGATATCCTCGGGGAGAATCCGGACAAATAAGAGCAATAAAGTACAGATTAAAAATCATGCATGTGAGAACCCGTATTTTCCCTAATAATTTTCCTAGGGTTTTCCCCTTTAATTGCATGTTTTTTGCATTTTCTGGCTTAGGAAAATTTTCTTGGTGGATTTTACGAGTAATTATAGTTTTTAGATGATTTTTCTAGCATTGGGTAGTTTTTGAAAAATTACAGATATATAATGGACGTGGGCCCCACTAGTGCGAAAAGTTCGGAAAAATTCGGCCAATAAGGTTAAGTTCCGGATACTGGGTGAAATTTATCGGGTGTTAAATATGTGGAGGATGAGATGTGATTGATGTGAGAGGAAACAAAAGGATAGAAATGCATTGAATGAAGTGACATGTGTCACTTTAAGAGAGGTTGCCACTTATTTGACTTATTTGACTTTTGACCTTTCTTACCAATTGTTGATTAAATATCTCAAATTTACCACAAAAATCACCATTTCTTTCTCTTCTTTGGCCGACCAACCTTAAGGAAGAAAGGAAGAGAGCTCTTCACCATTTTAGCTAACATCTAGCTCAAATCATCCAAACCAATTGCTGAAATTTGTTTCTACTCCATAAAATCCTTCCATTTGGTGCTAGTAAGTGATTTTGTGGAAGTGTTCAAGGAAGCTAAGGTGTCCATTAACTCCTCTTCTCTTGTTTACTAGGTAAGTGGTGATTGACCTTCCTCCTATACTTAATGAAGCTTAAGTTGTGCTTAGTGGTAGCTAAAGTGCTGAAATTTGTGGTTTATCTCTTGGTATGAGATGAATTGGTGAAGTTTTTAATTTATTGATGAATTTTCTGGTTTAATGTGATCATGATGTTGTGGTTATTTATGATGGTTAGTAATGAGGGGTAATGACTCTAGTAGGTGTAAATGATTGGTAATTACAACCAATTTTGGGTTTGGAAGGAATTGGAGAAAGTTAGGGTTTCATAACCCCCTTTTCTGTCCGGTTTTTTATCATATGGTTAGAGGCCTAATTGGCCTTTGCTTAAAACATGAAAGTTGTATATATTGATGTTTTTGAGGTTCCTGTAAAATTTCAGGTCATTTGGAGTAGTGTAGAGTGAGAAATGTCGAATTTTCTATTGCTGTTCTGGGTTCATCAGGATGGCCGAACTGCGCCTGTTATTGGCTGTTTTGACTGGAATTGATTTGGATTTGGTTGTTGAGGTCTTCTGATGAAATATAGCTTGATGTCCTAGCTATCATATGCCTTTGGAATGTCTGCATTCGGACCTGTATAGACTGAGTTGGACTAATTACAGCACAGTGTAATTTGTAAACCTGCAGTTACGGTTCTGGTTTGGTATTTTACATATTTGACCTAGTTGTGCTAGGATTTGGACTGAGTGGCCTTCTACGTTGTTGTAGCCCTGTCTTTTAGCTTCGAGATGGTGGGTCTTTTACCCTCATACAATAAGCGTAGCGCAATTTGTGCCATTACCGCATAATGAGGCCAAAACTGTTTTTGTTGTTAGGGCCAAATGAGTTACATTTCCTGATTTTCTGGTTTGCTATAACGCTTATATATGCATATGAAACCTTATTGGGGTTGTGATTGGCATGGCTTTATGACTCGTTATCGAGTCTCATTGCATTTGTTTACGTGTTTTAGGACGTGACGAGGGTTCACGACGTCCTTTTAATGACGGTGCATGAAACACCACCTACGTGATTGGTGAGTATACTACTCACTTGGATGTTTATAATGTGGCTTTGCTATATGTGATTGTGATGCCTTGAAGGCTTGTTTGGCTATTGGAAATGATTAGGGTGAGGGTGTACTTGACCGCCCTCATTCCTTTTATTCCTGTGAATGACTGTTTACCGTTTCACTGTATTACTGTACTTGCTATATGAGTTATTGGATTCCATTCATGGGAAACTGTTTGGGTGTCGGTTGGACGAGTATCCAACGGCCCTACTGTATTACTGAGCTCGACCCCGTTGGTAGTCACTTGAATCGAGCCAGCGAGGGCTTGGTCGTGAAAATTGACTAGCCACGGGGACTGAAATGGGAATCTTGTGGTAATGAGACCCTTGGTTCTGGTGTACTCGAGTATCACCTAAAGCTACTGCGTGGAGTGCGGGCCCGGTTGGGGTATGTTGGGTGGAAGGTATGGAAGTGAAGTGAGGTCTACGGTTAGTATTCTTAAACATTGACGGAGGGTCAATGAGTTTGGATCAAGAATGTAAGCGTGGAAATGGGCTCTTGAGAGCCGTCCGTATCCTTTTACCGATTTGTTTTGCTTCTTACTTGCATACTTGAAATGAACGGTTATGCTTAAGTGATCTTTGTTGATTATGTGATAGTTGCTTACTGAGCTTTAGCTCACCCCGTTCCATTTGTTTTCCTTACAGGAATGTAATTACTTTTGGGATTGGATTGGATAGTCGATTGCCAAGTAGAGCTAGTGTAAATGTCTTTTGTATGGCTCTTTGAATGAAACCCTAATGTGTATTGGGTTCCTTTGCTTTTGATTGGCAAACCGAACATGTATATCCACGATGAATAGCTTTTGACATGCCAATTTGGTTGTAAATGCTGAATTTCTATGTATTGATGTTTGGTTAATGTTTAGTTGAACTTCGGATCGATTCGGCTTTCAAGCGGCAAAAGAAAAATTTTGGACGAAAAGGCACTGGTCTGAATCCGGCCAGGAATCCGGCCAGTTTCGGATTGTCGGCCGGATTGCCTGGGGAAATTTTGGAATCCGGGAACTTAGCCACTGGACAGTATCCGGCCAAGAATCCGGCCGATAATCCGGCCAGATTCCGGCCGGATTCTGCTGTTCCAGGCACTATTCATCGTTTTCATTTTTTTTTATTTTTTTATTTTGATACTTGTGGCTTGTCCGAGCGCGCTTTTACTTTCCCGAAACGTTTTAGATCGCGTGTAACTGCTCGTTAGTCCTGGCGAGAGTTGGGCAGGCAGTCCGCTAACCCCTTTGGTTCGCCTTAGGGGAAGGTGGGGCTGTCACAATGCAAGTCTGATGAAAAAAAGAAATATACAATCTGCTGGGCTTGCTTGAAGATTGGAGGTCAAAGGGATTACCTTTTGGTAAGATGAACGGATTCGAGCTACCGGTAGAGAACTGCAAAGTTTTCTCCTTTCCGCTATTTCTCAGGCTTTCTTCCAACTCTAAGATTTCCAGATTGTTCCCTCTCACTCTTTTCCTGGATTTGAAGATGATTTCAGTCGCCTATTGTTGAACAAAGCTTGTTCCTTTTCTGGTTTTTCCTTTCGAAAGCTCTCCCTCACTCTTTCAAGCTTCTGGTTTCTATTTTTCTATTTCTTTCAACCCGCCGTTCTAAGCCTCTCCAAACTCTCTCTCAAAACCTAGCCTTTTTCCTTTCAGCCGTCACTTAGCCCCTCGGTTTCTTTCTTTTGCTCTCCCAAAAAAACCTCCCCAGCCGTCATTCAGTCCTCTGCTCCCCTCTTTTTCTCAGCCGTCCAGCCTTTTCTTTTTATATGGCCTCAGAACACTAAAACCCTCTCAGCAATGGTTGGATGAAGCCAACTGCATTTTTGGGAAACCATCTGATGGTTCTTGATACTCCACCATTGAGATTTCTAGACTAAGCCAGGTGGACTGTACTGTGAGCATCAGACGGGGCTAACCCAAGCCAAAACAACCGAGAAATGCAGCTGTAAATTTTTCTGCTGCGGTTGAAACCGAGCGTAGCTCTTTTTTTTTTTTTTTTTTTAATAATAATTTAACACAATATAAATAACTAATTAAGAAAAATAACTAATGAAGAAAGATTGAATAAAATGAGCGGAACTAGGCATAAAAAAGATAAAAATGAAATGCTAATTTTTCTTTCTTTTTTTTCCTTTTTTTCTTTTTTTTTTCTTAAATAGCCCAAAACCCGCTATCGGGTTTCCCTTTTTTTTCATATTTTTTCAAGAAAACATTGAATTTAAATCAAAACAACTAAAGCATAATTTTTGAATGCTTTTCCTTTTTTCCGAGAAATTCTATGCTAAAACTTAAAAATAATAAAATAAAAACTAAAAACTAAAAAAAAGTGAATAAACCTAGCACGACAAATAAAAACTAAAAAAATAAATAGTAAATGAAATTTCACTCAAAATTTGGTGTCTACAATTTGCCCCGCTTTGTCTGAGTTTTGGAAAAACTTGAGACAAAGAAGTAGACACCAAATGCTTACCTGTGTCATTCGGTTGCCACTACTCGGAGGACTGACCTAAACAAGGAATTTTAAACATGGGACTGGCCCGAATAAAATTTAAATCATGGGACTGGCCCGAATAAAATTTAAATCACGGGACTGGCCCGAATAAAATTTAAAATCATGGGACTGGCCCGAACAAGAAATTTAAAATCATGAGACTGACCCGAACAAAATTAAAATCATGGGACTGACCCGAATAAACTTAAATCATGGGACTGACCCGAACAAACTTAAAATCATGGGACTGACCCGAATAAACTTAAATCATGGGACTGACCCGAATAAACTTAAATCATGGGACTGACCCGAACAAACTTAAAATCATGGGACTGACCCGAATAAACTTAAATCATGGGACTGGCCCGAACAAGAAATTTAAAATCATGGGACTGACCCGAATGAACTTAAAATCATGGGACTGACCCGAATAAACTTAAATCATGGGACTGACCCGAATAAACTTAAATCATGGGACTGACCCGAACAAACTTAAAATCATGGGACTGACCCGAATAAACTTAAATCATGGGACTGGCCCGAACAAGAAATTTAAAATCATGGGACTGACCCGAATGAACTTAAAATCATGGGACTGGCCCGAATAAGAAATTTAAAATCATGGGACTGACCCGAACAAAATTAAAATCATTGGACTGACCCGAATAAACTTAAATCATGGGACTGGCCCGAACAAGAAATTTAAAATCATGGGACTGACCCGAATGAACTTTAAATCATGGGACTGGCCCGAACAAGAAATTAAAAATCATGGGACTGACCCGAACAAAATTAAAATCATGGGACTGACCCGAACAAACTTAAATCATGGGACTGACCCGAATACGATTTAAAATTATGGGACTGACCCGAATACAATTTAAAATAATGGGACTGGCCCGAATAAAATTTAAAATCATGGGACTGACCCGAACAAAGTTTAAAATCATGGGACTGACCCGAATAAAATTTAAAATCATGGTGCACACTAGTGGGACTGACCCACGGCTAGTGGCGATGAAAATGAAAGGCCCGCTAGTGGGACTGACCCAACGGCTAGCGGCAAAATAAAAGAAATGCGCACTAGTGGGACTGACCCACGACTAGTGGCAATGGAAATAAAATGCTGGTATGTTTGAAGAGACTGTGTAAGACTTGCTCGAAAAATTATCCGAAGATTTGCCCCAGTGTGATGAATTGGTCAGTGGGATTAAACCCGAGCCTGGCTTAGTTGGTGGTACAAAATCCAAGCCCAACGTGAACTTTGTGATGTTGGCGGCACAAAATCCAGACCCAATGTGGTATAAGAGGTCAGCGGGATAGAACCCAATTCTGCCGAGGTTGGCGGGATAAAACCCAGTTCCAACGTGACATAAGCGGTCAGCGGGATAGAACCCAGTTCTACCGAGGTTGGCGGGATAAAATCCAGTTCCAACGTGATATGAGCGGTCAGCGGGATAGAACCCAGTTCTGCCGAGGTTAGAATAAAAACACACACGTTAGTGAGATAAACTTGATGCTAACGGTGGTAGAATAAAAACGCACACGTTAGTGAGATAAACTCGATGCTAACGGTGGTGGAACAAAAATGCACGCGTTAGTGAGATAAACTCGATGCTAACGGTGGTTGAACAAAAATGCACACGTTAGTGAGATAGACTCGATGCTAACGGTGGTGGAACAAAAATGCACGCGTTAGTGAGATAAACTCGATGCTAACGGTGGTGGAATAAAACGCACACGTTAGTGAGGTAGACTCGATGCTAACGGTGGTGGAATAAAACGCACACGTTAGTGAGGTAGACTCGATGCTAACGGTGGTTGAAGCCAGTGAATTCAATGTGGTTGTCAAGAATGGGGAATGGAAGGGTGCGCGGCGGGCGCTGAGATCAAATTGAAATTTGTCAAGGAACAAGAAATTAAATTCAAGTTTGATTTTTTGAGAATCTTTTCAAAAAATAATTTGCCCCAGTTTCCACCAATTATTGTGCAATCGATCAATTGACTTGCATTACGGCATGGTTGCTCCTCCTTGAGGCCTTGATTCGTAAGATTCTGACTTACGATTTTTCGTCGATTTCAGCCATGGATACCTGCACAGGGGGCTTACCAAAGTATGACAATGCACTTTATTTTAAAATATTGCAACTATTACTCATGGAAAGAGCAGTGTGATTGATTTGGAAGTCTTGCTTGGCTCTTTGACGAAATCCTCAAATGGACTATAAAATTTTGCCCCAGTGTGGGCCCATTTGATTGCAAAAATTGATTTGGATGACTTTCCATTTATTTGAACACTGTAAGAAACTATGTTTCCAAAAAGAAAATTTCATGATGAATTTCTTGAAGTAATACCAAATTACAGAAGATTTCTTCCTCACTTTTAGCATATGTGTTTTGGGTAATGGGTCACCATTTCCAGTTGGTTCATCTTCAGGACCAATCAAGTGACTTTATTTCTGATTTGAGGTGGCCAAGGAAAATGAGAGGTCAAGATTTGTCTGGTTCTTGTGCCCAAAATTGTAATGCATTCAACATCACATCTTAGTGAAAGCAAAGAGTTTGTCACCCTTATTTCTTAAGAAAACGTAGTCCACATATGAGCTTTATAGGCCTGCAACAATATGGATAGAAACTATAGTTAAGCATGCGAAGCTGGTTATACCCTTATGATCATAATTGATTGATGGATTTCTTATGAGCATAATCCTTACTTTGGGTTGTCATGAAGGAATAAGTCAACGATGGACTTTTATGGGCTTGTAATGTGGCTTGAAGACGATAGTTAAAGAAATAATTTTCAAGGACATTGCACCGAAGATCGCATTTTCCAACATTGCCCTCATTTGGACTCCAAGATTTTGGACTTTGTTTGACTTTTTATCATCACTCAATAGGGTCTTTCAGTATCAAATCTTTTTGCATTTTCTTTTGCATTCATTTCGCTCGCTTTTTCCTTTTCTCAAAAGTGCCCTCGCGGGGTTTCACATGAAGAGCAGTGTCAACCTCACACCTAATCAATTCAGAAATACATTCAAAAAAAATTTCTTGGCATCAGTACATGAACGTCACTTGCCAATTAGAACATTCCTTGACGGAGATATTGCAAAGAACAGAAGTCAGGACTTTCGGCTTTTGTAATGGGGTCAGGTGGGGTGCTTAGAAAAGTTAAGGCTTGAAAGCAGATTTCAAAAGCGGTTTGAAGAATCCGAGATCGCATTGTTGCGCCAACCCTAATTTAGGGTTAAGTCAGGATTTGCCCCAGTTTATGCTCACTTGAGGCTTTTTCTCTTTCATTTTCTTTCTTCTTTTGATTTTTCCGGCCTTCTGCCATTCTTTGAATTTTCACAAATTTTTCCCCAGTTTATTTTTGAACTGAGGTTCTTTTTTCTCCTTTTGCTTTTGATTTTGTTGCATTATCACTTTTCACTTCTTGAAACTTTTTCTTTTTCAACTCAAACTTGCCCCAATGTAGGGTTTGCGATTCTCAGGGGTTGCCAAATGAAGTATTTTATTCTGAAGGCTCAAAAGGGATAACTAGGGATAGAATGTTTGATCGGAAAAGAAGAGGGCCTGACTTTTATTCCGTTCCTTACAATAACTCTGAAAGGAAACTTTCATTAATGCGAAATTTCTTGCGTGTATCTGAATTAATTGACTGAGGAAGACTCTTGCTCATTCATATCTATGAAACATAAGTGATCCGCCGGACAGAACTTGTCCTTTTTCTCTTTTCTTTTCTTTTCAAAATTGAAACCCAGGTAGAATCAAATTTCCCCAATTCGCGGTTCCCTTTCCCCTTTTCTTTTTTTCCTTTTTCAAAATTCCCCAAACTCCTTCCCCAATGTGGGGTGTGATCATATGTGCACTCGAAAAGAACCACCAATTTTTAGCTCAAATGAGGATGCAAGGGATAAATGGTGTTTAGGTTGTAGAAACGATGGCCAAAGTATCATTCTTATACCTCATGACAACCAAAGTAACGAAATGCTCATTGAAAATCCATTCTCTTTTTTGATATTTGAAAATTTCCCAATGAAGGGTAGTGATCACCAAGGCGCTTATTTGAAACGAAATTATTCTTTTAGAGGCTCAAATGGGAGAGCAAATGATAAAATCTGTATAGGTAGAGAAACGAACGCTCGAAGTATCATTCCAAATTTTCCAAACAATTAAGAATAATGCACATTTTTGCTTTCACTTAGATGTGGATTGAACTAGATTAGACACAGCAGGCATTTTTAAGCAAAGATCGCCCCAATTTGCAACTTATCAATCAATGTGACTGATTTTTATTTTGGGGTTAAATGAAGGAGAAAGGTATCTCATGGGCCTTGTGAGTGACCTCTTTTAATTTTGAGCACTCTTATTGTGTAGCTCGGATCACCAATCTAGTGTACACAAGGATTTTAGAAAGCATACACTTGCGAATTTTCAGGCTGGAGGTTGAAAAAACTCTCAATTCGGTCTTATTTCTTAAAATTCATCATGAAATCTCTTAATGAGCTCAATAAAGAATGAAATGTACACAAATAATTGTCTGAACAAAAGCTTCATTATTGCCAATGTTTGAAAAATTTTAAAAGCAATACATATGAGAAAAATTCCAAAGAACTCCTTTACACATGTATACACACTTTTCTCTCTTAATAGCCTCATTTTCTTTGAGCAATAAAATCCCTTAGACGTTTTGCACGAGCGCTTTCAAATGAATTTTTGAATTCACATTGTAAGGCCTGCCTAAGAATCAAGTAATACTTGTAATTTTCAAACTTTATCAGATCAAAATTGTTATCAGATATAGAAAGATATTTTCACCTTATTGAAATATTTTTATGAATGCAGGGGGAAGGGGGAAAAATAAAAAGAAAAATACCCAGAGTTAGTAAGCAAAATTGTAAAATCGGTATGCATGTCCTATGGGGAAACCCTTTTTATGCCAAGGGTAGGCCTAGCATGAAAATGCAATCCTCTAGGGTAGGCGCTATACCATACCTGATGAATCCGATCAATTGATTGAGTGAAAAATAATTTGAAAAATTTGATCAATTGGAGTAAGAAGAGACATTCGTCCTAAAAATGAGGACAAAGTCCGAATGGATGGCCTGCTTTGATCAACGCATGATGTGCTAAAAGGGGTAAAATGGTCAAATGCATTGAATGAAATTTGATTATTTATTGAAAATTGAAAGGATAACCCTGAAAAATGGATTAAACTAATCAAATGAATTGAATGAAATCAATTGATCAAGCGGATCGAGTGAAATGATGATTTATTAAAAATCGACCGAATTGCCCTAAAATAGGTAAACTGGTCAAATGCAATCATGGGACTAATCGGGGTCTCACAACCTCCCCCTCTTAGAATAATTTCGTCCTCGAAATTAATACCTTTGTTCGTGAACCATAAATGTAGGGTTTACAAAAGAGGGCGTGGCACCAGGGTCTTTTAAAACACTTGTGGTACGCCGAAAAGAGAGAGCGTACCTTCGATGCCCGCCGAAGGATCAGTCACCTCTTGTTGACCCGTTGCATATACTCTTGCTGGCCCTTTGGGTCAATTTCCCCCTGCGTTTGTCGGTTTAGTTGTGGTCCCTTCTGTCGGTGACTTAAGTCCCTCCTTCTGCATCTTAAGGCACTGGGTAATCAGATGTTCTGTGCTACCACATTTAAAGCATTTTCGTACTAAACTATTCTTCCAACAATTATCGTCAGTGTGATTGCCCCCACAAAAATGACAGGTCGGCTTAATGCCCGCACTTGACCCTCCATGCTGGGCACTCCTCTGGGGCTCTTGCCCTACCTGACCTCTCCCAAAGTTACCCTGGTTCAGGGTCCTTGCGGGTCGTGGACCATCTGTTCCTTTACTCATCTTAGAAGGTGACTCGTTTCTCGAGTTTTGTCCGGTCGCAATGTTGGAGCTAGGTTGCTTTCTTTTTCGGTCATGGAAAGCTTTTACTTGTCCCCTAATTGTCTCAATTCTTTGTGCCTTTTCTAGTGCCTGACTAAATGTGTCAAGCTGTGCGGCCGCTAGTGCTTCCTGGATTTTCACATTTAAACCTTCAACGAAGCGGTGGATTCGTTTTTGCTCCGTTAGCACCAGATCTGGAGCAAAGCGAGAGAGTTTTGTAAACTGGGTTTCATACTCCGCCACACTAGATGCCCCTTGACACAGGCGGATAAAATCATCTTCCCATTTCTCTTGCACAATGGGCGGCAGATATTTTTCATTAAATTCCCGTGTAAAATTAACCCATGTCCAGGGGGTCTGTTCGCGCTCCCACTTGGCTTTAATCACATTCCACCAAGCTCGAGCAGCCCCCTCAAACTGAAAAATAGAAAAAGATATCTGTCGTTCCTCCGAATACCCAAGTGCGGAAAATATATCCATCATACGGTCCATCCAACCCTCTGCTAGGTCAGGATTAGGTCCACCTATAAATTTTGGAGGTGCAAATTTTTGGAACCATTTTAAGGCACTGTCCACCCCCTCATGATTGCCTGGATTATTTTCAGGGTTTCCTGTAGTATTCCCATGGCCTTGACCCTGTTGGTCAACCATACATTCTAACAGGTCAGCCATCCAGCGGATGCCTGTAGCTACTTAATCTGGCTCATGTTCCTTTTCCCTTTCAGGGCTTCGTCCTCGCCCTCTACCTCTACCCCGACCACCGGAGTCCATTTAGATTCAAAGTCTATAAATTCCAATAAAATGTGCACCTTATTATTCAAAATGTGAACAAGGTAGAGAATACCAAATGAAAATGCACATATACAAGAGTCACACAAAAGATGAACCCAGAAAGATTGTTTTCAACTATATACATATATGTACACAAAAGGTTATATACAGAAAGTGTACACAAAAGTCACATATATATTTACAAAGTCATACCAAACGAGATACAAATCACCCGATCTCCAGTCGGTACAAAGCCCAGTATACACATGAGCACTCCGGCTCCAAAAATCTAGTCAGTCAACCAAATAACAAAAGAAACTAGTCATGCCAGTTCTAACAAAAGTCATCCGCCAGATAGTCAAAAGAAAGTACAAAGGCGACCCTAAACGCCTCCTCTAGGGGCCCAATCCCCAACAGAACCCAAGGTGTCAACCTCATCCATCGGCTCTGAACCGATAGCTCGTGGCGGTGCCTCTGCGGCCACATCCAATAGCACCTCACAATCCAACATAATTCCCCGGGCCCGCTCCCTCAGCTGCCCCTTCATGGCGAAGAGGTGCTGGTGTGTGTCATGGAGTTGTCGACGAAAAGCATCCGTCCACTCCTCCTCATCCCTAAGGCCCTGCTCCAGCTCTCGGATGCACAAAGCCTGCCTGTGGGCCACCCCTCTGGCCTCCTCGAGCTGTCGAAGTAAGCGATCGTTCGCCTTCTCCAAGCGACGTCGCTCGTCATCCACTACCAGGACGACCTCATCAGGGTAACCATATGTATGTCGGCACTCACATGGCCGATTCATTCGGCCAAAAGGTGAGTATAGAGTATATGAGCCCCCAGCCCTCCTCCGGTATCTAAGTACGCGCCGGCGTAACACCTGGTTCACTAGTCCCCCAGTACTCGGAGGTCTCGGTCCCAGTCCCGATCCCACGCCGCTGGGTTCCGCACCACTAGGATTACCCGGATCCATACCTACAAAACATTAAGTCATCAGTTCACCGGCATTTCAGCTTAAATTATACCATTCATCTTAAATAGAAATATGTAATGCCTATCACGTATATCTCACTTGCCCAAGTCCTCTAACCTAGGCGCTCTGATACCACCTGTGAAGCCCCCACTTCTCCCAAGGGCGAACCCGAGGGTATCGGAGGGACGCCTGCCTAACTCGCGCCAAGACTCAAAATACAAAGCAAATAAAACTATATAAACCAAAAGAGTACTATTCACAATATATTCAATCCCAAAAGAGTATTTACATCCTCAAAAGGAATTATCCAAACTACTACATTATCTTATGCTAATAAACAAAATATAAAGTAGACCCAAAGAGGGATCCTTATACAGGTCGCTAAAACAAGAAAAACATCTTAGTTCTCCGGCTATTACAAACCAAGCCTAACTATACTAGTGATAGTGCCAAAAGTTTCCCGCGTCGGCCCCTGTTAAGGAAAACAAAGGGAAAGGGTAAGCTAGATGCTTAGTAGGTAAACAGGGGTAAAAATGTAAATTTCACAGTAATACGAACAATTACGTCACAAAGATGTCAAATCGAAAATAAAAAAGTAACAACACAAGTTAAGGATACAGGTTGGCTCCAAAGCCACGTCATGTGCCATGTGTGACCTCCTGTCGACACTCCGTCGACCACCGTTAAGGGTCCGTAGAACTCCACTTGTACTCCCACCTAACACCTTATCACCCTCACTGGCCAGTCACCTCACGAAATGGCTCGAGCAAACAAAACGAAATTGAACTTGCTTCACAAGCTCGGTTCACAAATTTGGTTCACAGAACCACAAACTTGGTGACCTTAAGACTAGGTTGGGCTGGTTTCGACCAAGCCCCGGCCGGCTCGAATAGTCCATCTAGGTCTTGAGATCGGGCCCACAACTTCATCATATTTCACAAATTTCACAAAAGTCACCCCGAGTTACAAGCTCAAGGGGTTCAGCACCAAAATAATTCATAGATACACAGCTCATAAAGAAGCACAAGTACAAATTAGGGTTTAGGTCGAGTGTGATCAAGTACACCCTCGCCTAAGTACCCTCTCATCCACACCAAAGCACATAAGCAAGTTATATACAAAAACGGCCTGAATACTTACCCAAATCACAAAACAGTACAAGTGCAAAAATCACTTCGGGTGTAACAGCTAGTTGGCCCCACCGGCTCCGTCTAGCTCGCCACCATCTGTAATTGAAGGTTGTACCATATTATTACACAAACGGCTACTAAAGTGCATAAATCAAGCAAAACGGAGACATTGGCACATGCATGCGCAAAAACGGCTTACGGAAGTAGGAAGGGCAACGTGACCGTTTTAGACTCAAAAACTGTTTTGAACGCAATTGAAGCTACAAGTGTCGGATCAAAGTGCATGAGGTACCGTTACGAAGCTAAGAGGAAGGGCTACAACTTTTGTGAAAACACCTTAACCTAGATCTGAACGAACATAGGGCAAAAGTATGGAAAACCGTACCAGAAATTTACACTCTAGGGTAACGGACAGTGTCTGTTGGCCGGATCATAACTCACAGCTCACAAGTCCAAATCAAGAAATTCCAAAGGAGTTAGACAGATAAATCATAATACTAAAACTTTTATGTTTTGGCCAAAACCTGAATCAATACCGAGCAGGGTGAAAAACGGGTCCAAAGTTCCTGTCAGAACTGTCCAAATTCAAAGGCAGTTCTGACAACCGTTTTTGTTTTGGTCATAACTGGAGCTACGGAACTCAGATTTGGATGCACTTTATACTTTTTCGAAGATAAGATCAAGATCTACATTTCTTATGAAGGGATCAACACCCAGTTCACACGTTATCCAGGCGAACCGAGCATGGCCAGAGGCCAAATTTGAAAACGTAACACAATCCAGTGTTCCAAACAGGATAGATGTTTTTGGCCATAACTCAGGTTACACTGATCCGTTTGACCTGAAATTTTTCAGGCACATCAAGGACTTAAGAAGCTACAACTTTTATGTTTTGAGCAGCTTCCGAATCAGCACACAACATAAAGAAAAACAGAGTCGATGTTTGGATTTGTGAGCTGCCCTGTTTCCAGTTTTGCCGGTTTTTGAACTTTGCAAACACATGGTCCATTGCTATGAGTCTTAGAGCAGTTTTCTAACCAATTTCATACCAAATAATACTACCTATACCAGATTCTAAAAGACCTAGCAATGGTCCGAAATTTCTTCCCCAAATTACCAAATATTACCCACCATCTAGATTCCAATTCCACTAGTTCTTTACTAACTTCAAAACGCTAGCCAAGTACACACCAACCTTTCAAGTTCTAACTAAACCAAACTAATTTTCCTTTTTCATTAGGGTTCCATAACAAACCTGAGTTTATTAAAAGTTTACCATTCAAATGACTTAATTACACCAAAAGTTCCATTATCAAGTCTAATCACCAACCTAATCGACTAAGAGAAGCTTAAACCAAAAAGCCCTAATTTCTCCTAGCCTTAACAAAAATTTCGGCAACATTATTACTAAATTAGCCCATAAAATTACTCTATAACCACCATATACTCACCATATGAACCATAAGAGAGCACAATTACAACAAAAGCATCACTTTTCATGGTTTCAAAACTTAATCACCAAAAACTAACTTTCAAAGAGGATGATTTACCTTTAATTGAAGCTCTGTAGATGATCAAACCACTACAATCAAGTGCCAAGGTTGTTGTTCTAGGCTCCAAGATCAAGTTTAATGGACAAAAGTTGGTGCACAAAAGGGATTTTTCTTCTCTCTTTTCTCTCCAAATTTTCGGCCCTCTCTCTCTTTTTTTTCTATGTTGTTTTGTGATTTAATCACTTGGTTTCTCTTGTATCTTCTTGATATAAGCTTAGTCATAAGTGTAGTCAAGACATTAGAAGATATTTTCTTAACACCCAATCACATAAAAATTCCCATTTTGCTCCTTTAACCCTTACACTTCAACTTACCTTTTATTCAACTCTTGCCCTTTAACATTTGAACCCCTTACAATTTACTCCATAGGACTTAAACTTAATCTAGTCCAAACTAATTAATCTTACTTAATTTCTCTACTAATCACCCCACTAACTTAATCATCTATACTTACCCATGTATTAACATACACAAATGCACTTAACCAACAATCGTTTTGTCATGGGAAATATTAAGGGTTTTTAAACCCAACTTAGGGTTCTAATAAATTATAACACTAGAAATTTTACTAGTTTAGGATTTTCTAACTTTTTAAACTTACCTAACCTATATAAAATGGATCGAATCCTATACTAAACCACACACTAGCATAACTAACTCTAACTACAACTCAAACTCGTGATTAATATAAAAACTAGAGTTTTAATCATAACCCAAATTAGGGTTTTCCACTTTACCCTAAAACCCATATTTTACTACACAAATAATTAGCATCACATAATATCCAACTTAAGGACTAATCGGGGTCTCACAAAATGTGTGATTAGAAGTATTAATAATAAGTTAGTGAATGGTAGGGAAAAACCCTTGTACGTGCGAGTTAAGGAAAAACGGTGTGAACCGACGGGTACTGTTCACTACCGATTGAACACACCACTTGACCACCACTTTATTAACTTAATCTCATTGTCATTAGTGGAAATATATCAACCCTAATTACCCTAGAGAGACAGCCGAAATTCTTGACTAAAAACAAAAGGAAAAAGAAGAAAAATTCAAGATGCAATCTTGAGGCGACAAGTGGCGAACATTCCAAGGTTGTTGACCAACCAATTTCTTTCATATTTATCACCAAATTCACTTATTTTCCTCTTCATTTCTGCCATTCCATCCGAGACTTAAGGAAAGAAAACAAGAGAGAAAGCTCACTTCATTCCATCTTGATTCCTAGCTTAGTGGAGAGAAAACCGAAAATATAAACCGATTAACTTCTAACTTGGGAGCTTAGGAAGCTTGGGGTGCTAAAGTTTGGGAAGGAAAGGTGAAGGATTTCTCTTTCAAACATCTTAGAGAGGTACATGGTTGCCTTTCCTTTATCTCTTCTTTAAACTTGATTAAGTTTGGATAACAACTCATACTTGTGGTAAATGATAGTTCTTTTGGTAGTTTTGATGGATATGGTGGATTTTGAGTTAGGGTTTGAGTTGTTCAGTTGTATTCCTTGTTGTTTAGAGAGCATATGATGTCTATAATCTTGTATAGGAAGTTGAAGTAGTGGTTCAAGTTAGAAATGTCACGTTTATACCTTGAATGCATTAAATTCCAGATTTAACGATTGAAACTGCTCTGTTCTGACCAGCTTTATTCGTGTATGTTAGAAGCCGAATTAGGCTTAGGTTAAAACATGAAAGTTGTAGAAAATGATGTTATATATCTGCTTGAAAAATTTCAACTCAATCTGAGTACTGTAGGATATGAAATGACCGAAATACCCCTGAGTACCAAAAGCCTCATTTCGTGGACAGTTTTGAGATTTCACAAGTTTGGCTTCATTTTTCACCTTGATCCGTATCAAATCTGCCTTTGGCCAAAACACAAAAATTTTAACCCTATGTTTTATCTTTCCAACGCATCTGAAAACGTCCCAAACGGAATTGTGTAGTTTGAGTTATTGTCATTCAAATCCAGTGCTGACAACCAGATTGACATTTAAATTCTGGTTTTGTAATCTGCAAATTCAACCTAGATCATATGTGAACTGGGTTGACTTGTCTTCATGATATTTGTAACCCTTTGTCTTAGCTTCGAAACGGTATAAAGTGTATCCCAATCCGATAAACATAGCTCCATTTGTGACCAAAATGCTATAAGATGTCAAATCTGCTGTTTAGCTTTTTGTCCTCAAAACTGATTTCCGATTGTATTATTAGACTTGTGTTATAATTGGATGATTTTGGAGCCTAATTGAAGGGCTATGTTCATACCATTACTTGTAACATTACTTGTGTGTGATTGTGGAGCTGAATTAAGAAACAATGAAGCCATAAATGGCTGGAAAATAGGTAAACCCAAAGGGCGTGCTGCCCAAATTTTCACTTGAGGGCTAGGTAGAGATACTCGCGAATTGAATAAGGATTTGAGGACGAATCTAACTCGAATTGTCTAGGTTATTCGTGTCCCTTTTTGTGGAGGTATATAAGTTAGAATTCAGCCGAAACTTGTACCCTTGGAAAAATGAAATTTACGAGTAATCGAAATACGTTTTCCTCATTTCTTTGACTCAAATGGTATTTCAAAGTATAATTGCTTCAAAGTTTTACAGTTTGAAGGGCGAGCAAGAATTTTATGAATATTCTCTAAATGAGTTTCAATTACTTGATTCTCGTTAAATGAAACGTTTAAGTTTCGAACCTTAGTTAATTTTCAAAGCTCTTAAACAATGTTTTATCGCAGATTTGGACTCCAACGAATGAGTTACACCTGAGCGTGATTTTGACAAGCACTAAATCTTTGGTGAGTGCTTCCAAATACATGATTGAACTTGCTACTTGATTAAATTCTTTACCAACATGATCGGATAAGATTTGCTTGGTTTGGTCAAGCAAGTGTGTACTTTATCGCACTTGACCAAATTCAATTAATCACTTGATATCTCATTCATGCTTGTACAAGTGACTTGATTTGCATTGACCTGTACTTGTATTTGTACTTGTGCTTGATTTGAAAGTGCTGAGCGGCAGTATGTACCACACTCGATACGAGTGGGAGGCACCTCTCATTCCCGTCTCCGTACTTTTCTCTTGACTAAGTCGATTGGTCATCGACTATAGTGACTACTTGGGAACCCAAACCCCACTGGCTAGTTAATCGAGTTGAGCCAGCAAGGGCTTGGTCGATTAGATAACGAACCATGGGTATCTAGTGTTGTCGAGTGGAGTGTTATCTCCTCAACTAATCGGTATACTCGAGTATTACCACCAGTGTTTAGTTGGTGTTCGGGCCCGATAAGGGGGTTGAATGGTGGACGGATTGGTGTGAAGCGAAGCACTATAGGATTGGTTACTTTACTTGAAAGTTGACGGAGTGTCAACTAATACTGGATCAAGCTCTGGTGAAGCAACGGGAATTTGGCTCCTGAAAGCCATCTGTATCCTTACACTTTGATTGTTATTCGTAGGGTTATTGTTTCTTTTAGAAAAAGAATTTTACACTCGCTCATACTGAGATTTACTACTTGAAGTGTTATTGCTCACTTTTATGAACTTGTTATGCTCGCTACTTTGCTACTTTGATACGTGCACTTTTAAATAATGGTCAACTTGCTATTTGAAACCTCACTGAGCTTTAACTCACCCCGTTCTGTTATCTTTGTTTTTCTTACAGGGGATACGAGCGAGGGCGTGAAACTGGTACAGGCTAGCATAGTCTAGTTTTTGAAAATTTTGCGATTGTACTCGCGCTAGTGCTCGATTAGGGTTGAATGTATTTGGGATTCATATTTTTTGTTATAATTGGGATTGTACGAATGTTTGGAATAGAAATAAATGTACATGTATATCCCAAGTTTGGGAATTGTTATTTCTTTTACTCTTGAGGTTGTAACCTATTTTATTTGAAGTGAGTGAGTGAGTCTTGGCGAGAGCTGGGCAGGCGGACCACTAAACCCTGGGGTACACCCTAAGAGGAGGTGGGGTCGTCACACACTACCCAACAAAAACATCCATCCACTAGTAGGATTTTGATCACCAATACTAGTTACCCAACTAGCATCTATATACCCCGTAAGAATACTTGAAAATTTATTGTAGGATATACCCAAATCTTTGGTTCTTTTAAGATAACCAAGGATTCTAGTTACTGCTTTCCAATGATCTTTACTAGAATTCTTGGTATACCTAACTACTCTATACACTGAATAAGAAATATTTGGTCTTGTGCAATTCATTGCATACGTTAAACTTCCAATTATACTTGCATATTTTAACTGACCAATTGGATTACCAGCATTCTCATATAATTTAAAGTTAGGATTAAAGGGAGTACTAGCCTCTTCCACATCAATTGTTGACACTTTTTCAAAATTTTATCAACATAATGCAGTTGTGAAAGTGCAAATCCCCCACTGTGCCTCTTAACTTTAATCCCTGAAATAGTATCCACCTCTCCAAAATCTTTCATTTTGAATTTGGCAGAGAGATGCTTCTTAGTATTTACTATCGCTTGGTAGTTAGTACCAACAATTAGCATGTCATCTACATAGAGACAAATGATCACTCCATACTTGTCACTGAATTTGGAATAAATGCACTTGTCAGCATTATTTGACTTAAATCCATGTGCAAGTAAAACATATTCAAATTTTTCATGCCATTGTTTGGGTGTTTGTTTCAATCTATGTAATAATTTTACAAGTTTACACACCTTATTCTCATTTTCTGGTAGCACAAAACCCTCTGGTTGTTTCATATCTAAATCATCATTTAGAAAGGCTGTCTTAACATCCATTTGATGTACACAAAGGCTATAGATTGAAGAGAAAGCCAAAAGTACTCTAATGGATGCAATTCTAGCAACCGGCGCATATGTGTCAAAATAATTAACACCTTCCTTTTGTCTAAAACCTTTGGCCACCAACCTAATTTTATAGGTTAGTATACATCCATCCGTGGCATATTTCTTTCGAAATATCCACTTACAATCAATAGGTTTAGAACCATGTGCCAAATCAATTAGAACCCAAATACCGTTAGATAGCAATGAATCCATCTTATCATTTACCACTTCTTTTCAAAATGCTAAATCTCTAGATTTCATAGCTTTACTAAAAGTTTTACAATCATGCTCTACACTAAATGAAATTGGAGTTTTATTTAGTAGAGAATCTCTATTACTTTCAACAAGATAGACAATAGCTTGTGGAGAAATAAATCAGAGAATAGACTCTTTTCTTTCTTTGTCTCTGACTCCTCCTTGATTCAAAAGGAGTGTCAATTTTCTTCCTTTTTTTCACCATTAGAAGAATCAACATTATTGCAAGAACTTGGTTCACTTTGGGGATCATTTTCAAATCTTGAATTATTGAGAAACTTATTCTCAAAAAATTCAACATCTCTTGATTCTACAATCACATTAGAACCAAGATCAAGTAATCTATAGGTTCTAGAATTTTCAACATAGCCAATGAACACACTTTTAAGTGCTCTAGGTCTCAATTTTATTTTTTTATTCTTTGGGACTCTATAATAAGTTATACATCCCCAAACTTTTAGATAACTCAAGTTTGGTTTTCTTCCCTTCCACAACTCATATGGAGACACTTTAGTCTTCAAGGAGGGAATGCGATTATGCACATAACATGCAGTCAATAAAGTTTCACCCCACAAATGCACACCAGAACTTAAAATCATGGCTTTTACCATATCTTCCAAAGTTCTATTTTTCCTTTCACCCAATTGTGGAGTATAAGGAGCACTTGTTTGTTGTATAATACCATTATTTTCACAAAAAAAATAAGAATTCGGTAGGAAAATATTCACCACCTCTATCACTTCTCAGTACTTTGATTTTTCCACTTAATTAATTTTCAACAAGAGATTTAAATGTCTTAAACATATAAAAGGTTTCATCTTTTGTTTTCATCAAATATGCATGTACATGTCTTGAGCAATCATCAATGAAAGTGATGAAGTGTCTATTACTGTGACGGCCCCACTTTCCCCTAAGGCGAACCAAAGGGTTCGGCGGACCGCCTATCCAGCTCTTGTCAGGACTCACTCAAACTCTTCAAAAGAAATAAGAAATAACCTCGAGGATAAAAAAAAACAATTCCTAAACTTGAAACGCATACTTACATTCATTTTTATCTCAAAATAATATACAATCCCAAATAAAACGAAAGTTCTCAGTTCTTAATACATCTAACCATATTCAAGCACTAGGGCGAGAACCATTACAAAAATTCAAAAGAACTAGACTAGGCTAGTCTGTACAGATCTCTTGTCCTTGCTCGCATCCCCTGTTAAGAAAAACAAAACAAACGGAATGAGTTAAAAGTTCAGTGAGGTTCCAGACACATAATTAACTTAAACAAGGACATTAGTCATGTAATAACAAGTAATCCATGAAACAATTACAATATAAAACAATGATAACACATTCATTAAAAGGATACATGCTCACATGGAACCTTTCATTCTTTCATTCACCTTTCATTTCCTTATTCCTCCAATCGTTTTAAAATGCATTTTGTACGTGAAAACCCCTCCATTGACATTGTCACTTATTCATTAATTTCATTCTTCCCCCTTTTGGACATTGGCCAGACTCCACCCGACAACGTGATAATACTCGAGTATACCAAACATTCACCCAGGGTCACCAAATCGCCCGACCGAGTCCGCTTCTGGCTCGAGTCGGCAGACAACAAAGGGCAAGGGCCCAGTTCAGCCAAACGGCTTACATTCATGCGCAACTATTATTTAATCATTTAATCATTGAAAATTTCACATTCATTTAGGTCGAGTGCGATAAAGTACACACTCGCCTAGTAAAATTCATTTTAACAGTCATTGATAACATTGAACATTTAATCATACATCCACAACAAGCCACATAGTCAATGAAAACATAACATACAAAGAACACTCACCTATTTAAGCAAAATAACGTCCAAAGTATCCTTCTGGCTGACACCCTCAATCACCAAGGAACCCTAATATAATCAAAACAACACATTATGCTTCAACCATCAAAGATTTAAGTGATTCAAAAAAAATTCGAATACGTACTAGCACAAAGTATAAATATGGTTTTGGTAGTGAAAAGAGTACATTTAAACCACAGGACATAAGTAAAATATTTGTAAAACTTATACTCACTCGTAAAATTTTAAAATCTCCATTCGAGTCGAAGTGACAAAGAAAACGTATTTCTATTAGTCGTAAATTTTATTTTTCCAAGGGTACAAGTTTCGGCTAAGTTCTAGCTTATATACCTCGATAAAAGAAGACGCAAATATCCTAGATGGTTCACGTGGTATTCTCTTTCAAGCCTTACTCGAGTCGCAAGTAAATCTACCTAGCCCTTGAGCGTAAATTTGGGCAACTCGCCCTTTGTATTTACCTATTTTCCAGCCATTTATGGCTTCATTCTTTTCCTCAACCAGTCCCAAAGTCACACACAAAATAATCTCATTTCAATAGCCGTTCAATAATTTCAATGTCATACAAGTACAAAATCAAGCTAGGAACATGTCCGGAAATGAAGTTTAAGTCAAAAAACAAAAGACAGATTTGACGTCACTTAGCGTATCGGACACAACCGAAGCTACGCTTATCAGACTGGTGTGAAATTTATACCGTTTCGAAGCTAAGATAAAGGGCTACAACTTTGATGAAGATCACTCAATCCAGTTCGTAATGTATCCAGGTTAAAATTTAAAAGTACAGAACCAGAATCTCACAATCAGGCTAGTTAACCGCACTATGCGTAAATGACAATAACTCAGGCTACCGAAGTCCGATTGAGGCTTTTTCAGGGCCATTGGACAGCTAAGACATAGCACTACAACTTCTATGTTTTGGCCAACTGCTAATTCAGTACGGATTAGGGTGAACAGGCTCGGTCAGATTGGTGAAATGTCAACACTGTCCACAGAGCCCTATGGCAGTTAGGAGTATTTTTGTCTTTTCACATGCTACCACTCTCGGATTGAGGTGAAATTTTACAGACAGCTATAAAACATCATTTCCTACAACTTTAATGTTTTGAGATAATCCCAATTCGGCCTTCATCATGGCCGAATGACACTAGTCAGAACAGGGCAAGATGAAAACCCTAAAACTGGAATTTGTGCACATAAGTTGAAATTTGTTTAGGTAACCAAAACTAGCATACCAAAGCTTCATTTCATCCAATATAAAGCTATCATTCCATGACCAACCATTACTCATCTCATGAAGGCAGAAAAATCACCAAAAAAACTGAAATTTCCATAATACTACTTCAAACTATGAAATATGCTCATAAAACTACCAAAACTACAACTTTAAACCACTAATTGGCAACTATTAGAAACAAAGAGGGATTTTGCAAGCAAGGTACCTTGGATCCTCAAGAAAGATGGTGGCTTAGAGTTCTTCTTCCCAAATTAGCTCCACAAACACCTTGGAAACTACCCTATCTAGCACTTTTATGGAGTAATTTGCGATTTAATCGGTTGGAACTTAAGATTTGGACAAGAAATTGAAGAACAAGATGAAGGTTTTTCTCTCTTCTCTCCTCTCTATGGTTCGGCCAACTTGAGGAAGAAATGAAGATGATTTTGGTCAAAATTTGAGTTTTAGGAAAGTTAAAAACCTTGGTCAAAAGTCCAAGTTCCAATAGTTTTGTGACAAATGGTCCTTTAGGGTTTCAATCCTATCCTTTTGTCTACCAATGGTAATTTATCTAGCTAACTTCTAATTGTCTCCTAGCACCTTGCAAAATAATAACACTTAGCACAAAAATCAATTAATCACCAAAATTTTATCGCACTAGCGGGTCCCACGTCTATAATGCGTTTCAAATTTAACGTACACTAACTTATAATAGGAAAATTATTTAAAACTGTACTTGCTTATAAAAATGCATAGAAACTTTAATATTTTAAAGGCAAGTATAAAAATGTAGCCACAAATAAAATAATGCCTAGAAAATGTGAAATTTTTCGGGTTCTCACAATTACCACCTCTTGTTAAAATTTCATTCAACTCACAAACATCCGAATGCACAAGATCAAACATTGTGAGTTTCTTTCAACTTTTGGAAAAGGCAATCTTGTTATCTTGGTTTGACCACATGTTTCACACTTCTTATTCACATTGTCACTAAATGAAATTAGACCATTTTTAGATATATGTTGTAGCACTTTTGTGATTAACATGTTTTAATCTACCATGCCACAAAGAATAAGAAGAATCAAAAAAGTAAAAAGAAATATCAACAATCTTATTGATACTCAATTTAAACATGCCATTATAAGAGTTGTTGTTTCCAACAAATACATCATTCTTGAACAATATCACTTTGTTGGCCTCTAGTACAACCTTCAACCCTTTCTTGTTAAGAACATCAGCAGAGACAAGATTTTTTACAATATCTGCAACATAAAGTACATTAGTGAGGACTAATTTCTTGTCGAAAGTGAATTGGATATTCACACAACATTTGCCATACACTTTATCCCTTACACCATTTGCCATCACTTCAGATCCTTCAAGAATTTCATGATCGTTGAAAGGACTCTTGTCATTGCACACATGAATAGCTGCACCAGAATGATACCACCAATCCTTGAAAAAATTAGGTGTGGTCGTGTTCACTTCAGTCACCGTACCAAGTGACATTATAGCACATCATAGCAATGATTTTTGAAATTTCGTCAACAAGATTTGCAGTTGAAGCACCACTAGTCTTTTGTTTCTTGTCATACCTGTATTTAGATTTGTAATGGCCTTTTTTGCCACAATTATAGAAATTTCTCTTTGTCTTTTTATTGTCCTTAGAATTAGCATTTTCAGGTTTCTTCTTTTTGAAATTGAAAGACTTTCTTTCATCTACAAATTTCATTTTAGACTCATTCTCCACTTTCACTTTAGATTCACTATTCACATCTTTCTTTTGAAGATTTCTAGCATCTTCTTCAATCTTTAGATGTTTCAAAACACCATTTAAAGTCAAAATTTCAGAAGTATGGAGCAATTTCTTTTGGCAACTTGGCAATAATAGCCCCCACTTGAAATGTTTTTGAAATTTCAACACTTAAATCTTTGAGTTTTGAAACAATCACTGGCAAATTTTGAATTTGATCAAGAATTGGAGAATTGTCTATAAATTTGAACTTAAAGTATTTTTTCATAAGAAACTGATGCGAACTCAAATCTCCAAACTCCTGCTCTTGAAGAAATGAATTACACAGGCAGCAGAAGGATCTATCTTGATCAGGTTATGGGTACAAAAGACAGACTCTAAACCAATCAAGGACGACTCGAGATTGTTTAGAACGGTAAAAAGGCACCACAATTCAACGTGATCTTGAATTAATAAGTCAAAACTTGAACAAAGAAGACACGACTCACTTTATACCAAGGAACGTTCCCAAGGAACAAGAAAGAAAAAACTCTCAAAATTTATTCATCATCTGACTTGACTATAAAAAACTTTGACACTTGAGCCTTATTTATAGTTTGGAAACAATTAACTATTTTCCTAAAACTCTAATTCGACTAGAATAGGAAACTAATTAACTCAAATTGGCTTAACTATGGCCAACATGACCTTAGCTTTTATTATATGAAACTAACGACTCAACATTAACTAATTAATCACCTACTATTTGCATGAAATAGCGAAATACATGTGGCCAAACAACATATAATAGTTATAAGCTAAAATAATGGTAAACTATGTAAAACTGCTCCAAACCAAGGAAAGAATCTGGATTTGTTGAGTTTCAATGGATCAGCCACTCTTTTATCTTGAATCATCTTTAGAATTTAATGCCATTGATCACATGTTCATATCATTCCACTCCTCTTAAAAGCGATTTACCCTCAAATCGACAGATTGGAGAAAATGCAGCATTTCGAGCAACACTTCATGCAAGCATATCACGTTGCATGGCGCATATGCAAGTGTAAGGAATTCACGAGCAAAGTTTTCAACCAAGGGATGTACCAATGTATCCGAAATTGATTGTAGCGCCACTTTACTCTGAGATGTTTACAAACAATCTCTATAACCACTCTCATGAACTCTTTGTCGCGGATTGTAAATTCAACACCTACAAAAGAAATTAAATAATAAGTACTTGCAGGTATGAAATCACTTGAAAACTTACCATTTGTATCTACTAGATAGGGATCTTCATAGCGATGCTCAAGTAGACTAGAAAAACTTCTAATCTAGTTATGTAAGGTAGTACTGGTATCAGAGCTTGGTCTCCTAGAGATTAAGCTCAATCGGTTTGGGAGTAAAAATGACAACCAACAATGCCATGTTCTTTGAGGGACAATCTGTCACTAGACCTCCAATGTTCAATGGGTCAAACTATGTGAGTTGGAAGGAGAGGATGATCATTTTCTTACAATCTATTGATATTGAGTTATGGTTTATTATTAATGAGGGTCCATATGATGCTTCTATTATTGATGATAATACTCATAGGCCGAGACCAAAAACAAGAAGTGAGTTGACTGCTGAAGATAGAACTCATCTTACTCTAAATGCCAAGGCTATGAATGTTTTATATAGTGCTCTAGATTCAAATGAGTCCATTAGAGTCAAAGGCTGCAGATCTGCAAAAGAAATTTGGGATAAACTTAGAGAAATCCATGAAAGAAGCGAGAATGTGAGAGAACAAAATAAGTCCATCCTGGTCACTAAGTATGAATCTTTTATGATGGAACCTCATGAAAACATTGACAAGATGTACTGCAGATTCAATGATCTTATCAAGGATTTAGAAGTGCTTGAGAAGAACTACTCTCTAGGTGAGAAAAAAAGAAAAATTCTGAATGCCTTATCAAAGGATTGGGAGAGTAAAGTGACTGCCATAGAGGAAGCTAAAGATCTAAATATCCTACCTATTAAATCTCTTATTAACTCTCCAACCTCTTATGAGCTGAAACTCAAATCCAAGGTACAGGAAGAAGAAGACACTGAGATAAGGAGGAGTATTGCTTTGAAAGCTTCACAAGATGAAGATGATACAGCCTCCCTGGATGGAGAAGACATGGAAGGCGATGACAGTGACATCGCACTCATCACAAGAGGCTTCAAAAGAATGCTCAACAAGAGGAGATTCAGAAAAGGTGGTCCGAGCAATTCCTTCCCGAATCAGTCCAATAACTTGAGAAATAAAGGGATACTAGAGTTTAACAAAAAGCAAACTGATAAGTGCTTTGAATGCGGCCAACATGGACATTATGCAAATGAGTGTCCAATAAAAAGGGAGAAGGAGAGCAAGGTCAAACGAAAATCAAGGTTCAACAATTTTCAGATCACTTGGAATGACTGCAATTCAGAAGGAGAAGTCGAAGAAGAAGACGAATCTGCCCAAGTGGCCTTCATGGCCATTGGTGATGAAGAGGTAACTACGTGTAACTCTCTAACTGATAGTGACAGTGAATCTGATGATGATGTTAATTCGTTTTTAGAAAAAATGCATAACAGTTTGAAAGAATCCTATGTCAGAAACAAGGAATTAAAACAGAAGATCAGTTTTTTAATTCAAGACAATGCAAATCTTTATCGACAAAACAAACACTTGAAAAATGAAAATGAGAATCTGAAAAGGATTGAATTAGATTTGCATGCTAAACTCAACAGAAAAATAAATGTCTGTGACATACTAAAAAATGAACAAAATTGTTTGAAAAGAATAATGAATGATCTTGGCCAGTGGCTTCAATATCAGAAACAGAATTACTTTCAAAGGAATGTTAAAAAATCTTACTCTAGCACTCATCAGAATAAGTTAAATTATCAGGCAAATGATTTTACCATCTATAGGAGATGTCAAGTCAGTTTTGTTAAACCAGTTCATTTGAATGATCCATCAACTATGTGCAACTTTTGTTGTCAATTTGGTCACATGAATAGCAATTGTCATGTTAAGAAAAACATGAGAAATGGTATGAGATGCATGTGGATGGTTAGACATAATGCTAACTCTCAAGGACCCAAAAAGTAATGGGTACCAAATATTATCTTGTGGATTTTTGTGTAGGTGAACTTGGTAAACATTGTTAAAGAATCAAAATGGTTCATAGATAGTGGATGTTCAAGACATATGACCGGTGATGCATCACAGTTCATCAAGCTCAAGCCAAAAGCAAGTTGAAAGGTAACTTTTGGAGATGATAATAAAGCCAAAACTGTTGGAATTGGTGATGTTGGTAAGAATGGTCAAACTTTTATTCATAATGTCCTTTTAGTTGACAACCTGAGCTATAACTTACTAGGTGTTAACCAATTATGTGATAGGAACCTGGTTGTGTTATTTAAAAAACATGAATGCCTTGTTCTTGACTCAAAGTTCAACATTATTTTTAAAGGAAAAAAAGTTAATGACATTTATGTAGTTATTCTTGAAAAAAATTGATTCTTCAAGCCTTAGTTGTCTCAAAGTAGCAAATGAGGATCCCTGGTTGTGGCACAGAAGGCTTTGTCATTTCAATATGGATTTGTTAAAAGAGATTTCCAAAAAAGAACTGGTTAGAGGGCTTCCAAAACTCAACTTTAGTAAAGACCGTATCTGTGATGCTTGCCAATTTGGAAAACAAGTCAAGGTATCTTTCAAACCCAAGAAATGTGTTTCTACTACAAAGCCCTTAGAACTCTTACATCTTGATCTTTTTGGTCCTACTTAAACCACAAGCCTAGATGGCAAAAGATTTTCTTTTGTTGTTGTTGATGATTATTCTAGATACACTTGGGTGATGTTTCTTGCACACAAAGATGATGCTTTCAAAAACTTTGTTTCACTGTTTGGTAAGGTTCAGAATCTAATTGGTTTGAAAATCATAAAAATTCGAAGTGACAACGGCACAGAATTTCATTTTTGTGGCTTTTCAGAATTTTGTGACAACAATGGCATTACACATGAGTTTTCTATTGCTAGAGTTCCCCAGCAAAATGGAGTGGTTGAAAGAAAGAATAGAACTCTTCAAGAGGCTGCTAGAACCATGCTTAGTGAATGCAATTTACCAAAGTACTTTTGGGCTGAAACTATAAACACTGCCTGCTATACCATGAACAGAGTTCTTTTAAAACCAATTTTGAACAAAACTTCGTATGAGCTGTTGTTTGATAAAAAGCCTGTTGTTGGTTATTTTAAAGTCTTTGGTTGCAAATGCTTCATTCTAAACATCAAGGAGCATCTTGGTAAGTTTGATAAAAAATCTGATGAGGGGATCTTTTTGGGATACTGCGAAAATAAGAGAGGTTTTAGAGTTTATAATCGTAGAACTCTGGTTATAGAGGAAGCTATACATATTGCTTTCGATGAATCTAATGGTGACATTTCCATGAGTTGTGGTGAAGATGATGATGCAGGTGCTCAAGAAGAACTGAAGAAGCTAACAATGAGTAACCAAGGCATAGCTTCATCAGAAAATGTTTCAAAAGAAGGTGAAAATCAAGACAGTCCAGCTAGGGAAGACAATGACCGAGACACTGTCATTCCTAATGATCTTCCAAGAGTCTGAAAATTTGTCCAAAACCATCCTAAGGAACTTATCATTGGTGATCCATCCGAAAAGGTCAGAACACGTTCCTCTTCTACACAACTAATAGATAATTTTGCATTGGTCTCACATTTTGAGCCCAAAAATGTTATTGATGCATTGAAAGATGAGAAATGGATTTTAGCCATGGAAGATGAGTTACATCAATTTGAAAGAAACAAGATTTGGACATTAGTAGTTAGACCACAAGATCATCCTATCATTGGCACTAAGTGGGTATTTAGAAACAAGATGAATGACAAATGTGAGGTAGTTAGAAATAAGGCCAGATTGGTAGCTAAGGGATACACTCAAGAAGAAGGAATAGATTTTGATGAATCATTTGCACCCGTAACTAGGTTAGAATCTATTAGAATGTTTTTGACTTTTTCATGTTTCAAGAATTTTAAATTATTTCAAATAGATGTTAAAAGTGCTTTCTTAAATGGTTTTATAGGTCAAGAAGTTTATGTTGATCAACCTCCTGGTTTTGAAAATGAAATTTATCCAAATCATGTTTTTAAACTCTCAAAAGCTTTATATGGATTAAAACAAACTCCAAGAGCATGGTATGAACGTTTGAGTGATTTTTTAATTGAAAATGGCTTCAAAAGAGGTATAGTGGACACTACTCTTTTCACTAAATAAAGTTCACGTGATCTTCTAATTGTACAAATATATGTGGATGATATTATATTTGGAGCTACTAATGAGAGCTTGTGCAAGAACTTTTCCAAAATCATGCAAAAAGAGTTTGAAATGAGCATGATGGGAGAATTAAATTTCTTCCTTGGATTCCAAGTGACACAAACCCAAGATGGAACATTCATCAATCAAACCAAATACACCAAGGAACTGCTAAAAAGATTTGGAATGGAGGACTCAAAGCAAGTTGGAACACCCATATGCACATCTACCAAGTTTGACAAAGATGAAGAAGGTACAAAAGTTGATGAAAAGAAATATAGAGATATGATTGGTAGTTTACTTTACTTAACAGCTAGTAGGCCTAATATCATGTTTGTTGTGTGCTTGTGTGCTCGTTTTCAGTCTTGTCCAAAGGAATCACATTTAAATGCGGTAAAAAGAATCTTTAGATATTTAAAAGGAACTCTGAATTTTGGCCTTTGGTATCCTAAGTGTCATGAACTTCCCTTATGTGGATTCTCTGATGCTGATTTTGGTGGCTGTAGAGTAGATAGAAAAAGTACATCTGGTATATGTAACTTCTTTGGAAATTACTTAGTATCCTGGTTCAACAAGAAACAAAATGCTATTTCATTGTCTACAACCGAAGCAGAATATGTTGCTGCTGGTGCTTGCTGTGCTCAATTGTTGTGGGTGAAAAACACATTAAATGATTTTGGTTTAGTGTATAATTGTGTGCCTATGTTTTGTGACAACACTAGTGCCATCAATTTGACAAAGAATCCCATTCAACATTCTCGGACCAAGCACATAGACATTAAGCATCACTTCATTCGCGATCTTGTCCACAAGGGTAAAGTTTGTGTTCAATATGTTTGTTCTAAAGATCAAATTGCTGATATCCTCTCCAAAGCCCTTCCACTAAATCAATTTGTGTATCTGAGAACAAAATTGGGTGTTTCAGAAAAAATTCTCTAAGTTTCTCTTTGGTCACTCTTTATCGGATGTCCGATGGATTAGAACGGACGTCCGACAGTGTTCTTCATCCCTTCTCCAGAAAAATTCGGGTTCGGACGGTTGCGTCGGACGCGTCACTTCTTTCGGCCGTCCGACACTCAAAAATTGCTTCATATAAGAAAGTCACCTACCTCATTAAGTTCATTTACCCTCTTAGTCTCGGACGCAACCCTTCAGTTTTCTCTCAAAATTCAAAATTCAAATTATTCTCTCCTCTAATCAAGTTCCAAGAAATTGATTCAATTGACACCATTACACTCCTATTGCTGGTTATCTGGACTTAATAACCTCTTCCAACTTCCAACTGCCTCATAATTCCAATTCGCATCTGAAGCCCTAAGTTCTCAAAACTTACTCCTTGTGGTTGGTTCGTGCATTAGCATTAGTTCATATTGCATTCTTCATCTATCTCATACACTCTATACCAACCACTCCCTACATCAACATCCAACTACATTACATCATGGTTAGATTTAGAGGTGGTTCTACGGGGGTCGGACGCTCTTTTAGACTTAGGGATGAGGATATTGAAATTATAGAACCCTCCACCAAAGCATTCAAAAAGAAAACTGCAAATCGAAGTGGAAAGGTGAAGCAAACTGCTCAAAGGAAACGAGATGCTCCAACTGTTAAGCCATCTGATGAGCAGATGGAAGAGCATCACTTTGAAGAAAATCCAGTAAGTAGGAATGCAGTAGAAATGGAAGAGCCCACCCATGCTGAAGTAGCTGTCACGAAATCACCTGGGAGAAGAAAAAGATCTGCCCAAAAGAGAAGCACTGCTCAATCTAATGCAGAGAAAAATGCTGAGGATCAGCACATCCCTGAACCATCTACCAGAAAATCTCCACGGACAAGGTCTGAGGTTCAGAATACTGAGTCGTCTGCCAAGCAAACTGCAAAAAGGAAACGTTCTGCAAAGGAACCAGAGACTCAGCCTGCCAAGGAACCTACTCCTCTGCCAAAATTCATTGATGATGAGGCCAGAGACAGATTTGAGTTGGTCTCACAAAAGGGATTCATCACTCAAAGGACCATTTCTCCTTTTGAATTTCATAAGCTTGACCTCGAACCTATCATTAAACTTTTTGAGTTCCAAAAATGCATTCATCTTCTGTCCATCCCCAATACTTTTTACCCTGATATGCTTCATCAATTCTTTGCAAATCTTAGAAAGGGTAATTCACACACAGAACTCATCTCTAGGGTCAACTCTGTAGACATCACGTTAACTCCTGACATTGTGAACTCTATTCTGAAAACAAGAATTGAAAATGGTTTTAAAGGAAAAGTTGTAAATTTCTTTTCATATGAGGAATATCTTTCTGCTTATCATCATTTTTACGTTGCTAAACTCATGACCTATTTTCGATCGCACTTCAACACTCCTACTGAGGCAAGATTAGAAGATTTTAGCCCTCAGAACTTGATCACTTTTACCATCATTTCAAATCTGTTGGTGCCCACTGATGGCCATAGAACTGATGCGAACAAAATGGAGCTTTATCTATTTTACTGTTTTGTTGCAAAAATCAGAATTGACTTTGGATTTGTGATGTACAAATTTCTGCTCAAGATTAGCACTGATAGTCGTAGGAAACTTTCTTATAAAAAATTTCTGACTCTTATCTTTGCCCATTTTAAAATCCCTTTTACTGGAAAATCACCCAAAGACAGTGCCTCAACAGTTTTCTCACAAGCATATTTTGAAAGGAAGAATCTAAAATTTTTTGAGGGCCATTGGTGTTATAAGGAGACAGTTGCAGAGACTAGGAGAAAGAACCTTCACGAAATCCCTATCTCTCCTAGGACTCCCCGTGATCAATCCATGTATGTCTCTCCATTCACCATCCACCCTAGAAAATCAGCCAGCAAGTCACAATCTTCCAATTCTGAGGTCATCTCCTTGCTTGAGGACCTCAAACAGCATGTTCTGCTAATTGAAGATGGTCTCATGATGACCATGTCCCCTGCCCAGCAGTCTATTTTTATTGAAAAAAGGAATTTCCTTGTGCCTTTAATCCCTAAATTCAATGAAAATGCTCATCAAAAAAAGCCAAGACCTCAGCCCACAGAGCATACTCCTGGTACTGAAACCACTCCAAAAGCACATGCTTGCAGCTCTCAGCCCAAAGATAAAGGCAAGGCTCCTATAACTGAGTAGGCAACTGAAGAAGATGATGAAGAGACTGAGAAAGAAGACCAAGTGGATCCTAAGCAGTTTCGTCTAACCAGGAGAAGGCCTAGATCGTGTAAAATCACCATCTAGGCACTGCTAGGACACTGCACTTCATCATTAGAACAATAGTTCATCTTTTGCACTGAAAAACCTTTAGTATGCTATGTATTAAGGATCATATTCCTCTATTGGTCTGTAAAACTGGTGCTATTCTGTTAACTGATATTTTTTTATGATGTTTCTTCTATGAATGGATGTCTTTATCCTTTGCTGTGAATGATTCTGGTTGGCTTTTGCTGATTACTGCCTGTTTGGATTTTGCTGATTCTGGATGTATACTGATACTGTTGCTGTGATATTGTTGGATATATCTCGTCTGATTGATAATTCCTATTGGTTGTCTTATGATGACAAAAAAGGGGAGAAAATGGATATGGAACTTATAAGTGAGGGGGAGTTGCGACTACTCTTGACATGGAATCTATAAGTAAGGGGGAGTCGGTTTGAGGGAGAGTCGGTTTGAGGGGGAGTTACGAATACTCTCGCATTATGCAAGGGGGAGCTGCAATCAAAATTCTAAATTCCTTTTGCTCCATCCAATGTTTTGTCATCATCAAAAAGGGGGAGATTGTGTATCTCAGTCCATAACTTTTGATGATTACAAAACAATTAGATGTTACTAATATTCTTTGAAGAGATTGTTTCAGAAATTGAACAAAAACAAGGTCAAAGACTTGAAACCAAAATAGGATCAAAGTTTGATAAATTGCTGAAATAGCTGTCGGACGCACAAAAGGACCATATCGGACGGCCGACAACCATTGACCAGCTTCGGACGCATGAAGAACTCACACTCGGACATCCGAAGATAATAAGTCAAGTCTTCTATGATCACTGATCTCGATCGGACACACAATACCTCAGTACCGGACGTCCGACAAACGTTGCGGTACTTCGGACGCAATACACTGAGAGCACCGGACGTCCGAAAGAAATGAAGAAGGATTTGCAAGTTTATATCTTACCTTCGGACGTATATTGTGGAAGGACCGGACGTCCTAAGAATTTCAAGAAAATATCTTGAACTCACTGTTTTCGTTCGGACGCAGAAAATCAGAGTACCGGACGTCCGACACCATCAACAGCTAGTTGACTCTTCAGCTGCCTTCTATCCGTTGATAGCATTAATTGAAAATTTTTTTATCTCCTATCAATAGAAAATAGTCAACTACTTCAAAACTGTGACGCCCCCGCTTCTCCCAAGGGCGAACCCTAGGGTATCGGCGGGACGCCTGCCTAACTCGCGTCAGGATTGAAAATTTCAAAACAATAAAACTAGATAAACCTACAAGCTTACTATTCACAATATATCTAACGCCAAAAGAGTTCTATTTACATCTTCAAAAGTATCGAGTCAAACCACTCTAAGACATTATAATAACAACCAACAGAAGGTAGACCCTAAGGAGGGTCCTTATACAAACCACCAAAACAAAAACAAACATCCTAACTGTCCGACTATTACAATCAAACCTAACTATACTAGTGAAGGTGCCAAAAAGTTCCCCGCGTCGTCCCCTGCTAAGGAAAACAAAGGAAACGGGGTAAACTAGAAGCTTAGTAAGTAAACAGGGGTAAAAGCGTAAAATTTCACATTTAAAGAAACAGCTATTCCACAAAATGTCAAGTCAAGCACAAAAGTAACAATACAAAGGAAGGATACAGGTTTGCTCTAAAGCCAAGTCATTTGCCATGCGTGATCTCCTGTCGACACTCCGTCGACCATAAATAAGGTCCGTAGAACTCCACTTGTACACCCACCGAACACCTTATCACCCTCACTGGCCAGTCACCTCACAAACTTGCCCGGGCGAACGAAATCACAAACTTGAGCTTGAGTCACAAGCTCGGGTCACAAACTTGGTTCACAACTGGAACCTACGAGCTTGGTGACCTCAGACTAGGTTGGACTGGCTCCGACCAAACCCTGGCCGGCTCGAATAGTCCATCCAGGTCTTGAGATCGGGCCCACAACTTCAACATATTTCACGAACTCACGAAAGTCACCCCGAGCTCCAAGCTCAAGGGGTTCAGCACCAAAATGATTCATAAATACATATCTCATGGAGAAACATAGGTACAAACTAGGGTTTACGTCGAGTGTGATAAGGTACACCCTCGCCTAAGTCCCCCTTTTCACGTCAAAACACATAAGCAGTTTACACACATAAACGGCCTGAATACTTACTCAAAATACAAAAGTAGTACAAGAGCAAAATCACTTCGCACGAGTTCGCTAGTAGTGGGCCCCACCGGCTCCGCCTAGCTCACCACTGTCTGAAATAGAAGATTGTAGTACATATTATGACAAACGGCCACTAACAAGCCCAAAACAAGCAAAACGGCAAAATCGGCACATGCAAGTGCGGAAACGGCAAAATGGGCGCACGCGCGCGCGCGGAACGACAAACGGAAATGGCCAAATCTGCTATCTTAAACTGTTTAAATCAAAAGTTATGCTAGGAATTTCGGATCAAGATGAGCGAGATGCTGTTTCGAAGCTATGAGGAAGGGCTACAATTCTCCTTAAGATACCTTAATCTAGATCTGAATGGAAGCAGGTCGAAATTATGGAAAACAGTACCAGAAATTTTCGTCTTAGTGTGACGAATAGGGTTTGTTTGCTGGACCATAACTCACAGCTCACAAATCCAAATCAAAAAATTCCAAAGGCGTTGGAAAGCTAGGACATAAGGCTATAACTTTCATGTTTGGACCAAAAGCTGAATCAATACAGAGCATGGAGGAAAATGGATCCAAACATTCCTGTCAGAACTGTCCAAGGCAGTTCTGACAACCGATATTGTTTTGGTCATAACTGGAGCTACGGGACTCGGATTTGGATGAACTTTATACTTCTTCGAAGCGAACAGAAAGGGATACAATGTTGAAGAAGGCCACTCAATCCAGTTTGTAGTGAAACTAGGTCAAAATGTCAATGTACCAAACCAGAACCGTAAAAACAGGTTACCAAACCGCATTCTGGTTAACGAACCGTAATTCAAGCTACCTAAGTCCAAATCAAGTGATTCCAAAGCCATCCGAAAGCTAAGAAACCAGGATATATTTCTTAAGAAGATGTCAACAACCAAATCAGAAATATTTCCAACCAAATTAACCAATTACAGAAGCAATTATCAAGTTCGGATAGAAACAGGGCAGTAGGGGTATTTCGGTCTTTTCACTGGCTACATTGCTCCGATTGACTAAAATTTTGTAGCCATCTCTAAAATATCATTCCCTACAACTTTCATGTTTTAATCCAAGGCTAATTCGGCCACTAACTATGATGAACAGTGCCGGGCAGAAAGGGGGTAATCGAAACCCTAATTCCGAAATTTTCCGTTCAATGCGGAAATTTTTCGTAAATAGCCGCTATCTTAACACTAAGGCTTCATTCTAAACCATTTCCAACCATCATACATGGCCACATAATATTAATCATATGAAACAGAAAAATCCCATATAAATAGAAAAATTCACCAATCTTAACTAAAATCAAGAAATAATCCACCAAATCACACTTATAACCACCACAAGTCATTAATTAACCATCATTAGATAGAAGAGAGGGGTTCCATAGTCACTCACCTTATCAACACAAGAAAAGGAGTAACTTTGCATTTTAATCTCCCAAACCACTTCACTAATCACCTCACAATCACTAAGAGAGAGGTTTTTATGGAGAGTTTTCAAGTTTAATCGGTTAGTTTGTTGAATTGGGCAAGATTGGAGCAAGAAATTTGGAGAGGTTTTTCTTCTTTTGCTTGGAGAGAGAGTCGGCCACAAAGCTTGGAAAATGAAGTGATTTTAATCCATTTGTTTTTGTTTATTTAGTCAAATGGTAAAAGGATGAATAGTGGTCAAGAATCAAGACTTAATCTCTAAGTGACACTTGTCACTATAATTAATACATGGTTATCCTTTTGTCTCTCTCCACTCTCATCCATATAACAACCTCTAATTATCTCTTAGCACCTGGTAACATAAACCCGGTATCCAAAACTTAACCTAACTGGCCGAATTTTACCGAACTTTCCGCACTAATGGTCCCGCGTCCGATATATGTTCTTAATTTCTCAAAAACTAACTGATACTAGAAAAATCATCTAAAAACTATATTTACTCGATAAAATTATCTGGGGAATTTTCTAATAAAGAAAATGTCGAAAAGGCGGGCGATCAATAAAATAAACCCTAGGAACGTAGAAAATTTTCGGGTTCTCGCACTCATTCTTTCGGGGCGTCACAACCTCCCCCATTTAGAACAATTTCGTTCTCGAAATTGATACCTTTATTTGCGAACCAAAATTGCAGGGTTACAAGAATATGTGTCGTCAGGGTCTATTCAACACTGGCGGTGCACCGATATGAAAGGGCGTACCTTCGATGCTCGCCGAAGGGTCAATCACCTCTTGACCCATTGCGTAAACTCTAACTGGTCCTTTGGGTCAATTTTCCCCTGCATTTGACGGCTTAGTTGTAGCCCCTTTAGTCGGTGGCTTAGGTTTCTCCTTTTGCATCTTAGGGCACTGGGCAATCAGATGTTCTGCACTACCACACTTATAGCATCTTCGGATCGAACTATTCTTCCAACAGTTTTTGTCTGTGTGATTGGCACCACAAAAACCACAGATTGGCTTACTGCCCACACTTGGCCCTCCACGCTCGGCACTCCTCTGGGGCTCTTGCCCTACTCGACCTCTTCCAAAATTACCCTAGTTTAGGGTTCCTGCGGGTCGGAGACCATCTGTTCCTTGACTCCTCTTAGAAGGTGACTCACTTTGCGAACTCTGTCCAGTCACAAAATGGCTCGAATCGGGTTGTCTTCGTTTCTGATCATGAAAGGATTTTACCTGTCCCCTAGCTGTCTCAATCCGCTGTGCTTTTTCTAGCGCCTGGCTAAACGTGTCCAACTGAACAGCTGCTAGAGCCTCCTGGATCTCCACATTCAAGCCTTGGACAAAGCGGCGAATTCGCTTCTGCTCCGTTAGCTCCAATTCCAGGGCGAAGCGAGAGAGTTTTGTAAATTGAGTTTCATATTCCGCCACACTGGATGCCCCTTGGCGCAGGCGGATAAAATCATCCTCACGTCTCTCTTGTACAATAGGAGGTAAGTATTTTTCATTAAATTCTCGTGTAAAATTGACCCATGTCCAGGGGGTCTGTTCCCGCTCCCACTTGGCTCTAATCACATTCCACCAGGCTCGGACCGTCCCCTCAAACTGGAAAACAACAAAAGATATCTGCCGCTCCTCCGAATACCTAAGTGCAGCAAATATATCTAACATACGGTCCATCCAGTTTTCTGCTAGGTCAGGATTAGGTCCACCTACAAACTTGGGAGGTGCAAATTTTTGGAACCGTTCTAAAGCACGGTCCTCTCCCTCGTGATTGCCTGGATTATTTCCAGGATTTCCTGTAATATTCCCATGGCTCTGACCCTGCTGGTCAACCATACGTTCTAACAAGTCAGCCATCCCGCTGGATGGCTGTAGCTACTTGATCTGGCTCTTGTTCTTGTTGCCTTTCAGGGCTTCGTCCTCGCCGTCTACCTCTACCTCAAGTACCGGAGGCCATTTAGGTGCAAAAGTCTATAGATCCAAGCATAACGTGTGCTTAGTAGTCAAACTAGAAATAAAATAAACAGACAAAACAAATACACGAAAGGCACGCAAAGGATAGGTGCAAAGGATAATACTCGAATATATACATTTATTTACAAACTCACACCAAAAGATATACACATTACCCGACCTCCAGTCGGTACAAAATCCAGTATACACACGAGCACTCCGGCTCCAAAAATCTAGGCAGTCAACCAGATAACAAAAGAAATTAGCCATGCCAGTTCTAACAAAAGTAATCTGCCAGCTAATCAAAAATACAAAAGCGACCCTAAACGCCTCCCCTAGGGCCCCGGTTCCCAACGGAACCTAAAGTATCTATCTCGCCTATTTGCTCTGGCCCGGTAGCTCGTGGTGGTGCTTTCGCGGCCATATCTAGTAAGACCCCGCAGTCAAACGTAATACTCCGGGCCCTCACCCTAAGCTACCTTTTCATAGCGAAGAGGTGCTGGTGTGTGTCTCGGAGGTCCCGCTCCAGGTCCCTAACGCGCAACGCCTGCCAGCGGCTAAACTCTCTAGCCTCCTCCAGCTGCGCCCTCAAAGTCTCGACCATCCTGTCTAGGTGATAATTCTCGTCATCCACCGCTAAGACGACCTCGTCGGGATAGCCATATGTATACCAACATGCACAGGGTCGGCGTGACACCTGACCAAAGGGGGAATACAAAATGTAGGGCTCCCCAAGCCTCCTCCGATATCGGATCGCACGCTTACGCAACACCCGGTCCTCCGAGTCCCTCGCACCAGGAGGTCGTGGTCCCGATCCCACGCCACTAGGTCCAATACCACTAGAACTGTCTGAGTCCATACCTACAAACATTAATTCGTTAGTTAGTCGGCATTTCAGCCTAAAATATATCATTCATCTTAAAAGAATCGAATATGCCTAGTGCCTATCACGTATATCCCACTTGCCCACGTCCTCTAACCTAGGCGCTCTGATACCACCTGTGACGGCCCCGCTTCTCCCAAGGGCGAATCCTAGGGTATTGGAGGGACGCCAGCCAAACTCGCGCCAGGACTCAAAATTTCAAAACAATAAAATTAGATAAACCCACAAGCGTACTATTCACAATATAACTAACGCCAAAAGAGTTCTATTTACATCTTCAAAAGTATCGAGTCAAACCACTCTAAGACATTATAATAACAACCAACAGAAGGTAGACCCTAAGGAGGGTCCTTATACAAACCACCAAAACAAAAACAAACATCCTAACTGTCCGACTATTACAATCAAACCTAACTATACTAGTGAAGGTGCCAAGAAGTTCCCCGCGTCGTCCCCTGCTAAGGAAAACAAAGGAAACGGGGTAAGTTAGAAGCTTAGTAAGTAAACAGGGGTAAAAGCGTAAAATTTCACATTTAAAGAAACAGCTATTCCACAAAATGTCAAGTCAAGCACAAAAGTAACAATACAAAGGAAGGATACAGGTTGGCTCCAAAGCCAAGTCATTTGCCATGCGTGATCTCCTGTCGACACTCCGTCGACCATAAATAAGGTCCGTAGAACTCCACTTGTACACCCACCGAACACCTTATCACCCTCACTGGCCAGTCACCTCACAAACTTGCCCGGGCGAACGAAATCACTAACTTGAGCTTGAGTCACAAGCTCGGATCACAAACTTGATTCACAACTGGAACCTACGAGTTTGGTGACCTCAGACTAGGTTGGACTGGCTCCGACCAAGCCCCGGCCGGCTCGAATAGTCCATCCAGGTCTTGAGATCGGGCCCACAACTTCAACATATTTCACGAACTCACGAAAGTCACCCCGAGCTCCAAGCTCAAGGGGTTAAGCACCAAAATGATTCATATATACATATCTCATAGAGAAACATAGGTACAAACTAGGGTTTAGGTCGAGTGTGATAAGGTACACCCTCGCCTAAGTCCCCCTTTTCACGTCAAAACACATAAGCAGTTTACACACATAAACGGCCTGAATACTTACTCAAAATACAAAAGTAGTACAAGAGCAAAATCACTTCGCACGTGTTCGCTAGTAGTGGGCCCCACCGGCTCCGCCAAGCTCACCACTGTCTGAAATAGAAGATTGTAGCACATATTATCACAAACGGCCACTAACAAGCCCAAAACAAGCAAAACGGCAAAATCGGCACATGCAAGTGCGGAAATTGCAAAACGGGCGCACGCGCGCGCGCGGAACGGCAAACGGAAATAGCCAAATCTGCCATCTTAAACCGTTTTAATCAAAGGTTAGGCTAGGAATGTCGGATCAAGGTGAATGAGACTCCATTTTGAAGCTATGAGGAAGGGGTACAATTCTCCTGAAGACACCTTAATCTAGATCTGAATGGAAGCAGGTCGAAATTATGGAAAACAGTACCAGAAATTTTCATCTTAGGGTGACGAACAGGGTTTGTTTGCTGGACCATAACTCCCATCTCACAAATACAAATCAAGAAATTCCAAAGGCGTTGGAAAGCTAGAACATAAGGCTATAACTTTCATGTTTGTACCAAAAGCTAAATCAATACAGAGCATGGAGGAAACTGGGTCCAAACATTCCTGTCAGAACTGTCTAATTTCGAAGGCTGTTCTGACAATCGATCTTGTTTTGGTCATAACTGGAGCTACGGGACTCGGATTTGGATGAACTTTATACCAATTCGAAGCTAACCGAAAGGGCTAGAATGTTGAAGAAGGCCACGTAATCCAGTTTGTAGTGAAACTAGGTCAAAATGTCAATGTACCAAACCAGAACCGTAAAAACGGGTTACCAAACCGCATTCTGGTTAACGAACCGTAATTCAGGCTACCTAAGTCCAAATCAAGTGATTCCAAAGCCATCCGAATGCTAAGAAACCAGGGTACATTTATTAAGAAGATGTCAACAACCAAATCATAAGTATTCCCAACCAAATTAACCAATTACAGAAGCAATTATCAAGTTCGGATAGAAACAGGGCAGCAGGGGTATTTTGGTCTTTTCACTGGGTACATTGCTCCGATTGAGCTGAAATTTTGTAGCCATCTCTAAAATATCATTCCCTACAACTTTCATGTTTTAACCCAAGGATAATTTGACCTCTAACTATGATGAACAGTGCCAGGCAGAAAGGGGGTAATCGAAACCCTAATTCCGAAATTTTCCGTTCAATGCGGAAATTTTCCGCAAATAGCCGCTATCTTAACACTAAGGCTTCATTCTAAACCATTTCCAACCATCATACATGGCCACATAATATTAATCATATGAAACAGAAAAATCCCGCATAAATAGAAAAATTCACCAATCTTAACTAAAATCAAGAATTAATCCACCAAATCATACTTATAACCACCACAAGTCATTAATTAACCATCATTAGATAGAAGAGAGGGGTTCCATAGTCACTCACCTTATCAACACAAGAAAATGAGTAACTTTGCACTTTAATCTCCCAAACCACTTCACTAATCACCTCACAATCACTAAGAGAGAGGCTTTTATGGAGAGTTTTCAAGTTTAATCGGTTAGTTTGTTGAATTGGGCAAGATTGGAGCAAGAAATTTGGAGAGGTTTTTCTTCTTTTGCTTGGAGAGAGAGTCGGCCACAAAGCTTGGAAAATGAAGTGATTTTAATCTATTTGTTTTTGTTTATTTAGTCAAATGGTAAAAGGATGAATAGTGGTCAAGAATCAAGACTTAATCGCTAAGTGACACTTGTCACTATAATTAATACATGGTTATCCTTTTGTCTCTCTCCACTCTCATCCATATAACAACCTCTAATTATCTCTTAGCACCTGGTAACATAAACCCGGTATCCAAAACTTAACCTAACTGGCCGAATTTTACCGAACTTTCCGCACTAATGGGTCCCACGTCCGATATATGTTCTTAATTTCTCAAAAACTAACGGATACTAGAAAAATCATCTAAAAACTATATTTACTCGATAAAATTATTTGGGGAATTTTCTAATAAAGAAAATGTCGAAAAGGCGGGCGATCAATAAAATAAACCCTAGGAACGTAGAAAATTTTCGGGCTCTCGCACTCATTCTTTCGGGGCGTCACAAAAACAACTTTGCACATTAAGTCTGTGAGGATTCGTAAAATTCCTTATATTTTTCTTAAAAATCCCCTTTTATTTGGAAATTATTACTTTATAATAGCCCTACTACTCAATCACCCCACAATAAGTGCAAATGAACCTAAAAAGTAGGGTTTCACTTTTCATTTTTTAAGTTAGCGTGAATTAGGGTTTTACGCCTATCCGTAGTGCGATTATCCGGTACGAAGTGTGGATCAAATTTGGTGACTAAAAGTGAGTTTTAGATGATATTAAGTGTGGGATTAGAAGTGGTAATAAGAAGATAGTGAATTATAAGTTAAAACCCTAGTATACGCGATTTAAGAAAAAAACGGTTAGAACCGACGAGTACTGTTCACTACCGATTGAACCCACCATTTGACCATCATTTTATCAAGTTAATCTCCTTATTCTTAGAGCCTAAATATCAGCCCAAATCTGATCATGTTGGCCGAATTTTTTGACCAAGAAAACAAGAGAAAAGAAAAAAACTTGAGATGGATTTTGGGGACGACAAGTGGTGGCCATCTATGGATTCTTGCCAAACTAATTTTTCTCCATATTTATCATAACAAAACACACAATTCCTCCCCATATCTTCCTACCAGCCGTGAGCAAGAGAGAGAGAGAGAGAGAGAACAACTTCAAATCATCTTGAGTTTGAACCATTTGAGTGAAACCAAGAAAAACTGTGAGAACCCAAGAATTTTCACGTTTTCTCAGCATTATTTTATTTCTTTGCCTACATTTTATACTTTCTTTGGAAATATTAAAATTTCTATGCATTTTTACAAGCATGTACAGTTTTAAATTCATTTTCCTAGTATGAGTTAGTGTACGTTAATTTGAAGTGCGTTATAGACGTGGGACCCGCTAGTGCGATATAAGTTTGGTGACTAAGTGATTTTTGTGCTAAGTGTAATTATTTTACAAGGTGCTAGGAGATAATTAGAGGTTAGCAAGATAGATTAACCATTGGAAGAAAGAAAATAAGCTTGAACCATTAAAAGTGCCAAGTGTCGCGATACGATTGGAAGTTGGACTTGCTTAACTTTCTTTACCTTTACTAAAACCTTAATTTTGACCAATTTTTGCTTCATTCTTTCCTTTCTTGGCCGAGCTTCTTGAAGAGAAAAACCAAGGGAGAAAACTTCATTTGCCAACTTCAATTTGCTTCAATCTTGAGTTCTAACCAAGTAAGTTGCAAAATACACCATCAAAGTTGCTAGATAAGGAGGATTAAAGCTTCTAGTGGAGGGATTGGTGAAAGAAAAATCCTAAGTTATCATCTTTCTTGAGGTGTTAAGGTACTTTGCTTACAAACTTCCTCTTTGTTCATGCTAATGTCAAATTAGTGGTTTGTGGGGGTTAAATATGTTATTGTATAGAAGATTTTATGGTTTGAGGTAGAGTTAGATAAATTTCTGTTTTTTTTTTGGGAATTTTTCTGTTTTTATATGATAGTTATTGGTTGGCCATGAATGGTGGCTTGATATGGTGTAAAATGAAGCTTTTATATGTTAGTTGTGGTTGTTTACGGAAAATTTCGGTTTTGTGCGGAAATTCCAGTTTTAGGGTTCCAATTTGCCCTATTCTTCCCGGTTCTGTTTGACCATGTTAGAGGCTGAATCAGGCTTAGATCAAAACATAAAAGTTGTAGGAAATGATGTTAACTAGCTTTCTGAAAAATTTCAGCTTAATCGGAGCAACGTATCCTGTGAAAAGACTGAAATACCCTGACTACCCTAGGTGAATCCAGTGAACAGTTTTGAATATTTCACAAATCTGGTCGTGTCTTTTCACCTTGATATGTACTGAATTAGTATTTATCCAAAACATGAAAGTTGTATTACTATGTCTTAACTTTCGAACGCCCCTGAGAACGCCCCAATCGGACTTCGGTAGCCTGAGTTATGGCCATTGAAACATAGTACGGTTAACTGGCCTGTTGGTAGGAATCTGGTTCTGTAAATTGGGAATATGACTTGGATACACTAGAAACTGGACTAAGTGTTCTTCATAAAAATTGTATCCCTCTGTCTTAGTTTCGAAACGGTATAAATTGTACCTCAATCCGATAAGCGTAGCTTCGGTTGTGTCCGTTACGCAAAACAACGTCAAATCTGTCTTTTGTTTCTTGACTCAACCTTCATTTCCACACATGTTCCTAACTTGATTTTGTAATTGTGTGACTTAGAGCCTATGGAATGGCTATTGAAATGAGATAATTTTGTGTGTGACTTTGGGATTGATTGATGAAAAGAATGAAGTCATAAATGGCTGGAAAATAGGTAAATACAAAGGGCGTGCTGCCCAAATTTACGCTCGAGAACTAGGTCGATATACTTGCGACTTGATGTCCTTTGGTTTAAATGTACTCTTTTCACTACCAAAATCATATTTATACTTTGTACTAGTCCGTATTCGAATTTTCTTTGAATCACTTAAATCTTTGATGGTTGAAGCATAATGTATTCTTTTGATTATGTTAGGGTTCCTTGGTGATTGAGGGTGTTATCCGAAAGGATACTTTGGACGTTATTTTGCATAACTAGGTGAGTGTTCCTTGTTTGTTATATTCCCCTTGACTTCATGACTTCATGGCTTGCTATTAATGTTGGATAATGTGCTAAGTGGCCTCGATGATTGCCAAAACGAGTTTTCCAGGCGAGTGTGTACTTTATCGCACTCGACCTAAACGAATGTGAAATTTTTAATGATTGAATGATTGAACCGTTACTGGTGCATGAATGTAAGCCTTTTGGCTGAACTAGGCCCTGCCCTTCGTTACCGATCGACTCGAGCCAGAATCGGACTCGGTTGGGCGATATGGTGATCCTGGGTGAATGTTTGGTATACTCGAGTATTACCTTGTAGTCTGGTGGAGTCTGGCCAATGTCCAAGAGGGGGTGAATGAAATGAATGAACGAATGTCAATGCAAATGAGGGGTTTTACTTAATAAAATGCATTTTCAAATGATTGGAGGAATAAGGAAATGAAAGGAGAATGAATGAATGAATGAATGGCTCCCTGTGAGTAAGTAACCTTTTAATGAATGTGTTAGTATTGCTTTCTATTGTAAATGTTTCTTGAATTATTGGTTATTTATGGTTAAGCACGTTCGTCCATGAATCGGGTACTATAGTTGCTATAGTTATTGCCTCGAATCTGCATGTGGAAACCATTCTAGAAGTCCACCAGATCACAAAACTGGATTGACTCTAAAGGCGAGAGCTTCTCAAATCTGCTGAGCTTCACCCGTGGATCTATCTGTGAATCCATGTTGAGTCACTTTCCCAATTTTTTTTTATTTTGCTTTGTTTTCTGTTCTTGTGCTAATAAATGATGTAGCATATAAATAGGTAAACCTAGTTATTTTTCAGGATTCTCTACTCAACTTTTATTGGTATTTTTCAATAGATTGAGAATTTTCTCTCGTTATCTTCAATGATTGATTTGTGTTTAGGATTTAGTCCATGTAACTTTTTCCTTCAATTGGTACCAAAGCAAGCATCTCCTAGAATGGGCACTAATAATAGAAATAGTAACCCTAACCCTAATGATGGAGTTGAGGGTTTGACAACCACGATTGCTACATATACTACCTATTTGGGTGCTATAGATGTATGCTTGGATCGAATGAATGCATGTGATGAGCATATGGAGGGTATGCTAGAAGCCTTCATGAAGTGGATGGGATTGTCGGATAATCAAGATGTGATGACAACAGTGATCAAGTCAAGAGAATTTCTCAACAATGGCACTAAAATCAACATGAGTTGGCTTTTTCATGGGAATCTAAACTACAATGATAGCTCTTTGGACAATGACATCAATGTGACAAACCCTAACCCTAGGGATTGTCAAAACTATCCTGCTGAAGAATTTAAACTGAAGATGGATGTCCCAACGTTCATTGAAAATCTTGGGATCTTTGATTTCTTGGATTAGTTGGCTAAGATTGAGCAATTCTTCGATTGGATGGACATCTTGGAGGAAAAGCAAGTGGAGCTAATCACATGCGGCTCAAGACCGGTGCTTTCTATTGATGGTAGCAACTTCAAGTTATGTGATGGCAATAAGGATAGCAACCCGTTCGATCATGGATAAAGATGAAGCAATTGCTGATTGAGCATTCCTTTCAGCTAACTATGAATAGTACCTCTTCTTATAGTTTTAGCATTGTGCATAAGGTATTGGATCAACACTCGAGTATAACTCTAAATTTCTATGATTGTTGTGACAGCCCCACCTTACCCTAAGGCGAACCAAAGGGTTCGACGGACCGCCTGCCCAGCTCTCGCCAGGACTAACGGTTCGGTATAGAACGAACTAATACATCCCGAAACTTACCAACGCGGGTAAACAAATCAAAATGTTAAAATTACAAAAAAAAATAAAATCGAAGTCGGCTATGAATAGTAACCGACCCGTCAGAATCCAACCAAATACCAAGCAAACATTCCCATCTTGAAACTTAGCATTTACAAGCTAAAGTGGCATACAAAAGTATTCAAAAGTGGATACATGTCTGGTTTGCCAAATCAAAAGGAAAACAGTTCCCAAAAGTACATTTAGGATTTTAATACATGACTTATACAAAAGATATGTTCAACTAGCTCAATTTGGCAGCCATTTGTCAAATCCAGTCCAAAAGTATTTATTTTCCTGTAAGGAAAACAAAAAGGAACAGAAAGGGGTGAGCTTGCGCTCAATGAGGTACGAAACATATAGCAGAAAAATCATGGCATTTCACACTTAACAAATCAGATACACATGCCAGATGTAAAGTAAAGTAACTAATGATTCACATAGGAAGGATACAGGTGGCTCTCAGGAGCTAGCTTTCCAGCGTAGTACTTGATCCAAGCCGGTTGACTCTCCGTCAACGTATATAGAACCAACGTCCGTAGACCCCACTTTACACCGAATCCCGTTCACCAAACACCCCTTTACCGGGCCCGCTCACCGCAAACGAACAGAAATGGTAATACTCGACTATACCGGAATCAAGGGTCTCAATACCCAAAGATCCCAAAACAGACTACCGTGGTTCGTTATCTAATCGTCCAGGCCCTTGCCGGCCCGACTCGAATAACTTAGCCACAGGATTTGAGCTCATAGGTCACAGAAATCCGAACAGATGCAGACACAGATAACAGATTCAAATTTTGCATAGTAAATTGGCATATGAACAGACAAGAGAACGAGTGTGATAAAGTACACACTCCTCTCAAACAAATTAAACAGATTACAGAGCAGAAATCAAGTTAAACAGCAATGGAGGGGAGTGGTACACTCACCGATTCAAGTACAGATACCTCAAAAGTTTTCACTTCGGATTGGCTTTAATCGCCAAGAAAGCCTAAAATAATCAAAATAAACCAATTGAAGGTTTCATATCCAAAATCGAGTGAACGGAATGCACAAGTGAGGCTCGACTACACGTCGTACGCCTTGCCAAATAAATAGTAATGCAAGGGTGGAAAACATGATTTTCTTGGAAACGAAAAGGTAACATGAAGACCTAAGCGCAAACAACCCAAAAGCCCTTCGCTCAAATCACAAGTAAATCCAACTAGCCTTTAAGTAAAATTTCGGCAGCATATCCCTTGTGTTTACCTATTTTCCAGCCATCATGGCTTCATTAATTCCTCAAATCAGTCTCAACATCTCACACAAAAGTCATCTCATTTCCCAAAAGCCGTTCACTAGGCTCAAAGTAGTACAAGTACAAAAGTTAGCTAGGAAATGACCGGAATGAAAACAATCCCTAAAACATGCAAACAAATACAAGGAGACTCGATAACGAGTCATAAACCAATGCCAAATATGACCCCAATAGGGTTCCATAAACATATACAAACATTAAAGAAACCAGAAAATTCGAACATGCAATTAACTTTGGCCCTGAAAAAAAAACAGGTTTTGACTTTACTTTGTGGTAATAGCACCAAATGGAATACGATTATCGGATGAGGGTACAAGACCCACCATTTCGAAGCTAAAAGACAGGGCTACAACTTCACAGAAGGTCACTCAACCCAGTTTTGAGTGCAAACAGATCAAAAATGCAAGATACTTCATCAACAACGTAAAACAGATTCACCAAAACGCATTCTAGCGGAAACATCATAAATCAGGCTCTACAAGTCCAAATCCAGAAATTCCAAAACCAACTGAAAGCTAAGAAACAGGGATAAATTTCATCAGAAGTCCTAAACAACCAATTCGGAAGCAATTCCAGCCAAAACAACCAATTACAGTCGCAAATCCCAATTTCGGGTAAAACCAGAACAGCAATAGTAATTTCGACTTTTCTCACTCTACGCTACTCCGATTGACCTGAAATTTTGTAGGAACCTCTAAAATGTCATTCCGTACAACTTTCATGTTTTAAGCCAAGGCCAATTCGGCCTCTATCTAGGACCAAAAAGTTCGGACAGAATGAAGAACCAAGAACCCTAATTTTCCAGAATTTCTTCCAAAACAGAAATTGATTGCAATTGTCCACTTTTTCCACCTTCTAGATGCCTGATATACCATTTCCAATCATCATATATAGCCACACAATCATGTTCATATTAAAACAGAAAAATCCCCAAAAATAATAAAAGTTCATCAATTCAACCACAACTCAAGATATAACCCATAAATTTGCATCTTATACAACCACTAAGCATGATTTAAGCATCAAATAAGGGAGGAGGGTGGTTCTTCATGACTTACCTTTAAAACAAGAGAGAGAGAGCTATGGGTCACCTCAACCTTCCAAATAACTTCACCAATCACCTCAAAATCACTAAGTGAAGAGGTTTTATGGAACAAAAGTAAGACTAAGTAGTTGTTTTGATGATTTGGAGCAAGATGAAATCAAGAACTTGGAGAGTTTTTTTTCTTCTTCTTGTCAAGAGAGGTTCGGCCACAAGCTTGGAAGAAATGGAAGATTTTTAGTCAATTTTTGGGTTTATGTAATAAATGGTAAAAGGATAAATAGTAAGTCAAATTGAAGATGGAATCTCTAAATGACACATGTCACTTTCATTAATTACTTGCCTAACTTTTGTCTCTCTCACACCAACCACTTGGTAACCTCTAAATATCTCATAACACCCGATAAAATAATTCCAGTATCCAAAACTTAACCTAGTTGCCCGAAATTTTCAGAACTTTTCGCACTAGTGGGTCCCACGTCCGGTATACGTTCTTAATTTCTCAAAATCTATTCGATACTAGAAAAATCATCTAAAAACTATATCTGCTCCTTAAAATTATATAAAAAAAATTTTCAAATCACGAAAATGCAGAAAACAAGCCATGAAAAATTCTAAAACCTAGAAAATGAAAATTACGGGTTCTCCCAATTGTTATCTTGAAATCATGTTGTGGAGTCTAAAATTAATTAGTTTATAGATATTTAGATGGCTTAAAAGGCAATATAAGTGACAAGATTTGTTGCCATAGTATATTTACTTTGTCTGAGACCCATAATTTGTCTATCAAAGCTGAATTGAGATTAGCATAAAAATGAAATTCTCGGGGTGAATCTTTTTGGGAGAATTTTGATACCACCCATACCCTTGTCTAAGATCATCAAAGCACCAATATCTAGAAAGATCGTGGAGCTAGTTACAAGGAGGACAAACATCCTGTGTTAGAGACCAAGGAACAACCCGATAGCAGAATGTCAACCTTCTTCCTCTGATACGAACGTCGCCAACCTTGTGACGAAACCCGTAAAAGATTAGCTTCAGGATCGACAAGAGGACACCAAGTTTGGAGCGGATGACCTCAACCCGTTAATCACGTGGTTAACGAACCTTGGTATAATGGTAGAAGACGCCACAACCTAGTGCGATTCTAGATTGATAAGTCACGAACACCTAGAGAAATTCTAAGGTATTCAAGAAGCCTTGGAGAAACCAAGAAAACTCTCAAAATCTGATTTATTGATTGAATGCCTAAAACCGTTAGAAGTGTGGGCTATTTATAGCATTACATAGAGATGAAAAACTAAATAATGTGGAACTAGTCTAAAATTGTGGGCTTGACTAAGACTACGAATTGTAGGCTTGACTGTTTCCATAAGACTAAGAATTGTGGGCTTGACCGAACCTTATGAGGTCATCCCTTAGGTAAATAAAGCAAGGCTATGGACCATTAACCCCTTATTACAATGACTTAACTAAAACAGCAAATGTGACTAGAGAAGGGTCACGCATGGTTCTCTTTGACGTGCACTACATGGATGACCTTCATTCCTTCATGCTCAAGTCCCTCAATGACTTTGGGGACAATTTCTTGGCCTTGTATCTCATGAACAAGCCCTTGGAGTTCCTCCCTCATCTTCTTAGCTCGTGCTCAAGTCACGGGTCCTAGGGGAACTCGAATAGTTCGCAATGGTGTCTCTTAGTTCGTATCATCCCCCTCCTCTTGAAAAGGATTTGTCCTCAAATCAGCTTCATCGTCTGCAAGAAAAGGAGATAAATCAGAGACATTGAATGTAGCGCTCACATTGTACTCACCGGGTAGGTCCAGTTTGTAAGCATTGTCATTGATGCGCTTGATGACTTGAAATGGCCCATCTCCTCGGGGAAATAATTTATTGCGCCTTTGTACTGGGAACCTTTCCTTGTGTAGATGTAACCACACCCAGTCACCAGGTTCAAACATGATGTGTTGGCATCCCTTGTTAACCCGTTGAGCAACTTGGTCCATCCTTCGCTCAATGTTTAGGCGTACCTGCTCGTGTAATTTCTTGACAAAATCTGCTTGTTTAGCACCATCCATGTTAATGTGCTCAAAAGAAGGTAAAGGTGATAAGTCTAGTGGTGTTAAAGGGTTAAAACCATAGACTATTTCAAATGAGTAGAACTATGCACCGTGCGATTGTATGCAAACTCAACGTGGGGTAAACACTCTTCCCAGGTTCTAATGTTTTTTCTAATGATGGCACGCAAGAGTGTAGATAGTGTACGATTGACAATATCAGTTTGGCCATCAGTTTGTGGGTGACTAGTAGTAGAAAATAGCAATTTGGTACCCAATTTTCCCCACAAAGTTTTTCAAAAGTAACTCAAAAATTTGACATCCCTATCAGAGACAATTGTCCTAGGCATGCCATGCAATCTAATGATTTCTTTGTAAAACAAATCAGCAATGCGCGATGCATCATCTGTTTTGTGACATAGTATAAAATGTGCCATTTTTTAAAATCTGTCAACAACAACAAGGATGCTATCATTTCCCCTCTTTGACCTAGGCAACCCTAAAACAAAATCCATGAAAATGTCGGTCCAAAATTCCTTAGGTACAGGTAAAGGACTATAAAGGCCATAGGGTTGAAGTTTAGACTTAGCTTTGTGGCAAGTGATGCATTTAGCCACCATTCGTTCCACATCTCGCTTCATCCTTGGCCAATGGAAGTGCTCTTGAAGGATAGCTAAGGTTTTAGCCAAGTCAAAATGTCCCATCAAGCCACCTAAATGTGCTTCCCTAACAAGTAAAGAGCGAATAGAGCAGTTAGGTATACACAGTCGATTGAGGTAGAAAAGAAATCCATCAAGGATGTAGAATTTACCTTGAGTTGCTGAACCACAAGAGTCATAAATACCTGAGAAATCTGGGTCATTGGTGTATATCTCTTTAACTAATTCAAATCCTAACAACCTTGCATCAAGTTGAGTGAGCAAAGAGTACCGGCGTGATAATGCATCAGCAACAACATTAGTTTTCCCCACTTTGTACTTAATCACATAAGGGAAGGTTTCATTAAATGCAATCCACCTAACATGACGCTTATTCAACTTGTGTTGTGACTTAATGTGCTTAAGCGACTCATGGTCAGTGTGTATGACAAATTCCCTTGGTCTCAAGTAATGTTGCCAAGTTTCTAAAGCACGGATTAAGGAGTACAACTCCTTATCATAAGTGGAATAGTTCAAAGTTGCCCCATTGAGTTTTTCACTAAAGTATGCAATTGGTTTGCCCTCTTGCATTAGGACAGCTCCAATACCCACCCCAGATGCATCACACTCTATTTCAAACATCTTGTCAAAGCATGGCAATACAAGTAGTGGTGCATGTGTGAGTTGATGTTTAAGTATTTGAAAAGCACGTTCTTGAGCATCACCCCACACAAATGGCTCATTTTTCTTAATTACAGTAGTTACAGGTGCAGCAATGGTACTAAAATCTTTAACAAATCATCTATAAAAACTAGCAAGACCATGGAAACTGTGTACCTCACCCACCGAGTTTGGAGTAGGCCATTCTCGAATTGCTTTAACCTTCTCCTCATCCACTTTGATTCCCTGTTTACTCACAACAAAGCCTAGGAAGACAAGTTGATCAGTACAAAAGGAGCACTTCTTAAGGTTAGCATAGAGGTTTTTCCTTCGAAGTACATCAAGAACAAGTTTCACATGTTCAACATGCTCATCTAGGCTCCTAGTATAAATCAGGATGTCGTCAAAATATACAACTACAAATTTTCCAAGGAATGGACGAAGTACATGGTTCATCAACCTCATGAACGTACTAGGTGCATTAGTTAGTCCAAATGGCATAACTAACCACTCGTACAAGCCATGTTTGGTTTTAAAGGCCGTTTTCCATTCATCCCCCTCTTTCATCCTTATTTGATGATAACCGCTTTTTAGATCAATTTTAGTGAAAATCACAGCACCATATAGCTCATCTAACATATCATCAAGTCTAGGAATAGGGTGACGATATTTTACCGTTATTGCATTAACGGCCCTACAGTCAGTGCACATTTGCCAACTTCCATCCTTTTTAGGCACCAAGATGACGGGAACCGCACATGGGCTCAAGCTTTCTCGTGCCCATCCCTTTGTTAGAAGCTCTTCGATTTGGCGTTAGAGCTCCTTTGTCTCATCTGGTCCCATTTTGTAGGCTGGTCTGTTAGGAAGTGGGGCACTTGGAACCAAGTCAATTTGATGCTCAATTCCCCTTATTGGTGGTAGTCCATTTGGAATCTCATCGAGGAAGACATCCTCATAATCCTGCAAAAGAGAGACAATACTAGATGGTAGAGTGTTAGTAAGATCACTTGTAACAACCAACACCTCTTTGCATAAAAGTACAAAGATGGGTGTATTAACACTCAAAGCTTTTCTTACTACATTGGCTTTTATCAATAGATTTTGCCTTTTCTCTCTCTTTTCAATTTTGGCCGGCTCACCGTATGTCTTTTTCCTCTCAATTTTCTCGGCCTTATCATTTTCTGTTGAGCTGTCGGCTTTTTCTATTTTTTTCTTCTCATTCCCAAGCTCACTCTCCTTGATCAGGCTTTCTTGATCTTCACGAACTTGGATAGGAGTGAGTGGCACAAGCACAATCCTCTTCTCGCCTTGCTTGAAGGAGTATTTATTGCTAATGCCATCAAATGTAACTCCCTTGTCGAATTGCCATGGTCTCCTCAATAGTATGTGACATGCTTGCATAGGGACCACGTCGCATAACACCACGTCCTCATACTTTCCAATTCGGAAAGGTACTTGGACTTGCTTGGTCACACGAACATCCCCACTATCGTTCAACCATTGCAAACGATAAGGTGTTGGATGTCGTAGAGTGGGTAGTGCTAATTTTTTCACCATCAAGGCACTAGCGACGTTAGCACAACTACCTCCATCTATGATCAAACTACATACCTTGCCTTTGATATAGCAACGGGTGTAGAAAATGTTCTCCTTTTGTGCATGGTCAACAGCTTTCACTTGGGTTGCTAAGGCTCGCCTGACAACGAGTCCAACTCGTTCATCGACGGGCAATGCTTCCTCTTCTTCCTCAAGGGATGGCAACTCCTCCTTCTCATCTTCATCATCAGTGAGAAACTCACCATTGGGTAAGATGATCATAGTGCATTGGTTCGGGCATTGGCTAGCAATATGCCCTCGGCCTTGGCATTTGAAGCATCTAGTATCTTGATTTCGCCCCATGCTCGACTCAATGGCAGACTTTGGTATTGCCTTAGACTCCCACTTAGTCATATCCGGCCTCGGTCTTGAAGTTTTGGAATTACTCGGCCCTTTATCCTCTTTCTTTGGTGGTGTAGTTCGGGGGTAAGAGAGTGAAAAGTTGGAGTAACTCCGAGTCGAACCCCTCCTCTTAATCCTCCTTTCAATCTTGATGGCCTTCTCCACCAAATCCCCAAGTTCCACATAGTGGTGTAACTCCACTTGATCAGCGATTTCGGGCCTTAATCCTTTCAAGAAGCGTGTCATTGTTGCTTCTCGATCCTCCATGACGTCTGCCCGTAGCATGAGTATTTCCATTTCCTTGTGATAGTCCTCGACACTTCGTGCTCCTTGGTACGAAACGCTTCCTCATTAGTCGTCTTAGCTCCATCCAAGTTTGTATGGTAGGTTCACGACTCCTCCTTCGACTAGGGGAGAGTTGATCCTACCACACAACGGCGTAGTCGGTGAATTCGACCACGGCCAACTTCACCTTTTACTCCTCTGAGTAAGTATTGCAGTCGAAGACAAGTTCAATCCGCTTCTCCCACTCTAAGTAGGCATCGGGGTTTGATCGTCCTTGGAAGGGTGGAATTTTCATCTTTATGCCCGGAATGTGGTCATTTGAAGACCTAGCATCACGCTTGGACCTACTTTGCTTATGCTCATAGTTGTTGTCTGAGTTAGAGTCGCTAGACTCATATGCATAAACCTTTCCACGGCTGCCTTTGGAGCTTCCATGAGACAACTTTAAGCTGTCAATGCATTGGTGCATTAATTCAAGTTTTTGGTCCATCATGCATCCCAATTCGCCTTTGATTGCTTTTGTGAAAAGTTTAACATCAAAAGCTTGGGAGCTTGCTCCCCCCTCGTTAGCCATGGTGAAGTATAGGGTAAAAAAAATAATAATGGAAAGAAGCAAAGTTTATCTCGCACACTTCCTCACATGTTTACTCTCGCTCTCGTGTTTGAACACTCTAATGAACTCACCAAGGTGTTTTCAAGGCTCCTCGGTCAACTGCTTGAAGAAGTTAGAACTCCTTCTAGTGTGGATCGGCTTACCAACCAGGGTCACAAGATGGTAGCACTTTGAACAAAAAAAAAACAAAAGATAAAGGGACTGACCACGACTCAATGAATGACTCAAAGTAGAATTTTAAGGATCCTAGACAAAACTCTACCCAAAACTGGAATTTTGAGCTGCTGGTTGCTGCATTTCTGGTCAGTGTTTTGGTAGGTAAATGGACACTTAAAGGATTCAGAATGACACTTAAAACTGGCCAATGATGCACGAAAATTTCTAGAATTAATGATTGGACAGAAATTCACCAACGGTTGCAAAGATGGAATCCGAATGGAAAAGGAATTTGTGTTGCGGTGGGACTGTTTTGGAAACCCAAGCTGACTTTTCTTCCTTAATCCTTTGGAAACAAGGATTAGTCTTCCTATTTGCTGGTTCCCACGAATTCTAAGGTCGAGATCAAGATTGGAACTGATTTGGCTATTTTTGGGAACGAAAATTTGACTTGAACGGGTTGGAAAATTTGACTTTAAATAGGTTGGAAATTTTGAATAGGTTGGAAAATTCAAGTCAAATTTCGTGGCTTAGGAAGGCTGGCTTTCAAGTGTCAAATTTCATGGCTGAATGTTCTTCTTATCAATGGTCAATTCTGGAGGCTTTCAAGAATCCCAACTAAAGTTCCAAGAACTTCAAGATTGTGGTTTTAAACAATCAAGAACTTCAAGAAACCCAAGTTTTGATCAAGACAGATTTCCAAGAATTTTGTAAAGTCAGCCAGCTATATTTTTTTATTTTTTGTATGTAAACAACAAGAACACAAGGTAACAACTAGATAGAACTCTAAAACCCTTGCTACAAACTGATTTTTTTCGGATGAACAGTAACCTCGGATGATCAAATAGAACAAAAGACTGGAATTAAATGGATATAACAGGATAGAAACAAGACACAAACACAAAACAAAGAATCAAGAATAAGACACAAAAAAAAGGTTGGACCAAATAAGGTTAACCACAGCAATCAACAACAACTAGACGCAAGTTTATGATGCGACAAATCTAAAAAAATAACGCAAGAACACGATGCAACAAATCTGGAAATTGCGCATAGCAAACTTAGAACACGAAAATAGAATTTTGGACAACTTGACTCGAAAAGGAAATAAATAAAGGGATATAACGTGATACCTCTTAACTAGCTCTGATTACCAACTGATACGAACGTCGCCAACCTTGTGACGAAACCCGTAAAAGATTAGCTTCAGGATCGACAAGAGGACACCAAGTTTGGAGCGGATGACCTCAACCCGTTAATCACGTGGTTAACGAACCTTGGTATAATGGTAGAAGACGCCACAACCTAGTGCGATTCTAGATTGATAAGTCACGAACATCTAGAGAAATTCTAAGGTATTCAAGAAATCTTGGAGAAACCAAGAAAACTCTCAAAATCTGATTTATTGATTGAATGCCTAAAACCGTTGGAAGTGTGGGCTATTTATAGCCTTACATAGAGATGAAAAACTAAATAATGTGGAACTAGTCTAGAATTGTGGGCTTGACTAAGACTAACAATTGTAGGCTTGACTATTTCCATAAGACTAAGAGTTGTGGGCTTGACCGAACCTTATGAGGTCATCCCTTAGGTAAATAAAGCAAGGCTATGGACCATCAAGCCCTTAAGAATTGTGGGCTAGACCGAACCTTATGAGGTCATCCCTTAGGTAAATAAAGCAAGGCTATGGATCGTTAACCCCTTATTACAATGACTTAACTAAAACAGCAAATGTGACTAGAGAAGGGTCACGCATGGTTCTCTTTGACGTGCACTACATGGATGACCTTCATTCCTTCATGCTCAAGTCCCTCAATGACCTTGGGGACAATTTCTTGGTCTTGTATCTCACGAACAAGCCCTTGGAGTTCCTCCCTCATCTTCTTAGCTCGTGCTCGAGTCACGGGTCCTAGGGGAACTTGAATAGTTCGCAATGGTGTCTCTTGGTTCGTATCATCCTCCTTCCTATCTGAATCAATCGAACAATCTATATGCCAAATCGGTGACTAACAAATGCTAAAGGTGCAAGCAATCAGGCCATACATGCATCCAACAATTATCCCCATCCTTGGAAGCAGGCCAACTTAGTTGACTACACTAGAGGTATGGATAGTTAGCCTGAGACGAAAGATGATAAAGAAGAGTACATATATGGCCCCAATGAAGAGGAGTATGTGAAGAGCACTCAGCTTATGTGGTGAAGAAGCTATTGCTGACACACAGGTGCATAGATGACAATCAATGTCACAAATTGTTTGAAATCCAGTGTACTATTCTTGATAAATTTTAGACTTGATAATTGATAGTGGTAGTACATAAAATATTGTCTCTAGTGCTTTGGTTAATTCCTTAAACTTGCCTATAATGGCGCATCCTAAATCTTATAAGTTAAGGTAGATTGAGAGTATAAAGCCTGGGCATGTTACTAAACAATGTTGAGTTCCTCTATCTATAAGCAAATACTATAGAGATAAGGTTATTTATGATGTGGTAGATATGGAGATTTGTTAGTTGTTCTTAGGGCATTCCTAGCAGTTTAATATTGATGTGAACCTCAGTGGCAGGGATAATGTTTATAAAATTATAAAAGATAGGAAGAAGATCGCATTGCTTTCTTTGAGACCAAGTTAGCATCCTAATAATAGTTAGGCTAGTGGTAGTGAGAGTAAAATTGATAAAAATTTCTAAATTGTTAGCATTTCAAAAGGAGTGTTTCTTGTAGATTTCAGGACCTCAAGGGAGGTCCATGCTTTGGTGATGAAGGGAGTGCTGACTATTGGAGATAAATAGATTGACGTGGCCATTCGCTTATTGGTGTAGAAATTGTTAGATGAGTCTGCTAATACCACTCGTGATAACATCCCATCTAGCTTACCACATATGAGGAGCATCCATCATTGCAATTGATTTTGTCCTTGGAGCTAGTTTGCCCAAACTATTGCACTACAAGATAAGCCTAAAGGAGATTGAGGTACTATAATAGATAGCAGATGACTTGTTGTGAAAAAGGTCAATTCAAGCCAGATGAGTCCTTGTGTAGTCCTTACTCTTCTAAACCCAAAGAAAGATAGCAACTAGAGAATTTTTTATGACAGTAAAGCAATCAATGAAATTTCAATTCCGTGATGACCCAGAAAAATTATTTTTCTCACTTCCCAACTATTTGCATTTCTATTTAAATTATATTTTATAAAATTTGCATTCATTTAGTGATTTACTTGTTAAGTGATAAATGAGTTTCTCTTACTTGCTTATTTTAACCTTCGAGCGATTAATTTTTTGAAATTTGTTGATTTCGTGACTTATTAGTGAATTTGGCCAAAACCATAGGAGAATATAAGTTGAGATATTAGTGAAGTTAAGAAAGATTTTGAGAGTTAAAAGAATGTTAAAAAAGCTAAGGGTTGATAGCAAGAAACTTAAATGGAAAATACTATTCGGACACTATTTATAGTTGACTTAAAACCCTTGTCTTATGGCTATTATATTAGCTCAAAAGGCAACCAAAATTCCTTCATTTCTTCCATCTTGCTGGCTGAACTTGAGAGAGAGGGAGAGAGGGAGGGAGAGAAACTACAATTTTCATGAAATCCAAGCTTCTATTTCATCAATCTATTTGAACTTTTGGAAGATCTTGAGAGAAAAAGGCTTCTAGGAGTGGATCTTGCCATCTTCTTGGATTAATTTTGCTAAAGTTTGGAGCTTTGAAGAGGTAAGTGGCTAATCTACTTCATCCTTTTGCTTTTCAAGTAATCTTGGACCAGATCTTGGTAGATTTATGGCAATGGTGGAAAACCTATGGTGGATTTCGAAGTTTTATGAAAATTTAGTACTAGATGCTTTAATGGCCTTGGTATGCTTGGATCTTGATAAATTTGACCAAAAATTTGGTGAATTCTTGTCTCTTGAGATCCTAGGGTTAATGATTGATGAAACTCTTGAGGATTTCAGTATGATTTATGGTGAATTGTTGGTGAAAATTGGACTATATATATGCTGAAATTTCTGTTTAGATGGCCAATTATCGAGGGCAAATTTTCAGTTTTACCTTCCTTGAATTTGTGGCTTGTTTGTACACTTGTGCTGGAAATTTTTTAAGAAATTTGATGCTACTTGACTCTATGTATGTTGGTTGAAGCATGTTGAAAAATTTGTAAGAAAATAAAGTAATGGTGTGGGTTATCTTGTTGCAAAAAGTAAAGTTGCAAAAGCTGAAAAAAAAATGGCCTAAGCTAGCCGAATTTGTGAGCTAAAACTCTAGCTTTAATTTTCTATTTAAAAAAAAAACTGTTTTGGGTGGAATTTAGCTCAAAAGGTTCATTTATATGTTGTATTTGTCTGTCAGAGTTTCAAACTGAACGTGCAGGCAATCCTTCTGTGGATGCTTAAGCATTAATTGGTGAGTGATATAAGTGCATGGTAGCACTATATATGTGTTAGATATGTTAATGAGTTTGAGAAATATGACATGACAATGAACTGTCATTTTTAAACTTGTTAATGAACGGGTGAGTGTGTATTTTATCGCACTTGACTCTATTGAATCAGATCGTTTTGATATCATTTCCATTGAATTGTTATTGCCATAAGTGAAGTGTTATTGTGAATGTGGTGGGATATCAATTATATATGAGGGATCCAAAACCCATTGGCTAGTTATTCAAGGTTGAGCTGGCAAGGGCTTGATTGACTCGATTAGCAAACCTTGGGTATTGTATATGCGTTGGATCCATACTGTACTGGATATACACGAGTAATACCAATCACTGAAATTTTTTCGGTGTGCGGGCCCGATAGGGGGTGAAAGGTGGACGAAGTGGTGTGAAGTGGCGATTTTACATGGACATGAAAGTTGACGGAGTGTCAACTACTTGAATTACTGATTGATCGAGTGGTTTGCTAGTGCTCAGTATCCTTAATGATTGACATATTGATTTTTAATAATGTCCTTATATGATACCTCTTGTTTATGTTTCTTGTTGAATTAAAAATGTGAAATAATTGCTTTCTTAGATTGCATGTCTTTCTTAGACCTCATTGGGCGCAAGCTCATACCTTTTCTTTTGTTTTCCTTAGCAGCGTTGGTTCATGATTTGGGGAATTAGCACTTAGCTCTTGTTTTAGTTAGACTAAGTGATTAGAGTTCTATATTATTTTGAATGTTAATTGTAAGCTTAAATTCTCTTTTGTATTTTAAGTTGCTTCGACAAACAACTGTATGTATTAGTTGTATTTAGCGTATTTTGTGGTAAGGTTGGACATTGAGTTTGATTTTGTGGTTTGTTAATGAGTCCCGACGAGAGTTGGGCAGGCGGCCCGCTGATACCTTAGGGTACGCCCTTGGGAGAGGTGGGGTCGTCATAGTTGGTATCAGAGGCTAGATTTCGGAGTAATCTGGGCCAAGTAGGGAATCCTATAGATATGAAGTAATAGGAGTTCTAGAATGACTTGTTAAGATGTGAATTGTTTAAGTATTGACTTTTAAGTGCTAGAATTACTTAATAGGTAAGTCTAAATTTCTTCTTCTATTGTCATGTAGGACATGGAAGAAGGGAACAATAGTAATGAGGATCCAGCGAGGCCATGTCAAGTCATTACTTATCGAGAGAAACCTGGGGGACCTCTCCGACGTTGGGGACCTAGGAGTCGGATTTGGCCCTGCGATAGTTGGAGGATCTACTTGTATTTTGACTGAACTGAATGGTCCTTGTGACGGCCCCACTTCTCCCTAAGGCGAACCAGAGGGTTGGCGGGTCGCCTGCCTAGCTCTCGCCAGGACTCACGCAAGGAAACTGGCTAAACCCTTCCGACGTATAACTTAAACCATTACAAAATTCGTCACCCGAACAAGCCAATCCTTAAACGACCAAAACTCTAAGAACACATTAACTTCAGAGATAACATTACCATTGGACAAATGAACATCCACTCTTACGTACATCTCCAATCGGATTAAAACATAACTACATTTATAAATTACAAACCACTAAGTGAAGTCATAAAATTCAAATACATTCATACAAGTCAAACAAAACTCAGGTTTTGCACTTTTCCAGCTTCAAGTGGCAACCCAAGCCGAAAGATACATAGTCTGATTCAAAACAACATTCATAAAAGGTAAAGGCAGACTTCAGGTCTCTCAAATGCCAGAACCTGTTAAGGAAAACAAGTAACATGGGGTGAGCTAAAGCTCAGTGGTGTCCCGAACATGCAATCATATAAGCAAACAGCGAATAATAACTCCAAACTAAAATTCAACAAGTAAGAAAGCGTATAACAGCACAGGGTAGGATACAGGGGCTCTCAGGAGCCATTTTTCCACGAACTTGATCAAAATTAACCGCAGTTGACCCCTCCGTCAACTTTCACTATCTAAAGTCCATGTAGATTTTTTTTTCTTATCTTAGCACACTCCAACCAACTTACTCCCATCGGGCCCGTTCTTCTCACGGGAGGGTTTGGTATTACTCGAGTATACCTTTTTAAAGCCTAGTCGAGGGATTCACCCAGCGACGTCACAACAAGTGGTTACCAAGTCAGGATTAGAGGCCCTCCCACCCTAAGGTGTGGTACATTCCCCTTCCTGGTAGTTGAGTTGATGGGTCCACGCTCCAGTCAACAATTGCAAGATTTTGGTACTTGAGTTAGGATAATAGGCCCTCCCACCCTTAGGTGTGGTACATTCCCCCACTCAGTACTTAACTAGTGCAAGCAAGATATTCGAGAAAACATTTCAAGCAATTCACCACTCGAAAGGCTAGTGCGATAAAGTACACACTGCCCTCTTTGATGGATCAGAAAAACCACATTCCAATTATCACATAACAGTCAAGAAAGCACTTTAACAAGATAAAACATAGAACAAGCAAGGACACTCACCAAAAGTGAAGCTCAAAAGTCAAGCTGGGAATCGAAGTCCACGTCCTCGCTAAACCCTAAAAGACCAAGTTTTAAATCTATAAGTTTTACTATACAAGTTCTTGATTTATATATAAAAGATTATCTGATATATAACTAGTTTATTTCCTCGAAATAAATCAACAATTCTGTTAAAATTAAAACTAGTAAAAGTGATAAAATATTTCGTATGGTTTCTTTAAAGATACCTTTCTTTTCTAGAGGTGCAACTAGAACTAATTTACCTCAAATAAGTTTTCTTGCCGAACAAGTTTTCTACGCTTTTCATTTAAAGTTATTAAAATCTCATGTTTTTGACAATTTTTCCTCTAAAACAACTAGTCAGGGACAATTTTATGAAAAATTTAGAGCTTGGAAGTTAGTGCAATTAATTCCTAAAAGTAATGAAGCTAGTCTAAGCAAAGAAAAGAATTAACTAACTGGCAAGGTTTTAAAAGTCTCGACACTTGAATTTTAGCATTATCGTACTATACTCAATTTCTATAGCTTGATACTAGGACAAAATATTTCAACAAGCTTGGTTAAAAGGTACTCGAGTTCAAAGGACCAAAACGGACCTCACGATTCCAATTCATTTGCACATTATATTCCAAGTCGACAATATAGCACAATCACAATTCAAACATCAATTTCACTAGGGCTTCATCAATCATTAGCCCTAGATCTCAACAAGTTCAATTCTAACTAATAATTAAACAAAGTAAGTCCAAAACGTCAAAACAATTCCAAACCACAAGTCATGGCTTTCCAAGTGCATTTCGGCCAAACCACTTAAACAATTCCACCAAATATTTAACTCTTGTAAAAATCATTCAAATGGCCAAGAGCTTCATCAATCATTAGCTCTTGACAACAAACAATCACTTCCTACTACAATTCAACCAAAATTTCAACCCAAACCAAAAAGGAAAGTCACGGCCAACTTAACTCACAAATAACTCTAGAAATTCAGATTTTCTTTTCTCTTTTTTTTTTATATCCACGGCTCATTTCAGCTACATGCATGACCAAATAATCAGTTAACTATCAGTTTTAATCCAAAGCCAAGTTCGGACATCATCAAAAGTCACCATCCAACCAGAAATTCATCCAAGTCTTCTCGGTTGGCTTGCATGCAAGCAGATTCTGCATCCCTTCACTTTTCTTACTTACTCACGGCTGATTAACCTCATGCAAAGTATAATCATCCAGTTTTTAGTTAGCTAAACACACATCTAATCTCAGATTACCACAAATTAACCAATTAAAGCTGCAATTTCCAGCTCAAACTCTCGGCAACTCCAATTTCTTTCAAAATCAGATTTCTTGTGACTTAATTTATCATCCAACCGCACCACCCTCATATGCATGCTCATAAACAACATCATCTACCTATAATTAACTAGTCTAGGTCCAGAATTTACCTCAACTTGAAGCTCAACTCACGCGACTAGCAGCTGAAATTTTTCCCTCCTCTCGGCTTGCTAAGGAGCTCGAGTATGGCTGGCTGAGCTCGATTTGTTCAGGCTGTCGTGTTGGGGTTGAGGTTGAGCACAGCTGGTTGAAGGTGAAGAAGGAAATGGGCAGCTCGACAGTGATGGAAGAGATGAAGACAGACAGCTCGCAAACTACCTCTTGCTCTCACTCTTTCTCTCGGACAGGTCAGAAATGCAGCTCACCGACTCACCCTCTCTCCCTTGCTCAAGCTTACAAGCAAACTGGTGAAAGTGATGGCTCTCGGTCCTCTTCACCAGCTCACGGTTGGAATGGAGATTGAACAGCAAGTCTCTCTTTTTTTTAGCTTATGGATAGAAAGAAAAGGAAATAAAGAGCTCGGCTCTCTCCCACCTTACTCTCGGACAGTTCATGGCAGACAAAGGAAATAGAAATGAGATGCTGTGGTGATTTGGGGTTGGTAGAATGGAATGCGTATAATGGAATGTTTATAGTGAAGTGTCTAGTGGAGCTGAGCCGGCAATATGAATGGTGGAGGGCTGGAGTGAAAAAAAAAAAATGGAACCGGCAAGATGAAATGCTGGGATTTAAAGCTTGTCCAAGAAGGTTCCATGGCTGCATGGTTAATTTGAGATGGGAAAAGGCTATTTTGGTCTTTTAATATCTTGTTCGACCTTCCACTTAAATCCTCATTCGTAACTAATTCCAAAATTTTACCCCAAATGAAATTCGATAGCCTATTAGTATACTAATCTCGCAAAATTCAATTATCGAGATTTAACGTCCTAAGTGTAATTATAAAGGGTTTTGACCTGAAATCAATTTCATCTTAATTCTAGGTTCCCGTTGACACTTAACGTTATTAACACTTAAAATTAGTTATCGGAATTCAAAGAATTGATATTATAGCAATAAAATAATCCACAGCTAGAAATACTAATCTAACTTGGCAAAAATCAAATAATTCAATACTTTGCACAATTAAATTATTTGTAACTTAAAAACTATTTTTACATACTTATTTAAGAACAACTAATAATAAAATTTATTAAAAGTCAAAAATGCAGTTGCTACATGTATATATATATATATATTTTTTTTTTTTCAAGATTCTCACATCCTCCCCCCCTTAAATGAATTTTGTCCTCAAAATTCTTACCTTCTAAAGAAATAAATTGGGGTATTTTCTCTGCATATCCTCTTCTAGTTCCCAAGTTGCCTCCTCTATTCCATGATTTTTCCAAAGAATCTTTACCAAAGGAATTTTCTTACTTCCCAATTCTTTCACTTCTCTTTCCAAAATCTTAACTGGTCCTTCTTCATAAGTTAACGACTCATCCACCTCAATTCCTTCCAATTGCAACACATGGCTTGGGTCGGGGTGATATTTCTTGAGCATAGAAACATGAAATACATTGTGAATTTTGGCCATGCTCAAAGGCAACCTCAACTGATACGCCACTTTATCGATTCGTTTCAAAATTTCAAAAGGTCCAATGTACCTTGGCTTTAGCTTCTTACCCTGTTTGGACACTACTCCGCCCTTCAAGGGTTTAACTCTTAGGAAAACCTTGTCTCCTACTTCGAATTCCAAATCTTTTCTCCTTGTGTCGGTGTAGCTCTTTTGTCGACTCTGGGCAGTTTGAAGCCTTTCCCTAATTAGTTTCACTTTCTCATGAGCTTCTTCCATCCAAGGTATAGCCGTTGGGTCTAAAATTTTCTTCTCTCCCACTTCATCCCAATGAATCGAAGATCAACACCTTCTCCCATACAATGCCTCATAAGGTGCCATTTGAATTGAAGCGTGATAGCTATTATTATAGGCAAATTCTACTAAGGTCATATACTGACTCTATTTACCTCCAAAATCCAATATACACGACCTCAGCATATCCTCTAAAGTCTGAATTGTCCTTTCTGACTGCCCGTCTGTTTGGGGATGATAAGCAGTACTAAATCTTAACTTGGTCCCCAATGTCTCTTGAAATTTTTGCCAGAAACGTGAAACAAATCTTGGATCTCGATCAGACACAATGCTTATAGGGATACCATGCAATCTCATGATCTCTTCTGTGTACAACTTGGCCAATTTCTCCAAAGAAAGCTCATACTCACAGGTAGAAAATGTGCGGACTTGGTAAGCTTGTCAACTATCACCCAAACCGCATCAAATCCTTTTTGACCTCGAGGCAATCCCGTTACAAAATCCATGGTTATGTGTTCCCATTTCCATTCGGGAATTTCTAGTGGCTGTAATAGACCAAAGGGTTTCTGATGTTCAGCTTTTACTTGTTGGCATATCAGACATTTTTGTACAAATTCTGCCACGTCTTTTTTCAAACCGTCCCACCAATATAACTCTTTCACATCGTGATACATTTTGCTCCCTCCTGGATGTATGGTATACCTCGATCGATGTGATTCTTCTAGAATTTCTTTCCTTAACTCTTCATCAACTGGAACTACAATTCGATCTCGAAACCTTAACACTCCTTCAGACCCTAATTTAAAGTCTAGGGTTTCTCCGTTTTGCACTTTCTCCAACTTTTTCTGGATTATAGGGTCCGTTTTTTGTGCCTCCTTAATACGCTCCAATAATGGTGATTTCAACGACAGGTTCCCAAATGTAATCTTCAATCTCTCCAAGCGAGGGTTCCAAATACTAACCTCTTCTAACATGTCCCATTCTTTTACCATTAATCCCGCTACTTGTGTGAGGCCCCAGTCCGTTCGTAAGTTGATATGAGGGTTATTCATTATTTTGTACGGTTAAATTAAGGTTTTAGGGCTAAGGAGAAACCCTAATCTCGGCTAAGATTGAAACCCTAACCTTGCTTATGATAAAACCCTAGTTTATGTATTATTCATAAGCTCGAGCTATAGTTTATATGCGGTATTCTAGTGTGTGTTTTGGCCCAAGTAAAAATAGGATTCGTTATAGTTTACAGAGGGTTAACAAGTTTGAAAATGGTTGGCAAACTCTGGATTAGCAAACCTCTAGTGTTACAATATTAGAAAGCTTAAGTGGAGTTTTATTTATCGCCCGCCTTTTTCCACATTTTCTTTATTAGAAAAATTCCCTAGATAATTTTTATGAGTAAATATAGATTTTAGATTATTTTTCTAGTATCGGTTAGTTTTTGAGAAATTAAGAACGTATATCGGATGTGGGACCCACTAGTGCGGTATGTTCGGAAAAATTCGGCCGATTAGGTTAAGTTTCGGATACTGGGTTTAATTTATCGGGTGCTAAGAGATAATTAGAGGATACTTTATGGATTAGAGTGAGAGGGAACAAAGTGATGACTTGCATTAATGAAGGTGACAAGTGTCACCCTTGGATTAGTCCTTAAGTAAGACTACTATTCTTTGTCTTACCATTTGGTTAAAATATCTCAAAAATTACCAAAAATTCACTCTTTTCTTCTCCATCTTGGCCGGCCTTCTCTAGCAAAGGAAGAAAGAAAACTCTTCAAAGTTTTGGCTTCCATCTAGCTCAAATCCTCCAAAACAATCACTTAAACTTGTTTCTACTCCATAAAACCTCTTCATTAGGTGTTAGTGAGTTGTTTGGTGAAGTGTTTTGGGAAGCTAAGGTGACAAGCAACTCTCCCTCTCTTGTTTTACTAGGTGAGTAGTGAATGAACCTTCTCATTCACCTAATGAAGCTTAATTTGTGCTTAGTGGTAGTTAAAATGTTGAATTTTGTGGTTTATTTCTTGATTTTGGATGAAGTGGTGAAGTTTTCCATTTATTGGTGATTTTTCTGTTTATATATGAATTTGATGGTGTGGCCTTGTATGATGATTGAAAATGGCCTAAAATGAGGCTAGTAGGTGTAAATGATTGTTAATTGCAAGCACTTTTTGGTTTGGAGGGAAATTTGGAAGACTAGGGTTTCATACCCTTCAATTCTGTCCGGTTTTGTATCTCCTGGTTAGAGGCCGAATTGGCCTTAGCTTAAAACATGAAAGTTGTAAGGAATGACATTTTAGAGGTGTCTACAAAACTTCAGGTCAATCAGAGTAGCGTAGAATGAGAAAAGTCGAAATTACTATTGCTGTTCTGGTTTTACCCGAATGTAAGAATTGCGCCTGTAATTGGTTGTTTTGGCTGGAATTTCTTCCGAATTGGTTGTTGAGGCCTTCTGATGGAATTTAGCCCTGTTTCTTAGCTTTCAGCTGATTTTGTAATTTCTGGATTTGGACTTATGTAGGCTGTTTTATGATGTTTGTACTAGATTACGGTTTGTGAACCTGTTTTGCGATTCTGGTGTAGTATGTTACATTTTTGACGTAGTTACACTCGAAATTGGACTGAGTGGCCTTCTTCAACATTATATCCTCTTAAGTCCTGAATATGCCTGTAAAATTTCAGGTCAAACGGATTAGTGTATCATGAGTTATAGATAAAATACTCAAGCCTGTTCTGAACATCAGGTTCTGTGCGTTTTTAGTTTAGCTTCTGCCCGTGACTTTTTCGGTTTTGATCCTGTATGATCTGGGTGTTAACTCCTTCATAAGAAATGTAGATCTTGGTTTTAGCTTCGAAACAGTATAAAGTTCGTCGAAATCCGAGTTCCGTAGCTTCCGTTATGACCAAAACAAGATTGATCGTCAGAACTGCCTTTGATCTGGACAGTTCTGATGGGTACTTTGGCACTCAATTTTCGTTCTGTTCTGAGTGGATTCAGGTCTTGGTCAAAACATCAAAGTTTTAGCCTTATGTCTTAGCTTTCAAATGCCTTTGGAAGTTCCTGATTTTGATTTGTGAGCTGGGAGTTATGGTCCAGAAAACATACCCTGTTCGTTACTCTAGAGTGCGAATTCCTGGAACGGTTTTCTGTACTTTCGACCTATTTCTGTTCAGATCCGTATTTAGGTGTCTTAATGAAAATTGTAGCCCTTCCTCTTAGCTTCGTAACGGTACCTCATGTACCTTGATCCGACTTTCCTAGGCTAACGTTTGATCAAAACAGTTTCAGAAGGCAGATTTAGCCATTTCCGTTTGCCGTTCCGCGCGGGCGCGTGCGCCCGTTTTGCCGTTTCCGCACTCGTATGTGCCGATTTTGCCGTTTTGCTTGTTTTAGGCATATTAGTAGCCGTTTATGATATTATATGACGCAATCTTCTATTTCAGACGGTGGTGAGCTAGGTGGAGCCGGTGGGGCCTACTAGCTACTCCTCGCGACACAAATTTCGAACTTTTGCTCTTTTGTTCGTTGAGTAAGTATTCAGGCCGATCTTACGTGTTAGTTGCTTATGTGTTTCAATATGTATGAAAAGGGTACCTAGGCGAGGGTGTACTTTATCGCACTCGACCTAAACCCTAATTTGCGTATATATTTGTACATGACATATGTATATGAATCATTTTGGAACTAAACCCCTTGAGCTTGTGGTTCGGGGTGACTTTTGCATAAATTTTGTGAAGTTTGTGAGTTTGGGGCCCGATCTCATGACCTAGATGGACTATTCGAGCCGGTTAGGGCTTGGTCGAAGTTAGTCCAACCTGGTTTGAGGTCACCAAGTTTGTGAATCCGGTTCACCGATTATGTGGACCAAGTTTGTGACCCGAGCTTGTGAACCAAGCTCAATTTCGTTCGCTCGAGCAAGTTTGTGAGGTGCCTGGCCAGAGAGGGTGATAAGGTGTACGGTGGGGGTACAAGTGAAGTTCTACGGACCATTATTTGAGGTCGACGGAGTGTCGGCAGGAGGTCACACATGGCAAACGATATGGCTTTAGAGCCACCTGTATCCTTATTATGTGATGTTACTTTTCTGCTTTTGCTTTACTCTTACTATGTAACTGTTGTTACGTGAAATTTATGCTTTTGCCCCTATTTACTTACTAAGCATATAGCTTACCCCATTCCTTTTGTTTTCCTTAGCAGGGGCCGACGCAGGGACTTTTGTCACACACACTAGTATAGTTAGATGTGCATGTAATAGTTGGACAAGTAGGATGTTTGTTTTAGTTTTGGTGGTTTGTATAAGGACCCTCCTAAGGGTCTACATTTTGGTTTTGGTTGTAATTATAAGGATGTAATAGTATGAGCAGGTACTTTTGAGGAATGTAATTAGAACTTTTGGGGATTGTATATAATGTATATAGTGCTCTTTCGATTTCCCTAGTTTTATTACTTTAAGTTTTGAGTCCTGGCGCGAGCTAGGCAGGCGGCCCGCCGATACCCTTGGGTTCGCCCTTGGGAGAAGTGGGGTCGTCACAACTTGGGCCTTTCTACTTAGAGCGTCTGCTACCACGTTGGCTTTTCTTGGGTGGTTGTTGATAGAACAATCATAATTGTGAGAACCCGTAATTTTTCCCATTTTCTAGGTTTTATTATCTTTCATGGCTTGTTTTCTGCATTTTTGTGATTAGAAAAAATTCTAGATCTTTTTAAGGAGCAGATATAGTTTTTAGATGATTTTTCTAGTATCAAATAGGTTTTGAGAAATTAAGAGCGTATACCGGACGTGGGACCCACTAGTGCGAAAAGTTCAAAAAAATTCGGCCAACTAGATTAAGTTTTGGACACTGTAATTAATTTACCGAGTGTTAAGAGATAAGTAGAGGATGCTAAGTGGATTGGTATGAGGGAGACAAAAGTTAGGCAAGCATTAAATGAGGTGACAAGTGTCACCATAGGATTGGTTCTTACATAAGACCACTATTCACCTTTTTCTATTTGACCAAATAAATCACAAAATTAACCAAAATTTCACCATTTTCTCTTCTCTAGTGGCCGGCTCTTACTCTCAAGAAAGAAAGAAAGAAAACTCTCTAAGTTGCTTCAATCTTTGCTCCAATCTTCTAAATCAACCATTAGATTTTGTTTTTGCTCCATAGAAACACTTAAGGAAGTGTTAGTGAGTTGATTTGTGGAGTTATTTGGAAAGCTAAGAGGACCTATTGCTCTCTCTCTCTTGTTTCTAAGGTGAGTTGTGAAGAACCACTTTCCTTCCTCTAATGATGCCTAATTTATGATTAGTGGTGGTATGTGATGAAACTTTATGGATTACATCTTGATTTGTGGTTGAATTAGTGAAGTTTTTTATTTATTGGTGATTTTCTGTTTTAATATGAACATGATTGTGTGGCTATCTATGATGATTGGAAATGATGTATAACGACTCTAGAAGGTGGAAAAAGTGGATAATTGCAACCAATTTCTGGTTTGGAAGAAATTGTAGAAAGTTAGGGTTTTATTGGGAACATTCTGCCCGGTTTTGTAGCTCATAGTTAGAGGCCGAATTGGCCTTGGATTAAAACATGAAAGTTGTAGGAAATGACATTTTAGAGGTTTCTACAAAATTTTAGGTTAATCGGAATAGTGTAGAATGATAAAAGTCGAAATTACCCTTGCTGTCCTGGTTTTACCCGAATGTAAGAATTGCGCCGGTAATTGGTTGTTTTGGCTGGAATTGCTTCGGAATTGGTTGTTGATGTCTTCTGATGAAATGTAGCCCTGTGTCTTAGCTTTTAGCTGGTTTTGGAATTTCGGGATTTGGACTTGGATAGCCTTATTTATGTTGTTTCCTCTAGCATGCGTTCTGTGAATGTGTTTTTGTGATTCTGGTGTAGTATCTTGCATTTTTGACCTGGTTACACTCGAAACTGGGTTGAGTGACCTTCTGTAATATTGTAGCCCTATCTCTTAGCTTCGAAACAGTGGGTCTTGGACCTTCATCTGATAATCGTAGTGTCTTTGGTACCATTACCGCAAAATGAGGTCGAAAACTATTTTTTTCAGGGTTACAACTAGTTGCATTTCCGGATTTTCTGGTTTCCCCTAATGCTTGTATATGTTTATGGAACCCTATTGGGGTCGTGTTTGGCATTGGTTTATGACTCTTTATCAAGTCTCATTGTACTTGTTTGCATGTTTTAGGGCATGACGGTGGTTCACGACGTTCTTTTGACGGAAGTGCATGAAACACCATTTGCAAGCTTGGTGAGTGTACTACTCACTTGTGTGTTACTATATAGCTTTGATACTTGAACTTGATGAGTTGAATGTTCATTGATTGAAGTGAGAGCGTACTTTATCACTCTCACTTATTGTTTATCATGTTATTGGAATGTTACATGAAATGAAAGTACTTGACTTGGTGTCGATTGGATGAGTATCCAACGACTACAATTGTTATCATTGAGCTCAACCCCATTGATAGTTGATTGAATCGAGCCGGCGAGGGCTTGGTCGTGCCAATTAATGATCCTTGGGGAAAAGTTATAAGGAATCTTGTAGTATGAGAGACTCTCGATTCCGGTATACTCGAGTAATACCACAGTGCAAGTGTTTGGAGTTCGGGTCCGGTAGGGGGATGTTAGGTGGAAGGAGTGGGAGTGAAGTGAAGTCTACGCTTGGTTACTTTTAAACATTGACGGAGAGTCAATGAGAAGATGATCTGATCAAGAATGCAAACGAGGAAAAGGGCTCTTGAGAGCCGTCCGTATCATTTTATCATCATTATTGATGTGTGTTTTATTTACCTTTGATGACTTGGAATGAAAAACTTGATGCCTATATGAACTTGGTTGCTTGAGTAGTATTATCTCACTGGGCAACTAGCTCACCCCGTTCCTTTTGTTTTCCTTACAGGAAAATAACTACTTTTGGACTGCAATTGATAATTGGTTGCCGAAATGAGCTAGTTGGACATATCTTTTGTATAGCTCATTTATTGAAACCCTAAATGTACTTTTGGGTCTGTTTCTCTTTTGATTTGGCAAACCATACATGTATCCACTTTTGAATACTTTTGTATGCAACTTTGGATTGTAAATACTAAATTTCAAGATGTGAACGTTGGCTTGGTATTTGGTTGGGTTCTGACGGGTCGGTTACTATTCATGGCCGACTCCGGATTTCATTTTTTTTTTTGGGTTCTTTTGCCATGTTGACTTGTTTACACGCATTTGTAAGTTACGGAACGCAATAGATCGCTCTAACTGCACCGTTAGTCCTGGCGAGAGCTGGGCAGGCAGTCCGCTAACCCATTTGGTTCGTCTTAGGAGAAGGTGGGGCTGTCACAATAATCCTCTAAAAATTCTACCCATCGCCTCTGTCTCAAATTCAATTCCTTTTGGGAGAACAAGTACTTAAGGCTCTTGTGGTTCGTAAAAACTTCAAAGGTCACACCATACAAGTAATGCCTCCATTTCTTTAAGGCAAAGACCACTGCGGCCAGTTCTAGGTCATGCGTTGGGTAATTTTGTTCGTGAGATTTCAATTTTCTAGAGGCATAGGCAACTACCTTACCCTTTTGCATTAGTACACATCCTAGACCTTCTCGAGAGGCATCAGAGTATACGACATAACTCTCTACTCCGTCAGGCAATGCCAACACAGGAGCTGATGTTAAGCGCTTCTTTAACTCCTGAAAACTTGACTCGCACTTTGGAGTCCAAATGAACTTATTATTTTTCTTTGTCATCTCTGTCATAGGTCCAGCAATCTTCGAAAAATCCTTGATGAACCGCCTGTAATAACCTGCTAAGCCCAAGAAACTTCTAACCTCTGTTGGAGTTTCTGGCTGCTTCCACATTGTGACTCCCTCAACTTTTGCCGGATCCACGGCAATTCCATCTTTAGAAACTTTGTGTCCCAGAAAAGAAATTTCTTCCAGCCAAAACTCGCACTTGCTAAATTTAGCATACAATTTATGCTCTCTTAAGATCTGCAGAACTATCTCCAAGTGTTTAGCATGTTCTTCACGAGTCTTAGAATATACTAGGATATCATCAATAAAAACTACTACAAACTGATCCAAGTACTTTTTAAAGACTCTCTGCATTAAGTCCATGAAGGCAGCTGGTGCATTGGTTAATCCAAATGGCATGACTGCAAACTCAAAATGTCCATATCTTGTATTAAAAGCAGTCTTAGGTATGTCTTCCTTCTTAATTTTCAACTGATAATACCCTTGTCTCAAATCCAACTTGGAGAAAACTACTGATCCTTGCAGCTGATCGAATAAACTGTCAATCAATGGTAGAGGGTATTTATTCTTAATTGTACCTTCATTTAATTCTCGATAATCAATACATAACCTTAAACTTCCATCCTTTTTCTTAACAAATAGAACAGGTGCTTCCCATGGCGAATCACTTTCTCTAACAAAACCTCTCTCCAACAAATCCTGTAATTGAATTTTCAACTCTCTTAGCTCTGCAGGGGCCATTCGGTACGGAGTCTTAGAAATTGGGGCCATTCCCGACACTAGTTCAATCTTGAACTCCACTTCTCTCTCTGGAGGTAATGTTTTTAATTTTTCGGGAAACACATCTGGAAATTCCCTTACCACTGGTACATCTTCCAATTTTACTTGGTCACTGGGAGCGTTAATCAGGAAAGCTAAGAAACCTTGCGCTCCTTTATACAACATTCTCCTTGCCCGAATTCCCGAAATCATAGCAGATGATGCTAATCTGCCTTTCACATCCAATTTCAGGGTTGCTTCCCCGGGAATCCAAAATTCTACCACTTTCGTTCTGTAATCAAGCTTAGCATGATGATGAGCTAGAAAATCCATTCCTATAATAACATCATAACCTTTTATGTCCAAACTGACTAGATCTACTAGCATCCTACGCTCTCCAACCCAGAATTCGCATTTCTTATAGGCCAGGCTAGTGATTGTGCTTTTATTACCCATGGGTGTCCTAATTTCAAGATCAAAGGGTAATCTAACTGGTTTTACATCAATTCCGGACATAAAAGTTTGATTCACGAATGAATGAGTTACGTCAAGATCAACTAGTACTCTAGCTAATTGGTGAAAGATTGGAAGAGTACCTTCCACAACTTCTGAGGAATCAGGTACGGGTTGGTTCCTCTATGGCGTACACCCTGGCAGGAACTTTTGGCCTACTTCCTCCAGGAGTGGCCTGTCCAGCACTCGGGGTACCATCTTCTTGTATCTTCGGACAACCGGGAATCTAGTGCTCGCTGCTTCCACATCTCAAGCACTTTCCTTCTTTCCTCCAGCATCCGTCCTCAGTATGGCCAGCCTTCCTGCAATATCCACAAGTTACCTGAGGGATTGTCACACGACCTTCTTGCGAGGCGTTCCTATGTTGACCCCTTCCACTTGGTCCTCCTCTAGCTCCGTTATCTCTCCCCCCGGCACCTCTTGCTCCAGCTCCTCTCGCTAGAGCGCCTCGTGGTGCTCCAGGACTATTTACTCCACCCGTTCCTCGACCCACTTTGGCTGGTGGAGCATTTGCATAAGTCGGCTCCCGACTGCTGCTAGGGCCAAATCTTTTCTTGGCCTGGAAAGATTTTACTTGAGCTCTGGCAACTTCAACCCTTTGAGCTTTCTCTACAGCATCAGCAAATGTGTCTATCCGAACAGCAGCTAATCCCTCCTAGATCTCCACATTTAGTCCCTGCACAAACCTCCTTATACGCCTTTGCTCCATAGCTACCAATTCAGGAACATAACGGGACAATTTTGTGAATTGAATCTCATATTCGGCGACACTCAGCGCCCCCTACCTACATTTGATAAAGTCATCCTCTCTTTTCTCTTGGATGAGAGGAGGAAGAAACTTGGCGTTAAACTCCCTTGTGAAGTTCGCCCAGGTCCTAGAAATATGGTTCCTGTCCCCATTAACCCTAACTAGGTTCCACCAAGAACGAGCAGCTCCCTCAAACTGGAATGCTGTAAAAGTCACCTGTCTCTCCTCCGCATAGTTTAGAGCTGCAAAAATGTCAGAGATCCTCTCCCACCAACCTTCTGCTACCTCAGGTTCTGGTCCTCCATAAAACTTAGGAGGTCCAAACTTCAAGAATCTCTCTAATGCCCGATCCTCAGTATTGATTGGGCCTCCTTGGTGATGCACTGCTCCAAGAGCTTGGTGCTCAGTCATGCGCTCTAAAACATCAGTTATTCTATTGATCGCGGTGGCCACTGGGTCTCCGGCCACGCCCTCCTGACCATGGTCTTGATTGATCTCAGGTCCCCTATCACCACCAACCTCGGGACGTTGTCTAGTTGATCTCCCACGCTCTCTACCTCTAACTTCTCGATTCATAGCCCAATTATGCCTATGAATAAAAATAAAGCAATTAAGCGAGGATATTTTAATTAATTACTTTAAAAAAATTTTTTTTTTTTTTGTAAATAACATCAACATGAACATTGACGAAAAGGAAAATAAGACACTTAACATATAATCACATACCGAGGTTCATACAAATAGCAAGTTAGGGTGTTTTCCAAAAGTATGGCACGCGAGTTTAACAAATATATACAAACAATCCTTAAAACCAAAAATAGGGATGTAGTGCCTCAAAGTAGGCCATCCAGCTAGACAAAATGCTATGGCCTAACTATGTCACCCTATCTAACCCTAGATACTTAGTTACAAGCAGATCAAACCCAGTCTAACCCTCAGCAGGGCTGCCAGGGGCAACGTCCTCCTCAGGGTCCTCCTCCGGGTCCTCCTCCGGATCCTCCTCAACACTCGCTTGAGCAGTTCCCTGAATGATACCCATGACCTCGTCTATCATCATAGTGGCGTCAGCCCTAATACCCGCACTCCTATCTCGTACCTCCTCAGCTACTCGAGTCAATCGAGACCTCTGTCTCTCTAACTCCTCACGAGCAGCCTCTGACCTAGCCCTCTCGGCTGCTAACCTCTGCTCTAGCTCGGCTATGCGGTCAAGCTGAGTATCAACCATGATGCTCAACTCCTCGACGTCCTGGCTCAAAGTGTGATTAGCGTCCCTCAGCTGGCGACGCTCGTCGTTTAAAAACAGCACTAACTCGTTAGGGTAGGCATATGTGACCCTACACTGACATCGGGGGTACCTATCAGCTGGTGTATAACGTATACAAGGTCCTCCGCCTCGTGGCCTATAGGAGATGGACCTAAGAGGCTCTACATGTCCATTAGCCAATCCGTTACCACTAGTATGTCTGTTTCTGTTTTCCATACCTGCAAAATAACCAAAAATCCAAAAGTTAATGCTTAAATAGCTAACTTGCTCAAGTACCACTTAAGATATGTCTAATTATCTCACTTCTTAACTCTAAAAGGTTCAGGATTTCTAACACATCCAATATATCTTTCAGATAATTTTTCTAACCTAGGCTCTGATACCAACTGTGACGGCCCCACTTCTCCCTAAGGCAAACCAGAGGGTTGGCGGGTCATCTGCCTAGCTCTCGCCAGGACTCACGCAAGGAAACTGGCTAAACCCTTCCGACGTATGACTTAAACCATTACAAAATTCGTCACCCGAACAAGCCAATCCTTAAACAACCAAAACTCTAAGAACACATTAACTTCAGAGATAACATTACCATTGGACAAATGAACATCCACTCTTACGTACATCTCCAATCAGATTAAAACATAACTACATTTATACATTACAAACCATAAAGTGAAGTCATAAAATTCAAATACATTCATACAAGTCAAACAAAACTCAGGTTTTACACTTTTCCAGCTTCAAGTGGCAACCCAAGCCGAAAGATACATAGTCTGATTCAAAGCAACATTCATAAAAGGTAAAGGCAAACTTCAAGTCTCTCAAATGCCAGAACCTGTTAAGGAAAACAAGTAACATGGGGTGAGCTAAAGCTCAGTGGTATCCCGAACATGCAATCATATAAGCAAACAGCGAATAATAACTCCAAACTAAAATTCAACAAGTAGGAAAGCGTATAACAGCACAGGGTAGGATACAGGGGCTCTCAGGAGCCATTTTTCCACGAACTTGATCAAAATTAACCGCAGTTGACCCCTCCGTCAACTTTCACTATCTAAAGTCCATGTAGATTTTTTTTTCTTATCTTAACACGCTCCAACCAACTTACTCCCATCGGGCCCGTTCTTCTCACGGGAGGGTTTGGTATTATTCGAGTATACCTTTTTAAAGCCTAGTCGAGGGATTCACCCAGCGACGTCACAACAAGTGGTTACCAAGTCAGGATAAGAGGCCCTCCCACCCTAAGGTGTGGTACATTCCCCTGCCTGGTAATTGAGTTGACGGGTCCACGCTCCAGTCAACAATTGCAAGATTTTGGTACTTGAGTTAGGATAAGAGGCCCTCCCACCCTTAGGTGTGGTACATTCCCCCACTCAGTACTTAACTAGTGTGTGACAGCCCCACCTCCCCTTAAGACGAACCAAAGGGTTCGGCGGACTGCCTACCCAACTCTCGCCGGGACTTAGTCGTTCACTCAAGCAAATCAGAAATAAAACCACAAGAAAGAGCAAAACAAGGATCCAAAACTTAAAACAAAATTATATACATTGTTATCTCAAAAGGAAGTACAACCGTCGAATATACAAAGGTTCTCAATTCACCATACAACCAGCCCGTGCCAAGCACTAGGGCGAGAACCATTACAAAACCAAAGAACTAGACCAAGCTAGTCTATACAGAGCTCTCGTCCTTGCTCGCCTTCCCCTGTTAAGGAAAACAAAACTAAAGGGATGAGCTAAAAGCTCAGTGAGGTTCCGAACACATAAGCAACAATCCATCCAAAACATTTAATATAAAATTTCAATAATTCAAGTAACATTTACAATGGAAAGCGATAATAACACATACATTAAAAGGATACAGGCTCACAAGGAGCTATTTGTTCGTTTGTTCGGTCGTTTTCCTGACATTCCCCTTATTCCTCCATTCACTTGAAAATGCATTTTTGTAAGTAAAATCCTCGTTCGTTCGTTCATTTCATTCACCCCTTTCCCAGACATTGGCCGGGCTCCACTAGACTCCAAGGTAATACTCGAGTATACCAAACGTTCACACCCAGGGTCACCATATCGCCCGACCGAATCCGCTTCTGGCTCGAGTCGATCGGTAACGAAGGGCAGGGCCCAATTCAGCCAAACGGCTTACATTCATGCGCAACTAGCATTTAATCATTAATCATTGCAAATTTCATATTTATTTAGGTCGAGTGCGATAAAGTACACACTCGCCTAGAAAACTCGTTTTAACAATCATTGAAAGCAGTTAACACATTATCAATCAATAATAACAAGCCAATAAGTCAAGGAAATATAACAAACAAGGAACACTCACCTATTTACGTAAAACAACGTGCAAATATCCTTCCGGATATTACCTCAGTCACCGAGAAAATCTAAGAGTAAATGAGAAAGAATATTACAGTCTATCTAGCACAAACAAGTAAGTGAAATCAAAGAAAAACCGGCAATTGATAAGTAAAACGTATAAAGACGCCTTTATAATGAAAAGGGGATATTTGGATCGGAGGACGAAAATAACTAGGGTTTCATAAACCAAACACAAAACTAACTCAAGCGGGTTATAAAATGTCCGGCGGAAAACACTTGGACCAAAGACAACTCGGACTCCAACGAGATAGGCTAAAAAATATTGTTTTCGGAATCGTTTAGATAGTTCAAAATCAACTCATACCCAAGCAGCTAGTATAGACTAAACGTCATGATAAAATCATGTGAAAAGGAGGACAATACTACCTTACGTTCACACTTAAAACCTCACTTAAAAGTCGTTCACTTGTGGTCGAGAAAACCCTAAATCATACATCTATATTTTTGGGAAGGAGTAAGTAGCATTTGAAGTGTTAAACTAAAGAGGTATCATGTTTTAAAATGGAAAGCCGGTCATGGTATTGGCCAAACAAAAGTATACAAGTTCAAATAGAAACTTAGCTCTCGAGCGAAAATTTGGGCAGCACGCCCTTTGTATTTACCTAATTTTTCAGCCATTTTGGCTTTATTATTTTTTTCTCATTCAAGCCCAAGTTTATACACAACACAAATGCATTTCAATAGCCGTTCCATAGGCTCAAGACAATACAAGGACATAAATCAACTAATAACAAATGCGAAAATGAAGTTTACAAAAGACAGATTTGATGGATTTTTACGGAAAGAACACATCTGAGGCTACGCTTATCGGATTGATGTACAACTTATACCATTTCGAAGCTAAGACGAAGTCCTACAACTTTCATGAAGATCACTTGGTCAAATTTCCAGTGTAACCTAATCAAATTCCCAGTTCACCGAACCAGGTTCCAACTAATCGGCTAATGAACCATACTACATTTAAATGGCCATATCTCAGGCTACCACAGTCCGTTTACGGCGTTCTTTGAGGCGTTTAAAAGGTAAGACAGATTACTAAAACTTTCATGTTTTGACAAATGGCTAAATCAGCACGGATCATAGTGAATAAACACAGTAAATTGGATGAACTGTCCAAAACGGATCACTGGAAATATCCTAGGGCAGCGAGGGTATTTTGGTCTTTTCACAGGATACGTTGCTCCGATTGAGCTGAAATTTTGTAGGCACCTATAAAATATCATTCTATACAACTTTCATGTTTTATGCTAAGCCTAATTTGGTCTCTAACATGATGAAATAAAATCGGACAGAATGGGCTAAAATTTTCCAGAAATCTGGAATTTTTCGTTTTCAATGCAACCTTTCTTGCTTTCTTGCTCCAATCATCACTACAACCACTTATATAAGCTTAGATACAACATATATCATCCATATAGCAAGTATAGGTAGCAAATACCTCAAACCCTAACTCACATATATCACCTTTAAATCATCATAACAACTTGTATCACTACTAATCCAACCACAGCATGAATTATACAACAACTTAAACCAAAATAAAAAAACCAAAGCCATGGCTTAGCCTTATACCTCAAAAAATGAAGCTTGCAAGAGTAATACTTCACCTCCTCTTGGAATTCTTGGTTCCCCTAGCTTCTCAAGCTCACAACTCACACTTTAATCGGTTTAGAATTTTAATTCCTCACTTGGATGGCTCAACTCAAGAAGAAGGAAGTTTGTTTCTTGCTCTCTCTTTCTCCTCTCTTTGTCTCGGCCAAGCAGCAGGAAAATGAAGGGAAATTGAAGCCAACAAGATGATAAGAAGGTTGGACTTAGCTTGGTCAAAGAGCCATAGGGGTGTGACACTTGTCACCACCAAAGCCAACTGTGACAGCCCCACCTCACCCTAAGGCGAACCAAAGGGTTTAGCGGACCGCCTGCCCAGCTCTCGCCAGGACTACGGAGTCAAATCACACAAATCCGATATTACGCGAGATAGGACCCAAAAGAAATGAACGATTGAAGACCGCCAAGCTTAAACATGGAGAAAACGCTTTCATATATACATGTCGCTAGGTTTACAATTCAAATGGAACCAGTGAATCGAAATACATTTAGAGTTTGCTCATTCTCGAGGAGCTATACAAAAGAACAAAAGATTTTCTAACTAGCTCAACTCGCTTCTCAAAATCATGATTTCCAAAAGAGGTTCCTGTAAGGAAAACAAAGATAACGAGGAGGGGGTGAGCTTACGCCCAATGAGGTACCAAACATGTAGCAGAAAAATCAGGAATTTCACGTTATACAAACCAGATACACATGCTCGCTATAAAGTAAGACAGGTAAACACAAGAACTCAATTAGGAAGGATACAGGTGGCTCTCAGGTGCCAGCTTTCCAGTGCAGTACTTGATCCAAGCCAGTTGACTCTCCGTCAACGTATATAGAACCAACACGTCCGTAGACCCCACTTTACACCAAATTCCGTCCACCAAACACCCCTTTACCGGGCCCGCTCACCTCAACAGAAACAGAAATGGTAATACTCGAGTATACCAGAATCAAGGGTCTCAATACCCAAAGATCCCAAAACAGACTACCGTGGTTCGTTATCTAATCGTCCAGGCCCTTGCCGGCCCGACTCGAATAACTTAGCCACAGGATTTGAGCTCATAGGTCACAGAAAGGTCGTTGGTTACAAGTTTCCAAACGACGTCCGAACAGATACAGATACAGATACAGATACAGATACCAGATACAGATACAGATTCAGATTGACACCAAAATTGGCATATGAACAGACAAGAGAACGAGTGTGATAAAGTACACCCTCGTCTCAAACAAATTAAACAGATTGCAGAGCAGAAATCAAGTTAAACAGTAATGGAGGGGAGTGGTACACTCACCGGCTCAACTTCAAAAGTTTTCACTTCAGATTGGCCTTAATCGCCAAGAAACCCTAAAATAATCAAAATAAACCAATTGAAGGTTTCATATCCAAAATCGAGTAAACGGAATGCACAAGTGAGGCTCGACTACACGTCGTACGCCTTGCCAAATAAATACTAATGCAAGGGTGGAAAACATGATTTTCTTGGAAACGAAAAGGTAACATGAAGACCTAGGCGCAAACAACCCAAAAGCCCTTCGCTCAAATCGCAAGTCAATCCAACTAGCCTTCAAGTAAAATTTCGGCAGCACATCCCTTGTGTTTACCTATTTTCCAGCCATCATGGCTTCATTATATCCTCAAATCAGTCCCAACATCTCACACAAAATTCATCTCATTTCCCAAAAGCTGTTCACTAAGCTCAAAGTAGTACAAGTACAAAAGTTAGCTAGGAAACGACCGGAATGAAAGCAAGCCCTAAAACATGCAAGCAAGTACAATGAGACTCGATAACGAGTCACAAACCAATGCCAAATATGACCCCAATAGGGTTCCATAAGCATACACAAACACTAGAGGAAACCAGAAAATTCGGACATGCAATTAGCTTTGGCCCTGAAAAAAAAACAGTTTTTGTCCTCATTTTGCGGTAATGGCACCAATTTCACTACGATTATCGGATGAAGGTGTACGACCCACCATCTTGAAGCTAAAATACAGGGCTACAACATCACAGAAGGTCACTCAACCTAGTTTTGAGTGCAAACAGGTCAAAAATGCAAGATACTACATCAAAAACCAGATGAAAGCTAAGAAACAGGTCTACATTTCATCAGAAGACCTCAACAACCAATTCCGAAGCAATTCAAGCCAAAACAACCAATTACAGGCGCAATTCTTGCATTCGGGTAAAACCAGAACAACAATAGTAATTTCGACTTATCTCCTTCTACACTACTCCGATGGACCTGAAATTTTGTAGGAACCTCTAAACTGTCATTCCCTAAAACTTTCATGTTTTAAGCCAAGGCCAATTCGGCCTCTAACTAGGAGCTAAAAATTCGGGCAGAATGCTCCCTCAAGAACCCTAATTTTCTGAAATTTCTTCCAAACCAGAAATTGGTTGCAATTATCCACTTTTTCCACCTCCTAGAGTCATTATATACCATTTCTAATCATCATAGATAGCCACACAATCATACTTATATTAAAACAGAAAAATCCCCAAAAATAATAAAACTTCATCATTTCAACCACAAATCAAGAAGTAATCCATAAACTTGCATCTCATACTACCACTAAGCATGATTTAAGCATCAATTAAAGGAGGAGGGTGGTTCTTCACCACTTACCTTAGAAACAAGAGAGAGAGAGCTATTGGTCACCTTAACTTTCCAAACAACTTCAAAATCACCAAGTGGAGGAGTTTTGTGGAGCAAAACCAAAATTAAACGGTTGGAGTGGAAGATTGAGCAAGTTTGGAGCAAAGAAATTGGAGAGCTTTTCTTCCCTTATTGCTTGAAGGTGGCCGGCCATATGAAGCTTAGAAATGAAGATATTTTGGTCAATTTTTGAAGTTATTATGGTAAATGGTAAAAGGTTGAATAGGAAGTCAAAAGTAGGATTTAATCTCTAAGTGACACATGTCACTTGCATTAATTGCTTGCCTAACTTTTGTCTCTCTTATACCAATCCACTTAACCTCCTCTCATTATTTCTTAACACCCGGTAAATTAATTCCAGTATCCAAAACTTAACCTAGTTGACCGAATTTTTCTGAACTTTTCGCACTTGTGGGTCCCACGTCCAATATACGCTCTTAATTTCTCAAAACCTATTCGATACTAGAAAAATCATCTAAAAACTATATCTGCTCCTTAACAATATCTAGAATTTTTCCTAATCACGAAAATGCAGAAAACAAGCCATGAAAAATACGAAAACCGAGAAAATGCAAATTACGTGTTCTCACACCAACAAAAATTTCTCTTTCTTTCCTTGCATTTTTAGCCCTAAAATTCGGTCAAAGCTAGCTGGAAAATGAGAGGATATTTTGCTCAAATATTAATGAGCTTGTATGGTAAGAAAGTGGTGGTCAAGCGGTGTGTTAAATCGGTAGTGCATGGTTCACGTCGGTTCGCACCGTTTTTCCTTAAATCACACGTACTAGGGTTTTTACTTCCTATTCAGTAACTTTTTATCATTTCTTCTAATCACATATTATTTCTCACCCAAAATTCACTCTTAAGTACCAAATTTGATCCGCACTCCGTACCGGATAATTATACGACGGATACACAAAAAATCCTATTTCACTTCGAATTGCAATCGGAAAGGAAAACCCTAATTTCCTATGATCATTGGCACTTTTCTAGGGTGATTAAGTAGCAATATGGTATAGAATAATAATTTCTAAATAATTTTCAAATAAAAGGAAATTTTCAAGAAATATGTAAGGAATTTGCAAGTCCTCACATAGTGCAAGCAAGATATTCGAGAAAACATTTCAAGCAATTCACCACTCGAAAGGCTAGTGCGATAAAGTACACACCGCCCTCTTCGATGGATCAGAAAAACCACATTCCAATTATCACATAATAGTCAAGAAAGCACTTTAACAAGATAAAACATAGAACAAGCAAGGACACTCACCAAAAGTCAAGCTGGGAATCGAAGTCCACGTCCTCGCTAAACCCTAAAAGACCAAGTTTTAATTCTATAAGTTTTACTATACAAGTTCTTGATTTATATATAAAAGATTATCTGATATATAACTAGTTTATTTCCTCGAAATAAATCAACAATTCTGTTAAAATTAAAACTAGTAAAAGTGATAAAATATTTCGTATGGTTTCTTTAAAGATACCTTTCTTTCTAGAGGTGCAACTAGAACTAATTTACCTCAAATAAGTTTTCTTGCCGAACAAGTTTTCTATGCTTTTCATTTAAAGTTATTAAAATCTCATGTTTTTGACAATTTTTCCTCTAAACAACTAGTCAGGGACAATTTTATGAAAAATTTAGAGCTTGGAAGTTAGTGCAATTAATTCCTAAAAGTAATGAAGCTAGTCTACGCAAAGAAAAGAATTAACTAGTTGGCAAGGTTTTAAAAGTCTCGACACTTGAATTTTAGCATTATCGTACTATACTCAATTTCTATAGCTTGATACTAGGACAAAATATTTCAACAAGCTTGGTTAAAAGGTTCTCGAGTTCAAAGGACCAAAACGGACCTCACGATTCCAATTCATTTGCACATTATATTCCAAGTCGACAATATAGCACAATCACAATTCAAACATCAATTTCACTAGAGCTTCATCAATCATTAGCCCTAGGTCTCAACAAGTTCAATTCTAACTAATAATTAAACAAAGGAAGTCCAAAACGTCAAAACAATTCCAAACCACAAGTCATGGCTTTCCAAGTGCATTTCGGCCAAACCACTTAAACAATTCCACCAAAAATTTAACTCTTGTAAAAATCATTCAAATGGCCAAGAGTTTCATCAATCATTAGCTCTTGACAACAAACAATCACTTCCTACTACAATTCAACCAGAATTTCAACTCAAACCAAAAAGGAAAGTCACGGCCAACTTAACTCACAAATAACTCTAGAAATTCAGATTTTCTTTTCTCTTTTTTTTTATATCCACGGCTCATTTCAGCTACATGCATGACCAAATAATCAGTTAACTATCAGTTTTAATCCAAAGTCAAGTTCGAACATCATCAAAAGTCACCATCCAACCAGAAATTCATCCAAGTCTTCTCGGTTGGCTTGCATGCAAGCAGATTCTGCATCCCTTCACTTTTCTAACTTACTCACGGCTGATTAACCTCATGCAAAGCATAATCATCCAGTTTTTAGTTAGCTAAACACGCATCTAATCTCAGATTACCACAAATTAACCAATTAAAGCTGCAATTTCCAGCTCAAACTCTCGGCAACTCCAATTTCTTTCAAAATCAGATTTCTTGTGACTTAATTTATCATGTTATTCTTGATTTTGATGATCACAAAGCACTTTGAAATGTTTATCTAATTCTCTTCAAATATAAGTGTTTTGCTTTTTAGAGAATCAGGTACAAAGGTGTCAAGGAAAGAAAATCAACTAAAAGAAGAAGCAAAAACAGGGCATTCATGTCGGACGTCCGAAAGGATGAAGAACATCAAGAAGGAAACTCTGTCGGACGCTCGTGAGGAAGCATCGGACGTCCGGGAGGATCGGACGCACGCTTCGGATGCACATCGATTGCGTTGGATGTCCGAAAAATTTTACAAAGTTTTGATGACTCTCTGACGACGTTCGGACGCAGAAGCTGTCGGACGATAAAATCCCATCGGACGTCCGAACGACAACTTGGCTGATTTTCGGACGATGGGATCGAACGATGATTAAGCTGTTAGACGTCCGACAGTCCCAACGGCTAGCTGACTCTTCATCTGCCTTCTATCCGTTGGAAGGATTAATGAAGCCCATTTTTGGTCCCCTTTAAATACAAACGATTCTAAACCAGGGAGTGACTTTTGCACACTTCGTTTACAAGATCTCAAGAGATATTTTAGCTAGAAAATAGTCTCCTAAGCAAGATTTGTTCTCCAAGTAGTGTGAAGTTCTTGTAAGCACTTCTCTTGGATTTGAATTTTTCAATAGTGTAGCTTTGTTGAGGGTTATCTGAGTGATAGTAAAACTTCGTAGCTTGACTAAGTGAGGCTTGGGGCAAGGAGGAAGTGATCCCTCCATTGTACATTGAGCTGATTATCTTTCATCAAAGAGAAGGTGCTCATCTTTGTGATTGGTCTTCAAGTTTGAGGAAAGCTTGGTAGACAATCGGTTTGATACTCTATCTTATTCCTTTTGTTTAATAAAATTCTCATTGCTTATATACACTCTTATTTCTGATAAACATTGCTCTCTTCTTTAAATTTACTTGGCTGATCACTACTAGAAAAGAAGGTAAATTTTTATTAAAGAAAAAGTGCATAAACTCAATAAAGTATTTTTAATCAACCTAATTCACCCCCCCTCTTAGGTTGTCTTTGGGCCTTACATATCATCCAACCGTACTACCCTCACATGCATGCTCATAAACAACATCATCTACCTATAATTAACTAGTCTAGGTCCAGAATTTACCTCAACTTGAAGCTCAACTCACGCGACTAGCAGCTGAAATTTTTCCCTCCTCTCGGCTTGCTAAGGAGCTCGAGTATGGCTGGCTGAGCTCGATTTGTTCAGGCTGTGGTGTTGGGGTTAAGGTTGAGCACAGCTGGTTGAAGGTGAAGAAGGAAATGGGCAGCTCGACAGTGATGGAGGAGATGAAGACAGACAGCTCGCAAACTACCTCTTGCTCTCTCTCTTTCTCTCGGACAGTTCAGAAATGCAGCTCACCGACTCACCCTCTCTCTCTTGCTCAAGCTTACAAGCGAACTGGTGAAAGTGATGGCTCTCGGTCCTCTTCACCAGCTCACGGTTGGAATGGAGATTGAACAGCAAGTCTCTCTCTTTTTTAGCTTACGGATAGAAAGAAAAGGAAATAAAGAGCTTGGCTCTCTCCCACTTTACTCTCGGACAGTTCATGGCAGACAAAGGAAATGGAAATGAGATGCTGTGGTGATTTGGGGTTGGTAGAATGGAATGCGTATAGTGGAATGTTTATAGTGAAGTGTTTTGTGGAGCTGAGCCGGCAATATGAATGGTGGAGTGCTGGAGTGAAAAAAAAAAAAATGGAACCGGCAAGATGAAATGCTGGGATTTAAAGCTTGTCCAAGAAGGTTCCACGGCTGCATGGTTAATTTGAGATGGGAAAAGGCTATTTGGTCTTTTAATATCTTGTTCGACCTTCCACTTAAATCCTCATTCGTAACTAATTCCAAAATTTTACCCCAAATGAAATTCGATAGCCTATTAGTATACTAATCTCGCAAAATTCAATTATCGAGATTTAACGTCCTAAGTGTAATTATAAAGGGTTTTGACCTAAAATCGATTTCGTCTTAATTCTAGGTTCCCGTTGACACTTAACGTTATTAACACTTAAAATTAGCTATCGGAATTCAAAGAATTGATATTAAAGCAATAAAATAATCCACAGCAAGAAATACTAATCTAACTTGGCAAAAATCAAATAATTCAATACTTTGCACAATTAAATTATTTGTAACTTAAAACTATTTTTACATACTTATTTAAGAACAACTAATAATAAAATTTATTAAAAGTCAAAATTGCAGTTGCTACATGTATATATATATATATATATATATTTTTCAAGGTTCTCATAGTCCTAGCTGTAGATGATTAGAGAAGAAGGTTAGCTGGAGCCAACTGTAGGGCTCAGACTAAGATCCATAAGATGAGAGGAAGCATGACGATGCAAGCTGATAGGATTCAGGAGTTCCGGGAGGATATATTGATGGAGCAGGAGAGAACGAATACTTTTAGAGAGCAGCTGCAGGTAGTTAATGGCCGCCTCACTAGGGTGGTCAGTGTGAGGACTCGAAATTTATTTTTTATTTTATTTTATTTCTCTGAATACATTTTCTTTACTTTACTTTATTACCTTGATTTCCTAGATATTTTTATAACAGAGTCAAGATTTTTAATCATTTTTCTTCTATAAGTTAGTGCATGTTAAGTTCGTAGTGTATTATGGAAGTGGGATCCACTAGTGAGGTGTGTGCGATAAATTTTGAAGATTAGGAGCAGTTTTGTGCAAAGAGATATTATTTTATAAGGTGTTAAGGGATAATTAGAGGTTGGCTGGATATTTTAGTATTTGGAAGACCATTAGATGAGGATTAACCTTTGGAAGCCATGTGTCAACAAAATCATGGAACTTTGACTTGGACCAAGACCATTCTTAGCCTTTAATTAAAAAAAATTGACCAAAAACCCTCATTTCTTCTTCTCCTTTTGGCCGACTTCTTTGAGAGGAAAAAAGATAAAGAAAACTCCATCTTCTGAGTTATAAATATCTAATTTTTTCTTCTTTTGGTCTCTTACTTCTTTGGAGTCTAAATGTTTTCTTTTCACAACTAATAACTTACTTGAATCCTAGCCCTTGATTGCACTTGGATATTCTTCGATTGGCACTTTCAAGTTGTCCTTGGAATTTGTGTTTTGAGAGGCCAAACTTGGATAGACGTATGGCTCATAGTTGAGTCTAAAGTGTGCACTTCATTAACCTAAACTTTGAATGGTCGGACCATGACATCTTATCTTGGTTACTTTTAGAGTTTGACGGTGGAAACGAACACAACTCGGGGTCGAATGTTTAGCGTTGCTCTACTTTAAAAAGGTGAGTGTACCACTTGCATGACTTGTTGTTTAAGTGAACTAGTTGTGACTGGAAGTGTATGATTTGTATGACTATGACTTGGTTTAATGTGGACTAGATGGATGTGTACTTTATCACACTCAATTCCACTTGACTGTTTGACTGGTCTACTGTTCATTTGAAATATATTACTTATGCATGACTTTGATGTCGTTTGAAACCCAATATCTGATGACCTTATTGTGAATTTGAGCTCAAATCTCATTGGTAGTTAATCGAATCGAGCCAACAAGGGCTGGCCGAGGTAGATTGACGGGCCATGAGGGAAACTGTCTGATTTATTGAATACTAAATTCTTCTGATATTTGGTATGCTCGAGTGTTACCACTACTGTATCTGTTTGGTGTTTGGACCTGGTAAGGAGTATGATTGGTGGATGGAAAATGGTGTAAAGTGGGGATCTACAAATCAATGTTTTTGCTTCTCTAAATGTTGACGGAGTGTTAACAGGTTTGAATCAAGCTAATGCGACTGGAAATTTGGCTCTTGAGAGCCATCTGTATCCTTTTACTTGAAGCACTTTGTGTTAGTTATGGTGTTTGCTTTTCTCCCTAATTGATGCTTATATGTGATAGATTAAAGTTCGAACTACGTGATTTTCAACTATGTGACCCTGTGGTACCTTATTGGGCGAAGGCTTACTCTGTCACCTTTGTTTTCCTTACAGGGGGCGAAGTCTTGGGAACGTGATTTTTGGAAAAGAGTTGAGTAAGTTATAACTTTTAGGCATTTTTTTAAGTTTCTTTGTATTAGTAACCTTACATGTATTTGTATAAGATTGAATACTTTGGTTTGTACTTTAAGTTTGAATCATTAGTGACTCTATTGTATGTAGTTATGGGTTGACAATTTGAAATTAATTGTGCGTTTTAGTACCTTCTGGAAATTTTGGATTAGTTAGTTCTTGCGAGAGTTGGACAGGTAGTCCACTAATCTTTGGGGTACGCCCTAAGGGAAGGTGGGGCTGTCACAGTCAGAGAGGTCAGGGACCGAGTTGGGGTATCATTGACGAGTGTGGAGCGCTGCTCCAAGGGGTGATTGGCGCTAATGCACCTGTGGAGGGTCAGGGCGACAAAGCCCCTAGCGAGGGAGATGCAGCTAGTTCTACTCATGAAAGAAAGTCTGCTGGCTCTGTTATGGACTAGGATAGCGCACTTTGAAAGTCCTTTCTTTTTGTGTATATGGGATAGTGTGAGGACTCGCAAAAACTATTATTTTATGCCCAATTTATGGCTTAATAAATTATTTAATTGGATTTTATTTCCAAGGAATATTTTCTAGTCTTATTAGACCTAAATACATGGTAATGTAACTTCGTTATATTTTTAAAATGATTCGTTTCAAAAATTAATTTCCTAGAGCGCGTTTCGTAAAAATAGTGAATAGTGCTTGGAGATTTTATCCGCGTAGTAGCACAATAAGCTTGGAATATTGGAGACTTGTACTATGGTCCTAAAATAGGTAATTTTATGAATAAATATTCAAGTGATAGTTAGTAGTGCAATCGTTATAAGAATTTTCGAAAGTTTCGCGTTATAGCGGTAAAATTGACGGTACGCGTTTTCACACGCGCGACTTCATTTGAGGGACTTTAGACCCTTATTTCGGGACAATTAAGAGTGAATAATATTTACATGAATATATATGCATTGGAGGTTTAGTGCACTAGCGAACCAAACGCGCGAGAAAAATTGAGTCCAAACGCATCCTAATTGCACTATTTCAAGTTGACTTTGAGATGGGTTTTGCACCACACAATGAATCTTACTTAGGAAGCCACAATTGAACCAACACCTTCTCTCTCCTCACTTCATTTGGCCGTGCAACAAGAAAGGAGAAGAGCTCTCCATTGTTCTTCATTTTTCATCTTCAATCCATGCACCAAAATTCATCCAAATCACACCAAACTTGGAGACCACTTAGCAAACCACTTGGAGACTATATCTAGCTAAGGAAGAGGGGAGCTTTCACGGTTTCTTGGAGCTTCAAGAGGGCCGAAAATTCTGACCTTGCAAACCAAAGGAGTAGGTAATGATCAACCCTTGGATTCTTATCTTATGGAGATTATATGGCAAGATTAAGCTCATGCATGCACTTAGTTACTTGTTTATGGTGTAAAAATGTGATTGTGGGCTCTTGGAATTCCCACACTTGGGTTGTTGTTGCTGATGTGATAATTAATGGTGATTATATTGTTGGTTTAGTGATTATAATGATGCATTAGTGGTGGGTAATTAGTAGGAACTTCATTGGGTGCAAGAAGCAAAAACTTCCGATTCTACCCCTGTTTTATTCGGCCATTTTAAGGCTAGTTTTTAATCAACTAATGGCTTGTACTGGATGCTTATATGATGTATTAGAGGTGTGGAAAATTTCATCCAAAAATAATGGGGTTTGAATGGGCAAATGAATTTTTTTTAGAAACCAGCAAATCTGGAAAACTGATTCGCGTATGCCCTGACCAGCGGTAGTATTTTGGCTATAATTCTGTCCTCGGATGTCGAAATCATGTGCCGTCGGTGGCGTTTGAAACTAGACATTCCTAGCTTTAATTTGGTATATAATACACGTTCTGATTCTTTGTGAGCAAGCCGAACCAAATGTTTTAAGTTCGCTGTCCTGTTGCTCTGTTCGTCTGGAATGAAGTGGTCAGGCAGCAACTTGATGCCCGAATTTGAACCAGTTGGGTGTCGAATTTGGAAATGACTTCTTCTGTGATATTTTATTCCTATGAATTTATTTTCCAACGGCGTAATCCATGCTCGATTTCGAGCTATATTGACTGATTTGTGACTGAAACAAGTGGACTGCTCTGTTTTGGAAAACCCTAATGTTTGGACTGGTTTGGAACCAAATCTTGGAGTGAACTTGTTAGTTGATGTTTTTGATATTAAACACTTACCAAAGATATTATGGGTGTATCTTAGACCCTTATTTCACAAATGAACCATGGTTGGATAACTTTCTTGGTTAGACGATTGGAAATTGGGAAATGCAAGTCAAAGGCAGATTGCCTTAGGATTTTTCTTGAACTTTGGTGGGCTAATTAACTACCTTGCCGAAGGTATTTTTCCTCGAAATTCGATAGAGAGATACTTTCCATATAGTATTGAAATACTGCCAATTTTGGTGCCAATTCAAGTTCGTTTCAATACCCAATTGAATTACTAGAGTTAGAGGTTCAAATCTGGAAATTTTTCTCCAGTCTTGAATTTGCCCAACTTTGAGCTACCGTATCTCGGTACCCGAAACTCCGATTCTTGATCCGCTTGTTTTGTTATAAACCTCCCTTGTAACACTAATTGAGCTGCAAATTTCAGAGGCCGGTTTGCAACGTGTGAATCGTGCCGAATTTCCAAAGTTGGCCGAAATCCAACTTAATTCTGCCATGAAAACCAACCCTGCGTCTTCAAGCTCATTTTTGACCACTTTTCACTTCGATTCATGGAAAAGTGTCTTCTAGGAACTTATAGTACTCTCTAAGAGGTTTCCAACGGTATAAAGTTTTCCAATTCTCGACTTATACCGAGCGAGTTATGATTTTTCAAAGATTCATCATAAAACTGAAAAATTTTCAAATTTCAAAGAAATAGAGTTTTTCAAAAACTCTTTGTTCTTTTGATATTCTTAAACGTTTTGCTTACGATTTTCAAGATAAAAACTCAAATATTATTGTACATAATAAAAGACAAGTTGAACCTCGATTTACGTGTAATTGAGGTTCCTTTTTGCAAAATAATCCTTAGATTGTACTAGTGTACAATCTTCTTGATAAGTGGGTTAATTGTATGATTATTCACTATTAAATTGCCAGGCGCGCAAGGAGACCTTCAAGAGGATCTCACCGCGGACACTTGAACTCCCAGAAAATAATTCTTATTGAATTGCTCGGTGAGTGTCAAGTGTGTGAATTTTGATACTTGTTTAATTGTGGTATTTGTTGAAAGTTTTAAAGATAAGGGCGGGTGCGTAATTTATCGCACTCGTTCTAATTTCGAATGAATGAATGGAATGTATTGAATGAATGAATGAAATGCAATGTTATGTCATGAATGCTTGTGTCGTTGGAGTGAACCTCCTCGACCTTCAAATGAATGGGGGACGCCCAAACTCATAGGCCAACCTTAGACTCGAGCCGGTAATGGGCTTGGTCGGGGACTGGGGCGAGCCATGAGATACACATAAGCTCGACCTAATAAGAGGTCTTGCTTGGCATACTCGTAGAGTATCGCCCAATAATAGACTTGTGGGCCCTTGGGGTGTACGGTGGACGGAGGGAAGTAAGTGGTGATCTACGGAAATGGAAATACCGACCCGGTTGACAGGAGGGTCAATGCGGGAAGGTATACGAATGACAACGGCAGATCGAGTGGAACTTAGCTCCTGAGAGCTACTATATCCTTGAATTGTTTCTGATTACCTTTCATGTTTGATTGATTGAGTATTGAAAAGACATGGCTTTATTTATTAAATTTGGGATTGTTATTTGACTAAGTGCTTGCATGTGTGTTCTTGGCCTCACGAGCGTTTAGCTCACCCTATAGTTTTGTTTTCCTTAACAGGACCGAATCTTGGAGAAGTAAGGAGAAACCATTCGTGGTACTTTTGTTAAGACTCCTGTTATATTTTGACTAGGCCCTAGTTTGGATTGTACTTTTGGAAATTGTAAACTTGAAAGTTTGGGCCCTGACGCGTATTTTGAATTTAAGTCGTTTTATGATTACCCGATGTACTGGTTACGCGTTAAGTGACTTGTTAAGCTTGAACGCTTCCGCATTATTGTATTTATGTTGCTCTCTTCGAAGTATTTAGTTCGGTTTGAAATTGAATGGAATTGCTTGAGTCCTGGCGTGAGCTGGGCAGGCGTCCGCGGATACCCTTTGGTCCGCCTTAGGGAGATGTGGGGCGTCACAGATAGTCGTTAGATAGGGTTTCTTTAGATATTTTTGTGCTCTTGATGAGCTTGGATGCTGTATTTTGTGTATTCTGGCCTATCTCCCCTGATTTGGAAAATCTTATGAACTCTTTTGGTCCAATGTACATGTCTATGACTTGTTTTCGTGAATGAAATATTTGTCTTAGTTTTAATTGGTGTTATAGCTTGTACATGTAGTTAAATTTTGTTTATGCATGTTTAGACTTGTATTAAAACCATAGATGGTCAAGGTCGAGGTCGTGGTTAGGGAGGTAAACCACCCCAAGAGCAAAGGGGTGACCAAGGATCTGCAATTAATCAAAATCGGGGACCAAGGGCCGAAGTAGGTGACCAAATGGCTACGGCCATCAACCGAATGACTAACCTCTTGGAGAGGACAGTGGATAGGCAGGGTCAAGAACCTGTGATTCAACCTGGGGGTTTTGAGGGTGGAGTAGATAGAGCTTTAGAACGATTCCAAAAATTTTTTCCACCTAAATTCTTGGGAGGGCCTGACCCAAAGATAGTTGAGAGTTTGCTCGAAAGGATGATCGATATCTTTGCTGCCTTAAATGTAAGGATCGAAAACAACCAAGTGAAAGAGATAAGTAGTGTAAAGATCACAAACGTAACAATAAATAAATAAAAATGAAAGAATTGCAAACCAATTAACTACCCAACTCCTCTTGAGCTTGTAGATTAATTCAAATAAGCTTCTTCAAGTTGATGAATTACAATCACTCTTGCGTACAAAGGAAGGTTCACCTCCTCCTTGCCCCGAATACCACTCGGTCAAGCCAGGAAGTTTTACTATCTCTCAGGAAAACCCTCACAGAGCTACACTCATGAAGTATTCACTCACAAATGAAAAGCTTACAATGAACCTCACATCACTAAGACTACAAATCTTTTTTAAAGAGTATTTTCTCACTAAAATCACTCTAGATCTTTTGTATCTTCAGTGTGCAAAAGTTGTTTGAAGATTCTAACCATACTCTATTTATAGGAGACTAACAAAGTGCTTCATTAATGCTTCAAACGGATAGAAAGTAGCTGAACAGTCAACTAGCCGTTGGAGTATCGGACGTCTGATACTCCTGTTTTTTGCGTCCGACAGCAGGCAGTGAGTTTGAGAAATTTTCTTCAATTCTATCGGACGTCCGGTGCAAGCTCTTTGTGCGTCCGACAGCAAACAAAGAGATTTGAGAAATCATCTTGTTTCTATCGGACGTCCGGTGGAGACATATTCAGCATCCGATGGTTTCGTCGACTTTGAAGGATCCTATCGGACGTCCGATGCTTGCGTCCGATCGAGGTCAATGATCCAGGGGGAATGTCTTATTTTCTTCGGACGTCTGGTGGTGGGTTCTTCATGCGTCCGAAGTTACGCAATGATTATCGGACGTCCGATCCAAGCGTCCGACAGCTTTCAGCAGCCTTTGTCCCTTTCAATTGCACTTGATCTTTGAATCTGATTTGCTTCACAACTGAAAATATTTCTTGAAGAGATATTAGTATTATCCATTGTTTTGTAAACATCAAAAGTTAGGGACCAAGGTCAACATTCTCCCCCTTTTTGATGATGACAAAACAATGGATGAAAGAAGGAAAAAGATTGAGCATATGAGCATAAGCTCCCCCTTACTCTTTGCATCCATTTCTCCCCCTTTTTGTCATCATAAGATGAGAGTAAAAATCTCATACCGTAATCCAACAGAGAAATGATATCAGAATTCAGCAATCACCAACATACCAACATATCACAGAGAGTTTAACAAAGCAAATCATCATTAGATCAGAATTGTTCTTTTCTTTCCCTTTGACATCATACTAATTCAGTAATATTCAAACATATCAAGGAAAACTCAGTTCAAAACATTAAAAACATCAAAAGAGAATTACAAAAAAAAAACATTATGAACAAGAATCTCATCAATCTTATCAATATCTCCTACTTGTTGGAGTTAGCATCATGTTTAACTATCCACATGCATTTCATGCCTCTTCTCATATTCTTTCTCACATAACAATTACTTTTCATGTGACCTTTTTGACAGCAAAAATTACACATAATGTGAGGCCCCAGTTCGTTCTTAAGTTTGATATTAGATTATATTCATTATTTGAGCAGTAACATTAGGTTTTGGGACTAATTCGAAAACCCTAAGTTGGGGTTAGGATTGAAACCCTGGTTTTTGTATTACTTATAAGTTTGAGTGGTGATTAAAGCTAGTTATGCTAGTGTGTGTGTTTTAGTACAGGTACGTATAAGATTTGATCCATTTTAGATAGGTTAAGTGAGTTTAAAAGTTAGGAAAATCCTAAACTAGAAAAGTTTCTAGGTTTAAATCCCTAATTTTGCCCTTGACAAAAAGGTTGTTATTTAATTGCTTTGATGTGGGATTAAGTATGATTAAGTATAGGTGATTAAGATAGGAAGGTGATTAGTGAAGTAATTAAGTGTGATTATATGTTGTGTGTAGACACCAAATTTTTAAGTTATTTTTGTTTCATTTTTATTATTTTTATCAATCGCATGGTTTCATTTTAGGTTTTTAGCATTTCAATACCAAATCTTTTTAATTTAGCTTTATTTGCTTATTATTCATTTTTCGCTCATTAGTCTCTTAATTTTTAACGGGAAAGAAAATTGGTCACAAAAAAATATATGCTTCATGTCTTGAAAGCTTATTTTTCTTTGTCTAAAAAAAAAAAAAAAAAAGTGAGGAGAAACCCAGCTCACGCATGCGTAAGCTGCACGTGACCCATGCCTTTCTCTGTGTCATATTTTAAAACAGAAGCATGCGGGAGGAAACGGGAAAAAGGATCCGATGGCTAAAAGGAAAGGTAAGAGCTGAGGATTCTTCGGGAGCCCTTTAGATAAGGGTTTTAAGGAGTTGAGTTCCCTATAAAAGGGACAGCCGCAGCCAAAGGGAGTGAGGTTTTTAGAAAAGGAAAAACACAGCTTTGAGGAAAGGCAGGAAAGCAACGAGAGAAAAGGAAAACGGAGGAGGAGGTCGGCTGCAGAAGGAAAAATGGAGGAGTTCCTCCTCGTAGGGAAAAACGGCTTCGCATTTTCTAATCCAAATATGATCCAATCTGCCCATCGAATTCCTTCTCCAACTCCTTCAAAAGCCCTCTTACCACCACCACCAGTTTGAGCTTGCCCTTTCGCCATAGGCACAACCACAACTCCCCCCTGCTGCCTGCTCAATTTTTTTCACAACCCCGTCGTTGCCACTGTCAGCCGCATCTTCCTCTTCCAACAGCTCTTTAGTGGTCCAGTACTGCCATGGCCTCATCCCTACCACCAATCTCCACTGCTTTTTGTCCCAGTCCAGACGACCCAACCTCCATTTCTCCCTGCTCAACTGCCAGGACGCCGCCACCCACCACAGATCTCCTCTCTTTCTCACGCTACCTGCCCAAGCCACCTCCAGTCCGCATCTGCCGCTGCTGCTGTCCGCCTTCGCCACATTGCGCGCTACCTCCATCGCAGCCACCAACAACCACAACCCTTCTTCTCCAGCGTAACCAACAAGTGGCCAACGGCCTGCCCAAGAACCGGAGCCGCCACCACCACTGGAACCAACCGTCATCGTCTGCAGGTTTTCACTAAACAAGAGCTCTATAAGTCATTTTTCTTTTTTTTTCTTCAAGTGCAAACACTAGAAATCCCAACCCCAAGCATGCTTCTGTGGATCGGTTATTGCCATTTTTCTGTGATTGTCCACGATGGTTGAACACGTATGCTTTATGTGCTGATTGAGGTTGCTGAGGCCAAAGCATCAGACTTTGTCGAAAGTTTCTGCCAAGAGGATTAAGTTCCTGTTTTTTTTACTTGTTTGGATATTGATTTTCTGTATTTTGTTGCTCCGAATCTAAGCTTGATGTTTGGTTGAAGTAGTGGCTGTGCCTGGATGGAAATTTACATAGGACAAACACAGCAATGGTAGAGAATCGTGGCTGAAAAACTGCAGAATGTTGTTCTTAGATGTTTGCGTGATTTTTTTTTATCTAATCTTTTGTGTTTGAACATAAGGATTTTGTGGCTAAAAATGGAAACGTGTTGGTAATCTAGTTACTTCAGTCCAAGCTTTTGATTGGTTAAGTTGTTAGCCGTGTTCGGATGAGAAAAGATTGCATCAGATAATCCTAAAGCTGTTACACAACCACCCATTTGCACGATAGCTTTTGTTAGCTTTGTATTCGGTGTGTGATTGTGTATGCATGATAGTGTTTGGAATCATAAGTTTGGTAGGAACTTGAGGTTGGGTTTTGGCTTGAGAGGTTTGTGAATCTGTCAATGCGAAGTAGTAGAAGCTTAGCATGAGAAAAGTTGCAGAGAACTTTGCTGCACTCTTCCGTTTCCTTTCGGTCAATTCAAGTTCTTTGCTTGAATCCTGCAACCAAATTTTTGTGTTTGATTTAATTGGTGTTTGGTATTTAAGACCTTGGAGTTTTGGTGAATTCGTTTGCATGATGAAATGGATGGAAGGTTGTAGCTGAAATTTTCAGAAAACAAATCTGTGAATGAAGAAGAAAGCATCCGTTTGCATGCATGCATTTTTTATAAAATCGCGCTTTGCCCCCTGTTGTCTTTAAGTGATGTTATCATGACCCAAATAATTGGAAATTTGATCAATCTTGTCCTTGTGAAATTCCAATTTTTCTTTGGTACGCTTTGACATCATTTTTGGATAAAATATGCGTGAGCTTTAGGATGAATTTGAAGGGTTTAGTAAATTTTTCTAGATTTATAATTTTGATTTGAATTTTTAGTGAATTTTTGAAAATTTTGTTGTTTAACCCTAGCAAATTGGTTTTCATTTGTTTGTGAGAGCCTTATCATTTGATTGGTAGGTTTCACCTTAAGCCCTTAATCTTAATTTATTTCCTTTTGGACCCTTAATATTTGTGATAATAGTCAAATTGGCCCCTTTAACTTCTTTAATTGTTTCAATTGGGTTCTTGTTGGTTTCAACTTGATGAATATGAGTTGTTTAGTTTATTTGAATGGTTGGAGTGGTTCAATTTCATGTTTGTTTCCATTTCGTGTGATTATTTTGTTAATCAAAGTGATGCCTTGACATTTTCTTTGTTTTTGGAGGGTAAATAAGTAAATTCATATCATTAGGGCCCCGACTCAAGGGAGGTACATTCTATCCTTCATTTTTAATTTATTTGACCCTATGTGCATTATGTGATTTTATGTGTTTAATTGTATGCCTTTTGAATGTTTTTATCCAATTTCTTTATTTGCTTTATTTGTTTCAATTTTGTTTATTTATTTTGTAATTATTTAGGGAGGCAATTAAATGCCACAATTGTAATAGTTAGGTTATTATATCATTCTTTACCCCTTTAGATTGTAGTAGGTCCCCTCTCAAATGTAATAGTTAGGGCTTTATTCGCTTTATTTCTTGTTTGTGTGTTTTGCATGCTTAGGTGCTATGTGTTTAATCGCTTTCTTAGGTTTTGGCATCTAGATGCACATGCTTATGTGTTATGTGAATTACGTGCTCACATGTCTACTTGCTTTAATTATGCACATTACTTATATATGTGTATGATGGATGCAAATGCACGTAACCGTGGCTAGTCCAATGCTAGTCATGGTTGTCCCCTCGGGCTCTTACAAGTCCAATGCTTGTGAGAGAGCGTAGATGTGGGCTAGTCCAACGCTAGATCCAATAGGGTCCCTTTTCGCTAGTACATACTCGCATGCCTTCACTACATCTTCATTCATTCTTTCCTTTTAGTTTTACATTTTTGCACGACCCTTCACTCCCTTTCCCTTACACATTTAGGATTACATTTTCATTTAGATTAGCTCATTTGCTTGTATAGGTTAGGGAGTCACCCTTCTGGTAAGGGAAACGAGCGAGTATGGCTACACATAGCCTTAGCACGCTAGTTTTCCCTTCTAACCAAAAGGAAAAGCAAAAGTTACGATTTAGGGTCTCCCCGTGCCCGTCTTGCTTGCATTCCTCTAGGGTTCATGCATTTCATTTATCCACTATCATTTTGCACTCTTACTTCATATTCTATCCCTTTTTCCACATTTTCACTTCACAACTCTTATTTTGCACATTTTCACTCTACCACTCGCACTTTATATACTATCACTTGCACACATGCACTTTATGTTATCACACATACATTTTCACATTATCACCTTACATACCTCACATTGCACACTCATTTGCACACTCCCACTTATACACCATTATCTTTTATTACTTTTTTCACTTCACACAAGCTCATGTTTTCACATTACATACATTCATTCCACTCCTTCTTACGTCATTAGCATTACTCGTGACCTCTTGGAGAGCTCATCCTTGGCTATCACAACTTGTGTGATTTAGTCCAATCGAACCTCTAAGAGATATTTGTCCCATTCGATTCATCATTAGATCTAGGTTTTGCATTCATATAGTTCATCCAAATGCAATAAATTTTTAGGTTAAAAATAAGAAAATCCTTGACTAAATCGTGCAACTAGCCTTGGCTAGGTTGAGAGGGTGCCTTGGACTTCGTCCTTGCCTTCCCTCTCTTCAAATGTGACTCCCGAACCTTTTTCTTTGATTTACGTAGACTTGGAGTCGTTTAAAAAGGGTTTTTCCTATTTTTCTTTAAAAATTCATTTTTAGGTGATTTGGTACACCTTAACTCTATACCAAGTGGCGACTCCGATTTTTATTTCAAAAATCCTTTTTAAACTATATTTTGGGTCGAATCGTTGCATTTTCAAGTCCCATTTTGACCCATATTTTTCTTCATTTTCTTTGTAAATCAAAATTCACTTTTTAAAACCATTTATTTATTTATTTATTTTTCTAAAAAATGGGGCGCGACATTGTGGACTAGATTAAGTTATAACCTATGGAGTTAATTAAAAAAGTCCAAAATGTTTGAGGGCAAGAGTGGAACTAAAGCTAAGTTGAAGTGTAAGGGTTAAAAAGTAAATAAGGTACTTTTATGTGATTGGTGGAGAGAGAAATATCTTCTTACACTTTGACCATCTTATATATATCATAGGATTGCAAGATTGTCATAAGAAAACAAAACAAAATAAGAAAGAAAAGAGAGGGAGAGAGAGCAAGAAAGGAGAGGAAATTTCCTTCAAAATTCTTCAATTTCTAGCTTCCATCTTGTAGTTGGAGCTTAAGGGAAAACAACTTGGGGCCTTGTTGTGGTAACTTTCTTCATTTACAAAGCTCTCTTGAAGGTAAAACATCTTTCTTTGAAGTTAAAGTTTGGTGATTAAGTTTTGAAGTCATGTAAGTGAAGTTTTGTTGTGATTATATATTTTTATGGGTTGTATGATGACTTTTGTGTAGTTTAATGGTTAATTTTAGTGAGTTATTGTTGCTGGAATTTCGGTCAAGAGATGAAAGAATTAGGGTTTCTTGTTAAACATTTTAGTTAGCTCTAATCTTGTGTTATTGAACTTGTAGTGGTTGTGTTTGATGATTGGTTTCATTGGTTTGGTGAGTGAGTGGTAAAAACTGATTTGGGTTAAGAAGCCCTAGGCTTCCTTAGGTTGGTTTAGCTTGGCTAAGGTTTGGTTAGTAGGTGGTTGGATTAAGTTTGGTGATGCAAATGGAGTTAGTCTAAGGATCATGGTTAGTTTTGGCAATTTTGTAGTGGCTTAGAGGGAAAACTTCGGACCATTTGTAGGTCATTTAGAAGTTAGTATATGTGTGCTTAGTTGGTATGAATTTGGTTGGAAACCTTGCATAAGAACCATAGAAATGAACCATGCGTTTGCGACATTGGAAACCGGCAAAACGGGTAACCAGGGCAGTTCAACATCTGAACTTCGGTTCCATTTTTTTTGATGTTACGTATGGATTCAGGGTTTGCTCATAACATGAAAGTTGTAGCTTCTTAAGTTCTTGTTGTTCCTGAAAAATTTCAGCCTAATCCGATCAGCAGATCCTGAGTTATGACTAAAACACTTATAGTCATGTAAAACTGTGGTTTTGGTGACGTTTCTGGATTCAGCCTCTGACCGTGTTTTTTCTGTTTTGATAACGTACGAACTGGGTATTGACCTCTTCATAAGAAATGTAGATCTTGGTCTCATCTTCGAAACGGTATAAAGTTCATCCAAATTCGAGTTCTGTAGCTCCAGTTATGACCAAAACAAGATCAGTTGTCAGAACTGCCTTCAAATTTGGACAGTTCTGACAGGGACGTTTGGACCCATTTTTCCCCATGCTCCGTATTGATTCAGCTTTTGGTCCAAACATGAAAGTTATAGCCGTATGAATGATCTTTCTAACACCTCTGGAATTTCTTGATTCTGATTTCTGAGCCGTGAGTTACGGTCTTTCAAACAGGGCCTGTTTGGTAACCCGAAATGAAATAGCTGGAACTATTTTGTGCATTTTTGACCAATACCTATTGAGATCTGGGTTGAGATGTCTAAATAAAAGTTGTAGCCCTTCCTTATAGATACGAAACGGTGTCTCACCCACCTTGATCTGATATTCCTAGCCTAACTTTTGATCAAAACGATTTGAGATGGCAGATTTGGCCGTTTCCATTTGCCGTTTCCGCACTTGCGTGTGTCCATTTTGCCGTTTCCGCACTTGCATGTGCCGATTTTGCCGTTTTGGTTGTTTTGGGCATGTTAGTGGCCGTTTGTGATGTAATGTGATGCAATCTTCTATTTCAGACCGTGGTGAGTTAGGCGGAACTGGTGGGCCTACTACTAGCTAACACGCACGAAGTGATTTCTGCTCCTGTACTACTTTTGTGTTTTGAGTAAGTATTCAGGCCATTCTTACGTGATACTTGCTGATGTGTTTTGGTATGTATAAAAAGGGTACCTAGGCGAGGGTGTACTTTATCGCACTCGATCTAAACCCTAATTTGCACACATATTTGTATATGACATATGTATATGAACTATTTTGAAACTAACCCCTTGAGCTTGTAGCTCGGGGTGACTTTTGGGTGATTTTGTGAAGTTCGTGAGTTTGGGGCCCGATCTCAAGACCTAGATGGACTATTCGAGCCGGTCAGGACTTGATCGAAATCAGTCCAACCTAGTCTGAGGTCACCAAGTTTGTGAATCCGGTTCACCGAGTATGTGAACCAAATTTGTGACCCGAGCTTGTGACCCAAGCTCAATTTCGTTCGCTCAAGCAAGTTTGTGAGGTGACTGGCCAGTGAGGGTGATAAGGTGTTAGGTGGGAGTACAAGTGGAGTTCTATGGACCTTATTTATGGTCGACTGTCGACAGGAGGTCACGCATGGCAAACGACTTGGCTTTGGAGCCAACCCATATCCTACCATTGTGATGTTACATTCCTGTATTGATGTGAAATATTTGTATTGTATATGTTTAGTTGAATGTGAAATTTACCGTTTTACCCCTGTTTACTTACTAAGCTTATAACTTACCCCATTTCCTTTGTTTTCCTTAGCAGGGGACGACGCGGGGAACTCCTTGGCACATTCACTAGTATAGTTAGGTTTGCTTGTCTTAGTTAGACGTTTAAGATGTTTGTTTTTGTTTAGGTGGTTTGTATGAGGACCCTCCTTAGGGTCCACTTTCTTCTGGTGGTTATTATAATGTAATATAGTGGTTTGACTAGCTGCTTTTGGGGATGTAAATAGGACTCTTTTGGGATTGTATATATTGTAAATAGTGCTCTTTTGGGTCCTGGCGCGAGCCAGGCAGGCGGCCCGCCGATACCCTTGGGTTCGCCCTTGGGAGAAGTGGGGTCGTCACACATAACCAAAGAGTTATTTAGATGAACAGATTTAATAAACCTTACTTGTCTTCTCTTATAAATAGCAAATTCATTTGCATTCTGATTCAGCCTTGTCTGATGAGTACCAAAATTTATCTTCTTCTCATAAGTGCCAAAATAAGGTTTTGTTCCATTTTCTTGAAAACAGTTTTGTTTCTTATATTGTAGTAATTCATTTAAATCATCCATTCTTCTTTTCAAATCACCTTGTTCCTTTTTGAGTGTCTCACAAAGACTTGTTTTTCTATCAAATTTATTTTGTAAATCAATCTCATTCTTTTTCAAAGAATCATTTTCAGTTTTCAATTTCTTATTTTCTTGAAAAAGACGAGCATTGTCCAGAAGAAGAAAACTAATTTTATATTTTAATTCCTTGTTTCTAGTATAAGATTCTTTCAAACTATCATGCAATTTTATAATGAAAGATTTAAGATCATCATCAGTTTTATCATCACTTTCAAATTGAGAGTTGGAAGTTGTTACCTCATCATCTCCAATGGCCATAAAAGCCAATTGAGCAGATTCTTCTTCCTCTTCAATTTCACCATTGGAGTTGCACTCATTCCATGTGAATTGAAAGTTGTTGAATCTTGGTTTTCTTCCTTCATTCTTCTTCTTCATTGGACACTCACTCATGTAGTGTCCAAGTTGATCGTATTCATAGCAATTGTCACATTGCCTTTTGTTGGCCCCTTGCTTTCCTTTATTTCTTGCATTATTGAACTGATTTGGAAATGAGTTGCTATTTTCTCCTTTTCTGAATCTTTGTTTGTTGAGGAATCTCTTGAAACTTTTTGTGATGAGAGCTAGATCACTATCATCAACTTTCACATCATCTCCATCTAGGGAGGCAGAATCATTTTCATCTTGAGATGCCTTTAGAGCAATGCTCCTTCTTACTTTCGCATCCTCTTTTTCTTGCACTCTGGACTTAAGTTTCATCTCATAATAGGTTAAAGAATTAATAAGAGATTCAATAGGTAAGGAATTTAGATCTCTAGCTTCTTCAATGGTAGTCACTTTACTTTCTCAATCCTTGGATAAGGCATTCAGAATTTTTCTGTTTTTCTCACCTAGAGAGTATTCTTTTTCCAGCACCTCCAAGTCCTTAATGAGGTCATTGAATCTACAATACATGTTATCAATGTTTTCATGAGGTTCCATCTTGAACGATTCATACTTGGTAACCAGAATAGATTTCTTTTGTTCTCTCACATTTTCACTTCCTTCATGGATTTCTCTAAATTTGTCCCAAATTTCTTTAGCGAACTTACAACTCTTGACTCTAATAGATTCATTTGAGTCTAAAGCACAATATAACACATTCATGGCTTTTGCATTTAAGGTGAGATGAGCTCTATCCACAGCAGTCAGTTCATTTATAGTTTTTGGTCTAGATCTATGAGTATTTTCATCTATAAGAGAGGCATCATATGGACCTTCTCTAATAATAAACCACAATTCAATATCAATTGATTGCAAAAATATAATCATTCTTTCTTTCCAACTCACATAATTTGACCCATTAAATATAGGTGGTCTAATCACAGAATGTCCTTCTAAAAACATGACATTATTGGTTGTAATTTTTACTCCAAAACCGATTGAACTTAATCTCTAGGAGACCAAGCTCTGATACCAATTGTAAGGATCGAAAACAACCAAGTGAAAGAGATAAGCAGTGTAAAGATCACAAATGTAACAATAAATAAATAAAAAGGAAAGAATTGCAAACCAATTAACTACCGAACTCCTCTTGAGCTTGTAGATTAATTCAAATAAGCTTCTTCAAGTTGATGAATTACAATCACTCTTGTGTACAAAGGAAGGTTCACCTCCTCCTTGCCCCGAATACCACTCGGTCAAGCCAGGAAGTTTTACTATCCCTCAAGAAAACCCTCACAGAGCTACATTCATGAGGTATTCACTCACAAATGAAAAGCTTACAATGAACCTCACATCACTAAGACTACAAATCTTCTTTGAAGAGTATTTTCTCACTAAAATCACTCTAGATCTTTTGTATCTTCAGTGTGCAAAAGTTGTTTAAAGATTCTAACCATACTCTATTTATAGGAGACCAACAAAGTGCTTCATTAATACTTCCAACGGATAGAAAGTAGTTGAACAGTCAACTAGCCGTTGGAGTATCGGACGTCCGATACTCCGTATGATTGGCCTTCCCACAGTACTCACAAGATACTCGAGTTTGACCTCCTTGTGAGGCACCTTTTGCTTGCTCCCGGCCACGCGAAGCTCCTCCTGGAGTAATTTCCTTAGATGTCCCTGAAATTTTCTCACCACCATCTCCTCGACCTATCTTAGAGGGTGGCATATCTAAATCATCACGTCCTTGCCTTTGACTTCCACCAGGCGCACCTCTCCTTTTTGCATGAAAAGCTCTCACTTGTGCCCTAGCAATTTCTATTCGTTGGGCCTTCTCCAAGACCTCTGTAAATGTATTAATCTGGGCCGCCGCTAAGGCCTCTTGTATCTCTACATTGAGCCCTTGCACAAACCTCCGGACTCTTCTTTGCTCCGTAGCTATCAGTTCAGGAGCAAATTTAGACAAATTCGTAAATTGGGTTTCATACTCAGCTATACTCAAAGTTCCCTGCCGAAACTTAATAAAATCATCTTCTCTTTTCTCCTGGACAATAGGTGGGAGGTATTTTTCGTTAAACTCTCGCACGAAATTCACTCACATCCATGCGGTCCCCTCTCTCTCCCACTTAGCTTGAACCACATTCCACCAACCCCTGGCCGGACCTTCAAATTGAAAAACGGCAAAGTGCACTTGTCTATCCTCCGCATAGTTCAAAGCGGCAAAGATATTGATCATGGCCTCCAGCCATCTCTCGGCTCCCTCCGGGTCTGGTCCTCCCAAGAACTTAGGTGGAGAGAACTTCTGGAATCTCTCAAGAGCCCTATCTTGCCCCGATAGAGAGCCCTATCTTGCCCCATATCGGGGTCCCTAGGTTGATTTACAGGGGCTTGACCCTGTTGTTCCACTAAACGGGCCAGAATATTAGTCATTTGTTGGATTGTAGTTGCCACTTGATCTCCTCCTACAACCTGGGGTCCAGGTTGTGGCTCAATCGTTGCCTCTCTCTCCTCTCTCGGTTCTTGCACCGGTTCCTGTGCTTGTCTACCCCCACGGCCACGACTAGGACCGCATCCTCGGTTAGTTCCCTTGGCCTGACTTCTTCTACCCTCCATGTTTTGGATTTAACCAACTATGAACATGTAAACAAGGTAAGGTATGGCTCATGTAGCACATTTCAAAAGGATAAATAGAGGCAATAAAACGCATAATAAACAGGTTCTTTATATACATAGCAAACAAGTCACATAACCTACAGGACATTAACCCTAGGTATTGCTCAGGCACTACACTTAATCAAAACTCGAAGCACGTGAATAATAAGGATCCCAAATCCCACGAATATCTTCAATATATTTCAAGTCCAGACTATTCGCATTCCCCGTGCCTTTGCTTTCGCCATCCAAACTTATCCGAATATTACGCGAGATCTCAACTTATTGTAAAGGTATCAGTCTTTGGTACTCAGGGACAGGAATCCAAAAATATGATAATTCACCACTCAAGCTGGCCAGGCTCAAGAGCAAATCACTCGTATTAGAGATTCCTACCCAACATGCATATCTAAGGTCCCCAACAATAGACAATTGTTTCACACTTAACAAGTCAATCCACACAGTCGAGAATCCTCTCCCGGTACGAGCTCAATAGGAACTCCGATACCATTTGTGACGGCCCCACCTCCCCCTGGGCATACCCTAGGGTTTAGCGGACCACCTGCCCAACTCTCGTCAGGAATCACTCCCTCGTATCACGTGCATACAACCGTCGATAATAAATAACATCGCAATTCAAGCTTATAATTTACATTGATGCACAATCAAGATACAAAACCTCAATATATCCAAACTGGTTCAAAGTGTATACAATCCAGATACAAAACATTCTATTCGAGTAATAGCGCGAGTACAAGTCAAAAGTAAAAAACAACTAGTCTACGCTAGTCTTTACATATCTCATGCCTCGCTCGTACCCCTGAAAGGAAAACAAATAGAGTGGAATGAGCTAAAAGCCCAGTGAGGTTCCAAATAGCAAATTGACCATTATTTATAAGTACAAGTTTTCGATATAGCAAAGTAACGAGCATGAAGAGTTCATAAAAAGGAGCAATAACACGTCAAGTAGCAATCTCAAAATGAGCGAGTGTAAAAGTTTTTCAAAATAAACAACAATCCAATAAGCAATAATCATTCCAAAGCATAAGGATACGGATGGCTCTCAGGAGCCAACTTCCATTCATCATCAGGAGCTTGATCACGTAATAGTTGACACTCCGTCAACTTTCAAGTAATTAACCAATCCAGTAGAACACCACTTACACTACTCTCCGTCCACCATTCAAACCCCCTACTAGGCCCAAAATCCTCAATAAACACAAGATTTATACTTGGAAAATGCCATTTGAGTCGAAAGTACAAGGAAAACATACTTTGAGCAGTCATTATTTTATTTCCCAAGGGTACAAGTTCGGCCAAGTCCTTACTTATATACCTTGGAACAAGAAGATGCAAGTATCCTAGATAGTTCAAGTAGTAATCACTCTTAACCCTAACTCAAGTCGCGAGTATATTTCTCTAGTCCTCGAGCGTAAATTTGGGCAGCATGCCCTTTGTATTTTCCTATTTCCAGCCATTTATGGCTTCATTATTTTCCTCATTCAAACCCAAAGGTACACACACAACAATCTAATTTCAATAGCCATTCCATAGGCTCAAGACAATACAAGGACAAAAATCAAACTAATACCAAGTACGGAAATGAGCTTTAGTAAAAGACAGATTTGATAGAGTTTTGTGTAACGGACACAACCTAAGCTACGCTTATCAGATTGGGGTGAAACTTATACCATTTCGAAACTAAGACGAAGGCCTACAACTTTCATGAAGATCACTTAGTCAAATTTCCATTGTAACCCAGTCAAATTCCCAATTCACAGAACCGACTTCCAACTAACTAGCTAGTTAACCATACTACATTTAAATGGCCATATCTCAGGCTACCAAAGTCCGTTTAAGGAGTTCTTTGAGGCGTTGAAAAATTAAGACAGAGTACTAAAACATTCATGTTTTGGAAAATGGATAAATCAGCACGGATCATAGTGAATAGACACGGTCAACTAGATGAACTGTCTAAAACGGATCACTGGAAACATCCTAGGGCAGCGAGGGTATTTTGGTCTTTTCACAGGCTACGTTGCTCCGATTGAGCTAAACTTTTGTAGGAAACTATAAAACATCATTCTATACAACTTTCATGTTTTATTATAAGCCTAATTTGGCCTCTAACATCACGAACTGGAACCGGACAGAACATGGCTACATTTTTCCAGAAATCTGGAATTTTTCGTTTTCAATGGAAAATTTCTTCATTTCTTGCTCCAATCATCACCACAACCTCTTATATAAGCTTAGATACAACATATATTATCCATACAACAAGTTTAGGCAGAAAATCACCAAACCCTAACTTACATTCATCACCTCAAATTCATCCCAACAACTTGGATAACTACTAATCTAACCAAAATATGAGTTATATAACAACTTAAGCAAAAATAAAAGGACCAAAGCCATGGTTAGACCTTATACCTCAACAAAAGAAGCTTGCAAGAGTAATACTTCACCTCCTCTTGAAATTTTTGTTTCCCCTAGCTTCCTAAGGTCACAACTCACAAATTAATCGGTTTAGAATTTTGTTTCCTCACTTGGATGGCTCAAACTCAAGATGAAGGAAGGTTGTTTCTTGCTCTCTCTTTCTCCTCTCTTGTCTCGGCCAACCAGCAGAAAAATGAAGGGGAATGGAGCAAAATGGATGATAAAAGGTTGGACTTTTGGCTTGGTCAAGTGGCCATAGGTGAGTGACACTTGTCACCACCAAAGCCAACCAAAATTTCTTTTTCTTTCCATGCATTTTTAGCCCTAAATTTCGGTCAAAGCCAGCTGGAAATAAGGAGATATTTTGCTCAAATAATAATGATCTTGTATGGTAAGAAAGTGGTGGTCAAGTGGTGCGATCAATCGGTAGTGCACGGTACCCGTCAGTTCGCACCGTTTTTCTTTAAATCACACGTACTAGGGTTTTTACTTCCTATTCACTAACTTTTTATCATTGATTCTAATCACATATTATTTCTCACCTAAAAGTCACTCTTAAGTACCAAATTTGATCCTTACTCCATACCGAAGAATCACCCTACGGAAAAACGTGAAAACCCTAACTTGCTCCAACTTGAAAACGAAAAGTGAAAACCTTTACTTTCGTGTTCATTTGCACTTATTGTGGGGTGATTGGGTGGTAGGGCTATTATAAAATCATAATTTCCAATAAAAAGGGCATTTTTAAGAAAACGTGAGGGGTTTTACAATTCCATAAATTGAATTTAGGGTTTCGGTTAAAATATGAGAAATTTGAGAAAACGGTCAGTCACAAATGAAACTAGGGTTTTGATTAGACTTTATTTCTAGAATTTAGGGTTTCTAGTCTTTAAAACAAAACAATAGCTTAAAATAAAAATAAACTAAAGGAAGCATAATATTTTTTTTTCTTTTGAAACTAAACAACAATAGTATCCTAAAAGTTGGGGTATCACAATCTCCCCTCCTCAAAAGAATTTCATCCTCGAAATTCATCCATGCACTCCTAAATAGCGTAGGGTATTTTCTTGTATATCCATTTCTAGCTCTCAGGTCTCACTGTAGCCAAAATTTAGCTTAACAATAGAAATCACGAATCGTACCTTCTACTATCTCCGATGATTCAGGTAATGCCTGTTGATCCAAGGCGTAAACTCTAGCTGGCACTCTTGGCTTAGCCCTCCTACATTTGCTTGTTCAGGGTTTAGGTGTGATCTACGGGGACAAGTTGCAAGCTGGTGCTCGGCACTACCACACCATAAATATTTTCCAGCCTTTCGCCAACAATCATTCTCCGTATGATTGGCCTTCCCACAGTACTCACAAGATACTCGAGTTTGACCTCCTTGTGAGGCACCTCTTGCTTGCTCCCGGCCACGCGAGGCTCCTCCTGGAGTAATTTCCTTAGATGTCCCTGAAATTTTCTCACCACCATCTCCTCGACCTATCTTAGATGGTGGCATATCTAAATCATCCTGTCCTTGCCTTTGACTTCCACCAGGCGCACCTCTCTTTTTTGCATGAAAAGCTCTCACTTGTGCCCTAGCAATTTCTATTCGTTGGGCCTTCTCCAAGACCTCTGTAAATGTATTAATCTGGGCCGCCGCTAAGGCCTCTTGTATCTCTACATTGAGCCCTTGCACAAACCTCCGGACTCTTCTTTGCTCCGTAGCTATCAGTTCAGGAGCAAATTTAGACAACTTCGTAAATTGGGTTTCATACTCAGCTATACTCAAAGTTCCCTGCCGAAACTTAATAAACTCATCTTCTCTTTTCTCCTGGACAATAGGTGGGAGGTATTTTTTGTTAAACTCTCGCACGAAATTCACCCACGTCCATGCGGTCCCCTCTCTCTCCCACTTAGCTTGAACCACATTCCACCAAGCCCTGGCCGGACCTTCAAATTGAAAAACGGCAAAGTGCACTTGTCTATCCTCCGCATAGTTCAAAGCGGCAAAGATATTGATCATGGCCTCCAGCCATCTCTCGGCTCCCTCCGGGTCTGGTCCTCCCAAGAACTTAGGTGGAGAGAACTTCTGGAATCTCTCAAGAGCCCTATCTTGCCCCGATAGAGAGCCTATCTTGACCCATATCGGGGTCCCTAGGTTGATTTACAGGGGCTTGACCCTGTTGTTCCACTAAACGGGCCAGAATATTAGTCATTTGTTGGATTGCAGTTGCCACTTCATCTCCTCCTACAGCCTGGGGTCCAGGTTGTGGCTCAATCGTTGCCTCTCTCTCCTCTCTCGGTTCTTGCACCGGTTCCTGTGCTTGTCTACCCCCACGGCCACGACTAGGACCGCGTCCTCGGTTAGTTCCCCTGGCTTGATTTCTTCTACCCTCCATGTTTTGGATTTAACCAACTATGAACATGTAAACAGGGTAAGGTATGGCTCATGTAGCACATTTCAAAAGGATAAATAGAGGCAATAAAATGCATAATAAACAAGTTCTTTATATACATAGCAAACAAGTCACATAACCTACAGGACATTAACCCTAGGTATTGCTCAGGCACTACACTTAATCAAAACTCGAAGCACGTGAATAATAAGGATCCCAAATCCCACGAATATCTTCAATATATTTCAAGTCCAAACTATTCGCATTCCCCGGGCCTTTGCTTTCGCCATCCAAACTTATCCTAATATTACGCGAGATCTCAACTTATCGTAAAGGTATCACTCTTTGGTACTCAGGGACAGGAATCCAAAAATATGATAATTCACCACTCAAGCTGGCCAGGCTCAAGAGCAAATCACCCGTATTAGAGATTCCTACCCAACATACATATCTAAGGTCCCCAACAATAGACAATTGTTTCACACTTAACAAGTCAATCCCCACAGTCTGAGAATCCTCTCCCGGCACGAGCTCAATAGGAGCTTTGATACCATCTGTGACGGCCCCACCTCCCCCTGGGCATACCCTAGGGTTTAGCGGACCGCCTGCCCAACTCTCGCCAAGACTCACTCCCTCGTATCACGTGCATACAACCGTTGACAATAAATAACATCACAATTCAAGCTTATATTTTACATTGATGCACAATCAAGATACAAAACCTCAATATACCCAAACTGGTTCAAAGTGTATACAATCCAGATACAAAACATTATATTCGAGTAATAGTGCGAGTACAAGTCAAAAGTAAAAAACAACTAGTCTACGCTAGTCTTTACATATCTCACGCCTCGCTCGTACCCCTGAAAGGAAAACAAATGGAGTGGAATGAGCTAAAAGCCCAGTGAGGTTCCAAATAGCAAATTGACCATTATTTATAAGTACAAGTTTTCGATATAGCAAAGTAACGAGCATGAACAGTTCGTAAAAAGGAGCAATAACACGTCAAGTAGCAATCTCAAAATGAGCGAGTGTAAAAGTTTTTCAAAATAAACAATAATCCAATAAGCAATAATCATTCCAAAGCATAAGGATACGGATGGCTCTCAGGAGCCAACTTCCATTCATCATCAGGAGCTTGATCACGTAATAGTTGACACTCCGTCAACTTTCAAGTAATTAACCAATCCAGTAGAACACCACTTACACTACTCTCCGTCCACCATTCAAACTCCCTACTAGGCCCGAAATCCTCAATAAACACGGGTGGTAATACTCGAGTATATCGATTAGTCGAGGAGATATCACTCCACTCGACAATCAAGAGACCCAGGGTTCGTTACCCAATCGACCAAGTCCTTGCCGGCTCGACACGAGTAACTTGCCGCAGGATTTCTGGAATTCCAGGAAGTGCGCACAATATAAACAAGTATATCAATTCAATTTCAACAATAAACAAGTATATATCAAATAAGGGCGAGTGCGATAAAGTACACTCTCGCCCTAACAATTCACGTATACAACATGTAATCACATTGGTCACGTATCAAATACAAGTATCAAGTTCAATTCGGTATTTGAAAGCACTCACCAAAATGAAGTGCCCCTAGTAATCACGTCTGGTTTATACTCCGGGTTCGGAGTCCAAATCTGCGATAAAACTCAATTTGAGAACTTTGAAACATGACTAAGATTCGAAACTTAGACGTTTCGTTCAACAAGAATCAGGAAATGGAAATTCACTTGGAGAATATTCGTGAAACACTCGCTCGCTTTTCAAACTATATAACTTTGTAACATTTATTCTTGGAAATGCCATTTGAGTCGAAAGTACAAGGAAAACATACTTCGACCTGTCATTATTTTATTTCCCAAGGGTACAAGTTCGGCCAAGTCCTTACTTATATATTTTGGAACAAGAAGATGCAAGTATCCTAGATAGTTCAAGTAGTAATCACTCTTAACCCTTACTCAAGTCGCAAGTATATTTCTCTAGTCCTCGAGCGTAAATTTGGGCAGCATGCCCTTTGTATTTTCCTATTTCCAGCCATTTATGGCTTCATTATTTTCCTCATTCAAATCCAAAGGTACACACACAACAATATAATTTCAATAGCCATTCCATAGGCTAAAGACAATACAAGGACAAAAATCAAACTAATAACAAGTGCAGAAATGAGCTTTAGTAAAAGACAGATTTGATAGAGTTTTGCATAACGGACACAACCTAAGCTACGCTTATCATATTGGGGTGTAACTTATACCATTTCGAAGCTAAGACGAAGGCCTACAACTTTCATGAAGATCACTTAGTCAAATTTCCAGTGTAACCCAGTCAAATTTTCAATTCACAGAACCGACTTCCAACTAACTAGCTAGTTAACCGTACTACATTTAAATGGTCATATCTCAGGCTACCAAAGTCCGTTTAAGGAGTTCTTTGAGGCGTTAAAAAATAAGACAGAGTAATAAAATATTCATGTTTTGGCAAATGGCTAAATCAGCACGGATCATAGTGAATAGACACGGTCAACTAGATGAACTGTCTAAAACGGATCACTGGAAACATCCTAGGGCAGCGAGGATATTTTGGTCTTTTCACAGGCTACGTTGCTCCGATTGAGCTAAAATTTTGTAGGCAACTATAAAACATCATTCTCTACAACTTTTATGTTTTATTATAAGCCTAATTTGGCTTCTAACATCACGAACTGGAACCGGACAGAACAGGGCTACATTTTTCCAGAAATCTGGAATTTTTCGTTTTCAATGGAAACTTTCTTCATTTCTTGCTCCAATCATCACCACAACCTCTTATATAAGCTTAGATACAACATATATTATCCATACAACAAGTTTAGGCAGAAAATCACCAAACCCTAACTTACATTCATCACCTCAAATTCATCCCAACAACTTGGATAACTACTAATCTAACCAAAATATGAGTTATATAACAACTTAAGCAAAAATAAAAGGACCAAAGCCATGGTTAGACCTTATACCTCAACAAAAGAAGCTTGCAAGAGTAATACTTCACCTCCTTTTGAAATTTTTGTTTCCCCTAGCTTCCCAAGGTCACAACTCACAAATTAATCGGTTTAGAATTTTGTTTCCTCACTTGGATGGCTCAAACTCAAGATGAAGGAAGGTTGTTTCTTGCTCTCTCTTTCTCCTCTCTTGTCTCGGACAACCAGCAGAAAAATGAAGGGGAATGGAGCAAAATGGAGGATAAAAAGGTTGGACTTTTGGCTTGGTCAAGTGGCCATAGGTGAGTGACACTTGTCACCACCAAAGCCAACCAAAATTTCTTTTTCTTTCCATGCATTTATAGCCCTAAATTTCGGTCAAAGCCATTTGGAAATAAGGAGATATTTTTCTCAAATAATAATGATCTTGTATGGTAAGAAAGTGGTGGTCAAGTGGTGCGTTCAATCGGTAGTGCACGGTACCCGTCGGTTCGCACCGTTTTTCTTTAAATCACACGTACTAGGGTTTTTACTTCCTATTCACTAACTTTTTATCATTTCTTTTAATCACATATTATTTCTCACCTAAAAGTCACTCTTAATTACCAAATTTGATCCTTACTCCATACCGAAGAATCACCCTACAGAAAAACGTGAAAACCCTAACTTGCTCCAACTTGAAAACGAAAAGTGAAAACCTTTACTTTCATGTTCATTTGCACTTATTGTGGGGTGATTGGGTGGTAGGGCTATTATAAAATCATAATTTCCAATAAAAAGGGCATTTTTAAGAAAATATGAGGGGTTTTACAATTCCATAAATTGAATTTAGGGTTTCGGTTAAAATATGAGAAATTTGAGAAAATGATCAGTCACAAATGAAACTAGGGTTTTGATTAGACTTTATTTCTAGAATTTAGGGTTTCTAGTCTTTAAAACAAAACAATATCTTAAAATAAAAATAAACTAAAGGAAGCATAATATTTTTTTTTCTTTTGAAACTAAACAACAATAGTATCCTAAAAGTTGGGGTATCACAAGTTTAGTCAAAAGGCTTACAATCATGCACAAGTAGCATTCAATCATTTAATCATTGAAAATTTCTCGTTCACTTAGGTCGAGTGCGATAAAGTACACACTCGCCTATCGAAAATTCGTTTAACAATCATTGAAAAACATTTAACATTCAAGGAAACATTCACACAATTCACATAGTCATTGGAAGCACAACATGCAAAGAACACTCGCCATTTTAAGCAAAATAACGTCAAAAGTTTCCTTCCGTATTATGCCCTTGATCACCAACAAACCCTAAGTATAACCAAGAGAAAATATTATGGTTCAAGCATCCAAAGTTTAGGTGAACCACAGAAAATTCGAGTAACTACTAGTACAAAGGTGCAAATATGGTTTTGGAGTGAAAAGAGAACATTTAGACCCAAAGTACATGAGCAACCAAGAATTTTCTATTCCAATCATAAACCAAGCTCAAAATGGTTTAACAACTCCAACTTAAAGTTGGAAATGAAAGTAAGGACAGTTTTAGGAAAACAGAATTTTTCCAGTTTTGTGCGATGCTATTTGAAAAATCATATCTCAAGTTTCTTAAGTCCAAAATTTATAAACTTTACACTGTTAGAAAATAGATTCAAAGAGTTACAATTTCTCAAAAGACACCTTTGCAAGATTCTATCCACAAGTCAGTCAAAATCCAATCTCAAGTGGCTACTTTATCCAGTAGAAAGACAGAACAAGAATGAAAATTCAGTCAACTTTGGAAAATCATAGATATTTATAGGAATTGAGAAAAATTCTGAAATGTTTACGGTGGAAAGTACTCTGAATCTAGTTTCAAACGCAATAAGAAGAACTCGATTTGGATTTTTCTACACCAAGATATGACAGATTTTCCAAGACTGCTCAGATTCTCCTGCGGAAAAAATTTCAGCAGCACTTCCTTTGTGTTTACCAATTTTTTTGCAGCCATTTCAAGGCTACACTTTCGCCAGAAAGTTCACAAGATATAGGATACATATAGTACTTATTTTAACCACAAAACTAGCTATAACCACTATATACCTAAGCTGGAAATTAACTAAACCCTAGCAACAACTTCACCAAACCCTAGCAAAACCATGAAATTACCATAAACATGCTTCCTTCAACTTCAATTATAACATATCTTGCATACATCTCAAGAAACAAGTAAAAAGAGATGTTTTCTAGAAATTTTACCTCAAAATCCCAAGATAACAAACAACTCAAAAGTTTTCTTCCCCAAGTAACTCCACCAAAAGCTTCCCTCCAAGCTTAACTCAACATTAATCGGTATGGATTAAGGTTGGTCTTTGGATTCTTCACAAATCAAGCAAGGAAATCAGGATGAAAATTTGGAAGTTTTTCTCTCTTCTCTCTCTCAATTTCGGCCTTCACAAGAGAAAATGAAAGGCTTGTGTTGTGAAATTGCAAGATAAAGACTAAAGGAAAGTCTTGGTCAAAGATTGACTTGATGGTTGACAAGTGTCACCCAACTATTTTGTCTTTCTTTTCCTTTTCCTTAGTCAATAATAGTGGCTGACTTAAGGGTTAATTTAGGGGAAATTAAATGAAATAAAAACAAGGAGATTAGGGTAAGAAAGTATTGGTCAAGCGGTGTACTCAACCAGTAACAACTGCGCACGTCGGTTCAAGCCTATTTTTCTTAACTCCCTTGTACTTTTGTTTTAACTTATGATTCACTAACTTATTATTAGCACTTCTAATCACAAACTTCCTCTTATGAAATACTCACTCTTATCCACCAAATTTAGTGCACACACCTCACCAATCAATCACACTACCAAAATGTACCAAAACCCTAACTTACTCTAACTTTAAAAGTAAAAGTAAAACTCTTGACTCAACTAATGAAATCACCATGAAATTTAGGGCTAGTAAATAGTTAAATAGTCAAAGTAAAGAAATATAGAAGGAAATATAAATTAATTTTTTAAAAATGGAAGAAAATTCTCGAATCCTCACAGAATTGGTCGCGACTGAGCGAAAAAAGGTAAGGAGATTTGTACAAGAGCTAAATGTAGAGATCCAGGAGGCTCTAGTAGTAGCTCAGATTGATACCTTCGTCGAGGCATTAAAAAAGGCTCAGAGGGTCAAGAGTGCAAGGCTTAAAGTCAAAGCCTTTCAAGGGAGAAAAAGGAATATATCGAGTGGCACATTATGGCAAACCAGTAAGAGCATGCCACCTCTTAAGGCTGGCAGAGAGATCGGTGGAATTAGAATGTTAGAGCCATCTAGAGTGACTCCAGCGAAAAGATGCCAAAGTGGTCTGGGACAGTCAAAGAATACCTCACAAGAAGGCTAGGGAGTAACCTCTTATGCACCCTGTGGTTATTGTGGAAAGTCGGGTCATGTTGAGAGCAATTGTTGGAGGAAAGGAAAAGGGTGTTTTATTGTGAAAATGTCGAGCATCAGATTTCTAGTTGTCCGCTCATGTCTTCAGAAGGAAGTAACACCCACCGATCAGATAAGCCTGTTACTAAGCCACCGAGTTCAAGAGGGGGTAGAGCTAAAGTGTTGGCTAAGGTTTATATCTTGGATTATCAACAAATCTCTGACTCAACTAAGGTTATAGAAGGTATGATCCCTGTATTCCATCGCTTAGCTAAGGTTTTAATAGACCCTGGTGCGACTCATTTATTTGTGAAATGTGATTTTATGAGTGGAGTAGATGTAGAGCGTACTAAATTGCCTTATGATTTGGAAGTTAGAACACCCACGGGGGATCAATGCTTGACTTCTAACTTAGTGTATAGAAATTGCGAGATTTGGATTGGGGAGCGTAAGTTGTTGGCTGACCTAATAAGTTTACCGATTAAGGGATATGACGTCATTTTGGGAATGGATTGGCTAACTCAATATCATGCTCGGTTGGATTGTAAGATGAAAGTTGTGGAATTGTGCATTCCGGGGGAAGCAGTATTAAGGCTAGACGTGAGAAGAAAGTTAGCCTCGTCAGCTCTTATTTCAGGGATTCAAGTTAGAAAATTGCTAAGTAAAGGAGCTCGATGGTACCTAGCCTTCCTAATTAATACCCCAAGGGAACAAGTGAAGTTGGAAGATGTACCAATTGTGAAAGATTTTTCCGATATTTTGCCTAAGGAGTTGGTCTCGTTACCACCTGAGAGAGATGTGGAGTTTAAGATTGACTTGCTACGAGGGACTGCGCCTATTTTTAAAACTCCTTATAGGATGATGGCACTAGTTGAGTTGAAAGAATTAAAGCTGCAATTACAAGATTTACTGGAGCGAGGATTTATGTGTGAGAGTGATTCGCCTTGGGGAGCTCCAGTCTTATTTGTTAAGAAGAAAGATGGGAGTTTGAGACTATGCATCGATTATCGAGGGTTGAATGATATTACTATTAAGAATAAATATCCTTTGCCTCACATAGATGAATTGTTTGATCAATTACAAGGAGCTGTGGTATTTTCTAAGTTGTATCTTAGACAAAGATACTATGAACTAAGGATTAAAGAAGAGGATGTACCCAAGACTGCTTTTAATTCTAGATACGGGCATTTCGAATTTTTAGTGATGCCTTTTAGATTGACTAATGCCCCAGCAGCTTTGATGGATCTAATGCATCGGATTTTTATACCTTATCTAGATCAATTTGTAGTGATCTTTATTGATGATATTTTGGTATACTCGAAGACAAAAGAACACCATGAATACTATTTGAGGATAGTACTACAAACCCTAAGGGAACATCAGTTATATGCTAAGTTTAGCAAATGTGAGTTTTGGTTGGATGAGATATCTTTCCTTAGGCATATAATTTCTAAGGATGGAATAACTGTGGATCCAACGAAGGTGAAGGCGGTATCTAAGTGGAAACAACCAAAAATCCCACCGAGATTCGTAGTTTCTTGGGCTTAGCAGGTCACCACCGTCGATTTTTTTCAGATTTTTCTAAGATTGCCTGCCCATTGTCTGAGTTAACCAAGAAAAATACCAAGTTTATTCGGGGCGCCAAATGTGAGGCTAGTTTTCATGAACTGAAGAAGCAGTTGACTAGTGTACCGATTTTGACTTTGCCAAGTGAAAAAGATGGGTTCACAGTGTATACAGATGCATCGAAAGAAGGGTTAGGAGGTGTATTGATGCAAAAGGAAAAAGTAATAGCTTATGCCTCTAGGAAATTAAAACCTCACGAGCAAAATTATCCGACTCATGATTTGAAATTAGCCGCGGTGATTTTCGTCCTCAAGAAGTGGAGGCATTATTTATATGGAGTGACCTTTGAAGTGTATATTGACCATAAAAGTTTTAAGTATTTATTTTCCCAAAAAGAGTTGAATTTGAGGCAACGTCGATGGATGAAATTTTTGGAATACTATGATTGCACCATTAATTATCACCCGGAAAAGGCTAATATAGTAGCAGATGCACTAAATCGAAAAGTTCAGATAGCCGGGCTTATGATCAAGGATTAGCATTTATTAGACAGGATTAGTGAGTGGAATCCTCAAATTGAGCATCAAAAGGTGATTTGTGGGAATATAGTAGTGAAGCCTACTTTGTTGAAACGCATTAAGGAAGCTCAAAAGGGAGACCCTGTGGTATATAAGTGGAGTGAGAAAGTGCAAAGAGTAGAACTTCCAGAATTTTGCTTTGGATCCGACAGAGTTTTAAGGTTTAGAAATCAAGTAATGGTGCTAAAGGATGATGGAATAAAAAAGAGAAATTTTAGAAGAAACTTACTACTTAAATGATTTAATACATCCTGGAAATAATAAAATGTACAGAGATATGAAGTAATTGTATTGGTGGGATAATATGAAGAGGAAAATAGCACGGTTCATTCAGACCTGCCTTGTTTGTTAGCAGGTGAAAGTGGAACACCAAAAACCCTTAGGATAACTGCAGCTGTTAGAAATACCTGAGTGGAAATGGAAACACATTACTATGGATTTTGTGTCGGGGTTACCGAGGACTCGGAAGGATTAGCATGCAATTTGGGTGATAGTCAATAGTTTAACTAAGACTGCTCATTTCTTGTTGATTAACATGAAGTATCCTTTGGAGAATTTAGCTAAACTCTATTTGGATGAGATTGTGAAGTTACATGGGGTGCCAGTAAGTATAGTGTCAGATAGAGATCCCAGATTTGTGTCTTGATTCTGGCAAAAGGTACAAGAAGCTTTGGGGACTAAGTTGAATTTTAGCACTACTTACCACCCTCAAACCGATGGACAATTGAAAAGGACTATTCAGACCCTTGAGAATATGTTGAGGACTTGCGTTTTGGATTTTGGAGAAAGTTGAGGGCAATACCTAACCTTGGTAGAGTTTGCCTATAATAATAATTATCACTCAACTATCCAAATGGCTCCATATGAGGCTTTTATGGGAGGAAATGCCGTTTTCCAATTTATTAGGAAGAAGTAGGGGAAAGAAAAATTGTGGATCCAACAACATTACCGTGGATTGAAGATGCTTATGAGAAAGTAAAAATTATACGTCAAAGGATTCAAGTAGTTCAAAATCGGCAGAAAAGCTACGCAGATAATCAGAGAAAAGATTTAGAGCATGAAGTTGGGGATAGGGTTTTCCTTAAGATTACACCATTGAAAGCTAGTATCATGACAGGAAAAGGGAAGAAGCTCAAGCCGAGGTATGTGGGACCGTTTAAGATTTTACAACGAGTGGGAAGTTTAGCATATCGCTTGGAGTTGCCTTTAAGTCTTTCTAGAATCCATGATGTTTTCCATGTCTCCTTGCTTAAGAAGTATCACCCAGATCCAACTCATGTACTCTAACCTGAAGATTTAAAGATTGATGAGTCAATGACTTATAAGGAACAACCAGTACAACTTTTGGATCGGGAAGTGAAAGAGTTAAGAAGGAAGAAAATTCCTTTGGTGAAAGTCCTATGGAGAAACTATGGAGTAGAAAAAGCAACTTGGGAGATGGAGAAGGAAATACAGAAGAACTATCCTGATCTATTTGCTAGGCTAGCTGAGAATTTCGAGAACGAAATTCTTTTAAAGGAGAGAGGATGTGATGACCTAGAAAAATTATTTTTCTCACTTCCCAACTATTTGCATTTCTATTTAAATTATAGTTTTATAAAATTTGCATTCATTTAGTGATTTACTTGTTAAGTGATAAATGAGTTTCTCTTGCTTGCTTATTTTAACTTTCGAGTGATTAATTTTTTGAAAATTGTTGATTTCGTGACTTATTAGTGAATTTGGCCAAAACCCTAGGAGAATATAAGTTGAGATATTAGTAAAGTTAAGAATGATTTTGGGAGTTAAAAGAAGGTTAGAAAAGCTAAGGGTTGATAGTAAGAAACTTAAGTGGAAGACACTATTCGGACACTATTTGTAGTTGACTTAAAAACCTGGTCTTATGGCTATTCTATTAGCTCAAAAAGCAACCAAAATTCTTTCATTTCTTCCATCTTGCTGGCTGAACTTAAGAGAGAGTGAGAGAGTGAGAGGGAGAGAAGCTACAATTTTCATGAAAGCCAAGCTTCCATTTCATCAATCTACTTGAACTTGTGGAAGATCTTGAGAGAGAAAGACTTCTAGGAGTGGATCTTGCCATCTTCTTGGATTAATTTTGCTAAAGTTTGGAGCTTTGAAGAGGTAGGTGGCTAATCTACTTCATCCTTTTGCTTTTCAAGTAAGTTTGGACTAGATCTTGTTAGATTTATGGCAATGATGGAAAACCTATGGTGGATTTGGAAATTTTATGAAAATTTAGTACTAGATGCTTCAATGGTCTTGGTATGCTTGGATCTTGATAAATTTGACCAAAACTTTGGTGGATTCTTGTCTCTTGAGATCTTAGGGTTAATGATTGATGAAACCCTTGAGAATTTGAGTATGATTTATGGTGAACTGTTGGTGAAAATTGGACTATATATATGCTGAAATTTCTGTTTAGATGGCCAATTATCATGGGCAAATTTTCAACATTACCTTCCTTGAATTTGTGGTTTGTTTGTACACTTGTGCTGAAAAATTTTTAGGAAATTGATGCTACTTGACTCTATGTATGTTGGTTGAAGTATGTTGAAAAATTTGTAAGAAAATGAAGTGGTGGTGTGGGTTATCTTGTTGGAAAAATAAAGTTGCAAAAGCTCGAAAAAAGAATGGCCTAAGCTAGCCGAATTTTTGAGTTAAAATCCAGCTTTAATTTTCTATTTAAAAAAAAATATTTGTTTTGGGTGGAATTTAGCTCAAAAGGTTCACTTATATGTTGTATTTGTCTATCAGGGTTTCAAACTGAACGTGCAGGCGATCCTTCTGTGGACGCTTAAGTGTTAATTGGTGAGTGATCTAAGTGCATGGCAGCACTAAATATGTGTTCGATATGTTAATGAGTTTGAGAAATATGACATAACAATGAACTGTCATTTTTGAATTTGTTAATGAATAGGCCAGTGTGTACTTTATTGCACTCGACCCTATTGAATCGGATCGTTTTGATATCATTTCCACTGAATTGTTATTGCTATAAGTGAAGTGTTATTGTGAGTGTGATGGGATATCAATGATATATGGGGGTCCAAAACCCAATGGCTAGTTATTCGAGGTTGAGCCGGAAGGGTTTGGTCGACTCGATTAGCGAACCTTGAGTAGTGTATATGTGTTGGATCCATACTGTACTGGGTATACTCAAGTAATACCAATCACTAAAATTTTGTTGGTGTGTGGGCCCGATAGGGGGTGAAAGGTGGACGAAGTGGTGTGAAGTGGCAATTCTATGGACATGAAAGTTGATGGAGTGTCAACTACTTGAATTACTGGTTGATCGAGTGGTTTGCTAGTGCTCAGTATCCTTAATGATTGACATATCGATTTTTAATAATGTGCTTATATGATACCTTTTGTTTATGTTTCTTGTTGATTTAAAAATGTGAAATAATTGCTTTCTTAGATTACATGTCTTTCTTAGACCTCACTAGGTCCAAGCTCATACCTTTCCCTTTGTTTTCCTTAGTAGGGTTGGTTCACGATTCGGAAAATTAGCACTTAGCTTTTGTTTTAGTTAGACTAAGTGAATAGCGTCCTATATTATTTTGAATGTTAATTGTAGGTTTAAACTCTCTTTTGTATTTTAAGTTGCTTTGACAGATAACTATATGTATTAGTTGTATTTAGTGTATTTTGTGGTAAGGTTGGACATTGAGTTTGATTTTGTGGTTTGTTAACGAGTCCCGGAGAAAGTTGGGCAGGCGACCCGCTCATCACTTAGGGTATGCCCTTGGGAGAGGTGGAGTCATCACAAATTCACTACAGGTTTCCAATTTTGAAGCTAGAGGACATGTTAGACTTCTTATCAGGAGCCAAGGTCTGTTTGAAAATTGACCTTTGAAGTGGTTACCATCAAATACATATCTGACATACAGATAAGTGGAAGACGGTGTTTAAGACCAAGGAGGCTTTTATGAATGGTTAATTATCCCATTTGTTCTTTTAAATGCCCTAACACCCTCATCAGATTGATGCACTGTGACAGCCCCACTTTCCCCTAAGGCGAACCAAAGAGGTTAGGGGACTGCCTGCCCAACTCTCGCCAGGACTAACGGTGCAGGCAAACACGATCTAAGACGTTTCAGGAAAATAATACGCGCTCACACAAGCCGAAATCGCAAAATAGCCAAACGTAAACTAAACCGTCGGTGAATAGTGGGTGCCATGTCATATAACTCGGAAAAACATTCCCAACTAAATAGGACACATAAACGGGGTTAAAACAGTGTTATACACATACGTTTGTAAATTTACAAGACAAAAGGGAGATAATTGGATCAAAATACATTTAGGGTTTTGCCCAAAAGGAGCTATTCAAATTACATTCACATAAGCTCTACTCGGCAACCAACGTTCATAGCCTTTCCAAAAGTATTCAAATTCCTGTAAGGAAAACAAAAGGAATAGAGTGAGCTTACGCCTAGTGAGATACTGCCACTCAAGCAACGAAGATCATATAAGCAGATAGCATTTCATTCCAATTCATCTAATAAAAGTAAGCCAAGAGTACACATCAATAAAGTTGGTAAAAGGATACAGACGGCTCTCAAGAGCCCCTTTCCTTGCTTGTATACTTGATCGGACTTCATTGACCCTCCGTCAATGTTTACGAGTAACCAATCGTAGGCTCCACTTTACTTCCATTCCTTCCACCCAACATACCCCTACCGGGCCCGAACTCCATACAGTACAAATTTGGTAATACTCGAGTATACCGGAATCAAGAGTCTCACTACTACAAGATTCCATATAACAGTCCCCATGGCTCGTCAACTTTCACGACCAAGCCCTCGCTGGCTCGATTCAATCGACTACCAATGGGGTTGAGCTCCGTAGTAACAGTAAAAGCCGTTGGATCCTCGTCCAAACGACACCAAATCCAGTTTTCCATGTACATTTCAAGTACCACAATGAAACAGTAGACAGTCGTATATAATACAAAAGGGGTGAGGGCGATCAAGTGCACCCTCACTTTAATCAGTTTCAACAGTGCAAATAAGCCTTCAAGGCATCAAGTTCAATATAGTAAAGCCACATTGTAAACAAACAAGTGAGTAGTACACTCACCAAGCAAGCAAATGATATTTCATATACTTCCGCCCAAAGAGCGTCTTGAACCACCGTCCCGTCCTAAAACATTCAAATAAGTACAATAAGACTCGATTACAAGTCATAAACCAATTCTACATACTACCAAAATAAGGTTCCATTAGAATGTATAAGTACTAAAGTAAGCTAGGGAAATCCGGGAATGAAGTTAAGTTCTAAACCCCAAAAAAATAGTTTTTGACATCATTTAGCGGTTTTGGCACCATTGGTACTACGATTATCGGATGGATGTACAAGATACACCGTTTTGAAGCTAACAGCTAGGGCTACAAGGTTACAGAAGGTCACTCAGTCCAGTTCATAGTGAAAATAGGTCAAACATTCAGTATACTAAACCAGAACCACAAAAACAGGTGAACAAACCGCATTCTGGTTAACGAACCGTAATTCAGGCTACCTAAGTCCAATTCAAGTGATTCCAAAGCCATCCGAAAGCTAAGAAACCAGGCTACATTTCTTAAGAAGATATAAACGACCAAATCAGAAGTATTCTCAACCAAATTAACCAATTACAGAAGCAATTATCAAGTTCGGGTAGAAACAGGGCAGCAGGGGTATTTCACCTTTTCATAAGTTACGCTACTCCGATTGGCCTGAAATTTTGCAGGCATCTCTAAAATATCATTTCCTACAACTTTCATGTTTTAATCCAAGGCTAATTCGGCCTCTAACTATAATTAACAGTACCGGGCAGAATGAGGGGAAATGAAACCCTAACTTCCAAAATTTCTTTCCAAAGCAGAAATTTTCTGCAATTAACCACAATTTACACCTTCTAGCTTCATTCAAGATCATTTCCAATCATCATCCATGGCCACAACATATGAATCATATTAAAACAGAAAAATCATGAATAATTATAAAACTTCACCAAATTCAACCAAAATCATGATATAATCCACAAAATCACCTCTTAGGCTACCACAAGTCATTAATTAGACATCATTAGATAGAGGAGAGGGGTTCCTTCACTACTCACTTTAGTAACCAAAGGAAAAGAGCAACTTGGCACCTTAATCCTCCAAACAACTCCACTAATCACCTCACAACCACTCACTTAAGGGTTTTTATGGAGTAAATGCAAGATTAAATGGTTGAGTTGTTGGATTTGAGCAAGATTGAAGCAAGAACTTGGAGAGCTTTTCCTTTCTTTTGCTTGGAGAGAGAGCCGGCCACAATAAGCTTGGAAATGAAGTGATTTTGATCAATTTTTTTGGTTTATTTAGTCAAATGGTAAAAGGATGAATAGTAGTCAAAAGGTAAAACTAATCTCCAAGTGACACTTGTCACTTCCTTAATGCATCTCTATCTCTTTGTTCCCCTCACACCAATTCACTTGGTAACCTCTAATTATCTCATAACACCCGGCAAATTAAACCCAGTATCCCAAACTTAACTTAATTGGCCGAATTTGACCAAACTTTCCGTACTAGCGGGTCCCACGTCCGATATACGTTCTTAATTTCTCAAAATTTAACCGATACTAGAAAAATCATCTAAAAACTATATTTACTCATAAAAATTATTTAGAAAATTTCTAATAAAGAAAATGCATAAAAGGCGTGCAAATAATTAAAATAAGGCCTAGAAATAAGGAAATTTACGAGTTCTCACATGCACAAGGTACTTAGGCTATTTATTGAGAAGTTTATGGTAGTGTATTTTGATGACATCTTGATATACAGTACTAATGAAGAAGTGCTACTTCATGGTGAAGAGCCTCATCTTTTTAGGCTTTGTTATCAGTGAATACAACATATGGGTAGATGAGGAAAAGTAAGAGCCATCAGTGATTGGCTAACCCCTAATTCTATCAATTCACATGAGAAGTTTTCATGGCCTACCAACTTTTTACAGGAGGTTCATAAACAACTTCAATACTATCATGAATCCCTTGATAGATAGCTTGAAGAAGGGCAAGAGCCTAAAGCAGGAGATTTAACTTAATTGAAGAGAAGTTGTCCACTACCTAGTTTTGGTGCTTTTGCTTTGGGAATTGGTGCAGTATTATCCTAGGAAGGAAGGCCAGTAGCTATTTTAGTGAGAAGCTAATTGACGTGTGACAAAAGTAGTCTACATATGACCAAGAAGTTTTTGCGGTAGTTCAAGCTTTGAAGCAATAGGAGGATTACTTGATTCAGAATCAATTGTCTTGCATACTGATCATCACGCTTTGAAATATTTGAACAATCAAAAATTATCAGCAAGATGCATGGTCACTGGATTTCTCACCTGCAACAATTTCCTTTCATTTTAAATCACAAATCTAGGCAACAAATCAAGACAGCTGATGCATTGGGTTACTAGGCAACTCTATTAGTGACTTTAAGTCACAAGGTGATTGGTTTCAAGGTACTAAAGAAGGTGTATGTTGATGATGATGATTTTAAAGATATTTGGATAGCATGCCAAGGAGGGAGTCCCAAAGACGATTTTCACATACATGATGACTATCTCATTAGAGGTGACCACTTGTGCATTTGTCAAATTTCTTTGTGTCAATTGTTAATCAGGGATTTGTATTGTGGTGGCCTTAATAGACATTTGGTGTTGATTAGACTACCTCTAGCTTAGAAATGAGGCAATTCTAGCCCTAGTTGAAGAAGGACATTCGAAATTTTGTCCAAAAATCCTATAGATGTCAAGCAGCTAAGATTCAAGTGCAGACAGGCTTGTATACCCCTTTGCCTATCCTAGAAGCAATTTGGGAAGACTCGTCAATGGACATTGTCCTAAGTTTGCCCTGAACTCAGTGTGAAGTTGATTTAGCTTTTGTTGTTATTCAAAAGTTATTGAAAATGGTTCATTTTATCCCATGCAAGAAGACCTCTAATACCTTTCATATTACTTGCTTATTTTCTAGAAAAGTGGTTCAGCTGCATGGGATAGCCAAGTCCATCACTTCAGATTGTGACACCAAGTCACTTTTGGTTGATCTTTGGAAGATGTTTGACACATCTTTTAACTTTAGTAGTACAATGCATCTCCAAACGAATGGCCAAACTAAAGTATTCAACAAATCTTAAGGGAATTTGATTCTTTGCATTTGTCTGGAGAGACCTAGGTTTTGGGATCATGCTTTGCTCCAAGGCAAATTTGCATTCAACAGGATAGTCCATATCTCCATTGGAAGATCGCCATTCTTTGCGGTGTATGTGAAGCACCCATGTCATATGATTGATTTGTTCAAGTTACTAAATATTTCAAGGTATAATGTTGTAGCAAGTAGCACAGCTTGACATGTTCAGATTATACATGAACCAGTCAAGCAGAAGTTGGAGTTGATGAATGCAGAGTTCAAGGCAGCTCAAGCTACCATGTTTGAAGTTGGTGACATGGTGATCATATTCCTAAGACAGGAGTGATTTCCATTTGTTACATATGGCAAGCTGCAACCACGCAAGTATGGCTTCAATAAGATTCTGCAACGCATCAATCCCAATGCCTATGTCGTGGACTTACCCGAGTCGTTAGACATTTTTCATACTTTTAATGTTGTAGAATTTGTCCTTGTATAACTAATTGGACATGCTTATGTATCTAGATTTTCAAGGCCTTTTGAGGGCAAGTTTTTCTCAAATAGGATGGACTGATGTAGAATAGGTGTCTAATGATTTTTTGGGCCGAAACGGATCGCATGAAGTGAGCTAAGGAAAACATTCACAGGAATTTGCTAGACTAAAGGATCTATGAATAGATCCCTCACTGGCCCTCACTAATTCGTCCACAGATTAGGTACTGTCGCTGCTGCAACTGCTTCCTCTAATCCAGGCATGGAAATTGCTCTAAGAGTTCATTGAATCATAGGATTGGATTGAGTTTAGAGGCAAGAGCTTCAGATCCGTGGATTGTCACCCACAGATCCATCCGCAAATCCACGGTTAAGTCTTTTTTTGCATTTTTTTATTTTGTGTTGTGTCCTTTATTCCTACTGCTGTAGCCTATAAATAGCCAAACCCTAGATATGTTCTTGCAATCTCTACTCAACTTTTATCAACTTTTATTGGAATTTTCCAATAGATTGAGAGTTTCCTCTTGTTTTCTCAAGTCTTTGATTAGTGTTTTGGATTTAGTTTGTGTAACTTTTTCTTTTGGATTATAATTCTTCATCACTTTAGGGCAAGGAATATCAATCGTTCGATAAGCATTTGGAAAGGTGGGAAATTTTTCCAAAAGAAATGACTAATATGATAAAAGCACGTCAGATCAGATTGGTGGGTTTTGACCAGCTGGAGTTTAAGAGGATTGTCACAGCATAAATGGTCTAAAGATCAAAGATAGAGATTCACACCTCATTTTGTTTGCGGAAATGCCCAGAATGGAAAGGTCTTTCCAGTAAAAATACATTTCCACCCAAAATGGCAAGCAAAATAATTATTATTGACGCATGCTGGGTATACATATAACAATTAGCTCATTCCACAGTCAAGCTTTATATTTATAAAATCCTAACTATCTCACACGTGATTTTTCGCAAGTATACGAGTCGTTTATTCAGCATAGGGGTATTAGGTGTCGAACCCACAGAAAAAATTGTCAATTACCGGTGATTTTCAAACTCCTTTATTATTTAACCTATCATAAGTGCAAAAAATTAAATCTACACTATAAACACGAAGCAAAAGTAATAAAGATAACACTAGAAAGCTCCTAGAGGTATGGAATTCCTTACTACTCTTGTAAGTGAAGTTACTAGTTAAGTGAATGTTATTATCTTGGCTAGTTATGGCGTAATTTCCTAATATATGTAAAACCTATTCTCGTAGTGAATCAACTATACTTGTAATTAAGCCATACCTACTCTCGTGATTATGAAATTAATTACAAACTCATTTCTTCTATGAAATTATATGAAACAAGTTATTAAAACCACATAGGTGCACCTCTACTCTCGTGAATGTATTCCCTAGGTTTATCGCTTCCTTGAACTAGTGTTAAACTCCAATTTTCATTGCAAACTTAACACCTTCAGATAATCACAACTAATGGCCGGTTAATCATAATTAGAAAAGTAAAAGTGATAAATAACTTGTTGAAAATAATATCATCAAATAACTAAGTAAACATCACTAACAAGATATAGAAAGTTCGTCCATAACTCTAGGCATAAAATTTAACTAAACATGATAAAAACACAAATCCAAAATTGTATTATAACTAAACATGAATTCAATTACAAAAGAGAAAGTGAGAGGAAAGAAGTCACCCTTGTCACATGAGCTTCAAACTCTCTATCTTTGCTCTTCAAATCTTCATCCAAATCTAACTACAAATACAAGAAGGATAAACTATACTAACTATACTATATTAACCTAACTAATGAACTAAGGAAATTCTAGTGAAGACAACATTTTTGTAGAGTTTTTCTAACCTTCCAAAGCTGTGAAAATGGTCTCCAAAGGCTGATATTTATAGAGAATTCAAGCTCAAGGTAAGTTGTTTCTTGGTTGGCAAAGTTGGCTTTTGAACTCACCAAGAGTTGTTCTCCAAATTTTCACACTTTTCTTTATTAGATACAGCCGAAATTGTGAGTTGTAGATGAGTTAGTAAGGTTGTGTAAACAAAGAGCAAGTTGCAGAGCAAGTTGCAGAGCAAGTTGCAGCAGAAAAACTAGAATAGACAACTGGAAAATGCAACCTTAGGTTGCGTATTGCCTACCCACATATTGCTTCTGCAGGTTTGCACTTTCTGGGCAGAATTCATCCTTGCTCCATTTTTGGTCCAACTTCTTGATGTTAGAGGCTGACCTAGCTCTTATGTAAACATGAACTTTGAGTTAGATTTTCAATGAATCAAGAATCATCCAATTTGGAGCTCTGTGGACCGAGAAATGACCAAAAAATCCTCGACTGGTCAAAACTCTTTTTCAGCTTTCGACTATGAAATTGCACTTCTGTATTTTGACTTTTGACAAGGACAATGACTGAACTAGACTTCGATGTCTTCATACCAAATGTAGATCTATCTATTAGCTTCAAAATGGTTCAAGAATCAATGCAATCCAATACTTGTAGCTCAATATATAGTTGAAATACTAAAAGGTGTCAAAGCTGGAAAACTTGCTTCTTGTGTTCTTGATTGCATTTTCTCTCTTGCATTTCATATTCTTTTTTTATCACTTCAAACTATCATCAATCATCTAATTCTCTTCTCAATTCATGCCATTTGATGATTGAATCATTAAACCTACAAAAATATGAAGTTTGCACCATTAAAATCCATAAAAATGTAATTTTTACCACTTCAACCACAAAATGTATATTTTCACTAGAAACTTAGTTAATTAGCTGCAAAAGTAGTTAAAACACACCAAAAATAACTAATAAAACACACTTAAAACATGTAAAATATACACTTATCAATTATTCTAGGGTTTAGCAAATAAGTCAAAATGGAATGTTAACTCATTTTCAATGTTTGGTATAATCAATATTTAAATGTTTGAATGGAATATACTAAATACAAATTTGACTTAACTACCCTATATTAGTTTATAGGAAATAACATGTCTTATTAATTTCTTTATTTTTCTATAATAGTATTTGTCTATTTACATGAAATTTTGATATTTTTACTTCAAAAATAAGTGAGAATTGATATCAAAATTCTTCAATTATAATACTTGATTCATTTTAATATATATTGTAGACACCAAATTTTTGGTGTTTTATTATTTATTTATTTACTATTTGTTTTTATTTGTTCTATTTTTATTCGTCACATTTAGTTTTATTTACTTTTAGTTTTAGTTATTTTAGCCATTTTAGCTAGAATTTCTCAAAGGAAAAAGAAAAGTGTTCAAAAAATATGTTTTAGTTGTTTAGGATTTAGTTTCATTATTTAAAGAAAAAAAGGAAAAATGAAAAATGGAAAAATGAAAAAAAATGAATTGGAATTTGCACTTTGTTGTTTCTAGCTTATTTATTTTTCGTCCAATGGTAATTAAATTGTTTTGTTATTTATTTTTACTATTATCAACTTGTTCGTCCAATGGAAAAAAAAGAGATGTCGCGCATGCAAGCTGCGTTTTTACGCAGCTTGCAAACAGAGGACTGGGCAGCCCCTTAGCTGCAATTTGTTGGAAAATGGTTGAGGGTTTAGGTCTTGTTGGGGTTCCCGTATAAATAGAAAAGAGCAAGGCAGCCGCAAGGGAGGGGGGAGGATACAGAGAGTGAGATAGAAGTTGACGGCTGGTAGAGAAACTGAAAAGAGAGAGAGCAGCGGGAGAGAGCTAGCACACAGGAGAGGGTTTAAAGGCAAAAAACGAAACAGAGAGGAAAAAGGAGAGATTGGTAAGTGACGGCTGGGTCCGGAGGAGAAAACAGAGGGCTGTGCAAAAGGTTAGAACTTTGAGAGAGGTAAAAGCTGAGGAAAAGAGAGCTAGGGTGACGGTTAGAATCTGGGAGGTGAGGAGAGAAAGACTGGAAAGACTGGAAGGAACGGGAGACCCGCGAGTTTGGGGGAAACGAAAGAAAAATCAGAACTTGAGATTCGGAAGAAGGCAAGAGGAAAACCGAGGAAGCTGTAACCTGAAGCAACAAACCTGAGCAAAGGATTTGCTCACCTTCACGTCACCAGCAGAGGCGGATCTTCATCAAGAAAGCCTGAGTACTGTAAGTAGTTCCTTCCCTTTAGATCCCTGCATCTCTTTGAATAATGTTTAGTGACTTTGCTTATGGAAAGATCACTGCTTTGCTTGTCTACTCTGCCGCCCCTTTTGTTTCATGATCACCAAGAGTTTATTTCTTATCTGTGGGTAAAAGGTCCAGTCTTGTGGCTGTGGATGATGTCTACATGATAAAGAAAGGAACCAATGCTTGATGTTTACATGATAGAGGAGTCAGCGTCCAGTGTTTGCCATTTTGTTTCCAATGTCACTTGGTCCCTCTCTGTTTCATGTTTGACTGGTTTGAGTTTATGAATAAATTACTTTGCTGGCAACAAAAAATGAATACCGCTGATTTCTTTTGCTTGTTCCAGATTTGCATGCTCCTTTGTGAATATATTTTCCAGATTTGCATTTTACTCTCTTCGAAATTTTTGTGCTTAAGTCTAAGGAATTTGGTTGCCTAAAAGTATGAAGAATGCTTGACGATCCTCCTGTCTGGATTAGTTTTGCCCTGGACTGAGTTTCGTGCATGAAGCTTGCTGCAATTAGTGTAAGATTCTCGGTTTGTTGCAACAGTGAGGCTTGAAGTTCTCACCCGTAGCTTGGGGTCTATGGGCTGGATTGTAGTTGCTTGTGTAGTTTCGTGTCTTGCTTTCAGCAGTAAAATATTGAGTTGTGCATTTTTGCTAGCTTGGGTTTCATTTGCATGATATATGTGATCAATGAGAAAAGGAAAAACTGTTGCGCTTAAAACATGCATGCTGCCGCAAGTCCCTTTCTTTTTTTTTTCTTTCTTGTCATTGGTGCTGCAATTTTTGTCCTGCAACAGCTTTTGAAATTGGTTTTAGATATCCTTTGCTTGTTTCATTTGGTGTTGAAGGGATGAGAGGGAAGGTTTGGCATTGATGTTTGTGTGTGTAAGGAAAAAGTGGAACAAAATGCAGCAGCCTACTTGTTTGTTGCAGGAACTCTAGCTGCATTTTTCGTTCTTTCTTTGTTGTTGGGCAGACCAGTTTTTCTTGTTGTCATGTGGTAATGGATGTTGTCTTCAATGGGATAAGTGAGGTTTGAGTTGGCATGTTTGAGCCTAAAATGTTTGAATCATGTTTGAGCATTTGCTGGAAAATGCATTTCAGTTTGCTGAACCAGAAACTCACGGCTTTATCTTGTTGTTTTCTTCCATTTCGGTTCCAAGCTTTGCTGATTTTATTAAATAATACTTCCAGCATGTTTCTCTCTTAGTTTGTTTGCATGAATGTGTTTAATTTGAATAAGGAATTGGCATGAACATGGTTGCAAGGAAAGAGATTTGCTGAAGTTATAAAATGTTGCAGCAGTTCATTCATTTGAATTCATTGCAGAAAATTTTGCTTCCTACGTATACATGCATGCAGATACCTTTCAGGAAAAATTACATTCCAACCCCCCAAGTCCCCTTTGTTTCACTATGACCCAACCAATTGAATAATTTCCTCAATTTGGTCCTTGACAATTTTAATTCTACAACTTCATTGCTTGTTTGTTTTAATTAATTACCATGCTTTGTTTCAGTTGCATTTAATTCATGACTTTAGGGGCTTTATGACCAAGTGAGCTTGTGTTTGCCTATTTTCCCAAATAAATTGGTACCTTGACCATTTCTTTTATTTTGGAGGATAAATAAATGATTTCACTCCATTTAGGACATCAACTCAAGAGAGGTATAACTTCTTTTATCTTTTTTTTGTCTCTCCTATGTGATCCAACGTGCTACGTGAAAATTGCATGTCTACTTGCTTCCCTTGTTTTTCTTTAATTCCTTTCATTTTCTTTATTTACTTTTGCTTTTTATTTAAGTTATTCTTTATGGGGTATGTGTACACCTCTTGGCTTGTAATAGATAGGGCTTGGAAAGCACTTGATGAAGACCTATTGAAGACATGTGCCTAGCTAGCAAATGTAATAGGTTCATTAGCTTGATTGCTTGCTTTTGTTGCTATGTGTTAATTTGCTTTATTAGGTTCTTGCATCTAGTCGAGCATGCTAATTGTTATGTGCTATGTGTTTATAGGTGTTTGGCATGTCTAATCGCTTTCCATAGCCATGAATGAATGTGATGGATGAATGTACGTCACCACACTAGTCCAATGCTAGTTGTGGCTCATTATTTCATTAGGAATTCATAGAAAGGGCTAGTCCAACGCTAGACCCAATAGGCCATCCCCTTTTGTTAGTGCATATTTGCGTGTTCACTATATGTCATGCATTTTTCTTAGTTTTATCATTGGCATGCTCCTCGAACCCCTTTTTCCCCTCATTTTTAGGTTTTGCATCTCATACTGGTTATAGGGTTCATTTGCTTGAGTGTCCCCTTTCGATAAGGGAAACGAGCGAGTGTGGCTATCCAATAGCCTTAGCACGCTAGTTCCCCCTTCTAATCAAAGGGAAGATTAAAGTCACAAAGTTAGGACTCCCCGTTCCCATCTTGATGCATTCCTATAGGATTCATGCATTTTATTCATTCACTATCACATACACTTACTTCATATTCTATCCTTTTTCTCACTTCACACTACTTTAATTTTGCACGTTTTCACTCAACCACTTACACTTTACATAATATCACTCGCACACATGCACTTTATGTTGTTTTCACATTATCATTCTTTACTCACCTCACCTTGTAAATACATTTGCACACCTCCACTTACATCCTATTATTTTATCACTTCTCTCACTTCACACAAACTCACATTTTCACATGGCATGCACTCCACTCATTTTTACGTCATTTAGGATTATGTGTGACCTCTCCAAAGGATCATTATTGGGCTTCACAATTAATGTGATTGGCACCACTCAACCTTTGAAGAGAAATTTCCCCATGTCCCCCTAGGTCTAGGTTTTTGCATTCATATAGTCATATCCAACACGCGATACATACTTGGGTAGAAAAATTAGGAAAGGTGGGGCTAAATCACGCAACTAGCCTTGGCTAGGTCGAAGGGGTGCCTTGGATTTTTATCCTTGCCTTCCCCTTCGTCAAATGTGACTCCCGAACCTTTTTCGTTGGTTTACGTGGACTAGGAGTCGTTCAAAAGGGGTTTCTTTCTATCTTTCCTTTAGAAAATTTCTTTTTGGGTGACTTGGTACACCCTAACTCTATACCAAGTGGCGACTCCATTTTTCATTAAAAACCCCCTTTTGAACTTTCTTTGGCCAAATCGTCGCATTCTCAAGTCCCATGGCCTTTTACTTTTCATTTACACACGTTCACATTCCACTACACACTTTCACCACAACATCATCAAAAAGTGGGGCGCGACAGTTGGCGACTCCACTGGGGACTTCCTAAGTGGGTCCAAGCATTTGACTTAGCCATTCGTTTCCTGTTTCTACCCTTTTTATGCATAGCATTTGGATATTAGGGTTGCATTTTCCATTTTTAGGGCCTTTTTGCCTCGCGCGCGTATCCAACTATTCCCTCACTCACGTACGTGTGATTGGTTGATTGGATGTATGTTTACTTGTTTATCTCCCGCTTGCATTGCATTTGGGTGGGGGACATACCCTAGAGCCTCGCGTTGGTTCTTGATCCCTCCCCTCCAAACGAGCACTAGCATACGTGCATTCGCTTTATTATTTATCCCTCTTTTATTTTTCTTTTAGTGGCTTGTCACGCCACTCCACCCTACTAGGATTAGGTGACCCATTTGGACATGTGATCATGACACGATGTGTGTGTAGCATGATTCGATGGGTCACTCAATCTTCCGCTTTAAGCTATGGGTTGATAACTTTTAGCTTTTAGTCGAAGGTTGAGGATTTTGATAGATTCACTCAAACACGTAGCCGCGACACGATGTGTGCGTAGCGGTGTTTGGGGAATCGCTCGAGCCACCGACAAAGAACCTTGGGATTGATGACCCTTGGTTTCTAAGTCTGAAGGCTCGGGGACCTGAGCTTATTGAGTCTAGATGCATTAGCGAACCCCAGCCTCATGCATCCATATTAGAATTGCCTAGGGTAGAGTCGACCTTACCCTATTAGGGACACCATTCACGAGGGGAGGGATCCCACCCCCTTTCCTTGTATATCTTTGTTGCTCTTATCTAAATTGTCCAACGTGTTATGTGATTATGTGTTGAACTAACTTTTCTTGTCTCTTGTCTTTTGCATTCACAAACGTTTGGAAATAAGAGGTCTGGCACGATCCTCTTTTAGGACCTACCCTTATAGATAGGTTATTGCACGTTTAGAAATTTCGGTATATTTCATTCATAAATTAATAATGCCATGTCATTTTAGGCTTACCCTGGCAGATAAAGGGTTCCTTAGGCCACGTTTCATTTCGAATTGCATTTTTCCCTGCTTTGATAAAAATGGCATCATGCATAACCCTAGAAAGGGAATGCCATTTAGGGGATCCCGTGTTAGGAATAAACCACCTTGTGTCTCGGATACTTAATCCAAAGAGACTTGCACGTTTACATTTTGTACCATCCAAAGGGGTAGTGCACAAGGTAAGGTAGGATCCGATCGTCTTCATAAGAGTGATCTTTGGAATATGAGCATCTAATAATCACTTTTTGGCCATTTTATCAAAAATTGGTAAAAATCCCTTGCGTAAAGGACATTAATTTGAAGAAATTTACAAATGATTCCTCCTATTGAGACGATAAAAAAATTGAGGCCAAAATTTGATTTTTAGAAGGTCATAGACCAATGCACCTCAATAATTTTGAAATAGCCAATGGCCGGACAATTCAACCAATCCATTTTGCCAATTCATTCAATAAATCATCAATTCGTTTGACCAATTTACCCTTTTTAGGGTCACCTGGTCGATTTTTCAATAAATCATCAATTCATTTGACCAATTTACCCTTTTTAGGGTCATTCCGCCGATTTTTGAATAAATCACTAATTCAATTTCATTCATTTGGCCAATTTACCCATTTTTAGGGCAACCGAGACGATTTTGAATAAATCAAGTTTCGTTCAATCTATTTGATCAATTTACCCTTTTTAGGGTGATCGGATTAATTTTGGATAAAATTAAATTCCACTCAATTCATTTGACTAGTTTCCCTTTTTTAGGGTAATCTGGTCGATTTTAAATAAATGGCCAATTTCATTCAACCCGTTTGACCAATCAGGGTTTCAGTGTCAAATTTCAAATTGAGAAACCTAGTCGATTTTGAGAAAACCATTCATTGCATCCAGACATTTGATCAGTTGGGGTTTTGACCTGTGCTTCACTGAAAAAATTTGGTCAATGAATTCCAATCTCTTCGATAGGAAGTTCGTCAAGGTCAAACCTGTGCGTTTTTGCAAGTGATCAATCCCTTCGGACGAGGTCCTCATTTTGACAAACGTCTCTTCTCATTCCAATGGGCCAAATTTTTCAAATTATTTTTCACTCCATAAGCTGATTGGATCCATCAGGTATTGTATAGTGCCTACCCTAGAGGATTGCATTTTCATGATAGGCCTACCCTTGGCATAAAAAGGGTTCCCCCATAGGACATGCATACCGATTTTATATTCTTGATTACTAACTCAGTGTATTTTCTCTTTGTTTTTTCCCTTCCCCCCTGCATTCATAAAAATATTTCGATAAGGCCATACAATGTGAATTCGAAAATTCATTTGAAAGCGCTCGTGCAAAAGATCTAAGGGATTTCATTGCTCAAAGAAAAGGGGATATTAGGAGAGAAAATGTGTTTACATGTGCGAAGGAATTTCGTAGAATGTTTTTCATATGTATTGCTTTTCAAATGTTTCAAACATTGGCAATAATGAAGCTTTTATTCAGACAATTATTTGTTTTGTATATACTCGTGTACATTTCATTCTTTATTGAGCTCATAAAGAGATTTCATGATGAATTTGAAGAAATAAGCTCAAATTGAGATTCTTCAACCTCTTGCCTGGCAACTCACAAATGTGTACACCAGATTGGTGATCCGAGCTATGCAATAAGAGTGCTCAAAATTGAAAGAGGTCGCTCAAAAGGCCCATGAGATACCTTTTCTCCTTCACTTAACCCCAAAATAAAATCAGTCACATTGATTGATGAATTGCAAGTTGGGGCAATCTTTGCTTGAGAAATGTCCACTGTGTCTAATTATATTCAATTCACATCTAAGTGAAAGCAAAAATGTGCATTATTCTTGTTTGTTTTGAAAATTTGGAATGATACTTTGAGCATTCGTTTCACTACCTATACAGATTTCTATCATTTGCTCTCCCATTTGAGCCTATAAAAGAATAATTTCGTTCCAAATAAACGCCTTGATGATCACTACCCTTTATTGGAAAATTTTCAAATATCAAAAAGGGGAATGGATTTTCAATGACCATTTCGTTACTTTGGTTGTCATGAGGTGTAAGAAAGATGCTTTGGCCGTCGTTTCTACAACCTAAACACTGATCATCCCTTGCATCCTCATTTGAACTAAAATTGGTGGTTCTTTTCAAAGCACTCACGATCGTACCCCACATTGGGGAGGGAGATTGGAGAATTTTCCAAAAGGGGAAAAAGCAAAAATGTTAGAATAAGGAGGGAACCGCGAATTGGGGAAATTTGATTCTATCTGAACTCCAATTTTGAAAAGAAAAGAAAAGAGGAAAAAGGACAAGTTCTGTCTGGTGGATCACTTATGTTTCATAGACATGAATGAGCAAGAGTCTTCCTCAGTCAATTAATTCAGATACATGCAAGAAATTTCGCATTAATGAAAGTTTCTTTTCAGGGTTATTGTAAGGGATGGAGCAAAAGTCAGGCCCTCTTCTTTTCCGATCAAGCATCTATCCCTAGTTATCCTTTTTGAGCCTTCAGAATGAAATACTTCGTTTGGCAACCCCTGAGAATCGGAAACCCCACACTGGGGGCAAGTTTGAGTTGAAAAGGAAAATTTCAAGAAGTGAAAAAGTGAAAAGTCACAAAATCAAAAGCAAAAGAAGAAAAGAGAACCTCAGTTCAAAAATAAACTGGGGCAAATTTTGTGAAAGTTTCAAAGAATGGCAAAAGGCCGAAAAGTCAAAAGAAGAAAGAAAATGAAAGTGAAAAAGCCTCAATTGAGCATAAACTGGGGCAAAGTCTTGATTTAACCCTAAAAAGGGTTGGCGCAACAATGCGATCTCAGATTCTTCAAACCACTTTTGAAATCTGCCTTCAAGCCTTAACTTTTCTAAGCACCCCACCTGACCCCATTACAAAAGCCGAAAGTCCTGACTTCTGTTCTCTGCAATGGCCCTATCAAGAAAATTTCTGATGCCGAAAATTTTAGCTGTATTTCTGAATTGGTTGGGTATGGGGTTGGCGCTACTCACCATGTGGAAATCCACCAAGTTGAGGAAAAGTTGAAAAAAGAGCGAATGCAAAAGAAAAATTGTAAAAGATTCGATGCTGAAAGTCCCTGGTGAATGTTGAAAAAATGCAAACAAAGTCTGAGATCTTTGAGTTCAAAATAGGGGCAATTTTGAAAATGCGATCTTCGGTGCAATGTCCTTGAAAGTTTTATTCTTTAACTATCGTTTTCAAGCTACATTACAAGCTAACAAAGTCCATCGTTGACTTATTCCTTCATGACAACCCAAAGTGAGTATTATGCTCATAAGAAATCCATCAATCATCTGTGATCATAAGGAGTATAGCCAGTTTTCACAGGTTTAGCTATTGCTTCTACCCATGTTGTTGCAAGCCTATAAAGCTTATACGTTGACTAAGTTTTCTTAAGAAATAAGGGTGACAAACTCTTTGCTTTCACTAAGATGTGATATTGAATAGAGTACATACAATTGGGGCACAAAATAAGACAAGTCTTGGCCTCCCATTTCTTTTAGTCATTTCCAAGTCAGAAATAACGCCCATTTGATTAGTCTTGAAAGATGGGCCAACCAGGAAGTGGTGACCTGTTATCCTAAGCACCGATGCTAAAAGTGAGGAAGAAATCTTCTTGAATTTGGTGTTATTCTAAGGGATTCATCATGAAATTTCTGCATAAGTTCAAACTCGACGTTAAGTGTCTTCACATTGTATATATGACTATTTTCTAAATTTTAGAAGTGCTGTTTCTCTTTGTTCAAATAAATGGGGAATCATCTGAACAAATTGTTGCAATCAAGGGAGCCCACACTGGGGCAAAATTTTATTTGTGAGATTTCATGAAATAAGCCCACACTGGGACAAAATTTTTTGTAATACATTTGAGGATGTCAAAACCAATCACGCTGCTCTTTTCAAATAAGAAGTTTGAGTGCATGTTATACTTTGATGAACCCCTGGTGCAGGTATTCATGGTTCAAAATGTCAAAAAGCATCCAGTGAGGCAGAAGTCCGATATTGGAAAAGAAAAGGAAGAAAAAGGACCCGACACGGGGGCAAATTATTTTTGGCAAGATTCTCTCAGGGAAAATCAGATTGGATCTTATCCTACTGATTCCAAATGTCAACATTCCAAAGAGCAAGTTGGGCCTGGACTTCGTGCCGCCAACATTAAAAAAAATCAAGTTGGGCCTGGACTTTGTGCTGCCAACACCGCAAACATCACGTTGGGATCGGGTTTCATCCCGCCAACCTCGGCAGGACCGGGTTTCATCCCGCCAATCTCGGCAGGACCGGGTTTTATCCCGCTGACCGCTTACCTCGTTGGGACCGGGTTTCATCCCGCCAACCTCGGCAGGATCGGGTATTATCCCACTGGCCGAATATCATGGCAGGGTCGGGTTTAATCCCACTGACCAATTCATCATACTGGGGCAAATTATCTTTGGAAAATTTCTCAAAAAATCAAAAAAATCAAAAAAAAAATCAATTAGAAATCAAATCAAGTACATCACGGCAGGCTCGGGTGTGATCCCACTGTCCGATTGTCAAGACATTTCATTTTCATTGCTATTGGAGCTGGGTTTGTCCCGCCAGTAAGCATTTTATTTACATTGCTATTGGAGCTGGGTTTGTCCTGCCAGTAAGCATTTTATTTACATTGCTATTGGAGCTGGGTTAGTCCCGCCAGTAAGCATTTCTTTTTCATAGCCACTGGAGCGTGAGGTTAGTCCCGCCAGTGTGCATTTCTTTTTCATAGCCACTGGAGCAGAGGTTAGTCCCGCTTAGTCCCGCCAGTGTGCATTTCTTTTTCATAGCCACTGGAGCAGAGGTTAGTCCCGCCAGTGTGCATTTCATTCACAGCCATTGGAGCAGAGGTTAGTCCCGCCAGTGTGCATTTCATTCACAGCCATTGGAGCAGAGGTTAGTCCCGCCAGTGTGCATTTCATTTATATAGCCACTGGAGCAGAGGTTAGTCCCGCCAGTGTGCATTTCATTTTCACAGCCATTGGAGCAGAGGTTAGTCCCGCCAGTGTGCGTTTCATTTTCACAGCCACTGGAGCGTGAGGTGAGTCCCGCCAGCGAGCATTTCATTTTGTACCGCCACTAGCCGTTGGGTTTGTCCCACTAGTGTACCTTTCATTTGCATTCGCCGCTAGCCGTTGGGTTTGTCCCACTAGTGTGCCTTTCATTTGCTTTGCCACTAGCCGTTGGGTTTGTCCCACTAGTGTGCCTTTCTTTTGCATTTGCCGCTAGCCGTTGGGTTTGTCCCACTAGTGTGCCTTTTAATTGCATTCGCCGCTAGCCGTTGGGTTTGTCCCACTAGTGTGCCTTTCATTTGCTTTGCCGCTAGCCGTTGGGTTTGTCCCACTAGTGTGCCTTTCATTTGCTTTCGCCGCTAGCCGCTGGGTTTGTCCCACTAGTGTGCCTTTCATTTGCTTTGCCGCTAGCCGTTGGGTTTTGTCCCACTAGTGTGCCTTTCATTTGCTTTCGCCATTAGCCGTTGGGTTTGTCCCACTAGTGTGCCTTTTAATTGCATCCGCCGCTAGCCGTTGGGTTTGTCCCACTAGTGTGCCTTTCATTTGCTTTGCCGCTAGCCGTTGGGTTTGTCCCACTAGTGTGCCTTTTAATTGCATTCGCCGCTAGCCGTTGGGTTTGTCCCACTAGTGTGCCTTTCATTTGCATTCGCCGCTAGCCGTTGGGTTTGTCCCACTAGTGTGTCTTTCATTTGTCATTGCCATTAGCCGTGGGTCAGTCCCACTAGTGTGCACCATGATTTAAATCCTGTTCGGGTCAGTCCCGTTTAAATTCCTGTTCGGGTCAGTCCCGTTTAAATTCCTGTTCGGGTCAGTCCCGTTTAAATTCCTGTTCGGGTCAGTCCCGTTTAAATTTCCTGTTCGGGTCAGTCCCGTTTTAATTCCATGTTCGGGTCAGTCCCGTTTAAATTTCTTGTTCGGGTCAGTCCCGTTTAAATTCCTGTTCGGGTCAGTCCCGTTTAAATTCCTGTTCGGGTCAGTCCCGTTTAAATCCTGTTCGGGTCAGTCCCGTTTAAATTCCTGTTCGGGTCAGTCCCGTTTAAATTCCTGTTCGGGTCAGTCCCGTTTAAATTTCCTGTTCGGGTCAGTCCCGTTTTAATTCCATGTTCGGGTCAGTCCCGTTTAAATTTCTTGTTCGGGTCAGTCCCGTTTAAATTTCTGTCTCGGGTCAGTCCCGATTTTAAAATTTCCTATCAGGGGTCAGTCCCCATCGTTTGAGTAATTCGCAGCCGAATAACACAGGTAAGTATTTGGTGTCTACTTCTTTGTTTCAAGTTTTTTCAAAACTCAGACAAAGAGGGGCAAACTGTAGACACCAAATTTTTGGTGTTTTATTATTTATTTATTTACTATTTGTTTTTATTTGTTCTATTTTTATTCGTCACATTTAGTTTTATTTACTTTTAGTTTTAGTTATTTTAGCCATTTTAGCTAGAATTTCTCAAAGGAAAAAGAAAAGTGTTCAAAAAATATGTTTTAGTTGTTTAGGATTTAGTTTCATTATTTAAAGAAAAAAAGGAAAAATGAAAAATGGAAAAATGAAAAAAAATGAATTGGAATTTGCACTTTGTTGTTTCTAGCTTATTTATTTTTCGTCCAATGGTAATTAAATTGTTTTGTTATTTATTTTTACTATTATCAACTTGTTCGTCCAATGGAAAAAAAAGAGATGTCGCGCATGCAAGCTGCGTTTTTACGCAGCTTGCAAACAGAGGACTGGGCAGCCCCTTAGCTGCAATTTGTTGGAAAATGGTTGAGGGTTTAGGTCTTGTTGGGGTTCCCGTATAAATAGAAAAGAGCAAGGCAGCCGCAAGGGAGGGGGGAGGATACAGAGAGTGAGATAGAAGTTGACGGCTGGTAGAGAAACTGAAAAGAGAGAGAGCAGCGGGAGAGAGCTAGCACACAGGAGAGGGTTTAAAGGCAAAAAATGAAACAGAGAGGAAAAAGGAGAGATTGGTAAGTGACGGCTGGGTCCGGAGGAGAAAACAGAGGGCTGTGCAAAAGGTTAGAACTTTGAGAGAGGTAAAAGCTGAGGAAAAGAGAGCTAGGGTGACGGTTAGAATCTGGGAGGTGAGGAGAGAAAGACTGGAAAGACTGGAAGGAACGGGAGACCCGCGAGTTTGGGGGAAACGAAAGAAAAATCAGAACTTGAGATTCGGAAGAAGGCAAGAGGAAAACCGAGGAAGCTGTAACCTGAAGCAACAAACCTGAGCAAAGGATTTGCTCACCTTCACGCCACCAGCAGAGGCAGATCTTCATCAAGAAAGCCTGAGTACTGTAAGTAGTTCCTTCCCTTTAGATCCCTGCATCTCTTTGAATAATGTTTAGTGACTTTGCTTATGGAAAGATCACTGCTTTGCTTGTCTACTCTGCCGCCCCTTTTGTTTCATGATCACCAAGAGTTTATTTCTTATCTGTGGGTAAAAGGTCCAGTCTTGTGGCTGTGGATGATGTCTATATGATAAAGAAAGGAACCAATGCTTGATGTTTACATGATAGAGGAGTCAGCGTCCAGTGTTTGCCATTTTGTTTCCAATGTCACTTGGTCCCTCTCTGTTTCATGTTTGACTGGTTTGAGTTTATGAATAAATTACTTTGCTGGCAACAAAAAATGAATACCGCTGATTTCTTTTGCTTGTTCCAGATTTGCATGCTCCTTTGTGAATATATTTTCCAGATTTGCATTTTACTCTCTTCGAAATTTTTGTGCTTAAGTCTAAGGAATTTGGTTGCCTAAAAGTATGAAGAATGCTTGACGATCCTCCTGTCTGGATTAGTTTTGCCCTGGACTGAGTTTCGTGCATGAAGCTTGCTGCAATTAGTGTAAGATTCTCGGTTTGTTGCAACAGTGAGGCTTGAAGTTCTCACCCGTAGCTTGGGGTCTATGGGCTGGATTGTAGTTGCTTGTGTAGTTTCGTGTCTTGCTTTCAGCAGTAAAATATTGAGTTGTGCATTTTTGCTAGCTTGGGTTTCATTTGCATGATATATGTGATCAATGAGAAAAGGAAAAACTGTTGCGCTTAAAACATGCATGCTGCCGCAAGTCCCTTTCTTTTTTTTTTCTTTCTTGTCATTGATGCTGCAATTTTTGTCCTGCAACAGCTTTTGAAATTGGTTTTAGATATCCTTTGCTTGTTTCATTTGGTGTTGAAGGGATGAGAGGGAAGGTTTGGCATTGATGTTTGTGTGTGTAAGGAAAAAGTGGAACAAAATGCAGCAGCCTACTTGTTTGTTGCAGGAACTCTAGCTGCATTTTTCGTTCTTTCTTTGTTGTTGGGCAGACCAGTTTTTCTTGTTGTCATGTGGTAATGGATGTTGTCTTCAATGGGATAAGTGAGGTTTGAGTTGGCATGTTTGAGCCTAAAATGTTTGAATCATGTTTGAGCATTTGCTGGAAAATGCATTTCAGTTTGCTGAACCAGAAACTCACGGCTTTATCTTGTTGTTTTCTTCCATTTCGGTTCCAAGCTTTGCTGATTTTATTAAATAATACTTCCAGCATGTTTCTCTCTTAGTTTGTTTGCATGAATGTGTTTAATTTGAATAAGGAATTGGCATGAACATGGTTGCAAGGAAAGAGATTTGCTGAAGTTATAAAATGTTGCAGCAGTTCATTCATTTGAATTCATTGCAGAAAATTTTGCTTCCTACGTATACATGCATGCAGATACCTTTCAGGAAAAATTACATTCCAACCCCCCAAGTCCCCTTTGTTTCACTATGACCCAACCAATTGAATAATTTCCTCAATTTGGTCCTTGACAATTTTAATTCTACAACTTCATTGCTTGTTTGTTTTAATTAATTACCATGCTTTGTTTCAGTTGCATTTAATTCATGACTTTAGGGGCTTTATGACCAAGTGAGCTTGTGTTTGCCTATTTTCCCAAATAAATTGGTACCTTGACCATTTCTTTTATTTTGGAGGATAAATAAATGATTTCACTCCATTTAGGACATCAACTCAAGAGAGGTATAACTTCTTTTATCTTTTTTTTGTCTCTCCTATGTGATCCAACGTGCTACGTGAAAATTGCATGTCTACTTGCTTCCCTTGTTTTTCTTTAATTCCTTTCATTTTCTTTATTTACTTTTGCTTTTTATTTAAGTTATTCTTTATGGGGTATGTGTACACCTCTTGGCTTGTAATAGATAGGGCTTGGAAAGCACTTGATGAAGACCTATTGAAGACATGTGCCTAGCTAGCAAATGTAATAGGTTCATTAGCTTGATTGCTTGCTTTTGTTGCTATGTGTTAATTTGCTTTATTAGGTTCTTGCATCTAGTCGAGCATGCTAATTGTTATGTGCTATGTGTTTATAGGTGTTTGGCATGTCTAATCGCTTTCCATAGCCATGAATGAATGTGATGGATGAATGTACGTCACCACACTAGTCCAATGCTAGTTGTGGCTCATTATTTCATTAGGAATTCATAGAAAGGGCTAGTCCAACGCTAGACCCAATAGGCCATCCCCTTTTGTTAGTGCATATTTGCGTGTTCACTATATGTCATGCATTTTTCTTAGTTTTATCATTGGCATGCTCCTCGAACCCCTTTTTCCCCTCATTTTTAGGTTTTGCATCTCATACTGGTTATAGGGTTCATTTGCTTGAGTGTCCCCTTTCGATAAGGGAAACGAGCGAGTGTGGCTATCCAATAGCCTTAGCACGCTAGTTCCCCCTTCTAATCAAAGGGAAGATTAAAGTCACAAAGTTAGGACTCCCCGTTCCCATCTTGATGCATTCCTATAGGATTCATGCATTTTATTCATTCACTATCACATACACTTACTTCATATTCTATCCTTTTTCTCACTTCACACTACTTTAATTTTGCACGTTTTCACTCAACCACTTACACTTTATATAATATCACTCGCACACATGCACTTTATGTTGTTTTCACATTATCATTCTTTACTCACCTCACCTTGTAAATACATTTGCACACCTCCACTTACATCCTATTATTTTATCACTTCTCTCACTTCACACAAACTCACATTTTCACATGGCATGCACTCCACTCATTTTTACGTCATTTAGGATTATGTGTGACCTCTCCAAAGGATCATTATTGGGCTTCACAATTAATGTGATTGGCACCACTCAACCTTTGAAGAGAAATTTCCCCATGTCCCCCTAGGTCTAGGTTTTTGCATTCATATAGTCATATCCAACACGCGATACATACTTGGGTAGAAAAATTAGGAAAGGTGGGGCTAAATCACGCAACTAGCCTTGGCTAGGTCGAAGGGGTGCCTTGGATTTTTATCCTTGCCTTCCCCTTCGTCAAATGTGACTCCCGAACCTTTTTCGTTGGTTTACGTGGACTAGGAGTCGTTCAAAAGGGGTTTCTTTCTATCTTTCCTTTAGAAAATTTCTTTTTGGGTGACTTGGTACACCCTAACTCTATACCAAGTGGCGACTCCATTTTTCATTAAAAACCCCCTTTTGAACTTTCTTTGGCCAAATCGTCGCATTCTCAAGTCTCATGGCCTTTTACTTTTCATTTACACACGTTCACATTCCACTACACACTTTCACCACAACATCATCAAAAAGTGGGGCGCGACATATATATTTTTAAGTTAAAATTGTTCATTTATTAGCAATATAATTAGCAACATGAAATATTAATTAAATGAAGCCAAACAATTATAATTTATTTTAAATATTTCAATTTTGATAATATTCAAAAAAAATTCTTGTACAATTGTTCAAAAGTCAAAGAATACAATATCTTAAAACATTCATTTCCTAGTATAAAAGAAAAAAAAATATTTAAATACAAGAAAATTAACTGTTATAAAAAAATTACATTCAAATATTAATTGAACTTACAAATAGTTTAAGATATCATGATGCGAAAATAGTAGAGATGAGGGTTGAAAGTAGGTTAGAGATTTTGTGCATGTTCCATATTTTTTAAATAATTTCAAAAGATTTTTATTTAGTAAAATGAGCAAAGCAATTATTGGTGTGCTTCAGAAGGTCGCTTTCTATTTTTAGTAATTTAGGGTTTCTTACGGTGGTGTGGTTGGGCCGTCATGGTTGCAGGTCCCTCCTCTTCGGGGGAGGGGCTGCCGCCTTCTGCTACACCTCAGGAGGGAGGTCGTATGTCCTTTGCAGATGTAGTATCCACGAAGCCTAGTTTGGGTTTCCATGCAAAATCTTTTGCATCTCTTTCCTCGACACCCATGGGTTCACGGGTACAGGCTGCTGTCTCTACTCACAGAGATGAGCCAGCCGTGACCTTCTCTATGCACATGGCCTCGCTGTTTCAATATGCGCTGGTGGGCAAATTTTCTCGAGGTCGGCCGCTCATGGAGGAGATTAGGAAATTTTTTCAGACGCTTGATTTGAAGGCTGAATTCTCACTGGGGTTGCTGGACCGCAGACACATTTTGATTCGGTTGTCAAGCGAGGCAGACTACTACCGAGTATGCGCTAGAAGCATCTGGTACATTCATGAGGTCCCTATGAGGGTGTTTAAATGGTCAATCGATTTTCATGTTGATAGAGAGATGCCAGTTGTTCCGATTTGGTTTTCACTGCCGAAGCTTCCAGTGCACCTATTTCATAAAGAGTGCTTATTCCCCATTGTCTCGTGCTTGGGCAGGCCGCTCTGCATAGATGCTGCAACTGCAAAGGGGGACGCGTCCGAATGTAGCTAGAGTCTGTATATGTGAGGACCCAGACCGTTCGTAAGTTGATATTAGGGTTAGGGCTAAGAAGAAAACCCTAATTTCCGGTTAAGATTGAAAACCCGCATTTTCTACATTTTCTTTATTAGAAAAGTTTCCCAGATAAGTTTTATGAGTAAATATAGTTTTAGATGTTTTTTTTCTAGTATTAGTTAGTTTTTGAGAAATTAAGAACGTATATCGGATGTGGGACCCACTAGTGTGGGAAGGTATAGGATTTAATCCATTTTGTATAGGTTAATTAATTTTAAGAAGGTTAGAAACCCTAAGTGAGCAAAATCCCTAATGTTATGATTTATTAGAAACTTTAAGTTGGGTTTAAACCCTAATTTTGCCCTTGACAAAAAGGTTATTGTTTAATTACTTTTATGTGGGATAAAGCATGCTTAAGTGTAAGTGATTAAGATGAGAAAGTGATTAGTGAGGTAATTAAGTGTGATTACATGATTTAAAAGAGATTAAGTTATGACTTATGGAGTAAATTGAAAGATTATCAAATGTGTGAGGGAAATTGTATAAGAAAGAGAAAGTTAAAGTGCAAGGGTTTAAACAACAAACAAAGCATTTTTGTGATTGGTTAGCTATAAGAAATATCTCCCAAAGCTTTGACTATATGTTGTCTTACAACTTATAAGAAACAAGAGAAAACAAAACAAAACAAAACTAAGAAGAAAAAAAAGAAAGGAAGAGCCGAGAGAGAGAGGGAGAGAAAGTGAGAAAATTTCTTCAAAAATCTTCAAGTTTTAGCTTCCATCTTGGGTTTGAATCTTGGAGCAACAACTTGGGTGCTTGATTAGTGAAGGTTAATCATCTACAAAGCTTAATTGAAGGTATGCCTCTTACTTGAAAGATAAACTTTTGAGGCTTTGATCTTTAAGCCATGGAAATGATGTATTATGTTATGATTATGGATTTATTTGATGGATTTGATGTGTATAGTGAAGTTTCATGGTTAATTTTAGTGTTATTTGGTTGCTGAAAATTCGGCCAAGAAGAGGAAAAAATTTGGGTTTCTTGCTAATGCTTTCCTTACTTGTTTTAGTTGAGAAATGGACTTGTAGTGGTTATGTTTGATGAATTGCCTCACTTGATTTGGTTGGTTACTTGCAAAAATCTGATTTGGGTTAAGAAACCCTAAACTCCATTAGGCTAATTTAGCTTAGCTTGTGGTTAGTGAGATAGAGTTTAGTTAGTGAGAGGTTGGATTAAGTTCATTGGTGCAAATGAAATTTTGGTTAGGGATTGTGGTTGATGTTTGTTAAATTTGGACTGATTTGGGAAGAGAATTTCGGACCAATTAAGAACTGAGATACATAAGGATTATTTGGTATCAAAATGGATAAAAATCTGGTATAAGAATCGTAGGAACGGACCGTGCGACTTCGGCGCGCGATAACGGCAAAACTGGGAAACAGGACAGTTTAACAACTGAACTTCGGCTTCATTTTTCTTAATGCTATATACGGATTTAGGAATTCCTCAAAACATAAAAGTCGTAGCCCCTTGAGTCTTGTTTATGCCTGTAAAATTTCAGGTCAATCGGATTAGTGTAGCCTGAGTTATCGATGATATGCTCCAGCCTGTTTTGACCCTCTGATTCTGCGCGTTTTTCTAGTTTCGCTTCTGCCCATGACTTTTCGGTTTTGATTCCCTTCGATCTGGGTGTCGACTCCTTCATAAGAAGTTTAGATTTTGGTCTCAGCTTCGAAACGGTATAAAGTACGTCGAAAACCGAGTTCCGTAGCTCCGATTATGATCAAAACAATATCGCTCGTCAGAACTGCATTGTATTTGGACAGTTCTGACGGGCACTTTGGCACTCGATTTTCGTTCTGTTCTGAATGGATTCAAGTCTTGGCCAAAACATCAAAGTTTTAGCCTTATGTCTCAGCTTTCCAACGCCTCTGGAATTTCTTGATTTCGATTTCTGAGCCATGAGATACGGCCTTGCAAACAGGGCCTGTTTGGTAAACCGCAATGAAACAACTGGCACCATTTCATGCCTTTTTGACTTATACCTATTGAGATCTGGGTTGAGATGTCTAAATGAAAGTTGTAGCTCTTCCTCTTAGCTTCGAAACGGTGTCTCACCCGTCTTGATCCGACACTCCTAGCCTAATTTTTTGACCAAAACGGTTTGAGATGGCCGATTTGGCCATTTCCGTTTGCCGTTCCGCGCGGACGTGTGCGGCCGTTTTGCCGTTTCCGCACTTGCGCTTGCCAATTTTGCCGTTTGGCTTATTTCAAGTACGTTAGTTGCCGTTTGTGATATATTGTGACATAATCTTCGATTTCAGACAGTGGTGAGCTAGGCGGTGCCGGTGGGGCCCACTATTAGCCAACACACAAAGTGAATTCCGCCTTTATACTACTGTTGGTATTTTAAGTAAGTATTCAGGCCGCTCTTATGTGTTAGTTGTTTATGTGTTTCGTTATGCGTAAAAAGGGTACCTAGGCGAGAGTGTACTTTATCGCGCTCGACCTAAACCCTAATTTGCGCGCTTATTTGTACATGACATATGTATATGAGAAATTTTGGAACTAAAACCCTTGAGCTTGTGGCTCGGGGTGACTTTTGAATAATTTTGTGAATTTTGTGAGTTTGAGGTTGAACTCAATACCTAGATGGACTATTCGAGCCGGTTAGGGCTTGGTCGAAGTCAGTCCAACTTGGATTGAGGTCACCAAGTTTGTGACCCGAGCTTGCGACTCAAGCTCAAGTTTGTGATTTCGTTCGCCTGGGCAAGTTTGTGAGGTGACTGGCCAGTGAGGGTGATAAGGTGTCGGTGGGTGTACAAGTGAAGTTCTACGGACCTTATTTATGGTCGACGGAGTGTCGACAGGAGATCACGCATGGCAAATGACTTGGCTTTGGAGCCACCCGTATCCTTATTATGTGATGTTACTTTTCTGCTTTTGCTTTACTCTTACTGTGTAATTGATGTTACGTGAAATTTACGCTTTTGCCCCTGTTTACTTACTAAGCTTTTAGCTTACCCTATTCCTTTTGTTTTCCTTAGCAGGGGCCGACGCGGGTACGTTTGGGCACTTACACTAGTATAGTATAGTTAGACTTGCTTGTAATAGCGGACAATTAGGATGTTTGTTTTTATTGTGGTGGTTTGTATAAGGACCCTTCTTAGGGTCTACCTTTTGGTTTTGGTTGTATTTATAAGGATGTAATAGTTTGAGCAGGTACTTTTGGGGAATGTACTTATAACTCTTTTGGGATTGCATATCTATGTATAGTACTCTTTTGGATTTTGCTAGCTTTCGTTGTTTTAAGTTTTGAGTCCTGGCGCGAGCTAGGCAGGCGGCCCGCCGATACCCTTGGGTTCGCCCTTGGGAGAAGTAGGGTCGTCACAGTATAGAGGTGGATTTGATGAAGGATCTGCCGAGCAAAGTTTGGATTGCCTTCGGCGATAGGTTAGGTTTCTGGCAGGATCTCATTCCAGAGAATCTGCCCAGCTACTGCGGGCATTGTTTTCACCAAGGGCACACCGTGGAAGAGTGTAGGGTGAAGAACCCAAGCCTGAGGGTGGAACAGCCGCGTCGACACCAGTGGCGGGTGGCGCTGCAGATGAAGGAGGGGCTGGTGCCGGCTCGGTTAGAGGGGAAGGTCGGTGAGGGCCACCTATGGCCAAGCTGCGTCCAGGAGGGAAGGAAGGATAGGCCTGAAGGTGTGACCAAGCAGAAGGTCGCAGGGGGAACGATTCGGCCAAAGGAGCTGTTAGCGTCGGAGAAGACAGGCGTCAAGATTGGGGAGGGTGAACAGCAGCAGCAGCTCACTCTTGTTAGGCAAGTTGATGGTGCGGCGGCAGTTTCAGACGTGGCAGTGGTGATTGATGGACCAGCATGGGTGACGTTGGACGAGCAACGTTGTTTAGAAGGGGCTGTGGTGGCGTGCGTCGCTCCTGTCTTGGGGTCGCAGGTCACGTTACACGCGACCTCTTTTGGCTTGCGGGCGCGACCTCCAGGGGCAGATAGCGATGAGCTCTTCACTGGGCAGTCATGTACGCAACATGGCACGATGGAACTAGATGGGAAAGTGTTGGTAGAGGAGGCTATCCACCACGCAACAGAGCAGGAGATAGAACGGATTGCAGATGTGGTGTTTGTGGAGATGGAGGAGGCACGCACGGGTGATGGTTTGAGGAAAGATGGTGACGGGGGAACCACGCGGCAGCTGTCATACATGGCAGAAGTGGGTAACCTCTCTCCACGGGGTACGGTGCTGAAAGAGGGTCTAAGTGAGGGGAAGGCTGGTCTGCTGTTTGAAAAGCACCATCAGGGTCTCGATGACGCTTTCAGAATGGTCACGGGTAAGTCCAAGGGCGTGCACGTGAGATTCCCATCTGATAGGGAGCTGCGATCTACAGTACGGGCTTCACAAAATTCCTTCCATCCTTTACTTCATGATTAATGCACTTTTTTTGGAACATCAGGGGTGTCGTTAAGGCATCCCATTTTCGTAGGTTGAGGAAATTAGTTGTCTTATCATATCCAATTGCTAGTATTCTGCGAAATGCATGTTCAATTGTCGTTAGCCGAAGAGTTTAGGGCTAAATTGAAACTTGACCATGTTCTTTTTCAGTCAGAGGGGTTGTTGTGGGTTTTCTATAACTCTCCTTTTTGTTGCTCCATTTTGGGTGAGGGTAATCAATTTTTATCCTTGTTTATACAACATCCTGGTTTGGTGAGTTCGATGCCCAAAGTACAGAAGCCACAAGAGTTCTCACAGTTTCGGCCAATTAGTCTATGCAATTTTGTGAACAAGATCTTCTCTAAGATTTTGGCCCGCCGGCTTGCACCTCTCCTGCCTAAGATTATCTCGCCGAATCAGAGTGGTTTTGTTCAGGAAAGGTCTATTTCGGACAATTACTTACTTGTTCAGGAGGTCATTGCGGGCATCAAGAGGAAAGCGCGTGGGGGAAATGTCGTGTTCAAACTGGACATGACAAAAGCTTATGATAGGATGAAGTGGCCATTCTTGATACAGGTTCTGCGTGCGTTTGGCTTTGGGGAACGCTGGATCAATATGATCTGGCGGATTATATCCAATGTCTGGTTCTCCATTGTTATAAACGGATCGCTCTGTGGGTTCTTTAAGTCGGCTCGAGGACTTCGCCAGGGTGACCCATTGTCGCCTGCGTTGTTTATCATCAGGGCGGAGGTGTTATCTCGGTCCCTAAACCAACTTGTGTCTTGTCGGGGGTTTCAAGGTTTCTCGATCCCTCAAGGGTGCCCGTCTATTACGCATTTGGGGTATGCTGATGATGTTCTAATATTCTCTAGTGCGACTGCCTCCACCCTCCGGCTAGTAATGAGGGTATTGGAGGAGTATGAGGCATCATCCAGACAGCTGATCAATAAAACAAAGAGTTGTTTTTTGGTTCATGCCAAGATAGGTAGGCCGCGGAGGAAATCGATCCAGCAGGTCACAGGCTTCAAGCCTATGTCATTTGCCATCTGGTATTTAGGGTATCCTCTCTATTCTGGGCGGAAGAAAAAGGAGTATTTCGCTGGGCTATGCCTCGCCGTGGTAAGTAAGGTTGACTCCTGGAAAAACCGGTTACTCTCTGCAGGGGGAAGGATCGTGCTCTTGAAACGTGTCCTCTCCACGCTTCTGGTCCATCTTTTGATGGCTGTATCGCCTCCGAAATCAATTTTTAAAGAGATCGAAGGGAGGTTCTCTAACTTCTTATGGGGTGAATCCGTGTGGGGCAAAAGTTGCATTGGATCAGGTGGAAGGACCTATGTGTGCCGGGTGAAGAAGGGGGTATGGGTTTCCGCCGTCTAGAGGATATTCACGATGCCTTTTCCATCAAGCTGTGGTGGAACTTCCAGTCCTTGTCATCTCTGTGGGCGACCTTCATGAAGGCTAAGTATTGTGCGCAGGTGCATCCTAATTTGGTACACCGTGGTAGGGGGTCGCAGGTATGGAGGAGGATGATGGAGGTCCGTCAACTAGCAGAGAGCCACATCGGGTGGATTGGCCGTTCTGGAAGCTCAAACTTCTGGTTTGACAATTCGCTTGGGACAGATTCGTTGTCTTCGCGGTTGGATAATGTGTTGGATCATAGGGTAGCTGATTTTGTAACGCATGGTGATTGGAACGTTTAGCTCCTTCAACAGTGGGTGCCGCATGGTGTAGTCAAGGAGGTTGTGAGGGTTGCTCCCCCGGTAGGGCATCTGCCTGATTTGATGGTATGGAGACCGACTCAGTTGGGGCGGTTTACACTCCATTCTGCGTTTCAGTTAGTGCGTCGGCATGCCAATAGCTTCTTCATGTATCACAGATTGTGGCACCTGGTGTTGCCGTTGAAAATTTCCTTCTTCTTATTACGACTATTGCATGGGCGGTTACCTGTGGATTGCTGCCTGTGGAAGTTCAGGGTTCATGGGCCGTCCAGGTGTGGGTGCTGCCCATCACCGGATATCGAGAACATCGAGCATGTGTTCGCTACGGGCGATATGGCGTCACGTGTCTGGCATTACTTCGGGGATCCAGTTGGCATATCTTGGTCTGGTTCATCGTTTCGTGTCCTTCTGGCAGCCTGGTGGTATGGGAAGAAGGGTAATCGGCACCTGGCCTTTGTTCACCATATTTTGCTGCTTCTGATTTGCTGGCACCTTTGGAAGTATAGGAACTCCATGAGGTATGAGGGGATTCAGGTTAGGTTCGACAGGTTGTGCACGTTGGTCATGGCTGACCTTGTGGAGCTATTTTCTATATACTTCAAGCAGCAAAGGTCCTTCCCGGCGGCTTGGGTGCACTTCTATGCGGCTATTTCCCGGTGGGTTCCTCGGATGTCATATTCAATAGTACGGTGGTTGCGGCCGCCAAGTGGGGTTCTCAAACTCAATACCGATGGGTGTTCCAAGGGGAATCCAGGAGTTAGTGGGGGAGGAGGGGTCATTCGTGACAGTGGGGGTAAATTACTCTTAGCGTTTGCCTGCCATCTTGGTCAAGCTACGAGTGTTCAGGCTGAGGTTCGTGCTCTGCTTTTTGGGGTGAAGGTGTGCATTCAATGGGGGTTCCGGAAGTTGGAGGCCGAATTAGATTCTCTTGTGTTGGTCCACATTTTGTTTGGTAAGGCTAGGTGTCCTTGGAGTGTTTTCCTGGAGGTACAGCAGTTGCTTGGGTTTATGGAGCATATCCCTAGTGTGGGCCACTGTTTTCGGCAAGCAAATCAAGTTGCTGATGTTTTATCGAAGGTTGGGTGTACTCTGGGGGAGAGGTCATTTACACGTCTGCATCAGAGTTACCGCCGACGGCTAGAGGTGCCTTGCGCCTAGATAGATTTGGGTTCCCTTCTGTTAGATCGTTTGTTCAGGATCACGTAGGTGTATAGGGACTGGTGTGTTTGATGTTTCTTTCAGTTTATTAATAAATTAATAGGGGGTGGCATCCCTCCCCGCGATCGGGGTTAGCCAAAAAAAAAAAAGATATCATGATGCAATGTAAATTTTATAAGGATAAATTTGACATTCTACTATTTAGGCATTGTAGGGTGAAGATGGAAAGGACTTTCCCTAAATTTTTTTGAGGAATGGAATTTCAATAAAAAGTTGGAATTGTTATGAAACAATTAAAAGTATGGATGTCCCTTTGTATTCCCAAGAGGATTAATTCTTGATTTATGGATACATTATGTATAGAAGTTACAATCCATAAATCTATTCATGTAGTGGAAGAACCGTTTCATAGGTTTCTTCATATTCTTGTAATAGTGGGTGTTTAATAGGATTGATGTTCCTTTAATCTTGTAGTACCTATATATAGAGGTACATTGACACCTTTTGGAATGAACTTTTGTATTAGTTGGAATCATAAGAATATCACTCTCCATTGCTCCACTTCTTTCTCTACTTCTTTCTCCAATATTTCACTTGATATTATAGTACCTTATTTTATTAGTTTTATAACACGTTATCAGCACGAGTCTCTACTTCTGAGCAAAGGTGAAACACGAGACTCTGTCAAGATTCTGCTAGTGTCAAATCAACTGTTGGTTTTTTTTTCGAGCAACTCTTGACTACCTATTGAGGTAAATCTCTAACCCATAAACTTATTTCAATTTCTTATGGTTAACACTTGAATGATCGCAAAATACAAGTGCTTATTGCTGAACAATCACTAAACACAAATATATACTGTTTGACATCTTTGAGGTAATATTTCTCCTTTTAATTCTACTTATTTATTTTTTGAATTATTTGTTATAAATAATTATATTCTGATGCAATGAATTTTGGAGATGCTATTATAGAAAATCAATTATATTTGAGGATCTACTTGTCCTTTGAAATACTTAAAGAAAAAGATTCGACCACCTGAAGATGGTCGTTGTTTAACGAAAAGATTTGACCACCAGAAGATGGTCATTATTTCAAAACTTGGTATGATAAATTTACTTATGGGTGCAAGTACACAATTTTGCTATGTTTAGAATTATTTTTTAGTTGAAAATAATATTTTCTACATATTTCTCAAATATGCTCTTGTAGTAGTAATATTGAGATAAATTTTGAGAAATATTTTGTACTTATTGCATGCTAATTCTAGTCCATTCCCAGAAGTGAATCCGACTAAATTTCAATTTATTAGTTATGGTTGTTGCCATGACTATGATTTTGGTAAATATATATTTTACCATGACAAGAGAAAAAATTACCACTTGAAGTGGGATAATAATGATAAGGACAAGAAAATAAAGGTCCTAAAGATAAATGTCCTGAAGTACATTTGACAAATCAAAATTATAATCGGATCTTCACATGGCCAATTTCTTTAAACACCCTGAAGGTGTATGATGCTTGATTTAATTTATGATAGTAATTAGCTTTTCTTCCTGAAGAAGAAATGAATGTTAAATATTTGGGATCAAAAAAATTATGGTGATGATATTTGTCCCATAAGAATTATGGTGACAATGATATGTGTCTCATTAATAAGTGCTACTATATACACTATATTCCAATGAGAGAGACAAATACAATCAGTTGTAGTGTATAAGTGATTGAAAGCTCCAGAAGAGCCACTACTATATTTCTCCCTGTAGGAGAAAAGTTTATTATGAATAAAGTACTATTTTTTATCATGTCTCGAAAAATTTATTGAATTTGAATATCCGTTGAAATGGATATCAAATTGAGATATTAAATGAGACAACAATAGATATCATGTTTTGAGATAAAGGTTAATTATATCATAATAACCATTCGAGTGAGAAATGATTATCGATATAGTTGTCTTCATTCTCATTTGATTTATAATTATCACCTGCAGTAAACCAGAAGTTTACTGATCCCAATGAATACATGATTTAACGAAAGTGAAAATATTTGAGAGCCAACAAATGTTTATACATACCCCCTTTATATTATATATGGCTCCAAAAAAATTTTAATTTTTATGTCGGGTATGAATCAGTTTTTACGATTAAATATCGTAAAATATTGATGAGTGATCTATTGAATGATTTATTTATTCTGATAAGTTACGATTCCCGATAATAGGGGGAGGAAAAGATCAACCTGTCGCGCCCCACTTTTCGATAAGTGAATATGTGAGTGATGATGTGTGTGTACAAAATGAAAAGTAAAAAGGCCATGGGACTTTGGAAAGCGACGATTTGGCCAAATGAAATTTTAAAAAGGGTTTTTTAAATATGAAGACGGAGTCGCCACTTGGTATAGAGTTAGGGTGTACCAAGTCACCCAAAAAGTGTTTTTAAAAGACAAAGTAGCAAAACCCTTTTTAAAACGACTCCTAGTCCACGTAAGCCAAAGAAAAAGGTTCGGGGGTCACGTTTGACAAAGGGGAAGGCAAGGATAGAATCCAAGGCACCCCTTTGACCTAGCCAAGGCTAGTTGCGCGACTTAACCTTACCTTTCCTAATTTTCTACCCAATATATGTTCGCACGTTGGACATGACTATATGAATGCAAAAACCTAGACCTAGGGGGATCGGGGGAAATTTCTCTTCAAAGGTCGAGTGGTGCCAATCACATTAATTGTGAAGCCCAATAATGATCCTTTTGGAGAGGTCACACCTAAACCTAAATGACGTGAAAAATGAGTGGAATGCATGCCATGTGAAAGTGTGAGCTTGTGTGAAGTGAGAAAAATGATAAAAGTAATAAGATAAGAGTGAAGGTGTGCAAATGTAGATGACAGTACTCGTGTGCGAGTGAAGATAAAATGCTCGTGTGCAAGTGTAGATAAAAGGGTTCGTGTGCAAGTGGAGACAAAAAAGTGTTCGTGTGCAAGTGAAGGTGATAAAAAGGTGCATGTGTGCAAATGAGACAAAAGTGAAAGTGTAATGATAGAGTGGATTGACAATGCATGAGCCTAGGGAATTCATGCATATTGGGTACGGGGAGACCTAAATCGTGACTTGATTTTCCCTTTGATTAGAAGGCAAAACTAGCGTGCTAAGGCTATCGAGTAGCCACACTCGCTCGTTTCCCTTATCGGAAGGGGACACTCAAGCAAAATGAACCCTATAGCTAGTATGGGATGCAAAACCTAAAGTGAGGGGAAAGGGGAATCGAGGAGCATGCCAGATGATAAAACTAAGAAAAAATGCATGATATGTAGTGAACAGGCAAATAATGCATTAATGAAAAATAAAGGAAAAATTCTATTGGGTCTAGCGTTGGACTAGCCCTTTCTATGAATTCCTAATGAAATAATGAGCCACAACTAGCGTTGGACTAGTGTGGTGACGTACGTTCATCCATTCCATTCATTCATGGTTATGAAAGCAAGTAGACATGCCAAAACGCTCGTAAACACGTAGCACGTAGCACTTAGCATGCTCGACTAGATGCAAGAGCCTACCAAAGCAATTAAACATGTAGCAACAAAAGCAAGCAACCAAGGGGAAGGGGAAGTGGACCAGATGCTCTCCGAGCCCTATCTATTACAAGCCAAGAGGTGTACACATACCCCATAAAACTTAAATAAAAGCAACCAAGGGGAAAGGGAAATGGACCAGATGCTCTCCGAGCCCTATCTATTACAAGCCAAGAGGTGTACACATACCCCATAAAACTTAAATAAAAGTAAAAGCAAGTAAATACATGCAAGGAGGTAAGGAAAGCGGAGTAGGCATGCATATTCACATAACACGTTGGATCACATAGGAGAAATGACAATCAAGAAGATAGAGGTTACCTCCCTTGCAATTGGGCCCCAATGAAGTGAAACCACTTATTTATCCTCCAAAATAAAAAAAATGGTCAAGGTACCAATTTATTTGGAAAAAATTAAAGAAAAATAGGCAAACACAAGCTTACTTGATCATAAAGCCCCTAAAGTCATGAATTAAGTGCAATTGAAACAAAGCATAGTAATTAATTAAAACAAACAAGCAGTGAAAATGTAGAATTAAAATTGCCAAGGACCAAATTGATGAAACCATTCAATTGATTGGGTCCTAGTGGAACAAGGGGGGACTCAGGGGGTTAAAGTGTAATTTTCAGAAGTTATTCTCATGCAAAAGCATGCAAAATACTATGAAACGTTTCTGCAACAACGGATATTGAAGCATCTGATGAGAGTTTTTGCTTGCAAAACTTTAGGTGCGGCTTTCTTTCATTCAAACAATCAACATCTCAAGACCTCAAACAACAAAACAATTATCAAACATTCATCTCACTTTTCACTTAAGATCTTTATGTTTAAACATCAGAAAAACATGCAAAAGGCCATGCAAGCAGCAAATTTCTGGAAGAAACAAACACACAGGAACTGGTTCGGCACTTGAACTGTCCAATTTCCAGCCAAGTTTTCCAACATGATTCAAGTATTTAAGATCTAAATATGCAAACTCAGCACCAAACTTCCACTTTCCCCCCCCCCTTTTACACAAGACTAACCAATTGATTAGAAGAAACCAAAGCCTAGTGCACGGTTACAGTGAAAGAAAACAGCAAAGTAGCCGCGGCAACCTTGCTCTGGTGCAAAAACAGATTTAACAACTAGGGAAATTTTCCTGAAGCAGATTTGTGGCTTATCAAAACATAACCCAAAATATCAAACCTCTGCCATGACTTCCAACCAAATCAAAGTAGTATGAACATGGGCCAAATTTTGACCCGAGATTTCAAAAAAAACAGCGCAGATTAAACCTGAACCAAAGGAAATGCGCATGAAAGAAAACTAATGGCTCCTCCCCCTAAGTTCCCAAACAAGACAGATTCTAAACATGTTCATAGCATCCCAGTCCAGCAGCAAACAGAAACAAGGACGTCAAACCAACCATGACTTCAGCAATCAAAGAAAGCAAATATATTCTGCCCGTACTGCTGCAAAACGCCCCCCAACAACTCTAACAGACCCAAACGCAGAAAAGGAAAGCAAGCTAAACAAGAACTTCTATCAAATCAAAAACTTCAGCTTTAGCCAAATCAGACGCAAGATGGATGCATATTGGTTTAACCGAAACCCAGCAAGAGATTTAAAAGACCAGATTTCAACTTAGCGGATTGGGTTCCACGTGAAAATTAGAACGGCAAGAAAGAGAGTTGAACATTACCTGTTTCACTTCTTCTGGCATTGGAATCCCAGCAGGAACCCGCGAGGAGGCGTACTCCCCAGAAATCAAATGAAACACTCTTTCAGCAGGCTTCGCTGGTGGTGACTGCCGATACTGGTGGTGGAGGCGGCTCCAGTCCTTGAGCAGGCCGTTGGTCACTTGTGGGCTACGCGGGAGAAGAAAGGTTGTAATTGTTGGTGGCTGCGATGGAGGCTGCGCGCGATGCGACGACGGTGGACGGCAGCAGCGGCAGATGCGGTCTGCGATGGCCTAAACAGACTCTTCTTGCGTCCTTCTTTGCAACCCTGCACCGTGGCTCTCTCAACAATCTTCCCCAAATTCCTGCCGCCCTTTGCTGTTTTTTTGTGTTTTTCTTTTGCCGTCAAACTCTCCCCGTATCCCCTCCTTTTCCAGATTTTCCAAGCCCTTTGCTACAGCCCTCAACCCCGGCTCTTTCTCTTTCAGTTTTTCTCCCCCGCTGTCCCCATTCTCTCCCTTTTCACTCTCGGCCCTCAGTTTTTCTTTTTCAGCTCCCAGCCGTCACCCGATGCTCAGCTCCCTTTCTTTTTCTTGCCCAAACCCTTGCTCAGTTTTCTGTTTGCCTATCGATGCCCCCCCCCTTTCTCTCCGCCTTCTCTCGGGTTTTCTTAGCCGCTAACTTTCTCTCTGTCCCTCCTCTCTTGCGGCTGCCCTTAGATCATTCCTTTTATATCCCAATAACCCTAAACTTCAAGCCAGCTCTTCTATATTTGCAGCCCAAGGAGCTGCCGAACATTTCTTTGCAAGCTGCCGCATATCTCTCTTTTTTTTTTTTTTTTTTTTTTACAACTTTCGACTTAATAAAACACAGAAATGATAAAATATAAATAATAATAATAACAAATTGCCAAAAACCAAGTAATAATAATAATAATAATAATGAAAATAATTTAAAAACTGAACAACTAAAAACAACAAAAATGACCATTTTTCCATCTCTTTTTGTTTCATTTTTTTCATTTTCCCCAAAATAACTTAATAAAAATAACTAAAGTGCCCAAAGATTGAATTTAAATAAACATATTTTTGTGAACAAATATTCTTTTTCCTTTTTCTCTTTTTTTTCATTTTTCCGATCTAACTAAAGCCTATTTTTTTGAATTTTTCTTTTCAAGAAAGCATTGAATAAAAATAAAATGACTATAACATATTTTGATGTTTTCCTTTTTTTCTAAAAACTCTACGCTAATTTTAAACTTAAAAGCTAAGACTAAAAATTAAAACTAAAAGTAAACAACGAATGCAAGCAATCTAAAATGAAAATCATGAAATAGATGCCACATAAAATTATTCAAAATTTGGTGTCTACACAACCGAAAGGAAGTCATTTAAAAAAAATTAGATTTCCTCGATCCTCATACAAAATAACGTGAACTGGAAGTTCAAGAAATTATTCATTTGCTGAAAACTGCAAATCAATTGTCAGATATATTTATCGACTCCAGAAGAGCCATTAAATCAACTATTCCTGCAGGAATACTCTGGTTAAAATTGATGTCCCTGAATGACATGTACAAGTGCTACAAATAAATTTAAGGCCGGCCTATCTAAATAAGGTATAAATTGATTTCAAATAACTCCGGAGATTAAATAAATGTCATGACAAAATTCAACCTCTTGAAGAGGTTGCTCCTGAAGAGCCAACTCCTGAAGAGAATAAAATCATAGAAAATTTAATTGGAGCCTAATAAAATATAGCACTTGATATTATAGAAGTTAATGAGGATCATGAATCTAAATCGGTTGATGAATGTCGGTATAGAAATGATTGTTCAAAGTGGAAAGATACAATCCAATCTGAATTGGATTTATTGGTTAAAAGAAAAAGTTTTTGGACCTGTAGTCCAAACACTTGAAGGTGTAAAACTAATAGAATAAAAAGAAATGAGAAAAAAGAAATTGTGATGTATAAAGCAAGACTTGTAGCCCAAGAATTTTCACAAAGGTCTGGATTTGATTATGATGAAACGTATTCACCTGTAGTGGATGCCATCACATTTAGATATCTTATGAGTTTTGCAGTACATGAAAAATTAGATATGCGTCTAATGGACGTCGTTACTGCATATTTATATGGGAATCTTGAAAATAATATTTATATGAGAATTCCCGAAGGATTCAACATGCCTGAAGCATGCAAATCAAATTCTAAAAATATTTATTCTATTAAATTACTAAGGTCTTTGTATGACCTAAAACAATCTGGACGTATGTGGTATAACCGCCTCAATTAATGTCTGACTAAAGAAGGTTATACCAATGATCCAATATGTCCATATGTTTTTATCAAGAAAAATGGATCAAATTTTGTGATAATTGCTGTATATATTGATGATCTAAATTTGATTGGAACTCCTGAAGAGATTCAAAATAATGTTGAATATTTGAAGAAGGATTTTGAGATCAAGAATTTTGGAAAAACAAAATTCTACCTTGATTTACAAATTGAGCATTTGAAAAGTGAAATTTTTGTCCACCAAACTGCATATACCCGGAAGGTATTAAAGCGGTTTTATATAGATAAGACACATACATTAAGTACCCCAATGGTCGTCAGATCATTAAATCCTAATAAGGATTCTTTTAGACCACGAGAGGAAGATGGAGAGATATTTGGTCCTGAAGTACCATATCTCAGTACAATTGGCGAAGAATATTGAAATGCGACGATTAAAAGATCTCAAATGATGTTTGCATCAGGGGGAGAAATTAATACACAAGAATAGTGTACTCTTTTTCCTTCACTAGGGTTTTTGTCCCGTTGGGTTTTTCCCTAGTAAGGTTTTAACGAGGCATATTCTTTGTGTAATGGACATCCAAGGGGGAGTGTTATGAAACAATTAAAAGTATGGATGTCCCTTTGTATTCCCAAGAGGATTAATTCTTGATTTATGGATACATTATGTATAGAAGTTACAATCCATAAATCTATTCATGTAGTGGAAGAACCGTTTCATAGGTTTCTTCATATTCTTGTAATAGTGGGTGTTTAATAGGATTGATGTTCCTTTAATCTTGTAGTACCTATATATAGAGGTACATTGACACCCTTTGGAATGAACTTTTGTATTAGTTGGAATCATAAGAATATCACTCTCCATTGCTCCACTTCTTTCTCTACTTCTTTCTCCAATATTTCACTTGATATTATAGTACCTTATTTTATTAGTTTTATAACAGGAATGAACATTCCAGAAGGAAAAAGCTTTCCCAGTTAAATGAACCATACCAGATGCAAAAATGGAATGGACTAGTTGGAAAGGTCTTTCCTTTCCATGCCATTCCTATATAGCAACCAAAGGAAAAGTAATAAAGTTTGCTATGGTCTTAAGATCTTTTAATTCACTTAACAAATTTGACTTAATGGACAAAATTGTCCTTTTAATTTTAAGTTATTCTAACGCCCAATATTTGCTCGTATCATTAGCCGCACTTGAGATAGAGATCTTGGTTTTAATTTATTTGCCCCCTCTCTCTCCCCCTTCCTCCCACTTTTTAAATTTCACTCATTCCCTACTAAAAAAATATTTTAGAAAAAATACCATGAAAAGAGAAATTGATATAGTTAGAGGGTACAATTTGACTCACATGCAGTGTTAAAAGGGCAAGTGCTGTTCAAACTTTATATCATTTCTTAAAGATATGTTTACTTTCCTAGTTCTCAGACTCTTGATGCAGATTAATGATGCTAGCTTAGGTAATGTCACCCGGAAACATATAACAAAAAGAAACAAACAGAGATTATTGTTTCCTTTTCTAGTTCTCAGACTCTTAATGCAGATTATAGATGCTAACTTAGGTAATGTCACCCGAAAACATGCAAAGAAAAATAAACAGAGATAAAGAGAAGCGACTAGAATCGGAATCCATCCTTTTATATGCCGTCAGCCAAAATATTTTCGTTTAAACTTCTCGATCCAAATAGATGACAAATAATCTCTGCTCAAAATTAATGTCCTTTTACACGTATAGAATGCATCTTGATTTGCTATTACATGAAAAAAAAATCATTAAATCGAGAGTATTTGAAAAATCTTTATAACCAAAAGAATACCCAAGGGTTTTGACATGAAATAGATGAAAAATAGTTGGTCTACATATGAAAATGAAAAATTTAATACCAGTAATGCACTCTTCAGATATGTTTATCAAATCATTGCCGTACCCTAGCTCATGCCTATGCTAGTACAATCCTGAACTGAAGAATTTGAACCAACAAATTATTTTATACTGGAGTCTTACTTACCGTTCCTACCAGTAACCACTATGTGTCCTAATTTACTACATGTAAGCACGTGCATGGGGGTTTTTTATTTTTTATTTTCTAGTAATGTTAAACAAAAAATCAAGAATCAATAAGGTGATAAGGAATACAGATATGATCTTCCCTTGCACAAAAGGCCAACCCGATCTTCATATCAAAGTCTACAGTTAAAAAATTAATCTGATTCAATGATATTATAATGTGAAGCTTCTTTGCTTCTTCACCAATTCAAAAATCAACTGAGGAGATCCCAGAGATTCTGATTGATATCTGGTCCGATCTCTCTTTCCAAACTGATTGATATCTGTCAATATTTTCTGTATCTCCTCCATCCAATCCCCCCTAATGGGACCTAATATAACCACACTACCATCACCTATCCTTCATTCTTCATTCTGATTTTCAATCCTAACTTTTTGGGTTTCTCTATATTGTTTGAACAATGGGAGCAGTAGTAACAGATTCTCAGTTTCATGTTCTAGCAGTTGATGACAGCATCATTGACAGAAAGTTGATTGAGAGGCTCCTCAAGACTTCTTCTTATCAAGGTATTTCTCTTTCGTAATTATTTTTTTTTCCAACGACAATTAACTTCTCAGGCTTCAATAACATCCTTGCTTTCTAATTGTCCACATGAAGTGTGCACAAGATCAGAATCAATCGGAAAAAGCCATTTAGAAGGAAAACATTTTTAAGTCAATCATCATAGATGCTGAAGAAAACAATTTCTGGTTCTGTAGCTTTTAGTATTAGTTACCAAATTTCTTAAACTTCAAGGATGCGTGGAACGGTAGCTGAAGCCCACTTCACAATATTTAAGAAAATCCAGTAGGTGAACCTCCAAGGCATCCTACATTCCCTTCCGAGGCTCAAATATTAGATTCAGCTGTTCTTTCAACTGGTAAAGAACGTATCAGAGCAGCTACTTCTTCAGTGTTTTTCTCAATTGGCCAGCTGCCCTACACGTTTGTGCCAGCCCAAATACTTGCATGCATAACCCAGAAAAAGGCAAACATCAAATTGATGCCCAGTGAATAAATCCCAGATCAGCATCCTCTTTTTCCTTCATCTTCATCTTGAATTTTACATCTAGGTTGTGTAAAGTTTGGCAAAGATTAAGGTTCTTGGTTAAAATGCGGCTTGCAGTGTTGACGGCTACAAACTTTAAAGTCTTGGTGGTAACGAACAGCCCAAGAGGTGTTGGCAAGTGAATAACCAATTTAATTTTTGTTATTCACTGGTTTTACGTGATTTGCAGTTACAGCTGTTGATTCTGGAAGTAAGGCTCTTGAGTTGTTGGGCTTACTTGATGATGAAAAAGCAAATGGCTGCAGCACTGAACAACATGTAAGATTTTTTTTCTTTAACTCTTTGATATGTGTTTAGCTTTAAAGAATATTTAATGAATTATATGTTGTAATTTTTGGCTCATTTTTTTAATTCCATTGTACCATGACAGGTTGTGGAAGTGAATCTGATCATCACTGATTATTGCATGCCGGGAATGACAGGTTATGATCTGTTGAGAAAGATCAAGGTGAGCAAACCTTTTTTTTTCCTTTTTTTTTTCAAAGGAGTATGTCTTTGTTTATATCATTTTTTTGTTTTATTTGACACTTTTAGATTTTAATTATCCACGAACCTTCAAGCAAAGTCTACACTAGTTGCTAATTAATGGTGTCAAATTTTACCTTAAAGGACTCACAAATTAATATTTTTGTTCTTGTAATAGGAGACAAAAAAACATTTTCTTTCACGATCCAGTAAACATAAATCACCACATAATGATCTTCTACGTGACATATTACAGGATATACTCGTGTAATTGTTGATTTAGCTAATCGTTATGTATACATTCTAATACTAATTAGATCTTTTTTAAAAAAAATTCCTATATGGGAGGGGTGGAATTTAAAAAAAGGGAAGGAAACAGAGGGATTTCTAATTTTTTAAATCTCAGTTTTAGCACTAGACCAATACCTCTTGGGTCCAATATTAATTAGATCAAGAAAAATGGATTAGCTGTAAGTCTCAAGCCAAGTAGATAATCATTGATTGTTAGGCCTGTGATGTTTCTCCTACAAAACCTTTTTGAAAGAAAGTTTATTTTCTCACAAAAGTGTGCAAATTGCAATGATAGGTGTGTTTAGTCAACTTAGTTTTTAATAAAAGTTATTGTACCCTGTTGTGATAAAGGATGCAGTGCATGTTGTCTTGAATTAATAATTATCTGGTAAACCATCCTGTGATGTATGACTTCTAACAAACCAAAGGTAAGGTTGTATGTTCAATGTTTTCGAAATAAATAATCACAGTCCAATTAAAATATATATCTTGCTAAAAAAGAAAAAATAATACATTTCTTCATTAAGAAATAAATTATGGGATTTGTAGATTAGTTACTAATTAAAAATTTGCTAAATCTTTTTGCAGGAATCTTCGTCATTGAAGGACATCCCAGTGGTAATAATGTCTTCTGAGAACGTTCCTTCAAGGATTAGCAGATGCTTGGAAGATGGGGCATATGATTTCTTCCTTAAACCAGTCAAACAATCAGATGTGAATAAACTCAGACCCCATTTGTTGCGAGGAAAAGCAAAGGAATCAGTAAAAGACCAAGAACAACTGCAGCAGCCGCCTACCCCAACTTCCAAGAGAAAAATTATAGAAGAGTCTCTCTTACCTGAGCCTACAAGAACTAGATTTCAATAAGAGCATTTGAAGATAATCCTAACACCAGAAAAAGAAGAAAAAATTTCCCTTTCTATTTTGTTCAAGAAATAGTTAGATTTATATAGTATAAATAGACAGGTAAATCTTTTAGGAACATGAACTTATTATAAACTTCTACTCTAAATTTACTACTAATAGTACATCAATGATTTCTTTTTTTCAAATTCTAGTGTAACTTCCTCAGATTTCTTTAATTTTTTTGGTATTATTTTAATTCTAGCACATTGTTGGACTTTGACATTCATAAAATGACTTTGCTGAAGAAATGATATAGCAACCAATGAGTAATGAGTTGAAATAAAATTAAAAAAATTGAAGATACAGCACTTAAGAAATGCATAATTGAAGATGGAAAAAGTTTATATGCATTGACAGAACTTGGGGATGGCGGAGAGAGCTCCCCATCCCCTAAGTTTGAAAATTTAGTTTTTCTCTTTTGAAAAATTGAAGTTTTTAAGAGATTTTTTTTGTAAATTTAAACTTTTGCCCCTGCAAAAAGAATTACAATATTTCAGGTCATACACTTAATTTTTAGTTGAATTAAAGTTTCGTTTATGTTAATACGAATTGGTTTGCTTAAGATAAATTGAGTGTTTGTTCTTTTTGCTGCACAAAAAACCTTCTTTTTTTTTTTTCTCTTGATTCAGTGTGATATAAGAAGAAAGTTCCTGGGTTATTGACCAGTGATGACAAGAAATTTTTAAGTTTTATGACAAAATTCAGAGATCAATTGCTTTTTCTTTATTCTCTTTTTTTTTAGAGCGAATTCAAAGTTTACGACTAAATTTCTTATGAATGGTTAGTTATGTGACTTGTATAGGAGTGATCATGTGTATAGTTATTAATCTACTTTGACCTGAACTTTAAGAAACAGTAAGCATATCTTAGTAGTTTTTTTTTTTTTTTCAAAAATGTATTATTAAAAGGAGTCAAAATACATAGAGAGAGGCGCCCCTCCCAACTTGCGCCTGCGTGCCCGAACAACCAAAGTTACCCTTTAATTCTACCCCTACGGAAACTAGGACTACCCCACCTATCCAACGTAACATCTCCTCTAACCATACGGGGAAGGTCAAGGACGGAGTCATACACTACTGACTCCCCAAAATCCGCCTCAAGCTTAGCAAGCCTATCCGCTGGTTTATTCGCTTCTCGAAAGTAGTGTGATATCTCGGTGTAGAGATGACTATAACCCACTAATTCTTGTAACTCCCTCTGCACCACCCACGGCCACTTGGCTCTCCCCTGCAACATCTGGATAAGAACTAACGAGTCAGACTCCACATGAAAATTGGCCAGTCCTCGCGCGACACCTAACCGTACCCCATGAAGCAATGCATTCACCTCCGTTTGTAAGCTGGTCATCTCCCCAAAGTAACAGGAGAATGCCACCAGGACCCTCCCATCGCTATCCCTAAACAAACCTCCCCCTCCACTCCTCCCAGGGTTGCCCCTTGAACAACCATCGGAGTTTAACTTCACAACCACTTTCACCGGGCGCCACCATCTAACCTGCACCACATGCAAAACACTTCTCCACCCAGCTACTGCATCAAAGAAAATAGGCCACGACGAGCAGGGAAGGCTAATCTCCTGGAACTGAATGCTGAATCTCTCTCGGAGCTCAATAAAAACTCGATCACAGACATGTCTCACAGTCAGCAGGTTCCCCTCAAAAGTAAACTTGTTTCTCGTGTTCCATAAATTCCAACAAATCAGTGAGGGCAAAAGCCGAAATACAAAGCTAACATAGGGGCCACTACAAGATGTTAGCCACCAACTCATCACCTTATGCCTTATCGTGAGCGCTGCACCAACCCGGCCAACCGGCACTTCAAAGAAGCTCCAGACCTGTCTAGCAACCTCACCAGTGCAGAAAATATGATTAACCATTTCTTGAGCCGGGGACCGACAACAGAAACACCGAGATGGGCCTACGACACCAAACCTATTCAATACATCCATAACTGGAAGCCTGCCCCTCACTAGCCGCACCATAAAAAATGAGATCTTCAAAGGTAAGACCCGATGCCAGAGGCACGAGAAGACTCTGGAAGTGTTATCACCTTGCTGCACCACCTGATAGGCCAAAGCAGTAGAAAACTCACCCGAGATACTTGGAGCCCAAACCATTTTGTCCGCCTGACCTAAAACTGGAGGATCAACCTCCAAGACCCACTGCACCCAGTGCATAGGCAACACCTGATGTAACCTCTGCACATTCCAGCGACCCTGAACTCCGAACTCTGCAATTGGTTGTTCTTGAAAGACATCCACTTGCCGACACAACGGTCCTAATCCTAACCAATTATCGTGCCAAAAACTTGAGTTGCCACTACCCACTATCCATCTTATATGCCTCTCAACCACCACATGAGCGTCCAACATCCTCCTCCAAGTAGCAGAGTGCCCTGGACACGCCTCTGCGTAGCAGGGGTGCAAGTTCAAGGTATATTTCGAACGCATGAACTCTGCCCATAGCGATTGCCCTTGTCTAAACTTCCACCACAACTTCAGAGAAAATGCATCAAAGACATGCCGCAACGACCGAAGTCCCACACCTCCTTGCCCATAAGGTTTACATAATTTGTCCCATCTAATCCAGTGAAGCCGCGGCCCAAAATCCGTCTCGCCCCATAAGAAGCTTGCAATCTCTAAAAGGCGAAATATCCCCTTAGGTGGGTTGGATGCCACAAGAATATGGGTAGGCATTGCCGACGACACACTCCTTATCAAAACCAACTTGCCACTATATGATAATAACTTCTCTTTCCACGAGAGCACCCTATTCACGACTGAAGTACATAGAGCTGAAAAATGACTCTTCTTCCGCCTCCCAGATAATAGGAAAATGTTGTGCGAAAGGACATGCTAATGTAGTTAATTAATGAAAAAGTATGGTTCTCCAAAATAGAGATATAATTAGCTTATTCACTTGTAATAGAAAGAAAAATAAAAGAAATATTGTGGCTATAAAAGAAATATTGGCTTGTTCACTTTTAATAGAGGTGTTTCCTTTTAATCATGTACTCTTAGAAATTTTTTTTAATAAACAGGTAGGGATCTATGTCCAACCTCCACCAGATAGGGGTTTATGTCCAACCCCCATCATTTCCAAGTGGTTTTTCAATTAAAAAAAAGAGTAATATTGTGACATAAGAACACATTTTATTCTTTTTTATGGCTCCAAAATGCATGATGAACAACAAAATTTGTATGCGTTTAACCTGGAAATTATATGAAATTACCAAATAAATTATAGGATATAGTATCTGTCATTTCTTGACAGAGTTTTAAAGGATACCTAACCAAGAAAAGCGAAGAGAAGTTGAGAATTCTTTTGCGCCGACTGCTAATGCAGTTGCATACAGTCGATCTGTAACCAGTTTTGCTGGAAGTTTTTAGGAAATTTATCCACATCTAGAAATGTTAATTATGTGACTTATATTTTCAAGTTAAGAATTTTAAATTATCAAATCAGTTAAAACCCAATTATCTCGATTTTACCGCAAGTATACGGATCAAACGAGTATAGTGATAAATAGGGTCGATCCCACAAAAAAAAAAATTGTTAATTACCATTAGCATTTGAACTCCTTTATTATTTAGACCATCTCAAGTAAAGAAAGTAAATTTACTCTATTAACATGCAAGAAAAGTGATAAAAACAACTAAGATGTTCTTAGGGTCATGGATTTACCATCTACTTTTGCAAATGAAATTATCAGTTAATTGAGCTATTTATTTTGATTAGTAATGGTGTAATTTTTACATATATGTGATATGTGCTTTTGCCTATATACCTACCATACTTATAACTACTCCATACCCACTAACATGATATGAAACTAGTTGTAGATTCATTACCCTATATTAGTGAGTTAACCCCCCAGGTTTAACACTTCCATGAACTAACATTGAATCACAATGGTAATTGTTGAAACAATACCTTCAAATAATCACAATTAATTGATCCAAATTAATTATGATTGTAATAATAAAAGTGCGAAATAACTTGCTCAAGAAATAAGTTCAAATACCCATGAAAATTTTCCTTAACAATCATAGAAGTTCATCCACTCCCTTGGTTTACAAACTACAAACTCTCCATCTTCATCTTCAACTTCATCTATGTCTAGCTACATGTAAGGATTAGATGAACTAACTATACTAAGTTTGTGGCGACCCCACTTCCCCCTAAGGCGAACCAAAGGGTTGGCGGGCCGTCTGCCCAGCTCTCGCCAGGACTCACGCAAGCATTCTAACCCAAAACCTTCCGACGATTAACCTAAGCTATTACAAAAATGATTCTTCCGAAACAAATCGATTTCTATCACCACATTAACTTCAGAGATAGCAGTGATTTAAAACAGCCAGTCAACGGCTCCTAAACATCCCATGCGTTACAACCAGGGAATAGGGTCGTGCAATTCGGATATACAAATAACATTCATACAAACCAGATATCGAAATTAGGTTTTACACTTTTCCAGCTTCAAGTGGCAATCTAAAACCAAAGTACATAATTCAAGTTGAAGCATAACACAACCCACACAATAGCCGTAATATCCATTACATCCAACAGAAAAGAAACATAAGTAAGTTCAAGGCTTTCAGTTTCCAGAACCTGTCAAGGAAAACAAATAAACGTGGGGTGAGCTAAAGCTCAGTGGTGCCCCAAAACATGCACTCACATAAATCAAACAACAGATAACAATTTAAACAAATTTAATCAATTAAGAAAGCGTATAACAGCACAAGGTAGGATACAGGAGCTCTCGGGAGCCATTCTCCTCGCTTGATCAGATACCCTCGTAGTTGACCCTCCGTCAACTTTCACTACTTATAGTCCATGTAGATCCACTTATTTTAATCCTAACCCGTCACCGTTCATACCCCGGTCCCGGGCCCGCTCACCGACTAAGGACGTAGTATACTCGAGATATACCCGTCATGGTAGTTAGATACAGAAGTCGAGGGATTCACCCAACGACGCAACTACATTTAGATTTATGGTAGTTAGATTCATGCGTCGAGGGATTCACCCAACGACGTAACTACATTTAGATTTATGGTAGTTAGATTCATGCGTCGAGGGATTCACCCAACGACGTAACTACATTTAGATCAAGGATTCAGGAGAAAAAAAAATGTTTTTGCACAAGTCACCACTCGAACGGCTAGTGCGATAAAGTACACACAGCTCACTTCGATGGATCAAAAACCAGTTTTTTCAATTTATCACATATCGAGTCAAGGAAGTACTTTAAACAGGTAAGCATAGAACAGGCAGGGACACTCACCAAGAGTGGAGTTCAGATATCAAGTTGAGAATCGAATTCCGCGTCCTCGTAAAATCCTAGAAACCAAATTTTGAAACTATGAGTTTTTACTCAGTTTTTAAGCTTATAGATATTGAGGTATATCTCATATACTACTAGTTCACTTTCCCTTAGAAAAATCAAGAATTTCCATAGGTTGAATCTTGACGAAAGTAGAAGAATTGTTTCCTTTAGTTTTCCTTGGAATACTTTTCTTATAAAAGGTAACTAGTATTATTTTCTTGAAATAAGTCGACAAATCTCTTAATATCCACGTTAGGAAGTTACTTTGAACATTTCTTTAAAGTTACGGCTTTTGCAAAAATTATCCTTAAAAACTATTTTTCCTGAAATAGGGTTTCTTGCCGAGCAAGTTTCCCAAGCTTTTCACTAAGATTAGTAAAACTCGTATTTTGGAACTTTTCCTATAGTTAACTATCCAAGTGCAAAGCTTAAGGAAAGAAAAGGAATTAAAATAAGACTTAGAGTTTTCAAAAGCTATAGAACTTATTTACTATAGCTATCAAGGCTAGATTGAGCTAAAGAAAATTATCAAGTTGGAAAGTTTTAGGCAAAACACTAGATATGGAGTTTTATAATATAGTACTAGCTGGAAAAATATTTTTGATTAATTTGATCACAGTTACTCGAGTTCGCAAGGTCGATACAACTTCCACAGCTCCGATTCCGTTTCGAAATCATAATATGGATCAAAATATGGCAAAAATCACATAGCAAATTACTAGAGCTTCGTCAATCATTAGCCCTAGCTTTCAACAATTGCATTACTGAATAAAATAAAATGATCAACCAAGGCTTCATCAATCATTAGCACTTGGTTTCAGCAAACCCATCATAAGCAAATAAAAATAAAAGTAAAGCCCCAAGACATTCCAGCAATTAACTTCCATCATCCAGTAATACTTTATAAAATCATTCCAATGGCCAAGGCTTCATCAATCATTAGCCTTTGACATTATCAATCACCACCAACCACAATTTAATCAAGAATTTAAACCACAAGTAGATTACAAGTTCAATCCAAATCAAAATTTAGTTTCACGAAGAAAACATGACATTCATACCAAAACAGTCTACTTCAAGGATTCCCAGACAGCAGTACACATGGAGGAAAAATAGGAAATTTCTACAGGACAAAGGCTCATGAATCTAGTTTCAAATGCCACTGACGGCACCTTAATCGGATTTTCCTACACCAAGATATAAGCATTTTGCCTAGACTGGTCAGTGAAATCCGAAAATCTGGAAACTCTTGTTCACTTGTGAAAAGCCCCTCTTTCTCTTTTAAAAACCATAAGGCTTTTATTCAAACCATTCATACATCTCTTATAGAATTCTAACACCACCTATTCCAGGCGTTTTCAACCATTATGTTTTCAAAGAAAATTTCAAAACCAAGCTGAGGTTCCAATTCAACCTTCGGCTATCCCAAAAGAAATTCTAGCCTTTAGATATCAACATATTTGGTTCAATCTTTCAATATATCCAAAATTTTATTGCCAAACAACTTAAAATTTACATCTCTTATGTATTACTAATCCATTATATTCCAAGGGAGGAATAAAATAAATTTCCAGAAACCAATTAAAATTTCCAAAGACAAACTGAAAATTCTGGTTCATCCCCTCGGCTATCAATACTTTTCCAGTACTTAGAGTTTTATAAATCCAACCTTTCCTTGGTTAAAACATGGTTTTAGATTCTCAAATTCATCATGTGAACCTTTGGCTAACTAATTAACATTTCTGGTTCAAAATCGAATTCGAATAACAGGTTTAAACATCCCAAAAATTCCAGAAATCTGTCCAGCAAGCTACGGATGAATCATGCATGAAGAAACTTTCTGTTTTCATTTTATTTTCTCGGTTAAAACATGCTATTAAACTCTCAACTTCCTCATACAATTACTTAGCTAAACAATGAACATTTCCAGTTCAAGAGTTGAATTTAAACCATGATTACAAACCCCAAAATTTCCAGGTTTAAACCTCACGGCTCTTTCTCAAAATTTCCAGCAATAACAGTGGTTCTAAAACCAGATTTTCCCTTGGTTAAGTTGAGGTGTTAGGAGCTCAAATTCGGCATGTAAACACTTAACTAGTTTATTAGCGTATCTAGCTCAGGAATTACTTTCGATTAACAACAAAAATCCTCCAAAATTTTCAGAAATTTCCAGCTTCAAACCTCGGTTGCTGTGGCATGAAGACTGATTGCATTGTGATTTTATTTCGGCTCTAACCCAACTAATTAGCCACATGCAAAGCTCAATTATCTTGTTATTAGCTAGTTAGTTATGGTTATAGGCTCAAAGCAACAAGATTAAATCAAATGGAGCTACATTATTCAAGGTAGACTCTCGGCAGAAACTTTTCATCAAAACAGAATTTCTTATGCTCCTTAATTCATCATCCGAATGCACAAAATTAACATACAAAGCCATAGCCAGGTAAGTCAACTAGTGCTTAGTCATATAATCCACAATACAGGCTCAGATTATCAAATTTAAATAGATTACAACTGCAATTCAGATTTCTGGTGCACAAAAATTCCATTTCACTAAATCAGAATTTTTCCCAGGTTCCTGATTCCATCATCCAATCACATAACTCCACATGCAAGGCCTTAATTGTATAAATCAACCAAGTTTCAGTTAACTAATCATAATCTCGGTTGCTTATCATCACAACAAAGCAGATTACATCATGCAATTCTTAAATCAGTTTTCGGCCAACCATTTTCTTATCAAAACAGAATTTTCTTAAGCCTTAACATCAACATCCGAATCTAGCTTCCACATGCAACACCTTAATCTACTTAATCATTCACTTTTTATTTAACTAATCATGACCTCAAATTATCAAAATTGGACGGATTAGAAGCTGCATTACTTAATTAATCTCTCGGGCAGGTCATATTTTTTTTTTCCCAAGACAGATTTCTCATTCATGCTTCAAATTCAACATCCGGATACATAGATTGACATGCATGGTCTTAAACATCCTGTCTTGAGTTAAGTAATCGCATATAAAAGCTCAGATTACTTCAATAAATCAAAATTAAAATTGCATTACCAAATCAACTCTCGGTAGATCACACAATCAAAATTTCCAGCAGCTTTGATCCTAATTTCCGGATTTTCCTTGGACTATACGTGGAGTTAGATGCTCAAGTTCAACATGCAGAAGCTTAACCACTGATTAACATTTTCAGTTTAGGAATCGAGTTCAATTTATCAACGTCATTCACCCCAGATTTCCAGAAATTGTTCGATCATCCTCGGTGGCTAGAATGTGGCAGAAATTCACATTCATTAAAATTTCCTAGCTTATCTTAGCTCATTCGTCAAATGCAAAGCCTAATCCATCTCTAATCAGTTTAATTGAAGCTCAGAAATTACCTCAGTTTAAGGCTTAGCTCACACGACAGGTAGCTGCAAAAAATTTTCCCTCGGCTGGCTATGGAATTCAGGTATGGCTGGGCTGAGCTTGGTTTGTGTAAGCTGTGGAGTTGGTGGGTGTGGTTGAGCCCAGCTGGTGGAAGATGATGAAGGAGATGGCAGCTCGGCAGTGGTGAAGGGAGTAAAGAAGCTCGCACGGTTACCTCTTACTCTCACCCTCTCACGGACAGCTCAAGGCCGCAACTCACACAACACTTTCTCTGGTTTCCTCTCTCAGCTTGCGGACAGAACAGAAAAAGGATTTGCAGCTCGCGGACAGCTCTCCTTGTCGATGATTACAAGGTGGTGGCTCACAAGGTTTTCTCTCTCCTTTACTTCGGTCTAAGACAGAGGAAATGGAAATGGTGGTGGTTTGTGATATAAGAGTGAAGGGATAGAGAGATGGTGCCGCAGTTTTGGAGAAGGTTTTGAGTGTAGGGAGAGGTTGTGTATTGAAGTGGTGAAAGTTTTCATTGGCCGAGTAAGGAGGTGGCCTATGATATTGTCCGAAATCTGTTTTGAATCGCATGGTAATTTGTGGGGTAGTGGAGGGTAGTTTAGTCTTTACACATTCCTTCTAACGAACACTTAAGTCCTTGGTTCTAATTTGATCCCAAAAATTAATCCCAAGTATGATTTGATCGCCTAATTATACGCTAATCTTGCAAGGCTTTGATTATCGAAATCCTTACGTCCTAAGTTTACTTAGGGTACTTATGTCGTTTTTGTCTAAGATTTATCGATTACAATTTAATATTAAGGTTCCTAGTAATTCCTAACATTATTTAGCGATTAAATTAGTTATCAGAATTTCCAATTATTTATTCCCAAGAAATAGAGTTAGTTAACTCGAAATTTATCGATTTAGTATAATAAAGTCAAGTGAAATAATAATTTAATACAAGTGTGTCAGTTTGCACATAAAAAGTTATTTTTACGCACTTATTGTGAAAACAAAGAAGGATAAGACTATAATTATCAAAATTTTCACGCCTTAAGTATGTTTAGTATATTAGTATCATATTTATCTAAAATTCATTGGTTTTCATCTTAACGCGGAAATTCCTATTAACATTTAACATTATTAACGATTAAAACTAGTTATCGGAAATCAAAGAATTTATTTTAAAGCAATAGAATTAATCCAACTCAAGAAATATTCATTTAGTATGGCAAACCGAATAATTCAATATTGGCACAATTATATTATTTATTAGATAGAAATTATCTTTATACTTTTATTGCAAAACAATTAATTACAATACTAGAATTCAAAGAAATTAATTATTAGATCAATGAAATAGTTTACCATAGAAATATGAAGGTAATGTAACAAAACTAAGAAGTTTAGTAGTTTAGCACAATTCTTTTATTTTGCACCTAACGTTTATTTCTACGTACTCATTTAAAAACAATTGGACTTAGTGCTAAAATTTATTAAAGAATTAAAATGTAAATAAAATATGCACTGATATTTATATGTCTATTTTCAGGGTTCTCACAAAGTTATACTACACTAATGAATCAGGAAGTTCTAGTGAAAGACTACATTATTGTGTAATTCTCTAGACTCCAAAGTTATGCAAAAATATGTCTTGAAGGGACTATTTATAGAAGATTAAATTTCCAATCAATCATATTAAAGTTAGTGCAACTTGGTTCTTAAAATTGCCAAAAGTTGATTCTTGAAATCTCCATGATCTCCTTGGTAGTTCCCACTAAATTTGATCAGAAAAATGGTCCAAAATGGTTATATGAACAGAGTGCAAGTCACAGAGCAAGTTGTAGAGCCGAAACCAAGGATCCGCGACGTAGAAATGCAAGGTAGGTTCGCATTTCAGGTCACGTTTCCCCTTCTCTTGCAAGTTCTACACTTTTTGATCAATCTTAAACATTGTTCTATTTTTCCATCAAGTATAACTGTAAATTTCTTGATGATGGAAACTGAACTAACTCTTGAATAAAACATGAAATTTGTAGATAATTGAATTATCTTTCCAATGCATTAAGAATCATTACATTTGGATCTTTGTAGACTGAGAAATGATGGAAATACCCCTAACTAGTTAGTAACATGATAGTTTTTCAGTTTTTTGACCATGAAAACACATGAACTGGAATTTGACATCCTCGTAAGAAATCTAGTCCTATGTTTTAGGTTCAAAATGGTTCAAGAATCATCTCAATCCATTGCTTGTAATTCAAGTTATAGCTATAATCCCAAAAGGTGGCAAAATTGTCAAACTTTTCTTCTTTTGCACTTGATTGCATTTCATCTTTTGAACATATTACTCTTCATGTTCACTTAAATCACTTGAAATCATCGAGAATCATCCAAATATCTTCTCATTTTAACTCGTTTGATGATTGAATCATTAAATCCTATAAAAACATAAAGTTTAAGCCACTTCAATCCATAAAAATGCAATTTTTCACATTTAAAATACAACATGTAAAATTCATTCGAAACCTAGTTATTTAGCTATAAAAATAACTAGTCATCAATCTTTAAATCCTATAAACACATAAAGTTTAAGCCACTCCAATCCATAAAAATGCAATTTTTCACATTTAAAATACATGTAAAATTCATTAGAAACCTAGTTATTTAGCTATAAAAATAACTAAAACATACCAAAATCTAGGTAATAAAACACATGTAAAACAAACAAAATACGCACTTATCAAATTCTCTCATACTTGAATCATTGCTTGTTCTCAACCAATAAGAAATACAAACTGTGAGAACCCGTAAATTCTTCTTAATAATTTTCCTAGGGTTTATCCCCTTTAATGGCATGTTTTCTGCATTTTCTGGCTTAGGAAAAATTTTCCTGGTGAATTTTATGAGTAATTATGTTTTTACATGATTTTTATAGTATTGGAGAGTTTTTGAAAAATTAAGGATATATATCGGACGTGGGACCCACTAGTGCGAAAAGTTCAGAAAAATTCGGCCAATTAGGTTAAGTTTTGGATACTGGTTGAAATTTATCGGGTGTTAAGAGATAAGTGGAGGATGAGATGTGATTGATGTGAGAGGGAAAAAGAAGGATAGGGATACATTTATGGAGTGACAAGTGTCACTTGGCCATTGGTTTTGGAGGACAACTATTCACCTTTTTGACTTTTTTTTGACTAATTGATTAAATACCCCAAAAATCACCAAAAATTCACTCTTTTCTTCTCCTTGTTGGTCGGCTCTCTCTCTCTAGCAAAGGAAGGAAGAAAACTCTTCAAAGGTTGGCATCCATCTAGCTCAAATCATGCCAAGCAATCCCTTAAACTTGTTTCTACTCCATAATACCTCTTCATTTGGTGTTGTTTAGTGGTTTGGTGAAGTGTTTGGAGAAGCTAAGGTGTCCAACAACTCTCCCTCTCTTGTTTACTAGGTGAGTGGTGATTGAACTTCCTCCTACACTTAATGAAGCTTAAGTTGTGCTTAGGGGTAGCTAAAGTGCTGAAATTTGTGGTTTATTTCTTGGTTTGAGATGAATTGGTGAAGTTTTTAATTTATTGATGATTTTGCTGGTTTAATTTGATCATGATGTTGTGGCTGTCCATGATGGTTGGAAATGATGGTTAATGACTCTAGTAGGTGTATATGACAGACAATTGTAACCAATTTCTGGTTTGGAAGGAATTTGAGAAAGTTAGGGTTTTATATCCCCAATTCTGTCCGATTTTGTATCTCATGGTTAGAGGCCGAATTGGCCTTGGCTTAAGACATGAAAGTTGTAGGTATTGATGTTATAAAGGTTCTTGTAAAATTTCATGTCAATTGGATTAGTGTAGAATGAGATAAGTCGAAAATACTGAGACTGGTCTAGGAAGGGGTGCTGCGAACAGGGTTGCCTTTTCACTCAATTTGACCGTGACTTTTCACCCTGATCCTCACCGAATTAGATTTTGGCCAAAACATGAAAGTTGTAGCCAAGGCTATAAACGAGTTTCCTGTAAATGTTCAGCTTGATCTGACCACTGTAGCATGTGAAATGACCGAAATACCCTTGACTGTTTTCGAAACCTGTTTCGCGCCCAGATTTCTGTTTTCGTATAGTCTTCCATTTTCGACCATGAAAATGCACGATTTTGTGACAGCCCCACCTTCCCCTAAGGCGAACCAAAGGGGTTAGCGGACTGCCTGCCCAGCTCTCGCCAGGACTAACGAGCAGTTACACGCGATCTAAAACGTTTCGGAAAAGTAAAAGCGCGCTCGGACAAGCCACAAGTATCAAAATAGCAAAATAAAAAAAAAACGAAAACGATGAATAGTGCCTGGAACAGGGGAATCCGGCCGGAATCTGGCCGGATTAGCGGCCGGATTCTTGGCCGGATACTGTCCAATGGCTAACTTCCGGATTCAAAATTTTCCCCAAGCAATCCGGCCGACAATCCGGCCAGTTTCTGGCCGGATTCCTGGCCGGATTCAGTCCAGTGCTCTTCGGTCAAAAATTTTTCCTTTGCTGTTTGAAAGCCGAATCGTTCCGAAGTCCAACCAAACATCAACCAAACATGAATACATTGAAATTCCACATTTACAACCACGTTGGCATGTCAAAAGCTATTCATCATGGATACACATGTTCGGTTTGCCAATCAAAAGATGAACCCAATAAACATTAGGGTTTCATGCAAAGAGCTATTCAAAATAGACATATACATGGCTCAATTTGGCAACCAACAAGTATGATCTTCCAAAAATGATCATTTTCCTGTAAGGAAAACAAATGGAACGGAGTGAGCTAAAGCTCAGTGAGCAACTATCACATAAACAACAAAGATCACTTAAGTATAACCGTTCATTTCAAATATACAAATAAGAAGCAAAACAAATCGGTAAAAGGATACGGACGGCTCTCAAGAGCCCATTTCCATGCTTACATTCTTGATCCAACTTCATTGACCCTCCGTCAATGTTAAAAGTACCAAACCGTAGACCTCACTTCACTTCCATTCCTTCCACCCAACATACCCCAACCGGGCCCGCACTCCAAGCAGTAGCTTTAGGTGATACTCGAGTACACCGGAACCAAGGGTCTCATTACCACAAGATTCCCATTTCAGTCCCCGTGGCTAGTCAATTTTCACAACCAAGCCCTCGCTGGCTCGATTCAAGTGACTACCAACGGGGTCGAGCTCAGTAATACAGTAGGGCCGTTGGATACTCGTCCAACCGACACCCAAACGATTTCCCATGAATGGAATCCAATAACTCATATAGCAAGTACAGTAATACAGTGAAACGGTAAACAGTCATTCACAGGAATAAAAGGAATGAGGGCGGTCAAGTACACCCTCACCCTAATCATTTCCAATAGCCAAACAAGCCTTCAAGGCATCACATTCACATATAGAAAAGCCACATTATAAGCATCCAAGTGAGTAGTATACTCACCACTCACGTAGGTGAGGTTTCATGCACCGTCGTCCAAAGTACGTCGTGCACTAACGTCACGCCCTAGAACACGTAAACAAATACCATAAGACTCGATAACGAGTCATAAAGCCATGCCAATCGCAACCCCAATAGGGTTTCATATGCATAAACAAGTAGCATAGATAACCAGAAATTTCAACAATGCACTAACGTGACCTTAACAAAAAAACAGTTTTCGTTCTCCTTTTGCGGTAATGGCACAAAATGCGCTACGCTTATCGGATGAGGGTGTAAGACCCACCATCTCGAAGCTAAAAGATAGGGCTACAACAATGTAGAAGGCCACTCAGTCCAAATCCTAGCACAACTAGGTCAAATATGCAGAATACCAAACCAGAACCGTAATTGCAGGTTTACAAATCACACTATGCTGTAATTAGTCCAACTCAGTCTATACAGGTCCAAATACATTGATTCCAAAGGCATGCGGTAACTAATACATCAAGCTACATTTAATCAGAAGACACCAACATCCAAATCCAAAGTAATTTCAGTCAAAACAGACGATTACAAGCGCAGTTCGCACATTCTGATCAACCCAGAACAGCAACAGTAAAATCGACATATCTCATTCTACACTACTCCAATTGCCCTGAAATTTTACAGGAAACTCAAAGACATCAATACCTACAACTTTCATGTTTTAAGTAATGGCCAATTCGGCCTCTTATGATTCAAAACCGGACAGAAAAGGGGGTTATGAAACCCTAACTTCCTCAAATTCCTTCCAAACCCAAAATTGGTTGCAATTACCAATCATTTACATCCACTAGAGTCATAATCCCTCATTACCAACCATCATAAATAACCACAACATCATGATCACATTAAACCAGAAAATTCCTCAATAAAATAAAAACTTCACCAATTCATCTCAAACCAAGATATAAATCACAAATTTCAACACTTTAGCCACCACTAGGCACAAATTAAACATCATTAAGTGTAGGAGGAAGTGTAAGCACCACTTACCAAGTAAACAAGAGAGAGGGAGTTGTAGAACACCTTAGCTTCCTTAGAAACTTCACCAAACAACTTACTAGCACCTAATGGAAGGATTTTATGGAGTAGAAACTAGTTTAGGCAATTGTTTTTGGAAGATTTGAGCTAGTTGGAAGCTTGAAAATTGGAGAAGTTTTCTTCTTTCTTGAGGAGAGTCGGCCAACATGGAGAAAGAAAGAGTGAATTTTAGTCAATTTTTGAGATATTTAACTCAATGGTAAAAAAAGTCAAAAAGGGTGAATAGTGTTCAACAAAGTCTAACCAATGAGATAATGACACTTGGCACTTCATTAAATGCATTTCTATCCTTTAAGTCTCTCTCACATCAATCACTTCACCTCCTCTACTTATCTCTTAACACCCGATAAATTTCACACAGTATCCGGAACTTAACCTTATTGGCCGAATTTTTCCGAACTTTTCGCACTAGTGGGGCCCACGTCCATAATCTATCCGAAATTTTTCAAAAACTACCCAATGCTAGAAAAATCATCTAAAAACTATAATTACCCATAAAATCCACCAAGAAATTTTTTCCTAAGCCAGAAAATGCAAAAAACATGCAATTAAAGGGGAAAAACCCTAGGAAAAATATTAGGGAATTACGGGTTCTCACACTCTCTCCCCCTTAAAAGAATTTCGTTCTCGAAATTTCTCACCTTAACTCCCAAAAAGGTTTGGGTATTTCTTTCGCATCTCTTCTTCCACTTCCCAAGTAGCTTCCTCTATCCCATGGTTTCTCCATAGCACTTTTACTAACGGAATCTGCTTGGTTCTAAGCTCTTTGACTTTCCGGTCAAGCACTTGGACAGGCTTCTCTTCGTAAGCAAGCGATTCGTCTACTTCAATCTCCTCCGGTTGTAATACATGGGATGGGTCGGGATGATACTTCTTTAGCATGGAGACATGAAACACATCGTGGATTCGAGAGAGACTGGATGGCAGTTCTAATCGATACGCGACTGCTCCTACCCTCTGGAGAATCTTGTAGGGTCCGACGTACCGCGGTTGAAGCTTCTTTCCTTTGCCCGCTGTAATACTTCGTAAGGGTGTGATCTTGAGAAATACGTGGTCTCCAACTTCAAACTCCAAGTCCTTTCTTCGATTATCCGCGTAGCTCTTTTGTCGACTTTGAGCTGTTTGGAGTCGTTGCCGTATCAACTTGACCTTCTCTTGAGCCTCTTCCATCCATGGGATAGTTGCCGGGTCTAGTGCTTTCTTTTCGCCAACTTCGTCCCAGTAAATCGGCGAGCGGCATTTGCGTCCGTAGAGAGCTTCGTATGGAGCCATCTGAATCGACGAATGGAAGCTATTGTTGTACGCAAACTCTACTAAGGTCATGTGTTGACCCCAGTTGCCTCCGAAATCCAAAATGCAAGTTCGTAGCATGTCCTCGAGAGTTTGAATCGTCCGCTCTGACTGTCCATCTGTCTAAGGGTGATAGGTCGTGCTCAAATTGAGTTTAGTCCCAAGGGTTTCTTGAAACTTCTGCCAAAACCGAGATACAAACCGTGGATCCCGATCAGAGACGATGCTCACAGGAACACCATGTAGCCTTACTATCTCGTCCATGTACAGTCGGGCCAACTTGTCCAGGGAATATTTCATGTTCACCGGCAAGAAATGGGCCGACTTGGTTAAGCGATCAACGATCACCCAAACGGCATCGTGTCCTCTTTGCGTCCTCGGTAAACCGGAAACGAAATCCATTGTGATATTTTCCCACTTCCACTCGGGTATCTCCAAGGGTTGTAACAGACCCGATGGTTTTTGATGCTCTGCTTTCACCTGCTGGCAAATGAGACACTTTTGCACGTACTGAGCGATTTCCCTCTTCATATTGTCCCACCAATAGATTCCTTTCAGGTCCTGATACATCTTGCTGCTGCCCGGATGGATTGTATACTTGGACCGATGAGCTTCCTCCAGAATTTCCGTTTTCAACGATTCCTCCTTGGGTACCACTATTCGGTTTCGATATTTCAAAATGCCCTCAGGACTAAAATTGAAGTCCGTTGTTTCTCCCTTCTCCACTTTTTCTCTCCACTTCCGTACCATCAAATCTTCATTTTGCGCCTCTTTAATGCGTTCCAGTAGAGTGGAGGTCACCCTAACATTGCTACATAGCACCTTATGGCTCCCAAGACAGGGTCTCCACTCACATACGGATTCTAATAAATCCCACTCTTTAATCATCAACCCTGCTACTTGCACCTTACGACTCAAGGTATCGGCTACCACATTTGCCTTTCCCGGATGGTAGTTGATTGTGCAGTCGTAGTCTTCCAAAAACTCCATCCACCGTCGTTGCCTCATGTTCAGTTCCTTCTGGGAGAAAAGGTACCTAAGACTCTTATGATCCGAGTACACTTCGAAGGTCACCCCATATAGGTAATGCCTCCACTTTTTCAGAGCAAAAACAACTGCGGCTAGTTCCAGATCGTGGGTCGGGTAATTCTGCTCGTGAAGCTTCAACTTCCTAGAGGCAAAAGAAATTACATTACGGTTCTGCATCAAAACACACCCTAGGCCTTCTCGCGACGCATCTGCATACACCGCGAACCCGTCCACTCCATTTGGCAAGACCAGTACTGGAGTCGTGGTCAATCTTCTCTTTAATTCCTGAAAACTTGTTTCGCATCGGCCGTTCCAAACGAACCGACCATGCTTCTTCGTCAAATCAGTTAAAGGTCCTGCTAGTTTGGAGAAATTTTTAATGAAACGGCGGTAGTACCCAGCTAGCCCTAGAAAGCTACGAATTTCCGTGGGAGTTTCTGGTCTCTTCCAATTTGTCACGGCCTCTACCTTTGCCGGGTCCACCGATATACCTTCGTGGGAGATTACGTGCCCTAGGAATGCTACCTTCTCCAATCAAAACTCGCATTTACTAAACTTGGCGTACAACTGATGTTCCCTTAACGTCTGCAACACCACGGTGGATCGTTTATGTTTGTACCTAATTTAACTGGCTGTATATATGTGTGTGGCTTAATTTTGACCGGCTTGTATATATATGTTTTGATCTTGTTTGGAATGTATAAATGTGTGTTACTATAAAAGTTTTGAGTGTTACTCACATGCATCGTGCTTATTTTGGTTTAGTATTATTGCCTAGACCAAGTAAAACTCATGGAAGGTACACGGAGTGGTCGGGGACGTGGGCGCAGAACTAGACAACCCACACCGGTTAGGGGTACGGGGGAAACCTCTACTGGACCAAATCTGGAACCGCAAGTAAACCCTAATGTGCAAATCGCTGCTGCTATGCAGCAAATGACAGACTTGCTGGCACAAGTGGTGCAGCAACAGGGCCAAAACCCAAACCCTAACCCTGGAAACCCTGGTAACCATATCGAGAGCGAAGACAGAGCTCTCGAACGATTCCAAAAGTTCGCTCCGCCAAAGTTTGTTGGGGGACCCGACCCAGACGTTGCCGAAAGATGGCTTGAAAAGATGGTGGATATATTTGCAGCCCTACACTACCCTGACGAACGGCAGGTGACTTTTGCCGTGTTCCAGCTTGAGGGGGCAGCCCGTTCCTGGTGGAACGTAATTCGGCAGAAGTGGGAACGAGAACAGACACCTAGAACTTGGGTGAACTTCATCAGAGAGTTCAATGCGAAGTTTTTCCCTCCTCTAGTTCAGGAGAGGAAGGAAGACGAGTTCATTCGACTCCGCCAAGGAGCTCAAACTGTGGTAGAATATGAGAGCCAATTCACCCGCCTATCCAAATTTGCGCCCGAACTCATCATGACCGAGCAACGAAGAATACGGCGATTTGTCCAGGGCCTGAACGTAGAAATCCAGAAGGACCTCGCGGCAGCCCAAATTAACGCCTTCAGCGAAGCAGTGGAGAAGGCACAACGAGTAGAGAATGCTAGGCTCCAGGTGAAAAACTTCCAGGCGAAAAAGAGGGGATTTCCTGGAAGTAGTTCGGGGCAGGGGGATGAAAGTACCCCTCCCAAGTTTGGGCGGGGAACGGGAGGAGTAAGGATGCTGGGAGTGTCACAAGAGAGCCCGTCAAGAGGAGGCTCGGCTTCTGCAGCACGCGGACCCTGCGGGTATTGCGGAAAATTAAACCACTCGGAGGACAATTGCTGGAAGAAAGAAGGAAAATGTTTGCGCTGTGGAAGTGCCGAACATCAAATTGCTAACTGTCCAGCTCGCCTGCGCGAGCGGCAAGGAACTCTGCCACCAACCACGACCAACCCTGCCCAGCCGAAGGGGGACAAGGATGGATCGAAAGTGTCCTCTCGGGTGTACTCCTTAGAACAACATCAAGTCTTTGACCCATTAGAGGATGTGGAAGGTATTACTGAACCTGGCCAGTGAAGGGGTACAGATCTGTTAGCTAAGTATAATGCTCAATTTAATCTCGGAGTAGTCGATGATAAAGAATTTCGAGGACGAAATTCTTTTAAGGGGGAGAGAGTGTGAGAACCCGTAAATTCTTCTTAATAATTTTCCTAGGGTTTATCCCCTTTAATGGCATGTTTTCTGCATTTTCTGGCTTAGGAAAAATTTTCCTGGTGAATTTTATGAGTAATTATGTTTTTAGATGATTTTTCTAGTATTGGAGAGTTTTTGAAAAATTAAGGATATATATCGGACGTGGGACCCACTAGTGCGAAAAGTTCAAAAAAATTCGGCCAATTAGGTTAAGTTTTGGATACTGGTTGAAATTTATCGGGTATTAAGAGATAAGTGGAGGATGAGATGTGATTGATGTGAGAGGGAAAAAGAAGGATAGGGATGCATTTATGGAGTGACAAGTGTCACTTGGCCATTGGTTTTGGAGGACAACTATTCACCTTTTTGACTTTTTTTTGACTAATTGATTAAATACCCCAAAAATCACCAAAAATTCACTCTTTTCTTCTCCTTGTTGGTCGGCTCTCTCTCTCTAGCAAAGGAAGGAAGAAAACTCTTCAAAGGTTGGCATCCATCTAGCTCAAATCATCCCAAGCAATCCCTTAAACTTGTTTCTACTCCATAAAACCTCTTCATTTGGTGTTGTTTAGTGGTTTGGTGAAGTGTTTGGAGAAGCTAAGGTGTCCAACAACTCTCCCTCTCTTGTTTACTAGGTGAGTGGTGATTGAACTTCCTCCTACACTTAATGAAGCTTAAGTTGTGCTTAGGGGTAGCTAAAGTGCTGAAATTTGTGGTTTATTTCTTGGTTTGAGATGAATTGGTGAAGTTTTTAATTTATTGATGATTTTGCTGGTTTAATTTGATCATGATGTTGTGGCTGTCCATGATGGTTGGAAATGATGGTTAATGACTCTAGTAGGTGTATATGATAGACAACTGTAACTATTTCTGGTTTGGAAGGAATTTGAGAAAGTTAGGGTTTTATATCCCCAATTCTGTCCGGTTTTGTACCTCATGGTTAGAGGCCGAATTGTCCTTGTCTTAAAACATGAAAGTTGTAGGTATTGATGTTATAAAGGTTCCTGTAAAATTTAAGGTCAATTGAAGTAGTGTCGAATGAGATAAGTCGAAAATACTGAGACTGGTCTAGGAAGGGGTGCTGCGAACAGGGTTGCCTTTTCACTCAATTTGACCGTGACTTTTCACCCTGATCCTCACCGAATTAGATTTTGGCCAAAACATGAAAGTTGTAGCCAAGGCTATAAACGAGTTTCCTGTAAATTGTTCAGCTTGATCTGACCACTGTATCATGTGAAATGACCGAAATACCCTTGACTGTTTTCGAAACCTGTTTCGCGCCCAGATTTCTGTTTTCGTGTAGTCTTCCATTTTCGACCATGAAAATGCACGATTTGGCCTTTGAGGTCTTCTGATGAAATGTAGCTTGATGTCTTAGCTACCATATGCCTTTGGAATTTATGGATTTGGACTTGTAGAGCCTGAGTTATGATGTTTCCGCTAGAATGCGTTTTGGTGAATCTGTTTTACATTTTTGATATAGTATCTTGCATTTTTGACCTGTTTGCACTCAAAACTGGGTTGAGTGACCTTCTGTAATGTTGTATCCCTGTCTTTTAGCTTCGATATGGTGGGTCTTGCACCCTCATCCGATAATCGTAGTGAAATTGGTACCATTACCGCAAAATGAGGACAAAAACTGTTTTTTCAGGGCCAAAGTTAATTGCATTTCCGGATTTTCTGGTTACCTATGATACTTGTATATGCATATGAAACCCTATTGGGGTTATGATTGGCATTGCTTTATGACTCGTTATCGAGTCTCATTGTACTTGTTTACGTGTTCTAGGGCGTGACGGTGGTTCACGACATTCTCTTGACGGAAGTGCATGAAACAACACTTAATTGATAAGTGAGTATACTACTCACTTGAATGTTACAATGTGGCTTTGCTATATGTGATTTTGATGTCTTGAAGGCTCATTTGGCTATTGGAATTGATTGAGGTGAGGGTGTACTTGACCGCCCTCACCCCTTGTGATACCGTTAATGACTGTTTACCGCTTCACTGATATACTGCACTTGCTATATGAGATATTGAATTCACTTCATGAAAAACTGATTTGGTGTCGTTTGGACAAGTATCCAACGGCTTTACTGTACTACTGAGCTCAACCCCGTTGGTAGTCAATTGAATCGAGCCGGCGAGGGCTTGGTCGTGAAAATTGACATGCCACGGGGACTGTACTGGGGAATCTTGTAGTAATGAGACTCTTGATTCCGGTAAACTCGAGTATTACCAAAAGCTACTGATTGGAGTGCGGGCCCGGTTGGGGTATGTTTGGTGGAAGGGATGGGAGTGAAGTGGGTTCTACGGTTGGTACTCATAAACGTTGACGGAGAGTCAATGAGATTGGATCAAGAATATAAGCGTGGAAATGGGCTCTTGAGAGCCGTCCGTATCCTTTTACCGACTTGTTTTATTCTTTAATTGTGTACTTGAAATGAAGGGTTATGCTATATGCTCTTTGTTGCTTATGTGGTAGTAACTCACTGGGCTTAAGCTCATTCCGTTCCATTTGTTTTCCTTACAGGAAATGACCACTTTTGGATAAGGTTGTGTTAGTTGGTTGTCAAGTTGAGCTCATGTAAATGTCTTTTGAATAGCTCTTTGAATGAAACCCTAATGTGTATTGGGTTTGTCGCGCCCCACTTTTTTGGAAAAAATAAAATAATTGTTTTTTGTTGAATTTTATTGATTTGGGAAAAATGAATTTTGTTGATAAAAAACGAAAATGGGTCTAAATGGGACTTTTGAAAATGCGACGATTTGACCCAAGAAAAATAGTTCAAAAAGGGTTTTTATATGAAAAATGGAGTCGCCACTTGGTATAGAGTTAGGGTGTACCAAGTCACCCAAAAAATGAAATTTTTAAAGAAAAAAAGTAAGAAAACCCTTTTTAAACGACTCCTAGTCCACGTAAAACAAAGAAAAAGGTTCGGGAGTCACATTTGACGAAGGGGAAGGCAAGGATAAAAATCCAAGGCACCCCTTCGACCTAACCAAGGCTAGTTGCGTGATTTAACCCTTATTTTCCTATATTTTCTACCCAAAGTATGTATTGCAAATTGGATTTGACTAATGAATGAGAAATGCAATCCTAAATCTAAGAAATGTTTCTTACGAGGCTTTTGGTCCCATTCACACGAGTCGTGACGGCCAATAAGGAAAGTCCTCATAGAAAATCATAAATGATGCAAATGAGGACTCAAATGAGAGTGTAAGTGTGCAAAGTGTAGAAAAAAGTGCATGTGTGCAATTTGAAAGTGTTTGTGTGCAAATGAATAAAAATATAAATGCTCGTGTGCAAGTGAATGAAAATAGTAAATATATAAGTAAAATAGGTGCAATGTGTGAAGTGAAAAGTAAAGAAAGTGAATAAGTGTGTGAATATGACATGTGGATTTAAAATATATAATTAGTGAGGAAAATAGTGAGAAAATGATATGAAAATGCATGAACTTAGAGGAATGCATCAGGTCGGGTACGGGAATGACCTCTAGTTTTTGTGATTTTAATTTTCCCTTTGATTAGAAGGAAAAACTAGCGTGCTAAGGCTATTTTGAAGCCACACTCGCTCGTTTCCCTTACCCAAGGGGGTTTCTCAGGCAAATGGACCCTATAACTAGCATGAAATGCAAAGGCCTAAAATGAAGGGAAAGGGAATCGGGGGCATGCAAAAAATGACAAAACTAAAAAGAATGCATGACATGTAATGAACATACAAACATGTACTAACGAGGGGAAATCCCTAAGGGTCTAGCGTTGGACTAGCCCATTCTATGAATTCCGACTAGCGTTGGACTAGTGGAAACGTACATTCATCCATTCCATTCATCTACACTACAGAAAGCTAGTAGACATGCCAAACGTTCGTAAACACATAGCACATAACATTTAGCATGCTCGACTAGATGCAAGGCCCTAACAAAGCAAATTAACACGTAGTAACTAAGCATGCAAGACACATAAGACAATTAAAGCCTTAACTATTACATTTGCTAGCTAGGTACATGATTTCGATAGGTCTTCATTGAATGCTCCTCCAAGCCCTATCTATTACAAGCCAAGAGGTGTACACATACCCCATTAAAAGAATAACTTAATGAAAAGCAAGAGTAAATGACATAAATAAAAGAAATTAAGGAAAGGCTAAGAAAGCAAAGTAGACATGTATTTCTCACGTAGCATGTTGGTTCACATAGGAGAGACACAAAAAGGGATAAAGAAAATATACCGCCCCCTTCGAGTGATGACCAAATGAAAGAAAAATGGCTTCAAAACAATAAAAAGGTCAAGGTACCTCAAATAGTAAAGTAACACAAAGTCACTAAATCTCCCCTAATTGCAGTTTAAATGAAATCAAACAATACATAGTTTTCCAATAAAGGGATCCACCGAGGACCCAAATGCAAGCATTAATCAACCATTCAAAGCCAATGGGAACATCTTAGAAACTTTGAAATTCCAAGAGCAAGAAAAGGCCAAAGCCAAATTATTTCAGAAAATTCAAAAAGAAAGGCGAACACAAGCTCATTTGAACACAAAGTTCTTAAACTCTTGCCTTAAGTATCACCTTAGCAAAACATGGTAACCAATGAAGTCAAGCAAGTAATTGAATTGAAACATTAATGTTACCAAAGATTCAATTATGAACACTAGCCAAGCATTCAAGCTTAAACAAACACTTTTAGGAACTTCCAGGGTTCAAGGGCAAAAGAAAAGGCAAATAATGATTCAAATGCAAATATCTTAGGACCTAATTGCAAGAACATGGAATGTAATTGGGCCATAGTGGAACAAGGGGAGACTTGGGGATCAAAGTGCAATTTTCAGAAATTAATTCATGCAGTTTTCATGCAAGCTACGTGAAAATCAACATGAGAAACAACATTCTGCAGCAGAAATTTCTGCTGAAAGCTTTCGGCAACCCAGAAGACAACCGTGACTTTCATTTTCTCAACCTTAACACCATTTTGATCGAAAAATCTTCTAACCAAAACATTAAAGCATGAATCTAACAACCAAACAAGCAAGTAAATCAAATTCAAAGTGAGTTTCTGCAATATTTTCTCTCATGCTTGCTCAAACGAAACCCAACTCAAACTCACATCTTATTTTCCAAAAAATCAGATTTCAAGTTCACATACATAGCTTTAACTAAGCTGCAAACTATGTCATTACCATCACCTCAACAGGTAGAAAACTTAGAAGGAAAAAACATGCAAGTTCTATGCAATAGCCATGAAACAAGTTTCTGCAATTACTTCACATACTCTAGCAACCGAAGACTGCTGCACTTTCTTCTCAAGCTCAAGCTTCTTAATCACAACCGTGATCAAATATTTTTCAGCATGGTGTTTAATCATAGCTCAAGTGTTTTAAGGACTCAAACGTAAACTTAACATCAAATCATTCCATTCCTTCTCCTTAAAACCAGATTTAACAAGCAATTTAAACGTAAGGGTCCCTTAAACAGCCATGGAAAAGAAAACAAAAAGACAAAAAGATGCAGCAGCTTTTTACTCCTTTTATCTTAGCTCAGCCATCTTTGCATGCAAACACTCAAATCAGTTCTACCAATTTGTCATTTACAGACCAAATACAAGGAATTTGCCCCCCAAACATGAATAAGAACCCAGAATTCGCAAAAACAAACTGGAAAATTCTTTTCTTCTTCACTCGGCTACACTGGAAAAATTCCAGCAGCTTTAGTCCATCTTTAAACCGAATTTCCTCGGCTGAAACACTAAATTATGTACCCAAAACTAACATGCAAGACTAATAAATGAAGTCATTATCAATTCCAGTTCAAAACAGGGTCGGTCACCAACAAAATGTATCCAAAATTCCAGAATTTGTTCAACTATTTACGGATGACATGCATGCAGCAGATTTTTTTTTTTTGTTTCATTCAAATTTCTGGTTTACACACAGCTAATTAATCTCATGCAGGGCTTAATCATCCAGCATTTAGTTAGCTAAACACACAACCCAGTGAGAATCAAACACTTTCCAGCAAATCTCATTCTAAAATACCCATACAACTCCCAAAACAACTCCATCGGCTAAGCTGGAAAAGTGTTTAGCAGTCCAACAACTTCTAATAAAAAAAATTCCAGCCATGCAATCAGATTCCTGGCCATAAGGTTCACATGCAACACCAAATAAAAAGGTTATCTATCAAATTGGATCCTCAATTAAGCTCAGATTATCACATGGAGTCAGAATTAAAATTACATGTCCCAAATTAGTTCATCGGCAGAGACATTTAGCCAAAACAGAATTTCTGCATGCTTCATAACATCATCCGAATGCACAATTTAACATGCATGGTCTTAATCATCACAATTTCATTTGGCTAAGTACACTTAGGTGCTCAGATTGTCCTAGAAAAACAGAAATACAGCGGCGTTCTCTCATCAGTTTCTCGGCAGCAACACTTAGCCAAAACAGAAATTTCCTAATGGCTTGATTTCTATCCACCGACTGTACAAGCCTCACATGCAACTCGCATATAGTTTCCTCCACTAGTAATCAACCTAAAAAGTCCAGAAATTACCTCACAGCAAGCTAAGCTCTTGCACAGAAAGTCTGAAAATTTTTCTTCCTCTCGGCTCTCATGCACGGCTGAAATACAGGTTTACTCGGGCTGTGGCAGATGATGGAACTGGTGGTGGTTGCGGCTGGGGAACTTGATTGCAGCTGGTAGAAATGGAAGTGCAGAATGGTGAAACTTGCTCACGGTTTCTCCCTGTAGACACCAAATTTTGAATAATTTGTATGTGGCATCTACTTCATGATTTTTATTTTAGATCGCTTGCATTTAGTTCATTGTTGTGTGTTTTGCATTTTTTAGTTGTTATTTTATTTTAGTTTTATTCATTTTGCCCTTTTAGTTTGTCTATTTGTTTTTATTTTGTCATTTTAGGTTTTTAATCACTTTTAAGTTTTAGATTTTAGTTTTTAGTTTTTAGTTTTTAGTTTTTAAGTTTATAGAGTTTTTAGAAAGAAAAGAAAAATCATTTTAGTCATTTTGTTTTTATTCAATGCTTTCTTGAAAGAAAAATGGAAATGCAAAATCATAAAAAGAAATTAAAGAAAAAGAGAAAAATTCAAAAAAAAGTAGGCTTTAGTTGGATTTAAAAAATAAAAAAAAAAGAGAGAAAAAAGGAAAAAGGAAAATTTGTTCACAAAAATATGTTTATTTTTTTAAATTCAATCTTTGGGCACTTTAGTTATTTTTATTAAGTTATTTTGAGGAAAAGAAAATGATGAAAAAATGAAAAATTGGAAATTTTTAAAAATGGCCATTTTTGTTTAGTTTCTTTTGTTTAAAATTATTTTTGTTTTGTTATTATTATTACCTGGTTTGTGTAATTTTGTTATTATTGTTATTTATATTTTATTATTTATATTTTCTGTAATCTTCAAGTTGTTTTCTTAAAAAAAAAAAAAAAAAATAGAGCCGCGGCATGCAAACTGCAATTTTTTGCAGTTTGCAAAGGAGGACTTGTGCGGCTCCTTAAGCTGCAAATATGGTGGCAATGTTTTAAGGGTTTAGGAGGGGGGTTGATGATATAAATAGCAAAAAGAAAGGTAGCCGCAACAGGGGATTTTTGAGGGAGCGTTGAACGGCAAGAAGAGAAACGGGAAAACAGCAGAGGAGAAGAGGATAGAGGGAACGGCTAAAAGGAAAACCGAGAACTAGGAGGATTCAGAAGGGAGATTCGGAAGAGAGAAACACAAGCCAAAGAAAAGAGACCTACCGAGGGAAAGTTGGCGGCGGCTTAAGAGATAGAAAGGAACCAGAAAAGAAACAGCTAGGGGTTTGGAGAGGTTGAGAAGGAGTGAAAGAAAGACCGAAAGAGAGAGGGCTGTGAGGAGAGTTTCGGCTGCGAATCAGAGAATGCGAAGGAAGATATCGCCTGCATCAGCGCTGGAGCCTCTCGCAACCCAGAACGTGGATTTCAATTGCCGGAGCCGTGCGATTTCCAGGAGCCTCTACTGTTTCGTTTAGCAGCTTAGGTGTTTTCAGCCCAAAGTTTGGATAGATGAAATGGCTCTACACAAGGCTGCTTAGAGTTTGTTTCGGCAGCAGGTGGGGAGTTGCATAGATCCTTTTAGCTGCTGCATTTTCTTTCCTTTGACAGAAGGCTTTGCCCGCATTCTTATTTGCATGAAGCTCTTCAGTATTTCTGTTTTTTTTTTTTTGCCATTTCCTTGCATGAATGATAGAGTATTGGGAATGATAAGTTTAACAAGAACATGAGGTTGGGTTTTGGTTTGAGATTTTCTTTTGGCATGAAGTTGATGTGAGTTTGGGCTGCAAAATTGCAGCAAAAATTTGCTGGAGTTGCCTTCTTTATGCTAAGTCTTTTAGTTTATTTGGATGTTGAGTTTTGGTGATTTTGTTGTCAAGGTCAAGGTGGTGATGTTTGTTTAAGAGTCTAGCTAAGATGGGATTGGAAAAGTTGCATTAGAATGAACACAAGCTGCAAGAACTTGCGGATGAAAAATGTCGAATCTTTTGCATAAAACTCTCCAACATTTGCATGATTTTGTTTTTCTATGTTTGGGTTTGTTGAATGTTAGATTTGTCTGTCATGTTTCGCATGTTTGGTTGAAAGGATTTTGATCCAATTTATGTTGAGATTGATAGTTGCTTACGAAAAATGAAATTGCGGTAATGTCTTGGCTGCAGAAATGTTTCTGGGTTGCAGAAGTCATTCACGTAGATTGCATGAAAATTTGCATGAAAATACTTTCTAAAAATTACACTTTGGCCCCTCAAGTTTCTTTTTATTCTACTAAGGCCCAAGTAATTGGAACATTTAATCAATTGGATCCCTCATTTTCTGTCTAATTTCATTGTGGCCCAAAATCTGGAAAAATCGAACTAATTTCACTCTTTTGAGTTTAATCCTCTGTTTGCATATTTTATGTGATTTTGTTGGGATAGATTAATTCTTGTTTGCAGGTTATAATTGAGGTTTATTACTTTTATTTGGTTTCATCATGTTGGGTTCAATAAAATAAGTGATGTGGGCTAAGAGTTTTTTTTGTTGTTTGGGTTTAAGAAAGTGGGCTTAGTTCATGATGTTGGGGTTTTGGTTTGGGCCAAAGGGGTAGAAGCCCATCGGTTTTGTTGGTTAATTTTTTTGGGGCCAAAATAGCAGATTGGCCTACTTCTCTTACCTTGGGTTTCCCATTGGGCTGGGAAGCTTTTGGTCCAAGCAAATAAAGGAAATGGCCCAATGTTTTGGTTCATTAAGAAAACAGAAAATGTTTTTGCAAATCAGTCCCTAAATTTCTCCTTAACTGTATTGTGGCCCTGGACATTTTCAACTTCTTTCAATTCGGTCCTTAATTTAATTTCAATTAGGTCCCTGAACTTTATTTGTCTTCAATTTTGACCCCAAAACTTTGTTCATTTTTGCAATTAAGTCCCTTCTTCTTTTGACTTCTTAAATGTGGGTTGTTGACATGATTACTTGATTCAAATTCATGCTTATTTTTTAGCCTTTGTGATTATTTGCCAAATAAATTGGTACCCTGACCTTTTTATTGTTTTGAAGCTAATATCTCATGTACTCGATTTCCATTGCAAGGGAGGTAACTTCTATATTCTTGAGTTTATTTTTCCTACGTGCTCCTACGTGTAATGTGAATATGCATGTTTACTTTGCTTTCTTTGCCTTTCTTTAATTCCTTTCATTTTCTTTATTTACTTTTGCTTTTTATTTAAGTTATTCATTATGGGGTATGTGTACACCTCTTGGCTTGTAATAGTTAGGGATTTAATTATTTTATTCCTTTTCCCCCTTTTAGATTGTAGTAGGGTCTCCCTAATGTAATAGATAGGGCTTGGAGGAGCATTCAATGAAGACCTATCGAAGACGTGTGCCTAGCTAGCAAATGTAATAGTTAGGGCTTTAATTGCCTTATGTGTCTTGCCTGCTTAGTTGTTACATGTTAATTTGCTTTATTAGGCTCTTGCATCTAGTCGAGCATGCTAAGTGTTATGTGCTACGTGTTTATAAGTGATTTGCATGTCTACTCGCTTTTCATGGTGTGGATGAATGGAATGGATGAATGTACGTCACCACACTAGTCCAACGCTAGTTGTGGCTTCTTTTATTGTTTCCACTAGTCTAATGCTAGTAGGAATTCGTAGAAAGGGCTAGTCCAACGCTAGACCCAATAGGATTTTTCCTTTGTTTTTCATTAATGCATTATTTGCCTGTTCACTACATATCATGCATTTTTTCCTTAGTTTTATCATCTGGCATGCTCCTCGATTCCCCTTTCCCCTCACTTTAGGTCTTGCATCTCATGCTAGTTAGGGTACATTTGCCTGAAGAGTCCCCTTAAATATGGGATATAGACGAGTGTGGCTTTTTCTAAAGCCTTAGCACGCTTGTATCCTCTCTATAAAAGGGCAAATTGAGTCACGATTTAGGTCTCCCCGTACCCAATATGCATGAATTCCCTAGGCTCATGCATTCTCAATCCACTCTATCATCACATTTTCACTTTTGTCTCATTTGCACACATGCACCTTTTTATCACTTTCACTTGCACACGAACACTTTTTTATCTTCACTTGCACACGAACACTTTTATCTTCACTTGCACACGAACACTTTTATCTTCACTCGCACACGAGTACTTTCATCTTCATTTGCACACCGACACTTTCGCACTTTTTTCTTTAAATTGCATACATGCATTTTTGCCCACTTGCACTTGGAGTATATATATTTGCATTCAAAGACATTTGCACACCTCCACTTATATCGTATTTTTATCAATTTCCCACTTCACAAACTCACATTTTCACATAGCATGCATTCCACTCATTTTTACGTCATTTAGGATTATGTGTGACCTCTCCAAAGGATCATTATTGGGCTTCACAATTAATGTGATTGGCACCACTCAACCTTTGAAAAGAAATTTCTCCCATGTCCCCCTAGGTCTAGGTTTTTGCATTCATATATACATATCCAACACGCGATACATACCTTGGGTAGAAAAAATAGGAAAAATTGGTTTAAGTCACGCAACTAGCCTTGGCTAGGTCGAAGGGGTGCCTTGGATTTTTATCCTTGCCTTCCCCTTCGTCAAATGTGACCCCCGATCTCTCTTTTTGGTTACGTAGACCCAAAAGTTCTTTAAAAGGGTTTATTTACTTTTTTCATTCAAAAACAAAAAACCATTTTTTGGGTGACTTGGTACACCCTAACCCTATAACAAGTGGCGACTCCATTTTTGATACAAAAAACCTTTTTGAACTTTATATGGCCAAACCGTCGCATTATCAAGTCCCATGGCCTTTTACTTTTCATTTACACACGTTCACATTCCATTACACCACTCACATCTCACACCACGCACACATCATCACTCATTCACACATTCCATCAAAAAGTGGGGCGCGACAGTTGGCGACTCCACTGGGGACTTCCTAAGTGGGTCCAAGCATTTGGCTTAGCCATTCTTTTCCTTTTTCTACCCTTTTTTATGCATTGCATTTGGATATTAGGGTTGCACTTTCCATTTTTAGGGCCTTTTGCCTCGTGCGCGTATCCAACTATTCCCTCACTCACGTACGTGTGATTGGTTGATTGGATGTATGTTTACTTATTTATCTCGCGCTTGCATTGCATTTGGGGGGGTGTGTCACCTTTAGAGTCTCGCGTGGTTCTCACCCCTTCCCTCAAAATAGGGGAACACTTCATACGTGCACGTTTACTTGTTTTTATCCCATTTTATTTTATTTTTCGTGGGCGTTTCCCACACCGCCTTGTAGGATTAGGATCGATTGCCTTGGGTAGGCGGCTGGTGTGCTCTGCGCCCATAGCGCTACCTAAGGGATCACTCGAGCCACCGACCAAAGGTCCTGGGAGTGATGACCCTTCGCCTTTAGGTCTGAAGGCTTGGGAGCCGAAGCTTTATCGAGTCTAGGCATTAGTGAACCCCAGCCTCATGCATCCATATTAGAATTTTCCTAGGTTAGAGTCAGCCTCACCCTATTTTAAGCACATTAGGCACGAGGGAAGGGGTTCCACCCCTTTTACCTGCTTTATTGTATTTCTTTTCTTAATTGCTTCCAATGTGTTATGTGTACTATCAATTGCACTAACCATTCTTTTGTTTTCTTGGATTGCATTCATATGCCTTAGCAATAAGAGGCCTTATTGGCACTCTTTTAGTGACTTACCCACTAGATAGCTCACATGTTTAAATTTCAGTCTTTGCACTTACTTTTCAATAAGTACATTTCATTTTAGCCCTTTTCCCCCCGTTGCATTATTTATGTCCTTTAGGTCATATTTGTCACATATTTACATCGCTTTAGTAAACTGGCATCATGCATAAACCCTAGAAAGGGAATGCCATTTAGGGGATCCCGCGTTAGGAATGAACCACCCCATGTCTCGGATATATAATCCAAATGAGACTTGCACGTTTACCTTTCTCGTACCATCCGAAGGGGTAGTGCACAAGGTAAGGTAAAGATCCGATCATTTTCATGAAGCAATTTTTGGAATATGAGCATCTAATAATCACTTTTTGGCCATTTTCTCAAAATTGGTAAAATTCCCTTGCGTAAAAGGACATTAATTCGAAGAAAATTCACAAATGATTCCTTCTATTGAGACGATAAATAAATTGAGGCCAAAATTTGATTTTTAGAAGGTCATAGACTAATGCACCTCAATAATTTTGAAATAACCAATGGCTGGACATTTCAACCAGTCCATTTGGCCAATTCATTCAATAAATCATCAATTCATTTGACCAATTTACCCTTGTTAGGGTCATTCCGTCGATTTTGAATAAATCGTCAATTCATTTGACCAATTTACCGTTTTTAGGGTCATTCGGCCGATTTTTGAATAAATCCCTAATTCAATTTCGTTCATTTGACCAATTTACCCATTTTTAGGGTAACCGAGCCGATTTCGAATAAATCAAGTTTTCATTCAATCTATTTGATCAATTTACCCTTTTTAGGGTGATCTGATTAATTTTGGATAAATTTCATTCAATTCATTTGACCCGTTTCCCTTTTTAGGGTAATGCGGTCGATTTTAAATAAATTTCATTCAACCCATTTTGTCCTATTAGGGTTTCATTGTCAAATTCCAAATTGGAAAATCTAGTCGATTTTGAAGAAAACCGTCCATTGCATCCAATCACTTGATCAATTAGGGTTTTTGACCCGTAATTCACTGAGAAATTTTATCAACGAATTCCAATCTCTTCGATAGGAGTTTGTCAAGGTCAAACCCATGCGTTTTGCAAATCAAAGGTGATCAATCTATTCGGACGTTGTCCTCATTTTGACAAATCTCTCGTCACCCCAATTGACCAAATTCTTTCAAAATTATTTTTCACTCCATGAGCTGATTGGATCCATCAGGTATTGTATAGTGCCTGCTCTGGAGGATTGCATTTTCATGCTAGGCCTACCCTTGGCATAAAAGGGTTCTCCCATAGGACATGCATACCGATTTTGCAGTTTTGCCTACTAACTCGGGGTATTTTTCTTTTGTTTCCCCCCTCCCCTGCATTCATAAAAATATTTCAATAAGACGAAAATGTTCTTCTATATCTGATGATAATTTTAATCCAATAAAGTTTGAAGATTACAAGTGTTATTTGATTCTTGGGCGGATCCTACGATGAAAACCCTCTGAGAGATGTTGTAATTGTTTTCCAAAGGGAAATTTTGTATATTTGAAAAGGAAACAAAAAGTGTATATGTGGAGCTCTTTACAAGTTTCTCTCTTCTCACTTGTATCGTAATTGAATGAGAAAATTTGTTTCAAACTTTTTCAGCAATAAACTTTTTGGACAATCATTGTTTTGTGTATATTTATGTACATTTCATTCTTTATTCTTATTCATTGGAGATTTCATGATGAATTTTAAGAAATAAGACTAAATTGGGATTTTTTCAACCTCCGGCCTGAAAATTCATAATAAGAGTGTTCAGAATTAAAAGAGGTCACTCAAAAGGCCCTATGAGATACCTTTCTCCTTCGCTTAATTCCGAAATAAAATCAGTCACATTGATTGATAAATTGTAAATTGGGGCAACTTTTGCTTGAAAATGTTCAAGGTGTCTAATTCGATTCAATCACATCTAAGTGAAAGCAAAAATGGGCATTATTCTTGTTCGTTTTGAAAATTTGGAATGATACTTTGAGCATTTGTTTCACTACCTATACAGATTTTTATCACTTGCTCTCCCATTTGAGTCTATGAAAGAATAATTTCGTTTCAAATAAGAGCCCTAATGATCACCACCCTATATTGGAAAATTTTCAAATATCAAATAGGGGAATGGATTTTCAATAACCGTTTCGTTACTTTGGTTGTCATGAAGTGTAGGAATGATGCTTTGGCCGTCGTTTCTACAACCTAAACACTGATCACCCCTTGCATCCTCATTTGAGCCAAAATTACTGGTTCTTTTCAAAGCACTTATGATCGCCCCCACACTGGGGAAGAAGATTGGAGAATTTTCCAAAAGAGAGAGAAAAGCCAAAATGCTAAGGCTAAAAGGGAGAGAACCGCAAATTGGAAATTTGATTCCACTTGGGTTCCAATGTTGAAAAAAGAAAAGGAAGAATTTCATCTGGTGGATCGTCTATGCAAGGGTCTTCCTCAGTCAATTAATTCAGATACATGCCAAAAATTTCCCATTAATGAAAATTTCTTTTCAGAGTTAATGTAGGGAACGGAATTAAAGTCAGGCCCTCTTCTTTTCCGATCAAGCATTCTATCCCTAGTTATCCTTTTTGAGCCTTCAGAATAAAATATTTCGTTTGGCAACGCCTGAGAATCGCAAACCCCACACTGGGGGCGAGTTTGAGTTGAAAAGAAAATTTCAAAAGGTGAAAGGTGAAAAGCCACAAAATCAAAAACAAAAGAAGAAAAGAGAACCTCAGTCCACAAATAAACTGGGGCAAATTTCAAAAATGGCCGAAGGCCAAAAAAAATCAAAAAGAAAGAAAATGAAAGAGAAAAAGCCTCAATTGAGCAAAAACTGAGGCAAATTCTGATTTTACCCTAAAATAGGGTTGGCGCAACAATGCGATCTCAGATTCTTCAAACCAGTTCTGAAATCTGTTTTCAAGCCTTAACTTTTCTAAGCACCCCACCTGACCCCATTACAAAGCCGAAAGTCCTGACTTCTGTTCTTTGCACTGGCTTTGTCAAGGAAATCTCTGATGTCGAAAATTTTAGCTGTATTTCTGAATTGATTAGGTGTGAGGTTGACACTGCTTTTCATGTGAAACCCCGCGAGGTTATTTTTGAAAAGGGGGAAAAAGAAGAGAAAAACGAGCGAAATGAATGCAAAAAAAAAAAAAAAAAAAAAAAAAAAAGAGATTTGATGCCGAAAGACCCTGTTGAGTGATGACAAAAAGTCAAACAAAGTCCAAGATCTTGGAGTCCAAATTGAGGGTAATTTTGAGAAAAACGCGATCTTCGGTGCAATGTCCTTGAAAATTATTTCTTTCTTTAGCTATCGTTTTCAAGCCAAATTACAAGCTGATAAAGTCCATCGTTGACTTATTCCTTCATGACAATCCAAAGTGGCGATTATGCTCGTAAGCCATCAATCATTTGTGATCATGGGAGTATAACCAGTTTTCACAGGTTTAGCTATCGTTTCTACCCATTTTATTGCAAGCCTATCAAGCTTGTATGTTGACTAAGTTTTCTTGGAAAATAAGGGTGACAAACTATTTTGCTTTCATGAAGACGTGATATCGAATGAGCACAAAATAAGACAAATCTTGGCCTCCCATTTCCAAGTCAGAAATAACGCCCATTACCCAAAGCTTCGATGCTAAGGTAAGGAAGAAATCCTTTGTAATTTGGTATTATTTTGAGAAATTCATCATGAAATTTTTTTTCCTTATAGTGTTCGCATAAATGGAAAGTCATCCAAACCAATTGTTTGCAATCAAATGGGCCCATACTGGGGCAAAATTTTTATTCGCAAGATTTCACAAAATAAGCCCACACTGGGGCAAATTTTTTATAGTCCATTTGAGGATTTCGTCAAAGACTCAAGCAAGACTTTCAAATCAATCACGCTGCCTTTTTCTTGAAAATTTGAGTGCATGTAAGCCCCCTGTGCAGGTATTCACAGTTGAAGTCGACGAAAAGCATCTGGCGATGTGGAAGGTCGATGCCGAAGAAAGGAAAGAAAGAAGGGAAAAGGGCCCTACACTGGGGCAAATTATTTTTGAAAAAAATTCTCTCGAAAAATCAGAAAAATTCAAAAGTCAAAAATCGAAAATCAAGTTCAAATTTTTGTTTCTTGGAAAATCAAAATTTAATTTCTTATATCTTGACAGATCAAATCGAATTTCTTGACCAATTGGATGGCAGGATTGGGTCTTATCCTGCTGACCATTCACCAGATCACGTTGGGCCTGGATTTTGTGCCGCCAACTTCACAAAGATCACGTTGGGCCTGGATTTTGTGCCGCCAACTTCACAAAAGTCATGTTGGGATTGGTTTTAATTCAACCGCCGTTAGCATCGAGTCTATCTCACTAATGTGCGTGTTTACTTCAACCGCCGTTAGCATCGAGTCTATCTCACTAACGTGCGTGTTTTCATTTCAACCGCCGTTAGCATCGAGTCTATCTCACTAATGTGCGTGTTTACTTCAACCGCCGTTAGCATCGAGTCTATCTCACTAACGTGCGTGTTTTCATTTCAACCGCCGTTAGCATCGAGTCTATCTCACTAACGTGCGTGTTTACTTCAACCGCCGTTAGCATCGAGTCTATCTCACTAACGTGCGTGTTTTCATTTCAACCGCCGTTAGCATCGAGTCTATCTCACTAACGTGCGTGTTTTACTTCAACCGCCGTTAGCATCGAGTCTATCTCACTAATGTGCGTGTTTTCATCCTACTGCCGTTAGCATCGAGTCTATCTCACTAACGTGCGTGTTTTACTTCAACCGCCGTTAGCATCGAGTCTATCTCACTAATGTGCGTGTTTTCATCCTACTGCCGTTAGCATCGAGTCTATCTCACTAACGTGCGTGTTTTACTTCAACCGCCGTTAGCATCGAGTCTATCTCACTAATGTGCGTGTTTTCATCCTACCGCCGTTAGCATCGAGTCTATCTCACTAACGTGCGTGTTTTATTTCTACTGCCGTTAGCATCGAGTCTATCTCACTAACGTGCGTGTTTTATTTCTACTGCCGTTAGCATCGAGTCTATCTCACTAACGTGCGCGTTTTCATCCTACCGCCGTTAGCATCGAGCCTATCTCACTAATGTGCGTGTTTTCATCCCACCAACACTCCATCTCACTTCAATTCATCTAATTTAAATTTCTGTTCGGGTCTATCCCGTGGGTCTATTCCAATTTTACATTTCTGTTCGGGTCTATCCCGTTTTTACATTCATGTTCGGGTCAGTCCCGTTTTTTTTAGAATTCTTGTTCGTTGGAATCATTTTGCAGCCCAATAACACAGGTAAGTATTTGGTGTCCACTTCTTTGTCTCAAGTTTTTTCAAAACTCAGACAAAGAGGGGCAAACTGTAGACACCAAATTTTGAATAATTTGTATGTGGCATCTACTTCATGATTTTTATTTTAGATCGCTTGCATTTAGTTCATTGTTGTGTGTTTTGCATTTTTTAGTTGTTATTTTATTTTAGTTTTATTCATTTTGCCCTTTTAGTTTGTCTATTTGTTTTTATTTTGTCATTTTAGGTTTTTAATCACTTTTAAGTTTTAGATTTTAGTTTTTAGTTTTTAGTTTTTAGTTTTTAGTTTTTAAGTTTATAGAGTTTTTAGAAAGAAAAGAAAAATCATTTTAGTCATTTTGTTTTTATTCAATGCTTTCTTGAAAGAAAAATGAAAATGCAAAATCATAAAAAGAAATTAAAGAAAAAGAGAAAAATTCAAAAAAAAGTAGGCTTTAGTTGGATTTAAAAAATAAAAAAAAAAGAGAGAAAAAAGGAAAAAGGAAAATTTGTTCACAAAAATATGTTTATTTTTTTAAATTCAATCTTTGGGCACTTTAGTTATTTTTATTAAGTTATTTTGAGGAAAAGAAAATGATGAAAAAATGAAAAATTGGAAATTTTTAAAAATGGCCATTTTTGTTTAGTTTCTTTTGTTTAAAATTATTTTTGTTTTGTTATTATTATTACCTGGTTTGTGTAATTTTGTTATTATTGTTATTTATATTTTATTATTTATATTTTCTGTAATCTTCAAGTTGTTTTCTTAAAAAAAAAAAAAAAATAGAGCCGCGGCATGCAAACTGCAATTTTTTGCAGTTTGCAAAGGAGGACTTGTGCGGCTCCTTAAGTTGCAAATATGGTGGCAATGTTTTAAGGGTTTAGGAGGGGGGTTGATGATATAAATAGCAAAAAGAAAGGTAGCCGCAACAGGGGATTTTTGAGGGAGCGTTGAACGGCAAGAAGAGAAACGGGAAAACAGCAGAGGAGAAGAGGATAGAGGGAACGGCTAAAAGGAAAACCGAGAACTAGGAGGATTCAGAAGGGAGATTCGGAAGAGAGAAACACAAGCCAAAGAAAAGAGACCTACCGAGGGAAAGTTGGCGGCGGCTTAAGAGATAGAAAGGAACCAGAAAAGAAACAGCTAGGGGTTTGGAGAGGTTGAGAAGGAGTGAAAGAAAGACCGAAAGAGAGAGGGCTGTGAGGAGAGTTTCGGCTGCGAATCAGAGAATGCGAAGGAAGATATCGCCTGCATCAGCGCTGGAGCCTCTCGCAACCCAGAACGTGGATTTCAATTGCCGGAGCCGTGCGATTTCCAGGAGCCTCTACTGTTTCGTTTAGCAGCTTAGGTGTTTTCAGCCCAAAGTTTGGATAGATGAAATGGCTCTACACAAGGCTGCTTAGAGTTTGTTTCGGCAGCAGGTGGGGAGTTGCATAGATCCTTTTAGCTGCTGCATTTTCTTTCCTTTGACAGAAGGCTTTGCCCGCATTCTTATTTGCATGAAGCTCTTCAGTATTTCTGTTTTTTTTTTTTTGCCATTTCCTTGCATGAATGATAGAGTATTGGGAATGATAAGTTTAACAAGAACATGAGGTTGGGTTTTGGTTTGAGATTTTCTTTTGGCATGAAGTTGATGTGAGTTTGGGCTGCAAAATTGCAGCAAAAATTTGCTGGAGTTGCCTTCTTTATGCTAAGTCTTTTAGTTTATTTGGATGTTGAGTTTTGGTGATTTTGTTGTCAAGGTAAAGGTGGTGATGTTTGTTTAAGAGTCTAGCTAAGATGGGATTGGAAAAGTTGCATTAGAATGAACACAAGCTGCAAGAACTTGCGGATGAAAAATGTCGAATCTTTTGCATAAAACTCTCCAACATTTGCATGATTTTGTTTTTCTATGTTTGGGTTTGTTGAATGTTAGATTTGTCTGTCATGTTTCGCATGTTTGGTTGAAAGGATTTTGATCCAATTTATGTTGAGATTGATAGTTGCTTACGAAAAATGAAATTGCGGTAATGTCTTGGCTGCAGAAATGTTTCTGGGTTGCAGAAGTCATTCACGTAGATTGCATGAAAATTTGCATGAAAATACTTTCTAAAAATTACACTTTGGCCCCTCAAGTTTCTTTTTATTCTACTAAGGCCCAAGTAATTGGAACATTTAATCAATTGGATCCCTCATTTTCTGTCTAATTTCATTGTGGCCCAAAATCTGGAAAAATCGAACTAATTTCACTCTTTTGAGTTTAATCCTCTGTTTGCATATTTTATGTGATTTTGTTGGGATAGATTAATTCTTGTTTGCAGGTTATAATTGAGGTTTATTACTTTTATTTGGTTTCATCATGTTGGGTTCAATAAAATAAGTGATGTGGGCTAAGAGTTTTTTTTGTTGTTTGGGTTTAAGAAAGTGGGCTTAGTTCATGATGTTGGGGTTTTGGTTTGGGCCAAAGGGGTAGAAGCCCATCGGTTTTGTTGGTTAATTTTTTTGGGGCCAAAATAGCAGATTGGCCTACTTCTCTTACCTTGGGTTTCCCATTGGGCTGGGAAGCTTTTGGTCCAAGCAAATAAAGGAAATGGCCCAATGTTTTGGTCCATTAAGAAACCAGAAAATGTTTTTGCAAATCAGTCCCTAAATTTCTCCTTAACTGTATTGTGGCCCTGGACATTTTCAACTTCTTTCAATTCGGTCCTTAATTTAATTTCAATTAGGTCCCTGAACTTTATTTGTCTTCAATTTTGACCCCAAAACTTTGTTCATTTTTGCAATTAAGTCCCTTCTTCTTTTGACTTCTTAAATGTGGGTTGTTGACATGATTACTTGATTCAAATTCATGCTTATTTTTTAGCCTTTGTGATTATTTGCCAAATAAATTGGTACCCTGACCTTTTTATTGTTTTGAAGCTAATATCTCATGTACTCGATTTCCATTGCAAGGGAGGTAACTTCTATATTCTTGAGTTTATTTTTCCTACGTGCTCCTACGTGTAATGTGAATATGCATGTCTACTTTGCTTTCTTTGCCTTTCTTTAATTCCTTTCATTTTCTTTATTTACTTTTGCTTTTTATTTAAGTTATTCATTATGGGGTATGTGTACACCTCTTGGCTTGTAATAGTTAGGGATTTAATTATTTTATTCCTTTTCCCCCTTTTAGATTGTAGTAGGGTCTCCCTAATGTAATAGATAGGGCTTGGAGGAGCATTCAATGAAGACCTATCGAAGACGTGTGCCTAGCTAGCAAATGTAATAGTTAGGGCTTTAATTGCCTTATGTGTCTTGCCTGCTTAGTTGTTACATGTTAATTTGCTTTATTAGGCTCTTGCATCTAGTCGAGCATGCTAAGTGTTATGTGCTACGTGTTTATAAGTGATTTGCATGTCTACTCGCTTTTCATGGTGTGGATGAATGGAATGGATGAATGTACGTCACCACACTAGTCCAACGCTAGTTGTGGCTTCTTTTATTGTTTCCACTAGTCTAATGCTAGTAGGAATTCGTAGAAAGGGCTAGTCCAACGCTAGACCCAATAGGATTTTTCCTTTGTTTTTCATTAATGCATTATTTGCCTGTTCACTACATATCATGCATTTTTTCCTTAGTTTTATCATCTGGCATGCTCCTCGATTCCCCTTTCCCCTCACTTTAGGTCTTGCATCTCATGCTAGTTAGGGTACATTTGCCTGAAGAGTCCCCTTAAATATGGGATATAGACGAGTGTGGCTTTTTCTAAAGCCTTAGCACGCTTGTATCCTCTCTATAAAAGGGCAAATTGAGTCACGATTTAGGTCTCCCCGTACCCAATATGCATGAATTCCCTAGGCTCATGCATTCTCAATCCACTCTATCATCACATTTTCACTTTTGTCTCATTTGCACACATGCACCTTTTTATCACTTTCACTTGCACACGAACACTTTTTTATCTTCACTTGCACACGAACACTTTTATCTTCACTTGCACACGAACACTTTTATCTTCACTCGCACACGAGTACTTTCATCTTCATTTGCACACCGACACTTTCGCACTTTTTTCTTTAAATTGCATACATGCATTTTTGCCCACTTGCACTTGGAGTATATATATTTGCATTCAAAGACATTTGCACACCTCCACTTATATCGTATTTTTATCAATCTCCCACTTCACAAACTCACATTTTCACATAGCATGCATTCCACTCATTTTTACGTCATTTAGGATTATGTGTGACCTCTCCAAAGGATCATTATTGGGCTTCACAATTAATGTGATTGGCACCACTCAACCTTTGAAGAGAAATTTCCCCCATGTCCCCCTAGGTCTAGGTTTTTGCATTCATATAGACATATCCAACACGCGATACATACCTTGGGTAGAAAAAATAGGAAAAATTGGTTTAAGTCACGCAACTAGCCTTGGCTAGGTCGAAGGGGTGCCTTGGATTTTTATCCTTGCCTTCCCCTTCGTCAAATGTGACCCCCGATCCCTCTTTTTGGTTACGTAGACCCAAAAGTTCTTTAAAAGGGTTTATTTACTTTTTTCATTCAAAAACAAAAAACCATTTTTTGGGTGACTTGGTACACCCTAACCCTATACCAAGTGGCGACTCCATTTTTGATACAAAAAACCCTTTTTGAACTTTATATGGCCAAACCGTCGCATTATCAAGTCCCATGGCCTTTTACTTTTCATTTACACACGTTCACATTCCATTACACCACTCACATCTCACACCACGCACACATCATCACTCATTCACACATTCCATCAAAAAGTGGGGCGCGACAGTTGGCGACTCCACTGGGGACTTCCTAAGTGGGTCCAAGCATTTGGCTTAGCCATTCTTTTCCTTTTTCTACCCTTTTTTATGCATTGCATTTGGATATTAGGGTTGCACTTTCCATTTTTAGGGCCTTTTGCCTCGTGCGCGTATCCAACTATTCCCTCACTCACGTACGTGTGATTGGTTGATTGGATGTATGTTTACTTATTTATCTCGCGCTTGCATTGCATTTGGGGGGGTGTGTCACCTTTAGAGTCTCGCGTGGTTCTCACCCCTTCCCTCAAAATAGGGGAACACTTCATACGTGCACGTTTACTTGTTTTTATCCCATTTTATTTTATTTTTCGTGGGCGTTTCCCACACCGCCTTGTAGGATTAGGATCGATTGCCTTGGGTAGGCGGCTGGTGTGCTCTGCGCCCATAGCGCTACCTAAGGGATCACTCGAGCCACCGACCAAAGGCCCTGGGAGTGATGACCCTTCGCCTTTAGGTCTGAAGGCTTGGGAGCCGAAGCTTTATCGAGTCTAGGCATTAGTGAACCCCAGTCTCATGCATCCATATTAGAATTTTCCTAGGTTAGAGTCAGCCTCACCCTATTTTAAGCACATTAGGCACGAGGGAAGGGGTTCCACCCCTTTTACCTGCTTTATTGTATTTCTTTTCTTAATTGCTTCCAATGTGTTATGTGTACTATCAATTGCACTAACCATTCTTTTGTTTTCTTGGATTGCATTCATATGCCTTAGCAATAAGAGGCCTTATTGGCACTCTTTTAGTGACTTACCCACTAGATAGCTCACATGTTTAAATTTCAGTCTTTGCACTTACTTTTCAATAAGTACATTTCATTTTAGCCCTTTTCCCCCCGTTGCATTATTTATGTCCTTTAGGTCATATTTGTCACATATTTACATCGCTTTAGTAAACTGGCATCATGCATAAACCCTAGAAAGGGAATGCCATTTAGGGGATCCCGCGTTAGGAATGAACCACCCCATGTCTCGGATATATAATCCAAATGAGACTTGCACGTTTACCTTTCTCGTACCATCCGAAGGGGTAGTGCACAAGGTAAGGTAAAGATCCGATCATTTTCATGAAGCAATTTTTGGAATATGAGCATCTAATAATCACTTTTTGGCCATTTTCTCAAAATTGGTAAAATTCCCTTGCGTAAAAGGACATTAATTCGAAGAAAATTCACAAATGATTCCTTCTATTGAGACGATAAATAAATTGAGGCCAAAATTTGATTTTTAGAAGGTCATAGACTAATGCACCTCAATAATTTTGAAATAACCAATGGCTGGACATTTCAACCAGTCCATTTGGCCAATTCATTCAATAAATCATCAATTCATTTGACCAATTTACCCTTGTTAGGGTCATTCCGTCGATTTTGAATAAATCGTCAATTCATTTGACCAATTTACCGTTTTTAGGGTCATTCGGCCGATTTTTGAATAAATCCCTAATTCAATTTCGTTCATTTGACCAATTTACCCATTTTTAGGGTAACCGAGCCGATTTCGAATAAATCAAGTTTTCATTCAATCTATTTGATCAATTTACCCTTTTTAGGGTGATCTGATTAATTTTGGATAAATTTCATTCAATTCATTTGACCCGTTTCCCTTTTTAGGGTAATGCGGTCGATTTTAAATAAATTTCATTCAACCCATTTTGTCCTATTAGGGTTTCATTGTCAAATTCCAAATTGGAAAATCTAGTCGATTTTGAAGAAAACCGTCCATTGCATCCAATCACTTGATCAATTAGGGTTTTTGACCCGTAATTCACTGAGAAATTTTATCAACGAATTCCAATCTCTTCGATAGGAGTTCGTCAAGGTCAAACCCATGCGTTTTGCAAATCAAAGGTGATCAATCTATTCGGACGTTGTCCTCATTTTGACAAATCTCTCGTCACCCCAATTGACCAAATTCTTTCAAAATTATTTTTCACTCCATGAGCTGATTGGATCCATCAGGTATTGTATAGTGCCTGCTCTGGAGGATTGCATTTTCATGCTAGGCCTACCCTTGGCATAAAAGGGTTCTCCCATAGGACATGCATACCGATTTTGCAGTTTTGCCTACTAACTCGGGGTATTTTTCTTTTGTTTCCCCCCTCCCCTGCATTCATAAAAATATTTCAATAAGACGAAAATGTTCTTCTATATCTGATGATAATTTTAATCCAATAAAGTTTGAAGATTACAAGTGTTATTTGATTCTTGGGCGGATCCTACGATGAAAACCCTCTGAGAGATGTTGTAATTGTTTTCCAAAGGGAAATTTTGTATATTTGAAAAGGAAACAAAAAGTGTATATGTGGAGCTCTTTACAAGTTTCTCTCTTCTCACTTGTATCGTAATTGAATGAGAAAATTTGTTTCAAACTTTTTCAGCAATAAACTTTTTGGACAATCATTGTTTTGTGTATATTTATGTACATTTCATTCTTTATTCTTATTCATTGGAGATTTCATGATGAATTTTAAGAAATAAGACTAAATTGGGATTTTTTCAACCTCCGGCCTGAAAATTCATAATAAGAGTGTTCAGAATTAAAAGAGGTCACTCAAAAGGCCCTATGAGATACCTTTCTCCTTCGCTTAATTCCGAAATAAAATCAGTCACATTGATTGATAAATTGTAAATTGGGGCAACTTTTGCTTGAAAATGTTCAAGGTGTCTAATTCGATTCAATCACATCTAAGTGAAAGCAAAAATGGGCATTATTCTTGTTCGTTTTGAAAATTTGGAATGATACTTTGAGCATTTGTTTCACTACCTATACAGATTTTTATCACTTGCTCTCCCATTTGAGCCTATGAAAGAATAATTTCGTTTCAAATAAGAGCCCTAATGATCACCACCCTATATTGGAAAATTTTCAAATATCAAAAAAGTCATGTTGGGATTGGTTTTAATTCAACCGCCGTTAGCATCGAGTCTATCTCACTAATGTGTGTGTTTACTTCAACCGCCGTTAGCATCGAGTCTATCTCACTAACGTGCGTGTTTTCATTTCAACCGCCGTTAGCATCGAGTCTATCTCACTAATGTGCGTGTTTACTTCAACCGCCGTTAGCATCGAGTCTATCTCACTAACGTGCGTGTTTTCATTTCAACCGCCGTTAGCATCGAGTCTATCTCACTAACGTGCGTGTTTACTTCAACCGCCGTTAGCATCGAGTCTATCTCACTAACGTGCGTGTTTTCATTTCAACCGCCGTTAGCATCGAGTCTATCTCACTAACGTGCGTGTTTTACTTCAACCGCCGTTAGCATCGAGTCTATCTCACTAATGTGCGTGTTTTCATCCTACTGCCGTTAGCATCGAGTCTATCTCACTAACGTGCGTGTTTTACTTCAACCGCCGTTAGCATCGAGTCTATCTCACTAATGTGCGTGTTTTCATCCTACTGCCGTTAGCATCGAGTCTATCTCACTAACGTGCGTGTTTTACTTCAACCGCCGTTAGCATCGAGTCTATCTCACTAATGTGCGTGTTTTCATCCTACCGCCGTTAGCATCGAGTCTATCTCACTAACGTGCGTGTTTTATTTCTACTGCCGTTAGCATCGAGTCTATCTCACTAACGTGCGTGTTTTATTTCTACTGCCGTTAGCATCGAGTCTATCTCACTAACGTGCGCGTTTTCATCCTACCGCCGTTAGCATCGAGCCTATCTCACTAATGTGCGTGTTTTCATCCCACCAACACTCCATCTCACTTCAATTCATCTAATTTAAATTTCTGTTCGGGTCTATCCCGTGGGTCTATTCCAATTTTACATTTCTGTTCGGGTCTATCCCGTTTTTACATTCATGTTCGGGTCAGTCCCGTTTTTTTTAGAATTCTTGTTCGTTGGAATCATTTTGCAGCCCAATAACACAGGTAAGTATTTGGTGTCCACTTCTTTGTCTCAAGTTTTTTCAAAACTCAGACAAAGAGGGGCAAACTGTAGACACCAAATTTTGAATAATTTGTATGTGGCATCTACTTCATGATTTTTATTTTAGATCGCTTGCATTTAGTTCATTGTTGTGTGTTTTGCATTTTTTAGTTGTTATTTTATTTTAGTTTTATTCATTTTGCCCTTTTAGTTTGTCTATTTGTTTTTATTTTGTCATTTTAGGTTTTTAATCACTTTTAAGTTTTAGATTTTAGTTTTTAGTTTTTAGTTTTTAGTTTTTAGTTTTTAAGTTTATAGAGTTTTTAGAAAGAAAAGAAAAATCATTTTAGTCATTTTGTTTTTATTCAATGCTTTCTTGAAAGAAAAATGAAAATGCAAAATCATAAAAAGAAATTAAAGAAAAAGAGAAAAATTCAAAAAAAAGTAGGCTTTAGTTGGATTTAAAAAATAAAAAAAAAAGAGAGAAAAAAGGAAAAAGGAAAATTTGTTCACAAAAATATGTTTATTTTTTTAAATTCAATCTTTGGGCACTTTAGTTATTTTTATTAAGTTATTTTGAGGAAAAGAAAATGATGAAAAAATGAAAAATTGGAAATTTTTAAAAATGGCCATTTTTGTTTAGTTTCTTTTGTTTAAAATTATTTTTGTTTTGTTATTATTATTACCTGGTTTGTGTAATTTTGTTATTATTGTTATTTATATTTTATTATTTATATTTTCTGTAATCTTCAAGTTGTTTTCTTAAAAAAAAAAAAAAAAATAGAGCCGCGGCATGCAAACTGCAATTTTTTGCAGTTTGCAAAGGAGGACTTGTGCGGCTCCTTAAGCTGCAAATATGGTGGCAATGTTTTAAGGGTTTAGGAGGGGGGTTGATGATATAAATAGCAAAAAGAAAGGTAGCCGCAACAGGGGATTTTTGAGGGAGCGTTGAACGGCAAGAAGAGAAACGGGAAAACAGCAGAGGAGAAGAGGATAGAGGGAACGGCTAAAAGGAAAACCGAGAACTAGGAGGATTCAGAAGGGAGATTCGGAAGAGAGAAACACAAGCCAAAGAAAAGAGACCTACCGAGGGAAAGTTGGCGGCGGCTTAAGAGATAGAAAGGAACCAGAAAAGAAACAGCTAGGGGTTTGGAGAGGTTGAGAAGGAGTGAAAGAAAGACCGAAAGAGAGAGGGCTGTGAGGAGAGTTTCGGCTGCGAATCAGAGAATGCGAAGGAAGATATCGCCTGCATCAGCGCTGGAGCCTCTCGCAACCCAGAACGTGGATTTCAATTGCCGGAGCCGTGCGATTTCCAGGAGCCTCTACTGTTTCGTTTAGCAGCTTAGGTGTTTTCAGCCCAAAGTTTGGATAGATGAAATGGCTCTACACAAGGCTGCTTAGAGTTTGTTTCGGCAGCAGGTGGGGAGTTGCATAGATCCTTTTAGCTGCTGCATTTTCTTTCCTTTGACAGAAGGCTTTGCCCGCATTCTTATTTGCATGAAGCTCTTCAGTATTTCTGTTTTTTTTTTTTTGCCATTTCCTTGCATGAATGATAGAGTATTGGGAATGATAAGTTTAACAAGAACATGAGGTTGGGTTTTGGTTTGAGATTTTCTTTTGGCATGAAGTTGATGTGAGTTTGGGCTGCAAAATTGCAGCAAAAATTTGCTGGAGTTGCCTTCTTTATGCTAAGTCTTTTAGTTTATTTGGATGTTGAGTTTTGGTGATTTTGTTGTCAAGGTCAAGGTGGTGATGTTTGTTTAAGAGTCTAGCTAAGATGGGATTGGAAAAGTTGCATTAGAATGAACACAAGCTGCAAGAACTTGCGGATGAAAAATGTCGAATCTTTTGCATAAAACTCTCCAACATTTGCATGATTTTGTTTTTCTATGTTTGGGTTTGTTGAATGTTAGATTTGTCTGTCATGTTTCGCATGTTTGGTTGAAAGGATTTTGATCCAATTTATGTTGAGATTGATAGTTGCTTACGAAAAATGAAATTGCGGTAATGTCTTGGCTGCAGAAATGTTTCTGGGTTGCAGAAGTCATTCACGTAGATTGCATGAAAATTTGCATGAAAATACTTTCTAAAAATTACACTTTGGCCCCTCAAGTTTCTTTTTATTCTACTAAGGCCCAAGTAATTGGAACATTTAATCAATTGGATCCCTCATTTTCTGTCTAATTTCATTGTGGCCCAAAATCTGGAAAAATCGAACTAATTTCACTCTTTTGAGTTTAATCCTCTGTTTGCATATTTTATGTGATTTTGTTGGGATAGATTAATTCTTGTTTGCAGGTTATAATTGAGGTTTATTACTTTTATTTGGTTTCATCATGTTGGGTTCAATAAAATAAGTGTGTGGGCTAAGAGTTTTTTTTGTTGTTTGGGTTTAAGAAAGTGGGCTTAGTTCATGATGTTGGGGTTTTGGTTTGGGCCAAAGGGGTAGAAGCCCATCGGTTTTGTTGGTTAATTTTTTTGGGGCCAAAATAGCAGATTGGCCTACTTCTCTTACCTTGGGTTTCCCATTGGGCTGGGAAGCTTTTGGTCCAAGCAAATAAAGGAAATGGCCCAATGTTTTGGTCCATTAAGAAACCAGAAAATGTTTTTGCAAATCAGTCCCTAAATTTCTCCTTAACTGTATTGTGGCCCTGGACATTTTCAACTTCTTTCAATTCGGTCCTTAATTTAATTTCAATTAGGTCCCTGAACTTTATTTGTCTTCAATTTTGACCCCAAAACTTTGTTCATTTTTGCAATTAAGTCCCTTCTTCTTTTGACTTCTTAAATGTGGGTTGTTGACATGATTACTTGATTCAAATTCATGCTTATTTTTTAGCCTTTGTGATTATTTGCCAAATAAATTGGTACCCTGACCTTTTTATTGTTTTGAAGCTAATATCTCATGTACTCGATTTCCATTGCAAGGGAGGTAACTTCTATATTCTTGAGTTTATTTTTCCTACGTGCTCCTACGTGTTATGTGAATATGCATGTCTACTTTGCTTTCTTTGCCTTTCTTTAATTCCATTCATTTTCTTTATTTACTTTTGCTTTTTATTTAAGTTATTCATTATGGGGTATGTGTACACCTCTTGGCTTGTAATAGTTAGGGATTTAATTATTTTATTCCTTTTCCCCATTTTAGATTGTAGTAGGGTCTCCCTAATGTAATAGATAGGGCTTGGAGGAGCATTCAATGAAGACCTATCGAAGACGTGTGCCTAGCTAGCAAATGTAATAGTTAGGGCTTTAATTGCCTTATGTGTCTTGCCTGCTTAGTTGTTACATGTTAATTTGCTTTATTAGGCTCTTGCATCTAGTCGAGCATGCTAAGTGTTATGTGCTACGTGTTTATAAGTGATTTGCATGTCTACTCGCTTTTCATGGTGTGGATGAATGGAATGGATGAATGTACGTCACCACACTAGTCCAACGCTAGTTGTGGCTTCTTTTATTGTTTCCACTAGTCTAATGCTAGTAGGAATTCGTAGAAAGGGCTAGTCCAACGCTAGACCCAATAGGATTTTTCCTTTGTTTTTCATTAATGCATTATTTGCCTGTTCACTACATATCATGCATTTTTTCCTTAGTTTTATCATCTGGCATGCTCCTCGATTCCCCTTTCCCCTCACTTTAGGTCTTGCATCTCATGCTAGTTAGGGTACATTTGCCTGAAGAGTCCCCTTAAATATGGGATATAGACGAGTGTGGCTTTTTCTAAAGCCTTAGCACGCTTGTATCCTCTCTATAAAAGGGCAAATTGAGTCACGATTTAGGTCTCCCCGTACCCAATATGCATGAATTCCCTAGGCTCATGCATTCTCAATCCACTCTATCATCACATTTTCACTTTTGTCTCATTTGCACACATGCACCTTTTTATCACTTTCACTTGCACACGAACACTTTTTTATCTTCACTTGCACACGAACACTTTTATCTTCACTTGCACACGAACACTTTTATCTTCACTCGCACACGAGTACTTTCATCTTCATTTGCACACCGACACTTTCGCACTTTTCTTTAAATTGCATACATGCATTTTTGCCCACTTGCACTTGGAGTATATATATTTGCATTCAAAGACATTTGCACACCTCCACTTATATCGTATTTTTATCAATCTCCCACTTCACAAACTCACATTTTCACATAGCATGCATTCCACTCATTTTTACGTCATTTAGGATTATGTGTGACCTCTCCAAAGGATCATTATTGGGCTTCACAATTAATGTGATTGGCACCACTCAACCTTTGAAGAGAAATTTCCCCCATGTCCCCCTAGGTCTAGGTTTTTGCATTCATATAGACATATCCAACACGCGATACATACCTTGGGTAGAAAAAATAGGAAAAATTGGTTTAAGTCACGCAACTAGCCTTGGCTAGGTCGAAGGGGTGCCTTGGATTTTTATCCTTGCCTTCCCCTTCGTCAAATGTGACCCCCGATCCCTCTTTTTGGTTACGTAGACCCAAAAGTTCTTTAAAAGGGTTTATTTACTTTTTTCATTCAAAAACAAAAAACCATTTTTTGGGTGACTTGGTACACCCTAACCCTATACCAAGTGGCGACTCCATTTTTGATACAAAAAACCCTTTTTGAACTTTATATGGCCAAACCGTCGCATTATCAAGTCCCATGGCCTTTTACTTTTCATTTACACACGTTCACATTCCATTACACCACTCACATCTCACACCACGCACACATCATCACTCATTCACACATTCCATCAAAAAGTGGGGCGCGACACTCCCTGGCTTCACTCTAGCTTTCGGACAGAACCAGGAAATTTTGCAGCCGCGGTTTCTCCTCTTGCTCTCACCCTCTCTCGGACAGCTCAAGGCCGCAACTCACTCCACCCTTTCTCTGGTTTCCTCTCGTCCTCATGGCTTGCTGATTGCAGCTCACTCTCTCTCTCTCCCTGTCGATGATCACGAGGCAGATGGAAAATCTTGTTGTGGTTTTGGGATGTATTGATGCCGAGGAAAAAAAAAATGGAATTGGTGGTGCGAGGTCGAGGTGATATAAACCGGCACTAAGGATAGAAAATACTAGAATGTGAAGTGGAAATGGATTCGGCAGAAATAGAATTGTGATTTTTTTTTATTTTTTTTGATTTTTGATTTTTTGATTTTTTTATTTTTTTAGATTAATTAAAACAAAATTAATAATAATAAAAAGAAATAACAAAACAATTAACATTGGATAAAGAATAAATAAACTAGAAACAACAAAATGCAAATTCCATTTTCCTTTTTTTTCATTTTCATTTTTAAATAATGAAACTAAATCTAAAACAACTAAAACATATTTTTTGAACGCTTTTCTTTTTTCCTTTGAGAAATTCTACGCTAAAATGGCTAAAATAACTAAAACTAAAAGTAAATAAAACTAATTGTGACAAATAAAAATAGAACAAATAAAAAACGAATAGTAAATAAATAAATAATAAAACACCAAAAATTTGGTGTCTACAGGGTTCAATTTCTTTTGATTGGCAAACCGAACATGTATATCCATGATGAATCGTTTTGATATGCCGCTTTGGCTTTTGGCTTGTAAATGTTACATCTCAACGTATATATGTTTGGTTGACATTTGGTTGGATTTCGGATTAACTTGTATTTCAAACAGCAAAAGAAAAATTTGGCTACTCTCGGCCTAGTATCCGGATTCTGACGTGGCCGGTACTGTTCATCATCGGCTTTGATTTTCGTTTTTTTTTATTTTGTGATTTTGACTTGTTTGCGCGCGTTGGTATGTTCTGGAACGTATTAGATCGACGTCAACTGATCCGTTAGTCCTGGCGAGAGCTGGGCAGGCAGTCCGCTAACCCCTTTGGTACGCCTTGGGGGAAAGTGGGGCTGTTACACAAACCATAATCAATGATTCAAAATTTTGAAATAATAAATATGCACCATTGCAATCAATTTATCAAAACAAGAAAAACAACCATTATGCAATCATTCATTTATCCTCAAGTACTTATAATATCAATTAAAAGAGAGATAATTATATCATAATTTCAACTAGTTTAATTCAATTTCTCATCCTCACCCAATTTCACAAGTTAAGTGACTCATATAGCTGATAAGTAGATTCCTAATCCCATGACCATCTTCTTTTCAATCTAAAAGAGGGCTTTATTCATAGATATACAAATACTTATCGTGTAGTGAAGTTGCCTTTTGATGCAAGAATCAGCATTTTTAGATGAAAATCCTCGGTTACTCAACAATTTATATTCTAAGTTGCTTTGCATACTTTTAATTCAATGACCATTTTATGCAAAAGTCGATATTTGTAAATGAAGACTCGGGTAACTAGGCACAAGAACCATTTGAGTAGAACAACTCTTATTCTTCTCTTTTTTCTCTCTTTCTTTTTTGCCTCTTTTTTTAATCGAAAGTAAAGATAATAAATAAACATTCCCTCAAAAAAATAATCATAGGATAAGTATCGCATTTATTGACCACATTTATAACTCAACTATGTAAAATCAAGTAAAGAAGAGAAGAAATTTCATCAAACATGCAAAATTTAGACATAATTTTTCCCACTTTACAAGACATGATTTCCCAAAAATGTAAAAAACCTAATCACATAATAGCTATTTCCAAATTAAAGGAGAAATGAATTCTTATGGCCACATATATTTATTTCAAAAGTAAAAAGAATTTGAATTATTAATGGTGTGGAACACATTGCCCTTTTGGATGAAAATGAAAATTTTTTTAAAATTTTGGGGCAATTTTAAAATTTTGGACAAGTTTTTAAAAAATTTTCGCAGAGTTTCCCTTAATCTGAACGAAACTCCCTTCCATCAAACCCAAATTTGAAAGAATTGAAAGCATAATAAAAATTCCAAACTCAACTCCAATTTTTCCAACTAATTATCAATCACATATATTGTGAGAACTCGCAAATTTTCTTATTTAAATTCTTATTTCGAGCTCATTTAATTATTTATTTGACCAATTGCCCCGAATATTATTTTCTAACCTTTTTAGACCTAATTATATGGATCTATAGCTTAGTTATATTTTTAAAGTGACTTGTTTCACAATTTAATTTTTGGAAGATCGTTAAATGAGAATAGTGAATGCGCGTTTGGAAGCAATAACCGAATTGAGAGTACAATGAGCTTGGAAAATTGGAAGACTTGTACATTAGTCTTGAAATAAGTATTTTCATGTTTAAGTGCTCGAGTATTAGTTAGTTACACTATCGTTATAAGAATTTCTTCGAAATTGCACTTTATCGCGCACAAATGGGAAGTACGCGTTTTCGCGTACGCGATTAATTGAGGGACCTTAGACCATTATTTTGGGACTACTTAGAGTGAATAATAATAATATAAATGAAAGTGCATTAGAGGTTTAGTGCACTAGTGCAACAAACTCGAGAGGAATCGAGCACGAAACACGCGTGTGCGCGCGGGGAGAGAGTTGACTTTTGAGGCCTTTTAACCACACACTTAAGCTTCCTCAAGAAGTTTTTTCATCAGCACACAACTCTCTCTCTCTCTTGCTCAAGACAGCCGAACCAAGGAGGAAGAAAAACAGCTCCAAATTCTTCTCCATTTCACCACTAAATCTTCACCAAATCACACCAAAATTCAACCACACTTTGCTAAGCACTTGGAGAACATCTTAAGCTACAAAAGAGCTTGCTTTCCATGGTTTTTCTTGGGCTAAGGAGGACCGAAAATTTCTGTCTTGATCATCTAAGAAGGTAATGGACGATCAACCCATCAAATCTTGCATTATGGAAGTTATATTGCACGTATAAGCATATATATATTCATGTGGGTAGCTTGATTCATGTTGGAAAATTGATGTGTGGACTCTATGAACTCCCACTTGGATTGGATGGATTGATTTGATGAATGATGATGCTATTAATGTTGGTTTATTGCGTAAATTAGTGGAATAATGTTGGGTTGTTAGTAGAAATTCAAGGAAGGTGCAATGAACAAAAGTGACCATTTTACCCCTGCCATGTTCGTGCACTTTGGTGCGAAATTTTGAGGTTCTAATGACTTGTTTGTGATGTATACATATTATATGGATTGTGTAGAAAGTTTCATTGAAAAATAACGTGATTCGGTTGATCAAATGTAGTGATTTCAAAAGTTTAGCAAAACTGGAAACTGTTCCCGGATTACCCAGGCAGTCCTTTTCTTTCGACCATAACTTTTTACTCCAATGTCAAAATTGAGTGCCGTTTGTGGCACTGAAAACTAGACATTCCCAGATTTCCAACGGTATAAAATACACATCTTGATTCTACATGAGTAATCCGTACCAACCGTTTGAACTTGGCTGCCTTGTTTCGTTAGTTCCCTGGAAGGCAGAACATGAACTACAACTTGTGGCTCAAATATAGACTAGTTGTGAATGGATTTTGAAAATGGTTTCTTCTAAGAAATTGTAGCTTTATGAATTTGTTTTCCAACGCCACCAACCATGTTCAATTCTGAGTTGAATTGAGTGATTTGTGGCCATATTTCGAAACTGACTTCTTGAAGGAAAACCCTCCTTTTGGGCAGAATTGTTACTAAATGTGATTGAGACTTGTTAATTCGAGATTCTTGGTACTAATCACCTACCAAACCTATCTTGGAATGTTTATTAGACATTTTCTACACCAATGAACCATGGTTGAGGAAATTTCCTTGGCCAAATGCTTGAAAACAGAAAAACAGAAGTCCGAGGCAGATTTGCCTTGGAACTTCTTGGGACTTTAGTGGTTTTGTTAACCAACTTCCCATGCGTATTTTTCTATGAAATTTTACAGAGGAGTCACCCTTATATGGTAGTGTAATACTACTAATTTTAGTGCCATTCCGAGTCCGTTTTGATACCTAACCAAAATACCAAAGTTTGAAGTTTAAATCAGGAATTTTGTTTAACAGTTTCGGTTTTTCACCAACTTTGAGCTATCATATCTTGGTGCTCAACACTCCGACTCTTGTTCCATTTGTTTTGTCTTCAACTCGGATTGCAACCCTAATAGAGTTCCAAATTTTAGAGGTTAGTTCAAATCAAGTGAATTTTGCCGAATTTTCAAAGTTGGCCAAAAATCGACCTAAACCTGTCTCAAGTGCCCCAAAACAGAAACTTTGAGCTAAATTTTAAATACTTTCCGTTTGGAATCATGGAAAAGTGCATTCTAGGAACTTTTAGTACTTTGGAAGAAGTTTCCAACGGTACCAAGTTTTCCAATTTTGGACCTACTGAGTGCAAGATCTGATTTTTCTAAATTTGACGCGCAAAGCTGAAATTTACCGATTTCTTAGAAAATGAAATTTTGAGAACTCGTTATTCCTTCTTGATGATAATTGGTCACTTTAAACTCAATTTCATGAAGGAAATCAGTTTTGCTTGTGTTAATAAAACCTCACTTTTGAACCTTTATTTTGAGTGGCTAAGGTTCTTGGTTTGAGGTATTGACTAGTCTAGATGAGTGTAACTCCTTTCTTAATTAATGCGTGATTATGAGTGAAAAATGCTTGTTAATTGCTTCAGGTACTCAAGCGAGTCTTGAAGAGAATCCCGAAGGGGACAACTAAAGATTTTACTCGCTCGAATTACTTTGAATTGGTGAGTATCAAGTGCATGACTTGTCGTGTTTACTTGATTTACCTATTTATATACGTGAATATCACTTGATGAGACGAGTGTATACTTTATCGCACTCACTCTCCTTTACTCGAACTTTACTTGCATTAACTTGGTTTTCAAAGTCGATTTGAGTGAATCTCGTCGACTAAAATATACTTGTTTTCGTGTGCATATCGTGTTGTCGTGCGTGTCGTGCATGTCGTGCGTGTCGTGTTGTCGGGTGGAGTAAACCTCCTCGACTTATGGGGACGCCCAATTCTCTTAGCCAATCTTGCAACTCGAGCCGACATGGGCTTGGTCGAGAAGTTTGATAAATCAAGAGAATAACAAAACACAACTTGATCTTTTGAGATCTTGTTCGGCATACTCGTGGAGTATTGCCCTTTTCGTGCGTGTTCTAAAAATCAAAACTTGATCTCTTGAGATCTCGTTCGGCATACTCGACGAGTATCGCCCTTTTCGTGCGTGTTTGGTTACGGATCCGAGAGGGTGGAATGTTGGCCGGAGGAAGTAATAAGTGAAGTTTCTACAGATATAATACCTACCTGGATGACGGAGTGTCATCACGAGGGGGTACCGGATCGAGTTGTGGCGAAACAAGTGGAAAACAGCTCCTGAGAGCTCCTATATCCTTGAATTGTTTCTGTTTACTTTTCTCGCTCGAATTGTAATTTACTTGAATATTGGGATTGTTACTTGGACAACGTGCTTGCATGTGTTATTTGGGTAACTGATGTATTTTGAACTCATGGTGCAAGACTTGGATATTCGATTATGGAAGTGACTTTTCCTTATTTGACTAGTACAAATTGTTGTATATTGTTAAGCTTGAATCGATTTGTTTCGAGTGCTGGCGAGAATTGGGCAGGCGTTCCCCGGATACCCTTGGGTTCGTCCTTGGGAGAAGTGGGGGCGTCACATATATAATCTCAAGTTTTTTCCTCCACACTTTAAAATGCACATAGTCCTCAATGTGTATAGAAGGAAAAATGAGACAAAGAAAGGAATACTCCCTTACTGACGTGATTGAAGTGTTTACAACCATGAAGTTCACGAACCATTCTTTGTAATTATACAAATACTGCATTTATATCAAAATAGGAAAGTTCATGAGTTTCATTTGTGACCATTAGGAATGAAAAGCTTGAAAAATATACAAAAGTTTGAGTCATACAAAAGTGACAAAGGCATGAAGAATCTTCACGAATAATGGCTTGCCTTTGTCTTGTATTGCACCTTTATAAAATAGACGAGAAACTACTTAAGATACAAAAGGCAACACCTCACTTCCTAAATCTCTATACAGTTAAACTTTTTCACCCAAAATGCCTAGAGTAAGAAGTGTAAAACATAAGACATAAATCTTCATCTAAACACTTATAAAGATCACCATATCATAACAAGATCAAATTACGAGCCACAACGAATCCAAGAAATTACATTATGCACATATTCAATTTCAATTCCTAAATTCCACTAAAATTACTTAATTCTTCAAATATCCAGCATTTATCATACAGGCATGCTCCATATGAACAATGAGTAATAGGAATCCCATTATAACTCCTAAACATCAAAGAAAATGCATCACTTTCAAAACTAGTTTAACTAGTAATTCTCTAAAACTCATAAATTCAAATTTTTCCAAATGTCATCGTCGAATGAATGTAAATATGTAAACATCATCAACAAGTACAATCTAGAAACCCTAGCCGCAATGAGTTCTTACAAGAGGTTCGGCAGGTGATTTTTGAGATGGACGGGGATAGTGCAGCTGGGCCTGATGGTTTTACTGGCAAATTTTTTACCTCCTCCTGGGACATAATTGGTGGGGATGTCTATTGAGCAGTTCAAAGTTTTTTCTGTGGGGAGGAGCTGCCCCGGCAAGTAACTGCTACTTCTATAGTCTTACTGGCCAAGGTTGCACGTCCGAAGAATTTCTCCGAATTTCGTCCGATCAGCTTGTGTAACTTTGATCTCTAAGCTTCCGGCACTTCGGCTTGCTTCCATCCTTCCCAAAATAATCTCTGAGAACCAAAGTAGCTTCATCCAGGGACAGTTAATCTCCGATAATTACTTGTTAGCTCAGGAATTGATTTTGACGATTGGACGGGCTGCAAGGGGAGGTAATGTGGCTTTGAAGCTAGATATGATGAAAGCTTATGATCGAGTTGTGTGGCCTTTTCTGATCAATGTGCTTAAAGCTTTTGGATTCGGAGAGCTATGGATAGATATAGTTTGGAGGCTTATCTCAAATGCCTAGTTTTCAGTGGTTGTAAATGGGTCGTCGTTTGGTTTCTTTAAATCAGCCTGGGGGCTTCGTCAAGGGGATCCTCTATCTCCTGCACTGTTTATCATTGGGGCTAAGGTGTTGTCGAGGTCGCTCAATAATTTACAGTGTCATCGAGGGTTTCAGGGGTTTCGAGTCCCTAAGGGATGTCCCCTAGTGACTCATTTGGGGTATGCGGATGATGTGTTGGTCTTCTCCAGTGCTTCGGTGAAATCGTTGAAACTCGTGAAGCATGTTTTAACTGATTATGAGGCAGTTTCCGAGCAAAGGATCAATGCGAGGAAAAGTTGTTTCTCGGTGCACCCGACAGCCTCTCCTTCCAAGCGATTGGAAATTCAGAGGATAACGGAGTTCTCGTATAAACATTTCCCGATTAAGTACCTCGGATTGCCACTTTATTGTGGACGTCAAAAGAAAGAATTCTTTGGGGGGTTGTGTCAAGCAGTATTACTTTGGGTGCTGTCCTGGCAGAATAGGATGTTGTCTCAGGGTGGAAGGATTGTGTTGTTGAAACATGTCCTCTCTTCTATGCCGACCTACCTTTTGATGGCGGCCTCTCCCCCCAAAGCTATTTTCAAGGAGCTTGAAGGTATGTTCTCCAATTTCCTGTGGGGGTTGACCGAGGGAGGTCCCAAATACCATTGGCTTCGGTGGAAGGATTTGTGTGTTTCGCGAGAAGAAGGGGGGATTGGATTACATCTACTGGAGGATATTCACAGAGCCTTCTCCATCAAGTTATGGTGGAATTTTCGTTCCAATTCATCCTTGTAGGCTTCATTTATGCATGCAAAGTTTTGTTGGGAGATGCATCCTAATCTAGCCTTTACCGATAAAGGTTCAGAGGGGTGAAGAAGGATGGTGAAAGTGCGAGCTATTGCTGAGAGGCACATTGGATGGATTGTTCATTCCGGGAACTCTAACTTTTGGTTTGACAATTGGCTTGGTACGGAGGGACTGGCAGATCGTTTGGATAGCATGTTAGATCACAAGGTGGCGGACTTTGGGCAAAGTGGTTCCTGGGACGTCCGCAGCATTTCACATTGGGTGCCTCTGGATATAGTAACGGAGATTGGCCGAATTGATCCACCTGATGGGCCGCTTCCTGATCTGATAATTTGGAGAACGGAGCAATCGGGCCGTTTTACGCTGAAGTCAGCTTTCTCCTTGGTTCAACATCATTCTGGGTCGTCGCCGCTATTTAAACGCATTTGGCATCAAGTGGTGCCGTTGAGAGTTTCTTTTTCCTTCTGCGCCTGCTGCGGGATCGCCTCCCTTTGGATTGTACTTTATGAAGGTTGGGGATTCATGGACCTTCTCGGTGTGCGTGTTGCCCCTCTCCTAGGATTGAGACTACAGAGCATTTGTTTGGTGCGAGAGTTATGGCACAATTTGTTTGGAGGTTTTTTGGGGCCGCGGTTGGAGTAGGCTGGACGGGGTCTTCGTTCCGCGTCCGTATGGCAGCCTGGGGGGATGGGCGGCATCGAAGTAAGCTCTTGGAGTTTGTCCATCAGGTTCTCCCTTTGTTGATCTGTTGGCATCTATGGAAGGCTCGGAACGCAATGAAATACGAGGGCAAGAGGATTGTGGAGGCACAGGTATGTCAATCTATCTTCTCCGAGCTGCAACAGTTGTTCAGGATCCAATTCCCGGAATTTCGAGCTCCGTCATTGTCATGGATTCGGTTTTATGTGGCCATCTCGACATGGAAAATGGCAGTTTCACATAGGTTGGTTAAATGGTTGTGACCCTCCCTCGGAGTCTAAAACTTAACACGGACGGTTGTTCTAAGGGTAACCCTGGCTTGAGTGGAGGAAGGAGGGTGCTTCGTGATGGGGAGGGGAAGCTGGTGCTGGCATTCTCATGTAGTTTCGGTTTGGCTTCGAGTATGCAGGCTGAGGCCCACACCCTGCTGTTTGGGATCAAGTTGTGTCTCCAAAGGGGGTTTGGTACCTTGGACGTTGAACTGGACTTGGTGGTTTTAGTCCGCATCTTGAATCGATCAGTACATTGCCCATGGGGTATTTACATGGAGGTGCAGCAGTTAATGGGGTTGGCGTCTCATTTTTCTCGGATTCTTCACTGCTATTGTCAGGCTAACCAGGTCGCGGGTACATTGGCAAATGCTGGTTGCCAGCGTGCCCGAGACGACATCTATCTGGCAGTTTCAGATTTGCCCCAATTAGCGAGAGGAGCTCTTTTTCTAGATAGGCTAGGAGTTCCATCTCTCCGCCAGGTTAGAACGATGTGAGGGAGTAGCATTCCTGAGCTATGGCGCTTGTAACCTTGGTTTGCATCTAATAAAACTTCCTTTTTGAAAAAAAAAATGTCATCAACAAGCAAAATTTTGGCTATTTGAATCATCCAATTATGTTTAATAACATTTCAAGACCAATTACCACATTGATCATAATATATGAATATGCATAAAATTGAAACATTGCATAGATCATCACCAATTCCCACATTGATCATATAAACATATTTAGAGATGTCAAATAAGCACAATAGAACTCATAACCATCAACAAACAACATCACAAATTCAACATTTATAGATTGTCAAGAAACTCGGGAAACATGTGAATGGCAAAATTTAAAATACCATGCTAAGTTGAAGAATATCACCTCCAATCGGTAGAGTGATGTTTTATGATGCAAGTGATGCAAAATCCCTACAAAATTTCACGCAAATTGGTCCCCAAATGATCAAATTTTAGATTTGAAAACCTTGAACTCGTGAAGATCAATCCAAAAGTTTAATTGTTTATGGATGCTTTTGATCAATGGAAGATTGTTCTAAAGGATGTTTATTGGGGGATTTAAAACAAGAAAATTGGGTGACAATGGAGATTTAGTGAAGTGGAGTGAGTATAGATGTGACGCCCCCACCTCTCCCCCGGGCGACCCTAGGGTATTAGCGGGACGCCTGCCCAACTTTCGTCAAGACTCACGCACTCGTTCAAGCCTAATATAGAGCCACAAAACAACCATCGGCTTAAATAAGAAGTACTAAGAATATACAAGCCACAACTCTAAGGTTAACAATTATCATGACAAACCACCAACTAAGAGTAACAAAAGTTACAATTTAAGAGTCACTAATTTCATTCAAAAATACTAGCTTCCACTGAATCGCTAGTCTAGATCCTCCAATCCACTTCCAAATCCTGTTAAGGAAAACAAACTTAAAGGGATGAGTGAACGCTCAGTGAGGCCAAGAAAACAGACAAGCGAGCAACACCAATCAATCAAATAATGTGCTTGAAAGCAACTTTAAACATGGCATTTTATTCAAGTGCACAAGTAGGAATTAACACACAAGGAGGATACAGGAGCTCTCAGGAGCTATTTCCACATCCCGATCAAGTTGAGCCGTCTGGGGTTGACCCTCTATCAACCCAAATAATAACACGACCGTAGTGCTCCACTTACTTCCTCTATCCAACATAACACTCACTCGGATCCGGAACCAAACATGTATGAAGTGACAATGCTATTCGAGTATACCTAGCGAGATCTTAAAAGATCAAGTTATAATATTTCCCAAGGTTTACCAAGTTTCTCGACCAAACCCTTGCCGGCTCGAGTTACAAGGTTAACCAATGGGTTGGGGCGCCCCCAGAAGTATATTTGGTCGACGAGACAACGCACCAATCGACTTTGAATCGGTCATAGCACTGAGTCGGGATAAGCGGTACCTCCCACCCGAATAGGACATGATACTTCTAGCCGCTCAGTGCTCACGACTTAAAACATGTTCATGTTCAAGTGCAAGTCATGTATATTCATGTAACAAGTATCATGTAATCAGGAGAGAGAGAGGATGAGGGCGATAAAGTACACCCTCGTCTCGACAAATTCATGTATCATATATAGCACTTGTACACGTATCATTTCAAACACATTAGCATTTAACATACACTTGACACTCACCAAAAGTCAAGGCAAATAAGAGCAAAGTGAGAAGTCAGACGAGCTCTTCGGCATCCTCGTGACCACCTGAGACAAGCACAATCACAAGTACCTAGGTGCTCGACCAAGGTTATAAAGTAAAACATTTCTTGCTACCCACTCTCAAGGTCATAAGTTCGAGTCAAGTTAAAAGAGTTTTTCTCGCTAAATCATTGAAATAATGCTCAAAGAGAGCTCAAAGGTCATTTTTTGATTCAAGCCGTAGTATGTAATCTCAATTCTAAAAGAAAGTACCATTTTTACTTTCGGCACGAAAATCGAGGGAAAAAGGATAGACGGATTTCATCTCTTAAAACTTCAAATCTCATGTCCAAGCTTTTGAACAGAAAGAGCGTTTCATATTTTTCAAACTAATGGAGTCAAAACTCATCCAAAACTCCACTCATATGCATAGGAAATGTCAAGGCTAAAGGTTCCAAGATTCGAGTATAAAACTAGTGAAAATTCTCCAATATTTACTCTAGTCAAAACGCTCCCTTTTAAAAGTTCAAACTCATGTAAATCTAGGGCATAAGAATAGGGTGCCAATAACCAAGGAAGTTAACAACCAAAAAAAAATGCATTAAGGAAGGTTTAATCCTTTGGAAACCAAGATTCAAAATGAAGGTTTAATGTTCAAAAGTGACCTTGTGTCCAACCATGAAATTAAACTTAAAATGAACTACAATCTCAAAGGGAGGTTGAAAGTGTTTAAAAGAGTACTTTGGTTGAAACCAAAAAATTTCTAACTTGGTGCAACACTGCTTGGAAAAAATCGTATCTCGAGTTCCGTAAGTCTAAAAATTGGAAACTTTATACCGTTAGAAACAATATCAATGCACTAAAACTCTCTACAAGACACTTTTCTCAGACTCCAATTCGAAATCATTCAAATTTTAGTTCAAAGTCACTGTTCCAGATAGGACAGAGCAAAACAGGCTTGCAATTTCATCAATGTTTGGAAATTCGGCAAAATTCGTAGAAATGGAATCAACACGTGAAATTTATACCACTAATAGTGTTCTAAATCTAGTTTCAAATAAAATAACCGGAACCCAATTTGGACCTTTCAACATCAAGATACAATGGTTTTAAGAAAACTTAATTTTGGAACCTGTTTACGAAATTTCCAGTTTTGAAGGATTGACAGAGTTTCAAAATCTGACCATAACTAAAGCTACACAACTCAAAATTTAGTGTGATTGGTAGCATTGAAAACTAGATTCAAAAGGCTACAATTCACTAGAAGGAACTGTCTTAAAATTCGTTTTGCAAGATCGGTGAAATTGAGCTACAAACTGCAGCTAGGCTAGTTTCTCGAATGAGAACAGTGAGGAAATTCAGTCATCTTTGCCGGATCACTACGGCTCATAGGAAACGAATTAGGAGGAGCATTTTATACCAACAGAAAGCTCTCGGAGTCTAATTTTGGATGCCATAAATGACACTCGATTTCAACTCCCAGACAAAAAGTTATGACCCAAAACGTGAACACTGGTTGGTGCTCCTGGTTAGAAATTTTTCCAGAATTCATCCTCACTTTAACCCTACTTTGAGACAACCAATTGAAAAGCTTTTTGGAAGATATTCAACACACATAACCACTAACATGTCTCAAACATTATTGCACTAGAATAGCATCAAAATTGAAAATTAACATGAGGGTTTCAACAAGCCAAAATTCGGACAGCATGCACCTCTCATCTTCTAGCTTTCTTTTCTAACTTTCCAACTAAAACTGAACCATATCTTCTCAAAATAAGCATCAAACAAGCAATTAAACATACAAAATCCTCAAGGCCTCTACCTACAAAGCCACCTCAAATCCACTACTTAATGTCAAGGTTCTTGTGAACCCATCAACAACCCAACAACTAACTAACTATAACTAACTACTACTAAGATTTGAGAGGAAAAGTTGAGGTTTCTTTGGATGATTACCTTGCTGCCAAGAAGAAGACTAAACACTAGGGTTTGAGCTCTTAAATCACCAAAGTTTCCTCCTTGTTCAAGTCACCTTCCAAGCTTGCTTGAAGAACCAAAAAAAGAAGCAAATTTGGAGAGTTTTCTTAGAGGAAAATGGAAGACGAGAACTGAAATTTTTGAGGGGAAATGAGGGAGGGGAGTCGGCCAAGTGAGAGGAGAGGAAGAAAGGTTGGTGGTTGTTCGGTGATTTGATGGGGTGTTAGAAGGATTGACATAAAGGTGTTCTTGGTGCCTAGAAGTCAACAACCGATTAGTGAGTAATTAGTGCTCCTAATTGAGCTTAACTTAACTCACACACATCTAATCCCTCAATTAACGTTTCTTAGTCTACTATTAATCATCCTTAATTCTCTAAGATTAATGTACTCTCACATCGCATTTGCCTCAAAAAACGTGCATTCGCGATTTGTCGCAAAACGAATCATAGAAAAATTAAATTCGCTAACGAAACGTTTTAAAAATATAAATGAGACATTGTTCCGTGTAAATGGATTTAAAATGAATGAAATAAATTATTCGGAATAAACGGATAAATAAATAATTAAATAAGCCAGTAAAATAAAATAAAAGTAAGAAAAATTAAAATTCGGGTCCTCACATCCTTTCCCCCTTAAAAGAATTTCGTTCTCGAAATTTATACCTTGATTCAGAAACAACTCTGGATATTTCTTCTGGATCTCCTCTTCTACTTCCCAAGTCGCTTCCTCCACTCCCTGGTTTCTCCATAAAACCTTCACTAGAGGGATTTGCTTGCGTCCTAACTCCTTCATTTTTGGATCTAAAATCTTTACTGGTCTTTCTTCATAGGACAAATTCTCATCAATCTCTACCTCTTCTGGTCGTAACCCATGAGACAGGTCGGGATGATATTTCTTAAGCATGGAGACATGGAAGACATTATGAATCCTGAACAAACTCAAAGGCAATTCCAACTTGTAAGCTACACTCCCTACGCGTTGAATAACCTTATAGGGTCCCACAAATCTCGAATGTAATTTCTTCCCTTTTCCCGTCATTAGACTTGCTTTCAAAGGTGTAATTTTAAGGAATACTTTATCTCCAATCTCGAACTAAAAATCTTTCCTCCGATTATCCGCATAGCTCTTTTGGCGGTTTTGAGCCGTTCGAATCCTCTGACGTATCAGTTTCACCTTCTCATAAGCTTCTTCAACCCAAGGTACAGTAGTCGGCTCCGAAATCTTCTTTTCTCCAACTTCGTCCCAATTAATCGGAGATCGACACTTTCGACCATAAAGAGCTTCCTAAGGAGCCATTTGTATTGAAGAATAAAAACTATTGTTATAAGCAAATTCCACTAACGTAAGCTACTGACTCCAATTCTCTCCAAAGTCCATAATACATGACCTCAACATGTCCTCTAGGGTTTGGATTGTCCTTTTCGATTGTCCATCGGTCTGCGGGTGGTAAGTGGTACTAAAATTCAGCTTAGTCCCTAGGTATTCTTGCATCTTTTGCCAAAATCGAAACACAAACCTAGAATCCTGATCTGAGACTATACTCACTGGTATCCCATGCAATCTTATAATCTCATCCAAGTACAACTTAGCCAACTTTTCCAAAGAGTATTTCCTACTAATCGGCAAAAAGTGAGCAGATTTGGTCAATCGATCCACTATTACCCAAATAGCATCGTGCCCTCTCTGAGTCCTTGGTAGCCTTGATACGAAGTCCATTGTGATATTTTTCCATTTCCACTCGGGTATCTCTAACGGCTGTAATAATCCAAACGGTTTCTGATGCTCGGCCTTAACCTGCTGGCAAGTGAGACAAGTTCGAACAAATTAAACAATCTCTCTCTTCATATTCTCCCACCAATAAAGGCTTTTCAAGTCTTGATACATCTTATTGTCTCCAGGGTGTACCGTATACTTAGAACGGTGAGTTTCATCTAAAATTTCCTTCTTTAGACCTCCATTCTTGGGTACCACTAGGCGATTTCTAAACTTTAACACTCCATCGGTCCCCAAATTGAAATCAGACTTTTCCCCTTTTTAAACTTTTTAAACCCATTTTTGCACTTCAGGGTCTTCTTTTTGAACTTCTTTGATTCAATCTAATAAGTAGATTTCACAGTAATATTTCCAAAGATTACTCTCTGTGGCTTAAGACGTGGATTCCAAACACTAACTTCTTCTAGGATGTGACATTTTCTCACCATTAAACTAGCCACTTGCACTTTACGACTTAGCGCATCCGCTACTGCATTAGCTTTTTCGGGGTGGTAGTTAAGCGAACAATCATAATCCTCCAAAAATTCCACACATCTACGTTGCCTCAAATTCAACTCCTTCTGGGAGAACAAATACTTAAGACTCTTGTGATCTGTGAAAACCTCGAAAGTCACTCCATATAAATAATGTCTCCACTTTTTCAAGGCAAACACTACTGCCACTAACTCCAAATCATAGGTCGGATAATTCCGTTTATGAGGTTTTAACTTACGAGAGACATACGCAATCACTCTCCCGTTTTGCATCGATACATACCCTAAACCATCCTTTGAGGCATCTATATAAACCACGAAACCATTTCCTCCGCTCGGCAATGCTAACGCAGATGCCTCAGTCAAACACTTTTTCAACTCTTAAAACTCTTTCTCACATTTAGAATCCCATAAATTTACCATGCTTCTTGGTCAACTCAGTTAAGGGTTTTGCAATCTTAGAAAAGTGTTTAATAAACCGACGGTAATATCCGGCTAACCCTAAGAAACTCCGAACTTCGGTAGGGTTTTCTGGTCGCTTCCATTTAGAAACAGTTTCTACCTTAGTTGAATCTACAGTAATTCCCTCCTTAGAAATTATGTGACCTAAAAAGGCTATTTCTTCCAACCAAAACTCACATTTATTGAATTTAGCAAAAAGTTTGTGCTCTCTTAGGGTTTGCAAAACTATCCTCAAGTGTCGTTCATAATCTTCTCGAGACTTAGAGTACACCAATATGTCATCAATGAATACTACCACAAATTGATCCAAGTACGGCTTAAAAACCTGATGCATCAAGTCCATAAACGCTGCTAGCGCATTAGTTAACCCAAAGGCTATAACTGCAAATTCAAAGTGCCCATATCTTGAATTGAAAGCGGTCTTAGGCACATTAGCTTCTAGGATCCTCAATTGGTTATATCCTTACCTCAAATCTAACTTGGAAAATACCACTGCCCCTTGCAACTGATCGAATAGCTCATCTATGTGAGGCAGAGGGTATTTGTTCTTAATGGTCATATCATTCAAGTCTTGGTAGTCTATGCATAGCCTCAAACCCATCTTTCTTCGTAACGAAGAGCACTGGAGCTCCCCACGGTGAGTCACTTTCTCTGATAAAACCTCTTCCAAATAAATCTTGTAATTGCAACTTCAATTCCTTTAATTCAGTTAGAGCCATCCTATAAGGTGTCTTAAAAATAGGGGCGTCTCGGGAGCCACATCAATCTTAAACACTATTTTCCTCTTCGGAGGTAACGTCTCTAATTCCTCGAAAAAGACGTCGGGAAACACCCTTACTACCGGCACATTTTCCAACTTCACCTTATCCTCAGGTGTATTGATAGGAAAGGCTAGATATCCTTTAACTCAACTACTCAATAATTTCCTATCTCAAATCCCCGAAATTAAAGCAGACGATGCTGGTCTACCTCTTACATCTAATTTCAAAGTTGCTTTCCCAGGAATGTACAACTCTATAAGTTTCATCTTACAATCCAATTGAGTATGGTACCGAGCTAACCAATCCATCCCAAGTATCACATCATACCCCTTAATTGCTAAACTCATTAAATCCGCCAACAATTTTCTCTCACCAATCCAAATTTCACAATTCCTATAAACTTTATTAGCAATCAGGCATTGGTTCCCCGTAGGAGTCTTAACCTCTAAATCAAAAGGCAAGAAATCACACTTTATATCTACACCCTTCATAATGTTAGGATCTATGAAAGAATGGGTTGCCCCGGGATAAATTAAAACTCTAGCTAAGCGATAAAAAAAAGGAATCGTACCTTCAACCACTTCAGTTGGGTTAAGGATTTAATGATTGTCTAAAGCGTAAACTCTAGCTGGCACTTTCGGTCAGCTCCCTCTGGCACTTGACTGCTTTGATGCAGACCTAGCAGGCTATTGGGTATTTCCTCCTTACTTAGAGGCACTAGGGTAACTCGAAATCTGGTGCTCGGCACTACCACAAATCAGACATTTTCCTTACTTTATCCAGCATTTGGCCTCAGTGTGATTAGGCTTGTTACAATATCCACAAATCACATGAGGGGTCACAGCCTGACTAGTTTGAAAATTCCCTTTTTGCTGACCTTGTGAGACCCCGAAAATTTACTTGTCTTTATAATTCTTTTGTGAACTCACTTACCTTTGATTCTTGGTTACTTTAATGGTTGAATTTGAGCCAAGGAAGTGAATTTTGTTAAGAAAAGGTTCATAATCTCAAGTTGTTAGAAAATCTAGAAATTTTCGCAGGAGGCTCTGCGCAGCTTTGGGAAATTGGCTATAACTTCGTATAGGAAAATCGGAATTGAGTTCTGTTTGTTGCGTTTGAAACTAGACTTATAGAGCTTCCTACGGTGTAAAATTTAGAATTTGATTCAATCTCTATAAATTCTAGAAAATTGGCGAATTTGACTAAAAATTCTGCCTTGCACAAGTAAACATAAGAAAGTTGTAATAAATTATGGCTCAATTTGGACCAACTTATGAGCTGAATCTCTTTGAGGTGTTTTCTAAAGATAATTAGTATTTGAAGTATAGGTTTTAACAAGCTAAGTTGTAAGAATTTTTGATAATTATAACTCAAGTTATGATTTTTCTAAATGAAGGGTATTAGTTAGGGTTTTTGTGCATATTAGGATTTTTGGTGTGTCTTTGGTGTATTTTGGTGGTGTGATCACTTGGTGAGGTGTGTGTACTAAATTTGGTGATTAAGAGTGAGTTTTAGATAAGAAAAAGTGTATGATTAGAAGTAATAATAATAAGTTGGTGAATTATAAGTGAAAAACCCTAGTACGTGCGAAATAACAAAAAACGGCCCGAACCGATGTGTGCCGTTCGTTATCGATTGAGTGCACCACTTGAACACCACTTTATTACCTTAATCTCCTTGTTATTAATTGAGCAAAATCAGCCCTAAAATATCTCCTAAAGCAGCCGAAATTTTGGACTAAAGAAAAGGGAGAAAAGAAAAAAATAAGTAGCCATCTTGAGTTGACACTTGTTGGCAATCCATGGAACTTTGACCAAATGAGTTTCCTTCCTTCTTATCTTTCTTCTTGGCTCCATTCTCTTTCATTTTTCTTCCATCTTGGCCGAAAATAAGAGAGGGAAAAGAGAGAAAAACAACTTCAACTCCAACCTTGATTCTTCCTTGTTGAGCTGAAATTAACCGAACCAAACCGATTAAATTTACCTTTTGGTGCTTGGGAGGCTTGGTGTGCTGAAATTTTGGGAAGATAGTGGTGTGTTTCTCACTACAAGGGACCTTTGGAAGGTACCATGGCTGCCTATCCCTTTTCTCTTCTTTAATCTTGTTAAAGTTTGGTTAGAAGCTCTTAATCTTGCCTTATGACGGTTAATCGGTTAGTTTTGATTGATTTGTTGGAATATGGAGCTAGGGCTTACATTTTCAGCTTTGATTATAGTGATCTACCTCTTAATTGATGTCATTGAGCTTGTAATTGGTGGTTTTGATGATAGAGTACTTGTTAGATATGAATTTCTAGAGTAAAGGTGCAAATTCCAGAATTTGGAAACCAATTTATTCTGTTCTGACCAACTTCATTCGTCCATGTTAGGAGCCGAATCAGGCTTAGGTCAAAACATAAAAGTTGTATGAAATGATGTTATATAGTTTCCTACAAAATTTCAACTCAATCAGAGCACTGTATCATGTGAAATGATCAAAATACCCTTGACTGCCAAATGTACAGTTTTGCGGGCAGTTTCTGTTTTCCTCTGAGATGTCACATTTTGATATTGAAAATGCATGAACTGGTTGTTAATTTCTTCAGAAGACTTGTAGTTCTCTGTCTTAGCTTCGAAACGGTATAAAGCTTACCCCAAACCGATAGGCGTAGCTTTAGTTATGACAGAAACGCCAAGAGACGTCAAATCTGTCATTTAGCTATTTGCCTTTAAACTTGATTTCCGATTGCTTTATTAAGACTTGAGTTGTAATTGGATTATTTTGAGCCTAGTTGAAGGGATATTGTGGTAACATTGCCTATGTGTGACCTTGGGGCTGATTTGAGGAAAATAATGAAAGTCATAAATGGCTGAAAAATAGGTAAACACAAGGGGCATGCCGCCCAAATTTTCACTAGAGGTATAAACCAGCCTTTGGAGTTCTGGTTCTGTAATCTGCAAATTCAACCTAGATCCACTGAAAACTGGGTTGAGTTGTTTTCATTAAAGTTGTAACCCTTTGTCTTAGCTTCGAGGTGCTACCTAGTACACCTTGATCCGATAACCACAGCTCTGGTTATGGTCAAAACTGTGCTACCTATTTTCATACCATTTTCATTTCCGCGCATGCGCACATGCAATTCTTGGCAGTTTTTGCCATTTTGGCCATTTTAGTCCTTATTTCCATTTGTGATGGTTGTTTGACTGATGGTTGAGTATAATCTTCTGTCACAGGCAGTGACGAACCGGACGGAGTCAGTGGACCCGTATAAAGTGCCGTGATTTGCGTGCTAACTATTTTGAGTAAGTAATTGGGTTGGTTTATATGATAAATTGTCGATGTGATTTGTATATGTTGAATGGGCACTTAGGTGAGGGTGTACTTTATCTCACTCGATCTAAACCCATTCTCTGTTGTTGACTCAATATGTGAGAATACATGATTTGTGTTGAGTAACACCCTTTTGTTGTGTGCTGTTGGGGTGATTGCATGACTTGTGTTGAACCCCTTTTTGCTGTGTGCTGTTAGGGTAAGTACTTTGTTGTGTACTTTGTTGAGAGATATCATCTATTGAGAGATTGGATATCTCAGGGCTTGGTTCCAGCCCAGTTCCAAGGATAGACGAACTATTCGAGCCAGCCGGGGCTTGGTCGAAGATAGTTCCATGCTAACCTTGAGATTTCATTATTTGTTAAATCTTTGTTTAAAACTAAGTGATTTATTTTGCTCGAGCTACTGTGTGCTGTTGACTGGCAAGCGGGGGTTGATAAGGTAAACGGGAAAAATAAGTAGAGTCTACGGACCATGAGTATTTTGGTTGACGGAGTGTCAACAGGCGTTCAAGCTCGGGGAATTGAACTGGCTTTGAAGCCACCCGTATCCTACCATTGTGATGTTACATTTCTGTCTATTGATGAAAAATATCTTGGTTTACATGTTTATTTGGATGTGATTTTATGTTTTTACCCCCGATTATTCACTAAGCATATAGCTTACCCCATTCCATTTGTTTTCCTTAGCAGGGGGTACGAGCGAGGCGTGAGACTGGTACCGACTAGCATAGTCTAGTTTTTGGAAATTTTGCAATTGTACTCGCACTAGCACCCGACTAAGGTTGATTGGACTTGGATTGTAAACATGTTAGTGTATTTGGGCGTGTATAAGCCTTGTAGCTGGATCTGAGCATCAATGTATATATTAAGTTTGAACTTGCTGTGTTACTTATTTGCTATGAATGTAAGTTATTTTTCTCGAGTTTCGAGTGAGTGAGTCCTGGCGAGAGCTGGGCAGGCGATCCGCTAAACCCTTTAGTACGCCTCTGGGTATGGTGGGGTCGTCACAGACCTCGTCCACTTTGATTTTCCTTTGGCGGGGCTCCCCTTGATGGAGCTCCTATTGGTTTTCCTGGCATTCTCACTCCCTCAGCCCCTCTTCCCATCTTAAGAGGTTGGGAAAACTTCTCAGACGATCCAAGGGTGTTACTTGGATTACCCATCTTTCTAGCGTGAAAAGTTTTAGATTAGGACTTAGCAGTCTCTACCCTCAGCGCTTTTTCCAAAGCATCCGTGCAAGTCACGATTTGGGCGGCTATTAGGGATTCTTGGATTTCTACATTTAACCCTTGAATAAATCTCCTTATCCTCTTTCGTTCCGTGACCACAAGCTCAGGAGAAAATTTCAAAAGTTTAGTGAACTGCTCCTCATACTCGGCCACACTCAGTAACTCTTGTTTCAACTTAATAAAGTCATCCTCCCTCATTTCTTGTATCATAGGCAGAAGGAATTTGGCATTAAACTCCCTCTCAAAGTTTGCCCAAGTCCAGGGGGTTTGTTCTCTTTCCCACTTTGCCCTAACAACATTCCACCATGAGCGGGCTGCTCCCTCAAATTGCAAAATGGTAAAATTCACTTGCCTTTCCTCGGCATAGTCTAAGGCAGCAAAAATCTCCACCATCCTTTCCAACCAATTCTCCGCTACCTCAGAATCAGATTCTCCATGAAATCTAGGTGGGGTGAACTTCAAGAAGCGCTCTAAAGCTCTATCCTCACCCCTCTCTTGGTTCCTAGGTTGGTTGGCTGGTTCAGGGCCTTGGCACTCAACTAAACGCTCAAGAACATCAGTTATGCGGTTGATGGCCGTAGCCACTTGGTCACCCTCTTCGTTTCTAGGGTTTTGGTTTGGACTAGTCGCAGATCCCTCACCTCTCTCGGAAGTGCGGGGTTGCCGAATCCCACACCCATGCCCCCTTCCACGTCCTCGTTGATCCATATAACAAGATTCTAAACACATAATAAAAGAGAAAAATAAGCGTAGAAATTCAAAAACAAGTACAAATTGCAAGAACACTTTAAAACCAAAGCATAGATATTCACATACATTAGAAGTCATGTCATATGTTAAGAGTGCATACAACGAGTCAATGATATCAAATACAGGACATAGGCATCCAAGTGCCTCAAAATACAGGGGTACATGCACAAAATACAAAAAGCCTCACAGCGAGGTTCACCCCTTCTAAGTCCTGAACAAAAGTCAAAAGATCAAGAGGTCTCTAATACAGGTAGACCAAACTAGAAGGTCCTATATCCTCAGAAGGGTCCTCCTAGGGGTCCTCCTCAGTGTAACCTCCACCTCCACAGCAGGTGCGGCCTCCTCAGGTACATCCCCAAGCAAAACCTCCACTAGACGCTCGGTCATAGTCACACACTCAGCCATAATACCGTCCACGCGGGTCCCCGCCTCCTGGACAATCCGGATAAGGTGTCCCTTAGTCTCCTAAAACTGAGCATCGGAGGCGTCAGCCCTCTGACGCTCCTCAAGAACTCTCGCCTTTGGCTCCTGGATCCGGGGCAGCCTAGGCCTCCATAGTGGCCTCCATCTCCTCTCTCTCAGCTAGTGGTATCAGGAGGTCACGAGTCAACTGCCTCCGCCCCTCAGCTACTCCTAACACCAAGTGGTTAGGGTAAGAGTATCTAGCTCGGCATGGGCACGTCCTACCCTGCCTAACAGGTGAGCACCGCAGATAAGGTCCACCTCCAACCCTGCGATACGGATCACGGGGAGAGATCCCTCAAAGCTATCATCATCACTGCTGCTATCCACGTCCTACAAATAACCCACAACTAAAAGTTAGGCCCTTACATTCACTGATACCATTTAAGAATTTAACCTAAGGTCTACCACGGTTTCTATGACCAAAAGTTCACGACTAAGAATTCCTAACCCTATTCCAAGTATTTCAAATCTAGCGCTCTGATACCAACTGTGACGCATCCACCTCTCCCTAGGGTGAATCCTAGGGTATCAACGGGACGCCTATCCAACTCTCGTCAAGACTAACGCACTCGTTCATTCCTAATATAGAGCCACAAAACAACCATCGGCTTAAATAAGAAGTACTTAGAATATACAAGCCACAACTCTAAGGTTAACAATTATCATTACAAACCACCTACCAAGAGTAACAAAATTTAAGAGTCACTAATTTCATACAAAAATACTAGCTTCCACCAAATCGCTAATCTAGATCCTCCAATCCACTTCCAAATCCTGTTAAGGAAAACAAACCTAAAGGGATGAGCGAACGCTCAGTGAGGCCAAGAAAATCGACAAGCAAGCAACACCAATCAATCAAATAATGTTCTTGAAAGCAACTTTAAACATGGCATTTTATTCAAGTGCACAAGTAGAAATTAACACACAAGGAGAATGTAGGAGCTATTTCCACATCCCGATCAAGTTGAGCCGTCTGGGGTTGACCCTCCGTCAACCCAAATAATAACACGACCGTAGTGGTCCACTTACTTCCACCATCCAACATAACACCCACTCGAATCCGAAACCAAACATGTTTGAAGTGGCGATATATTCCAGTATGCCTAGCGAGATCTCAAAAGATCAAACTATAATATTTCCCAAGGTTCACCAAGTTCCTCGACCAAGCCCTTGCCGACTCGAGTTACAAGATTAGCCAATGGGTTGGGGGTGTCTCCACAAGTATATTTGGTCGACGAGACAACACTCCAATCGACTTTGAATCGGTCATAGCACTGAGTCGGGATGAGCGGTACCTCCCACCCGAATAGGGCGTGGTACTTCTAGCCGCTCAGTGCTCACGACTTAAAACATGTTCATGTCCAAGTGCAAATCATGTATATTCATTTAACAAGTATCATGTAATCAGGAGAGAGAGAGGACGAGGGCGATAAATTACACCCTCACCTCGGCAAATTCATGTATCACATATAGTACGTGTACACATATCATTTCAAACACATTAGCATTTAACAAGCACTTGACACTCACCAAAAGTCAAGGCAAACAAGAGCAAAGCGAGAAGTCAGACGAGCTCTTCGGCATCCTCGTGACCACCTGAGACGTGTACAATCACAATTACCTAGGTGCTCGATCAAGGTTATAAAGAAAAATATTTTCTTGCTACCCACTCTCAAAGTCACAAGTTCGAATCAAGTTAAAAGAGTTTTTTCTCGCTAAATCATGGAACTAATGCTTAAAGAGAGCTCAAAGGTCTTTTTTTATTCAAGTCGTGGTACGTAATATCAATCCTAAAAGAAAGTATCATTTTCACTTTTGGCACGAAAATCGAAGAAAAAAGGGTAGATAGATTTCATCTCTTAAAACTTCAAATCTCAAGTCCAAACTTTTGAATATAAAGAGCGTTCATATTTTTCAAACTAATGGAGTCAAAACTCATCCAAAATTCCTCTCATATGCATAGGAAATGTCAAGGTTACAGGTTCCAAAATTCGAGTATAAAACTAGTGAAAATTCTCCAAGATTTACTCTAGTCAAAACACCCCTTTTAAAAGTTCAAACTCATGTAAATCGAGGGCATATGAATAGGGGTGCCAATAACCAAGGAAGTTAACAACCAAAAAAAATGCATTAAGAGAGGTTTAATCCTTTGGAAACCAAGATTCAAAATGAAGGTTTAATGTTCAAAAGTGACCTTGTGTCCAACCATGAAATTAAACTTAAAACGGACTACAATCTCAAAGGGAGGTTGAAAGTGTTTAAAAGAGTACTTTGGTTGAAACCAAAAAATTTCCAGCTTGGTGCAACACTGCTTGGAAAAAATTGTATCTCGAGTTTCATAAGTCCAAAAATTGGAAACTTTATACCGTTAGAAACAATACTCAATGCACTAAAACTCTTTACAAGACACTTTTCTCAGACTCCAATTCGAAATCATTCAAATTTTAGTTCAAATTCACTGTTCCAGACAGGACAGAGCAAAACAGGCTTGCAATTTCATCAATGTTTGGAAATTCAGCAAAATTTGTAGAAATGGAATCAACCCGTAAAATTTATACCACTAATAGAGTTCTAAATGTAGTTTCAAATTCATTAACCGGAACCCAATTCGGACCTTTCTACATCAAGATACAATGGTTTTAAGAAAACTGAATTTTGAAACCTGTTTATGAAATTTCTAGTTTTGAAGGCTTGGCAGAGTTTCAAAATCTGACCATAACTAAAGCTACACAACTCAAACTTTAGTGTGGTTGGTGGTGTTGAATATGAGATTCAAAAGCCTACAATTCACTAGAAGGAACAATCCTTTAATTCATTTTGCAAGATAGGCGAAATTGAGCTACAAACTGCAGTTAGGCTGGTTTCCCGGATTAGAACAGTGAGGAAATTCAGTCATTTTTACCAGATCACTACGGCTCATTGGAAACGATTTAGGAGGTGCATTTTATACCAATGGAAAGCTCTCAGAGTCTAATTTTGGATGCCACAAACGGTACTCGATTTCAACTCCTAGACAAAAAGTTATGACTCAAAACGTGAACAATGGTCGGTGCTCCTGGTTAGAAAATTTTCCAGAATTCATCCTCACTTTAACCCTACTTTGAGACAACCAATTGAAAAGGTTTTTGGAAGATATTCAACACACATAACCACTAACATGTATCAAGCATTATTGCACCAGAATAGCATCAAAATTCAAAATTAACATGAGGGTTTCAACAAGCCAAAATTCGGACAGCATGCACCTCTCATCTTCTAGCTTTCTTTTCTAACTTTCCAACTAAAACTAAACCATATCTTCTCAAAATAAGCATCAAACAGGCAATTAAACATACAAAATCCTCAAGGCCTCTACCTATAAAGCCACCTCAAGTCCACTACCGAATGTCAAGGTTCTTGTGAACCCATCAACAACCCAACAACTAACTAACTATAACTAACTACTACTAAGATTTGAGAGGAAAAGTTGAGGTTTCTTTGGATGATTACCTTGCTGCCAAGATGAAGACTAAACACTAGGGTTTGAGCTCTTAAATCACCAAAGTTTCCTCCTTGTTCAAGTCACCTTCCAAGCTTGTATGAAGAGCCAAAAAAGAAGCAAATTTGAAGAGTTTTCTTGGAGGAAAATGGAAGACAAGAGAGCTGAAATTTTTGAGGGGAAATGAGGGAGGGGAGTCGGCCAAGTGAGAGGAGAGGAAGAAAGGTTTTGGGTGGTAGTTGGGTGATTTGATGGGGAGTAAGAAGGATTGACATAAAGGTGTTCTTGGTGCCTAGAAGTCAACAACCGATTAGTGAGTAATTAGTGCTCCTAATTGAGCTTAACTTAACTCACACACATCTAATCCCTCAATTAACTTTTCTTAGTCTACTATTAATCATCCTTAATTCTCTAAGATTAATGTACTCTCACATCGCATTTGCCTCAAAAAACGTGCATTCGCTATTTCTCGCCAAACGAATCGCAGATAAATTAAATTCGCTAACGAAACGTTTTAAAAATGTAAATGAGACATTGTTCCATGTAAATGAATTTAAAATGAATGAAATAAATTATTCAAAATAAACGGGTAAATAAATAATTAAATAAGCCAGTAAAATAAAATAAAAGTAAGAAAAATTAAAATTCGGGTCCTCACATCCCCCTTAAAAGAATTTCGTTCTCGAAATTCATACCTTGATTCAGAAACAACTCTGGATATTTCTTCTGGATCTCCTCTTCTACTTCCCAAGTCGCTTCATCCAGTCCCTGATTTCTCCATGAAACCTTCACTAGAGGGATTTGCTTGCGTCCTAACTCCTTCACTTTTGGATCTAAAATCTTTACTGGTCTTTCTTCATATGACAAATTCTCATCAATCTCTACCTCTTCTGGTCGTAACACATGAGACGGGTCGGGATGATATTTCTTAAGCATGGAGACATGGAAGACATTATGAATCCTGAACAAACTTAAAGGCAATTCCAACTTGTAAGCTACACTTCCTACACGTTGAATAACCTTATAGGGTCCCACAAATCTCGATTGTAATTTCTTCCCTTTTCCCGTCATTAGACTTGCTTTCAAAGGTGTAATTTTAAGGAATACTTTATCTCCAATCTCGAACTAAAAATCTTTCCTCCGATTATCCGCATAGCTCTTTTGGCGGTTTTGAGCCGTTCGAATCCTCTGACGTATCAGTTTCACCTTCTCATAAGCTTCCTCAACCCAAGGTACAGTAGTCGGGTCCAAAATCTTCTTTTCTCCAACTTCGTCCCAATTAATCGGAGATCGACACTTTCGACCATAAAGAGCTTCGTAAGGAGCCATTTTTATTAAAGAATAAAAACTATTGTTATAAGCAAATTCCACCAACGTAAGCTACTGACTCCAATTCTCTCCAACGTCCACAATACATGACCTCAACATGTCCTCTAGGATTTGGATTGTCATTTTGATTGTCCATCGGTCTGCGGGTGGTAAGTGATACTAAAATACAGTTTAGTCCCTAGGTCCTCTTGCATCTTTTGCCAAAATCGAGACACAAACCTAGGATCCCGATCTGAGACTATACTCACTGGTATCCCAACCAATCTTATAATCTCGTCCAAGTACAACTTAACCAAGTTTTCCAAAGAGTATTTCGTACTAATCGGCAAAAAGTAAGCAGATTTGGTCAATCGATCCACTGTTACCCAAATAGCATCGTGCCCTCTCTGAGTCCTTGGTAGCCTTGATACGAAGTCCATTGTGATATTTTTCCATTTCCACTCGGGTATCTCTAACGGCTGTAATAATCCAAACGGTTTCTGATGCTCGGCCTTAACCTGCTGGCATGTGAGACAAGTTCGAACAAATTAAGCAATCTCTCTCTTCATATTCTCCCACCAATAAAGGCTTTTCAAGTCTTGATACATCTTATTGCCTCCAGGGTGCACCGTATACTTAGAACGGTGAGTTTCGTCCAACATTTCCTTCTTTAGACCTTCATCCTTGGGTACCACTAGGCGATTTCTAAACTTTAACACACTATCGGTCCCCAAATTGAAATCAGACTTTTCCTCTTTTTAAACTTTCTCAACCCATTATTGCACTTCAGGGTCTCCTTTTTGAACTTCTTTGATTCGATTTAATAAGGTAGATTTCACAGTAATATTTCCAAAGATTACTCTCTGTGGCTCAAGATGCGGATTCCAAACACTAACTTCTTCTAGCATGTGACATTCTCTCACCATTAAACTGACCACTTGCACTTTACGACTTAGCGCATCCGTCACTACATTAGCTTTTACGGGGTGATAGTTAAGCGAACAATCATAATCCTCCAAAAATTCCACTCATCTACGTTGCCTCAAATTTAACTCCTTCTGGGAGAACAAATACTTCAGACTCTTGTGATCCGTGAATACCTCGAAAGTCACTCCATAAAAATAATGTCTCCACTTTTTCAAGGCAAACACTACCGCCACTAACTCCAAATCATGGGTCGGATAATTCCGTTGTAGACACCAAATTTTCAGTGAAATTTCATTTACTATTTATTTTTTAGTTTTTATTTGTCGTGCTAGGTTTATTCACTTTTTTTTTAGTTTTTAGTGTTTTATTTTATTATTTCATTTTTAAGTTTTAGCATAGAATTTCTCGAAAAAAAAAAAGGAAAAGCATTCCAAAAATTATGTTTTAGTTGTCTTGATTTAAATTCAATGTTTTCTTGGAAAAAGAAATACGAAAATGAAAAAAAATGAAAAAATGAGAAATGAAGAAAAATGAAAAGAAAAATGAAAATTGCAACTTTGCTGTTTAGTTTATTTATTTTTATCCGATGTTAATTAAATTGTTGTTGTTTTTACTTATTTTTATTATTACCAAAAAATATATATATATATATATACTCGCACATGCAGCAGCGTAGGAAAGTATTGTCTTTTTCATGGGATTTTGTCGGATACATCGGATGGCCAAGGAAAAGGTTTTGAGAGGAGATTGATTGCTGGCCATTGAGAGCAGGGTTTTAGGGTTGTGAACTTGATATAAAAGCTGAAAAAAGGAACCGCAGCCGAGGGGGGTTTTGGAGTTGACGGCGGAAAAAAAAACTGAGCAAGAGGGAAACAGAGGAGAGAGAAAAGAAGGAGGGGGCATCGAACGATGGCTGGGGAGAGCAAAAACCAAACGAGAGCTAAGGGTTTAGAGCATTTAGTAAGGGCCAGAAAGAACGAGAAAGAGAGGAGATTTCGAGGAAAGGAGGGCTGTGAGAAAAGGCTAGAGCTTTGAGAGAGGTAAAAGCTGAGAAAAATGGAGAGCTGGGAGGAACTTGTTGACGGCTGAGTGGAAAAAGGCCGAGGGAGAATCTGGGAAACAAAAGAGACCAAGGAGGGAAGTGAAGTGAACTTCGGGTCAAACCAAAAGAAGGAGAGGAGCTGCTGGTGTCCTTTTTCATATCCGCTGCCAACCTCCATCGAAACAGCATTGTAAGATTTCTTCTTAGCTTTTCCTATTGATAGTTTCTATGAGAATCATGGGTTGTTTGTTGTCTCTAATGGTTATATGTTTGAGTAGTTGTGCTATTTTGTTCGGCGATGAGTCTGCAAGTATGGTGAAAAGATTTGCAGTAGCCATTTTCCTTATCATTATAGCTTAAAGCTGTTGCCTTTTGTTGATTATTTTGTATGACAAGTTTGTAGGGTTCCAAATCTGTTTGGTGTTGTTAATTTCATCCTCAAGCTGTAGTTTAGTAGTAAAGATGTTAACTTTGAAAAGAAAATAACATTTCCTTGGCTGATTCATTCGATCCTGCGTCTGAAGTCATATGTTGTTTGGTTGTGGGTTCCTTTTCTGGCATTTTGTTTGTCTTCAGTTTATTCAATTTTCTTTAGGTTTAGTCGGCTGGGGGATGCTGATATCATGTGTAGGCCTGCTTGCCATGTCAAGCGGCAATGTGCGGTATACCATTAGATTGCAGCATGTAGTGTTTGATAAGAACTGTTGCAGCCCTGACTGTTTATCCCATTCTTAGGTTTCTAGTTGCTCTAATCAGAGTCTGAGCTCACGTTTGTTGACTCTGGCTTCGGTGTTGGTGTTATTTCAATCATGCTTTGGATGTTTTTTGCCTTCTGTCCCGAGAGCTACGGGAAGCTTGCGAATGTGAATTTGCCTATGAAAACTTCTGCTGCATTTTTTTCTGTTTCTTCCTTTTCGCTATTTAGTTCCTTTACCCCTGATGGTCAGCTCCAACTCTTTGCTTCAAACCTGCAAAGAAATTGTGTGTTTGGTTGATGATTGATGAACCTGCTTGCATTGTGAAATGGGTAAAAAGCCGTGGCTGAAAACTTGCGGCAAACTTGGAAGCAAAAGAAAGCATGTTTCATTTTTAGTTGCAGAAGCTTAAGTCTCACGTAGCTTGCATGAAATTCTTTTAGGAACTGCTTTGATTAAGTGCTGTTTAAACATGTTTTAATTAGACTTAGTTCAAAGTTTTGTTTGCCAAAGATTCATGGATAAGGCTTGCGGATGAATTAGCCTAGCTGCTGATTCCTTTTCTAGCAGAAAGCTTGTTTGCGCGAAAATGTTCATCATTTCTGGTTCTGCCATCCCATGGCATGCATGACAAGCTTGATAAGAACTTAAAGTTAGGATTGTGGGTTGAAGTGCTTGTGAAAATCTGTCACGCGAGTTGAAGCTGCAAGTTTCGCAGCAGCACAAAGAGCTTCCGCATTCTTTTACTGTTTGCTTTCCTGCAACTGCTCATATAAGTTTCGGCCATCCGTTTTTGCTAGCTGGGTTTGCATGTTTGGGGTGTTGGAGTACTGGTTGAAAGGAATTGGACAAGGGGTGTTGGGTGTGTATGTTTAGGGGCTGAAATGTTTGGATCATGTTCAAACACTAAAAAAATTCTTGCTGCATTCTGTTTTTCTTTACCTCTGGCAGCTATCATTCCAGATTTTCTACTTTGATTTTTTGCAAGAGAGGTGGAATGGTTGGGTTGATTGATAATTGGAGAGTTTGTATCTTGTGGTTGATGTTCATTGGTAATGTTTAGGTTGGCGTTGAAACACAATGGGTTGCAGAGAAATGGAAATCGGATATGAGAAAATTGTTTCTACGTAACATGCATGAAAAAATAACTTCTGAATTTAGCACTTTGACCCCCCAAGTCTCCCTTTGTTCCCCTGTGGCCCAACTAATCACATAAATTAATCAATTTCGTCCATTTCAAGTTTTAACTTTCTTAGTATGTTTTAATATGATGATTGGGATAGATCATTCATAAGTTTAGAATGGATTTGTAGGTTTTAATAACTTTTCATGGACTTATAGCTTTGATTTGAATTTTTAATGAAATGTTTGAATTTTTGTCGTTTAATTGTAAAATGGGGTTTTTATTCATTTCTTGTGAATTTTATCATTTGATTGGAGGTCTCACCTTAAGTCCTTAATTTTATTTTTACTTTATAGTAATGATAAATTGATCCCTGGAATATTCCTTAATTCTTTATATGGACCTTTGTTTGTTTAATTGGGAGAATAGGGGGGTGTTTAACTTCTTTGAATGCTTTGTTTAATTATTCAATTTCATATTTATTCTTTTCCTTGAAATTTTGTTAATTAAAGTGATGCATTAACCCCTTGTTTTGATAGTTTTAGCCCAAATTAGCTCTTTCTTTGGTGACTATAGCCCAAGTTAACTCTTGTTCACCTTATTAGCATTACAAACGGGGGGGAGGTACAACTTCTTTTATCCTTTTTTGTCTCTCCTATGTGATTCAACGTGCTAAGTGAGAATTGCATGTCTACTTTGCTTTCCTTGCCTTTCTTTAATTCCTTTCATTTATTTCATTTACTTTTGCTTTTATTTAAGTTATTCATTATGGGGTATGTGTACACCTCTTGGCTTGTAATAGATAGGGCTTGGAGAGCATTTTTGTCCATTTTCCCCTTCCCCTTTTTGTTTTAGTTAGCAAAAATGTGATAGGTTCATTAGATTGATTGCTTGCTTTTGTTGCTACGTGTTAATTTGCTTTATTAGGCTCTTGCATTTAGTCGAGCATGCTAAGTGTTATGTGCTACGTGTTTATAGGTGATTGGCATGTCTACTTGCTTTCTATAGTCATAGATGAATGTAATGGATGAATGCACGTCGCCACTCTAGTCCAACGCTAGTTGTGGCTCATTGTCCCGTTTTCCACTAGTCCAACGCTAGTGGGAAATCATAGATATAGGCTAGTCCAACGCTAGACCCTTAGGGATTTCCCTCGCTAGTTCATACTTGCATGTTTCACTACATTTCATGCATTTTTCTTAGTTTTCAAACATTTGGCATGATCCTCCAATCCTTTCCCCTCCATTTCAGGCTTTTGCATCCTCATGCTAGTTATAGGGTACATTTGCTTGAGAGTCCCCTTCGGATAAGGGAAACGAGCGAGTGTGGCTACAAAATAGCCTTAGCACGCTAGTTCTTCCTTCTAATCAAAGGGAAAATTAAAGTCGTGAAGTTAAGAGTCATTCTCGTACCCGACTTGATGCATTCCTCTAGGTTCATGCACTCTCATGTTTACCATATCACTTCCTCACTTTTTTTTTCACATTTTCTCACAAATTATATTTTTCTCAATCCACACGCCATGTTTGCACATTCTTCTTTTATCATTTATTTTCTACCTCACAAATTGCACCCAATTGCACTTATATGCATCTACTATTATATTTTCATCCATTTGCACACAAACACCTTTATTTTTCTCAATTGGCACACATGCACTTTTCTCATATTTGCACATTTGCACTTTTCTCACATTTGCACACTTGCACTTTTCTTAAATTTGCACACTTGCACTTTTCTTACATTTGCACACTTACATGCATACTTGAGTCTTTATTTGCATTGCCCGTGACCTCTATGAGGACTTTCCTTATTGGCCACCACAACTCATGTGGTTGGGACCAAAAAGCTTCATAAGAGACATTTTAGATTTAGGATTGCATCTTTTTAGCATCCATTAGTCATGTCCAACATGCAAAACATACTTTGGGTAGAAGAAATTAGGAAAAGAAGGGCTAAGTCACGCAACTAGCTTTTGCTAGGGTAAGGGAGTGCCTTAGGCTTTGCCTTTGCCTTCTCCTTTATCAAATGTGACCCCCGATCCCTTTCTTTGGTTACGTAGACCTAAAAGTTCTTTAAAAAGGGTTTGTTTACTTTTCTTTCCAAAAATCACTTTTTGGGTGACTTGGTACACCCTAACTCTACACCAAGTGGCGACTCCCTTTTCCATTAAAAAACCCTTTTTGAACTTTGTTTGGCCAAATCGTCGCATTTTCAAGTCCCACGGCCTTTCATTTTCATTTTCACACACATACATATTCCACACACTACTTTCACACATTTCAAAAAGTGGGGCGCGACATCCGTTTATGAGGATTTAACTTACGAGAGGCATACGCAATCACTCTCCCGTTTTGCATCAATACACACCCTAAACCACCCTTCGAGGCATCTGTATAAACCACGAATCCATTTCCTCCGCTCGGCAATGCTAACACAGGTGCCTCAATCAAACACTTTTTCAACTCTTGAAACCCTTTCTCACATTTAGAATCCCAAATGAACTTACCATGCTTCTTGGTCAATTCAGTTAAGGGTTTTGCAATCTTAGAAAAGTGCTTAATAAATCGACGGTAATATCCGCCTAACCCTAAGAAACTCCAAACTTTGGTAGGGTTTTCTGGTCGCTTCCATTTAGAAACAGCTTCTACCTTAGTTGGATCTACAGTAATTCCCTCCTTAGAAATTATGTGACCTAAAAAGGCTATTTCTTCCAACCAAAACTCACATTTATTGAATTTAACAAAAAGTTTGTGCTCTCTCAGGGTTTGTAAAACTATCCTCATGTGTCGTTCATGATCTTCTCGAGATTTAGAGTACACCAATATGTCATCAATGAATACTACCACAAATTGATCCAAGTACGGCTTAAAAATCCAATGCATCAAGTCCATAAACGTTGCTGGCGTAATAGTTAACCCAAAGGGTATCACTGCAAATTCAAAGTGCTCATAACTTGAATTGAAAGCGGTCTTAGGCGCAGCCGCTTCTAAGATCCTCAATTGGTAATATCCTTACCTCAAATTTAACTTTGAAAATACCACTGCCCCTTGCAAGTGATCGAATAGCTCATCTATGTGAGGCAGAGGGTATTTATTCTTAATGGTCACATCATTCAAGCCTCGGTAGTCTATGCATAGCCTCAAACCCATCTTTCGTCTTAACGAAGAACACTGGAGCTCCCCACAGTTAGTCACTTTCTCTGATAAAACCTCTTCCTAATAAATCTTGTAATTGCAACATCAATTCCTTTAATTCAACTAGAGCCATCCTGTAAGGTGTCTTAGAAATAGGGGCCGTCCCCGGAGCCACATCAATTTTAAACACTATTTTCCTCTCCGGAGGTAATGTCTCTAATTCTTCGGAAAAGAAGTCGGGAAACTCCCTTACTATCGGCACGTTTTCCAACTTCACCTTATCCCCAGGTGTATAGATAAGAAAGACTAGATATCCTTTAACTCAACTACTCAACAATTTCCTATCTCAAATCCCCGAAATTAAAGCAGACGATGCTAGTCTACCTCTCACATTTAATTTCAAAGTTGCTTTCCCAGGAATGCGCAACTCTACAAGTTTCATCTTACAATCCAATTGAGCATGGTACCGAGCTAACCAATCCATCCCAAGTATCACATCATACCTCTTAATTGCTAAACTCATTAAATCCGTCAACAATTTTCTCTCACCAATCCAAATTTCCCAATTTCTATAAACTTTATTAGCAATCAGGCATTGGTTCCCCGTAGGAGTCTTAACCTCTAAATCAAAAGGCAAGAAATCACATTTTACATCTACACCCTTCATAAAGTTAGGATCTATGAAAGAATGGGTTGCCCCGGGATAAATTAAAACTCCAGCTAAGCGATGAAAAACAGAAATTGTACCTTCAACCACTTCAGTTGGGTTAAGGATTTGCTGATTGTCTAAGGCGTAAACTCTAGCTGGCACTTTCGGTCGGCTCCCTTCGGCATTTGACTGCTTTGAAGCAGACCTAGCAGGCTGTTGGGTATTTCCTCCTTCCTTGGAGGTACTAGGGCAACTAGAAATCTGGTGCTCGACACTACCACAAATCAGACATTTTCCTTTCTTTCTCCAGCATTCGGCCTCAATGTGATTAGGCTTGCTACAATATCCACAAATCACACGAGGGGTCACAGTCTAACTAGTTTGAAAATTCCCTTTTTGCTGACCTCGTCCACATTGATTTTCCTTCGGCGGGGCTCCCCTTGTTGGAGCTCCTACGGGTTTTCCTGGCATTCTCACTCCCTCAGCCCCTCTTCCCATCTCAAGAGGTTGGGTAAACTTCTTAGACGATCCAAGGGTGTTACTTGGGTTATCCCTTTTTCTCGCGTGAAAAGTTTTAGATTGGGACTTAGCAGTCTCTACCCTCTGCACTTTTTCCAAAGCATCCGTGAAAGTCATGATTTGGGCGGCTGTTAGGGATTCTTGGATTTCTACATTTAACCCTTGAATAAATCTCCTTATCCTCTTTCGTTCCGTGACCACAAGCTCAGGGACAAATTTCAAAAGTTTAGTGAACTGCTCCTCATACTCGGCCACACTCAGTAACCCTTGTTTCAACTTAATAAAGTCATCCTCCCTCTTTTCTTGTATCATAGGTGGAAGAAATTTGGCATTAAACTCCTTCTCAAAATTTGCCCAAGTCCAGGGGATTTATTCTCTTTCCCACTTTGCCCTAACAACGTTCCACCATGAGCGGGCTGCTCCCTCAAATTGAAAAATGATAAAATTCACTTACCTTTCCTCAGCATAGTCTAAGGCAGCAAAAATCTCCACCATCCTTTCCAACCAATTCTCCGCTAACTCAGGATCTGATCCTCCATGAAACCTAGGTGGGGCGAACTTCAAGAAACGCTCTAAAGCTCTATCCTCACCCCTCTCTTGGTTCTTAGGTTGGTTGGCTGGTTCAGGGCCTTGGCACTCAACTAAACACTCAAGAACATCGGTTATGCGGTTAATGGCCGTAGCCACTTGGTCACCCTCTTCGTTCCTAGGGTTTTGGTTTGGACCAGTCACAGATCCCTCACCTCTCTCGGGAGTGCAGGGCTGCCGAATCCCACGCCCACGCCCCCTTCCACATCCTCGTCGATCCATATAGCAAGATTCTCAGCACATAATAAAAGAGAAAAATAAGCGTAGAAATTCAAAAACAAGTACAGATTGCAAGAACACTTTAAAATCAAAGCATAGATATTTATATAGATTAGAAGTGATGTCATATGTTAAGAGTGCATACAACGAGTCGGTGATATCAAATACAGAACATAGGAAACCAAGTGCCTCAAAATACAGGGGTACACGCACAAAACACAAAAAGCCTCACAGCGAGGTTCACCCCTTCTAGGTCCTGAACAAAAGTCAAAAGATCAAGAGGTCTCTAATACAGGTAGACCGAACTAGAAGATCCTATAGCCTCAGAAGGGTCCTCCTCGGGGTCCTCCTCAGGATCCTCCTCCATCGGTGCAACCTCCACCTCCACAGCAGGTGCGGCCTCCTCAGGTACATCCGCAAGCAAAGCCTCCTCCAGACGCTCAGTCATAGTCACACACTCGGCCATAATACCGTCCACGCGGGTCCCCGCCTCCTGGACAATCCGGATAAGGCGCCCCTCAGTCTTCTAAAACTAAGCATCGGAGGCATCAGCCCTCTGACGCTCCTCAAGAACTCTCACCTCTGGCTCCTAGATCCGAGCAGCCTAAGCCTCCATAGTGGCCTCTATCTCCTCTCTCTCATCTAGTGCTAGCCGGAGGTCACGAGTCAATTGCCTCCGTTCCTCGGCTAAATAAGAAGTACTTAGAATATATAAGCCACAACTCTAAGCTTAAAAATTATCATTACAAACCACCAACCAAGAGTAACAAAAGTTACAATTTAAGAGTCACTAATTTCATACAAAAATACGAGCTTCCACCGAATCGCTAGTCTAGATCCTCCAATCCACTTCCAAATCCTGTTAAGGAAAACAAACTTAAAGGAATGAGCGAACGCTCAGTGAGGCCAAGAAACCGACAAGCAAGCAACGCCAATCAATCAAATAATGTTCTTGAAAGCAACTTTAAATATGGCATTTTATTCAAGTGCACAAGTAGGAATTGACACATAAGGAGGATACAGGAGCTCTCAAGAGTTATTTCCACATCCTAATCAAGTTGAGCCGTCTTGGGTTGACGGAGTAATAACATGACCGTGGTGCTCCACTTACTTCCTCCATCCAACATAACACCCACTCGGATCCGGAACCAAACAAGTTTGAGGTGGCGATACTATTCGAGTATGCCTAGCGAAATCTCAAAAGTTCAATCTATAATATTTTCCAAGGTTCACCAAGTTCCTCGACCAAGCCCTTGCCGACTCGAGTTAGGGGCATCTCCACAAGTATATTTGGTCGACGAGACAACACTCCAATCGACTTTGAATCGGTCATAGCACTGTGTCGGGATGAGCGATACCTCCAACCCAAATAGGGCGTGATACTTCTAGCCGCTCAGTGCTCACGACTTAAAACATGTTCACGTATAAGTGCAAATCATGTATATTCATGTAACAAGTATCATGTAATCAGGAGAGAGAGAGAGGACGAGGGTGATAAAGTACACCCTCGCCTCGGCAAATTCATGTATCATATATAGCACTTGTACACATATCATTTCAAACACATTAGCATTTGACATGCACTTGACACTCACCAAAAGTCAAGGCAAACAAGAGCAAAGCGAGAAGTCAGACGAGCTCTTTGGCGTCCTCGTGACCACCTGAGACATGCACAATTACAATTACCTAGGTGCTCGACCGAGGTTATAAAGAAAAATATTTTCTTGCTACCCACTCTCAAGGTCACAAGTTTGAGTCAAGTTAAAAGAGTTTTTCTCGCTAAATCAAGGAAATAATGCTCAAAGAGAGCTCAACGGTCGTTTTTTGATTCAAGTCGTGGTACGTGATATCAATCATTTTCACTTTCGGCACGAAAATCGAGAAAAAAAAGGGTAGATGGATTTCATCTCTTAAAACTTCAAATTTCAAGTCCAAACTTTTGAATATGAAGAGCGTTCATATTTTTCAAACTAATGGAGTCAAAACTCATCCAAAACTCCACTCATATGCATAGAAAATGTCAAGGTTAAAGGTTCCAAGATTCGAGTATAAAACTAGAGAAAATTTTCCAAGATTTACTCTAGTGAAAACAGTCTCTTTTAAAAGTTCAAACTCATGTAAATCGAGGGCATAAGAATAGTGGTGCCAATAACCAAGGAAGTTAACAACCAAAAAAAAATGCATTAAGGGAGGTTTAATCCTTTGGAAACCAAGATTCAAAATGAAGGTTTAATGTTCAAAAGTGACCTTGTGTCCAACCATGAAATTAAATTTAAAACGGACTACAATCTCAAAGGGAGGTTGAAAGTGTTTAAAAGAGTACTTTGGTTGTAACCAAAAAATTTCCAGCTTGGTGCAACACTGCTTGGAAAAAATCGTATCTCGAGTTTCGTAAGTCCAAAAATTGGAAACTTTATACCGTTAGAAACTAGACTCAATGCACTAAAACTCTATAGAAGACACTTTTCTCAGACTCCAATTCAAAATCATTCAAATTTTAGTTCAAAGTCACTGTTCCAGACAGGACAGAGCAAAACAGGCTTGCAATTTCAGCAATGTTTGGAAATTCGGAAAAATTTGTAGAAGTGGAATCAATGCGTGAAATTTATACCACTAATAGAGTTCCAAATCTTGTTTCAAATGCAACAACCGGAACTCAATTCGGACCTTTCTACATCAAGATACAATGGTTTTAGGAAAACTGAATTTTGGAACCTGTTTACGAAATTTCGAGTTTTGAAGGCTTGACAGAGTTTCAAAATATGATCATAACTAAAGCTACATAACTCAAAATTTAGTGTGGTTTGTGGAATTGAAAATTAGATTCAAAAGGCTACAATTCACTAGAAGGAGCTGTCTTAAAATTCATTTTGTAAGATAGGCGAAATTGAGCTACAAACTGCAGCTAGGCTGGTTTCTCGGATGAGAACAGTGAGGAAATTCAATCATATTTGCCGGATCACTACGGCTCATAGGAAATGAATTAGGAGGTGTATTTTATACCAACGGAAAGCTCTCAGAGTCTAATTTTGGATGCCACAAATGGCACTCGATTTCAGCTCTCATATAATAAGTTATGACCCAAAATGTGAACACTAGTTGGTACTCCTGGTCAGAAAATTTTCCAGAATTCATCCTCACTTTAACCCTACTTTGAGACAACCAATTGAAAAGGTTTTTGGAAGATATTCAACACACATAACCACTAACATGTATCAAGCATTATTGCACCAGAATAGCATCAAAATTCAAAATTAACATGAGGGTTTCAACAAGCCAAAATTCGGACAGCATGCACCTCTCATCTTCTAGCTTTCTTTTCTAACTTTCCAACTAAAACTAAACCATATCTTCTCAAAATAAGCATCAAACAGGCAATTAAACATACAAAATCCTCAAGGCCTCTACCTATAAAGCCACCTCAAGTCCACTACCTAATGTCAAGGTTCTTGTGAACCCATCAACAACCCAACAACTAACTAACTATAACTAACTACTACTAAGATTTGAGAGGAAAAGTTGAGGTTTCTTTGGATGATTACCTTGCTGCCAAGATGAAGACTAAACACTAGGGTTTGAGCTCTTAAATCACCAAAGTTTCCTCCTTGTTCAAGTCACCTTCCAAGCTTGTATGAAGAGCCAAAAAAAGAAGCAAATTTGAAGAGTTTTCTTGGAGGAAAATGGAAGACAAGAGAGCTGAAATTTTTGAGGGGAAATGAGGGAGGGGAGTCGGCCAAGTGAGAGGAGAGGAAGAAAGGTTTTGGGTGGTAGTTGGGTGATTTGATGGGGTGTAAGAAGGATTGACATAAAGGTGTTCTTGGTGCCTAGAAGTCAACAACCGATTAGTGAGTAATTAGTGCTCCTAATTGAGCTTAACTTAACTCACTCACATCTAATCCCTTTGTTAACTTTTCTTAGTCTACTATTAATCATCCTTAATTCTCCAAGATTAATGTACTCTCGCATCGCATTTGCCTCGAAAAACGTGCATTCACTATTTCTCGCTAAATGAATCGCAGAAAAATTAAATTCGCTAACGAAACGTTTTAAAAATATAAATGAGACATTGTTCCATGTAAATGGATTTAAAATGAATGAAATAAATTATTCGGAGTAAATGGGTAAATAAATAATTAAATAAGCCAGTAAAATAACATAAAAGTAAGAAAAATTAAAATTTGGGTCCTCACAATAGGTGCGGGTTCTTGAGGAGGGGGAAGAGAAAAATGAAAAATGAAATTGCAAAGCTGGCTTTAAGTAGAATTAGTAGGATTTGTGAGGCACACCTCGTGGATTTGCATCATGGATCCCTAATTTTCGCACAACTCCCTCGTTTTCCGAAATACGACTCAAATCACTTTTTAACAGAATTTAACACTTGTAAGTTTAAAATGATCTAAACTCAAAATCTAACCCCATTTTATGAATCATAAACAAGCACAATGCAATTTGAGGGGTTGACTTCTTCATTTTTCTTGTTCCTCGCCAACCTTCAAAGTCACTTTTGTGTCAACACTTGAACCCTCAAAATAAACATTACAAACACACTTTAACACATTTAAGAAATATGAAAACACACTAAAATGAAATAAATTAATAAAAAACATTGGGATGCTTTCCAACAAGCGTTTCTTTATTGCCATTAACTTGATTATTGTTGTGTCCTTGTTAAGGTGACTTCATCAAGGAATAATCCACCAACTTTAGGCGTAGAGGATCAACAAATGGTAGCTCCACCTTATGAGCCTTATCTTCAAATGATATGAGAGATGGAATTGATTTACCAATCTCAAGTGCTTTAGATATATCACTTTGTAATTGCATCAATTGAGAACTTACCAAAGGAACTTTCACATGGATTTCTTACGCTATTATAACTTTTGAACCTACACTTTTAACACACTTCTCAAGAGGGGTTAAATCTAAACCATTCACGCTTTCTTCTTGAGGCTCAAAAGTCATTCCAAAGGCATTATCAAATGAAATGAACACTTTCTCATTTAAATACCAATTGGGTTCATCATTATCAAAATACTATCCACTTTCATTTGCGACATTCTTACTGTGAGAACTTGCAAAATTCTTCATATTTTTTTAAATTTTTCTTTTATTTTGAATAAATTACTTTATACTATCTTTACTACTAATTTACTCTCTCAATATTTGTAATAAATAATAGAATCGAGAGTTTTACCTTTACTTTTAGAGTTAGGATAAATTAGGGTTTTGCGCATTTTGGTAGTGTGATTAGTTGGTGAGGTGTGTGTACTAAATTTGGTGGATAAGAGTTAGTATTAGGTAAGAGGAAGTGTGTGATTAGAAGTGCTAATAATAAGTTAGTGAATCATAAGTTAAAACACAAGTACGAGAGAGTTAAGGAAAATAGGTTTGAACCGACGTGCACCGTTTGTTACCGATTGAGTACACCACTTGACCATTACTTTCTTACCCTAATTTTCTTGTTTTTATTTCATCTAATCAGCCCTAAATTATCCCTTAATCCAGCCAAAATTTTTTACCAAAGAAAAGGAAGAAAAGAAAAAAAAAAAGAAAGAAAATCTTAAGTGACAAGTGTTGGCAATCAAAGAAGAGTTTGACCAAGACAATTCCTTCCTTCTTATCTTCCATTTTGGCTAACTTTTCTCCATTATTTCTTCATGTTGGCCGAGAGCAAGGAGAGGAAAAAGGGAGAAGAAAACTTTCATTTCCAACCTTGACTTTGCCTTATTTGAGTTGAGATCACAAAAACTAAACCGATTAAACTAGTCCCTTGGTGCTTAGGAAGCTTGGAGTGGTGACATTCTTGGGAGAAATTGCTTGGTTCTTCACTTCTCAAGAAGTTTTGGAAGGTATAAGTTTATCAACTTTCTTTCTCTTTCTTATTCTTGCTAAATATGGTGTAGATGGCATGAATCTTGGAATATTATGGATGATCTTCTAGTTTTGGTGTAGATTAGTGGATTTTCAGCTAGGGTTTTACATTTTAGCCTTGATTTATGTTATTCAACTCTATTATGTTAGTATTGAGCTTGGATATGGAATTTGTGAGGTGATTAGTAGCATGATTGTGACTTTTTAGCGTTAAAAGATGAATTTCCAGCTTTGATATTGGATTATTATTTGATAGAAATGAGCTACAAATTTGTTGGTTTTTAGCCTAGATGAAGAGCTATCTTGATATTCTACTTGTGGTGTTTGAGTTGGGCTGATTTGAGGAAAAAATGAAGCCTTAATGGCTGGAAAAAAATTGATAAATACAAAGGACATGCTGCCCAAAATTTTCTTTCGTAGGATAAGAGAGTGAAATCAAAACTTGTTCGTGGATGAATTGAACTTAGGTTGTTTCAGGTATTCAAGATTCCTTTAGTAGAAGTATATAAGCTGAATTTCTGCCAAAACTCATATACTTTTAAAGGTGAAAGTAGCAACCATTTTAAATACGATTTCTTACTTTTTTTACACCAAGTTGCGAACTTATAAGTGTTAATCGCTTCTTTATCAAAACCAAAAGAGCGAGCATAAATTTTCTAGAGTTTGATAAGTAAAATTAATACTACTTAAACGAGTTCTATTTATTTGATTTTCTTTAAGCGAATCTCTTATATTTTGAATCTTAATTGATTTCAAACTGTTAAATGATATTTTATTGCAGATTTGGACTCCAGCCAGGGAGTTGAACCTGAGCATGGTTTTTCAAAGCAATAAGTCATTGGTGAGTGTTTCCAAGGGCATGATTGAACTTGATACTTGAATGAAATACTTGACTTGTTTGCACGAGCAAGGGTGTACTTTATCGCACTTGCCCTACAGTGACATATTATTGTCCATTGGTTGCAATTGACTTGATATACATGTATATCACTTGAATACGGTCTAGAATTCCAGAAACCCTGTCGCTAGTTAATTGAGTCGAGCCGGCAAGGGCCTGGTCGGTTAGATAACGAACCCTGGGTCTCTAGTTTTGTCGAGTGGAGTGTTATCTCCTCGACTAATTGGTATGCTCGAGTATTACCACCAGTGTTTATCTTGGAGTTCGGGCCCAATAGGGGATTTGAATAATGGACGGAGATTGGAGTTAAGTGAAGCACTACTGAACTGGTTACTCTACTTGAAAGTTGACAGAGTGTCAACTACTACTTGGTAAAGTTATGGCGGAATTAACTCACAAAAGCGACTGTATCCTTTTACTTGGAAATGTTGATTGCCTAATGGCTTCTATGTGAAGTGTTATTGCTCATATTATGAACTCTTATACTCGCTACTTTGATATTTTCACTTTTAAATAGTGGTCAACTTGTTTTTTGGGTCTGCATGATGTTTTGGAACCTCACTGAGTTTTAGCTCACTCTATTAGTTTTGTTTTCCTTACAGGGGGTACGAGCGAGGACGTGAGGCTGGTACAGGCTAGCATCATATAGTTTTTGAATTTTTGCGATTGTACTCGCGCTCGTGCTTGATTAGGGTTGAATTTATTTGGAATTTTAAATATTTTGAGATATTTGGGAATGTATGAGCCTTGGAGCTTAACTTAAGCATCAATGTACATTCTAAGCTTAGGAATTGTTGTTTCATTCATTTTCAATAGTTGTAAATTATTTTTTTTTAACTAAGTGAGCGAGTCCTGGCGAGAGCCGAGCAGGCGGTCCGCTAAACCCTGGGGTGTGCCCTAGAGGGAGGTGGGATCGTCACAGGTAGTATCAAGGTCTAGGTTTGAATTGGTCTGAGTAGATTGAGTGACTTATACATGTTATAGCTTGTATATGATTGTAGAAGTGTGAAACCCTAGAGAATAGGTGTTTAACTTAGTGTTATTTGTTTAAATTGCTTATTCTTGCAATGTTACTTATAATATAGGTAATGGAAGGAAATGGCGAGAATGGGAGTGCCGAGCCATCTCGGAGAGTACTTAGCTTTCAGGAGCATCCCGAAGAGCCTGTATGTCGGTGGGCTCCAGGACGTAGGGTCCGACACTGTGACTGCTGGCGGACCTATTCCTACCCCGATAAGGTAGTTCTCGCTATAGCCGACGAGAGGAGAAGATTGGGTAGTGTCAATCATAGATGCCAGACGGAGACTGAGCGTCTGCTGGCTGTCCTACGAGTGCAAGGGGCTAGGATTCGAGAGCTTGAGGCTTCTGTCCTTGAGGAGCAAGAGCAAACCAACGCCTTTCAAGATCAAGCTCAAGAGGCTAATGGTTGCCTTGTTCGAGTAGTAAGGGAAGTAAAATACCGAACCGATAATATTTTGTCTGAATGTGGAGCCCAGGTGGGGGAAGTAGTACAGAACTTGGCTGAGGAAGGTCAAGGGAACGCCGCCCCTAGTGATCCTGAGAAGGATCCTAAGGAGGGCCCCGAGGTGGAGCCGGCTGCACCCGAGAAGGAGGCAGAGTCGGTCGGGTCGGTGACTAACTAGACTGGGGATCTAGGGTTTCGAGGGATTACGTGAGGTAGTTAGGGACATAGTTGGGATGACACGTCATCTTTTATTTTTGATATTGATGTGTTAAGGTTGATATACATAGCGCTTGCTTTTTGTTCTATGTCCTTTGACTGTTATAAGTTCTTGACCTGATTACGTTGGCATGTACAGTACTCCATGACTTGTTATGTGGCTTATTTTGATATATATATATAAAGGGAGTGTTTATTTTAAATGTGTGTTATTGCCTTTACTTTGTGACTTGGAAATGCTCTTATTGAGCTTTATAGCTACTTTCTTTTGCTTGTATCTATATAGTCTATTGTCCAAAAAAGGCATGGAAGGTAGGAGAAATCAAGGGCGTGGGACTAGCCGAGGACGCGATTCTAGCTATGGACGTGGGGCTAGACAGGTACAAGAACCAGTACAAGAATCGAGAGAGGAGAGAGGTGCAACGGTTGAGCCACAACCTGGACCCCAAGCCAAAGGAGGGGATCAGGTGGTAACAGCAATTCAACAAATGACTAATATTCTCGCTCAGTTGGTAGAGCAGCAGAGTCAAGCCCCTGTTAATTAGCCTAGGGACCCTGAAATAGGGAAAGATAGGGCCCTAGAGCGATTTCAAAAGTTTTCTCCTCCCAAGTTCCTTGGAGGACCAGACCTTGAAGTAGCAGAGAGATGGCTAGAAACGATGATCAATATTTTTGCTGCCTTAAATTATACGGAGAAAAGACAGATGAATTTTGCTGCATTCCAATTTGAGGGACTCGCCAGACCCTGGTGGAATGTAATTAGGGCTAAGTGGGAGAGAGAACGGACGGCATGGACCTGGTTGAATTTCGTGCAAAAGTTTAACAAGAAATACCTCCCACCCCTAATCCAGGAGAAGGAGGAGGACGATTTCATTAAGGTCCGTCAAGAAACTTTAAGTGTATTTGAATGTGAGACTCAGTTCACCAAGTTATCGAAGTTTGCTCCCGAATTGATAGCTACGGAGTAAAGGAGGGTGAGGCGGTTTATACAGGGACTAAATGTGGAAATATAGGAAATCTTGGTGACGGCACAAATTAATACCTTTATGGAGGTTCTTGAGAAAGCCCAGAGGATAGAAATTGTAAGGGCATAAGTGAGGATTTTTCATGCAAAGAGGAGGGGTGCGCCTAGTGGAAGTCAGGGGTAGGTACAAGATGATCGGGGCATATCACCCCCTAAAGTGGGTCGAGAAGCTGGCGGTGGAAGAATTTCGGGGACATCTAGGGGAGTTACTCCAAGAGAAGCCTCAGGTGGAAGGGGACAAGCAAGAGGTGCCCGCAGGGAGGCCAGACATCAGCCCCTCGAGTGTCTTATGGGTACTGTGGGAAATCCAACCACACTGAGAATAATTGCTGGCGAAAGGCTCGAAAGTGTTTACGGTGTGGAAATACTGAGCACCAAATTGCCACTTGTCCACTGATTAGTGATGCCTAACCAGCCGATAGGTCAAATCCTAAACCGACCGCTGTAAGAGGAACCAGATCAAGGGTGCCAGCCAGAGTGTACGCCTTGGACCAACAATCGGTACCTAAGCCGTCGGAGGCAGTGGAAGGTACGATCCCTATTTTTCATTGTTTGGCCAAGATTTTGATAGACCCTGGTGCAATGCATTCTTTTGTCAACCTTAATTTTATGTGTGGAATTGATGTGAAGGCCGAGAGGCTACCATATGACTTAGAAGTGAAAACACCTACGGGCAACCAATCTTTACTTGCTAATGAGGTATATAAAAACTGTGATATTTGGGTTGGTGAGCGAAAATTGGTAGTCGACCTTATAAGTCTAGCCATTAAAGGGTATGACGTTATTATAGGAATGGATTGACTAGTTCGTTATCATGCTCGGGTAGATTGTCCCACAAAGGTGATTGAATTTTGCATATCCAGTGAGACGACCTTAAAACTAGATGTGAGAGGTATTTTAGCGTCATCTGCCCATATTTCGGAATTAGGGTTAGAAAATTGCTAAATAATGGGGCACGGGGGTATCTAGCCTTTCTAGTTAACACCCTAGGAGAGAAGGTTGAACTAGAAAATATGCCGGTGATAAGTGAATATCCAGATGTATTCCCGAACGAATTAGTGTCATTGCCACCCGAGAGAGAAATTGAGTTTAAGATTGATCTAACACCTGGAACTACTCCCATCTCAAAAACCCCTTATCGGATGGCGCCCGTAGAACTTAAGGAGTTGAAATTTCAATTGCAAGACTTGCTAGAACGGGGATTTATACATGAGAATGAGTCACCTTGGGGCGCTCCAGTGCTTTTTGTCAAAAAGAAGGACAGAAGCTTGAGATTGTGTATTGATTATCGAGAGTTGAATGCAGTGACCATTAAGAATAAATATCCTTTGCCCCACATTGATGAGTTATTTGACCAGCTACAAGAGGCTGTGGTGTTTTCTAAGTTAGATCTCCGATAAGAATATTACCAATTGAGAATTAGGAAGGAGGACGTGCCAAAAACTGCATTTAACACTCGATGTGGGTATTACGAGTTTGCAGTGATGCCTTTTGACTTAACCAATGCCCCAGCGGTATTCATGGGTTTAATGCATCGGGTGTTTAAACCTTATTTGGATCGGTTTGTGGTGGTATTTATTGATGATATTATGGTGTATTCTAAGACAAAGGAGAAGCATGAGCAATACTTGAGAATAGTATAGCAAACCTTGAGAGAGCACCAGTTGTTTGCTAAGTTTAGCAAGTGCGAGTTTTGGTTAGAACAAGTGACATTTCTAGGCCATATAATCTCAAAAGATGGACTCACTGTAGATCCGGCTAAAGTTGAAGTTGTTGCCAAATGAAAACGGCCGGACAATTCTATTGAGATTCGAAGCTTTTTGGGTTTAGCGGGGTATTACCGTCGGTTTATAAAGAATTTCTCAAGAATTGCGGGACCCTTAACGAATTTGACAAAGAGACAAGGAAAATATATTTGGGATACTAAGTCTGAAACTAGTTTCCAGGAGCTTAAGAAGCAATTGACCATAGCTCCAGTGTTGACTTTGCCAAATAAGAAGGATAGCTATATGGTATATACCGATGCTTCAAGAGAAGGACCGGGGTGTGTTTTAATGCAAAATAATAATGTAATTGCCTATGCTTCTCGAAAGTTAAAATCTCATGAGCAGAACTACCCAACCCATGATTTAGAACTTGCAGCTGTTGTATTCGCTTTGAAGAAATGGTGACATTATTTGTATAGGGTGACTTTGAGATATATACAAACCATAAGAGCCTTAAGTACTTATTCTCCCAAAAGGAGCTAAATCTGAGACAACGTCGGTGGGTGGAGTTCTTGGAAGATTACGATTATACCATTAATTACCATTCAGGAAAAGCCAATGTTGTAGAATATGCTTTAAGTCAGAAGGCTCAACTAGCAGGTTTAATGGTGGGAGAGTGGAGCCTGTTAGAAAATATTTGTGAATGGAACCCTTGTCTTGAGCCACAGAAAGTTGTCTTCGGGAATATTGAGGTGAAATCGACATTATTGGATTGAATTAAAGAGGGTCAAAAGAAAGAGCCAACAGTACAAAAGTGGGTGGAAAGAGTGAAGAATGGAGAATTACCCGGTTTTAACCTAAGTTCCGATGGAATTCTAAGGTTTCGAAATCGTGTCGTTGTACCAAAAGATGAAGAACTGAAAAGGGAGATTTTGGAAGAATCTCACCGCTCTAGGTACACGGTGCATCCAAGTAGTGGCAAGATGTACCAGGATCCCAAAAGTCTATATTGGTGGGACAATATGAAAGCCGAGATCGCTCAATTTGTTCAAAAGTGCCTTATGTGTCAACAAGTGAAAATTGAGTATAAAAAATCGGCAGGTCTATTACAGCCTTTAGAGATACCTGAATGGAAGTAGGAACACATAATGATGGATTTTGTATCAGGGTTACTACAAACTCAAAGGGGTCATGATGCAATTTGAGTGATAGTGGACCGATTGACTAAAACTGCACATTTCCTGCCAGTTAATATGAAATATTCTTTGGAGAAACTTGCCAAACTTTATATGGATGAAATTGTGAGATTACACGGGGTACCAGTAAGTATAGTATCAGGCAGAGACCCTAGATTCGTATCTCGATTTTGGCAGAAGTTGCAAGAGGTTCTAGGAACTAAGTTGAACTATAGCACGGCCTATCATTCTCAAACCGATGAACAATTAGAGAAAACCATTCAAACTCTTAAGGATATGTTAAGAGCCTGTATTGTAGATTTTGGAGGGAGTTGGAGCCAATATCTGACACTGGTCGAGTTTGCGTATAACGACAACTATCACTCTTCTATTCAAATGGCCCCATATGAAGTACTTTATGGATGAAAATGCCGATCACTGATCCATTGGGATGAAGTAGGAGAGAGGAAGAGTATAGACCCAGCAACAATACCATGGATTGAGAAAGCCTATGAAAGGGTAAAAGTGATACGTCAGAGGCTTCAAACGGTCCAAAGTCGACAAAAGAGCTATGCCGACCATCGAAAAAAGGATTGGAGTTTGAAGTAGGAGATAAGGAGTTTCTTAAGGTTACTCCACTGAAAGGAAAGATTAAGACGGGAAAGGGGAAGAAGTTGCAACCAAGATACATAGAACCTTTTAATATATTTCAACGGGTAAGAAAAGTGGCTTATCGACTAGGGTTACCTATCAATTTATCTCGAATCCATGATGTTTTCCATGTTTCCTTGCTTAAGAAATATCACCCGGATCCGACTCATATCTTACAGCCAGAAGATATTGAACTTGACGAATCTTTAACCTACGAGGAACAACCTATTCGAGTACTAGATCAGAAGGTGAAGGACTTGAGAAATAAGCAGATTCCACTAGTTAAGGTTCTCTGGAAACACCATGAGGTGGAGGAAATAACCTGGGAGTTAGAGACGAACATGCAAGAGAAGTACCCTGAGCTATTTACGAATAAAGGTATCAATTTCGAGGTCGAAATTCTTTTAAGGGGGAGAGAGTGTGAGAACTTGCAAAATTCTGCATATTTTCTTAAAATTTCCTTTTATTTTAAATAAGTTACTTTATACTATCTTTACTACTAATTTACTCCCTCAATAGTGGTAATAAATAATAGAATCGAAAGTTTTACCTTTACTTTTAGAGTTAGGGTAAATTAGGGTTTTGCACATTTTGGTAGTGTGATTAGTTGGTGAGGTGTATGTACTAAATTTGGTGGATAAGAGTGAGTATTAGGTAAGAAGAAGTGTGTGATTAGAAGTGCTAATAATAAGTTAGTAAATCATAAGTTAAAACACAAGTACGAGAGAGTTAAGGAAAATAGGTTTGAACCGACATGCACCGTTTGTTACCGATTGAGTACACCACTTGACCATTACTTTCTTACCCTAATTTTCTTGTTTTTATTTCATATAATCAGCCCTAAATTATCCCTTAATCCATCCAGAATTTTTGACAAAAGAAAAGGAAGAAAAGAAAAAAAAAAGAAAGAAAATCTTGAGTGACAAGTGTTGGCAATCAAAGAAGAGTTTCACCAAGACAATTCCTTCCTTCTTATCTTCCATTTTGGCTAACTTTCCTCCATTATTTCTTCATGTTGGCCGAGAGCAAGGAGAGGAAAAAGGGAGAAGAAAACTTTCATTTCCAACCTTGATTTTGCCTTGTTTGAGTTGAGATCACAAAAACTAAACCGATTAAACTAGTCCCTTGGTGCTTAGGAAGCTTGGAGTGGTGAAATTCTTGGGAGAAATTGCTTGGTTCTTCACTTCTCAAGAAGTTTTGGAAGGTATAAGTTTATCAACTTTCTTTCTCTTTCTTATTCTTGCTAAATACGGTGTAGATGGCATGAATCTTGGAATATTATGGATGATCTTCTAGTTTTGGTGTAGATTAGTGGATTTTTAGCTAGGGTTTTGCCATTTTAGCCTTGATTTATGTTATTCAACTATATTATGTTGGTATTGAGCTTGGATATGGAATTTGTGAGGTGATTAGTAGCATGATTGTGACTTTTTAGCGTTAAAAGATGAATTTCCAGCTTTGCTAAGAAATTTCCAGCTTTGATATTAGATGATTATTTGCTAGAAATGAGCTACAATTTGTTGATTTTTAGCCTAGATGAAGAGCTATCTTGATATCCTACTTGTGGTGTTTGAGTTGGGCTGATTTGAGGAAAAAATAAAGCCTTAATGGCTGGAAAAAAATTGATAAATACAAAGGATATGCTGCCCAAATTTTTCTTTCGTAGGATAAGCGAGTGAAATCAGAACTTGAGCGGTGATTCGTGGATGAATTGAACTTAGGTTGTTTAGGGTATTCATGATTCCTTTAGTAGAAGTATATAAGCTGAATTTCTGCCAAAACTCATATACTTTTAAAGGTGAAAGTAGCAACCATTTTAAATACGATTTCTTACTTTTTTTACACCAAGTTGCGAACTTATAAGTGTTAATCGCTTCTTTATCAAAACCAAAAGAGCGAGCATGAATTTTCTAGAGTTTGATAAGTAAAATTAATACTACTTAAACGAATTCCATTTATTTGATTTTCTTTAAGTGAATCTCTTATATTTTGAATCTTAATTGATTTCAAACTGTTAAATGATATTTTATTGTAGATTTGGACTTCAGCCAGGGAGTTGAACCTGAGCGTGGTTTTTCAAAGCAATAAGTCATTGGTGAGTGTTTCCAAGTGCATGATTGAACTTGATACTTAAATGAAATACTTGACTTGTTTGCACGAGCAAGGGTGTACTTTATCGCACTTGCCCTACAGTGACTATTATTGTCCATTGGTTGCAATTGACTTGATATACATGTATATGACTTTAATACGGTCTGGAATTCCAGAAACCCTGTCGCTAGTTAATTGAGTCGAGCCGGCAAGGGTCTGGTCGGTAAGATAACGAACCCTGGGTCTCTAGTTTTGTCGAGTGGAGTGTTATCTCCTCAACTAATTGGTATGCTCGAGTATTACCACCAGTGCTTATCTTGGAGTTCGAGCCCGGTAGGGGATTTGAATGGTGGACGGAGATTAGAGTTAAGTGGAGCACTACTGGACTGGTTACTCTATTTGAAAGTTGACAGAGTGTCAACTACTACTTGGTAAAGCTATGGCGGAATTAACTCACAAAAGCGACTGTATCCTTTTACTTGAAAATGTTGATTGCCTAATGGCTGCTATGTGAAGTGTTATTGCTCATGTTATGAACTCTTATACTCGCTACTTTGATATTTTCACTTTTAAATAGTGATCAACTTGCTTTTTGGGTCTGCATGATGTTTTGGAACCTCACTGAGTTTTAGCTCACTCTATTACTTTTGTTTTCCTTACAGGGGGTACGAGCGAGGGCATGAGGCTGGTACAAGCTAGCATCATCTAGTTTTTGAATTTTTGCGATTGTACTCGCACTAGTGCTTGATTAGGCTTGAATTTATTTGAAATTTTAAATATTTTGAGATATTTGGGAATGTATGAGCCTTGGAGCTTAACTTAAGCATCAATGTACATTCTAAACTTGGGAATTGTTGTTTCATTCATTTTCAGTAGTTGTAATTTTTTTTTTTTAAGTGAGTGAACGAGTCCTGATGAGAGTTGGGCAGGCAGTCCGCTAAACCCTGAGGTGCGCCCTAGAGGGAGGTGGAGTCATCACACTTACCATTCATCCTAAGGTCAATTCGCATATTGTTAGAAGAAATAAGTTCAAACAAATCATTCAATTAGTCTTGTATTGTTCCAAAGTGAGAAGTTAATTTATCTAACATTTTCTCAACCCTATCAAAATAGTAGGAAGTCACATTAGCTAGCTTTTCTAATTTTGAATCAATTTGAATAGTTAACATTTCTATAACTACCTCCCAAAATGGTTTAGGTTTGTTAGCTAATCTTTCACTAGCTTACTCCCAAGATAGAGATGCATTAGCCAACTTTTCAATAGCTAATTCTCAAGATGGCTTAGATTCATATCGGATACATTTGAGTTGAAAATCATTAAAAAAAACATGAAAAATCACTATAAGCACCTTGATTGTTCTAACCATAATCATAAGAATTACCCAATTTTGATTGCACTGACCAAAATTAGAACTATAATGCTTAAATTAAACATAATAATCTATATTTTATACTTGCACACATTCATAAGTAGCATGATAACTTCCACACAAGTCACAAATCATATGATTAGAATTAAAAGCATTAGCATTCTTATTTTGCTCAGTCACATGCATTATATTGTTGTCCAAATGATCAAATTTAGCATTTAAAACACCTACGCCATCTTCAAATGACATACCTTCAATCATCCTCTGGTTACCTCTATAGTCATATATTTGAAAATCGTAGGGGTCCATTGCCGAGCTTCCTTCTCTCAAACATTTATCTGTACTTGTTCTCTATCCTTCTCAAGTCCTAAAAGTACTTTCAAACCAACTCAAAAGAACAATTAGTTAGGAAGGATAGATTAATTAAAACACATAAACTCAGAACATAAAACAAAGACACAACAAATTCAAGAAAAATAAGTAAAAATATCTAAACAAAAAAAGGTGTTCCTAGCACTAATATTGAACCAAATCTTCCTCAACAAGGGCACCAAAAACTTGACGTGGCTTAAGCATTCAAGTTATAAATACCTAATTATCAAATGAATTAAGACCAATTACCTCAATTTTACCTCAAATATACGAGTCAAACGAGTGTAGTGATAATTAGGGTCGACCCCACAAGGAAGATTGTCAATTACGGTGGTATTCGAGCTCCTTCATTATTTAGACTATCACAAGAAAAGAAAATAAATTTACTCTATTAATATGCAAGAAAAGCAATAAAAATAACAACAAAGACATTCCTAGGGTCCTGGATTTACCAACTACTCTTACAAATGAAATTACTGGTTAATTGAGTTATATATCTTAACTAGTTATGGCGTAATTTCTAAATGTATGTGATATATGCTTTTGCCTATACACCAATAATACCTATAACTACTCTCCTATTAACATGATATGAAACTAACTATAGATTCATTAAATTCTATGAAATTATATGAAACAAGCCACAAAGGTGCAGTTCTATATTAGTGAGTTAGTTCCCTAAGTTTAACACTTCCATGAACCAACATTGAATCACAATAATTATTCATGAAATAGCACCTTTAGATAACCACAATTAATGAATTCAAACTAATCATGATTGTAATAATTAGAGTGCTAAATAACTTGCTCAAGAAGTATGCTCAAATAACAATGAAAACTTTACTTAACAATTATAGAAGTTCATTCACTCCCCAAGTTTAAAAACAATCAAAATATAAAAGTTAAGAAAACAAGAACCAAACTTGTATTATAACTAAACATGAGAATCAATATGAGGAATAAAGCGATAGAAAAGATGTCACTTATGCCACTTGAGTTCTAAGCTCTCCATCTTTATCTATGTCTAACAACATATAAGGATCAGATGAAACTAACTATACTAACCTAATGAACTAGAAAGTTCTAGTGAAACACTACATTTTTGTATAGTTTCTCTAGACTCCAAAGTTAAGCAAAGACGTGTCTTGAAGGTCCTACTTATAGAAGATTAAATTCCAATCAATCATATTAAGTGCAAATTGGTTCTTAGAATTTTGCCGAAAGTTGATTCCTGAAGTCTCCATGATCTCCTTGGGCAGTTCCCGCCGAAATTGATCAAAAAAATGATCCAAAAACATTATGTGAGCAGAGTGTAAACTATAGAGCAAGTTACAGAGCTGAAACCAAGGATCTGCGAGAGGAGAAACACGAGTTTGGTTTGAAGTTTTAGGTCATGTTTCCCCTTCTCTCATAGGTTTTGCACTTTTTGATCAATCTTTAACATTGCTCTATTTTTTCATGAAGTTCAATTGCAAATTTTTTGATGATGGAAGTTGAACTAACTCTTAAATAAAAACATGAAAGTTGTAGATAATTGAATTATCTTTCCAATGAATCAAGAATGATCTCATTTGCGTCTTTGTAGACTAAGGAATGATGGAAATATCCCTGACTAGTCAATAGCCCTATTTCAACTCTAGACAGCAAAAATGCATGACTGTATTTCAATCTTTTGACCATGAAAATGGATGAACTGGATTTTGATATCCCATAAGAAATCTAGTCCTGTGTCTTAGGTTCAAAATAGTTCAAGAGTCATCTCAATCTAATGCTTGTAGGTCAAGTTATAGCCAAAATCCCAAAAGGTATCAAAGCTAACAAACTTTTCTTCTTTTGCACTTGATTGCATTTCATCCTTTGAACGTATTACTCTTCATGTTCACTTTAAATCACTTCAAATTGTCAATAATCATCCCAAATATCTTCTCACTTAACTCCATTTGACAATTGAGTCATTAAATCCTACAAAATCATAAAGTTCAAACCACTTTAATCCATAAAAATGCAATTTTTCACACTTAAACCACAAAATGTAAATTTACTAGAACTCGCCAAAAACTAAGCAATAAAACACACTTAAAACATGTAAAATATACACTTATCAGTTAACTTGCTTGCGGTCCATATATTGTCTAGTTTCCTGGTATTTTTCAGGAAATTTATCCAATTTTACAAAAGTTAATCATCACGTAATCCATATTTAACTCTATATGCTTTTATTATTCCAATTTAAGAATTGAATGTCGGTTACTGCAATATGATTAGTAAGCCAATTAGGTGAATTACTGGTTTCTTCTTCGGACTGGATTTAGATATGAGAAAATTTAAGATGGCATTTGGTAAGAGGGTTTTGAAATAGAGAATTGGAATAAACTCCATAATTGTTGTTTGGATTACTACTATCAGAATTGGGATTTTGGAATCATATCAAAAAATTTGGAGTTCCCCAATTCCCTAATAATTTGGAGGGTTTTGGACAAAACCCAAGTCTGATTCCTGTTTAGAAATGAGGCCCGTCCCGCTTCCTGTTCAAAAAATTAATATATAATTATATATAATAAATATTATAATTATAATATTTAATGACAATTATATATTTTATTATAATATTAGTATAATTATATAATATATTTATAATTATTATAATATATTTATAATAATAAATTTATTTATATTTATTATATACACATACATAATATATTATATAAGTATATATTATAATTATTTAATTAAATATTATAATATTTATATAATATATATTATAAATTTATTAATATTATATAATAATATATTTATATTATATATAAATATATTTATAAATGTATATTATATGTGCATATAATTATAATATATATATGTGTATATAATAATAATATATTTTATATTTATTATTATATTTATTATGATAAATATAATAATATATAATAATTATTATATCTAATGTATAATATAAATTATAATTATATACTATATTAGTATAATTAATATTTATATATAATATATAATTATAATTATATATTTATTTTATAATATTCGTATAATTATATTTAATTATATATATAATATTTAATCTAATTATTTACAAACTTATAAGAATGATATTATTAGTTATATGTATTATATAATGTATATTAGTATATGTAATAGAATTGATATTATCAATTATACTAATAATTATACATGTTTACTAATAGGAATTATTAATTAGTTATACTAACTTTACTAATACATTTAATTAGTTAAAATTTCTTATATTCCATTTTGAAAGAGCCAAAAACCAAACATCAACTATAGGAATGATATACATTCTTGGTACCGAACCAAACCGATATATTGGAATGACTGACTCCATTCCAAATCCAAGATGAATGATTCCAGATCCGAATCCAATTCCAAGTTGCAAATCAAATGCCACCCAAGAAAACATCCACTAGATTAGCATCTTCAAAAAAAAAAAAAAAGGCCCAGACCAACCAAAATCATTCCCAAGAAGTCAATGACTATATTACTAAAAGAAAATGAGATGAAAAACCAAGGTTGTAATACTTAAGATAAAGGATTGCACCAAGTACAGTTGAGCGCAAGTCATTGGTAAAAAATATATAAAACAAGTTTTTTAAAAAAATTTTCTATTAAGGGAGAGATGGAATTTTTTTTTTTTTTTTTGCTTTGAGCATACGGTATCTCCACCCTCAATAAAACTAATCCGGATTCGGTGCAGGGAGCGGATTCGGCCTGGAGAACGCCCACAAAGTCCAACTCTTACTTCGGGGTGAAGGCTTGGTCCAGAGCTTTTCGAGGCGCCACATGTAGGAATCGGACTTGCGACCTCCCATTGACATTAGCAACCCACTTACCAACTGCCCAAACTCATGGGTTAGGAGGGATGGAAATCAAAAAGTGGAGAGGGGAAAGGGAGAATTAGAACCGCTTTAATTCCTTATTTAAAGCAAGTGATTAGTTATACACAGTGACGTGCGCGGGGTATACATATAGCAATTAACTCATCCACAATCAAGTTTTACATTTATAAATTCTAAATACCCCACACACGATTTTTCGCAAGTATACGAGTCGAAAGCGAGTATAGGGGTATTAAGGGTCGATCCCATAGGAAAGATTTTCAATTACCGGTGTTTTTCGAACTCTTTTATTATCTAAACTACCATAAACATAAAAGTAATTGTTGATCTTGATCCCTAGCTTTTGATGTTTACAAAACAATTGGATGATACTAATATCTTTTCAAGAAATACCTTCAGCTATGAAGGAAATCTAATTCCAAGATCAAGAGCATTTGAAAGAGATAAAGGAAGTTGAAAGCTGTTGGACGCTCACGAAGATGACATCGGACGTCCAATAAACAATGCAACTCTTCGGACGCATAAAGAATTCCATCACCGGACATCCGAAAGAATTAAGATATTCCCTTTAGCTCACTGTCTGGTTTCGGACGGAAGTACCGAACATCCAATAGGATCCTTCAAACTCGACGAAAGTTGTCGGACGCTCACAAAGACAATACTGGACGTCCAATAGAATTGAGATAATCCTTCAAACTCTCTGTCTGCTATCGGACGCAAGCATCGGATGTCCGATAGAATCCTTCAAACTCTTTGTCTGCTATCGGACGGTAGTACCGGACGTCCGATACTCCCAACGGCTAGTTGAGTTTTCAACTACTTTCTATCCGTTGGAAGCATTAATGAAACATTTTCTTGGTCTCATATAAATAGAACATTGTCAGAAATTTCAAATAACTTTTGCGCACTGAAGATACAAAATATATAGAGTAGTTTTAGTGAGAAAACACTCTCCAAGGAAGATTTGTAGTCTTGGTGGTATAAAATTCATTGTAAGCTTTTCATTTGTGAGTGAATACTTCGATAGTGTAGCTCTGTGAGGGTTATCCGAGTGATAGTAAAACTTCCTAACTTGACCAAGTGTTGCTTGGGGCAAGAAGAACGTGAACCTTCCTTTATACACAAGATTGGTTGTATTTCACCAACTTGAAGAAGTTTGTTTGAATTGATCTTCAAGTTCAATAGGAGCTTGGTAGTCAATTGGTTTGCAATTCCTTTCTTCTTATTTACTTATTGTTATGTTGTGATCTTTAAATTGCTTATCTCTTCTACTTCTCTCAAGTGATATTGTTCATTCATTGATTGATTTATTGTGTGATCACTTAAAAAAGAGGGTAAATTTCATATTGAGCAAAAAGTGCCCATAATTTAATTAGCTTTTTAATCAATATAATTTACTCCCCCTCTTAGGTTGTCTTTGATCCTTACAGTAATGAAAATAACATTAGAAAACTCCTAAAGATATGGAATTTCTTACTACTCTTACAAATGAGATTATCGGTTAAATGAATGCTATTATCTTGGTTAATTATGGCGTAATTTTCTAATGTATGTGAAACCTATTCTCGTAGTGAATCAACTATACTTGTAACTAAACCATACCTACTCTCGTGGTTATGAAATTAACTACAAGTTCATTCCTTCTATGAAATTACATGAAGCAAGTCACTAAAGCTACAAAGGTGCTCCTCTACTCTCGTGAGTGAACTCCCTAAATTTATCACTTGAACTAGTGCTAAATTCCAATTCTCATTGTAAACTTAACACCTTTAGATAATCACAACTAATGACCGGTTAATCATGATTAGAAAAGCAAAAGTGATAAATAACTTGCTCAAAATAATATCATCAAATAACCAAATAAATATTACTAACAAGATGTAGAAAGTTCATCCATACTCTAGGTATAAACTTTAGCAAAACATGAAAATAAGATCCAAACTTGTATTATAGTTAAACACGAACTTAAGTACAAAAGAGAAAGTGAAAGGAGAGAAGTCATCTTTGTCACATGAGTTTCAAACTCTCCATCTTTGCTCCTTAATCTTCATCCAAATTTAACTACAAATACAAGAAGGAAAAACTACACTAACTACTCTATACTACCCTAACTAATGAACTAAGGAAACTCTAGTGAAGACTATATTTTTGGTGAGTTTCTCTAACCTTCCAAAGTTGTTGAAAATGGTCTCAAAGATTGCTATTTATAGAGGATTCAAGAGACAAATGAGTTGTTTCTAATTGTCATTGTTTACTCTTGAAACTCCTATGAGTTGTTTCTCCAACTTTCCAACCTTTTCTTGATCAGTTATAGTCGGAATTGCTAGCTGAAATTGAGTTGGAAAAGTTGTGTGAAAGCAAAGCAAGTTGATGAGCAAGTTGCAAAAATCAGGTGAGAATATGCGACTTCTTCTCGCGTATTGAATAGTCTATGTATTGAGTTATGCACACTTCAACTGCTATTTTCTCAATGATGGAGACTGAATTAGCTCTTGTACAAAACTTGAAAGTTGTAGGTATTGAAAGTTCGAGGTATTAAATTTCATTTTCTTGATAATTTTTGAGCGAAAAGACATTATTGCCCTTTTAAAATTTTTATATGATTTGAAACATTTCGTAAATTCGACAATTCTTTTGGATATAAGGGTAATTTTATAATAATAATATATTAAATAATTAAAATTAAAATGCTCGATAAGACTCGTCGAACCTTCGAACATCGCTTCTGGATGCTCGGACTCGACTCGATAATCTTATCGAGTTGCTCGAACTCGACTCAAACTCGATTTAACCGAGTTCGGGTCAAGCTTTTGACCGAACTGCTAGCGAGCAATTCGATTCAATTACATCCCTAAGTAGTACTACTTACTATGACTCTTTTGTCTTTTCTCTAAGGACTAGGATAGTGGTCCATGTGATGGGGCATTTCCTTTTTTTTTTTAAATGTACCAACTTTTCCTCTTATTTCCCTTTGGCGGTCACTAGTATTATGGTTTTGCCTTGATTATCCTCTAACAAGTTGTAGTGTGAAATCTATATTAACTTATTGGAAATCAGGAGTCTACACCAAGGAGTCCAAATTTAGAACAAATTCATGGGTATAAGGGTAACCATCGAAGAATAAAATCTACATTGCATTTTCTTTGGCTCAGTTTCTCAGGTATGAATGCATTTCACAACATTTTGTTACTGAAGAGGTGATGCGATGGTAATACTCAAAAAATTTTGTTTAACAAAATAGTACAACTTAAAGCCTACGAAGTACTTTACTACTTTCTTAACTAAGCAAAAAAGACAATATGGTATCTCAAAAACATTTCAAAGACAAAAATTTCAGAAAATCATACAACAAATTGTATGAGACACAGATATGAGAGCATTTTCCTCCAGTCGAACGCTATGTCTATTCTAATATACAACAATGGCCTACTTATGTGTTTGATTATGTGGTGGCGGACCAGGTGGCAGCGGTGGTGGCATCCCAGATATTAGACCAAAATTTGATGGCAAGCTTCCCATGGCAGGAGGATTCGGGTTCCCAGGCTGCAGCACAAAGACCAAAAAGGTAATGTTAGTTTCAATGAACTAATCCCAAGAAAATTGCTGACATCATGCTTAAGATTTAATGAAAACAAATTAATCTGCATAATTTACACGTGATACTACAGACCCAAACATATGCAGAACCCCCAAAATTATTGTTCACATAATTGTTAGACTAATCAATGGCAAGTTTGTTGATTCTTGACAAGCATGGAAGTTAACTGAGTTGCTTACCGCTGGATGCGATTAGTAACAATAAAATTACCCTTTTAATTAGTAACATAGTCTATTTCTGCAAAATCATCTCTTCCTAAATTAAATAGTCCAATCTTGAGCCAGAAGGGATCAACATAATTACAGGCAAACAGGTTTGAGATTGAATTCAAGTTTATGGCTCTAATTCACCATCCTATCAAGCTCATATATAAATGGCTGAAAAAGTTGATTATAACAGCGAGGCTACATGATTTTTTGTTTGTGCCATTATTCTATGTTATCTTTATGTTGCCTTTTAGGGTAGTAGATTATGCTGACCTCGACCATCACATCCTTTCTCTGCTCATAGTAAGGGTTAACAAGGATACAAAATTAGACGGAGCACGGTCCAATTAGTATGAATCTAAGCAAAGTTGTCATGATAATAAAAAAATCTGAAAGAAATATCAGTAAATTACGCTATTAAAATATTACTCATATATGCACATAGATACACGAAAATGCATCAAACACACTCTCATACCATGTCCATGAAGAGATTAATATGTGTACATGCCATATAGATGTCCATAATCAATTTTTGGAACATAATTTGACCATTTCATGGTAAACTCAAGACTAATGATCTGGAAGGTCCTTATTTACAAATGAAATTAGAGGGGAGGCCTCTGGCTTTCGAAAGACATAGGAGGGAGCTTGATGTTGCAAAACCTTAGTATTTAAGGTGACACTAACATCCATTCATATTTCCTGCCCTGCACTTAACCATTACTGTTGCACAAAAAAATTTTAAATAAGACCATGTTCCTTCAGTGAAAAAAGTTTAAACACGCACCATACTGACAATTACTAATGCAACACCAAAGCAAAACTTTTTAAAACAATCCAAAAACAAATGATGTTACACAATAAGTATAACTTGGGATATCTCATCTACAGAGAAGACGAGAAAGTAAGCAGTGCCAAGAATGCATAATCACCACCGCTGACTTTGGAAGCTGCTCTTCACTGTCAGAAACAGGGAAGAAATCTGACAGGGAAGATCAGGTGTCTATACATAAAGTGTGCCTCTGCTATCAAGGGGCAGGCTAAAGTGTCAGGTCAGACTAACCTAAGGGAACAGACATTCAGCAATTTTTTTTAAGATACAAGTCAACTGGGCAATATCTCATTCAGGTCAACCAGCCTTGGAAAATTATTACTTCTACATGAACAAAATAAGAACATCTACAAGTGTACATCTAAAAACCAACTTACTCAATTCCCATTGAACATTTACATCTTAGTCAGTTCAGAGAGAGCATCATTTGATTCCAGTTTTCTACCACTATTAATATGCTCTGCATTTTGTTCAGCTTCCTTAATAATTATTATAAGGCTTGTTCCAACATCTTTATAAAGCTTCTACTGCTAATCTGCTGTTTTTACTGCCAATTTCTTCGTACTTGCTAATCCTTTACAAGTACCTATACCAAATTAAAATCACCTCAAGGGTATCCAGCATATTCTGTATTTATTTCAGGTAGTATAATTAGAGGTTTCAAAAGAAGAACACAGCCAGCAAAAGCAGAGAGACAGCAGATATGAGGCGTCAGCAGAGGAATAGGTATGGGCAGTCCAACATTATCAGCAATAAACAAGATGGTTGTTTCGGTCAGAACTACCACAGGGCAACCAAGATCATTTAGCCATGGAGGAAACTGAGGCTAGTCATGAAGAAGAATTAATCTCTTTGACTGGAAGGCACTTGAACAAAAACAAGAATTAAAAAAGTAATCATCCACATCTTGACTCGAGAGAATGAATCAATGTTGATTTTACAGATTTCTTTAACAAGCTAGATGCTCAAGGTTAACCAGATTGTAACCAATTTTGTCGTAAAACATCGAAAATCACCAAATGAGGGTAGAATGACAGATTATTTTTAATAACCATGGTGGACAATCTATGAAAAGCATAGGAAAGTACAATTTTATATAAGAATAAATGCTTCTTACCTGGTAGGGATTAAGCCCTGGCATCATTTGCATTTGCCCAGTCTGTGGCCTGTTAAAACCCCCTCCTGGTTGAAACATTTGGCTGCCACTTGCATTTGAAGGGCCTTGCATGTTCAATAATCCATTTGGAATACCACCAGGTGGTATATTGCCTGGTAGTCCAGATCCAGAAGGCATGGCGTTCATGCCCATAAAGTGGCCCTGTGGCATTGGAGGCACCATCTGATTCATATTTCCTTGCATCCCCTGAAGAAAGAAACTACCAATTAGAACAGGATAAAACTTCCTCTTGTTTAACAAACATTCCTCCACACCACCCATTGTCATGTCTTCTCTTCTTCTCCTACCCTAGTATGAAATTAAGAGATCTCCTTTCATTTGCAATCAAGTGAAATACATTGCAAAAGACATTTCTTCCATTTATCCCAAAATAAAAAATCCTTTTCCTTTCTCTTCTCTTGTACGTATAGTTGCAAGAATAAAACGCCCTTCCTGATCTCAAATTTTATTGGTGCCCTCAATATGTTGTAAATTTTGTGATTTCAATGGATGAGTTTTATTGTTTCAAGTACTTTTCTGAATGAAAATCTTGCAGCAGTATTTAAGAGTTGCATGATTTTCCAAGAAGCAATTTAAAAGGAAAATAAATCTTATTCTGAAAATGCATTAGGCTTTTCAACATGCTCACAAGTGCTTACTATATTACAAAAACAACAAACAAGAAAAACTCAATGCCAAAGGGTGATCATGAGGAAGCAAAACAAGATTTCATGTGAAAACAATTGAAAATCATTCTCATTAGTCAATAAGCAAAAGCTTAAAAATAGTACCATTGGACCACCAATAGGCCCTGGAATGGGTAGAGATCCTGGCATAGAAGATGGCATGCTTGAAGGTGTATTAAGGGGTTGTAGCTGGGGAGGAGGACGAGCTAAATGAGGATGTGGTAGCAAAGGTTGATGTGCTGAAGGCTGTAACTGTGGCATATTTGGGGGTGGCACAGGCAGGGATATTTGCTGTGCCATTTGTTGATGCTGCTGCACTAGCTGAGCATTTTGTTGATAAGCTTGCTGCTGATTGGATGAAAGGAGAGATGGATGAGGACCAGGTGGAAGAGGAGGAGCTCCTAAAGGTGTCGATATTGATGTAGGTGGCTTCTGATCTGCCTGAGCAGATGAATCAAGAGATGGAACAGAGAGAGGCATAGCAACACCAATTCCCGGGATTGTTCCCTCATTCCGTGTCAATCCAGATGCAAATGGTCCAGGAGTCATTGGAGCCTCATGTCCAGGAAAATTGCCAGGCATGCGACCACCAATAGCACTGTTCTGCTCACCAAAACCTGCTAAAAATACAAAACATTACGTGACATAATAGTTATGTTCCATATATATCTCGCCTCTTAAGCAGACTTTAGAAAGTGGCATTTAGATGCAGGGTATTTAAAGAACAGTTCAAATGGCCCTGGGAGTTGGGACTAATATCATGAAAGTAAGGACTTTCCAAGAAAATAAAAACAAAAATAGGCCAATTTCTTGCATCCATAAGAGTCTACAGCTCCAAACTGGAGCAATGTAGCCAGGCTAAACCACCACGTCATGCCACAAACCAGAAACAACTTAATCAGGTTTAGTAATTAAAATGACCTGTATTAAATTTCTCACGAGCAGTATCTCCAGGCCTATTTCTGCACCAGAACTTTGTAGTGTGATCATTACTACCACTGCATTAACAATCAATGAAATTGAATCGTAAATCAAATGAACTAAGCTGGTACAGTCAGGCAGTTGAAAGAAAGATGGTCTTCCTCCAAAAAACCAAAAAAAAAAAAAAGGGGGCAGGGGATGATGGTTGCAAATTTTAATGTCCAACGCACAGGAAGGATAAAAGTAAAGCATCAACCTCCAGGACAGGGAAGGTTCCATGAGATAAAACAAGAAAGCTAGCAAATCTTATCGAACTTCGAAAAAATGAAGGGGTCAGAAAATTTCAAGGATGCAGCAAAAAGCCATATTTCCACAGCACTGTAGTTTTCAACTGTTTCTATCAAATTCAACAACAGGTAACTAAAATCATGGTTACAGACACAACAGTTTGCAGCCCAAATCATAAGTTCAAAACACCAAGTCTCAATACAAGATATAACAACTCCAGAGTAGGCGACAATTGAGACCAGTGTTTTTGACACACTGGATCGGCGCTCATGCATGCAAAGTGACAAGGATTTATCAATCAAAGGCATTGAAACAGACACTTTTTAGTTGCACTCTTGAAAGCCTCCATGCCCTCATGGCCGTACATCCGTTGGCTCCAATAAGCAACTACTAAGGCCAGACATTTAGAAGTTCCCCCACCATCCCCCAAAAAGGCTTGTTCACATCTATAAGATACAAAACTGTTTAAATAAGCAGTGCTTGAGCTGGCTAATGAAAATAGGTTTTAACTTCATACAAAATTAAAAAAAAAATGCACGTTTTCAATTTTTTCATCAAATTTTTAAAATTAACTTGGTTTTCAGTTTTAAAAGCAGCTTATAGCTCGTTTAAAGGTCTTGAGAACATGCCCTAAATAGAAAATATGGAACAAAAGACTAGAAAGCAGGGCAATCTAATAAGGAAACCCCAAGGCCAGAAACAACATGCAGACAAGGAAATATACTGTCAGCAGTTATATTCAACAATAGCTTTAAAAGGGTAAAAAAGGAAGGAAAAAAATTTATGGAGTTAAAAGTCTTGTAAAACATTAAAATAAGCTAATAAAAAAAATTACAGAGAGAGAAGAGTTCCAAACAATAAAGAAAAGTTTTACAGAATTCCTACCTGCAGAGGAGATATCCAATAGGATGCCAAGCAAGGTCCCAGACGCTATTATCATGTGCATTTGATATTTCAACCTGAGGAGTTTCATGCCTGCAAAAGGAAAATATTCAGTGATTGCAAGGAAGAGAAAGTGGTCAACAGACAAAGATCACATCAACTGACAGCAACTGCTTAAAGTTACATTATAAGTAAAATTGAAAACTAGCAGGAAGCAATAATGTCCAATTAATTTTATCTATCAGTGCCCTTTTTCCATTTAATAGCCTCCACAATAGCAGTAAGCGAAATTTCAGTCATAATTTTATGTAAAAGGATGTTATAACGATTCCAAAACTTTTATGTTCTCTTTACCACTGACAACCTACCGTCACGTTAAATAACTATAATTAGCAAGAAAAATATGGTCCAGTATCCATGCAAGTTGTTCTGACATTTATAGATCAAACCACATCAACCATTTTCCCCAGCTGACTACTATGGAGTCCAACAACCCAACTTAGCTTAATCATTGCCAAGCAGTTCTTCCTTTCCCAAAAAATAGCCATCTACAGATGACTTTCCTTCTATTGAGACTCCAAGGAGCTGGTCCTTTACCCATTGTCATTGGAGAAGATCCAAATTGTCAAAAACCACCCAAGCCCACCTACCCCACCCACCCCTTGGCACCCCAGCCCTTAATCCATTATAATCATGAGAGGAACATCCCTGTCCAATAGTCATAAACTACCCAACACCCAAACCAGAGGATCCTTTTTCATCCACCAATCCACCAGCCAAATGATATCCTCAGATAACAACTTGCTATCAAAAGCCACCACAAGTTTATAAGAGCCACATACAGCAATCTTAACGAAATACCTTAAAACATTAAGATGTTTGGAAATGGATTCCGCTTAAATGAAACTGGAAGCATCTTTAAAAAAATGAAACTGGAAGCAAACCACAAAACAAAAGTACAAATGTCCATGAAAAGAATGTGTATCAACGAGATACAGAAGATGTTAAGAGTCAGTCAAAATTTCCTTAAAAACAAAATATTTCAGAACTAAACTCCATTATTAACTTTCATCATAGCTGAAAACTACAAGTGCTGGAGTTTAATTTTCCTCTAATGGCACTCACTAGATACTTGCTAGACTTTTGTTGTCTCCTTTTGGCACTTACAAAAACTTAAAAAATGCCATATAGTGACATGATATTTTGTGTTAGTTACGGCAACAATATTCCATTGTTTTATGTTCCTCTATATATCCCTGCTCTAATAATTCTCCAAAACTTTTCACATCACATGTCATGGCCTCTTGTAAGAATAAAGGCCAAAAGTTTACTGGAAACTTCACGTTGCATTAACAGATGGCCCATCAACTACAGTTTCCAAGATTGCAAATCATCAATTAACATGAATGATGTTCCACTTTCTAAAATTGATAGATAAAATATCACGTACAATCATGTGGGGTACAAAAACCTATAGGAGAGGAAAAGATGATGGATTGAAGCAATCAAAGACAATAATATTACTTTTGAAACAAATGGAGTATGCATTTGAACCCTCCTCACAGCACTATACTTCAAGCACACTAATCTTTTTACTATGTCAGAAAAGCCAACAACAGAAGTTTTGTTCCCCCACCCCCCGGTCCACTTCTGCTCCACCAGGTGTGCTTGTAATGCTGCCAATCAATATTGAAAGGCAGTCTGTCAAGATAAAGATAAATTGGCTTAACTTTGAGTAGATAAGGAACTAAATTTTGAAGGAAAAGGTACTAAATCAGTACTCGGCCCTTAGATTCAGATTATATGCTGAACTATCTTACTAAACGCTCCAAGAAATTGGACTATCTGTAATCATCATTATACTCTGAGATACTAGCAAATAACCTTGACTGGCAAATTAAAAGGATGATGCTGTCCTAATCAATATCTCAAATTTCAACTCCATGGTTTAGAGTGCAAATGAGGATAAGAAATCAGTTGTTAGCAGATCATATTTCACTTCTGTATTAAATCAAATAAAGGTTTTCATTAACTTAACACTCACATATGTTCAATTATCACATTTTGGGGCTCAAAGAGCATTCCGAACATGGCATAATTGCATAAATGATAACCTTATAATTCAAATAAAATAGATAACTAATATGCATGAAATGGGCAGGAGACAATAGACATCACAGTGATAATCCACTTGAGAAGAGAAAAAGAATTCAGAAGACTGAGTTCATAATCACCAAGTGAAAGCAGAGTATTTACCCAACAAGCCAATGAAATATTGATCCATCGAAACTCCCACTAACAAAATATTCTTCATTAAATGGATGCCAAGCCAATGCTGTCACCCAAAACAATAAATAAATAAAAAGGTTATGAGGAATATATACAAGCATGTATTGTTGAACCCACGCAAAGAGACTAAATGAACACATCAAAGGGGAATAACAAAATGGAAACTAGCACAAAGGCAATAAAATTAGGGCTTAATCTCAAGTTACACTTTGCCTGTGTTCACTTTTATAATAGGCAATGTCCACCCAAAACAATGTTATTGGACAAAAATGCCTGCAATATGCTATTTTTCAATCTGAGATTTATCTGTTCAATTTATATTCCTTCTCTTATTTCTTTTATTTTCCATTTTCTTTTTTTCAATTTTATTATTCCTTCCCTTATGTTTTTCACCAAGCTCCCCATCTCCATCAGTTTATGCAAGGTTTTTTATACCCAATGCAATTTCTTTTTACCGTGACCTATAATTTATTTGTACCATATGTTTCCCAATTCTCACAATCTTGTTTCTTTCAATCATGTAAGCAAGATATTTAATTTAATTCAAGTATAGTTTATTCAGGTCCAATCTACACCTGGGTGTTGTGTATAAAAGGTAGGACCATGGATAGACTGGTGACTGCTGAAGTAACTAAGGGAGGTCTAATTTCTCACAGTTTTGCTAATATGACATGTTTTTCTTGGTTTTGGTTTTTGCAATTTTTTTCTTTGGAGACGCAGGAAAGGGAAAAAAAATGCTAGCCTAAAATTTGTTTTCTAAAATTTGTTTCGCAATGCACCTATTAAGAACAAAGAATAATATTACTGGATTTTGAGGATATTTTTGTCAACAAACATTAAAGTGGGGGTAAAGTGCCAATTCAAAGAAAGCGTGTGGCAGAGTACAACCACCGCAAATGTTCAAAGGGAATTTAGCGCAATTAATCCAATAAAACACAAAATACAAATTAGTACTGTGATTAACTGCCCAGCCAAGAATTATCATTGGAAGGAAAAAAGAGGTGGTCAATTGAGAAACACACAGTGTATACACTTTATATACATACTTGATTTCCAGAGCTTTAAACTTTATAAGTTCAGTCTGCTGCAAATATGAATAATGAACAAGAAGCCACCTAAACAGTGTCATGAAATGGACAAACATATCGGCGATAAACTATAATGTAGTCCATTCAGACACAAGAATTTTTATCATTTTAAGTGCTTCACTCTTACATTTTTTGGCTATTAAGATAAAAAAAAAACCATTTAACAGAAACAACTATCTTATATGGCCTAGACCCCATAAATTCAACATATCTACTCAACTACTCTACAAAAATTGGATTCAATATTCAGATATCAAGCATCTCAATCAAATGTCTGTTCCAAGACTATGAATTATCTCAGAAATATATATAACTACATTTAACAAGCATACCTGTGACATCCTTCCGGTGCCCACGAAAAGAGTCAAGCTCCTTCATGGCCCTTATGTCATAAAGCTGTAGATGAAAAACAAAATAATAAGGACCTTTGTGCAAACAGGTGCCCCTATTTTCCTCATTCAACATAAGACTATAGACAACCAATAGCAGCAAGATAAGAGTTGTCCAACCTTAATAATTTGATCCTTTGAAGACGTAAGGACCCAGTTCCCATTTTGATTCCATTTAACACAAAGCACTGTATTCTTATGTCCATGACTGCAAATCCAAGACAATAAACATAAATCAGAGGTAAGGCATCAGAGAAACAGCAACTAAAAACAAGAAAGATATACCGACAATGAACAAAGCTCTCTCCCAGACTTTGCATCCCAAAGCTTTACAAGGTTGTCTTTTCCACCTAATAGAAGCAGAATGCAACACAATCACTAGCTACCTCTCTCAAATACTTAAAAAGCTTCTAACGATTAATTTAGAGATATGAAATATACGTACCAGAAACTAACAATGACTTGGTGGGATGCCAGTCAACACTTTTCACATCCCAACCATGGCCTGCCTGAGTTTAACCGATGTAAAACAAGATTCTTAGGTTACCACATGAAAAAGCTATACATCTTAGAAACTATAAATGCAAATGTCTCTCCCGCAAAAAAAAAAAAAGATCAACAAGCAATGATCTCAAATTAGATTCCAGTATTTTAAACACCGTTTGAACTGAAAAAGATAAAGTAGTCAATAATATTATAAGGAGAAAATAACTTCATACAAAGTCCAAACCCATTTGCATTCATTTCAAACTTTACAAGGAAGCATAATTAGAATCATTTGGCATTGCAAATAATATAAACAAGGAGTGAGAAAAGGCTTGAAACTAGGAGTTCGTGTTTGTTAGTACTAAAGTTGTTAAAGCCGATATTTGGCATGAAAGATATCCTTGTTCACGAAATAAATAGAAGGCAAATGCCTCTAAAATAAAATTAACTAATCTTGAAACTATATGCCTAAGAGTACATGGGAATTGGGAAAGAAGGAAGAGATTTAAGGCATCAATAATCCAAAAAAAAAAATGTGAAAGTCAATACAATCTCAAAGCTGCCAAGAAATTGAGGACATTACCAGATAGAGAGTACTCTTCTTGACACCGAGCAAAGTCCCAGACCTTAACAGTAGTGTCATCGGAGCAGGAGCAGAATTTCAAATCTGTCCTGCAGAAGCTGGTGAAGAAAAGTTGAATGCCAAAAGAATAAGATCTTTGTAATAATAGATCGTATAGTCTTTCGTAACATAAAAGAGTGTACAAGAACATACTCCAATGTACTATATACCTTAAATCACGGACTGATTCTTTATGCGCAGATTTGTTGGCCTTGACATTGTTCATGTTGTTTTGCCAATACCTACCATCAAGTAAACTGAAGCTTAGACACAATTGCATTGCCAAAAAGAATAGCATATAATATAGTATAAACTATCCTAAACATAACGTACTTAATAGCGCCTCCATCATCACCAGTGACCATCCAGTTATCATTATAACTCCACACCATAGACCTGACCGCTTGATCATGGGCCTACAAGGTAACCAACTTTCCACTGAGTAACTGATGGATTCTTTTCCAATTGGAATAACAAAAAAACAGCACGGATTAGAATTTGACACCTGTAATATCATTTCAAAGTTAAATGACTGCCCATTCCAAAGGGTAAATTCACCACTTTGAGATCCTGTGATGAGACGCCTCCCACTAGGTGTCCACTTTAAACAAGAATAAGAGCTAAAACAAATTAGCGTAAAGCAGAAAAGCTAAAAAATTGCAAACCAGGAAAATTTCCTTATATAGTGAATCAGTTGGCCAAAAATTTAGAAAAAGAAACCATTTATTATATGAAATAGAAAGCAAAAGACTCATTACTAATAGTTGATTATTTCACTTGATCTTGCCAAAAATAAAAAGAGTTACACATCAAATTTCTTTGATGACTAAATTGTTATTTTATATAGCCATAAAGGATTTTCCTTTCACAGCTCCTCTTTAAAGAGTAGCTTATATAAAAGCTTTCTGGTAATCCTGTACTTCTTCCCCCAACACCTCAGTGTACCTGTAATCACTTGGCACAACCAATTGCTGCCAAATACTAGTTAGCGAGAATAAGGTTAATAATTAGATATAAAAAGAAAGAATTTTGATACCGGGAGGATTGCAATTTAATTTGTTGAGCTTTCGCGTAGTTTAACATTATTTTCCCTGTATGCTGTTTTTGGCCGTTTCAGTCCCTAATATATCCTCATACAATAGGCACAAATTTGTATTCTTGGTCAAGGTTGAGGATGCAAATGAGCAGCCATTGCTGTAGACTGCCAATTGGGAATAAAGTAGCCACCATCTGTGGTAATCTGAAAACAGATGGGTATTGCTGGAGCCCATGCTAGTGTTTGGCAATAACATGGAAAGGGTAATTTTTTCTAGGAAGAAATAAAAAACGGGGTGGATTGTAAGGGCATTTTGTGGAGTGAGAAAAGGACCATCCAAAAAGGTAAGGCCAAAACACAAGAACCTGACTCATACCAAACACGACAATACGACGGATAAATTATGACCCACACCAAACTTAAGGGACTAGAACTGAAATTATACCTCCAGATGAGTAAACATGTCAATGGGAATGATTTTGCCCAAGCCCGTCATGTTTTTGTGGGCATGAGTTCACCTTTAAGGCCCAGATATAGACCCAGCAAGAGAATTATGGATCTGGGTCTGGGTCTATAGAATCCGGACCTAAATACCACCAAGACCCATTAGGTGAATATACTTAACAGCTCTGCTTATGCATTGGAAGAATTAATCTTACTCTATGAATTAATAAATGTAACTCAAAATACACCTCGTTATGCTCTATTAGATCTGTGTTGAAATTAAACTCAATACACATTCATGGTTTTAACATATTGAACAACATATTAATAACCATGGGCATCATAGGGTACTCAGATTCATCTTGGTTTTTGACAAGGATTTTTTATCTGAGCCCATTAGTCTTCGAACCTGGGTCTGGTTTTAGTGGTTCCAGCCCAGACAATGCACATTAATATGCCTAAAACGATATTCAAGTTTAATTTCTACATCTCAGAACTAGCTGCCAAATCCCAAGATAAGGTTCCTAGTTTTTCTCTCCACAATCACTAGAACAAGCCTATTAGCTACCCACCTGAGTATAGAGTTGGGTAATAGGTTTTTATAGCTCAGAAGACTAAACATGGACAAATTCAACACACATGCAATTCAAACCAGACACCATTTCAACACATAGATGTCTAAATGTAGTCGAGCAAAATGCATTTGTTACTGGTCTGCCTGAACAAAATCATTTAGGCTTCATCCCAACAGGAGACAGATAAGGGGGGAGTTGGCTTTCAAAGTCAACTTTGGTTGCAGCTCTGATACTAGATCACATTCTAAAAGTTGTTTATCAAGTAATTGCCCAATTTATCGTAAATCTAACTGTACAAACAGGGAAGAGGTGCAGCTCAGCCAGCAGAAAAGCACACAACTAGATCAGCTGCATCAGCATAATCTGTCCAATCAGTAACCAAGAACTTGTAAAAAGAAAGATCATTCTAAATCCAAAAAGAGCATTCATGCTTAGAAATGGCATATGAATGGGATCACACAAATTAAGCTAACAAGGAATTACAAGTTCTGTACCTCCACAATAGGTCTTTGGGTGGCTTTCTCGTGATTAAGCTTCACTATAGCCTTAAAATATTAACCTTTTACATCAAGCACGTACAAAATTTTTATTAAGTATATCCTAACCACGTTTTGAGGTCACCAACTCACCACTTTACTGAAAATCAAACTGAATTTTTTCAATTGATCCTGTAGAACACTATGCAGAGTGGATTCTTTAACTCGGAAGTACAATGAGCTTCCATAATGCACCAAGGATACAATGAAAGCCAATTTCAAAGGTAAAAAATTCTGTCACTACTTTCCTTTTTCTTGGATGCGTATAATACTAAGATTCAGCAAGAGGAAGACGCGGGCACATGATTAATTGACACATTTTCTTTGGGTAAAATTCTGTAATTTTGTGTCATTAATTTTTTGTTTTACTTCAGTTGTATCTATGTTCTTGATGTTCCTGACCTCTTCAATGGTTCAGCCCCATTGGTGGAGTGAGCTTTATAATGGCCAAATTCTACAAAATGTTCAACATTTACCTCCTAGTGCCTTGTCAGCATTTATTTCTCCTTACTTAAAGCTATATCTTTAAGTTTCTCTGCATTCCCTTGTTAAATGAAAATCAGGAGACAGTAATGCGCTTTCTCATTGTTTACTCAGCTATGACATTGTCAAATACAATTCTCCCTCTCTCCCCCTCCTTCCCTCTCTCTCTCTCCCCCCCTCTCCCTCTCCCCACATGAAACAAAAAAAATCCCGAAAGGGGGCAATTCTGAAAAAATACACAAACTAATGGTAGAAAAGGGGCAAGATAGACAAATTGTCAAAGGCAGCTACCAAAATCATCCCGTGAAGGAAGACCTTTTGAGTTACAAATCCCTACGTACCACTGACAATCACACTTTAAAGAAAATTTCAAAAAGTTGCAAAACCCTAGGTGCAAGCCATGTACCACAGAAAACTATCCTCATCAATGAAAATTCAACACCCTCTCAAAAGAATGCATTAATAAAATGTTCTATCTCTATCTCAATGAACCTAAAATGAATCAAAAAATTAGAGAGGGACAGACAGACAGACAGAGACAGAGACAGAGATGACAACAACAGTTTTGGGAATTTGTGCAATTGCATCTCAAAAATTTCAAATGCTCTTCCATAGTTCTAGTGTTGCCTACTGATAACGACATAGAGAGGCTGTTCTCAATTTTTTTTTTCTCAGGCTCAAACTAGGAAACTTGGATATGAAGTCCAATGATTCATCAAGCATCACTAACATTTAAAGGAAAGACTTAGAAATGTCCTGACCAAAAATAAATAAATAAAAGCACATAATATTCTCCAACTAATCAGTCAGATTATTTAAACTAAAAAATAAAGAGAATTGGAGCAAAGGAAGAACAAGAATGAAAACAGACTTGTTTCAACTTACCAGGACGCGATTAATTGAACAACGATTTTTGTTTAGAGAAGTATGTACAAACTTTGCCGCAAAACTAGTGGATGGATTATCTAAATAAGCAGCAGTTGGCAACATCTGCATTAATAATAAGATGGATCATCTAAATAAGCACTCTGAAAAATTTGCACGAATGAAAGACAAAACAATTAGTCTCACTATACAAATCCAAAGTTCGAAAAATAATAATAATAATCGACTAGAGAAAGAAACTTTGTATTTTTGTCAAGGATAGACTAAAGCAAGAACAGAGGTGAAGAAAGAGGGTAAATACATTAATCAAATCTCATTGATCTGAAAAGACACCATTTGTAACTAACTTAGTCGCTTTACAAAATGAAAAGAAATCTAAACGTCACGATATAGATTGTGCAAACTGACATCAACTGCTGCAGCTGGTGTAGGTTGTAAGACTGTCCTATCTCTTGAATCACGCTGCCACATGCGAATCTACATAAAAACATGAATTTATCAGGTCATATTTTCACTCAAAAAGAAAAAAAAGCACACTCAAAATGAAGAGAAGTTTGCTGCTGCCAGTCAAGGTAATTGAACTTGGGATTAAAAGTATAAGACCATGTCTCACTACTTCCAGAGTTGTACAATTGGTAAAACACAGCACCAGTGCTAATTATGCTTCTCTGAAAATACATCTAAACCTTTTTCCAACCACAAAATAAGCCACCATAGAAAGCAAACAAGAAGTAGAAGAACACTCAAAAATCATAAAAGCAGATTTAAAACCAATTCCAAAACAAAATAAAAGCACGAAGGCCTAAAGATTGAATTTAGTAAATGAAATCACTCTTTCTCTTAGAAGTTTTAAGCCAAGCAACTTAGACCAATGTGTATTCCCAAGTTGTAGTTCAGTAATAAGCCATTACCCACTCTACCTATGAGACTGAAAGACTGAAAATATACATATATTTTTTTTTAGTTATTTTTGGAGAATCAAGGACCAAGTAATGATAAGCTTCAGGATTAATATATGAGTAGCTCGAAAACCAGAGGGTATTGAAGTTTGATTCTGCATTTCCATTTTAAACTGGAAAGGCTGAAGACTTGGGAAGCCTCCTTTGAACATATATTGATCACCAGTAATACAAAGCCACATGCTCTGGCTTTTTCTGAAACCAGGATATATATATATGCTTAAAAGCATCCCATTAAGGCTTTGTTAACTACAACTTCAACCCAAGTGCTAAAGTCAGCCACCAGACCTAAAGAATTGTTTTATCTCCTTTCCCAGCTCACCAAAGAAGCATCTAGAACAGAGACTGCATTTTGATAGTGGAACCAGAAGTATAAGAAACTGCAATACCGATCACCTCCACCCCATGTATCATTACTAATGCATTGCCCTTCACTATGTTACCAAAAATGGAACAATAGTAAACTGGAACACTTGATACATGAGGCAACTCTCCAGCAAATAAGAAATAAGCAAGACTAAGATTGACATCAAACAGCCCAATAACAATAATTCATGGATGTTTTAATCTGTTAGTTCTAATAAGATGAATATTTGACAGAAATATACCAAATTTATGTTATGCGTCTATATATATATATATATATATATATATATATATATATATATATATATATATATATGTAATTGCGTTCAGTATTACCTGCATAAATCGTACAACAGTGCTGGTATAATCTACTGTTCTTCTTTGCCCAATCTTTCTCATTCTTTTAGCAGCAAAGCTGTCACCATGAGCTGCAAGTTTAAAGGGAAACAAAGCAAAAGAACTAGTCTTAAGAAGTTTAAAATTTCTAAACGAGTAAATTACTCCAGTAGTAAATACAAGTAGATTACTACATTTGAATAAACCATAGAAACATAAAACCAGTATAAGGAAAGCAAATATTCTTTATGTGACTAGCCTCAGATGCCCGTGCTTTCTACAGACACATCATGGTGTAATAAACAATAGAGTAGAAGTCTACTAAGATATTCATAAGTCCAATTTCGAACTAAATTTCAGTTGGATAATTTTGACATTCATAAACATCATAGTTATCTATCCTCCTACAAAACATTCACAGTTTTACTCTGACATTTCCACTTTCTCACACACTATTACCAGCTGGAGTACATTCAAGACTGACCACTTAGGCTTCAAATGACCTAGAACATTTTATTGCACGAGCACTTTACTGGTTTTAAATTAAAAAAATAAGCATTCTTCAAACTTCTAAAACATTGGAGTTAGAATTGGCTAAGTTCTGCAAGAGCTGAAGGAAGCATAAGCAGAATACATACTTGCATATGTGGGTGCATAGATTTCTCTGCAATTAAGTCAAAGGCATCTATATGTATCCCCATTTTTCTCCGCCATACTAAGCAAAGATGATTGCTTTTACTCAAGTAATTGATGCCTCCATGTTTAAATTGCTTCATGGTGTTATTGTTATTTATTCTCATGGAGGGGTTCGAGTGGGGACAACTTGCCTTTCATAGCATGTAACCATAACCACATAAATTTTGAGAAATTCTTCATATGTGTATGTGCCTGTATGTTTACACAGTATAAGTTGGATAACATAAAATAGTAATCAATACATCAAACATCTTTATGCCCATTCAACATAGATAAGATCAGAATCTTCAATTCGCCCTATGTTCAATTCGTTCTAGTTTTCTTGCACACCAGGCTTGGAAAAAATCTAAACAGCCTTCCCCCAATAAAGGTAAAAACAGTACTGACCACAAGTACCACTAAAACTGCCAACCACACTAGTTTGAATGAACAGACAGAATAAATCACATTACACAAACAAACGAAAAAAGTGAAGCATTTAAAAAAAACCAAGAAGGAAAGGGAAAAAAAACTTATAAAGTTCATGTCATTGAAATTTAGGAGAATACTCACAATCGTAAGGGGGGTGAGGATGAAGACTAGGAGGAGGCTGAGCTATGGGATGGTGATAGTCAGCAGGATGAGGCTGAGGAGCATTGAGAGTGGTGGAAGAAGCGGAGGGCTGGCGCATCATGGGAGGTGGACCCGGGAGCTGCTGCTGCTGCGGTGGTGGAGCCCTAGGAAAGTCCACGCCTTGTGGTGGTTGTGGCTGGTGGCGGTTGTGGGGCGGGTACTGGTGGTGCATTTGATGCGGCAGCTGCTGTGGTGGACCCTGTGGCATCGGCGGACCCGGTGGGTGCTGGTGGTGCTGCTGCGGCGGTTGATGATGAGGATCTCCGCCGTACATCATTGCAAAACAAAAATTAAAGATTTGCAACGAATTGGATGTCAGAAAATTAGGGCTTTATTTTGGTGAATTTTTAGAGAGAGATGGAGAGGTAATAGAACTAGAATCCGTTGATTTGATCTTTCCGGTGAGAGTAAGGTGTAAATTAGCGGGAAAAGTGTTTATTTTGGCGTTTTTATGGCGTGTAGGGTTTTACAGGACTTAAAAGGAGTTGTGAAAATTTTAAATTATGGATAAGGACTATGACTCGAGGAAATTTGTTTCACCTCTCCCATCCCACACCGGTCCCATAAGGATTATTAATTTGAAAAATTATGGATAAGGACTATGACTTGTGTTAATTTTTAGTTTCATAATTTTGTGATGTGGAAAATGTAAATGAGTTAAACTTAAACATAATGTTGATAAAGGAACTTATTATAAAACTAGTTTTGTACCCGTTCATTGAACGGAAATCCTCAAAAAATAATAAATTATTTAGTGAATTTTATAAAAATATTTGTATAAAATACAAATTTATTGTATAATCTATTATAAGCTTTCTTAAGTATATTAATTACTATGTACACATTTTTTGTTATTCAAAGTACTATTATAATGTAAATTTGAACATCTAATTCAGTGATTAATAGTTCAAAAATGACAAAATAACATTCGACAATATGATAACATCCAAAAACTTGAAAATAGATTAAAAAAAGCATAATAAAACATAATAATATCCAGTGTTTGTACTCAATTTATCGAAAAAAATATTTTACAAAGCACCGACAAAAGAAAGCATTAATGTTAGCTCTTGAAGCCCCGTTAGCAAAGGCTTTGTGATATCTAAACTCTTTCAAATTCAATTTTACATAATTTCTTTATTAAGCACAATCCTATATTCAAAAAAAAAAAGTATTTGCCTAAAACTTGTCCAATCTTGAGTGGTTCTCCCTAGTCAAGTAGTTCAGTGGATATGAACTCAAATTATATTGGTGTCTAGAATCAACGAAATAGAGGTTTTGTGATATAATTTGCCTTCTAAGGTTTTACGAATTTAATGAGCAGAAGTTATTATATATTAACAAGTGTGAAGTAATTGAAAGGAGTAACATGTTAGTGTACAGATAGTGTTTAAAATACAAGCTCGTTGACAATAAATTTTGTAACATTTGATTTATGAAGGATGATCGTATAAAAAAATTGTATTAGCTAAAGATAACGTAGCTTTACATTTTAGTCCTTTGACTATTAAAAACTTAAAATGTAAATGTAAAATGGATGAGAACGTCAAAAGAAATAATTATTCAAAATTAGAATCTAAAATTAAGTGAAATAATTAGATGAAAACGAAGACCATAAGATATAAAAAGTTATAGATCTATTTTCTTGTTTTGCTTTTTGGATATCTAAAACTAAATTAAAACTTTTGGAACAAAGTTTAGGCATTATTCTAAGCACAAACCTAACACTCCTTAGCACTTCACCAAATTTTACATCATTACAGAATTTAAGAGCTCAAAATATGCAAGAATTTAAGTCTCATGCCCATTTTAAAAGATATTAAAATATAGTAACAATAGAAGAAGGGCCTTATACCAAATTTCTTATATTATTTGCAAAGCCCTAGTACAGCCTAAAAGAGTGGGTGAATTAGGCTGTATAAAAATTAAACAAGTTAAAGCAAATTTAACCCAATTTTAACTAGCCAAAAATAACATAAATGATCACACAATCAGGTAGTAAAAGAGAGAATAATAAGATAAAGGAATTGCAAACCAACCACATTCCCAAACTTCTTCCAAACTTAGAGTTGAATCCATTAGTAACTTTTTCAATTGTTTGTGAAGCAAACCAACTTATACAAATGGAGGTTCACTCTTTACTCACCCTAAACACCCTTCAGTTGAGTCGAAGAGTTTTATAACTCACTCAAGTTAGCTCTTACTATACTACAATTGAATACCTTCAACCGATTAAGAACTACAATTTCCTTTACAACCTCACAAAAATTACAAGAGTGCAAAGAAGAATATTTTCTAGTCAAAATCAGTCGAGTAAACTTGTAATTGATGTAGAAAAAAGTTCCAAACAAGTTTAGACTTTAAGGTATTAAAAGGACCTTAAAATTTGGTCCAAAATACCCTTCAACGACCAAGCATTTAATGTAGGAAAAAGTAGCTGTTGGAGTTATCAAACGTCCAATCATTAAAACAGCATTCGATAGACAACATCCGATCAATGTTGAGAAGATTTTTGTTTAGATGTTCAGGCAGCCAATAGCCAATGGAAGTCATTCTTTGTCTGAGAGTCTTTTTGATAGGAGAACAAAGTTCCAACTTTTAGAATAAATTTTTCATGCGGTCAATGCTGTTGGCTTGTGTTCGATGGGTTCGTTCGATCAAAGGTGATATTTTTCTTGACTATTTTTATGCGGCCATCCTTTTTCCCTGCATTTGAAGATGGATTTTTTGTCTTTGAAAGTGTTTCAGACATCTGATATTGTAGAGTGCATTCGAAGCTGCGTTCGATAGATAGCGACAACTTCCATTTCTTCTTGATTTTCTTTCCTTCTTATTCAAAATACGAGCACTTGTTCTAAAAGATTCTCACTAAAATACAGTAGTTTAAATCATCATTTTGACTTCTTGATTAACAAAACAAAGGATTGATGGACTAAGGTCTTCTATCTCCCCCATTTTGATGATGACAAATAAAATGATGATTTCTTTGATCAAGTTTAATATAAAAAGCACTCTTTTAAAGTTCATGGTAAGTATTTGAACAAGCTTCCCCTTAGATAAAGCATAATTAGAACTAGGAAAGTTAAAGTGCATGAAAATCAATGATCAAATAGCATCATATGATCATTACTATTCTCCTACTTTTGTTATCAATCAAAAATTAGGAAAAAAATAAGTACTATCAATCAAAAATTAGAAAAAAAATGACTAAGTGTCAAGGTTTTAGAAAAAATTGGGCAGAGTTTTCTCTAAAATAGAACGAGTTCCACTTGCCTACAACCCAATCATAACAAAAGGAGCAACAATTTAAGAATACTAGCTCAACATCTTTAGAAAAATAGCTTATGCATAACAAGTATCTAGCAATGATCATATTCAATAAAATAGCGTAATCATGAGTTAAACAAGAAACAAGATAATGGTCAATAGAAAGTTCACAATGCAACCTACATAATCTAAATACAAAGGATGATCTATTGCTCCTATGATGATGGTTGGTGAGGCTGTGATCGCTGAACAAGCTCGAAGTTATCATTCCTGATATCCTCATCATCACTATCATCATCAATTTGGTGAACTTAAGCAGATGGACCTCGATCTTGAGGCGATACTCATGACTCCTCTTGATGCTCTGTTTATGTAGAAGAATCAAAAGTTTGTTGCCCATAAAGAAGAGGACCTACCTATTGTTCCTCAACCTGTGGAGCACTAAACATGAGGTTTTTCGTGTTCACAAACTATGTTTGATAGTCTGGAGTCACCACCATGTGAAGTCTATGCTCAAGAAGGATTACATGTTGGCTTTACTCCGTCAAGAGGTTCACCAATTGTTCTAAAGATAAAATGAAGATGTACAATCAATGGGATGACAGGAGAACGGACATGACACAACTCTAGTTTGTTTAGATAAAGGGTGGAAAGAACTTGAGGATGGTTGATCATGAACTTGTTTGGTTGGCCTTTCAAGTGATACAAGCTCGTTATGGCATTTCAGAGTGACCCCACTCATTTTCATGAAAACAAATGTCTTTACCCTCAAAATAGCTTTTAGTGAAAAAGTGAGTGAAGTTTTTTTTTTATAGGTTTACCAATCAGAGGAATGTTAAAATAATTGAACACCGAAGTCAAAAAATTTGCAAAAGATAACTTCCAACAAATATTGATGCAATTTTGTTCATAAAATGATACATGATGAATGCAAAATCAATCCTAATTTTCTTCATAAAATAATAGAAGAGATAAAACTCCATTTTATTTGCATATGTTCTATGACCACTAATAGGAATCAAGAGATTTCCAATCATAATTAAGAGAATGAGATGCAATGGATTCAGTTCATTCATATTGGTTTCACTAAGAGTTTCAAATGGGGTTTGGAAGTGTAAAATAATTTTGTTATATCATAATGATTCTCAGAAGTAGGAATCTCTTCATAGGAAAAGAAATTTGCTATTTGACTCCTACAAAGCTCCTCAATTTGATTATTAAAAATTTGGTTAATCAAAACAAAAGTAAGATGGATATCAATATGATTAACACGAGATAATATCAAATATCAAATTGACCTTGTCTAAGATTAGCATAGAATTGTAAGGCCATCTCAAGATAAACAGAGTGGAGAAAAGTAAGCAAATGATAGCATTTTTAAATTTTGAATTGATCAACGACCTATTGGAGATTGTGTTTCCTAAAATCAAAGAGACTAATGGATCTTTGGGTAATGAACTCCTTTCGAGTGACTAAAAAGTACTTATTCTTTTACCTTTTCATGAATAAATTTGGGAAGTTGTTCCTATTGTTCACTCCCCAACTAAGCACTAATGCCACGATCTTTTGTCATTTTTTATGTTGTTTGATAACCTTGTGATGCATCTCCACGACCAATCCCATGCCCTTAGAGAGAAGAAGCTTTACGGGTTATCACCAATATGCTATAGTAATTGTTGTGATGAAATGAGTGCACACATTACCTCTATGGATGGAAAGAGATGCAATGAAGTGAATCAAATCCCACAAAATGGCCTTTTGAAACAAAATAAAAAATTTTGGAAAAAAGAGAAATTTCGAATGTGACAATTCATTGAGGTTTTTGATGAACTTTTGAAATAGAATTGCATTTTAAGGGATAGAGTATGGGTTAATTTTTGAAGAAAATGGTGAAATGTTGATAAATTTGGAGGAGAAGAAACTTAGATTTCAGAGGCTCTCATCCAACACTTTTTGGATATTCTAAAAAATGTACATTTCAAAATGAATTTATTCTAAGAAGAAGCTCGATCGAATGGGTGAATGACAGAGATGCATCTGATAGTGTCATCTAACACTAAATATTTTAAAATTTTTTGGTCAAGTTTCAAACAATAGTTCATATGATGTTTCGAATACTTATTCTTGACCATCGAACGTCTGACAGTCTAAAGAGAAATTTTTCAAAAAGAATTTTTTAGAACACCCAATTTTGATCCCAAAAATAAAAACTAATCCAAGGGCAAAGTTTTTGTGAAAATATCTGCAATTTGATTTTTTTGTAGAAACATAGTTTATGCAAATTTCTCCTTTTTGAACCAAATTGTGAATGAAAATGATGCTTGATATCTATATACTTGGTCTTAAAATATTGAATTGGATTTCTAGCCAAATTGACGGTACTAGTATTATCACATAAAAGAGGTACACAATCATACGTCAATCCAGAATCAAGCAATGTGTGTTTCATCCAAAAAAATTATATATAACTACTACCAGCAGCTGTGTACTCGGCTTCCATTGTAGATAATGATATAGACTCTTATTTCTTACTAAACTAAGAAACTAAATAATGACCAAGAAAATGGCAAGTTACACTAGTACTCTTTCTATCTACTTTATATCCAACAAAATTGGAATCTGAATAGTTAACTAAAGTACAATTTTGAGATTTAAGATGCCATAGTCCATATTCTAAATTCCTTTAAGATATTGAAAGATTCTTTTAACCGCCATTAAATGTAATTGCCTAGGACATGATTGAAATTTAACACATAAGCACATGGCAAACATAATATCCGGTCTACTTATGATTAAATAAAACAAACTACTAATCATACCTCTATAATTCTTTTCATTTATTTTGACACCTTTATCCTTGTCAAATTTTGTGGATGTGCAAATTGGCATTTTCACTTATCTTGAGTCCTTCATTCCAAATCACTAACAACTTCTTGGTATATTTTGCTTGATTAATGAAGTTTCCTTCTTTTGTTTGATGAACTTGAATAAATACAAGAAAGAAGTTCATTTCTTTCAACATGCTCATCTCAAACTCTTTTTGTATAATGTTAGAAAAATCTTTACACAAACTTTCATCAGTGGCACCAAATATAATATCATCATTGTGAGGACCCAAATTTTCTTATTTTTATTTTATTTTATTTTTTTGGTTTATTTAATTATTTACTCACCCATTTTCTCTGAATAATTTATTTAAATCATTTTAAACTTATTTACATGGAATAATGTCTCAATTATATTTTTAACACGTCTCGTTAGTAAAATTAATTTTTCTAGAGCTCGTTTAGCGAGAAATAAGGAGTACACGTTTTTCGAGACTATGTTCGATCCGAGAGTATATTAGTCTTGGAGAATTAAGAATGACCAGTAGTAGACTAAGAAAAGTTAATTGAGAAATTAGATGTGAGTGAGTTAAAATTAAGCGTATACCATGCGCGTGTCAAAAGTTTTCCGAAAGATGCGCTGGTACAAATTAATTGGAGATTTGAGGAATTAATACTAGACTCATGTGAGGACTCATGTTTTTATTTCTAAAATAGTTATTTTCATGATTTATTACCTTAGTAGTGGTTAGTTATACTATCGTTATAAGAATTTCTTGGAAGTTTCACCGTAACGCGTGCAAATCGAAAGTTCGCGTATATCGAGTTGGAGCGGTTAATTGGAGATTTAAGGAATTTATTCTAGACTATTAAGAGTGAATAATTATAATGTTTAAGAAAGTACATTGGAGGTTTAGTACACAAGTGAAACAAAATCGAGAGGAATCGGGTACAAAATGCTCGCGAACGCTTTTTATTCCTAGTTGACTTTTGAAACATTTTTGGCCACACACTTAAGCTTCTCAAGGAAGCTTCATTTTCAGCAAACACACTCTCTCTCTTCACTCATAGCAGCTGGCCATCCAAGAAACTAGACACTTCCAGTTTTTCAAATGGTATAAAATTCATTTCCTGATTCCACTTGAGTGAACCATACCAACCTTGTAAAGTTTCCTATTCTGTTTCTCGTCTGTACTAGAAGCCCTGTTTTGAGCTGCGACTTGATGCTCAAATATGAGCTAGTTGTGGACAGAATTTTAAAACGATTCCTTCTGAGAAATTGTAACCTTATGAATGTAGTTTCCAACGCCATCAACCACGCTCAATTCTGAGTTAAATTGAGTGAGTTGTGACTAGATTTTAGAGCTGTCTTCGTGAAAGAAAACCCTAATTCTGGACTGATTTATAGCTAATCTTGATTTGGGACTTGTTATTCGAAATCCTTGGTGTTAATCACCTATCAAACACATCTTGGATGTTTATTAGACCTTGTCTTCATAAATGAACCATGTTTGAGAAGATTTCATTGGCCAAATGTTTGAAAAAGGAAAACTAAAGTACAAGGCAGATTTGCCTTGGAAATTCTTGGAACTTTAGTGGCTTTGTTAACTGACTTCCCGAACGAATTTTTATATGAAATTTGACAGAGGAATAGCCCTTATATTTTAGAGTAATACTACCAAATTTGGTGCCATTCCGAGTCTATTTCAATGCCCAACTGAAGTCCCAAAATTCATGTTTCAAATCTGGAAATTCTTGATCAATGAGAAATTTTTAGCCAACTTTGAGCTGCTATATCTTGGCGCTCAAAACTTCGATTCTTGTTCCATTTTTTTTGTTTTAAAATTTGATTGTAACTCTAATTTAGTTTCAAATTTGAGAGGCTATTTCGCATTTCATGAATTTTGCCGAATTTCCGAAGTTTGCCGAAAACCAACTCCAAAGCTGTCTTGGGAGTTCAAATTAGAAACTTGAAACCGAAATTTGAATGCCTTTAATTTGGAATCATGGAAAACTGCCTTCTAAGAACTTTTAGTACTTTAGAAATAGTTTCCAACGGTACCAAGTTTTCCAATTTTGGACTTACAGAGAATGAGATACAATTTTTCAAAGATTACTTGTCAAAACTGAAATTTACGAACTTAAAGGAAATTGAGTTTTTAGAACTCACCTTTTTCCTTCAAGATTGCTTGACCGTTTTACACTTGATTTTAAGATGAAAATCAGATTTTCCTTGTATTATTAAAACCCCACTTCGAGTCTCGATTTGTGAGAAATTAAGGCTCATTCTAGGATATCTTCTTAGATTGTACATGAGTGCAATCTTCCTTGGTAATTAGGGGTTTTAAGCGATAATGTGTAATAGTTCGTTATTATTTGCTCAGGTGCTCAAGGGGACCGTCAAGAGGAACTCGAAGCCGAAACCTAAACACTTTTTTGAGCACTTACTCACTTGTTTTGAATAGGCGAGTGTTCCATATAAGAGTACGTGATTTGAATAGTTTTATGACATATTTACTCCATAGTCATTATGTGTTTAACTGTTAAGTGCTACTGATAATTGCTTCTATGAACTTTTCCACCATTTTAAGGTGAGTGTGTACTTTATCGCAGTCGGCTTACTAAAATGATAAATGTCTTTAAATTAACCGTGAACTATTACCATTTACTGTTTACCGTTAACCGTGATTACTTACCGTTTACCGATTTACTTGATTACCTGCTTACTTGATTACTTGATTATCATAAATTACATGTTCATATGAAATTACCGCATATTGCTTATGTGTTTAAGTGTTAAATGTTAATGATAATTGCTCATATGAAATTGGCCACCGTTTTAAGGCGAGTGTGTACTTTATCTCACTCGACTTACTAAAATGATAAATTTTTACCGTACACCAATTTACTTGATTACTTGTGCATGTTGTAAGTTCTAAACTAAACTGGACCCTGCCCTTGGTTACTAACCTACTCGAGTCAGGATTGGGCTCGGTTGGGTAGGTTGGAACCCTAGGACACCGTTTCGGTATACTCGAGTACTACCACTGGAGGGATAAGGTAATGGTCAGACAAACCGAGGAGACAAGGAGTTATAAGGTGAAGTTGACCGAAATGGTTTCACTGGAACACTGTATCCTTCAGTATGTGTTTATTTCTGTATCATGAAAACTGTCCTATTGTAAATGTGCCAATGTGAAATCTTGAACCATACTTATGTTATGCTCAAATTACTCGTACAATGATAACTATCTCATGTTAAGGTGCCAAATATGCAACCTTGAACCATACATGTGGTATGATCAAATTACTTGATTTATTAGAACTGCTAGAGTGTCTTGGAACCTCACTGGGCTGTGTAGCTCATTCCACGTTTTTGTTTTCCTTAATAGGGTTTGAGACCAAGAGTGCTCGTGAATGGTACTAGATTGTTTTCTTTTGAAGATCTTAAGTCATATTATAGCGGATGGTTGTAGTACATATTCTCTTGGATTGTATTAAGCTTGAAAGCTAACCAATTGTAAGCATGCAATATTTTGGAGTACTTTAATTATATATTGAAGTTATTTGAAGTATTTCAAACTTTTGAATTGTGGATTGTAGTGAGTCCTAACGAGAGCTGAGCAGGCGATCCGTGGATACCCTTTGGTTCGCCTTAGGGAGAAATGGGGGCGTCACAATCATATATTTGAACTATTAAGAGATTATTTTCACAATTCTTTGTAAAAATAGTGCTATCAATAACACGTCTTTTAAAACCATTTACAATCAAAAAATTGTTCAATTTTTCATACCAAACTCTAAGAGCTTGTTTCAAACCATACAAAGTTTTTGAAATTTGAAAATTTTTCACATTCAAAACCTTGAGGTTGTTCAACATACACCTCTTGATCAATAAAACTATTTAAAAATACACTTTGGTCATCCATTTGAAACAATTTGAAGTTCTTAAAACATGCATAGGTAAGAAACATTCTAATAGATTCTAGTTTAGTAACCAGAACAAAGGTTTCACCATAATCTATTTTTTCTTTTTAAACATATTCTTTTACCACTGACCTAACTTTATTTCTAACTATTTTACCCTTAGCATTCAATTTGTTTCTAAATACCCATTTAATACCAATAACTGAGTGATCTAAATGTCTCTCAACTAGAATCTATACTTTATTTCTGCCAACTTGGTTCGACTCTTCTTGTATAGCCATAATCCAACAATTATCTATTAAATCCTCATCAATATTTTTGGACCCAAATTGAGAAAGTAAAGCAAAATAATCAATCAAAACACTACAAGAAATTTGGTCTTCAGTGACAAGCCATTTTTGTCACAAAAAAATAAAAAGTTGTCACTGATAACTTTTATTGACAACTTTCTAGTTGTCACAGAGTCGTCACTGAAGGCCCGTCAGTAAAAGTATATAGTAACGATAATAAAAGTCGTCAGTGAATGGAACTGTTTTGTGACAACTGATGTCGTCAATAATTATTGTAATTTTAGTGATGACATAGTATCTTGTCAATGATGTACAAATAAATGTCGTCACTAAAAGTGATATGTAATTGTCATTGGTATAGACTAATTACTGACAACTTTTGTTGTCACTAAATACTTTTTAATTCTATGACCACAGATTGTTATTAATGGAAAATTCTGATTCAATGATAACTCTTTATCACCATGAAAATTGAAAATTTTCCTACAACAATTATATCTATAAATGGAAAAAAATGACAATGATTTATAATTAGCAAATGAATGCATCCATTGCATTACGAAATGTCAAAATATCATATAAGCATTCAAGTATCATAATGAAGTTCAACAACACCCTATAGATAGTTTGATAAGTGGTATTTGGCCTAAATTTGACATATAACTCGAGGTAGCTTTACAAAACAAATCCAAGTCCCAAATTTCAACACAGAGCCGCTTCAGCAACACTCAGCTCCTCCCCTCAACACTCGGCTCCTCCCCTCAGGTAAAAGATTTGTAAGGCAGTTTCCAACAATGGCTCCTAAAGCTGACACCATAAAAAAGCTTGATACAAAGGCTCAGGCAACCAAGGTTGCCAAATTTGTCAAATCTGGGACAACTTTGAAGAAGAAAGCCAAGAAGATCCGGACCAAAGTTACCTTCCATCGTCCTAAGACATTGAAAAAGGACGGGAACCCGAAGTACCCACGCATCAGTGCTCCTCCTAGGAATAAGTTGGACCATTATCAGATTCTCAAATATCCTTTGACTACTGAATCTGCCATGAAAAAGATTGAAGATAACAATACCATGGTATTCATAGTTGACATCCGTGCTGATAAGAAGAAAATCAAAGATGCAGTGAAGAAGATGTACGACATACAGACCAAGAAAGTGAACACTTTAATCAGGCCTGATGGAACAAAGAAAGCATATGTTCGGTTGACTCCAGACTACGATGCTTTGGATGTGGCAAACAAGATTGGAATAATATAAACGAATTTAGTCATTGTTTTGTTCTGATCAAAGATACTGTCTTTTAAGTGTGACAATTTGCTAGGCTATTTTGTCGTGAAAAAAAAATACCAAATTTCAACACGAGGGGAAATTTTTAACATCAGACAAAATTTCACTAAACCTTGCCATTTCCCAATTTCACTATATCTCTTGTAGTTCAGTTGCTTAGCTAAAATTTGCAATCCAAAGAGAACCTCAATAATTAAAGCTGGACATTCAAAATCAGCCCCAAACTAATGCACCAAATTAGCTCAAGAAATAAGTACTGCTATTAAACTTCAGCCTCAAAGGAATAATATAACAAGTTGATAAGGCAACAAGCACTACTATAACAAGTACTGATATAAGTACTGCTATGAACAATATAACCAGTTGATAAGACGATAAGCACAACACTAAAGGAAAAGCAACTTCAGTTCACTTGCTTAGCTAAAACATTCAAATAAACTAAACTAAACTAAACCAAAACAATCCAAACTAATGCACCACAGAGGATACAAGGTGTTAAGTATGATAACCAAAGTAATGTCGATCATGATATAAGGTGTCAAGTAGGAGCAATGTGTACCAACATAACTAGAATGTTTCTTTGCCATTTAAAAGCAAATAACAACTTTCTTGTTCTAGATCTCTGAAATTACTTTTGCTGTTTGTCATGGTGTATTAATTCCATAGAAAACCAGCACCCCTTAATATTGTATTCCAATCAAACTAGTGAGTTAGGCAAGTGGCGGGACATTGCAAAACATTCACAGTGAAATTTACTTCAAGAATGGCACCAAAAATGGGAACCATTCATGTGAAAAGAAAATGTATTACCTCAAGGAATGCCTTCAAAACCCACATAAAAGTTAGTATTATTACTCCGTTAACAGAAAATCCAACCTACATCCAGCAAAAAGTTTGTGATTATACAGTATAAAATAATGCTATATGGAGAACAAACTACCATGTAAGACATGAAACTATCAATAATTAGCAATTAACTATGGCAAGATGTACACTTCTCAATTTAGCATTATTCCAAGTAGAAGAGGCAAAGCCATAGTAATTTGAAAAGGGACATATAGATAGCTGGGGGAGATGGAAAGCAAGTTTTATAGTGAATATTGGGCTAATAGATAATATGATAGCACTTAGCAGAGCTGTGGGGAGTACTCAAAAGGATAAAAATGGCTTGGAACTCTGGAGAAAGAAGAGTGATTCTGGACACGAATTGCAAGGCAGCTTTGGAACAAATACAAGGAGCAGGACAGGACTCACCACTATACAATCTAATATGTCAGATCAGGAATGTTTTAAGCAGGGATCGGGAATCCTGGCTACAACATGTTTGGAGAAAGAAGTAAGTGTGCAGACTAGCTAGCTAAAAGTAGTGTCAACAAAGAATCTGGGATGCAGATTATAACAGAACCGCCACAGGAACTTAGTGAATTGCGTGGTGCAAATATTTTAGGGGCTGCGACCCTATGTTTTGTTTCTATTTAAGAGGTTTGACCTCTCCCTTGTAAACTTAACAAAAGGAACATACTAGGCAGAGAAGTAAATGCAGTCAACACATTTGCAAGCAAAACATTTTGGCCAAAGCACCTTTGCCCTTAAAAAATAGTGAAACATGTGAAATTCAGCACAAGTAAGGCTAACAAGTATATTCTGGAGAATCATGGACTCTCGAAACATACTATAAGAAGCTGTCCATGCTGTTCTAATAACATTCGTAGTTCATGAATTTTTACGGAGGAAGATCTTTTTTCACATCAAAACTAATTGATGAGTTTGGTCCTCTTACCAAGCTCTTCCAAAGTGATACTAGTACAAGTCCTTAAGTAGACTAGAGATGCAGCCTTAGAACTCTATCACCAGATTTCTCAGTCACCCGATGCAACACCTTAGACTTGAGATGCAACCTTAGAGGTTTGTGTTATAGAATGAATTTATAAGTTAGCAGAAAAAAAAGTCTACAGTATCTCAACTTGCAGGACTACATCCATAGCTAATATACAGCTTTTAAGGCAAAGTACAAATGCAATGATTTGGAGCAACTTGTCCAGGTTTCTAAAAAAATAAATAAATGGAAACAAAGGAAATGAGAGTCGATTTGTGAGTGTGCACATTTACACAAAGATAGAGCACTTCCAACAGGAAAACATTAGGAAAGAGCTTGAAGTCTTGACAGACATATTTCAATCACCTCAATTCAAGAAACATTCAAGGCTACTTTTGAACCAGACTAAGTGCATGGATCTAAACGAGTTGAATTTTGAAGTGAAAAAAATGTTGCTTTTGAAAAGCATTCAAATCTGTAGAATTTACTCTTACTACCTTAATTGTAATGCATTTAGCTCTACAAACAACACCACAATGATGATTTGTAGACGCTTTAAGTAAAACTGAAAAGGGGACGCTTTGAACACATACCAGGAATTGCTGAAAAGGGGACGCTTTGCAGTTTAATGTGAAATTAAAACCAAAAAATAAAATAAACCAAGCGCTTGAAAATAGAATAACCAAGAATTTGATAAAATCTTAAAGAAACATACAATCTAAATTTTTTTAGAAAGCAAAATCCAACGGTTTTAGAGAATAATATATCAAACCCAATAAAGAACAAAATCTTCAAAATAAGAACATGCTGCTAATGTTCAATTAGACTAGTAACAATAAAGTTTATAAAAATAGGGGGGAGAATTTCCCTCAGTCACCGCTGGCTTGGTGCAGGTGTTCTTCTTGCGCTTCTTGGCGCCATCGTCGAGGTGGAGGGCAGACTCCTTCTGGATGTTGTAGTCGACTAGGGTGCGGCTGTCCTCGAGCTGCTTGCCAGTGAAGATGAGGTGCTGCTGGTCCGGGTGATGCCCTCCTTGTCCTGGGCAGAAATTTTTTTTTTAAAAAAAATTAGGGCAATAAAATTTGGGGAGAAATTGAAACAATTGATCATCTAAGTAGGGTAGAAAAGGTGATTGCAAATGATGGTGATTGCTAATTAGGGTAAGAAACTTTGGGGAAACTAGACAAATGATAGAGAAGAAGAGAATTTACCCAAAAATTGAATGTTGGGAACACAAAATCGGGTCAATAAAAATTGGGGGAAATTGGTTACTAAGCAAGAAGAGAGAAACTTGCCTTTTTACAGCACATGCTCTGAGGAAACATATCAAAATCAGTAGCCCAATAAGGAGAAATGCTCGAGCATTAGTGAGAAAGAAATTGAGAGGGGTCGAAGTGAGAGAGAGACCGAGAGAGACAGTGAGAAGGCCAGCGAGTGAAAATGTGAGAATTAGAAGTGTATCAGACTTAGCCCAAAAGTGGTAGACTTGTACTCTTTCATTTTGAAATTTGCTTTTTAAAGAATGCCTCCACCAATTTTCAATTCCAGCTGTTTCTTTTTCATTTTGAACAAAAAATTTGATCCAATTTTTAGTTTTATCTTTTTATTTAGATTCTCAAAGAAAGGTTATTTTCTTTGTATTAAATTAAACTTTTTAATTAAGTATACTAGATCGGGAATCTACTTTCATATTATTTTAAGAAATAATTCATTATTTTTAAACATAAAAAAAGAAAAATCTTAATTATGTGTTAAGAATTTTCTATCAGTTTCTAGAAAATTTTGTTAGTTTTGTCTAATAGTATTATATTTTTTTAGATGTTTTATATTGAAGAATCATGAATGTAAACTTGCACGAAACTATAGTATACGTATTGATTTGTAAGAAAAATATGTATTCGTTTTGACTTTTAGCAAATCAACATTAAATTTGAAGGAATTGCAGTAATTAGTAGTCCTGATTTCATTAATTAACTTATATAACACAACTAATTCCGCTTTTCATCAAAATGAATTTGTACTTAATGAGTTTCAACATTCAACCAATTAGATGTCAAGGAGGCATTGACAGTACCCAAAATTAAGGTATTTGAATTTAGAGGCCTTGAGTTCTAATTGTAATAGTTTATATAGTTGTTCTAACTAAAAACTTTCATTAATTTTTTTCAGTTAAAAACTTATTGAGTAACTATGACTAGTTTAATAAATTATCAAATTTTAAAAAAATTAAATTAATATTTAAGTAACTATGACTAGTTTAATAAATCATCAAATTTTAAAAAAAATTAAATTAATATTGAGGCTCACAATTAAATAAATGCATTAGAGATGTTCAAGTTAGTGATGATACTTATGTTGTCACTAACTACACTATAGTTTTACTGACAAAAATTGGTCGTCAATAAACATAAACAGTGACAACAATGAAAAGTTGTCAAAGAAAGTGGTAGAATTACTGACAACTTTTATCAAGTCGTCACTATCGCAAAACTCGCGCCTTCCAAGTCCCATGGCGCGAAGTAGTTTTGTGACGACAATTAAAGGTTGTCACTGAAAACTCAGTTGCTTTGAGTCAATTGTGACAATCTTCAAAGTCGTGACTAAACAACCTCATTTTGTGACGACTTTTTGTCGTCACAAAGAAATGTTGTCACTAATGACCTTTTTTCTTGTAGTGAAAGTCTAGTAGAAGAGCGAGTTTTTACCCTTTTCAAATGATCACCAATGATGAAGTTCTTTGGATGATGTGAAATGTATCTTCAAACTTTTGCAAGATATTTTGGTACTTCGTCATCCTTCTTTACTTCTTTTCCACTTGAAAGAGTGTTTTCTTTTAACGCCTGTTCTTCATTTTGAATAATTGACTTCTTAAATTCTTGTTGTACACCTACATACTCATCTTCACGAGACTTGTGTAATAACTTCATTAGATTTATCAAAGGTAACATGAATTGTCTTTTCGATAACAAGTGTTCTCCTATTGTACACGCTATAGGCTCTTTTATCATTAGAATAATCCAAAAATATGCATTCATCCATTTTCTTATCAAATTTATCAAGATGTTTTTTAATATTCAAAATAGAGTATTTACAACCAAACACTTTAAAATTACTAACAATAAACTTTTTATAAAATAAATACTCATAAGAAATTTTGTTCAAATAAGTCTTAAAAGCACTCTATTCATTATATAACAAACCTTATTGACCGCTTCATCCCAAAAGTATTTTGATAAATCACATTCACTAATAAATTCACAAAAGCATACTTCTTTCCACCTAAACTAGAAACTTGAGTAGGACCAAATAAATTCAAATGTAAAAATTTCAAAGGTCTAGAAGTAGAAACTAATTTTTAGATTTAAAAGAGACATTGGTTTGTTTTTCAAATTAACATGCATTTCAAATTCCATCTTTTTCAAACTTAATTTTAGACAAATCTCTAAAATGTTCTTTTCTAGATGGTTCATTTAACAAATCTATATTCAAATGACAAAACCTTTTATACTAAAGTGGAGGATCATTTTTAGTTGCCATAAGACATTTAATTCTGCCACGATCTAACTTTTCAAGATAAATAACACACACACACATATCATTATATTTTTTACCGGGTTGACATTGTATTCTTGTTGATTCACTTTCAATTAATAAAGTTTTTACAAAAAAAAAATAGATGGAAACAAAGAATATTGAAATTTCTTGGAGGAAAAAAAAAAAGCTAGACACTATGTTTAATTTTTCATCCTTAACTATGCTAAAATTAATGTGGTGCTTATGCAACAAGCCATTATACTTTATTTATTTATTAAACTCACTTTCTTTTCTTATTAAAAAAAATCATTATATTTTTTACTCTTAAAAATAGTATTAAAATTAGTTTCAAGAACCAAACATTCATACTTCTTAAAGAAAACATATAAATCCCTATCTCATAGTTGACTAACATTTAACAAATTATAACTCAAATTATCAACTAAAAGAACATTTTGAGCAAAGGTTCACCATCTTTACCAATATCACATACTCCAATAATTTTTGCCTTCATGTCATTTCTAAAGGTGACTTTTCACTATTTTAGATTTGAGATTGATGAAAAGTGAAGCATCACTAGTCATGTGCCTTGAACACCTATCATTAATAAATTACTTTGACTCATTTGTGTTGTTCTTCAAACATACCTACACAAAGTCAAGAAATAACTTTTTGTACCTGTATCTTCTTAGATTCATGAGAGTTAATGCTATGTTATAAAATCCAAATAACTTTCATTCTCAAAGTCTTTTTTTTTTACATAACACTGTTTTTGTATGACCATATTGACAACAATAGTCACATTGAACATGAGAAAATCTAATAAAGTATAATTAATCTTTTCTATATGTAGTAAAATTTTTGTTTACCAAAGTTTTCCTAATTTTTTTCTTTTCCAAAATACCTTATTTATCCTTCTTAAGAAAATTATTAAAATCATCTATTTTTTTCTTAGCAAAATTTGCTCCTATTTAATCTTTTCATAAAATTTTGTTTTCTCATCTAATTTTTTTTTTCAAATCATCGTTTTTACATATAAAGTTAACTCCAATTTTTTTTTCTAAATCATCATTTTTTCTCAATCTCTTATTTTCTTGAAAAATTTTAGAATTTTCTTTTAACAAAGCATTTATTTTGATTTTCAATTCCTTATTCTTAGTAAAAAATTATTTCAAACTATCATGTAATTGCATTACAACTGCTTCAGCATCATCATCATCAATATTATCATCATTTTCATCATGAGAGGAGTAGTTAGAAAATATCTCATTATCTCTAATGGCCGTGATGCCATTTGAACTGTTTCAATTTTTTTTTAATTTCATCATTTGAGTTGCAATCATTCCACGAAATTTAGAACTTGAAGTTTTGCCTTCTTTCTCCTCTTGCTTCTTCCTTTTTCATTGGACACTCATTCAAGTAGTGCCTTATTTGACCACATTTATATCATTTTTCATTTTACTTCTTGATTATCTCTTGCTTCCCTTTTCTTTTGAAGAGATTGGATTGGTTGTTGTTATTATTACTTGGTCCACATCTTCTAAGTCTCCTTTTGTTAGCTAAGAACTTTATGAAACCTTTAGTGAGAAAAGGTAGATCATTTTCATCCCTTTCTATATATTTATCATCAAGAGAGTATGTATCATCTTCTTCTTGAGAAGCTGATTAGCATATATTTTATGTATTTTTAGTGAAATTTTAATATTCGATTTTGGTGTGTTTTTAAGTTAAAATGAAAGAATTGAACTTCTTTATAATTACTTGTTATGCAATTAGAGTTTTACAATAAAACATGAAAAGTATGGTTTAATATGAAAATTTGTGATGTTTTTGTAGTATTTGGCATTTCATGGATTAAGAGAATATCATTTTCAATTGATTTGTGAAGATTTGAACTAATCTTAAATAAATATGAAGTGTAAAACATTCAAAGTGTGAAAAGTATTCAAGTGTAAAAGAAGGAAAGTTTGACAACTTCGACACCTTCTAGTGTTTTGGCTACATCTTGAATTACAAGCATTGGATTGAAATGATTGTTAAACTATTTTGAAACTAAGACATAGGGCTACAATTATTAAGAGACATCAAAATTTGGTTCATGAGTTTTCCTTATCAAAAGTCAAAATACAATTGTGCAATTTTCCATCAAAAGTTAAAATAGGGGATTGACCATACAAGGGTAGTTTGGCCATTTCTCATCCTGCAAACATTCAAATGATATGATTCTTAATGCATAGGAAACTAACTCAAAATAATGTAACTTTCATGTTTTGTGCAAAAGTTAATTTGGCTTTCAACATTGAGAATTTACAGTTGAAGTTGATGAAAAAACAAAGCAGATCCATGAGGGTAGTCACGGATCCTTGATTTTCTATTTGCAACTTGCTCTGCGATTTGTATTTTGTTCACACAACCTTTTTGACTCATTTTTTTCATCAAATTTGGTGGAATCAACTTTGGTGGATGTGAGGACCCGAAAATTTTCTTAATTTAATTTATTTTACTGGCTTAATTAATTATTTAATTCGACTATTTAAAATCCATTTATATGGAAAAACACATCTCTTATGTTTTTAAAGCGTTTTATTAGAAAAAAAATTACTTTTCGAAAACTCGTTTAGTCCGGAATAATGAATACATATTTTTCGAGACTATATTTTAATTGAGAGTGTATTAATTTTGAAAAAATAAGAATGATCAATAGTAGATTAAGAAAAGTCGTGAGGACTCGCAAAATTTATTTATTTTAAACTCCTATTACAAGGTTATTTAAATATTTAATTGCCAGTTTACTCCGAATATTATTTTCTAACCTTTTTAGACCCAATTACATGGAACTATGACTTTCTTAGATTTTTAAAATGACTTGTTGAAAAAATTAATTTTTGAAAGTTCGTTTAGTGAAAATAGTGAATACGCGTTTGGAGACAGTGACCGATTTGATGATACTATAAGTTCGAAAAAAATTGGATACTTATACATTAGTCTTAAAAATAGATATTTTCATGTTTAAGTATTCAAGTATAGTTAGTAGTACAATCGTTATAGGAATTTCTTGGAGATTTCACTCTATCGCGCACAAATTGAAAATACGCGTTTTCACACGCGCGATTTAATTGAGGGACTTAAGAAATTTATTTCTAAATTATTAAGAGTGAATAATAATAGTATGAATATAAGTGCATTAGAGATTTAGTACACTAGTGAAATAAACCCGAGAGGAATCGAACACGAAACACGCGTATCCTTAGTTGACTTTTGGAGCATTTTGGGCCACACATTATTGAGCTTCTCATGGGAGCAACACACTAGATCAAAATCCTTCAATTCATCACCCAAAAGTGGCGTGCAACACTCTTCCTCTTTGCTCCCAAAACAGCCGTGCATCAAGAGAAGAAAACAACACCAAAGTTCTTCATTTTCTTCATCAAATCCTCACCAAACTTTCACCAAATCAAATCAAAATTGAACCACACCTAGCTAAACACTTGGTGATCATCTTAAGTTAGAAAAGGGGATTCATTTTCACGGTTTTCTTGAGTTTCAAAGTGTGACGGCCCCACCTCCCCCTGGGCGTACCCTAGGGTTTAGCGGACCGCCTGCCCAACTCTCGCCAGGACTCACTCACTCGTATCACGTGCATACAACCGTCGACAATAAATAACTTCACAATTCAATCTTATAATTTACATTAACGCACAATCAAGATACAAAACCTCAATGTACTCAAACTGGATCAAAGTGTATACAATCCAGGTACAAATCATCCTAATCAAGTGATAGCGCGAGTACAAGTCAAAAGTAAAAAATAACTAGACTACGCTAGTCTTTACACATCTCACGCCTCGCTCGTACCCCTGTAAGGAAAACAAATGGAGTGGAATGAGTTAAATGCCCAGTGAGATTCCAAATAGCAAATTGACCATTATTTATAAGTACCAGTTTTTGATATAGCAAAGTAACGAGCATGAAGAGTCCATAAAAGTGAGCAATAACACGTCAAGTAGCAATCTCAAAATGAGGGAGTGTAAAAGTTTTTCAAAATAAACAATAATCCAATAAGCAATAATCATTCCAAAGCATAAGGATACGGATGACTCTCAGGAGCCAACTTCCATTCATCATCAGGAGCTTGATCACGTAGTAGTTGACACTCCGTCAACTTTCAAGTAAAGGAACCAGTCCAGTAGAGCACCACTTAACTACTCTCCGTTCACCATTCAAACTCCCTACTGGGCCCAAAATCCTCAAGAAACACGGGTGGTAATACTCGAGTATACCGATTAGTCGAGAAGATATCACTCCACTCGACAAAACAAGAGACCCAGGGTTTGTTACCCAATCGACCAAGCCCCTGCCGGCTCGACTCGAGTAACTTGCCGCAGGGTTTCTGGAATTCCAGGAAGTGCGCACAACATGAACAAGTATATCAATTCAATTTCAACAATAAACAAGTATATATCAAATAAGGGCAAGTGCGATAAAGTACACTGTTGCCCGATCAAGCCAATCATATATCATTTAATCATATTGATCAACTATTGGAAACAAGTGTCCAGTTCAATCAGGTATTTGGAAGCACTCACCAAAATGAAGTGCCCCTAGTAATCACGTCTGGGTTATACTCCGGGTTCGGAGTCCAAATCTGCGATAAAACTTTGTTTCAGAACTTTAAAAATCAACTAAGGTTCGAAACATAGACGTTTCGTTCAATAAGAATCAAGACATGAAAATTCACTTGGAGAATATTCCTGAAACACTCGCTCGCTTTTCAAACTATACAACTTTGTAACATTTATACTTGGAAATGCCATTTGAGTTGAAAGTACAAGGAAAACGTATTTCTAGTAGTCATAGTTGTATTTCTCAAGGGTACAAGTTCGGCTAGGTTCTAACGTATAACCCTCGATAACCAAAGTAGCAAAAATCCTAAATGGTTCAAGTGATATTCACTTATCAACTTTACCCAAGTCGCAAGGGTATTTCTCTAGTTCTCGAGCGTAAATTTGGGCAGCATGCCCTTTGTGTTTACCTAATTTTCCAGCCATTTTGGCTTCATTATTTTTCTCATTCAAACCCAAAGGTACACACACAACAATCTAACTTCAATAGCCGTCCAATAGGCTCAAGACAATACAAGGACAAAAATTCAAGTTAACAACAATTGCGGAAATGAGCTGTAGTAAAAGACAGATTTGATAGGGTTTTGCGGAATGGACACATCCGAGGCTACGCTTATCAGATTGGTATGCAATTTATACCATTTCGAAGTTAAGACGAAGGCCTACAACTTTCATGAAGATCACTTGGTCAAATTTCCAGTGTAACCTAATCAAATTCCCAGTTCACAGAACCAGGTTCCAACTAATCAGCTAATTAACCGTACTACATTTAAATGGTCATATCTCAGGCTACCAAAGTCCGTTTAAGGCGTTCTTTGAGGCGTTTAAAAGCTAAGACAGAGTACTAAAACTTTCATGTTTTGGTAAATGGCTAAATCAGCATGGATCATAGTGAATAGACACGGTCAACTAGATGAACTGTCTAAAACAGATCACTGGAAACATCCTAGGGCAGCAAGGGTATTTTAGTCTTTTCACAGGATACATTGCTCCGATTGAACTGAAATTTTGTAGGTAACTATAAAATATCATTCTATACAACTTTTATGTTTTATTTCAAGCCTAATTCGGCCTCTAACATCACGAACTGGAACCGGACAGAACAGGGCTATAATTTTCCAGAAATCTGGAATTTTGGGATTTCAATGGAAACTTTCTTCATTTCTTGCCTCAATCACTACCAAATCCCCTTATATAATCTTAGATACAACATATATTGATCATACAGCAAGTATAGGCAGCAATCTTTCAAACCCGAACTCATATAACTAAAAAAAAACATACACTATCCACCCAAATCTTGATAATAGCTATCATCCACCACAAATTTAAGGTGCTAAGCCAAATTAAACAAGATCAAGAGTAAGAAATGGGGAAATCAGCATCATTACCTTGCTAAAGTGACTACCAAAAGCAACCCTAGCTCTTCCTTCCAAAATTTCACCAACACCTCACTAGCTAAACACTCAAGGAAGGTTTTAATCGGTTTATTTTTTTTTTCCTCACTTGAATGATCCAATTTCAAGATGGATTTGGGCAGCTCTCCCTTGGATTTTTTTCTCTCTCTCTCTCGGCCAAGGTAGCAGAAAAATGAGGAAGAATGAGCTAATTTACAAGATAAAAAGGTAAGAAAATTAAGTTTAGTCAAAGCCACAAATTGCCAACACTTGGCACTACCAAAACCATCCAAATTTTCTCTTTCTTTTCCTTGCATTTTGGGCCACAATTTTCGGTCAACGCCAGCTGGAAATAAGAGGATATTTTACTCAAATATTAATGAGTTTATATGGTAAGAAAGTGGTGATCAAGTGGTGTGTTCAATCGGTAGTGCACGGTACACGTCGGTTCGCACCGTTTTTTCTTAAATCACACGTACTAGGATTTTTACTTCCTATTCACTAACTTTATATCATTGCTTCTAATCACATATTATTTCTCACCTAAAAGTCACTCTTAAACACCAAATTTGATCCTCGCTCCGTACCGGATAATTACACTACGGATACACGTGAAAACCCTAACTTGCTCCAACTTGAAAACTAAAAGTGAAAACCCTTACTTTCATGTTCATTTGCACTTATTGTGGAATGATTGGGTAGTAGGGCTATTATAAAATAATAATTTTCAAATAAAAAGGGAATTTTTAAAAAATATATAAAGAATTTCACGGGTCCTCACACAAAGTGACCAAAAATTCTGATTTAGTCATCAAGAGAGGTAATGAACGATCAACCTCTTAATTCTTGATTTATGGAAGTTAGATTACACTCATGAGCTCTTGGATTTTCATGGGTAGCTTTAAATTGTTGTAAAATTGGTGAGTGGGCTCTATGAACTCTCACTTTGATGGAAAGACTGATTTGATGATTGATGATGAAATTAATGGTGGTTTAGTGCTTATATTAGTGGATTAATGTTGAATTGTTAGTAGAAAATCAAAGGAGGTGCTTGGAGCAAAAGTGACCATTTTACCCCTGCCTTGTCCGACCACTTTTGTGCAAAATTTTGAGGTTCTAATGGCTTGATTATGTTGTTTACATGTTATATTGGTTGTGTAAAAAGTTTCATTTAAAATAACTTGATTTGGTCACCCAAATGTTGTATTTACGACAGCTTAGCAATCTAGAAATTAATCCCGTATTCACCCAGGCAGTGTATTTGTTTCGGCTATATCTTTTTACTCCGATGTCAGAATCGAGTACCATTTGCGGCACTGGAAACTAGACATTCCTAGCTTTCTAACGGTATAAAATTCACATTCTGGTTCCATTTGAGTGAGCCAAACCATTCATTTGAAATCCACTGTCCTGTTTCTTTGCTTCTTGGAAGGCAGCACACGAGTTGCAAATTGATGCTCTTGAATGAGCTGTTTATGGATAGATTTTGAAAATGGTTTCTTCTGAGAAAATATAACCTTAAGAGTCTATTTTCTAACTCCACTAACCACGCTCAATTCCGAGTTGAATTGAGTGATTTATGATCGAAATTCAAAACTGACTTTGCGAACGAAAACAGTGTTTTGGATAGATTTGAAACTAACTGCGGTTTGGGACTTGTTATCCAAAGTTTTTTGTTATAAATCATCTATCGAATATACCTTGAACATATTTTGGACATTTTCTACAGGAATGAACCATGTTTGAGATGTTCCTTCATCAAATATTTGGAAACGGCAAAACGGAAGTTCAAAGGCAACTTAGCCTTAGAATTTCTTGTGATTTCAACGGTTTTGTTAACCCACTTTCTGTGCTTATTTCTCTATGAAATTTGGTAGAGAAACAACCCTTATATGGTAGTGTTACACTGCTAATTTTGGTGTTATTCCGAGACCGTTTCATTTCTCAACGAAACTTCCAAAGTTCGTGACTTGATTTTGGAAAAATCCTTGTTTAACAAAGAAATTTGGGTAACTTTGAGCTACCATATCTTGGTGCTCAAAACTTCAATTCTCATTCCGTTTGTTCCATTTTAAACATTGATTGCAACTCTAATAGTGTTCCAAATGTCAAAGGCTAGTTCAAATTGAGTGAATTTCGTCGAATTCCCAAAGTTGGCCAAAAACCAACCCCGAAAGCTGTCTTCATGTTCAAAACAGCAATTTTGAACCAATTTTTGAATACATTTCGTTTGGAATCATGGAAAAGTGTATTCGAGAAACTTTTAGTACTTTGGAAGTAGTTTTCAACGGTACCAAGTTTTCCAATTTTGGACTCATAGAGAGTGAGATCTGATTTTTCAACATTTGATTGCCGAATCTGAAATTTCCAAACTTAAAGGAAATTGAGGGTTTCAAACTCTCCATTTTACTCCGATATTGCTAGACCGTTTTACACTTGATTTCAAAGGCGATAATCAAATTTCTCTTGTGTTTTTAAAACCCACTTCCGAGCCTCGACTATACATAATTAAGGCTCAATTCATGAATTCTCCTTAGAATGAACACTAGTACAACCTTCACGATAAGTAAGGGATTTTAAGCAATGGTGTGTAATAGACAACTATTGTTTGCTCAGGTGCTCAAAGAGACCTTCAAGAGGATCTCGAGGGGAACACCTGAAGGATTGTATGCGCACTTACTCTTTTGTGGCAATAGGTGAGTGTTCCATATAGGAGTACGTAATTTGAATAAGTCTATCATACTTAATCCATGATCATTAAGTGTTAAGTACTACATGTTAAGTATTTACCACACTCATGCATATTTAAGTAATGTATACTTGAATTACTCGACATGAAATACTTGAATTGCATATTTATGTGATGTGTTTAAATGATTAATTATGCTATGGCTACATATGTCGGTTGGAGTGAATCTCCTCGACTCTTAAATGGTAAAAGTGAGAAATGGCCAATGGCAGCCTATTAAAATGACTAATGTCTACCAATTAACCGTGATTACTACCGTTAACCGTTAACCGTTAACCGTTAACCGTCAACCGTTACCGTTTACCGCAATTTCTTACCGTTTTCCTATCTACTTGATTACCTGGTACTTGATTACTTAATTACTGTAAATTACATGTTCACATGAAATTATCAAATATTGCTTATGTGCTTATGTGTTAATTGTTGTTAGAAATTGCTCATATGAAATTGTGCACCATTTTAATGCGAGTGTTTACTTTATCTCACTCGACCTATCAAAAGAATAAATTTTTATCGTTAGCCAAGTTATTTGATTACTTGTGTATGTTGTAAGTTCTAAACTGAACTTGGGCCCTGCCCTTGGTTACTGACCTACTCGAGCCCGGACTGGGTTCGGTCGGGTAGGTTGGAACCCTGTGTCAACGTTTCGGTATACACGAGTATTACCACTGGAGGGATAAGGCGATGGCCAGACAGTACCGTGGGGACCGGAAGTTATAAGTTGCAATTGACCGAAATGGTTCCAATGGAATACCGTATCTTTCAATGTGTGTTTATTTTACATAATTATAACCGTTTCATGAAAATGTGCCATACCTGTGATATGCTGAAATTACTCGTACAATGATTATTGTCTCATGTTAATATGCCAATGTGCAACCTTGAACCATACACGCAGTATGCTCAATTACTTGATTTATTAGAACTGCTAGAGTGTCTTGGAACCTCACTGGGCTGTGTAGCCCATCCCACGTTTTGGGTTTCTTTAACAGGGTTCGAGACCAAGAGTGCTCGTGAATAGTACTAGATTGCTTTCTCTTGAACACTTTAAGTTGTATTACAGCAGATGGCTGTAGTAAATATTCTTTTGGGTTGTATTAAGCTTGAGAGCTGATTAATTGTAAGTGAGAGATATTTTGGAGTACTTTTATTATGTATTGGAGTTATTTGAAGTATTATTGAAGTATTCCGGGCTTGTGAATTGTGGATTGTAGTGAGCCTTGTTAAGAGTTGGGCAGGCGTCCCGCGGATACCCTTTGGTTCGCCTTAGGGAGAAGTGGGGGCGTCACAGTTGGTATCAGAACTGAGGTTTCAAATCTTTGTAGTGTATCATAGATTTAAAAGTTTAGAATGCTGGACTGTGGGACTGATTTGAAAGTTAAATTACTCTTTGTAGGGGTAAAATCAGTGCCATTTCACGTGGTCTCTACACGGGGCAACATTGAGCCAAGTGGTGTTATGGTCCTTACTATGTGATTGAGTGAAGGTTTAAGTGCCCTTCTAGAAATGTAAACTGTGAATCATGAATGTGATAGGTTATAAAACCTTTATCTTGATCACTGGAGGGAATTTGATGTGTATGTTGGGTAGAAATCTCGAATGTGTGATTTACTCTTGGGAACGGCCGGTTCGAGTTGTGAATTACCTTATTTCGGATTCTTGTACCCGAGTACTTGAGAGTTGAGAGCAATCCGAAAGGCTTGAAATTTCTATTTGTGGGTGAATAAGAATGAATCGATATTTCACGTGAATAGTTACAGAACACCAATAATTGTTTGGCTATAATGGCACGATAATTAAGAGCGGGAGGTGGAAATGATCCTAACCCAGAAGATCCTTATGTTGGGATTGAAGTTGAACATGCTAAGGAACAGGGATCATCTAGTTCCAATTAATCTAGTAAGACACTACTTGTGATCTTTTGTAGTGGGACTATGAGAGTAGAACTTGAGAGTTTTGTGCCATGGAGATGAATGTACTTTTGATAATCACTTGTTTATTTTTGTTTATTGACTTTGACTTGGTATGAATTTCACTTGACTAAAACTTGTGTTATGATTTAATGAGCTTTAGTTTGTGTTTACTTGCATAGTGATAATGTTATTTGTGTAAATGATTTCCTTTTTTTTTTAAAAGTTGTTACTAGTATGTGTGTATAGTTTAATTATAATTTGGTGTGAGATTTATACCTATGCGTATAGATTAGCTGTGAACATGAAAACTAGAGGACTACGAAAGGGACGTCAACCTAGACAACCCCGAAATTAAAGAGTAGATAATGGGTCTGATATTGATCAAAATATTGAGCAAAGTGCTGGGAGAGGAAATGACCAAATGGGAGTAGTTTTGACTCGCATGATGGATATATTAGAGCTCTTAGTAGATGAACAGGGTCAAGGGGTTGGACAAGAAAACTAACGTGGAAACCAAGAGATAGGGGAGAATCGAGCCTTAGAGCGGTTTCAAAAATTCTTTTCGCCCAAATTTTCTGTAAGACTTGACCCAGAAATGGCTGAGAATTGGTTAGAGAATATAAGAAATATATTCGATATTTTGGATTACACAGAGGAAAAACAAGTCACCATTGCTGTATTTCGACTTGAAGGAGCGGCCCGAATTTGGTGGAATGTTATAAGAAATAAGTGGGAAAGAGATCAAACTCCAAAAACTTGGATAAACTTTGTGCGTGAGTTTAATGAGAAATTTCTCCCTCCGCTTGTCCAAGAAAAGGGAGAAGACGAAATTATCAAGCTTCATCAAGGAACTTTAAGTGTGGCTGAGTACGAAAAACGCTTCACGAAATTATCTACATATGCTCCAGAATTGGTGGCTGTTGAATGGAATAGAATAAGGCGGTTTATCCAGGGATTAGATTTAGAAATCCAAGATGCCCTTGTCGCAGCAAAGATTGAAACATTTAGTGATGCTCTCGAGAAACCGCAAAGGGTAGAGAGCGGAAAAGCCCAACTGAGAGTCTTTCAAGCGAAGAAAAGAGATACATCCGATAATGGACCTAGAAAAATTGAACCACCATCCAAAGTTAGAAAAGGAGAGCATGGGGTAAGACTATCACTCCCTGCACCACTCATGATAAAGGAACCAAAAGGAACTATGTCATGAGGAACTCTAGTTGGACAGAAATGATCAAAGGAAACCTCACAAGCAAGTCAAATCACAATGTCTCGTCCGACCTGTGGATATTGTGGAAGGACAAATCATACCGAAGAAAACTGTTGGATAAAGGGACGAAAATGTATGGGATGTGGGAGTACCAACCATAAAGTTCACGACTGTCCAAAGAGGTATCCTCGAGAGACTACCACTCAACAAGGAAATAGAACTATTCCTCGACAAGTAAATGGAAGAGAAAACCGACCAATGGCATCTGCAAGAACATATGACATGAACACACAACAAGGTTCAGAGTTATCTGAGATTACGGAAAGTATGACTTTCGAGAACGAAATTCTTTTAAGAAGAGGAGGTTGTGAGGACCCAAAAATTTTCTTAATTTAATTTATTTTACTGGCTTAAGTAATTATTTAATTTGACTATTTAAAATCCATTTATATGGAAAAGCGCATCTCTTATGTTTTTAAAGCGTTTTATTAGAAAAAAAAATTACTTTTCGAAAACTCGTTTAGTCCGGAATATTGAATACATATTTTTCGAGACTATATTTTAATTGAGAGTGTATTAATTTTGAAAAAAATAAGAATGATCAATAGTAGATTAAGAAAAGTCGTGAGGACTCACAAAATTTAGTTATTTTAAACTCCTGTTACAAGGTTATTTAAATATTTAATTGCCAGTTTATTCCGAATATTATTTTCTAATTTTTTTAGACCAAATTACATGGAACTATGACTTTCTTAGATTTTTAAAATGACTTGTTGTAAAAATTAATTTTTGGAAGTTCGTTTAGTGAAAATAGTGAATACGCGTTTGGAGACAGTGACCGATTTGATGATACTATAAGTTCGAAAAAAATTGGATACTTTTACATTAGTGTTAAAAATAGATATTTTCATGTTTAAGTATTCAAGTATTAGTTAGTAGTACAATCGTTATAGGAATTTCTTGGAGATTTCACTCTATCGCGCACAAATTGAAAATACGCGTTTTCACACCCGCGATTTAATTGAGGGACTTAAGAAATTTATTTCTAGATTATTAAGAGTGAATAATAATAGTATGAATATAAGTGCATTAGAGGTTTAGTACACAAGTGAAATAAATCCGAGAGGAATTAAGCATGAAGCACGCGTATCCTTAGTTGACTTTTGGAGCATTTTGGGCCACACATTATTGAGTTTCTCATGGGAGCATCACACTAGATCAAAACCCTTCAATTCATCACCTAAAAGTGGCGTGCAACACTCTTTCTTTTTGCTCCCAAAACAGCCGTGTATCAAGAGAAGAAAACAACACCAAAGTTCTTCATTTTTCTTCATCAAATCCTCACCAAACTTTCCCCAAATCAAATCAAAATTGAACCACACCTAACTAAACACTTGGTGATCATCTTAAGCTAGAAAAGGGGCTTCATTTCCACAATTTTCTTGAGTTTCAAAGTGACCAAAAATTCTGATTTAGTCATCAAGAGAGGTAATGAACGATCAACCTCTTAATTCTTGATTTATGGAAGTTAGATTACACTCATGAACTCTTGGATTCTCATGGGTAGCTTTAAATTGTTGTAAAATTGGTGAGTGGGCTCTATGAACTCTCACTTTGATGGAAAGACTGATTTGATGATTGATGATGAAATTAATGGTGGTTTAGTGCTTATATTAGTAGATTAATATTGAATTGTTAGTAGAAAATCAAAGGAGGTGCTTGGAGCAAAAGTGACCATTTTAACCCTGCCTTGTCCGACCACTTTTGTGCAAAATTTTGAGGTTCTACTGGCTTAATTATGTTTTTTACATGTTATATTGGTTGTGTAAAAAGTTTCATTTAAAATAACTTGATTTGGTCACCCAAATGTTGGATTTACGACAGCTTAGCAATCTGGAAATTTATCCCGTATTCACCCAGGCAGTGTATTTGTTTCGGCTATATCTTTTTACTGCGACGTCGGAATCGAGTGATATTTGCGGCACTGGAAACTAGACATTCCTAGCTTTCTAACGGTTCAAAATTCACGTTCTGTTTCCATTTGAGTGAGCCAAACCATTCATTTGAAATACACTGTCATGTTTCGTTGCTTCTTGGAAGGCAGCACACGAGTTGCAAATTGATGCTCACGAATGAGCTATTTATGGACAGATTTTGAAAATGGTTTCTTCTGAGAAAATATAGCCTTAAGAGTCTATTTTCTAACTCCACTAACCAAACTCAATTCCGAGTTGAATTGAGTGATTTATGATCGAAATTCAAAACTGACTTTGCGAACGAAAACAGTGTTTTGGATAGATTTGAAACTAACTGCGGTTTGGGACTTGTTATCCAAAGTTTTTTATTGTAAATCATCTATCGAATATACCTTGAACATATTTTGGACATTTTCTACAGGAATGAACCATGTTTGAGATGTTCCTTGATCAAATATTTGGAAACGGCAAAACGGAAGTTCAAAGGCAGCTTAGCCTTAGAATTTCTTGTGATTTCAACGGTTTTGTTAACCCACTTTCTGTGCTTATTTCTCTATGAAATTTGGTAGAGAAACAACCCTTATATGGTAGTGTTACACTGCTAATTTTGGTGTTATTCCGAGGCCGTTTCATTTCTCAACGAAACTTCCAAAGTTCGTGACTTGATTTTGGAAAAACCCTTGTTTAACAAAGAAATTTGGGTAACTTTGAACTACCATATCTTGATGCTCAAAACTTCAATTCTCATTCCGCTTATTTCATTTTAAACTTTGATTGCAACTCTAATAGAGTTTCAAATTTCAAAGGCTAGTTCAAATTGAGTGAATTTTTCCGAATTCTCAAAGTTGGCCAAAAACAAACCCCGAAAGCTGTCTTCATGTTAAAAATAGCAATTTTGAACCAATTTTTGAATAACTTTCGTTTGAAATCATGGAAAAGTGTATTCGAAAGACTTTTAGTACTTTGGTAGTAGTTTCCAACGGTACCAAGTTTTCCAATTTTGGACTCATAGAGAGTGAGATCTGATTTTTCAAAATTTGATTGCCGAATCTGAAATTTCCGAACTTAAAGGAAATTGAGGGTTTCAAACTCTCCATTTTACTCTGATATTGCTAGACCATTTTACACTTGATTTCAAAGGCGAGAATCAAATTTCTCTTGTGTTTTTAAAACCCACTTCTGAGTCTCGACTATAAATAATTAAGGCTCAATTCATGAATTCTCCTTAAAATGAACACTAGTACAACCTTCACGATATGTAAGGGATTTTAAGCGATGGTGTGTAATAGATAACTATTGTTTGTTCAGGTGTTCAAGGAGACATTCAAGAGGATCTCGAGGGGAACACTTGATGGATTGTATACGCACTTACTCTTTTGTTGCAATAGGTGAGTGTTCCATATAGGAGTACGTAATTTGAATAAGTCTATCATACTTAATCCATGATCATTAAGTATTAAGTGCTACATGTTAAGTATTTACCACACTCATGCATATTTAAGTAATGTATACTTGAATTACTCGACATGAAATACTTGAATTGCATATTTATGTGATGTGTTTAAATGATTAATTATGCTATGGCTACATAAGTCTGTTAGAGTGAATCTCCTCGACTCTTAAATGGTAAAAGTGGGAAATGGCCAATGGCGGCCTATTAAAATGACTAATGTCTACCAATTAATCGTGATTACTATCGTTAACCGTCAACCGTTAACCGTTAACCGTCAACCGTTACCGTTTACCGTAATTTCTTACCGTTTTTCTATCTACTTGAATACCTGGTACTTGATTATTTAATTACCGTAAATTAAATGTTCACATAAAATTATCAAATATTGCTTATGTGTTTACGTGTTAATTGTTGTTAATAATTGCTCATATAAAATTGTCCACCATTTTAAGGTGAGTGTGTTCTTTATCTCACTCGACCTACCAAAAGAATAAATTTTTATCGTTAACCAAGTTATTTGATTACTTGTACATGTTGTAAGCTCTAAGTTGAACTTGGGTCCTGCCCTTGGTTACTGACCTACTCGAGTCGGAATTGGGCTCGATCGGGTAGGTTGGAATCCTGAGCCACCGTTTCGGTATACTCGAGTATTACCACTGTAGGGTTAAGGTGATGACCAGACAGTACCGTGGGGACCGGAAGTTATAAGGTGCAGTTGACCGAAATGGTTCCAACGGAATACCGTATCCTTCAATGTGTGTTTATTTTACATAATGATAACGTTTTATGCAAATGTACCATACATGTGATATGCTGAAATTACTCGTACAATGATTGTTGTCTCATGTTAATATGCCAATGTGCAACTTTGAACCATACACGCAGTATGCTCAATTACTTGATTTATTTGAACTGCTAGAGTGTCTTGGAACCTCACTGGGCTGTGTAGTTCATCCCACGTTTTGGGTTTCTTTAACAGGGTTCGAGACCAAGAGTGCTCGTAAATAGTATTAGATTGCTTTCTCTTGAAGACTTTAAGTTGTATTACAGCAGATGGCTGTAGTAAATATTCTTTTGGGTTGTATTAAGCTTGAGAGATGATTAATTGTAAGTGTGAGATATTTTGGAATATTTTTATCATGTATTGGAGTTATTTGAAGTATTATTGAAGTATTCCGGACTTGTGAATTGGGGATTGTAGTGAGCCCTGTTAAGAGTTGGGCAGGCGTCCCGCGGATACCCTTTGGTTCGCCTTAGGGAGAAGTGGGGGCGTCACAGTTGGTATCAGAACTTAGGTTTCAGATCTTTGTAGTGTATCCTAGATTTAAAAGTTTAGAATGCTGGACTGTGGGACTGATTTGAAAGTTAAATGACTCTTTGTAGGAGTAAAATCAGTGCCACTTCACGTGGTCTCTACACGGGGCAACATTGAGCCAAGTGGTGTTATGGTCCTTACTATGTGATTGAGTGAAGGTTTAAGTGCCCTTCTAGAAATGTAAACTGTGAATCATGAATGTGATAGGTTATAAAACCTTTATCTTGATCCTTGGAGGGAATTCGATGTGTATGTTGGGTAGGAATCTTGAATGTGGTGATTTACTCTTGGGAACGGCCGGTACGAGTTGTGAATTACCTTATTTCGAATTTTTGTACCCGAGTACTTGAGAGTTGAGAGCAATCCTAAAGGCTTGAGAATTCCATTTGTGGGTGAATAAGAATGAATCGATATTTCACTTGAATAGTTACAGAACACCAATAATTGTTTGGCTATAATGGCACGATAATTAAGAGCGGGAGGTGGAAATGATCCTAACCCAGAAGATCCTTATGTTGGGATTGAAGTTGAACATGCTAAGGAACAGGGATCATCTAGTTCCAATTAATCTAGTGAGACACTACTTGTGATCTTTTGTAGTGGGACTATGAGAGTAGAACTTGAGAGTTTTGCGCCATGGAGATGGATGTACTTTTGATAATCACTTGTTTATTTTTGTTTATTGACTTTGACTTGGTATGAATTTCACTTGACTAAAACTTGTGTTACGATTTAATGAGCTTTAGTTTGTGTTTACTTGCATAGTGATAATGTTATTTGTGTAAATGATTTTCTTTTTTTTTTAAAGTTGTTACTAGTATGTGTGTATTGTTTAATTATAATTTGGTGTGAGATTTATACCTATGCGTATAGATTAGCTGTGAACATGAAAACTAGAGGACTACGAAAGGGACGTCAACCTAGACAACCCCGAAATTAAAGAGTAGATAATGGGTCTGATATTGATCAAAATATTGAGCAAAGTGCTGGGAGAGGAAATGACCAAATGGGAGTACTTTTGACTCGCATGGTGGATATATTAGAGCTCTTAGTAGCTCAACAGGGTCAAGGGGTTGGACAAGAAAACCAACGTGAAAACCAAGAGATAGGGGAGGATCGAGCCATAGAGCGGTTTCAAAAATTCTTTCCGCCCAAATTTTCTGGAAGACCTGACCCAGAAATGGCTGAGAATTGGTTAGAGAATATAAGAAATATATTCGATACTTTGGATTACATAGAGGAAAGACAAGTCACCTTTGCTTTATTTCAACTTGAACGAGCGGCCCGAACTTGGTGGAATGTTATAAGAAATAAGTGGGAAAGAGATCAAACTCCAAAAATTTGGATAAACTTTGTGCGTTAGTTTAATGAGAAATTTCTCCCTCCGCTTGCCCAAGAAAAGAGAGAAGACGATATTATAAATCTTCATCAAGGAACTTTAAGTGTGGCTGAGTACGAAACACGTTTCACGAAATTATCTACATATGCTCCAGAATTGGTGGCTGCTGAACGGAAGAGAATAAGACGGTTTAACCAGGGATTAGATTTAGAAATTCAAGATGCCCTTGTCGCAGCACAGATTGAAACATTTAGTGACGCTCTCGAGAAAGCGCAAAGGGTAGAGAGCGCAAAAGTCCAACTGAGAGTCTCTCAAGCGAAGAAAAGAGATACATCCGATAATGGACCCAGAAAAATTGAACCACCATCCAAAGTTAGAAAAGGAGCGGATGGGGTAAGAGTAAGACTATCACTCCCTGCACTACTCATGATAAAGGAACCAAACGGAACTATGTCACGAGGAACTCTAGTTGGACAGAAATGATCAAAGGAAACCTCACAAGCAAGTCAAGTCACAATGTCTCGTCCGACCTGTGGATATTGTGGAAGGACAATTCATACCGAAGAAAACTGTTGAATAAAGGGACGAAAATGTATGGGATGTGGGAGTACCAACCATAAAGTTCACGACTGTCCAAAGAGGTATCCTCGAGAGACTACCACTCAACAAGGAAATAGAACTATTCCTCGACAAGTAAATGGAAGAGAAAATCGACCAATGGCATCTGCAAGAACATATGACATGATCACACAATAAGGTTCAGGGTTATCTGATATTACGGAAAGTATGAATTTCGAGAACGAAATTCTTTTAAGTAGGGGAGGTTGTGAGAACCCGAAAATTTTCTTAATTTAATTTATTTTACTGGCTTAATTAATTATTTAATTCGACTATTTAAAATCTATTTATATGGAAAAGCGCATCTCTTATGTTTTTAAAACGTTTTATTAGAAAAAAAAATTACTTTTCGAAAACTCGTTTAGTCCGGAATAATGAATACATATTTTTCGAGACTATATTTCAATTGAGAGTGTATTAATTTTGAAAAAATAAGAATGATCAATAGTAGATTAAGAAAAGTCGTGAGGACTCGCAAAATTTATTTATTTTAAACTCCTGTTACAAGGTTATTTAAATATTTAATTGCCAGTTTACTCCGAATATTATTTTCTAATCTTTTTAGACCAAATTACATGGAACTATGACTTTCTTAGATTTTTAAAATGACTTGTTGTAAAAATTAATTTTTGGAAGTTCATTTAGTGAAAATAGTGAATACGCGTTTGGAGACAGTGACCGATTTGATTATACTATAAGTTCGAAAAAAATTGGATACTTATACATTAGTATTAAAAATAGATATTTTCATGTTTAAGTATTCAAGTATTAGTTAGTAGTACAATCGTTATAGGAATTTCTTGGAGATTTCACTCTATCGCGCACAAATTGAAAATACGCGTTTTCACAGGCGCGATTTAATTGAGGGACATAAGAAATTTATTTCTAGATTATTAAGAGTGAATAATAATAGTATGAATATAAGTGCATTAGAGGTTTAGTACACTAGTGAAATAAATCCGAGAGGAATCGAGCACGAAATACGCTTATCCTTAGTTGACTTTTGGAGCATTTTGGGCCACACATTATTGAGTTTCTCATGAAAGCATCACACTAGATCAAAACCCTTCAATTCATCACCCAAAAGTGGCGTGCAACACTCTTCCTCTTTGCTCCCAAAACAGCCGTGTATCAAAAGAAGAAAACAACACCAAAGTTCTTCATTTTTCTTCATCAAATCCTCACCAAACTTTCACCAAATCAAATCAAAATTGAACAACACCTAACTAAACACTTGGTGATCATCTTAAGCTAGAAAAGGGGCTTCATTTTCACGATTTTCTTGAGCTTCAAAGTGACCAAAAATTCTGATTTAGTCATCAAGAGAGGTAATGAACGATCAATCTCTTAATTCTTGATTTATGGAAGTTAGATTACACTCATGAGCTCTTGGATTCTCATGGGTAGCTTTAAATTGTTGTAAAATTGGTGAGTGGGCCCTATGAACTCTCACTTTAATGGAAAGACTGATTTGATGATTGATGATGAAATTAATGGTGGTTTAGTGCTTATATTAGTGGATTAATGTTGAATTGTTAGTAGAAAATCAAAGGAGGTGCTTGGAGCAAAAGTGACCATTTTATCCCTGCCTTGTCCGACCACTTTTGTGCAAAATTTTGAGGTTCTAATGGCTTAATTATGTTGTTTACATGTTATATTGGTTGTGTAAAAAGTTTCATTTAAAATAACTTGATTTGGTCACCCAAATGTTGTATTTACGACAGTTTAGCAATCTGGAAATTTATCCCGTATTCACCCAGGCAGTGTATTTGTTTCGGCTATATCTTTTTACTCCGATGTCAGAATCGAGTGCCATTTGCGGCACTGGAAACTAGACATTCCTAGCTTTCTAACGGTATAAAATTCATGTTCTGGTTCCATTTGAGTGAGCCAAACCATTCATTTGAAATCCACTGTCCTGTTTCTTTGCTTCTTGGAAGGCAGCACACGAGTTGCAAATTGATGCTCTTGAATGAGCTGTTTATGGATAGATTTTGAAAATGGTTTCTTCTGAGAAAATATAGCCTTATGAGTCTATTTTATAACTCCACCAACCATGCTCAATTCTGAGTTGAATTGAGTGATTTATGATCGAAATTCAAAACTGACTTTGTGAACGAAAACAGAGTTTTGGACAGATTTGAAACTAACTGCGGTTTGGGACTTGTTATCCAAAGTTTTTTTATTGTAAATCATCTATCGAATGTACCTTAAACATATTTTGGACATTTCCTACTAGAATGAACCATGTTTGAGATGTTCCTTGATCAAATATTTGGAAACGGCAAAACGGAAGTTCAAAGGCAACTTATCCTTAGAATTTCTTGTGATTTTAACGGTTTTGTTAACCCATTTTCTGTGCTTATTTCTCTATGAAATTTGGTAGAGAAACAACTCTTATATGGTAGTGTTACACTGCTAATTTTGGTGTTATTCCGAGGCCGTTTCATTTCTCAACTAGACTTCCAAAGTTCGTGACTTGATTTTAGAAAAACCCTTGTTTAACAAAGAAATTTGGGTAACTTTGAGCTACCATATCTTGATGCTCAAAACTTCAATTCTCATTCGCTTGTTCCATTTTAAACTTTGATTACAACTCTAATAGAGTTCCAAATTTCAAAAGTTAGTTCAAATTGAGTGAATTTTGCCGAATTCCCAAAGTTGGCCAAAAACTAACTCCGAAAGCTGTCTTCTTGTTCAAAACAGCAACTTTGAACCAATTTTTTAAAACCTTTCGTTTGGAATCATGGAAAAGTGTATTCGAGAAACTTTTAGTACTTTGGAAGTAGTTTCCAATGGTACCAAGTTTTCCAATTTTGGACTCATAGAGAATGAGATCTGATTTTTCAAAGTTTGATTGCCGAATTTGAAATTTTTCAACTTAAAGGAAATTGAGGGTTTCAAACTCTCCATTTTACTCCGATATTGCTTGACCGTTTTACACTTGATTTCAAAGGCGAGAATCAAATTTCTCTTGTGTTTTTAAAACCCACTTCTGAGTCTCGACTATAAATCATTAAGGTTCAATTCATGAATTCTTCTTAGAATGAACACTAGTACAACCTTCACGATAAGTAAGGGATTTTAAGCGATGGTGTGTAAAAGACTACTATTGTTTGCTCAGGTGCTCAAGGAGACCTTCAAGAGGATCTCGAGGGGAACACCTGAAGGATTGTATACGCACTTACTCTTTTGTTGTAATAGGTGAGTGTTCCATATAGGAGTACGTAATTTGAATAAGTCTATCATACTTAATCCATGATCATTAAGTGTTAAGTACTACATGTTAAGTATTTACCACACTCATACATATTTAAGTAATGTATACTGGAATTACTCGACATGAAATACTTGAATTGCATATTTATGTGATGTGTTTAAATGATTAATTATGCTATGGCTACATAAGCCGGTTGGAGTGAATCTTCTCGACTCTTAAGTGGTAAAAGTGAGAAATGTCCAATGGCGGCCTATTAAAATGACTAATGTCTACCAATTAACCGTGATTACTACCGTTAACCGTCAACCGTTAACCGTTAACCGTCAACCGTTACCGTTTACCGCAATTTCTTACCGTTTTCCTATCTACTTGATTACCTGGTACTTGATTACTTAATTACTGTAAATTACATGTTCACATGAAATTATCAAATATTGCTTATGTGTTTATGTGTTAATTGTTGTTAGTAATTGCTCATATGACATTGTCCACCATTTTAAGGCGATTGTGTACTTTATCTCACTCGACCTATCAAAAGAATAAATTTTTATCGTTAGCCAAGTTATTTGATTACTTGTGAATGTTGTAAGCTCTAAGTTGAACTTGGGCCCTGCCTCTTGGTTACTGACCTACTCGAGCCAGGACTGGGTTCGATCGGGTAGGTTGGAATCCTGAGCCACCGTTTCAGTATATTCGAGTATTACCACTGGAGGGATAAGGCGATGACCAGACAGTACCGTGGGGACCGGAAGTTATAAGGTGCAGTTGACCGAAATAGTTCCAATGGAATACCGTATCATTCAATGTGTATTTATTTTAAATAATGATAACCGTTTCATGCAAATGTACCATACCTGTGATATGCTGAAATTATTCGTACAATGATTATTGTCTCATGTTAATATGCCAGTGTGCAACCTTGAACCATACACGGAGTATGCTCAATTACTTGATTTATTAGAACTGCTAGAGATTTTTGGAACCTCACTGGGCTGTGTAGCTCATCCTACGTTTTGAATTTCTTTAACAGGGTTCGAAACTAAGAGTGCTCGTGAATAGTACTAGATTGCTTTCTTTTGAAGACTTTAAGTTGTATTACAACAGATGGCTGTAGTAAATATTCTTTTGGGTTGTATTAAACTTGAGAGCTGATTAATTGTAAGTGTGAGATATTTTGAATTACTTTTATTATGTATTGGAGTTATTTGAAGTATTATTGAAGTATTCCGGGCTTGTGAATTGTGGATTGTAGTGAGCCCTGGCGAGAACTGGGCAGGCGACCCGCGGTTACCCCTTGGTTCGCCTTAGGGAGAAGTGGGGGCGTCACAGTTGGTATCAGAACTTAGGTTTCAGATCTTTGTAGTGTATCCTAGATTTAAAAGTTTAGAATGCTGGACTGTGGGACTGATTTGAAAGTTAAATGACTCTTTGTAGGAGTAAAATCAGTGCCACTTCACGTGGTCTCTACACGGGGCAACATTGAGCCAAGTGGTGTTATGGTCCTTACTATGTGATTGAGTGAAGGTTTAAGTGCCCTTCTAGAAATGTAAACTGTGAATCATGAATGTGATAAGTTATAAAACCTTTATCTTGATCTTTGGAGGGAATTTGATATGTGTGTTGGTAGAAATTTCGAATGTGGTGATTTACTCTTGGGAACGGCCGTTTCGAGTTGTGAATTACCTTATTTCGAATTTTTGTACCCGAGTACTTGAGAGTTGAGAGCAATCCTAAAGGCTTGAGAATTCCATTTGTGGGTGAATAAGAATGAATCGATATTTCACTTGAATAGTTACAGAACACCAATAATTGTTTGGCTATAATGGCACGATAATTAAGAGCGGGAGGTGGAAATGATCCTAACCCAGAAGATCCTTATGTTGGGATTGAAGTTGAACATGCTAAGGAACAGGGATCATCTAGTTCCAATTAATCTAGTGAGACACTACTTGTGATCTTTTGTAGTGGGACTATGAGAGTAGAACTTGAGAGTTTTGTGCCATGGAGATGAATGTACTTTTGATAATCACTTGTTTATTTTTGTTTATTGACTTTGACTTGGTATGAATTTCACTTGACTAAAACTTGTGTTATGATTTATTGAGCTTTAGTTTGTGTTTACTTGCATAGTGATAATGTTATTTGTGTAAATGATTTCCCTTTTTTTTAAAAGTTGTTACTAGTATGTGTGTATAGTTTAATTATAATTTGGTGTGAGATTTATACCTATGCGTATAGATTAGCTGTGAACATGGAAACTAGAGGACTACGAAAGGGAAGTCAACTTAGACAACCCCGAAATCAAAGAGTAGATAATGGGTCTGATATTGATCAAAATGTTAAGCAAAGTGCTGGGTGAGGAAATGACCAAATGGGGGTAGTTTTGACTCGCATGACGGATATATTAGAGATCTTAGTAGCTCAACGGGGTCAAGGGGTTGGACAAGGAAACCAACGTGGAAACCAAGAGATAGGGGAGGATCGAGCCATAGGGCGGTTTCAAAAATTCTTTTCGCCCAAATTTTCTGGAGGACTTGACCCAGAAATGGTTGAGAATTGGTTAGAGAATATAAGAAATATATTCGATGCTTTGGATTACACAGAGGAAAGACAAGTCACCTTTGTTGTATTTCAACTTGAAGGAGCGGCCCGAACTTGGTGGAATGTTATAAGAAATTAGTGGGAAAGAGATCAAACTCCCAAAACTTGGATAAACTTTGTGCGTGAGTTTAATGAGAAATTTCTCCCTCCGCTTGTCCAAAAAAAGAGAGAGGACGATTTTATAAAGCTTTATCAAGGAACTTTAAGTGTGGCTGAGTACGAAACACGTTTCACGAAATTATCTACATATGCTCCAGAATTGGTGGCTATTGAACGGAAGAGAATAAGACGGTTTATGCAGGGATTAGATTTAGAAATCCAAGATGCCCTTGCCGCAGCACAGATTGAAACATTTAGTGCCACTCTCGAGAAAGCGCAAGGGGTAGAGAGCGCAAAAGCCCAACTGGGAGTCTTTCAAGCGAAGAAAAGAGATACATCCGATAATGGACCCAGAAAAATTGGACCACCATCCGAAGTTAAAAAAGGAGAGAATGGGGCAAGAGTATCATTCCCTGCACCACTCATGATAAAGGAACTAAAAGGAACTATGTCACGAGGAACTCTAGTTGGACAGAAATGATCAAAGGAAACCTCACAAGCAAGTCAAGTCACAATGTCTCGTCCGACCTGTGGATATTGTGGAAGGACAAATCATACCGAAGAAAACTGTTGGATAAAGGGACGAAAATGTATGGAATGTGGGAGTACCAACCATAAAGTTCACGACTGTCCAAAGAGGTATCCTCGAGCGACTACCACTCAACAAGGAAATAGAACTATTCCTCGACAAGTAAATGGAAGAGAAAACTGACCAATGGCATCTGCAAGAACATATGACATGATCACACAACAAGGTTCAGGGTTATCTGAGATTACAGAAGATATGAATTTCGAGAACGAAATTCTTTTAAGGAGGGGAGGTTGTGAGAACCCGAAAATTTTCTTAATTTAATTTATTTTACTAGCTTAATTAATTATTTAATTCGACTATTTAAAATCTATTTATATGGAAAAACGCATCTCTTTTTTTTTTAAAGCGTTTTATTAGAAAAAAAAATTACTTTTCGAAAACTCGTTTAGTCCGGAATAATGAATACATATTTTTCGAGACTATATTTTAATTGAGAGTGTATTAATTTTGAAAAAATAAGAATGATCAATAGTAGATTAAGAAAAGTCGTGAGGACTCGCAAAATTTATTTATTTTAAACTCCTGTTACAAGGTTATTTAAATATTTAATTGCCAGTTTACTCCGAATATTATTTTCTAATCTTTTTAGACCAAATTACATGGAACTATGACTTTCTTAGATTTTTAAAATGACTTGTTGTAAAAATTAATTTTTGGAAGTTCATTTAGTGAAAATAGTGAATACGCGTTTGGAGACAGTGACCGATTTGATTATACTATAAGTTCGAAAAAAATTGGATACTTATACATTAGTATTAAAAATAGATATTTTCATGTTTAAGTATTCAAGTATTAGTTAGTAGTACAATCGTTATAGGAATTTCTTGGAGATTTCACTCTATCGCGCACAAATTGAAAATACGCGTTTTCACACGCGCGATTTAATTGAGGGACTTAAGAAATTTATTTCTAGATTATTAAGAGTGAATAATAATAGTATGAATATAAGTGCATTAGAGGTTTAGTACACTAGTGAAATAAATCCGAGAGGAATCGAGCACGAAATACGCTTATCCTTAGTTGACTTTTGGAGCATTTTGGGCCACACATTATTGAGTTTCTCACGGGAGCATCACACTAGATCAAAACCCTTCAATTCATCACCCAAAAGTGGCGTGCAACACTCTTCCTCTTTGCTCCCAAAACAGCCGTGCATCAAGAGAAGAAAACAACACCAAAGTTCTTCATTTTTCTTCATCAAATCCTCACCAAACTTTCACCAAATCAAATCAAAATTGAACCACACCTAGCTAAACATTTGGTGATCATCTTAAGCTAGAAAAGGGGCTTCATTTTCACGATTTTCTTGAGCTTCAAAGTGACCAAAAATTCTGATTTAGTCATCAAGAGAGGTAATGAACGATCAATCTCTTAATTCTTGATTTATGGAAGTTAGATTACACTCATGAGCTCTTGGATTCTCATGGGTAGCTTTAAATTGTTGTAAAATTGGTGAGTGGGCCCTATGAACTCTCACTTTAATGGAAAGACTGATTTGATGATTGATGATGAAATTAATGGTGGTTTAGTGCTTATATTAGTGGATTAATGTTGAATTGTTAGTAGAAAATCAAAGGAGGTGCTTGGAGCAAAAGTGACCATTTTATCCCTGCCTTGTCCGACCACTTTTGTGCAAAATTTTGAGGTTCTAATGGCTTAATTATGTTGTTTACATGTTATATTGGTTGTGTAAAAAGTTTCATTGAAAAATAACTTGATTTGGTCACCCAAATGTTGGATTTACGACAGCTTAGCAATCTGGAAATTTATCCCGTATTCACCCAGGCAGTGTATTTGTTTCAGCTATATCTTTTTACTACGATGTTGGAATCGAGTACCATTTATGGCACTGGAAACTAGACATTCCTAGATTTCTAACGGTATAAAATTCACATTCTGGTTCCATTTGAGTGAACCAAACCATTCATTTGAAATCCACTGTCCTGTTTCGTTGCTTCTTGGAAGGCAGCACGCGAGTTGCAAATTGATGCTCACGAATGAGCTATTTATGGACAGATTTTGAAAATGGTTTCTTCTGAGAAAATATAGCCTTATGAGTCTATTTTCTAACTCTGCCAACTATGCTCAATTCTGAATTGAATTGAGTGATTTATGATCGAAATTCAAAACTGACTTTGTGAACGAAAACAGTGTTTTGGACAGATTTGAAACTAACTGCAGTTTGGGACTTGTTATCCAAAGTTTTTAATTGTAAATCATCTATCGAATGTACCTTGAATATATTTTGGACATTTCCTACTGGAATAAACCATGTTTGAGATGTTCCTTGATCAAATATTTGAAAACGGCAAAACGGAAGTTCAAAGGCAGCTTAGCCTTAGAATTTCTTGTGATTTCAACGGTTTTGTCAACCCACTTTCTATGCTTATTTGTGAGAACCCGTAATTTGCATTTTCTAGGTTTTCTCATTTTTCATGGCTTGTTTTCTGCACTTTCTGTATCCGGAAAATTTTCTAGATAAATTTTATGAGCAATTATAGTTTTTAGATAATTTTTCTAGTATTGGAGAGTTTTTAGAAAATTAAGAATATATATTGGATGTGGGACCCGCTAGTGCGAAAAGTTCAGAAAAATTCGGCCAATAAGGTTAAGTTTCGGATACTGTGTAAAATTTATCGGGTGTTAAGAGATAAGTAGAGAGTGAGATTGATTGATGTCAGAGGAAAAAGAAAGATAAGATTTCATTAATGTAGGTGACAAGTGTCACCACTACATTGGTTTTGACTTAAGAGTTACTATTCACTATTTTGACTTTTGACCAAAAATTGGTTAAATATCTCAAAAATGCACAAAAATTACCATTTCTTATCTCTTGTTGGCCGAACCTCTTGTGCAAGGAAGGAAGAAGAAACTCTTCAAGTTCTAGCTACTACTTGGTGCAAATCATCCAAAAACATTTGCTTACATCCATTTCTACTCCATAAAAATCTTTCTAGTTGGTGATAGAGGTTGTTTGGTGAAGTTTTCTTGAAGAGCTAGGGTGGTCTACAACTGCTCTTCTCTTATTTCTTAGGTAAGTGATGATTAAACATTCTACTACACTTATTGATGCTTATATGGTGCTTAATGGGACCTAAAGTGATGGATTATGTGACTTGTTTCTTGATTTGAAGTGTTTTGGTGGAGTTTTCAATTTTATGATGAATTTTCTGGTTTCATATGATCTTGATGGTGTGGTTGTTTTTGATGGTTGGTAATAAGGGGCTTTAGCTCTAGTAGGTGCATATGATAGGAAATTGCAATCAATTTTGAATTTGGAAGAATTTCTGGAAAATTAGGGTTCTTGGTTGAACATTCTGTCCGAAATTTTAGGGCATAGATAGAGGCCGAATTGGACTTTACTCAAAACATGAAAGTTGTAGGTATTGATGAGTTTGAAGTTCCTGCAAAATTTCAGGGCATTTGGAGTAGTGTAGAGTGAGTTATGCCGTTTTTACTGTTGCTGTTCTGGGTGAACAGAATGTACGAACTGCGATAGTAATTATCTATTTTGACTGGCATTGGTTTGGATTTTGAAGTTGGTGTCTTCTGATGAAATGTAGCTGGATGTCTTAGCTAGCTTATGCCTTTGGAATTTCGGCATTTGGACTTGTATAGACTGAGTTGTGTTCATTACAGTTTTGTGTGTTTTGCAAACCTGTTTTGGTAATTCTGGTTTAGTATTTGGCACATTTGATCTAGTTGTGCTAGGATTTGGACTGAGAGGCCTTCTACATTGTTGTAGCCCTGTCTTTTAGCTTCGAGATGGTGGGTCTTACGCCCTCATCCGATAAGCGTAGCGCATTTTGTGCCATTACCGCATACGGAGGCCAAACCTGTTTTTGTTGATTGATCAAATGAGTTATATTTTCTGATTTTCTGGTTTGCTATTATGCTTATATATGTATATGAAACCCTATTGGGGTTGTGATTGGCATGGCTTTATGATTCGTTATCGAGTCTCATTGTACTTGTTTGCATGTTTTAAGGCTTACTCTTATTCCGGTCATTTCCTAGCTAACTTTTGTACTTGTATTGCTTTGAGCCTAGTGAACGGCTTTTGGGAAATGAGATGACTTTTGTGTGAGGTTTTGGGACTGATTTGAGGAAATCATGAAGACTTAATGGCTGGAAAAGTAAGAAATTGAGGGGAAATGCTGTCCGATTTTCTAGGCCGTTTGGTTCTTTAAGTTGGATTTGCCTTTTGATGGAAATGAAGGGCTTTTGGGTTGTTGACCCTAGGTCTTCATGTTATCTTTTGTTTCCAAGAAAATCATGTTTTTGCACCCTTGCATTAGTATTTTTGGGCAAGGCGTACGACGTGTAGTCGAGCCTCACTTGTGCATTCCGTTTACTCGATTTTGGATATGAAACCTTCAATTGGTTTATTTTGATTATTTTAGGGTTTCTTGGCGATTAAGGCCAATCTGAAGTAAAAACTTTTGAAGTTGAGCCGGTGAGTGTACCACTCCCCTCCATTGCTATTTAACTTGATTTCTGCTCTGCAATCTGTTTATTTGTTCGAGACGAGGGTGTACTTTATCACACTCGTTCTCTAGTCTGTTCATATGCCAATTTACTATGCAAAATTTGAATCTGTTATCTGTGTCTGCATCTGTTCGGATTTCTATGACCTATGAGCTCAATCCTGTGGTTAAGTTATTCGAGTCGGGCCGGCAAGGGCCTGGACGATTAGATAACGAACCACGGTAGTCTGTTCGGGGATTTTGGGTATTGAGACCCTTGATTCCGGGTATACTCGAGTATTATCATTTTGTTCGTTTTAGGTGAGCGGGCCCGGTAAAGGGGTGTTTGGTGGACGGAATTCGGTGATAAGAGGGGTCTACGGACGCATTGGTTCTATATACGTTGACGGAGAGTCAACCGGTTTGGATCAAGTATTGCGCTGGAAATTTGGCTCCTGAGAGCCACCCATATCCTTCTGATTTGAATCATTGGTTCCTTTGCTTTACATCTGACATGTGTATCTGATTTGTTAAATGTGAAATGCCATGATTTTAATGCTATCTGTTTGGTACCTCATTGAGCGCAAGCTCACCCCTTTCCGTTCCTTTTGTTTTCCTTACAGGAAAATAAACCCTTTTGGTATGGATTTGACAAATGGCTGCCAAATTGAGCTAGTTGAACATATCTTTTGTATAGCTCATGTATTAAAACCCTAAGTGTACTTTTGGGGCGTTTTCTCTTTTGATTTGGCAAACCGTGTGTATATATTAACTTTTGAAAACTTTTGTATGTCATTTTGATTTGTAAACGCTAAAGTTCAGATGTGATTGTTGTTGGCTATTTCGGTTGGGTTCTGACGGGTCGGTCACTATTCATGGCCGACTTCGGATTTCATTTTTTTTAAATTTTGGGTTATTTTACCATTTTGACTCGTTTACGCTCGTTCGTAAGTTCCGGATCGCTATAGATAGTTCTAGTCTGCATCGTGAGTCCTGGCGAGAGCTGGGCAGGCAGTCCGCTCACCCCTTTGGTTCACCTTAGGGGAAAGTGGGGCTGTTACATTATTTCTCTATGAAATTTGGTAGAGAAACAACCCTTATATGGTAGTGTTACACTGCTAATTTTGGTGTTATTCCGAGGCCGTTTCATTTCTCAACTAAACTTCCAAAGTTCGTGACTTGATTTTGGAAAAACCCTTGTTTAACAAAGAAATTTGGGTAACTTTGAGCTACCATATCTTGGTGCTCAAAACTTCAATTCTCATTCCGCTTGTTCCATTTTAAATTTTGATTGCAACTCCAATATGTTCCAAATTTCAAAGGCTAGTTCAAATTGAGTGAGTTTTTCCGAATTCCCAAAGTTGGCCAAAAACCAACCCCGAAAGCTGTCTTCATGTTCAAAACAGCAACTTTGAACCAATTTTTGAATACCTTTCGTTTGGAATCATGAAAAAGTGTATTTGAGAAACTTTTAGTACTTTGGAAGTAGTTTCCAACGGTACCAAGTTTTTCAATTTTGGACTCGTAGAGAGTGAGATCTGATTTTTCAAAATTTGATTGCCGAATCTGAAATTTCCGAACTTAAAGGAAATTGAGGGTTTCAAACTCTCCATTTTACTCCGATATTGCTAGACCGTTTTACAATTTATTTCAAAGGCGAGAATCAAATTTCTCTTGTGTCTCGACTATAAATAATTAAGGCTCAATTCATGAATTTTCCTTAGAATGAACACTAGTACAAACTTCACGATAAGTAAGGGATTTTAAGCGATGGTATGTAATAGACAACTATTGTTTGCTCAGGTGCTCAAAGAGACCTTCAAGAGGATCTCGAGGGGAACACCTGAAGGATTGTATACGCACTTACTCTTTTGTTGCAATAGGTGAGTATTCCATATAGGAGTACGTAATTTGAATAAGTCAATCATACTTAATCCATGATCATTAAGTGTTAAGTGCTACATGTTAAGTATTTACCACACTCATGCATATTTAAGTAATGTATACTTGAATTACTCGACATGAAATACTTGAATTGCATATTTATGTGATGTGTTTAAATGATTAATTATGCTATGGCTACATAAGTCGGTTGGAGTGAATCTCCTCGACTCTTAAGTGGTAAAAGTGGGAAATGGCCAATGGCGGCCTATTAAAATAACTAATGTCTACCAATTAACCATGATTACTACCGTTAACCGTCAACCGTTAACCGTTAACCGTCAACCGTTACCGTTTACCGCAATTTCTTACCGTTTTCCTATCTACTTGATTACCTGGTACTTGATTACTTAATTACCGTAAATTACATGTTCACATGAAATTATCAAATATTGCTTATGTGTTTATGTGTTAATTATTGTTAGTAATTGCTCATATGAAATTGTGCACCATTTTAAGGCGAGTGTGTACTTTATCTCACTCGACCTATCAAAAGAATAAATTTTTATCGTTAGCCAAGTTATTTGATTACTTGTGCATGTTGTAAGTTCTAAACTGAACTTGGACCCTGCCCTTGGTTACTGACCTACTCGAGCCCGAATTGGGCTCGGTCGGGTAGGTTGGAACCCTGGGCCACCGTTTTGGTATACTCGAGTATTACCACTGGTGGGATAAGGCGATGGCCAGACAGTACCGTGGGGACCGGAAGTTATAAGTTGCAGTTGACCGAAATGGTTCCAATGGAATACCGTATCCTTCAATGTGTGTTTATTTTACATAATGATAACCGTTTCATGCAAATGTGCCATACCTTTGATATGCTGAAATTACTCGTACAATGATTATTGTCTCATGTTAATATGCCAATGTGCAACCTTGAACCATACACGCAGTATGCTCAATTACTTGATTTATTAGAACTGTTAGAGTGTCTTGAAACCTCACTGGACTGTGTAACTCATCCCACGTTTTGGGTTTCTTTAACAAGGTTCGAGACCAAGAGTGCTCGTGAATAATACTAGATTGCTTTTTCTTGAAGACTTTAAGTTGTATTACAGCAGATGGTTGTAGTAAATATTCTTTTGGGTTGTATTAAGCTTGAGAGCTGATTAATTGTAAGTGTGAGATATTTGGAGTACTTTTATTATGTATTGGAGTTATTTGAAGTATTATTGAAGTATTCTGGGCTTGTGAATTGTGGATTGTAGTGAGTCCTGGCGAGAGTTGGGCAGGCGTCCCATGGAAACCCTTTGGCGAAGCTGGACAGGCGTCCCGCGGATACCCTTTGGTTCGCCTTAGGGAGAAGTGGGGGCGTCACAGTGGAAACTGCCCAAGAAATCATGAAAACTTATAGAATCAACTTTTGGTGATTTCAAGACACAACTTGCATCAACTTTAATAACTCATTTGGAGTTTGAATTCATTTATAAATAGAGGCCTTGTAGAACTCATTTGCTTAACTTTGGAGTCTAGAGAAACTATACAGAATGTAGTCTTTTAGTAGAATTTCTTAGTTCATTAGTTAGTGTAAGTTAGTGTGAGGACCCGAAATTCTCTTTTACTGGCTTATTTATTTATTTATTTGCCCCAATTAAATTATTTTATTCATTTTAATTGCATCTGAATTGTACATTATCTCATTTTATATTTTTAACACGTTTGCTCTTAAACTTAATTTTTCTGTCGCCCAAGTAGTGAAAATTTGAGAAAGCACGCTTTTCGAGGCAATATTTGGTCTGAGAGTGCAGTGATCTTGGAGTGTTAAGGATGATCAATTGTAGACTAAGAAAAGTTAATTGAGGGATTAGAGGTGAGTGATTTGAATTAATCTCAATTAGGAGTATTAATGGATCACTATTCACATATTGACTTTTGCACCATAAAAAGTGGCTTATGTCACTTCTTTCCTTCACCCTTTTACATCACAAAAATCAAACAAAACCACTCTCTCTTCCTCCCTCTCATGGCCGAACCCTTCCTCCTCCTTTAGCCAAGAAAATTTCATCTTCTTTCTCTCAATCTTGCTCACTAAACTTGCTCCCAACCTTGCTCACACTTTGGATCATCTTCAAGCTTGGTAGAAGACTTGGTGGAGGGAAGATTCTTGGAGTTTTAGTGCTTGGTTTCTTGAGATTTTGCTTGCTATCCTTGGAGGAAGGTAACCTCTCCAAACTCCAATTTTTTTTCCATTCTTTAGCTAATTTTTACCTAGATAAACTTGGGATTATTGAAGGGTTCTATGAATCTTGACATTAGGTAGCATGCCTTGAGGGTATTCTTGCTTTCTTGACTTGCTCTTAGGAAGATGCCTTGAGAAGAACTATTAGGTAGTGGACTTGAGGAGTTCTTGCATGTTGGTTCTTGTTATGATGAATTCTAGTTTGGTTTTGGTGTGAGAGTTTGGGAAGAAAATTTGGAGACAAAGAAGAAGGGCTGCTGTCCAAATTTTGCTGGAGTGTTTCCCTTGTTTTAATTCTGAAATTTGTGGTTAAATTGATGCAAAAATGCTTGCTATATATTGGGTTATTTGTGTGTAAATTATCTTCCAAAAATCACTTCATTTGAATGACTTAAAGTTAAGCTTAAAGGAGGAAAACAAACCTGAAAAGTTTTGAGCAAGGCAGCCGACCAGTGTTCACTAAACAGAAATTAATTTTTCGTACAGGACTCGAAATCAAGTGCCGTTTACTGCATGTGAAACTAGACTCCGAGGACTTTCTATCGGTATAAAATATACATGCTAGTTCATTTTCTATGAGTCGCAGTGAACCAGCAAAGTTGGCTGCTTTCTCTTACTGTTTTAACTGCGAGACAAGAACAACTGCAGTTTGTAACTCGATTTCACTCCCCTTACGAAATGAATTTGAAGACAATTTCTTCTAGTAATTTTTAGAATTTTGAATATAGTTTTCAACACCATAAACCACGCTAATTTTGGACTTTTGTAGCCTTAGTTATGACCTAAATTAAAAACTGCATCGGATGTTCCAAAGTTGGAATTTCGTGTTTCAGATTTCAAAAATCAGCTTTCAAAGAAACTATTGTATCTTGGTGTAGAAAAATCCAAATTGAGTTCCGTTTGTTGCCTTTGAAACTAGACTTGAAGTTATTTCAGTGGTACAAATTTCAAGGGCTAGTTCGATTCTTATGAATTTTGATGAATTTTCAAAGTTTCCTAAAATTTAAGACTATTTTGCCCTGTTCTTACGGAAGCAGAAATTTGGAACTAAGATTTGACTGATTTCTGATTTTAATCTGAAAAAATGTCTTCTAGAGAATTTTATTTCATTGAGTCTATTATCAAATGGTATAAGATTTGTAATTTTTGGACTTATGGTACTCAAGTTAAGATTTTTTAAAGAACATTATCAAAACTGAAAATTTTCTTATAAAGTGGCAAAAGCTCAAAAGTGGTTTGGAAACATTTTTGAGGTTCAAGCCTAATCTTTTTGATTATTTGCACCCCTTTCATACTTGAGAAATGGATTTCATCGAGCACATGAGATTTCTCTTGACTTGGATCGAAAAGTTTAATTGTTTGGAAGTTGGCCAAACTTCAAGCGAAACTAGTATTGTTTCCTTTGGCTTCGAAATAAGATTTTTACCTCCTAGTCTTATGCCTTCGGTTTCCATGAAAATGAACCATAAATTGAGCGTTTTAGCTAGAGTAATTCTTGAGAAATTTCACTAGCTTCACATTTGAAACTTGGAGCTTTTAGCTCCAATATTTACTATGAAATAAGTGATGTTTTTGGTGGATTTTGACTTCATTAGTTTAGAAAATGTGAACGCTCACTTATATTCTAAAACTTTGGCATAGAATTAGAAATTTTAAAATATAAAAATATATTTTTTCTTCCTCGATTTTTGTGCCAAAAATTAAGCGTGGTACTCCCCTTTTGAAATCGAAAGTCCTTGCTACGACTTGACTCGAAAATGGCTTTTGAATCCTCCTTGAGTATTTCAGTGGTTAAGTGAGAAAGTTTCTCTTTTAAATTGACCTGAGTTTGAGGCTCTTGAGTGAGGGTAGCAAGGGGATTTTGTTTTCTCTTATTAGTCTTGATCGAATACCTAGGTAACCATGATTGTGCATGTCTCAGGTGATCACATGGATACCGAGGAACTTGTTTGACCTCTTGCTTTTTGCTCTCGCTTTGCTCTTGATTTTTGGTGAGTGTCAAGTGCATGCTTTATGTTGCCTTGATTAAAATGATAATTGTACAAGTGCTATGTGATTCTTGTGATTGTAAACTTACTGAGGCGAGAGTGTACTTTATTGCCCTCGTCCTCTCCCTCTTGAATACTTGCTACTTGTTATATGAATTTGTGTAACTTGCACTTGTACTCGAACATGCTTTTAACTCGTGAGCACTGAGCGGCAACATATACCACACTCTATTCGGGTGGGAGGTGCCTCTCATCCCGACTCAGTGTTATGATCGATTCTAAGTCAATTGGAGCATTGTCTCATCGACCGATTATACTTGTGGGGACGCCCCAATCCATTGGCTAACCTCGTAACTCGAGCCGGCAAGGGTTTGGTTGAGAAGTTTAGTGAACCATGGAAAATTATATAGATTGATCTTTTGAGATCTTGTTTGGCATACTCGAATAGTATTGCCACCTCGTATTTGTTTGGTTTCGGATTCGAGAGGATGATGTAGTGGATGGAAGAAGTAAGTGGAGCTCTACGGACATGTTGCTATTTGAGTTGATAGAGGAGGGTCAACCAACGATGGCTTGAACCGGCCGAGACATGGGAATAGCTCCTGAGAGCTCCTGTATCTTTTCTACTTGTGTTTTAATTCCTACTTGCTCACTTATATGAGATTCATGTTAAGTTGCTTTTAAGTGTGCTAATTGAGTTAGTTCGTGCTACTTGCTTGCTTGCTTGATTTGCCTGATCTCACTGAGCGTTAGTTCACCTTAAGTTGTTATTCCTTAACAGGTTTTGAAAGTGGAAGTTGGGAACTCTAGACTAGCGATTTTGGTTGAATCTAGTAATCCTTTTGTATGACATTTGAGACAATTGAAGTGTAAACTTTGTTATATTTAGGGTTATGGATTGTAATTGTAAATGGTAGTCTTAGAAGAATTTGGCTTGTATATTTGAAGTATTCCTTTAATTCTAAATCTATGGTTGACTTGTGGATCTCTATTAAGCTAAAATAAGTGTGTGAGTCCTGACGAGAGTTGGGCAGGCGCCTCGCGGATACCCTAGGATTCGCCCTGAAGAGAGGTGGGGGCGTCACAGTTAGTATAGTTTGTTTCATCCAAATCTTATAGGTAACTAAACGTAGACAAAGTTGAGGATGAAGATGAAGATGAAGAAAACTTGAATCTCATGTAACAAGGGTGACATTTCTCCTATCACTTTATTTCTTGTATTGATTCTAATATTTGGTTATAAAACAAGTTTGGATCTTGTTTTCAATGACTTTCATGTTTTGCTAGCTTTTATACTTTGGGGATAAATGAACTTTCTATGATTATTATTTAATCTTTTTATGGTTGTTTAAGTTATATTTTTTAGTAAGTTATTTAGTAGTTTTGCTATTTCAATCATGATTAATTGGCCATTAATTATGATTATCTAAATGTGTTGCATCAATGAAAATTATAATTTAACACTAGTTTATGAAGTGTTAAACCTAAGGAGTATTCTTGCGAAAGTAGGGAAATATCTTTGTGACTTTAACAATATAATTTCATAGATTTTAATGAATCTATGGCTAGTTTTTTTTTTATCACAAAGCATAGGTGAGGGATAGTTATAGGTATGATTGGTGCACTAGTGAAATCGGGTATCACATATACCAGGAAATTAGCCATGATTTAGCCAAGATATTCAACTCATTAAACCGATAATTTTCACTTGCAAGGTAGTAAGGAATTCCATGCCCTTAGGAATCTCTTTTTTTATCATTTTTATTACTTTTATTACATGATTATAATAGACATTTACCTGTGATAGTCTAAGAAATAGAGGAATTCAAAAATCACCGATTGTCAACAATCTTCTTTATGAGATCAACATCTAATATCTCCTATACTTGATAAACGATCTATAAACTTGCAGAAAATTGGGTAACTAGATTTTTAAAATTCGGTGTGAAGCCAAAATCTCGTCAAATTTTTGGCATCGTTGCTGGGAACTAGGTGTAACATTAGGGTTAAAATAAGATTTATTAATCTAAACATTGTTTATTTTGTCCTATATATATTATTTTTTATTTTTACTAATTTATTTTTATTTTGGCTATTTGTAGGACGCTAATTCTTTCACCAAGGCGATATTTGCTGTAAACAACAAACAGGGTTAGAAGAGGAAGAAGATGTGTCCAACAAAAGAAAATTGAGATGAAGAGTTTAGGAAATACTTTCATTGAGCAACAAGATGTAAATCAAATGGTAGTGTAGACACCAAATTTTTAATTTAGTTTTATTTTCTATTATTTTTATTTTTCATTGGTTAAAAGTTAATTATTATTCATTTCTAGTCCCTTAGTTTTTATTTTAGACATTTTTAGTATTAATTTTCAGAGAAAGAAAATGTCCATAAAAAAGTTGTTTTAATCATTTGTTTGTTTACTTAAATTAATTTTTGAAGGAAAAAATATAATGTGTGAATAGGTGGAATCTTGCATGTGGGACAAATGTCCTCATTATAGGTTGACAACACAACACCTAAGGGGTGAGGTGTCTAGACACTTGGTTGGTTTAGGAAATTTTGAGGGGACAAAAATCAAAAAACAAAATAAAAGATTGAGGGCTTTGGGCGGCTAGGGTATGAGGAGAGAAACCAAGCAAAAGAAGGGATAGGGGGGCCAGCTGAGTTGGAGAGACAGAGAGAACAGCGAGAGAACTCTCGGATAAGGAAGCAAGGAAACTGGGTGAAAAAAAAAAAAGAGGGACGGCTGAGGGAGAATCTAGGTGACAGCTGAAAGGTAGATGGAATAGAGTGTGGCGGCTGAGTGAGGAGGAGGAAAAGAGAATCTGGTTGGCGGCTGAAAAGGAAAAACTAAAAAGAAAAGAGGGTTGTGGGGAGAGCTTGCGAGGATGGACGAGAGGGGTAGAGAGCATAGTAGAGGCGGCGGCTAGGTTTTGAGAAAAGAAAAACCTACGGCTGAAAGAAAAGAAATAGAAAGAAACTAAAAAAAAAAGGAGATCTAGAAAAATCAGGGGAGTTTTCGGGTGAGGCAAAATGAGAGAGAGAGAGAGAGAGAGCTGAGAGTTTCGGGGTAGCAAAGAAGGAAACTAGAGGAAAAAGAAAAGAAGGGAACCAAGAAGGAGGCAAGGGAGAGTTTCGAGCAAGGGCAAAAGAACCAGAGGAAGAAAGCTTCGGCAAAGTGAAAGGAAAAATTGAAAAAAAAAACAGAGCAACTGGAGCAGCCACCATCTCGCCTGGGTCCGCCATTGCCGCTCGTGAATGGACATCATGAGAGGCCACTGTAAGTTAATCTCCTCCTTTACATTTCAGTTTTCATTCGAACATAAACTCTGAAAGTTTTTAGAGCATGTTTGCTGTGGTTTGCCGTGAGCTTGTTGTTTCAATTTCATGTTGTTTGTTCATGGTTCTGTTGAATACACATGTTTGGTATGTTGATTGGACTGAAACCTGTGTTTCTGATGAATTTTTGGGGCCGATTGTAGTCTCGATGGAGCAAATGATTGATGAAATTTTTAATGCCCTTAACTTGTTCGATGAAATGCTTGAGTGAAAATTCTATTTGATAGATGATTCATCTGCACTTTGCGTGTTAAGAAAATGGAAAGACAGTAAGTTCAATGTTTTGTCAAAACATAGAATCTGTTTTTCATAGTAGAAAGGATAGTTTTGATCCTGAGGGGGCTTGTGTGCGGCACCTTTTCTGTTTTGCCGTTTCATATTTTTCCCTTTTTGTATGAATTCAAATTAATGTTAGGAGAGGGAATTTCTTTTTATGGATTTCGTTGTTTGTTGGGAATGGCTAGCAGTTTTCGTGTGCATGCATGAAAAACAAAAGAAAAAATTGTATTTTAACCCCTTCATTTGTGTTTAATTCTACTATGGACTAGAAAATTGGAAAAATCAATCAAATTGGCCCCTTTAGCTTCTTTAATTATTTCAATTGGGTCCTTGTTTGTTTCAATTTGATGAATATGAGTTGTTTAGTTTATTTGAATGCTTTGATTCAATTTCATGTTTATTTCCATTTCATGTGATTATTTTGTTAATTAAAGTGATGCATTGACCTTTTCTTTGTTTTTGGAGGGTAAATAAGTAATTTCATTTCATTAGAGCACCAACTCAAGGGAGGTACACTCTATCCCTTATTTTGACTTCATTTGATCCTATGTGCCCTTATGTGGCTTTATGTGCTCAATTGCATGCCTTTTGAATGTTTTCATTTTATATATTTATTTATTCGTTTTATTTGTTTTAATTTAGTATATTTATTTTAGTTTATTTTATTTTATTTTTAATCATTTGAAAGGCATTTAAATGCTGAGTTGTAATAGTTAGGGGGTTTATTTATTTATTTATTTATTTTTATTCTTTCCCCTTTTAGATTGTAGTAGGGCCTCCCAAATGTAATTGTTAGGGTTTTATTTGCTTTATTTGCCTTGTGTGTTTTTGCATGCTTATTTGTTATGTGTTATCGGCTTTCTTAGGGTCTTGCATCTAGATAAGCGTGCTTATGTGCTACGTGGTATGTGAAAATATGTGCCTTGCATGTCTATTTGCTTGTAGTATTATATTTGATTATGTGGATGGAATGCACGTTACCGTGGCTAGTCCAATGCTAGTCATGGTCTTCCCCTCGAGCTCTTACAATGTCCAATGCTTGTGAGAGAGCGCTAGTTAAGGGCTAGTCCAATGATAGACCCAATAGAGCCGTCCCCCTTTCGCTAGTGTCATATTTGCATGCCTCACTGCAACTTCATGCATATTTTCATTTTAGTATTTCTAATTTCTGCATGCTCCCCTCACCTTTCCCTTACACATTTAGGATTGCATTCTCATTTTTTAGACTAGCTCATTTGCTTGCATAGATTAGGGAGTCACCCTTCTGGTAAGGGAAACGGACGAGTTTGGCTACACATAGCCTTAGCACGCTTGTTTTCTTTCTAACCAAAAGGCAAATCAAAAGTCATGACTTAGGGTCTCCCCGTATCCGTCTTGCTTGCATTCCTCTAGGGCTCATGCGTTTCTAAGGCACATTACCATTTGCACACTATCACCTTACCCACTATCACTTTGCACTCTCACTTTACATATCGTCATTTTGCACATTGCTACCTTACATATTTTTCACTTCACACTTCACACACCATCACTTTACCCATTTTTTCACTTTTCACTTCACACACCATCACTTTACACACTATCATTTTTTTTACGTTTTCACCTTACACAATCTCATCCTACACATTCTCACTTCGCACACTACCACTTTACACATTCTCACTCTTCACACTATCATTTTACACTCTCTCACATTCGCACATTTACACTTTACATACTCATTTGCACCCTTGCACTTTACACACCCATTTGCACACTTGCACTTTGCACATTTGCACCTGGCACTCGTTTTTACACTCCAAGACATTTTCGCACACTCTCATTTTTTTCTCTTTATTACTTGAGCATTCATTTGCATTTATTCGTGACCTCTTTGAGGGTTCACCATTGGCTATCACAATTCATGTGATTAGGACCAATCGAGCCTCTAAAGAGACATTTTATCCTTTTCAAACCACTCATTAGATTTAGATTTGCATTCATGTTAGACGCATCCAAAATGCAATACATCTTTTGGGTAGAAATAGGAAAATTGTCACTAAATCACGCAACTAGTTTAGATTAGGGTAAAAGGGTGCCTTAGACTTTGTCTTTGCCTTCCCTTCCATCAACCGTGACCCCCGAACTCGTCTCTTTGATTTTCGTAGACTAGGAGTCATCTTAAAAGGTTTTTTGTTTCATTTTTTCAAAAACTACTTTTTGGGTGACTTGGTACACCCCAACTTAATACAAAGTGGCGACTCCTACTTTTATGTTTAAAAACCTTTTTAGATTATCATTTTGGCCAAACCGTCGCTTTTAAAAAGTCCCATGGCCTTTTCCTTTATTTCTCACATTCACACATTTCACACATTTCATGCACACTACACATTATGACTTCAAACAACTTTATTTTCCTTTTTCTCAAAAAATGGGGCGCGACAGTTGGTGACTCCACTGGGGACTTCCTAAGTGGGTCCGAGCACTTAATTTGGTTATTCTTTTCCTCTTCTATCCTTTTCATGTATTACTTTTGGATGTTTAGGGTCGCATTTTTTTTTCTTGTTTAGAATTTTTGCATTTTCGCGCGTATCAACTCACACCCTCACCCATTTGCGTACGATTGATTTGATGGATAGATGGTTTATTTATGTTATCCCACGCTTTGCATTGCATTGGGATGGGGGGATATTACCCTAGGGTCTCGCGTTGGTTCTCGATCCCTCCCCTCCAAACGGAGCACTAGCATACGTGCATACGCTTTATTTTTTATCCCTCATTTATTTTTCTTTTAGTGGCTTGTCACGCCACTCCTCCCTATTAGGATTAAGCGACCAACTTGGACGTGTGATCGCGACACGATGTGTGCGTAGCATGATCCGAGGGGTCACTCAATCTTCCATTCTAAGCTTTGGGTGATAGTCTTTAGCTTTTAGTCGAAGGTTGAGAATTTTTGATAGATTCACTCAGACATGTAGTCGTGACACGATGTGTGCGTAGCAGTGTCTGGGGAATCACTCGAGCCACCGACAAAGAACCTTAGGATTGATGACCTTTGGTTTCCAAGTCTAAAGGCTCGGGGACCTAAAACCTATCGAGTCTAGATGCATTAGTAAGCCAATACCTCATGCATCCATGATAGTTTACCTAGGGTAGAGTCTGCCTTACCCTATTAGGGACACTATTCACGAGGGGAGGGATCCAACGCCTCTTTTCCTTTTATTGCTTTATCTCTTTGTATTACTTTGCTACAATGTGTTATGTGTATTTATCTGATTAAACTAACCTTTCTTGGTTTTTGTCTCCATTGCATTCATAAGCCGTAGAAAATAAGAGTTCTGGCATGGTACTCTCTAAGAGCCACCCTGCTATAACACGTTTAAATGCATTGCATTTGTAGCGTAATAACATATCATTTTAGGCTTACCCCGGCGATTAAAAGGGGATCCTTTTAGGTTACATTTCATATTTATTCGCTTTGATAAAATGGCATCATGCATAAACCCTTGAGAGGGAATGCCACGTAGGGAATCCCGTGTTAGGAATAAGCCACCTTATGTTTCGGATATATAATCCAATGAGACTTGCACGTTTATGTTTCTTGTACCTTCCAAAGGAGTAGTGCACAAGGTAAGGTAGGATCCGATCTTTTTCCATGATCATAGAACAAATTTTGCACATTAGAATATGAATATCTAACAATCATTTTTTGGCCATTTATCAAAAACTGGTAAAAATCCCTTGCGTAAAGAACATTAATTTACAAACGATCCCTCATTGTTGAGATGATAAAAATATCGAGGCCAAATCTTGATTTTAGAAGGCTCATAGACTAATGTATCGCAATGAATTTTTGAAACTACCAATAGGTAGACAATTCAATAAACCATCATTTTCATTCAATTCATTTGATCAAATTATCCATCAAATTCATCCAATCTATTTGGTCAATTCATTCATTTTTAGGACAATTCGGTCAATTTTGAATAAATCATCATTCATTTGACCAATTTACCCCTTTTTAGGATGATCCGGTCAATTTTGAATAAATCATCAATTTCATTTGACCAATTTACCCTTTGTAGGGTGATCTGATCAATTTTAAATAAATCATCGATTCCATTCAATTCATTGGACCAATTTATCTATTTTTAGGGTGATCTGATCAATTTTGAATAAATCATCAATTCCATTTAATTCATTGGACCAGTTTATCTATTTTTAGGGTGATCTAATCAATTTTGAATAAATCATCAATTTCATCTTATTCATTTGACCCGCTTATTCCCTTTAGGGTTTAAGTCTAAGGTTCACTGAATAGATTAATCGAGACATTGCAATCCTTTCAAGAGTAGACTCTTTTACACATCATTTTATGTGTTGATCAAATCAAGCAATCCATTCGGATTTTGTCCTTATTTTTAGGACAAATGTCTCTTCTCACTCCAATTGACCAAATTTGTTAAAATTATTTTTCACTCAATAAGTTGGTCGGATTCATCAGGTATTGTATAGTGCCTACTCCGGAAGATTGCATTTTCATACTAGGCCTACCCTTGGCATAAAAAGGACTCCCCCATAGGACATGCATACCGATTTTACAATTTTACTTACTAACTTTGGGTATTTTTTTTCTTTTTATTTTTTCCCTCTCCCCTGCATTTATAAAAGATGTTTCAAGAAGGTGGAAATATTTTTCTATATCTGATAACGATTTTTATAGAATAAATTTTGAAAATGACAATTATCACTTGATTTTTGGACAGACCCTACAATTTGAAGAATCTATCTGGAGGCGCTAGGCTAAAGCACCTAAGAGACTTCATAATTGTTTGTCAAAGAGAAAATTTTTGTTTATTTGATTTGTTAATACATTTTGTTCCAAAAGAAAAGGAGACAAAAGTGTGTATATGTGGAGCTCTTTAGAAGTTTTTCTCTTCTCATTTGCATTATGATTGAACAAGAAATTTTGTTTCAAACTTTTCTAGTAATCAAGTTTTTTATTTAGACAATTATTGTCTTGTATATATTCATGTACATTTCATTCTTTATTTTGTTCATTGGAGATTCCATGATAAATTTTAAGAAATAAGACCAAATTGAGATTTTTCAATCTCTTGCCTGAAAATTCGCAAGTGTATGTTTTCTAAAATCTTTGCATATGCTAGATTAGTGATCCAAACTGTACAATAAGAGTGCTCGGAATTAAAAGAAGCCACTCAAACTGATTGATCTGTTTTGAAAGACCCAATGCAATACCCTTTTTCTCCTTCACTGTACAATTCATATTTTGCCCACTTTTATTAACCCCAAAATAAAATCAGTCACATTGTTTGATAAGTTGCAAATTGGGGCAATCTTTCATTGAAAAATGTTCATTGTGTCTAATCAAATTCAATCCACATTTAAGTGAAAGAAAAAATGTACATTATTCTTATTTGTTTTGAAAATTTGGAATGATACTTCAAGCGTTCGTTTCTTTATCTTTACAGATTTTATCATTTGCTCTCCCATTTGAGCCTTTAAAAAAAGAATAATTTCGTTTCAAATAAGAGTCTTAATGATCACTACCCTACATTGGAAGATTTTCAAATATCAAAAGGGAGTAGATTCTCAATGAGCGTTTCGTTATTTTGGTTGTCATGAAGCGTAAGAATGATACTTTGGCCATCGTTTCTACAATCTAAGCACTATTTACCCCTTGCATCCTCATTTGAGCTAAAATGGGTGGTTCATTTCAAAAGCACTTATAATCGCACCCCACATTGGGGAAGAAGATTGGAAAATTCTGCAAAAAAAAAAAAAGAAAAAAAAGAGGAAAGAAAAAGGAAGAGTATTGTCTGATGGATCACTTATGTTTCGCAGATATGATTAAATAGAAGTCTTCTTTAGTCAATTAATTCAGATACATGCAAGAAATTTCGCATTAATGAAAGTTTCCTTTCAGAATTAATGTAGGGAACGGAATAAAAAGTCAGACCCTCTTCTTTTCCAATCAAACATTCTATCTCTAGTTATCCCTTTTGAATCTTCAGAATAAAATACTTCGTTTGACAATCCCTGAGCATCGCAAACCCCACACTAGGGCAAAATTTAATTTTTGAAGGAAGGCCGGAAGAAAAAAGAATGAAAGAAAAGGAAAACCTCAGTCAAAAGTAAATTGAGGCAAATTTTGAAAAGTTTCAAAAGATGAATGGAATGACGGAAGGCCAGAAAAAAAGGGGAAAAAAATAAAAGAGAAAAGAACCTCAGTTGAGAATAAATTGGGGCAAAAGTTTGATTTAACCCTAAAATAGGGTTGTCGCAACAATACGATTTCAGATCATTTTAACCATTTTTGAAATCTGCCTTCAAGCCTTAACTTTTCTAAGCACCCCACCTGACCCCATTACAAAAGCCGAAAGTCCTGACTTCTGTTTTTTGCAATATCTCTGTCAAGAAATTTGCTAATTAATTGGCAAGTGATGTTCATATACTGATGCTAAGAAATTTTTTAGATGTATTTCTGAATTGATTAGGTATGAGGTTGATACTGCTTATCATGTGAAAACTCGCAAGAACGTTTTTTTTTTTAAAAAAAAAAAAGAGAGAGAAAGAGAAAAAAAAAAGGAAAAAAGCAAAAAGAAATGCAAAAAGATTCGATGCTGAAGTCCCTGTTGAGTGATGATAAAAGTCAAACAAAATCCCAGATCTTGGAGTCCAAAATTGAGGCAATTTTAGAAATGCGATTTTCAGTGTAATGTCCTTAAAATCTTATATCTTTAACTATCGTTTTCAAGTCACATTACAAGCTCATAAAGTCCATCGTTGACTTATCCTTCATGACAACTCGAAATAAGGATCATACTGCTAAAGAATCCATCAATCATTCGGGATCATAAGGCCATAACCGATTTTCACATGCTTAGCTGTCGTTTCTACCCATATGTTACAAACTTATATAAGTTCTCTTAAGAAATAAGGGTGACAAACTATTTGCTTTCACTAAGATGTGATATTGAAGGGATTACATACAATTTTGGCACAAAAATAAGACAAATCCTGACCTCTCATTTCCCTTAACCCCTTCAAAATCAGAAATAAGATCACTTGATTGGTGCTGAAAGACGAGCTAACAAGAAATGGTGACTCATTATCATAAGCATCGATGCTAAAGTGAGGAAGAAATCTTCTGTAATTTGATATTATTTTGAGAAATTCATCATGAAATTTTTTGTATGAGTTTAAGCAAGACATTTAATTTTTTTCACATTATATGTTAGGAAATATAGTTTCTTACTTTGTTCAAATAAATAGAGAGTCATCCGAACAAAATTTTTGCAATCGAATGGGTCCACATTGGGGCAAATTTTTATTTGTGAGATTTTGTAAAATAAGCCCAAATTGGGGCAAATTTTTATTTGTGAGATTTTGCAAAATAGGCCCACAGTGGGGCAAATTCTTGTAACACATTTGAGAATTTCATCCAAGAGTCAAATAAGATATTTTTGAATCAATCATACTGTTCTTTACATGAGTAGTAGGTGCATCAATTCAAAAAAATAATAATAAATAAAAAATAATAATTTTAAGTGCATAATGTACTTGGGTAAGCCCCCTGTGCAGGTATTCATGGCTGAAATCGATGAAAAAGCATCTAGTGATGTAGAAGGTTGATACCGAAGAAAGAGAAGAAAGAAGGAAAAAGGACCCTACACTGGGGCAAATTATTTTTGAAAAGATTCTCTCGAACAAAAATCAAAAATAAAAAATCAATCAAAAATAAAAAAAAATTCAAAAAGTCAGAAATAAAAAATCAAGTTCAAATTCTTGTTTTTTGGAAAATCAAATTTAATTTCTTGTTTCTTGACAAATTAAATTTAATTTCTTTTTGAAAGATTATCACGGCAGATTCGGGTTTAATCCCACTGACCGATTATCATGGCAGACTCGGGTTTAATCCCACTGATCGATCATCAAGGCGGGCTCGGGTATTATCCCACTGACTGATTATCACGGTAGGCTCGGGTTTAATGGTTTAATCCCACTGACCGATTATCAAGGCAGGTTCGGGTATTATCCCACTGACCGATTATCATGACAGGCTCGGGTTTAATCCCACTGACCGATTATCAAGGCAGACTCGGGTTTAATCCCATTGACCGATCATCAAGGCAGGCTCGAGTGTTATCCCACTGACCAATTATCAAGGCAGGTTCGAGTTTAATCCCACTGACCGATTGTCAAGGCATTTCATTTATATTGCCACTAAACATGGGTTAGTCCCACTAGTGAGCATTTCATTTACATTGCCACTAAACATGGGTTAGTCCCACTAATGAGTATTTCATTTACACTGTCACTAAACATGGGTTAGTCCCACTAGTGAGCATCCCATTTTAAATTTCTTACTCGGGTCAGCCCCATTTTAAATTTCTTGTTCGGGTCAGTCTCGTTTTAAATTTCTTGTTTGGGTCAGTCCCATTTTAAATTTCTGGCTCGGGACAGTCCCGTTTTAAATTTCTCGTTTGGGTCAGTCCTATTTAGTCCCATTTTAAAATTTTTTGTTAAAGGGGTCAGTTCTCATTTCAAAAGCGTCAGTCGTTCGAGTAGTTTGCAGCAGAATAATCACAGGTGAGTATTTGGTGTCTACGTCTTTGTCTCGAATTTTTTCGAAACTCAGACAAAGAGAGGCAAATTGTAGACACCAAATTTTTAATTTAGTTTTATTTACTATTATTTTTATTTTTCATTGGTTAAAAGTTAATTATTATTCATTTCTAATCTCTTAGTTTTTATTTTAGACATTTTTAGTATAAATTTTCAGAGAAAGAAAATTTCCACAAAAAAAGTTGTTTTAATCATTTGTTTGTTTACTTAAATTAATTTTTGAAGGAAAAAATATAATATGTGAATAGGTGGAATCTTGCATGTGGGACAAATGTCCTCATTATAAGTTGACAACACAACACCTAAGGGGTGAGGTGTCTAGACACTTGGTTGGTTTAGGAAATTTTGAGGGGACAAAAATCAAAAAACAAAATAAAAGATTGAGGGCTTTAGGCGGCTAGGGTATGAGGAGAGAAACCAAGAAAAAGAAGGGATAGGGGGGCCGGCTGAGTTGGAGAGACAGAGAGAACCGAGAGAGCGCTCTCGGATAAGGAAGCAAGGAAACTGGGTGAAAAAAAAAAAAAAAAAAGAGGGACGGCTGAGGGAGAATCTGGGTGACAGCTGAAAGGTAGATGGAATAGAGTGTGGTGGCTGAGTGAGGAGGAGGAAAAGAGAATCTGGTTGGCGGCTGAAAAGGAAAAACTGAAAAGAAAAGAGGGTTGCGGGGAGAGCTTGCGAGGATGGACGAGAGGGGTAGAGAGCATAGTAGAGGCAGCGGCTAGGTTTTGAGAAAAGAAAAAACTACGGCTGAAAGAAAAGAAATAGAAAGAAACTAAAAAAAAAATGAGATCTAGAAAAATCAGGGGAGTTTTCGGGTGAGGAAAAACGAGAGAGAGAGAGAGAGCTGAGAGTTTCGGGGCAGCAAAGAAGGAAACTAGAGGAAAAAGAAAAGAAGGGAACCAAGAAGGAGGCAAGGGAGAGTTTCGGGCAAGGGCAAAAGAACCAGAGGAAGAAAGCTTCGGCAAAGTGAAAGGAAAAATTGAAAAAAAAAAACAGAGCAACTGGAGCAGCCACCATCTCGCCGGGGTCCGCCATTGCCGCCCGTGAATGGACATCGTGAGAGGCCACTGTAAGTTAATCTCCTCCTTTACATTTCAGTTTTCATTCGAACATAAGCTCTGAAAGTTTTTAAAGCATGTTTGCTGTGGTTTGCCGTGAGCTTGTTGTTTCAATTTCATGTTGTTTGTTCATGGTTCTGTTGAATACACATGTTTGGTATGTTGATTGGACTGAAACCTGTGTTTCTGATGAATTTTTGGGGCCGATTGTAGTCTCGATGGAGCAAAGGATTGATGAAAATTTTAATGCCCTTAACTTGTTCAATGAAATGCTTGAGTGAAAATTCTATTTGATACATGATTCATCTGCACTTTGCGTGTTAAGAAAATGAAAAGACAGTAAGTTCAATGTTTTGTCAAAACATAAAATCTGTTTTTCATAGTAGAAAGGATAGTTTTGATCCTGAGGGGGCTTGTGTGCGGCACTTTTTCTGTTTTGCCGTTTCATATTTTTCCCTTTTTGTATGATTTCAAATTAATGTTAGGAGAGGGAATTTCTTTTTGGGGATTTCGTTCTTTGTTGGGAATGGCTAGCAGTTTTCGTGTGCATGCATGAAAAACAAAAGGAAAAATTACATTTTAACCCCTTAATTTGTGTTTAATTCTACTATGGACCAGAAAATTGGAAAAATCAATCAAATTGGCCCCTTTAGCTTCTTTAATTATTTCAATTGGGTCTTTTTTTGTTTCAATTTGATGAATATGAGTTGTTTAGTTTATTTGAATGCTTTGAGTGATTCAATTTCATGTTTATTTCCATTTCATGTGATTATTTTGTTAATTAAAGTGATGCCTTGACCTTTTCTTTATTTTTGGAGGGTAAATAAGTAATTTCATTTCATTAGAGCACCAACTCAAGGGAGATACACTCTATCTCTTATTTTGACTTCATTTGATCCTATGTGCCCTTATGTGGCTTTATGTGCTCAATTGCATGCCTTTTGAATGTTTTCATTTTATATATTTATTTATTCGTTTTATTTGTTTTAATTTAGTATATTTATTTTAGTTTATTTTATTTTATTTTTGATCATTTGAAAGGCATTTAAATGCCGAGTTGTAATAGTTAGGGGGTTTATTTATTTATTTTTATTCTTTCCCATTTTAGATTGTAGTAGGGCCTCCCAAATGTAATAGTTAGGGCTTTGTTTGCTTTATTTGCCTTGTGTGTTTTTGCCTGCTTATGTGTTATGTGTTATCGGCTTTCTTAGGGCCTTGCATCTAGATAAGCGTGCTTATGTGCTACGTGCTATGTGAAAATATGTGCCTTGCATGTCTATTTGCTTGTAGTATTATATTTGATTATGTGGATGGAATGGACGTTACCGTGGCTAGTCCAATGCTAGTCATGGTCTTCCCCTCGAGCTCTTACAATGTCCAATGCTTGTGAGAGAGCGTTAGTTAAGGGCTAGTCCAATGCTAGACCCAATAGGGCAGTCCCTCTTTCGCTAGTGTCATATTTGCATGCCTCACTGCAACTTCATGCATATTTTCATTTTAGTATTTCTCATTTCTGCATGCTCCCCTCACCTTTCCCTTACACATTTAGGATTGCATTCTCATTTTTTAGACTAGCTCATTTGCTTGCATAGGTTAGGTAGTCACCCTTCTGGTAAGGGAAACGGACGAGTTTGGCTACACATAGCCTTAGCACGCTTGTTTTCTTTCTAACCAAAAGGCAAATCAAAAGTCACGACTTAGGGTCTCCCCGTATCCGTCTTGCTTTCATTCCTCTAGGGCTCATGCATTTCTAAGGCACATTACCATTTGCACACTATCACCTTACCCACTATCACTTTGCACTCTCACTTTACATATCGTCATTTTGCACATTGCTACCTTACACATTTTTCACTTCACACTTCACACACCATCACTTTACCCATTTTTTCACTTTTCACTTCACACACCATCACTTTACACACTATCATTTTTTTTACGTTTTCACCTTACACAATCTCATCCTACACATTCTCACTTCGCACACTACCACTTTACACATTCTCACTCTTCACACTATCATTTTACACTCTCTCACATCCGCACATTTACACTTTACATACTCATTTGCACACGTGCACTTTACACGTGCACTTTTACATACTCATTTGCACCCTTGCACTTTACACACCCATTTGCACACTTGCACTTTGCACATTTGCACCTGACACTCGTTTCTACACTCAAAGACATTTTCGCACACTCTCATTTTTTTCTCTTTATTACTTGAGCATTCATTTGCATTTATTCGTGACCTCTTTGAGGGTTCACCATTGGCTATCACAATTCATGTGATTAGGACCAATCGAGCCTCTAAAGAGACATTTTATCCTTTTCAAACCACTCATTAGATTTAGTTTTGCATTCATGTTAGACGTATCCAAAATGCAATACATCTTTTGGGTAGAAATAGGAAAATTGTCACTAAATCACGCAACTAGGTTACGCTAGGGTAAAAAGGTGCCTTAGACTTCGTCTTTGCCTTCCCTTTCATCAACCGTGACCCCCAAACTCGTCTCTTTGATTTTCGTAGATTAGGAGTCATCTAAAAAGGTTTTTACTTCATTTTTTCAAAAACTACTTTTTAGGGTGATTTGGTACACCCCAACTCAATACCAAGTGGTGATTCCTACTTTTATGTTTAAAAACCTTTTAGAATATCATTTTGGCCAAACCGTCGCATTTAAAAAGTCCCATGGCCTTTCCATTTATTTCTCACATTCACACACTTCACACATTTCATGCACACTACACATTATGACTACAAACAACTTTATTTTCCTTTTTCTCAAAAAATGGGGCGCGACAGGTGGATCAAATGCAAAGGGTTTTGAGAGACTATCCATTGTTGAATGAATTCGGAGCACAAACAAACATAGTAAGGTTGGCCATAAATGCAAACAACATTGAAATCAAACTCGCTCTCGTTCAAATGATCCAAAAAAAATCAATTTAGAGGAAACACAAACATGCATCTAGCCAACTTCACAGACCTTTGTGGTACAAGTAAAGTAAATGAAATAAGTGATGATGCAATTAGTTTTAGGTTATTTTTATTTTCACTTTGTGACAAGGCAAACGTATGACTAAATTCATATCCACCCAATACTTTTACTACATTGAGTGAAGTGTCTAAAATATTCTTAAATAAATATTTTTCACCCAATAAAATGGCTAAATTTCATATGGCTATTACAGGTTTTACTCAACACGAAGGAAAGTTATATGAAATATGGGAAAGATTCAAAGAGTTTCAAAGGAGATGTCCACATCATGGCCTTCCGAAATGGTTGATTGTTCAAATTTTCTATAATGGTCTTACCTTTCAAACCAAGATCACTATAGATTTCGCTGTTGGAGGAGCACTTATGAAAAAGTCACCTAAGGATGCACAAAAGTTGATAGAAGAAACAGTCTCGAATAATTATCAATGAACAAATAAAAGAGATAAGCCAAGAAAACTGGCTAGTATGTATGAGGTGGATATTTTAAAATTTTTAAGTGCTAAATTGAAAAATATTTTTAATTCTTGAATGGATAAATTTGAGAAATTGCTTAGTAGACAAGGTGGGACGAGTACAAGTTCTACTATAAGTGTTGCTTTATACTCTAATTGTGGTGGAAATCATGATGATTCTAATTGTTTCAATGTTGAGCGAGTTCAATATGTCAATTATAACCACCCATTTCAAAATAACTTCTTTTCCAACACTTACAACCCTAGGTGAAAAAATCATCCCAATTTAGGATGGAGGGATCAACCTAATCAAAACAGTCCAACCAATCCACTGAATTTCCTACAAAAACAAGCACCATTTGAGTTAAGACCAAATTGAAAAATTGCTCTTGAGCAACATGTCCAAAACACAAATGAGAGGATTGATAAAGTTGAGAGAACCATGATGAACTTGTTTAGGAATTTACAATTCTAAATAGGTCAAATTGCCAATTCTATCAATCCTAAACAATCGGGTGAGTTACCTAATAAAAGTGAGGTTAACGCTAAAGAACATGTTAATGTAAAATTTTAAAGAGACCTATCCTTGGTGAGTATAGTGGAGGATTAGTTAATGAAGGGGTAAAAGAAAACCAAAATGATCATGTTTTAATTAATGTTGATATGCCTTTTTCTAATGTGTTTTTCAAGAATGCTATTAAATCTATTCCTTTTCCCGATGGGTTGAAACAAAGCAAAAAGGAGAAGGAATTTAAAAAAGTTGGTCAAATTTTTAGAAAAATTTGAATTAACATTTCTTTCATTGATGTTATCTTGTAAATTCTCTCTTTTGCTCATTTCTTGAAAGATATTTTATCAAAGAAGAGCAAGATTGAAGATCATGAAATGATAGCCTTTACAGAGGAATGTTTAGCAAGTGTGCAAAATAAACTACCACCAAAATTCAAAAATTTAAAAAGTTTTACCATACCTTGTGCTATTGGACATTTTAATTTCTTTAATATTTTGTGTGATTTAAGTGCAAGTGTATCATTAATGCCATTTTACCCGAAGGTTTGATTTGAAGGAGATAAAAGACACCAACATCACTTTTCAATTCGTGGATAGACATTCGGTTGGTATGATAGAGAATGTCCTTATAAAGGCGAAATTATTCATTATACTGGTTGATTTTATTGCGTTAGATATAAAGGAATATATATATTGTAGACACCAAATTTCTGTCAATTTTTAATATTTTTTCAAGATTTTCTATTTAATGAATTATTTATTTTCTAGCATTTTAATGTGCATTTTTCTCATTTTTGCAGGTTTGTAAAAAAAAAAAAAAAAGATAAAACAACAACAAAAAGAAAATCAAAAAATCAAAAAAAAAAAATCAAGTCAAAATCAAATTATTACTAAACTTACGCATTTTCATCATTTTCCCCACAAAATACACTTAACCCATTTCTACACTCAACTTTCTTGTCATTTGGTAAAAAATAATCATTTTGGCAAAACTAACACAAAAACTCTTCACTCGGCTCTCCCTCTCACAGAAGAGAAGCCACAAAAAAAAAGAAACAAAAAGCACTCCCCAACTCTCTCCCTCTCTCGGACTGGGCAGAAAAAAGAAAACAGAACAAAAAAGAAAGAAAGCTCCCTCACTCTCTCGGCCATATCCCTCTCTTTGCTCACTTCACACAACACACCCACACACTATTCAGACACAAGGAGGCAGCCGCCGGTTGGACAAAGAGCTTGGAACTTCCTCAAAATTTTAGTCAAGGGACCACAACCTCATTGAGGTATTTTTTTTCCAGCTTTTCCTTTTTTAATTAATTAGATTAAATGCATGTTTGGCTACCTATTGGTCTCTTCCTTTCACTGATTTTTGTTGCTATTGTGGTGTTGTTGAAGTTTTTGGGACAAGCCATTAATAAATATTAAGAAAAAAGATGATTTCTGTGAATGCATGTTAGGTATTTGTAAAAATACCAAAATGGAAAATGAATTAAAAACTAAACATTGTGCATGTTTTTCTTGTCAAAATAGGTGACCGTTTGCTAGTGTAGGTCTGAAAATGTTGGGTTATCTAAATATTTTGGAATTTTTGAGCCTTATAAGCATTAAAATAATTTTCTTCATTTTTTGAGGCTGTTTTGACTTAATGCATCATTTTGTTGTTGTTTATTTGTCAAATTGAGATTATAGTTGTAATGTAGAAGTTATAAGGAGTGTTTTAGCATAAATTTTATGATTTTTGGTGAAGTTTTGAGTGTTTAAAAAATATAAAAACTGGACTGATTTCTTGGCTTTTTGGCCACTTTAGGGTCAATTTTTGTAAAAACTAACTCCGGAATTGGAATCTATGCGAAAAATCGAGTTGGGGTGTGTATTTTGATAATTTTTTGTGACCGGAAAAAATTCGCCGGCGACCGACGGCAGTCCGCGGTGGCGGTGGCGGCGGCAGCCGGCACGGCTGCCATGGCTGCCAGAGGCTTCACCCTGCCGGAGGAGGAGAAAGAAGAAACGAGAGGAAGGAGAAGAGAAGGAAAAAAGAAAGGAAAGAAAAGAAAGAAAGAAAAATGGTTTGGGCTAAGGTTCTTATCTTCGGTTGGGCCAATAGTTAGTTTTAATTGGGTTTTAGAAATGGGGTTTTGATTTATTTCTTTTGGGTTTCGATTGGGCTTGAGGGATAAAAAGACAAGCTGGCCTGCTCGTTTCCTTTGGTTTTCGGCTGGGCTTAGGTAGTATCCGGCCCAAATAAATAAAATTGCACTTTAACCCCTGATCTTTGAAGTAGTTTCACTGTGGCCCAGAACATTTTAAATTCATTTCATCTAGGTCCTTAAGTTAATTTCACTTTGGTCCCTAAATTTTATCTTTCATTTAATTTTGACCCCTGAACTTTGGAAAAATATAATTTCTGTCCCCAGAAGTTTTTCAATTTTTACAATTCAGTCCCTGATGCATTTTGACTCTCTTTATTATGATTGTTTCTTTTCTTTAATAGCTAATTATGCTACTTTTGAATATACTTAACGTGTAATTTTTAGATGTTCTTAAATTTCTTTACGTTTGACATATTAGTGTGAATTTAGTATTTTTGTTATTATTATTTTTCAATTAAATTGGTGCCATGATTCTTTTGTTCATTTTGAGTATAAATAGGGCAATTTGACTCCGTTTAGTCACCACTTCAAAAGGGAGGTACCCCATTATTATTATTTCAATATCTAGATGCTCTTATTTGATTTGAATGTTCATTTAAATTTTTCTTATGTTTGTTTTTTAATTTTATAATTATTTGAGAGGCATTTAAATACCTCAAAAATGTAATAGATAGGATAATTAGATTTGTTTTATTTTATTTCCCCTTTTAGATTGTAGTTAGGCGCTCCCCGATGTAATAGATAGGTTGTGTGTTTATGTGGCTTATGTGTTACGTGCCTTACCCGCTTTCCTTAGGATTTTTGCATCTAGATATTATGCTTATGTGTTACGTGCTACGTGCTCTTATGTGTTTATTTGTTTTAATTTATGCATACTTGTCTTATTATGTATTAAAAATGCATGACGTCACCGCACTCGTCCAATGCTAGTTGTGGCTTCTCCCTCCGTTTACTTGCTAGTCCAACGCTAGTAAGGATTTTTAGAAATGGGCTAGTCCAATGCTAGACCCTTTAGGCCGTCTTGCATTAGATTCATCTTTGTGTGATATTCATTACATTTTTATTCATATTTTCATTTTTAGGATCTTTTCTCATTTGCATGATATTCCTATTATATTATCCCCTACCCTCTATATGTGTTAATCATGTCATTTAGAATTGTATCTCATTTAAATTAGTTCATTTGCTTGTCTATGTTAGGAGAATTATTTTTCAAACATGGGAAATGGGTGATTATAACTTTTTAGTTTAAATACCCCATTAATCTCTATATAAGAAAATTATGTCACGAGTTTTTGCCTCCCGTACCCTTTATGTTGCATTCCCTTTTTCTTTGATCACTTATATCTATGTATATAATTTAATTTCTTTTCTTTTTCATCATTTGCATACTTGTGACCTTTTCAAGGAAGTATTTTGGCCTTCGCAATTAATGCGATTGGTTCAATTAAACCCTTGAATGAACATTTTGTCCCTTTCGATATTTTTATAAACTTAAATTTGCATCCATGAAGAAAACATCCAAATGTGATAAAATTAAGGGTTAGATTAAGAAAATTTTGACTAAACCACGCAACTAACTTAGATTAGGTTGAAAGGGTGCCTTAGGTTTGAGTCAATTGAACCTTTGCCTTCCCTTTCTTCAACCGTGACTCCCGAACTCATTTTCTCTTGTTTTCAAAGACCTGAAGTTGTCAAAAAGGGTTTTGTTTTATTTTATTTTTATTTTTGTCAAAAATATTTTCTTTGGGGTGACTTGGTACACCCAAACTCAATACCAAGTGGCGACTCCTATTTTTTTTCCTTAAAAAACCCTTTTAGACTAAATTTTGGACCCAAATTGTCACATTTTTTAAAGTCCTATTCTAGGTCCTTTTTCATTTATTATTAATAAATCACATCTTTTTATAAACACTTTCTTTTTCATCGCGAAAAATGGGGCGCGACATATATGTCTATACCTTTAGGTAGACCTTTTTTAACTACCATCAGTACATTAATTGATGTTCAACAAGGCAAATTAGTGTTTAGAATCAATAGTGAAGAACTAATATTTAATCTTAATGATAATAAAAATCTTGACTTATGGGATGGTAAGACTTTTAAATCTAAAGAAGTTAATGTAGTACAAGACTTGTATAAAGGTGGCTTTTTTATTGATACTCTTGATATTGATAATTTTAATTAGTCTAATATGAGAAATAAAAGAAAAGAAATCTTTATTGACCATTCTAAAGAAGTTCCTAAAATTCAAGAAGATAAAAGTAAGAAACCAAATAGACTTTAGGATTGTTTTAAGTATTTTTCAAAAAATTCTCATATACATTGTGATAATACTAACAATTTATTGTTTGATGGTGAGGATGATTTGGAGATAGGACAAACTTAAACCATAGTGGATGGCAAGAGAACTTTCAACCCTTAGGGAGGAACTAGTTCCTTGTCCCCTCCTATATGATTTCCAAGAGTGATGACTTTTGAGTCAATCCAACGACTATAAATAAAAGTGCTAATCGGGAGGCAATCCAATGTTTTAAGTCATTTCTTTTATTTTCGTGTGTTTTTATGTTTAATAGATGTATTTGTTATGTTTATTTTGTAAATTTTAAAAGTTGATGCATAAGTGACTTTTTGAAAGTTAGCGAGGAACAAGAAACGTAAGAAATTCAACCCCTCATTTTTGTATTTTATATGTTTCTAATTCGTTATGAAGGATTTTGTTGAGGTATTACACTTTGCAAAAAAAAAAATGATCGGATTCATGTTTCTATAGAAGTTGGAATTGAAGGAAATAGTGAAATAGTGTAGAATTCTACACTTTAAGTAAAAAGCCCAGTGATCCGTGAGAGACACTTGCATATCCTGAAGCTTTTCCTTCAAATTGTTTTCAAAAATTTTGTTCTTCATTCTTTCCTTCTCTTTCCTCAAGAACCCGCATTTACACACACCATACTTCATTAAATCTCCATTTTCAACCATTTTTCTTACTTTAATTTACCATACAAATACCTCAAACAACACTTAGAACAAGTTTCACCGATTAAAATCATCCAACAACTCGTCAACTTTTGGATTGATCTCTTGAACTAGGGTTTGAATTTTAAATTCCAATCATTTAGGAATCACTTTTGGTGAATTTTTTAGGGTTTTTGTATCATTTGTATCACCAAACATCACTCTACCAATTTGAGATAAGTTCTTTAAACATAACTAGATAGTTTTTTTTGGGCTAACCCTGTACATGGGGAGGGATGCCAACCCCTATTTTATTAGATAAAGCACCATAAAACAGTGAGTTAGGGCAAAAAAAGTAACAAGATCTACTGCGGAAATAAAAATAAAGAAAGAAATAATGAGTACTACTCCCTTACAACAGAATGCCTAACAAAAGGGATGGACTGCCTGTCCAAAAAAATAGCTGACCTGACTATAGGCAGGAGAGATGCCTCTGAAGAGAAAATGGTGTACGACGCCAATCTTAATGAGGCTAACGCATCCGCTGATGAGTTTGCTTTCCAATAAACATGTGATACAGATACCCCCAAATCTGCCGACAGAGACTTGATGTGCCTAATAAGAAAGAGGCCAACGTGCTACATGAGTAGAATAAACCAACCTGACTAAAGAACTCGAATCCAATTCAGCCACAAAATCTCCAAGACACCTTTCCTGGCAACCAAGTAAACCCACCATTAACGACAAAACTTCCGCCACGATAACATCCTGCTCCATAAACTCTTTATAGAATGCAAAGATTAACATCCCCTCACTAGTACGAACTAGTCCTCCCCAAATGCTTCCTCCGCCGATACACTGGCATCTGTATTAAGTTTAACCGAATGCATAGGAAGTTTTACCCAAGAGATGATAATGGGCCGACTCACCCTACCCTTGCCATCCCGTACCCAAATACAATCTCTATCTCCCCTAAAGAATTGAGGCATCAGCAACTTGGCCTTCCCCATTTGATCAATAAAGTTGTACACCTGAGAAAGGATTTGATCCGCCGATATCATCAAACCCTCAAAACGAGCCAAATTCCTTGCCTTCCAAATAAACCACAGTACTACCATCGGGACAAACACTCGAATATGGTTACGCATCATGAATTGATGTGAAAAAAACTAAGAAGCAATTCTAGCATGTACACCCATGGCCACTCGATCCACAATATCGAAGAGTCTAGCAAAATGCCCCTATCGGCCTGTAACAAACAAATGAACGACTGTCTTCACCACATTGCCAGAACAACAACATTTAGACACTAATGGTAATCCCTTGCATTGAAGCTGGCAGTCTAAAGGAATCCATTTCCTCAATAATCTCTAGACGAAAAATGAGACCTTCAATGGAACCATTGACCTCCATATCAATGTATTGACAAAAGACAAATTGCTTTTTGCATGAATCACCTCCCAAGCCGAAACTACAGAGAATTCTCCGGTGGAAGAAGCAACCCACACCAATTGATCTTTAAGAATTGAAAAAATTTGCAACTTTAAAATTTTAAACACCACACATTTTGAAAGTAATTGCTGGAGACGGTGCACATCCTAGCCATTAGATCGGAAAAATTCGCCAACCAGCATATGAGGCACATTTGGTACAGTCAACAATGTTGAGAGAGAAATGTTTGTACACCACATATCCATCCAAAAATCCACCAGACCCTCCCCGAAACACCAACGAATATTACTTTTAGCAATTTCCCTTACCTCCGTTAAACGACGTCAGGAAAATGATGGTCTACCCACCTCTGCTAGAAAGGGATGAACTCTCTTGACATATTTGCAATGCATAAAAGTTGCCCAAGTTGAGTCATTACACCTCAATTTCCACCAAGGTTTACATGAAAAAGCTTTTAACGCATCAAATGATCGGAGACCCAAACTTCCTTCCTCGACCAGATAGCAAACTTTCTCTCAGGCTACCCAATGAACCCTCCTATGTTCCATAGAGTTATCCTAGAAAAAGGAATTATAAATTCTTCCCAAAGAAACTACAACCGCCCTCGGAGGTTGTAACATTTGAAAAATATACACAGGATTAGCCTCGAGAGCATAACATAGCAAAATTAGTTTCCCTCCCATTGAAAGCATTTTTGAACTCCACTGGAAAGACCTCTACCTCAATTTGGATAAAATACCATCGAACATAGCACAAGTTACCCTTCCCTTACTCAAAGGAGCCCTCAACTAAAGAAAAAGAAAACTCTACTCTTTAAATCCCAGAGTTGTTGTCACCAATTGAACATGTTCATCCGTCAATCTCGAGGATGAGGAGTAAGAACTCTTACTAACATTCACCTTTTGACCAGAACATGATTGATAATGCTGCAAGAAATTCCTAATTGCAACCAAAGCACGGGGAAAACATATAGTGAAGATGATCATGTCATCCGCAAAGACTAAGTATGGAACTCGCGAGCCTGCAGTTGCAAAAAAATGACTCTCCTTCGAGACAAAAAGTTGCTAGACTTCTCTCCCAAGATACTCAACCACAAAAAGGAACAGCACTGGAGAAAGCGGATCACTCTGTCTGACCCCTTGGTAAGACTTAAAGAAATCCGAAGGTTCTCCATTAACCAAAATCGAAAACCAAGAATTGGAGAATGTCCTAAACAATAAATCAACAACTTTAAACTATCAAATTACAGAAGCATAAATAACAAGAAAGACCAACCAACCCTATCATAAATCTTTTCCATGTCCAACTTTAAGATCAAATTGGGATCTAGCAGCCGTCTATCCACATCAGCAACTAGTTCCTAGGCTAATAGAATATTATCTGCAATTCCACGCCTTAAAACAAAACCTGTTTGGCATGGAGAAATAAGAGTGGGTAGCAGCCTGCCAAGTCTATTACCCCAAATCTTTGATATTATCTTGGAACTCACATTACAAAGGCTAAGAGGCTGAAACTCATGCTATTAGAATGCACCCTCCACTTTAGGAAAAAGGACCAGTAGGGAACTCATCCAACCTTTCGGTTGTTCTTCCCCTTAAAGAAATCGTGTATTTCTAGCAACAGATCATCTTTAATAATGTTCCAACAAAACTAATAGAAGCCAGCCCCAAAACCGTCAGGTCCCGGTGCACTATTGACATTCATTGCAAAAACCACCGAACGAATTTCCTCCAATGACAGAGGCTCCTTCATCATATCATTGTCATCAAGAACAACTTTCGACACTTCAAATGGAAGCTCATGGACAGGAACCGTCGGGCTTTCTGAAGAGAATAATGTCGAATAGAAACTAATCGCCGAAACCTTAATGTCATGTAATGATTCACACAATCTCCTTGTAGACACCAAAAATTTCAATTTCAATTTCAATTTTAGCTTTATTTATTATTATTTATTGTTTATTTTTATAAGTTTACAAAATGATAGTTAGTGTTTATTTTTGCTTATTTTTATAAATTAGGTTCATTATTTTTCTTTTTAAGATAGTTTTGCATTAAATTTCTAGGAAAATTCTCCCAAAAATTCAAAAATTTGTTTTTAATCCTTTTAAGATTTAATTTCTTTAAAATAAATGAAAATTTTACAATACAATTTCAATTAGGAATTAACATTTTTGTTTGCTTAAATTGATTTTGAAAAATAAAAAAAATAATAAATAAAATAGGATAGATGGAGACCATGCACAATAGCTAGGTGGGGTGAATACAAATGAGACAAGTGTCTCTATTTTTCTTTTGACACCGCAACACTTGCTAGATTAGTAGGATGACACTTGTTGATTTGGGAAAATTGAGAGAAAAAGCTGAAAACAAAATAGAAACAAAAGAAAGAAAAGGCTACGGGAACAAAGGGGAGAAAGGGACCGAGAGAGGGTTTTGGGGATGAGGAAAGGAAGGAAAGGAAGCTACGGGCTGAGGAAGGAGAGACAAAAATGAAAAAGCCAAGGAGAGACTTCGGGCAGTGGGAAAAAGAAAAAAGAAGAAGAAAACAAGAGAGGAGAGCTCGGCTAGGGAGAGTGAGGGAGAAAGAGCAAAACTGTGGAGAGCAAGAAAAGAAGGAAGAAACTAGGTATAAAATGTTAGGAAATTGGCTTAATTTCTTTTAGGTAGATTTCTTGTTTTGTGTGGAAGTAACTAGTTTCCTAATTGGTTTTAGTTACTTGAAGTAGTAGTCAAGTAAAGCCCTATTTAGTTAGATGCTATTTTCTACTCTATATGAGTTTAGGAAATAGTATTGGTTTCCAATTGTTATTTGGTTTTTTTGGCAGTAATGTTCTCTATAAATAGGTAGGTTGGCATACTACAAAGACATACAAGGGCACACAAGTGGGCATCATGTAGCCTTATACATGGGGTGTGAGAGAGGGTTCTTAAGAGATGAGAGATGGTATACAAGAGTTGGGTTTGGGTTTAAATTGTATTCTTGTATAGGGCTTTCCTCTCATAATAAAGAACGGGTTTCTCTCCGTGGACGTAGAGTCAATGGTGGAGCCGAACCACGTTAAATATTGTGTGTCATCTATCTTTCATGCTTGTGACTTGTTCCTCATTAAATTGTTGTGCATTTGATATCTTAATAATTGTTTATTCCGTGCTTGGTTCCTAACAAAAAGATAGAAACAAAAGGAAAAGGGTTTCGATTGAAGAAGGAAGGGAGAGAGAGCAAGAATCTGGAAGTAACAGCAAGCTGAAACAAGGAGAGGGAATCAGGGAAGCAAAAAAAAAAAGGAGAGGAGCTTCGGGTAGGAAGGAAAACAGGAGGAAAAAGTGAGGAAAAAGCTGGAAGAAAGAGAAGAACCGAGAGAAAGAGAGGAAGGAAGAGAGGAAGGAAGGGAAAAGGAAAAAGAAAGAGAGGGAGAGAGGGAAGCAAAGAAAGGGAGGAGCTTTAGAAAAGAGAGGGAGAGAGGGAAGCAAAGAAAGAGAGAAAAACGAGAAAAAAGTGCAGCAAAATTCCAGAAAATTTTTGAGCCAGGGTTGATTTTCTGACCCTATTTTTGCCCGAAATCCCAGTTCGATTTAGCCTTTTAGGGGATTTTCTTTGTTGCTACACAATATACGTTTATCAGAGAGCAACTTTCGTTCAAAAACGTTCTTGAAAAAACGTCTTCAAGCACGTTGAAATCAGGCTTGAAATCATTACCTCGTCAGTCCTTGAAGCTGGTTCCGGGAAGCTTCAATCTTCAAGTTTTTGCATTTGGATCCGTTGCCTTCAAGGTTTAACGTGTTTTTTCAACTCTTTAAAGCACCAAAGGTGAGGCATTTCGTCTTCTCCCGTTTCATTTAAGCTTAGAATCACATCAGACTTGGCAAAAATTCTTGCCGAACTTGTTTTGCTATTTTTCTTCTCTTTCTGCTGTGTTTCTACTTATTTCATAGCATTTAGATCAGTTTTTCTTGCATGATGTTGCGTTAAACTTTGCTTGAGAATCTAAGGTCACATGGGTTTTTGTTTGGGTTTGAATTCCTAGTTTCTTCTTACTTGACAAGGTGAATCTCTGGTTGTTTCAAAAGGTGGTGGCTAAGAATCTCAGAAGCAAGGCACAGGACAGAAGGGATGGAACACATTGGTTTAACTGCAAACATCCTGTGGCAGGTATGGAAAGAAAGAAACAAAAGAGAATTTGAGAACACTATCGTTGATCCTCCCTTCAAATCTATAAGGAAAGCACATTCTGAGTGGCTAGAGCAGCTGCAGCTTGAGTACAAGGGGCAAGGAGAGAGCACAGAAGAAACAGCCTTTAGGCAAGAAACTCAGGATCAGAGTTATGTAAAGGAAGGAGAAGTGCTTATGGAGGTGTCTACAACCATGAAACAAGGGCAGCTATTCATGGGAATTGGAGTCACAGTTAAGGTTTTTGCAAGCAATACGATGATAGGGTGGGTAATGAAAGACATCAGCTCTGGAAACAAACTCCTAGATGAAGCTCAGGCGCTGAAACTTGTGTTGTGTAAAGCAGTGCATCGTAAGTGGAGCAATATTAAGCTGAGAGTTGGTAACAAAGAACTGTGGAGACAATTAAACCACCAGAGTCCAGCGGACAGCAGAATGGCAACAGTACTTGAAGACATCTCTCAGTTACAGAGATTGTTTCGCATGTGCTCTTTTAGATTGAATAGGGAAGAAGAAATGATAGTCAGTAAAAAAATGAGTGTTGATGCTTTAAGCATTATTGTGGATGAGGAGCGACAGCTTCCTCAGTGTCTTTGAACACTAGTGTGTACAGTTCGATCGAGCCGTTGCTCGTATTTGTAATTTTTTACCTTTAAAGCAATGAAATCATCTTATCGTTTCGACAAAAAAAAAGAATCTCTGGTTGTTGCCTTTAAGAAACCCAGAAAATGCAGCAAAGCTTGGAGTCAGCGAAGAAGAATCGCCTGTTGTCATTCTGAATCTTTTGCTTGTTTAGATGATGAAGTTCTGTGTGTTTTGTGGCTTAGATTAAAGTCTTGATGTTTGGTTGAGATTTAATGCAAAGGGAAACTTGTACCGTGAGCTCATGAAATCGTAGCGGAAGGAAACCAGTAGAAAGAATAAAAGCTTCTTCGAAGATGCATGAAATAACTTCCAAAATTGCATTTTAACCCCTCAAGTTCCCCATAATGTTAATATGGCCCAAAAAATTGGAAAAATTAATCAATTTTGTCCTTTTAAAATGTTATTTTTCTTTGGTATGCTATAATGTGATTTTTGGACAGATTATTTGTGAATTTTTAGGATGAATTTGAAGGTTTAATAACTTTTGCTAGATTTATAGTTTTTATTTGGATTTTTAGTAAAACAATTAAATATTTGGGTAATATTTTGGCTTTGGGGTTTGATGAGGGATTTTGATTTATTTTGTGAACTTTAGCATTTAGTTTTGGTAGACTTCAACTTAAATCCTTAACTTTATTTTATTTTAATTTTGCCCCTTAATAATTGTAATAGTAACGATTTGACCCCTCAAACTTCTTTAATTCTTTCAAATGGGTCCTTATTTATTTTAATTTGTTGAATATGGGTTGTTTACTTTTATTTGAATGCTTTTATTGATTCAATTTCGTGTTTATTTCCATTTCTTGCGATTATTTGTTAATTAAAGTGATGTCTTGACCTTTTTCTTTGTTTTGGAGGGTAAATAAGAAAAATTTCATTTCATTAGGTCATTAATTCAAGGGAGGTACACTCTACTCCTTTATTTTGATTTTACTTGATCCTACGTGCTCCTATGTCATGACTTTATGTATGTAATTGCATGCTTTTTTGAATGTTTTTTATTTCATCTATTTATTTATTCATTTCATTTGCATTAATTTTGTATATTTATTTTAATTTAATTTTTAGTTATTTGAGAGGCATTTACATGCCAAATTATAATAGTTAGGTTATTATTTCATTTCATTTCATTCTTTCCCCTTTTAGATTGTAGTTAGGGCCCCCAAATGTAATAGTTAGGTCATTATTCGTTTTATTTGCTTTGTGTGTTTTGCATGCTTGTGTGTTTACGTGTTATTTGCTTTCTTAGGACCTTACATCTAGATATCATGTTTATGTGCTATGTGTTTTATGTGATATTATGTGTTTACTTGCTTTTACTATGTTTTATATGATTTGTTTAGTTATAATAAATGTATGACGTCACCACACTAGTCCAACGCTAGTTGTGGCCCTTTTTCTGATTTCTCACTAGTCCAACGCTTGTGAGAACTTATAGACAAGGGTTAGTCCAATGCAAGACCCTTAGGGACCATCTACACGCTAGATCATATTTGTGTGACAAATCACTATATTTTCATGCATATTTTCTACTTTTTAGGGTTTTTTTTTATTTTGCGTGACATTTCCCTTATATGTATATCCTTTATCCCATATTCCTCCTATATGTGTATCCCTTATCCCATATTCCCACTATATGTATATCTCTTATCCCATATTTCCCCTATATGTATATTCTTTACCCCTATGTGTGAGACATGACATTAGAATTGCATTTTCATTTAAGGAAAGTTAGAAATAGGTTAGATCATTTGCTTGATTAGATTAGGAAATATCCTTTAAATATGGGATATAGACGAGTATGGCTTCTTAGCCTTAGCACGCTCGTATCTCCTCTATAAAAAGAAAAATCTAGTCACGAATTTTAGCCCCCCGCACCCGTTATGATGCATTCCTTTAGGTCATGTATATTTGTATAATTATTCTTTTATTTTCTTTTCTTCGAATCTCATATTTTTGCATATTTGTGATATCTTCAAAGAGTCACTGTTGGGCATCACAATTAATGTGATTTGTACCAATTAAACTTTGAAGAGATATTCCGACACCCCGATATCCTCCTAGGTTTAGGTTTTGCATCCATATAGTGACATCCAAATGTGATAAATTTTTGGATTAAAGTAAGAAATTTTTTTTGACTAAATCACGCAACTAGTTTTGGTTAGATTGAAAGGGTGCCTTGGATTTTATCCTTACATTCCCTTTTTTCAAATGTGACTCCCGATCCCTTTTTCTCTTGATTTTCGCAGACTTGGAGTCGTTTAAAAAGGGTTTTCTCTACTTTTTTTTTTAAAAATTCATTTTAGGTGACTTGGTACACCTTAACTTAATACCAAGTGGCAACTCCTATTTTTTTTATTAAAAACCTTTTTTAAACTATTATTTTGGGCCAAAATTGTCGCATTTTTAAAGTCTCATTTAGGCCAATTTTCTTTTTTTATTTTCTAAAATTCAAAAACTCAATTTTCAATAAAAAATTAATCAAAAATCCATTTTTTATAATACCCGTAATTGATTTTATTTTTCATCAAAAAATGGGGCGCGACACTCCTATCATCATTTTTAATTCGAGAGATATAATTTGAATTCCTCCGTTGACAGACCAAAGAATGAACATAAGCAGTATTGGCATCCCCCTCCTGTAGCCATTTAATACCCGCTTTTTGTCACCAATACGCACATTTCAAAGACAATGCCCTATTATACGCAGCTCTAACTTCACTAAGGAGAGTTTTAGATATAGAATCACGACACTGATCAAAATCCCTCTCTCGTTGCCGCAACCCCTACTCAGTAGCCTTGGCATTAGAATAAACATTCCCAAAAACTTGTTGATTCCAAGCTTGCAACTTTTTCCTGAGAAGCATAAGTTTTTTGAAAAATCTCGTCATGCTAACACCTTGAACCTCCGACCCCCACGCCTCCAAGACAACATCTTGAAATTGTGGATGTCGATCTCAAATATTAAGAAAATGAAAAGAAGAAGACCCAAAATTACTCACTTTGCGCTGAATGAGCAACGAACAATGGTCCGATCGCCCTCTCGCCATATGAGACATAGGGTAAAAATCCATCCAAGTAGCATTCACCAATGCCCTATCCAGTCGTTGCCAAACAGATCCATTAGTCTAGGTAAATTGGGAGCCATCAAAGTCTAAAGATGCCAATCCACACTTAAACATTGGCCCATTAAATTCTTCCATATTTCGGACATTCACCGGAGCACCCCTCTTTCATTCACCGACGGACATTAAAATCTCCTGCTACCATCCATATATGTTGCATGTCCGCTGCAATTGTCTCCACGGCACTCCAAAGCGACCGTCTTCCTATTTGAGTGCACTTCGCATAGACTGCAGACAACTAGAAAGCCACCCATGAGGCAAAGGAGATGTGAGCATGAACAAGCTGCTTGGCAAATTCTGTACCACTAACTTGCAACTCATTGAACCCCAAAAACCAAATCTTGCCATTGAGAAAACTAGACGAGTTCTCAAAATGTAATTTTCTTCGAATCACCTCTAATTGAGCTAAGTCCAACATAGGCTCTAATAAGACCAACAACAGCACTAAATTATCAAAACATAGTTTATACAAGTACTGCAAGGATTCCACACGGTAGCGCCCCCCTTATATTCCAAACCATTACATTAATTGGATTTTGCATGGGACCGTAGTGAACAATTAGCTTGAGAAGGCAGCACCTGAGAAGACCCTGTGTTCTTCCGAGGCCTACCCCGCTTCCTTTTGATCATAGTTTGCTCAACATCCGACACTATTTTGTTCAACAAAGCAATGTCTTGCTCATCTAACATCGCAGAATATAGCCCTTCATCACCAAGCAACCCGAAAGTTGCAACTTCTGATTTAATTCATGTTGAAACAGTTTCAAATCCTTCAACAAACCACCAAACTTTCCAACGTTATCAGTTGAATTCTTCCTCGATAAATGGCTACCCCTTAAACATCTCGATGATGACAATGGAGAAACCCAGAAGGAGAAACAGCAGTGCACTCCCCAAGGCTACAAAAGCATTGTTAAGAACCACTGTTCCACCCTCCTCTAGGCCTGGATTCATTTTCTCATTGTGCTCAGACTTTTTCGAACCTTCTACTGCTACCAAAACCAGATGCCCATCCTGACTGCTTAACACCTCCACTACCGAATTGTTCAATGACACTTGAACACCTACTAGATCATCCATTACCACTTCAGTACCATAGCGACTAGTTTCTACATGAGGTTGCCTATCTGCTGTGTGTCCGAGATTGTCGCATCCCCACTTGTAAACTGAATAACTTTTGAAGAAGGTAGCAGCACCAAACCTCCATCTGGTTCTATAGCCTTCTCCTTCCCCTTAACCACTGTGGCTTTAGGTACAAATTTTTGCTGCACTTTCAGGGCTTTAGAAGAAGGCTCCTGAATCTGCTTGGGAGGGCGCAAGAAAGGATCCTTGCGAAAACAATCAACATCTGCGTGCCGAAATTTTCCACAGAAAAAATAATACAATGGAAGATTCTCCACCTCCACAAGTTACCAAAACCCGTAATTTTCATCACCAATCCAAACCTGCTTGATTGGGGGAGAGCTCACATCAATTTTCACTAACACCCGCGCAATCGAAGGATGTCGGAAATCAGTTGTGACCGCATCAATCTTAAGAAGATGGCCCATCGTTGATGCCAACTTAAATAGCTGGTTTTTCTGAAAAAAAAGGGATTGATAATTCTGGAAAATAAACCTAGATTGGTGCTATAGCAATCTCATGATTCGCCTTGAAATTCATTGTCCACTTGGAAATTGACATGGGCGAACCATGAATGTACCAAACTCTGCGAGTAAATAGCCTGGTATAAACTTCTTCCATCATAGGATGGATTAAAACGTGATTGTGATCTAGGAGTCCCACTGAACAATTCCCTCTCAACCCTAAATCTACAAAAAAATTTCTAATAACCTCCATGGACGGTTACTATACACAAACTGACCCACCAACACGTTTTGAAAAGGCTCTGCCAAGCTCAACATCTCTTGATGGGTGAGACGAAGCGCTAGTTCACCTGGATAGGTCGAAACCACGCCAACATCAGAAGCTCCATCCTCAAAAGCGGACTTGTTTGAGACTACCGCCACAAAGGTCTTCCCTGGCTTAATAGATGCACTTCCGTCATCGTCAGGGGGCTTTGTCGATGGCCCTGAGGCGGCCATCTCGTGACATCGCGACCAGAAAAACTAGGGTTTTTCCTATAGAGTAATGACGATGGCTTGTAGTATCTTTATTATCTTAGTGTGTGTGTGTGTAACATAACTAGGTAGTTGAATTTTATCATTTGAGCAATTCTTGAATATTTTTGTGAATTTCTAAATGATGAATTTGTAATGTTTTTGTTAATGTTTAGGAGTTCCATTATGCTTATTTAACATCTCTAAGCATGTTTGTATAAACAAATGTGGGAATGTGATGACTTATGCAATGTTTCATTTGATGCATATTCCTATATTATGATCAATGAGGTAATTGGTCTTGGAATATTATTAAGCATAACTGGATGATTTAATTAGTCAAAAATGTGACTTTTTTTATGATGTTTACATGTAATCATTCATTATATGGTGACATTTTGAAAATATGATCATTGGAGAATGGCTAGTTTAAACTAGTTTTGAAATGATGCATTGTTATGGTTGTTTAGGTGTTATAATGAGTTCATTATTGCTTATTCTTCATATAAAGCATGATTGGATGATGAATTTTGAATATTTGAAAAATTTTATAATTTTTGAGAAATTTAGAAATTTAAATTGAACATATGTATAATGTACGATCTTTGCTCCTAAATTGGTTTCAATATGACATGGTGATATTTATCAAAATACCTAATTGAGACTACATGCTTTATAATTGAATTTCTAAGTATTTTGGGTGTAACATGTTTGAATGTATAAGAGGTGAAGTGTTGCATTGTATTATGAGTAATTTCTTGTCAATCGTATGTAGGTACAAAGACTAACAAAAGGCATGGAACTATAGATTGCCGTTTTGTGTATATTAATGCCTTTGTTATTATTTTTGCACTACTTGAAACTTTATAGTTTGCTTTTCATTTGGCCTTTGAGGCACTAATGCTTATCAAGTGGAACTCATGAAGATTTGGAGATAAACAAACATTGGTTCATAAAATTTCATGTTCATTCATGACACATCAATCACATCAATAGAGAGTTTTCCTTTCTTTATCTTACTTCTTCTTTACATATTGAGGACAATGTGCATTTTAAGTGTGGGGGATGGAAAAATTTGAGATTATATATGTTGTTTGTGATTGAATTTTGATGGAAAATGTTGGATTTGAGCTTGGAAATGTTATTATGGTTTAATATTTGTCAAATTTGGGTTTGCTAGCAGGCACTTTAGTCTAGTTATAAGAGAAAATTCAGCCAAAATTTTAAATTTGTTTCAAAAATTTTCAATTTCATTCTAATAGCAACAAGTTTCATACCATTAATAATTCAAATTCCTCTTACATTTAATGTAAATATATGTGATTTGAAAAATTCATTTCTCATTTAACTTGAAAATGACTATTATGTGATTATAATTTTTGTTATTTTAGGAAAGTATATCTTGTAAAGTGGAAGAAACTATGCCCTAATTTTGTATATTTGATGAAATTTCTTCTTTTTACTTGATTTTGTAAATTTGAATGATAAATATGGTCAATAGATGCAATACTCTTCTCATGATTATTCTTTTGAGAGAATGTTTATTTATTATCTTTACTTTAAAAAAAAGAGAAGAAAAAAAGAATAAAAAAGTGAATAAGAGTAGTTCTGCTCCAATGGTTCTTAAACTTAGTATCGGGAGTTTTCATTTACAAATGTCAATTTTTGTGTAAAAATCGATACTTGAATTAAGAGTATGTAAAGCAACTAGAGAATGTGAAGTGTTGAGTAACAGGGGATTTTCATCTAAAAATTTTGATTCTTGCATCAAAGGCACTTACATAACTTGAGTAAGTATTTTATATGTTTTATGGATAAATCCCTCTTTGAATTTGAGAAAGAAATGATCATGGGATTAGGAAGTTGACAAGGGTTTATTTTACGTATTTTTAGTGTGTTTTATTAGTTAATTTTGGTTTGATTATTTAGTTTTATAACTAAAATAACTAAGGTTTTGGTAAAAAACTACATTTTATGTTAAAGTGGCTAAATATTGCATTTTATGGATTTTTATGGGAAAAACTTCATATTTTGTAGGTTTAATGATTCAATCATCAAATGAAGTGCATTGAGAAGATATTTGGATGATTGAAGATGGATTAAAGTGAGGAAAATAAAATATGAAGTGTAAAAGGAAGAAATGCAATTTGAGGACAAAAATCAAGAAAAGTCAGCTTTGACAACTCAGACACATTTTCGTATTTTGACTATATCAGGAGCTACAATGATCGGATCAAGGTGATCTTGGTACCATTTTGAAGCTAAGAGATATATCTACATTTTGTATGAAGACATCAAAGTCCAATTCATCCGTTTTCATAGTCCAAAAGTTGAAATACCGAAATTCAACTCAGCTGTCCAAAGTGGAAAACAGAGTTCCGACCAGTGTTTAGTATTTTGATCATATCTCAGTCTACAAAGCTCCGATTTGGATGATTCTTGAAGCATTGGAAAGCTAACTCAAAGATCAACAACTTTGGTGTTTTGCACAAAAGCCAGTTCGGCCTGCATCATGGAGGAAATTTCAGTTGAAGTAAGGACAAAGTGAAAACGCGAGTGCACAAAACGCGAGTTTTAGACGCGTTTTGTAAAGGCGCGTTTTCTGGCCGAAATTCTGCAATTTGCTCAGTCAATTCTCTTGTGTTCATACCACTTTCCAGCTATAAGTTGCAAGAGAATTCGGTGCACATGCTTCAGAAGACAAAAGGGCAGACAAGGTGGCTTATTTTCAAGTCAAAAACATTTGTTATTGACTATCCTAACAAAGTTGAGATTTGGGAATCAAAATGTAGAATTTGACTTGGAAAAATGGAGCTCTTAAGCAGTTTATATGCAGAGACATTTTGGGTGGTCTGACAAGGGGGAAATATACGGGAGAAGCTTGAAGAGTGCAGAAATGTAGTTCTTCCATTTCCTTAGTGTAGGATAGTGTAGTAAGTGTAGTTCATCCATTCTTGTATAATGGCTAGATTAGGATGAAAATGGAGATGAAGAAAGAGAAGTTGAAGCTCAAGTGACATGGGTTATCTCTTCTCCAACTCTTTATCTTTTGTATTGGATTCTTAAATATAGTTAATATACAAGTTCTGGAATTTATGTTATTTATGTGTCTTTAAAGTTTATACCTTGGGTTTGGTTGAACTTTCTATAATTGTTAGTGTTTATTATTTGGCTATTTAACTGCTATGATTTGAGCAAGTTATTTAGCACTTTAGCTCTTGAAATCATGATTAATCTGGTACCATTAATTCTGATTATCTAAGGTGTTGTAAGTCCCAAAGACAACCAAGAGGGGGGGTGAATTGGGTTATTCAAAATCTTAATCAGATTTAGGCAATTTTTGCTAAATTAAAATTTCCTTCTTTTCTAGTAATGATCAACCAAGTGGATTAGAAGACAAGAGCAATATTGATCAGAAACACAAGTATAAACAAGCAATGAGAATTTTATTAAACAGAAAAGTAAATTGGGGAATCAAACCAAGTGTCTACCAAGCTATCCTCAAACTTGAAGACCACACACTAGGAAGAGCAACTTCTCTTTGATGGAAGACGATCAACTAGATGTACAATGGAGGGAGCACTTCCTCCTTGCCCTAAGCCTCACTTAGTCAAGCTAAGAAGTTTTACAATCACTCAGAAAACCCTCAACAAAGCTACACTAAAGATCCTTTCAATCACAAAAGAAATGCTCACCAGAAATTCACACCACTTTAAAACAAATCTAGCTTTGGAGACTATTTTCTAGCTAAAATATCTCTTGAGATCTTGTAAACAAAGTGTGCAAAAGTCATCCCTTCGTTCAGAACAGTTTGTTTTTAAAGGGGAACAGAAATGAGCTTCATTAAAGCTTCCAACGGATAGAAGGCAGATGAAGGGTCAGCTAGCCGTTGGGGCTTTCGGACGTCCGACGATCAAATCATCGTCCGAACCAATCGTCCGAAAATAGCCAAGTTGAAGTTCGGACGTCCGATGAGATTTTTGTCGTCCGACAGCACAGCGTCCGATCGTAGGCCGAGAGCTAGCAAGTTATCTTGGAATTTTTCGGACGTCCGATCTGGTTGATATGCGTCCGAGGTGTGCGTCCAATCCTTCCGGACGTCCGACAGTTTCCTTTCGGCCGTCCGACCTGATTGTCCTGTTTTTGCTTCTCATTTTGGTTGTCTTGCATTTCATGACATATTTGAACCTGATTCTTGAATAGACAGAAACACTTGTATTTGAAGGAGGTTAGATAAACATTTCAAAGTACCAAGAATGACCAACTAGACATACTTAAAAGACAGTATTTTTGATCGGAACAAAACAATGACTAAATTCATTTATATTATTTCAATCTTGTTTGCCACATCCAAAGCATCGTAGACTGGAGTCAATCAAACATATGCTTTCCTTGTTCCATCAGGCCTGATCAATCTTGTTCAGTATAAACGAACTTTTGTGATCATCAAAACCAAGAATAACAGGTGTTATTTCTGCAATGAAAATTGAGATTTAACATTAGTTCAAGAAGTGCTAAACATAGGGAGTACACTCACGAGAGTAGAGGTGCACCTATGTGGTTTTTAGTGATTCATTTCATGTAATTTCACTGAAGAAATGAACTTGTAGCTAATTTCATAACCATGAGAATAGGTATGGATTAGTTATAAGTATAATTGATTCACTACGAAAGTAGGATTCAAATGCATAAGGAAATTACACCATAATTAGCCTAGATGTAGTAATTAATGATCCAAATATAGCACTTGCATGAGTAGTTAGGGATACCACAACCTAAGGAGCTTTTATTTGTTATTTTGTATAATTTCAGTAGGATAAATTTGTTATAATTCATTGATAGTCTAAATAATAGAGAAGCTTTAGTAATACCGGTAATTGTTCACTCTTCCCTGTGGGATCGACCCGATATATACTCTAAACTACTAGTTGATCTGTATACTTGCAGTGAACGGGTGTAATTCGGTATTTTTTAGCTTGCACGTATGTAAAATACCCGTCAGAAGTCACTTATTGATCATATGAGTTGCTTATGGAATTGGGTAAGGATGAGAAATTGAAATGTACTAGTTGAATTTATGGTATAATTAACCCTCATTTAGTTGATAATGTGACAGCCCTACCTTCCACTAGGGCGAATCAAAGGATTCGACGGGCTGCCTGCCCAACTCGCGCCAGGATTCACTCAAACCATCAAATAAAATACTTCCAAAGTATCTAAAATAACAATTCCACAGCTTATAACATAACTAAATTCAACTTCCAACCCAACTAACGAAATACGATCCAACGTACTTAAGATACAATCAAAGTTCGTCTTACAAGCTTCCAAAATATCAAATTTAAAGTTTAACAACCTAAAACAAGCTATAAAAGAAACAGGATCACACCCTAACTGCCAGCGGCTTCACTCTGATTCTCAGTTCCTGTTAAGGAAAATAAATTAGAAAGAATGAGCTAACGCCCAGCGAGTTCCCAAGAAGGCATACAGTCACATAGAACAGTTCAAATTACATTTCAAGTTCACAATTTAAATCGAGTAAATAAAGCGATTAACAACATCAAGAGGTAAGATATGGGTGGATCTCAGGAACCAATGTCCACGAATCTTGATCTTATTTCACGTAGTCGACACTCCGTCGACTTTCAAGTATTATCACTATGTAGAACTCCACTTACTTCATTCTCCTTCCAACGACTCCCCCCTACGGGGTCCGAAATCCAAAACACTTAAAATGGGTATTGCTTGAGCATACCATAGTTTTCACTTCAAAAGGGACAAGTGTAAACGCCAAGTCCAGTGAATATGAAACACTCTCCCATGGCTCGTCAAATCTCCTCGACCAAGTCCCATGACTAGCTCGAATCGATAGACTTACCTATAGGATTTAGGAATTTCCAAGAATTAACATGCACAATCAATCACTAATTGTCGATGGGATAACAACCCAAGCGACATCACAATACTTCCACAATTCAGAATACTATTCATCTCAGTCGTAACATCAAGTTCACATCGATGTCACATTTGCAAATTCAAGACAGATAACATGCATGGAAACTCACCAATAAATTAAAGCACATAATCCAAATTAGGATCGATATCACAGTCTTCAATCACTCCTATAAACACGTAAAAAGAAACAATAAGTTTCGCCCCAATAATTCACGAAACTAATCCAAATTCACTTGAACTCGAATTCACCATTGCTGCCCGGATAGTTTTTAACCCAAAAATAGTGAAATAAAATGACTTTTAACTATTAAAGTTCCTAACTTTCAACTCCAATGCAACATATAAACATAGTTTAACCTAAACCAAGTCACTTAAATGCAATTTAGTAAAAAAGAAGACAAAAATATCGAAAATGAAGGTGAAAAATTAACCCTCTTCGTTCGGCTAGCCCATCCAAAAATTTCTCAAGAATTTCACCAATAAAACAACAATTTAGCCAACAAAAACTCACTCAAATCCATATGGGTTTCATCAATCATTAGCCCTTGGTTATCAATAGAAAATTTTTCAAGTAAATCCAACCCACAAATCAAGAGCTATGCTAGTATTTTAACCACTAGAACATCTAGTGGTATAACTTCAAGAAATTTACTAGATCTACCATCGATCTTATTTAAATCAAGTGAATCTAGCATTTTCATGGCTAGAAATTAAAGATTAAGGGTGCTTTTTGGTTCTTACCTCAAGATCTAACTAGATCTAGTGTTATTCAACCCCAAAACTTCCTTCCAAGATGCACCCCTTCAAGTTTCCTCAAGAAAGGTCAAATCTTCTAGGTTGCTTGGCAATTTCTTTCACAAATTCACAAGGAGTAAGATGGATGATGTCCCTTCTCTTTTGGTTGCTCTCTCTCTCCCTCTCTCATTCTCTCTCTCAGATTTCTCTCTCTCCCTCGGTCCTCTCTCTCTCTCGGCCCTCAATAAGAAAAGAAGAAAAAGGAAAAGAAAAATTGTGGTGGTTGATGGGTTGTCAAATGAGCTTCAAGAGCAAGATGGAGGAGGAAATGGAGAGCTCTCAAGTCTCCCTCTCTCTCTCAAAATTTCAGTTGGCTCAAGGGGGAAGAGAGAGAATGAACTCTCAAATCTAGTTTCTTCCTTTAAAGTGTGGTAGGGGGACCACCTCACCTACTTGATTTTTTCTATTTTCCTCAACCAACATTATCCTGTCATTTTTTCTTCCTTTAAACTAGATATCCCTAAACCAACAGTATCCTATCATTTTTTCTATTTTTTTAAAGTCTCTACAAGTTCTAGATTTTATTTTAAGACTAAATTCCACGTCACCACTCCAAAGTTTCACACTTAATGCTAGCCAAACGAAAACCGGGCATTTACTAATAAAAATTCAACTAAGATATAAAATGACATTTTGATAGATAAGGATACCAAAATTTTGGCAAAAATCACATAATATAAATATTTTCATCGTTATTATTTACCTTTCAAAAATAAAAAAATTTTTAGAGCCCTCACAGATATTATGAGTACTTGAAGTTAAATGAATGATTGTATAATGATTATTTATCTTGTTTTGAGAATTGATTTAAATTATGCACATATGTTTAATTTCAAAGTTTTGGATCATTGTTGGTTTGTATTTCTTATTACTTGAGGAAAAGCTATGGTTCAAGTGTGGGGACTTTGATTAACATATATTTTACGTATATCTAGTAAACTTTTAATGTTTGTATTTTTGTGTGTTTCTAAGTTAAAATGGAAGAATTGAACTCCTTTATCACTACTTTTTATGCAAGTAGGGTTTTATGACAAAACATGGAAAAGTATGGTTTAGTGTACAAATTTGTAATATTTTTGTAGGATTTGGCATTTCATGGATTAAGGGAAGATCATTTTAATTGATTTGTGAATATTTGAAGTAATATGAAGTAAATATGAAGTGTAAAAAGTTCGAGGGACCTTATAACGTAACTATTTAGTTAACTCTAATAGAATTCCCTTGACCATTCAAACCTTATAACATAACTATTTAGTTTTCAAGGGACCTTTAATAACTCTAACTCTGCCTAGACCATTCAAACCTAGACTCTAATACCACCTGTGCCAGTCCCACCTTCCCCTAGAGCAAACCAAAGGGTTCAACGGGTTGCCTGCCCAACTCGCATCAGGACTCACTCATACCATCAAATAAAATACTTCCAAAGTACTTAAAATAATAATTCCACAACTTATAACATAACTAAGTTCAACTTACAACCCAACTAACGAAATACGATCCAACGTACTTAAGATACAATCAGAGTTCGTCTTACAAGCTTCCAAAATATCAAATTTAAAATTTAACAATCCAAAACAAGCTACAAAAGAAACAGGGTCACACCCTAACTGCCAGTGGCTTCACTCGAGTTCTCAGTTCCTGTTAAGGAAAATAATTTGGAAAGAATGAGCTAACTCCCAGCGAGTTCCCAAAAAGGCATACAGTCACATAGAACAGTTCAAATTACACTTCAAATACACAATTTAAAGCGAGTAAATAAAGGGATTAACAACATCAAGGGATAGGATATGGGTGGATCTCAGGAACCAATGTCCACGAATCTTGATCTTATTTCACGTAGTCGACACTCCGTCGACTTTCAAGTATTATCACTATGTAGAACTCCACTTATTTCATTCTCCTTCCAACGACTCCCCCTACGGGGTCCGAAATCCAAAACACTTAAAATAGGTATTGCTTGAGCATACCATAGTTTTCACTTCAAAAGGGACAAGTGTAAACGCCAAATCCAGTGAATTTGAAACACTCTCCTATCGCTCGTCAAATCTCCTCGATCGACCAAGTCCCGTGACTGGCTCGAATCGACAGACTTACCTATAGGATTTATGTGACAGTCCCACCTTCCCATAGGGCGTACCCTAAGGGTTAGCGAACTGCCTGCCCAACTCTCGTTAGGACTATTAAGCCGAACACACACAAGCGAAAACGTTCCGAATGATATTACAGCGCTTAAACGTTTCGACGACCGCGAATAACGAAAAATGAAAACGAAATTGAGAATGAACAGTGACTGCCATGTCACAATCCGGCCGGATTCTTGGCCAGATTGGAGGCAGTAGCTCAACCCAAAATTTTTTCAAATTCCCTACAAATCCGGCCATATATCGGGCCAAGAACTGGCCGGATACCGAATTTCGTGAACAGTTCCCGCCAAAATTTTCTTCTTTCCTCGTTCAACTTCCGCACTCATGCGAAACCTAACCAAGTACAAGTAAACTTTATCTAATACTAGAGAATGTACATTCCCAAGAATATATATTTCATATACATGAGGAAACACTTTTATATACACACGTTAGTAAGTTTACAAATCAAAAGGAAACATTGGATTGAAATACATTTAGGGTTTCCAACTGTCAAGGATCCATACAAAAGAACAAAAGAATATCTAACTAGCTCAACTCGATTCTCAAAATCATGATTTCCAAAAGTTGTTCCTGTAAGGAAAACAAAGATAACGAGGGTGAGCTTACGCCCAATGAGGTACCAACAAGTCACACGTCCAAGATTCAGAAGTACATTCATGCTCAATTATACATGACCATTAATCACAGAAGAAAGAGCATCACAAGGCAACTAGAAATAAAAGGATACAGTCCGCTCTCAAGAGCCAAGTCCCCATTTGCAGTACTTGATCTCAATCTCGTTGACACTCCGTCAACATTCGAAGAAACGAACCTGACCGTAGATCCCACTTTACACCAAGTACCTTCCACCAAACATTCCCCTTACCGGGTCCGAACACCTCACAGAAATAGAAGGGTAATACTCGAGTATACCATAAGGTCGAGGAGATAACACTCCACTCGACAAACAGTAAACCCATGGTTCGTTATCTAATCGACCAGGCCCTTACCGGCTCGACTCAATTAACGATCACTGAGGTTTGAACTCAGATATCACAGTAAAGTCATTAGACACATGCCCCAAACGACATCAAACCATGCACAAGTAACAAATTCACAGTTATACAGTAATCAGTCACACAGGTAAGAGAACGAGAGTGATAAAGTACACTTTCGTCTCATGCACAGAGTTCACAGTCATTCAGTCCAAAGATTTAAGGACAAACAATCATTTAAGCATTAAATCATGCAATGGTACACTCACCAGTTCAAGCAAAGCAAGTTCACAAATTTCCGTCCGACGTAGGCCTTGGATCACCGGCACGTCCTAAAAACAAGCAAGAAACAACAATTGAGACTTGAACACGAGTCGTATACTTATTCAATGAACTACTAATGCAAGACCCATATAACTTGGAAGGGAAAATAAATAACATTTAGGGCTAAAAGCTTAAACAAGCCCAAAACCTTTCATTTCTACGTAATCTCAACCTAAACTCAAAGAAACCCAATATCCTCAACATTTGGACAGCATTTTCCCTTAAATTTCATACTTTTCTATCCTATAAACAACCACCAAACTTCATCCAAAAAAACCACAAGCACACCTACAAATTATAGGCTATACAACACACCTTATTAGGGTTACAATACCCTTCAATCTTAGTCAATCAAGAGCTCTACAACCAACCATAGTAAAGCCCTAATTTGAAACCCTAAAACTGAAATTTGTCTCACAAACTGAAATTTTCCGGAAACAACCATAACTAACATATATAAGCTTCCTTTTACACCATATCAAGCTATCATTCCATGGTCAACCAATAATTATCATATAAGGACAGAAAAATTACTAAGAAATCTGAAATTTATCTAACTCTACCTCAAATCATGAAATCTTCCACAAAATAGCATATTTAGCTACTACAAACCACTAATTTACCATTATTAGGAACAAAGAGAGAATTTCTTGACAAGATACCTTAGAACCACAAGAGATAAGGTAGCTTAGTGCTTTCCCTTCACCAATCACTCCACTAATGCCTTTAAACTTCCTTAGCAAGTCACTTTTATGGACAAATTTGAGATTTTAGTGGTTGGATTTCAAGATGTAAGCAAGAAATGGAAGACAAAGGTTGAAGGTTTCTCTCTTCTCTCCTCTCAAGAAGCTCGGCCAAGAAGGAAGAAAATGAAGATGATTTTGGGTCAAAATTGAGGTTTAGGAAAGTAAGATACCTTTGGTCAAAGTCCAACTTCCACTAGTTTCGCGACACGTGGCACCTTTTTATGTTTAAACCTATTTTCTTGTCTCTCCATGATTAATCCATCTAGATAACCCCTAATTATCTCCTAACACCTAGTAACTTAATCCCTTTATGCAAAACTTAACTTAATTGGCCGAATTTATCGCACTTAACGCACTAGCGGGTCCCACATCCAATATACATTTCTAATATCTCATGAACTAAGTTATACTAGAAAAATGATTTAAAAACTATATTTACTTATAAAAATATCCATAAAATTAATATAATAAGGAAAATATAGAAAACGTGTGCAAAGAAATAAAATAATGCCTAGAAATGAAGAAAATTTTCGAGTTCTCACAATTTAGGAATTCCCAAGAATTAACATGCACAATCAATCACTGATCGTCGATGGGATAACAACCCAGGCGACATCACAACACTTCAATAATTCAAAACACTATTTATCTTGGTCATAACATCAAATTCACATCTATGTCACATTTGTAAATTCAAGACAGATAACATGCATGGAAACTCACCAATAAATCAAAGCTCAGAATCCGAGTTAGGATCGATATCACAGTTTTCAAACACTCCTATAAACACGTAAAAAGAGACAATAAATTTCGCCCCAACAATTCGCAAAACTAAACCAAATTCACTTGAACTCGACACGTAAGCTCAAGTTATGAAAACAATATGTATCTAGAATAGTTTTCCCCAAAATTTGACACATGAAAACACAAAATCAAGGGCAAAACAGTCTCGAATTCACCATTGTTCCCCGATAGTTTTTAGCCCAAAAATAGTGAAATAAAGTGACTTTTAACTATTAAAGTTCCTAATTTTCAACTCCAATGCAACATATAAACATAGTTTAACCTAATACCAAGTCACTTAAATGCAATTTAGTCAAAAATATAGAAAATGAAGGTGAAAAATTAACTCTCTTCGTTCAGCTAGCCCATCCAAAAATCCATCAAGAATTTCACCAATTAAACAACAATTTAGCCAACAAAAACTCACTCAAATCCATATGGGTTTCATCAATCATTAGCCCTTGGTTATCAAAGAAAAAATTTTCAAGTAAATCCAACCCACAAATCAAGAGTTATGTTAGTATCTTAACCATTAGAACATCTAGTGGTATAACTTCAAGAAATTTACTAGATCTACCATAGATCTTTCTTAAATCAAATGAATCTAGCATTTTCATGGTTAGAAATTAAAGATTAAGGGTGCTTTTTGGTTCTTTCCTCAAGATCTAAGTAGATCTAGTGTGATTCAACTTCAAAACTTCCTTCCAAGATTCACCCCTTCAAGTTTCCTCAAGAAAGGTCAAATCTTCTAGGTTGCTTGGTGATTTCTTTCACAAATCCACAAGGAACAAGATGGATGGTGTCCCTTCTCTCTCTCTCTCTCTCTCTCGGCCCTCAACAAGAAAAGAAGAAAAAGGAAAAGAAAAATTGTGGTGGTTGATGGGTTTTCAAGTGATCTTCAAGAGCAAGATAGAGGAGGAAATGGACAGCTCTCAAGTCTCCCTCTCTCTCAAAATTTTGGTTGGCTCAAGAGGGAAGAGAGAGAATGAACTCTCAAGTCTAGTTTCTTCCTTTAAAGTGTGGTAAGGGGACCACCTCACCTACTCGATTTTTTCTATTTTTCTCAACCAACATTATCCTATCATTTTTTCTATTTTTTTAAAGTCTCTACAAGTTCTAAATTTCATCTTAAGACTAAATTTCACATTACCACTCCAAAGTTTCACACTTGATGCTAGCCAAACGATAACCGGGCATTTACTAATAAAAATTCAACTAAGATATAAAATGATATTTTGATAGATAAGGATACCAAAATTTTGGCAAAAATCACATAATATAAATATTTTCATCGTTATTATTTACTTTTCAAAAATAGTAAAATTTTTATATCCCTCGCATCCCTCCCCCCTTAAAAGAATTTTGTTCTCAAAATTCTCACCTTTCTAAATGAACAGCTCAGGATACTTTTTCTGCATCTTCTCTTCCGCTTCCCAAATCGATTCCTCGACGTCATGATTTCTCCAAAGAACCTTAACCAAAGAAATTTTCTTGTTTCTCAAGTCCTTTACCTCGATCAAGAATCTTCACAGGATATTCTTCATACGCAAGCGACTCATCTACTTCAATATCTTCCAACTGTATCACATGAGTTGGATCCGGATGATACTTCTTGAACAAAGAGACGTGGATAACATTATGGATCATAGACATACTAACAGGCAAATCCAATTGATATGCCACTTTTCCAATTCGTTGGAAAATCTCAAAAGGTCCAATATACATTGGTTTTAATTTCTTCCCTTTCTTTGATACAACTCCTCCTTTCATGGGTTTAACTCTCAAGAAGACCTTATTCCCCACTTCGAATTCCAAATCTTTTCTCCTATTATCCGTATAACTCTTTTGTCTACTCTAGGCAGTTTGGAGCCGTTCTTGGACTATCTTTACTTTCTCATATGCTTTCTCAACGCAGGGATAGTGGTCGGATCCAAAATCTTTCTCTCTCCTACTCATCCCAATGGGTCGACGATCGACATTTTTTTTCATAAAGTGTAAGGTGCCATTTGAATCGAAGCATGGTAACTGTTATTATATGCAAACTCGACCAATGTCATATAGTGACTCCAATTTCCTCCGAATTCCATTATACATTATCTCAACATATCCTCCAAAGTCTGGATTGTCCTCTCTGACTGTCCGTCCGTTTGAGGATGATATGCTGTACTCAAGTTTAATTTGGTCCCCAAAATCTCTCGAAATTTTTGCCAAAATCGGGAAACAAACCTCGGAACTCTATCAGAAACGATACTTACAGGAATTCCATGTAACCGCACAATTTCATCCATATAAAGCTTTGCTAGTTTCTCCAAAGGGTATTTCATATTCACCGACAGGAAATGTGCAGTCTTAGTAAGCCAATCTACTACCACCCAAACCGCATCATGCCCCTTTTGACTCCTTGGCAACCCTGTCACGAAATTCATGGTAATATGTTCTCACTTCCACTGGGGTATGTTTGGAGGTTGCAAAAGTCCCGAAATTTTCTGATGCTCAGTTTTAACTTGCTGGCAGGCAAGACATGTTTGAACAAATCTAACCACTTCCTTTTTCAAGCCATCCCACCAATACAACCATTTTAAATCTTGCTACATCTTATTACTCTTAGGGTGTATCGTATACTTAGATCGGTGTGTTTCCTCTAATATTTTCCTTCTTATTCCTTCATCACCGAGCACCACGATTCGATCTCGAAATTTCAGTACTCCTTCAGGCCCTACTTTAAAATCTTGGGTTCCCTCTTTCTATGCTTTCTCCAACCATTTTTGCACCATATCATCCTTCTTTTGTGCCTCTTTAATACGTTCTTTGAATGGAGACTTTAATGCCAAATTTTCAAATACAACCTTTTGTCCCTCATCCTCGCTCACCTTCTGCAACATACTCCACTCTCTAACCATTAACCCTGCCACTTGAGTTTTTTGACTTAACACATTTGTTACTACATTAGCCTTCCCAGGGTGATAATTAATGGTGCAGTCGTAATCTTCAAGAAATTCTACCCATCACCTCTGTCTCAAATTCAACTTCTTTTGAAAAAATAGATATTTAAAACTCTTATGGTCTGTAAAAATCTCAAATGTCACCCGATTTAAATCATGTCTCCACTTTTTCAATGCGAAAATGACTGCAACTAACACCAAATCATGAGTTAGGTAATTCTGTTCATGAGATTTAAATTTTCGAGAGGCATAAGCAATAAATTTCTCATTTTTCATCAAAATGCAACCCAATCCGGCATCTGAGTAAATCGTAAATCCTTTCTCCCCATTTGGTAATGTCAATATCGAGGCCATTGTCAAACGTCTTTTCAACTCTTGAAAACTAACTTCACACTTAGGATTTCACATAAATTTGCCATGCTTCTTGGTCAGATTAGTCAGTAGCCCAACAATCCTCGAAAAGTTCTTAATAAATCGGCTGTAATATCCCGCTAAACTCGAGAAACTTTTAACCTCCATAGGGGTCTCTGATTGTTTCCATTCAGTAACGGCATCAACTTTAGCTGGGTCTACAGAAATCCCATCTTTAGAAATCTTATGCCCTAAAAAGAACACTTGCTCTAATCAAAATTCACACTTAGTAAACTTAGCATACCATTGATGCTCCCTTAGGGTTTGTAACACTATCTTCAAGTGTAGGGCATGATCTTCTCGAGTCTTAGAATACACCAAAATGTCGTCTATAAATACCACCACAAACTGATCCAAATATGGTTTAAAGACTCATTGCATTATGTCCATGAATACGGCAGGAGCATTAGTCAATTTGAAGGGTATTACCACAAATTCAAATTGTCCATATCTCGAGTTAAAAGTAGTTCTCGGTACATCTTCCTTACTAATTCTTAACTGATAATACCTTTGCCTGAGGTCTAATTTAGAAAATACTATCGATCCTTGCAACTGATTAAATAGTTCATCAATAAGCGGTAAAGGATACATGTTCTTTATTGTCACATTATTCAGCCCTCGGTAGTCTATGCACAACCTGTGATGCCCCCATCTCTCCCTAGGGCGAATCCTAGGGTATCAGCGGGACGCCTGCCCAACTCTCGTCAGGACTCATGCATTCGTTCAAGTTTAATAGAGCCACAAAATAACCATCGACTTAATTAAGAAGTACTTCGAATATACAAGCCACAACTTCTATGCTAAAAGTTATGATTACAATCCACCAACCAATAATAACAAAATTACACTTTAAGAGCCACCAAAAGTTCATACAAAAGGTATACTAGCATCCACCAAGTCGCTAGTCTAGAACCTCCAATCCACCTCAAAAATCTGTTAAGAAAAACATACTTAAAGGGATGAGCGAATCAGTGAAGCCAAGAAAACAAGCAAGCAAGCAAGTAACACCAATCAATCAATTAACATGCTTGAAAGCAACTTTAAATATGACATTTCATTTAAGTGCACAAGTCGAAAATAAACACACAAGGAGGATACAGGAGCTCTCAGGAGCTATTTCCACGTCTCGACCCATTCAAGCTATTTGGGGTTGACTCTCCGTCAACTCAAGTAGTAATAGCACTGTAGTGCTCCACTTACTATCTCCACCCAACAACACCTAATCGGATCCGTAACCAAACATTCATGTAGTGGCGATAATATTCGAGTATGCCTAACGAGATCTCAAAAGATCAAACTATAATATTTTTCAAGATTCACCAAACTTCTCGACCAAACCCTTGCCGGCTCGAGTTACAAGGTTAGCCAATGGGTTGGGAAGTCCCCACAAGCATGATTGGTTGATGAGACAACGCTCCAATCGACATAAAATCATTCATAGCACTGAGTCGGGATGAGCAGTACCTCCCACCCGAATAAGGCGTGATACATCTAGCCGCTCAGTGCTCACGACTTAAAACATTTCGAGTACAAGTGCAAGTCATATACATTCATTCAACAAGTATCATTCAATCACAAGAAAGAGAGGACGAGAACGATAAAGTACACTCTTGCCTCGGCAAGTTCACGTATCATATAGCACTTGTACAAATATCAATTTAATCACATTAGTATTGAACATGCACTTGACACTCCCCACAAGTCAAGGGAAAAACAAGAGCAAAGCGAGAAGTCAGACAAGTTCTTCAGCGTTCTCGTGACCACCTGAGACATGTACATTCACGATTATCTAGGTACTCGACCAAGGTTAATAAGAAAAATATTTTCTCGCTACCCACTCTCAAGGTCACAAGTTCGAGTCAAGTTAATAAGAGCCTTTCTCGCTAAATCATAGAAATAATGCTCACAGAGAGCTCAAAAGTGTGAGAACCCGTAAAACCCTAATTATTTTCCTAGGGTTTATTTCCCCTTAATTGCATGTTTTCTGCATTTTCGGGCCTAGGAATATTTTTCTGGTAGATTTTATGAGTAATTATAGTTTTTAGATGATTTTTCTAGTATTGGTGAGTTTTTAGAAAATTAAGAATATATTTTGGACGTGGGACCCACTAGTGCAAAAAGTTTGGAAAAATTCGGCCAATAAGGTTAAGTTTCGGATACAGTGAAAATTTTATCGGGTGTTAAGAGATAAGTAGTGTGTGTGAAGTGATTGATGTGAGAGAGAGAAAAGAATGATAAGGATGCATTTATGGAGGTGACAAGTGTCACCTTCCCATTTGTTGGACTTTAAGAAACACTATTCACTTTCTTGACTTTTTTTGACCAAAGGTTTAAATATCAAAAAAATGCACAAAAATCACCATATTCTTACCTCTTATGGCCGGCCCTCTCCTTGCAAAGAAGAAAGGAATTTCTTCAACTCTCAAGCTTCCATTTCACTCAATCTTGCAAGAACAAAAGCCTACACTAGATTCTATTCCATAAAAACCTTTCTTCTAATGCTTGTAAGTGTATTAGTGAAGTTGTTTTGAAGCTCTAAGGTGGCCAACCTCTCTATCTCTCTTAATTTCTTGGTAAGTGATGCTTGAACACCCTACTACACCTAATGATGGTTATATTATGCTTAGAAGTGGCTTGAGTGTTGGATTATATGATTTATTTCTTGGTTTGGCTTGATTTGGTGAAGTTTTCCATTTTATGAGGAATTTTCTGGTTTCATATGATTTTGATGTTGTGGACTAGTATGATGCTTGGTAATAAGGGGCTTTGGCTCTAGTAGGTGTGAATTGTTGTTAAATGCAATCAATTTTGGATTTGGAATGAAATGTGAAAAGTTAGGGTTCTTGAACCCCTATTCTGTCCGAAATTTTAGGTCATAGCTAGAGGCCGAATTGGACTTTTCTCAAAACATGAAAGTTTTAGGTATTGATGAGTTTAGTGTGCCTGCAAAATTTCAGGGAAATTGGACAAGTGTAGAGTGAGTTATGCCATTTTTACTGTTGCTGTTTTTGGTGCACAGAATGTCTGAACTGCGATAGTAATTTCCTGTTTTGACTGGAATTGGTTTGGATTTTGAAGTTGGTGTCTTCTGATGAAATGTAGCTGAATGTCTTAGCTAACATATGCCTTTGGAATTTCGGCATTTGGATTTGTATGGACTGAGATATACCGATTACAGTTTTCTGCGTTTTGCAAACCTGTTTTGGGAATTCTGGTATAGTATTTCGTATATTTGACCTAGTTGTGTTAGGAACTGGATTGAGTGACCTTCTACATTGTTGTAGCCCTGTTTCATAGCTTCGAAACGGTGGGTCTTACACCCCTAACCGATAATTTTAGTGAGAGTTGTGCCATTACCGCATTATGACGTCAAAACCGGTTTTCTTATCAAGGCCAACATTAAAGCCTTTCTTAATTTCTGGTTTGCTTTCATGCTTGTATATGTTTATAAAACCCTATTGGGGTTGTGAATTGGTGTTGTTTATGGCTCGGTATGGTTTCTTGTTTTATGATATTGTGAGCTATGGAACGGCTCTTGACATGAAATGCTTATATGTGTGTTGTTGGGTTGTGATTGAAGAAAAATAATGAAGCCTTATGGCTGGAAAATTTGGTAAACACAAAGGGCATGCTGCCCGAATTTTTACTCGAGATTTAGAAAACTATATTCTCGACTTGAGTAAAGGTTAAGTATTTAACCCTTGAATTTCCATGCATGAAACCCTATTGGGCGATAATTGGTTTGACTTTATGACTCGTTATCGAGTCTTATGGTATTTGTTTACATGTTTTAGGGCGTGACGATAGCTCACGACATTCTCCTGACGGAAGTGCATGAAATAGCACTTAATTGATTGGTGAGTGTACTACTCACTTGTGTGCTATTATATGGCTTTGATATTTGAACTTGAGATGTTGTATGTTAATGGATTGATGTGAGAGTGTACTTTATCACTCTCACTTATTGTTTCACATGTTATTGAAAAGTTATTGGAAAGTTATTGGAAAGTTATATGAACTGATATATGAAATGAAATACATGACTTGATATCGATTGGACAAGTATCCAACGACTACAAATGTTATCATTGAGCTCAACCCCATTGGTAGTTGATTGAATCGAGCCGACAAGGGTTTGGTCGTGACAATTAATGAGCCTTGGGTAAAGTTATAAGGAATCTTGTAGTATGAGAGACTCTTGATTCCGGTATACTCGAGTAATACCACAGTGCAAGTGTTTGGAGTGCGGGCCCGGTAGGGGGATGTTTGGTGGAAGGAGTGGGAGAGAAGAGGAGTCTACGGTTGGTCACTCTTCAACATTGACGGAGAGTCAATGAGGTTGGATCAAGACATAAGCGTGGAAATAGGCTCTTGAGAGCCGACCGTATCCTTTCACTGATTTACTTTACTTCGAAATTGCATACTTGAATTGAATGGTTTTGCTTATGTGATCTTAATTGCTATTGTGATAGTTGCTCACTGAGCTTTAGCTCACCCCGTTCCTTTTGTTTTCCTTACAGGAATATGACTCTTTTGGAATGAATTTTGATAAATGGTTGCCAAATGAACTAGATGAATGACTCTTTTGTATTGTATATAAAATGGGACCCTAAATGTATCATTAGGGCCGTTTTCACTTTTGTTTTGGCAAACCATATATGTAGTGACTTTTGTATCACTTTTAAATGTCATTTTTGGTTTGTAAAGGCTAAATGTTTTGTGGTTTATGTAATTCGATGTTTGGTTGGGTTCGGGCGAGTCGGTTACTATTCATGGCCGACTCCGGATTTTGTTTCTTTTATTTTGGGTTATTTTGCCCTTTTGCCTTATTTGCGCGCGTTATAAGTTCCGGAACGTGAAAGATCGCTCTATACTGCACCGTTAGTCCTGGCGAGAGCTGGGCAGGCAGTCCGCTAACCTCTTTGGTTCGCCTTAGGGGAAAGTGGGGCTGTCACAAAAAGTCATTTTTGATTCAAGTCATGATAAATAATCGCAATTTCAAAAGAAAGTACCATTTTCACTTTTGGCACGAAAATCGAGGAAAAATGTAGATGGATTTCATCTCTTAAAACTTCAAATCTCATGTCCAAACTTTTGAATATAAAGAGCGTTCATATTTTTCAAACTAATGGAGTCAAAACTCATCCAAAACTCCACTCATATTCATGGTAAATGTCAAGACTAAAGGTTCCAAGATTCGAGTATAAAACTAATGAAATTCTCCAAGAATTACTCTAGTTAAAACGATCCCTTTTTAAAGTTCAAATTTATGGAAATCGAGGGTATAAGAATAGGGATTGAAGTCCATAACTCAAGTATGAAAAGAGGTGCCATTAACCAAGGAAGTTGAACAACCAAGAAAACGCATCAAGAGAGGTTTAATCCTTTGAAAATCAAGATTCAAAAATGAAGGTTTAAAGTTAAAAAATGACCTTGTGTCCAACCATGAAATTAAACTTCAGACGGACTAACAATCTCAAAGAAAGGTTCAAAGCGCTTAAAAGAGTACTTTGGTTGAAACCAGCAAATTTCTAGCTTAGTGCGACACTACTTGGAAAAATCGTATCTTGAGTTTCAGAAGTCCAAAAATTGGAAACTTTATACCGTTGGAAACTAGACTCAATGCACTAAAACTCTCTAGAAGACACTTTACTCAGAATCCAATTCAAAATCATTAAATTTTATGTCAAAGTCACTGTTCCAGACAGGATAGAGCAAAATAGGCTTGCAATTTCAGCAAAGTTTGGAAATTCGGCAAAATTCGTAGAAATGGAATCAACCCTTAAAATTTATACCACTAATAGAATTCCAGATGTAGTTTCAAATGAAATAAATAGAACCCAATTCGGACCTTTCTACATCAAGATTCAATGGTTTTAAGAAAACTGAATTTTCGAACCTTTTGCACGAAATTTCCGGTTTTGAAGGCTTGACAGAGTTTCAAAATCTGGTCATAACTAAATCTACACAACTCAAAATTTAGTGTGGTTTGCGGCGTTGAAAACTAGATTCAAAATTCTACAATTCACTAGAAGGAACTATCTTAAAATTCATTTTGCAAGATAGGCGAAATTGAGCTACAAACTGCAGCTATGACTGTTTCTCGGATGAAAGCAGTGAGGAAATTCAGTCATTTTTGCCGATTTACTACGGTTTATAGGAATTGAATTGGGGGGTATATTTTATGCTGTTGGAAATCCCTCGAAGTCTAGTTTTAGATGCCATAAACGGTACTTGATTTCAACTCCCATACAAAAAGTTATGACCCAAAATGTGAACACTGGTCGGATCTCCTAGTCAGAAAATTTTCCAGATTTCTTCCTCACTTTAACCTTACTTTAACTCAACCAATTGTAAAGTTTTTTAGGAGATATTTAACACACATAAACACCATCATATAACAAGCATTATAGCACCAAAACAACAACAAAATTCGAAATTAACATGAGGGATTCAACAAGCCAAAATTTGGATAGCAAGCATCCTTCATCTTCTAGTTTTCTTTTCCAACTTTCCAACTAAGACTAAGCCATATCTTCTCAAAATAAACATCAAACAAGCAAGTAAACACATAATAATTCTCAAGGCCTCTACCTATAAAGCCACTTCAAGTCCTCTACCTACTGTCAAGGTTCTTGTGAACGCATCAACAACCCAACAACTAACTAACTATAACTAACTAACTACTAATAGTTGAGAGGAAAAAGATGAGAACTTGGAGGATTACCTTTGCTTCCAAGAATGGAGAACAACCACTAGTATATAAGCTCTTAAATCACCAAAGTTTCTTCCTTGTTCAAGTCACCTTCCAAGCTTGTATGAAGAACCAAGAAAAGAAGCAAATTTGGAGAGTCTTCTTAGAGGAAAATGGAAGACAAGGGAGCTGAAATTTTTGGTAGGAAATGAGGGAGGGGGAGTCAGCCAAGGGCGAGAGGAGGAAGAAAGGTTTTGGGTGGTAGTTGGGTGATTTGATGGTGTGAAAGAAAGATTGACATATAGGTGCTTCTATTCCCAAAAGTCAACAATTGAATAGTGAGCAACTAGTGTTCCTAATTGAACTTAATTTAACTCACTCATCTCTAATCCCTCAGTTAACTTTTCTTAGTCTACTATTAATCATCCTTAGTTCTCCGAGATTAATGTACTCTCAGATCGAATTTGCCTCGAAAAATGTGCATTCGCTATTTCTAGCTAAACGAGCCGCAGAAAAATTAAATTCGCTAACGAAACGTTTTAAAAATATAAATGAGACATTGTTCCATGCAAATGGATTTAAAATGGATGAAATAAATTATTCAGAGTAAACGGATAAATAAATAATTAAATAAACCAGTAAAATAAAATAAAAGTAAATAAAATAAAAACTCGGATCCTCACACAACCTCAAACTCCCATTCTTTTTCTTGACAAATAATACGGCGGGCTCCCCAAGGCAAATCGCTTTCCCTATTGAATCCCCGCTCTAACAAATCTTGTAGTTGAATTTTAACTCCTTAAGTTCCGCAGGGGTCATCCGATACGGGGTTTTAGAAATAGGAGTTGTCCCTGTCACTAAATCAATCTTAAACTCCACCTCTCATTCGGGAGGTAAGGATTCTAACTCTTCGGAAAAAACATCGGGATAATCTCTCACTATTGGCACATTTTCCAACTTCATTTTATCATAGGGAGGGTTTATTAGAAAAGTCAAATAACCTTGAGCTCCCTTACTTATTAATTTTCTAACTCGAAGTCCTGAAATGAGGGCAGATAAAGCTAATCTTCCCTTCATATCCAATCTTAACATTGCTTCCCCCGGAATACAAAATTTCATAATTTTCGTCCTACAGTTCAAATTGGCATGTTATCGGACTAAACAATCCATCCCTATAATAATATCATACCTTTTGATGTCCAAACTTACTAGGTCTACCAATAACTTTCTTTCTCCAACCCAGATTTCACAGTTCCTATACACCAGATTCGTAATCAGGCTTTGGTATCCCGTAGGCGTTGTAACCTCTAGGTTATAAGGTAATCTAGCCGACTTTATATCTACCCCACACATAAAAATAGAATTCACAAATGAATGCGAAGCACTGGGTCAACTAAGACTTTAGCTAAACGATGAAAAATAGGGATAGTACCTTCGATAACCTCCGTTGGATTGGGAACTTGCTAATGATCTAGACTTTAACTAAACCGTTGGATTGGAAAATTCGCTCATATTTTCTTAAAATTCCCTCTTATTTTGATTACATTACTTTATGATATCTTTACTACTCATTTACTCTCTCAATAGTTGTAATAAATCATAAAATTAAGAGTTTTGCCCTTAGTTTCATAGTTAGGGTAAATTAGGGTTTTTGCGTATTTTGGTAGTGTGATTAATTGGTGAGGTGTGTGTATTTAATTTGATGGTTAAGAGTGAGTTTTAGATAAGAGGAAGTGCGTGATTAGTGGTGATAATAATAAGTTAGTGAATCACAAGTTAAAACGCAAGTACGAGAGAGTTAAGGAAAATAGGCTTGAACCGACGTGCACCGTTTGCTACCGATTGAGTATGTGACAGCCCCACCTCCCCCTAAGGCGAACCAGAGGGTTCGGCGGGCCGCCTGCCCGGCTCTCGCCGGGACTCAGTCGATCACTACAGTCCTCAAAGATATTACAATATAAATCTCCAAAATTACATCAAATTCTCCAATAATTACATATCACAAATGCAGCAGAAACGGATTCCAATCGTGGAACGTATACTTACATCCATATCAATTTCAAATATTTATACAAGACCAACTCGTACATAAAATAGATCCAAACTTAAACTGTACACGATACAAGCCATCCAGTCACGTGGATAAGCACTCCAAGTTTTTCTTCGCCTTGAGCCCTGGGGGGAGGGGAAATAAAACATTTTGGGGTGAGCTGAAAGCTCAGCGAGTAACCAAATAAAACCAGTAATCAAATCGGTTTAACAATATTTCTTTTCAATGATGTCATATAGCAATGATGTCATAAATCAAATGATAAATCCGGAAGCCACTACATCATTTGCAAAACAGTAATATATGGATTATCAATAATTCAAGAAACATTTACAATGGAAAGCGATAGTAACATTCATGAAAGGATACATTCATTCTCCTGACATTTCCTCGCTCATTTGGTCATCCATTTCATTTCATTCACCCCGTCCCTGGCTTTTGGCCAGGCTCCACCAACCTACATAGGTAATACTCGAGTATACCAAACGTTCACCCAAGTTCCTAATCGCCTGACCGAGTCCGCTTCTGGCTCAAGACGACCGGTAACAAGGGGCAATGGCCAGTTCAGCCCAAAAGGCTTACATTCATGCGCAAGTAACATTTCAATCGAAAATTTCACATTTATCGAGGTCGAGTACGATAAAGTACACACTCGTCTCGAAAACTCGTTTTGGAAATCCTTATAAGCGCTTAACACGTTATCAACCAAAATACAAGTCATGAAGTCAAGAAATATAGCAAACAAGGCACACTCAAATGCCAGCACACATGATATGCAAGAAAACATTTCAAAAGTAACTTTGGAAATAGTTCAAAAGTAAATAATGTAAGAAACGGTTCATAGATAACTTTAGAAGTAGTTTGAGGTCACTCACCTCCACGGCTCACAATCCTCGTCCAATATAGCCAATTCCATCATTCAAGTCCAAGCCTTTCACATGAAACTTAAGGTAACCAACGCTATTAAAAATCGGACAGCATTTCCCCATAAATTCAGCCTTTCCATCCTACAATCAAACCCAATCACATAGCAATTAACCACAATTGCTCAAAACCAGAAAACAGTTTTGACGTCCTTTTGCGGTAATGGCACCAAAGGTACTACGAGTATCGGATGGAGGTCCAAGACCCACCGTTTCGAAGCTAAGAACCAGGTCTACAACAATGTAGAAGGTCACTCAGTCCAAATCCTAGCACAACTAGGTCAAATATGCAAAATATCAAACCAGAACCGTAATTGCAGGTTTACAAATCACACAATGCTGTAATTCGTCCAACTCAGTCTACACAGGTCCAAATGCATTGATTCCAAAGGCATATGATAGCTAAGACATCAAGCTACATTTCATCAGAAGACACCAACATCAAAATCCAAAGCAATTCCAGTCAAAACAGACGATTACAATCACAGTTCTCACGTTCTGATCACCCAGAACAGCAACAGTAAAAACGACATATCTCACTCTACACTACTCCAAATGACCTGAAATTTTACAGGCACTTCAAACTCATCAATACCTACAACTTTCATGTTTTGAACAAAGTCCAATTCGGCCTCTAACATGGTGCAATAAATTCGGGCAGAATGAAGAACTACAAAACCTAATTTTCTGAAATTTCTTCCAAAACAGAAATTGATTGCACTTAATCACTTTTTCCACCTCATAGAGTCCTTAAACATCATTTCCAATCATCATACTTGACCCCATAATCATATTCATATGAAAACAGAAAAATCCCCAATAATTATAAAACTTCACCAATTCAACCAAACTCAAGAAATAATCCATGAAATTGCATCTTATAACACCACTAATCATGAATTGAACATCATTAGAGGAAGGAGAGGTGTTCATCCACCACTCACCTTAGCAAAACAAGAGGGAGAGCTACTTGTCACCTTAGCTTCTCAAACAACTCCACCAAACAACTCACAAACACTAAGTGAAGAGGTTTTATGGAGAAATTTGAAGTTTTAACGGTTGGATCAAGAGATTGAGCAAGAAAATGGAAGGCAAAAGTTGAGGGATTTTCTTTCTTTTCTCCTTATGTTGCTCGGCCAAGAAGAACCAGAAAATGAAGAAGATTAAGCTAGTTTATAAGGTAAGAAGGTAGGAAAAATAAGGATTAATTTCCACCACAAGTTTGGCTAACACTTGGTCTAATTTCAACCACACAAATTTTCTCTTTCCTTGTTTTTTTTCTTTGCCTTAAATTTTGGCCAATAGGATGGCCAAGAGGGGGAAGATATTTTGCTCCATTAATGATAAACTTGTATGGCAAGAAAGTGGAATCAAGTGGTGCATTTAACCGGTAGTGCGTGGGTCCCACGTTCAAAATACGCTTTTAATTTCTCAAAAACTAACCGATACTAGAAAAATTATTTTAAAACTATCTTTGCTCATAACCTTTATCTGGGGAATTTTTCTAATAAAGAAAATGTAGAAAAGGCGGGCAATTAAATAAAATAAACTCTAGAAAATTAGAAAATTTTCGGGTTCTCAAACTTATTTTTTTTTTCGGGGCGTCACAGAGTACCCCATTTGACCACTACTTTCTTGCCCTAATCCTCTTGGTTTTATTTCAGCTAATCAGCCCCTAATTAACTCTTAAAGCAACCGAAATATTTGACCTAAAAACAAGAGGAAAAGAAACCAAAAGCAAGAAAATATTTGGTGGTGCCAAGTGTTGAACATCTATGCAACTTTTGACCAAGATTTCTTTGGTCTTTATCTTAGAATTTTGGACTAAAAATCTCTTCATTTCTTGCTTGTGTTGGACGAAATTTTGAGAGGAAAAACAAGAGAGAAAAGTTCATGTTCAACCCCAACTTCATGCTTGAATCTGGAGTTTCAATCCACAAGCTTGCAAAATACTCCATAAAGTTGGTCACTAGGGAAGATTAAGGGCTTGAGTGGAGAGATTTTTGGAGGAAAAGCACCAAGCTTCCATCTTTCTTGAAGGTACAAGGTAACTTTGGCAAGAAACTTTCCTCTACTTCAAATATTTGCCATGTGACAGCCCCACTTTCCCCTAAGGCGAACCAAAGGGGTTAGCGGACTGCCTGCCCAACTCTCGCCAGGACTAACGGTGCAGTTTAGAGCTATCTATTGCGTTCCGGAACTTATAACGCGCGTAAACAAGTCAAACTGGCAAAATAACCCAAAATAAAAAAAATGAAATCCGGAGTCGGCCATGAATAGTAACCGACCCGTCAGAACCCAACCAAATATCAAGCAAACATTCATATCTTGAAATTTAGCATTTACAAGCCAAAATGGCATATGAAAATTACTCAAAATTAATACATGTACGGTTGCCAAAATAAAAGTGAAAACGGCCCCAATGGCACATTTAGGGTTTCAATTCATAAACTATACAAAAGAGATATTCATCTAGTTCATTCGGCAACCAATTATCAAAAGTCATTCCAAAAGCAGTCAGATTCCTGTAAGGAAAACAAAAGGAACGGGGTGAGCTAATTGCCCAGTGAGAATACTATCACTCAAGCAACCAAGTACATATAAGCATCAAGCTTTTCATTCAATACATTAAAAGTAAGCAAAGGCACACATCACATGTGGTGATAAAAGGATACGGGTGGCTCTCAAGAGCCCTTTTCCCTCGTTTGCATTTCTTGATCGAACTTCATTGACTCTCCGTCAATTCAAAAGTAACCAACCGTAGACTCCACTTGACTTCCATTCCTTCCACCCAACATACCCCTACCGGGCCCGAACTCCAAACACTTGCACTTTGGTATTACTCGAGTAAACCGGAATCGAGAGTCTCTCATACTACAAGATTCCATATAACATTTCCCCAAGGCACATCAATTGGCACGACCAAGCCCTCGCCGGCTCGATTCAATCAACTACCAATGGGGTTGAGCTCAAAAATAACAATTGTAGTCGTTGGATACTCGTCCAAACGACACCAAGCCATGTACTTTCATTTCATGTAACATGTCGTATAACATTCCAATAACATGGTAAACAATAAGTGAGAGTGATAAAGTACGCTCTCACTTCAATCAATTCACATTCAATTCACTTCAAGCAATTCACATTCAAAGCCATATAGTAACACACAAGTGAGTAGTACACTCACCAAGCTTGCAAATGAGGTTTCATGCACTTCCGTCAAAAGAACGTCGTGCACCAACGTCACGCCCTAAAACATGCAAACAAGTACAATGAGACTCGATAACGAGTCATAAACCAATGCCAAATACGACCCCAATAGGGTTCCATAAGCATATACAAGCATTAGAGAAAACCAGAAAATTCGGAAATGGATTTAGCTTTGCCCTGAAAAAAAACAGTTTTTGATCTCTTTTTGCGGTAATGGCACCCAAGGCACTACGATTACCGGATGAAGGTGTAAGATACACCGTTTTGAAGCTAAAAGACAGGGCTACAACATTACAGAAGGTCACTCAACCCAGTTTTGAGTGCAACCATGTCAAAAATGCAAGATACTACACCAAAATCGTAAAACAGATTCACAAAATGCATTCTAGCGGAAACATCATAAATCAGGCTATCCAAGTCCAAATCCAGAAATTCCAAAACCAGCTGAAAGCTAAGAAACAGGGATACATTTCATCAGAAGGCCTCAACAACCAATTCCGAAGCAATTCCAACCAAAACAATCAATTACAGGCGCAATTCTTACATTCGGATAAAACCAGAACAACAAGGGTAATTTCGACTTTTCTCATCCTACACTACTCTGATTGACCTAAAATTTTGTAGGCACCTCTAAAATATCATTCCCTACAACTTTCATGTTTTAAGCCAAGGCCAATTCGGCCTTTAACTAGGAGCTACAAAATCGGGCAGAATGTTCCCAATAAAACCCTAACTTTCTACAATTTCTTCCAAACCAGAAATTGGTTGCAATTATCCACTTTTTCCACCTTCTAGAGTCATTATATACCATTTCCAATCATCATATATAGCCACACAATCATGTTCATATTAAAACAGAAAAATCCCCAAAAATAATAAAACTTCATCACTTCAATCACGAATCAAGAAATAATCCATAAACTTGCATCTCATGCTACCACTAATCATGATTTAAGCATCAATAAAGGGAGGAGGGTGGTTCTTCACAACTCACCTTAGAAACAAGAGAGAGAGAGCAAGTAGTCCTCTTAGCTTGCCAAATAACTCCACACAACACCTCACTATCACTTCCTTAAGTGTTTCTATGGAGCAAAAACAAAATCTAATGGTTGATTTAGAAGATTGGAGCAAAGATTGAAGCAACTTGGAGAGTTTTCTTTCTTTCTTTCTTGAGAGTAAGAGCCGGCCACTAGAGAAGAGAAAATGGTGAAATTTTGGTTAATTTTGTGATTTATTTGGTCAAATAGAAAAAGGTGAATAGTGGTCTTATGTAAGAACCAATCCTATGGTGACACTTGTCACCTCATTTAATGCTTGCCTAAATTTTGTCTCCCTCATACCAATCCACTTAGCATCCTCTACTTATCTCTTAACACCCGGTAAATTAATTATAGTATCCAAAACTTAACCTAGTTGGCCGAATTTTTCCGAACTTTTCGCACTAGTGGGTCCCACGTCCGGTATACGCTCTTAATTTCTCAAAATCTATTCGATACTAGAAAAATCATCTAAAAACTATATCTGCTCCTTAAAAATATCTAGAAATTTTTCCTACTCACGAAAATGCAAAAAACAAGCCATGAAAAATAATAAAACCTAGAAAATGGAAAATTACGGGTTCTCACATGCCAACTAGTGGTTTAGGGTTTTAATTTTGGTAGCTTCATGAGAAAATTTCATGGTTTGAAGTTGTGATGTGAAAATTTTCAGTTTTTATGGTAATTTTCTGCCCATATATGATGCTTAAATGTTGGTCATGGTTTAGTAGCTTTGCCATGTGCTTTTTCCAGCTTTTATATGCTTCTTGGGCCCAATGATAGAAATTTCTAGTTTGTGATCATGAATTTTAACTTAGGGTTTCCAATTTCCAACATTTGGTGGTGAATTTCAGTTCTGCCCTGTTTTTGGAAGCAACTTGGACTGCAAATTTCTCCATGTATTAGACTGAATCAGCATTTGGACAAAACATAAAAGTTGTAGAGATTTGAGTTAGCTTTCTATCCAGAATATTTCAGCTCAATCAGAGTACTGTAGCTTGTGAAATGACTAAAATACCCCTAACTGCCCAAATACCCTGTTTAACCGACAGCCTTCTATTTTCTTTGAGATTTCAATTTTTGACCCTGAAAATGCAAGAAATGGGTGTCGATGTCTGCATAGGAAATGTAGGTCTATGTCTTAGCTTCGAAATGTCATAAGATTTACCTCAATCTGCTATACCTAGCTGCAGTTATGACCAAAACACCGAAGGATGACAAATCTACCACTTAGACATTCTTCTTTAAAACTAGTTTCCAGCTTTGATTTTGATGGTTGCATTGCTAGAATTGACTTGTATTTGGATGATATTGAGCCTAGTTGAAGAGGTATCTTGTTAAGCTTGCTTATATGTTGAATTTGGACGGAGTTGAGGAAAGAAATGATGTGACAGCCCCGCCTCTCCCTAAGGCGAACCAGAGGGTTCGGCGGGCTGCCTGCCCAGCTCTCGCCGGAACTCAGTCGTTCACTACAATCCTCAAATGAATTACAATATAAATCTCAAAAATACATCACAGTCTCCAATAATTACATGTCACAAATGCAGCGGAAACTAATTCCCCAAGCGGAAATAATTCCCCAAACTATACATAAAATGATTCCAAATCCAAATTGTACAAAATATAGGCCATCCCTTCACGTGAATAAGTACTACAAGTCCTTCCTTCGCCTTGAGCCCTGTGGAGGGGAATAAAATATTTTTGGGGTGAGCTAGAAGCTCAGCGAGTAACCAGTAAAATCATTAAACAAATATATTTCACAATGTTGCATTTCGATCATTTCGATGATGTCATGATTCAGAGATCAAATGTTCGTTTAGTGCTCTCGTGAGCCAGGGAAATCATAGCACTTGAACACCCAACGCTCAAATAGATCATTTAACATTAACATTAACATTAAGAGGGAGCCCCTTTTTGAGCTCCAGATGAACATGAACATAAACAAACGAAGGAGACGTTGGTGTTCAGCACAAGACTCCCCAAGTACTCATTTCAAGCCAAAACATGTCATGAACTCACATGCAAGCACGCATGATATGTAGTCGAGTAAATAATGCAAGAAACATTTCATAAGAAGCTTTAACAATAGTTTGGGGTCACTCACCTCCACGGCTCAGAAATCATCCAGCATATAACATTGCCTTGCGCAAATCCAAGTCTTAGATCACAAACTCAATGCAAACAAATCCCTTCAAAGTTCGGACAGCACTTCCCCTGAATTTGTTAACTTTTCCAGCCATCATGGCTTCATTATTTCCTCATTCCAACCCAAAGGTACACACACAACAACAAGTTCATTCAATAGCCATTCAGAAAGCTCCAAGTAGTACAAGTACAAGTCAAGCTAGGGAAAAGTCCGGAAATGAAAGTTAAGCTCAAAACCAGAAAAATAGTTTTGACGTCATTTTGCGGTAATGGCACCAAAGGTACTACGATGGTCGGATGAAGGTGTAAGATACACCGTTTCGAAGCTAAGAGATAGGGCTACAATATTACAGAAGGTCACTCAAGCCAGTTTCGAGTGTAACCAGGTCAAAAATGCAAGATACCATACCAGAATCACAAAAATAGATTCACATAACGCATTCTAACGGAAACATCATAAAACAGACTATCCAAGTCCAAATCCAGAAATTCCAAAACCAGCTAAAAGCTAAGAAACAGGGATAAATTTCATCAGAAGGCCTCAACAACCAATTCGGAAGCAATTCCAGCCAAAACAACCAATTACAGGCACAATTCTTACATTCGGGTAAAACCAGAACAACAATAGTAATTTTGACTTTTCTCATTCTACACTTCTCCGATTGACCTGAAATTTTGTAGGCACCTCTAAAATGTCATTCCCTACCACTTTCATGTTTTTATCCAAGGCCAATTCGGCCTATATATAGGACCTAAAATTTCGGACAGAATGCTCCCTCAAGAACCCTAGTTTTCTGAAATTTCTTCCAAACCAGAAATTGGTTGCAATTAACCACTTTTTCCACCTCACAGAATCCTTAAACATCATTTCCAATCATCATATATAACCACACAACCATGTTCATATGAAAACAGAAAAATCCCCAATAATTATAAAACTTCATCACTTCAACCACAAATCAAGAAATAATCCATAAAAGTGCATCTTATACCACCACCAATCATGAATTGAACATCATTAGAGGAAGGAGAGGGGTCATTCACAACTCACCTTAGCAATAGAAGAGATAGAGCAACTAGTCACCTTAGCTTTCCAAACAACTCCACAAAACACCTCAAGACCACTTAGCAAAGAGATTTTATGGAATGATTTGGAGTTTTATTGGTTGGATTTGAAGATTGAGCAAGAAATAGAAGGAAGAAATTGAGTGTCACGGCCCCACCTCCCCCTAAGGCGAACCAGAGGGTTCGGCGGGCCGCCTGCCCAGCTCTCGCCGGGACTCAGTCGTTCACTACAGTCCTCAATTAAATACAAGATACAATCTCAAAGATAAATCAAATATTCCAACATTTACATATCAAAAGCGAAGCGTCCACGCTTCCACTGCGCCACTCTGATCCTTGATACCAACTATTATACAGGAGGAAGTCCAAAGCTAGACTATTACACATCCAATCAATCAATTCTAAACGTTCAATACAATCCCAATATGAACGATTACACAAAAGTAAATCCAAGTTCAATCCATCAATCCATACATGAGATAATCCATGATAAACACTACAAGCCCTTCCTTCGCTTTGAGCCCTGTGGAGGGGAATAAAACATTTTGGGGTGAGCTAGAAGCTCAGCGAGTAACCAAGAAATTCAGTTATCAAATCAGTTTCACAATCGTTCATTTCAATAATGTCATGCTTCAACAATCAATGCACTTTCACTTCTCTCATGAGCCAGTGAAATCATGGTACTTAGACGTCCAACGCTCCAAACAATCATTTAACATTGAACATTAACATTGAACATTGAACATTGAACATTGAGCCCATTGGTGCTCTACAGGAACATTAAACGGTGGAGGAGACGTCGAAGTCTAGCACACGAATTCCAAGTACTCATTTGAGCCAAAACATGTCAAGAACTTATATGCCGGCACACAGGATATGCAATGAAAGAAACGATGCAAGAAACATTTTAAAGTAACGTTGCAAGTAGTTTAAGGTCACTCACCTCCACGGCTCATAATCCTTGTTCAATATAGCCAATTCCATCATTCAAGTCCAAGCCTTTCACTTGAAACTTAAGGTAACCAACGCTATTAAAATCGGACAGCATTTCCCCTTAATTCCTTTATTTTCCAACCTACAATCAAACCCAATCACATAGCAATTAACCACAATTGCTCAAAACCAGAAAACAGTTTTGTCATCCTTTTGCGGTAATGGCACCAAAGGCGCTACGATTGTCGGATGAAGGTGCAAAACCCACCGTTTCGAAGCTAAGAGATAGGGCTACAACAATGTAGAAGGCCACTCAGTCCAAATCCCAGCACAACTAAGTCATATATGCCAAATACCAAACCAGAATCGTAATTGCAGGTTCCCAAATCACACAAAACTGTAATCAGTCCAATTCAGTCTATACAGGTCCAAATGCATTGATTCCAAAGGTATATGATAGCTAAGACATCAAGCTACATTTCATCAGAAGACACCAACATCCAAATCCAAAGCAATTCCAGTCAAAACAGACGATTACAATCACAGTTCGCACATTCTGATCACCCAGAACAGCAACAGTAAAAACGGCATAACTCACTCTACACTACTCCAAATGACCTGAAATTTTGCAGGCACTTCAAACTCATCAATACCTACAACTTTAATGTTTTAAGCAAAGGCCAATTCGGCCTCTATCTATGACCTAAAATTTCAGACAGAATGTAGCTTCAAGAACCCTAATTTTCCAGAATTTCTTCCAAACCCAAAATTGGTTGCAATTGTCCACTTTTTCCACCTTCTAGCTTCATTACATAACATTTCCAATCATCATACAAGGCCACAACATCATGATCACATTAAACCAGAAAATTCACCAATAAATTGTAAACTTCACCATTTCATCCCAAACCAAGAAATAAACCACAATTTCCAACACTATAGCCACCATTAGGCACAATTTAAGCATCATTAGGTGTAAGAGGAAGTGTAAGCACCACTTACCAAGTAAACAAGAAAGAGGAAGTTGTAGAACACCTTAGCTTCTCAAACAAACTTCACCAAAACACTCACTAGCACCAAATGGAAGAATTTGATGGAGTAGAAACAAATTTCAGCACTTGGGTTGGATGATTTGAGCTAGATGTTAGCTAAAATGGTGAAGAGCTCTCTTCCTTTCTTCCTTAAGGTTGGTCGGCCAAAGAAGAGAAAGAAATGGTGATTTTTGTGGCAAATTTGAGATATTTAATCAACAATTAGTAAGAAAGGTCAAAAGTCAAACAAGTCAAATAAGTGGCAACCTCTCTTAAAGTGACACATGTCACTTCATTAATGCAACTCTATCCTTTTGTCTCTCCAATACAAATATCTTAACACTTTGTAAAATAATATCACGTAATACAAAATTCCAACAAGTGGTTAAAAATATAATGCATTTACCGCACTAGCGGGTCCCACGTCCAAAATACGCTTTTAATTTCTCAAAAACTAACCGATACTAGAAAAATCATTTTAAAACTATTTTTGCTCATAAACTTTATCTGGGGAATTTTTCTAATCAAGAAAATGTAGAAAAGGCGGGCGTTTAACAAATAAACCCTAGAAAATTAAAAAATTTCCGGGTTCTCAAACTCATTTTTTTCGGGGCGTCACATTGAGAGCTTTTCTTTCTTTCTTGAGCAAGAACATTCGGCCAAGAAGCTTGCAAAATGAAGCTTATTTTGATCAATTTTTTTGTATTTATTTGGTAAAGGTAAAGGTAAAGTCAAATGGTCAAAGTCCAAGATTAAATTAGATGGTGACACTTGTCACCTTTAGGTTTAAAACTTATCTTTTTGTCTCTCCAATACAAATATCTTAACACTTTGTAAAATAATATCACTTAATACAAAATTCCAACAAGTTGTCAAAAATATAATGCATTTACCGCACTAGCGGGTCTCACGTCCAAAATACGCTCTTAATTTCTCAAAAACTAACCGATACTAGAAAAATCATTTTAAAACTATCTTTGCTCATAAACTTTATCTGGGGAATTTTTCTAATAAAGAAAATGTAGAAAAGGAGGGCGATTAAATAAAATAAACCCTTGAAAATTAGAAAATTTCCGGGTTCTCACACTCATACTTTTCGGGGCGTCACAAATGAAGCCCTGTGTAGCTGGAAAATAGCTAAATACAAAGGGCATGCTGCCCAAATTTTCACTCGAGGGTTTGGCGTATGTACTCGCGACTTGAGCGAAGATTTGAGGTCGAATTGAATTTGGATCATCTAAGGTATTCGAGTTTTCTTTAGTAGAGGTATATAAGCTGAAATTTTGCCGGAACTCGTGCCCTTGAAGGAAATGAAAGTAGTGACCCTTGAAAATACCATTTTCTCGATCTTTTATACCAAGTGCGACTTCAAAAGTATAAACCACTTCTTTATCGAAACTAAACGAGCAAGCATGAATTTTCTAGAGTTTGATAAGTAATTTGAATACTACTTAAACAAGTTTTGTTTACTTGATTTTCTTGAAGCGAAATTCCTATATTTCGAACCCTAGTTGATTTTAAACTCTTGAATAATATTTTATCACAGATTTGGACTCCATCCAAAGAGTTGCACCTGAGCGTGACCTTGAAAAGCACTAGACCTTTGGTGAGTGCTTCCAAGTGCATGTTTTTCCTTGATATTTGCTCTTACATGTTTTACCAATATGCTCGGATAATATTTGCTTAGTTTGGTCCGGCAAGGGTGTACTTTATCGCACTTGCCCTAATGTGATATATACTTGTTCATTTGTTGCAATTAACTTGATATACTTGTGCTTGTAAGTGCTGAGCGGCCGTATGTGTGACAACCCCACCTTTTCCTAGGGCATACCCTAAAAGTTAGCGGACTGCCTGCCTGGCTCTCGCCAGGACTCACTTACTCACATTAATTTTAAAGATAGCATTTGATAAACTCTCATTAATCTTAAATTAACTTCAGATATAACATTGTGGTATACTAAAACCACATGCTCAAATCGTTTACAATACCAAGTTCAATACAAAAGTTTCAACCATAATATGAAACTAAAGGATTTACAATCGCAAAAGTCTTCACGTTAACTTCCTAAGATCCCTTGTTCGTTCCCCGACCTCCAACTCCTGTAAGGAAAACAAATCTAAAGGGTTGAGCTAGTGCTCAGTGAGGTTTGCCGAGCAAGTAATATTTAATAAACACTTAAATCAGTACAATTAACCAAGTAGTGCACATTTCACTGTACAATCACTTTCATTAAGCAATTGAGGAAACATTTCACTGAACAATCACTTTTAAAAGGATACGGTGCTCGCATTAGAGCCACTTCAATGCACTACACACTCCACCGAATTCCTTCTTATAACCTCCAAAACAATAAACACTTCCCTCACTTAGATGGCCATGTCAATATCAGTGATCTGCTACTCCGTGGTAATACTCGAGTATATACCGAAACACTTACCCAAAACTACTGTCCTACCCGACCAAGCCCTTTGCTGGCTCAAATAGTCCGTTGAACAGAGGGTTTTGGGGTCCAGTTCAGCCAATGTGATAAAGTACACATACGGCTTACAGTCATGCGCACTTACAATATCACTTGATCAATTATCAACCTTCAAACTCAACTAAGTCGAGTGCGATAAAATACACTCCTGACTTAGAAGGCGAGAGACAATTGAGATACACTTTGCAATGAATCACTTAGCAATATTTCATAATAAGTATATTTGTCACATAATTTCACTCAAGTACACATAAACAGTTAAACACATAAATTCGGAAACACTCACCAAATTCCAATTAGGTCACTCTTGAGCCTTGGGTTTGTTTTCTGGCTCACAGCTACTTCCTGAAGTAAATGTATAATTCTAAAGTAAATATACAATTTGTAGATGTTCACTTATTATTTATTATCCTATTATTTAAATTATTAGAATTAGGTTTGACTTTAAAATATAATATATAATATATTCAATATTTATTCTACCTCATTGTTTAAACTATTAAAATCAATTTTGACCTTAAAATACAAATATAACATACTCAGTATTTATTCATCATTTTATTTTAATACTTATTGATTTTTATCATTTGTTACCTTATACGTTAAACGTATTAAAGTCATGTTTCAGTTTAGAACAAGATATAACATATTCAACATTTATTGATCATTTTAACCAAGAGATATATGTATTTCCAAGGTTATAATTTTTTTTAAAGTAAGATTACACCATTCCCTACTTTGTATTCTAAGGTGAAAGTAAATAAATTTTTCATCCTTTCCATTTTAATTCCAAACCAAATTCTAAGCTACCTATGATTTAAGTTTTGTATTCACTCATTTGTTTTTAGTTTTACATTTCTTATATGCTTATGAACGTAGTTTTGTAACCAGGTGGCTAGAATGCAAGATTTTATAAAAGTTCATTTTTCCTTTCATCCGCTCCCATAACAGGATTTCGGCTCGAATGTTCCTAAACCTATAATAAACTCCATCTCTTAATCGCTTAAACTTTAGTCGCCTAATATACATTCCATTCAAGGTATAATTTCAGCATGTTGGTCGGCTACATAATATCCAAAATCTGTTATCTACAATTACAACCCTTAACTAGGCTTTCTAGCAATGTATCAATTCAATATTCAGTACGTTTCCCTTAATCTTTCCTTTCACTCTCATGTCCCAGCTAAGCAGATAGTTACTAAGCAATCCATGCTCACCATTTTCATTTAAGCTCCAACATGTATGTTAGAGTTAATAGGTTAGAAGGTGTTTAAGTTTTAAAGTTAAGACTCTGCAATCAAATTCCATAGAGAAAGCTGGAGCATCCATCATTCTCCTTCAGTCAGTGTTAACAGGATCGTTTAACTGTTTCCTGCAAAAATTCATTCCAAAAGTAACAACTCTATTCTAGGTTCCCAGATAGCATTAACGTTTGAACATATAACCTGAACTCTTGGATGAAAGGCTCCATATTCTCAGTTGGTAGACTATATATATCCAGTTCTCCCTCTCGAATGAAGTTGACAGAACTTCATCAGGTTTCTGTCAATAGCTCAGCTTAAAAATTTAGCTCTTTTATACATTTCTATGGTTAACTTTCTTTTAGCACTTAGACTAGGCATAATTCATACGTTCCTCACTATAGCTTCCATTTTTTTTCGGGACAGCAAGCTGGTCTATCAGTACTTAGCTCTCGGCTTAATATCAGAATTTCTTCCAGCAGCTATCAGTTCTAAACAACCTACCCTGCAACAAAACTTAGTTTTCCTTGGCCAGAATCCAGTACACAACATGCATATTCAAATATACCAAATGATCCAAAAGTTATACACAAATTCTTCCATCGTTCATGGACTAAAATAAGAACATTAGTTTTCAGTTCCTTCCAAATCTGTCCAACAGCTTTATCTCCCTCAAACAAAATTTCATCGTAGCTAACAACTTATTTTCTTTGCTAACTCACATGCAGTTCATAAGTTATTCCAGTTGTACTAAACAAACAGAAAATTAGTGCAGGTTCTTACCTCTTGCCTTAAGTGATAGGAGTTCAGATGTAATCAGTTCCTTTCCAGCTTAATTCCCTTCAGACCTTCATTCTTTGATGGCGATTCACTCTCCTCTCCCAGACGTGCTCTCGGTACTGATTTGAAAGAAAAGGCTTGAAGCTTTTCTCCTCTACTCAGCTACCGCCTAAATATTGCAACATCTGATTTCCCTTAGTTTTTCTCTCGGTCACCGCTTGGACTCAACAGATAATTTCTCTTTATTGTCTCTCTTTCGGTCACTACTTATTCAGCAATTTGGTGATGCATTCCTCCCTGGCAGCTGTCTCAACTCACCGCCCAATCTCGGTTAATATCTACACTTCACCGCTTAGACTAGTAGATGGTTGTTGGCTTCTATTCGGTTCCTATCAATTAAAGTTTTATTCCTCTCTCGGTTTCTTTCTTTTGCTTTCTACAATCTGATGCTAAATGATTCTACCGAATTATCCTTTTGTTGCATTTGATGTCTAGCTAAATGATTAATTCGGTTGCATGGTTATTTATTCAAGTATTGATGTTATAATGGTCTTTTAACATTAAAGTATTTATTTGCTAAGGAGTTGGAATCTTATCATCTTCAAATATTGCCTCAAACTTTAGTTTATTCCAATTTACAAGAAATTAATTAGACATTTAATTTAATCAATTGTATGATATATGCAATACTTTTGATATATTTATTTGATTACTAAAATTTTCTACACATTTCTATTATTTTGCTTATTGTTTTATTTTTGTATTACTTTTGTATTATTATATATATTTTTCCTAAATTTTAATGTTTATAGGAACTCAATTATGTATTTAGTTCAACCATTCATTTGTTACATATAATATTTCTAATAACAAATTAAATGTAATGAAATAATTCGAAATATACACATAAATTTACGAGTTCTCACAGTATGTATCACACTCAATCCGAGTGGGAGGTGCCTCTCATTCCCACTCCGTACTTTTCTCGTGATTAAGTCGATTGGAGACGTTATCTCATCGACTATACTCACTCCTTGGGGACCCAAACCCCATTGGCTAGTTAATCGAGTCGAGCTGGCAAGGGTTTGGTCGATTAGATAACGAACCATGGGTATGTTGTTTTGTCGAGTGGAGTGATACCTCCTCGACTAATTAGTATGCTCGAGTATTACTACAAGTGTTTATTTTGGTGTTCGGGTCCGGTAAGGGGGTTGAATGGTGGACGGATTGGCGTTAAGCGGAGCGCTACTGGACTGGTTACTTTACTTGAAAGTTGACGGAGAGTCAACTACTATTTGATCAAGCTATGACGGAGCTATTTTGATATAACGGTTGTATCCTTTCACTTGACATGTTAAGTATCCAGTGTTTGGCTTTACGAAGCGTTATTACTTATTTTCTTGACTTCATATACTCGCTATTTTAATACTTGTGATTTTAAATCATGGTCAACTTGCTATTTAGGTCTGCATGAAGTTCTGGAACCTCACTGAGCTTTAACTCATTCTATGAGATTTGTTTTCCTTACAGGGGATACGAGCAAGGGCGTGGGGACTGATACAGGCTAGCAAAGTCTAGTTTTTTGAATTTTTGCGATTGTACTCGTGCTAGTGCTCGACTAGGGTTGAATGTATTTGGATTTTAAAACTTTTGATATATTTGGGCATGTATGAGTCGTGGAGCTGAATTTAAGCATCAATGTATATTTTAAGTTTGGGAATTGTGTTTCGCTTATTTTTCATGGTTGTAAGTTATTTTCTTGGAGTACGTGAGCGTGTCCTGACAAGAGTTGGGCAGGCGGTCCGCTAAACCTTGGGGTACACCCTAAGGGAAGGTGGGGTCGTCACACCACATGCCTCTCTTCCGTGCAATTTATAGCAGCAAAAATATCAGCAATTCCTTCTAACCATCCCTCTGCCATTTCCGGATAGAACTCTCCAGAGAATTTAGGTGGGAAAAACCTCTGGAAGTGCTCTAGAGCTTTATCCTCCCCACCCTCAGGGTTTACGATTTGGTTTACAGTTCCATGACTTGGTTGGTTAGCTAAACGTTCCAGAATGTCTGTCATTCAGTTAATGGCAGTAGCCACTTGTTCCCCAACCTCACCTCTAGATCCAGGATTGTGGTCGGTGCCCAACTCTCGGTCGCCTTCCACGTTATGAGATTGTCTAGCTCCTCGCCTTCGACCTCTTCTACCTTCCATCGGTCTTATAGAGGGCGAACGTTTCAAAATAATAATAAAGATAAAGTATTAGCAAGTCAAACTCTAAAGATAATCGAAATACTTTATATTCATGTTAGAAAAGCGTACGAATACATCAGATGAGCATGCTTCTACAAAAGAGATATGAAAGTCACAACCAAAAGTAAACATGGAAATAGCAATCAAAACAGTTACGATAGCATGCATTTACAGGAATGAGAACCATTCTAACGGTTTTTCTCACAAAAGAAGGGTACATAAAAGCACTACTTCTAACCCTACTAGTCTAATCCGCCTCAAATTCGGAAGTCTCTAAAGATTCGGAACTGGCAGTCTCCTTATCCTGGGGTAGATCCGCTTCAGCCACAGCTGCAGCCCTAGGAGACTTGGTCATAGGATCTCCTCCCATATCCTCATCACTATGAGGTCCAAGCGCAGGGTCCACCTCCTCTCGACTAGTCTTGAGTACTCCTCCAATCAACTCCTCGCACTCAGCTACAATGCCACTGGCTCGATCACGAGCAACCCTCACCACTCTAGTCAATCGCTCAGTGGTCGCGCGAACCTCAGCCTCGAGCTCGCGAATCCTAGCTGTTTGAGCCTCCTCCACAGCCAAACATCTATCAACCTCCTCTCGTAACTCCCTATTGATCCTAGCCAGATGTCTCCTCTCATGGTAGAGTGATAGGACCACATGGTCAGGGTAGGTATGAGTCCTCCAACAATCGCACTGGTGCCTAACTCGAGTCATGGGGTTATAGGCCACACAAGGACCCCCTGGTCCCATGCTATAGCCAATCACTGGACGACGAATTCTAGGATGCTCACCATCACCCTGTCAACCCATAACCTACAAGAATAAACTAGATTAGATACTTAAATATTCTAAATCTCAGACACACTTAGTCCCTCTTGCCTAACACTTCGTTTTATCCTAATAAAATTCACAAATATCTTAATAACTCTAACTCTGCCTAGACCATTCAAACCTAGACTCTAATACCACCTGTGACAGCCCCACCTTCCCCTAGGGCAAACCAAAGGGTTCAACAAGTTACCTGCCCAACTCGCATTAGGACTCACTCATACCATCAAATAAAATACTTCCAAAGTACTTAAAATAATAATTCCATAACTTATAATATAACTAAGTTCAACTTACAACCCAACTAACGAAATACGATCCAACGTACTTAAGATACAATCAAAGTTCATCTTACAAGCTTCCAAAATATCAAATTTAAAGTTTAACAACCCAAAACAAGCTACAAAAGAAACAGGGCCACACCCTAACTGCCAGCGGTTTCACTCGAGTTCTCAATTCCTGTTAAGAAAAATAATTTGGAAAGAATGAGCTAACGCCCAACGAGTTCCCAAGAAGGCATACAGTCACATAGAACAGTTCAAATTCACAATTTAAAGCGAGTAAATAAAGTGATTAACAACATCAAAGGGTAGGATACGGGTGGCTCTCAGGAACCAATGTCAACGAATGTTGATCTTATTTCACGTAGTCGACACTCCGTCGACTTTCAAGTATTATCACTATGTAGAACTCCACTTACTTCATTCTCCTTCCAACGACTCCCCCCTACAGGGTCCGAAATCCAAAACACTTAAAATGGGTATTGTTCGAGCATACCATAGTTTTCACTTCAAAAGGGACAAGTGTAAACGCCAAGTCCAGTGAATAGGAAACACTCTCCTATCGCTCATCAAATCTCCTCGACCAAGTCCCATGACTGGCTCGAATCGACAGACTTACCTATAGACTTAGGAATTGCCAAGAATTAACATGGATAATCAATCGCTGATCGTCGATAGGATGACAACCCAAGCGACATCACAACACTTCAACAATTTAGAACACTATTCATCTCAGCCATAACATCAAGTTCACATCTATATCACATTTGCAAATTCAAGACAGATAACATGCATGGAAACTCACCAATAAATCAAAGTTCAGAATCCGAGTTAGGATCGATATCACAGGTTTCAATCACTCCTATAAACACGTAAAAAGAGACAATAAGTTTCGCCCCAACAATTCGCGAAACTAAACCAAATTCACTTGAACTCGACACGTAAGCTCGAGTTATGAAAGCAATATGTATCTAGAATAGTTTTCTCCAAAATTCGACGCGTGAAAACACAAAATCAAGGGCAAAACAGTCTCAAATTCACCATTGCTGCCCGGATTGTTTTTAGCCCAAAAATAGTGAAATAAAGTGACTTTTAACTATTAAAGTTCCTAACTTTCAACTCCAATGCAACATATAAACATAGTTTAACCTAATACCAAGTCACTTAAATGCAATTTAGTCAAAAAGAAGACGAAAATGAAGGTGAAAAATTAACCCTCTTCATTCGGCTAGCCCATCCAAAAATTCCTCAAGAATTTCACCAATAAAACAACAATTTAGCCAACAAAAACTCACTCAAATCCATATGGGTTTCATCAATCATTAGCCCTTGGTTATCAATGGAAAAATTTTCAAGTAAATCCAACCCACAAATCAAAAGCTATGCTAGTATTTTAACCACTAGAACATCTAGTAGTATAACTTCAAGAAATTTACTAAATCTACCATAGATCTTACTTAAATCAAGTGAATCTAGCATTTTCATGGCTAGAAATTAAAGATTAAGGGTGCTTTTTGGTTCTTACCTCAAGATCTAACTAGATCTAGTGTGATTCAACCTCAAAACTTCCTTCCAAGATTCACCCCTTCAAGTTTCCTCAAGAAAGGTCAGATCTTCTAGGTTGCTTGGTGATTTCTTTCACAAATCCACAAGGAGCAAGATGGATGGTGTCCCTTCTCTTTTGGTTGCTCTCTCTCTCTCTCTCTCTCTCTCTCTCTCTCTCTCGGCTTTCTCTCTCTCCCTTGGTCCTCTCTGTGAGAACCCTCACTTTAGACCATAATTTTCCTTAACTACATGCATTATTCTAAGATCTAGACCACTTATTATATGCCAATGTATTATATTCCCTAGGTGTTACAACATTTCCCATGCATTACATTTCATTTCCTTTTACTTGAAGTAAAACATTTTCTTGAGTTGGATTTAAATAATTCACCACTTACACTTTGCCAAGTAGTAATTATATGTGGTAGGGACTTTATATGAGAGATTAGAGGTGTTAAATAGGTATTGGTACATTTGGAAGGGTTGAAATATCATTAGTCAAAAGATTAAGAGAAGTTATGGCTAAGAAGTGGGCTATGTGGCAAAACCCTAGCCAAGTATTTTGTTTGACCAAAGGTTAGAAGACAATTTAAGCTAAGCTTGGCCATTTTTTTCTTATAGTGTCCGAATTTCGTGAAGCTTAGAGAGGAAGAGAGAAACTCCATTTTTTCTTGCTTTATAACCCTAGTAAATCAAGAGCAAAAATCAAAAGAGAAAGATCTTGAGTTAGTTGAGAAACTTCCCTTCAATCCTAGTGGTTGTTCCAAACTTGAAGCTTCCATCTTGGTGGATTATTTGGTGACTTAAGCAACTTGTAAGAGAGGTAAATGACCTTTAAATTTGGGTGTTATGATGTTATATCATGTACTTTAAGTTTTAATGGTAAAATACAAGTTGTTTTGGTTGAGATTTGGGGTTAATCTCTTGAATTAAACAAGTAGTAGTTAAACTTGTTGGTATGCCTACCATGTGTTTGATGAAATAGTTAACCTTTGTTCATGTTTGTTTATGAGATATTAACATGTTTTAAACCTCTTTTGAGTTAGATCTACCACTTGATATGTTGTTTTAAGGGAAACCATGAGAGGGTGAAGGTTGAGTGAATATGAGAAAGTGTGGACTGTTTTCTTTGCCATGGCTGACCGGTTCTTGAAGGAAGGGTTTCTCCTTGATTTTGTGATTTTATTGTACCCTAATCAAGCCTAATAAACATGGCTAGACATTGATTAAACTCATGGGTGAGTTGAAATGAAATTTGAGCAAGTAAAGTGGTGGTTTGGTCTATAGTGGACTGGTTTGGTTTCCCTTGATGGCTAGGCTGCTATAGTTATTCTCAATTATGTTTATGTGTTACTTTTTGAACTCCAAAGGTCCTAGGTGACTTGAATCTCTATACATGAACATTTAAGGACTGATTTGGGTGAATTTGAACATAAACAAATGAAGGTAGCACCAAGAACTCATGTAGTTTTGCTTGAGGTTAGGGCAGATCCAGGGTTGGAAAATCAGCCAACTTGTCCAAGCTACTGGTACTGCTAGGAGATGAACTAGAGTATGTAATTGGTACCGTTGGAAAGCCTTTCGAGTCTAGTTTCCAACGCCGCTGATGGTACCTAATTCTGACCTTCCTACAGTGAGATATGACCATTTTCCCAAAACTGCATGGGCGCGACTGTTTTACCCGCGAAGAACATTTTTAACTTGAATGAAACTTTTCTTTTGGCCAACTTTCTTGCACTTATTAAACTTGTTTTCTCATGAACTTTTACTGCATTTTAGGCTAATTTTACATGATGAATTGTTTGGCTTTAACCACTCACTTGGTCTCTTAATGAGCCTACATTTGAGTGGAAAATGAACCTCGAATGTTAACGATTTCACTCGTTGTCCTAGGATTGGGAAACGAAGGTGATCGTAACCAAGACACTTGACGTTTGACTACTACTTTGCTTGACAGGTGAGTGTTCCACTACCTGCTACCCTGTTATGTGAAATAACTGAATATCTGAAATACTTGATTTATGGCTATTGGAGCCAAATACTGTTTTGATAAAATGGAGGCGAGCGTGTACTTAATCGCACTCGACTTCCCTTGTTTTCTACTGAAGCTCTATATACTGTTATTATGAGATGTGATATCTCTATGTATGACTGTGTTTGAGTTGTTTGGGTGATATCCCATCAGCTACTGCTACTGTTTGGGTACCCAACCTCATAGGTGAATCGGTCATATCGAGCCTGCAAGGGCTTGGTCGAGAAGGCCGATAAACCTTGGGGACTGTTTACCGAACACTGGAAATTGGTATACTCGAGCATTACCAAACTACTGTTTGTGGCGTGCTGGCCCGGTAGGGGGTTGATTGGTGGACGGAAATTAGTGAAAGCGGTGTTCTACGGACTTGCATTCTATGAATACAAACGTTGACAGAGGGTCAACGGATCCAGTTATGATCAAGCTCCAGCGGTTATTGGCTTTTGAAAGCCACCAGTATTCTTGAATTGAACTGTGATTAAACTACTATCTTACTGTACGGTGTTTATTTAATTATTTTGCGACCTTATTTGGCTATGTGTTTACTTTTTTTACTTGGAACCTCACTGGGCGTTAGCTCACCCCACTCCCTTTGTTTTCCTTAACAGATCGGGGATGGATTTGATCAAGAGCTTCCTTAGCTTTACATTGTTTTGGACTTGTATTTGAGATTGTAACCTTTTGCTTAAGTAGACCTTACTTTTGACTCCTGTAAGCTTAAACCTATAAGTTCGACTCATGTTATGTAAGTTTATGTATGGAGTGGTAAGTTGACATTTGGCTATATGTATACTAAGCTTTTGGATTGTTGGTGAAGTGATTATGTTTCATTTAGGGTTACACTCCCTTACATGAAAGATATTTCATCCACTTCATTTGAGTTATTAGTACTTTGATCAACTGAACCCCGGCGAGAGTTGGACAGGCAGTCCGCTAATACCCTAGGGTTCGCCTTAAGGAGAGGTGGGGTTGTCACAGTTGGTATCAGAGCCTAGGTTTGAATTGGCCTAGGCGAACTAGGAATTTTGACTTGAGAATTAGATTTGAATATTGCCCTTAAGAGTACTTAAGTTTTATCTACACTTTGTGTAGGATGGAAGGATCGAGTGGCCCGAGCAATAGGCCGGCTGGCGAGACATCTCGTGGGGATTGACCAATGATTAAGTATCAAATCAGGCCCAGGGGAGCTAGAGTCTATTGGATCCCATCAAATCGCTACAGGCGTTGTGAATGCTGCCATACTTATACTTACCCTAATGAAGTAGTGTTGGCCATAGTGAAGGAACGAAATGTGCTCGCGAGGGACAATTCGAGGCTTGAAGCTTGGTGAATCAACTGAAGGAAACTGTTAAAACACAAGTCGATCGGATTAAGGAACTTGAGTACGATGTGGTTGAAGGCCAAGAAAGGGTAGATGACCTCTGTGCACAACTTGGAGAAACGTAGGAGCGCATGGTTAAGAGGGCCAAGAAAGTGAGGGTTAGAGCTAAATCGATTTTGAACATTTGTGATGACTTACTTGGGGATGAGAGCGATGAGGCTTCTTACATAGGAGGCGAGGTCGGAGATGAACCCGCCCAGTCTGGTGGGTCAACTAGTCCTACGGCGGACTAAGCCTTTACTCCTAGGCTACTACATTGGATGATTTTGACTACCGTACATAGAAAGGATAGGGGATGTGATGACTTGGTGGTTGTACAGCTTTCTTTTGACTACTTACACTAGGTTTTTGCTGGATATGACTATATGACTGTAGATGTACTTCTGAGGCTCGTACTTGCAACTTTGATCTTGTTATCTTGTAAACAACTGCTATGAACTTTTGAATGTACAATGTTTTGACTATGACTATGACTTGACTTTATTTTGGCATGGCATTTAATTACTTTGCATTTTACTCGTTTATCGTGACTCCAATTTCACTTTTTTTAGCTTTTGGAAATGAATAAGTACCTGTTATTTATCAACGCATACTTACCCGTTAGTTATTATATTTGGGCCATAGACCAGTGAGTAAGAATGGAAACTAGACGACAACGTGGTCGAGGCCGTGGGCGAGAATCCAGGCAAGTCCAGGACCAAGGAGAGGAACAAGGTTCTGTAGCAAACCAGAACCAGGGACCCCGAGGTAAAGGAGGGGACCAGGTAGCTACGGCTATCAATCGAATGACTGATTTACTGGCCCGCTTAGTTGACCAGCAGGGTCAAGTGCCTGGCAACCAACAAAGGGACCCTGAAGTAGGTGAGGATAGGGCCCTGGAGCGGTTCCAAAAGTTTGCTCCTCCAAAATTTCTTAGAGGACCTGAGCCCGAAGTTGACGAGAATTGGATCGAGCGAATGGAGGATATATTCGCCGCGTTACATTACATTGAAGAGAGGCAAGTTCCTGGTTGAAAGGCGTTATATTCGCCATTTTCCAGTTGAAAGGCGTAGCCCGTTCCTGGTGGGACGTAGTACGGGCAAAGTGGGATAGGGAGCAAACTCCCTGTACTAAGTTTGGAAGAGGTGCGGGTGGAGCTCGAACTGCTGGGAAACCGAGAGGAGGAGCTCCATCTAGAGGAGCTCAAAGTGGAAGGGGACAGGGAAAACAGAGGACTATCTCCCAAGGAGTCCCTGCACCCACTACTCCTGCAAGTTATGGATATTGTGGTAAGCCAAACCACACCGAGGATAATTGCTGGCGAAAAACGAGAAAGTGCCTCCGTTGTGGGAGTTCTGAACACCAGATTGCCATTTGTCCTGTTAAAAACCGTGACGGGAATGAGGGTGCACAGCCGGAGAAGTCAAACCTTAAGCAACCAACCGCTAGTAGAAGCAGACCAAAATCCTCTGCTAGGGTTTTTGCCTTGGACTATCAGCGAGCCCCTGAGTCCTCCGGAGTAGTAGAAGGTACGATTCCTGTATTTCACCGCTTAGCTAAGCTTTTGATTGACCCTGGGGCAACCCATTTTTTTGTGAATCCTGTCTTTATGTGTGGTATTGATGTAAGCCCTGTTAAATTACCTTACGACTTGAAAATTAAAACACCTACAGGAGATCAAAGCCTAATTACTAATATGGTTTATAGAAACTGTGAGATTTGGGTAGGAGAACGGAAATTGGTGGGAGACTTGATAAGTTTAGATCTTAAGGGGTTCGACGTGATTATAGGCATGGATTGGTTGGCCCGTTATAATGCACAATTGAACTGTAAAACTAAGGTGGTGGAATTCTCGATACCCGGTGAAGCAACTCTTAAGTTGGATGTGAGAGGTAGGTTAGTCTCGTCTGCACTTATTTTGAGAATCCGAACTAGAAAGTTATTCAGTAAAGGGGCGCAAGGCTACTTAGCCTTCTTAATTAATACTCCTGGAGATAAGGTGAAACTGGAAGATGTGTTAGTAGTGAACAAATTTCCCGATGTCTTCCCCGACGAGTTGAAGTCAATGCCACCAGAGAGGGAAATATAATTTAAGATTGATTTGGTGCCTGGAACCACTCCAATTTCAAAAACACCATACCGAATGGCCCCAACTGAACTTAACGAATTAAAACTGCAGCTACAGGATTTGTTAGAGCTAGAGTTTATTCAAAAAAGTGAGTCGCCTTAGGGAGCGCCTGTTTTATTCGTTAAAAATAAGGACGGTAGTTTGAGATTGTGTATTGACTATCGTGGCTTAAATGATGTTACGGTGAAAAATAAGTATCCTTTGCCACACATTGACAAGTTGTTTGACCAACTGAAAGGAGCAGTAGTTTTCTCTAAGTTGGACTTGAGACAAGGTTATTACCAGTTACGAATTAGGCAAGAGGATATACCGAAAACTACCTTTAATTCCAGATATGGTCATTTTGAATTCGCAGTGATGCCTTTTGGTTTAACGAATGCTCGTGCCACATTTATGGATTTGATGCATCGAGTCTTTAAACCCTATTTGGATCAATTTGTTGTAGTGTTTATCGATGATATTTTGGTGTATTCTAAGACTCGAGAGGATCACGAACGGTATTTGAGGATAGTTTTACAAACTTTAAGGGAACATCAGTTATATGCCAAGTTTAGCAAGTGTGAATTTTGGTTGGAGCAAATTTCTTTTCTAGGGCACATAATATCTAAAGATGGCATTTCTGTGGATCCAGTGAAAGTAAAGGCCGTATCTGAGTGGAAACGACCGGAAACCCCAACTGAGGTTCGTAGCTTCCTAGGGTTAGTTGGGTATTACCGCCGCTTCATCAAAGATTTCTCCAAGTTAGCCGGTCATTTAACCGACCTGACCAAAAAGCATGGTCAATTTGTCTGGGACTCTAAGTGTGAAGCTAGTTTTCGGGAATTGAAGAAACGGTTAACGTCGGCACCCGTTTTAGTTTTACCAAATGGGGTAGATAGCTTCACTGTGTATACGGATGCCTCAAGGGAAGGTTTGAGATGTGTTCTAATGCAGAATGGAAACGTGATTACCTATATTTCTAGAAAATTAAAACCCCATGAGCGGAACTACCCCACTCATGACTTAGAATTGGCTGCAGTAGTTTTTACTTTAAAGAAGTGGAGACATTACTTATATGGGATGACTTTTGAGGTGTATACCGACAATAAGAGTTTGAAATATCTATTCTCTCAGAAGGAGTTAAATTTGAGACAGCGTCGATGGGTAGAATTTCTTAAGCATTATGACTGTACAATTAACTACCACCCGAGAAAGGGTAACGTGGTAGCGGATGCTTTAAGCCGGAAGGTACAAGTGGTTGGATTAATGGTTAAGGAATGGAATTTGTTGGAGAAGGTGAGTGAATGGAACCCACAATTGGACCAGTATAGAGTGATTTTTGGCAATATTACGGTAAGATCTGATTTGTTGGACCGAATTAAAGAAGCTCAAAAGAATGACCAGATGGTGCAAAAGTGGATAGAAAAAGTGCAAAAAGGGGAGATACAAGACTTTAATGTGAGTCCCAAGGGTGTCTTGAAATTTCAGGATCGAATAGTGGTACCGCAAGATGAAGTGATAAGGAGGGATATTTTGGAAGAGGCACATCGATCTAAGTATGCGATACATCCTGGAAGTAATAAAATGTATCAAGACTTAAGGAGACTGTATTGGTGGGATAAGATGAAAAAAGAAATTGCTCAATTTGTCCAAAAATGTTTAGTGTGCCAACAAGTGAAAACTGAACATCAAAAACCCTCAGGTCTTCTACAACCTCTGGAAATCCCTGAGTGGAAATGGGAACATATTATTATGGATTTCGTATCAGGGTTACCCCGTACCCAGAAAGGTCATGACGCCGTTTGGGTAATAGTAGACAGGTTAACCAAGTCTGCCCATTTCTTGCCTATAAATATGAAATACTCTTTGGAGAAATTGGCTCAATTGTACATGGATGAGGTTGTGAGATTACATGGGATCCCTGTAAGTATTGTTTCTGATAGAGATCCACGGTTTGTGTCTCGTTTCTGGCAACAATTACAAGGAACCTTGGGGACCAAGTTGAACTTTAGTACTACCTATCATCCTCAAACTGATGGACAGTTGGAGAGAACTATCCAAACACTTGAGGACATGTTGAGAACATGTATTTTGGATTTTTGTGAAAGTTGGGGTCAATACATGGCTTTAGTCAAATTTGCATATAATAATAGCTATCATTCTTCCATACAAATGTCACCGTACGAAGCTCTCTATGGAAGGAAATGTCAATCACCGATATTCTGGGATGAAGTAGGGGAAAGAAGGGTTTTAGATCCAACTGCCATACCATGGATCGAGAATGCTTATGAAAAGGTGAAGGTGGTACGTCAAAGGCTTCAGACGGCTCAAAGTCGGCAGAAGAGCTACACCGATAATCGACGAAAAGATTTGGAATTTGAAGTTGGAGACAAGGTATTCCTAAAGGTTACACCACCGCGAAGTCTTACGGCAAGAAAAGGAAAAAAACGTCAACCGGGATACGTAGGACCTTTCAAGATCCTTCAACGAGTAGGTAAAGTGGCATACCGGTTGAAGTTACCAGCAAGTCTATTCAGGATTCACGATGTGTTTCACATTTCTATGTTGAAGAAGTATTATCCAGACCCCACTCATGTACTGAAGCCAGAGGAAATACACATTGATGAAACTCTAACTTACGAGGAAAGGCCTGTGCAGATCTTAGATCGAAAGGTGAAGGAATTGAGAACTAAACAGATACCCTTGGTAAAGGTCTTGTGGAGAAATCATGAAGTGGAGGAAGGGACTTAGGAAGTAGAAGAGGACATTCGTACCAAGTATCCTGAGTTATTCAATGATCAAGGTGAGAATTTCGAGGACGAAATTCTTTAAGGGGGAGAGAGTGTGAGAACCCTCACTTTAGACCATAATTTTCCTTAACTACATGCATTATTCTAAGATCTAGACCACTTATTATATGCCATTGTATTATATTCCCTAAGTGTTACAACATTTCCCATGCATTACATTTCATTTCCTTTTACTTGAAGTAAAACATTTTCCTCAGTTGGTTTTAAATAATTCACCACTTATATTTTGTCAAGTAGTAATTATATGTGGTATGGACTTTATATAAGAGATTAGAGGTGTTAAATAGGTATTGGTACATTTGGAAGGGTTGAAATATCATTAGTCAAAAGATTAAGAGAAGTTATGGCTAAGAAGTGGGTTATGTGGCAAAACCCTAGCCAAGTATTTTGTTTGACCAAAGGTTAGAAGACAATTTAAGCTAATTTTGGCCATTTTTTTCTTATAGTGGCCTAATTTCTTGAAGCTTAGAGAGGAAGAGAGAAACTCCATTTTTCCTTACTTTCTAACCCTAGTAAATCAAGAGCAAAAATCAAAAGAGAAAGATCTTGAGTTAGTTGAGAAACTTCCCTTCAATCCTAGTGGTTGTTCCAAGCTTGAAGCTTCCATCTTGGTGGATTGTTTGGTGACTTAAGCAACTTGTAAGAGAGGTAAATGACCTTTAAATTTGGGTGTTATGATGTTATATCATGTACTTTAAGTTTTAATGGTAAAATACAAGTTGTTTTGGTTGAGATTTGGGGTTAATCTCTTGAATTAAACAAGTAGTAGTTAAGCTTGTTGGTATGCCTACCATGTGTTTGATGAAATGCTTAACCTTTGTTTATGAGGTATTAACATGTTTTAAACCTCTTTTGAGTTAGATCTACCACTTGATATGTTGTTTTAAGGGAAACCATGAGAGGGAGAAAATTGAGTGAATATGAGAAAGTGTGAACTGTTTTCTTTGCCATGGCTGACCGGTTCTTGAAGGAAGGGTTTCTCCTTGATTTTGTGATTTTATTGTACCCTAATCAAGCCTAATAAACATGGCTAGACATTGGTTAAGCTCATGGGTTCGTTGAAATGAAATTTGAGCAAGTAAAGTGGTGGTTTGGTCTATAGTGGACTGGTTTGGTTTCCCTTGTTAGCTAGGCTGCTATAGTTATTCTCAATCTTGTTTATGTGTTACTTTTTGGACTCCAAAGGTCCTAGGTGACTTGAATCCCTGTACATGAACATTTGAGGACTGATTTGGGTGAATTTGAACACAAACAAATGAAGGTAGCACCAAGAACTCATGTAGTTTTGCTTGAGGTCAGGGCTGATCCAGGGTTGAAAAATCAGCCAATTTGTCCGAGCTACTTGTACTGTTAGGAGACAAACTAGAGTGTGTAATTGGTACCGTTGGAAAGCCTTTCAAGTCTAGTTTCCAAGTACCCCTAGTTTCCAAGTACCCCTAGTTGGAAAGCCTTTCGAGTCTAGTTTCCAAGTACCCCTTTCGAGTCTAGTTTCCAAGTACCCCTAGTTTTCTAGTACCCCTTCGGTCAGGTGTCGCGCTCGAGGGTATCGGCGGGACGCCTGCCTAACTCGCGCCAGGACTCAAAACACAAAGCTAATAAAACTATATAAATCAAAAGAGTACTATTCACAATATATTCAATCCCAAAAGGGTATTTACATCCTCAAAAGGAGTTATCGAGACTACTACAGAACCAAGAGCAAAAGTAGACCCGAAGACGGGTTCTTTATACAGATCACCAAAGTAAAAGAAATATCTTAGTTGTCCCACCATTACAAACCAAACCTAACTACACTAGTTATAGTGCAAAAGGGTTCCCCCGCGTCGTCCCCTGTTAAGGAAAACAAAGGAAAAGGGGTAAGCTAAATGCTTAGTAAGTAAACGGGGTAAAAGCGTAAATTTCACATTAAGATAAACAACTATTTCATAAAAATGTCAAGTCAAGTGCAAAAGTAACATTACAAATGAAGGATACAGGTTGGTTCCAAAGCCACGTCATTTGTCATGTGTGACCTGTGAGAACCTTGAAAAAATATATATATATATATATACATATTGCATTTGGATTTTAGACTTTTAATAAATTTTATTTTCATTTGTTCTTAAGTAAGTATGGAAAAAATATAATAATTCTTATGTTACAAATAATTTAATTGTGCAAAATATTAAACTATTTGAACTTTGCCAAGTTAAAATAATATTTCTTGATGTAGATTGTTTTATTGCTTTAATATTAATTCTTTGAATTCTGATCGCTAATTCTAAGTGTTAATAATGTTAAGTGAATTAAGACGAAATCGATTTTAGGTCAAAACCCTTTACAATTTCACTTAGGACGTTAAAATCTCGATAATTGAATTTTTGCGAGATTAGTATACTAGTAGGCTATCAAATTTCATTTGGGGTAAAATTTTGGAATTAGATTATGAGTGAGGACCTAAGTGGAAGGTCGGACAAGATGTTAAAAGACCAAATTAGCCTTCCTCCATCTCAAATTAACCATGCAGTCATGGAACTTCATTGGGCAAGCTTCAAATCCAAGCACTTCCATACTGCCGGCTGATCCCCACTACACCCACACCACTACATCAACTCCAATTCACCACAACAATTCCATTTCCATTTCCTTCTTCTGCCGCGAACCGAGAGTGAAGTGAGAGAGAGAGCCGAGCTCTTTATTTTTTTTTTCTTTTCTTTCTGTCCGTAAGCTAGAGAGAAAAGAGAGAGACTTACCGTTCCTCCTTCATTCCATCCGTGAGCTGGTGAAGAGGACCAAGAGCCAACACTTTCTCCATTTCATTTGTAAGCTTAAGCAAGGGAGAGAGAGAGAGTCGGCAAGCTGCATTTCTGAACTGTCCGAGAGAGAGAGAGAGAGAAAGAGAGCAAGAGGTAGTTTGTGCGAGCTATCTGTCTTCATCTTCTTCATCACTGCCGAGAACTGACCATTTCCTTCCTCATCTTCAACCACTTGTGATCAACTCTAACAACCAACACCACAGCCTGCACTAACCGAGCTCAGACCAGCCATACCCGAGTTCCTTAGCAAGCCGAGAGGAGAGAAAAATTGCAGCTGCTTGTCGCGTGAATTGAGCTTCAAGTTGAGGTAAATTCTGGACTTAGACTAGTTAATTATAGGTAGATGAAGTTGCTTATGAGCATGCATGTGATGGTTGTGCAGTTGGATGATGAATTAAGTCACAGGAAAATCTGATTATGAAGAAAATGGGAATTTCCGAGAGATTGAGCTGGGAATTGCAGCTTTAATTTGTTAATTTGAGGTGATCTGAGCCTAGATGTGTGTTTAGCTAACTAAAAACTGGATGATTAAGCTTTGTATGAGGTTAATCAGCCTTGAATAAGCAAGAAAATCGAAGCGGTACAGAATCTGCTTGCATGTAAGCCAACCGAGAAGCCTTGGATGAAATTCTGGTTGGTTGATGATTTTATTTTTTGATGATGTCCGAACCTGGTTTTGGATTAAACTGATAGTTAATTAGTTATTTGGTCATGCATGTTGCTGATTGAGCCGTGGATGAAAAAAAAATCTGAATTTCTAGAGTTACTTGTGAGTTAAGCTGGCCGTGACTTTCCTTTATGTTTTGGGTTGAATTTCCGGTTGATTTGTTGTAAGAAGTGATTGTTTGATGCCAAGAACTAATGATTGATGAAGCTCTTGGCCATTTGAGTATTTTTTTTCAAGAGCCAAATTTTGGTGGAATCGTTTAAGTGATTTGGCCGAAATGCACTTGGAAAGTCCATGACTTGTGGTTTGGAATTGTTTTGATGTCTTGGACTTCCTTTGTTTAAATTTTTTTTTTTATTAGAATTGAACTTGTTGAGACCTAGGGCTAATGATTGATGAAGCCCTAGTGAAATTGATGTTTGAATTGTGATTTTTCTATATTGGCAAATTGGAATATAACGTGCAAGTAAATTAGAATCGTGAAGGCCGTTTTGGTCCTTTGAATTCGAGTACTTTTTAACCAAGCTTTGTTGAAATATTTTGTCCTAGTATCAAGCTATAGAAATTGAGTATAGTACGATAATGCTAAAATTCGAGTGTCGGGACTTTTAAAACCTTGCCAACTAGTTAATTCCTTCCTTTGCTTAAACTAGCCTTATTACCTTTAGGAAATAATTGCATTAACTTCTAAACTCTAGATTTTTCGTAAAATTGTCCCTGGCTAGTTGTTTTAGGGGAAAATTGTTAAAAACACGAGATTTTAATAACTTTAAATGAAAGGCGTAGAAACTTGTTCGGCAAGAAACCTTATTTGAAGTAAGGGGGTTCTGGTTTGCACCTCTAGAAAGAAAGTACCTTCAAAGAAACCATACGAAATACTTTATCACTTTTACTAGTTTTAATTCTAAGAGAATTGTGGATTTACTTTGAGAAGATAAACTAGTTATATACTGGATAATCTTTCATATATAAACCAAGAACTTGTATAGTAAAACTTATAGTTTTAAAACTTGGTCTTTTAGGGTTTAGCGAGGACGTGGACTTCGATTCCCAGCTTGACTTTTGATCTTCACTTTTGGTGAGTGTCCTTGCTTGTTCTATGTTTATCTTGAAGTGCTTTCTTGACTTGTTATGTGATAATCGGATAGTGGTTTTCCTGATCCATCGAAATGGGCAGTGTGTACTTTATCGCACTAGCCCTTTCGAGTGGTGATTTGCTTGAAATGTTTTCTCGAATATTTTGCTCGCTCTAGTTAAGTACTGAGTGGGGGAATGTACCACACCTGAGGGTGGGAGGGCCTCTTATCCTAACTCAAGTACCAAAAACCTTGCAACTGTTGACTGGAGCGTGGACTCGTCAACTAAACCACCAGGCAGAGGAATGTACCACACCTTAGGGTGGGAGGGCCTCTTATCCTGACTTGATAACCACTTGTTGTAACGTCGTTGGGTGAATCCCTCGACTAGGCTATAAAAAGGTATACTCGAGTAATACCAAACTCTCTCGTGAGAAGAATGGGCCCGGTGGGAGTAAGTTGGTCGGAGCATGTTAAGGAAAAAAAAAATCTACTAGGACTTTAGATAGTGAGAGTTGACGGAGGGTCAACTGCGGTTAAATTTTGATCAAGTTCGTGGAAAATGGCTCCTGAGAGCCCTATATCCTACCCTGTACTGTTATACGCTTTCCTACTTGTTGAATTTTAGTTTGGAGTTATTATTTGCTACTTGTTTTATATGATTGCATGTTTGGGGCACCACTGAGCTTTAGCTCACCCCACGTTACTTGTTTTCCTGAACAGGTTCTGGCATTTAAGAGACCTGAAGTCTGCCTTTACCTTTTATAAATGTTGTTTTGAATCAGACAATGTATCTTTCGTCTTGGGTTGCCACTTGAAGTTCGAAAAGCGCAAACCCTGAGTTGTTATTTGACTTGTATGAATGTATTTGGGTTTATTGTAACAGCCCCACTTTCCCCTAAGGCGAACCAAAGGGGTTAGCGGACTGCCTGCCCAGCTCTCGCCAGGACTACGGATCAGTTCACGTCGATCAAATACGTTCCGGAACATACCCACGCGCGTAAACAAGTCAAAATCACAAAATAAAAAAAATGAAAATTGAAACCGATGATGAACAGTACCGGCCATGTCCGAATCCGGATACTAGGCCGAGAGTAGCCAAATTTTTCTTTTGCCGTTTGAAATACAAGTTAATCCGAAACCCAACCAAATGTCAACCAAACATATATACAGTGAAATGTAACATTTACAAGCCAAAAGCCAAAGCGGCATATCAAAACGATTCATCATGGATATACATGATCGGTTTGCCAACCAAAAGAAATTGAACCCAGTACACATTAGGGTTTCATGCAAGGAGCTAGTCAAAATAGACATATACATGGCTCAATTTGGCAACCAACAAGTATGAGATTCCAAAAGTGATTATTTTCCTGTAAGGAAAACAAATGGAATGGTGTGAGCTAAAGCTCATTGAGCAACTATCACACAATCAACCAAGATCACTTAAGCATAATCGTTCATTGCAAATATTCAAATAAGAAGCAAAACAAATCGGTAAAAGGATACGGACGGCTCTCAAGAGCCCATTTCCACGCTTACATTCTTGATCGAACTTCATTGACCCTCCGTCAATGTTAAAAGTACCAAACCGTAGACCTCACTTCACTTCCATTCCTTCCACCCAACATACCCCAACCGGGCCCGCACTCCAAGCAGTAACTTTAGGTGATACTCGAGTACACCGGAACCAAGGGTCTCATTACCACAAGATTCCCATTTCAGTCCCCGTGGCTAGTCAATTTTCACGACCAAGCCCTCGCTGGCTCGATTCAAGTGAATGCCAACGGGGTCGAGCTCAGTACAGTAGGGCCGTTGGATACTCGTCCAACCGACACCCAAACAATTTCCATGAATGAAATCCAAGAATTCATATAGCAGTACAGTAATACAGTGAAACGGTAAACAATCGGTCACAAGAATAAAAGGAATGAGGGCGGTCAAGTACACCCTCACCCTAATCATTTCCAATAGCCAAACAAGCCTTCCAGACATCACAATCACATATAGCAAAGCCACATTATAAATCCAAGTGAGTAGTATACTCACCAAGTAAGCAAGTGAGGTTTCATGCACCGTCGTCCCTAGTACGTCGTGCACTAACGTCACGCCCTAGAATATGTAAACAAATACCACAAGACTCGATAACGAGTCATAAATCCAAGCCAAACACAACCCCAATAGGGTTTCATATGCATATATAGGTATATAAGCAAACCAGAAAATCAAGACATGGAACTCATTTGTCCCAACAACAAAAACAGTTTTTGGCCTCCAAATGCGGTAATGGCACAAAATGCGCTACGCTTATTGGATGAGGGCGTAAGACCCACCATCTCGAAGCTCAAAGACACAACTAGGTCAAAAAATGCAGAAAACCAACCCAGAACCGTAATTGCAGGTTCCCAAATCCAACAAAACTGTAATCAGTCCAATTCAGTCTATACAGGTCCAAATGCATTGATTCCAAAGGCATATGAAAGCTAAGACATCAAGATACATTTCATAAGAAGACACCAACAACAAAATCCAAATCAATTCCAGTCAAAACAGACAATTACTATCGCAGTTCGCACATTCTGTTCACCAAAAATAGCAACAGTAAAAATGGCATAACTCACTCTACACTACTCCAACTGCCCTGACATTTTGTAGGCACTTCAAACTCATCAATACCTACAACTTTCATGTTTTGAGCAAAGTCCAATTCGGCCTCTATCTATGACCTAAAATTTCGGACAGAATGTTCAACCAAGAACCCTACTTTTCCAGAAATTCTTCCAAATTCAAAATTGATTGCATTTATCAACAATTCACACCTACTAGAGTCAAAGCCCCTTATTACCAACCATAAAAAACAACCACACCATCAAGATCATATGAAACCAGAAAATTCCTCATAAAATAAAAAAACTCAACCAATTCATTCCAAACCATGAAATAATCCACAATTTCTCACACCATAGCCACCATTAGGCATAAAATAACCATCATTAAGTATAAGGGAGTAGTCAAACATCACTTACTTAAGAAACAAGAGATGTAGAGATGTTGGCCACCTAAGACCTTCAAACAAACTTCAATAGACCACTCACAAGCACCCAAAGGATAGATTTTATGGAGTAGAATCTAAGTTATGTGGTTGGTTTTGGAAGATTGAGTGAAATGGAAGCTAGAAAGTTGAAGAATTTTGTCTTTCTTCTTGCTAGAGAGGTTCGGCCATCAAGAGGTGAAAATGGTGAATTTTTGTGATTTTTTTGAAGATATTAACCACTTAGTCAAAATAGTCAAGAAAATGAATAGTAACTCTTAAGTCCTAACCAATATCATGGTGACACTTGGCATCACATTAATTGCATTTCTATCCTTTGTTCACCTCTCACATCAATCACTTCACACTCCTCTACTTATCCATTAACACCCGATACATTTTACACAGTATCCGGAATCTAACCTTATTGGCCGAATTTTTCCGAACTTTCCGCACTAGTGGGTCCCACGTCCTTTCTATATACTTAATTTTCCAAAAACTCTCCAAGGCTAGAAAAATCATCTAAAAACTATAATTGCTCATAAAATCCACCAAGAAAATATTCCTAGGCCAGAAAATGCAGAAAACATGCAATTAAAGGGGAAAACCCTAGGAAAAATATTAGGGAATTTACGGGTTCTCACACTCTCTCCCCCTTAAAAGAATGTCATCCTCGACATTCTAACTCCTATATAACGCCGGTCAAGATATCGCTCAGGAACCAATCAAGCAGTAGAATTCCATCTCTTCTAACTCGTATTCACCAGGTCCAATTTGTTTTTCCCAAAGTCAGTCAAATACTAAGAAACATTCTAATCTTACTTATCACAATTCACGATCTTGTAAATCACTTATCACATTCAAGTACTAAATATCACGCCAATCCAACTTATCAAATAGTCATGATCCAATGGTCCAGTAAGGAGTTAATCGCGTAACCAGATAAAACAGGCAAAAGGCTTGAAATCGGACGTAAAGTCCCAGATAATTGGAAGAAATTCAGGGTATAACGAAGCTTCAAATCAAAATTCATCCCTGGTGGTGCTGGATAACACAACAAGCTAGCACAACGGCTATGGTACCGTTACGAAGCTAAGAGGAAGGGCTACAATTTTCATGAAGACACCTTAATCGAAATCTGAATGGAAGCAGGTGTCGAAATTATGGAAAACAGTACCAGAAGTTTGCACTTTAGGGTGACGGACAGGGTCTGTTTGCCGGACCATAACTTACAGTTCACAAATCCAAATCAAGAAATTCCAAAGGAATTAGAAAGCTAGGTCATAATGCTAAAACTTTTATGTTTTGGACAAAACCTGAATCAATACAGAGCAGGGTGAAAAATGGGTCCAAAGTTCCTGTCAGAACTGTCCAAATTCAAAGGCAGTTCTGACAACCGATCTTGTTTTGGTTATAACTGGAGTTACGGAACTCAGATTTGGATGCACTTTATACTGTTTCGAAGATAAAACCAAGATATACATTTCTTATGAAGGGGTTAACACCCATTTTGCACGTTATCCAGGCGAACCGAGCATGGTCAGAGGCTAAATCCAAAAGCGTAACACAATCCAGTGTTCAAAACAGGTGCAAGTGTTTTGGCTATAACTCGGGCTACACTGATCTGTTTGACCTGAAAATTTTCAGACACATTAAGGACTTAAGAAGCTACAACTTTCATGTTTTGAGAAACCTCTGAATCCACACGCAGCATAAAGAAAAACAGAACCCAAGTTCGAATTTGTGGACTGCCCTGTTTCCAGTTTTGCCGGTTTCGAACGTCGCAACCGCACAGTCCGTTTCTATGGTTCTCATACAAGCCTTCCAACCACTTTTATACCAAATAAACACACATATATTAACTTCTAAATGACCTACAAATGGTCCGAAACTTTCCCTCTAAGTCACTACAAAATTGCCAAAAACTAACCATAATCTAGGTGCTAATCCTACTAACTTTACTAGTTTCACCACCTAATCAATCAAACTCTAATCACTTAAGCCCTAACCCAACCAAACTAACTTTCCTTTGAATTAGGTTTTCATGACTAATCTGGAATTTGCTACTCACCAACCATACAAGTGAAATTAATACATCAAAGATGCCATTAACAAGCCAAAATCCAACCAAACCAACTCTATGAATCATGAATCAAGAAACCCTACCTTTTCCTCCTAGCCTTTCCCAAAATCAGCAATATAACCATCAAAATAAACCATAAAACTACTCCATAATCATCATACAACCCATAAAAATGCATAATCACAACAAAAGCATCACTTCCATAGCTTCAAGATTAAAACCCCAAATTTAACTTCCAAGTAAGATGATATACCTTCAAATAAGCTTTGTTGATGTGCAAACTACAACAATCAAGTGCTCAAGTTGTCTTCTTAAGCTCCGCAAGCAAGATGGATGGCTAAAAATTGAAGAACTTTGAAGAAAATCTCTCCCCTCTCTTGCTCTCCCTCTCTTTCGGCCTTCCCTCTTTCTTTTTTCTTTTGCTTTGTTTTGTTTATTTCTTAGCTTTATCTTGTATTTTCCTACCATCAAATAGTAGTCAAAGCCTTGGGAAGATATTTACCATTCAACCAATCAAATAAAAGCTTGTTTATTGCCTCTTAGCCCTTACAACTTTACTTTCTCTTTCTTACTCCTTTTCCCTCAAACATTTGATAATCTTTCAATTAACTCCATAAATGATAACTTAATCTAGTCTAAAGCATTTGATCACATTTAATCACTTCACTAATCACACTCCTATCTTAACCACCTATACTTAATCATACTTTATCCATAATAGAACCCACTAAACAACAACCTTTATAACATTGGCAAAATTAGGGTTTTAAACCCAACATAAGCTTTCTAATCTATGGGAACACTAGAGGGTTTACTCGTTGGAGGTTTTTCTAACTTTTAAACTTCCTTACCCCATATAAAAGAAATTGAATCCTATATTTACTTACTCCAAAACACACACTAGAATAGCTAGCTTAACTACAACTCGATCTTGTGCTTAATACAAAAGCTAGGGTTTCAATCCTAACCCCAACTAGGGTTTTCTCATTAGCCCTAAAGCCCAATTTTTTCGCACAAATATTTCACCTCACCTACTATCAAACTTAAGGACTTATCGGGGTCTCACAACCTCCCCCTCTTAGAATAATTTCGTCCCCGAAATTGATACCTTTGTTCGTGAACCATAATTGCAGGGTTTACAAAAAGTACATGTCATCAGGGTCTGTTAAACACTTGCGGTGCGCCGATAAGAGAGAGCGTACCTTCGATGACTGTCGAAGGGTCAGTCACCTCTTGTTGACCCATTGCATATACTCTAGCTGGTCCTTTGGGTCGATTTTTCCCTGTATTTGTCGGCTTAGGTCCCTCTTTCTGCATCTTGGGACATTGGGCAATCAGATGTTCTGTACTACCACATTTATAGTATTTTCGGATCGAACTGTTCTTTCAACAGTTTTCATCGGTGTGATTGGCCCTGCAGAAACCACAGGTTGGCCTAGTTCCTGCAGTTAATACTCCACGCTGAGCACCCCTCTGGGGCCCTTGCCCTACTCGGCCTCTCCCAAAATTACCCAGGTTTAGGGTTCCTGCGGGTCGGGGACCATCTGTTCCTCGACCCCTCTTAAAAGGTGGCTCACTTCTCAAACTCTGTCCGGTCGCAAAATGGCTCGAATCGGATTGCCTCCTTTTCCGATCATGAAAGGCTTTTACTTGTCCCCTAGCAGTCTCAATCCGCTATGCTTTTTCTAGCGCTTGGCTAAACATGTCCAACTGAGCAGCTGCTAGTGCCTCCTGGATCTCCACATTCAAGCCTTGGATAAAGCAGCGAATTCGCTTTTGCTCCGTTAGCACCAATTCCGGAGCGAAGCGAGAGAGTTTTGTAAACTGGGTTTCATACTCCGCCACACTAGATGCCCCTTGGCGCAGGCGGATAAAATCATCCTCACGTCTCTCTTGCACAATGGGAGGTAAATACTTTTCATTAAATTCTCGTGTAAAATTGACCCATGTCCAGGGGGTCTGTTCCCGCTCCCACTTGGCTCTAATCACATTCCACCAGGCTCGGGCGGCCCCCTCAAACTGAAAGACAGCAAAAGATATCTGCCGCTCCTCCAAATACCTAAGCGCGGCAAATATATCTAACATACAGTCCAGCCAACCTTCCGCTAAGTCATGATCGGGCCCACCTATGAATTTTGGGGGTGCAACCTTTTGGAACCGTTCTAAAGCACGGTCCTCTCCCTCGTGATTACCTATATTATTTCCAGGGTTTCCGGCATTACCTCCCTGGCCCTGAGCCTGTTGGTTAACCATTCGTTCTAGCAGGTCAGCCATTCAACGCTGTAGCTACCTGCTCTGGCTCGTTCTCATTTCCTCCTTCGGGGCCTCTTCCTCGCCCTCTACCTCTACCACCGGAGTCCATTTCGGTTCAAAAGTCTATAAATTGAAACATAACGTGTACTTATTATTCAAGCCATGAACGAAATAAAGAATACAAAGCATATACACAAAGACACGCAAAAGATAAGTTCAAAAGATTAAGCTCGAATATATACATATATTTACAAAATCACACCAAAGGATATACAAGTTATCCGACATCCGGTCGGAACAAAACCCTTTAAATACATGAGCATTCGGGCTCCAAAAATCTAGTTAGCCAACAGATAACCAAAGAACCAGCTATACTGGTTAGAACAAAAACAGGTCAAATGACCACAAGAAAATCCAAACAACGGCCCTACTCGCCTCCCCTAGCGCCCCAATCGCCAACGGAACCTAGAGTATCTACCTCGTCCATCCGCTCTGGGCCGGTAGCTCGTGGTGGTGCCTCCGCGGCCACATCTAATAGGACCTCACAGTCCAGCATAATACCTCGAGCCCCCTCCCTCAACTGCCTCTTCATTGCGAAGAGGTGCTGGTGTGTGTCGTGAAACTGACGACGTAAAGCGTCCGTCCTCTCCACCTCATCTCGGAGACCCCGCTCCAAGTCCCTAATGCGCAACGCCTGTGACCAGGGTTCGCCGTCGCGGATCTCGGTCGCGTCGCGGTCTCGGTTGTTCCACATCCGTCGCGGCATATCGGATGAATATCGGGTGATTACATGCATTATAGCATATAAAAATTTTCAAAAAATCTGAAAAAATTACTAAAAATAGAAAATACCATAAAAAGCACAATTATCAACTTAAATTTACTAAATACCTACATTATCATATATAGTTACTAATTATTAAATAAAATAATGCTGTCATTACCATAAAGGCCTATAACATTAGCAATAAATGATTTTAGAATAAAGTGTACGTTCTGATTCTATTTTATATGAGATAAAAAAGTATACATAAAAATAAAATCATCATATGTTACATAATACAATACATAAAAATAAAATCATCATATGTTACATAATACAATACAAATCTCAGTACACAAAGGAAGTAGCGGTGTTTAGTTTAATACAATAAAAAAACAAATACCTATCAAATAATATTATGAAATGCAAAAACATAAAGAAGCAAGCTTTTTCACCATTTTCACCCTATATTGATCCACTGCAGTGCCCAGATGATTGATCTCAATTTCCTAAAATATAAAATAATAAATATCACTGAAATATTAAAATTAATGAATTATGTACAACTCTTAAATTCTATCAAAAACAAAGTAAAAATATATTTTTACTTTGTTTACATACCTATTAGTACCATGTAGAATGACGAGGAGGTTCAAAATCATGCTCATCTTCCGACCGATTAGAGTAAGAATATGGCATTTGCATTTGATTTTCTTCATGTGAATGGGAAGAAATATATGAACCATATTGTTCATCTCTTAAGTTTGATGACGAACTAGATGAACCATGATTAAAATGTGGCAATGGTGGTGGATTTGATCCAAATTCGTCACCTCTATGGTAGTAACTGAACCCTCGATAGTGTAAACTATCATTGGTGCTACTGGATGAACCATAGTTGTGTCCATAATAACCAATGCTACGTGAATCAAATGCAGATTCGTCATGATGTATTCCAGTTGGCCGATTATAATATCCACCAGTAGAAACACTAGTGGACCTTTGAAGATGGCTAGGTCCACCATATGATCCAGTAGAAACACTAGTGGACCTCTGAAGATGGCTAGGTCCACCATATGATCCGTATTCAGAGCAATAAGAAATAGAGCCTGCAAGTGATCGCTCAAATTCATGTCCTGACCACCTAGTACCCAAACTTTTACCAGAATCATAGACTCCATATGAATGACCTATATTTAAATCTTGCATGTGCTCATGAAATTCAGAATATCTCCTAGAATTTGAGTTGTAAGAAGAGTCACCTTCACTTGAAAATTCAGTTATTTTGCTCAAATATTGCCGCTGTGCTTCTATACCAGGACGATATCCATGATCAGTGTCTTGAGTAGCATAATAGTTATCATCTCCTTGACCCCATGACATGCCACCAGTATATTGGCTATCATGATAGTTACCACCACTACCACTACCATAAACATTTTTTGGTTGAGAATGTCTCATGTTCGCTCCTCCATCATCATCATCATTACTGCTGTCATCTTTTTCACTGCTAGAACTTTTGGTAGAGGAAGATGAAATGGATTTTGATATAACTTTTTTCTTCCCAGTACCCTTGCTTTTGCTCGTAGATGCTCGCTCCTTATGTTTCTTTTTCATACCAGTTATGAATTGGGACAAAGGCATATCATTATCATGATCACTATCATGACTTTGTTCTCTCCCTTCACTTTCACTGATGGCCTTATCCAACCAACTCAAATCATTTTCATGAATCAATGACGGCTCATTTTCTCGGACCCACTCATCTAATATATCATTTTCATCAAAAATGTGATTTAAATCAATTGGATCATAAAAATCATCAGTGTCATTTTTGTACATCAAATTCTTCACTCTAAGCCGCATGTTGTAGTGCACGAATACCAACTTGTGTAACTTTTCAATTGCCAATCGATTTCGAAGTTTTGTATGTATCAAAGACCACGTACTCCAATTTCTTTCACAGCCAGATGATGTACAAGTTTGACTTAGAACTTTAATTGCAATATTTCTTAAATTAGGAGCTTCTTCACCATACATATTCCACCATTCAGCTATTAAAAACATATAACGTAAAAAAAATACAATTTTAGTTATGCAGATATAATCAGTATCATTAAAATAACATACTAATGCATAATATAATTTAAAGAACAAAATCATAGTTATGAACCTGGTAAAGATGCAGCTACTGCCTTAATTGCAAGTGCACTTCCAAACTCTCCAATTTTGTTCACGAATGTATTTATCTAAGAATATTATAGAGTTAGAATATTAATAATTTTCTTAAATTTATACAGTAATGCAAGTTAATAAACAATAGCTATTTTTTGTACCTCGTTCATTGCTTTTGCTTGCACTTCTAAATTTGGTTCAAGCCTTTTGATTACTTCTTTCAATCCCCTTCTAACTTCAGACGTGTTAAATTCACAAGTGCCGGAATATTGAAGAGCGGGATTTAAGAAATAGGCTGAGCCAATGACATAAAAAAAACCAAGTGAGTAAATTTTTAACACAAAATAATTTGTTTAAAAGAAATATTTATTTATAATTGTCAAATGCTTATTACCTGCTGCATGCAAGTTTCGATGTAACTGCCTATACCATCTGTCATCAATGATATCCCAATACTTTTCATAGTCTTTCACTGCACTTTGGATTGCCATTTTAGCCCTATCCATTGCCTCATATATGATGGGTAGTGTTGGTTTTTTATCCTGATCAATCACTTTTAAAACTTTCACTAGCGGCTCCATGATTGCACATACCCGTCGTACCTTTTTCCAAAATCTTTCTGACAAAATCAAGTCAGACACTTCAGCAGCTTCTTCCCTTCTTTTAGAACTGCTATTATACTCCTGCCACTCATTTGAAGTACACATTCGTTTCAATTCGGTAGAATGACGAAGAAGACTTTCCATTGCAATGAACTCGGTAGCAAATCTTGTTATGCCGGGTCGCAATAACTCTCTATGATTTGTATATGTCTTCATTAGGTTGACCACTTTGTCACTATTGTATATAAAACTGGTAATTCTCTTACCTTGTTTGATAGCATCCTTTATTGACTTCATCTGACCAATGTCTTCTAGCATCAAATCAATGCAATGTGCAGCACATGGTGACCAAAACAAATGCTTCCTTTTCTTCATCAGTTGCTCTCCGGCTGCCTTCATGCTAGATTCGCTATCAGTGACAATTTGTACAATATTTTGTTCTCCAATGGAATCCACAACTTTATCCATTAAGGATAAGACAAAGTTTGCAGTCTTTACCTTGTTTGTACAATCGATAGAGCTGTGGTATATCATGTCTCTATCACAGTACACCATGAAATTAATGATTGGATGCTTTGTCCGAGTACTCCACCCATCACACATGATTGTGCACCCATATGTTTTCCATTTATGTTTAATGGAACTAATGTATTGGTCAACATCTGTCATCTCCTCATTCAAATATTCACCTCCAATTTGTTTACCTGTTGGCCCTCTAATTCCAGTTCCAGCACTAGCAATTGTGTCAATCATCGATTGATAATAAGGACCACTATCAGCTGCATGAAATGGTATGGCATTAAAATGAAAAAATTTTGCAACTGCCTTACCAACTTTTTTGGTATTTTCTTTGGAAAACAAACTTTTTATTGACTTATTTTTTGAGGGAAACATGTATGGATCAACTCCTTTTGGCCCCAAAACTCCTTCCTTGAGTTTAAAACTCTGTGACAAAGCTCTTTTATTTCTAGAGGACAATAGATTCGGCATACTTGAACTGGTACTCCCTGCAATATAGCACATAAAAGATTATAATTTTTTTATTAAATAAGTCTTGTAATCTAAAAATGTTATATTAATTCTTAGATATTTCTACATACATACCAGATGTAAAATCCATAGTTGGCTGACCTCCAGATATAGAATGCCTACGTTGCTCTTCCATAAATCTCATGTATCTACTTTCTTCCATAGCTCGCTTATATTGCTTTCTTTCCAAAACTTCCATTTCTTCTTCATTAAGCTCGAAAACATTATCATCTTCATCATCCTCATTTTCATTTAGTAGATTGATGGACGAAAGCAATGATTCTTTTTTCTTTTGTGTTGCAGCTCTTGCATTCTTACCTTCTTTCAAGTGTTTCTTTAAAAGCTCGCTTACATCTCTTGGAGCTGCCGGACATGCCTCTACTTGTCCTGCTACATGTCCAATATGTTGTTTCATTCTTGTAATTCCTCCGTGTACAATTTTACCACAATAATTACACTTTGCAACCTTTCTGTCATTACCAACTGGAGTAGCATAATCCCAACCAATGTCTTGATTTGGAGCCATTTTATACTGTCCCTACATTAATTAAATAATTGTAGATGTGATGTTAAACATATCAATATGCATTATTTAGATAATAATAAAATTATTTTTTATTATCTAAATATATTAAATTTTTTCTAATCAAGTTTAATTATGCAAGGTAATATGCATTTTTAGATAATAATAAAATTATTTTATATTATCTAAATATATTAAATTTTTTCTAGTCAAGTTTAATTATGCACGGTATGATGCATTATTTAGACAATAATAAAGTTATTTGAAAATTATCTAAGTATATTAAATTTTTTCTAATCAAGTTTAATTATGCAAGGTAATATGCATTCTTAGATAATAATAAAATTATTTTATATTATCTAAATATATTAAATTTTTTCTAGTCAAGTTTAATTATGCACGGTATGATGCATTATTTAGACAATAATAAAGTTATTTGAAAATTATCTAAGTATATTAAATTTTTTCTAATCAAGTTTAATTATGCAAATCAATATGCATTATTTAGATAATAATAAATTTTTTTATTATCTAAATATGTTAAATTTTTTCTAATCAAGTTTAATTATGCAAGGTAATATGCATTATTTAGATAATAATAAAATTATTTTTTTATTATCTAAATATATTAAATTTTTTCTAATCAAGTTTAATTATGCAAGGTAATTTGCATTATTTCGATAATAATAAAATTTTTTTATTATCTAAATATATTAAATTTTTTCTAATCAAGTTTAATTATGCCAGGTAATTTATACTTTGACAATTTGCCCAATTCAATTTTTTGTTTAACTAACTGCAACAAACTCTTTTTTTTAACTTTTTCTAATTAATTTACCTAAAATCATTTTAACCAACATAATTGAGATACATGAAAATAAATAAATTACATTTATGATCATTAAAATGTATCCAAATAATCACTACATATTTTCTAACTAAAATTTAGATAAGAGACTACTAATACAAATTAATCATATACTTAATAATATGTAAAAAATGTCAAAATGCATTACTTAAATTTACAAATACCTAAATATCATATCTGAATGTTAAATTAAAAAAATTAAAATTGATAAGTTATTTTGAAAGAAGATGCGGACCTTTTGACTGACGCTTGGGTTTAAGATGAGGAGCCTAATCTCTTAATTACTTGGACCAAAGCTGGACTTTACGTGCTTCTAATTTTTCCTTCAATTTTTTCCCCATGGCTGGCTTCGGTACAAAAGCCCATCTTCTGTTCAGTGCACCGCACCTCACTGGAGTCTTCCTTCAGTTTTAGCCATTTCTTCCTTTGACTTTTCCCTTCATTTTTTTCCCCAATTTCCGTTTCTCACCTTTTCACCTCACGGCCACATAATGTGGAAATTGAAGAGCAGCCGTCACCTTTACTCTTTCTTTTGCTTTCCCTTTCTATAATTGAAGAGCCGGCTCATTGAACTCTTATTTTGTTCTCCAATGGAAATTTCTGCCGGCCGTCAACAGATGTGAGCCGCAGCCAGCCGTCAACAGATGTGAGAAATTGAAGAGCCGGCCGTCACTTTCTCTTTCTTTTGCTTTCCCTTTCTATAATTGAAGAGCCGGCTCATTGAACAATATTTTGTTCTCCAATGGAAATTTCAGCCGGCCGTCAACAGATGTGAGCTGCAGCCACACGTCAACAGATGTGAGCCGGACGATGACAGATATGAACCGCAGCCGGATGATGAAGAAATTGAAGAACCAATCGATTTGTTTCTCCAGCCGGCCGTCACTTTTAATCTGGAGTGAAGCTGATGGATTACGGAGGAATTGCTGGTATGGTTCTCTTTATCCCCACTTTTCCCTAAAGCTTGTCTTTGTGGCTGAAAAATGAAAAAATAAAGCAGGGGAAAAGACTGCAACAACCGTGTGGAGTCTGTGGACCACCTTTGGTAATTGTAGTTTTGTTTGGTTTTGTAAAGGCTCTGCAACAGCCATAGCTAGTTGTGGTCTGATGCCATTTGTGTCCTTTGATGCCTTTTGTGTCCTTTCGTGTCGGTTCCTTTTTTGTTTAGTTTTGGGTTCCCAGTTGCTATTTAACTTATTTACCGGTACATATCCGAGTCGAATCCGAGAATTTGGCCGTTATCTTGCTACACGGTGCTAATTCGGAGGATATCGGCTGATTCGGAGCGATTCAAATCGGATATGGTGTAATCGGTGTTTCAGGTATCGGTATCGGAACGGCAGGTGCCGTTCCGGTTATGACTCGGCCGAGTCATAACGGACTCGGCCGAGTTGGCGAACCATACCTGTGACGCGTCCCATTTTTTATAAGAAGAAAAATAAAAGACGAGTTTAGAAAAATGGCTTTTGATTCAATTTTTGATTGGAAAATAAATTTTTGATTTAAAAAAGAAAATGAAAAATATGGGTCTAAATGGGACTTGAAAATGCGACGATTTGACCCAAAAATAATAGTTTAAAAAGGGTTTTTGATTGGAAAAATCGGAGTCGCCACTTGATATAGAGTTAAGGTGTACCAAGTCACCTAAAAATGAATTTTAAAGAAAAAAAGTAGAAAACCCTTTTTAAACGACTCCAAATCTACGAAAATCAGAGAAAAAGATTCGGGAGTCACATTTGAAGAAAGGGAAGGCAAGGATAAGAATCCAAGGCACCCTTTCAACCTAGCCAAGGCTAGTTGCGTGATTTAGTCAAAGATTTTCTTAATGTAACCTAAAAATTTATCACATTTGGATGTACTATATGAATGCAAACCCTAGACCTAGGAGGGTGTCGAGGGGTCGAAATGTATCTTCAAAACTTATTTGGCACCAATCACATTAATTGTGATGCCCAATGAAGACTCTTCGAAGAAGTCACGAATAATGCAAACATATGAGACTCTAAGAAAAGAAAAGGAATAAAATAATTATGCAAATATACATGTCTTAAAGGAGTGCATCATGTCGGGTACGGGGGACTAATGTTCGTGACTCAATTTTCCCTTTAATAGAGGGAATACGAGCGTGCTAAGGCTAGAAAGCCAAACTCGTCCATATCCCATATTCAAGGGGTAATTTCCCTAATCTAATCTTGCAAATGTACTAGTCTAGTTCTAATTCTTAAATGGGAATGCAAGTCTAATGTCATGTTTTCATACAAAGGGGTAAGTAATATACATATAAGGAAAAATATGGGAAAGGGATATACGTATAAGGAGGGATGTCATGCAAAAATGATAAAAACCCTAAAAGTAGAAAAACATGCATGAGATGAAGTGATTTTATCACACAATCATGATCTAACGCTCGAAGGGCTCCTAAGGGTCTAGCATTGGACTAGCCCATGTCTATGACTTCTCACTAGCATTGGACTAGTGAGAAAAAAGGAACAAAGAGCCACAACTAGCATTGGACTAGTGTGGATTCGGGAAAGGGGGCCACAACTAGCGTTGGACTAGTGTGGTGACGACATACATTTGTTACAATCAAATAAATCATGTAAACACATAATATCCTTTTCCTTTTCTTTTTTCTAAAATTTAGTGTAAAATGCTCTTAAATCGATTAAAATAAAATGAGAGACACAAGCATAAACAAAAATAAAATAAAATAAAATAAAAACCTAAAATTGAATCAAATAAGTCTAAAAATAAAAAATTTGGTGTCTACAGTTTGCCCCTCTTTGTCTGAGTTTTGGAAAAACTTAAGACAAAGAAGTAGACACCAAATACTTACCTGTGTTATTCGGCTGCAAACAACTCGGGCGACTGATGTTTTTGAAATGAGAACTGACCTCTTTAAAAAACAATTTTAAAATGGGACTGACCCAAACGAGAAGTTTAAAATGGGACTGACCTGAAAAGGATTTAAACATGGGATTGACCCGAACAAGAAATTAAATATGGGACTGACCCGAACGAGAGATTTAAAATCGAGAAATTTAAAATCGGGACTGATCCGAGACAGAAAAATTTAAAATCGGGACTGACCCGAACAGGGAATTTAAACGGGACTGACCCGAACAGAAAATTTTAAACGGGACTCACTCATGTTTAGTGTCGATGTAAATGAAATGTTCACTAGTGGGACTGACCCATGTTTAGTGGCAATGAAAATGAAAGGTGAACTAGTGGGACTAACCCAACGGCTAGTGACGGTGCAAAATGAAATGCTCACTAGTGGGACTGACCCAACGGCTAGTGGCGGTGCAAAATGAAATGCTCACTAGTGGGACTGATCCAACGGTTAGTGACAATGTAAATGAAAGGCTCGCTAGTGGGACTGACCCAACGGCTAGTGACTGTGCAAAATGAAATGCTCACTAGTGGGACCGACCCAACGGCTAGTGGCAATGTAAATGAGAGGCTCGCTAGTGGGACTGACCCAACGGCTAGTGGCGGTGCAAAATGAAATGCTCACTAGTGGGACTGACCCAACGGCTAGTGGCAATGTAAATGAAAGGCTCACTAGTGGGACTGACCCAACGGCTAGTGGCGGTGCAAAATGAAATGCTCACTAGTGGGACTGACCCAACGGCTAATGGCAATGTAAATGAGAGGCTCACTAGTGGGACTGACCCAACGGCTAGTGGTAATGTAAATGAAAATGCTGGTATGTATGAAGAAACTGTATAAGACTTGCTTGAAAAATTATCCAAAGATTTGCCTCAGTGTGATGAATTGGTCAGTGGGATTAAACCCGAGCCTGCCTTAGTTGGTGGTACAAAATCCAAATCCAACGTGACGTTTGTGATGTTGGCAGCACAAAATCCAAGCCCAATGTGATTTTGTGATGTTGGCGGCATAAAATCCAGGCCCAACGTGATCTTTGTGATGTTGGCGGCACAAAATTCAGGCCCAACGTGATCTTTGTGAGGTTGGCGGCACAAAGTCCAGGCCCAACGTAATCTTTGTGAGGTTGGCGGCACAAAGTCTTTTGTGAGGTTGGCGGCACAAAATCCAGACCCAACGTGATTTTTGTGATGTTGGCGGCACAAAATCCGGGCCCAACGTGATCTTTCAAAAAAAACAAGACATTAAATTTGATTTGTCGAGAAACAAGAAGTTAAACTTGATTTTTTTTTTTTGATCTTTTGATTCTTGCTTTTTGTTCGAGAGAATCTTTTCAAAAATAATTTACCCCAGTGTAGGGCCCTTTTTCCTTCTTCTTTCTTCTCTTTTTTCGGTATCGGCCTTCCACATCACTAGCTGCTTCTCCATCTATTTCAGCCATGAATTCCTGCACAGGGGGTTTACCAAAGTGCAACATGCACTTAAAATTTCTTATTTTATTGATGCACCTACTACTCATGTGAAGAGCAGCATGATTGATTCAAAAATATCTTGCTTGACTCTTGGACGAAATCCTCAAATATGTTACAAAATCTGCCCCAGTGTGGGCTTATTTCGCGAAATCTCACAAATAAAAATTTGCCCCAGTGTGGGCTCCTTTGATTGTAAAAATTTGTTCAGATGATTCCCCATTTATTTGAACAAGGAGAAACCGCACTTTCTAAAATTTAGAAAATAATCATACATACAATGTGAAGAAATTTAAACGTCGAGTTTGAACTCATGCAGAAATTTCATGATGAATCCCTCAGAGTAACACCAAATTCAAGAAGATTTCTTCCTCACTTTTAGCATCGGTGCTTAGGGTAACGGGTCACCACTTCTTGTTGGCTCATCTTTCAGGACCAATCAAATGGGCGTTATTTCTAATTTGGAAGTGGCTAAAGAAAATAGGAGGTCAAGATTTGTCTTGTTTTCGTGCCCATTCGATATCACATCTTAGTGAAAGCAAAAAGTTTGTCACCCTTATTTCTTAAGAAAACTTAGTTAACACATAAGTTTTGTAAGCTTGTAACAGAGGGGTAAAAACGATACCAAAACATGCGGAAACAGGTTATAACCTTATGATCATGAGTGACAGGTAGATTTCTTAGGAGCGTAACCCTTGCTTTGAGTTGTCATGAGGGATAAGTCATCGATGGACTTTATGAGCTTGTAATGCAGCTGGAAAACGATAATTAAAGAAAAAATTTTCGAGGGTGTTGCACCGAAGATCGTATTTTTCTCAAAATTGCTCTCATTTCGTACTCAAAGATCTCGGACTTTGTTTGCATTTTTCTCATCATTCACCAGGGACTTCAGCGTCGAAATTTTTTTTTTCTTTCTTGCATTTACTTTTCTTGCATTGCTTTTTGCTTCTTTTCTCTTTTTCTCGACCTGGTGGGTTTTCACATGGTGAGTAGTGTCAACCCCATACCCAAGCAATTCAGAAATACAGCCAAAATTTTCTGACATCAGAAATTTTCTTGACAGGGTCATTGCAAAGAACAGAAGTCAGGACTTTCGGCTTTTGTAATGGTGTCTGGTGGGGTGTTCAGAAATGTTAAAGTTTGTAGGCAGATTTCAAAAGTGGTTTAAATAATCTGAGATCGCATTTGTTGCGCCAACCCTATTTTAGGGTTAAATCAAAACTGGCCCCAGTTCATTCTGCATTGAGGCTTTTTTTCCTTTAATTTTCCTCCTTTTCTTTTCATTTCTTTCTTCTCTTTTCTGGCCTTCGATCGTTTCATTCACTGAGATTTTCTTTTCTTTCATTTTCTTTTCTTTCGGCCTTCCTTCAAAAAATTAAATTTGCCCCAGTTTGGGGTTTTTCTTTTTCCTTCTTTTTCAAAACTCAATTTACCCCAATGTGGGGTTTGCAATTCTCAGGGGTTGCCAAACGAAATAGTTTATTCTGAAGGTTCAAAAGGGATAATTAGGGATAAAATGTTTGATTGGAAAGGAAGACGGCCTAACTTTCGTTCCATTCCTCACATTGACCCTGAAAGGAAACTTTCATTAATGCGAAATTTCTTGCATGTATCTGAATTAATTGACTGAGGAAGACTCTTGTTCATCCATAAGTGGTTCGTCGGACAAAACTCTTCCTTTTTCTTTTCCGTCAAAATTGATGCCCAGATAGTAATGGTTGAATCAAGTTTTTCCAATTTAATTTTAGCATTCATGCTTTTTCTTCCCCTTTTTCCAAATTCTCCAATCTTCTTCCCCATTGTGAGGTGCGATCATAAGTGCCTTTGAAAAGAACCATCCATTTTAGCTCAAATGAGGATGCAAGTGATAAGCAGTGTTTAGGTTGTAGAAACGATGGCCAAAGTATCATTCTTACGCCTCATGACAACCAAAGTAAACGAATGGCTCGTTGAGAATTCATTCCCTTTTGATATTTGAAAATTTTTCAATGTAGGGTAATGATCATTAAGGCTCTTATTTGAAATGAAATTATTCTTTTAAAGGCTCAAATGGGAGAGCAAATGATAAAATCTGTATAGATAGAGAAACGAATGTTTAAAGTATCATTCCAAATTTTCAAAACAAATAAGAATAATATAGATTTTTGCTTTCACTTAGATGTGACTGAATCTGGTTAGACCAGTGAGCATTTTTCCGAGCAAAGATTGCCCCAATTTGCAATTTATCAATCAATGTGACTGATTTCTTTTCTTTTCTCCCCCCCCCCTTTTTTTTGAGTTAATAGAAATGGGCAAAATAAGAATTGTACAGTGAAGGGAAAAAAAAAGGTATTGCATTGGATTTTTCGAGACAGACCAATCAGTTTGAGTGACCTCTTTTAAATCCGAGGATCACCAATCTAGTGTGAATTTTCAGGCAAGAGGTTGAAAAACCTCAATTTAGTCTTATTTCTCAAAATTCATCATGAAATCTCCAATTGGCAAAATAAAGAATGAAATATACATGAATATATACAAAACAACAATTATCTAAATGAAAAACTTTATTGCTGAAAAATCTCTAAAGAGCTCCATACATACACTTTTGTCTCCTTTTCTTTTGGAACAACAATGTATTAACAAATCAAATAAACAGAATTTTTCTTTGACAAACAATTATGAAGTCTCTTAGATGCTTTAGTCTAGTGCTTCCAAATAGATCCTTCATGTTTTTATTGCAGGGTCCGCCCAAGAATCAAGTAATACTTGTAATTTTCAAACTTTATTAGATCAAAATTGTTATCAGATATAAAAAAATATTTTCACCTTATTGTAATATTTTTATGAATGCAGGGGGAAGGGGGAAAAATAAAAGAAAAATACCCAGAGTTAGTAAGCAAAATTGTAAAATCGGTACGCATGTCCTATGGGGGAGCCCTTTTATACCAATGGTAGGCCTAGCATGAAAATGCAATCCTCTGGGGGTAGGCACTATACAATACCTGATGAATCCGACCAATTTATTGAGTGAAAAATAATTTTAACAAATTTGGTCAATTGGAGTGAGAAGAGACATTTGCCCTAAAAATGAGGACAAAGTCCGAATGGATTGCTTGCTTTGATCAACGCATGACGTGCAACAGAGCCTGCTATTGAAAGGATTGCAATGTCTTGACTAATTTATTCAGTGAACTCTAAACTTAAACCCTAAAAAGGAATAAGCGGGTCAAGAGGATAGGATGAAATTGATGATTTATTCAAAATTGACTAGATTACCTTAAAAAGGGTCAAATGGTCAAATGCATTGAATGAAATTTGATTATTTATTCAAAATTGAATGGATAACCCTGAAAATGAATGAAATCAATTGATCAAACAGATCAAGTGAAATGATGATTTATTCAAAATCAACCGAATTGTCCTAAAAATAGGCAAACTGGTCAAATGGATCGGACGAAATTGATGATTTATTCAAAATCGATAAGATTGCCCTAAGAACTAATCAAATGAATTGAATGAAATTGGTGATCTATTCAAAATCGACTAGATTGCCTTAAAATGGGTAAACTAGTCAAATAAATTCAAAATCGGCTAGGTTGCCCTAAAAATGAACAAATTGATAAAATGGACTGGATGAAATTGATGAATAAAACGGTCCAATGGATTGAATGGAATTGACAGCTTATTTAAAAATCAATCTATCCATTGGTAGTTTAAAAAATTTATTGCGATGCATTAGTCTATGAGCTTTCTAATATCAAATTTTGGCCTCAATTTATTTACCGTCTCAACAGTGAGGAAATATTGGTGAATTTCTTCAAGTTAATGTCCTCTAAGCAAGGGAATTTTACCAAATATGTAAAAATGGCCAACAGATGATTGTTAGATGCTCATATCCTAATGTACCCAAAGTTGTTGTGTTATCAGGGAAAAATCGGATCCTACCTTACCTCGTGCACTACCCCTTCGGACAGTACAAGAAATATAGACGTGCAAGTCTCACTGGATTATACATTCGAGACACAAGGTGGCTTATTCCTAAACATGGGATTCCCTATGTGGCATTCCCTCTAAGGCTTATGCATGATGCCAATTTATCAAAGCGATTTAAATATCAAAATATGTCCTAAGGAACCTTTTGTATGTCAGGGTGGGTCTAGAATGATGTTCAATTTTCAATCTATAAATACAATTCATTGGAATCTTAAACATGCAATAACCTATCTAAGAGGGTAAGTTCTAAAAGTGGATCATGCCAGATCTCTTAATTCCTAGCGTTTGTGAATGCAAAAGACAAGAAAACAAAGAAATGTTAGTTCAGTAAATAATCACATAACACGTTGAGGCAATTAATTGATATAAAAGACAATAAAGAAAAATAAGGAAAGAAGGGTGGAATCCCTCCCCTCGTGCCTAGTGTTTCTAATTCAGGATAAAGTCAACTCTATCCTAGGCAATCCTATTATGGATGCATGAGGTTTGGTTCACTAATGCATCTAGACTGATAAGGTTTCGGCTTCCAAGCCTTCAGACCTAAAGGCGAAGGGTCATCACTCCTAGGGCCTTTGGTCGGTGGCTCGAGTGATCCCTTAGACATCGCTATGGGCGCAGTGCATACCATCCGCCTACCTAAGGAAATCAATCCTAATCCTACAGGGAGACGTGGGATAGCGCCCACGATACAGAAAAATGGGATAAATAAAACTATGCATGCACGTATGAAGTGCTTTTCTTTTGAGGGGAGGAATTATACCATCAGATGCGGTCGAAGGTTCTAAGGTAACTACCCCCCATCCCAAAATGCAATCGCGAAACAAGTAAAAGTAAACAAATAAATGAACCATCCATTCATCACATACATAGTGTGTGAAGAGCGATTATGCGCGTGGTAGATGCAAAAACCCTAAAAAGAGAAAAAGGGCAAAAGGAAAAGAAGAATGCAACCCTAAACCTCCAAATGTGATATATGAAAAGGTTAAAGAAGAAAAAGATTGACTAAATCAAATTTGCTCGGACTCTCTAAGTCCCCAGTGGAGTTGCCAACTGTCGCGCCCCATTTTTTATAAGAAGAAAAATAAAAGATGAGTTTAGAAAAATGGCTTTTGATTCAATTTTTGATTGAAAAATGAATTTTTGATTTAAAAAAGAAAATGAAAAACATGGGTCTAAATGGGACTTGAAAATGCGACGATTTGACCCAAAAATAATAGTTTAAAAAGGGTTTTTGATTGGAAAAATCGGAGTCGCCACTTGATATAGAGTTAAGGTGTACCAAGTCACCTAAAAATGAATTTTAAAGAAAAAAAGTAGAAAACCCTTTTTAAACGACTCCAACTCTACGAAAATCAGAGAAAAAGATTCGGGAGTCACATTTGAAGAAAGGGAAGGCAAGGATAAGAATCCAAGGCACCCTTTCAACCTAGCCAAGGCTAGTTGCGTGATTTAGTCAAAGATTTTCTTAATGTAGCCTAAAAATTTATCACATTTGGATGTACTATATGAATGCAAACCCTAGACCTAGGAGGGTGTCGAGGGGTCGAAATGTATCTTCAAAACTTATTTGGCACCAATCACATTAATTGTGATGCCCAATGAAGACTCTTCGAAGAAGTCACGAATAATGCAAACATATGAGACTCTAAGAAAAGCAAAGGAATAAAATAATTATGCAAATATACATGTCTTAAAGGAGTGCATCATGTCGGGTACGGGGGACTAATGTTCGTGACTCAATTTTCCCTTTAATAGAGGGAATACGTGCGTGCTAAGGCTAGAAAGCCAAACTCGTCCATATCCCATATTCAAGGGGTAATTTCCCTAATCTAATCTTGTAAATGTACTAGCCTAGTTCTAATTCTTAAATGGGAATGCAAGTCTAATTTCATGTTTTCATACAAAGGGGTAAGTAATATACATATAAGGGAAAATATGGGGAAGGGATATACGTATAAGGAGGGATGTCATGTAAAAATGATAAAAACCCTAAAAGTAGAAAAACATGCATGAGATGAAGTGATTTTATCACACAATCATGATCTAACGCTCGAAGGGCTCCTAAGGGTCTAGCATTGGACTAGCCCATGTCTATGACTTCTCACTAGCATTGGACTAGTGAGAAAAATGGAACAAAGAGCCACAACTAGCATTGGACTAGTATGGATTCGGGAAAGGGGGCCACAACTAGCGTTGGACTAGTGTGGTGACGACATACATTTGTTACAATCAAATAAATCATGTAAGACCTAATAAAAGCATGTAAACACATAATATCACATAGACACATAACAAATAAGCATGATATCTAGATGCAATGCCCTAAGAAAGCAAGTAACACATAACACATAAGCATGCAAAAACATACCAGGCAAATAAAGCAAACAAGTCCTAGCTATTACATTAGGGGGGGCCCTACTACAATCTAAAGGGGAAATAAAATAAAGGGTTAATTCCACTTGGACCCCTCAAACTATGCCCTGAATCCCACTTAACTCTCTAAACTTCAAAATGGGACACTTAAGTCCCTAAACAAAAAATACCGTCTCACTTAAGGAAATATTTTGACAGAATCTGAGGTGTCGTCAGTTTTCCTAGAGCGTGCAAACACGCTCTGTTAACCGAGACAAGTGACTGAAAAAGGCGAGGACATGAAGGTAAATTCACCTATAAATACTAGTAGATTGAATGAAGAAACTCCATTTGCTTTACTTCTGTTCCCCAAACCCAGGCCAAATTCTTTACTTTATGAACTCAAGATAAACTGCTCACAGCCAGAGGACTCTATCGAGCAAGCATAGAAACGGTAGGTGGACAAGAGACTTTTATTGTATGCGTTCTGGGCATGACTCAAGCAACCATCACAGATTCATCAGAGGAAAAAAAAAACCCTATAGAAAGACTCCCAAACACATCATCAGGATTCAATACTAAGCACGCAAACAAGAGTAAAATCTGAGTTGGAAGAAAAGCTAGCAAAACCAGATTTGTTCATGAAGCCTTACAAATTTCTGATTTTCAAACCCGCGGCATATCAAACCAAACAAGCAACTTGGAGTAACAAATTTTCACCAAACATTAACCATCAAATTTCACTTGATGAAGGCAAGATTAAGCAACGAATTATTTACAATGAAAAAACCTAATCCATTGGGCTGCTAGAGGGAGCAAAAACAATTAAGCCGGACTCAGATAAAACAAAACCATGAACACAAAACCGTAAATCCCCACACAAACTTATCAGATCTGAAATCTAACATGAACGTTTCTCCGAGAACCAAAGACAGAGATGATTACCTTCTATCCCAGCAAGCGTTTTGGACATGCGATAACCCTAGGAGAATTGAGAAAATCTTTGACCCTCAGCTTGAAGTTCTTCCTCCTCCTAGTCCCATCTTGATTTATTTCCTCTTTTCCAGCTTCAGTCACCTTTCTTGCTGCTGCCGAAAGCTCTCTCTTCCTCTGGTTTTTTTTTCCTCTCTGCCCAGAAACTCTATCTCTCTCGGCTTCCTCCCCTTTTTCCCTCACATAACCCCAGCCTTCACTCCTTATCCCTCTCTTCCTCTCTGTCCAGTTCTCAATTCTCCCTCTCCAGCCCGAAAACTCCCCCCTCACTCTCGGTTCTTTCTAGTTTTTTCCACCATAGCCGTCACTCTCTCTATTTCCTTTTCCGCCACCACTATATGCTCCCCTTCTTTTCTAGCTTTCTCAAACTCTCAGATGGAACCCTCAGCTCTCGTTTCTTTCCAGCCCTTTCTTGCCCATCTGTTTCTCCTCTCCGATTCTCAGCCCCGTCACACACTCACCCCCTTTGCTCTCTTTTTGCTCAGCCGCCCGAAGCCTTCTTTTTTCCCAGCTTCCCTGTTTTCCTCCGTTTCTTTTGCTCTGTTTCCAACCTAAAACCCTAGCCGTCCCTTCCTTTCTTTTTCCTTTTTGATTCTCTTTTATTTCCCAATTGATCCTAATACTACAAGTGTCTAGACACCTCACCCTCTAGGTAATGTGTTGTCCAAGACAAAAAGGGACACTTGTCCCAATGCATGCTTCCCACTTGCCATTTTTATTGTTTTTTTTTTCTTTTTTTTTCCTTTTTCCTTTTTTCCTTTTCCTTTTCTTTTTTCTAAAATTTAGTGTAAAATGCTCTTAAATCGATTAAAATAAAATGAGAGACACAAACATAAACAAAAATAAAATAAAATAAAATAAAAACCTAAAATTGAATCAAATAAGTCTAAAAATAAAAAATTTGGTGTCTACAGCCTGCCCGTGGCCAACCTCTGTCGCCTCCTCTAACTGTCTAGTCAAACGATCGCAAGCCATCCCCAAGCTGCGTCGCTCGTCGTCCACTACCAGGACGACCTCGTCAGGGTAGCCATACGTATAGCAACACTCACAGGGTCAGCGCGACACCTGACCGAAGGGGGAATACAAAGTGTAGGGCTCCCCAAGCCTCTGCCGATATCGGATCACTCGCCTACGCAACACCCGGTCCTCCGGGCCCCTCGCACTCGGAGGTCTCGGTCCCGGTTCCACGCCGCTAGGTCCAGCACCACTAGAACTGCCCGGATCCATACCTATAAAACATTAAGTTGTCAGTTCACCGGCATTTTAGCTTAAAATATATCATTCATCTTAAAGAGAATCGCGTATTCCTAATGCCTATCACGTATGTCCCACAATTGTCCTCTAACCTAGGCGCTCTGATACCACCTGTGACGCCCCCACTTCTCCCAAAAGCGAACCCGAGGGTATCGACGGGACGCCTGCCTAACTCGCGCCAGGACTCAAAACACAAAACTAATAAAACTATATAAATCAAAAGAGTACTATTCACAATATATTCAATCCCAAAAGGGTATTTATATCCTCAAAAGGAGTTATCGAGACTACTACAGAACCAAGAGCAAAAGTAGACCCGAAAACGGGTTCTTTATACAGATCACTAAAGTAAAAGAAATATCTTAGTTGTCCCACCATTACAAACCAAACCTAACTACACTAGTGATAGTGCAAAAGGGTTCCCCCGCGTCGTCCCCTGTTAAGGAAAACAAAGGAAAAGGGGTAAGCTAAATGCTTAGTAAGTAAACGGGATAAAAGCGTAAATTTCACATTAAGATAAACAACTATTTCACAAAAATGTCAAGTCAAGTGCAAAAGTAACAATACAAATGAAGGATACAGGTTGGCTCCAAAGCCACGTCATTTGTCATGTGTGACCTCCTGCCGACCCTCCGTCGACAACACTTAAGGCCCGTAGGACTCCACTTGTACACCCACCTAACACCTTATCACCCTCACTGGCCAGTCACCTCACAAAATTGCTCGAGCGAACGAAATTGAGCTTGGTTCACAAATTTGGTTCACATTCTCGGTGAACCGGATTCACAAACTTGGTGACCTCATACTATGTTGGACTGGCTCCGACCAAGCCCCGGCTAACTTGAATAGTCCATCTAGGTCGGAAGATCAACCTCAACTTACAAACGTCACCCCGAGCTACAAGCTCAAGGGGTTCAAACCCAAAATAATTCATTTAGACATGTCACGTATAAATATGCATGTAAATTAGGGTTTAGGTCGAGTGCGATGAAGTACACCCTCGCCTAGGTACCCTTTCATTCGCCTCAAAACACATAAGCAAGTTATATACAAAACGGCCCGAATACTTACTCAAAGAACAAAGATAGCAAAAGTACGAAAATCGCGTCGCGAAGGATAGCTAGTAGGCCCCACCGGATCCGTCAAGCTCACCACCATCTGAAATAAAAGATTGCATCAAATTATATCACAAACGGCTACTAACATGCCTAAAACAAGCAAAACGGCAAAATTGGCACATGCATGTGCGGAATCGGCAAACGGAAACGGAAATGGCAGCATAACCGTTTTCGTGTCAAAAACTGTTTTGAACACAATCGAAGCTAAGAGTGTCGGATCAAAGTACATGAGGTACCGTTGCGAAGCTAAGAGGAAGGGATACAATTTTCATGAAGACACCTTAATCGAAATCTGAATGGAAGCAGGTCGAAATTATGGAAAACAGTACCAGAAGTTTGCACTTTAGGGTGACGGACAGGGTCTGTTTGCCGGACCATAACTTACAGTTCACAAATCCAAATCAAGAAATTCCAAAGGAATTATAAATCTAGGTCATAATTCTAAAACTTTTATGTTTTGGCCAAAACCTGAATCAATACAGAGCAGGGTGAAAAACGGGTCCAAAGTTCCTGTCAGAACTGTCCAAATTCAAAGGCAGTTCTGACAACCGATCTTGTTTTGGTTATAACTGGAGCTACGGAACTCAGATTTGGATGCACTTTATACTGTTTCGAAGCTAAAATCAAGATATACATTTCTTATGAAGGGATTAACACCCAATTCACACGTTATCCAGGCGAACCGAGCATGGTCAGAGGCTAAATCCAAAAGCGTAACACAATCCAGTGTTCAAAACAGGTGCAAGTGTTTTGGCTATAACTCGGGCTACACTGATCTGTTTGACCTGAAAATTTTCAGACACATTAAGGACTTAAGAAGCTACAACTTTCATGTTTTGAGAAACCTCTGAATCCACACGTAGCATAAAGAAAAACAGAACCCAAGTTCGAATTTGTGGACTGCCCTGTTTCCAGTTTTGCCGGTTTCGAACGTCGCAACCGCACAGTCCGTTTCTATGGTTCTCATACAAGCCTTCCAACCACTTTTATACCAAATAAACACACATATATTAACTTCTAAATGACCTACAAATGGTCCGAAACTTTCCCTCCAAGTCACTACAAAATTGCCAAAAACTAACCATAATCTAGGTGCTAATCCTACTAACTTTACTAGTTTCACCACCTAATCAATCAAACTCTAATCACTTAAGCCCTAACCCAACCAAACTAACTTTCCTTTGAATTAGGGTTTCATGACTAATCTGGAATTTGCTACTCACCAACCATACAAGTGAAATTAATACATCAAAGATGCCATTAACAAGCCAAAATCCAACCAAACCAACTCTATGAATCTTGAATCAAGAAACCCTACCTTTTCCTCCTAGCCTTTACCAAAATCAGCAATATAACCATCAAAATAAACCATAAAACTACTCCATAATCATCATACAACCCATAAAAATGCATAATCACAACAAAAGCATCACTTCCATAGCTTCAAGATTAAAACCCCAAAATTTAACTTCCAAGTAAGATGATATACCTTCAAATAAGCTTTGTTGATGTGCAAACTAAAACAATCAAGTGCTCAAGTTGTCTGCTTAAGCTCCGCAAGCAAGATGGATGGCTAAAAATTGAAGAACTTTGAAGAAAATCTCTCCCTTCTCTTGCTCTCCCTCTCTCTCGGCCTTCCCTCTTTCTTTTTTCTTTTGCTTTGTTTTGTTTATTTCTTAGCTTTATCTTGTATTTTCCTACCATCAAATAGTAGTCAAAGCCTTGGGAAGATATTTACCATTCAACCAATCAAATAAAAGCTTGTTTATTGCCTCTTAGCCCTTACAACTTTACTTTCTCTTTCTTACTCCTTTTCCCTCAAACATTTGATAATCTTTCAATTAACTCCATAAATGATAACTTAATCTAGTCTAAAGCACTTGATCACACTTAATTACTTCACTAATCACACTCCTATCTTAACCACCTATACTTAATCATACTTTATCCACAATAGAACCCACTAAACAACAACCTTTATAACATTGGCAAAATTAGGGTTTTAAACCCAACTTAAGCTTTCTAATCTATGGGAACACTAGAGGGTTTACTCGTTGGAGGTTTTTCTAACTTTTAAACTTCCTTACCCCATATAAAAGAAATCGAATCCTATATTTACTTACTCCAAAACACACACTAGAATAGCTAACTTAACTACAACTCGATCTTGTGCTTAATACAAAAGCTAGGGTTTCAATCCTAACCCCAACTAGGGTTTTCTCATTAGCCCTAAAGCCCAATTTTTCCGCACAAATATTTCACCTCACCTACTATCAAACTTAGGGACTAATCGGGGTCTCACAGCTTTAACCACTCATTTGGCCTCTTAATGAGCCTACATTTGAGTGGAAAATGAACCTCGAATGTTAACGATTTCACTCGTTGCCCTAGAATTAGGAAACAAAGGTGGTCATAACCAAGACACTTGACGTTTGACTACTACTTTGCTTGACAGGTGAGTGTTCCACTACCTGCTACCTGTTATGTGAAATAACTGAATATCTGAAATACTTGATTTATGATTGTTGGAGCCAAATACTGTTTTGATAAAATGGAGGCGAGCGTGTACTTAATCGCACTCGACTTCCCTTGTTTTCTACTGAAGCTCTATATACTGTTATTATGAGATGTGATATCTCTATGTATGACTGTGTTTGAGTTGTTTGGGTGATATCCCATCAACTACTGCTACTGTTTGGATACCCAACCTCATAGGTGAATCGATCGTATCAAGCCTGCAAGGGCTTGGTCGAGAAGGCCGATAAACCTTGGGGACTGTTTACTGAACACTGGAAATCGGTATACTCGAGTATTACCAAACTATTGTTTGTGGCGTGCGGGCCCGATAGGGGGTTGATTGGTGGACGGAGATTGGTGAAAGCGGTGTTCTACGGACTTGCATTCTATGAATACAAACGTTGACGAAGGGTCAACGGATCCAGTTATGATCAAGCTCCAGCGTTTATTGGCTTTTGAAAGCCACCAGTATTCTTGAATTGAACTGTGATTAAACTACTATCTTACTGTACGGTGTTTATTTAACTATTTTGCGACCTTATTTGGCTATGTTTTTACTTGTTTTACTTGGAACCTCACTGGGCGTTAGCTCACCCCACTCCCTTTGTTTTCCTTAACAGATCGGGGATGGATTTGATCAAGAGCTTCCTTAGCTTTACATTGTTTTGGACTTGTATTTGAGATTGTAACCTTTTGGTTAAGTAGACCTTACTTTTGATTCCTGTAAGCTTAAACCTATAAGTTCGACTCATGTTATGTAAGTTTATGTGTGGAGTGGTAAGTTGACATTTGGCTATATGTATACTAAACTTTTGGATTGTTGGTGAAGTGATTATGTTTTATTTAGGGTTACACTCCCTTGCATGGAAGATATTTCATCCGCTTCATTTGAGTTATTTGTACTTTGATCGACTGAGCCCCGGCGAGAGTTGGGCAGGCTGTCTGCTGATACCCTAGGGTTCGCCCTAGAGAGAGGTGGGGCTGTCACTCTCTCTCTCTCTCGGCCCTCAACAAGAAAAGAAGAAAAAGGAACAGAAAAATTGTAGTGGTTGATGGGTTTTCACGTGATCTTCAAGAGCAAGATGGAGGAGGAAATGGAGAGCTCTCAAGTCTCCCTCTCTCTCTCAAAATTTCGGTTGGCTCATGGGGGAAGAGAGAGAATGAACTCTCAAGTCTAGTTTCTTCCTTTAAAGTGTGGTAGGGGGACCACCTCACCTACTCGATTTTTTCTATTTTTCTCAACTAACATTATCCTATCATATTTTCTATTTCTTTAAAGTCTCTACAAGTTCTAGATTTTATCTTAAGACTAAATTCCCCGTCACCACTCCAAAGTTTCACACTTAATGCTAGCCAAACGATAACCGGGCATTTACTAATAAAAATTCAACTAAGATATAAAATGACATTTTGATAGATAAGGATACCAAAATTTTGGCAAAAATCACATAATATAAATATTTTCATTGTTATTATTTACCTTTCAAAAATAGTAAAATTTTTAGAGCCCTCACAGATATTATGAGTACTTGAAGTTAAAAGAATGATTGTATAATGATTATTTATCTTTTTTTGAGAATTGATTTAAATTATGCACATATGTTTAATTTCAAAGTTTTGGATCATTGTTGGTTTGTATTTCTTATTACTTGAGGAAAAGCTATGGTTCAAGTGTGGGGACTTTGATTAACAGATATTTTACGTATATCTAGTAAACTTTTAATGTTTGTATTTTTGTGTGTTTCTAAGTTAAAATGGAAGAATTGAACCCCTTTATCACTACTTTTTATGCAAGTAGGGTTTTATGACAAAACATGGAAAAGTATGGTTTAGTGTACAAATTTGTGATATTTTTGTAGGATTTGGCATTTCATGGATTAAGGGAAGATCATTTTAATTGATTTGTGAATATTTGAAGTAATTTGAAGTAAATATGAAGTGTAAAAAGTTCAAAGTGTGAAAAACATTCAAGTGCAAAAGAAGGAAAGTTTGATAGCTTTGACACCTTCTGATATTTTGGCTACATCTTGAGTTACAAGTATTGGATTGAGTTGATTCTTAAATCATTTCGAAACTAAGACACAAGGCTCCAATTCTTATAAGACATTGAAATTTAGATCATGAGTTTTCCTGGTCAAAAAGTGAAAATACTGTTGTGCAATTTTGTGTCAAAAGATGAAATAGGGGATAAACCAGTTAGAGGTATTTTGGTCATTTCATATCCTATAGAGATTCAAATGATATGATTCTTAATGCCTTGGAAAGCTAACTCAAAAGGCTACAACTTTCATATTTGGTGTAAGAGTTATTTGACTTCCATCATCAAGACATTTATAGTTGAAGTTGATCAAAAAATAGAACAATATTGAAGATTGAGCAAAAAGTGGGAAAGCTACAGAACACAGAAACCGCGAGGTAGATCCATGAGGGTAGTTGAGGATCTAGGGTCGTGGATCCCTGATTTCAGCTTGCAACTTGCTGTGCAACTTTTATTTTGTTCACACAATCTTTTTTACTCATTTTTCTTATCAAATTTCGATAAAAACTGCCCAAGAAATCATGGAAACATGTAGAATCAAATTTTGGTGATTTCAAGACACAACTTTACATCAACTTTAATAGCTCATTTGGAGCTTGAATTCATCAATACATAGAGGCCTTATAGAACTTATTTGCTTAACTTTGGAGCCTAGAGAAACTACACAAAATGTAGTATTTCACTGGAACTTCTTAGTTCATTAATTAGTGTAGGTTAGTATTGTTTGTTTCATCCAAGTCTTGTATATAACTAAGCATAGATGAACTTGAGGATGAAGATGGAGAAAGCTTGAAACTCATTATTTCTTGTATTGATTCTAATATTTGGTTATAATACAAGTTTGGATCTCGTTTTCATATCTTTCATGTTTTGCTAGCTTTTGTACCTAAGGGATGGATGAGCTTCATATGATTGTTATGTGATCTTTTCATGGTTGTTTAAGTTATATTTTTGAGCAAATTATTTAGCACTTTTGCTATTTCAATCATGATTAATTGGCCATTAATTGTGATTATCTAAAGGTGTTGTTTCATTACTAAAAGTTGTGATTTAACACTATTTATGAAGTGTTAAAAGGGAGTACTCTCACGAAAGTAGGGAAACACCTTGTGGCTTTAACAATGTAATTTCATAGATTTTAATGAATTGATAACTAGTTTCTTCATCACAAAATGTAGGTAAAGGAGAGTTATAGGTATGGTTGGTACAATGGCGAAAACGGGTATCACATACATTAGGAATTAGCCATGACTTAGCCAAGATATTCAGCTCATTAAACCGATAATTTTCACTTGCAAAAGTAGGAAGGAATTTCATGACACTAGGATTCTCTTTCTTGTCATTTTTATTACTTTTTTCACATGATTATAATATAGATTTACTTGCTTTACTTGTGGTAGTTGAAATAATGGAGGAGTTCAAAAACCAACGATAGTTGACAATCTTCCTCGTGGGATTGATACCTAATAGCCCTTGTACTCAATAAATTATTTGTATACTTACAGAAAATGGGGTAATTCGGTTTTTAAAATTTGGTGTGAAGTAAAAATCTCGTCAGAAGCTTTAAGTGCAATACACCTTTTGGCTATAGTATCTTCATTTTCTTGTACCTTTGACTTGAGTTTTAACTCATAAGAGATTATAGAGTTAACAAGAGATTCAATAGGCATATAATTTAAATCTTTTGCTTCTTCTTTGGCCGTGGCCTTAGTTTCTCATTTTAGATAGCATTCAAGATCTCTCTAATTTTCTTATCTAAAGAACATTCTTTACCAAGCAATTCAAAATCTTTGATAATATCATTGAATCTACAATATATCTTCTCAATATTTTCATGTTACTCCATCTTGAAAAATTCATATTTGGTAACAAGCAAAATTTTCTTTTATTCTCTAACAACATCACTACCTTTAAGAATTTCTTTTAATTTATCTTATACTTCTTTAGCCGACTTACAACCTTTAGCTCTAGTAAATTCATTAGCATGTAAAGTATTGTACAAAATATTCATAGCCTTGGCATTGAAAGTAAAATTAGTCTTAACTTGGTCACTCAATTCATTTCTAGTTTTAGGTCTAAACATACCCAAATCCACATCTAAAATATTCATAAGGACCTTTATTTATAATATACTACAACTCAATATTAATAGATTGCCAAAATATTTCCATACATTCTTTCCAACTCAAATGATTTACACCATTAAATATGGGAGGCATAATAATGGATTCACCTTCTAAGAATAAAGCATTATTGGTTGCCATATCTACTCCTAAACTTATTGAATTCAATCTCTAGCAGACCAATCTCTAATACCAATTATAAGACTCTAATGCAACCTAAGAGGGGGGTTAATTAGGTTGCATAAAAGTTAAACAAGTTAAAGCAAATTTCACCAAATTTTAACTAGCCAAAAATAACCTATGTGATCACACACTTAAGCATACAAAATAGCAAGGAAAATAAGGCAATTGAACCACATGATCAAGTAGTAAAAAAGATAACAATAAGATAAAAGAATTGCAAACCAATCACACTCCCAAACTTCTTCCAAACTTAGAATTGAATCTACTAATAGCTTCTTCAATTGGTGGTGAAGCAAACCAAATTGTACAAATGAAGGTTCGCTCTTTACTCACCCTATACACCCAAGTTGAGTTAAAGAGTTTTACAACTCACTTAAGATAGCCCTCACTATATTATAATTGAATGCTCCCAACCAATTAAGAACTACAATTTGCTTTACAACCTCACAAAAACTACAATTATGCAAAGGAAAGTATTTTCTAGCCAATCACCTAGGAAGCTTGTAATTGATGTAGGCAAAAGTTTCTAACATGTTCAGAATTTAGATATTTTGGTCCAAAATACCCTCTAACGGTCAACATTTAATGCAGGAAAAATTAGTCTATTGAACTATCAAAAATCATATTGTTGAAATAGCATCCTATACAAGCATCCAGTCAATGCTGAGAAGATTTCTTATTTAGATGTTCAAATGATTGATGGAAGTCCTTCTTTGTCCAACAGTACCGGTAACAGGAGAATAGAAAGCTTCAACTTTTGGATTGAATTTTTTGGATGACCGATGTTGTTGGCTTGTGTCTGATAGATTCATCCGATCAAAAGTGATATTTTTCTTGGTTAAGTTTGGGTGATCGATCCTTTTTCCTTGCATTCAAAGCTCCATCAGAAGGTGAATTTTTTTTGTTTGAAAGTGTTTCAGACGTCTAATACTGCTGAATACGTTTGAAACTGCGTTCAATAGATAGCACAACTTCCATTTCTTCTTGATTTTCTTTCCTTCTTATTCCAAATGATTGAGCACCTGTTCTAACAAGATTCTCACTGAAATACATTAGTTTAAATCATCATTTTGATTTGTTGATCATCAAAATAAAGGATTGATGGGCCAAGGTTTTCATTATTATTTTCTCTTTTCGCTAGTGGTAAATTGTTCCAATGTTTACCTTTTTTCACCCCATTGCTTTTTTTTATTGTGACAGCCCCACCTTCCCCTAAGGCGAACTAAAGGGTTCCGCGGACTGCCGCCCAACTCTCGCCGGGGCTCGATCACTCTATTCAGATAAAATAAGACAAAACCTCGAGGAAAAGTAAAACAAAACCAATTCCCAAACTTGAAACGCTTACTTACATTCATTTCTATCTCAAAAGTAATACAATCCCAAATGTACAAAAGCTTTAGGTTCCCAATACTTCCAACCCTAACCAAGCACTAGTGTGATACCCCAACTTTTAGGATCATCTTTTGTTTAGTCTCAAAGAGGATATTACGGTTTCTTTAGTTTATTTTTATTTTAAAACATTATTTTGTTTTAAAGAAGAAACTAAAGTTATTTCTTTGGGTTTGATTTAAAACCTTGTTTTATTTTAAAAGACTGGAAACCCTAAAAGTCTAATCAAAACCCTAGTTTCACTTGTGACTGACCGTTTTCTCAAATTTCTCATATTTTAACCGAAACCCTAAATTCAATTTATGGAATTGTAAAAACCCTCACGTTTTTCTTAAAAATGCCCTTTTATTTGGAAATTATTCATTTATTATGGCCCTACTACCCAATCACCCCACAATAAGTGTAAATGAATATAGAAGTAAGGGTTTTCGTTGTCCGTTTCCAAGTTAGAGCGAATTAGGGTTTTCACGTTTTTTCATAGTGTGACTATTCGGTACGAAGTGAGGATCAAATTTGGTAGGTAAGAGTGACTTTTGGATGAGGAAATATTACATGATTAGAAGTGATAATAATAAGTTAGTGATTAGAAGTTAAAAATCCTAGTATACGCGATTTAAGAAAATCGGCTCGAACCGACGGATATCGATCACTACCGATTGAACCCACTACTTGACCACCACTTCCTTACCACCACATACCCTTGATATTTTTGCAAAATATCCCCCCTCATCCTCAGCCTTATAACCGAAACATGTGGCCCAAAATGGAAGGAAAAGAAAGAGAAACTTGGATGGCTTTGGTGGTGACAAGTGTCACCCATCTATGGTTTCTTGCCCAACTTTTTGTCTTGCCTTCTTATCCTTTAATTGAGCTCATTCTTTCTCATTTTTTTTTCCTGGTCAGCCGAGAGCAAGAGGAGCAAGAGAGTGAAGAGAGTTTTCCATCTTCAACCTTGAATCCAACCTTTTTATTGCCAACAAGAAAAACTAAACCGATCAATCACTAGTTGGAAGCTTGGGAAGCCTAAGGAACCAAGAATATCAAGGAGAGGTGAAGGATCATCCTAGCAAGGTCTTGCCTTGAGGTATAATGGCTGATCAACCATTTCTTTTCCATTAATCATGATTAAGTTGGATATTAATGTTAGTATAGTGCTTGTGATGCTTGTTTCAAAGAGTTTTGATGATTGGATGGATGACCTTTGAGTTAGGGTTTCTTGTGGGTTGGTGTTGTATGATGCATATATGTGGTATATAATCTTGTAAAGGTAGTAGTAGTGGTAGTTTCAAGGTGAAAATATGAATTATAGTTTGAAATAATAAAAATTCCAGATTTCTGGAAATCTTAGCTTCAGTTCTGTCCGGTTCTATTTCATCATGTTAGAGGCCTAACTAGGCTTAGTACAAAACATGAAAGTTGTAGAGAATGACAGTTTATCGTTTCCTACAAAATTTCATCTCAATCGGAGCAACGTAGCCTGTGAATAGACCAAAATACCCTCACTGCCCTAGGATGCATCCAGTGATCCGTTTTAGACAGTTCATCCAATTAACCGTGTCTATTCACTATGATCCGTGCTGATTTTGTGACAGCCCCACCTCCCCCTAAGGCGAACCAAAGGGTTCAGCGGACCGCCTGCCCAGCTCTCGCCGGGACTCAGTCGTTTACTCAAGCAAATCAGAAATAAAACCACCAGAAAGAGCAAAACAAGGATCCAAAACTTAAAACAAAATTATATACATTGTTATCTCAGAAGGAAGTACAACCGTCGAATATACAAAGGTTCTCAATTCACCATACAACCAGCCCGTGCCAAGCACTAGGGCGAGAACCATTACAAAACCAAAGAACTAGACCAAGCTAGTCTATACAGAGCTCTCGTCCTTGCTCGCCTTCCCCTGTTAAGGAAAACAAAACTAAAGGGATGAGCTAAAAGCTCAGTGAGTTTCCAAACACATAAGCAGCAATCCATCCAAAACATTAAATATAGAATTTCAATAATTCAAGTAACATTTACAATGGAAAACGATAATAACACATACATTAAAAGGATACAGGCTCACAAGGAGCCATTTGTTCGTTCGTTCGTTCATTCGTTCTCCTGACATTCCCCTTATTCCTCCATTCACTTGAAAATATATTTTGTAAGTAAAACCCTCGTTCGTTCGTTCATTTCATTCACCCCCTTCCCAGACATTGGTCGGGCTCCACCAGACTTTAAGGTAATACTCGAGTATACCAAACGTTCACCCAAGTCACCATATCGCTCGACTAAGTCCGCTTCTGGCTCGAGTCGATCGGTAACAAGGGGCAGTGGCCAGTTCAACCAAAAGGCTTACATTCATGCACAAGTAACATTTCAATCGTTCAATCATTGAAAATTTCACAATCATTTAGGCTGAGTGCGATAAAGTACACACTCGCCTAGAAAACACGTTTGGCCAATCATTGAAATCACTTAACACATTATCAATCAATAATAACAAGCCAATAAGTCAAGAAAATATAACAAACAAGGAACACTCACCTAGTTATGCAAAATATCGTGCAAAATATCCTTCCGGATATTACCCTTAGTCACCAATGAAACCGAAGATTGAACAAGAGAACATATTACAGTTTATCGAGCAAAACATTTAAGGGGAAACGAAGAAACCCGACTAATTAGGAGTTAAACGTATAAAGATGACTTTCAGGTAAAAAAGAGGGTTGTTTGGACCCAAGGATGAAAATAACTAGGGTTTCAAAATCAATCGCAAAACCAAGCTCAAAAGGCTTATAGAATTCCAACGGAAAACATTTGACCAACGACAAATCAAAAGACAAATAGAAAGGCAAAGAAAATATTCTTTCAGAATCGTAAAGAATCGTTTGTATGACTAAAAGTCACTATATATTCAAGTAGAGGTTATATAACAAGGGTTTTGATGAAAATCATATGGAAAAGGAGGACTCTTAAAACCGTACTTGAAAGTAGTTCACTTGTGGCCGATAAAACCCTAACTCATACTTCTATATTTTGGGTACGGAGTAAGTAAACATTTGGCGTTTCAAATCGAAGAGGTATCATGTTTTGGAATGGTAAAACGGTCATAGTATTTGCCAAACGAAAATATACAAATTCAAATAGAAACTTAGCCCTCGAGCGAAAATTTGGGCAGCACGCCCTTTGTATTTACCTAATTTTCCAGCCATTTTGGCTTCATTATTTTTCTCATTCAAGCTCAAGTTTATACACAACACAAATGCATTTCAATAGCCGTTCCATAGGCTCAAGACAATACAAGGACATAAATCAACTAATAACAAATGCGGAAATGAAGTTTACAAAAGACAGATTTGATAGGGTTTTGTGGAAAGGACACATCCGAGGCTACGCTTATCGGATTGGTGTGAAACTTATACCATTTCGAAGCTAAGACGAAGCCCTACAACTTTCAGGAAGAACACTTGGTCAAATTTCCAGTGTAACCTAATCAAATTCCCAGTTCACAGAACCAGGTTCCAACTAATCGGCTAAATAACCGTACTACATTTAAATGGCCATATCTCAGGCTACCAAAGTCCGTTTAAGGCGTTCTTTGAGGCATTTAAAAGCTAAGACAGAGTACTAAAACTTTCATGTTTTGGAAAATGGCTAAATCAGCACGGATCATAGTGAATAAACACAGTCAATTGGATGAACTGTCCAAAACGGATTACTGGAAATAGCCTAGGGCAGCGAGGGTATTTTAGTCTTTTCACAGGGTACATTGCTCCGATTGAGTTGAAATTTTGTAGACAACTATAAAATACCATTATCTACAACCTTTATGTTTTATTCCAAGCCTAATTCGGCATATAACCTCACGAACTGGAACCGGACAGAACAGGGTGAAATTTTTCCAGAAATCTGGAATTTTTTGGTTTCAATGGTAACTTTCTTCTTTTCTTGCTTCACTTGCTACCAAAACCCCCTATATAATCTTGGATACAACATATATTAACCATACATCAAGTATAGGCAGCAATCCATCAAGCCCTAGTTCATGTAACTAAAAGGAAAAACACCCAAAACATGATAACAACCATCATTCACCACAAATTTGAGATGCTAAGCTAATTTAAACAAGATCAAGAGTAAGAAATGGGGAAATCATCATCCTTACCTTGCTTAAGTGTCTTCCAAGAGCAACCCTAGTTCTTCCTTTCAAAATTTCACCAATACTCCACTAGCTAAACACCCAAGGATGACTTTAATCGGTTTGTTTTCTTTGTTTCCTCACTTGGTGACTAGATTCAAGAAGAAATGGAGCAACTTTCCCTTGGTGTTTTCCTCTCTCTCTCTCTCAGCCATGCAGCAGAAAAAATGAAGAAGAAATGCAGCTCCAAGGTGATAAGAAGGTTGGACAATTGGTCTTGGTCAAGACCCTTAATGGTGTGACACTTGTCACTACCAATTACCAAGTAAAATTTTCTTTTTCTTTCTTGCAATTTCAGCCCCAAAATTTGGTCAAGGCTAGCTGGAAATTAAGGAGATATTTTGCTTAAATATTAATGAGCTTGTATGGTAAGAAAGTGGTGGTCTATCGGTGTTCAATCGGTAGTGCACGGTTCATGTCGGTTCGCACCGTTTTTCCTTAAATCACACGTACTAGAGTTTTTACTTCCTATTCACTAACTTTTTATCATTTCTTCTAATCACATATTATTTCTCACCCAAAAGTCACTTTTAAGCACCAAATTTGATTCTCGCTCCATACCGGATGATTACACGACGGATACACGAAAAACCCTATTTCACTTCGAATTGAAATCGGAAAGGAACCCCCTAATTTCCTATGATCATTGGCACTTTTTCTAGGGTGATTAAGTAGCAATATGGTATAGAATAATTATTTTCAAATAAAAGGAAATTTTCAAGAAATATGCAAGGAATTTGCAAGTCCTCACACTCTCTCCCCCTTAAGAGAATTTCGTCCTCGAAATTTTACCTTCAGTTGCCTCAAACGAGTCCGGAACTTGTCGGTTGTCTAAAGCATAAACCTTTACCGGTACACTAGTTCGTTTCCCTCTTTCATTCACTTGTGATTTAGCTCCATCCAGTTGCGGAGTATTGCTTTCACATGACTGTATCCTCGGACAGTTGCTAACTTGATGATCGCCACTTCCGCAGATTAAACATTTCCGTCCTTTTCTCCAACAATTGCTTTCGGCATGATTTGCCTTTCCACAGTATCCACAGACCACGTGAGAAGCCATCTTTTGGCTTTCTTGAAAACTTTTCCCAGGTCCGATTTGGCTTTCTTTAGTAGATCTTTCATCTACCGCCCCTAATGTCCATGGTGGGCGGAGTAACGGGTTCACTTTCTGCACTTTAGGAGGTGTTATTGTTTCACTTAATTCCTCCACTACATTGCCCGATGTACCCCTTTTCCGGGTCTGGGAGGCTTTTATCTGTGCCTTTGTAGTCTCCATTATTTGAGCTTTCTCAAGGGCCTCCGTAAACGTGTTCACTTGTACCGCCGCTAATGCTTCTTGGATTTCCAAATTTAATCCCTGTATAAACCGTCTTACTCTTCGCCGTTCTGTGGCCACCAATTCAGAAGCAAACTTGGATAGTCTTGTATATTTCGTTTCATATTCGGCCACATTTAGCGTTCCCTGGCGTAACCCAATAAACTCCTCCTCTCTCCTCTCTTGGACTAAAGAAGGGAGGTACTTCTCGTTAAATTCCCTTATGACATTTGTCCATGTCCATGCAGTCTGTTATCTTTCCCATTTTGCTCTAATCACGTTCCACCATGCTCGGGCCGGTTCCTCAAATTGGAACACTGCAAAGTTCACTTGCCTTTGCTCAGTGTAGTTTAGAGCTGTGAAGATGTTAACCATGGTTTCTACCCATTGTTCAGCTACGTCCGGATCGGGCCCTCCAAGGAATTTTGGAGGAGCAAACTTCTGGAACCTTTCAAGAGCCTTGTCTTCTCCGATTTCAGGGTTCTGCGGTTGATTCACGGCCATTTGGCCTTATTGATCCACCAGTCGTGCCAAAATATTCGTCATCTGTTGCATCGCCGTCGCCATTTGGTATTCGGCTTCGACCCTTGGTCCTTGCTCTTGTTCAACTCTGATTTCCCTTTCTTCTCTTGGCTCCTGGGCTCGCTTAGTCCCACGGCCACGACCTCGTCCTTGACTACGTCTTCCCTCCATATATATTTTCCCCTCTCTTTTCTTTTTTTTTTTTTTTAAATATAATTTAATGAATAAACGCAATAAGGTGACTAAAATAACTAAAATTTAGGGTGCCAAATACCCAAATAAACATTTACACACATAACACACCACATAAACAGATCAAGGAAATAAATAATCAAATATACAAATACGTCTCAAGTCAGGCAGATATTCATATACACAAATACACAACTGACGGCATGTAGCGACAATATACCGGCGAATCAAAAGAAAAGGGATATATCGTCCCACACCCAATTAGAATAACCCCGTCCGGTCTCTCACGTCACTTTCTATCCGACTCGATGTCCATTAACCTCTTATACTTATTCTAGCCAGGCAAAGCCTGTTCATATTCCCAAAATGCAAATCTCAAGTACTTAGTACCGTCTCAACTCTGGAGTACTCAGGCACAAGAATCCGAAATAAGATAATTCACCTCTCGAGCTGGCCAGTCCCAAGAGTAAACTATCTACAATCGAAATTCCTACCCGACGTACCTATCTATGATCCTCAGATACTACGGAAAGATTTAGGGCCTATGACATTCGTAATTCATAGCTTATGCTCGAACGAGTACTTAATCCTTCATACCTATTCACCACTCAGTCCAGGCTCACTCCGCGCAGAGACCAAACGAAGCAGGCTCTGATACCACCTGTGACAGCCCCACCTCCCCCTAAGACGAACCAAAGGGTTCAGCGGACCGCCTGCCCAGCTCTCGCCGGGACTCAGTCGTTCACTCAAGCAAATCAGAAATAAAACCACCAGAAAGAGCAAAACAAGGATCCAAAACTTAAAACAAAATTATATACATTGTTATCTCAGAAGGAAGTACAACCGTCGAATATACAAAGGTTCTCAATTCACCATACAACCAGCCCGTGCCAAGCACTAGGGCGAGAACCATTACAAAACCAAAGAACTAGACCAAGCTAGTCTATACAGAGCTCTCGTCCTTGCTCGTCTTCCCCTGTTAAGGAAAATAAAACTAAAAGGATGAGCGAAAAGCTCAGTGAGGTTCCGAACACATAAGCAGCAATCCATCCAAAACATTAAATATAGAATTTCAATAATTCAAGTAACATTTACAATGGAAAATGATAATAACACATACATTAAAAGGATACAGGCTCACAAGGAGCCATTTGTTCGTTCGTTCGTTCATTCGTTCTCATGACATTCCCCATATTCCTCCATTCACTTGAAAATATATTTTGTAAGTAAAACCCTCGTTCGTTCGTTCATTTCATTCACTCCCTTCCCAGACATTGGCCGGGCTCCACCAGACTTCAAGGTAATACTCGAGTATACCAAACATTCACCCAGGTCACCATATCGCTCGACCGAGTCCGCTTCTGGCTCGAGTCGATCGATAACAAGGGGCAGTGGCCAGTTCAGCCAAAAGGCTTACATTCATGCACAAGTAACATTTCAACCGTTCAATCATTGAAAATTTCACAATCATTTAGGCTGAGTGCGATAAAGTACACACTCGCCTAGAAAACTCGTTTGGCCAATCATTGAAAGCACTTAACACATTATCAATCAATAATAATAAGCCAATAAGTCAAGGAAATATAACAAACAAGGAACACTCACCTAGTTATGCAAAATATCGTGCAAAATATCGTGCAAAATATCCTTCCGGATATTACCCTTAGTCACCAATGAAACCTAAGATTGAACAAGAGAACATATTACAGTTTATCGAGCAAAACATTTAAGGGGAAACGAAGAAACCCGACTAATTAGGAGTAAAACGTGTAAAGATGACTTTCAAGTAAAAAGAGGGTTGTTTGGACCCAAGGATGAAAATAACTAGGGTTTCAAAATCAATCGCAAAACCAAGCTCAAAAGGCTTATAGAATTCCAACGGAAAACATTTGACCAACGACAAATCAAAAGACAAATAGAAAGGCTAAGAAAATATTCTTTCGGAATGGTAAAGAATCGTTTGTATGACTAAAAGTCACTATATATTCAAGTAGAGGTTATATAACAAGGGTTTTGATGAAAATCATATGGAAAAGGAGGACTCTTAAAACCGTACTTGAAAGTAGTTCACTTGTGGCCGATAAAACCCTAACTCATACTTCTATATTTTGGGTACGGAGTAAGTAAACATTTGGCGTTTCAAATCGAAGAGGTATCATGTTTTGGAATGGTAAAACGGTCATAGTATTTGCCAAACGAAAATATACAAATTCAAATAGAAACTTAGCCCTCGAGCGAAAATTTGGGCAGCACGCCCTTTGTATTTACCTAATTTTCCAGCCATTTTGGCTTCATTATTTTTCTCATTCAAGCTCAAGTTTATACACAACACAAATGCATTTCAATAGCCGTTCCATAGGCTCAAGACAATACAAGGACATAAATCAACTAATAACAAATGCGGAAATGAAGTTTACAAAAGACAGATTTGATAGGGTTTTGTGGAAAGGACACATCCGAGGCTACGCTTATCGGATTGGTGTGAAACTTATACCATTTCGAAGCTAAGACGAAGCCCTACAACTTTCAGGAAGAACACTTGGTCAAATTTCCAGTGTAACCTAATCAAATTCCCAGTTCACAGAACCAGGTTCCAACTAATCGGCTAAATAACCGTACTACATTTAAATGGCCATATCTCAGGCTACCAAAGTCCGTTTAAGGCGTTCTTTAAGGCATTTAAAAGCTAAGACAGAGTTCTAAAACTTTCATGTTTTGGAAAATGGCTAAATCAGCACGGATCATAGTGAATAAACACAGTCAATTGGATGAACTGTCCAAAACGGATTACTGGAAATAGCCTAGGGCAGCGAGGGTATTTTAGTCTTTTCACAGGGTACATTGCTCCGATTGAGTTGAAATTTTGTAGACAACTATAAAATACCATTATCTACAACCTTTATGTTTTATTCCAAGCCTAATTCGGCATATAACCTCACGAACTGGAACCGGACAGAACAGGGTGAAATTTTTCCAGAAATCTGGAATTTTTTGGTTTCAATGGTAACTTTCTTCTTTTCTTGCTTCACTTGCTACCAAAACCCCCTATATATCTTGGATACAACATATATTAACCATACATCAAGTATAGGCAGCAATCCATCAAGCCCTAGTTCATGTAACTAAAAGGAAAAACACCCAAAACATGATAACAACCATCATTCACCACAAATTTGAGATGCTAAGCTAATTTAAACAAGATCAAGAGTAAGAAATGGGGAAATCATCATCCTTACCTTGCTTAAGTGTCTTCCAAGAGCAACCCTAGTTCTTCCTTTCAAAATTTCACCAATACTCCACTAGCTAAACACCCAAGGATGACTTTAATCGGTTTGTTTTCTTTGTTTCCTCACTTGGTGACTAGATTCAAGAAGAAATGGAGCAACTTTCCCTTGGTGTTTTCCTCTCTCTCTCTCTCAGCCATGCAGCAGAAAAAATGAAGAAGAAATGCAGCTCCAAGGTGATAAGAAGGTTGGACAATTGGTCTTGGTCAAGACCCTTAATGGTGTGACACTTGTCACTACCAATTACCAAGTAAAATTTTCTTTTTCTTTCTTGCAATTTCAGCCCCAAAATTTGGTCAAGGCTAGCTGGAAATTAAGGAGATATTTTGCTTAAATATTAATGAGCTTGTATGGTAAGAAAGTGGTGGTCTATCGGTGTTCAATCGGTAGTGCACGGTTCATGTCGGTTCGCACCGTTTTTCCTTAAATCACACGTACTAGAGTTTTTACTTCCTATTCACTAACTTTTTATCATTTCTTCTAATCACATATTATTTCTCACCCAAAAGTCACTTTTAAGCACCAAATTTGATTCTCGCTCCATACCGGATGATTACACGACGGATACACGAAAAACCCTATTTCACTTCGAATTGAAATCGGAAAGGAACCCCCTAATTTCCTATGATCATTGGCACTTTTTCTAGGGTGATTAAGTAGCAATATGGTATAGAATAATTATTTTCAAATAAAAGGAAATTTTCAAGAAATATGCAAGGAATTTGCAAGTCCTCACACTCTCTCCCCCTTAAGAGAATTTCGTCCTCGAAATTTTACCTTCAGTTGCCTCAAACGAGTCCGGAACTTGTCGGTTGTCTAAAGCATAAACCTTTACCGGTACACTAGTTCGTTTCCCTCTTTCATTCACTTGTGATTTAGCTCCATCCAGTTGCGGAGTATTGCTTTCACATGACTGTATCCTCGGACAGTTGCTAACTTGATGATCGCCACTTCCGCAGATTAAACATTTCCGTCCTTTTCTCCAACAATTGCTTTCGGCATGATTTGCCTTTCCACAGTATCCACAGACCACGTGAGAAGCCATCTTTTGGCTTTCTTGAAAACTTTTCCCAGGTCCGATTTGGCTTTCTTTAGTAGATCTTTCATCTACCGCCCCTAATGTCCATGGTGGGCGGAGTAACGGGTTCACTTTCTGCACTTTAGGAGGTGTTATTGTTTCACTTAATTCCTCCACTACATTGCCCGATGTACCCCTTTTCCGGGTCTGGGAGGCTTTTATCTGTGCCTTTGTAGTCTCCATTATTTGAGCTTTCTCAAGGGCCTCCGTAAACGTGTTCACTTGTACCGCCGCTAATGCTTCTTGGATTTCCAAATTTAATCCCTGTATAAACCGTCTTACTCTTCGCCGTTCTGTGGCCACCAATTCAGAAGCAAACTTGGATAGTCTTGTATATTTCGTTTCATATTCGGCCACATTTAGCGTTCCCTGGCGTAACCCAATAAACTCCTCCTCTCTCCTCTCTTGGACTAAAGAAGGGAGGTACTTCTCGTTAAATTCCCTTATGACATTTGTCCATGTCCATGCAGTCTGTTATCTTTCCCATTTTGCTCTAATCACGTTCCACCATGCTCGGGCCGGTTCCTCAAATTGGAACACTGCAAAGTTCACTTGCCTTTGCTCAGTGTAGTTTAGAGCTGTGAAGATGTTAACCATGGTTTCTACCCATTGTTCAGCTACGTCCGGATCGGGCCCTCCAAGGAATTTTGGAGGAGCAAACTTCTGGAACCTTTCAAGAGCCTTGTCTTCTCCGATTTCAGGGTTCTGCGGTTGATTCACGGCCATTTGGCCTTATTGATCCACCAGTCGTGCCAAAATATTCGTCATCTGTTGCATCGCCGTCGCCATTTGGTATTCGGCTTCGACCCTTGGTCCTTGCTCTTGTTCAACTCTGATTTCCCTTTCTTCTCTTGGCTCCTGGGCTCGCTTAGTCCCACGGCCACGACCTCGTCCTTGACTACGTCTTCCCTCCATATATATTTTCCCCTCTCTTTTCTTTTCTTTTTTTTTTAAATATAATTTAATGAATAAACGCAATAAGGTGACTAAAATAACTAAAATTTAGGGTGCCAAATACCCAAATAAACATTTACACACATAACACACCACATAAACATATCAAGGAAATAAATAATCAAATATACAAATACGTCTCAAGTCAGGCAGATATTCATATACACAAATACACAACTGACGGCATGTAGCGACAATATACCGGCGAATCAAAAGAAAAGGGATATATCGTCCCACACCCAATTAGAATAACCCCGTCCGGTCTCTCACGTCACTTTCTATCCGACTCGATGTCCATTAACCTCTTATACTTATTCTAGCCAGGCAAAGCCTGTTCATATTCCCAAAATGCAAATCTCAAGTACTTAGTACCGTCTCAACTCTGGAGTACTCAGGCACAAGAATCCGAAATAAGATAATTCACCTCTCGAGCTGGCCAGTCCCAAGAGTAAACTATCTACAATCGAAATTCCTACCCGACGTACCTATCTATGATCCTCAGATACTACGGAAAGATTTAGGGCCTATGACATTCGTAATTCATAGCTTATGCTCGAACGAGTACTTAATCCTTCATACCTATTCACCACTCAGTCCAGGCTCACTCCGCGCAGAGACCAAACGAAGCAGGCTCTGATACCACCTGTGACAGCCCCACCTCCCCCTAAGACGAACCAAAGGGTTCAGCGGACCGCCTGCCCAGCTCTCGCCGGGACTCAGTCGTTCACTCAAGCAAATCAGAAATAAAACCACCAGAAAGAGCAAAACAAGGATCCAAAACTTAAAACAAAATTATATACATTGTTATCTCAGAAGGAAGTACAACCGTCGAATATACAAAGGTTCTCAATTCACCATACAACCAGCCCGTGCCAAGCACTAGGGCGAGAACCATTACAAAACCAAAGAACTAGACCAAGCTAGTCTATACAGAGCTCTCGTCCTTGCTCGTCTTCCCCTGTTAAGGAAAATAAAACTAAAAGGATGAGCGAAAAGCTCAGTGAGGTTCCGAACACATAAGCAGCAATCCATCCAAAACATTAAATATAGAATTTCAATAATTCAAGTAACATTTACAATGGAAAATGATAATAACACATACATTAAAAGGATACAGGCTCACAAGGAGCCATTTGTTCGTTCGTTCGTTCATTCGTTCTCATGACATTCCCCATATTCCTCCATTCACTTGAAAATATATTTTGTAAGTAAAACCCTCGTTCGTTCGTTCATTTCATTCACTCCCTTCCCAGACATTGACCGGGCTCCACCAGACTTCAAGGTAATACTCGAGTATACCAAACATTCACCCAGGTCACCATATCGCTCGACCGAGTCCGCTTCTGGCTCGAGTCGATCGATAACAAGGGGCAGTGGCCAGTTCAGCCAAAAGGCTTACATTCATGCACAAGTAACATTTCAACCGTTCAATCATTGAAAATTTCACAATCATTTAGGCTGAGTGCGATAAAGTACACACTCGCCTAGAAAACTCGTTTGGCCAATCATTGAAAGCACTTAACACATTATCAATCAATAATAATAAGCCAATAAGTCAAGGAAATATAACAAACAAGGAACACTCACCTAGTTATGCAAAATATCGTGCAAAATATCGTGCAAAATATCCTTCCGGATATTACCCTTAGTCACCAATGAAACCTAAGATTGAACAAGAGAACATATTACAGTTTATCGAGCAAAACATTTAAGGGGAAACGAAGAAACCCGACTAATTAGGAGTAAAACGTGTAAAGATGACTTTCAAGTAAAAAGAGGGTTGTTTGGACCCAAGGATGAAAATAACTAGGGTTTCAAAATCAATCGCAAAACCAAGCTCAAAAGGCTTATAGAATTCCAACGGAAAACATTTGACCAACGACAAATCAAAAGACAAATAGAAAGGCTAAGAAAATATTCTTTCGGAATGGTAAAGAATCGTTTGTATGACTAAAAGTCACTATATATTCAAGTAGAGGTTATATAACAAGGGTTTTGATGAAAATCATATGGAAAAGGAGGACTCTTAAAACCGTACTTGAAAGTAGTTCACTTGTGGCCGATAAAACCCTAACTCATACTTCTATATTTTGGGTACGGAGTAAGTAAACATTTGGCGTTTCAAATCGAAGAGGTATCATGTTTTGGAATGGTAAAACGGTCATAGTATTTGCCAAACGAAAATATACAAATTCAAATAGAAACTTAGCCCTCGAGCGAAAATTTGGGCAGCACGCCCTTTGTATTTACCTAATTTTCCAGCCATTTTGGCTTCATTATTTTTCTCATTCAAGCTCAAGTTTATACACAACACAAATGCATTTCAATAGCCGTTCCATAGGCTCAAGACAATACAAGGACATAAATCAACTAATAACAAATGCGGAAATGAAGTTTACAAAAGACAGATTTGATAGGGTTTTGTGGAAAGGACACATCCGAGGCTACGCTTATCGGATTGGTGTGAAACTTATACCATTTCGAAGCTAAGACGAAGCCCTACAACTTTCAGGAAGAACACTTGGTCAAATTTCCAGTGTAACCTAATCAAATTCCCAGTTCACAGAACCAGGTTCCAACTAATCGGCTAAATAACCGTACTACATTTAAATGGCCATATCTCAGGCTACCAAAGTCCGTTTAAGGCGTTCTTTAAGGCATTTAAAAGCTAAGACAGAGTTCTAAAACTTTCATGTTTTGGAAAATGGCTAAATCAGCACGGATCATAGTGAATAAACACAGTCAATTGGATGAACTGTCCAAAACGGATTACTGGAAATAGCCTAGGGCAGCGAGGGTATTTTAGTCTTTTCACAGGGTACATTGCTCCGATTGAGTTGAAATTTTGTAGACAACTATAAAATACCATTATCTACAACCTTTATGTTTTATTCCAAGCCTAATTCGGCATATAACCTCACGAACTGGAACCGGACAGAACAGGGTGAAATTTTTCCAGAAATCTGGAATTTTTTGGTTTCAATGGTAACTTTCTTCTTTTCTTGCTTCACTTGCTACCAAAACCCCCTATATATCTTGGATACAACATATATTAACCATACATCAAGTATAGGCAGCAATCCATCAAGCCCTAGTTCATGTAACTAAAAGGAAAAACACCCAAAACATGATAACAACCATCATTCACCACAAATTTGAGATGCTAAGCTAATTTAAACAAGATCAAGAGTAAGAAATGGGGAAATCATCATCCTTACCTTGCTTAAGTGTCTTCCAAGAGCAACCCTAGTTCTTCCTTTCAAAATTTCACCAATACTCCACTAGCTAAACACCCAAGGATGACTTTAATCGGTTTGTTTTCTTTGTTTCCTCACTTGGTGACTAGATTCAAGAAGAAATGGAGCAACTTTCCCTTGGTGTTTTCCTCTCTCTCTCTCTCAGCCATGCAGCAGAAAAAATGAAGAAGAAATGCAGCTCCAAGGTGATAAGAAGGTTGGACAATTGGTCTTGGTCAAGACCCTTAATGGTGTGACACTTGTCACTACCAATTACCAAGTAAAATTTTCTTTTTCTTTCTTGCAATTTCAGCCCCAAAATTTGGTCAAGGCTAGCTGGAAATTAAGGAGATATTTTGCTTAAATATTAATGAGCTTGTATGGTAAGAAAGTGGTGGTCTATCGGTGTTCAATCGGTAGTGCACAGTTCATGTCGGTTCGCACCGTTTTTCCTTAAATCACACGTACTAGAGTTTTTACTTCCTATTCACTAACTTTTTATCATTTCTTCTAATCACATATTATTTCTCACCCAAAAGTCACTTTTAAGCACCAAATTTGATTCTCGCTCCATACCGGATGATTACACGACGGATACACGAAAAACCCTATTTCACTTCGAATTGAAATCGGAAAGGAACCCCCTAATTTCCTATGATCATTGGCACTTTTTCTAGGGTGATTAAGTAGCAATATGGTATAGAATAATTATTTTCAAATAAAAGGAAATTTTCAAGAAATATGCAAGGAATTTGCAAGTCCTCACACTCTCTCCCCCTTAAGAGAATTTCGTCCTCGAAATTTTACCTTCAGTTGCCTCAAACGAGTCCGGAACTTGTCGGTTGTCTAAAGCATAAACCTTTACCGGTACACTAGTTCGTTTCCCTCTTTCATTCACTTGTGATTTAGCTCCATCCAGTTGCGGAGTATTGCTTTCACATGACTGTATCCTCGGACAGTTGCTAACTTGATGATCGCCACTTCCGCAGATTAAACATTTCCGTCCTTTTCTCCAACAATTGCTTTCGGCATGATTTGCCTTTCCACAGTATCCACAGACCACGTGAGAAGCCATCTTTTGGCTTTCTTGAAAACTTTTCCCAGGTCCGATTTGGCTTTCTTTAGTAGATCTTTCATCTACCGCCCCTAATGTCCATGGTGGGCGGAGTAACGGGTTCACTTTCTGCACTTTAGGAGGTGTTATTGTTTCACTTAATTCCTCCACTACATTGCCCGATGTACCCCTTTTCCGGGTCTGGGAGGCTTTTATCTGTGCCTTTGTAGTCTCCATTATTTGAGCTTTCTCAAGGGCCTCCGTAAACGTGTTCACTTGTACCGCCGCTAATGCTTCTTGGATTTCCAAATTTAATCCCTGTATAAACCGTCTTACTCTTCGCCGTTCTGTGGCCACCAATTCAGAAGCAAACTTGGATAGTCTTGTATATTTCGTTTCATATTCGGCCACATTTAGCGTTCCCTGGCGTAACCCAATAAACTCCTCCTCTCTCCTCTCTTGGACTAAAGAAGGGAGGTACTTCTCGTTAAATTCCCTTATGACATTTGTCCATGTCCATGCAGTCTGTTATCTTTCCCATTTTGCTCTAATCACGTTCCACCATGCTCGGGCCGGTTCCTCAAATTGGAACACTGCAAAGTTCACTTGCCTTTGCTCAGTGTAGTTTAGAGCTGTGAAGATGTTAACCATGGTTTCTACCCATTGTTCAGCTACGTCCGGATCGGGCCCTCCAAGGAATTTTGGAGGAGCAAACTTCTGGAACCTTTCAAGAGCCTTGTCTTCTCCGATTTCAGGGTTCTGCGGTTGATTCACGGCCATTTGGCCTTATTGATCCACCAGTCGTGCCAAAATATTCGTCATCTGTTGCATCGCCGTCGCCATTTGGTATTCGGCTTCGACCCTTGGTCCTTGCTCTTGTTCAACTCTGATTTCCCTTTCTTCTCTTGGCTCCTGGGCTCGCTTAGTCCCACGGCCACGACCTCGTCCTTGACTACGTCTTCCCTCCATATATATTTTCCCCTCTCTTTTCTTTTCTTTTTTTTTTAAATATAATTTAATGAATAAACGCAATAAGGTGACTAAAATAACTAAAATTTAGGGTGCCAAATACCCAAATAAACATTTACACACATAACACACCACATAAACATATCAAGGAAATAAATAATCAAATATACAAATACGTCTCAAGTCAGGCAGATATTCATATACACAAATACACAACTGACGGCATGTAGCGACAATATACCGGCGAATCAAAAGAAAAGGGATATATCGTCCCACACCCAATTAGAATAACCCCGTCCGGTCTCTCACGTCACTTTCTATCCGACTCGATGTCCATTAACCTCTTATACTTATTCTAGCCAGGCAAAGCCTGTTCATATTCCCAAAATGCAAATCTCAAGTACTTAGTACCGTCTCAACTCTGGAGTACTCAGGCACAAGAATCCGAAATAAGATAATTCACCTCTCGAGCTGGCCAGTCCCAAGAGTAAACTATCTACAATCGAAATTCCTACCCGACGTACCTATCTATGATCCTCAGATACTACGGAAAGATTTAGGGCCTATGACATTCGTAATTCATAGCTTATGCTCGAACGAGTACTTAATCCTTCATACCTATTCACCACTCAGTCCAGGCTCACTCCGCGCAGAGACCAAACGAAGCAGGCTCTGATACCACCTGTGACAGCCCCACCTCCCCCTAAGACGAACCAAAGGGTTCAGCGGACCGCCTGCCCAGCTCTCGCCGGGACTCAGTCGTTCACTCAAGCAAATCAGAAATAAAACCACCAGAAAGAGCAAAACAAGGATCCAAAACTTAAAACAAAATTATATACATTGTTATCTCAGAAGGAAGTACAACCGTCGAATATACAAAGGTTCTCAATTCACCATACAACCAGCCCGTGCCAAGCACTAGGGCGAGAACCATTACAAAACCAAAGAACTAGACCAAGCTAGTCTATACAGAGCTCTCGTCCTTGCTCGTCTTCCCCTGTTAAGGAAAATAAAACTAAAAGGATGAGCGAAAAGCTCAGTGAGGTTCCGAACACATAAGCAGCAATCCATCCAAAACATTAAATATAGAATTTCAATAATTCAAGTAACATTTACAATGGAAAATGATAATAACACATACATTAAAAGGATACAGGCTCACAAGGAGCCATTTGTTCGTTCGTTCGTTCATTCGTTCTCATGACATTCCCCATATTCCTCCATTCACTTGAAAATATATTTTGTAAGTAAAACCCTCGTTCGTTCGTTCATTTCATTCACTCCCTTCCCAGACATTGACCGGGCTCCACCAGACTTCAAGGTAATACTCGAGTATACCAAACATTCACCCAGGTCACCATATCGCTCGACCGAGTCCGCTTCTGGCTCGAGTCGATCGATAACAAGGGGCAGTGGCCAGTTCAGCCAAAAGGCTTACATTCATGCACAAGTAACATTTCAACCGTTCAATCATTGAAAATTTCACAATCATTTAGGCTGAGTGCGATAAAGTACACACTCGCCTAGAAAACTCGTTTGGCCAATCATTGAAAGCACTTAACACATTATCAATCAATAATAATAAGCCAATAAGTCAAGGAAATATAACAAACAAGGAACACTCACCTAGTTATGCAAAATATCGTGCAAAATATCCTTCCGGATATTACCCTTAGTCACCAATGAAACCTAAGATTGAACAAGAGAACATATTACAGTTTATCGAGCAAAACATTTAAGGGGAAACGAAGAAACCCGACTAATTAGGAGTAAAACGTGTAAAGATGACTTTCAAGTAAAAAGAGGGTTGTTTGGACCCAAGGATGAAAATAACTAGGGTTTCAAAATCAATCGCAAAACCAAGCTCAAAAGGCTTATAGAATTCCAACGGAAAACATTTGACCAACGACAAATCAAAAGACAAATAGAAAGGCTAAGAAAATATTCTTTCGGAATGGTAAAGAATCGTTTGTATGACTAAAAGTCACTATATATTCAAGTAGAGGTTATATAACAAGGGTTTTGATGAAAATCATATGGAAAAGGAGGACTCTTAAAACCGTACTTGAAAGTAGTTCACTTGTGGCCGATAAAACCCTAACTCATACTTCTATATTTTGGGTACGGAGTAAGTAAACATTTGGCGTTTCAAATCGAAGAGGTATCATGTTTTGGAATGGTAAAACGGTCATAGTATTTGCCAAACGAAAATATACAAATTCAAATAGAAACTTAGCCCTCGAGCGAAAATTTGGGCAGCACGCCCTTTGTATTTACCTAATTTTCCAGCCATTTTGGCTTCATTATTTTTCTCATTCAAGCTCAAGTTTATACACAACACAAATGCATTTCAATAGCCGTTCCATAGGCTCAAGACAATACAAGGACATAAATCAACTAATAACAAATGCGGAAATGAAGTTTACAAAAGACAGATTTGATAGGGTTTTGTGGAAAGGACACATCCGAGGCTACGCTTATCGGATTGGTGTGAAACTTATACCATTTCGAAGCTAAGACGAAGCCCTACAACTTTCAGGAAGAACACTTGGTCAAATTTCCAGTGTAACCTAATCAAATTCCCAGTTCACAGAACCAGGTTCCAACTAATCGGCTAAATAACCGTACTACATTTAAATGGCCATATCTCAGGCTACCAAAGTCCGTTTAAGGCGTTCTTTAAGGCATTTAAAAGCTAAGACAGAGTTCTAAAACTTTCATGTTTTGGAAAATGGCTAAATCAGCACGGATCATAGTGAATAAACACAGTCAATTGGATGAACTGTCCAAAACGGATTACTGGAAATAGCCTAGGGCAGCGAGGGTATTTTAGTCTTTTCACAGGATACATTGCTCCGATTGAGTTGAAATTTTGTAGACAACTATAAAATACCATTATCTACAACCTTTATGTTTTATTCCAAGCCTAATTCGGCATATAACCTCACGAACTGGAACCGGACAGAACAGGGTGAAATTTTTCCAGAAATCTGGAATTTTTTGGTTTCAATGGTAACTTTCTTCTTTTCTTGCTTCACTTGCTACCAAAACCCCCTATATAATCTTGGATACAACATATATTAACCATACATCAAGTATAGGCAGCAATCCATCAAGCCCTAGTTCATGTAACTAAAAGGAAAAACACCCAAAACATGATAACAACCATCATTCACCACAAATTTGAGATGCTAAGCTAATTTAAACAAGATCAAGAGTAAGAAATGGGGAAATCATCATCCTTACCTTGCTTAAGTGTCTTCCAAGAGCAACCCTAGTTCTTCCTTTCAAAATTTCACCAATACTCCACTAGCTAAACACCCAAGGATGACTTTAATCGGTTTGTTTTCTTTGTTTCCTCACTTGGTGACTAGATTCAAGAAGAAATGGAGCAACTTTCCCTTGGTGTTTTCCTCTCTCTCTCTCTCAGCCATGCAGCAGAAAAAATGAAGAAGAAATGCAGCTCCAAGGTGATAAGAAGGTTGGACAATTGGTCTTGGTCAAGACCCTTAATGGTGTGACACTTGTCACTACCAATTACCAAGTAAAATTTTCTTTTTCTTTCTTGCAATTTCAGCCCCAAAATTTGGTCAAGGCTAGCTGGAAATTAAGGAGATATTTTGCTTAAATATTAATGAGCTTGTATGGTAAGAAAGTGGTGGTCTATCGGTGTTCAATCGGTAGTGCACGGTTCATGTCGGTTCGCACCGTTTTTCCTTAAATCACACGTACTAGAGTTTTTACTTCCTATTCACTAACTTTTTATCATTTCTTCTAATCACATATTATTTCTCACCCAAAAGTCACTTTTAAGCACCAAATTTGATTCTCGCTCCATACCGGATGATTACACGACGGATACACGAAAAACCCTATTTCACTTCGAATTGAAATCGGAAAGGAACCCCCTAATTTCCTATGATCATTGGCACTTTTTCTAGGGTGATTAAGTAGCAATATGGTATAGAATAATTATTTTCAAATAAAAGGAAATTTTCAAGAAATATGCAAGGAATTTGCAAGTCCTCACACTCTCTCCCCCTTAAGAGAATTTCGTCCTCGAAATTTTACCTTCAGTTGCCTCAAACGAGTCCGGAACTTGTCGGTTGTCTAAAGCATAAACCTTTACCGGTACACTAGTTCGTTTCCCTCTTTCATTCACTTGTGATTTAGGAGTATAGGGTATTAAGGGTCGATCCCACAAGGAAGATTGCAATTACCGGTACTACTAAAGCTTCTCTATTATTTAGACTATCAATGAATTATAACAAATTAAAGCCTACTGAAATTATACAAGATAGCAAATAAAAGCTCCTTAGGTTGTGGTATCCCCAACTACTCATGCAAGTGCTATATTTGGATCATTGAGTACTACATCTAGGCTAATTATGGTGTAATTTCCTTATGCATTTGAATCCTACTTTCGTAGTGAATCAATTATACTCATAACTAATCCATACCTATTTTCATGGTTATGAAATTAGCTACAAGTTCATTTCTTCAATGAAATTACATGAAATGAATCACTAAAAACCACATAAGTGCACCTCTACTTTCGTGAGTGTACTCCCTATGTTTAGCACTTCTTGAACTAGTGTTAAATCTCAATTTCCATTGCAGAAACAACACCTTAGATAATCACAATCAATGGTACCAGATTAATCATGATTTAAAGAGCCAAAGTGCTAAATAACTTGCTCAAATCATAGCAATCAAATAACCAAATAATAAACACTAACAATTATAGAAAGTTCAACCAAACCCAAGGTATAAACTTTAGAAACACATAATGAACACAAAATCCAGAACTTGTATATTAACTAAACTTGGAATCAAATACAAAAGATAAAGAAATTGGAAGGAATACAACCCTTGTCACATGAGCTTTCTTCCTTGCCTTCTTCATCCTCCATCTTCATCCTAATCTAGATAATAAACAAGAATGGAAAAGCTACACTACTCTATACTAAGCTAAACTAACACTAGGGAGATGAAAGAGCTACATTTCTGCAGCTTCAAGCTTTCTCCCGTAGCTCACTCTCTATTTTCTGCTATGGACTCCAATCTCTCCAATTTTTGCAATGCATTTTGCTATTTAATGATGAAAGGTGGTCAAGAAATGAGGATTACATCTCCCTTTTACAGCTGGGAATGTTTCTCACATGTATAGCATCCAATGTGAGTTGGTGGAGGTGAAATTGAGTTTTACGCGTACAGAGCAGCCTTTTCTGACCTGTGATCCGAGCTGCTACAGTACCTCGGATCCGTATGGATCCGAGCTCGGATCCACTAACCCAGAAACAACCGAGGGTTCGGATGAATAGTGGATCCGAGTGTGGATCACTTGCTCTGTTTTTGGCCCAACTTCAACCAATCTTTTCTTGATGTTAGAGGCTGAACCAGCTCATGTCTAAAACACGAAAGTTGTAGCCTTTTGAGTTATCTTTCTAATGCATCAAGAATCACCTCATTTGGATCTGTGTAGGCTGAGATATGACTGAAATACCCTTGCCTGCTCATTGCCCTGTTCCAGCTTCGACCAGTAGAAATTTGCTATTGTAATTCGGCATTTTGACCTGGAAAACCTTCAAACTGGATTTAGATGTCTTCACCAAAGTTGTAGATCTATATCTTATCTTCAAATTGGTTCAAGAATCATCTTAATCTGATCATTGTAGCTCAAGTTATAGCCGAAATACGAAAATGTGTCAAAACTGTCAAAATACACAAAATCCAAGTAAAAAGTGATAAAAACCTCATTTAATCACTTAAAAGCATTTTTCACCAATTATAACCAAAATGATTCATATTCTTCCAATAATATAACCAAAGTGACTAAAAATAATATAAAATGTCATACAATTATTACGTAAATTAGTCACTTATCAAATTCCCCCACACTTAAATCATTGCTTGTCCTCAAGCAATTCACACATAATCAAATGCAATGATTCAAGAGGTGAAACAATATATGCACTTTGTCCAATTTAATTCCTCAAGACTTGGAAAATAATTATTATATAATTATTCAATTTACACTAAATACTCATAATATCAAGTAAAGGAAAGATAATTATACCCTAAATTCAACAAGTTAAACTTAATCTCTTACCCTAACCTAATTTCACAAATAAGCAACCCACATAGTCGATTTATAGCCTTCCTCCTCCTATAATCATCCTTTTCTCAAAATTTTACATCTAAGAGGGATTTATTCATACTAATTTTACTTAATTAGTGAGAATGCCTTTTTACGCGAAAATCGACACTTTTAGGTGAAGATTCCCGGTTACTCAACATTTCACTTATTCAAGTTGCAATGCATACTCTTAATTCAAGTACCTTTTTACGCGAAAATCGACATTTGTAGATGCCAACCCCCGGTTACTCGGTACAAAAATCATTGGAGTAGAATAATTTTTTCTTTCTTTTCTTCTCTTTTTTTTTTTTTTTTTAAACTAAAGGACAATGAATAGATATTCCCTCTTAGAAAATATATAAGACTAATCAAAGGAGGAGTATAACCTTTTATCAACTATGTCAATCACTTACTTGCAAAATTAAGTAAAGAGAAGAAATCTCATTAAACATGTAAAATTATAGGCATAATTTTCCTCACTTTACCAAATATACTTTCTAAAATGTAAAAATTCTAATTGCATAATAACTATTTCCAAGTTAAATGAGGACTAAACCTTCCAAAATACACATAAAGTTTCAACAATTGGAAGAATAAAAACATTTAAAGTTGGAACAAATTAGCCCTTTTTGAATGAAAATGCAAAAATTTGAAGAACTTTTGGGCCATAGTGACATATTGGACAAGATGTTAGACAAATTTTGACGGAGTTTCCCCATATAAATGGAAGAAAACTCCCTGCCAACAAACCCAATTTCAGGCAAATTATCCACATGGCAAATAATTCAAACATAACTCCAATATTTCTAAGCATTTATATCCACAAAATATCATCACATGGCAAGTAAATGCAAGTTTAATATTTTCCTCCCCCACACTTAAACTTCACATTGTCCTCAATGTGAGAAAAGGAAAATAAATAAAGAGTAAAAGAAAATACTGCTCAATTGAACTTGCGCAATCCGAATCCATGTCCAAGTGATGAATTTCCAACTGTATTTAAGAAAGAGTGGAGAGTTCACTTATTGCACCCTGAAAAAGACAAAATAAAAACAAATAAATTTCTTAAAAATAAAAGGTTGCAATCAACAAAATCATTCAATTTAAGGAAAAAGGAAAAATGATCAAGCATGTGGAACCATACAATGTTCAAGGGATAAAAACATGAAATGAGCTAATCTTTGCTAATCAAATATATGCATTAGTATCCAAAGCAAAGGGAAGCTAATTTCACACAAAAAATCCACAATCATGAACAAAATAAGTTCCATTTATACATTTTGTCATCAATGATCAAATCCCCGCAAGTACAAAAGCAATCTCAAAATGGAGGCGAACACACCAAGCCAAAATATAAATGACCTTCGTGAGAATTCATGAAATACTAAAAACTATTGAACCACAAAAATTGTAAGTGCATTTATGAATTTCATCAATTAAGGTCATCTTCAATTCACCTTTTCTTTTAGAATTACCTAAGAATTCAAGAAATTATTCAACCAAGCCCCTTTTCATTCATTAGGTAATCTAAATTACTCACATGAATATCATAAACTCCCACAAAGCTAATTAAAATGCTACATTGGCCACTTAATATGCAACTTTGTCACCAAGCCAAATTGGGCATAAATTTAGCAAAAATTCACCAAATAATTACAAACTCATGAGTTAAACATCACCAATAATCATCAATAAGTTCAATAAGCACAATGTAAAGCACCAAACTTCACAAAATGAAAAAAATTCGAAATTGCCCCAAAAATAAAAAAAAATAAAAATTGGCAAAATTCAAATGACAACATTTGGTGAAGATTTGTTACCTCAAACTTGTTGGTTGATGATTATGGATGCAAATGGCGAAGAAACCCCCAAAAATTTCACTCCAATTCGGCCTCAAATGGATAGTTCAAAAATTTGAAACCCTTGTTCTTGCTAAGCTCAAATCCGAATTTAGACTTGTTTTTGAAGAATTTTTAGCTATGAAATCATCTCTCAAGTGAAAAAGGAGTGTTTTGGTATACTTGGTTTGAAGATTGGATGGTGAAAAGAGTGAGTTTAGTGAGTAGTGTGTGTTTTAGGTGTGAGTGCGTGTGTAAGTTGAAGAAGAGAGAGAAAAAAAAAATTTCTGATTGCAGAAGTGGATCCGAGGCCTCGGATCCATATGGATCCGAGCTCGGATCCGTGGCACGAAGTTTTCTCTGATTGCAGAAGTGGATCCGAGGCCTTGGATCCATATGGATCCGAGCTCGGATCCGTGGATTCTGCATTTATTGCAGAAATTTCTGCAATTTTTAGTTTGGCCCCAACTTGAAACACACTCTCTAATTCGTGCTCTACAATGAAATTTTGAACAATTCAACACTTTACACACATGGAAAGTGACTTAAACATGAATCTCAACACCTCAAATCAAATCAAAAACATGTAGAATCCAAATTGAGGGTTGAAGTTCTTGGATCAAATAGTCCCCTCGACACTTCCAAAGCACATGATGGTGCTCAAATGGTTCAAAAGAGTGCAAATAGGTCATGAACACATTTAAACACTTGAATGCACTTCAACTTCATTCAAATGACTAACTTAACCTCATAACATAAAATTAAGCATTGTAAAACTCAAAAAATAAAGGTTAAGCTTCCCTTTTTCGCATTAGTCTCCACTCCTTATAAACTCCTTTGCACTTGAAATAATTCGCATGATTCCTTGTCATTGCTACCTACAAAACACACAAAAACATTAATCAAACAACCAAAACTTACTAAAAACAAGAAATCGTTGGGTTGCCTCCCAACAAGCGCTTCTTTATAGTCATTAGCTTGACTATATCACCTCATTTTTCAAGGAGGTTTAGTTAACGAATAATCCACCATTTTAGGCCTTGGTGGATCATTGTAAGGTGACTTAATAGAAAAAGCCACATGATCTAATGATGTGAGAGATGGAAGTGACTTACATATTCCAAGTATTTCATAGATATTACCTTGAATATGCACCACTTGAGAGTTTACCAAAGGAAATGTCATGAGAGTATCTTGGGCAGCAATACCCTTAGAACCTATACTTTCAATGCACTCCTCAAGAGGGGTGAAAAATGAGTCATTAAAACTCACCTCTTGAGGCTCAAAGTTAGTTTCAAAGGTATTATCATGTGAAATGGATATTTGCTCATTGAAATATAATTGAGATTCATCATTTTCATCCAAATGCAATCCATTTTCACATACAACATTTCCACGATTCATGCTAGGATCATTTTGCAAATTATTAGAAGAAATAACTTCACACAATACATTCAATTGCTCATGTATATTACCAAAGTGAGAAGCTAATTCATCTAACCTTTCCTCAATCCTATCAAAACGGTTGGAAGTTGCATTAGCTAATTTTTCTAAAGCTAACTCCCAAGATGGCTTAGAATCATTAGCTACCATTTCAATTGCCAACTCCCAAGATGGTTTTGATTCATATTGGACACATTCAGGTTGGTAATCATAAAAATATGAAGAATTACTATAAGTACATTGATTATTCCAACCATAAGCAGGAGAATTGCTCAAATTAGCACTATATCGATCAAAACAAGGATTGTAATGCTCTAATTCATCATAATAATCCATATTTTGTGCTTGCATACATGTATTAGTAGCATGATAACCTCCACACAAGTCACAAATCACATGATAAGAATTAAAAACATTAACATTCCTCCTCTGCTCAATTTCATGCATCATGGTGTCCATTTGAACTTGTAACATCATAACATCAAATTTAGCCTTTAAGCACCTTAAACCATCTTCAAAAGACATACATTCAGTAAATTCTTGGTTACCTCTATTAAAGGAGCTTTGCACTTGGTAACCATCCATTACCAATCTTCCACTTCTCAAGCATTGTCCTCCAAATTGTCCTACCCTTCTCATCACCTAAAATTGCTTTTAAACAACTTAAGAGCAAAATTAGTAAGAAGAATAGGTGATAAAATGCATACACACAGAAAATACTAAAATGACAGAAAATAACATTCACACAATAACTAATAAAATGTCTAAACTAATAAAGTTACTCTTCACACCGATATTGCCAAATCTTCCCCGGCAACGGCGCCAAAAACTTGACGTGCGCGGAGTATACATATACAATTAAGCTCATCATAATCAAGTTTTACATTTATAAACTCCTAAATACCCCACACGCGATTTATCGCAAGTATACGAATCGTGAGCGAGTATAGGGTATTAAGGGTCGATCCCACAAGGAAGATTGCAATTACCGGTACTACTAAAGCTTCTCTATTATTTAGACTATCAATGAATTATAACAAATTAAAGCCTACTGAAATTATACAAGATAGCAAATAAAAGCTCCTTAGGTTGTGGTATCCCCAACTACTCATGCAAGTGCTATATTTGGATCATTGAGTACTACATCTAGGCTAATTATGGTGTAATTTCCTTATGCATTTGAATCCTACTTTCGTAGTGAATCAATTATACTCATAACTAATCCATACCTATTTTCATGGTTATGAAATTAGCTACAAGTTCATTTCTTCAATGAAATTACATGAAATGAATCACTAAAAACCACATAAGTGCACCTCTACTTTCATGAGTGTACTCCCTATGTTTAGCACTTCTTGAACTAGTGTTAAATCTCAATTTCCATTGCAGAAACAACACCTTAGATAATCACAATCAATGGTACCAGATTAATCATGATTTAAAGAGACAAAGTGCTAAATAACTTGCTCAAATCATAGCAATCAAATAACCAAATAATAAACACTAACAATTATAGAAAGTTCAACCAAACCCAAGGTATAAACTTTAGAAACACATAATGAACACAAAATCCAGAACTTGTATATTAACTAAACTTGGAATCAAATACAAAAGATAAAGAAATTGGAAGGAATACAACCCTTGTCACATGAGCTTTCTTCCTTGCCTTCTTCATCCTCCATCTTCATCCTAATCTAGATAATAAACAAGAATGGAAAAGCTACACTACTCTATACTAAGCTAAACTAACACTAGGGAGATGAAAGAGCTACATTTCTGCAGCTTCAAGCTTTCTCCCGTAGCTCACTCTCTATTTTCTGCTATGGACTCCAATCTCTCCAATTTTTGCAATGCATTTTGCTATTTAATGATGAAAGGTGGTCAAGAAATGAGGATTACATCTCCCTTTTACAGCTGGGAATGTTTCTCACATGTATAGCATCCAATGTGAGTTGGTGGAGGTGAAATTGAGTTTTACGCGTACAGAGCAGCCTTTTCTGACCTGTGATCCGAGCTGCTACAGTACCTCGGATCCGTATGGATCCGAGCTCGGATCCACTAACCCAGAAACAACCGAGGGTTCGGATGAATAGTGGATCCGAGTGTGGATCACTTGCTCTGTTTTTGGCCCAACTTCAACCAATCTTTTCTTGATGTTAGAGGCTGAACCAGCTCATGTCTAAAACACGAAAGTTGTAGCCTTTTGAGTTATCTTTCTAATGCATCAAGAATCACCTCATTTGGATCTGTGTAGGCTGAGATATGACTGAAATACCCTTGCCTGCTCATTGCCCTGTTCCAGCTTCGACCAGTAGAAATTTGCTATTGTAATTCGGCATTTTGACCTGGAAAACCTTCAAACTGGATTTAGATGTCTTCACCAAAGTTGTAGATCTATATCTTATCTTCAAATTGGTTCAAGAATCATCTTAATCTGATCATTGTAGCTCAAGTTATAGCCGAAATACGAAAATGTGTCAAAACTGTCAAAATACACAAAATCCAAGTAAAAAGTGATAAAAACCTCATTTAATCACTTAAAAGCATTTTTCACCAATTATAACCAAAATGATTCATATTCTTCCAATAATATAACCAAAGTGACTAAAAATAATATAAAATGTCATACAATTATTACGTAAATTAGTCACTTATCATTTAGCTCCATCCAGTTGCGGAGTATTGCTTTCACATGACTGTATCCTCGGACAGTTGCTAACTTGATGATCGCCACTTCCGCAGATTAAACATTTCCGTCCTTTTCTCCAACAATTGCTTTCGGCATGATTTGCCTTTCCACAGTATCCACAGACCACGTGAGAAGCCATCTTTTGGCTTTCTTGAAAACTTTTCCCAGGTCCGATTTGGCTTTCTTTAGTAGATCTTTCATCTACCGCCCCTAATGTCCATGGTGGGCGGAGTAACGGGTTCACTTTCTGCACTTTAGGAGGTGTTATTGTTTCACTTAATTCCTCCACTACATTGCCCGATGTACCCCTTTTCCGGGTCTGGGAGGCTTTTATCTGTGCCTTTGTAGTCTCCATTATTTGAGCTTTCTCAAGGGCCTCCGTAAACGTGTTCACTTGTACCGCCGCTAATGCTTCTTGGATTTCCAAATTTAATCCCTGTATAAACCGTCTTACTCTTCGCCGTTCTGTGGCCACCAATTCAGAAGCAAACTTGGATAGTCTTGTATATTTCGTTTCATATTCGGCCACATTTAGCGTTCCCTGGCGTAACCCAATAAACTCCTCCTCTCTCCTCTCTTGGACTAAAGAAGGGAGGTACTTCTCGTTAAATTCCCTTATGACATTTGTCCATGTCCATGCAGTCTGTTATCTTTCCCATTTTGCTCTAATCACGTTCCACCATGCTCGGGCCGGTTCCTCAAATTGGAACACTGCAAAGTTCACTTGCCTTTGCTCAGTGTAGTTTAGAGCTGTGAAGATGTTAACCATGGTTTCTACCCATTGTTCAGCTACGTCCGGATCGGGCCCTCCAAGGAATTTTGGAGGAGCAAACTTCTGGAACCTTTCAAGAGCCTTGTCTTCTCCGATTTCAGGGTTCTGCGGTTGATTCACGGCCATTTGGCCTTATTGATCCACCAGTCGTGCCAAAATATTCGTCATCTGTTGCATCGCCGTCGCCATTTGGTATTCGGCTTCGACCCTTGGTCCTTGCTCTTGTTCAACTCTGATTTCCCTTTCTTCTCTTGGCTCCTGGGCTCGCTTAGTCCCACGGCCACGACCTCGTCCTTGACTACGTCTTCCCTCCATATATATTTTCCCCTCTCTTTTCTTTTCTTTTTTTTTTAAATATAATTTAATGAATAAACGCAATAAGGTGACTAAAATAACTAAAATTTAGGGTGCCAAATACCCAAATAAACATTTACACACATAACACACCACATAAACAGATCAAGGAAATAAATAATCAAATATACAAATACGTCTCAAGTCAGGCAGATATTCATATACACAAATACACAACTGATGGCATGTAGCGACAATATACCGGCGAATCAAAAGAAAAGGGATATATCGTCCCACACCCAATTAGAATAACCCCGTCCGGTCTCTCACGTCACTTTCTATCCGACTCGATGTCCATTAACCTCTTATACTTATTCTAGCCAGGCAAAGCCTGTTCATATTCCCAAAATACAAATCTCAAGTACTTAGTACCGTCTCAACTCTGGAGTACTCAGGCACAAGAATCCGAAATAAGATAATTCACCTCTCGAGCTGGCCAGTCCCAAGAGTAAACTATCTACAATCGAAATTCCTACCCGACGTACCTATCTATGATCCTCAGATACTACGGAAAGATTTAGGGCCTATGACATTCGTAATTCATAGCTTATGCTCGAACGAGTACTTAATCCTTCATACCTATTCACCACTCAGTCCAGGCTCACTCCGCGCAGAGACCAAACGAAGCAGGCTCTGATACCACCTGTGACAGCCCCACCTCCCCCTAAGACGAACCAAAGGGTTCAGCGGACCGCCTGCCCAGCTCTCGCCGGGACTCAGTCGTTCACTCAAGCAAATCAGAAATAAAATCACCAGAAAGAGCAAAACAAGGATCCAAAACTTAAAACAAAATTATATACATTGTTATCTCAGAAGGAAGTACAACCGTCGAATATACAAAGGTTCTCAATTCACCATACAACCAGCCCGTGCCAAGCACTAGGGCGAGAACCATTACAAAACCAAAGAACTAGACCAAGCTAGTCTATACAGAGCTCTCGTCCTTGCTCGTTTTCCCCTGTTAAGGAAAATAAAACTAAAAGGATGAGCGAAAAGCTCAGTGAGGTTCCGAACACATAAGCAGCAATCCATCCAAAACATTAAATATAGAATTTCAATAATTCAAGTAACATTTACAATGGAAAATGATAATAACACATACATTAAAAGGATACAGGCTCACAAGGAGCCATTTGTTCGTTCGTTCGTTCATTCGTTCTCATGACATTCCCCATATTCCTCCATTCACTTGAAAATATATTTTGTAAGTAAAACCCTCGTTCGTTCGTTCATTTCATTCACTCCCTTCCCAGACATTGGCCGGGCTCCACCAGACTTCAAGGTAATACTCGAGTATACCAAACATTCACCCAGGTCACCATATCGCTCGACCGAGTCCGCTTCTGGCTCGAGTCGATCGGTAACAAGGGGCAGTGGCCAGTTCAGCCAAAAGGCTTACATTCATGCACAAGTAACATTTCAACCGTTCAATCATTGAAAATTTCACAATCATTTAGGCTGAGTGCGATAAAGTACACACTCGCCTAGAAAACTCGTTTGGCCAATCATTGAAAGCACTTAACACATTATCAATCAATAATAATAAGCCAATAAGTCAAGGAAATATAACAAACAAGGAACACTCACCTAGTTATGCAAAATATCGTGCAAAATATCGTGCAAAATATCCTTCCGGATATTACCCTTAGTCACCAATGAAACCTAAGATTGAACAAGAGAACATATTACAGTTTATCGAGCAAAACATTTAAGGGGAAACGAAGAAACCCGACTAATTAGGAGTAAAACGTGTAAAGATGACTTTCAAGTAAAAAGAGGGTTGTTTGGACCCAAGGATGAAAATAACTAGGGTTTCAAAATCAATCGCAAAACCAAGCTCAAAAGGCTTATAGAATTCCAACGGAAAACATTTGACCAACGACAAATCAAAAGACAAATAGAAAGGCTAAGAAAATATTCTTTCGGAATGGTAAAGAATCGTTTGTATGACTAAAAGTCACTATATATTCAAGTAGAGGTTATATAACAAGGGTTTTGATGAAAATCATATGGAAAAGGAGGACTCTTAAAACCGTACTTGAAAGTAGTTCACTTGTGGCCGATAAAACCCTAACTCATACTTCTATATTTTGGGTACGGAGTAAGTAAACATTTGGCGTTTCAAATCGAAGAGGTATCATGTTTTGGAATGGTAAAACGGTCATAGTATTTGCCAAACGAAAATATACAAATTCAAATAGAAACTTAGCCCTCGAGCGAAAATTTGGGCAGCACGCCCTTTGTATTTACCTAATTTTCCAGCCATTTTGGCTTCATTATTTTTCTCATTCAAGCTCAAGTTTATACACAACACAAATGCATTTCAATAGCCGTTCCATAGGCTCAAGACAATACAAGGACATAAATCAACTAATAACAAATGCGGAAATGAAGTTTACAAAAGACAGATTTGATAGGGTTTTGTGGAAAGGACACATCCGAGGCTACGCTTATCGGATTGGTGTGAAACTTATACCATTTCGAAGCTAAGACGAAGCCCTACAACTTTCAGGAAGAACACTTGGTCAAATTTCCAGTGTAACCTAATCAAATTCCCAGTTCACAGAACCAGGTTCCAACTAATCGGCTAAATAACCGTACTACATTTAAATGGCCATATCTCAGGCTACCAAAGTCCGTTTAAGGCGTTCTTTGAGGCATTTAAAAGCTAAGACAGAGTACTAAAACTTTCATGTTTTGGAAAATGGCTAAATCAGCACGGATCATAGTGAATAAACACAGTCAATTGGATGAACTGTCCAAAACGGATTACTGGAAATAGCCTAGGGCAGCGAGGGTATTTTAGTCTTTTCACAGGCTACATTGCTCCGATTGAGTTGAAATTTTGTAGAAAACTATAAAATACCATTATCTACAACCTTTATGTTTTATTCCAAGCCTAATTCGGCATATAACCTCACGAACTGGAACCGGACAGAACAGGGTGAAATTTTTCCAGAAATCTGGAATTTTTTGGTTTCAATGGTAACTTTCTTCTTTTCTTGCTTCACTTGCTACCAAAACCCCCTATATAATCTTGGATACAACATATATTAACCATACATCAAGTATAGGCAGCAATCCATCAAGCCCTAATTCATGTAACTAAAAGGAAAAACACCCAAAACATGATAACAACCATCATTCACCACAAATTTGAGATGCTAAGCTAATTTAAACAAGATCAAGAGTAAGAAATGGGGAAATCATCATCCTTACCTTGCTTAAGTGTCTTCCAAGAGCAACCCTAGTTCTTCCTTTCAAAATTTCACCAATACTCCACTAGCTAAACACCCAAGGATGACTTTAATCGGTTTGTTTTCTTTGTTTCCTCACTTGGTGACTAGATTCAAGAAGAAATGGAGCAACTTTCCCTTGGTGTTTTCCTCTCTCTCTCTCTCAGCCATGCAGCAGAAAAAATGAAGAAGAAATGCAGCTCCAAGGTGATAAGAAGGTTGGACAATTGGTCTTGGTCAAGACCCTTAATGGTGTGACACTTGTCACTACCAATTACCAAGTAAAATTTTCTTTTTCTTTCTTGCAATTTCAGCCCCAAAATTTGGTCAAGGCTAGCTGGAAATTAAGGAGATATTTTGCTTAAATATTAATGAGCTTGTATGGTAAGAAAGTGGTGGTCTATCGGTGTTCAATCGGTAGTGCACAGTTCATGTCGGTTCGCACCGTTTTTCCTTAAATCACACGTACTAGAGTTTTTACTTCCTATTCACTAACTTTTATCATTTCTTCTAATCACATATTATTTCTCACCCAAAAGTCACTTTTAAGCACCAAATTTGATTCTCGCTCCATACCGGATGATTACACGACGGATACACGAAAAACCCTATTTCACTTCGAATTGAAATCGGAAAGGAACCCCCTAATTTCCTATGATCATTGGCACTTTTTCTAGGGTGATTAAGTAGCAATATGGTATAGAATAATTATTTTCAAATAAAAGGAAATTTTCAAGAAATATGCAAGGAATTTGCAAGTCCTCACACTCTCTCCCCCTTAAGAGAATTTCGTCCTCGAAATTTTACCTTCAGTTGCCTCAAACGAGTCCGGAACTTGTCGGTTGTCTAAAGCATAAACCTTTACCGGTACACTAGTTCGTTTCCCTCTTTCATTCACTTGTGATTTAGCTCCATCCAGTTGCGGAGTATTGCTTTCACATGACTGTATCCTCGGACAGTTGCTAACTTGATGATCGCCACTTCCGCAGATTAAACATTTCCGTCCTTTTCTCCAACAATTGCTTTCGGCATGATTTGCCTTTCCACAGTATCCACAGACCACGTGAGAAGCCATCTTTTGGCTTTCTTGAAAACTTTTCCCAGGTCCGATTTGGCTTTCTTTAGTAGATCTTTCATCTACCGCCCCTAATGTCCATGGTGGGCGGAGTAACGGGTTCACTTTCTGCACTTTAGGAGGTGTTATTGTTTCACTTAATTCCTCCACTACATTGCCCGATGTACCCCTTTTCCAGGTCTGGGAGGCTTTTATCTATGCCTTTGTAGTCTCCATTATTTGAGCTTTCTCAAGGGCCTCCGTAAACGTGTTCACTTGTACCGCCGCTAATGCTTCTTGGATTTCCAAATTTAATCCCTGTATAAACCGTCTTACTCTTCGCCGTTCTGTGGCCACCAATTCAGAAGCAAACTTGGATAGTCTTGTATATTTCGTTTCATATTCGGCCACATTTAGCGTTCCCTGGCGTAACCCAATAAACTCCTCCTCTCTCCTCTCTTGGACTAAAGAAGGGAGGTACTTCTCGTTAAATTCCCTTATGACATTTGTCCATGTCCATGCAGTCTGTTATCTTTCCCATTTTGCTCTAATCACGTTCCACCATGCTCGGGCCGGTTCCTCAAATTGGAACACTGCAAAGTTCACTTGCCTTTGCTCAGTGTAGTTTAGAGCTGTGAAGATGTTAACCATGGTTTCTACCCATTGTTCAGCTACGTCCGGATCGGGCCCTCCAAGGAATTTTGGAGGAGCAAACTTCTGGAACCTTTCAAGAGCCTTGTCTTCTCCGATTTCAGGGTTCTGCGGTTGATTCACGGCCATTTGGCCTTATTGATCCACCAGTCGTGCCAAAATATTCGTCATCTGTTGCATCGCCGTCGCCATTTGGTATTCGGCTTCGACCCATGGTCCTTGCTCTTGTTCAACTCTGATTTCCCTTTCTTCTCTTGGCTCCTGGGCTCGCTTAGTCCCACGGCCACGACCTCGTCTTTGACTACGTCTTCCCTCCATATATATTTTCCCCTCTCTTTTCTTTTCTTTTTTTTTTTAAATATAATTTAATGAATAAACGTAATAAGGTGACTAAAATAACTAAAATTTAGGGCGCCAAATACCCAAATAAACATTTACACACATAACACACCACATAAACAGATCAAGGAAATAAATAATCAAATATACAAATACGTCTCAAGTCAGGCAGATATTCATATACACAAATACACAATTGACGGCATGTAGCGACAATATACCGGCGAATCAAAAGAAAAGGGATATATCGTCCCACACCCAATTAGAATAACCCCGTCCGGTCTCTCACGTCACTTTCTATCCGACTCGATGTCCATTAACCTCTTATACTTATTCTAGCCAGGCAAAGCCTGTTCATATTCCCAAAATGCAAATCTCAAGTACTTAGTACCGTCTCAACTCTGGAGTACTCAGGCACAAGAATCCGAAATAAGATAATTCACCTCTCGAGCTGGCCAGTCCCAAGAGTAAACTATCTACAATCGAAATTCCTACCCGACGTACCTATCTATGATCCTCAGATACTACGGAAAGATTTAGGGCCTATGACATTCGTAATTCATAGCTTATGCTCGAACGAGTACTTAATCCTTCATACCTATTCACCACTCAGTCCAGGCTCACTCCGCGCAGAGACCAAACGAAGCAGGCTCTGATACCACCTGTGACAGCCCCACCTCCCCCTAAGACGAACCAAAGGGTTCAGCGGACCGCCTGCCCAGCTCTCGCCGGGACTCAGTCGTTCACTCAAGCAAATCAGAAATAAAACCACCAGAAAGAGCAAAACAAGGATCCAAAACTTAAAACAAAATTATATACATTGTTATCTCAGAAGGAAGTACAACCGTCGAATATACAAAGGTTCTCAATTCACCATACAACCAGCCCGTGCCAAGCACTAGGGCGAGAACCATTACAAAACCAAAGAACTAGACCAAGCTAGTCTATACAGAGCTCTCGTCCTTGCTCGTCTTCCCCTGTTAAGGAAAATAAAACTAAAAGGATGAGCGAAAAGCTCAGTGAGGTTCCGAACACATAAGCAGCAATCCATCCAAAACATTAAATATAGAATTTCAATAATTCAAGTAACATTTACAATGGAAAATGATAATAACACATACATTAAAAGGATACAGGCTCACAAGGAGCCATTTGTTCGTTCGTTCGTTCATTCGTTCTCATGACATTCCCCATATTCCTCCATTCACTTGAAAATATATTTTGTAAGTAAAACCCTCGTTCGTTCGTTCATTTCATTCACTCCCTTCCCAGACATTGGCCGGGCTCCACCAGACTTCAAGGTAATACTCGAGTATACCAAACATTCACCCAGGTCACCATATCGCTCGACCGAGTCCGCTTCTGGCTCGAGTCGATCGGTAACAAGGGGCAGTGGCCAGTTCAGCCAAAAGGCTTACATTCATGCACAAGTAACATTTCAATCGTTCAATCATTGAAAATTTCACAATCATTTAGGCTGAGTGCGATAAAGTACACACTCGCCTAGAAAACTCGTTTGGCCAATCATTGAAAGCACTTAACACATTATCAATCAATAATAATAAGCCAATAAGTCAAGGAAATATAACAAACAAGGAACACTCACCTAGTTATGCAAAATATCGTGCAAAATATCGTGCAAAATATCCTTCCGGATATTACCCTTAGTCACCAATGAAACCTAAGATTGAACAAGAGAACATATTACAGTTTATCGAGCAAAACATTTAAGGGGAAACGAAGAAACCCGACTAATTAGGAGTAAAACGTGTAAAGATGACTTTCAAGTAAAAAGAGGGTTGTTTGGACCCAAGGATGAAAATAACTAGGGTTTCAAAATCAATCGCAAAACCAAGCTCAAAAGGCTTATAGAATTCCAACGGAAAACATTTGACCAACGACAAATCAAAAGACAAATAGAAAGGCTAAGAAAATATTCTTTCGGAATGGTAAAGAATCGTTTGTATGACTAAAAGTCACTATATATTCAAGTAGAGGTTATATAACAAGGGTTTTGATGAAAATCATATGGAAAAGGAGGACTCTTAAAACCGTACTTGAAAGTAGTTCACTTGTGGCCGATAAAACCCTAACTCATACTTCTATATTTTGGGTACGGAGTAAGTAAACATTTGGCGTTTCAAATCGAAGAGGTATCATGTTTTGGAATGGTAAAACGGTCATAGTATTGCCAAACGAAAATATACAAATTCAAATAGAAACTTAGCCCTCGAGCGAAAATTTGGGCAGCACGCCCTTTGTATTTACCTAATTTTCCAGCCATTTTGGCTTCATTATTTTTCTCATTCAAGCTCAAGTTTATACACAACACAAATGCATTTCAATAGCCGTTCCATAGGCTCAAGACAATACAAGGACATAAATCAACTAATAACAAATGCGGAAATGAAGTTTACAAAAGACAGATTTGATAGGGTTTTGTGGAAAGGACACATCCGAGGCTACGCTTATCGGATTGGTGTGAAACTTATACCATTTCGAAGCTAAGACGAAGCCCTACAACTTTCAGGAAGAACACTTGGTCAAATTTCCAGTGTAACCTAATCAAATTCCCAGTTCACAGAACCAGGTTCCAACTAATCGGCTAAATAACCGTACTACATTTAAATGGCCATATCTCAGGCTACCAAAGTCCGTTTAAGGCGTTCTTTGAGGCATTTAAAATCTAAGACAGAGTACTAAAACTTTCATGTTTTGGAAAATGGCTAAATCAGCACGGATCATAGTGAATAAACACAGTCAATTGGATGAACTGTCCAAAACGGATTACTGGAAATAGCCTAGGGCAGCGAGGGTATTTTAGTCTTTTCACAGGCTACATTGCTCCGATTGAGTTGAAATTTTGTAGACAACTATAAAATACCATTATCTACAACCTTTATGTTTTATTCCAAGCCTAATTCGGCATATAACCTCACGAACTGGAACCGGACAGAACAGGGTGAAATTTTTCCAGAAATCTGGAATTTTTTGGTTTCAATGGTAACTTTCTTCTTTTCTTGCTTCACTTGCTACCAAAACCCCCTATATAATCTTGGATACAACATATATTAACCATACATCAAGTATAGGCAGCAATCCATCAAGCCCTAATTCATGTAACTAAAAGGAAAAACACCCAAAACATGATAACAACCATCATTCACCACAAATTTGAGATGCTAAGCTAATTTAAACAAGATCAAGAGTAAGAAATGGGGAAATCATCATCCTTACCTTGCTTAAGTGTCTTCCAAGAGCAACCCTAGTTCTTCCTTTCAAAATTTCACCAATACTCCACTAGCTAAACACCCAAGGATGTCTTTAATCGGTTTGTTTTCTTTGTTTCCTCACTTGGTGACTAGATTCAAGAAGAAATGGAGCAACTTTCCCTTGGTGTTTTCCTCTCTCTCTCTCTCTCAGCCATGTAGCAGAAAAAATGAAGAAGAAATGCAGCTCCAAGGTGATAAGAAGGTTGGACAATTGGTCTTGGTCAAGACCCTTAATGGTGTGACACTTGTCACTACCAATTACCAAGTAAAATTTTCTTTTTCTTTCTTGCAATTTCAGCCCCAAAATTTGGTCAAGGCTAGCTGGAAATTAAGGAGATATTTTGCTTAAATATTAATGAGCTTGTATGGTAAGAAAGTGGTGGTCAATCGGTGTTCAATCGGTAGTGCACGATTCATGTCGGTTCGCACCGTTTTTCCTTAAATCACACGTACTAGAGTTTTTACTTCCTATTCACTAACTTTTTATCATTTCTTCTAATCACATATTATTTCTCACCCAAAAGTCACTCTTAAGCACCAAATTTGATTCTCGCTCCATACCGGATGATTACACGACGGATACACGAAAAACCCTATTTCACTTCGAATTGAAATCGGAAAGGAAAACCCTAATTTCCTATGATCATTGGCACTTTTTCTAGGGTGATTAAGTAGCAATATGGTATAGAATAATAATTTCTAAATTATTTTCAAATAAAAGGAAATTTTCAAGAAATATTCAAGGAATTTGCAAGTCCTCACAGATTTAGCCATTTGCCATAACATGAAAGTTTAGTACTTTGTCTTAGCTTTTCAACGCCTCCAAGAACGTCTTAAACAGACTTTGGTAGCTTGAGATATGGCCATTTGAAGGCAGTACGGTTAATTAGCCGATTAGTTGGAATTTGGTTCTGTGAATTGGGAATTTTACTGGGTTACACTGGAAATTAGACTAGGTGGTCTTCACCAAAGTTGTAGCTCTCTGCCTTAGCTTCGAAATGGTATAAGTTACACCTCAATCCAATACGCGTAGCCTCGGTTGTGTCCGTTACGGAAAAACACGTCAAATCTGTCTTTTGTTAAACTTCATTTCCGCACATGTCGTTAGCTTGATTTTGTACCTGTATGACCTTGAGCCTATTGAACGGCTATTGAAATGAGATTATTTTGTATGTAACTTTGAGTTTGTTTGAGGAAAATATTGAAGCCATAAATGGCTGGAAAATAGGTAAACACAAGGGGCATGCCGCCAAATTTTCACGAGAAAGATAAACTAGTCTTTGGAGTTCTAGTTCTGTATTTTGCAAATTTAACTTGGATGCACTGAAAAATGGGTCGAGGTATCTTCATGGAAGTTATAACCTTTTGTCTAAGGTTCGAGACACCATCTAGTATATTTTGATCCGATAACCACAGCTCCAGTTATGGGCAAAATCGTGTAACCCGTTTTGTACCATTTTCATTTTCACGGACGCGCATGTGCATTTCTCAACTGTTTTTGCCGTTTTGGACCGTTTAGGTCTACTTTTGGTATTTTGTTACCATTCCGGCCGTTTTGGCCAATTTCGACATTCTTTTGGCCTTAACATCATTTTGACCGTTTTTTATTATTTTTGATCATTTTCGACTGTATTCGATCGTTTAAGTTATAAACTGCTATTGTGTGGCCGTATCATTTATGTGTTTATATAATCGGTCAATACAGATTGTGAGACTTTTGACGGTGATGGTCAAGTTCAGTGAATTGTATCATTTTTCGTGCCAAGCTTTATCAAGTGAGTAATTGGGTTGTTTATTGATGAGAAATTGTTAAAGTGCTTTGTATATGTTAAATGGGTACTTAGGCGAGGGTGTACTTTATCTCACTCGACCTAAGCCATCCTTTGTTTTGATTTCATATATGAGATTACATGTCTTATGTTGAGTATCACCCTTTTGTTGTGTGCTGATGGGGGTGGTTACATGATTTGAGTTGAGTATCTCCCTGTTGCTGTGTGCTGATGGGGGTGATTACATGACTTGAATTAAACCCCATTTGTTGTGTGCTGTTTGGGGTAAGTACTTTGTTGTGTATTTTGTTGAGAGATACCATCTATTGAGAGATCGGATATCTCAGGGCTTGGTTCTAACCCGGTTCCAAGGGTTAGACGAACTATTCGAGCCAGTTGGGGTTTGGTCGAAGATAGTTCCATGCTAAACTTGGGATTTAGTTCCTTGTTAAAGCTTTGACGAAAGCTAAGCTATTTTGTTTCGCTCGAGCTGCTGTGTGCTATTGACTGGCCAGCGGGGGTTGATAAGGTGAACGGGGAAAGTTAAGTGGAGTCTACGGACCATGAGTACTTTGGTTGACGGAGTGTCAACAGGCGTTCAAGCTCGGGAAATTGAACTGGCTTTGGAGCCACCTGTATCCTACCATTGTGTTGTTACCTTTTTTGTTATTGATGTAAAATAACCTGATTACTTGTTATTTGGATGTGAGTTTACATTTATACCCTGATTACTCACTAAGCATATAACTTACCCCATTCCATTTGTTTTCCTTAGCAGGGGGCCGACGCGGGGATCGCGGTGTTTAGTCTTTTGATTAGAGAATAGTTGAATTTATCCTTGTTATAAGTTGACTAGTAAGATGTATATAGTTATCGTGGTGGTTGTAGTTATCAGCTTTTTTAGGGTTTACTTTCTGATACTCGTGGTATGTATGACTTGATGTACAAGTTTATGCAACCTTTGAAGCTATAATAGAGTACATAAAACTTACTTTTGGCGTGAACTTTATTTTCTAGTTTTAGAGTTTCAAGTCCTGGCGCGAGTTGGGCAGGCGGTCCGCAAAACCCTTTGGTTCGCCTTAGGGTGAGGTGGGGCCGTCACAACTAGGGCAAGTACAATTGCAAAAGATATCTTCAAAAGGACTAGGCTATGCTATTCTATACAAGTCTCTTGCCCTTGCTCGCATCCCCTGTAAGGAAAACAAAACTAACGGAATGAGCTAAAAGCCTAGTGAGGTTCCAGACACATAAACAAACAATGAGTTCAATACATTAACCATAGATAGCAAGTAATTCCAGAAACATGACAATATAAAGCAATAATAACATTCATTAAAAGGATACGTGCTCACATGGAGCCATTCATTCATTCATTCATTCTCCTTTCATTTCCTTATTCCTCCATTCGTTTGAAAATGCATTTTGATAAGTAAAACCCTTCATTTACATTGACATTCGTTCATTCATTTCATTTCACCCCCTCCTGGACATTGGCCAAGCTCCACCAGACTACACGATAATACTCGAGTATACCAAATGTTCACCCAGGGTCACTAAATCGCTCGATCGAATCCACTTCTGACTCGAGTCGATCAGTAACGAAGGGCAAGGGCCCAGTTCAACCAAACGGCTTACATTCATATGCAACTAGCATTTAATTAATTAATCATTGAAAATTTCACATTCATTTAGGTTGAGTGCGATAAAGTACACACTCGCCTAGAAAACTCCTTTTAAGCAATCATTGAAAACATTTAACATGTTATCATTCGTTCTTAACAAGTCATATAATCAAGAACAAGCCACATAGTCAATGAAAATATAACAAACAAGGAACACGCACCTATTTACGCAAAATAACATCCAAAGTATCCTTTCGAATAACACCCTCAATCACCAAGGAACCCTAATATAATCAAAAGAACACATTATGCTTCAACCATCAAAAATTTAAGTGATTCAAAGAAAATTCGAATACGTACTAGTAAAAAGTATAAATATGGTTTTGGTAGTGAAAAGAGTACATTTAAACCAAAGGACATAAGTAAAATATTTGTAAAACTTATGCTTACTTGTAAAACTTTAAAATCGCTATTTGAGTCGAAGTGGCAAAGAAAACGTATTTCTAGTAGTCGTAAATTTCATTTTTTCAAGGGTACAAGTTTCGGCCGAATTCTAACTTATATACCTCGATAAAAGAAGACGTAAATACCCTAGATGGTTCACGTAGTATTCGCTCTCAAGCCTTACTCAAGTCGCAAGTATATCGACCTAGTTCTCGAGCGTAAATTTGGGCAGCACGCCCTTTGTATTTACCTATTTTCCAGTCATTTATGGCTTCATTCTTTTCCTCAATCAATTCCAAAGTCATACACAAAATCATCTCATTTCAATAGCCATTCCATAGGCTCCAAGTCATACAAGTACAAAATCAAGCTAGGAGCATGTGCGGAAATGAAGGTTGAGTCAAGAAACAAAAGACAGATTTGACGTTGTTTTACGTAAGGGACACAACCGAGGCTACGCTTATCGGATTGAGGTGAACTTTATACTGTTTCGAAGCTAAGACAGAGGGCTACAACTTTGATGAAGACCACTTAGTCCAGTTCATAGTATATCTAGGTCAAAATTTCAAATTACTGAACCAGAATCGCACAAACAGGTCAGTTAACCGTGCTATGTTTAAACGACAATAACTCAGGCTATCGAAGTCCAATCGAGGTGATTCTAGGGGCTTTGGAAAGCTAAGACATAGCACTACAACTTTTGTGTTTTGGCCAAAGGCTAATTCAGTACGGATCAGGGTGAACAGATGCGGTCAGATTGGTGAAAGGTCAACGCTGTCCACAGGGCTCTACCTATGGCAGTCAGGGGTAGTTTTATCTTTTCACAAGGTACAGTGCTCGGATTGAGCTGAAAATTTGCAAACAACTATAAACATCATTCTCTACAACTTTCATGTTTTAGGATAAGCCTAATTCGGCCTCTAACATAGGCAACCAGAAACCGGCAGAACTGAAAACAAAATTTCCTGAAATCTGGAATTCATACAGTCCAATGCTAATCTTCTTATTTCTGGTTTGATTCATCACCTCAACTTCATATACAAGATTATAACCATCATAAACCATCTAACCAACAAGAAATATAGTTGAAAACCTCAACCCTAACTCAAGAACATGCACCATATCCATCCAAACCATTGAAATAACTATCATTAACTAAAAATTTAAGGTGCTATACCAACTTAAGCAAGATTAAAAGTAAGAAAATGGTAAACCAGCATTATTACCTTCCTAAAGCTGCTTTCAAGAGTAACCCTAGCTTTCCCTTCCAACTTTTGCCAACACACAAGTACCTAAGCACTCAAAGGAAGATTTAATCGGTTTAGTTTCTTGATTTTCACTCAAATAAGCTAAACTCAAGATGAAATGAAATGGTTTTCTTTCTCTCTTTTCCTTTCTTCACTCACGGCTAGAATGGCAGAATGGAGGCTGAAATGAAGCATCTTGGTCGGTCAAGAGATAAGAAAAGAATGAAGTGTTGTAGTCAAATTTACTTCTAAGATAAAGACTAAACTAGTCTTGGTCAAAGGTCCAACATCCAACCTTTCTTCCTTGCTTTTGTGTTTTTTTTTTCTCTCTCTTACTTTATCCCCTCAAAACAGCCGGCCACTAGAAGGTAAAAAGAAGATGATTTGGGTCAATTGTTGGTTTAATAAAGTTAAGTAAGACTTGGTCAAGTCCAACTTCCAATGGGTTTGTGACACTTGGCTTTTCGAGACTTACCTCATTTCTTTTGGTCAAAAATTGTGGCTAATCTAAGAGATATTTTAGGGTTAATTGACTGAAATAAAAGCAAGGCTATGATGGTAATAAAGTAGTGTTCAAGTGGTGCACTCACTCGGTAATAAATGGTACCCGTCGATTTCAACCGTTTTTCCTCAATTCGCACGTATTAGGATTTTAACTTATAATTCACTAACTTATTATTATTATTCTAATCACACATTATTTTCTCATCTAAAACTTACTCTTAATACCAAATTTGATCCACACTCCGTACCGAATAGTCGCACTCCGGATAGGCGTAAAACCCTAATTTGTGCTAACTTGAAAACGAAAAGGGAAAACCCTTCATTCTATGTTCATTTGCACTTATTGTGGGGTGATTGGGTAGAAGGGCCATTATAAAGTAATAATTTCCAAATAAAATGGAATTTTAAGAAAAATATGATGCATTTTACAATTTCACAGATTAAAATTAGGGTTTCGACAAAAATATGAGGGATTTAAGAAAACCTGTTAGTCACAAGTAAAACTAGGGTTTTGATTTCAATTTAAAGTGTCCAATAAAAAAAACAATGTTTTTAAAACAAAACAAAAGAAATAGATCAAAATTTTAAAAGAACGAGGGAAAAACATTGTCCAAAAATTCGGGGTATCACATTTATCCATTGAACTGAATTACTCCAATATTTCTTTTTCTTGCTAAAAAAAACTGTTCATGTTTTTCTTTCAACTTTGCCGCTTACCTGTTGAACTACTTTTAGAAATAAGAAATAACCAAGATAAAGACAATGGTTTAAATCTTGTTTCTTACCTAATTATACATGATGATGTTATAAACTGGGTTTGAAATAAGAACAAGTAAGAAAAAACCAAATCATGTAATAAAATATTATAAATATGATCAAACTACATTGGCTATTAGATGTTTAAAGACCACAACTATTTCTTTCAAATATTTTATGACAATAACAACGATGAATTAATTCACTCTGAACCCTCAATAGAAAACAAGTTGAGAACAAAAAATTTCACCTTCTTTTTATTTAGTTAAATCCAAACAACGAAAAGAAGTAGCTATGGAAAGATCCCAAGCCATAAGTCAACTGATTGTGGACTTTCACATAAAGAAATTCTCATGAGTGTGTTGTAATGTGGGAATTAGCCTTCATTTATTTTCTAAAATAATGTGCTTAATTTTTGTACTAACTAATTGAATAAAGATTTTATCAAACTGCCTATTAATCAATATCTTTTTTTTATTTCAATATTTTTTTGAAAGGAGAAAATTTTATTCAAACTCAGAAAACCATGACGGATACAAGTTAAATCCGGGAAGAATTACATTTAACCTAAATCTTCGAAACGAGGGAAAAACAAGATTGTCCAATCGATACTCTCCCCTAGCCAATGCTGACAATTCAGCGATATGCTCATAGACACAGAACAAACGATCAGAATAAGCACAACCTTCATTCGACAACACATCCGCCACCTTATTAGCTTCCCGATAACAATGCTTGAACTGAAAGCATCCCCAAGATGTCTCCAATATCTACTCCACTTCCCCACTGATAGACCATGGACACTAGTAAGTATTCAATTGAATGTGCACTAACATCATGGAATCCGATTCAATAACCATATTAACAATGAAACCTCTTTGTACACATAACTTCATCCTAAGGAATAGAGCTTTGGCTTCAGCTTGTAAACTGGTTCCATTCCCAAAAAAGCCAAAAAATGCAAATAACATGTTCCCCGCAAAGTCCCGAAGAATGCCCTCTCCACCACTCACACCCGGGTTAACTTTCGAGCATCCATCTATATTGCCTATTAATCAATATCATTTTCTCTTATGTCTTCATAATATGCATTTTAGTGAGCTTATTATCATGGAATAGAAGCATTTTCTCAGTGTTAGACAATCTTTATTCTTTGTCTTTTGGTGTTCTATGTTCACATCAAGGTTGGTTATATTTGGACCTTTGAGTTATGTCCAAATCATTGATAGACCCTTTTTTCGCTTGGAAATTATATCTAATTTACTCCAACCAAATATTCTCTATAAATTAACATAAGCAACAACTTATCAATAACAACAAGAATGAATTGATGAGGGGGAATAATTGTGACAAGAAAATTTGCAAAACTAGAAGCTAGGGTCAGATATAGGAGGGATGGGCAAGGGTAGCTGTCCCTTTAAAAGTTTTCAAAATTTTAAAATCCTCTCCATAATTTTAGTTGTCAATATTAATTTGGCACCCTAAACATAATTATTAGTAGTTCTTTTTATTATTTTGTTTAATTTCTTTTGATTAAGTGTCTTGTACCAAACTAGCAACCAGTTTCCTTATAAAAGTATACAATTAATATTTATTTTATCATATGATTAGTACTCCCTCCGTCCCAAAATTTGGGACGCTTTTTGGGAAACGCACTTTTTATGTACAGTAGCATTACGGGACAGGCTTATCTAACTCTTCCAAGCGTACCCTTTGCTGTTTGTGGAGTGAAACAACAAATTGGTGGGACCACTTGCCATCAAGTCACTTTGACTAAAAGGCAAAGACAATCAGAAGGGTATAACTTCCGATGATGTGTTGTGGCTGGGTCTATCAGAATTGGTTAGTGCAATCTTGACTTGTCAATAGAAGGGTATAACTGGAAAATAATTGTAAAAAGTGATTTGACTTTTTCAAAGTGACTCAAATTTTGGGACAAGCAAAAAGTGGAAATATGACATTAACAATGGGACGGAGGGAGTACTATTTTTGAATAAAAATTATAAAATATTAAGTTTTCTTTTAACCAACATTCTCATAAGAAACCAACTCTTAGTTTCTTTTATTACTATAATTTAAATAGCAACTAAGATAACATTGTACATGTTATATAGAAAATAAAAAACAAACAAAATAAAAAAATTAACTATCATATAAATTGAAGAAGCTTTAACCATAGTTTTGAATGCCTCATATTGATAGTAAATAATATGTTAAAGAGTCAAATTTTCGCATTTTTCTATATAATTTGTCTTTAGTTTTTTTTTTAAGAATTTCTTAGTCTTAGTTATAGTCCACGAAAACTTCATTTTACATTTAGTATTCTTAATTTGTTATAGAATTTTTTTTTCTATTGTATCACTGATGATTCGCCTCCCGCCACCCCTCCCCAAAACTAAAATCTTGGATCCATCACTAATAGAAGCTATAAAACAGTATAACAATATGATTACGAAATCATGAAGAGGAAAATAGAAAAGTAAAAGTCATAAAAATATTGATACCTTTATAGAAAAACAATCTCATATGAAAGGGTGAGAAATCAATAGCATTAGAATGTGTACTCAAATGAGGAAAAAAAACAAGAAGTAAATTTTGGATGAGGAATACCTAAGTAGCACTTAAAATAATTAATATATTTTTAAGGGAAAGTAAATAAATTATCAAAAATCTTTTTAAAAGATTATAACTTTAACAATACACTTTGATAAATAGATAAGTCATCACAATTTAAAGATTTGTAGCCAATATGTCTCTTTGTCTAGTAAAAGAACATTGGGCCACACAAAAAGTGTATACACAAATTTTTGGTCTAAACAAAAGACATGAAAAAATTACACTAATATGATTATTGACTTCAAGAACAAAGTTTGCAATTTATGAATAAATTTTTAATAAAATAATAATATTCTAATTTCTCTCTTCAAACAATTCAAATCAAGGGTCAAAAGAACTTGTTCTTCGATTGATAAGGACATCTCATACAGTTGAGCGTAGAAAATAGTTGACTTTATAATTCTGTCTCAAATACTTGAATAATTGCTCATTAAACTTCTATGTAATCATAAGATTTGGAATTGACTTGAATCTTTAAATTGACTTTGATTTGATTTGAACTCATATCGTATCGACCACCTTAAACCTTTGATCTTCAAGTTTCAACAAGAACGTAAGATTTGGATTTAAAGAGAAAATTATGGAATGGATTGGCTTAAAAATAACTGTATAACAACCTTTCAGAATTATCCATGCAAATTGGATGACTTCTAGCTCAACAAACCATATGAAATAAACTTTTTTAAGATATCAAAGTAGAATTCAATACATGGGTTGACATAAGTATTTTGTTGTAAATTAATTAAATTAACTAATTTACACTAATTTGACAAATCTTTCATCTTTAATATGACTTGCATGTCGTGGATCATTTGCGTTAATCCGAACAACTAGTGGAATTGTTATAATTTAGATTAATTTAATCAAGATCAATAAAAAATTATTTCAAAATGATCTAAACAAATTAGATTAAAATATCATCATATACAGTTTACTTTGGAGCCAGTTTCATCCATTACTCTCAAATATTAGTAGTTTTGTTTATTCTGCACAGGGGATGTAACGGCTCCAAATTGACAAGAGCTAACATAGTTAAGCCCAATTAAATATGACCATAAGTGTGAATAAGCGCTAAGCATGCGCGTCTAATGTTAGCACAAGATCCTAGTCTGTCTGGTAAGTTTCCAACCAGAAAAACTTCCTACTTTTCCAACCATAATCTATTATGATTATCCATCATTGACTTTTGTTTCATGTTCTTGAGAGAGAAGAAGAAAAACAAAGGGAGAATAAGGAAATCATTAAGGAATCCATCTACAATGTGTGGAATTTCTTGAATTCTGATTCATCTTATCTTAAATCTTCTCCCATCTATTTCTTTGTACATATGGTCTTTTACACATCCAACAATTATGCATCACAATTCTTTTGAATTTACAAAATATATATATATTTAACACTTTGAAAAGTTAATTGATGTATGAGAAAGGCCTTTATTTTCTACATGTATATAATTTTTTCAAAGGCTGATTTCTCTTTAACTAATCATTTCAAATCAGATATTGGTAGAAGAGTATTCTTGTGATGATATAAGGGTATGTTCTATAACCTTAAATTTTATTTGTCTCTTTTTAATCTATTTTGCATTTCTTCTCTTATGGTTTTCATGTTTTGATGCAGGATAGAAAAGTAGAATGGATTTAATGGCGTTGTAATGCTATTTTCTTTAAATGGGGTGTCTGTGGGACTAAAAATGTCCGTGGAACAAGGGAATACAAATAGAAACGATGTTTCAGGTAAGCAATTTCTCTTTTGCCATAGATGAAGTTTTCAAGTTTTATTGTAATTGTGAAGAAGATTGTACAAAAATTTGTTTTGATTATAATTGTTTTCTTGACGATGAAAGTCATGTAAATTTGGATTTTATTTTTTGACAAGCATTTCTCTTCGAGATTTTACACTAATACTTGTCTCTTGACAAATCATAATAATGAGGATACAAATGATATTTCCATATATTTATAAAACTAATATTACCAAAGTGTTAAAATTGAAATTTTTTCTTTATTTTCATTTCATTAATAGAATTATTCCAAAAATGTGAATAAAAAAATTATAGAACACATTTTCTATGCAATATTCGTGAATCTAATCGGATTGCTAATGCTTCATCGAATTGTAGGACTTTTCCCTCCAGTCAATTTTTGTTCTTGATTTATCTAGTATTTATACTCAAGTTATATTTAACAAGGCTAGAAAAGTTTCAAGTGCTTAATATTAGGATAACGTAACTAAATTTAGAAGGAGGCCAAGTTTCTTGTTCCCCTCGCTTTCTATTTTAGTAAAATTGATAGATTTGTATGCCAAACAATCTACCATCTCAAGGTAAAATTAATTAAAATATTCTCCTATACACTCCAATTAGAAAAAATGAAAATTTTGCTATGTAAACATCAATATCACATTATTGGACATAATAATGAATAAATATTTTTTTCTTTTGGTTATGCTATGATTACATCTTAATAGTTGTGCTTAAACAAAAATGGCATTTTGCTTTTGGATGTTAATAGTTTTACAATATAATAGGAAGTCCTTGGATCATTGATCATATGTATTTTGACTTATACTTTTGTATGACACAATTGTAGATACTATATCTATAAATTCATCAATTTAAAAATTTAGTAGAGTTGAAGGATGATAATTGTGCTAATTTTGTATTACTATTGCTATTATTAGTATCATTCTAAATTTATATTTATTTGATAATGGCCATAATTATTATGTACTAGTGTCTTTCTTTTTTTATTTTCTATTTTATTTTTGCATTTTTTAGTTATCATTTTAGTTGGCTGCTAAATGATTTTTTATTTGACTATAAGTTTATTTCATTAGTTTGGACTACCTAGTTGTAGGAGTTCAATGCAAAAAAATGTTCTCATATTTAGTTGTTAAGGGAGTTTTAAATGATGACTTTATTTTTCTACTGATTTGTGATTTCATTACCAAGATAGAGCTATATTATTAATAGATACAAAAGTTTGAGTTTAATTATAGTCCTAATTTCAAATTTTTATTTTGTATGTGGTAAATATGTGACATTTCTATCTTTACTTGGTCAGGTTTCTGCCTCTCTGACCTACTACAAATGGAAACCTCTCCAAGTTATAGTTGCTTGTCAAACGAAAGACACAATCTTTCTTCTAGTACGTGTGATGTCTTATTGCTTAATTTCTGACCTAACCCCAATGTTACTGAACCATGAGTATCTTTGACAATATCATTACCTTATAACTTTCACCCTCAAAGATTCTATTTTAGTTTATTTAACTCAAGTTTTTGTAATAAACTTGCTAAGAAATGACATAGAATAACATGGTTTATATAAATTCATAATAGTTTATCAGAAATCAATAAATAGAAAATCTTATCCAACTTATTGAGGCAAATCTTATCTACTGTATTGGGGATTTGGTAGAAAAACTTCAGTAATTTCCTTCTACAATATACAATTTGCCTTTTGATTAGGGAATTCTCATCTAGAAGTATTTCTTTTTTTTTTTTGGTCTTCTCTCAATTGATTTTAAAAACTTTCTTTTGTTGTATTAAATTTTCATTCATTAATTATGATATAATAATATAAATTTTTTTTGTTTTGCAGATCATGAAAGAAAGTCAATTTGACATTTTTCTTTAAGGCATAGATGGTTCCTTGTACAATATTTATAAATATAGTGATCTAGTTGTAGAAAAAAATAAACAAGAGAAGAAAATTTGGAACACTATTGCTTTATTTCTTATCATCATGCAATATTTTAAATGCTTCAATTGTTGCTGTTAAAGATTGAGCACCTTTTATATTATACATTATGTTTCTTTGAGAAACACAATTATTTTCGTACTTTATTTGGTACTTTCAAAAATTCTGAACTACAACAATGACTAAATCTAACAATTCTAGAGAAATATACAAAATCTTCAGTTTTCTTATTTGAAGACAAGTGGTAATCACCAAATAAGGCTATAGTATTTTGTTGCATAAGATCAAAGACTAAAATCCATGAACACTATATAATATTGTGTACTTGATCACTGTGTTGTAATCCTTAATTGGTATCACTTGCTATTTGAGTATATATCATCTATTTTACTTTAATATTTATTTCATTTTTTGAAACTTTACCCTAAGAAAGTAACATTGGAATTCATATTATTTTAGAATAGATTGGAAAAGAGTAATATAGATAGTTTTAGCAATGGTTTAATACTAGTTCTACATGGTTTGCCCTTGAATAGCTATTCTTTCGCAACAATGGTGCAAATCCATTTGATATACTTAATATGAGATTAGTTTAATATATAGTTAATCTTTTAAACTTAGTCTAACAGGTGTGAGGTTAATTTTATGGTATTGGTGTATTGTTATAATTTCATATTCATTTAGCCAATTTGGTTAGCACCGTGCATGCCTGTTTATTAAATTGAAATTCTTTACACACGATTGTCAAGTAATCGAGTCAGTATTTATTAACTCATTACTTAGTTAGAAACAACTAAAGCAATTGCATCATAATTAGTTCACTATCATGAACATTTACAAAGTTAAAATTGCTTCTGTAATGGTTCCTTTTTGTAGTTTTACTTAATTTTAATTTTCTAACTTTAGATGTTCTCAAAACTTATCTGTCTACTGATTAGGTCCTCAAAGAAGATTGGAAAGTCTACTAGTTGAACGAGGCAATAGATTTTGTGCAGATTGTGGATCACCTGAACCAAAATGGGTGTGAGTATTAGAATTTAAATTGTTAACTTCTTGATTTTTTTAGTTTAGATTTTCAATTATTGTGATATTCTTTAGTTTTATATACTTAGGTCGTTTCTAAATAGTATTTATGTTTCTTCATATTTTTTTTAAAGTAGATTAGATATTATACGAATTTATGTTTAGCTACATTAGTTGATGTCACTATAAAAATTGTCTTTTTTACGAAATTTTATGGAAGGATTAAAGTATGTTTATCTATTACTTGTATGAGTTATAAGGATCTTATGACTTTTTGACATTAAGTGTCTTGAGCAACAATAAACATTTCTAAAGATTCTATTTTTTTCTTTTTAGAAATAAAATAATGACATGTTTTTTGTATGAAAAGAATCTTTAAGTACCAAGGACTGAAGATGGCCTATTTAAAGTAATATTGTAAATTAGAACTATGAGAAATACCTACTTCAAAGCCAAATTAAGGAAAAAAGAAAAAAAAATGAGAGAGGTAATCTTTCTTCTTCCCCCTTGAGTTTTACTTCCTTTTTTCTTTGTTTCTTTTTTCCCTTTGAATTATATTTCCTAGAAAAGAATTCTAATTCTCCCCATTTATAATAGCAGTTGACATTTTCAAATAAATATAATACTTATAAGATGTCTAGAATTCATCTATTCTTATTCTATACATATTTTAGTATCACATGGATGCTATAGAATTTCTTTTTAGTGACCTGCCCTGAAATTGAGTCACAAAAATGATGCCATAATTATAGCGATATCATCAGCCAACCTCAAAATTCTCGAAATCTTTGGAGCAATATGATTTTATTCAATTAATTATCATGCATATAGTTCTATTTAAAAGGTAGATGCTAATAACATTGGTTTACTCAATTACACCTATAGGAGAATGTAGAGCATTCGATCATTTGGTAAAATAATTAAAAGGAAAAAGAATATTTGCCTTGTAATTATATGGACCGATATCTTACTTGACAATAGAATTTTATATCCAACTGTCTGTGACATTTTCTACTCTTCCTTTGTGTTAGTCAAACATGAACTTTAAAGTCTGTAGCTAGATATTTTGTTCCAGTGGTGCTTTGATTTTTATGTATTTCTTTTACTATTGTTTTTACATCCTTTGTCTATGACTCAATAGAACTTATTTCATGATTATCAGATCATTCAATTTTGGAGCTTTTATATGTATCAAGTGTTCTGGAGTTCACAGAAGTCTGGGGGTGCATATCACAAAGGTATTCATCCTATAGGTTTGATATTTCTCTTGACTATGTATTTATATGCTAACACTAGTACTATGATTGTATATTGTGGATTGCATATCACAAAAGTATTCATCATATAGGTTTGATATTCTCTTGACTATATTTATATACTAACACTAGTACTATGATTGTATATTGTGGATTGCCAGTAACTATACTTTAATAAATAAGGTACTACATCAGTTTTTTGTGAAAAAGTTAGAAGCAATTCACATAGCAAAATCAAATATATATCTTTTATTAGCACTAAACTTGTAAAATCATTTATTGTTCAAACAAAATGATACCCTAGGAAGTAATTACCCACCAAAAAGACTTAGTCTAACCCCAAATAAGATGAAGAACTATTGCTTTTGGTTTATGTAATTCTATGTAGAAACGATTGAGCACATCAATCTTATAAAACTAAACCCTTCTTATTGGGCCAAAATTCTAAACTAAAAAAAACACTTCTATAAAACCAAGAATGTGTTTCAATGGTGGATATCAAAAAAATAGTGTAACTTTCTGTACATAGTAGCAAGTAAGGACCAATTAAGAGAACTAAGTTGGTTTTGAATAGTTTTGATTTTCTTGATGGAAAGAGTCAATTATAACTATTCATCTTTTATCTTTATGTCTTGTATTTGATTTTATTAGAAATGAATTATTCAATCTTTATAATGGCTATGCAGTACTGAGTAAGGACATTCATTATTCTCAATACAAGTATCCGATTAACAAGATATAGTCTTAGAGGAAGTTTTAACTTTAGATATTTTCTCTTTATATTTTGATGCTAATGTTTTTTTTCCGCACCCTCCCTCTAGTCTTATTGAAGTTAAGAAAGAAAATTTTATAAGAGTACTCTACAAAAGAAGGCAAATTTTGCAAGGATTTAAACTTTCACAGAATCTATCTTTATTGCTCCAACAAGTATGATTTTATATAAAATTTTAGTCTGAAATTAATTTTTAGTTTATGAGAGACACAAAATAAATTAAAATAAACATTCACTTAATAAGATTTTGATAGCATGGAATATGAAACCTCTAAAGGAGACTTCCTTTTTGAAGTTTAATTCATTTGGGATACTTAGTAACTTCCTCTATAATTTTGTGATGATTTTAAGTTGTATAATTGCGTATATGCTTATAGTTCTTGTTGTAATTTCTTGATCAATATAATTATATTTCAAATTTAATATGATAGATAAAGAAGGAAGATTGAATAGGCTGATAACTAGTAGCAAAGAAACAAAAACTAATTAAATAAAATGTAGGAGTAAGTGGTGACATAAAAAGTGCTGATGAGGTAAGGTTTTGATTTGTTTTAATTTACCTTCTAAGCTTACTTAGGATGACATAAAAAATTTTAAATCAGTAATATGAAATTTTTTTCATTTATCTGTGCTACAATTAATATTTAAGTGTTTGTGACATGCTTATATAATCTCTTTTGTTATGCAAATGTAGGAGTAAAACATTTAAAATTTTCACTTAAATTTCTTTTGGATTACCTGCTTAAGGTGATATTGCAATTTTTTAAAAGAAAGTGCAAACTATTCTCTAACTAGCATTATTTGCATAGTATTTTATATTTGATGGAATAGTGGATGAAAATGGCGATTGAAAATCAAAAATTTTATGGAGCTATTAGTAGGAACAAAATTGGGAATAATAATATTAATTGAAATCATGTGGCATTCTTTTGGAATATTAAATATTAGTATTGGATTTAATAGCATTAACATGAAACACCATGGGGATTCCCTTGATCAAAGAAACCATAAAGAAGTATGGCCTCTTTTATCCACTTAATTTTTCTCTTCTCCTCCTTTATTGTGTCTTTTCTCTTCATTTTACTGAAATATGTTCTATCACTTGTAGGAGTTAAGTTTTGTCTTTTTGGTATCTCCTATTTGTCAAAATATTGTTGTCATTAATATAGAAAAATATTATTTAGCAATCTCACAACAAGAATTATATAGAAATGTAATTTGATAATTTTTTACTTAAGGCAGCATGTCATTTAATTGTAATCTTATTCTTTCTTTTTCTTTTCTTTCTAGTAAAAGACATACTGTATAAAAATTATATATGTTATGATTTGGGAATTTTATATAAAAATTATATAAAAGATAAGGATTTCATATAAATATAATTTAATAATTTTTGGTTTAGCCATATTATGGTCGCGTGTCATCTAATTTTAATCTTATTCTCTCTCTCTCTCTCTCTCTCTCTCTCTCTCTCTGGTAAAAAAAATTTTGTACATACAAAAGTCATAAATGTCATTATAAGTAAAATTTCTTACCCAACTTTATTTTTATTCAAGAGTATAAAAGTAGATGGAATTACTTTCCCTTGTACTATCACTACCAGAACATGAATGACTATTACCAAAAATTAAGTAGGAAAATGAAGTCACTTCTTTCTATTTTTTGTTCATAGATTTTTCAAAATTTTCTTAAGTAGATGTAATAATTGTTTGATACCTTTAAAAAATATAAAATTTTTATTAATAAATCATGTTACTATTTGTTCATCATTTGTAGGTTTTATCTGTGAAACTTGATGAATGGACAAATGAGCAAGTTGATACTTTGATTAGTATGGGCGGAAATACTGCTGTAAACTTGAAATATGAAGCTCTTCTTCCAGAAAACTACAAAAAACCAAAACTAGATTCATCCATTGAAGAACGCTCTGATTTTATTAGGTAATTGATGTTTGACAAATAACTGATTAGTAAAATATAAAAATTATTTCTGCAAATCAGCATTTACCTTATGGATGTTTCAGGAGAAAATATGAGTTACAACAGTTTTCTAATTGTGATGAGCTGATGTATTGCACCTTGCCATCGCCATCCTCATCCTATTGCAATTCCGTAAGTTGTAATTACACTTTAGAGAAAAGACAATATGAGAAGCAAACAACCAGTAACCGTATCCATGGTTTGGGTCAAGCATTCCGTAATAGTTGGAGAAGAAGTTCCGAACAAAGATCCACAAAGAAGAGTAACTCAATGGTATGATTTTTCTGTTACTGCAAATTAACTCATAAAAAAAGTATGAATTTTTTTTTTCACTTTTTCATTTTTTTAATGTAATGAATCTTAGATTGTTGTACTGGATATAGGCAGGTATGGTCGAATTTATAGGACTAATAAAGGTAAATGTGGTTAGAGGCACGAACCTGGCTATTCGAGATATGGTGACGAGTGATCCTTATGTCATCCTCTCACTAGGGAATCAAGTAATTCTCTTTTCTAGTAACACTTTGATATTTTCATATAGTTTAGGTAAAATTTGTTATTTTATAGTAGAAGCAACATTGATGAGTAAATTTGTTGCAGTCAGTAAAGACACGGGTTATAAAGAATAACCTGAATCCAGTATGGAATGAAAAGCTAATGTTGTCAATTCCAGAAAATGTTCCTCCTCTGAAATTGGTAAGGTGCTATTATTATGAACTTCTTTTTCTTTTTCCTTTTGGTGACTTGTTACATCAATTATCTAAAGTAACCTAAGTTTTCAAAAATAAGAACTTGTGAGTTTTGCAATTTTAATAAAAACTTATTCAAAATTCAATATGAAATATAATGGATTGCTTTTGTAACACAATAATTTCTTATAATTAATTGAAAGGAAGTTTGACATGGAAAAATCATATCAATGTTATTGTCTTTAATTTGTATTTTTAACATCGTTTACACAATGAAAAATTAGTATCATGAGTTACTTGATCCAAAAATTCAAAGAAATCAACTTTATTGGATAGTCTATAGCTTAAATAACATTATTATGATCTTTATATATATATATATATCAACCAAACTAGTTAAATGAACATTTGAATATGCCATGGTTCACTCCCTCCATTAACAAATAAATTAGTTTCTTCCGTCTATATGTGAATCTAAGTACTCGTTGTATTCTTATATTCAATATGTAAGAGTTCATACAATTCTAGTCTCTTCAACCAAATTTATTCTTCTCTCATAGTTAGAAAGCAAAGTCATGATTAAAAAGTAAAGCAATTAAAACGATTTGAAATAACTTCTATAAGTATTTATAATAAGTATTTATAATAAATTAATTAGAAACTCTTGATATTCGAAATCATTAGTGGAAAAAGCCATAATCAGTGAGATTGCAAGAGAACATAAGATTTAATGTTTTATGTGTGATACTTATAGAGTAGAAGAAAGAGTATTACAATTTTATTTAAGTTTGTGCCTTTTAATAGTTAATATGTCTCATGATATTATAATAAAAAAAGTTTTTGTCTCTACATTATTAAAAAAAATTCTCGCTAAACTAATTTGTGACCTTATCTCATTTTTGCATTTATTTTTGACACTTCTATTCAGCTTGTATATGACAAGGATACATTTACAACGGATGACTTTATGGGTGAAGCTGAGATCGACATTCAACCTCTAGTCTCTGCTGCCAAAGCCTTTGAGTCTTCCATACTTCATGAGCCTATGCAACTCGGAAAGTGGAAAGCAAGTAGAGAGAACACCCTTGTAAGAGATGGTATTATTTCCTTAGATGAAGGTAAGGTGAAGCAAGAAATAGCACTTAAGCTCCAAAATGTTGAAAGAGGAGTGTTGGAAATTGAACTTGAATGTGTTCCTCTTACTCAATAGTTGGTGAAAGTTAAAAGGTTAGTACGTTGAATGTTTTAAAGATGTAAAAAGGTTAGCATTTAAAGTTTTTCGAAGTTCTCTTAACCTACCAAGTGCATTAGATCAAATATTCTTTTTATTTTCTCCATGGACTAATAATATTTGCTAGTCCATTAGGTTACTCAGTGGAAAGCAAGTAAAGCCAAATAGTGCATTGAACTAAACTGACCTATGCCCATGTAATGCTTGTATGTTCATTTTCATGATGTGTTTTGTTAGATATTACAGTAAGATATGGTTGTAAAAAAAAAAGGAAAAATCAGGGAAAGTCCTCTTAAGGTTTGGAGTGTTTTGCATTTTGTCCCCTTGACTGGTAGTTAAAGCATTCAAGTAGTAACTGTGGTAACGGTTAACATGTAAAGGACAATGGTATCTCTAATAAAATAATGGATGGACAAAACTCCCTATGGGTTTAGGTCGGGCAATATTTTTTTCCCAAACATGCCTTTCTTGGAGGGAAAAAGCCCGCTCTTGCAAAATATATTTTGCAAAGAAAAAATGAAAGAAATCATATGCTTAACGATTCTAAAAAAAAATAAATTATTTTCAAATTATTTTGTCTAAAAGTTAAAAAAGATATTAATTTATCATATACCTTATAATTTGAACATCCAAGAAATCTCTGCCTGGAATATTTTAGAGTCCACGATCTTCTTAAGGGTGCTATTTTACCACATCCACAAATTTCTTGATTTGGTTCTTTAGATGTTGTGATGAACAACATCTAGAGGAAGTGCAACAAAATGATTTGAAGAAGTTTGAGACATTTTCTTTCCCTTTTTTGGCTTCAAATGTAGGGCATACAAGTTTAAAGACTTTGATGAATCGTGAAATGATAACACAATATTTCTGGACTTGAAGGGAACTGTTTCTTTATAAATAACAGACGGGGGCATTTTCATCAGAAATTTTAATGGTTTAAATGAGGGGCATTTTCTTCAAGTTCAATGTTTCAATAGATCATTTGTTGAGGTGGACTAACAAAGGGGATAAAGTGTTAAAAAGATAACGTTAGAGGGTAAAGTACAAAACATCATAAACCTTAGGGGGACTTTTCATGATTTTTTCTAAAAAATACTAGGTGTAGCTAATATTATTAGTTAATCAAATGAAAGGTAGATAGCTACTCAATTATTGACGTTATCTTTCATAGTTTTAGTTCTCTTCCCACTCTCATATTTGGGAAGGGAGGATATTCCTTCTTTTAAGGACAAAAAGAATGGAAATGTTTTTGCACATTCTAACTTATAATTAAATATAATAAAAGGTTTTCTCTTGTGGACATTTAATAGATAGTATCCCAAAATTTTACATAGTTCTACCCAAATAATTAAGTGCTAAAAGAATTTACTAAAACAATATTATTTCATTGCAAATGCCTAATTTACAGCACCATATTATAGTTAATACTCAATCTTATAATGAAGTAATAAGCCAATTATTGTTACAACACATTTTTAAGCAAAATAAATAAAAAGAATGATGATTAACAAAACTATTTTAAAAATAGTAATTAGTTTTTTAAAAAAGTAAAAAAAAAAGCAAAAAAAGGCCTAGAAATGGAGTTGGTAGGTGCAACAATTTGTAGGTTCATTTATAGTTTAGAAAAGTTTTCTCAAATTACATGTTGCAACTCAATAATGGAGTTCAAATGTATTGAGTCACCTAAACATAGAGAAAAGTTATTTTTTTGATAAAATACAAAATGAGATCATCTATGAGGGAAGAAAGTTAAGGTGATAGACACAAATATCTCCTCATATTTAGTAAAAATCAATTGTAAATTTAATTTGCATTCTTCTAGTTTTAGATAGAAAATTATTTAAGTCATTGATGTGTGCACGGATGGCGAGATGGATGGCGGCCTTGACTCAAGGCTTTCATAGAGACATTGAAGGCTTGAAGTTGTCTACACATTGATCCAAGTCAATGAAGCATCAAGTAATGTTAGTCGTTGGTTTCGTTAGTTGAGTTGGTTGTTATAGTGTCATGTTTTAATTACTTGGTCTAGTTAATTAGTGGAGTTAAGTAATTCGGCCCAACTTATGTTAAGTGTGGACCGAACTACTCTTGCTAGTGGTAGGAAGATGGGCCACAAAATCCATGTCTAAAAAGGATTAGGCCCCTAGGTCTCTAGCCTGTAAAAAGACTCCTTTTGTACAAGCAAAGGGGGTCAGACACTTTGATAATAAACTTCAGCATTGTTTTCTCTTACATTCAAGAGTTACAATTCCATTACTTGCTTGGCAAGGGTTCTTGAGCAATCTCGCGATTGTCCTTGATTGTTCGTCCGGCCTATCTACTTGAGTAACCACCTCAATTGGAGTCGCCGTTCTGCCGCCTTGAGTCAAGTCGTGTCATCCTTCTTGATTTTAGGAGTCGCAATCCAAACGGTTGGAAGTCTCGCTAGATCCCTGGGCAAACGTGCTACGTGTCTCGAAACGTGTTGACCGAGGAGTGTATCAGTTGGCTTCAGAGCCTAGGTTGAGGTATCAATCTGTTATATCCATTGTTTTGTCTTTGTTTGTCATCTAGGGTTCCTTGTGTTCCGCTGCATTGTTCAAAACAAAAAGAAAAAAAATTCTGTCCGTTTAGTTGCTTATTGTTGTCGCGTCGTAATCTGTCTGTAGTCGTTGTCTCTTCATTATCGTGAGTTTTCTCATTCTATCCGTTATTGTGTCTAAGCATTGTCTTGAAATCTGACCGTAGTGGTGTTGTCGTTTGGTTTAAAATTCTGCCCGTAGCGTGCCTTTGCGCTGTCTTACAAATCTGCCATCGTAGTGTCTCTTGCGTTGTCGTCGCAAATCTGTCCTTGTGGGTTAGTTCACTATCCGCAATTTCCAGATTTGTTGCATCGTGTTTTGCGTTAAATTTCCCAGATTCATCCATTGTTGCTTGTGTTTAGTTGTGTGGGTCATCCTTGTTTGCCCAGAAATTAAAAAAAAAAAGAAAGAAAGAAAGAGGAGTCGCGGCAACTAGGGTTCCCTCTCTTGTTGTCGTTTCTCAAGTGGTCTTGTTTGGTGTTGTAAAACTGTCCAGAATTCTGGTTTGCTCGTTGCTGTTGGTTGTTGCCTACATTGTGGAAAAACTCTTGTGGTTATTGTGTGTTTGGGTCGTGTAGACAACCCAGCGAAAGTTTTTTTAAAAAAAAAAAAAGGAGAGTTGCATACCTGATTGTTGTTTCCTTGTGTCATTGCTGGAATTCTCTTTTGGGGGCTGACCGAACCTGTTTACTCTTGTTCTCGAACTTTTGTGTTGTTTTCTTGCAAAACTTGAATACCAAAACATACTTGGGTGAGTTCTTGAGCTTCTTGAACAAATTTCTTGAAAATCTTGGCCTACCAAAGACTGATTTGGAACTTCTTGAAACCAAAATCGTGGGTTTCTAGATATTTGAAACAACTTCAGTCTTGTCTTGGCGAATCTTGGATATTGAACCGAATGCAAGGAAATTTTTGGGGCTGGAATTGCATCTTGAAGAAATCTGATTGAGCCAAAAAAAAAGGAGGAAGAAACAAAAGAAACGAAAAAGAAAGAGAAAAAAAAAAGGAAATAAAAGATATTGGCTCTAGTTTCCTAATTGTGAACCAAGCCCCACCTTGAACTACAACTAATCCTAGTCCCTTTGGGATTAGAGGCTACCAAGAAGCTATTCGGCCAAACACCAAATCATTCCCCAAAGCTTTGACCGACCTAAACAGTCCCACATACTAACCAATTCAGTTTCCCAAAAACCCAGCCAACCGCCACACCAAATCAGATTCCCAAACCCAGCCGACCGCCACACCAAATCATTTCCTAAAGCCTTGACTGACCTCCACCGCCCACATACTAATCAATTCAGATTCCCAAAACCCATCCAACCGCCACACCAAATCATTTCCCAAAGCCTTGAACGACCTTCACCGCCCACATACTAACCAAATCAGATTCCCAAACCCAGCCAACTGCCACACCGTTTCTACTCTCCAACGAAGCCCGTGAACTTGAACATAGTTGGGCAGAACCTTGTGGCCCGAGCTGACCAAATCTAAGGGCTGACTCTTCACCCAAAGCAGCACCCAAAACACCACAAAAACCTGACCAAAAGGGCGCAAACAGCAACCCAACAAATTCTAGAAATTGGGTCATCGGGTAGAGTTCTTTCTAGGAATTCCAAAATTTCAGCTTTTGAGTTTTGTGTCTTATCTAGTATCGATCATCTTAGGGCTACTCACCTGCATTATTTGAGTCATATAACAGCATCCCAAGTGTGTCCAACGTATCTTTGCTCGTTGGTTACTCTCGTGTGAAAGTGGGTGAACAATTTTTGGATTTTTGTGCGGCATTTCTCAACTACTCAAACCGGCAAGGTGAGGAATTTTGGTAAGCTTATTTGAGTGCTTTGAGTGATACACGAGTGATGAGCACATACACATGAGCTTGTGTGTCGTGAGGAATCTCTTTTTCTTTGCTAACCATTTTGGCAGGTCACGTAATCATGCCTAGGGAAGTTGCCTCTTACTCATACAACCAAGAATTCTTGGAGAATGAGCCTCTCAGGAGGAAGGGTTCCCAGCGGCCTACTCCCAAGCACTCTAGTTCCATGGAATCTAGTTCACAACATGAGTTTCGTTCACTCTGGGAGGAGATGGAACGTTACCGTGCTTCGTGTGTATATGAAAGGTATAAACGAGATTGTGATGAGTATGAGAAGGAGCAAAGAAGTTTGCGCAGAGCATATAAATCGAGGTCAACCTTAAGCAAACGAGATTCATCTAAGAAGTACCTTGACAATCAAGACAAGGAGTTCGACAATTCTCGAATTGAGTCAAAACTTTGTGAATCAAGCGATGATTTCCGAAGTCGGACTAAAGCATTGGTTGATTCTATGATGGAAAGAATTAGCCAAGTGCTGGATTCACACTTGGAGCAACTTAATCATGTGTCAACCGGTGCTAATAAAGGGAAATTTCATTCTAGTCCCTCGTTGATTGAAGAGCCAAATATGAATGAGTTGAAACCGAGCCATGAACATGAGCTAGACAATGAAAATCAAACCTCATGTACAATGAGTGAGCAATGGCCCGAGAAGAATGGAGTGGGAAAAGGCAAGAATAATTTAGCCTTAGTGAAGAGTAAAGAGAAGGGGTTGACCGTGTTTACAAAGGTTGAAAGTGTGAACATTTTGTTTGCTAACCGGCTAACATGTGTTTTGTTTGGTATCTCTTCGTTTGTGCAGATTAAACAAAGTCAAGTAGAGTTGGTCCTGGCATGTTCCATCCCAAAGTCACTTGGACACTTTGTGAGTTTCCATGGAGTTTGTCTTCTAGGAACTAAATCTCTTTGGTATCAATTCATGGAACAATGTCCATTCAAACCTGTCCGCGCATTGGAGGATTCATTCGAACTCATCTTAAAAGGAAAATTCCAGATTCTACTTCTTGTTCTCTACCTATGGTTCATTCATCACCTTTGCCTTATTTTGAGCATGTTACTAGCACTAACTCTTGTTGCTCTTATGTAGGTGTTGATGAGAAGTGTAAAGGACTAGCACTGGAATCTCAAGTTGAATCAATTGGTGGAAGGAATATTGAAGTGTCAAAGGGAGTTTTCTCATTTAAATCTTGTTCTACACCTTCTTACCATCTAGCTAATAATGTCCCATTAGTTCTTTACCCGATTTCTGAATTGTTTCAAGTTGAACGTTATTTTGTTTTTGTAGGTTGTAACGCTGTCCAAAATTTCCCAACTATGATTAAAGACTTGCAACCCGATTTCGTGCTTATTCCTGCTAAAAGTGGTACACGTTCGTGCTTCTTCACATGTCCAAAAACTGGTCACAGGAGCTTACTTTACCAACTCGAACTTGCGCAAATCCATGCGATTCGTATGGAGTGCGTTTCACTTCATTGCTGCCACTTATGTCGGGTGATGCCCACAAATGTGTCAATCAAGATCCGAATGTTGGTCTTACCTAGCTGGTTCGTGCTTCTAGGGAAGTGCAACCCGATTGGTTCAATGTTCCACCTCCAGATAGGCAAGTTGTGCCAAATCAGCGACAACCAGGGAAGAATCATACCACCTTGAACAACTAGATTCGGGATTTCTCTAGCTTCCATGAGCATCATTATGAAGATCCTTATCTTGTGCATGAGAATGGTAAGCTGTTGCACAATTGTATGCCTATGACCACTAACTATGAGATTTATTATGTAGGTGACAATATGACAATCCATGGCCGAAGGCTGATTAGAGAGCTTTGGATTGCTACCTGGAATTTTCACGAGCCTTACACAAGTTCTTTCCTATCTTGGCGCATGTCCTTGTTTGAGAGCCTCATGAAGCTGACCAAACGACATTTAACTTGGCTCGTGACCGTTCATTTGTTCCCAATGTAGCTAACCTCCAAGCGCACTGTCGATTTGAGGTGTCATACTACTACCTCTTGTTAGTATCATTTATCTCCATTCAGATTTGAGGACAAATCCTTCTCAAGAGGAGGGGACTGATGTGTGCACGGATGGCGAGATGGATGGCGGCCTTGACTCAAGGCTTTCATAGAGACATTGAAGGCTTGAAGTTGTCTAGACATTGATCCAAGTCAATGAAGCATCAAGTAATGTTAGTCGTTGGTTTCGTTAGTTGAGTTGGTTGTTATAGTGTCATGTTTTAATTACTTGGTCTAGTTAATTAGTGGAGTTAAGTAATTCAGCCCAACTTATGTTAACTGTGGACCGAACTACTCTTGCTAGTGGTAGGAAGATGGGCCACAAAATCCATGTCTAAAAAGGATTAGGCCCCTAGGTCTCTAGCCTATAAAAAGGCTCCTTTTGTAAAAGCAAAGGGGGTTAGACACTTTGATAATAAATTTCAGTATTGTTTTCTCTTACATTCAAGAGTTACAATTCCATTACTTGCTTGACAAGGGTTCTTGAGCAATCTCGCGATTGTCCTTGATTGTTCGTCCGGCCTATCTACTTGAGTAACCACCTCAATTGGAGTCGCCGTTCTACCGCCTTGAGTCAAGTCGTATCGTCCTTCTTGATTCTAGGAGTCGCAATCCAAACGGTTGGAAGTCTCGCTAGATCCTTGGGCAAACGTGCTACGTGTCTCGAAACGTGTTGACCGAGGAGCGTATCAGTCATGCTAAACAAGTAATAAGGAAAATCTAATACATGAACATGCATGCGTAGATAAACAAAGAAACACAAAGTATCTAATTCCAAGGTTTCTTTAAAAATGCTATGAAATAATTCAACTCACAAGATTGTAATCCATAATATTAAAAATAGTAATTAAAAAATGGAATACAAAGAAATACATGTGTCTCACATCAGGCTCACATGAGTTTTAAAAAGAGAGAAAATTGATTAGGACAAATTGCAACCTACTTTAACAAATTGAAAGTATTATTAGACTAATTTTTTACTTTGTAATCTTTGAGAACAAACTGCAAATATTCAACATAAAGTTACGTGGCTAATTTAAAAGCTACAAAAGTAAAGATGTCAAGATAAATCTAAAGGAAAATTTAAGGGCATAATTTCAATAAATTTTTTCTTTTAAACTACATTATTATTGCATTATCTCCTTTGGTGAAGTTTGCCGGCCCTCGACAGTGTTGGACTGAGGCCACCACTCTCTCATGCATATTATATACAGGCCACCACTCTCTCACGCATATTATATACACCAGCTTAGTAGACTATGACAGAATAGGAGACACATACACATACACACACACACATAGAGAGAGAGAGAGAGAGATTTAGAAAAAAGAGAAAGGAAAAATTAGCTAAAATGAACCAATTCTCTTGTTGCTTTTGTCTTCACCAACTATAATGGTAAAGCTGGCCACGCTAGTGCTTACCCACACGTGCATTGTCTATAGGTACATAATAATTTGCAAAATTGATTTATTCTTTTTTGTTTTTAATATTTGCTTTGTATATTTGTTCAAACTCTTCATGGGCATATGAAAGCCAAAAGAATTCCTAGTTAGTTGAAGTTATACTCAGATCAGACTTCTTAGAAAACCAAGCAAATCATAGTCCATTTGATTCATATGCAAACATAAATATCTCTCACACAGATATGGGGGAAAAAAAGGAAAGCAAGCTCAAGTGATAGGCTATCTTCCTGGCGAAATTCCAAAAGGGACAATAGTGCTATTATAGAAGTTCACTAAACTACAAATTTTTATGCCATTGCATGTAAATTTCAGCATAATTTTTGAAGAAATTGAAAGACAATAGAAGAAAGTGATACATAGTGATTTCCATTATGCATTTAGCATTGCATGTGCAGAATGTGCGGCTACTAGTCTAGTTAAGCTTCTAATAAGTCATTGCGAGATCTAAAAGTCTTATATTGGTTGGAGTATGGAATGCCTAAGAGTATAAACTTAAGACCTATCAGCTACTCATATCTTGAGTTAACAATTATAATTAAGTAGTTTAGGTCCAAAAGTTGTTGGACAAGCCCCTGGGTCCAAGGCATTACAATTGGTATCAGAGCAAATCTCATATAATGTCCATATAGGGTAAGTTAGGGGAATAGTGTTATGGTTCCAACTGTGCAAAGAAGTGTAGGAGCTAAATGTTTTGTAGGACTAAGTGTCATATCAATCTAAAGACGCAAGTCATCTCTCGAACCTAATCAAGCCATCATTACAAACTTATACAATCAAATGGAAAGTCTGGATTATGATAGAATTTTGCAAGCATGCAAGACCCTAAAAGAGAGTAAATGTAGTACCCCAAAAGTCCCATCAGTTAGAAGTATAGATATGCTTATGAATTTAGGACTTACTGGCTACTAATAATTTGAATTATCCACTTTGGACTAGTAGTTTAGGTCCAATATTTATTGGGCCAACCTGTAGGCCCAAGAAGTTACAAGTAGAGTGATTGAAATAAGTATAGTCATGTCAGTTATTGTTGTAGGTATTTACGAGAGTAGGGGTGTACATCGAATTCGAATTTGGTAATTCAGAAGTTTGAATTCGAAATTTTTCGAAATTTTGGTATAGGAATTATCACCCGATTTCGATTTCGATTCCGAATTCGGAAACCTTTTTTCCCTTTTTTTTCTTTTTTGTTAGATGTATTGTTATATAATATAAATTTTATATTACATATATTACAAAAAATATTATTATATATAAATATATTATTATATACATAAATATATATTAATATATATTATAAAATGAAATTGAAATAAAAAATATTATTATATATATTAATATATATATATATTATAAAACGAAATTGAAATCGGAAATTCTGATTTCGATTTTCGATTTCAGTGCTGAATTCCGAATTACCGATTTCAAAAATTTCGAATTCAATTCGAATTCGGCCGGTAAATCGAAATTTTTCGATTTTGCACACCCCTACATAAGAGGTAAATTTAGGATTATAGTCTATTCACTACCAATTGGATTATTTTTCTTCCCTTGTTACTTCTTGAACGAAACAAAAACAACAATGCAGTAGAAGTTATTAAATGTTTTTCCATTCTATGAATCTCTTTAAAGTCTTTATAGATAAATCAAATGGTTTCTTAAAGAATGCCTCGAGGGAGAAATTCTTTTCACTACTTTGAAAAGGTTATTGGATGTAAACCATCAAACCTCCCAATTGTTTGGCCTCTAATGGTAGTATACACAAATAACTCCTCAAAGAATTCTCCAAAAATATATTGAAACAAACAAGATAAGAGCTAACTCTTTTCCCAAATCTATCTTTTTCTTGCTATGTAGTTCGGTCAACAGAAAGAGGAAGACAAGGCCTCTTACTTCAAATTAGGATCGCTTGCAAGGTCTATAAAAGTAGTATTTATAGACACAATTAAATGCTAGAAGATTTAAACATTTGTACTATAATTTCTTGAACTAATTTATCTCTATATACTACCTATAAGTGTTTCATACTTATCTTCTTCTTTTTTAAGTAAGAGGTTTTAAATTCAAGACCTTCTATTTACAATCCCTCCAATCTTACCATCCAACCCAATCCTCCCCTCTTCCTCCCCATCTTGTACTTATCTTATTAAGTCCTCCAGTTAAGATCATTTTAATTCTTGAGTTTGTGGTCCTTTATGTGTATGACCCATTAGATTGTCATATCACGTTGGTAATAAATAAGAATGATAATCTTGCAAAAAGAATTAGATAAATTAAACTTCTTTAATTTATCATTAATTAACTAATTAATAAATTCATATTTATAGCTCAAAATTGACATATAACAGTGCATCATGACCATCCAAGTGATTAAAAATGTTAAGTGATTTGATTCAACTTCCTATAATCCATTGCCATGTAATTGTTGCCCCTTTACATAATTATATTCTAATTTCTCTGGGAGTATAGAATTATGCCTACTCCTATAAAAAAAACTAATTATTTTTCTTATTTAACAAAATACAATTCTTTCGAAGTGAAAATTTGAAACACTTCAAATTTCACTTCTATTGCACATAGCGATTTTACAATCAATATTTCAACAAGAGGCCATAAGGGTTACATGCTGCCACTACAAGGAGGGTGAGTTTTTATTGATCATTTACTATCATTTGATATTTCATGTCATACCCAACATCTATGATAGTTTTATGCTCAATAGTTTAGCTAAGGCAAATGATGTCGTTTCTCATGTATTTTCTATATTAATAGCAATAATTAGTGAAATAGCGTAGTTTAGGCAAGGAATTTTGGTTAAGTGTTTGTTAGACATTTATTAGAATTAGTTATGAGAAAGTGAGAGTTAAATATATTCCTAATGACAATAAAAAGTATGATAGTTACCAGTAATGCTAATTATTTTTTCTCCTCTAATTTCTCTTTCTTTTCTCTCCTTCTTCTTCAATTCTTCTTTCTTCCTTCTACACTAATCCTATAATCCCTTAATTTCTGAACTTTATCTTTGATATCACCAACCAACCTAGATCCTTATAATTTTTTGTATCAGAGTGGTCGATTTTGGTCGCATTGAGATCAAAATGACTGAAAGCACTAGGTTCAAGACATTAGAAGAAGAAATCAAGAAGCAAGATTCGAAATTGTAGGAAAGGTTGGAAGTTCCGCAGGTTTCACAATAAAACTTCTAGTTACAATTCAGGAGTGACTTTGATAGTGCTAGTCAAGAAATGAAGATTGTGATGAAATTTGGAACAGAAGTTCAATGTGTTCTTGAAGCAGATGCAAAAAGGGAAGGGCTAACTGACGAAGAGACAATTTTGGCGGACAAGACACATTGTTTCCCATACACCTACTCATCAAAAGTTGACTAAGGAATTAGAACAAATGTTCACCTTCAAGGAGAGTTAAAGTTTTCATTCCCAACCCTCCTAAATAAATTTACTGATGTTTAGTGATGATCATTCATGAGAATGGTTACAAAAATGCCAAAAATATTTATTGAATTATCAAATTCCAGAGTTTTAGAAGTTAGATGCTATCGAAATATTTTTGGAAATGAGGGCTTATATATGGTTTCAAGGGGTTACTTTGGAAAGACCTAAACTTTGTTGCAAAAATTCAGTGAATTGTTAAACAAAAGATTGGCAGAAAAAGGGGTAGGATGTTATTGAGGAGTTTAAAAACTATACCAGAAAGAAAAAGTAAAAGAGTATCAAGAATAGTTTGAAGAATTTAAAACTCTTATGTTACTCAAGAATCTACATTTGGATGAATCTCATTATATTTCAAGTTTTGTAAGTGGTCTTAAGGACGATAATAAACCCATGGTTAAAATGCTAAAGCCAAATACCCTTCCTAAAATATTTGAGGTGGCTCAATTACAGGAGCACTCTGTTGAATTAAAGAATAAGCATAACAAACCTTCATGTTAAGAAGCTATTGAACCAAGATTTGGGATGTTTAAGAATGTTGTTCACTTGGAACAAAAAATAAAAACAAATATGCAAAAAAAAAGATTAGACAATAACAATATATTAATACTGAAGTGTGGAGGGTTGAAGCACGGGTATTTCGCTCTCTTTAAGGTGATTCAAACCTCTGTCAAAAAATCAACTTCGGTGCAGCAGGTTCTCTAACTCGTCACCCCCAAGATACAACAGTCCAGCCACACTTGCTAACACTCTCTCTAGACTGCACAACTAGGAGCGTATAGCTCTACAAACACCTTTTGTTTCTTGCCTAACTATGAGATAGAAAATAGTGAATTTAGACTCAAAAGACATAAGTTGTTGTAGTAGTATTTTTTTCATCCCAACTATGCATATTTATAGGTGAAGAAAACTTAGACAAACATAACCTACACTACTAATAAGACACCAAGTAAATGCTGAAATTATTGGCCATTCAAAACACATTGAAATTTGTATTGTAGGTTACAAAAACTTCTTGTAATTGAAAAATCATAATTTCACATAATAATTCTTTGGTCAATACCCATTCAATCCAAATTTGAATTGTAAGTTACAAAACCTCAATGTAATTGAAAAGTCATAATTTCATACAATAAATCTTTAGTAAAAACCATTCAAACACCTGTGAATTTCAAAAAAATTTAACCAATTTATTTCCCTTGTAACATGCATGTGACAGCCCCACCTTCCCCTAAGGCGAACCAAAGGGTTCGGCGGACCGCCTGCCCAACTCTCACCAGGACTCGATCACTCTGTTCAAATAAAATAAGATAAAACCTCGAGGAAAAGTAAAATAAAACCAATTCCCAAACTTGAAACGCTTACTTACATTCATTTCTATCTCAAAAGTAATACAAGCCCAAATGTACAAAAGTTTTAGGTTCCCAATACTTCCAACCCTAACCAAGCACTAAAGCGAGTACAATTGCAAAAGATAACTTCAAAAGGACTAGACTATGATATTCTATACAAGTCTCTCGCCCTTGCTCGCATCCCCTGTAAGGAAAACAAAACTAACGGAATGAGCTAAAAGCCCAGTGAGGTTCCAGACATATAAACAAACAATGAGTTCAATACATTATGTGAGGACTCGCAAATTTCTTATATTTTTCTCAAAAATGCCTTTTTATTTAGAAATTATTCATTTATTATAGCCCTACTACCCAATCATTCCCCAATAAGTGCAAATGAACCTAGAAAGTAGGGTTTCACTTTTCGTTTTCAGTTGGAGCAAGTTAGGGTTTTCACGATTTTCCGAAGGATGATTTTTCGGTACGGAGCAAGGATTCAAATTTGGTGATTAAGAGTGACTTTTAGGTGAGAAATAATATGTGATTAGGAGCCATGATAAAAATTTAGTGATTGGAAAGAAAAAACCCTAGTACGTGTGATTTAAGGAAAAACGGTGCGAACCGACGTGTACCGCGCATTACCGATTGAACGCACCACTGGACCACCACTTTCTTACCACATGAGCTCATTGATATTTGAGCAAAATATCCCCTCATTTCCAGCTGCCTTTGACCGAAATTTGTGGCCAAAAATGCAAGGGAGAGAGAGAAAAATTTGCATGGATTTGGTGGTGCCAAGTGTCACCACCTCATGGCTCCTTGATTAATTTTTTTTCTTGCCTTTTTATCCTTCATTTCAGCCATCTTTCTTCTTCATTTTTTCTGGTCTTGGCCGAGAGAGAGAAAGAGAAAAAACCCAAGAGAGAGTTCACCATTTCTTCTTGAAATCTAGTCACCAAGTGAGGAAACAAAGAAAGTAAACCGATTAAAGTTATCTTTGAGTATTGGTTTAGTGAGGTGTTGGTGAATTTTTTAAGGGGAAAGCTAGGGTTGCTCTTGGTAGACACTCAGCAAGGTAAGGATGATGATTTTCCCAATTCTTACTCTTAATCTTGTTTAAATTAGCTTAGCATCTCAAATTTGTGGTGAATAATGGTTGTTATCATGTCTTGGGTGTTGTTTTTCCTTGTGGATACATGAATTAGGGTTTGATGAATTGCTGCCAAACTTGATGTATGGTTAATATATGTTGTATCCAAGATTGTATAGGGGGCTTTGGTAGCAAATGAAGCAAGAAATGAAGAAAGTTTCATTGAAACCAAAAATTCCAGATTTCTGGAAAAAAATTTCACCCTGTTCTGTCCGGTTCCAGTTCGTGTGGTTAGAGGTCGAATTAGGCTTGGCATCATGTTTAACGTATTGAATTGACTATCTGACTATGTGTTCGGAATCTCACTGAGCTTTTAGCTCACCCCTTTAGTTTTGTTTTCCTTAACAGGGGACGGCGAGCAGGATGAGAGCATAGACTAGCCTAGTCTAGTTCTTTTGTTATTCTTTGTAATGGTTCTCGCCCTAGTGCTTGGCACGGGCTGGACGTATGAAGGATTGAGAACCTTTGTATATTCGATCTTTATATTCCCTTTTGGGATGGCAATGTATATAAGTTCCGCTTTAAGTTTGGATCGCTGCCCTATTTATTCTTGTGATTTATTCCGATTTTAATTGAGGACTGTAGTGAATGACTGAGTCCCGGCGAGAGTTGGGCAGGCGACCCACCGAACCCCGGGGTACGCCCTAGGGGGAGGTGGGGCCGTCACACATTAACCATAGATAGCAAGTAATTCCAGAAACATGACAATATAAAGCAATAATAATATTCATTAAAAGGATACGTGCTCACATGGAGCCATTCATTCATTCATTCATTCTCCTTTCATTTCCTTATTCCTCCATTCGTTTGAAAATGCATTTTGATAAGTAAAACCCTTCATTTACATGGACATTCGTTTATTCATTTCATTTCACCCCCTCCTGGACATTGGTCAGGCTCCACCAGACTACAAGGTAATACTCGAATTTACCAAACGTTCACCCAGGGTCACCAAATCGCCCGACCGAGTCCGCTTCTGGCTCAAGTCGACCGGCAACGAAGGGCAAGGGCCCAATTCAGCCAAACGGCTTACATTCATGCGCAACTAGCATTTAATTATTTAATCATTGAAAATTTCACATTCATTTAGGTCGAGTGCGATAAAGTACACACTCACATAAAAAACTCATTTTAAGCAATCATTGAAAACATTTAACATGTTATCATTCGTGCATAACAAGTCATATAATCAAGAACAAGCCACATAGTCAATGAAAATATAACAAACAAGAAACACTCACCTATTTACGCAAAATAACGTCCAAAATATCCTTCCGGATAACACCCTCAATCACCAAGAAACCCTAATATAATCAAAAGAACATATTATGCTTCAACCATCAAAGATGTAAGTGATTCAAAGAAAATTCGAATACGTACTAGTACAAAGTATAAATATGATTTTGGTAGTGAAAAGAGAACATAAGTAAAATATTTGTAAAACTTATGCTTACTTGTAAAACTTTAAAATCGTTATTTGAGTCGAAGTGGCAAAGAAAACGTATTTCTAGTAGTCGTAAATTTCATTTTTCCAAGGGTACAAGTTTCGGCCGAATTCTAACTTATATACCTCGATAAAAGAAGATGTAAATCCCCTAGATGGTTCACGTGGTATTCGCTCTCAAGCCTTACTCAAGTCGAAAGTATAACGATCTAGTTCTCGAGCGTAAATTTGGGCAGCACGCCCTTTGTATTTACCCATTTTTCCGGCATTTATGGCTTCATTCTTCAGCCCCAAAGTCATACACAAAATCATCTCATTTCAATAGCCGTTCAATAGGCTCAAAGTCATACAAGTACAAAATCAAACTAGGAAAATGTCCGGAAATGAAGTTTAAGTTATAAAACAAAAGACAGATTTGCCGTCGCTTAGCATAACGGGCACAATCAAAGATACGCTTATTGGATTGGGGTGAAATTTATACCATGTCGAAGATAAGACAAAGGCCTACAACTTTGATGAAGATGACTCAGTCCAGTTTGTAGTGTATCTAAGTCAAAATTTCAATTTACCGAACCAGAATCTCACATTCGGGTTAGTTAACCGCACTATACGTAACCGACAATAACTCAGGCTACCGAAGTCCGATTAAGGCGTTTTCAGGGCCATTGGAAAGCTAAGACATAGCACTACAACTTTCATGTTTTGGATAAATGCTAGTTCAGTGCGTATCAAGGTGAAAATACACGATCAGATTGGTGAAATATTCAAAACTAATCACTGGATTCACCTAGGATAGTCAGGGTATTTTGGTATTTTAACAGGCTAAATTGCTCCGATTGAGCTGAAATTTTACAGGTAACTATAAAATATCATTCTCTACAACTTTCATGTTTTGTACTAAGCCTAATTCGGCCTCTAACCTAGTCAAAAAAAACCGGTCAAAACAGGGGAGGTGAAAAACCCTAAGACTGAAATTTCCATAATACTACTTCCAACTATGAAATATGCTCATAAACTACCAAAACTACAACTTTAAACCACTAATTAGCAATTAATTGAAGTAAAGAGGAGGTTCTTGGAAAAATACCTTGGAAACTCAAAAAAAATGGTAGCTTAGTATCTTTCCTCCCACAATCACTCCACCAACTCCTTCAATCTTCCTTAATAAGCACTTGTATGGTGTAGTTTCAATTTTGGTTGACTACAACTCAAGATTTGAGCAAGTTTGGAAGCAAGAAATTGAAGAGCTCTCTCTTGTTTCTCCCCTCAAGAAAGTCGGCCAAGAAGCAAGAAAAATGAAGAAATTTTTGGTCAAAATTTGGTTTTTAGTAAAGGTGAAAATTAGGTCAAAGTCCAACCTCCAATAGGTTTGCAACACTTGGCCCTTCTAGTGTTTTCTCTAATCCTTTGGCTTCCAATTGTTACATCATATACAAACCTCTAATTATCCTCTAGCACCTTGTATAATAATAACACTTAGCACAAAAATCACTTAGTCACCAAAATTATATCGCACTAGCGGGTCCCACATCTATAACGCACTTCAAATTAACGTACACTAACTCATACTAGGAAAAATGATTTTAAAACTGTACTTGCTTGTAAAAATGCATAGAAATTTAATATTTCCAAGGAAAGTATAAAATGTAGGCAAAGAAATAAAATAATGCTAAGCAAATGTGAAAATTTTTAGGTTCTCACAATGCACATTTAATTGAGAATTTAATTATTTTATTAAAATACTACAACAATCCCCACTTATTTTAATAAAATAGTATAAAATTTAAATGGCAAGGAAGGACTATCATATATAATATAGATAGCAGTGCCTTAAACCTATATTTAGTGTTGAGGTGATTTCTAATACCAGAGCCAATAGTGAACTACAATCTTGAACTATGGCTGCTTTTGGGATATTGGATATCACCTTACACACACAATAGTTCAGGTGTTCTCATGAGCCAATAAAGCTGGCACTTTACGGCCTTGTGCTCAATCCCAGTTTGTCCATGTGTGTATAAGAGAACAAGTCCCAATTCTCTTTAGGACGGCCCCACCCTGAACACTCATATAGGTGAAATCCATCAAGGGTGCTCCCGTAACTCAAACACCCCACTCATAAGAGCTATAGATTTCATTAAGAGCAATATAGTTCAACCTTTCTTTCGTTACAGGATGTATGCACATATAGCATAAGGATGGACCATGCTTATCAAAATTTGTGCATACCCATTTCAAATCACCATGTAATTCATTTTTCCCTTTGAAGCGAACTCTTGGGATCTCCAATCATTATGTTGGGTATCCTTACATGTGATTTATGATTCATGGACTTTAGTCACATCCTTCTCATGGTTGATCATATCTTTGCCTCAACTTGAGTTGTTTACTATTATCACAAAAATATAAACAAAGATATGATCTCATTGACACTCGAGTCAAATTATTTCTTCAATAACACAATAATACTGTGATAATACCAATATTTTGTGAGAATATTTCTTACATAATTGCCATACAAGTAATTATATACACTTCAAGTGAAGGCCCAATATTTTCATTTTTTTTCATCTTAGTAACCATTAGTCTCACTAGAAATCATCAACGTAGATGACCATTAGTTTACTACTAGGAGCTACTTTATTTCTCAATAATTGTCAATTTCATCTAGTAGGCCAGTAGTCTATAACCTACTAGGAACCATTTTCACCATCTCTATGAAATTTTCATAGAATTTCTTTTCACAAGAATATGAAATACACATTTCAAGTTTCTTCACATTATATAACGTTATATTAAAGGATTAAGAAATCCAAAAACATGATACTCAATGTCATTTAATATTGTACTTAATTGCAACTTTAAAATCCATACCCACAAGTTGCAATTATAACATGATATCACATGAGATTTGTATATATATTTTTTCAAAATATATATCCATGTCATTTAATTGAGTATCCTCAAGTAATTAATCTAATTCTTTGCATTCATTTTCAGCAAACAAATAACCCCCACTATTTTAATGCTTTAATGATATGCAACTAAACATATATCGCATTTAAAAATCAAGTCCTATGCATATTAGCATAGAAAATTACTATGACCCCCACCATTTGCCACAACTTTATAACATGCAATAGAGTATATATCTATTGCAATTAATGTAAATGACCCAATTAATCATACCCATTGGAAGTTCACTTTTACTTGTTAAGAAGGCACCTTTAAAATTTCTTCTAGAATGCATGATGGCAACTTGTCCAGTGCAGCAACAAGTTGTAATTATTCAGTAATTTGAACTCCTTCAAATCTACTTCTCCGGTGCCATATTTTCCTGTTAAGCCTTCCAAAAGTTTTTGATATTAGGATAAGAAGTTTCATAAAAGTTATGAACTTCATTAGAAAGGTTATATAACAAATAATTCAAGCAATGGAATTCAACAACTTCCTTTTTTGCTGAATTTTTCTCACAATATTGTTTTATACTTCATATATCTTATTGGTTGAGATCTTCTCATTTTTTCTGTCCATCGGTAGACTACTCAAGTCACTTGAGTTGATAGTAAGGACTTACAAGTTGAACTCCATCTTGATCTGAATCACCTTAAAATTGGTGTTCACCTGGAACAAAAAATAAAAACAAATATGTAAAAATAAAAAAAGATTAGACAATAACAATATATTAATACTCAAGTGTGGAGGGTTGAGGCACGGGTATCTCACTCTCTTTAAGGTGATTCAAGCCTCTGCTGAAGAATCAACTCCGATGCAGCAGGTTCTCTAGCTTGTCACCCCCAAGATACAACAGCCCAGCCACACTTGCTAACACTCTCTCTAGACTCCACAACTAAGAGAGTATAGCTCTACAAACACCTTTTGTTTCTTGCCTAATTATGAGATAGAAAATAGTGAATTTAGACTCAAAAAACATAAGTTGTTGTAGTAGTATTTTTTTCATCCCAACTATGCATATTTATAGGTGAAGAAAAATTAGACAAATATAACCTACACTACTAATAAGATACCAAGTAAATGCTGAAATTATTGGCCATTCAAAACACATTGAAATTTGTATTGTAGATTACAAAAACTTATTGTAATTGAAAAATCATAATTTCACATAATAATTCTTTGGTCAATACCCATTCAATCCAAATTTGAATTGTAAGTTACAAAACCTCAATGTAATTGAAAAGCCATAATTTCATACAATATATCTTTAGTAAAAACCATTCAAACACCTATAAATTTCAGAAAATTTTACCAATTTATTTCCCTTGTAACATGCACATTTAACTGAGAATTTAATTATTTTATTAAAATACTACAAGGAATGTTATAGGAGTAGATATAGAATCCTACCTTCTAACAGTCAATAAGTGGACACTAATGGGATCATACAATGACTCTAAGAGATTAATAGTAGAAGAAGTACACTACAGGAGAACTCATGGTTTGTATTTTAGATGTGGACAAAATTTTGGATTGAGCATCAATGCACAGGCAAACAGGTCAATGCTCTTTTATGTGAAGAAAAGGATGATAACATCTTTGAGGATGCTATTGCAGAATAGGATGAACTAATAGGAAGGGCAGGAGAGTTGACTAACATGTCACTGAATGCCCTATCTGATGCTAGCAGAAGGAAGTCTATTTCAGTCATAGGAGTTTTGAATGGTCAAGTCATAAGAATTTTGATAGACATTGGTAGTTCAGATAGTTTCATTAACCACAAGCCCGTATAATATCTTGATCTACTGTATCGATAAACCACTTCTTTCACAATATCCATGGCTAATAGAATTACAATAAATAGTCGTGCATTCAGCCCATATATTACTTGGAAAATCCATTAGTATAAATTCCAATTTAGTCTTAGAATTATGGATTTGGAACATTAGGATCTTATAATAAGGGTTGATTGGATGAATTTATATAATCTTATCACTTTTGACTTTTATTAGTTAAGCATGGCTCTAAGTTGCAAAAATGAATTGATTCATCTTCGAGGATCAATTAATGAGCCAATACTACATTTGGTAAGATGCAATGATCTAAGGGATTTAATTCAAGATCAAGAAAGGGTTTGTACATCCATTCAAATGCAAATCTCCTATAGCATCTAGTTAAACCAAGAAAGCCGCTCAAAGCTTTGATATTAACTAGAATAGACCAAGCCATAGCACATTGTATGTTGACAACATCCATACTCAGACCATCAGCTGATATGGAATCTCCCAAATATTCGACTCTAGTTTGAGCATAAGAGTGCTTAGACATTTTGGCATATAGCTAGTTTTCCTTCAAAGTAGACAACAACAACTCTAAATGTTGTAAGTGAGACTCCATGGTAGGACTAACAAATTTCCTCAAAATGGCTAAAAAGTCTTGTTCATAAGTGACTCAAGCATTGATAAAGCCAAATGGCTTTACCAAAAATTCAAAGTGCCTATTTGAAAGGCAATTTTATAAGTATCAATTGACTTCACTCTGATCTAGTGGTAACTTGATCTCAAATCTAGCTTAGAAAAATATTTTGTCCCAAACAGTTCATAATTAATTCATCGATGTTGGGTATAGGATATTTATCTTATTGGTTGGAACATTTAACTTTCTTTAACTAGAACAAAGTCTTCATGAATCATCTTTTTTTCTTAACCAAAAGTACAAGTGTAGTTCCTTCGTTTCTTTTCTCTATCAATTGATTAATTTAATTTTTTGTAATTAATTCTTAAGTTTGATACAGATCCTAGGAGGCGTTCGCGCTCTATTTCTAGATCCAACAATGATTCGTTGGGGTCCAATGAATAGAGTCAAAATCAAGGAATTCATGTTGCAAATCCAATTTTCAAATTCCTTGAGAAAGCCGAGCTCAAGTTTGTTAGTTTGTGACTTTGAGTCTTTAATTGTTCAAGTCGTTAGTTTGGTTAGTTAGCTAACTCTATGAATTGTTCATGATCGTGTGATTAGCTAATGTTGAGCATAGGTTCGACTTGATCATTAGTTAGTTTGTTAATCTTGTGGTTTTTGATTAGTTGGTAGATTACTTAGCTAGTCTTTAGCTTAGAAATCCGGCCCGTTTTAAGAGATAAGGGCCATGAGTTTCCAAATTGTGTGCAAAGTCTTGTTAGTTTCCTTGTTCTAATTAGGTTAGCAGTTGAGTCTTGTAAGCCTATAAATAGGCATCAATTTTCGTTAATAAAGGATAGACGAATTTTCAGAAATACCTATGTGTGATTGAGAGAGTTTTGTCTTGGATTCTTTGAAGTGACCTTGAACACCTTAGAGTTTGTCTCGAGGGTTCAACCTGGTTTATTAATTAAAGATCGCGTTTGATTGTAGCCCCATTCTACCAATCTTAATTTATCTTGAGTGGTCCCTGATCGAATTAGGTTCCATCCCTTATACCAAGGTTCGTTATCTACGTGAACAACGAGTTGAGGTTCATTTGTGTTTATAACCTGATTATGATAGATCCTTTCGCTGTCTGATCGGATCGTTTCCTCAAGAGTGGGAGTTAGGAGATTTGAGTTCATATCAAAGTTGTTCTTTTTTGGATGAGGATTATGTTGAAATCATGTCTATGTTTTCTTTTCATGTTTATGCAATATCTAGAGATAAATCTTTAAAAGGATTTGGTGATAGTAGTCCTTATACTTTTATGTTTTGGTTTCAATTTTTTTTTTTAACAGATCAACAATTCTTGTGGGTTTGGTTCCTTTTTTGTTTTTTGTTTTTTGTTTTTTTGGTATTCTTTCCTTCTTCTTCCCAATTAGTATCTCTATATACCCAACTTTTAGAAGATTGTAGATTAGTCGGTTCTCCCCATGGTAGTAATTTCTCTACTTCTCTATTTTCTCAACATAATACATAATTAATTGTGTTTTTATTGCATTTTTTTCCTGAAGGAAAATTAGTACAGGATTAGAATTTCTTTTAAAAAGCAGCATTTTTGTTTGAATTGGATATCAATCATAATGCTTTATTGTTTAAATGCGTGTCTTATGTCTTTGATTTGGTTGGGATTAAGATATTTTTCATTAAAAGGGAAAAAAAGAGTGAGATGAAGCTGGTTTATTTGGAATGGTCTTTTTTGTCATTTAGAAAATTCTTTCCTTAACAAAAGTTTTCCAAAACTAAAGACATCACCTCTTAAATGTAGATTATTTGTATCACCTCTTTTTTCTATCACCATATTTTAGATTATTTGTGAGCTCAATTAATAGCTAAATGTAGTTTTTCTTAATAAATTACCTTCTTGTACTTAAAATAAATATTTGCATTTTTAGTAGCAAACAAATATTTTAAGGTACTTTATTCTACGACGTTTTGAACAATTGTGTGAATTTTTTTGTATTTTATAGAAAAATTGAAAACTTAATAAAATTTATAATATATTATATTTGTTTGGCTTCATGTAATTTATATTTTACGCTGCCAATTAATTAATTATATTCCTAGCAAATGTAGATTTTTAACACAAAAATTTATATGCTAGAATGAATTAAATATTAGGGCTAATTTTAGACACCTCCACTGAGGTTTCTGACAGTCTCACTCCCCTCCCCTGAGGTTTCCGAAATATCAAAAACTTCCCCTAAAACTAGATAGGCAGTCCCAAATCCAACCCGATTCAAAAATAAAAACAATAAAAAATTGAAAGCTGGAGAGAGAAAAGAACTTGATACCACAAATGCCCTCATTTTCTTGCATTAGTGAAGTTATAGGTAAATGACAACTTTCAATAGCAAATTAGCATATTTGTAGCCTCTCACACGTTTACAAAGCATACATAAATGAGCTAAGCACACTAATTTGGCATCTTACTATATGAAACAACCCAAGTCATACAAGAAACATAGAATCAACTAAGCATAATTTTGTAGAGGCTTAGCAAATCAAGTCATACGAGAAATAGAAAATTAGCTAAATATAATCTGCCATACACAAACAACAACTATATCAATATAGATTGTCAAGGAATATTGAAAATTTTCAAAATTCTTAAAGACTAAACTGGAAGAGGTCTAATGAGTTCTTCAACTCTTCAACAAATGTGAGAATCTAAAGCTTTTCCATACCATGAATCAAGCTTTTTTTGCCATACATCAACAATGGTTTAAAGAGACTAATTGAAGTGACTTGTTGTACTTGGAGCTTTCTAAGCCATATATCAATCACCAAGTGCCGCCTGAATTTGGCGTCATTTTCTTCATGGCATTTTAGATATTAATTAAAGGAATCTAAATTATGACCGTATTTATAACTAACTTAGCTAAATTGGTCCATATAATTGGGAAATATTTGGCAACTTGTGTGGGTATTTAAGTCTTTTACCCATGATGATATAAGAAATAAGACCCAATATTCTGTCAGGGGAGGTATCTCATATTTTGGAAATCTCAAGGGAGGGGAGAGAGACTGTCAGAAGGTTTCTAAAATTATCCCTAAAAATTACAATTGAAAATTTTTAATATCAATCAACAATTATTTTGAAAGCAAAAAATGTCAAAATTTCATGTAAATAAACAAATAACATAGTGTAACAAATCCTATAAACTAACCTTGGGCAATTAAGTCAAATTTGTATTAATTGTATTCTATTCTGACATTTAAATATGGATTATACCAAATACTGACATCCAAGTATGGATTATACCAAACACTAGAAAATGAATATTGCATCCTAACTTGCTAGACACTAGAATGATAAATTTTTCTTCCTAATATTTTGGGTGAAAAATTTTGTCGAATAGAAAGATTTTTCCATTCTAGTCATTTTCGTGTATCAAACGAGGGATCAAAGCTTTTAAAAACATCCCAATATATGTTTTCTAATCATTATTCTAGTCATTTTCGTGTATCAAAGGAGGGATCAAAGCTTTTAAAAACATCCCAATATATCAAAAACATACACCTCTTCTCCCTCCGCCAGCACTTTCCCTTACCTTCTCCTACTACCACCATTGCCACTAGCACCACCTCCTACCACCATCAACACTCACCTCTCCTACCGCCATCACCCCCCTTCTTCTTCTTCTTCTTCTCTCTCTCTCTCTCTCTCTCTCTCTCTCTCTCTCTCCTCTCCCCTCTCCCTTCACCCAGCCATCCCCCTTTCCACCTCCCCTCTTTCTCCCCCTACCCCCGCCCCCTCTCCCTTTCCTGATCTGGTCACACCCTTCCTCGCCCCTGATCTCATTCCCCCCAGCTGTCCCATTTGACTGAGTACCACACGCTTGCGGATGTTTTGGAACTGGCTCAGAAACTCCATTTATCATTGCCGAAAAGGACATCTACCTGAATCATTTTTACATCAAAAAGATAAATAAGATTCTCATACATACTTGAATCCACACAGTACTTTTGTAGCATAACTATATAGATTTGTTGCATAACAAAATGGTAGAAATAGACGTTACTTCGACCACAAAAGGGGAGAAACAATGTTGCAAATTTGAGCGTTTGGCTCTTCTCCTTTTAGATTACTTAACAAGATTGTTTTTCCAAAGATTGTAACTCTCCTTTTTTTTTTTTAGGGTTTCTCGCAAAGAATGGATCCAGCAGACTAATCCCTGCACCCGACAACTTGCTGGCAGCGAGACTCAAACCAGGGACAACACCCCATCTTCAGCAGCCCCATGCCAACAGACCAAGCCCTGGAGGGCCCAAGGATTGTAACTCTTACTTTACTATTAATTCATGCATGTTCATTACCCCAAAAAGAAAGGGCAAACCCTTTTCCCGCGAACAAAAGACACTGCATTTTACCTGTTACAGTAAGCAACAAGGTATCGTACTCCACGATGGAAATTCACCAATCCACGATGTAGATCAAATTGGGTAAAAAAATGGCAAAGAGAAAATCAGCAAAATTTTTTAAATTTGCACAGTAGCCCACAATTGTTCCAAAATATCGGTATCTCAGCACGGTGAACAAAAAATTCTTTAGAAACCATTTGGTCTCTCCCCACTCCTTGCCGATCTGTTCTGTACATCTGCATCATAATGTGCAAAAGCTGCGTCTAGAGCCTGCAGCAAAAGGCTTGGTCCATGAATACACTGCTCTGTCGAAGCAAAAAAAGGGCAAGAAAATGTCTGGATATTTGCCATGTTTTGTCAATAGGATTAATGAAGTCATCTTCCATATTGAAGTAACATACAGGAGGTCAGTCAAGAACATGCTCATGCCAGATACCCAGTAACAAAATGGGTATACGGAACTCAGCTTATCTGAAATATATCTAACCAAAACAACTAATAAACTTCTCTTTTGTGTTTCACAAATGTTCACATTTCATGAAATAGTTGAAAAGATAACCTGAAGCATTGGTTGCACAAGAAGCGAAACTTGATGTCGCAAGTCTGACTGCACAGATTCCTTGATCTCCTGCAAAGTTATATGCAAGAAAAATCAACTTAGAAGCAAGTAAAGCAGCTTTTATATGGGCAGAAAAAAATTTGCTACCCAAGCCAGCTATGGAAAGATACGAGAACACACAATTATACTGCACTAACTATTTCACATTATATTCAAGGTTTTCTTCAATAATAAACAGTATATGCTTGTTATTATGCATGATCCTAGTGCGAAACTTTAAAAAAAACAAACACATAAATTAGGCAAACACATCCTTTTTAGCGCTTCAGACACCTTTTCCACCTTTCATTAGTTTAGAATAATAACTAGCTCATCTTCTTTTTGGCATGAGAAAATCAGGAGGTAGAGATAGTGGGCTTTTTAGTCTCTTGAGCTGACAAAAAACTAAGAAGAACGAGGAAAAAGTTCAAAAGGGTCTCCTGAACTAAACAATTATCAAGAAATAGCAATTGATGATCTTAGCATTCATACAAAACAAATTGATGTATCTTTTGATAACTTTTTTATTTGTTTCTTCATTAAACATTTTACCACCACAAAAGTTGAAGCTTTCGGAGAAATATAACAGCAAGAATCACGAAATAAGATGTTCTTAACACTTAGTGACTAGTAATCTGCTGCCCAAGGAAGGAAAGAGCCTGCTGGCAGTAGCAAAAGGGGAGGGCATCAGCATCTTTTACTCTTCCCTTATCCATAAAGCTCCTGTATCCGTAATATCACAATACCTGTAGCTTAGGATATATCTGGGACATAGCATCCTTCAATTTGGTTGCCTACAGAAGAACAAGCACCATAAAAGCTTAACTACAATACATCATCCAAATAGAAGTCATCTTTAGAAGAAGCTGATAAGTAAATGATCCATGACTGACAACACAACTCTATTGCAAATTATGTGCCACATCCAACAAGTTCATTACTGTTGAAGGGACATATAACCAAGCAATTTCTAGAAAGAATGTCCTCAAATAGATGTTTCCAGAATTTTTATTATGACACATCATATATAATTCTTTAGACTTACCTTAGTTAAAAGATACTTGGTTGTAATAGGATATGATGACCAAAAGTGCTTCAATAACTCCTGGATGGATGACCAGTGCTGAAACAAACAGATTATTGATCAGTTATCTCATGAATAAGACAATAGTATGAACACAATTAGCCCAACTACAGCTATTGGTGTCAACTCACAAGTAATAGTTCCTCTCTGGTGATTTTTGGCAAACTATCCAAAATACTCTCGTTTGGATTCCTCCCAAGATGATACTTGTTACTTGAAATATTCTGAGCCAATCCATTCAAAACCTACATATAATAGCACCAAGCAATTATATTCCTGTGTCAACGTAAGTGCAAATCAACGTGTTTCGACAAGTGAGGAAAATGACAGCACCTTAAAAGCAACTTCTGAATTAATTGTGGGCTCAGTCAAACCCTGAAATTTAATCTCGGAGATGCACTCCTTCAAAGAACAATATGCTTCACGAGTACTCACACTACATTTTAATTGTTTTGCACCAGAAACAGTATCACCAAGAGTGCTGAAAGCATTTGCTTGCTGAGAATCGAAGTAGTCACGAGGATCCTGAGTCAAGAAGAAAGAATAATTTGAGAAGCTATAATTTAGAAGATCAAAAGATTTTCAAACAATAAAAATTTAACCTTAATACTAAGTGGTGCAACTGCAGGGTCACGAGGTGCCTGAAGATCCTCAATCTCAGTCATTCGAGAAATCCTCTCTAACCGCTCTTTGTCCAAGTACACATCAGATGCATCTTTAGCTAACTCAGCTAAAGGGGAAAAAAATTGTACAAAGAACCCTTAACTACAAGTTCTTTAGTTTTAATTCAAGATAAAAGTTTAAAGAACCCAAAAATAAAAATAAAAATAAAAAACAACCAACAATACGAAGAGTATTAACCATGTTTCGTCCTTGCAAGTGCTTCAGCTACAGATCTTGTATCTCCTAGCTCAACATCTACACCAATTTGTCAACAAAAGTCAAAACACAAGAAAAAGCATTCTATAGTCACATATCACTCATCCCAAACAAGAAATCTACCACTGCAAGCAGAAAGACCCGCAAAAACCTTTTGTTATAAAGTGAAAAATAAGAGATTCCTCAACAAATGTTATTAAAAGGAAACAGACTTTCATTAGCAGCGAATACTAGTTGGCAACAAATGGAAAGAAAGAAAGATCCAGGTACCATTGATTGATATCGATTGCTTTTCAATAATTCCAATCATCTATGACCGCAATACATGTTTATGGGGAACTCAGCAGGACATCCATCTTGTCAAAAACTTTGCCTTGGGTCACAATGTCCTAATGACACAACATAGTAAATAAGTCCCAATGGAAAATACTACCAAGCAGGGGGCGCCCTTCCGTTAGTTTAGTCACTGGATGAAAGAAAGCAGACAAAAACAACTGCAGAATGGCATCCACTGGTGGAATAAATAAACCATCTTTTCATAGAAAACATTTACACACCATCAATCACTCTTACACAGTTGCATGATCAGGAAAAGAAAATTGCAGAAGACAGAGGAAAACATGCTAATCAGTTTGTATTCTTTAAACCAGAGATGTGTATGGTATTTAAAAACAATTGCCCATTGTAAAGCACTTCTACATACTTTCTCTCTTACTTTGATGAAGGATTTTTTTTTTTACCTATAACTCTCCCTTGAAGAACGACTGCTGCATGCTGGTTGAGGTGTTGTGAGAAAGATCTTCGGTATGGTTCATATTGCGAGTCTAAAACATCCTTGTTGTCATTGCGAGGTAGCCCATGGTCCTGTATCTTGCAAAAAATACTACATGAGTCTGCATAATAACAATATCACCCTTTATACCTCAATCTAAAACCAATCCAATAAGAGAAGCTCTTAGAGTTGTAACAAAAAGAATATTTTTCTGAGCATACTTTGTTACATCCACTTGGATACTGGATGGGAGAAATAAGGAAATAACATGTTCTCATTTGCAATGATACTGGCCACTTGGCCACTCCCAAAATGGACAAACATGGAAAATAACAGAACTCTGCATTCTTAGTCAAATAATGAAGTATGGACAAGAAGCAGAACAATCAGCAGCCTACACCTTGAGAGAGTTTATAAAGCAGGTATTAAAGTATCCAATATAACAAATAAATGCCAATGCACATACCGGGAGATGCATGTAATCATCTCCTTCATCAGCTTCCATGTCCAAAGTAGGATCCACCTGCCTAATCTGAAAGGACAGATAGAGGGATAAACTATTCAAATTTAAACCAATTCAAGCACAAAGTTTTGAGAGTACTTCTAAGAGAAAAATTCATAAGAGAGAACAGAACCAAAAGCAAATATCATAGCATAGAAAACAAATCATCATAATGCAGGTCACTCCTGAGATAAAGTTGAGCATAAAATGACATTCACGTAGAACACCTTCTTCCGAGCTTCATTAACTAACATGTCATCTTGCTTCAAAAATACGGCAAGTTCCTCATCTTCTGCAGCCTCTGCTGCTGCAGCAATGACATTTTTTGTACTATGGAGGTATTCCGCTCGCGAGTATTTAGTCCAAAACTCTTTTTCAGTCATCTGGCAAAGAAGACATTTGATGATGAAAAACAGCACAGCAACATTGAAGGAAAGATCAGTAAAGGCTTAAAGAAGTCAAGTCTGTGGTGAAGAGATCAGCCCGGGTAGAATAACAAGTTTAACTCTACCTTGTTTGGCACAAAATTGAGATATGCTTGGCGAACAGCTGGTTTCTCTGCAAAAATCTAAAGATGACCTTAAGTTAGATCCAAGGGAGGAGAAAATCTTGAAGATTGCAAAGAAATTTTTAGAACAGATTTTAGATATAAAAAGAACTACTGTCACCAGACTCTTTCCATTTGTCCCAGCTCATGTTCTTAAACTGTCCCTACCTATGAAACTTCATATCACTATTTCAATAAATACTTATAAATAGGTTAGAACTCAAATAAATTCATGAACATCTTTATTTTTTCAGTCTCAATGATAAGGTTTTCAATTATTACAAGTTCGATTGGAAGCTCCTGTTGTGAATAAGTAGAGATTAGGAGCACCTAGGTTCAAGTCCAAGTCATTGAACAAATTATAGGCATTCAACAAAAGTTGGTCAACACATACAACTTGAGGGAACAGGAAAAGAAGTACATCCCTATGCTGGAAAATTTGGAACAGGAAATTGAAGCAGAAATATCCATAAGCGTAGAGCAATGCAAAAACATAAAAGTACAGCAATAATAATTTGGTTAAACAAAATATCCTACTGTTATTCATGAATATAGAAACAAATAAAGTTTAATTTTACAGAGCACTGCATATTGAAATAAGTTACTCACTTCCAAAGCAGAATAGAGTGTCTGGATTGATTAAATGAAAGAAAATCACAATACCTGAAGGATAATCTCTGGTGTTAAGTTAAATGTAACTCTGTTGGACTGCAAAAGAAAGAACAGGAATTACCAGGAGCAGTACATCCAATACCAAAATAATCCAATGAGAAGTTGAAAGGATCAGCTTTATATTGACAAACAAATGCAAAAACCAAAAACCTTCCTAGCAAAAGCAGTTAAAAATATATAATTTGAAAAGCAACGTGTAAAAGAGTTAATTGTTATAGAGAATCATTCCATTAGGATACAAGTAAGTTTGTTGAATAAACTTATCAAGCAACAAGCGCAAACAAAAGAAAAGGATACATGCAAGTGCAATGTGCAAAGAAAAGCAAATCAACAATATACCTGACCATCAGCTAAAGGTTTGGTACTCCACATATCATTTTTTAATGCCACTCTTTGCTTTGGCCTCCTGCTGTAATTCTGCTCCAACAACTTCTGCATGTTGTCGGTAAATTAAAAGGTTCTGTCACAAAATTCGGAATTCAAATATAATTCCAAGTCAAGAAACTGCACCAATAAGTAGTCATAAAAATCTGACAAAGGTTCTAAAATATGCAGATCCTATCTGGAGTCTGGACAAGCCTTCACATTGAATTTTTTTTGTCTTGTACAATTTTGACTAGCAAATGCATTTCATAGTTATGCTCCTTTACACTTTTCTCTTTCCAATTCTTGAATACCTTCTCATGGACATAAAATGCAATGGTGTCGCAGAGCGATGCTCCCATATATGAAATCAAAAACTTATCCTCTTATAAGTGACTATTGTGAATGTTGTCCAGAGAAAGATAAAAATACAGTATATACATGTCCAAAAGCAACAACCAATCAAATCTGTTTACTTTCTTTTCAGTTACTAACCTTCCTCGTTGCCCAGAATTCAGCTTCAGATAGGATACCTCCAATCACAAATTGCTTGTGAAGTTTCTGTAAATCACTGCCAGTGAATTTTCAGTTATGTTAACCAAAAAAGTATTTGTGATACAGAGCCATTTCTAATCAAATGAAAGACAATTCTAGCAATCTTAATATCAGTTAAAACCAATACAGACTCAGTCAACCAGATAGATAAACCAATTTGAAACTCAGTCAACCAGATAAAATTCAAGATTATCTATGTTAAGGTTAGGATGACAAACGCAATATTTATCTGCTTCTGCAAGAGAGTTTTTTCAAATATAGCAGTTCTAAAGTGGTCACATGTCACCAACCAACTCAAGATTCAGTATCCTGTAATAGTGAATTTTGGGAAATATAAACTATTTCTGTTACTTGGTGACCACCTGGGTACAACTGTTGCCAGCTTTTGTAGAGACTTTACCGTGGTGTAATCCCTCAATCACACAGCTAACTATCCAGGACAGGAGAACGTACTTTTGACATCAGAATGCCAAGGACAGCAGGAGCTTCTAAAGGAGAAAGACACTCTTTTTTGGGGGCTGAGGAGGGAATACCCGATCCTAGAGGTGGCAGTTTGCATTTGTATCCACACATCAATCCACATAAACCCATCTTAAACGGATTTGGATGGCTGAGAGAAACTATGACTTTAAACAGATGGCAATTTAAACTTAGTTAAGTTACAACTTTAAATGGATTATACATGTCATCCATATAAATTCATCAAAAAATGAAAAAAAAAAAAAATAAGTCCTCTCCCCACACACACACACCCACACTCACACACTCAAACACGCATGAAAACAATTACAGGATCCCACCTCACCTGCAAACACAGTGGCACACACTTTCTTTCATGCAAAAAGATGCAGTCACACACAAAGATAGCAATATGCCCTCTCAAAGAGAGTTATTCGTAATTAGTGGAACTCAGAAAGAAATCGAAGCAAAATGAGACAGTCAGAGCTTGGCAACATTGCCAAATTCAATTCAAACTTCCTTTTGGAAATTAATGAATTAGACATGCAGTAGTAGCCGACCATTCTATGGAAAATTTGACCACTGTAAATCCTAGGAACTTCTACGGAAAATTTGACCACTGTAAATTCTAGGAACTAGGTTTTAGGAGTAAATGGTTAATTAAGTGGATAAAGATTTGGCATTATCCACTTAATCCCATCCATTTAGATCCATTAATGAAATCGTTGTAATTGGAGTGGATTAAATATATCCACTATTTATCTAAGTGAAGCCATTTATCAAATATTTATCCACTTTGCCACTTCTGTAGCAAGCCCACTTTTGGCCACTAAGATATTTTGATTTCATATCCCACATTCAGCATTCAAAGTTCTAAAGCGGTACACTTTGGCCAATCGAGACATCAAACAAGCAACACACCATATCAGATGATCTGCTTTAAATTAACTGTATGAAATTAGACAGAGCAGCCAAAAGTGTACTACTTTAGAAGTTGAGTGGGTGGTTTGAAAAAGTTAATAGTTTAACAGCCAAAAGTGAACAGCTTAGCGCCCGTTTATGTATTCTTCCCACCCCTTTCCTGTCAGAGAAAAAATTCCCAGGTGTAATGTATATGCTGAATTTCTATATAATCAATCTAAAATGCAGCAATGCACCTAAGATATTAATGAAACACAAATGTTCCTCAATAAGATTAAGGATGCAGCAGCATTACACAGATATAGGAAGGAAAGGGGTATAGCACTTCTACCTATCCTCCTGCAGTAGCTTAATACGACGCTCCATTTCAGCCGCACTAAGTTGCTCATCTTGAATCGGAACAGCAGATTTTTCAGGAACTGTTCTCCCAGCTTCTCCGGATAGTGCAATAGCTGAGGCTGTTCTTCATTCAGATATGCATTATTTCCATAGAAACAATACATTAATTAGATTTAAAAAAAAATTGAAAAGTTCCAAATACAAATGCATAGACATCATATGAAGAATGGTTAATGCAATCTCATTTACATATTAAGCACTAGATGGTCAGCATCACAAATGGTCAGCACAGTAAAGCCATAATTATTTTCATGATAAGTTAAGAGTGCAGGATAACTGATTAGTAACTGTAATTTCACTACCTGGTTGTGTACCAAGTTCTTTCAACTGTAAGTCTTTTCTATACCAAACAACGTAGACCATAGCACTTTATATGAGCAAGTGAAGATATATACGTGCCATATGAAGAATTCGTTTTACAAGATGGTGCATATAACATTGAATCTCCTTTTAAAAGTCACCAAAAGAAGATTAAGACAGAAGCAGATAGCAACTATTCCCAAAGTTCATATAATGGTCTAGAGGCCACATGCCAATCCTTGTGTAGGATCAAGGTATCAATTGGAAACATGATGTCAGTTACTAGGCTCTGATTGCTAGTTACAAATAGAGGCAAAGAACCTAGGTCACCAGATAAGTCCTGATTTTCACTTCCAAGCTGTCAATTAGTACAGGTATTTCAAAGTTTCAACTAAGTTTGGCATGAATCTAAAGGCTCACAACAGCTTAATAATCAAAATTTGTCAAGTACCAGACTACTTCGGTAACTTGATGCAGATATGGATAGTGATTATGGTTTGAAAAAAAAAAAAAATTCTCAAACTTTAGTTCTGAGCACAAGTACGAATTAGATGGTAAACAAAGGAAGGGGAATTTCATTTTTACTTATTAACCAATGGCCCGATTTTTCTTAAAAAATAAACAAAAAAGGGAAAAAAAAAAGTTTGTACTCATATATGCATGTGTACCTTATAAGCATCTACAGTGCGTATTTGATACACGAAGATATTATACACACTTAAACACAGATCCAGAGGGCATTCATATGTACAACTGAAGTCAAGCACATAATAATAGAGTAATTTAAGCTCTTGTATCCCACCTACAAAATCCTTGCAAACATTGCGGTCTGGGAAGTTCTCAAACTCAAAAATGTAATTGCCACCCTGTCATAGTTAAGCTCATACAGTCACGTCTAGCTCGAAAGGAATAAATGCAACAGTTTACAGGAGTTACAGCTATGCAGTAAAAGTGACCTAGTCAAAGCATATTGAACCTGATCCTGAGTAAGGTTAAGGAGGGCTTGCTTAGTTCCATCCTTGGTGAATTTGTGCCCTGAAAATTTCAACATGTCCATCAATCTATACTACACTGCTAGACAGATCACATCCGAAAAAAAAAAAAACATTATGGGCATGTAGAAATGGGACTCATACAGATTTCATGACCAGCTTATTAATAGTTTCTTTCTACTTATTGGTCCAAATACTGAAGTGACAATCCAGGGACTGATCCATCTGATAGTAGTCCAATTCCACAAATTTAAGGACATTAATCAAGACAACTCAGCGCCTTAAAAAAGAAAGGATCAGCAGAACAGCAGCACCTTTAATTGTTCTGAACTCTACATTAAGTTTCACAGGTGAACTCGGATCATTTGCCATGAAAGTAAACCTATCTTTAGTCTGCAAAACAGCCAAAAAAAGAAATGGAAAATAACTACTAGAATGTCAGAAGGCATATAGTTAGACAAAACAACTAAATAGATATGCAATTATCCAAATGAGTTCTAACTGGTTGAAAATAAATGATAAATTACCATTTTCAAAACGCCAGGTGTTCCAGGGTCCTTCACAGATGACTTGTGCCTGGCTCTCTTAACCACCACCTGCTGCTGCTTATCTGCCATACAGTCAGCACAATAATGTGCACGGATACAGACCGAAAAAATGAATCCAATTCCGGAAAGGAAAAATAGTCCTTATGCTCCTTTACTTGAGCAAGGCCCTATACCAAAACGAAGCAGAAGTTTCGATTAGATTGGGAAATTGGCAATTTTCTCCAAGAAAACATTATTATAATAGGCAGACTTCTTCAACTTTGTGTTCAGCAATTAAAAAAAAAATGAAAATCCTCCGAGTCAACCCGTTTCAACTCTGGACCAAATCAAAAAACCTTTCTACTAAAATTATGAAAAGAAAATGAAGATCCTCCAAAAACATCCCAAAACAGTGACAAATAAAATAAAATGGACAAACTTAATGAAAGGAAAATAAACCAAGGACAATAAGAAATTAATCTCCATACCAATCTTTAGGCAAACTAGTCTCATTAAAAACCCTCAAAAGAAAGCAACAGCAAGTGGGTGGAAGAAAGGAGAAGGTAGTTGACAAGGGAAGAACGGAGAAGGTGATTGAAAGCAAGGAAGGAGAAGGTGAATGGCGACTGATGCTTCGATGTCGCGGAAGACGCCGGTGAGTGCGCGGCGAGAAGCAGAGGAGTCCGCGTTGTTGGGTGAAATGGGCAATGTACTTCTGAGCTAAAGTATGATGAACTTTGTATACTAACAAGCAAGCCGGTAGCCAGTTTCCGTTGTCGGTTTCCTTTGTAAGGGGAAAAAAAAAACTTTCATTAGGGTTAAATGCACTAATTCCCTAATTTCATTCTCAATTGCAGTTACTCCCCCACGAGTTCGTTTGGTTCCCGGGTTGGGTGAAATATGATGGCTCATTCTTGGATTATTAATGTTGGATTGAGTCATCCTTGAATTAACAATCCAAATTATCTCATGTTTGGTTGGTTCTAGGTTGGATAGGATATATTGAAAAATAATTCTATTTGTGTTTAGTTGGAGATTGAATGAGATAGAATTACTATTTTAACGATCAAAATACCCCTTAATTTGTAGGATCATTTTAATAAAGTAATTTAATAATGTATAACTTTTATTAAAATATAAAGTAATTTGAAGCTTTAGAATTATAAAGTAAATCAAGAGTTTTGACATATAAAAATTTGCATTCACTCAAACTTAGGCCATTCGGACTCTTCAAAAATAGGTTTGAATCTAGTTTTTGAAATTCAATTAAATAATGGACCGAGTTTTGACTAAATTCAGGTTAAATTGAATAAAATTCAACCCATTTAAGAGTTTTAAATGAGCCAATCTCAAGCCAATATAGAAGATTTTTCTTTAGACAATCTTGAACTTATTGAATCGCTCATTCGTAAAACCCAATTGATAAGGTCATGTATTTATATAGATTTTGGTTGAGAAAATAAGGTTAGTAAGGGCAATATAGTCCTTTTATTATGATGTACGTAGGGGCAAATTAGTAAAAATGTAAATTAATTAATAGGGGTAAATTTGTCATAAAATTTAAAATAATGAATAAGGGGAAAATAGTCAAAAAAAATTAATGTAATTAGTAAGGGCAAATTAGTCCATTTATAATCATTTACTATGTGAGAGTACGTTTATATAATATTCAGTAAGTATTTGTACCATTCGCAAGGACAAATTAGCACAAATATTGTTATGTCAGCATTAAGGGCAAATTAGTCAAAAATTTTAAATCAATTAATAGGGGCAAATTAGTCCATTTATGTTATATTATTGTGAGGGTAATGTTATATAATTATGAGAGTATGCATTTATATTATTTGTAAGAATAAATTAGTTTGAAATTTCATCATCCTATCTCTTAGTCATCCTGGGATTGATTGATACCACCTCCCTATGGGATGATTTTATTCCATGAATAGGAGATTAATTCGTTAATTGGGATGCGTCATCACTTATGTAAAATGTAACCAAATATGACGTGATATGAGATGATTAATCTAATCTTATGTCCTCCTATGAATCAAATGAACCCTGTAGTTATTAGATGGGTACTTTATTCTATGTTTTGAAAAGTTTGATTTCATTCTCAGTTACACTTATTCCCCCAAAGTTATTAGATGGGCATTTTATTCTATGTTTTGAAAATGGATTCGATTGAGGTTGGACTGGTTTAAAATTCGAACGACATCATCATGATATCATAAATATATATAACTTTGAATATCAGAAAGTACAAGCACTTTAGTATTTTTCTTTTTTCTACACATTTCCTACATGTCATACCCACAAAGTAAAACCAACTTTAAAAACTCAAACACATACAATCCAACCAATAACTTCAAATGAAGAATAACAACCTCCAAATCCATCCAAACTAATAAACTAAACTGAATAAATATCTAATACATCTTAAAATCTTAAGAGAATGAAAAAAAATCAAAAATTACACCTCTTTACTTCAGTTCCAATAGTTCGTTCAATGTTCCACAAATCGATATCACTTCCATTATGTATATTCATCAACTCCCTCAAATCGAAATACTGTAATTACTTGTTTCAATTTTAAACTTCAACGCAGAAACATAATCTGAAAAACAAAAACAGAACAAATTGAAGTATAGTAAGTTTTGTTTGGTTGAAAACCAATCATAGGATTTATTTAGGTTTTGACATATTAAATTTCTATACATTGTGTTATTAAAAAATTTTCTAGGTCCAATATATATATTTTTTAATTCTTTTTCTTATAATCCATATGTCACAAACTACTGTAGAATATCATCTCTGGCATGTCATTACATGCAAACCTTAGGTTCCATTTGGGATTGTGGTGTTTTCGATAAAAAAAAAAGCACTTTTGAAATGTTTGTTGAATTTCATTCCATAAAATTAGGACTAGAAATTTTGATGTTAAAACGCCTTTTAGTAAAAGCTAAACTTTGGTACTTTTAGTGTAGCTTTTGTATTTAAAAAAATAAAAAATAAAATTTAATCATTTAATCATATATTATGAACTAAATAAAGAGATAAACATGTTTAAATTTTTTTAAAATTATACATTATTCAATTCAATAAGTATTTATTGAACTATATATCCAAATAATATATCTAAAAGTGTTTGAACAGTTAATAAGGACTTTTATTAAAAATTCTATTACATGAATTACTTTTTAATAAACTACTGCAACTTCAAACGAGCCCTTAATGTAAAAAATTTGAAAAAAAAACACTAATAAAAAACTTGATTCCCAAATAGTAATATTATCAAGTATTACAATTTTGCTTCTTTATTTATTTATTTTTTATAATGAATTCTGCTTCTTATATGAATGCACTTTTTTAACTACTACTACTACTAGTGGTACCATATCTTTCAAACATTAGGGGGTTAATTCCACTTTATCCCCTTAAATCATACGCAAAATCTCACTTCAGTACCTAAACTGTAAAATGGGACACTTAAATCCCTAAACTATAAGATCCGTCCCAATTAAGTAAAATCGTTGACGAACCATTAATGTTCTTGGGGCGTGGGAAATACGCACATGCAGTTTTGTTAGTGTTGAAAATCAAAATAACAAGGATATAAATGTAATTTCACCCTAAACATCTAACAAACAAATAAAAAAAATGATTCATCATTGTTTGTTTCATTTGGAAACCCAAGGTGCCATTCTAGCCCTTTCCCCGGGTCAAAACACAAATTTAATGAATTATCCCTTATACTCTTGTTTTCTTAAATTAATTGGTTAATACAATTAAACAATGATTAATCTTTCCTATACCAATAGTGTATACACTATCAGCGTTGGATGAATGACAATTATGCAAAATTTGAATTTGAAATTCAACTTTTACACAAATGAATCCAATAATGATAGTGTATACATCGTCAACCTGTGCGTTTTTGCAAGTGATCAATCCCTTCGGACGAGATCCTCATTTTGACAAACGTCTCTTCTCATTCCAATGGGCCAAATTTTTCAAATTATTTTTCACTCCATAAGCTGATTGGATCCATCAGGTATTGTATAGTGCCTACCCTAGAGGATTGCATTTTCATGATAGGCCTACCCTTGGCATAAAAAGGGTTCTCCCATAGGACATGCATACCGATTTTGCAGTTTTGCCTACTAACTCGGGGTATTTTTCTTTTGTTTTCCCCCTCCCCTGCATTCATAAAAATGGTTCAATAAGACGAAAATATTCTTCTATATCTGATGATACTTTTAATCCAATAAAGTTTGAAGATTACAAGTGTTATCTGATTCTTTGGCAAATCCTACAATGAAAACATAAATGATCTATCTGGAAGCTCTATGCTAAAGCCTCTGAGAGATTTTGTAATTATTTTCCAAAAGGAAATTCTGTTTTGTTAATACATTTTGTTCCAAAAGAAAAGGAGATGAAAAGTGTATATGTGGAGCCCTTTACAAGTTTCTCTTTTCTCATTTGTATCATAATTGAATGAGGAATTTTGTTTCAAACTTTTTTTCAGCAATAAAATTTTTGGACAATTATTGTTTTGTGTATATTCATGTACATTTCATTCTTTTGCTCATTGGAGATTTCATGATGAATTTTAAGAAATAAGACCGAGTTGAAGATTTTTTCAACCTCCAGCCTGAAAATTCGCAAGTGTATGCTTTTTAAAATCCTTACGTACACTTGGTTGGTGATTCGAGCTATACAATAAGAGTGCTCAGAAAGAAAAAGGGTGAGCGATCACTCAAATGGCCCAATAAGATACGTTTTCTCCCTCATTTGACCCCAAAATAAAATCAGTCACATTGATTGATAAATTGCAAATTGGGACAATCTTTGCTTGGAAAAATCCCCATTGGTTTAACCGGATTCAATCACATCTAAGTGAAAGCAAAAATGTGCATTATTCTTGTTTGTTTTGAAAATTTAGAATGATACTTCGAGCATTCTTTTCTCTACCTATACACATTTTATCATTTGCTCTCCCATTTGAGCCTTTGAAAGAATAATTTCGTTCCAAGAAGTGCCTTGGCGATCACTACCCTATATTGGAAAATTTTCAAATATCAAAAAGAAGAATGGATTGTCAATGAGCATTTCGTTACTCTGGTTGTCATGAAGTGTAAGAATGATACTTTGACCATCGCTTCTACAATCCAAACACTATTTATCCCTTGCATCCTCATTTGAGCTAAAATTGGTGGTTCTTTTCGAGTGCACATATGATCGCACCCCACATTGGGGAAGGAGATTGGGAAATTTTCAAAAAAAAAAAAAAACGGAAAAAGCAAAAAGCAAAAATGCTAGAATAAGGAGGGAACTGCAATTGGGGAAATTTGATTCCACTTGGATTCCAATTTTGAAAAGAGGAAAAACAAAACAAAGAAAGAAGAAAAGAAAAGGACAAGTTCTGTCCAGGGGATCACTTATGCTTCATAGATATGAATGAGCAAGGGTCTTCCTTAATCAGTTAATTCAGATACATGCCAAAAATTTCGCATTAATGAAAGTTTCCTTTCAGAGTCAATGTAAGGAACAGAATACAAGTCATGCCATCTTCTTTTCCAATCAAACATTCTATCCTTAGTTATCCCTTTTGAGCCTTCAGAATAAAATACTTCGTTTGGCAACCCCTGAGAATCGCAAACCCCACACTGGGGCAAGTTGAGTTGAAAAGAAAAATTTCAAGAAGTGAAAGGTGAAAAGCCACAAAATCAAAAGACAAAAGAGAAAAGAGAACCTCAGTTCAAAATTAAACTGGGGCAAATTTTGTGAAAGTTCAAAAATGGCCGAAGGCCGAAAAATCAAAAAAGAAAGAAAATGAAAGAGAAAAAGCCTCAAGTGAGCATAAACTGGGGCAAATTCTGAATTTAACCCTAAAGTAGGGTTGGCGTGACAATGCGATCTCAGATTCTTCAAACCGCTTTTGGAATCCGCTTTCAAGCCTTAACTTTTCTAAGCACCCCACCTGACCCCATTACAAAAGCCGAAAGCCCTGACTTCTGTTCTTTGCAATGGCCCTATCAAGAAAATTTCTGATGCCGGAAAATTCTGGCTGTGTTCTGAATTGATTAGGTGTGAGGTTGACACTGCTCTTCATGTGAAACCCCGCGGGGGCATTTTTGGAAAAGAAAAGAGAGCGAATGCAAAAGAAAAATGCAAAAAGATTTGATACTGAAAGTCCCTGGGGAATGTCGAGAAAATGCAAACAAAGTCTGAGATCTTTGAGTCCAGAATAGGGGTAATTTTGGGAAAATGCGATCTTCGGTGCAATGTCCTTGAAAATTATTTCTTTAACTATCGTCTTCAAATCACATTACAAGCCCATAAAAGTCCATCGTTGACTTATTTCTTCATGACAACCCAAAGTGAGGATTATGCTTATAAGAAATTCATCAATCATTTGTGATCATAAGGGTATAACCAATTTAGCTATCATTTCTACCCAAAATTTTGCAAGCCCATGAAGCTTATACGTTGACTAAATTTTCTTAAGAAATAAGGGTGACAAACTCTTTGCTTTCACTAAGATGTGATGTTGAATGGATTGCAATTTTGAGCACAAGAACCAGATAAATTTTGGCTTCTCATTTCCCTTAACCCCCTCAAAAATCAGAAATAAGATCACTGGATTGCTCCTGAAAAATGAGCCAATAAGGAATGGTGACCCATCACCCAAAGCATTGATGCTAAAATGGGGAAGAAATCTTTCGTAATTTGGCATTATTTTGAGAAATTCATCATGAAATTTGCTATATGAGTTTAAGCAAGACATTTCAATCTCCTTCACATGCTATGTTGGGGAAAGCAATTGCTTATTTTGTTCAAATAAATGGAGAGTCATTCAAAACAAATTTTTTGCAATTAAATAGGCCCATATTGGGGCAAATTTTCAGGTGAGAGATTTTGCAAAATAGCCCACACTGGGGCAAAATTTTTTGTAATACATTTGAGGATGTCAAAACCAATCACGTTGCTCTTTTCAAATAAGAAATTTGAATGCATGTCATACTTTGGCAAGCCCCCTGTGCAGGTATTCATAGTTGAAATCAGCGAAAGAGCATCTGATGATGTGGAAGGCCGATGCCGAAGAAAGAGAAGAAAGAAGGGAAAAGCGGCCCTATACTGGGAGCAAATTATTTTTGAAAAGATTCTCTCAAAAAAAAAAAAATTCAATCAAAAATCAAGTTGGGCCTGGACTTTATGCCGCCAACCTTTCAAAAATCACGTTGGGCCTGAGTTTCGTGCCGCCAACCTCACAAATGTCACGTTGGGCCTAGACTCCGTGCCGCCAACTTCACTTCATCAAATTGGGACCGGGTTTCATCCCGCCAATCTCGGCAGGACCGGGTATAATCCCGCTGACCGTTTTTATCAAATTGGGACCGGATTTCATCCCGCCAATCTCGGCAGGACCGGGTATAATCCCGCTGACCGTTTTTATCAAATTGGGACCGGGTTTCATCCCGCCAATCTCGTCAGGACCGGGTTTTATCCCGCTGAACAATTAACTTTGGGACCGGGTTCTATCCCGCCAACATCGTCAGGACCAGGTTTTATCCCGCTGACCAAATGAAAGGCAGGCCCGGGTTTAATTCCACTGACCAATTCATCATACTGGGGCAAATTATTTTTTGAAAAAATCAAAAATCAAAAAATCAAAAATCAAAAAATCAAATCAAGTTCATCACGGCAGGCTCGGGTTTGATCCCACTGTCCGATAGTCAAGACATTTCATTTTCACAGCCACTAGCGGTGGGTCAGTCCCACTAGTGAGCATTTCCTTTATTCTGCCACTAGCCGTGGGTCAGTCCCACTAGTGAGCCTTTCATTCTGCTTAGCCACTAGCCGTGGGTTAGTCCCACTAGTGAGCCTTTCATTTTGCTTCGCCACTAGCCGTGGGTTAGTCCCACTAGTGAGTATTTCATTAGCATCACTAATAAACATGGGTCAGTCCCGTTAACACTTCATTTCACTGCTTTCATTTGTATCACCAATGAACATGAGTCAATCCCACCAACACTCCATTTCATTTCAATTCATCTGTTTTTAAATTCCTGTTCGGGTCAGTCCCGTTTAAATCCCGTGGGTCTATCCCATTTACATTTCCTGTTCGGGTCAGTCCCGTTTAAATCCCGTGGGTCTATCCCATTTACATTTCTGTCCGGGTCTATCCCGTGGGTCTATCCCGTTTACATCTATCCCGTGGGTCTATCCCGTTGACATTTCTGTCCGGGTCTATCCCGTGGGTCTATCCCATTTACATTTCTGTCCGGGTTTATCCCGTTTACAATTCTGTTCGGGCCAGTCCCATGTTTGAAATTCCTTGTTTAGGTCAGTCCTCCGAATAGGGGCAACCGAATGGTACAGGTAAGCATTTGGTGTCTACTTTTTTGTCTTAAGTTTTTCCAAAACTCAGACAAAGAGGGGCAAACTGTAGACACCAAATTTTTGGTGTAATTTTCATTTTCAGTTTTTTTTTATTTGTCGTTTTCGTTTTAGTTTTTAGTTTCTAGTTTTATTTTTATTTTTAAGTTTTAACATGGAATTTCTTGAAAAAAGGGGAAAAGGAAAAGAAAAAGCATTCAAAAAAAAAATATGATTTAGTCATTTTTGTTTTATTCATAGAGTTTCTTGAAAAAAAAAAAAGAAAAGAAATTGATTCGCGGCATGCAAGCTGCCGCGACTTGCAAAGTGAAGACTCGGATGAGCACTTGGGTTGCAAATACAGAAAAAGGACTGAAGGTTTAGGGTTGGTTTTGGTCCCCCATATAAATACAAATGAAAGCAGCAGCCGCAAAGGGGGATAAAAAAAGGCTAACGAAAAACTAGCTACGGGAGTAAAGGAGAAAGAGTTGAACCGAGAGCTGAGGCGTTTGGTCTGAGAGATTGAGGGCAACAAGGGAGAGGGCAGAGAGAGTAGAGTTAAGAGCAAAGGCAAAAATGAAACAGAGGGAGCTCGGTTTGGAGGGAGAGACAGAAAGACTTACGGCAAAAGAAAGAAACGGATGAAGGTTTCGGCTGGGCTGGGGGCTGAAGGAAAAAACAGAGAATGGACAGCAAAAGGAAAAGAAAGGCAGCCGGGGGAGATGGAGAGAGAGCTAAGCAAGGTGGCGTCTGAGAGGTTGAAAGAATAGGAAAAGGGGAATCGAAAACTGGAAAGAGAGGAGCTGAGGGCGAAGTTGACGGCTAGGGTAGAATGGCGGTTGAAAATCTTGAAGGAGTAGAGAGTGTGTGTGCGACGGAAAAGAAAGGAAGATTGCTAGGGGGGGTTGTTGACTGCTGGAGGAAAGCTAAACCCGAAGGTTTTCAGCCGTGGGGACGAAGAGGGATTTGCTCCATCATCATCGCTCTTCCATTGCTGCTCCCTTGAAGGTTCGGGCCGAATCATCCGAGCCCTTTCTCCCTTCCTCGATTAAGGTACCGTATTCTTCCTTTAAAGTTGAAAGTTTTTCTTTTCTTTTATTTGCATATCTCTGCTGTTACTGATTCTGTTTGACCTTCTTGAGCCTATAATAAAATGGCTGGTGTTTGTGTTCGGATAAAAATGATGCTTTGTTGTCCATAGCAGTCATGGCTGAAAGTCGCAGCCTGTTTGTTTTCTTTTCAGATTTGCGCGTTTCCCTTGAATCTGTGTGAGGTTTTGGTTCTAGTGGTGTGGTCGAATAAGCTAGGGTTCATTTGAGAAATGAAATTGCAGCAGTTTTGCCGAGGATGAAGCTCATCCGCATGTTTCCCTTTGCTGTTTTTTTTTCCTTGCCTGCGTTGGGGTGAATGCTTACCTGGGTTATACTCTTAAATGATACAGCAGCAGGGGCTGTCTTTCTTTAACTCCTTATAATAAATCTCATTTTTTCTGGGGAGGGATGGTGCAGCAAAACCTGCCGCAACAAGCTCGAAATCTTTAGTTTGTTGCAGCAGGACCTGCGGGTATTCATGACGGCTTCGGCTGAGTTGCATGAGCTTTTGGGGGGATGTTTGCTGCTACTTTTGTTGCATATTCAGCTGTGTTGTGTTAATCAAAGTGTCCAAATGCTAAATGATGTTAAGTGATAGTCTTTGCTGGTTTGGTTTGAAGTTTACATGAAACCTGCATTTGAAAGCTTGAAAGTGCAAAATTCTGGATGAATATCGCAGCAGGCTCCATTGCCAGCTGAAATTTAAAACCATTGATGTTTTGCTAAGTTTTCCATTTGTTAGAATGAAGTTGCTAAGTTTTCTGTTATTTGGCATGAATGAATTTGGTTGGTGTGGAAGAATCTAACCAAGGTTGTGATTAAGAAGTTTGAGTTTGAGAAGATTGCAGCAGATTTCATTTTGTTTGCCGAGTACAGAGACATTGCAGAATTTTGCTGTTGCAGAAATTTTCTTTGAGTTTGCATGAAATGTTCATCAGAATTTGTGCAGTTTGCTGCTATGTTTTCGATGGTGGGCTTTACTGCTTAGTTTGAAGCTGTGTATCTGGATTTGCTGTGTGCTTGAGTGTGGTTTCGGTTGATGTAGCACAACAGAAATATTGCAGAAACAAACTTCCTATGTGGATTGCATATAAAACTACTGCTGCATTTTTTCTGTTTCTTTGCGCCATCAAACCTGCAACCAAATTGTGTGTTTGATTGATGTTTGATAGGTAGAAATCTGAGCATTTGATGAGCATGTTTGCATTGTGAAGTGGGCAAAAGCCGTGGCTAGAAACTTTGCAGCAAACTTGAAAGTAAAAGAAAGCATGTTGCATTTTAGTTGCAGAAGTCTAAGCCATACGTAGCTGCATGTTTTGCATGAAAATAACTGTCGCGCCCCATTTTTTGATAAATAAATAAATGATTTTAAAAAATGTATTTTTTGATTGGAAAATGAATTGTGATTTAAAAGAAAAATGGGTCTAAATGGGGGTTTGAGAATGCGACGATTTGACCCAAAATTATAGTTTAAAAAAGGTTTTAAAAAATTGGAGTCGCCACTTGGTAATGAGTTAAGGTGTACCAAGTCACCAAAAATGAATTTTTAAAGAAAAAATAGGAAAAAGTAGTAAGAAACCCCTTTTAAACGACTCCTAGTCCACGTAAACCAAAGAAAAAGGTTCGGGAGTCACATTTGACAAAGGGGAAGGCAAGGATAAAATCCAAGGCACCCCTTCGACCTAGCCAAGGCTAGTTGCGTGATTTAATCAAAGATTTTCTTGTTTTAACCAAAGAATTTATTACATTTGGATGTGCTACATGAATGCAAACCCTAGACCTAGGGGTATTGGGGGAAATTTCTCTTCAACGGTTGAGTGGTGCCAATCACATTAATTGTGAAGCCCAATAACAATCCTTTGAAGAAGTCACGAATAATGCGAGTGGGATGCAAATGAATGGAATGCATGTATGCAATGTGAGGACATGAGTTTGAAAAAGTAATAAAAGACAATAAATATGTAAATGAAAATGTGCACGTGAGTGGGTAAGGTACGGTATGTGAAATGATAACATGAAGTGCATGTGTGCAAGTGATGATAAAAGTGTTCGTGTGCAAGTGAAGAAACATAAAGGTGCACGTGTGCAAAATGGGAGGAAAAGTGTTCATGTGCAAGTGAAGGGATAAAAAGGTGTACGTGTGCAAATGGGAGGAAAAGTGAAAGTGTAATGATAGAGTGGACTTAGAATGCATGAGCCTAGGGAATTCATGCATATTGGGACGGGGAGACCTAAATCGTGACTCAATTTGCCCTTTTATAGAGGGAATACAAGCGTGCTAAGGCTTAGAAAAAGCCACACTCGTCTATATCCCATATTTAAGGGGACTCTCAAGCAAATGAACCCTATAACTAGCATGAAATGCAAAAATCCTAAAATGAGGGAAAAGGGGTTCGAGGAGCATGCTAAACGATAAAACTAAAAAGAATGCATGACATGTAATGAACATGCAAATATGTACTAACGAGGGGAAGTCCCTAAGGGTCTAGCGTTGGACTAGCCCATTCTATGAATTCCGACTAGCGTTGGACTAGCGGAAACGTACATTCATCCATCACATTCATTCAGGGATATGGAAAGCGAGTAGACATGTCAATCACATAGCACATAACACTTAACATGCATATCTAGATGCCAAAACCTAAGAAAGCGATTAAACATATAGCACATAGACATGCAAGACACATAAGGTAATTAAGGCCCTAACTATTACATTTGCTAGCTAGGCACATGTCTTCAACAGATCTTCATCGAATGCTCCTCCAAGCCCTATCTATTACAAACCAAGAGGTGTACACATACCCCATAAAGAATAACTTAAATAAAAAGCAAAAGTAAATGAAGTAAATGAAAGAAATTAAAGAAAGGCTAGGAAAGCAACGTAAGCATGCAATTCACACTTAGCACGTTGGATCACATAGGAGAAATCAAAATCAAGGAGATAGAGGTTACCTCCCTTGCAATTGGGTCTCAATGAAGTGAAATTATTCAATTACCCTCCAAAATAATAAAAAAGTCAATGCACCACTTTATTTAAGAAAAAATAAAAGAAATGTGCAAAACAAAGCTCACTTAGTCATAAAGTCCCTAAAGTCATAACTTAAGCGCAATTTAAACAAAGCATGATAGTTAATTGAAGCAAACAAGCAATGAAGTTGCACAAATTAAAATTAACAAGGACCAAATTGATGAAATTCTCTAATTGATTGGGTCATAGTGAAATAAGGGGGAACTTGGGGGGTCAAAGTGCAATTTTTAGAATATATTTCATGCATGCTACGTAAATCTCTTTGTTTTGCTGGTTCCTTTCATCTGCAACATGCTAAACTTCTCAAATACAATCCTAATATGCAACTAACATCTCACCAATCAATCAAAGCCATCGGCATTAAACTAAAAACTAACACAGAATTCAACAAGCCAACAAATTATGATGAGATAATGTGAATTCCAGCAATCTTTCATGCAAACTCAAGAAGATTTCTGCAAACGGAAAGTGCAAGCTTGCTACATTTTTGCTTCTACAATTTTTGCTGCAATGTTCATTCCAGAATTTTTCCTCTCTGCAGCGTTAAGCTCTCAAATGCAAGTTTCTTCAAACAAAAAAACAGCAACGACCCTCACTCAATCACCATGATACTATGTGTGAAAGGAAGATTCAGACCAAGGAAAAACATTGAAATTTCTGGTTCATTCCAAGTTATCTTAAATCAAGATTTGCTGCTGCAATTTCGTAAGCAATAGTACCATTTTCTCAGCTCAAACATCAGGAATCTAAGCAATGAAATGCACCATTTTGACCTCCAAATAAATAGCAAAGTGAAGCCACAGAAACACAATCCTTTAAACAAAACAGTTCTGAGGAGTCTTTCATGCAAAAACATGCAGCCATGTAAAGACTTAGACTTCTGCAACAAAAGAACGAAACATGCTTCCTTTTGTTTTCCAAGTTTGCTGCAATTTCCAGCAGCTACTCTATCCATTTCCTCATACAAACACATTCATCAAAACCAGAAATTATTGACCCAAATCAAAAGATGAGGTTTTGTCTGCAAGATTAAGATAACCAATCTGGTTTGATTGGTAACAAAAGAAAGAAAGGAAACTGCAGCAAAAATCTTCTTTCGACAACCAAGGACTAAGCAAAAATGCTGGTCTCTACTACTAAACTCCCAAACACTCTCACAACATCTCAGCTGAGCAACGGACAAATCAAGCATTTCAAACAACATGAAAACTTCAGCAAACGAAAGTGATGCCTGCTGCATTTTTGTTTCCTAATTCAAGCTTCCAATTCGAACACCCAACTTTTATTAGATATTTTCAACTCCAACATCACAGCTTTAAACTAAGCAAATTAACTACAAAACCACCCCAATCCAAACAAACAAAATCCAGACGGAAGCCATGCAAAATTCTGGAAAATATGTGTGCAAGAGTGATTCAGCAATCTGAAATGGTCCTAGACTTCTACCTCAAAACTTAGTTTAAAACCGAACCACAACCCAAAGCTGGAAACTTTCGGCAATTTTCCTCCGACCAAAACACAAACATATAAGATACCAACTCATTTCCCAAATTCCAGATTTATTGGTATTCAAACAAAAGCCATCATTCATATTGGAGCAAAACAGAATCAGTACACGGCAAAGAAATACGAGCAAACAACTAAAGAAGAGAGCTTTCAACTTTAAAAGGAAAATACGATACCTTAATCAAAGAATGGAGAAAGGGCTCGGATGATTCGGACAACCCTTCAAAGAAGCATCAATGAAGAAGCGATGGTGATAACGCAATTACCTCCTTCTGACCCTTTTCCTTTGCTCCGACGAACCAGAAATCTTTTCTTCCTTCCTTGCTCCTTGTGGTGGTTGAAACTTCTCAGCCTTTGTTACCCAAAACCTCCCCTTTTTCTGTTAAACCCCAGCTCCTTCTATCTCTCACGCTCTTCCTCTCTCTTGCTCACTCCAGATTTTCCAGCCGCCCCTTTTTCTAGCCGTAAAACCCTCAAAAATCTTCTCTCGGTTGTTTTCAGTTTTCCCTTTCAGCCCTCACTTTCTTTGGTCTCTGCCTCTTCCCGTTTTCTCCCTCTACCGTCGCCCCCTTTGGTTCAGATTTTTCTCCCTTTTTCTCCTTAGACTCCCTTTCTCTTAGCCCGTTAATGCTCTCCCCAAAACCTCCTTCAAAAGCTGCGTTTTTCTATCTCTTCCCCCCCCCCACCTTTCGGCTACTACTTTCTTCTGCTTTTATATCCAACTAAACACCCCCAAAACCCTATGTTCAATGGTTGGAAATCATCCCCCTTAAACCCTCTTTTCCCTGGCCATCCGATGGCTCCTATGTGTGCCTTTTGCACGCTGCAAAAAATTGCAGCGTGCATGCCGTGCAGTTTTTTTTTTTTTTTTTTTTTAACTTTCAACTTAATTAATACAGAAATGATAAAATATAAATAATAATAATAATAACAAATTGACAAAAACCAGGTAATAATAATAATAATAATAATGAAACTAATTTAAAAACTAAACAACTAAAAACAACAAAAATGGCCATTTTTCCATCTTTTTTGTTTCATTTTTCATTTTTCATCATTTTTTCATTTTTTTTCTTTCAAGAAAGCATTGAATTTAAATTACAAACGACTAAATCATATTTTTTTTGAATGCTTTTTCTTTTTTTTCTTTTTTTCCTTTTTCAACAAATTCTATGATAAAACTTAAAAATAAAAATAAAACTGGAAACTAAAAACTAAAAATGAACACGACAAATAAAAAACTAAAAATGAAATTACACCAAAAATTTGGTGTCTACAGTTTGCCCCTCTTTGTCTGAGTTTTAGAAAAACTTGAGACAAAGAAGTAGACACCAAAACTTACCTGTGTTATTCAGCTGCGAATTACTCAAACGATGGGGACTGACCCCTGACGGGAAATTTAAACGGGACTGACCAACAAGAATTTAAACGGGACTGACTCGAACAGGAATTGAAACGGGACTGACCCGAACAGAATTTAGACGGGACTGACCCGAACGGGAATTTAAACGGGATTGACCCGAACAGGAATTTAAACGGGACTGACCCGAACAGAATTTAAACGGGACTGACCCGTACAGGAATTTAAACGGGACTGACCCGAACAGGAATTGAAACGGGACTGACCCGAACAGAATTTAGACGGGACTGACCCGAACAGGAATTTAAACGGGACTGACCCGAACAGAATTTAAACGGGACTGACCCGAACAGAATTTAGACGGGACTGACCCGAACAGAATTTAAACGGGACTGACCCGAACAGGAATTTAAACGGGACTGACCCGAACAGGAATTTAAACGGGACTGACCCGAACAGAATTTAAAACGGATGAATTGAAGTGAGATGGAGTGTTGGTGGAATTGACCCATGTTTATTGGTGATGCAAATGAAAGAAGTGAAATGCTTACTAGCGGGACTGACCCACGTTCCAGTGGCGGCGAAAATGAAATGCAAATGAAATGCTCACTAGTGGGATTGACCCACGGCTAGTGGCGATGTGAAATGAAATGCGCACTAGTGGGACTGACCCACGGCTAGTGACGAAGCAAAATGAAAGGCTCACTAGTGGGACTGACCCACGGCTAGTGGCAGAATAAAGGAAACGCTCACTAGTGGGACTGACCCACGGCTAGTGGCGGACGAATGAAAATGCTCACTAGTGGGACTGACCCACGGCTAGTGGCAGAATAAAGGAAATGCTCACTAGTGGGACTGACCCACGGCTAGTGGCTGTGAAAATGAAATGCCTTGACTATCGGACAGTGGGATCAAACCCGAGCCTGCCGTGATGAACTTGATTTGATTTTTTTGATTTTTTTGATTTTTGATTTTTCAGATTTTTTGATTTTTGATTTTTTGATTTTTTGATTTTTGATTTTCTGATCTTTTGAGGAAATCTTTTCAAAATTTGCCCCAGTATGATGAATTGGTCAGTGAGACAACATCTGAGCCTGACGGGGTGTGGACGGTCAGCGGGATATAACCCGGTCCTGCCGAGGTTGGCGGGATAAAACCCGGTCCCAACGAAGTAAGCGGTCAGCGGGATAAAACCCGGTCCTGTCGAGATTGGCGGGATAAAACCCGGTCCCAATGAAGTAAGCGGTCAGCGGGATAAAACCCGGTCCCAATGTGAGATAAGCGGTCAGCGGGATAAAACCCGGTCCTGCCGAAGATAAAATAAAAGACACACGTTAGTCAGATAGACTCGATGCTAACGGTGGTGAAATGAGAAACACACACGCTAGTGAGATAGACTCGATGCTAACGGTGGTAGAATGAAACGCACACGCTAGTGAGATAGACTCGATGCTAACGGTGGTAGAAAAACAATCCCAACATGACTTTTGTGAAGTTGGTGGCACGAAAACCAAGCCCAACGTGACATTTGTGAGGTTGGCGGCACAAAGTCCAGACCCAACGTGAACTTTGTGATGTTGGCGGCACTAAATCCAGGCCCAACGTGATAAAGTGATGTTGGCGGCACCAAGTCCAGGCCCAACGTGATAAAGTGATGTTGGCGGCACGAAACTCAGGCCCAACTTGATGATGTTGGCGGCACGAAACTTAGGCCCAACGTGATCTTGTGAAGTTGGCGGCACGAAATCCAGGCCCAACGTGATCTTGTGAAGTTGGCGGCACGAAGTCCAGGCCCAACGTGATTTTTGGAATGTTGGCGGCACGAAATCCAGGCCCAACGTGATCTTGTGAAGTTGGCGGCACGAAATCCAGGCCCAACGTGATTTTTGGAATGTTGGCGGCACGAAATCCAGGCCCAACGTGATCTGGTGAATGGTCAGTGGGATAAGACCCAATCCTGCCATCCAATTGGTCAAGAAATTGGATTTGATCTGTCAAGATACAAGAAATTAAATTTGATTTTCCAAGAAACAAAAATTTGAACTTGATTTTTTGATTTTTTGAATTTTTCTGATTTTTCGAGAGAATCTTTTTCAAAAATAATTTGCCCCCAGTGTAGGGACTTTTTCCTTTCTTTCTTCTCTTTCTTCGGCATCGGCCTTCCACATCGCCAGATGCTCTTTCGTCGATTCCAACTATGAATACCTGCACAGGGGGCTTTCATGCATTCCAATTTTCATGAAAAGGGCAGCGTGATTGATTTGAAAGTCTTGCTTGACTCTTTGATGAAATCCTCAAATGGACTATAAAAATTTTGCCCCAGTGTGGGCTTATTTTGCGAAATCTTGCCAATAAAAATTTTGCCCCAGCATGGGCTCATTTGAATGCAAAAATTGGTTTGGATGTCCCTCCATTTATTTGAACAAAGCAAGAAACTGTGTTTCCTATATAATGTGAAGAAATCTGAACGTCTTGCTTAAAATCACACAGAAAATTTCATGATGAATTTCTCAAAATAATGCCAAATCACAAAGATTTCTTCCTCACTTTAGCATCGATGCTTTGGGGGTTATGCCTGATTTGGAAATGGGAGGTCAAGATTTATCATCCTTATTTTCTTAATGCCAAAAACGGTATGTAATCCCTTCAATACCACATCTTAGTGAAAGCAAAGAGTTTATCATCCTTGTTTCTTAAGAAAACGTAGTCCACATATAAGCTTTATAGGCTTGCAACAAAAAGGGTGGAAGCGATAGCTAAACCTGTGAAAACTGGTTATACCCCTATGATAACAAATGATTGATGGATTTCTCACAAGCATAATCCTTACTTTGGGTTGTCATGAAGAAATAAGTCAACAATGGACTTTATTAGCTTGTAATGCGGTTTGAAAACGATAGTTAAAAGATAAATCTTTCAAAGACATTGCACCAAAGATCGCATTTTCCTCAAAAATTTCCCTCATTTTGGATTTCAAGATTTTGGATTTTGACTTTTCCCTCATCATTCACCAGGGACTTTCAGCATCAAATCTTTTTGCATTTTTCTTTTGCATTCGCTCGCTTTTTCCCTTCTTTTTTTTTTTTTTTTTCAAAATTGCCCTCGCGGGTTTTCACATGAAGAGCAGTGTCAACCTCACATCTGATCAATTCAGAAATACAGCTAAAAGTTTCGACATCAGAGATTTCCTTGACAAGGCCAGTGCAAAGAACAGAAGTCAGGACTTTCGGCTTTGTAATGGGGTCAGGTGGGGTGCTTAGAAGAGTTAAGGCTTGAAGGCAGATTTCAAGAGTGGTTTGAAGAATCTGAGATCGCATTGTTGCGCCAACCCTATTTTAGGGTTAAATCAAAATTTGCCCCAGTTTATGCTCAATTGAGGCTTTTCACTTTCATTTTCTTTCTTTTTTTTTTTTGACTTTCCGGCTTTTTGCCATTCTTTGAAATTTGCCCACAGTTTATTTTTGAACTGAGGTTCTCTTTTCTTCCTTTTTTTTTTTTTTTGCTTTTTGATTTTGTTGCATTTCACTTTTTCACTTCTTGAAACTTTTCCTCTTCAACTCAAACTTGCCCCAGTGTGGGGTTTGCGATCCTCAGGGGTTGCCAAACGAAGTACTTTATTCTGAAGGCTCAAAAGGGATAACTAGGGATAGAATGTTCGATTGGAAAAGAAGATGGCCTGACTTGTATTCCGTTCCTTACAATAACTCTGAAAGGAAACTTTCGTTAATGCGAAATTTTTTGCGTGTATCTGAATTAATTGACCGAGGAAGACCCTTGTTCATCCATATTTGTGAAACATAGGCGATTCACGCGGACAAAACCCTTCCTTTTCTTTTTTTCAAAATTGGAACCCAGGTGGAATCAAATTTCCCCAATTCGCGGTTCTCTTTCCCCTTTTTCTTTTCCCTTTTTTCAAAATTCCCCAATCTCCTTCCCCAATGTGGGGTGCGATCATATGTGCACTCGAAAAAGAACCACCAATTTTTGCTCAAATAGGGATGCAAGGGGTAATCAGTGTTTAGGTTGTAGAAACGACGGCCAAAGCGTCATTCTTACACTTCATGACAACCAAAATAATGAAATGGTCGTTGAGAATCCATTCCCTTTTGAAAATCTTCCCAATGTAGGGTAGTGATCATTAAAGCTCTTATTTGAAACGAATTTATTCTTTCAAAGGCTCAAATGGGAGAGCAAGTGATAAAATCTGTATAGGTAGAGAAATGAACACTTGAAGTATCATTCCAAATTTTCCAAACAAATAAGAATAATGTACATTTTTGCTTTCACTTAGATGTGGATTGAACTGGATTAGACACAGTGAACATTTTCAAGCAAAAGTTGCTCCAATTTACAATTTATCAATCAATGACTGATTTTATTTTGGGATTAAGTGAAGGAGAAAGGTATCTCATTGGGCCTTTTGAGTGACCCTTTTTCTTTTTTATTGGATGACTCGGATCAACAATCTGGTGTACGTAAGGATTTTTGAAAGCAGACACTTGTGAATTTTCAGGCCAGAGGTCGAAAAAATCTCAATTTGGTCTTATTTCTTAAAATTCATCATGAAATCTCCAATGAGCTCAATAAAGAATGACATGTACACGAGTACTGTACAAAACAAACAATTGTCTGAACAAAAGCTTTGTTATTGCCAATGCTTGAAAAATTTAAAAGCAATACATATGAGAAAAATTCTACAAAACTCCTTTGCACATGTATACACATATCCCCTTTTTTCTTTGAGCAATGAAATCCCTTAGATGCTTTGCACGAGCGCTTTCAAATGAATTTTCGAATTCACATTGTAAGGCCTGCCTGAGAATCAAGTAATACTTGTAATTTTCAAACTTTATCTGATCAAAATTGTTATCAGATATAGAAAGGTATTTTCACCTTGTTGAAATATTTTTATGAATGCAGGGGGAGGGGGAAAAATAAAAGAAAAATACCCAGAGTTAGTAATCAAAACCATAAAATCGGCATGCATGTCCTATGGGGGAGCCCTTTTTGTGCCAAGGGTAGGCCTAGCATGAAAATGCAATCCTCCAGAGCAGGCACTATACAATACCTGATGGATCCGATCAGCTTATGGAGTGAAAAATAATTTTGAAAAATTTGGCCCATTGGAATGAGAAGAGACGTTTGTCAAAATGAGGACCTCAGTCGAAGGGATTGATCACTTTTGATCGATACAAGAACTTGCAAAAACGCACGGGTTTGATCTTGACGACCTTCCTATCGAAGAGATTGGAATTCGTTTTGACAACTTTTCTCAGTGAAGCACACGTCAAAACTCCAACTGATCAAATGGCTGGATGCAATGGATGCTTTTCTCAAAATTGACTAGGTTTTTCATTTTGAAATTCGACATTGAAATCCTAATTGGTCAAATGAAATTGACAATTTATTACAAATCGACCGGATTACCCTAAAAAGGGAAATAGGTCAAATGAATTGAATGAAATTTAATTTATCCAAAATTAATCAGATCACCCTAAAAAGGGTAAATTGATCAAATATATTGAACGAAACTTGATTTATTCAAAAATCGGCTCGGTTGCCCTAAAAATGAGTAAATTGGCCAAATGAATGAAATTGAATTAGTGATTTATTCAAAAATCGGCCGAATGACCCTAAAAAGGGTAAATTGGTCAAATGACCCTAAAAAGGGTAAATTGGTCAAATAAATTGACGATTTATTCAAAATCGACCAGGGGACCCTAAAAAGGGTAAATTGGTCAAATGACCCTAAAAAGGGTAAATTGGTCAAATGAAATGACGATTTATCGAATGAATCGGCAAAATGGATTGGTTGAATCATCCGGCCATTGGTTATTTCAAAATTATTGAAGTGCATTAGTCTATGACCTTCTAAAAATCAAATTTTGGCCTCAATTTATTTATCGTCTCAATAGGAGGAATCATTTGTGAATTTCTTCAAATTAATGTCCTTCACGCAAGGGATTTTTACCAATTTTTGATAAAATGGCCAAAAAGTGATTATTAGATGCTCATATTCCAAAGATCACTCTATGAAAATGATCGGATCCTACCTTACCTTGTGCACTACCCCTTTGGATGGTACAAAATGTAAATGTGCAAGGCTCATTGGATTATATATCCGAGACACAGGGCGGTTTATTCCTAGCACAGGATCGCCTAAATGGCATTCCCTTTCTAGGGTTTATGCATGATGCCATTTTATTAAAGCAGTAAAACATGCAATTTGAAATGAAATCATGACCTAAAAGGACCTTTTATACGCCAAGGTAGGCTTAGAATGCTATGCCATTATTAATCTATGAATGCAATATACCAAAATCTTAAAACGTGCAATAACCTATCTACGAGGGTAGGTTCTAAAAGAAGGTCATGTCAGACCTCTTATTTGCTAGGGTTTGTGAATGCAATGGGGACAAAAAACCAAGAAAAGTTAGTTCAGCCAAATAAATACACATAACACATTGTAGCACCGAAATCAATACAAAGAAATAAAGCAAAAAAAAAGGAAAGAGGGGTTGGATCCCTCCCCTCGTGAATCGTGTCCCTAGCTCAGGATAAGGCCGACTCTACCCTTAGGCAATTCTAATATGGATGCATGAGGTTGAGGTTCGCTAATGCATCTAGACGCGATAAGCTCAGGTCCCCGAGCCTTCAGACTTAGAAATCAAGGGTCATCAATCCCAAGATTCTTTGTCGGTGGCTCGAGCGATTCCCCAAACACCGCTACGCACACATCGTGTCACGGCTACGTGTTTGAGTGAATCTATCAAAAATCCTCAATCTTCAATTAAAAGCTAAAGGTTATGAACCCAAAGCTTAAAATGGAAGATCGAGTGACTCCTCGAATCATGTTACGCACACATCGTGTCGCGATCACAAGTCCAAGTGAGTCACCTAAAATCCTAATAGGGTAGAGTGGCGTGACAAGCCACTAAAAGAAAAATAAATGGAGGGTGAAAAATTAAAGCGTATGCACGTATGCTAGTGCTCGTTTGGAGGGGAGGGATCGAGAACCAACGCGAGGCTCTAAGGTGACACCCCCCCCCTAAATGCAATGCAAGCGCGAAATAAGCAAGTAAACATACATCCAATCAACCAATCATACATTTGCGAGCGAGGGAGTAGTTGGACACGCATGAAATGCAAAAATCCTAAAAAAGGAAAAAATGCAACCCTAAAACACCCAAATGTGATATATGAAAAGGTTAAAAGAAGAAAAAGGTTGATTAAAGCAAATTTGCTCGGACTCTCGAATTTCCCCAGTGGAGTCGCCAACTGTCGCGCCCCATTTTTTGATAAATAAATAAATGATTTTAAAAAATGTATTTTTTGATTGGAAAATGAATTGTGATTTAAAAGAAAAATGGGTCTAAATGGGGGTTTGAGAATGCGACGATTTGACCCAAAATTATAGTTTAAAAAAGGTTTTAAAAAATTGGAGTCGCCACTTGATAATGAGTTAAGGTGTACCAAGTCACCAAAAATGAATTTTTAAAGAAAAAATAGGAAAAAGTAGTAAGAAACCCCTTTTAAACGACTCCTAGTCCACGTAAACCAAAGAAAAAGGTTCGGGAGTCACATTTGACAAAGGGGAAGGCAAGGATAAAATCCAAGGCACCCCTTCGACCTAGCCAAGGCTAGTTGCGTGATTTAATCAAAGATTTTCTTGTTTTAACCAAAGAATTTATTACATTTGGATGTGCTACATGAATGCAAACCCTAGACCTAGGGGTATTGGGGGAAATTTCTCTTCAACGGTTGAGTGGTGCCAATCACATTAATTGTGAAGCCCAATAACAATCCTTTGAAGAAGTCACGAATAATGCGAGTGGGATGCAAATGAATGGAATGCATGTATGCAATGTGAGGACATGAGTTTGAAAAAGTAATAAAAGACAATAAATATGTAAATGAAAATGTGCACGTGAGTGGGTAAGGTACGGTATGTGAAATGATAACATGAAGTGCATGTGTGCAAGTGATGATAAAAGTGTTCGTGTGCAAGTGAAGAAACATAAAGGTGCACGTGTGCAAAATGGGAGGAAAAGTGTTCATGTGCAAGTGAAGGGATAAAAAGGTGTACGTGTGCAAATGGGAGGAAAAGTGAAAGTGTAATGATAGAGTGGACTTAGAATGCATGAGCCTAGGGAATTCATGCATATTGGGACGGGGAGACCTAAATCGTGACTCAATTTGCCCTTTTATAGAGGGAATACAAGCGTGCTAAGGTTTAGAAAAAGCCACACTCGTCTATATCCCATATTTAAGGGGACTCTCAAGCAAATGAACCCTATAACTAGCATGAAATGCAAAAATCCTAAAATGAGGGAAAAGGGGTTCGAGGAGCATGCTAAACGATAAAACTAAAAAGAATGCATGACATGTAATGAACATGCAAATATGTACTAACGAGGGGAAGTCCCTAAGGGTCTAGCGTTGGACTAGCCCATTCTATGAATTCCGACTAGCGTTGGACTAGCGGAAACGTACATTCATCCATCACATTCATTCAGGGATATGGAAAGCGAGTAGACATGTCAATCACATAGCACATAACACTTAACATGCATATCTAGATGCCAAAACCTAAGAAAGCGATTAAACATATAGCACATAGACATGCAAGACACATAAGGTAATTAAGGCCCTAACTATTACATTTGCTAGCTAGGCACATGTCTTCAACAGATCTTCATCGAATGCTCCTCCAAGCCCTATCTATTACAAACCAAGAGGTGTACACATACCCCATAAAGAATAACTTAAATAAAAAGCAAAAGTAAATGAAGTAAATGAAAGAAATTAAAGAAAGGCTAGGAAAGCAACGTAAGCATGCAATTCACACTTAGCACGTTGGATCACATAGGAGAAATCAAAATCAAGGAGATAGAGGTTACCTCCCTTGCAATTGGGTCTCAATGAAGTGAAATTATTCAATTACCCTCCAAAATAATAAAAAGGTCAATGCACCACTTTATTTAAGAAAAAATAAAAGAAATGTGCAAAACAAAGCTCACTTAGTCATAAAGTCCCTAAAGTCATAACTTAAGCGCAATTTAAACAAAGCATGGTAGTTAATTGAAGCAAACAAGCAATGAAGTTGCACAAATTAAAATTAACAAGGACCAAATTGATGAAATTCTCTAATTGATTGGGTCATAGTGAAATAAGGGGGAACTTGGGGGGTCAAAGTGCAATTTTTAGAATATATTTCATGCATGCTACGTAAATCTCTTTGTTTTGCTGGTTCCTTTCATCTGCAACATGCTAAACTTCTCAAATACAATCCTAATATGCAACTAACATCTCACCAATCAATCAAAGCCATCGGCATTAAACTAAAAACTAACACAGAATTCAACAAGCCAACAAATTATGATGAGATAATGTGAATTCCAGCAATCTTTCATGCAAACTCAAGAAGATTTCTGCAAACGGAAAGTGCAAGCTTGCTACATTTTTGCTTCTACAATTTTTGCTGCAATGTTCATTCCAGAATTTTTCCTCTCTGCAGCGTTAAGCTCTCAAATGCAAGTTTCTTCAAACAAAAAAACAGCAACGACCCTCACTCAATCACCATGATACTATGTGTGAAAGGAAGATTCAGACCAAGGAAAAACATTGAAATTTCTGGTTCATTCCAAGTTATCTTAAATCAAGATTTGCTGCTGCAATTTCGTAAGCAATAGTACCATTTTCTCAGCTCAAACATCAGGAATCTAAGCAATGAAATGCACCATTTTGACCTCCAAATAAATAGCAAAGTGAAGCCACAGAAACACAATCCTTTAAACAAAACAGTTCTGAGGAGTCTTTCATGCAAAAACATGCAGCCATGTAAAGACTTAGACTTCTGCAACAAAAGAACGAAACATGCTTCCTTTTGTTTTCCAAGTTTGCTGCAATTTCCAGCAGCTACTCTATCCATTTCCTCATACAAACACATTCATCAAAACCAGAAATTATTGACCCAAATCAAAAGATGAGGTTTTGTCTGCAAGATTAAGATAACCAATCTGGTTTGATTGGTAACAAAAGAAAGAAAGGAAACTGCAGCAAAAATCTTCTTTCGACAACCAAGGACTAAGCAAAAATGCTGGTCTCTACTACTAAACTCCCAAACACTCTCACAACATCTCAGCTGAGCAACGGACAAATCAAGCATTTCAAACAACATGAAAACTTCAGCAAACGAAAGTGATGCCTGCTGCATTTTTGTTTCCTAATTCAAGCTTCCAATTCGAACACCCAACTTTTATTAGATATTTTCAACTCCAACATCACAGCTTTAAACTAAGCAAATTAACTACAAAACCACCCCAATCCAAACAAACAAAATCCAGACGGAAGCCATGCAAAATTCTGGAAAATATGTGTGCAAGAGTGATTCAGCAATCTGAAATGGTCCTAGACTTCTACCTCAAAACTTAGTTTAAAACCGAACCACAACCCAAAGCTGGAAACTTTCGGCAATTTTCCTCCGACCAAAACACAAACATATAAGATACCAACTCATTTCCCAAATTCCAGATTTATTGGTATTCAAACAAAAGCCATCATTCATATTGGAGCAAAACAGAATCAGTACACGGCAAAGAAATACGAGCAAACAACTAAAGAAGAGAGCTTTCAACTTTAAAAGGAAAATACGATACCTTAATCAAAGAATGGAGAAAGGGCTCGGATGATTCGGACAACCCTTCAAAGAAGCATCAATGAAGAAGCGATGGTGATAACGCAATTACCTCCTTCTGACCCTTTTCCTTTGCTCCGACGAACCAGAAATCTTTTCTTCCTTCCTTGCTCCTTGTGGTGGTTGAAACTTCTCAGCCTTTGTTACCCAAAACCTCCCCTTTTTCTGTTAAACCCCAGCTCCTTCTATCTCTCACGCTCTTCCTCTCTCTTGCTCACTCCAGATTTTCCAGCCGCCCCTTTTTCTAGCCGTAAAACCCTCAAAAATCTTCTCTCGGTTGTTTTCAGTTTTCCCTTTCAGCCCTCACTTTCTTTGGTCTCTGCCTCTTCCCGTTTTCTCCCTCTACCGTCGCCCCCTTTGGTTCAGATTTTTCTCCCTTTTTCTCCTTAGACTCCCTTTCTCTTAGCCCGTTAATGCTCTCCCCAAAACCTCCTTCAAAAGCTGCGTTTTTCTATCTCTTCCCCCCCCACCTTTCGGCTACTACTTTCTTCTGCTTTTATATCCAACTAAACACCCCCAAAACCCTATGTTCAATGGTTGGAAATCATCCCCCTTAAACCCTCTTTTCCCTGGCCATCCGATGGCTCCTATGTGTGCCTTTTGCACGCTGCAAAAAATTGCAGCGTGCATGCCGTGCAGTTTTTTTTTTTTTTTTTTTTTTTAACTTTCAACTTAATTAATACAGAAATGATAAAATATAAATAATAATAATAATAACAAATTGACAAAAACCAGGTAATAATAATAATAATAATAATGAAACTAATTTAAAAACTAAACAACTAAAAACAACAAAAATGGCCATTTTTCCATCTTTTTTGTTTCATTTTTCATTTTTCATCATTTTTTCATTTTTTTTCTTTCAAGAAAGCATTGAATTTAAATTACAAACGACTAAATCATATTTTTTTTGAATGCTTTTTCTTTTTTTTCTTTTTTTCCTTTTTCAACAAATTCTATGATAAAACTTAAAAATAAAAATAAAACTGGAAACTAAAAACTAAAAATGAACACGACAAATAAAAAACTAAAAATGAAATTACACCAAAAATTTGGTGTCTACAGTTTTTTATTACACCAAAAATTTTTTATTTTTTATTTTTTACACCAAATTCTATGATTTTTGTTTTTGAAAAGTAAATAAACCCTTTTAGAGAACTTTTGGGTCTACGTAACCAAAAGAGGGATCGGGGGTCACATTTGACGAAGGGGAAGGCAAGGATAAAAATCCAAGGCACCCCTTCGACCTAGCCAAGGCTAGTTGCGTGACTTAAACCAATTTTCCCTAAATTTTCTACCCAAGGTATGTATCGCGTGTTGGATATGTCTATATGAATGCAAAAACCCTAGACCTAAGGGGACATGTGGGAAATTTCTCTTCAAAGGTTGAGTGGTGCCAATCACATTAATTGTGAAGCCCAACAACGATCCTTTTGGAGAGGTCACACATAATCCTAAATGACGTAAAAATGAGTGCAATGAATGCATGCCATGTGAAAGTGTGAGTTTGTGTGAAGTGAGAAAAAATGATAAAAGTAATAAGATATAAGTGGAGGTGTGCAAATGTCTTTACAAGGTAAGGTAAGTAAAGAATAATAAGGTGAAAACGCCATCAAGTGCATGTGTGCGAGTGATATGGTATAGAGTGTAAGTAGTTGAATAAAAACGTGTAAAATGAAAGTAGTGTGAAGTGAGAATGTAGAAAGAGGAATGGAATATACAGTAAGTGATAGTGAATGAATGAAATGCGTGAATCCTATAGGAATGCATCAAAACGGGAACGGGGAGTCCTAACTTTGTGACTTGATTTTTCCTTTGATAGAAGGGGGAACTAGCGTGCTAAGGCTATCGAGTAGCCACACTCGCTCGTTTCCCTTATCAGAAGGGGACTCTTCAGGCAAATGTACCCTAACTAGCATGAGATGCAAGACCTAAAGTGAGGGGAAAGTGGAATCGAGGAGCATGCCAGATGATAAAACTAAGGAAAAATGCATGATATGTAGTGAACAGGCAAATAATGCATTAATGAAAAACAAAGGAAAAATCCTATTGGGTCTAGCGTTGGACTAGCCCTTTCTATGAATTCCTACTAGCATTAGACTAGTGGAAACAATAAAAGAAGCCACAACTAGCGTTGGACTAGTGTGGTGACGTACATTCATCCATTCCATTCATCCACACTATGGAAAGCGAGTAGACATGCAAATCACTTATAAACACGTAGCACATAACACTTAGCATGCTCGACTAGATGCAAGAGCCTAAGAAAGCACTTAACAAATAACACATAGGCATGCAACACAAATTAAGGCCCTAATTATTACACTTGCTAACTAAAACAAAAGGGGAAGGGAAAAATGGACCAAATTTGCTCGCCAAGCCCTATCTATTACAAACCAAGAGGTGTACACATACCCCATAATGAATAACTTAAAAAAAGGAAAAGGGAAAGTGGACAAGAAAGCTCGCCAAGCCCTATCTATTACAAGCCAAGAGGTGTACACATACCCCATAATGAATAACTTAAATAAAAGTAAAGTAAATGAAATAAATGCAAGGAATTAAAGAAGGGCAAGGAAAGCGAAGTAGACATGCATATTCACATAACACGTAGGAGCACGTAGGAGAAATGAAAGTTAAGGAGATAGAGGTTACCTCCCTTGCAATTGGTGCCCTAAATGGAGTGGAATCACTTATTTATCCTCCAAAATAAAAGAAATGGTCAAGGTACCAATTTATTTGGGAAAATTAAAGAAAATAGGCAAACACAAGCTCACTTGGTCATAAAGCCTCTAAAGTCATGAATTAAGTGCAATTGAAACAAAGCATGGTAGTTAATTGAAGCAAACAAACAATGAAGTTGCACACATTAAAATTGCCAAGGACCAAATTGATGAAATTATTTAATTGATTGGGTCCTAGTGGCATTAGCTAGAAGCCAAGGGGTCAAGGTGCAATTTTTGGAAATTATTTTCATGCAAAACATGCAGCTACGTATGGCTTAGACTTCTGCAACTAAAATGCAACATGCTTTCTTTTACTTTCAAGTTTGCTGCAAAGTTTCTAGCCACGGCTTTTGCCCACTTTACAATGCAAACATGCTCATCAAATGCTCAGATTTCTACCTATCAAACATCAATCAAACACACAATTTGGTTGCAGGTTTGATGGCGCAAAGAAACAGAAAAAATGCAGCAGTAGTTTTATATGCAATCCACATAGGAAGTTTGTTTCTGCAATATTTCTGTTGTGCTACATCAACCGAAACCACACTCAAGCACACAGCAAATCCAGATACACAGCTTCAAACTAAGCAGTAAAGCCCACCATCGAAAACATAGCAGCAAACTGCACAAATTCTGATGAACATTTCATGCAAACTCAAATAAAATTTCTGCAACAGCAAAATTCTGCAATGTCTCTGTACTCGGCAAACAAAATGAAATCTGCTGCAATCTTCTCAAACTCAAACTTCTTAATCACAACCTTGGTTAGATTCTTCCACACCAACCAAATTCATTCATGCCAAATAACAGAAAACTTAGCAACTTCATTCTAACAAATGGAAAACTTAGCAAAACATCAATGGTTTTAAATTTCAGCTAGCAATGGAGCCTGCTGCGATATTCATCCAGAGTTTTGCACTTTCAAGCTTTCAAATGCAGGTTTCATGTAAACTTCAAACCAAACCAGCAAAGACTATCACTTAACATCATTTAGCATCTGGACACTTTGATTAACACAACACAGCTGAATATGCAACAAAAGTAGCAGCAAACATCCCCCCAAAAGCTCATACAACTCAGCCGAAGCCGTCATGAATACCCGCAGGTCCTGCTGCAACAAACTAAAGATTTCGAGCTTGTTGCGGCAGGTTTTGCTGCACCATCCCTCCCCAGAAAAAACGAGATTTATTATAAGGAGTTAAAGAAAGACAGCCCCTGCTGCTGTATCATTTAAGAGTATAACCCAGGTAAGCATTCACCCCAACGCAGGCAAGGAAAAAAAAACAGCAAAGGGAAACATGCGGATGAGCTTCATCCTCGGCAAAACTGCTGCAATTTCATTTCTCAAATGAACCCTAGCTTATTCGACCACACCACTAGAACCAAAACATCACACAGATTCAAGGGAAACGCGCAAATCTGAAAAGAAAACAAACAGGCTGCGACTTTCAGCCATGACTGCTATGGACAACAAAGCATCGTTTTTATCCGAACACAAACACCAGCCATTTTATTATAGGCTCAAGAAGGTCAAACAGAATCAGTAACAGCAGAGAGATGCAAATAAAAGAAAAGAAAAACTTTCAACTTTAAAGGAAGAATACGGTACCTTAATCGAGGAAGGGAGAAAGGGCTCGGATGATTCGGCCCGAACCTTCAAGGGAGCAGCAATGGAAGAGCGATGATGATCGAGCAAATCCCTCTTCGTCCCCACGGCTGAAAACCTTCGGGTTTAGCTTTCCTCCAGCAGTCAACAACCCCCCCTAACAATCTTCCTTTCTTTTCCGTCGCACACACACTCTCTACTCCTTCAAGATTTTCAACCGCCACTCTACCCTAGCCGTCAACTTCGCCCTCAGCTCCTCGCCGAAAAGAGAGATGAGCAAATCCCTGAGCTCATCTCTCTTTTCGGCGAGGAGCTGAGGGCGAAGTTGACGGCTAGGGTAGAGTGGCGGTTGAAAATCTTGAAGGAGTAGAGAGTGTGTGTGCGACGGAAAAGAAAGGAAGATTGCTAGGGGGGTTGTTGACTGCTGGAGGAAAGCTAAACCCGAAGGTTTTCAGCCGTGGGGACGAAGAGGGATTTGCTCGATCATCATCGCTCTTCCATTGCTGCTCCCTTGAAGGTTCGGGCCGAATCATCCGAGCCCTTTCTCCCTTCCTCGATTAAGGTACCGTATTCTTCCTTTAAAGTTGAAAGTTTTTCTTTTCTTTTATTTGCATCTCTCTGCTGTTACTGATTCTGTTTGACCTTCTTGAGCCTATAATAAAATGGCTGGTGTTTGTGTTCGGATAAAAACGATGCTTTGTTGTCCATAGCAGTCATGGCTGAAAGTCGCAGCCTGTTTGTTTTCTTTTCAGATTTGCGCGTTTCCCTTGAATCTGTGTGATGTTTTGGTTCTAGTGGTGTGGTCGAATAAGCTAGGGTTCATTTGAGAAATGAAATTGCAGCAGTTTTGCCGAGGATGAAGCTCATCCGCATGTTTCCCTTTGCTGTTTTTTTTTCCTTGCCTGCGTTGGGGTGAATGCTTACCTGGGTTATACTCTTAAATGATACAGCAGCAGGGGCTGTCTTTCTTTAACTCCTTATAATAAATCTCGTTTTTTCTGGGGAGGGATGGTGCAGCAAAACCTGCCGCAACAAGCTCGAAATCTTTAGTTTGTTGCAGCAGGACCTGCGGGTATTCATGACGGCTTCGGCTGAGTTGTATGAGCTTTTGGGGGGATGTTTGCTGCTACTTTTGTTGCATATTCAGCTGTGTTGTGTTAATCAAAGTGTCCAGATGCTAAATGATGTTAAGTGATAGTCTTTGCTGGTTTGGTTTGAAGTTTACATGAAACCTGCATTTGAAAGCTTGAAAGTGCAAAACTCTGGATGAATATCGCAGCAGGCTCCATTGCTAGCTGAAATTTAAAACCATTGATGTTTTGCTAAGTTTTCCATTTGTTAGAATGAAGTTGCTAAGTTTTCTGTTATTTGGCATGAATGAATTTGGTTGGTGTGGAAGAATCTAACCAAGGTTGTGATTAAGAAGTTTGAGTTTGAGAAGATTGCAGCAGATTTCATTTTGTTTGCCGAGTACAGAGACATTGCAGAATTTTGCTGTTGCAGAAATTTTATTTGAGTTTGCATGAAATGTTCATCAGAATTTGTGCAGTTTGCTGCTATGTTTTCGATGGTGGGCTTTACTGCTTAGTTTGAAGCTGTGTATCTGGATTTGCTGTGTGCTTGAGTGTGGTTTCGGTTGATGTAGCACAACAGAAATATTGCAGAAACAAACTTCCTATGTGGATTGCATATAAAACTACTGCTGCATTTTTTCTGTTTCTTTGCGCCATCAAACCTGCAACCAAATTGTGTGTTTGATTGATGTTTGATAGGTAGAAATCTGAGCATTTGATGAGCATGTTTGCATTGTAAAGTGGGCAAAAGCCGTGGCTAGAAACTTTGCAGCAAACTTGAAAGTAAAAGAAAGCATGTTGCATTTTAGTTGCAGAAGTCTAAGCCATACGTAGCTGCATGTTTTGCATGAAAATAATTTCCAAAAATTGCACCTTGACCCCTTGGCTTCTAGCTAATGCCACTAGGACCCAATCAATTAAATAATTTCATCAATTTGGTCCTTGGCAATTTTAATGTGTGCAACTTCATTGTTTGTTTGCTTCAATTAACTACCATGCTTTGTTTCAATTGCACTTAATTCATGACTTTAGAGGCTTTATGACCAAGTGAGCTTGTGTTTGCCTATTTTCTTTAATTTTACCAAATAAATTGGTACCTTGACCATTTCTTTTATTTTGGAGGATAAATAAGTGATTCCACTCCATTTAGGGCACCAATTGCAAGGGAGGTAACCTCTATCTCCTTAACTTTCATTTCTCCTACGTGCTCCTACGTGTTATGTGAATATGCATGTCTACTTCGCTTTCCTTGCCCTTCTTTAATTCCTTGCATTTATTTCATTTACTTTACTTTTATTTAAGTTATTCATTATGGGGTATGTGTACACCTCTTGGCTTGTAATAGATAGGGCTTGGCGAGCTTTCTTGTCCACTTTCCCTTTTCCTTTTTTTAAGTTATTCATTATGGGGTATGTGTACACCTCTTGGTTTGTAATAGATAGGGTTTGGCGAGCAAATTTGGTCCATTTTCCCCTTCCCCTTTTGTTTTAGTTAGCAAGTGTAATAATTAGGGCCTTAATTTGTGTTGCATGCCTATGTGTTATTTGTTAAGTGCTTTCTTAGGTTCTTGCATCTAGTCGAGCATGCTAAGTGTTATGTGCTACGTGTTTATAAGTGATTTGCATGTCTACTCGCTTTCCATAGTGTGGATGAATGGAATGGATGAATGTACGTCACCACACTAGTCCAACGCTAGTTGTGGCTTCTTTTATTGTTTCCACTAGTCTAATGCTAGTAGGAATTCATAGAAAGGGCTAGTCCAACGCTAGACCCAATAGGATTTTTCCTTTGTTTTTCATTAATGCATTATTTGCCTGTTCACTACATATCATGCATTTTTCCTTAGTTTTATCATCTGGCATGCTCCTCGATTCCCCTTTCCCCTCACTTTAGGTCTTGCATCTCATGCTAGTTAGGGTACATTTGCCTGAAGAGTCCCCTTCTGATAAGGGAAACGAGCGAGTGTGGCTACTCGATAGCCTTAGCACGCTAGTTCCCCCTTCTATCAAAGGAAAAATCAAGTCACAAAGTTAGGACTCCCCGTTCCCGTTTTGATGCATTCCTATAGGATTCACGCATTTCATTCATTCACTATCACTTACTGTATATTCCATTCCTCTTTCTACATTCTCACTTCACACTACTTTCATTTTACACGTTTTTATTCAACTACTTACACTCTATACCATATCACTCGCACACATGCACTTGATGGCGTTTTCACCTTATTATTCTTTACTTACCTTACCTTGTAAAGACATTTGCACACCTCCACTTATATCTTATTACTTTTATCATTTTTTCTCACTTCACACAAACTCATACTTTCACATGGCATGCATTCATTGCACTCATTTTTACGTCATTTAGGATTATGTGTGACCTCTCCAAAAGGATCGTTGTTGGGCTTCACAATTAATGTGATTGGCACCACTCAACCTTTGAAGAGAAATTTCCCACATGTCCCCTTAGGTCTAGGGTTTTTGCATTCATATAGACATATCCAACACGCGATACATACCTTGGGTAGAAAATTTAGGGAAAATTGGTTTAAGTCACGCAACTAGCCTTGGCTAGGTCGAAGGGGTGCCTTGGATTTTTATCCTTGCCTTCCCCTTCGTCAAATGTGACCCCCGATCCCTCTTTTGGTTACGTAGACCCAAAAGTTCTCTAAAAGGGTTTATTTACTTTTCAAAAACAAAAATCATTTTTGGGTGACTTGGTACACCCTAACTCTATACCAAGTGGCGACTCCATTTTTGATACAAAAAACCCTTTTTGAACTTTATATGGCCAAACCGTCGCATTATTAAGTCCCATGGCCTTTATTTTCATTTTGCACACGTTCACACACACTCACACACCACACGATCAAAAAGTGGGGCGCGACAGTCAGTGTAAGAAAAATTTACTCATTAAACAATCAAAACCCATATTAGTGAGTCAGTCAAAGGTAATCACCGTTTCCATTTGCATTTCCATGTTCCTTGTAAATTTCGATGTTGCCATCATCTTCCTCAGCCGTCAATTTTCATTCTTCTTCTTTTTTATTCCATTAATCACTATAATATTCAAATCAGCAACAAAAGCAATTCTCCACCAAACCAAAAAAAATCCTATTAATTAGTTTGAGGGGGCAAAGTGGAATTAACCCAACATTAGGGTAGGCCTATGTTATTGTGGAATCATTCCACAGATCGAAGTATTTTGGCAAACAAAAAGTTTTAAAAATCTCTCAATGAGCATCAATTTGTCGTCCCTTTCACATCCCATTCCCTACCCCCATCAGACATAGCAGATGCCAATTACATGTTAGAGAAAAAAGTCCCAATGGCTCTCGAACTTTTAACTACATAAGGTTTTAGCCCTTCAATAATTAGGAGTAAACTTTTGGCCCCCGATCTATCAATAGTGTAAATTGCTGGTCCTTCTGTGAATTCCAGCCGTTTATGTGTGACGAAAATGAGGACATTTTTGTCCGTTCAGGAATATTAATCGAATATCCAAAGTATCAATGGACACCTCAACCAAAATGGACATTAACTCACAAATATACACAGGAAAAAACCCCAAAAATTCCATTTTTCCCATTCTCTTTTTAATGTTTTCACACAATTCAGTGGATCTGAAACCAAACCTTATGTACCTCCTCCTCGGTGCACTTTTCTCCATGTGAAATTGAGTGAGAGAGAGATAGTAATAAGACAAATATTCAGCAATGGAGAGAGGAGGTGGCGATGGATCTTTGCAATTCATGCTTTCTTCTCTATGCTTGCTTTTCTCCTTTCTCATCTTTTGTATCATGCTTCTATCAAGGATGGGTTTCTTAAGAAAAGGAAAAAGATGAAGGATGGGTTTCTTGATAAAGTGAAGGATTCCAATCAAGATAACGGAAAGAAGATCAAAGAATCATTGGATTTGGGAAACCTACTATGGATGTCATCGGACCCATCAGCTATTGTTCTTCTTTTGCTTTGAAGCCACAATGCTTACTACTTTTACCTTCCAGGGGGTCACCCCTAAACAGTTTCATATGGTATAAAATTAATGATTGTAAATAGGGAAAATGACATGTTTCATCCTTCACATTTCGCAAAAATATTCTTTTCATCCCTCACTTTTAAAATGAAGCAAATTCGTCCCTGACATTTAAAAATTAAAGCTATTATATCCCTGAACCTAATTTTTAATCTGAATCAAACCATTTAATAACCCAGTAATAAATTTCGAAAATAGAATTGATAGATCACTCGGTCAATTTCATCATATTCACATGACATTTATTAATCCAAAAAATATATAAATTATAACATAAAAGGCCATTCTTTGTCTTGGAATAATAGAATTTTTTTTGGGTAAATCTTTTCATACACCGTTAGTATATCCGCTTGCGAATCTAGATGTGTATCATAAATATAAAATTTGGTGTTTAAATTTAAATTGAAATGATATGGCGGTACATAAAACCGTCAGTGTATACGATGATAATGTAGGAAAGATTAATCTTTCTTTTTTATGTTATAATTTTTTATTTTTTATTTTTGGGTTCATTAAATTTTACATGAATATCATGTTGAATTAACCAAGTGATCTACCAATTACACCCCTAAAATTTCTAATCAGATTAATTGGTGGTTTGATTCAGATTGAAATTTGGGTTCAGGGATATAAGAACTTCAGTTTTTAAATGTCAAGGACGAAATTGTTTCGTTTTAAAAGTGAGGGACAAAAAGAATATTTTTGTGAAATGTGAAGGATGAAACCGATCATTTTTCCTTGTAAATATGTTGATTTTATTTGTATTTGTAAGATTCAAAAAACCCATTTGTTGGTTTTATAAATTCTGTACATATTTGTGTTAAAGAGTGACTTTTAGGCGGTAAAAATTTGGAATCTTTGAAATTTCTTAATTTTTTAATTTTGTCCTTTAAATAGGCGTTCTAGGATTTGTTGCATTTGGGTAGCATTGTTAAAGTTGAGGAGAAGTTTGATTTTACAGATTTCATTAGAGAAAATGGTTTTATTTTTTAGTAGGAGTTTGAGTTTACTGCTTGATTAATATTTCTACATGGACAAGAATGCCCTCATTTCCGTTACTCATAACGGCTGAAATTCACAGAAGGGTCAACAATTTACACTATTCATAGATTGGAGGCCAAAAGTTTCCTCATAATTGTTGAAGGGCTAAAACTTTATTTGGTTAAAAGTTGGAGGGCCATTGAGACTTTTTCCCTACATTTTATACTTGCAACAAAGAAATAAAAAAGAGAAAAAATAAAAAATAAAGAGAAAATGACCAGTTTCATCCCTCACATTTCGTAAAAATGTTCTTTTCGTTCCTCACATTTAAAACGAAGCAAATTGGTTCTTCACATTTAAAAACCCAAGCTTTTACATCTTAGAAATAAACTCTCAGTTGTGAATCAAGTCATCTAATAACCCGATTACAAATTTTGGGGGTAGAATTGATAGATCACTCGCAAAAACATATTTTCAACAAATAAATTAAAACAATTAAAAAATCTTAATTAAAATCCATTTGCTTTTTCAAAAGAACAAAATAGTGTTAAAGCTCTCAAGCACTAAACCTTTAGACATATTCCTCAGTTTTGTTGCACTAAGGGTGTAGTGCTTTGTAGTGCTTGAGAGCTAAGGGTTTAGTGCTTGAGAGTTTTAGCACTATTTCGTTATTTTGAAGAAGCAAATGAGTTTAAATTAAGATTTTTTAATTGCTTTAATTTATTTGTTGGAAATATATTTTTGCGAGTGATATATCAATTCTATCCTCAAAATTTGTAATCGGGTTGTTAGATGGTTTGATTCATAACTGAGAGTTTATTTTTAGGATATAAAAGCTTGGGTTTTCAAATGTGAAGGACAAATTTGTTTCGTTTTAAATGTGCAAGACGAAAATAATATTTTTATGAAATGAAGGGACGAAACATATCATTTTTCCAAAAAAAAAAAAAAAAGGGACAAATGAAGAGAAAGAAACTTACCTTAGCAAGATGAAGTCGCCGGCGTCGGTATTGAGGAGATGATGCTATTGTCATATCTCTGATGAGTGGAGGAAGGCAAATTGGGTGAGGAGGAAGGGAAGTGGGTGTAACTTGTGGTGGTGACGGCTGGGTGTGAAAGGAAGAATTAGGAATTAGGGCTGAATTAGGACAAATGCGGTTTTCTGTTGGGGCGAAATCGCCGCCAACTCTATATTATAAACGCCCAAACCATTAGGATAAGAGAGAGAGATAAGCAACTGAGAGAAGTCAGTGATTTCAGTTCAGGGAAGAAGTCTAGCCCAATGGAACTGGAGGCTACTTTTAGGGTATCTGGTATCAATTGCCAGGCGGCGCCATATTACAATCCAATCTGCAATTATGGAACCTTAAACCTCCGTTTTCCCTACCATCACCGTCTTCCTCACCTCTCAAATGCTTCGTTTTACACTCTCAGTAACCGCTACTGCAAAGCCAGTGCAAAAGAGAGCAGTACTGAAGCTGTAGAAAAAGTAACGGTTTTTTTTTCTAATTTGACGAAACTTTGATGATTTCATGCTTATTTAAATTTTTATTTTTGCAATTACAGTTTATTTTTTGCTTATTTTTCAAGGGAAGGCGGAACCTGGATTTTTTAAAAAATTTTTGTGTTACTATTATGGGGCTTTGTTATTGAAATTTTATTGGGTTTTTGTGAATTTTTTTTATTTTCTAGGGAAGGAAGATGTCTGGTGATGATTCACATGATTTGGAGCTCGTAAGCTTAACGGCTTTGTGTCCTCTTGATGGTCGTTATTGGGCAAAGGTCAAGGAGCTAGCTGCTTATGTGGGCGAATATGGTTTAATTCGCTTTCGGGTTTTAGTTGAGGTATGCTTCTAATAGTGCAATTCCTTAACTGGTAATGTTGCTAAATTGCTTCCCAGACTTGTAGATAATTCTTGTTGCAAACCATCTCACCATACAAGTTTTCAAAGCATAATGAAAATTGTTGGTCAACTGATTAGTTAAGATTCTGGCTGGAAGTAACTTATCTAATCAGTACCGGCTTCAAATAAAGTAAGAGGAAAAAGGGCAAAATGGGTGGACAAACGGATACATGACATGACTTACTTTAATGTTTTTGGAGCTTTACTTTCTGTGTTATCTTGATTTTGAACTTTAGAGCACAGAAATCATATTTTTCCTTTTTGAATTTTTTTTGGGGGCTTGTGCTGGAAGTTTTATTTTGGTCTGTCTGATAATTCTGTAAGATTGAAAGGAAATGAAATTATTAAAATTTGATACTTGTATTGTTAGTCATGCTGAATTGCACCTGCTGAAGCTTTACTTCAGGAATTTTAAGTAATAGTAGTGACTCCTACCACAAAATGCTGTTATGGGGAAGGAAAGTACCAAAGCTTCTCTAGAAATCTCATTTTGAAATTTAAATATTTATTGATTGTGCAGCAGAAATACTGTAATGAGGAAAAAAAGAGATTAGTTTGTCATATTACATTTTACGCTCTGTATGCTGATGGAGACTGAGACATTGGCAGAATGATGTTAGATAGCGCTGGATAGTAGTATTGATTTGTGGTTTTGATCATGTCGTGAGGCTTGAAAGTGCTGCCAACATGCAATTGGTGTTAAAAGCATAAATTGTTGGCAAACAATCCACAAAGGAGTTTTACTCCCTGTATGTGCAAATGTGGCATGACATGAAATTCTGGCCATCCTAACTTGAGATCTGTATGAGGGCTATTGGCAAAGTGTGTTGGTTTATCTCTGTTGTGGGTTAAATGCTTCAGTTCATGAGCAGAGACCTCTTAGAGGGGACCCCTTGCTCTTGAGTCATATATAGTATGTGTGAATATGCTGAAGTGAGCTATGTTCAGACTTTCCAAGTCTACTGTGCCATTCTAATAAATTACTTTGCAACTGTAATTCTCTTGCTAACTTGATCATGCTTATTCTTTGAATTTGGATGAGCAGCTTTAGCACTTTAACATCTCACAGATGATGATGGGTGTTTCATGTCCTTTATTTCTTTCTTTGCCTTACTGTCGCCTCTGCCTTCATGAATTTCAAACAAAATCGTAGCCAGAAATCTCTTTTTTTTTGTAGGTGAAATGGTTGTCAAAACTTTCTCAAATTCCTGAAATTCCTGAGGTTCCAAGATTCTCTAAAGATGCTGAGACTTATCTGCAAGGCTTGATTGATGGATTTAGCTTAGATGATGCCATGGAAGTCAAGAAAATTGAGAAAGTGACTAACCATGATGTCAAGGCAGTGGAATACTTTTTGAAGCAAAGGTGCCAGTCACACCCAGAGATAGGAAAGGTATCAGTTTAGAACTTTGATGTTAACTGAATGGAAATGTCATGCTTCTACTCTATGGACATGACGTGATGGCCTCATTAGGACTCTGAGTTCTTTTGATTTCCCCTGCATGATGTTTCAAAAGAATTATAGAACCCAAAATAATATCTCTGTATGTTTTGCGTTTGTTCAGTATTTTTATTGTTGCTTGTCTAGGTGCTCGAGTTTTTCCACTTTGCCTGTACATCTGAAGACATTAACAATCTTGCTCATGCACTTATGCTGAAAGAAGCTCTTTTTATGGTGATATTACCTGCTATGGATGAAGTGATTTCAGCCATAAGTGACATCGCTATAGAAAATGCTCACGTTCCTATGCTTTCTCGCACCCATGGGCAGGTAACAGTCGATTTTTCTTTCTGATTATTTTATCTTTTTTTTCTTTGAGCCCGAGGGGGTTGGGGTGTTGGGAGTGGGTATACAACCTGAATTATTCTACCCTTTTAAGGCACAATGAATCTCCAATATATTTTATGACTTTTACTGCTGGATCTGTTTCTGATTCTTTACTGTTCAAACAGCTAAAAACTTGAATGAATTGCTCATATCTGCCATTTCTTTGTAGCCAGCTTCACCTACAACCTTGGGAAAGGAAATGGCAATTTTTGCATTCAGGTTAAGTCAAGAAAAGCAGGATATTTCAAAAATTAAAATACTTGGGAAGTTTGCTGGTGCTGTTGGAAACTATAATGCACATCTTGTGGCGTATCCTGATATCAACTGGCCGCAAGTTGCAGAGGAATTTGTGGCATCTCTTGGAATTGATTTCAATCCCTATGTGCCTCAAGTATTTTCCTAAACTAATCATATTCTGCCTCAAATTTTCTCATTTCTTATCCCTTATTTATTGTCCTTGACTAGTTTATTAAAATCTATTATGGGATGCTTGTCATGTTTGATCCTAAAGGCTTGGTTTTGGCAGATTTAGAAGCTTATTCAATTGTAGACATACATTAAGCCACACAGTGTTTTGAGTTGCCACTTGACCACTAGAATTACCAATTGGCGCTTTCTAGATTGTGATTCTGTGTCCTTTTACTAATATCTGCTTGGTTTTGCCTCGTTTGAAGGTTTTAATACTGGTTCACAATGAATGATCTTCTGGTTTGATGACATTTTCATGATAATAAGTACCACGGTTTACGTCTTTGACATAATGACACAATTCAATACTTCATGGTTTTGATTTGAGTATTCTACAATGCAGATTGAACCTCATGACTACATGGCCAAACTTTTTCATTCTATAATCCAGTTTAACAACATTCTAGTTGATTTTGATAGAGACATCTGGGGATATTTCTCTTTAGGTTACTTCAAGCAGGTCAGTGCTGTATTTTGTTATTTTAATTTTTGTCTATGTTCTTATATGAAAACTTTTCTCATGTATATATATGTACACTTGTTTCATGTTTACCAACATGTTGTCTCTCGATGAAAGATTGGTATTTATACATGGTTTTGAGCAGATAACTAAAGCTGGTGAGATTGGATCTTCTACAATGCCTCACAAGGTTAACCCAATTGATTTTGAAAATAGCGAAGGAAATCTTGGAGTGGCTAATGGAGATTTGTCCCATTTAAGCATGAAGTTACCTATTTCACGTTGGCAGGTAAATGTGCAATATTTTATTCTTCTCAATTGTGTCATCTTCAGCTCTATGTAAATAGCCATATCATCATTGTACTCAGAAGTTTTTACCCTGGCTGGGGATGTTGTTACTCAATTTAAAGAAAGTTGATTAGATACTGTTTTTGATAGATCCCAAGGTTGTGCTTGATATGCATGTGTAATTACTTTGGCTTGTGCTTTCTTTTTGTAGTTGCACTTTTATCTGCTTAAAGTTACTTATTGAATTTTGTGCTTGTCATTTGCAGAGGGACTTGACTGATTCTACTGTTTTGAGAAACATGGGTGTGGGTTTAGGACACTCTCTTCTAGCCTACAAGAATACATTAACGGGCATTGGAAAGCTTCAGGTATTCGACAATAGTTATCTCGTTGATGGTCAAGAAATATGAGTACCAGGGGGTATTGAATGTTGCATATTGTATATACGAAAGATGCTTGTGTGGAATTAGTAGTCTCATGGTCATCTTACTTCATTGGTGTGGTATTGCTGATCAGGAAATGAAGGGGGAATAACTTGTTGAAGAGATTATGTCTTGGGATGTGTTTAAAGGGAATAGCTGTTAGTAAGCTTTATACTTTGTGAAGTTGCTCAACCAGTTTTCTCTGTAATTGGTTTATCATGATTACTAGTTCAGAGGGAATAGTGTAGTAAGATTCTTAAGGTCTTCAGTTAGAGCAGTCTTTATGGTGGTTTTCACAGGCCAATAGTAGAACATAGTTTATTGAGAAATGTTGGGTTGCTTTAGTATTTTAGCTAGGGCTTATCAGTAGGCAAAAGTTGTTTGAGAATCGGATATAGGCCACGGATATGTGTCATCTGGGTCTATTCCACATTTTTCTTTCATTCTTCCTTCCCACTCACCCCTGCTAAAAAGTAGTGGTTTTTATTATTATTATATTGTTATTGTTATTATTGTTATTGTTATTGTTGTTGTTGATGTTGTTGATGTTGCTGCTGCTGCAGCTCTTATTATTATTATTATTATTAAATGTTTGTTGATTTTTGTCAACTACCTCAGCTGACAATTGGTGGCCTCTAATACATCTCACATTTGTACAAGAAATGCATTTCTGACAATACTGGAATAATAGCTCCTTGTGGCAAATCCACTTTGTCTTTTCCCTTGTTGAATCCATTCCAGAAGGAAACTATGCACTCTTTCCCATATATTTTCTTTTTCTCTTTTTTCTTTTCTCAGATGAAAGAATCAAAGCAGTTTATCTTTTTTTAAATATTAAGAACTTTGCAAAAACTGGTGCATTGGGCATCATTTTTGTTGCTTCTAATTTGGTTGGCCTTGTTTTATTGTAGTTCAACGAAGCTTCCTTGAGTGAAGACTTGAACCGCACGTGGGAGGTGCTTGCTGAACCAATACAAACTGTGCGTGACTATCTTTATTTGATATCTTCTTAATATATTGATATTGAATTTGGTGTTTTTAGTTACTTAGTGTCTACTTTTCTTTGTTGCATGTTTGAGAAGTTTGTATTCAGTAACTTGATAAAATGTTGGTATTATTTAGCATACTGGGCAGAAAAACTCTACATCAAGCTTTAGTTCTATAATTTCTCCCTGCATCAAGCTTTAGTCCTATAACTTCTCCTTCTGGTAGGTTTTTCCTTTGCTTCCAATTGGGTGCAGTGTGACTTTTGCTGTCTACTGTTCTCAGGCTAGATGGTCTTACTACATGGCAAGGGGGTACTGGATGACTTGCATGTGCTTATGAAGTTTAGTAGGTTTCCTCTAAACTACATGGGGACATTGCTCCAGACCATCCCTAATTTTGAGCTACTGAAGTTATCCAAAATTTTGAACTTTTAAGTGGATTAACACTTCAGATCCAAATGCTGCTGATTTCCCCTTTAAATGCCTTGTCTTTTTTTTTTTTTTTTTTTTTTTGACAAACGATAACTTCATATATATATATATATATCTATCACCCCTTGAAAATTCAAGAGTTAATTACAAAAAGGGGTAACTACCCCCATATCTTTCCTAACTAGACTTGAGAGCCAAACTGGGAAAGAACCTTCCCATTCAAAATCTCTAGTTGCCTTAGCTGCAAATTGTGCTAATGCATGGCTACATTGATTCACCATTCTAGGTACAAAAGTGAACGTGCAGCTTTCAAAGTTTCCTTTCTGAACGTCAATGTCATCCAGGATTGTTTGGAGACTACAATCCTGTCCATTGTCCATGTTAATGAGGCTCACTACATGCTTGCAGTCAGATTGGACTTCTATAGTTGTCCATCCTGCAATCTGAGCCATTTCAAGCGCCCCCCTGATTGCTAGAGCTTCTTCAGTGGCTGCAATTCCTTTCCTCCTCGCAGTAATTCCTTTTGCTCTCACTACTTCTCCGCGCCAGTTCCTTGCAATGATTCCAAGACCTGATCTGACCATTTTAGCCGAGATGGCAGCGTCCGTATTGATCCTTATAGTTCCTTCCTTTGGAGGTTCCCAACGCTGCTGGATTGGTGTTGCCTTTTCTAAATCAGGATTTGAACCCCTGTCTGACTCCATTGCTGCCTCATACTCGATCCATTCCTGTTGTGCCTTTTCAACAATATTTTTTGCATCAGTTATCTCCTGCTGGAAAGTAATCTTGTTTCTTGCTTTCCAGATTTGCCATAATATGTTTGCTGTAAGTTGGATTCTGCCCGCACCTTCAGACTTTTTTGCTGCTTGCAACACCGCCTCCCACCATCTCCACAGGTTGCCTTGAAGATTAGCTAGCCCTTCCCACTGAACAGGTGCAATCTTCCATATTACTTGCGCTGTTGGGCAGGTAAAGAAGATATGCTCGATAGTTTCCATGTCCTCCCCACAACATTGACAAACTTTGTTCCCTATGCCAAACCTTTTATAGAGAGCATCTTTAGTGGCCAAACCATTTTGTAGACATCTCCATAGGAAATGTTTCAATTTCAGCTTAATGTTTAGGCTCCACAAGGTTTTCCAAACTGTATGCTTTCTTATTTCCCAACTGGTTTCCGGATCAGGTGCTGGCCTTTGATTTGTTACCTCCATTTCCTCCTTGGCAATCACATATCCAGTCTTCACCGTGTAGATTCCAGACTTGCTGTGTTTCCAGAATAATCTATCCTTCCTGTTATACAAACTAAGAGGGATATTAGAAATCTGGTTTACTACATCATCATTAAACCAAAGCTGCAAACGACCAATGTTCCACTTCCCTCCCTCTATAAGCTCATTAACAAACTCTAGATGACAACCTACTGGTCTAGCCGTGGGAACTCTTCCATCCACCAACCCAGGTATCCACTTATCCTGCCAAATCCTCACTGACCTCCCATCCCCCACCCTTTTCCATAACCCCTTTTGAAGCAATTCCCCCCCCTTAAGCATACTTTTCCAGCACCATGAAGCATTATTAGGGGGTTGCTGTCCTAACCACTCCTCCTCCTTCATGTACCTGGCCTTCAGGACTTTGCTTACTAACAAATTTGGATTAATCACAATTCTCCAAATTTGTTTTGCAAGCATAGCCAAATTAGAAGCTTCCAGGTCTCTAAACCCCATACCCCCTTTCCCTTTCACCTCAGACAACTTACTCCATCTAACCCAATGCACCTTATTTTCCTGTTCCCCACCACCCCACCAGAATCTCGCAATCTTAGCACTAACAGCCTTACACAGACCCTTGGGTAATTTGAAGCAGGACATAATGTACGTTGGCATAGCCATGATAACTGCTTTGATCAAAACTTCCTTACCCCCTTGACTGAGCAATTTCTGTTTCCAACTCTGGAGCTTACTGGTAATGTTGTTCATCAGGAAGCCAAAAACCTGGTTTTTATTTCTCCCAATTGTCATCGGAAGGCCTAGATATTTACCACTATTCGCCTCCTTCATATTATCCAGCACTTTACTGACTTCCCCTCTAATCCTCTTGGGAGAATTTCTACTGAAGAACATAGCAGATTTATCAAAATTAACAACCTGCCCGGATGCTTGTCCATATATCCTGAGAACCTCCTTAAGCTTTTGGGCTTCTTTTTTACTTGCTTTGCAGCACAAAAGGGAGTCATCTGCAAAAAACAAATGAGATACCATAGGACTATCCCTGCAAATTTTGATTCCAGTTAGATGCTTGTTATCCACAGCTTTCTTGATCAGGTTTGAAAGCCCTTCCGTACAAATGATAAATAAGTAAGGAGATAAGGGATCTCCTTGTCTAATCCTTCTAGACGGTTTCACACTACCCACTTTCTGCCCATTTAAATTAAAAGAGTAAGCAACCGTGGAAATGCAGGTCATGATCCAACGAACAAAAGTGGGACAGAAACCCATTTGCATCATGATTCTACCAAGAAACTTCCACTCCACTCTATCATAGGCTTTAGACATATCAAGTTTAAGGGTCATGAAACCTACCCTACCAGCTCTCTTACTTTTAAGGAAATGCAAAAGTTCATGCGCAATAATAACATTGTCTAAGATTTGCCGGCCAGGAATGAAAGCAGACTGTGAAGGACTGATACAATGCTTAAGGACCCTTTTCAGTCTATCGGCCAAAATCTTGGAAATGATTTTATATAAGACATTACAAAGACTAATAGGCCTGAAATTAGCAAGCATCACAGGATTATCAACCTTTGGAATTAAGGAAATGATGGTCTCATTAATGGTTTTAAGCAAATTACCCGTATGAAAGAAAGTAGAAATGGCATGGACAATGTCAGCATTTATAATGTTCCAGTAAGATTGAAAAAAACACGGGGACATACCATCAACACCTGGAGCTTTGTTGGGGAACATAGAGAAAATGGCCTTTTTAATCTCCCCCTCGTCCACAGGTTTGATCAACTGAGCATTCATGAGATCGGAAATAGTGCACGGTATGCCTTGTAAAACCTCCTCAAATTCTGTGGGATTAGTGGACATGAAAAGTTCATTGTAGTGGTTACACATTTCCTCCTCAATTTCCTTGTCGCTCCTGCACCAATTCCCATCAGAATTTTGGAGCACACTGATTCTGTTACGTTTCCTTTTAGCTAAAACACTTTGATGGAAAAAAGCCGTATTTTTGTCTCCCTCCTTGAGCCATCTGTTTCTGGACTTCTGACTCCAATATAGATCCTCTTCCTTGTAAGCTTTACTTAGTTGAAGTTTTAAAGTTGCAATGACTCCTTTGTTACACAGCTCACCTGCTTCTCTTGCAACCTTCAATTGTTCCTTAATTTCCTGGATTTTCAGCTTTGCGTTACCTTTTGTTGTTCTGTTCCACTCGATCAAGGCTACTCTACACTCCCTAATTTTTCTTGTAACTTTATACATCCTGGATCCCTCTTGTTCCTTTCCCCACGCTGTGCGAATCACAGGCACAGTTGCTTTGTCCTTTGCCCACCTTTGGTCGAAAAAGAAACGTCTCCTCCCAATCCTTTGTTGCGGTTTTGTGTCCACCATTAGTAGGCAGTGGTCTGAAGCCTCCATTCCAATATGCTCACAGGTTACCTTTTCATAGACTTGCACCCAACCCACACTCCCTAAACATCTATCCAACCTCTCCTTAACCTCCCCTTCCCCTTCCCATGTATTGCACCAAGTCCATGGAACCCCCACAAAACCAATATCTACTAGCTCGTTCTCAGAGATGAAACCTTTAAAGTCCCTAAGACTTCCCTCAGATCTTTCATTCCCACCCCATTTCTCTCCATTCGAACAAATGTCATTGAAATCTCCCATCACAGCCCATTTCTCACCCCATTCTCTTTTTTTCTCCTCAATGAAATCCCACTGATGTTTCCTAACTCTACCTTCCGTACTAGCATACACCCCTACAAACCACCAGCTGTCATTTGTTTCATTATCCACTACTTTCGCAGCAATATACCAATCCGAACCCTGCACTTCCAGTAACACCACTCCCTCCTTCCAGAAAAGAGCTAAACCACCAGCTCTGCCCTTAGAATTCACTATAAAGCTATGATCAAAATTTACTTTTTTTTGCATTTGTTTCATGAAAACCTCCTGGTTTTTTGTTTCACACAGGAATAAAATACTAGGAGAGTGGAGGTGAATTACCTCCTTCAGTTGGGGAATTGTCAAGGGGCCTCCTGCACCTCGACAATTCCACACCGCCATCTTCATTGCACTGGTGGAGGCATTGCGGGGCTAGCCTCCATTTCCCCTCCCTGTTGATCAGTGCTATCATCCCTTTTTGCCAGCTTCAAACGCGAACCTTCTTCCACATCTTCTTCCATGATATCCAGACCTTGATTATCCAGCATCCCTTTCCTTTTCTCTCCAGACGAGCGAGTTTGCTCTCTGCCAGTGATGTCCCGTAATGGAGCTCTCTTATTCCGTGAGCTTCTTCGCCATTTACCCTTCCCTTGGATGCTCTGGTTAACTGGTAGTCTGCTACCTTTACTTCCACTCTCATTTGTTCGACAAAATGTGCCCCCATATTCCAAACTGTCCAAAACCTCCTGCCCTGGCCCCAGCTCCATCATCAAATCCACTGGAGCAAGACCAGGTGTACTGCACTTCCTATTCCCCAAATCCACAACCACCTTACTGATTTCTATCTTTTCCTTCTCCACCAGCTCTGTTTTTTTTCCCGGATTTTCCCCTTTCCCCTCTACTTGCTCCACACTCTTGTCCAACTCCTTATTATCACTCAAAAACTCCTTCCACTTCTTCTCCATAGCTTCCTTTTTCTGTTCTCTAATATTAATCTCCTTCTCAAATTGGTTAATGCTCGTCCCAGTTATACCCCTAACCCCCATCTCCCTCAAAGAATCTACATGGATCCCTGGGTCTTCGTTACTCGTAGCTACTACCATGCCTCTTTGTTTCACCTCAGTCTCGACCCCTCTGAAAGCTCTCAAAGGGGAGGTCATGATATTCCCTGCCCTCATCCACGCTCCATATTGACTTTCCCTACCTGACTGTCCTTCTTTCCCTCCTTCATTACAAGATTTGTCACCGTGACCAACTATCCCACAGTTATAACAGAAATCCGGACATCGCTCATATTTAAAATCCACCCATGTATTCACTCCCTCAAGTTTCACCAAGGTGCCCCTGAGGAGGGGTTTTTGCACATCCACCTCTACCAGAATCTTCATATGTCTACCCTCTTTTCCTCCCCCTGGCGGAACTATAACCTCCCTCACTGACTTAAAAAGTTTACCAACCTTTATCCCCACTGTCCTACACAGCCAGTGGACAGGAAGATTCCATACCTGTACCCATAAGTATGTATATCTAAAAAACTGGGGCTTTCTTTCACAACCCATTTCCCAATTTTTAATCACCAATACCTGATTATCCAAAACCCACGGGCCTCCCATCAACACTTTTTCCCGTTCCTCATCAACATCAAACTGGAATTGAAAAATGTTAGGGCCAAGTTCAGTTACCACTAAATTCCTGGGATAACCCCACGCATGATTGGTGAAATTTTTGACCCCCGTGTAATTTGCCACTTTTGTTCCTATCAACCTGCCTACCAGGCTCCTTCTGCAATCTTTGACTCCCTCGCTGACATCCTCCGAGCAAAGATCCACCCCCCCCAGTTCCGTTGAAGAGAGCTCAAACTTGCTGAATGCACGAGTTAGCTCCTCTTCCATCCTCTACAAACCAGTTGCTTGACACCACTGTGCACTATTTCCTTCCTTAGAAAACCCGTTGTTCAAACCTGCAAAACAGAGTAGAGAAACAGAGAGCAGAAAAAAGACGCCTAAAACAAGCTGAAAGACACAGAAACCTAACCAAATCACCCTCTAACTATGTACACACTACCACGATCTAGACAGGCAGACCCCATCTCGCGTTCCTCGGATCATGACCTCGAACGCACCAGAACACAGACGTTGAATCGCAAAAGAGGTTAAGGTTTCTAGAATGGGGGTTTGTAGTACAACAGAATGTGGAAGGTCACTGCGTCACAAAGCCAAACTCAGAGATCTTTCCTTCTGTTAGAGGTTGCCGAAACCTTTTGAAATTTTGAAAGCTCCTATTCTAGGAGGGAAGCTCTCAACGTAGAGAGAGAAGCTCTCAAAGTAGAGAGATTGGTTAAATGCCTTGTCAAGTGTCAGTTTTTCACATTTTCCAAGGATGTGGGAAATGAAGTTCAGAAGTTAAAGGGAGAAGTATGGAATTGGTTTTAGTGCTTTGTCTGCCTAGAACTTCATTTACTAAAGCAGTCTGGATTTATGTCATGTGCATAAGGAGATCTCATACAGGTTTACTATCTTTTATGTACGTAAGCAATTCTATATTAACTAACTCTTGTAATGTCTATGATGGAAAGATCCCATGTTAAATGGGGAAAAGAGTTACGGGAAAGATTCTAGTACAAGTTTAATGGCTTATTACATTTCGACATCTTTAATGAGTTCTCTATGTAATTGTTAACACCTTCAGATTTGAAAAAGAAATATATAATTAGATCATTTTCCCTGAGGCCAACTAATAGAAACTCCTGTACTGTCTTCATGGCTATGCCTGTTGTCTACCTGAAAGGCAAAATATTTATAGTAAATCTTTTAAATGCTTTGAGCTATAACATATAATTGATTGACTCGCAGTTCTTCAAGCTAGGAAGAGTGCAAGCAAAAGAGGGAAAAAAATGACAACTTAAGGAAGACAGATTTGGAAAAGGAAACTTTTTAAGTTCTTTATATAAATAAACATAAAAGACTGAACTACATGGAAACACAAAAAGCACATTGACAGCTGCCTTCCATCCCTCAGATACAGAGGGATGGAAGAAATTGTCTTTCTACAGCAATAGGATTCTCTACTAAATTTGAGTAATTTCTGCAAGCAGAGTAAGTCCAATTGTTCATCTAGTAAGACGATTCCTAAGCTCTTTACATAGACAACAAAAGCACACTCCTAAATGCTGCAAATGATGAATTTGCACTCAGTTGTTCAATTTTACTTTCATGACACACGAGCCCACAATCTTATGCACTCTCTAGAATACCACATGTAATAAAAGCCGGGAACTCCCTCTTCACTAACATGTAGAGACCTCAAGGATTTGAGGAAGCATCTTTCATTTTTAAAAATCTTCTTTTACTCAGTTCAAGATATGTTTAACACAGATGACTAAATACTTAGTTTAATCTCGTCTTTAGTTTGATTTTTACATGAGAAGTGCTGGGTCTGGAAGTCGTTGTCTGGGTGGTCACTTGGAGTTGGGGTAATATGGATAGAGCTTGAATACTGAAGAAGTGATGACTGTTAAGATTTGGTAGAGGGAGAAGATTGGAGAGGTTTGTATGGGTAAGGGGTGAATGTGGGTTGGTCTCGAGAGAGAAGGCCTAGCTGGGTGGTTGAATAGGTTGATAGCATGATGTGGAGGCAAACAGATAATCTGTAGAGGGTTGGATTAAGTACTAGAGATGATAAGTCACCATCGTTTGGAAGTGATCCAGATACTTTTCCCCTAACAAGAAATGGTCTGAGGTGGCAGTGGGAAGGAACTTTTCTAGGAAGTAATTGACTAATTCACAATTATTTTGGTCTCTTTTGAACACACTGCAGTTTTGAATGTCTGATTTTACTGTTTTTTGAGATTCTGGATGTTTTTCATATCACTAGCTTGAGTTAATTTTATAGCTTTTGTAGAATCGAAGACTCGTGATAATCTTTTTGTTTTGGTCTTTAGGTCATGCGAAGATATGGTGTACCAGAGCCTTATGAAAAACTAAAGGAGCTAACAAGAGGAAAAGCGGTGACCCAAGAGAGCATGAGAGAATTTATTAAGAATCTGGATATACCAGGAGATGCAATGATGACGCTTTTGAATTTAACACCCCAAACTTATGTTGGAGCAGCGGCTGAATTGGCAAAAAACATAAAGACAGCCATAAATTTAGTGAATGGAGCTAGGGTCTTATAGGTTAAGGAGTGTGCAAGTCAGGTGAAATATAGTGCTGATTTGCTTCGACTTCATTGAGAGCTTGAGTTGTGAGAACTTGCTTCATATGGACAGAGGAAAACACATTTGCATTTCTCATTTCTACTAGTCAGATCGAGGGACCACTTAGCACTTTTCTTGAAATTTAGGCACAAATGTTGCGAAACAGCATTTTTTTTTCTTCCCCCAATATGCATTTACCTGAGATGTGGGCATTCTTTTGTATTCTGATCGAGTTTCTTGGATCCCTCGAAAAGAGAATTGTACGTGGTTGCCGATTGGGAATGCCTAGTAGTTTGATCCACCATCGTGTTCTGGATTGTGAGAAAAGGTGATAGTCACATGCACAAAGATTTTGGACTATCACCTTGTATGACTCAACTTGGAGTGTATTTTTCTTGAAAATTGATTCTTATACTACAAAAATGCTACAATGAGAAACAAGAATGCTAGCATGCTACAACGAGAGAGTTAATGGAGAAACAAGAACTTTGCAGGCTGATATTATTGTAAACAAAAACAAATTTTACGAATTGGGGTAAATTGAGGCATTTTAGTGTCCCTGATTTGGTTAAATTATGTCAATCTTGACTTATTCATGAAATTCCCAATTGTGATCGATGAATATCTTGTGAATGGGAGTTGAGTCTAATGAAATAGAAGAGATCCAAAGATTTGTAAATTAGATGAGTTTAACGAAAGTCTAACGCTTATACTAGCTGGTATATCATTTCTCCCTTCTTGTACCTATCATTTATATGACTATGGAACCGGACAGAGAGCCAGTTACACTTAATTTTGCAAGACTTTAAATTTACCATTCTGCTCATGAGGAGCCTTGAAACATTATATATTTTAATTGGGGCTAAAATTAGCATGTACCATTTTCTATAGATTAATTCTTTGATTCGGTTACGTTGGTATGTTTTTCCTTTTTGGGTTCATGTGTTCAATATGTGAAAGTTCCTTTTATATAGATACTCTCTACTGTGTTCCTTTTAACTCTTTTACTTTTCTTTATTTATTATTATTATTTTTGCTTTGTGTGTTGTCAGCCAGTTTTTGTTGTTATCAGTTGAAGCCGTTATATCAATTGTCTGCTATGAACTCGGACTGCTTATATTTTGTGTAGCAATACGAAAAATTATATTGTTTTCTTATGCATGCTCTAGTGCAGATTTATTTGAGATTGTTTCATAATGTTACTTCCTCCATTAATTCATATGTATTTGTTAGGTTTAATGGCTCTAAATCCTATTACTCAACTTGCAATGCACCCACTTGAACTTGTTTTATAGGCATCCAACTCCACCCTTATGATGTGTTTGAATAAAGCCATCCTTTCTATCTCACTTATTTTCATTATCTTAAATATTTGTTAAATTCCACTTTTAATAATACATCATCAACTCTATGCAAGAACAAAATATATGTAAACTACATTGCAAAGCATATTAAATCTAGTAAATCTATAATTTAAGTTCATATAAACTAGTTAGAGTTCACATAACTCAATTATACCAGTAAAAGTAGTAGATCATGTAAGAAATATTATTAATAAGTTATTAATAGCAAAACATTAAAAAAAGAAAAAGAAAAATAGTGTTCCATTGTATATTTGTTATCTATTACTAAATGATTGATCAACTAAGAGCATCTTCTAGGACAAATGATTATTGCATAATTATCCAAGTATTTCCATAAGGACCTACTAATATGCATCTTTTGAGGCAAATGCTTCTTGCATAATTATCGAACTATTCCGATGATGTTTTAATATAATTATAGTGACTAATTTAATAAGCAACACCATGATCAACTGATAAATCTCAAAAATCCTTAGGAAGCTCTATTTAATGCTGTACTCCACTTAATTTTGTACGGAGTTTTCTCCCAAATGCACTAGGCCAGTAACAAAGTAAGTGCTCCCTAGTGAATTACACTTGTGCTTACTTTTTTTTTTTTTTTTTCAGACACGATATAATCTAATGAGAAAATCATTCAAAATGTCATTCACATTTTGTAGAATGACTTTTTTTGTCCTTCACTTTTAAAAGTATACTTTTATGTCCCTTACAAATTCACATTAATCAAATTTGGTCCATATCTAAGTTTTCGACTAGTTTTTCGGAATCCACCACGTGCCTTACACATGATCATTTTTGAAGGGTAAAATTGTCAAACAAATGCACAATACAATCTATAGTCCCTCACATTTCACAAAATGAATTTTTTCATCCCTCACATTTTACAAAATAAAATTTTCCATCCTTCATTGATCATGCGTACGAATAACTTTTTTTTAAACTCATGTATATATCTATTTGATTTTACCTAAATAATACGAATAACATGTAATATACCTCTATTTGATTTCGCCTGAACGTACTATTCAGGTGAAATTAAATAAATATATATAGGAGTTTAAAAAAAATTGTTAATTTTTCATTCATATTCATTTCTTTATGCTCGAAAATTGAAAACAAAAAAGACATTTAAACCTAAACATTATCATGTGTTTATATCGAATTAAATTTGGACAGAAAAAATAAACAAAGGAAAAGTATGACAAAAAGAAGTACATGATTGACACTTTCAAATTTTAAAATAATCACAAGACAAGAAATTCAACTGTTGGTCTTAAAAGTGGCGAGTAAAAATTTCAAATTTAAACTGCAATTTGTTATCATGACTATAGAATTCAAATTAGGACTGATTAATTATATGACTTTATTACACAACTCAATAAATGAATTATTAGCAAAAAAAAAAGTTACAAATATTGAATAGATTCATATGGTGAAATCAAATAGATATATATATATATATATTCAAAACAAAATTGTCAGATTTAAACCTATATATATATGTATATATTTATTAAATAACATGTGTACAATTACAATTAGTCTGTTTAGATAAAATCAAATAAAAATATATTACATGTTATTCATATTGTTCAAGTGAAATCAAATAGATATATACATGGATTTTTAAAAAAAAAAATCTTCATACACATGGTCAATAAGAGATGAAAAACTTCATTCTATAAAATATGAAGGATGAAAAAATTCATTTTGTGAAACATAATGGACGAAACAATTCATTTTGTGAAATGAAACAGATTATAGATCGGATTATGTAAATTTTGATTTGACAATTTTGCCCTTAAAAAATGACCACATGCAAGCCACATGATGAATTCCTGCAAAAAATTAGTTAGAAATTTAGGTAGGAACCAAATTTGACCAATGTAAACTTGTAAGGAATGCAAAATTATATTTTTAAAAGTAAGAGATAAAAAAAGTTATTTTATAAAATGTGAGGGACGTTTTGTATGATTTTCCCTATTCTAATCTATACCTACTCCCACTCTATACTAGGGAAAAAGGGGATCTAAAGAGAATCTAAAAGGAACTGAAGTACTACTGACTATACCTATCCCTACTCTATAATTAGGGGAGAGAATCCAAAGCGATCCAAGGAAAATCTCGAAGGGACTAAACTACCACCGACCCAAACTGATGCCAACGCACCCGCTGGTGAGCTTTCCAATAGTCTGAAATTTTAGAATGCAGTTTAATGAATTTAATCCTTTAATCTATATTCAAGTAGAGTTTTAAAACTCTCTTGATAGCCCACTACTTCTAGTGTAATTGGTTTACACTTGTGCTCGCTAGACTACAAAAAATTGTCATTGACTTCCTGATGCTTGCTGGAAAATCCCCCACTGGAGATTACTACAAACTGCAGATAAAAACCACCCATTATTTCAGTTACAGGCACTTCACATTTCATTCAGTAAGCCAATTAAAAGCGTATTCAGATTCGTTAATATCCAAAACATTTCTTTCTGATTGGAACAAATGAATATGTTTGACCAATAATTGATGCTGTTTTTTTTCAATTGTGTAGTAAGCAGGCCTTCAGTTAAGTACACTAAACTACACAATCGTCTGCCCCTCACTCAGAACACACTGCTGGATGGTACCCTACATCAAACAATGTTTTACACGGGCATAGGTAAAGAAGAATTAACTATTTCTTTCGAAGACCCGGAATAACTTTTTCACTAGACATACATTAGAATATTTTAAGGAGAATTCTCCGGACTACATTGACATGGTAGCTAGAGTACATACTAAATAACTGCTAGATACACTAAAACAACATTAGCAGTATTGCACTAACTATATGTTGCACAACACAAGCATGATGAATTGCATAAAATCAGGACTTCTCACTCATGTATTCACTGCATAGTTGCAAAGAGGGATTGCCTCCTTAAAGTTCAGAAAATACATGACCAGAAGACTCTCAACAGCTAAAAGAACAAATCTACCCCTAAGATAACAAACAATGACGGAAGCTGTGGCGCTATAACTCATCACTGCTCTTTCCAAATCCTACCTGTGACTCTGAGCTTCAATTCCTTCCGATCCCCGCCAGAGAAAAACAGGGCTATGTTACGTTGGATAATGAGGCCATCAAAACTGTCACGAACTTTGCGGTGGCCATCTCTTATGCTTCTAGGAATTCCCTGCCATATCATCTTTCTGCCATTCCCGCCAACCTCGAGACTATAGCTATAGTTTTTGGCCTCATTGTCATCACCCATGAACCTCAAGAATGCTATGTAAACTGGCGCCATACCATGTTGAAATGCTTCAAAATGCAAGCAGAAGTATTGCCCAAAGCAACTGAAAACCTAAATTAAAAAAGAAGGTACAAGAGGTAAACAGATTGCTACAAATGTATAAGAGAAGCTATTAAAGGTTATCAAACAAAGGATTGCAATGGGCAGTTTAATTAATAGGACTCCTCATTATTTCCTACAAGTTCATTGCCCAGACAGCAAGGACGTCAAAGATCAGAACTACAAACCTGAATGGAGTTACTAATAAATCCCATCATATTGCTTTATATGCATTAACTCCTTTTTAAAGTACCAATTTCTTGTATATGCTTTTCACAACCTTTGGCAATCAACAATTTTATCACACACAAAATGGTTGTCATACTCTTAACAACTGGGGAGAAAGAGAAGGGGGGGGGGGGGGGAGGACAGAGAAGATGAAAGGAGTAAAAGAAAAGGAATGGCTAAACAAACTAGATAGCTGGGGGTTAAAAACCTAGGCTTAGGTAGGAGAAAACTACCAACCACCAGCGAATGACCATCAAAGCCGCTTGGGGACAATACTTACTGTGAGCATCCATGTAGCATTCTCCACTTCATGTGGATTTGATTTGACATAACGATGGTTAAAAGTACTGCCATTGTGCATATCAACTTTGTGGTCATCCTTTAGATGGGCCACCAAATAGGGAATGTCACCAATGACCGTGCACTCAGATCCTGCATAGGGGCAGTTGTAGGGTCTAAACGAACATTGAGATTCATGCTTTAACTTGCTGTAATAAGGATATATGCCCATGCACCCAAAACTCTGATATTTACAAGGAAGCTCAAGGGATGCGGCCACCTTCTCCAATGCAAGACATCTGATATTGCCAAGCTCATGCCTGCAGGTTGGGCAGCGGTTGTGCACCCTAGGCTTGCAACCAGAACAAATGGTGTGCCCATTCGAGCACTGCAACAGTAAGCAGAAAACAATATAATTAAATTAAACTGCGATAACTATACGATAAATGAAGATATGTGTACAAGATAAACTTCTTAAATGATTCACATATACCATGTCATCAAATGATAAGTTTCAACATGTAAATGCTATTACACAGGAGAAATAACAGAAACAAGAAATACCAAGAGAATGTCCCTTAAGATTATTATTACAGATGTTGAGCACTTAAGGGTACACTAGATCAAATTGATGCAGCTATAAACTGATGATCTATGATTACTTTCAGTTGACCGCGAACTGACATCACGTACAAAATATTAAAATAAATATAAGTACCTGGTGAATAGGAGGGTACATTGCATTCAAGCAGACAGGACATTCCAACAACTCACGAACACTGCTAGAAACAGTCAGATTAGGTTTCACAGCAATTTGAGTAGCGTCATTCATGTGCTCGCTAACTTCCAGTAATTCTTCATCCTGAGCAGGATCAATGACCTCAGGTTTGTTGCGCAAGTCATCGAAATAACAATTTCCAGTTGACATCACCAGAATAAGCAGCTCAGACCCTCTACATGTCAATTCAGTTAATACGTTGAGTAGCATACATAACCATTCAAATTCATTAAAGCAAAACTATAACAAACAGCATCCACCACAGCAGCAAATTACAGACCAGAAGTAAAATGCAATCAAATACAAACTACACCAAAAATAATAAATCGAGAAGACTAAAAGGGAAACAAGAAGAAATAGTTAAACCCTGCCAACTCTTATCGACATCATACTGTAAGAGTCAAATTTACTGATAAGATAACGGTCACATTCTCACTACTAAATGATTGAACTTTTTAGTGTTCACGATATCAAGAACTAGACACTGAATGATGCACTTGCACATATCTCCAAACGACTGATCATCTTTTCCACGCCAACTATTCAAAGCAAAATGACATCATTGCACCAATAAAACCATTTCCCAGATTCCCAAATGCTTTTAATTGAAAAATAACCATCCATTATGGCCTTAAAAATCTCAGAACTTTATTCCTTTATCAATACTCAAATATTATTTCATTGAAAAAAAAAAGAAGAATGTTGACCTATTTGTACACAATTATATTCAGATACAATCGTATAAAATTGGTGATTTAATGTACGGCATATCATTTATCCAATTTCGGATCAGACAGATTTGATTTAAAAAACCGTACACATTAAAATTTATGACACAAGAAATTTGGAGCATATGAATTTCAAAACCAAAATAAAATCCCAAAATCAGAAAACAACCGAAGTTGAAACCGCTTTCAAACCGAACCCATATCAGATCTCAAATGAACATCTACCTCTGAAAATAGTACTAACTAGCAAAAAAATAAAAAGACTAGGAAAACAACAAAAAATAAACCAAAAAAACTCAACGGAATTTTCTGGAACAAGAAAACCCAGAGCAAATTGGGATATCAGCGAGAAAAGAAAAAGAAAGTACCTGGAGAATTTACGGTAGAATCAAAATCCCACAAGAGGAGAGACAAGAAAAGGAGGAGAACCAACCCCTAAAGAGGGCTTTGGTGATTTCTGTTATAAAAGTACAAAAAAATCCAACCAACCGACCTACCAATCAATCAATCAAATGACGAATCAAAGAAATGGAGAAGATAATATAGAATTTAGTGCGGGATTCTTGCATAGTTTTGTCCGGCACTCTGGCATAGCGTGGATAGGGTAGCGAATGAAATCAAGAGATGTTAGGAGGAGAAAATGAGAAATTGGAACTGTATATACGAACCGAAACCCTCTTTTCAATTTTCAATTTTCAAACTAAAGCCGTAAGAGGAGAGAGAGAGAGGGGGGGGGGGGGGGGGGAGGGGGGGGGCGGGGGAGCGTGGACGTCGGAGGGGAGAGAGACTTGTCGAAAGAATACAAAACTGGGAACAACTTGACAAAAAGAAGATGAAAAGTTTATTAGATCAACTTGGCTTAGCGTAATAAACCAACATGGCTTAGCGTTTGTGAACAATTTGTACTTATGCGTAATCATAGGCTTAGTGTTTGTGAACAGTAGTTATGCGTAATTACATATTTTAAAAAGGATTTTTCTAACAATAAACATCTAACATTCACCTAACTTATTATATATATATATATACATATATATACTAATAATTATTATTCTTTCTTATATTTATATATATTTTCTGTTTAATCTTGCCTACCGTTCCTTATATTTATTTACTTTTCTTAATTAATCTTATATTTCTAAAAATATAACACTTGAAATATATTTTAACGACTATCGTATGAACACCCGTTAGACAGACCGTTATATAAAGGGTTTTAGTTGTATTCAATTGATACTTTAAAAATGTAGTGTTAAAGTGTATAAAAGCCAAAAGACGGGATTAGGTTAGATGTTAAAATGGAGTGGAAGGGATTGTAAATAAGAAATCTTTTGATTTCTTAATAATTGTTAATGTATACACGTAACATGATAGGGGTTGGATGTGATGTAGATATGTTAATTAATGTCTAATTGGCACCCCTTAAAAAAAACCTTTTGAAAATTGCAAAACATTAGTATTTTATTTTGGTTAAGATGGTATTATACTATTATTCTACCAAATGTATGGGCATTCGTAGCTCAAAAGGTTATTAAAAAAAGGTTTAACTGCAAACTCTTTTTCAAAGTGATTAGAGGAGTTTCTGGCATTATAGTGTATTAATGACCTTATTCGTCAATGTACTAACAAAGTATACAATATTAAATCTAAATGTATGTCATATGTGAAAAAAAAATTAGATTTCAAATGAAAATTAGTTATCAAATGAAAATTAGTTGTCATGCATCCAAACTTGTTTGGATGCAAATTAGTGTATTCAAATGAAAATTAGTTGTCATGCATCCAAATTTTATAATATATGCAGTGTCAGTGTATAAGATTAATCTTAAATGAAAATAGTGAGTTTGTTTGGATAGAAGTTTATTTGGATGATTTATTTGGATGAAGTTTTTTAAACAAAAAATCTCATTCAATTTAGAATAAGATGCAGTTCTCAAATCGTTGAAAAATAATCGTTACAATTATTATGTATAAGATTTGATATTCATTTTTTTAATAAAATATATAGAAAATTGATATTTATCCAAACAAAATATACCAATAAATTATTAAATGGCAGTGACTGAGTATAAGAATAGAGATAGAAGTAAATATGATAGTAGGTAGTTAAACAAACAAAAAAAATTGGCAGCCAGTCTTTTTTTTAAAAAAATAAATAAAATTTTCACTGACACAGCCCGGCAGCCAGTTTTTTTTTTTTTTTTTTTTTTGTAAATTTTGGATTTTACTGGGGCTGTGTCAGCTTGGCAGCAATAGTTTTGCAATTGAACCTTGTGTGACCACTACTCTTCCGATTTTTTTTTTCAGCAATATTGTGAGTAATTAGCCTCTTTTATATGATTCAAAGATACCACAAAATTTATTTGCATGCATCATCAATATATTTTTCAACCACCTTTTTATCTCACACAGATCACATTAAAAAAAAGTTCCCAAAAAATTATCCCAAATAATCTACTATCCACACACGTGTTTACAATTGCAATAACAAACTCTTTTTTATATGATTCAGTGATTGAGATAATTGTTATTAACCATCCGCAAGTTTGAGATTGAATTGAATTCTTTAATTAAGACAAGAGTAAGTTTGCTGCCGAGAATGTTTTGCCTAATGACTAAAATTGAATTTCTAAAACTTAGAGCTATTAGATTCAATTCCTCCCTTTCAAGCCCTTCCCAACCAGGATTTAGTACTGGTTTATATTACATTATGGGCAAAAAAACAAAAGGAAGAAAAAAAAAGGAAGTTGAGAGTGACCCGCCCCATGTTTAAAAATTGTTGGTTGGAAACGATATAAAAACATGAAGGAAGAGATCCCTGTGAATGACTGAATATGAAAACGTGAAAGCAACTCGGATTGAGCAGGGGCCGCCAATGGACATTTGATTGTCATGCTCTTATTTAAATATAGAAAGCGTGTGTGATGTTTGATGGAGTTAAGGTACAATTGTTGACTTGTGGAACTTTCATGCTTAATAAAACAAAATAGAAAAACTGGAGCTTATTTCCTCTTGTGATCGTTCCCTTTTAAAGTCTATTTCAGAGTTGATTAAGTTTAAAAGATATTAAATTTGGTACTGTTAGTGAACATTGATGCTATTATAATAAATGGAAGAAAGGTTCTGTAACACCAAATATGAAATGCATCTAATTGGTTTTATTGTTGTGAGTTCAAAAAGTGTGGGATTCAAAAAATAAAATAAAATAAAATAAAATCTCCCGTGGGGGAGCAGGGCAAGTTGAGGGCAAGTACAGGAACGGGGAATGGGGGGGGAGTTGTTGGACGATCCTTCAGCCCAACATTGCCTCGTTGCCATTCTTACTCTTAGGTAGGGGTGTGCAAAATCGAAAAATTTCGATTTACTGACCGAATTCAATTTGAATTCGGAATTTCGAATTTGGTAATTCGGTAATTCGGAATAGAAATCGGAATATCCGATTTCGAATTGGTTGAATTCGATAATGAAATTTTTCAAATCGAAAATTCCGATTTTGAATTCACAATTCGAAATTGAAATTGAAATCGAAATCGGAATTCCTATTTCGATTTCAAATCTGTTTTTTCATATATATATAATATATATAATATAACATTTCTATAATAATAATAATTTTTATATTCATGAATTCGGTGAAATCAGAATTCCTATTTCGTTTTCACACACATATATTATATATATGTAATATAATAATAATAATAATTTTTATATTCATGAATTCGGTGAAATCGGAATTTACCGAATTCGAATTCGGAATTGGTGAATTCGAAATCGAAATCGGTCGAACATTCTGATACCAAAATTCCGATTTCAAAGTTTCGAATTACCGATTTCGATTTCGATTCACACCCCTACTCTTAGGCACCTTCTGTACTTAGTAAAATTAGTTACGAATTTAATTTTATTCTTCTAGTTTTAAGGGCAAAATTAAGTTAATTTATACTAAACAAGTAACATGCATTTAATTAATAAAAGGAAAATCTAATACTTGTTTTTAATTAATTGCCAATCCTATTTGTCTGAGTTGGCTTGACTACGCATTTAATTAATTAAAAAACATTAAACAAGTACAGCGCGAGAAGAGGGACATGAAGCCTTTAGCTCCTAATTGAAAATCTAAATCACATGTACCTATCCATTTGAAACAATCCCCCTAGCTATAGCCGAAATAGCAAAGAATTTTTTTTCCAAACGGTATTCTCTTTATACATATATTGAACTTGATAATACAAGATCTCAGTTACAAACGTGGACATTGGTCCTATTATCCTCATGTATACTCTCTTTGAGCCACAGAGGGAAACTTTGTTTCCATATAACATTGGAAACAAGTCTAGTTGCAAATTGTGCCATTTTATGAGCATATCTATTTCCATCTCTATAAACAAAAGAAAAATGGAACATGTCACTCAATTGTCTTATATCTTCCATTATGGTGGCTATTGGTGATTCCTCTATGCCTCTCTTGTGGATTTTTTCAATGGCAGCTTTGCAATCAAATTGCATTTCTATTCTTTGCTACCCAACTTCGGTAGCAATTATCAGTCCTTGTCGGATTGCATCTGCCTCTTCTATTTCAGCTCCACAGCTGCTATACTTTCTGATACCTCTTGCTTCAACAAGGTTTCCATAACTGTCTCTCGCTATCATTCCTAACCCTGCTCCTGCTAATTTAGTAGAGACAGCTGCATCAGTGTTGATCTTCACTACGCCTGCGTCTGGTGGCCTCCATTGGTGGTTTTGCATTTGATGACCCGTTCCTGTCCTGTGCTTTTCATCATTGTCCATCTACTCCTGTTGAAAATTCCAGCCATTCATTTTTTGCATTATCCAAGATGGACATATGATCTCCATACTTCCCTTCATACTGTCGAGCATTTCTTGCTTTCCAAATTTGTCAGATGATGTTTGCTATTAATGTGATGTGGTCTTCTCCTTTTGGTCTTTTCCTTGCCTTGAATATACCTTCCCACCACCTCTAGAAGTTTGATCTCCATTGAAGTAATCCATCCCACTGTATTGGGGGCCAGTTTCCATATAGGTTCAACATTGTTGCAAAAAAAGATCATATGTTCCACTGTTTCCTCCTCTTCACCACAGCATTTGCATATTGGAAAGCCTTTTCCTGTTCTTTTGTGTATCAGGTCATTTACAGGAATGCTGTTGTGTAGGCATCTCCATATGAAATGTTTGATCTTTGGCTTCATCTTTAACCCCAACAAGCTTTTCCACACTTTTTCCTTATGCTGTGCATAGCTGGTTTCTCCCTCGCCTTGATTCTCTTTTCTTCTCTGGCTTACCTCCTTTTCTACTGCATATCTAGATTTCACTGTATATGTTCCTGATTTTGAGTATTTCCAATAGACCATATCCTTCATGGGAAACAAACTTAGGGGCATCTGTAAAATTTGTGAAGCTTTCTCCTCTGAGAAGGTCTCCTCAATCAGTTCCTTATTCCATTCCCTCTCTTTAATCAAATCTGCCATTGTTTGCAGCCTACAACCTGGAGGTTTCTGCGTTGCTATTTTCCCAGTTGATGATCCCATGAGCCATTTGTCCGTCCATATGTTTATAGTAGTCCCATCTCCCACTCTTTTCCACATTCCCTTTTGCAGCACCGAGCAAGAACTGTAAATACTTCTCCACATCCAAGATGCATTCCTTGGAGCTTCTCCTTCCCAGCCTGTTTGCGACAATTTGTACTTCGCTCCCAGCACCTTACTCACTAATAAATCTGGCTGCAGTAATAGTCTCCATAGTTGCTTTGCTAGTAAAGCACTGTTAAAGTGCTCTAGGTCCCTAAATCCTAGGCCTCCATTTCATTTCACCTGTGTGATTTTCTCCCAACTTATCCATTGCATCTTCCTTTCCTCTTCGTTTTGGCCTCTCCAGAATTTTGCCATGTGGCCACATATTTCTGCATACAGTCCTTTAGGTAACCTGTAGCATGACATTGTGTAAGTGGGTAATGCCATAATGACCGACTTGAGAAGTACCTCTTTCCCTGCATAGTTGAGTAAATTGTGCTTCCATCCTTGCATTTTGGATCTTGCTTTATCAACAATGTAGGCGAAGACTTGCTTTTTTGATCCTGTTATCACTAGGGGGAGTCCCAAGTATTTGCCACTGTTTGCCTCTTTGATGTTGTTCATCTACTCACAGGTCTGTCTCCTTTGTTGTCTGCTGCAATTTCTGCAAAAAAAGCGGCAGACTTCTCATAGTTGATACACTGTCCTGAGGCTAGCTCATACTTTGCAAGGATCTCTTGCATGACTCTAGCTTCCTGTGGGTGCGCTTTACAGCAAAATAAGGAATCATCTTCAAAGAATAAATGGGATAGAACAGGTCCATTCCTACTCACTTTGAGACCTGTGATCTGCCTATTTGCAATTGGCTTTTCCATGAGATTTGACAATCCTTCAGAACATAACAAAAAAAGATAGGGGGATAAAGGGTCCCCCTGTCTAATATCTCGACTAGGTTGCACATACCCTACCCTCTCCCCATTAAAGTTGAACGAATAGGTCACTGATGACATGCAGCTCATAATCCATCTTACAAAAATAGGACAAAAACCAGTTTTTAACATCTTTCTGCCCATAAATTTCCGTTCCACTCTGTCATAAGCCTTTGACATGTCAAGCTTTAGGGTCATAAAAGCAGTATTACCCTTCCTTTTGCTTTTTAAAAAATGCATGATTTCATGGCCAAAATGATATTATCCACAATCTGTCTTCTAGGTACGAAGGCAAACTGAGAATAGCTAATGCACAAGGTGATAACTTTTTTCAATCTATTGGCTAGAATTTTTGCTATGATTCTATAGAGCACATTACAAAGGCTAATTGGACTATAGTTGGATAGAGATATTGGATTTTCTACCTTAGGAATAAGGGTTATACTGGTCTCATTTATGCTTTTCAAAAGATGGCCATTACTCAAAAAGCTATGAATAGCAGACACCACATCAGTTTTAATAGCATGCCAAAATCTTTGAAAGAATAAGGGTGTCATACCATCAGGTCCAGGTGCTTTATTTGGGTGCATGGAGAACACAGCTGCTCTAACCTCATTTTCCTCCATAGGTTGTATCAAATTCTGATTTAGACTGCTTGTAATTGATACGTACCCCTTCTAGCACTTCTTCCATATTCTGTGGCTGAGATGTGGTGTACATGTCTTCATAGTACCTGCAAATCTCCTGGACAATTTGTTGGTTATCCATACACCATTCTTCATTTTCTTTCTGCAAACTGGTTATCTCATTCCTTTTCCTTCTTATCTTCACACAAGCATGAAATTAGGCTGTATTCTTGTCCTCTTCCTTTAACCATCTGCTCCTTGCCTTTTGCGCCCAGAAGATTTCCTCAGCTTTGTAAGCACTGCTCAACTTTAGTTTCAGTTCAACCAGTTTCCTTTTTTTCCATTGATCCTCAAACTCTTTGAGTTCCTATATCTTCTTTTTAATCTCATTGATCTGTGCTGCTGCATTTTGTTTATTCATTCAATTCTAACTTAAAAGGGCTATCCGACACTCTTTGATTTTTCTAGTGATTCTGAACATTCTTGAGCCCACCTGTGGTTTTTCCCAAGCATTCCTCACTACCTCTTCTACCTCTTGGTGTTGAGCCCATTTTTGGTAAAAAACAAACCTCTTTCTCATTTTCTTCTGATCTCGTATAGTAATCAGCACTAGCATTGAATGATCAGAGGCCTCATTTTTCACATGCTTGCAAATTGCATCCCCAAAAGTCTGGAACCACCCTGCACTACTCAGGCATCTATCCAACCGTTGTTTAATTTCCCCCTCATTTTCCCATTGGTTGCTCCAAGTCCATGGATTGCCTTCAAAATGTATGTCTACCAAACTAGCTCTCCGTATAAAACTTCTGAAACACCTAAATCTACCCTCACTTCTTGTTTTCCCCCCCCCCATTTTTCTTCACTTGATATGATATCATTGAAATCCCCAAGCAATATCCATTTATCCCCCCATAGCTTCATTCGTTCTTCCAAAAATTCCCATTGATCTCTTATGGTTGTATCATTCGTACTTGCATAGACTCCAATACATCACCATTCTTCCCTTACTTCCTCATCATACACTTTAACTTCAATTGAACATTCTGAGGTATAAATCTTTAGAATTTTAACCTCCTGCTTCCAAAACATGGCTAGACCACCAGCTCTTCCTACTGGTTCTACTATTACATTATTAGTGAATCGTATTTGCTTCATGACAACATCCAGACTCTTTTTTGATTTTTTGTTTCTGATAAAAACACTAACTTTGGAGAGTGGAGGCGTATTACCTCCTTGAGTTAGGGAACTGTCGAGGGGCTCCCAGCACCTCGGCAGTTCCACGCCACCGCTCTCATTTACACTGTGGAGGCTTTTCTGGGCTTGCCTCCATCGCCCCTTGTTGTGTTTGTAGAATCTCCTCAAGTTTCATCATTTTTGGCTTCTGCTCCTCTGCTTCGTCAATCTCCATCATACTGCCTCCTTGAATGTCACTTGCTAACTTCCTCTTACCTCTCATCCTGGGCTTTCCTTGTTCATTTGTGATATCAGCCAGAGGCTTTTTAAAGCTTTTGTGGCTTTAAATTAGGGTAAATTATGTTTGACCCGCATGTGGCTTGATGTTTTACCACATAACCCACTTATAGTTTAAAAACATATATATGACCTTCTTATGGTTTAAGTTAAAGCGTCACAATTACTTTTTCTGTTAAAACTAACGGTCAATAATAAAAATTCAAAGTCAAACTAATAAAATGACAAATTCATAGATTTACTACATTTTCTTTTTTCTTTTCCCTCTGGTTTCTCTCTATCTTTTTTTTTTGTTTGGGAGGAGAAGAGGTGATCTTGAAAACCTATACTTTGACTTACAAAATCTTAATTTTCTCCAAATACAAAAGAGGTGAAAGGGAAATAAAAAACAAAAAAGATGCAAGGGAGATGCAAAACAATAAATAAGAAATAAGAAATATTAAATCTTTGTTGTCTACAAATATCATTATAGGTTTTGAAACCAAATCTTTAATAGTATTTTCTATTTTTATTTATCTATTTTTTATTTCAATTTCTTCTTTTTTATGTTTGGAGGAAGAAAAAGATGTAATGAAAGGGTGAATTTATCAATTTATTAGTTTGATTTTGACTTTTTACTATTGGTTGTTGGTTTTAAAGAAAAAACTAACGGTGACACTTTAACTTAAACTTTAAGGGAGTTATATGTAGGTATTTAAACCATAGGAGGATCATGTGGTAAAACACTAAACCACGGGGGATAAAAAGTAATTTAACCTAACAAAGTAAAACAGCCACTTCACGCCCCAATGGTAGCCAAATAATCAGCCACTCCATTAGTCGTAGGGTAAATTCCATTTTGACCCCTTAAACTTTACGCAGTTTTCCACTTCAATCCCTAAACTTCAAAATGGACACTTTAGTCTCCAAACTATTGAATCTGTCCGAATAAAGTAAAATCATTGATAGAATCCACAAAACTGTCAGGGTTTTCGGAGCGTGTAAAACATGTCCTGTTAGTGAGACTAAGTAAGCAATAAAAACTAAAATGGTCAGGACATAAATGTAAATTTGCCTATTAGGTATAAGGGCCAAAGAAATAAGCCAAAATGGCTTTGTTTCTTTCTTCTTCACTTTGCACATTTCGATTTCAACAGAGAGAGAGAGAGGGGGAGGGAGTGAACAATAGATTGCCCAATTTCTACTATCAAATACCATGAAGTAATCGTAATCATGATTTAGAGGTGCAGTATATTGTAGACACAGTAAGGAAGAGGGTTGATGGAGAAATGAGATCTCCATGGAAGAACAAGAAGAGAAAGGCCGAACTGGGTAAGAGTAATGATTTTTGGATCATTGTTTGCTTGTTGATTATTGTAATAGTGTAATAAGTAGTTGGGTTACTTGAATTGTTATTATTGTCGACTAGGGTTTGTAGGAGTCTTGTGGAATGAAAAAAGGGCCAGATTGAACTTTATGTATTAGTGACAAATTATGGTTGACAAAATTGTTTAATGTTGATTGTATGGGCCTACAAATGATTTGGGGTGTTTTTGAAGTCAATGTTTATGCTGTACAAACCCTAATGCTCCCTGTATTGAAAACATTGTGGTTCTCGATCCACTATGAAATGTGTAAAAAAATAAATTATTAAATTAAAATTTTTTTCTTTGAACCAAAAAATGGTGATAGGGGAATTTGGTCTAAACGTTTCTTATTGAAGATACATCATCAAGGGACATTCACAAACTCTTCTAACAAATAGTATGCAGGGGGAAAGGTTGACTTTATAGATGGATGCAACCTAGAAATGTGGTCATTGGTAGTTCTAGACAAGTGTGGAGAGAGACTTGGCTATGATAAAGAAGCTGGTTTTGGGTGGATGCAACCCCTCATTTGGAGATTCAGCTAATTGGTCTCTGGTTTCTTAGGGCATATCGCTTCCCTTTTGTGAATTGGATCGGGTCAATTATATGACTCAAATGTGCCAGATAAAATGAGGGAATTTTTATATCTTTTCTCTGAATTTCCATCCTTGCCCTTGGTCAACAGCGCGTGTTTTGCACGCTCCAAAAACCCTGATGGTTTTCTGGATTCTGTCAGTGATTTTACTTAATTGGGACAGATTCAGTAGTTTGGGGACTTAAGTGTTCCATTTTGAAGTTTAGGGATTGAAATGAAAAATCGTGTATAGTTCAAGTGGAAAAAATGGAATTTACCCTTAGTCTTACTTTAATAATGCTTAATAGAGTAAGTTTGGGGCAGAAGCTTGAGAGTTGCTCTGATAATAGGCCGAATAGCAGCTGGACAAGTCGTACCTCCTCGTAAAACATCCATCAAAACTGCCGAGTCTGGCTCAATTACAACATTTGAATATCCTGCTTGCTTACACACTTGCAAAACAACCAAAATTGCCGTGGCTTCAACTTACAATGAACAACATTACCAAATTAATCAGCAAAAGCCATAATGTATCTACCACCCTCATCCCTCACAAGCCCTCCGCCACCGCTTATTCCGATCATTGAATTCACTGACCCATTAGTATTTAATTTTAAAAAATCCACCCAGCGGAAAATCCCATCTCACCGGCTTTGAAACAACGATAGTTGTATGCTAGATAAAGAAGAGATAATTTCCAGCCAACCTCTAATCATACCTGTCAAATGAGTGAATCTAATGACATAGCAATTGCAAATCTTGAATAACCAAATGACAAACTTCATTAACCGAAACTGCATGATCATCAAACCGGGGTCTTTTTTTTTTTTTTAGGCAACGACATTTTTATAATCTAATCTATCCTCATCTAGAAGAAGAGGAGCCTAAAGAGGTTGTGTATAAAGGAGTAGTAGGTATAATAACATGACTAGACCAAAAGGTAGGTATAAAAATCTGATTAGACCAAAGGGGTGTTTTGACACCTCTTTTGGATTTTTTCACTACAGGTGGGGTTCAGACTTCTAACCTACAATTCAAGGAAGGATTTGGTCCTTTTTGGTGACCATTGAGCCAAAACTCAGTGGGTAAATCTGGATATATTTCTGATCTTCCACAAATGCCATAAGATTAATGAAGGAACAACCCTCACTAACCATTGGATGGCAGCCCCGCTTACCGGATGGAGCCTGGCATCTAACTCGCATCCCACAGTTAGAGGAATTAATCCCCATAGGACCCTCAAAAAAATTCCAAACATTCACTACTAACTCTCCCAAATAAGAAACATGCTCCAAAGTTTCTACATAAACAAGATCACAAAACACACACACTTAGAGGGGCCATACACGTGAAAATGCATTACCACATCATCAATCAGTAACTTAGCAGTCAACAATCTTCATATGAAAGTACCAAATTGAAACAAAAACATAATACTGAGGCTGTGAAGACTAAAACAAATGACAAGTCAAATTTAGAGTAAAAACACCAGAAGGAGATAAACCCCACAACATCAAATCCGGTTCATCTCCAAAAAAGGAAAGATGAATTTATCACATCCAGGATCTCCTTCGGCAACCAAACCGAGAGAGCCAACAAATTCCACCGCTCTTCAATCCAAAAGTCTCTTATTCGAGCATTAGTAGCCATCTTAGGAATTTCCAAGTCAACGGGCCCAGCCTACTCTAGTTATTCCACTTGAACAGGCAATCATCCCATGATATATCCTGACAAATGGACAATTCTTCAGCAACAAATGTGTCATAGAGAAACCTAACACTTAAAATATGTAATAACAAATAAAAACGAATAAGAACAAAGTGATTGATACCAAGGCTGCTATTGAAAAAAACCACAGAATAATGTACTCTCACGCACAATCACATTGCACAAGAAAGAAAATTTAAAAATAAAGAAAAAAGTTACAAAATAAAACAAAAATAAAGAATTACATAAGCCCATGTCGTACAAGGGTTACATCAATTGTAAAAGAGAATATTAATGCTACTTGGAACTTAATTTGATAAATTAAAAGGCCTAATTAAAGTAATAGTTAACTAGTAGGGATCTTAGTCAAGTAACTATGAGATCTTAGTTCGACTCTTAAACTCCCTCCCCCCTCCTCCTTATAAGATTTGGAGTCTCCTTTGAATAATAATAAAAAAAAAGTGATAGTTAACTAACATGTACCTGAGGACCTAATTTATAACATTAAAGATAAGTATTAGGGGTGAATTTGAAAATTTATGAAACTAAGAGAAGGTCAAAATAAAAAAATAAAAATTGAGGACTAAACCTATAATTTTTGGCACTTTCTTATGTTCCCCGGTGAACACAGGACGACAGCTGAAAAGAGAAATGGACCATGAAAATTTGTCAACCTTTATCCCTTTATTCTCATCAGCAAACTCACAGGCCAACATTGAACTGAGCAACGATTGGAGTTGCCTTCCATATGCATACAAATTGACAAATTTGTCCTATTATTTTTTATTTTCATTTGAGGCATTTTATTGCGATGCTATCAAATTGAGATAGATTTTAGAAACGAACATAAATATATTGCTTATGACTTAAAGAGGGCTCTTTCTCAATATAATGATGAAAACATCACAAAATTAGAGTACTGTATGATTCATTTCTTAATCTAGCATCACCACATATCCTATGTCTGGCAACTACATAAATTTTTTTTTCAAACCAACGTTGCCGGTGACACATGATTTTTTTTTTAAAATTTTTTTTTTTGTAATCCAGTCGCTAGGGACTGGACTGCAAACTGTTAATTTTTTTTTAAAAAGGTGATAGTGTCGTCGCACAACACAAGTGTGGCGACACTTTAATTTTTTTTTTTAAATTTGAGAAGCACGGCTACACTATTAAATCTAATTAATGACGATAGGCTTGTAGTTGATTTTTATGAAAGAAGGAGGGGGGACCGGGGGGCAGGACTCGTACACAATTCTTAATGCTGTTGTAGTTAAAGTAAAAAAAAAAAAATCACTTTGTAAGCATAAGTGGTTCATATTGCACTGCCATTGGGCTCATTCAAAAAAAAAAAAAAAGATAGAGAATGCAATTAACAAATTTTTCTTTGGTTTACAAGTATTTTTGTTTTAGTTTACAATGTAGTTGTAAACTAATAAAAGTGCAGCAAAATTTTTTCTTAATAAACCAAATAAATTTGATAATCTAGTTGGAAAAATTTTGTAATTTTGTACAAATTTCTGACATTTAGAACACCATGATTGGTTGTGTAAATTCATTCGTTGGACTAAAATTGAAATTGTCCAATAAGTCTGAATTCAAAGTTTTGGGTAGTTTTAAATTGGGACGTGTAATTGGATTAAAAGTGTTATTCAATTGTATTAGAATTTATTTAGTAAAAATAAATGTAGATTGCTTATGAATTGTAAAATAAAGTGTTATTCAATTGTAAAATTCCATTAATTCATTGACTGTTGCCAATTAGCTTATTTTACAATTCATACGCAATCTGATATGAACCCGTTGATGAAACGAAATTTGCATTAACAAGCCACTGATCTTTGGTGTTTAATACAAGTTTGAGTAGCGGAATTCCAATACAGACCCCTATAATCCTTATGGTTGTGAACGTTGATACAATCTTGATCCACAATCAAATGAACTAGTGAACCCTAAAAAAGGTAGTAGGCGTCACAATCAAGAGTGGTTTCTTGATTAATAAGCCAAATGAATACTTAAAAAATTCTAAAGCGTTCAAGGGTGCTTGAAGAGCCAAGAGAGCTATCTCTCAAGATAATTTTTTGGAATAATTTTGTCTGGTCTATGATGAAAAAATGTTTAACCCATATTTATAGGATTTACAAGCAACGAAACCGACTCCAACTAGGAAAACCTAATGACAACTCGCGGCCTTGTGTCTTTCTAAAGGTGGCTGACCTTAAACTCCTAAAGTAACTAGGAAAAAGTCACGAAAATGACACAAAATAACTACTAACTAATTCGGTCCACAAATGATGATAAAACTAATGAAACAAATGCTGAAAATTTTAGCTGAAAATTTTGGTATTTAATCTCTTTTTTCCAAACGACTTGAGCAACTCGTTTAATGAGCAAGTAGCAAAGAAATAGCTCCACACTTTGAGACTCCGCCCTCATATCAGTCCTCTTCTCTTGAGAATGATTTGTTTTCAAATCTGCTAGCATGTTGGCTCACTTAGATTGAACCATGCATGGATAGATCACAACACATACATGACAACTTGTGTGTCGCTTGGATAATTTTTACACCATGCACATGAATTAAGGTAAACAATGATCAATGTAGTTCACAAATCTCAACGAAAGGGTAGTTAGTTGAAACGGCTGGAACATAGATGTTTGCTCAAATTTGGCAGCAACTAAAAAGGAATTATGGATATCCTTAAAGCTCGAGATTCAAGTCCTTCAAAAGCAGCAAATGGAACATCATTTCGTGCTTCTTTAACTCCGTATGTGTCACTCAAAGGTTGGTAATCCTCAATGATCTCCAACGCAAGTGAATGAAAAACATCAAACCCTACAATACACAAAGCAAAGCAATGAATGAGTGATCAAAATTGCAGCAAATTAAGAAAGGTGTACTAACAAATAATGCTTGATCAAAATTGATTGAAACAAATTGTATGCAATATTAAAACTTATAAAAGAACAACACTTCTTTGAACTTGAAGGTTGGACAACCGATTGCAAGTTTTGCTCCACAATTAGATTATAAAAACATGCAACTCCAAGAAAACTTTGCAATTCTCCAAGGCATCTAGGAACAATACACGCCTCGTTCACCACTTTCATACCTCGTTGTACCCGCAAAAAAAAAAAAAAAAACTTCACCCGACAAAGTTGGATCTAACTCATTAGTAGACAACAAAAGCTCATTACTAAAAGGTATAAGTAAAGACTGCTTCACACTAAGAACTTGTTTCACTACCTTAACTTTCACTAGAAAATTCAATTTCTTTTTAACATTCCCAACCTTGGCCGATTCTATACTACACTCTTTACTCACTTTACTCTCAACCTTAGTTAATGATTTCTTCCTCTCATTTTCCTTTTCAAACTCCCTTTGCAAACTCAGTTGGTTTTCATGTACTTGTTTGGGTATAAGAGGTACTAATGTGATTTTCCTATGTCTATGCATAAAAGTGTACTTATAAGTAACCCCATCAAAAGTAATTTTCTCATCAAATTGCCAAGACCTACCAAGTATCATAGGGCTTGCATCCATAGGAACAACATCACATAAAATTTCATCCTCATATTTACCAATTTTAAATGAAACAAGTACTTGTTTGGGGACACGAACTTCACCACTATTGTTGAGCTATTGTAGCTTCTAAGTTCATGGGTGATTTGTGGTTGTGAACTCCAACTTCTCTACCATAAGTACGCTCGCTATGTTGATACAACTACCTTCATCAATTATCAAATTACACATTTTGTCTTTAATTAAACATCGTGTATAGAATATTTTCTCACATTGCACATCATCCTCTTTGAGTTGGGTAGTTAACACTCTTTATGCAACAAGTCCGAGGACAACTTGTCCATCGATGGCCCACTCTTCTCCCAATTCATCTTCTTCATCAACGAGTGGTGGCGGTCCGTCATACTCGGCCTTATTATTGGACACAATTTCACCATTGAAGAGCATAATCATTGCCCATTGGTTGGAGCATTAACTAGCTATATGTCCCTTTCCTTGACACTTGAAGCATCAAGTGTCTTGACTCCTCACTTTTGGCTGCTTCGAAGACATTTTAGAGGCTATTTTAGTGTCTCCCTTGGATGACTCTCCTTTTAGCCTTGCAGTAGTTGAGTTGGCCGATTGTTTGTGCTCATTCCTTGGTTGGTTTGGCATTGGAGTTAGGTTAGAGAGAGCATAATTCGATCATGGTTGATCTCTCCCCTTGAGCCTTTGCTCAATTTCACGGCCTTATCTACCATCTCGCCAATCTCTACATATAGTTGTAGCTCCAATCTCTTGGCTATCTCAAGTTTCAAGCCATTGAGAAATCTAGCCATGGTGGCCTTGCAGTCTTCTTGGACATCTACGCGTAACATGGTGACCTCCATATCCTTATAGTAGTCCTCTACGCTATGACTTCCTTGCATTAATTTTGTAATTTCTGGTACAAGTCATGGTAGTAGTAGTTCAGAACAAATCTCTTCCTCATGATCCATCGAAAATCAATCCAAGTAGTAATAGCGGGCTCCACACTTCGTCTCCTACACGTGCACAATTGGTCCCACCAAACAATTGCGTAATCAGTGAATTTGATTACCGTGAGTTTAGCCTTCTGCTCCTCGGTGTAGGTGTGACACTTGAAGATCATTTCCACCTTCCGCTCCCACTCGAGGTATGCCTTTGGACTCGATCTCCCTTGAAATGCTGGAATTTTCATTTTGATCCCTTTGATAGGATCACTCCCTTGGTTTGGTTCGTAAATTCTCGGTCTTGACCTCCGCTCAACCTCTTCATCATTGGAGCTCTTGGATTCTCCCATGTTGATTTTGTCTCATCGTCCCTTGGATGGTGTTTGAGACAACTCCAACTTATCCATTCTTTCATGCAAAGACTCAATGTTGTTATTGATTCGTCTTGCAAAATCACCAAGCAAAGCCTCAAGTTTAAGTGTGAGGTTTACTTTAGATTCATGTTCTTCCTTTGCTTAGGTACCCTGCAAGAAAATGTTAGTATAAAAGAATAAAATTTTCCTTTCTCACTCCCTCACTTGTATTCGCCCATGCTTGTGTTTACACTTAAGTATTCACTCTATTGGTCTCACAAAAAGCTCTCAAAGCCTTGATTGCCTCCCTTGAATAGGTTAGAATTCCTTGTAAGTGTTCAACCAAGCTATACAAGTTTCTTGAGTGTGGTTAACCAAAAGTATGTGTGATGACACAAAAGGTGACATGATTTTGGAAATTTTGAGGAGGAAAAACTCGACTTTTGGAACAAGAATGAAGCTGAAAATTTATTGAAACTAAGCTGAAAATAACGACTCAATCGACTACTTGAGTAACAACGCAACAATGACTAGAATGAACAAGACCAAAACTGGAAATTTGAACTTGATATTTCTAGACTTTAAGAACGTGACTAAGGCTGTAAACTACTGAAAATTATGGCTGAAAACTACTGGAAATAAGTTAGAAATAATGACACAAAAACTGGTTAGTGATCTAACACTAGAACACTAGGAAATGAAGGACCCAATGCTTGTGTGTAGTGTAGCAATTAGGAAACTGCCTTGTAGTTGGAATTCTTGGAATAATTCTGGAAATAAACCCCTTTTCCCAATAAAGCAAGGATTATATAGGCTGTGGTCAATGAATTTCCATAAGAATTTGTCAACTAGCTATCAGATTGTCCAAGAAAAAGGAATCCAATTGTGATTTGGAAAGTTGTTGCGGATGTTTCTTTTATTTGGTTGTTTAGTTGATTTTGACCTTCCAAAAACACAACCAACACCTTTTTCTGGTCACTTTCAACCATGAGCACTAGGGTTTGGCGGGCACAATTTTTGCAGCTTTTATTGATCAAAGATTCGATCCCAAAAACCCCAGCAAGCTTCAAGAATCTCACAAACAATCAAGAAGGTAATTCAAGGATTCAAGAAACAAAGAAAATTCCAAAGATTACGCCCTAACAGCCACTTGTTTCTTCGAATGCACCAAGACAAGGAGTTAGGTTTCACAAGGCTTCAAGATCCGCACTCAAGACCTCAAGAACTCAAGATTTTTTCTTTTTTCTTTGCTAACAATCAAGAAGTTCAAGAAATCCCAAATTTTGTCTCAAAATTCCAAGAAAGAAGCAAGGTCAGTTTATAATTCCAATCGTACTACTTCACTAACAAGAAACCCTAGAACAAGGCTCTCAGGTTTTCTTCAAGAAACAATGACAGAAATTCCTCCCTCTATTTTTTTCAAAGGCTCTTGGGTTTTCTTCAAGAAACAATGACAGAAATTCCACTCTCTATATTTTTTCATTTTTTTTTGACTCAAGAACACACAAGACACGATAACACACAAACCTGTTATTCTTGGTTTTGATGATCACAAAAGTTCGTTTATACTGACCAAGATTGATCAGGCCTGATGGAACAAGGAAAGCATATGTTTGATTGACTCCAGTCTACGATGCTTTGGATGTGGCAAACAAGATTGAAATAATATAAATGAATTTAGTCATTGTTTTGTTCCGATCAAAGATACTGTCTTTTAAGTATGTCTAGTTGGTCATTCTTGGTACTTTGAAATGTTTATCTAACCTCCTTCAAATACAAGTGTTTCTGTCTATCCAAGAATCAGGTTCAAATATGTCATGAAATGCAAGACAACCAAAATGAGAAGCAAAAACAGGACAATCAGGTCGGACGGCCGAAAGGAAACTGTCGGACGTCCGGAAGGATCGGACGCACACCTCGGACGCATATCAACCAGATCGGACGTCCGAAAAATTCCAAGATAACTTGCTAGCTCTCGGCCTACGATCGGACGCTGTGCTGTCGGACGACAAAAATCTCATCGGACGTCCGAACTTCAACTTGGCTATTTTCGGACGATTGGTTCGGACGATGATTTGATCGTCGGACGTCCGAAAGCCCCAACGGCTAGCTGACCCTTCATCTGCCTTCTATCCGTTGGAAGCTTTAATGAAGCTCATTTCTGTTCCCCTTTAAAAACAAACTGTTCTGAACGAAGGGAGGACTTTTGCACACTTTGTTTACAAGATCTCAAGAGATATTTTAGCTAGAAAATAGTCTCCAAAGCTAGATTTGTTTAAAAGTGGTGTGAATTTCTGGTGAGCATTTCTTTTGTGATTGAAAGGATCTTTAGTGTAGCTTTGTTGAGGGTTTTCTGAGTGATTGTAAAACTTCTTAGCTTGACTAAGTGAGGCTTAGGGCAAGGAGGAAGTGCTCCCTCCATTGTACATCTAGTTGATCGTCTTCCATCAAAGAGAAGTTGCTCTTCCTAGTGTGTGGTCTTCAAGTTTGAGGATAGCTTGGTAGACACTTGGTTTGATTCCCCAATTTACTTTTCTGTTTAATAAAATTCTCATTGCTTGTTTATACTTGTGTTTCTGATCAATATTGCTCTTGTCTTCTAATCCACTTGGTTGATCATTACTAGAAAAGAAGGAAATTTTAATTTAGCAAAAATTGCCTAAATCTGATTAAGATTTTGAATAACCCAATTCACCCCCCCTCTTGGTTGTCTTTGGGACTTACAATTGGTATCAAAGCTTGGTCTCCTTGAGATTAAGCTCTAACGGCTTGGAGTAAAGATGACAACCAGTCATGCTATGTTTGTTGAGGGGCAATCTGTTACTAGGCCTCCCATGTTCGGTGGCTCCAACTATGTTAGCTGGAAAGAACGGATGATTATTTTTTTGCAATCTATTGATATTGAACTGTGGTTTATTGTGAGTGAAGGACCGCATGAAGCTAACTTTCTTGATGCAGATACAGGGCTGCTTCGGCCAAAAATGAGAGCTGAAATGAATGCTCAAGACAGGACTAACCTCACATTGAATGCCAAGGCCATGAATGTTCTTTATAGTGCCTTAGATTCAAATGAATCAATTAGAGTGAAAGGCTGTAAATCAGCCAAAGAAATGTGGGATAAGTTAAGAGAAATCCATGAGGGTGGTGACAATGTGAGAGAACAGAGAAAGGCCATCTTGGTCACAAAGTATGAATCTTTTAAGATTGAACCTCTTGAGGATATTGACAAAATGTTTTGCAGGTTCACTGACTTGATCAAAGATCTCGAGGTGTTGGGCAAAGAGTACACCTTGGGAGAGAAGAACAGAAAAATTCTCAATGCATTGGGTAAAGAATGGGAAAATAAAGTGACTGCAATAGAGGAGGCTAAGGATTTAAGTTCTGTGCCTATTGAATCTATCATTAACTCACTAACCTCTTATGAGTTAAAACTGAAATCTAAAGTGCAGGAGGAAGAGGATGCTAGAGCAAAAAGAAATATTGCTCTAAAGACTACTCAAAGTGAAGATGATCCAGCTCACTTGGATGATGAAGATTCGGATGGTGATGATAATGATCTTGCTCTCATCACAAGAGGCTTCAAAAGAATCTTGAATAAAAGGAAGTTCAGAAAGGGAGGACCTAGCAATCAATTCCAAAATTATTCATCAAATGCAAGGAACAAAGGAAAACAAGAATTCAACAAGAAGCAAGTGGACAAATGCTATGAATGTGGACAGCCTGGACACTATGCAAACGAATGCCTCATGAAGAAAATGAAAGATGGAAAAGCTGATCGAAAGCCAAGATTCAACAACTTCCAGATTATTTGGAATGAATGCAACTCTGAAGGGGAAGTTGAAGAAGAGGAAGAATCAGCTCAAATGGCCTTCATGGCTATTGGAGATAATGAGGTAACTTCCATACACTCTCAATCTGAAAGTGATGATGAAGAAGATGATGATCTTGAATCCTTTGTTGAAAAACTGCATAATGCTTTGAAGGAATCTTATGATAAGAACAAGCAGCTAAAACAGAAAATTGCTTTTCTCATTCATGAAAATGCATGTCTCCTTCAACAAAATAAACAACTAAAAACTGACAATGAATGTCTTGTAAGAGCCGGATTTGATGTTCAGAATGAGCTTGATAGAAAGACAAATATTTGTAAAATGCTGAAGGAAAGACATTGTGATTTAAAAAGGAGAATGGACAACTTGGATGAGACTTTGAAAGCAAGAAAGCAGGAGTTTATCAAAAGGAACATGTCACCTACACATCCTACTATTTTTCAAAGAACATTTGCACACAACAAAAATGCACATGGTTTCACAACATATAGAAAATGTGGATTAAGATATGTCAAACCAGTACATGTTGAGGACTCTTCCATTATGTGTGGTTTTTATTGTCAAAGAGGGCATTTGAAAAGTGATTGCTATGTGAAAAGAAATCTGAACAAAGGGATGAAATGCATGTGGTTAGTTAGATATAATGCTAACTATTATGGACCCAAAAATTAAAAAGGGTACCAAACACTTTCTCTTTTCAGGAAAAATGCTCACACAAGTCCAAATGGTTCATTGATAGCGGTTGTTCAAGGCATATGACCGGTGATCCCTCTTTGTTCATAAAGCTGAAATCAAGATCAAGTGGAAAAGTGACATTTGGTGATGATGTGAAAGCTAAAACAATTGGAATAGGTGATGTTGGTAAGGATGGTGAAACTTTTGTTCATAATGTGCTCTTAGTTGATAACTTGAGTTATAATTTGCTTAGTGTTAGTCAATTGTGTGATAAAGACTTGAATGTGTTGTTTAGAAAACATGAATGCATTGTGCTTGATTCCAAATACAATGTTGTGTTCAAAGGTAAGAGGTTCAACGACATATATATTGTGGTTCTTGATAAAATTGATTCTTCTAGCTTAACATGTCTTAAAGTTTCAAATGAAGATCCTTGGTTGTGGCATAGAAGACTTTGTCATTTTAACATGGAGTTACTAAAGGAAATTTCGAAAAAGGAGCTAGTTAGAGGCTTGCCAAAAATCAGTTTTGAAAAGGATAAAATATGTGATGCATGTCAATTTGGAAAGCAAACAAAAGTTTCTTTTAAACCAAAGAAGTGTGTATCTACTTCCAAACCTTTAGAACTCTTGCATCTTGACTTATTTGGCCCTACTCAAATCTCTAGCTTGGGTGGTAAGAAATACTGTTTTGTGATTGTAGATGATTATTCTAGATACACTTGGGTAATATTTCTTGCTCATAAGGATGATGCATTCAAGAATTTCACTTCATTGTTTGCTAAAGTGCAAAATCTGCTTGGATTAAAAATTGTTAGAATTAGAAGTGATAATGGAACAGAATTCAAGTATTGTGGTTTTCCAGAATTTTGTGATCATAATGGCATAACTCATGAGTTTTCTATTGCAAGAACTCCACAGCAAAATGGTGTTGTAGAAAGGAAAAACAGGACTCTCCAAGAGGCTGCTAGAACTATGTTAAATGAATGTACGTTGCCTAAATATCTTTGGGCTGAAGCGGTAAACACTGCATGTTATGTGATGAATAGAATTCTCTTGAGACCTATTTTAAAGAAAACTCCTTATGAGCTGATTTTTGATAAGAAACCTACAGTTGGTTATTTCAAAGTATTTGGTTGTAAATGTTTTATTTTGAATCTAAAGGAACATCTTGGTAAGTTTGATAAAAAATCTGATGAAGGAATATTTTTGGGGTATTGTGAGAATAAAAGAGGATATAGAGTTTTTAATAGAAGGACTCTTGTGATTGAAGAAGCTATACATATAACATTTGATGAAACCAATGATGATAATTCCAAAAGTCCGTGTGAGGATGATGATGTAGGTGTTCGAGCAGGAATGGAAAAGCTGTCAATTGGAAATGAAGGAAGTTCTAAACCAGCAGCAACTGAAATGGAAAATGAAGTTCATAATGATCAAGAAGAGGAAGATGAAGACAAAAATGATGATCCACTCAAAGATCTTCCCAAGGCTTGGAAATTCAACCAAAATCATCCAAAAGAGCTTATAATTGGTGATCCATCCGAGAAGGTAAACACTCGTTCCTCATCTAGAAAATTGATTGACAATTTTGCTTTAGTGTCTCTTTTTGAACCCAAAAATGTCAATGATGCTTTAAAGGATGAAAACTGGATTTTGGCAATGCAAGAGGAACTTAATCAGTTTGAGAGGAATGAAGTTTGGACACTTGTTGATAGACCTCAAAATCAACCTATCATTGGCACAAAGTGGATTTTTAGAAATAAGTTAGATGATAAAGGTGTTGTTGTAAGAAATAAAGCCAGATTAGTTGCTAAAGGATATGCACAAGAAGAAGGAATTGATTTTGATGAAACATTTGCTCCCGTAGCAAGATTAGAATCTATTAGAATGCTTCTTGCTTTTGCATGCTTTAAAGGCTTCAAATTGTTTCAAATGGATGTTAAAAGTGCCTTTTTAAATGGTTTTATTGATCAAGAAGTATATGTGGATCAACCCCCCGGTTTTGAAAATACAAAATTTCCAAGTCATGTGTTTAAACTATCTAAAGCTTTATATGGTCTAAAACAAGCTCCAAGAGCTTGGTATGAAAGACTAAGTGGTTTTTTGATTGAAAATGGTTTCAAAAGGGGTGTTGTGGACACCACACTTTTTACTAAGCAAGTGTTGAATGACCTTCTTATTGTGCAAATATATGTTGATGATATTATTTTTGGTGCTACTAATGAGTATCTATGCAAGGATTTTTCCACCACTATGCAAAGTGAATTTGAAATGAGTATGATGGGAGAATTAAATTTCTTCCTTGGACTTCAAATACATCAAGCTCTTGAGGGAATTTTTATAAATCAAGCAAAATATACCAAGGAGTTGCTGAAAAGGTTTGGCATGGAGGACTCAAAGCAAGTTGGAACTCCAATGTGCACTTCTACAAAGCTTGACAAAGATGAAGAAGGTAATCATGTGGATGAAAAGCAATATAGAGGTATGATCGGAAGCCTACTCTATTTAACCGCAAGTAAACCTGATATTATGTTTGCTGTTTGCTTGTGTGCTAGATTTCAATCTTGTCCAAAAGAATCACATTTGAATGCTGTAAAAAGAATTTTTAGGTATTTGAAAGGTACATTAGACTATGGTCTTTGGTATGCTAGATCTAATGAGTTTGCACTATACGGTTATTCGGATGCTGATTTTGGAGGTTGTCGTGTGGATAGAAAGAGTACTAGTGGAACTTGTCATTTTCTTGGAAATTGTTTAGTCTCTTGGTTTAGCAAAAAGCAAAATGCAATATCTTTGTCTACAATCGAAGCGGAATATATTGCCGTTAGTGCATGTTGTGCTCAACTTTTATGGATGAAGCACACTTTGAATGATTTTGGATTGATGTATGACTGCATGCCTGTATTCTGTGATAATACTAGTGCTATAAATTTGACCAAAAATCCTATTCATCATTCTAGGACAAAGCACATAGATATAAAGCATCACTTTATTCGTGATCTTGTTCAAAAAGGTGACATATGTGTAAATTATGTTTGTTCTAAAGATCAATTTGCTGATATTTTTACCAAAGCTCTGCCATTAGATCAGTTCATTCATCTAAGATCAAAATTAGGAATAATCGAAAAATCATCCTAAAATTTCTCAAAGTCTTCGGACGTCCGAAAGAAGATGAACGGACGTCCGATGATGTTCTTCAGCCATTTTCCAGAATTGCGCCTGTTCGGACGCAACTGTCGGACGCACAACTTCGTTCGGCCGTCCGACAGTGCAATGGCTCACTTTTTAAATTAACTTTCTCCCTTATTTGCTTCAAACTCTTCTTTTCTATTTCCTCTCGGACGAAAACCCTCTCATTTCTCACTCTCAAATTCATACCATTCTGAAGCTCTCATTCCCAAATTGACTCAAACAAAACTTTTCCTGATTGATTGCGATTCATTTCTCCTAATTATTTCATCGAATCGCAAAACATTTCGTAAATTCCCAAATTTCCCTCAAAACCCTACTTTCTCATAACCGCTCTGCCAAATCTTGTTCAAGGACTTTGTGTCCCAAAATTTCTGTGCGATTCACTTCCCTACTGCTGTGTGCATCATTTGCATCCCTCATTCCACACATTTCGCACAATGGTGAATCTAAGGGGAGGAAAAGTTACTGCCGGATGCAAGCATCCACTCAGGGATGAGGATGAGAGTCTTCCCACTGTCAAACGGACATCCAAACGCTTCAAAAGAGGAGCTATCAAGGGTCAAATGTCACGGCCTACACCACAACCCTCCTCTCAGCCTGAATCTGGACAGGGGACATCTTCTCAACCGCCTCCAAAATCAGCCCCTCCTCCTACATTCTTTGATGATGCTGCGAAAGACAAATACTCCTGGATATCCCAGAAGGGTGTCATCCCTCAAAGAACTGTAAACCCCTCTGAATTTCGCTCCATAGGTTTAGAATTCATTCTGAGTCTATTTGCTTTCCAGAAATGATCACATCTTATTTCTATGCCAAATGTCTACTATCCTGATATGTTGCATCAATTTTTTGCCAATCTAAGGAAAGGTTCTGACCCAACTGAAATATTTTCCAGGGTTAATGGGGTAGACTTAATCATTGACTCTGAAATTGTGAACTCCATTTTAAATACTACCATTGAACGTTTATGCAAAGATAAGATTGCTAATTTCTTTTCCTATGAAGAGCTCCCGACTGTGGCAAATCATTTTGATGGGACAAAAATGTTAACCTATTTCAAAAGAAGTTTTTCCTCACCTGCTGATGCTAAATTGAATGATCTGGCCCCTGTGAATTTAATTGCTTTTTCTATCATTTCAAACCTGCTTGTGCCTACTGATGGCCATAGAACTGATGCAAACAAAATGGAGTTGTACCTCTTTTATTGTTTTCAAGAAAAAATTTGTATTGATTTTGGTTTTGTCATGTGCAAGTTCTTACTTCGCTATGCCACTGATTCTCGCAGAAAATTATCTTATGGAAAGTTTCTTCAAAAGATTTTTGAGTTTAACAAAGTCCCTATTCTAGGTGTTTGTCCTAAAGAAGCATCTTCTTATGCCTTTATAAAAGGGTATTTTGAAAGGAAAAATCTTGTTTTCAAAGATAATCTGTGGGCTTATAAGGGTGCATCTTCTAGTGAACTTAGGTCTAAGGCTGCACATGATCCTTCATCTATTCCACTCACTCCCATTCATCCTAGGAAATCTGCCTCTAAGGCATCTTCCTCTTCCAGTGATGAAGTAATTGAGCTCGTTCGTGAACTCAAACAGCATGTTCTTCTTCTAGAACATGGTCTAATGCTCACTATGTCCTCTGAGCAACAAACTGCCTTCCTAGACAAAAAGAACCTCCTGTTTCTCCCCCTGTAGTTGAGGAAGTTTCCCATGACAAAGAGTCACACCCCACTGATCCAAGTTCATCAATTCCGGATCCTGGTTCTTCAACCCCTGTGACTCCTCATGGCACCTCTACATCAGATAAAGGCAAGGCACCAGTTGAAGAGGCTGCTGAAGATGATGAAGAAACTGAAGAGGAGGATCTTGATCAATATCAGCTCTCTCGGAGGACACCTGGATCCACTTAGTTCATCATTTAGGACATTTGCATTTTGTTTGTCTCTTTTATGTTTTCGTGGTATTCAACAATGAATATGTAATGTAATGGATATTTTAAGTTTCGTTTTGGATGTTTAAGTACTGTTTTGATGGATGTCTGAATATTTTGATGAATGATTGTCTATTCTGCTTATGTGAATGTAATGAATAGGATTGTCTATTCTGATTGATGGTCTAAGTTTTGATGTGTGAACTTGTCTAAATTTGTGAATTTGTGGATATGTTGATGTGATTGGTTGCCCGTTTGTGATGACAAAAAGGGGGAGATATGGTATCAAATGATTGGATTGAGTGATGATTGATAATTGGTGATGTTGGCATGATTGATGATTGGTGATGTTAGGATATGTTGGATTGATTGTTTAAATTTGGAGTGGCTGATATGCTTAATTGTTTAACTCGGATGGGCAGCTTTGTGAGGGGGAGTTTTTTAAAATTTTCAAATTTTGTGATTCACTAAGACAGGGGGAGTTCTTGTCTATTTTGAAAGGGGGAGTTTTCATTGCAATCATAAAATTTCATTTCAAACTTTTGTTTTGTCATCATCAAAAAGGGGGAGAATGTTATTCTTGGTTTTGATGATCACAAAAGTTCGTTTATACTGACCAAGATTGATCAGGCCTGATGGAACAAGGAAAGCATATGTTTGATTGACTCCAGTCTACGATGCTTTGGATGTGGCAAACAAGATTGAAATAATATAAATGAATTTAGTCATTGTTTTGTTCCGATCAAAGATACTGTCTTTTAAGTATGTCTAGTTGGTCATTCTTGGTACTTTGAAATGTTTATCTAACCTCCTTCAAATACAAGTGTTTCTGTCTATCCAAGAATCAGGTTCAAATATGTCATGAAATGCAAGACAACCAAAATGAGAAGCAAAAACAGGACAATCAGGTCGGACGGCCGAAAGGAAACTGTCGGACGTCCGGAAGGATCGGACGCACACCTCGGACGCATATCAACCAGATCGGACGTCCGAAAAATTCCAAGATAACTTGCTAGCTCTCGGCCTACGATCGGACGCTGTGCTGTCGGACGACAAAAATCTCATCGGACGTCCGAACTTCAACTTGGCTATTTTCGGACGATTGGTTCGGACGATGATTTGATCGTCGGACGTCCGAAAGCCCCAACGGCTAGCTGACCCTTCATCTGCCTTCTATCCGTTGGAAGCTTTAATGAAGCTCATTTCTGTTCCCCTTTAAAAACAAACTGTTCTGAACGAAGGGAGGACTTTTGCACACTTTGTTTACAAGATCTCAAGAGATATTTTAGCTAGAAAATAGTCTCCAAAGCTAGATTTGTTTTAAAGTGGTGTGAATTTCTGGTGAGCATTTCTTTTGTGATTGAAAGGATCTTTAGTGTAGCTTTGTTGAGGGTTTTCTGAGTGATTGTAAAACTTCTTAGCTTGACTAAGTGAGGCTTAGGGCAAGGAGGAAGTGCTCCCTCCATTGTACATCTAGTTGATCGTCTTCCATCAAAGAGAAGTTGCTCTTCCTAGTGTGTGGTCTTCAAGTTTGAGGATAGCTTGGTAGACACTTGGTTTGATTCCCCAATTTACTTTTCTGTTTAATAAAATTCTCATTGCTTGTTTATACTTGTGTTTCTGATCAATATTGCTCTTGTCTTCTAATCCACTTGGTTGATCATTACTAGAAAAGAAGGAAATTTTAATTTAGCAAAAATTGCCTAAATCTGATTAAGATTTTGAATAACCCAATTCACCCCCCCTCTTGGTTGTCTTTGGGACTTACAAAACCAGCAACAAGAACTTGTTAAAATTTAAACGAATTCACCCCAACCAAAAAGGGACAGCCAAGATAAGAACTCTAACGAAACACCAAACCTTAAGACGTGGTGAACAAGAATCTAACGGATCACTAGAAACAACAACGGATGGACACAAAATCAAAAAGAACTAAAGCATTTGAGTAAAAATAAAGGGATATAACTTGGAAAATCACCAATTATCTCTGATACCAATTGATACGAACCTCGTTGACGAAACACAATTTACATTAACAAGCTCCGAATCTTTGGTGACTGATACAAGTTTGAGCAGAGGAATTCCTATACGGACCCCTCTAATCCCCGTGGTTGCAAATGTTGATACGATCTTGACCCACAACTAAATGAACTAGCGAACCCTAGGAAAGATAGTAGGCGGCACAATCAAGGATGGTTTCTTGATTGATAAGCCGAATGAATACTCAAGAAATTCTTAAGTGTTCAAGGGTAGTCAAAGAGCCAAGAGAGCTATTTGTCAAGATAATTTTTTTGGAATAATTTAGTCTTGTTTATGATGAAAAAACGTTTAACCCATATTTATAGGGTTTACAAGCAATGAAACCAAGTCCAACTAGGAAAACCTAATGACAACTCACGGCATTGTGTCTTTCTAAAGGTGGCTGACCTTAAACTCCTAAAGTAACTAGGAAAAAGTCACGAAAATGACACAAAATAGCTGCTAACTAATTCGGTCCACAAATGATGACAAAACTAATGAAACAAATGCTGAAAATTTGAGTTAGAAAATTTGGCCCTTAATCTCTTTCTTCCAAATGACTTGAGCATCCCCTTTAATGAACGAGTAGTGAAGAAATAGCTCCATACTTTAAGACTCCATGCTCATATCACAATCTACATTTATTTTTACTTATTTCTTAATCTATAAATCCTAATACAATTGAATAACACTTTTAATCCAATTACACGTCCCAATTTAAAACTACCCAAAACTTTGAATTCAAACCTATTGGACAATTTCAATTTTAGTCCAACAAAAAAATTTACACAACCAATCATGGTGTTTTAAATGTCACAAATTTGTATAGAAATTTGATTGTCTAGGGCAGTAGGGCTAATCAGAGATGCAACAAGCTGTTGGAAGATAGGATTCTATGCAGATACAGGAACAATTTCAAATGTGGCAGCGGAGCTCTAGGTCATGATATTTGGCCTACAGATAACATGGGAACATGGATACAAGCAAATTATCCTGGAATCATACTCAAAGCACAGCCATTGAGTTGATTAAAAAAGCGCCTCTCGAGAGCACACACTTCAACCTGATTCATATTGTTCGAGAGTGGCCTAGCAAAGAGTGGGAATGTAAAGTGTAGCAGACGTGGAGAGAAGGCAATCAATGCACAGACTATCTTGCTAAAGTGGGAATCAACTCAGCGTTTGGCCTACATAGACTGGTGGAACGTCCCCACAAATTGAAGTCCTTATTAGGCAATGATGTAATAAGAGTTACCACACCTCGCCTAGTAAGGGTCGGGTACTCGTCCGTGTACCGTTTGGCTGACTCGATTAGTCATTTTTAACCCTTATTCGCTTTGTATATCAGCAAATATTCGATTATTAGATACCCACTAAGATAGAGATAGGTCAATAGGTACTCGTTTCTCCCCACTTATTATTTAAATTTTTTAAAAATGATTTAAACTAATTTAATTTTATATTTTACATATTTATCTTAAATTTAATAAAGATTTTTTTCTCAATAAAAGTCTCTCACCAAGAAATAAACATGCGAAGAGAATATAAGAAAAAACAAAAAATTGAAAGAGTTCAAAATTAATAAAAATTTGAAACAAGTAGCACATTTTTTAATTATATATTTCATAGTAATTAAACTCTTCTCTAAAAAATATAAGATCATGACCTCTACAATTAAATCTTGTAAACAAACTATAGTCTCCCATATTTGTAATGTAATTTGTTTAATGAAATTGCTTATTTAGCTCTAAAAATATTATTTTATATTATGTGTATAAATATATATATATATATATATATGCAGGGTAGATTGGGTACTCACAGATTTTTAATTATCTGACCTCAACTCGTTTCTCATCTAAATGAATATCCGACCCTATTTTGACCCGATCAAATAATACGGCTTGGGTATCCTAATTTTTTAATTGGATGGGATCAGCTATGGCGAATTTTTGGATTAGCAAGTATTTTTGCTCACCCTTAACCACTATGTTTTGGAGATAATTTGAGAGTTTGGTTGAGAAAATGTTAAAAAAATTTTCTCACCTATTAAATTCCTGAAGGTTAGAGGATGGAAGTAATAGAAAGGATAAAGTGCACTGTGGCCACTAATCTTTTCCAGATTCTCATCCAAACCATTAAACATTATTTTTCCTACTAAACTAATGAAAAGGTTCAATCAGCCCATTCTATGAAATGGTTGTAGACAAAGAAAATTTATTTAATTTATTTAGTTTAAATTATAGAAGTCTATTATGTTTTGGGCTGTCAAATTGGGCCAATATTATGGACTATTAAATCAACTTAGATTTGTGATGTCCATTTAAACTGAAGTGAATTAATTGATTTATTAATTCACAATGGACTATTTGGGCTGCTCCACTATTTAAGTCCATGTTAAATGAGTTTCTTGAATTATAAGTTATCCAAAATGCAGGAATGTTTTGAAGGATTTTCTTAAAGACATAACCTACATATTTTGGCTATATATAGTGGTCTTCCCTCAAGGAAAATAACACATTGAAATACCTAAATTTTGAAGAAATTTTTTCAAATTATCAAGAGGGTTTTCCCTCAAATCCAAATCCAAATCTAGTTAAACAAGTCTTCCTTCTATTCGTGTTGAAAATTTAAAGATTCAAGTATTCAATGCTATCATCAAATCATTCGTTTTCTACACCAAAAACGTAGGAGACACCCTCTTGATCGGAGAATAAGTCTTTTCAACCCTTTGATTGAAGTCATTTGAAGAGAAGAATTAGGAGATTCATTTCTTTGATTCAAGAATTTTCATATATTATAACCCTCTTATTATTTGATTTAATATATTTGATATTTTGTGCAAATTTCCTTGTCTTTTATTTTACGCAACAAATTTGTGCTTACAAATTTTTTACATGATCGGTAGGACAATCTCTATCTTTCATCTCTTTTCTTCCAACAAATTACCTATTTCAAGAATCAATGGAGTCCAAGAAGGTGAACTTTGCTCTTGAAAGCTTAGTTGTTGGTGTTCCGGCAACTCAGGAAATGCAGTACACCGCACCCATGATAAGAAGTAAGACTAAGAAATTAGCAGCAATGGCTAAGGCAAATACTACAGTTGAAGGGAAAAATTTTGAAGTTTTTCCCAACAAGAAGGGAGTCCATGAGGAATTTGCAGATAGTTCAAGTGATTCGTCTATTTCTATGGTAATGCCTGTCATGATGACTAACACTACAACTGTGAAAGATTAAATTTCAAATCTAGTCAAAATTGTCAAAGAGCTAGTAGTGCACGTGCAAAGTCAAGATATCAAGATAGCTAAACTAATCGCTATGGTGAAAAATATGGGCAAAAATAGCCTTAACATGTCTAAACAGAGATTCAAAGTGCAAGATAAAGGTGACTCATTATCAAGGGAGAAGAAGAAAATGGATACAAAGTCACATACAATGAAGGAGTTTTCAATCTCTCTTGATGTCACCATTCATGTTAATTAGACCTGTCAATCGGGCCTAATGAGTCGGGCTTTCATAAGTTCGAGATTAGTTCATTTAATTTGTAACATTTTTGGATTTCAGGCTATGAATTTCTGCATAATAAATGTGAATCTCATACTCAACTCACATAATATTCGGGTTGTGAGCTTTATTCAAGTTTAGCCCAAACTCACTTATTACTCCTTCATTTTCTTAATATAATTACTATAACTATTAAGTTGTAAAACTAATTTCACATTTACAAGATTACAACATTAAAACTAAACATGAACAAGTAATAGTTTTTAAAAAGTATATAAATCAAAAAATTTTCAACAATATTTATATTTAATTCGTTCAAAATATATGAAAAATAGTAATAAAACATGCGGTTATAAGCCAATACATTTTCAAAGGTTGGAACTTCTTTATAACCTTGTGATTTGAATCCAAACATGCTTGATGATTTGTATTTCTAGACCAAAAAGAAATCAACCAATATTATGCTAACATAAAAATTTACTCAACTAATAAGAAAAGTTAGATATTCAGTTATGCATGACTAATATTGACTCTCAAGAAAGCTAGTAGAAGAGTCTTTAGATGTATTTTTGTGTTTTTTAATTTGTATATATTTAGTATTTAGTAATAATATAATTAAATATATAATTATACATAATATCAAAATATAAATATTATATATATAGGTAATTAAAGGGCCGGGTCTATATCGGATTTGAGTCAATGAGCTCCAAACTCGGCTCATATTTAATTCAGGCCTAATTTTTAAGCTCAAACTCAGACCGACTCACTAAAGGGTCGGGCTCATTGGATTTTTTCTGGGGCCAAATGAGCCGAGCTAAGGCCGGCCCGACCCCACAGACAGTCCTAATGTTAATAATCTAAAGGAATTTATCGAAGGTACGATGAAGTACAAGATTGGTGGAAGCACCAAATCATATAGCAGTTATACCAAACCTTACACCATAAGAGTGGAAAGTTTGAAGATGTCTATTGGATATCAACCTCCAAAATTTTAGCAATTTGATGGCAAAAGCATTCCTAAACATCATATTGCACACTTTGTAGAAATCTGTAACAATATTGGCACTAATGGTGACTTGCTTGTTAAACAATTCGTTCACTCACTGAAAGGTAATGCCTTTGATTGGTATATAGATCTAGAATCTGACACCATTGGTAGTTGGGAGTAGTTAAAGTAGGAGTTTCTTAACCATTTCTATTGCACAAAAAGGACTAGTTGCATGATTGAACACTCAAATACGCACTAGTGGAAGAATGAACCTGTCATCAACTTCACCAATTACTGGAGAAATCTGAGCCTAAACTACAAGGATCAAATTTTTTAATCTTTTGCCATTGCGATGTGTATTCAAGACATGCATTGGGGACTCAAATACATCGTGCAAGGTGTACAATTAGAAACATTTGATGAATTATCCACAAAAGCTCAGAAGGAAGAAATCAATCTTGACGAACAGGAACTGCCGATTTCTAATTCTCGCAAGGCTAAGAAGAAACAAGAAGTGATGAAAGGGGGCAAGTTTCCAGTCAAAAGTTAGAAGAAGGAGGCCATGGTTAAAAGTGAAACACCTTTCAAGATTGTCCCCAGAATTACTAAGAAAGAAGATAAAAAATCCAATACGCATCAAGAGTAAGGAAAGAGAAAACCAACTCTCAAGGAGATGCAAAACAAGGAATACCCTTTCCTTGATTCTAATGTTCTTGGTATGTTTGATGATCTGTGAAGTATGAACTTATCACACTTTCCGAGATGAAGCGACCTGATGAGGATAAGAATACTAATGACACAAATTATTACAAGTATCACTGTTTGGTTGGACATCCCATTCAAAAATGCATTGTTTATAAAGACAAAGTGATGGAGTTGATAAGACAAGGAAAATTTTTTTTTGAAGAAGACAAGGCAAGTGTGAATCAAATTTCCATTGATTCACTATAGTCCATAAAAGTTGAAAAACTTGCCAAGGAAGTTGAAGAGGTCATAATACCTGTATTGGCAACTATTCAATTTGGATCGTTTGATCCTATAGAAGTTGAACAAAAAATCGCCCCTTCAACTCTTCATGAATATGAATATGAAGATGAGAAGTTATTACAATTAGATGTGGATGATTAGGGATGGCAATTTTCAACACAACCTGAAAATACGACACGAATCTAATACGAAATCAATAGGTTTGGTTTTAAATTTCACGGGTTCGGGTTAGAATTGGGTCGGATCCAATGAACTCGAAAAAAAGGTCAAATTCAGGTAAAAAATAGGTTGATCCGGGAACCCATTTCTGAAATAAAAATAAGTTAATAAATATAAAAGAATTATCTAAATACCAGACTAACTAAATCTTTTTTGAGGCAATATTCACTTAGCCCTAAATCATTCTCACCTGAATACCTAATCGTTCTTCCCCTTTTCTCCTCTAAAGTCTAAACGGCTAAAATTCATACCTCTACCTTACACCATCACTGCCTTGCCCTTCACGTTACCTGTCACTAGTAGACACCAGTTAGTAGCAAGTGACGGCCATTCTTCTCTGAAGTTTGAGCAGCAAGAAACGACCAGCAACAAGCGATTCCAGATCGATTATTGAAAAAGTGAAGAAGGTATATACATTTAGATCGAGTTTAGTTTCTGGATTTTATCTATTTTTTTAAAGTTTTAGATCGAACTAATGAGATGAAGTCATTTTTTATTTTTATGGATGACTTAAAAAGGCTTACGTGTGGTTTCGATATCTTGATTTATGGTGATAACGTATAGTTTGATGTTGATGTTTTGCTTTTTTTGAGCCTCCGTTGCCACTCCAACAGTGTCTAGTTTCTTTCTCAAAATATAAAGGTTTGGTGGAGCTTAAGGCTAAAAGGGTTCCTCTTCCCGTCACCAGTGAATCTTGTAAAGCGTTTGATTATCTTTAGTACAAAGATTGTCGGGAAGCCATTGAAGTAGACAAAAAAAATGTACTAGCATGCTTTGGAAATGTTGGCTGAGAGAGATCTTTTCTTTTCATTTTTTTTGGTTAAGTAAGAAGAAAGTTGATAGTAGAACAGATGAGAGTGATGACGAAAGAGGTAATGCACTAAAGGTGCTAAAGGAAGTGCTTACAACTGTTTCAAAAGCTTTCCGCAATTATTTCTATCATAATGTGTTGACACTAAATCAGGAAAGGCAAATGTAAAAATTTATGGAGCGGTAATAGTTATCTTGTGAAGTATAATTCTTCACAGATGCAAGTGTATTGGTATGATAAACATTATTTTCTGGTTTGACTTTTTGCATGTGGACTGGTTGTTGGATTGTTGCTGTGAAGTTTTGAAATACAATGTCATTTCTTTTCCTTTAAAGGTTGTAAATAATCATCCAATGTCATTCCTTTTTCTTTAAAGGTTGTAATTCATACTATGCCATTTTTACTATTAGGCCTCTTACCTCTAATATTTTCATATTATGCATTCTAATATATAATCATTATTTCTAATTTTTTTGATTTGATTATGGAAAAGCTTAATTGAATTGCATAATTTTTTATGATTAATAGATGGATACAAGTATGACATATCCAAATTCAATCACTATTGAAGAAGATAGTAATACTGGGAGCAGTAGTGATAGCATTGAGGAAATAGGCCACAACAACTGGCAATCTCAATGTCCTGACCTTAATGCAAGAGGGAAAAAAGAAGTTACCTCCAAAAGCTACAATCAATGTGCTTGGCAAGAAGAGGAGATTAAGTTCAGAAGTTTGGGATTACTTAGACATTATTCCCAAAAATGATCCAAATGAAGAGTTGAAGTGCAAATGCAAGAAATGTGGGAAGGAATATACTACCGAGAGTAAAAGTGGGACAGGTAATTTGCATTGACATGTAAAGAGGTGTTTAAAAATGATAACAAAGGACATTGGGCAGTATCTAATCACTTCTGACAAAGGTGCTCTGGTCACACGAAATGCACAGTTTAGTCAAGATAAATTTAGAGAATTACTTGTGCATGCCATAGTAAGACATGATCTGCCATTTTCATTTGTGGAGTATGAGGGAATTAAAAATGTCCTTACATGTTTGGAACCCCAAATTAATCATATCACTAGGAACACAGCCAAGTCGGACATTAAAAAATTGCATGCAAGAGAAGTTAATAGATTTGGTAGTGAATTGCGTGGATGTTCTAGTCGAATAAGTTTAACTTCTGATGCATGGACATCTATTATTACTGATGGATACTTAAGTTTGACTACACATTTCATTGATAGTAATTGGGTGCTACAGAAAAAATTTTGAAATTTTCTTTCATGCCTACTCCCCATAATGGTGTTGCCTTGGCTGAAAAAAAATTATAGTTTGGCTAGTAGTTGGGGTATTGAAAAGAAGTTATTTGCCATCACATTCGACGATGCTTCTGCAAATGATTCTTGTGTTGAAATACTTAAGAATAAGCATAAGTTAAAAAATTCTTTGATTTGTGACGGTATGTTATTTCATGTGCGATGTTGTGCACATATTCTCAATTTGATTGTGCAATATGGTTTGAAAGAAATTGACAAATTTGTGGAGTTAATAAGAGAATGTGGCAAATATGTCAAGGGTTATCAAACAAGGAAGTTAAGGTTCACTAAATGTGTAATACAGACTTTTCTTGATTCTAAAAAAGCCTTAGTTCAAGATGTTCCTACTAGTTAGAACTCCACATATAGGATGCTTTTCAATGCACTTTATTATCACCTTGAATTTTGTCACTTATAATTAAGTGATTCAAATTTTCGATGCATGCTATCCATCTCTTGAAGAGTAGGGAAGAGTTGAAAAAATTTGTAACTTTCTTCAAGTTTTCTATGTGGCAACCAATACATTTTTGGGGTCCGAGTATCTAACTAGTAACTTGTACTTCCCTTAAGTTTTTAAAATTCAATTAATGTTGTCTGAGGTGTGCAATAGTTTGGATGATTTTATGAAGAGGATTGCTTCCCAAATGTTTGTAAAGTTTAAAAAATATTGGTCCGAATTCAATCTCTTGTTGGCAATTGCTGTGGTATTTGATCCTCGGTATAAATTTTAATTTATTGAATTTAGTTATAGTAAGTTGTATGATCTGGGGTCTAATGAATTATTTAAGGTCAGGATTGCACTTTTTGATGTCTATGATAAGTATGTGAGGACTTCCAACATACCCGGTACATCATTTTCATGCTCTCAAGGTAGCAATGAAATCTATTCTCATGGAGCCAAGGAACGAGAAGACAACCAATCATTTGATGTTTTAGAGGTATGAAAATTAAAATTTTGTGATTTTATTGCGTTCTAAATTATGATTGTTATTATGGTTTTTAACTATTTTGTTTTATTAGCATATCTCATATATCTCTATTTGTAACTTATGTAGAAATTTAATCAATTTGACACTTTTGAATTTGCCTCTACTGCACAAAAAAGCTAATTGGAATTGTATTTAGATGAGCCAAGAGCTAAGCAATCCTCACATATTATTGTTCTTGATTATTTGAAGACTCAACAATTTCGATTTTCCGATTTGAGTAAATTAGCAAGGGACATTCTATGTGTTCCAGTATCAATCGTTGCCACTAAATCTGCATTTAGTCTTGGTGGTAGGATTTTGGATCAATTTTGTAATTCACTATCACCCCAAATTGTTGAGGCTTTGGTTTGCACTAAGGATTGGTTGTTTGGAGATAAAATGTGTTTTTTTTCATTCTTATAATGTAGGATCTCTAAATATGAATTTGGAGGATTTAACTCAAAATATTCTGTCTCTAAATATCAATAAGGACGAGGTTGATGTAATAATATTTGAGGATTCAATTCTAATGTTGTTAATCTTTAATCCATGATGCTTGGTGCACGGCGAGTTAATCTTCAAATTTGATTAAGAATATTTCATAAGACTTAATACATGGTTTAATAACCATAATGTTATAGTTGTTGCTCTTGTAAGCTAAAAATTATTCAAGCAGCAGAGTTAAAATGGAATTGCAACATTGTTAATGTTGGCAAATGCATTTGCAAACTTCTCATTTCTGTATTTCATGCTCTTCCTGAAGCCAGTTGGACTATTAATAAGTGAACTATGACTTTGTCTTTATGCATCTTTCTGACTTGCCACTTGTAGTCATATGTTTCATGTGGATTGTAATTTATTGACTTTAAACTTGTATTTGGATGGCAGCCTTATGTTTGGATTGTTCTAACTAAATTTGTTTGACTTGTGTGAAGTTGGAGTTATTAGATTTGGAGAGATGATGTATTACATTATTTCTACTTTTATAGTGTCTTAATCTTAATTTAGTTTAGATTTGATTTGGGATTGTTTTATCAGGGTCTTTATTACTTGATTATGTAATTAATCTTGTGTGGCATTGGTTCTGTTAGAAATTACAGTGGTAGATTAGTAAACTAGAATTACATTTCGGGTCACAATGGGTCATCCAAATGACTCGTCAACTTGAAAATTTCATATTGACCCATCAATAGGTCATATTGGGTCACTAGGCATGTTGACCGATCACGAATTGGCGGGTTGTGTTCGGGTCAACAGGTCTCCTGTTATACTCGAGTCTTGACTCGACCACCAATCCATTTTTAACCTAATTGTCACCCCTATGGATGATGAAGGATGGACTCTAGTCAAGTGAAGAAGGAGGTGAAACTCTCGTACATCTAATAAGGCAAATAAGGCCTTAACAAGTAGGATGGTTTGGAAGAGAAAAGAGAAAACATGGGGAAAATCAATACCATTTGTAATCTTCGAGAAAACCAAGTTTTCAAGCAAAAGCTGCGAGTTCCTACCACTTTAAAAGAATTCATGCCCAAAGAATTATTTAATTTTGATGTGGTCTCGTGTTACACGACTCAAGTTGATGATATTGAAGAACAAAAAGATGATACTCACAAATCTCTTTATGAGATAACTCATGTGCCTACTGGCAATGAAGATGTAGATATCACAAACATCACTTTTACTAGTGAAGACTTGTTACTTAGATCAACACTACATGATCATCCCTTTGTTTGTGATTGGTTATTGTGAGGACTTGTAAAATCCCTCATATTTTTCTTAAAATTCCCTTTTATTTGGAATCCATTACTTTATAATAGCTTTACTACTCATTCACTCCCTCAATAGTTGCAATCAATCATAGAATCAAGGGTTTTTCCTTTAAGTTCCTAGTTAGCGTAAATTAGGATTTTTGTGTATTTTGATAGTGTGATTAATCGGTATAGACTGTGTACTAAATTTGGTGGTTAAGAGTGAGCTTTATATAAGAGAAAGTGTGTGATTAGAAGTGATAATATAAGTTAGTGAATCATAAGTTAAAACACTAGTACGCGCGAGTTAAGGAAAAACGGTTTGAGCCGACGTGTACCGTTCGCTACCGATTAAATACACCACTTGACCACTACCTTATTACCTTAATCTCCTTGCTATTATTTCATAAATATCAGCCTTCATTACCCTTGAGAAGGGCCAAAAATGTTGACCACAAAAGAAAGAGGAAAAGAAGAAAAATAGGAGATTTGATCCTACGTCGACACTTGGAGGTCATCTACCCAACTTTGACCAAACCAATTCTATCTTCTTATCTTTCTTTTAGCTTCATTTCTTCCTCATATTCTCCATGGTGGCCAAGAGTTAAGGAGAGAAAAGAGAGAAGAAACACTTCCATTCCAATCTTGATTTTTGGCCTTGTTTGAGTTGAATCCAAAATCTAAACTGATTAAACTTTCACTTGGGAACTTAGAAAGCTGTGTATGGTAAAGTTTTGGAAGGAAGGGTTGTGGTTTTCACCTACAAGCAGCCTTTGTAAGGTATCATGGTTTCCTTTCCTTTTCTTGTACTTAATCTTGTTAAAATTTGGATAGAAGCTTATGTTCTTGGTTTATGATGGTTAATTAGTTAGTTTTGAATGATATAGTGGAATGTTGAGCTAGGGTTTGAGATTTTCAGTTGTGTTTATTGTTGTTTATATAGTGTATGATGTTGATGAGCTTGGATAGGGACTTGGGGTACTGATTCAAGACATGAATGTTATTTTTAAGCATTGAATCATCAAATTTTCAGCCTTAATGATGAATCTGCCCTATTTCTGACCTGTATGTTCTTCCATGTTAGAGGCTGAATCAGGTCTAGGTTAAAACATGACAGTTGTAGAAAATAGAGTGAACTAGCTGCGTGCAAATTTTCAGCTCAATCGGAGCACTGTATCTTGTGAAATAACTAAAATACTCCTGACTACCCAAATGCCCTCTTTCACGGGCAGCTTTCTATTTTTCTATGAGATTTCACATTTTGACCTTGAAAATGCATGAACTGAGTGTTGATATCTTCATAAGAAATGTAGCTCTCTGTCTTAGTTTCGAAACACCATAAAATTTACCCCAATTCGATAAGCGTAGCTTCAATTGTGACAAAAATGCCGAGAGACGTCAAACCTGCTGTTTCGTTATTTGTCTTTAAAATTGGTTTCCGGTCGCATTGCTACAATTGTCTTGTAATTGAATGACATTGAGCCTAGTTGAAGGGCTATTGTGTTAACATTGCTTATGTGTGAATTTGGGCTAAATTGAGGAAAATAATGAAGCCATAAATGGCTGGAAAATAGTGAAATACAAAGGGCATGCCGCCCAAATTTTCACTCGAGGGTTAGGCGTGTGTACTCGTGACTTAAGCGAAGATTTGAGGACGAATTGAACTTGATTTGTCTAAGGTATTCGATTCTTCTTTCGTAGAGGTATATAAGTTGGAATTTGGCCAAAACTCGTACCCTTGGAAAAGTGAAAGTAGCGACCAATAGAAATACGTTTTCCTCGTCTTTTCGACTCAAATGGGAATTCCAAAGTTGTAATCGCTTCATTGCCAAAACTAAAAGAGTGAGCATGAGTTTCTAGGACATGATAAGTAATATGAATATTACCTAAATGAGTTTCAATTACTTGATTTTCGTTAAACGAAACGCTTAAGTTTCGAACCTTAGTTGATTTCAAAGCTCTTAAACGATGTTTTATCGCAGATTTGGACTCCAAACGAGGAGTAATACCTGAACGTGATCCGTAGAAGCACTACATCTTTGGTGAGTGCTTCCAAATACCTGATTGAACTTGACATTTGTTTTCAATACTTGACCAATGTGATTACATGATATGTAATTGGTTTGATCGGATAAGAGTGTACTTTATCGCACTTGCCCTAATGTGATATATTCTTGTTCATTGATTGAAATTGAATTGATATACATGCATATGACTTGTATCTTGTCTGGAATTCCAGAAACCCTGTGGCTAGTTAATTGAGTCGAGCCGGCAAGGGCTTGGTCGATTAGATAACTAACCTTGGGTCTTTAGTTTTGTCAAGTGAAGTGTGATCTCCTCGACTAATCGGTATGCTCGAGTATTACCACCAGTATTTATCTTGGAGTTCGGGCCCGATAAGAGGTTTGGTCGGTGGACGGAGGTTGGAGTTAAGTGGTGTACTACTGAACTAGTTACCTTACTTGAAAGTTAACGGAGTGTCAACTACTACTTGATCAAGCTATGGTGGAGCTAGTTTGTAAAATCAATTGTATCCTTTTACTTGAATTGTTGAATACTTAATGTTTGGCCATACGAAATGTTATCGCTTATTTTTTTGACTTGTTATGCTCGCTACTTTGCCACTTTGATACTTTCGCTTTTAATTAATGGTCAATTTGCTATTTGGAACTTCACTGAGCTTTAGCTCACTTTATTAGTTTTGTTTTCCTTACAGAGGGTACGAGCGAGGCGTGAGACTGGTACAGGCTAGCATAGTCTAGTTTTTGAAAATTTTGTAATTGTACTCGCACTAGTTGTTCGATTAGGGTTGAATGTATTTAGAACTCCAATCTTTTGATGTATTTGAGATTGTATGGAAGTTTGAGACAGAAATAAATGTATTTGTATGTTCCAAACTTGAAAAATGTTGTTCCATTTACGTTTGAGGTCGTGAATTATTTTACTCGAGATTAATGAGCTAGTCCTAGCAAGAGTTGGGCAGACGGTCCGCTAAACCCTGGGGTACGCCCTAGGGGGAGGTGAGGTCGTTACAGTTATGCCGAAAAATAAAAAAATGAATAGAATTTTGATAGATGGAGGCTTTGCTGTCAATATTCTTCCTCTAAAAATTTTGAAGGAACTTGTCATTCCCATCGATGAACTAGTCAATAGCCGATTGATGATTCAAGATTTCAACTAGGGGGCAAATAGCTATTGAATCGTTAAGTTTGGAAATAGTCATAGATGATATGGCATCCAAATCACTATTGTTTGTGATAGATTCTAAAACAATATACAATATGCTATTGAAAAGGTGTTGAATTCATGAAAATGGTGTTGTACCTTCAAATCTTCATCAATACTTCAAGTATTGCAAACTTGGAGTGACAAAAAGTATGAAACCTGATGATAATCCCTTCACTAAAGTAAAAGCGCATATTGCCAATGCAAAATTTTACATCCAGAAACATGATGTGAAGAGTAAGTTTAAGCAACCTCCATTAATGGTTAAAACCCAAGATCTCAAACCATCAGATGCAAAAGGGAAGAAAGTGGTGATCCCAAAACTAAAAGAGATATTCCACAAAGAAACTAATGTCTTATTGTTGAAAAATGAATCAGTTGTCTTTTGCTACCCTCTCAATTTAAGATTGGAGCAAGGACAATTATCTTCAATTTAACACAAATTTCTAAAAGGATTAACTCTCCTTGTGGCTAATATTGATGCTATGAAGATACTGTTTCCTTTACTTAAAGGGTTTGATAATCCAAATAAGAAGTTTGAAATTAAACAAGACGCGCTACCCAAGTCAAGATGTGACAGCCCCACTTTCCCCTAAGGCACATCAATTGGCACGACCAAGCCCTCGCCGGCTCGATTCAATCAACTACCAATGGGGTTGAGCTCAAAGATAACAATTGTAGTCGTTGGATACTCGTCCAAACGACACCAAGCCATGTACTTTCATTTCATGTAACATGTCGTATAACATTCCAATAACATGGTAAACAATAAGTGAGAGTGATAAAGTACGCTCTCACTTCAATCAATTCACATTCAATTCACTTCAAGCAATTCACATTCAAAGCCATATAGTAACACACAAGTGAGTAGTACACTCACCAAGCTTGCAAATGAGGTTTCATGCACTTCCGTCAAAAGAACGTCGTGCACCAACGTCACGCCGTAAAACATGCAAACAAGTACAATGAGACTCGATAACGAGTCATAAACCAATGCCAAATACGACCCCAATAGGGTTCCATAAGCATATACAAGCATTAGAGAAAACCAGAAAATCCGGAAATGGATTTAGCTTTGCCCTGAAAAAAAATAGTTTTTGACCTCTTTTTGCGGTAATGGCACCCAAGGCACTACGATTACCGGATGAAGGTGTAAGATACACTGTTTCGAAGCTAAAAGACAGGGCTACAACATTACAGAAGGTCACTCAACCCAGTTTTGAGTGCAACCATGTCAAAAATGCAAGATACTACACCAAAACCGTAAAACAGATTCACAAAACGCATTCTAGAGGAAACATCATAAATCAGGCTATCCAAGTCCAAATCCAGAAATTTCAAAACCAACTGAAAGCTAAGAAACAGGGCTACATTTCATCAGAAGGCCTCAACAACCAATTCCGAAGCAATTCCAACCAAAACAATCAATTACAGGCGCAATTCTTACATTCAGATAAAACCAGGACAGCAAGGGTAATTTCGACTTTTCTCATCCTACACTACTCCGATTGACCTGAAATTTTGCAGGCACCTCTAAAATATTATTACCTACAACTTTTATGTTTTAAGCCAAGGCCAATTCGGCCTCTAACTATAAGATACAAAATCGGGCAGAATGTACCTTAATCAAACCCTAATTTTCCAGAATTGCTTCCAAAACAGAAATTGGTTGTAATTACCCACTTTTTCCACCTCCTAGAGTCCTTATACATCATTTCCAATCATCATAGATAGCCACACAATCATGTTCATATTAAAACAGAAAAATCACCAATAAATAGAAAACTTCACCAATTCAACCAAAACTCAAGATGTAATCCATAAAGTTTCATCTCATACCACCACTAATCATAAATTAGGCATCATTAGAGGAAGGAAAGTGGTTCTTCACAACTCACCTTAGAAACAAGAGAGAGAGAGCAATAGATCCTCTTAGCTTTCCAAATAACTCCACAAATCAACTCACTAACACTAAGTGAAGAGGTTTTATGGAGAGATTGCAAGATTAAATGGTTAGATTGTTGAACTTGAGCAAGATTGAAGCCAAAAACTTGAAGAGTTTTCTTTCTTTTGTTGCTCAAGGAGCTCGGCCAAGATGAAGAGAAAATGGTAAAGTTTTGGTTATTTTTTTGATTTATTTGGTCAAGGGTAAGACCATGAATAGTGTTCATAAAGTAAACCCACTCAAATGGTGACACTTGTCACCTCATTAATGACTTGCCTAACTTTTGTCTCTCTTATACCAATCCACTTAGCATCCTCTACTTATCTCTTAACATCCAATAAATTAAATCCAGTATCCAAAACTTAACCTAGTTGGCCGAATTTTTCCGAACTTTTCGCACTAGTGGGTCCCACGTCCGGTATACGCTCTTAATTTCTCAAAACCTATTCGATACTAGAAAAATCATCTAAAAACTATATCTACTCCTTAAAATATCTAGAAAATTTTCCTACTCACGAAAATGCAGAAAACAAGCCATGAAAAATAATAAAACCTAGAAAATGGAAAATTACGGGTTCTCACACAAGATCCAAAGAAAGTTTTGATTCTATTACTTATAAATATGCCAAAGGTGGATATAACTTCAAAGAATATGTAGCATTGAATACTCTATCTCCTTAAGCTACTAGCGACTTGACTCATAGCTTGAATCCTACCCAAAAGATGCTGAAGAAAAAAGAATATGTGATCGGAAATTCTAAATCTGGCCTTGATTTTTCCTGTTCTACACCAATTTGCATTAAGATCAATAGAGCTAGTAGGCAATATATTACTATAAGGGATGAGTTTTTTGAAATAGTTAGTAAGCCGTAGGCTTTCATAAAAATGGAGATAAGACTCCACGAGTATCTGTCTTTAAGAGGTTAGGACTACAAAGGGGACAAAAGCCTCACAATTATCATAACAGTAAGTGGAGGATAAAAAAATTATTGAAAGAATTTGAAGAGTCTTCTAATTGTTCCCATAGCATTTATAAGTTTGACAACATTATTCCTTCAAGATTGAGAAGATGTACTAATCATATAATAAAGTGTAGAACTGAATTAAAGATCAGGGAACATACCATTATGTATACAAGACCAAAAGAAGATGATGAAAAAAGTGTTATTTCATGTAATCATATAACCATATCTGATAGTAACTCCTTTGAAGAAGAAAAAGGTGCTAAGAATGTTCCACTTGAACTTGAAGAAGGTGTTAAAACCATTGTAGATGATTGAAATCAATTTTGATATTTCAGAGGACTCGTGTTTGATATATGTAAGTGCTTTATGAGTAGACATATGTTGAATTGTTTAAGAGTATCAAGATGTTTTTACATGGACTTATAAGGAAATGCCAGACTTGAATCCAAAGATAGTAGTTCACCATTTTGTGGTTAAAAAGGGAGTCCGGCATGTAAAACAAGCACAAAAGCAATTTAGACTCAAATTAGTTCCCTTGAACAAAATTGAAGTCAACAAACTCATTGAAGTTGAGTTTATTCGTGAAGTTAAATGCCTTACATGGATTTCGAGTATTGTACCTATACAAATTCGCATTTCAAGAAGAATGGGCAAATCCGCATTTGCGTCGATTTGAGGGATCTTAACAATGCTTATCTTAAAGATGATTTTTCTTTGCCTATCACCTAGCTTATGGTTGATGCAACTATTGGGTATGAAGTTTTATCATTTATGGATGAATCTTCTGACTATAATCAAATTTGCATGGCACCTAAGGATGAAAAACTCACCGTATTTCGTACTCCTAAAGGTATTTATTGTTATAAAATAATACCCTTTGATTTTAAGAATGCTGTAACTATATATGACAAAAATGTTGAATGTTATGTGGACGATTTAATCGTTAAATCAAAGAAAAGAAGTAATTACTTGGAGGATTTGAGGCAATTTTTTGATCAATTGAGGGTGTACCAACTCAAAATGAATATCCTCAAATTTGTATTTGGAGTCACATCAGGAAGTTTCTCGATTTTGTAGTCAGCCATTGAGGTATTGAAATTAATCGGACCAAAATTGATGCTATATTGAGAATGCTTGAATCTCATAATATTCATGAATTAAAAAATCTTCAAGGGCGGTTAGCCTATCTACGGAGATTCATTTCAAATTTTGTTTAAACAATTATCTTGGATGATCATCACAAAAAATAGTAGCATTTCACCAAAGTTATACCCAATTATTTTTCCTTAACGACTATAATTCTAAATTTTTATTTTAAAAAAACTTAAAAAGTGAGATAATGAATTCTAAATAATAAAAGCAATAGAAAGATAGGGAGTATAGGGTTGGAAAAGGTAAAAGGTAATGAATCCTAAATAGTAAAAAGGAGTATAAAGATAGGGGTATAGGATTGGGGATGGTAAAGTCAAGGGGGTTATAGTTGTGGGTTGGGAAGAAACTATCAAAATGGGTGATTTATGTAGGTTACATGGATATAGTTTTACATGATTTTAGTTATTTTACCCATTTATGGTCCACTACCAATTTTATTTATTTTTTCCCATATTCATTGAGCAACAAAATAAGATATCATTGTAATCAACAAAAATAGAAAATATTATATTCATAAATAAAATTTTACCTAAAAACAAAAAAAAAAAACAGAAGAACCAAAAATGGTGAGTTTCAAATTTTGCAATCTATAAGAATCTCAAAATAATTTATGTCTGAATGCAAGAAATCAATTAACACTCAATGAATCAATTAAAATTTTGATGGAAATGAAGGAGGAACTAGGATGAGATTTAACAAAAATTAAAAAAAATGAAATTTAAAGAATAGGAAAAGAACGTTAAATATGGCTTTGCAAAAAGTAGAATATAATTATTGTATTGGTAGTGATTTAAATTTGTTTACTAATGAATTTAAATCTACATCTAATTTAATTAGCTCTAAATAGGTAGTTCCAATCTATCAATTTAATAGCCACTAATTCATGGATTTAATTGGGTTACCCATTTGAAACTAATAAAATTGCATACCTACACTCATTTATTGAAAACCGAGTTGAAAAATTGGTCACTATTTACAACTATAAATTGGTGAAAAGAGTAGCATAATAAGGGGTAAATAGGTTGCAAAATTGGCTAAAAGATTGTGCAATTTGATAGTAGGGTAGGGTGAATGGTAGGTTGCAAATTTGTTTGTGGGAGGGAAAAGAGTTAGAGGGATGAGGGAAGTTTTGGTTAGAAAGGTGAGGAAAGGGGGAATGAAGAGTAGGAAAATATTGAGGGGTAGTTGTGAGAACCCTGAAAATAGATATATAAGCCAGTGCATATTTCATTTGCATTTCTTTTATTCCTTAATAATTTCTAGCATTACTTTTACTTGTTTGCAATTAAGTACGTAAAATTAGGTTTATGTGAAAAATAATATAATTTTTCCTAAGTTATGAAATTTCTTGGTTTTGTTAGACTAAATTAAAATCTTTAGGGTTAGATTAATTTTTTCGCCTTAACATAAAATGTTAGAATACTTAAATTCCCTTATGCTAAATTAAGGATACTTGAGTGGATAGCCTTACTATCTTAAAATAAATTATTTAAGTTCCTATGATTAATTCCAATTAGTTGCTAATGTTAAATGTTAATAAGAATTTCCGAGTTAAGATGAAAACCAATGAATTTTAGATAAATATGATTCTAATATACTAAACATACTTAAGGCGTGAAAAATTCGATAAATATATCCTTATCTTTCTTTGTTTTCATAATAAGTGCGTAAAAATGATTTTAAGTACAAATTGACACCCTTGGATTAAATTATTATTTCACTTGACTTTATATTACTAAACCAATAAATTTCGAGTTAGACTAACTCTAATTCCTGAGGAATAATAATTGGAAATTCTAATAACTAATTTAATCGCTATATAAGGTAGGAATTACTAGGAACCTTAATATTCAAGTTTAATTGATAATTATTCGATAAAAATGGTTTAGGTATATTAGGATATAATTAGGCGTTCAAATCACACTTGGGGATAATTTTTAGAATTAAGTTGGAATTGAGAAATTAAGTTGAGATTAGGGAGCAAAGTGAAAAGACTAAAATACCCTTACCTTTCCATGCAAACCAAACAAGACGTCTGACCGCAAATCAAATCACATTTGCTATTACCAATTCTGTACGCAACCAATTCTTACACGCAAACCATTCTCACAAACCACGGCACCACAATACCATTCATTCTATTTCACAAACACAAACCGCAATTTCCAAATTCTTTCTCTGCACAACAAAACCGCAAACCATTTCTTCCTTTCTTAATACCAAGATACCGCCTTCACAATCTCATTTCCTTCTCTGCACAACTCCACCGAAACCACTGCAATCCCTCTCCACAACCGCACCTCACCTCTTCCTTTACCTTAGACCGAGAGCAAGAGAGAGTGAGAGCTGTAGTCTCGGTTCCATCGACAAGAGTGAGCAGGAGGGAGCCGAGCTTCTTGTTTCTTTTCTTTCTGTCCGTAACTTAGAGAGGGAAGAGAGTGACTTGCGAACCATTCTGCCTTCCATCCGTGAGCTGGTGAAGAGCTTGAGACCAAATTTCCTTCATCCAGCCGCAAGCCAGAGCAAGGGAGAGAGAGAGATAGCGGTCTGCAAATTTCTGGGCTGTTGAAGGGAGGAAAATTATTTCTACCACCAGCCGTGTGTGTGAACTCCAGGTTGAGGTAATATCTAGACTTGAACTAGTTGATTATGGGTAGATGAGGCTGTTTAGAGGCATGCATGTGAGAGTTGTGTGTTTGGATAAAGGATTAAGTTACCAGAAATTGGTTTGAAACAAAAATTGGTTCTGCCGTGAGTTTTAGCTGGGATTTTGCAGCCTTAATTCGTAATTTTGGGATGATCAGAGGTTGTAATGGTGTTTAACCACCTGAAAACAAGATGATAAAGTCATGCATGAAGTTAAATAGCCTGGATTATGCTAGAAAATAAAAAAAAAGAAGAAACAGAATCTGCTACATGCAAGCTCATCTGAGAGTAGTTGCACAAATTTCTGGAGTTATGGATGAATTTTGTTGTTGTCGAACTGATTTCTGGTCTGGTTATGATAGCTAATTAATTTAGCAGTTGTGCATGTGAGATTTAAGTGCAAAATACAAGATTTAGCCGTAGAAAAAAAATTGGTTTGTGACTAAGCAAATGCTGGAAGAGTTTCTGATTTGGCCGAGAGCTTAGCTTAAAGTTTTGCAGCCTGATTTGGTTCAATGTTGTTGTTTAAGCTTATAACCATAATTAGATAGTTAATAACAAGTTAATTAGGCTCTGCATGCAGCTAATTAGTTAGTTTAAACCAGAAAAATAAAAAAATGCAATCTGCCATGCATGTTCATCCGAACCAAGCAGGAGAATTTTTAGAAAATTTTGATGTTAATGGTTGTTGTTTGAACTCGATTTCTGAACTGAAAATGTTTATTTCCTAGCTAAGTAATTGCATGAGGGAGTTGAGAGTTTAAAAGCATGTTTTAACCCAAAAAATAAAATGAAAACAGAACACCTTTTCATGCATGTCATCCGTGGCTGATGGGCGAAATTTCTGGATTTTTCTAGATGATTTTAGTTGCTGAATGAATCTGGTTTTGAAGTGAAAATTTTTAATAGCTAGCTAAGTGTTTAAATGCTGAATTTGAGTACCTAACACCCTGTTTAAACCAAGGGAAAAATTTGATCTAAAGTATATTAGTTGCTGAAATTTTTTTATGTGATAGTAAAAGGTTGAGTTGGGATCTTAACTTGATTTTAAATTTTTCCCTGAATCTTGATGGATGGAAATGTCTGGAATTTGTTGTCTTGGAGTTCTATAAGAAATGTATGGATGGTTTGAATAAAAACATTTTGGTGTTAAAAGAGAAAAAGGAGTTTTTCACAAGTGAAAAATGACATTTCAGATTTTCGGATGTCCCTGACCAGTTTCAGTAAAATGCTTATATCTTGGTGTAGAAAAATCCGTTTAAGGTGCCGTTAGTGGCATTTGAAACTAGAAACATAGGCCTTTGTTCTGTAGAAATTTTGTATTTTTCCTCCATGGGTACTGCTGTCTGTGAATCCTCAAAGTAGACTGTTTGGTATGAATGTCCTGTTTTCTTCGTGAAACTAAATTTTGATTTGGATTGAACTTGTAGCTTACTTGTGGTTTAAATTCTTGATTAAATTGTGGTTGGAAGTGATTGATGATGTCAAGGGCTAATGATTGATGAAGCCCTTGGCCATTGGAATGATTTTATAAGTATTACTGGATGATGGAATTAATTGCTGGAATGTCTTGGAGGCCTTACTTTTATTTTTATTTGTTCATGATGAGCTTGTTGAAACCAAGTGCTAATGATTGATGAAGCCTTGGTCATTCATTTTATTTTTATCAGAAATGCATTTGTTGAAATCTAGGGCTAATGATTGACGAAACCCTAGTAATTTGCTATGTGATTTTTGCCATATTTTGATCCATAATATGATTTTGAAACGGGATCGGAGCTGTGGAAATTGTATCGACCATGCGAACTCGAGTAACTGTGATCAAATTAATAAAAAAATATATTTTCCAGCTAGTATTGGATTATAAACTCAATATCTAGTGTTTCGCCTAAAACTTTCCAAACCGATAATTTCCTTTAGCTCAAACTAGCCTTGATAGCTATAGTAAATAAATCCTATAGCTTTTGAAAACCCTAAGTCTTATTCCTTTTCTTTTCATTAAGTATTGTTCTTAGCTAGTTAACTATAGGAAAAGTTCCAAAATACGAGTTTTACTAATTTTAGTGAAAAGTCTGGGAAACTTGCTCGGCAAGAAACCCTATTTTAGGAAAAATAGTTTTTAGGGATAATTTTTGCAAAGGCCGTAACTTTAAAGAAATGTTCAAAGTAACTTCCTAGCGTGGATATTAAGAGGTTTGTCGACTTATTTCAAGAAAATAATACTAGTTACCCTTTTATAAGGATAAGTATCTTAAGGAAAACTATAATAAACATTTCTTCTACTTTTGTCAAGTTTTAACCTAAGGGACTCTTGATTCTTCTAAGGAAAAGTAGACTAGTAGTATATTAAATATACCTCGATGTCTATAAACTTAAAAACTGAGTAGAAACTTATAGTTTCAAAATTTGATTTTTAGGATATTGCGAGGACGCGGAATTCGATTCCCAACTTGATATCTGAACTCCACTCTTGGTGAGTGTCCCTGCCTGTTCTATGCTTACCTGATTAATGCGCTTTCTCGGCTTGATATGTGACATTTGGAAATATGGTTTTGATCCATCGAAGTGAGCTATGTGTATTTTACCACATTAGCCGTTCGAGTGGAGACTTGCTTGAAATGTTTTCGTGAATATCCTGCTTGCACTATCTACATGCTGGACGCAACGTCGCTGGGTGAATCTCTCGACCAGTCTATACTAATCTCATGCTGGACGCAACGTCGCTGGGTGAATCCCTCGACCAGTCTATACTAATCTCTTGCTGGACGCAACGTCGTTGGGGAAATCCCTCGACCAGTCCCAGGTATACTCGAGTACTACCGCTCTCATTTATTTTGTCGTGCGGGCCCGGAGCTGAGGTATGTTCGGTGGCCGGAGCTAAGAAAAATAAGAGTATCTACATGGACTTTAAGTAGTGAGAGTTGACGGAGGGTCGACTACGGTAATTTCTGATCAAGCGAGGAAAATGGCTCCTGAGAGCCCCTGTATCCTATCTTGTGCTGTTATACGCTTTCCTAACTGTTTAAACTTTGCTAAGTTATTAACCGCTGTTTGATATTATGTGGTTGCATGTTTTGGGGCACCACTGAGTTTTAGCTCACCCCACGTTTATTTGTTTTCCTTGACAGGTTCTGGAAATTGAAAGCTATGAAACTTATTCATGTTTTCTTTTTGGAATGTATCTGAGTACTATGACTTATTTTGTGGGCAGTAAGGCGTTAATTGGGATAATGTACTTTCCTTTCGGATTACCACTTGAAGCTGGAAAATGTGTAAACCCTAATTTGATTGCTTGGCTTATAAGTTTGTATTAATGGTGTATGTAATTATCTATCCGGATTGGTACGACTTTATACCTTGGTTCGTAGCACGTGGGACGTTTAAGAGCCTCAATTGGCTATTTATATCACTGCTATCTCTGAAGTTAATGTGGTTTTAGTGATGATATTATGCGGGGAAATTTGTTTTGTAATAGATTAGGTTTTTATTCGAAAGGATTTGGGTTAGAATGCTTGCGTGAGTCCTGGCGAGAGCTGGGCAGACAGCCCGCCAACCCTTTGGTTCGCCTTAGGGGGAAGTGGGGTCGCCACAGTAGTGGCGCAAAAAGAGAGTGTGGAAGAAGAGATAATAATGTTGTGCTTTATGTACTTTTAGTATTTCTTTAGACAATTTTTGTGATATTTGTTCATATTTTTATTATACTTTAAAGTTCTAAATAAGATATATAAATACAATATAAATTAAATACTAAAATAATACTCTTTTAATTTTTTAAACCTTTTTTTTATGTAACTAATATAAATAATTCATTTACTATTATTATTATATTAAACGGAAACCGTGCATTGCACGGGTTACAATACTAGTTGGTCTGTGTAACGTTCGCTCCAAAATTGTATCTAAAATCTTGACTAATAGGTTGAACAAACTTTTGCCTTGATTAATTTCTCCATGGCAAATTATTGATAACATTCTCTTGGCACAAAAGCATGCGAATGAGATCCATAGAAGATTAACAGTGCCGAATTTGATGTTAAATCTAGATATGGAGAAAGCATATGATAGGGTGAAATGGTTATTCTTATTATTTATGTTGAGAGCATTTGGCTTTTCAGAAAAATGCAGTGGATTTGATTTTTTGTCTCGTCTCCAATAACTAGTTCTCTATTCTACTTAATGGGGGGTCAACAAGTTTTTCCTAATCTACTCGTGGAGTTCGGCAAAGGGATCCTATTTTGCCTGCATTATTTTTGTTGGTCACAGAATTTTTTGTTAGAGGTTTGCATTTTTTGTTTCAACAGGATACACAGATTTTTTCAAATTGGAGGGGACAAAATACCATATTTAGCTTTTGCAAATGATGTGAATATTTTTACTCATTTGTCGAAAAGGAATTTAGAGTTCATTCAAGAATTTTTTATCAATATCAGAGATCTTTTGGGTAGAGAATTAATCCGATGAAGAGTGGATTTTTGTGTTCTTTGATGTCTGAGAAGCAAGTTGATTTGATGTCGTCTATACATGGTTTTCATCGTCAATTTTTTCTTTTTATTTATCTTGGTGTGCCGATTACAAGAGGACGCCCTTCCTCTATCATGTTTGATGGTATTCTTGCAAAGATGTGGGCGAGAGTCTTTCAATGGGGTACAAAGTTATTGTCAATAGAAGGTAAATTAATTTTGATAAGGCATGTTTTGAATTCAATGCCGATTTATTTTTTACAAGTACTTAAGCCTCCTAACTTTATTTTTATTGCTTTGGGGAGAATTTTTAATTCTTTCCTTTGGGACAAAACAAAAGAGGACAAAAGAATACATTAGACAAATTGGGAGAGGGTTTGTTTCCCTACTGATGAGGGTGGTTTGGGGGTTAGACTACTGAGTGATATGGTTAAAGCCTTTTCCTGTAAGCTATGGTGGCGTTTGTGTCAGTGGTGTTCTATATGGTCAGATTTTTTTTTTTTCAAAATATATTGGAGCTCAACATCCGTTATTGGCTAAAACATACAGGCCTACTGGTACATGGAAAAGGTTGTTGGACTGGAAGGTGGCAGAGGCACAAATTTGATGGAGTTTAGGGGCTGGTATGGTGGATTTTTCGTAGCATACTTGATGCAGGAATGTTCCACTGGTTTAGTTGGTTTCGATGGGTACGGAAACACCCTATTTTTTGGTAGTAGAATTCTATGGCAGGAAGGATGGAATGTTGATCGGTTAAGATGCTGGTTACCGAACCAAGTGGTTTCTCAGATTTTGTTGATATCTTTTAATACTCAGGTTAAGGACAAGATCCTTTGGGCTTCTTCGAAAATAGGAACTTTTTCTTTGTCTTCGGCATGGGAGGTGATTAGGCAGAGGCAAAATAGTTCTTTGATAAACAAAGTGGTATGGAATATGTTAATCCTTTGAAAATTTCCTTTTTTGCGTGGAGGCTCTTTGCCAACTTTGTTTCTCTAGATTCAATAATCCGTAGGAGGGGCTTGCCTTTGGTGTCCAGATATTCGTGTTGTATGGAAGAAGACGAAACTTTGGCACATCTTTTTGTTAATGGTCCACTTGCAATGGAGGTTTGGGAGTATTTTGCTACTATGTTTGGCATTCCTTCGCTACCTTTTGAGAATTTACAGGCGTTTTGTTTGGTATGTTACTCGTCTCTTGACCATATTTCAGTAAATCATATTAGATGTATAATTCCTTTGCTGATGTGCTGGTTTCTTAGGAAAAGGAGGAATAAAGCCAAGTTTGAAGAGACTAATTTTTTGGCTCAGCGGGTGATTTTTGAGATGGAAGGTTTTTTTAACGAGTTAGGTCAAGTTAGAAAATTGAGTAAATCTTTTCTACACTGACGGTGTATACACTATCATCGTTGAATTCATGACATGTGTTCAAAAGTTGAATTTCAAATTCAAATTTTGCATAGTTGTTAATCATCCAACGCCGATAGTGTATACACTGTCAGTGTAGGAAAGATTAATTCTAGAAAGTTTACTAGGGTCCAGTTTTATGGAGATATGAATTGCTATTGGGTGCATTTTATCTCAGTTGTACCTCGTAAGGTGCAAATTATTCCTGTGTCTCAGAAATGACATCCTCAAATGCTATATAAATTAAACGTAGATGCTAGTGTTGTTAATGGTAGGGCAAGTGGTAGTGGGGTGCTACGTGGTTCAGATGGTAGACTTGTCTTTGCATTTTATAAGGAGTTTGGGCCCTTTGGGGAGTTTCATGTTTTACAAGTAGAGCGATTGGCTGTATTGGAAGGGTTACAAATACGTGCAAAAAGGTGAATTCAAGGGATTAGGGTGGAGATTGATTTCGCCGTGTTGGTATCGTTGGTTTAGTCTGGAGAAATTTGAAGATGGTCATTCTGCAATGTGTTGTGAATGATTTGATGGTTATTAATTGTGCTATCAATTTCTATTGGGCATGTATTTTGTGAGGCTAGCATGGTTGCCGATAGGTTGGCAGCTCTGAGTGGTCAATCTAGTCAGGTTTTTGAGTCATATCAACAGTTGCCTATGGAGGTTCGAGCATGTTTAACTCTAGATGTTAGGGACTTTCCATCAGTTAGATATGTTTATGTCTAGATTTTTTTTATTTCTGTAAATCATAAGGCTTATCTTAAACTCATTGTAATTTTTATTTTATGGAATAAATAAGGGGGCGCTGCTCCTCCCCGAGTTTGGGGTTCTTTGCCAAAAAAAATCTTGCTTTTGATATTTAGGAGCTAGTATCCCAATTTTTAGATTCTTTTCAATTCCTTTCCATGTTAAATTGGTAATGACCAGTCTTACTATATAGACTTGAACATGCTAGATCCATTTCAGGACGCTGGAATCTTCAAAGTGGGCTAGATAAGATAATCACCTTTTGATGGTACAGTACAAATTTTGATTCTATAGTTTGATGAAAAGAGAGGTTAATTTATCTCTTAAAGGGATGGATAGGCTGAAATAAAATGTGAATAAACTATTGAAAAAAGCAAGTACGAAATTTGTTCCTAATCAACCAAAAGGGCTCCATTAGAATGTTTAATTTTTCCCCTTTCTTTCCTCTAGGCGGGTGGTAAATGAAATCTTTGAGAGAGATATTAACATTAGACAAAAATTGGTTTCTATTTTACTTTTTTCTGATTATTTGGTGATGTAAACCACTTACTGTTAATAAATCTGCTCAAAAGTATCTTAGGGTTTTTAATTATAGAGTAATCGTCAAAGTTTTTGTTAGTATTCTATTTATTTTTCTTATCTTTCAAGTCTGCATTTCTTTTGGAGCAATTTTGCTTTTTAAATAGTTTTCTTGTGTCATTATTTTCCATTTTCTTTTCTTTTTCCTCAAATTATGCATTTTTAGCAGATTCATGTTTTAAATGGCTTTTTTTGTTTAATTATTTTACCTTTTCCCATTTTCTTCTCTGTTTCTTAGATAAACAGAGGACATGGAATGAAGAATATTCACACCAACAATGAAATGATAAATAATAGCGAAACTACCCAAAACAAAAGAGATTTAGTGAGTTACCTCAGAAGCTAAAAGAACTTCTTGTAGATGGTGATACATAAAAGCTTAATAGACGTAGACATGACTTCACAATTCATCCTTCGCCGACGTATCCATGTAATATTTCTTAGTCTATATGCTATTAACTCTAATAAAGTAGAGAGGATTTGGAAGCTATTATTGCAAATAGACCTGTAAAAACTTTAATCGATAATTCTTCTATTGAGTGGATGCGCGAAAAGTTTGAACCTAATAGTTCAGCTATTGTAAAATCATTAAGTAGCAAATCTTGCACTTTACATGTGGTCTAGCTAAAATTAAAGGTACGAAGCCAAAATACAAGTGCCATTTCCTAATTCAGGTGAACAAAGTAAACAACAGCGCATGTATCAATAGAGATCCAGGACCTGCAACATTTGGTGGGCTATTGAGGGATGGACAAGGTGTTTGGTAAAATGGACACACGGGCAGCATTGATAAAAGTACCACTATTGAAATGCAGCTGCAGAGCATTAGAGAGGGTCTAGGGATTTCAAAGAACAATGGAATGAGTGGCACCAAGATAGAAATCCACAACTTGGACTCATTGCTTTATAATTTGCCCAAGTGCTGATCTAAATAAAGGAATACAAATGCTTGTAAAAGATTGTCAAGAATTATTGAGGCTGGTTGGAGGCACTTTTGAATTTGCCCTTCTTTTTTAGAAATGCTGCCGCAAATTTGTTCACGGAAAAGATAAATTAATATTTGCTTTATAATTTGTCCGTGGAATACAAAATTGAAACTACAATCCTCATTAGTTCTTTTTCATTCAATGCCAAATCAAATAGTGTTTTCCATTGTTAAACTGTAGTAGAGAGGGACATTTGTGTTTCATTTACAAATTGAGATTCCTATTAAGGTAAATGTGCTTTTTTTTTTTTTTTTGGCTTCAATTGGCAACTTTCTCAAAAATCTTATGCTAAATCAAGGTTTATGAACAAAAATACGAATGTACAGGGAAAAATAAAACAAAAAGTAGACTGAATGAAAAAGAATAAGAATCATTTACTCTTGGTGATTTTAATCAATGTTTTTAAACTCGGACCGGTCAGTGAACCTGAGAGGTGGCCGGTTCGCGGTTCGACCGGTCCGACCGGTCCAACCGGCGGGTTCAAAGGTTCACTGTTTTTTTTTTTTTTTTTTTTTTTTTAGTGTTAAGTACTAAGCAGGTTTCATTCTACACTTGAACTTTACCAACATAACTTAATTTAAGTTATGATAATAATAAATTTTCTAAAAGTTATACACAAAACATGGAATGATAAATATAATTAAAATATCATAATTCACCACAAGTTTTCATAAATTCATTATAAACATAAATAGATACAATCCAAATGTGCACCAATTATCACAAATAAAAACACAAAAAATAAATTAATTAAATATTGAAATTCTTTTACAAACCTTAAAAAAATCCATAAAAGAATTCAAGTTAAGACAAACTATTTGAATAGCAAACTTTTATCAGTGGCATGATAAGCAACCACACCACCTTCACAATTTCATCAACTTAAGCTGAAAAAGTTAAAATTTTATTATAAAAATATAAATCTAATTGCTCAAACTAAAAAAAACTAAAAATTTTTGAAAAACAAATATACAGTTAAACACATAAAAAATTAATTGCTACTAAACATTACTAATTAACATGTTATATTAAATTCAATGATCCTATACCATTAATTATTTTAAATTCAATTATCAATAGCTTCGATTATGTGCCAACTACCATATTTTTGACCAACCCAATGTTATTATTTGCAATTCCTACCCAATTCCTACACGGATGTGCACTACTTTTGCAAAAATTTCATCCTTAATTAATCGAATAAAAATAAAACAAAAATGAGGGAAACATATGAAAATTGAGGGGAAAAAGAAGAAAATGCAAAAAATCAACTAAAGATAATAATATAGAAAAAAACCTTGAAAAGAAAAAAATTAAACTTACTAAAATGTTGGAAAACAAGAAAAGTTGAAATTTTCAACTTGTTTACAATCTGCTAAAGATAATAACCAGATAATAATGGTGAAGACTTGAGAAAATCTTGTTGTGGATATTTGGGTTAAAAATGGTTAAGAAGAAAAAATTGAAAAAAAAAAATAAGAGAAGAACCTGATGTTTTAATATATTTTTTAGTCAAGTAGAATTCTCAACAAACTTAAGTACAGTCCAGCGGTAAGATTGTCATATTTAAACTTAGAGACCCAGGTTCGAATCTTAGCTACACCATTCTTGATATTTTGTTGAAGAATTTAAAAAACCGCCGGTTCACGGTTCTTAACGGTTCGCACGGTTCGTCCGGTTCGTCCGGGTTTCAACGGTTCTCCATGAACTTCCGGCTTTAGCATTAGATCGGACCGGTGACATGGCCGGTTCGCGGTCCAACCGGTCGAACCGGCCGGTCCGGTCCGGTTCTGAAAACATTGATTTTAATTCGTACAAAGACTATCGCAAAATAAGCCTTGGCAAAGTTTCTACAACCAATAACAAAGACCTTTCCTAACCGGCAAACCACGTGACCCCTCAAGAGTCGGACAACAATAAATAAATAAATAAATAAAGACCAATAGATTCTTCTGTTCTCTAACCTCACCCAGCCAAGGCATTAAGTAAAGGTTCTCATCTTTGCAAACAGCCTAATTCTCATTCAATATCCTGAACATAATAAATGAATAAAACTCCTCAACTATTACACCACAAAGTGACAAATTGCACCAATAAGATCCTAATACTTTCTTTTGCAACACTAATTGAAACCCCAAAATAATTTTTAGGCCAACCTAAGAATAGGGAAACCTATTCTTAAAATCATGATTAGTTAATTCGAAATTAGGGTTCATATCTACCCCTATCACTACTCTCATCCTTCACCATCCATCCAACATTGACAAAATCGTGTATGAACTATGTGAAAATGACATGCAGTTTCTATTTATTATGCTTGAAATCAACAAAAATAGAGCAAATTTCAATTTATAGATACCCAAAAGCATACCTTTTAGTAATAAAGTAGTGTCATCAGGTGATTACTTTAAACCAGCAACCTATCTCTAGTCTACAAACTGTGAATTTCACTTTGTCAGTTTCACCGGCGTCACATCTTTCCTTCTTCTCAGTGGCATGAATTTCTCTCCTCTCCTTCTCATAGCGTTTCCAAGCTGCTATGCTTCCTATTTGAAGAGCGCAACTTTTGAATCTATTTTTCTTTTTAAAATTTTTTTTGTTTTAAATAGTGGACCTTTTTTTTAACGGCGTTTACATCTATTTCCTCATTTTTCACTTTCTTTTCTATTGCCCTAAACGACAATATTCTTTTAAAGTGGTTGCTGGCTTAATCTAAACCATCAGTCTACCAACTTTAAATTCAAGCCATAAAATTGTGTCAACTGGAAAGTGCCTCAGATTGAGAGAGTTTCGGATCCATGAATGAACAACTAGGTAAGAAATAGAACAAAGGAACAACCAAAGACACATAGAAGTTTGAAATTAGCCCCAAGCAAAGAGACATATAGTATTAGGGTTGTGAATTACCTATCTTAAAGCTTACTTAAGGATATTTTCTTAGGATTTAATGCTACTAATTCTGCTTGTTATCCCCTCTTCAAATCTTCTTGAGTCCCGTCCAATCCTCTCGTTGATGCTTAAGATGTCCAACCAGCTTGTACTAAGTATTTTGTAATACTGAGCGAATGTATCCTTATATTATATAAGATTGAGTTTTGGTCAAATAGGGGGTTGAATTTCAACCGCATGATAGGGGTTTTTTGGGAATGTGGGATGTTGTGTGGTTTTCTTAAAACTTTTGGTACAACTGAGGGAAGCATGTATTTGGTTATGTTTACCGAAATATCCTTATTTTGGTACATTAAAAGTTTTGATTTATATAGGCATCTGGGTATTTCTGGAAGATAAAATTATTTTGTAACCATTTTTGCACCGTGTACAACTCATATATGCTTATATGTTGGTATAATTACTGGAATGGTATTATAGATACATTTAATTTAATTGTGGCTTTTATTGTGCAATTAAAACAAAGACATGTTGCTATAACTACTCGTTTGAGGTTATTTCTTTGTTTGAAACAACTTGGCTGATCGTTTCCCAACTCATATGAGCTCACGTCTAAAACAACCCATTCCTTTTCCCATTTACATCTAATTAAATAGCCAAAAACATGGGTATTGAATGAATAAACGGCTGAGCATCGTTATGGTTGTTTCAATGCTTCCCCTTTCACCTTCTTCAGTTTCTCCCCTTTCGGCTTCTGGAATTGGGATATTTTTTGCAGCCTTTATACTAAACATCTCGGAATGGTTTTCAGCCGCAGCTATTCGTGGTGGTTTAGCTTGAGATTAGATTTGTTCCTCAATTTTGTTGTTTATGTGGGTGGTTCTTGTGGTTTGTAGCATCAATGTGTGGTCAGATCCTAAATTTGAAACTTTGGTTGTGTAGTTTAGCTGCAAGATAAAGATTTTTGCACAGACCCTTTCGGCTTCTGGAATTGGGATATTTTTTGCAGCCTTTATACTAAACATCTCGGAATGGTTTTCAGCCGCAGCTATTCGTGGTGGTTTAGCTTGAGATTAGATTTGTTCCTCAATTTTGTTGTTTATGTGGGTGGTTCTTGTGGTTTGTAGCATCAATGTGTGGTCAGATCCTAAATTTGAAACTTTGGTTGTGTAGTTTAGCTGCAAGATAAAGATTTTTGCACAGAATCGGTGTCCTCTGAGATTTAACTGGTTTGCTTATAATGATAGGTTCGGAGCAACTTTAAGAAAAAACTTTCCAGGAGGTATTTGGAACAAGGTCAGCTTTCTAGGGTACTCTAGCTTACTACATTAATCCGGTCATGGTGTGTTTTCTGCTATATGAAATAAGAGATTCACTTCCTCTTTCCTTTTGGGAATAGCCAGTAGGAGGACAGAAATCCATCGATGTAAGGCAGGGCAGAAGAACGACTAGGATCTTATAGAGTTTTTGGCTTTCAAGCATTTTTCTCGCTCGTTTTGTTAGAGAAAGTGAATGGTTTGCTTGATGAGGGAAGAGATGAGCTAGCTATTTGCTTTCTTAGAAAACTAAGCGACTAATTTACTGTTGAGAGGTCAGAAATTCCTACAACAAACTCTTTCTTTTTCTTTTAGTGACATAGTGAACCTTCTTGCTAAATAAGTAGCCAACAGGGAATATCCCTTTAATGGGAATACGGCTACCTGCCTTTCTTCCTACGCTGGCTAAGCAAATTAGTCCTCAACTAAAAAAGGAAGGTTCTACCAGGGTTGGGGTTAGCCATTCCTGTTAGCCTTGATGAGCTCCTCTTTGCTTTTAGGTAACTGTAGTCACTTGCTAATTGATTATAAAGGTAAGCTTATTCACCTTGACTTGTTTTTATAGTTTACACACTTTTGTATTGGCGCTTTTTACTTTATGTAGGATGAATCTGATTAATTTCCTGAATCACCAGCAGTTGACTTTGGGCATTGAGTCCTTACTCCTTTCGACAAGAGCGCTTGCTTCTATGACACCATCGCCGGTACCGGCTGCTCCTCCGCACCATGTCCTGGATATGCCATTTAACATTTGTACAGCAAACACGTTTTACATAAAATATCAAACTCCAGCTTCTTTAACTATTTCTTCTCAAATTATCTCTCTAATTATAGGCACCAAACACTCGCGCGATGCGCGAGCACTCCCCCCTAGTATTAATTATACTAGAATGATGTCCTGAATTGTGTATAAGTGGTCTGAATTCATTTATGTCGGTATTTTGAGAGATTGGGATGATGGGATCTATGAGAACTTGTAAACCTTTTGAAAGTTTAAAATTTTGAAAGCTTTGAAGATTTTTTCAAAGATTTTTAGAAAACTCTTACCAAGGATGGAAATACTTTCTTTTCAAGAGAGAGAAACTCTCTTTGGAGAGAGAATCCATTGTACGACTTATTTTTGGTCTAGGCATCAATAGAAAAAAAACTATTTTAAAATTCAGCAGACAAAGAAAAAAAATTAGGGAATGAAAATGCTAATTGCAAAGACATATGAAATAGATGAATTCAACAAATTAGCCTAAAATAAAATCTAAATACAAGGAGAAAAAAATATCATTGAACATGAAAGAAAGTGTACAGTTAAGAATAAGATGGAGAGCAGTTAAGATTGAGAATATAGAGAAATGAAACGAAGAATCATGGGATTCAGGATTTTAGGATTTGCTTTCTTCTCCAATATACTGGAATTGCTCAATTCCTGTGGCATCAACAAATTTGTTAATTCTAGCGCTCAGTAATGGGGATTACTTTGTTGATTGGGTCGACGTGATGATAAATTTATACGGTCACAATATACCCTATGCATTTATTGGGTAACTAATATAACATTTGTCCCTGTACTTAATTTCTTAATTCATGCTTTATTTTAAAAGGCCTCATTCAGGGAGTGGAACACCCAGTTGCTATAATTCTTGTCTATGTATATGCAGAGGAAAACCATAAATGTGAACATGCACGGCAAACTATGAGCGCTAGGGCGCTAACTCGAAAAAAATTTTATTATGGGGAAAAAATTAAAGACGTTTCTTGTTCATAAAATCATATTCACCTCTCAAGAAGGTGCTTATTAATTTCCACAATCTGCCCATGTATGCTAATGCTAGTGAAAAATGATTTCTAGTTCAGGTCACTGTTGAAAATGATTTCATAAAAGGGAAAACACTGCAATTAGAGGTAAATTAGTGACACGAAATGGTTTTCTTTTTACTAAAACAAAAAAAAAAGGTACAAAATATCTGAAGGTTTTAATTAAGCAGATATTGCGGGCGGTAAGTATAACTTAAAGAAAGATAAACGCAGTGATCAGTACATAGAATTTACTCAATTAAAAGTTTCCTCTTTTCATTTTACTCATTTTAGTAAATGTACTCCAGATGACAAAATTTGTGTGTCCTAACTACGTTACCTACTGTATGAGCTGTAAACTATTTCTTTACTAGTATACAACCTCTGACTTAGACGCTCATGTAAAGTATTCCATCATCTGGTAACAGGAGTTCCCAGAGGCTCAATTCGTCAATAGACCAAGTTTCTATGTTGTCTCCCAATTCGGAAGGTTGCCAGTAGCTTCATTCACCATCTTTACAAGAGTGACCTACAAAGATATCAGTAGATATAAACAAGGTAAGAAATCAACCACAGTTCAACATAAAGCTTTTCAGCTATTTAAAATTAAGTATGATGGATCATACTAGCAACCATGCCTACAATGCACTCCAACCATATGCATTCAGATCCAGGACAACACTTGAAACAATCATCAGATGTCTCTGAGACTTAGTTTGCATTAAGAGAGAAATCTGATCCAGACAAATTGCCTGTTTGTATGACGCAAGCATTACTACTTTTTATTCATCAAAGCTAAGATTAAGACATTTTTAGATTTATATTTCTAATATCCAATCAACCATGTGACAAAAGGGTAGATGGTCAAGGAAATATTAAGTCCTCTTATTACAGAGGTAATGCATGTTAAAGGGAAGACAAATGGTGATGCATGCATGTAAATCCATGCCAATTGGCAATCGCTTCATATCAGAAAACTCAACAAACAAAGACATGAGTACTGACATGTTATAAAACGCCCTTCCTATCTCTCAATCTATGTTCAAAAGACTAGGATCCGTGATAGGTTAGTGGAGATAGATTAAACCTTCAGTTGTTCCTTGGACAAAAATTAACAGTGCAACTGGAGCCGGAAAGAAGAATGTTCAATGTTTCATGGAGCTAGAAGCCAGGTTGCAAGAGTAATCTCCAGTTCATGACTTAGCTGGCAGTAAGCAGCCTTTGCCCTTCTATTCTAGATGGATTCTCTTCTTCATCCCTTTTTCAACCAGATTATGCACATTATAACAAGAGCTAGCCAAAAGGAACTTTTAGTATTTTGAAGGGCTTTTTGAAGCTTATCTGTCTCAAACCATCTTTTAAATTTTACACGCATCCATCCCCAGCACAGGCTCCCTGCCTCCCATCTTAGAATACACCCTTCTACGAGCAGTATTAGGTTTTTCACTTAACAACTAAGCTAATGTTGGGATTTCACCTTTAAAAGCAAGAAACAGGCAACAAAGTAAATTTTTATTTTATATTTTATCTGTATACAATAAGCCTGCATGATTAGACATGGCCAAATTGCTATTCGACTTCACATGATTCTGACTTTCATTACATCACTGATGTGAAATATATCTTATTTTCATTTTCAATTATTTTTAGGAATAGTCTTGGTCATATGTTTCATATTCCATCACCACATTCTGACCAGCAATGTCTAGCCTGCTTAACTTTGTAATACATATAACTCAGGAAGCAGTCAAACTCCATTCAGCGTTAATGAAGGCTCCCCTCTCCATGACACAAGAAAGCCATAATATAAGTGGTAAGACAGAAAAGAAAAGGACTACAATAATACCAAAGTCCTATATTATCTAGAATGGAGAATAGGACCTTCGCTCTGCCTGCTTTGACACCACTCCATGTATAAACCCATAAACTTGTATTTCAAAAGGAAAATACCCACTAACTATAACCAGACTTAAGCCAGTCCAGACCTTCAACACCGATGAAAGACAAGACAAGGATATCTAGGAGGCAATAAAATCAAATGAAAAGGTAATACATAATTATTCACCAAATACCCAAAAAAATAATAAAACAACTAAATTAATAAATAAAGTGAGTAAGTAGAAATAAAAGATATAAACTGAAATTAAAATTAGAGGCAATGTGAACAAAGTAAACACAAACAAAAGTGGCTAAAAAGATGTAACAATACAAAGCAAAGCATCTCGCTCAGCTGTTTCATGAAACTAATTGCTCAAAATTCCATGGCCAATGAGAATTGACACAATCCTATTTCGTGATCATCCCTTTTGGTTGCCAAGATTCTGTTTTTAGCACATCATACACGTCCACAACACTATGATAGCACATCATAGTTTGAAGGAAAATGAACCAATCCTCTCTATCTTCTCTCAATTCTCAAATTCTTATAAACATTCTCTCTCCAACTCTCTTGTAAATTATTATTCCATCAATAAAGAAGTTTCAAGTACAACTTTGAAGTTTTGAAGTTTGCCTCCATCTAAGCTTACTTTATCATCTTTCTATGCACTTTAATTATCTAGGGTATTAGTGGTATCAGAGCCATGGCAGGCTAAAGCTGCCATCGGAGGTTAGCCATATTCAATCTCTTATAATAGATTGAAACCACCATAGAGTTTCAGCGTGAAAGCTGATCAGTATTATGTTCATATGCAGAAGCATATACATTGTTGTCAACTATATGCATATGATAATTCTATTCATTGACCTACGCATATCAAGAGGCACCTCAAGATTGTGTTATTTGTTGTGTCAGCCTCTGTTTCAATGAGTCTAATGATGCAATAACCAGCTTGACTATCATATTTGTCATACATGATCAATTAGTTGTATTTTTGAAAACATCAAAACAATACTTTCACCAAAGTCAGGTTCTCCGTGGCACATACATTTATCAAGATGATCTCATCAGTTTTAGGTGTGTTCAAACAAATGGAGATAGAAGTAGTTCTACTAGCTTTGTAACCACTATTATCTGGCGTTATGATCTTATATTCAGGTCCCATCCAAATATTGCTAACCATTTCCAGCTTCTTGCCTTATGTATCTGAACCTGCTTTCTCAAGACAGTACAAAAAGCCCTTAGGAATAAGGTTGCAAATAAAACAAAGTCAATTTGGTACTGTTCTTTGTTAATATGTTCCCATTACAAATTCAAGTTAGCTTCTTAAGAACTATTTCCCTGATATGGACATGGATGAATGATCCTCAAATTGGCAAATATAACAGGATCAGACTCTCACAACTTTTTAGCTATTATATGAATGTAAAAACTAAAATGAAAAGCATAAAACCTCAAACAAATAATAAAATGTAAAGCAGTATGAGTTTACTGGTATAAAGTTCTTTCTAGGTCAAGGAAAAACTGATTAGCAGAAATTGGAATGAATGAGGTCATAGTAAAAGAACTCAAAGTGATAGCCTATATAGGCTTGATCTCTGCACAACTATAACTTGTCCACTTTGGTGACTGACGGTATAGAGTAAATTATGCACTTACTCATATATTTGCACCTGCTTGTGCACCGCTACATATCCCTAATCAACTTATGTGATTCGACAAACATTAGCAGTTTCAGGCACTGTCTATAGTTTGGTAACAAGAAAAAAAATCTTGCTATAAAGTGGCTTGATTAGGCTGTCAAATTGGAAGCAATGCCAACTGCGTCCCAGCTGGCAAGCACTGGAAGTTGAGGAATAAGATTAGGTGCTCCTAGCCAGCAGGTTATGCACATACTTAACTCCAATCCCAGTATTATGTACTTAACAGAATGACTTGACATGGCGAAATACTGTTTACTTGAGATAATTACACAGTGTGTATGATAGCTTAATTTGAACATCATAAGGGCAAGAGCTTTGAGTCATTTAAACATTTACCTATAAGACCTCTGCCGTTCTCCTAAAACTACCTATCATGCTTGAGCATAACTCGGTTCTCTCGTAAACGCATATTATATTCCTTTCTAAATAGTGCAGAACAAGCTTTCTGCATTAAGTTTCAGCCTTGATTCTGTACTTAAAGATTTCTATTTTAGGACTTCAAGTACATAATTCAGTTAAAATTAAAACTGAAAGCTAAAAACAAACACAGTAGCTAGTGAAAGATGGGGAAGATGAGTAATACATGCCAGAAATTAAATGGAGAAACATTAATCAAGCAAAAGGATTAAAGTCTGCTTGCAAACTCATCAGTTGATTAAATTGTGGAGCCCAAGACCTACCACACTCTCAGGAACACCAGGTGGAGGCAAGGAGATATTTTTTGGTGGAGGACCAGTGAGATGTGACCTTTTGTCAAATCTCCACTCTCCAATTTTTCCATATGTCAGCTCACCCTGCACGCATCATGTTCGAGAATTTTTATAATACAGGAAAATAAATAGCATTTTTCATAGTACATCGAAAAGAAAAAACCAAGCCTCAGGAATTAAAAAAAAAATGCAATTAACAGTAAAAGAAAAGGATGTTATTATAGAAGCATCAGTCTCAGCTGTAAACTTCACCTTCATGTTGTAGTCACAACCGTAAGTGTAATGGAGGATAAACTTGTTCCTGGTTTCTAGATCCCATGGTGGCTGAAAGATTAATACAAATGGATCAATTACGAATACTTTCTACTAACACTACCCCCAATTTGACGAATCATAATTCAATCAAAGCTAGTAGAAAGTACAGATTTGGAAACCTGTAACATGAAGTCTTTCCAAAGAATATGCTGCACACCATGCAAAGCAGAGGCTACAGCGTATGCATACCTTCACGAGAGAGAGAGAGAGAGAGAATGAGGAGGAGGAAAAGAGAATGTGTCAAGAGTGATCATATAACTAAAGCCCAAAATATCCCAATCAAGTGCATCAAAAACTATTTTATAGAGGCCTGCTCACATTTCTAGTACCCATCCAAAAGTTTTGTCAGTCTCAGCATCATTTTTCATCCTCAAGGAAACATTCATCCACGTAGGTGAAATTTTCTCCAGCAAATCCTGAACAATTTGCCTAGATGTCAGTAAATTTTGTGCGGCCAAGAAAAGAAATGAAACTGAAACTAAGAAACAGGCATCAGAAGAACATCATAGCGTCCACCATGTATGATCAGGAACATATGCCATAAAAGACTTCTAGAGCTAACAGAAATGGTTATCCCACGGAGGACAATTTCATCCAGGACGTTGCAATACTCCAGGATTTACCTTTTTAATTATGACAGGAGAATTTCCAATTGGATCAACATTACTAACAGGGCCACTCTCCTCAGGGAAAAACTTTCTGATGATGTGCTCATTTTCAGTAGGTTTGATGTAGAAAAAGGGGAACGCAGCTGGAAATTCATGATGAGCCAGATTGGGCAGTGGATTTAGAAATATATGATCTGGCTCTGCCATAAGTATGTATCTGCCAAGAAAAATATAATATTACAATAATGAAGAATCTGACAGTCACTGATTAAAGCAAGGGCAGCTCACTCTTCATCAATGGTAGCCTTCTCAAGCCATTGCACAAATGCCCATGGTCTATTAAGAACGACATAACCCTGCACACATGAAAGAAGAAAGTACTAATTAAGTAATACTGGAATATTCTGATAAAAACGAATGTGGAATTTTCATAAATGCCACAGCTAGCATACCAAAAGCAAAAGAAATAGAAAAGAAAATGGGGAATATTTACGCGAAGAGACAGTACTTAAAGTCTATAACAGCATATGACAATGGCAATCATAATAAGAGTAATATTTCAGTTTCAACATTCCTTTAATGCAGTTACAAAGTTCATTATCAATATTAGGTCTTGAACACACATATTTTGGCAGATTCTTCTTCTAGAGCAAGACAGTTTCTTTTAGAGCTTTAAACTTTCTAGTGGAGATTTGTACTGGCATTCTACAAGAAATTGAAGGTGAAACTACAAAGAATGCATTAAAATAAAGAGGTATGCAAATTACATAGTTATGGTAGTTTAAAATTTCATGCTAGAGGGCATGTGCAACCACAATTTGGTGGGTTTTTGTAAGTTTTCTTTTTTCTTATCATGAGTTCACACTGGAAAATCTAGACTAAACACGAAAACAATAAATTCATCCATGCAAAAGAAAAATCCTATGACTGCTCAAATATGTTAAACCCTCAACCCTGAAGTGCTAATTATGGTGCCATATTTTAATACTTGAATGTGTGTAAAATGTTTTCTGAGTAATTAATTAACCAACAGAACAAAATATGTAGGTGACGTTTGTAAGGTGAATCATAATGAACTCACAAGAACCTAAAACTGACTTCCAGTAACAGTTTACTCCCAACTGAGTTTCCAATACCGATTGAAACGTACTCCCACTTCCAATACATTAATGTAAAACAAAGCCATTATCTTCATATGTTGTTCTATGCTATAATCAATACTTTATTCCATGTCTTTTCATGCAAGTACCAAAGTACTTATGCAACAGTAGATTCAATGTTAAAAAACAGGGGGGTCAATTATCTTAAGATCCTTTTTGCTGTTATAGGTACTTACTTAAGTTTGGGGCGATGGGCGCAAAAGCAAAAAACGTCTTTTGCAAACATAAATACTACAATAACAGAAGACAGGTGTAACCAGAAGGCAAAAATGGAGAAGTCCCAAGAAATGGTTGCTCACCTGATCTAAACCTTTGGGAAGAGGATCCACAACAAATGTAGGAATCTCGTCCATTAAATTGTCAGGACTTCCTGAATGCAAAATCCGAGTAAACTTACCCATCTCAGATCCAGGTAAATCCTTCTTCTTCTTGTACCAGTAGTACATTATGCGACACTGCCATTTACTATAAGGAGCATCAGTTGCCGTTAATGCAACATGAAAAAGCAACCTTTCCTTCTTTACTTTTCGTGCATACAGAGGCATCTGAATGACAGGATCAATCAGGGATGGAGTCTCCCGAGTACTAACAGTCTGCTTTCCAGAACCCACTGCTCTGTAGTGAACGATTGTTATCAAATTATACGTCACAAAGAAAAATCCGAGAGATAAGAGAACCAAAAGAACCGGTGTTGCCCTTCCCATGTTTTCCCTTCCAATTATAATTGGCTTATACAAAATCAGAACACAGATGAATCCAGAGTACTTTTCTCCAACACCCCCAACAAAAACAAAAGAAAGGCGGCTTGTTTAACCTAACTCCAATTCGACATAGAATTCTCTTCTCCAACAGGGCCCCGATGAAGTAATTAAGCAGCTTACATAATTTAACTCCCCCAATCACTGCAATAAAGCCTAATGCTATACAAATTACAGACACTCAGACCCCTTTTCTTCTGATTCTCAATTATACACACGAAAAATCAGCCAGAATTCAGGCTCTCTATTGTCAATCTGCATAGTAGAGAGAGAGAGAGAGAGAGAGAGACGGAGAGACAGATACGTATCAAATTAGGTTCAGCAAGTTAAAACCAAACTCTATAACATGATTGAAACAAGATAACCTGCCACATATCTAAACAAAATAACAATAATTTTCTTTTAACATGAATTATCGAAAGACCAAACATCATAGCATCATTTGAGGAATTGCAAATAAACATCTCATGATTGGGTGAAAATCACACTGACTAAACTAATCAGATTCTTTTGTCCACCTAATGCTGCAAAATCACATAATTCCTATAACCCTTATACTTCAAAATCCCATACACATTTACTATAGCAGACATTTAGTTTTGAATACATTTTAGCCATAAAATTTGATGTTTTAAGAGATGGTCAAGTTTTAATTTACCTGGAGAGACGAGATGTTTAAGCTCAGAAAAAAACCATGCAGAAATTGGGCGAAGAAACAAAAAGAAGCCGAGAAAAATATATATGAAACAAAGAACAGAAGATGCTAAAGTAAGAAAAGGACAAAAGGGATTTCACAGAAGTGAACGAAAGGTATGACAAGGAAAACAGCAGCAGTAGAAGAATCCCTATGATTTCGACTTTCCCTGGCAAGTTGGTGGATTCAAGACGCAAGGTATGAAAGCAAGTGTACCATTTTTATTGTCATGTATGAAAATAATTTTACAAATATTGCACTCCCTGAATTTAAACAATTTCCCATACTAACACCTCAATTTATATATATATATATATATATATATATATATATATATATATATATATATATATATGAGTAAATTTTATATATACTGTCAGTGAATATATTATATATATATATGATAGTGTATACACTCACAATATATATAAAATTAATCATATATATATATATATATATATATATAAGGTTCCTTCCCTCCCGTTAAAAGTAGAGTTGGTCTAATGTGCACACATTCTCCCTGAATTTAGACATTTCTCCATAAATTTCTATATATAGAGAGAAAATTCCTTTCTTCCCATAAAAGTAGGGTCGGTTTAACGGATATCCAATGTATACACACTAGAATATATTTCATATGTCATATTTTTTAAAATGTAAGATTAATTAAAAATTAAATAAATATAAGAGATGGTAAGCAAGATTAGATAGGAACAGTGTATAAATAAATGTAAAAGAGGATAATAATTATTAGTCTATGTATATACATTATATGTTCAATGAATTTTGGATGTATTATCAAATGCCTAATAGGCACCCATTAAGAAAACCCTTAAAAGTATCATGTTTTTTATTTTGGAAGGTCCAAAATGTTTGTGATATTACGAAGGAAAAATGGCCAATTTAGTCCCTAAACTTTTTTTCCCCGTCGATTTAGTCCTTATATATTATTTTTAGCCAATTTGATCCTTAAACTTATATTTCGGTTTCAATCAAGGAACTTAGCGGCGGAGCCACCGCACAATTTCCTTCAATCTCCTAATTGAGCAACCAAAAGGGGTATTATTGGAATTTCAATGGTGGGGCTGTAACAAAAATAAAAAAATATAGACTACCAGACAGACTTAAAAAGAATAATGGAGTACTACCGTCGTAGTATACTACAACTACAACTACTCCTCCGCTACTAGCAAAGTGCTACTGCTACTGTAGTAGTAGTAGGATTCTGGAGGACAGGAGAGGAGAAGAGGGGAATTGCCTCTCCGGGAATCCTAATCCAACGCATTCGGACCGGCACAAGCCTTCAAAACAGGACTCCAGATCCACTGCACCAAAAACTTCTGACCCCTGACCCCTCCTCCCCTACATGTTGTACGTCCTTTCCTCTCTGTCCCTCATCACCTGCCCAATGTACCCTTCCCCGCCCTCGTCCCGTACAGCCCCTCGCACAGGTCCCTGATCTCCGTCGGTGCCGTGGGGGTCCTCCTCCGCTTACCACGCGTTCACCAGTGGGTTCGATGCCAGCTCCGCCAGCTCGTGCCCGACCAGCTTATCATCCACATTCGGAGGGGCACTGCTTCCCGGAGTTGCCCACCCAGGCGTACGGTAGCATGTAGCCCACTACGGATAGGAAGGTGAAGTAGTGGAAGCCGCAAACGGCCCGGCAGAAGTCCTGGACAGTGACGTCCCCGGAGGTGAGGATGAGGTAGATACGGTTCTTGTGGTCGACGAGGAAGGGCTTCGATCGGACCGCGGCAGCGATGACCTGCTGCATGGAGAGGCAGGTGAGGTGGGTGCCTTGGGAGCAGCGGGTGTCGGAGTACTCCCCGGTGACGAGGACAGAGCTGGAGATGTTGGCGCCGGTCTGGTCGGTGTAGAGGGAGACGGTGTGCCACCACTGGGAGACGGAGGGGGAGGGAGCGGCGCGGCGATCGGAGGTGGAGATGGAGAGGAGGAAGTCCTTGATGAGGAGCTGGTGGGAGGCGGCCTGACGGGTATTTTACATACGTGCAAGCTAAAAAATATCGAATTACACCCGTTCACTGCAAGTATACAGATCAACTAGTAGTTTAGGGTATATATCGGGTCGATCCCACAGGGAAGAGTGAACAATTACCGGTATTACTAAAGCTTCTCTATTATTTAGACTATCAATGAATTATAACAAATTTATCCTACTGAAATTATACAAAATAACAAATAAATGCTCCTTAGGTTGTAGTATCCCTAACTACTCATGCAAGTGTTATATTTGGATCATTGAGTACTACATCTAGGCTAATTATGGTGTAATTTCCTTATGCATTTGAATCCTACTTTCGTAGTGAATCAATTATACTTATAACTAATCCATACCTATTCTCATGGTTATGAAATTAGCTACAAGTTCATTTCTTCAGTGAAATTACATGAAATGAATCACTAAAAACCACATAGGTGCACCTCTACTTTCGTGAGTGTACTCCCTATGTTTAGCACTTATTGAACTAATGTTAAATCTCAATTTTCATTGCAGAAATAACACCTTAGATAATCACAATTAATGGTACCAGATTAATCATGATTTAAAGAGCTAAAGTGCTAAATAACTTGCTCAAATCATAGCAGTTAAATAGCCAAATGATAAACACTAACAATCATAGAAAGTTCAACCAAACCCAAGGCATAAACTTTAAAAACACATAATAGACATAAATTCCAGAACTTGCATATTAACTATATTTAAGAATCCAATACAAAAGATAAAGAGTTGGAGAAGAGATAACCCATGTCATTTGAGCTTCAACTTCTCTTTCTTCATCTCCATTTTCATCCTAATCTAGCCATTATACAAGAATGGATGAACTACACTTACTACACTATCCTACACTAAGGAAATGGAAGAACTACATTTCTGCACTCTTCAAGCTTCTCCCATATGTTTTTAGACCTCAAATGTCTCTGCATATAAGCTGATGAAAAGTCCTTCCCTTACCAGTCAAAAATTTCTGCTATGATTCTCCAAATCTGAATTTGTTAAGGGAGTCAAAAATAATGGCTTTTGACTTGGAACCTTGGCTATATCTCTTCCTTATGTCTTCTGAAGCATGTGCAGCCTACGTTTTCTCTCCAACTCTAGCTGGAAAGTAGTGTGAAGATGAGAAAAATGGCTAAGCAAATTACAGAAATTCGGCTGCCAGACACGTTTTTACTTTTGACCTCACTTCAACTGCATTTTTCTCCATGATGAAGGCCGAACTGGCTTTTGTGCAAAACACAAAAGTTGTAGCCCTTTGAATTAGAGTTCCAATGCTTCAAGAATCATCTAATTTGGAGATCGGTGGACGGAGATATGGTCAAAATACCATAGACTGGTCAATTCTGGGCTTCAGCTTTCGACCATCCAGATAAGTTTCTGATTTTCGACCTTTTGACCAAGAAAACGGCTGAATTGGACTTTGATGTCTTCATACCAAATGTAGATATATCTCTTAGCTTCAAAATGGTACCAAGATCACCTTGATCCGATCATTGTAGCTCCTGATATAGTCAAAATACGAAAATATGTCTGAGTTGTCAAAGCTGACTTTTTTTGATTTTTGTCCTCAAATTGCATTTCTTCCTTTTACACTTCATATTTTATTTTCCCCACTTTAATCCATCTTCAATCATCCAAATATCTTCTCAATGCACTTCATTTGATGATTGAATCATTAAACCTACAAAATATGAAGTTTTTCCCATAAAAATCCATAAAATGCAATATTTAGCCAATTTAACATAAAATGTAGATTTTTACCAAAACCTTAGTTATTTTAGTTATAAAACTAAATAATCAAACCAAAATTAACTAATAAAACACACTAAAAATACGTAAAATAAACCCTTGTCACGGCCCACCAGTCGTACCAGATGAGGTAGATGTTGATCGGGGAGGAAAGGGTGAGGCCCATGTTGTAGCGAAGGTTGACCAAGTCAGAGGAGCCCTCAAATTTCTTGGAGGCGGAGAGGGACTTAGGGGCAAGCTTTGGGTTGAAGTAGGAGTCCGATTGTGTTTGGGAGAGTCTGCTGCTTAGCGGAGGAATTGGAGGCGGCAGCAGCAGCATTGTTGAAGGAGATGATGGTCGTTGCTTCTTCTCCTCCTCCTCCTCTTACTGCTGTTTTAGTAATCAACATTTTGTGTATAATTTTTTTTTAATGTCACTTCTTTTTAATTTTTGTTACAGCCACACCATTGAAATTCCAAAAATACGCCTTTTGGTTGCTCAATTAGGAGCTTGAAGGAAATTGTGCGGTGGCTCCGCCGCTGAGTTCCTTGATTGAAACCGAAATATAAGTTTAAGGATCAAATTGGCTAAAAATAATATATAAGGACTAAATCGACGGGGAAAAAAAGTTTAGGGACTAAATTGGCCATTTTCCCTATTACGAAAGTCAAATCACATAAGGATGGCAACCGGAGCAAATGAATTGGGGGGAGGGAGGGGCAGGGGCAAGGGAATTTTCTCCTTTATTTTAGATGGAGCTGGGATGAGGATACCCCACTCCATCCCTACAGTGTCCCTGGATACTAAAATAAAGTTTAAAAAAAATAAATATCTCTATATAATTTTATACATAGATACATAGACACAATATAACTACATATTAATAATGATAACTACATATATATTATAATATATATGCATATATTATAATATGATAGCTAAAAATATCATAATTTGTATGATAAAATGATGACTTGGTTAATTTTAGTTTACTTGACTTTTTTACATGTTGTAAGTTGTTTACCAAAAAATAAAAACAAATATGATGGTTTTACGTTTAAATTTGCTGTCAATGTTATAACCACACATCAATAATATATGCATATATATTATAATTTGAGAACTAGAAATATCATATTTTGTATGATAAATTGATGATTTGGTATTTTTAGTTTACTTAATTTTTTTTACCTATTGTAAGTTGTTTACCAAAAAATAAAAACAAATATGATGGTTATAAGTTAAAGATTTGCTATTAAAAATGGAGAAATGAATTAAAGACATAAAAATAATTTTTAAGCTTGATTTCATATTGAATATTTAGCTAAGAATCTAAAGAATGTTTACAAGATTGCTATTGATGTTATATATACGGGTCAAGGGGTTAGCCCCTTAAACCAGGAAAATAAAGAAAATAAATTAAAATGAAAGCATAAAGGTTAGGAAGTGGGTCGCAGTCGGATTGCCACTCAGTTAGAGTGTTAGTTTAGGCGGTAATACCGGCCATGGATGGTTAGTATAACCAGAATAAATAAAACAAATAAATGAATATGAATATGAGGCGGCTCAGCCGACCATTTGACGGAATGAGATTGAATATGAGAATATAAGAAAACTTACAGGATATGAATCTTGCACAAAGCTTGCTTCCTTGTTTGATTCTAAAAACTAAAAACTAAACTAGTTTCTAGAGAGAAGGGAGAGGTTTCTTCAAGCTAGAGAGAGAAGTAAACTTGAAGAATTGTGTTCTGAAAGGTGTGTGGATTGTGTTGGGTTTGAGGGGTATTTATAGCAAAATTTTCGTGTTGCTACAGTATCAGCTACAGTGATTTTTACTGTTTGCTACAGTCGCGCTACAGTGCATCGTTTGTCTTTTGTTGCCGTGTTTGCACGGTAACTTGCCGGACTGCTACAGTACTTTCGGGGGTACAATAAAAATAATTTTTTCTGAATTTTATTCCGATTGAGCCAGCTTGAATGTTTCTAGAAGCATTTGTTCAGCAAATCATTGCTGACAATTCTTCCGATGCTTCTTTGATCCATTCCTTGTAATATTGTGTATTGACTCCTTATTTGTCAAGCAAGTATTTGTTGAGAATCATTCTTTGAATATTTCTTTTTTGCATGAAGCATTGTTCTTTCAATGTTTGTATCGAGTAGTTTGAGTTTGCTACCCCAATGTGATTGTATCTGTGGGTGTTGTAGCAAGGGATTCTTTCACCAGTATCCCTGTTAAAGTATATGATGTCAAAGTTTCTGATTTTGGATTCTTTACTCTCGTTTTCGAGATAGTGATATTCCGTCCAGAGATGTGAGAAAGTATCATCTCTGAGTTTGATTTGGAAGGATTGAGTAGTAGGATCTTCAGGAATTAGAAATGGATTTTCATCTTCTTCAGTTTCCTGGATCCAGTTTATTGTTGAAGTCTCATCAATTGGTTGGAATTGATTTGAGATTGTTTCATCAGGCACCCAATTTGTAGTAGATTCTGCAGGTATCCAATTTGAGGATGATTCCTCAGGGATCCACTCCCAATTAGCTTGATTCTGATTTGATGATGTTTGGCACTCATTAGTTTGATTGCTGGATATTTCTCCATGGGAGGTTTGTTCCCAAGTAGAGTATCCATCGAAGAGACAGTTTTTCTCTTCTGAATTGTATGATGATGAATTTTCTTCACCTGCCATGTTTCTGCACAAAGAAGTAGTTAGTTTAAAGAGTATAGGATTAAAAAGTTGGGATATTATCCCTTTATAGATAATTTGGAAAGGGACTAATTGGTTGAGAAAGGATGTTCCTAGAATGATATGGTTAGTCAAATACTTAGTTAAAAAGAAGGTATCTGAGAATTGATTTTGTATATTTGAAAATTTGAATTCAATATTAAGCTTGGGATTGTTGGTTTTTCTAAGAGTTTCTAAAAATTGGATTGGAATACGGTTTTCAGGAATATAGTTTTGGTTTGTCCCTGTATCAAATAGGGCTTTGGTTTCGATTACATAATTACCAATAATTAGTAATCGTATTTGGATAGAATATTCCTGAAATAACTAAGAATTGTTATTCAGGTTCACAAGATTGGTTGTTTCTTTTTGAGGATTCCGAATAAGAAATTTGTCAAGGATTTCTAGAAAATTCTGGAGTTTTGATTTGCAAAGATTTTGTTTAGGGATTTTGAAATTATCTTTTTCTGGAATATCGAAGAGAAGATTTTTGATCATATCTTGGTTCAGGTAGGGTTGTCTTGTGATGTTGAGAAGAAGGTTTTGGTATTTGACCATAGGTCCTTCTTTTTCATCTTCATCACTGGTGGTTAGGGACGAAGATGTTGGAATATAATTGTCATATTTTTTTCTCGTTCAAATTTGTCAGCATCTGATTCGATCAAAAGATTTGATAGTTGGGCTTTGAATTGGCCTGCTAGTTCTAAGATATTGAATTTTTGGTAATGTCTAGATTTTTTGAAAGTGGATAAGGCTGGTTGTTTTGTAAAAGAGAAAGGTCTTTTAAGACTTATAGGTTTGGCCTTGGTATGATAGTTGAATAACCCATGCTATTTGTAAGAAGGTCCAAGATTTCCTTCTTGGACTTGTTCTTCTGCCGGTTGTTTGAGAAACCAGCCTGCTTGTTGGTTCTGTTCATAAGTTATTTCTTCTCAAGACTTAATCTTCTTGTATTGGGATATGAGAAGGCCTTTGAAGAAATTTCTGTTATGAACCTTGTCTCTGTCGGATCTTGTCAGGAATATATGTTGATACCTACTGGAGTTTGGGAATAGTTTTGATGAATGTTGTTGGGCTATTCCTGAATCATTATTAGATGTGAAGTCCAGGATAGATATAGTATTGAATTCCATTATTTCTGGGAAGATGTTCCTGTCTTGTATATCAGATTCATTCTTGTTGATTGTGACGAAGATGCTCTGAATAATATTTTCGTCTTCTATGATGAGATGTTCTTCCCATCATTCTTTGAATTGCCCAATAAATCCTATGAATAGGATATGAGCAGCTAACTGTTTGTAGTCATGTGATGTTTGATCAAGCATAGCTGTAGTTGTCATCTGTTGAGATACCATAAGAAGATGGTATTTGAATGTTCCATTTATGCTCCATTCGTCTATATTATATGAATGCTGAAGGATATTAGGCTTTGTTTTGAAATATCAAAATGAATTGTTTGAGGACGGTATAAATTTTGGGTGTTTTCTTGGTTGGGAGTATAACCTTGTAAGAAAGGGTTTGCAAATCGTTCATTTAGGGTAGAAGACCCTCGGAAGTTTTGTATGACCCTAACCAAGGTGGTTCTTTGAATTTTCAATCTTGACTCGAGAATAAGAAAGGATTGTTCAATCCAGACGGGACGAGGGGTTAGCCCCTTAAACTAGGAAAATAAATAAAATAAATTAAAATGAAAGTATAAAGGTTAGGAAGTGGGTCGCAGTCGGACTGCCACTCAGTTAGAGTGTTAGTTTAGGCGGTAATACTGGCCATAGATGGTCAGTATAAACAGAATAAATAAAACAAGTAAATGAATATGAATATGAGGTGGCTCAACCGACCATTTGACGGAATGAGATCGAATATGAGAATATAAGAAAACTTATAGGATACGAAGTTTGCACAAGACTTGCTTCTTTGTTTGATTCTAAAAACTAAAAACTAAACTAGTTAGTAGAGAGAGAAGGGAGAAGTTTCTTCAAGTTAGAGAGAGAAGTAAACTTGAAGAATTGTGTTCTGAAAGGTGTGTAGATTGTGTTGGATTTGAGGGGTATTTATAGCAAAATTTTCGTGTTGCTACAGTACCTCGCTACAGTGATTTTTACTGTTTTGCTACAGTACCACTACAGTGCATCGTTTGTCTTTGTTGTCGTGTTTGCACAGTAACTTATCGGACTGCTACAGTGCTTCCGGTGTTACAGTAAAATTTTTTTTTAAAATTTTATTTCGATTGAGCCAGCTTGAATGTTTCTAGAAGCATTTGTTCAGTAAATTATTGCTGACAATTCTTCCGATGCTTCTTTGATCCATTCCTCGTAATGTAAATCTAAAAACTAGTGTGTAGAGAGAGAGGAGAGTTTCTTCAAACCTAGAGAGAAGGAAGAGTTTGAAGAATGGTGTTCAGAATTGTGTTCTGAAAGGTGTGTGGATTGTATTGGATTTGAGGGGTATTTATAACAAAATTTTTGTATTACTACAGTACCCACTACAGTGATTTTTACTATTTGCTACAGTGTACAATACCGCTACGGTGCATCGTTTGTCTTTTGTTGTTGTGTTTGCACAGTAACTTGCCGGACTGCTACAGTACTTTCGATGCTACAGTAAGAATGATTTTTTCTAAATTTTGTTCTGATTCAGCCATCTTTAATATTTGCTTGTATTTTTAACAGATTATCGCGGATAACTCTTGTTTTGTCTCCTGAATCGTTTTGTCATATTCAAGCGTTTGCATTCCCCATTCCTTGAGCCAATGTCTGTTGAGGATTAATCTTTGAATTTTTCTCCGCTTCATGAAGCTTAGATCTTTCAAGCTTCGGACGGTATTATTTCTTGATTTTGCAGTAATGTTGTCATGTTCATGCCTGAGATGTGGAGGGATTCGTTGACCCGTCTCTGTGTTGTAGAATACAACATCAAAGTACCTAATCTTGTCTTCCTTACACTCCTGTTTGTAGGAATAATAATCTTTTGAAATATGCATTATTGTACTATCAACAAGTTTGGTTGGAATCTAGTTGCTAATTTTTTTGGATGTTCAGCTCGTCATTTTCTTGTAAAACAGAATTTGTTAGTTTAAATGGTTTAGAGAAGGGTAGGAGGGCATTAGGATCAAGGAGTTGGGGTATTATGCCCTCCTCTGTGGTTAAGTAAAGAATTAGTTGTCGAATAAAGGATATTCCTAATATGACATTGTTGGTTAGTTTTTTGGCTAGAAAAAAGGTATTTGAGATTGATATAGAGGAGAACTGGATTTGAACATCTATTAGTTTGAAACTAATTTCAAGCTTAGCTCCATCAGCTCCTCTAAGAACTTCTTTGGCTTTTTCAAAGAATTGGGATGGAACAAGATCTTCAAGAATACAGCTTTGATCTGCCCCATTGTCAAATAAGGTTTCAGTTTCGATTACATAATTATTGCTAATCAGTAAACGAACTTGGACCTAGTGATCTTTGCTTTCCTTGGGTTTTTTTTGATAATCGGTTTAAGAATTCAGTATCATCCTGGATATTTGAATCAATAGGTTCTCTGATTGGTACTAGGTTTTGAAGAACAAGGTTGTTTAGCTTTGATTGCCCTAATTTCTTTTTTGAGAAGATCAATTTCTGTTTGGAGATTTTGAAGGGTCAGGGGTTTGGTAGGTTTGGAAGGAAACCTATCAAGAATGTTTGTGAGATTATAGGTTTTGAGATGTCTTGGGTCTTTGGTTAATGGATTCAAAGAGTTGAGGCTTGGTTCAAGAATTCTTTGAATTTGTTCAGGTAGAGTTATTTTTTCTCTTTTTCAGGAATATCTTCAATGATGTCAAGGAGAAGGTTTTGGTCCCTGGTCAATACAATGATTGTATGACCTTCCTTTTCCGCTTCATCATTTGTAGTTTGGGAGGAAGATGATGTTGAGATATCATCATCTAGTTGATTGATATAATCTTCTTCTCGTTTAGAATCATCAGTATCTGATTCAATCAGAAGATTTGATATATGGGTTTTGATATGGTATTCTAGATCTAAGATATTGATTTTTTGGTTGAGTTTGCAATATCGGGTTATATGTCCGGGTTTGTGGCATTTGTGACAGATAATTGGAGATGGGGGTCTGGTGATTTGTGGTGGTTGTATAGGAAGTGTTTGTTTATTGGGCTGGTATCTCGTTTTGTAATAGGAGGGTTTTTCAAGGTGTTTTGTAGGTTTGGATCTTCTATTGGGTTTTTTTGTAACAATTTGCTAGCCCAAACAGTTCGCAGAAGGATCCAAGGTTTTTTTTTCCTTTGGGCTCGATCATTTGCAAGTTGTCTGAGCATCTTGTCTTGTCGGCATACTTTGAGTGCCACCTATTGGATTTGACTGGTTAACTATCCATAAGTTATTGTTTCCCATGGCACAGTCTCATTGTATTGAGTTCTAAGCTCTTCTTGAACTAGGTCTCGCAATGATTTAGGAAGGCCATCAAGGAATTTTTCTTTCCAATAGGCTTTGTTTCCGTCTGATCTTACATTAGGAATGTATCCTTATACCATCTGAAGTCTGAGAGGCTTTTGCATTTGAGATTGTTTAGCAGCTCCGAGGATTTTTTCCTGAATATTCCTGGATCACCGACGAATGTTTTTGCAATAGTGAATACTAATATTGCCACCGCATCTGAGATGGTGTCTCCATCCTGAAGAATTGGTTCACCATTAATATCAATTTGACTGCATTAAGAACACTATCCTTGTCTTCTGTGGTGAGGTGTTCATCCCACCATCCTTTAAATTGTCCAGTAAATCTTGTAATTAGGATATGAGCAACTAATTGTCGGTACAGCTATGTGATGTTCGATAAGCTGTTACCACCATTGTCATTTGTTGAAGAATTGTAAGAATGTTGTATTCTGACACCCCATCTATGCTCCATTCATATTTGTTGTTTGCATTATATGAATTTTGCAAGATGTTAGGTTTTTCTTCAAGAAGGATATCTTGATAGGTAGCTCTGGAGTAGTATAGTTTTTGTGGATTTTTTCAATTGGTAATTTGGTTTTGTGAAGAAGAGGGTTGTAGTTTGTTTATAACCAAAGATTCTTGGAATTCTTCTTTGGTTATTGTACAAGCTGATTGGCTAACACTTGCGGATCCTTGATTGTTTGATCCTTGTTTGGATGTTGGGGTAGAAAAGGATTATTCTATTTTGGCTATTCATTTTTTTAATTGGATTAATGGTTTGATTTGGAGGTATGGAATTTGGTTGGTATTTCATGAGGTTTGAAAAGTGGGTTTGATGAGGAGGTGTTTGTAGAAGGAGTTTTAGGAATAGGCCTGGTTAGGAGATATTCTCCAAGTGTTTGTAAGTACTTGTTAGTGTAGTTATTCTGTTCGTAGATCCCCTGAATGTCCTTGCCGTTGACTGTTTCTTCATTTTGGGCAGTTTTGAGCTTGAATGGTTTGGCATTGATTTCTGTTGACTTGTATGAGAAAGTGATTGATTTTGGTGGCGGAAGTTCTGCTTGAATTTCTCCTTCAGTTGGTTGTCACCTTTTTACCATTTTGTTGTTTGAGAAAAAGGATAATCAATCCCGTTTCTTTGTGAATATACTTCGAATCAATCAAAGAACTGAATATGTTGTTTTGTTCTTCTGAGAAATCCATAGAATTCTTCTTATATTTTTTGTCGATGTTGTCCCTTGTATTTGTCAAAGAACCATGTTCTCTTGGCATGGTTGTATTCTGCTTAAAATTCTGTCTTGAAATCTTGTTTGTCAATTTGGTATTCCATAGTAAGTACCCTCAATTCATCAAGTTGAGGATGACTGTCTGTTATGGAGGAATATGTAGGAGATCTAGGAAGTCCTTCTTGATTCGGATCATCAGATGATCCATCTTGGATTTCTGAAGGGGTAGGCCTGCTGGTTGCATACCTTGCTTGTGGAATTTTAGCAGAGAGATCTAGATCTTGAAGTCGGGTTGAGATAGAAGAAATCAGTGGCCTATGTGAGAACCCGGAAAAATTCTTTAGTTTAGGCATTATTTTATTCCTTTGCACACGTTTTCTATATTTTCTTTATTATATTAATTTTATAGATATTTTATAAGTAAATATAGTTTTTAAATTATTTTTCTAGTATAAGTTATTTTATGAGAAATTAGGAGTGTATATTGGACGTGGGACCCGCTAGTGCGTTAAGTGAGAGAAATTCGGCCAATTAGGGTAAGTTTTGCATAAAGAGATTTAATTACTAGGTGTTAGGAGATAATTAGAGGTTACCTAGATAGATTAACCATGGGGAGACAAGAAGAAAGTTTAAGCATAAAAAGGTGCCAAGTGTCACTTTCCTATTCAAAGTTGGACTTGCCTAACTTTTTACCTTTACTAAAACTTCAATTTTGACCCAAAAATCATCTTCATTTCCAACCTCTTGGCCGAACCTCTTAAGGAGAGAAAAGAGAGAAAGCTTGAACTTTCATCTTCCATTTCTTGCTTAATTCTTGAAATCCAACTGATTGAATCTTGAATTTGTCCACAAAAGTGACTTGCTAAGCGAGTTTCAAGGTATTGGTGGAGTTGGTTTGGAGGAGGAACCTCTAAACTACTACCTTTCTTGAGGCGTTAAGGTATTTTACTTGGAAACTTATTCTTTGTTCCTAATAATGGTAAATTAGTGACTTATGGTGGCTAAATAGGTTGTTTTATGGAAGATTTCATGGATTAAAATGGAGTTAGATAAATTTCTGATTTTTTGGGGATTTTTCTGTTTTCATGTGATGGTTATGGTTGGCCTTGGATTAGTAGCTCTAAATTGTGTTAAATAGAGCTCTTGTGCGTTAATTGCGGTTATTTGCGAAAAATTTCAGCTTGTGCGGAAAATTTCAGATTTAGGGCTTCTAATTAGGGCTTTACTATGGTTGGTTGTTGAGCTTCTAATTGGCTATGATTAAGGGGTATTGTGACCCTAATGAAGTGTGTTGAATGGCCTATAAATTGTTTGTGTGCTTGTGGTCGTTTTGGATGAATTTAAATGGTTGTTTGTAGGATGAAAAATCTAAAATTTTAGGGGAAATGTGTCCAAATGTTGAGGATATTGGATTCTTGTGAGTTTAGGTTGAGGTTGAATAGAAATGAAAGGTTTTGGGGTTTGTTTCTACTTTTAACCCTAAATGTTATGTATTTTCCATTCCAAGCTATATTTGATTTTGCCTTAATTGTTCATTTAAGAGGTATTCGACTCGTGTCCGAGTCTCAATTGTGCTTTCTTGATTGTTATAGGGCGTGCCGGTGATTCGAGGCTTACGTCGGGCGAAAACTTGTGAAATTGCTTTGTTTGACTTGGTGAGTGTACTACTCACATGATTGTTATTCCGTGGCTTTATTGTACTTGAAATCTGTGATTGGACTACTTGTAATTACTGTTTATGCTAGATGAGACGAGGGTGTACTTTGCCACTCTCGTATTCCATGGCTTATTTGACCGTTTACTGTATCACTTGGAATTCTCTTGATTGTACTTGATTTGGTGTCGTTTGGACGTGTATCACTTGGAATTCTCTTGACCGTTTACTCAAAACATGCTAGATGAGAGTTGGTAATCAATTGACTCGAGCCAGCAAGGGTTTGGTCGAGAAAAATTGACAAGCCATGGGGACTGTTTTGTGGATCTTTGGGTATGAGACTCTTGATTCCGGTATACTTGAGTATTACCATTTCTGTTCTGATTGGTGTTCGGGCTCGGTAAGGGGTATGTGTGGTGGACGGAAATCGGAGTAAAGTGGGGTCTACGGTAATGGTTACTCTTAAGCGTTGATGGAGAGTCAACGAGGTGAGATCAAGTACGGCAAAAGGGGAAGAGGGCTCTTGAGAGCCGTCCGTATCCTTTTACTCTCTAAATGATGTATGATGGTTGTTCCTGCTTATTTGATGAATGTATTTGACATAAGTAGCATTGTGTTTTGGTGATCCTTGAATGCTTGAGTGATGGTACCTCATTGGGCGAAAGCTCACCCCGTTAACTTTGTTTTCCTTACAGGAACCCATCTTTTGGAACAATGATCATTTTGAAGAATGAATAGAGCTAGTATAAATACTCTTTTGTATAGCTCATCGGGAGTTGGAAAACCCTAAATGTACCTTGATTCAAATATTTCCCTTTCGATTTGTAAATTACAAACATATGTGTATAAAACTGTTTAATCGTGTTCATGCATTATATTTGGTTTGGAAATGTTAATTCTCCGGAGTAATATAACGTTATCTGTATTCGATTGGGTTCCGTTTGGATTGTGACGTGGCGGTCACTATTCACTTTCAGTTTCGATTTTCATTTTTTCATTTTGTGATTGTTGGATCGTTTTGGAGCACTAATATATATATTTCAGAACGTTTTAGTTTGTGTATTACCGTATTAGTAGTCCTGACGAGAGTTGGGCAGGCAGTTCGCTAACCCCTTTAGTATGCCTTAGGGGAAGGTGGGGCTGTCACAGTTGGTATTAGAGCCTAGGTTAGAAATAACCTGGGCGAACACGAAACCTGATTCTTAGAACTTTTAGGGATTGTGTTAGAGTGTGTTTAAGTATGACTACTCTGTCTAAGTTGTAAACTGTGGATATCCTTATAGGTCATGGACGGAGCTAGTGTGAGCGGAGGTGGGCCACCTTGGAGGCATTTTCGCGTCGTCGCTTATGAGAAGAGGCCCGGAGGACCGATTTGGCACTGGAGCACGGCTAGTCGAACTAGGCGCTGTTGTCATTGCCAGCATTACTCCTACGCTGACCATGTGGTCGTGGCCGTGTTAGATGAGAGGAGGAGGTTCAGGCGTGCCGCCGCCAGAGATCACACTGAGTTGCAGCGTGTTAGGGGCATCATGAGAATGCAGGCGGATCGAATTCGGGAGCTACAGGGGGACGTAGCCATGGAGCAAGAGCGGACGAATGCTCTTAGAGAGCAGTTACACGTAGCTAACAGCCGTCTCACCAGGGTGGTCCGGGAGGTTAGAGACCTGCCCGGTGGTATTATTAACGAGTGTGAGGCGCTAATCCAGGGAGTGATTGGCGCTAATGTGCCAGGGGGAGTTCCGGGCGATGGAGCTCCAGGCGAGGGAGGCGCCCCTAGTTCTAGCTCTGGGGAGGAGTCGGTTGGCTCAGTTGAGAACTAGGTTAGAGTTCCCTGGGCCGTGTTTTGATCCCGTGTGAGGGGTACCTAGGACAAGCTCTCTGTTAGCGGTTTTTGTGTTTTGGCCTAGCTTTGTATATTGTCTTTTTGGAGGACCCCTTTAGTTTCATGGGATTACTTTTGTATGTACTTGACTGACTGCTCCTGTATAATTGTTTGAAACAGTTATGTGTTCTATATATAAATGCTTTATGTGTATATATGCCTTATGTGCTGTTTACTTTTGGTTAATTGTTCATGCTTATATGTCTATACTTATGTGCCCCTTTAACATTATACCTGTGTCTCGACCTTAGTTTGACTTAAATCAATGGAGGGCACTCGTAGTGGACGAGGCCGTGGGCGTGGAGTTAGGCAACCCATGACTGAAGGGGGTACTAGGGCCACCACGTCTGAACCAAACCCTAAACCTAGGGTTGATCCTAATATCCAAATAGCTGCTGCTATGAAGCAAATGACTGACTTGTTAGCCCATGTAGTGCAACACCAGGGCCAACATCCTGTCCAGCAACCTGAGAACCCTGACAATCCAGTAGAGGGTGAAGATCGGGCCCTCGAGAGATTTCAAAAGTTCTCTCCACCAAAATTTCTGGGAGGGCCAGATCCAGACGTGGCCGAAAGGTGGTTGGAGAAAATGATAGACATTTTTGCCGCCCTACTCTATTCAGAGGAAAGACAGGTTACTTTCGTTGTCTTCCAGTTGGAAGGGGCCGCCCGTTCTTGGTGGAATGTGATACGGATGAAGTGGGACTGGGAGCAAACACCAAGAACATGGGTAAATTTCATGAGGGACTTCAACACGAAATACTTTTCACCTCATGTCCAGGAAAAGAAGGAGGACGAGTTCATTAGGCTCCGTCAAGGGACTCAAACGGTGGCTGAGTACGAGAGCCAGTTTACTCGATTATCCAAGTTCGCCCTTGAACTCATTCTGACAGAGCAAAGGAGAGTTCGACGTTTTATTCAGGGGCTAAATGTGGAAATTTAAAAGGATCTGGCGGTAGCCCAGATCAATACCTTTAGTGAACCTGTGGAGAAAGCTTTGCGAGTTGAAAATGCAAGGCTTCAAGTTAGGAACTTTCAGGTGAAAAAATAGGGATTTTCTGTGAGTAGTTCGACTCAAGGGGATAAAAGTGCCCCTCCCAAGTTTGGAAGGGGAGCCGGAGGAGGAAGGCTACCGTGAATGGCACGAGGGACTCCGCCAAGAGGTGGTCAAAATGGATGGGTCCCACAGAAAAGTGCCTCACAGGGAAGTTCGGCCTCGATTTCTCGTGGACCGTGTGGATTTTGTGGGAAATCAAACCACACCGAGGACAATTGTTGGAGGAAGGAAAGAAAATGCTTACGCTGTGGGAGTGCGGAGCATCAAATAGCCAATTGCCCGGTGTTACCTCGGGAGGCGAGAGGAACCACCCAATCATCGAAGGCCAACTCAGGGTAGTCCAAGGTGGAAGGGACAAAGCTGAAGGTGCCAGCTCGGGTATACTCCCTTGAGCAACATCAAGTCCTTGATTCATCTGGGGTCGTAGAAGGTACAATCCCTATCTTCCATCGTCTAGCAAGGATTTTGATAGACCCCGGTGCTACCCATTCCTTTGTTAACCCCGATTTTATGTGCGAAATTGATATAAAACCTGTTAGTTTGCCTTATGACTTGGAAGTTAGTACTCCTACAGGGAATCAACGTTTGATTACTGGTATGATGTATGCTAATTGTGAAATTTGGGTAGGAGAGAGGAAACTTTTGGGGAATCTTATAATCCTAACTATTAAGGGGTACGACGTTATATTGGGTATGGACTGGTTAGCTAAATACGATGCACAACTTGACTGTAAGAGAAAAGTGGTGGAATTTCGTATACCGGGGGAGGCGACTTTAAGGCTAGATGTAAGGGGTAGTCTAGCCTCATCTGCATTGATTTCGGGTATTCGGGTTAGAAAACTACTGAATAAAGGGGCACAAGGGTTTGATAAGTTGAAGGTAGAAGATGTATCAGTAGTGAGTGAATATCCGGATGTATTTCCTGATGAATTAGTAACTTTACCTCCGGAGAGAGAGATAGAGTTTAAGATTGACCTATTACCGGGGATGTCACCTATCTTTAAGACCTCCTATCGAATGGCACCTGCTGAACTAAAGGAGTTGAAATTGCAGTTGCAGGATTTGTTGGAGCGTGGGTTTATTCGTGAGAGTGGATCTCCTTGGGGGGCACCTGTGCTATTTGTTAAGAAGAATGATGGAACTTTGAGATTATGTATCGACTATCGGGGATTAAACGATATGACCTTTAAGAATAAATACCCACTACCCCATATCGATGAACTGTTTGACCAATTGCAAGGTGCGGTGGTCTTTTCAAAGTTAGATCTCCGACAGGGATATTATCAGTTATTAATTAAGAAGGAAGATGTACCAAAGACTGCCTTCAATTCTAGATATGGGCATTTTGAGTTTGCGGTCATGCCCTTTGGGTTGACCAATGCCCCTGCCGCCTTTATGGATTTGATGCATCGGGTTTTCAAACCCTACCTGGATCGATTTATTGTAGTGTTTATTGATGACATTTTGGTCTATTCAAAAACTCGTGAGGAACATGAGCAGCAATTGAAGTTAGTTTTACAAACCCTAAGAGATCACCAGCTATAAACTAAATTTAGTAAATGTGAATTTTGGCTGGAGAAAATTTCTTTCTTGGGACTTGTGATTTTGAAAGAGGGTATCACTGTGGATCCTACGAAGGTAAAGGCAGTGACTGTGAGACCCCGGTCAGTTCTTCTTTGATATTAGGTGATATTCATTATTTGTGCGGTAAAATTTGGGGTTTTAGGGTTAATTAGAAAACCCTGAGTTGGGGTTAGGATTGAAACCCTAGTTTTTGTATTAATCATAAGTTCGAGTAGTGGTTAAAGTTAGTTATGCTAGTGTGTATGTTTTCGTGCGGGTAGTAGAGGATTTGATCCATTTTATATTGGTTAAGTAAGTTCAAAAGGTAGACAACCTCAGACTAGTAAACCCTCTAGTGTTCCAATAGATTAGAAAGCTTAAGTTGGGTTCCAATAGATTAGCAAGTTGGGTTAAAACCCTAATTTTGCCAATGTTATAAAGGTTGTTGTTTAATTATTTTTATTATGGATAAAGTATGATTAAGTATAGGTGGTTAAGATAGGAGTGTGATTGGTGAAGTGATTAAGTGTGATCAAGTGTTTTAGACTAGATTAAGTTATCATTTATGGAGTAAATTGAAAGATTTTCAATGTTTGAGGGCAAAGGAGTAAGAAAGAGAAAGTAAAGGTTGTAAGGGCTAGGAGGCAATAACCAAGCTTTTATTTGATTGGTGGAAGTGATAAATATCTTCCATAAGCTTTGACTATATTATACCATAGGATTTGTAAGATAATCAAAAGGCAAAAAACAAAACAAAGCCAAAGAGAAAGAAAGAGAGAAAGAGCAGAGAGGGAGAGAAGCTAAGGGAGAGAAAAACTTTTGTTTCTTGCATCTTGTTATCCATTAATCTTGAGTTTGGACATTGGAGGAACAACTTGGAGCTTGGATTTTGGAAGATCAACCTAAGAAACTTGCAACTTGAAGGTAAGTTATCTCTTTTGAAAGTTAAATTTTGGGGCTTTAATCTTGAAGCTATGGAAGTGATGCTTTTGTTGTGATTATGCATTTTTATGGGTTGTATGATGATTATGGAGTAGTTTTATAGTTTATTTTGATTGTTATATTGCTGAATTTGGTAAAGGCTAGGAGGAAAAGGTAGGGTTTCTTGATTCATGATTCATAGAGTTGGCTTGGTTGGATTTTGGCTTGTTAATGGCATCTTTGATGTCTTGATTTCATTTGTATGGTTGGTAAGTAGCAAATTCCAGATTGGTCATGAAACCCTAAGTCAAAGGAAAGTTAGTTTGGTTGGGTTAAGGCTTAAGTGATTAGAGTTTAATTGATTAGGTGGAGAAACCAGTAAAGTTAGTAGGATTAGCACCTAGATTATGGTTAGTATTGGGTAAGTCTTGGGATGATATTGGGAAAGGAATTTCGGTTTTCTTGTAGGGCAAATAGGAGGTGGTTTATGTGTGTTTATTTGGTATGAGTTTGGCTAGGAAGTTTGTACGAGAACCATAAAAACGGACCATGCGTTTGTGACGTTCGAAACCGGCAAACCTGGAAACAGGGCAGTCCACAAATCAGAATTTGGGTTCTATTTTTCTTTAAGCTGCGTGCTGATTCAGAAGTTTCTCAAAACATGAAAGTTGTAGTTTCTTAAGTCCTTAAGGTACCTGGAAAATTTCAGGGCAAACGGATCAGTGTAGCCTGAGTTATAGCCGAAACACTCACTCCTATTTTGAACACTGGATTGTGTTACGTTTTTGAATTTTGCTTCTGACCATACTTTGTCCGTCTTGATAACGTGCAAACTGGGTGTTGATCCCTTCATAATAAATGTAGATCTTGGTCTTAGCTTCGAAACAGTATAAAGTGCATCCAAATCCGAGTTCCGTAGCTTCAGTTATGACCAAAACAAGATCGGTTGTCAGAACTGCCTTCGGATTTGGACAGTTCTGACAGGAACTTTGAACCTCTTTTTCCCTATGCTCCATACTGATTCAGCTTTTGGTCAAAACACAAAAGTTATAGCCTTATAAATAAGCTTTCTACCACCTTTGGAATTTCTTGATTCCAATTTCTGAGTCGTGATTTATGGTCTTTCAAACAGGGCCTGTTTGGTAACCCGAAATGAAATGGCTGGAACTATTTTGCACATTTTTGTCCTAGTTCCATTGAGATCTGGCTTGAGGTGCCTTTATGAAAGTTGTAGCCCTTCTTCTTAGCTTCGCAACGGTACCTCATGCACTTCGATCCGATAATCATAGCCTGAAATTTGATCAAAACAGTTCTAGGTGCCAAATCTGCCGTTTCCGTTGCTGGCCATTTACGTTTTCGTTTGCCGTTTCCGCACTTGCATGTGCCAATTTTGCCGTTTTGCTTGTTTTAGGCATGTTAGTTGCCATTTGTGATATAATGTGATGCAATCATCTATTTCAGACGGTGGTGAGTTAGGCGGAGCCGGTGGGGTCTACTACTAGCTATCCTTCGCGACGTAATTTTCGTACTTTTGCTATCTTGGTTCTTTGAGTAAGTATTCGGGCCATTTTGTATATATGACTTGCTTATGTGTCTAAGGTGAATGAAAGGGTACCTAGGCGAGGGTGTACTTCATCGCACTCGACCTAAACCCTAATTTACATGCATATTTATACATGACATGTTTAAATAAATTATTTTGGGGTTGAACCCCTTGAGCTTGTAGCTCGGGGTGACGTTTGTGAGTTGGGGTCGATCTTCCGACCTAGATGGACTATTCGAGCCAGCCGAGGCTTGGTCGAAACCAGTCCAATCTAGTCTGAGGTCACCAAGTTTGTAGGTTCAAGTTGTGAACCAAGTTTGTAGGTTCAAGTTGTGAACCAAATTTGTGAACCGAGCTTGCGAAGCAAGTTAAATTTCGTTTCGTTCGCTCGAGCAAGTTTGTGAGGTGACTGGCCAGTGAGGGTGATAAGATGTTAGGTGGGAGTACAAGTGGAGTTCTACGGACCTTATTTGTGGTCGACGGAGTGTCGGCAGGAGGTCACGGATGGCAAACGACTTGGCTTTGGAGCCAACTTGTATCCTTCATTTGTATTGTTACTTTTGCACTTGACTTGACATTTTGTGAAATAGTTGTTTATCTAAATATGCAATTTATGATTTTACCCCTGTTTACTTACTAAGCACATAGCTTATCCCGTTTCCTTTGTTTTCCTTAGCAGGGGACGACACGGGGAACTCCTTGGCACATTCACTAGTATAGTTAGGTTTGCTTGTAATAGTTAGACAATTAAGATGGTTATTTTTGTTTTGGTGGTTTGTATAAGGACCCTTCTTAGGGTCTACTTTCTGCTGGTTGTTATCATAATGTAATATAATGGTTTGACTAGCTGCTTTTGGGGATGTAAATAGAACTCTTTTGGAATTGGTTATATTGTGAATAGTACGCTTTTGGTTTATCTAGTTTTTATTGTTTTGAAATTTCGAGTCCTGGCGCGAGCTAGGCAGGCGTCCCGCCGATACCCTAGGGTTCGCCCTTGGGAGAAGCGGGGGCGTCATAGTGACTGAGTGGAAGAGACCTAAAAGTCCCACCGAGATTCGAAGTTTTTTAGGGTTGACAGGTTACTACCGTTGGTTTATTCAGGATTTCTCGAAACTTGCCGGTTCTTTAACCGATTTAACAAAGAAAAATGGCCGTTTTCTGTGGGATGCTAAGTGTGAGGAAAGTTTTCAAGAGTTGAAGCGAAGGTTAACCATGGCTCCTATTCTAGTCTTGCCTAATGGTAAGGATAGTTTCACTGTCTATACTGATGCTTCGAGGGAAGGATTGGGGTGTGTGTGTTAATGCAAAACAAGAACTTGATTGCTTTTGCCTCTAGAAAATTGAAAACCCATGAACAAAACTATCCCATCCATGACTTGGAGCTAGTTGCAGTGGTCTTTGCTCTGAAAAAGTGGAGACACTATCTATACGGGGTTACCTTTGAGGTTTATTCAGACCATAAGAGCCTTAAGTACCTCTTTTCCCAAAAGGAGTTGAATATGAGGCAACGCTGGTGGATGGAACTCTTAGAAGATTATGACTGCACGATCAACTACCACTCGGGTAAGACTAATGTAGTAGTTGACGCCCTAAGTCAGAAGACTCAAGTAGCGGGGTTGATGGTCAAGGAGTGGGAGATGTTAGGAGCAGTTAGTGAGTGGAACCCTAGATTGGGACGCCAAAAAGTAACTTTTGAAAATATCCGGGTGATATCCACTATATTAAACAGAATCAAAGAGGCCCAGACTGAGGATCTAATGTTGCAAAAGTGGAGGGATAAGGTGGAAAAAGGAGAACTGCCTGATTTCAGTGTAAGTCCTGAAGGAATTTTGAAGTATCGGAATCGGGCAGTGGTGCCTAATGATGAAAACTTGAAAAGGGAGATTCTAGATGAAATCCATCGATCGAAATACACGATCCATCCTGGTAGTAATAAAATGTATCAGGACTTGCGACGGTTGTACTGTGAGAACCCGTAATTTGCATTTTCTAGGTTTTCGCATTTTTCATGGCTTGTTTTCTGCATTTTCGTGATTAGGAAAAAATTCTAGATATTGTTAAGGAGCAGATATAGTTTTTAGATAATTTTTCTAGTATCGAATAGGTTTTGAGAAATTAAGAGCGTATACTGGATGTGGGATCCACTAGTGCGAAAAATTCGGAAAAATTCGGCCAACTAGGTTAAGTTTTGAATACTGAAATTAAATTACCGGGTGTTATGAGATATTTAGAGGTTGCCAAGTGGATAGGTGTGAGAGAGACAAAAGTTAGGCAAACCATTAATGCAAGTGACATGTGTCACTTAGAGATTAAATTCTACTTTTGACTTACTATTCATGCTTTTACCATTTTACCAAAATAACTCAAAAATTTGACCCAAAAATTCCCACAAATATCAAGCTCATAGCCGGCCCTCATTAGAGAGAAAAGAAAAGAAAAGCTCTTCCAAAATTTGATCCAAACTTGCTCAATCTTCCACTCCTACCGTTTAATTTTGGTTTTGCTCCACAAAACTCCTCCACTTGGTGATTTTAAAGTGATTGGTGAAGTTGTTTGAAAAGCTAAGGTGACCAATAGCTCTCTCTCTCTTGTTTTAAAGGTAAGTTGTGAAGAACCACCCTCCTCCTTTAATTGATGCTTAAATCATGCTTAGTGGTTGTATGAGATGCAAATTTATGGGTTATTTCTTGATTTGTGGTTGAAATGATGAAGTTTTATTATTTTTGGGGATTTTTCTGTTTTAATATAAGCATGATTGTGTGGCTATCTATGATGATTGGAAATGGTCTATATTGACTCTAGGAGGTGGGAAAAGTGATTAATTGCAACCAATTTCTGTTTTGGAAGAAAATTGAAAAACCTAGGGTTCTTAAGGGAGCATTCTGTCCGAATTTTTAGGTCCTAGATAGAGGCCGAATTGGCATTAGCTCAAAACATTAAAGTTGTAGGGAATGACATTTTAAAGGTGCCTACAAAATTTCAGGTTAATCGGAGTAGTGTGAAATGAGAAAAGTCGAAATTACTATTGCTGTTCTGGTTTTACCCGAATGTAAGAATTGCGCCTGTAATTGGTTGTTTTGGTCAGGATTGCTTCCGAATTGGTTGTTGAGGTCTTCTGATGAAATGTAACCCTGTTTCTTAGATTTCAGTTGGTTTGGAATTTCTGGATTTGGACTTGGATAGCCTGATTTTTGATGTTTCCGCTAGAATGCATTTTGTGAATCTGTTTTTCCGATTCTGGTGTAGTTTCTTGCATGTTTGACCTAGTTACCCTCGAGACTGGACTGAGTGGCCTTCTTCAATATTGTAGCCTCTTATGTCCTAAATATATCTACAAAATTTCCGGTCAAACGGATCTGTGTAGCTCGAGTTATAACCAAAACACTCGCACCTGTTTTGTACCCTGAAATTGTGTACGTTTTGAATTTCAGCCTCTGACCGTGCATTTTTCAGTTTTGATCCTGTATGATCTGGGAGTCAACTCCTTCATAAGAAATGTAGATCTTGGTTTTAGCTTCGAAACGGTATAAAGTGCGTCGAATTCCGAGTTCCGTAGCTTCCGTTATGACCAAAACAAGATTGATCATCAGAACTGCCTTTGATCTGGACAGTTCTGACGGGTACTTTGGCACTCAATTTTCGTTCTGTTCTGAATGGATTCAGGTCTTGACCAAAACATCAAAGTTTTAACCTTATGTCTCAAATTTCAAATGCCTTTGGAATTTTCTGATTTCGATTTGTGAGCTGGGAGTTATGGTCCAGCCAACATACCCTGTTCGTCACTCTAAAGTGCAAATTTCTTGAGCGATTTTCCATACTTTCGACCTATTTATGTTCAGATCCGGACTTAGGTGTCTTCATGAAAATAGTACCCCTTCCTCTTAGCTTCGCAACGGTACCTCATGTACCTTGATCCGACATTCCTAGGCTAACTTTTGATCAAAACGGTTTGAGAAGGCAGATTTGACCATTTCCGTTTGCCGTTCCGCGCGGGCGCGTGCACCGTTTTGCCGTTTCCGCACTTGCATGTGCCGATTTTGCCGTTTTGCTTGTTTTAAGTATGTTAGTAGCCGTTTGCGATATATTGTGACACAATCTTCAATTTCAGACGTTGGTGAGCTAGGTGGAGCCGGTGGGGCCTACTAGCTACTCCTCGCGGCATGAATTTCGTACTTTTGCTCTTTTGTTCGTTGTGTAAGTATTCAGGCCGCTCTTATGTGTTAGTTGCTTATGTGTTTCGATATGTATGAAAAGGGTACCTAGGCGAGGGTGTACTTTATCGCACTCGACCTAAACCCTAATTTACGCACACATTTGTATATGGCATATGTATATGAATCATTTTGGAACTAAGCCCCTTGAGCTTGTGGCTCGGGGTGACTTTTGAATAATTTTGTGAAGTTTGTGAGTTTGGGGTTGATCTTCCGACCGAGATGGACTATTCGAGCCGGTCAGGGCTTGGTCGAAGCCAGTCCAACTTGGTCTGAGGTCACCAAGTTTGTGAATCCGGTTCACCGAGAATGTGGACCAAGTTTGTGACCCGAGCTTGTGATTCAAGCTCAAGTTTGTGATTTCGTTTGCCCGGGCAAGTTTGTGAGGTGACTGGCCAGTGAGGGTGATAAGGTGTTCGGTGGGTGTACAAGTGAAGTTTCTACGGACCTTATTTATGGTCGACGGAGTGTCGACAGGAGATCACGCATGGCAAATGACTTGGCTTTGGAGCCACCTGTATCCTTATTATGTGATGTTACTTTTCTGCTTTTGCTTTACTCTTACTGTGCAATTGTTGTTACGTGAGATTTACGCTTTTGCCCCTGTTTACTTACTAAGCATATAGCTTACCCCTTTCCTTTTGTTTTCCTTAGCAGGGGTCGACGCGGGGACTTTTGACACATACACTAGTATAGTTAGGGTTGATTGTAATAGTCAGACAGTTAGGAGGTTTGTTTTTGTTTTGGTGGTTTGTATAAGAACCCTCCATAGGGTCTACCTTCTGCTGGTTGTTATTCTAATGTATTATAGTGGTTTGACTCGATACTTTTGAAGATGTAAATAGAACTCTTTTGGTGTTAGATATCTTGTGAATAGTATGCTTGTAGGTTTATTTAATTTTATTGTTTTAAGATTTTGAGTCCCGGCGAGAGCTGGGCAGGCGGCCCGCCGAACCCTTTGGTTCGCCTTAGGGGGAGGTGGGGCCGTCACATGTACTGGTGGGATAAGATGAAGAGGGAGATTGCTCAATAAATACAAACCTGTCTGGTTTGCCAGCAAGTCAAGGCTGAACACCAAAAACCCTCTGGACTGTTACAACCTCTTGAGATACCTGAATGGAAGTGAGAAAATATTACGATGGATTTTGTCTCTGGATTACCAAAGACTCAAAAAGGACATGATGCCGTTTGGGTGATCGTTGATCGGTTAATCAAATCGGCCCATTTCTTACCTGCGAATATGAAGTATTCCATGGACAAGTTGGCTCGGTTGTACATGGACGAAATTGTGAGGTGACATGGGGTCCCAGTGAGTATAGTTTCAGACCGAGATCCTCGGTTTGTATCGAGGTTTTGGCAAAAGTTTCAGGAGAACTTGGGGACCAAACTCAACCTTAGTACCACTTATCACCCCCAGACGGATGGACAGTCAGAGCGAACAATTCAAACCCTCGAGGATATGTTACGGACTTGTATTCTGGACTTTGGGGGTAATTGGGCCAACATATGACTTTAGTAGAGTTCGCCTATAATAACAGTTACCATTCGTCTATTCAAATGGCACCGTATGAAACTCTCTACGGACGGAAGTGTCGTTCGCCCATTTATTGGGATGAAGTAGGGGAAAAGAAGGTTCTAGATCCAACAACCATTCACTGGATGAAGGATGCACAAGAAAAGGTTAAGTTGATCCGTCAAAGACTCCAAATAGCTCAAAACCGACAAAAGAGCTGCGCGGACAACCGAAGGAAAGATTTGGGGTTCGAAATTGGGGATCGTGTTTTTCTTAAGATCACGCCACTACGAAGTGTCACTGTGGGTAGAGGAAAGAAACTTCAACCACGGTTCGTAGGACCTTTTACGATTTTTCAACGAGTTGGAAAAGTAGCGTACCGACTCGAGTTGCTACCAAGTTTATCCCGAATTCATGACATTTTCCATGTCTCGATGCTTAAAAAGTACTATTCTTATCCAACCCACATTGTACAACCGGAGGAGATTGAGATAGATGAAACACTCACCTACGATGAGAGACCTGTACGATTACTCGATCGAAGGATTAAGGAGCTGAGGAATAAACAAATCCCATTGGTAAAGGTTTTGTGGAGGAATCATGGAATAGAAGGGGCAACTTGGGAGGTGGAGGAGGAGATGCAAAAGAAATACCCTGAGCTGTTCAGTAACCCAGGTGAGCAATTTCGAGGACGAAATTCTTTAAGGGGAAGAGAGTGTGAGAATCCGGAAAAATTCTTTAGTTTAGGCATTATTTTATTCCTTTCCACATTTTTTCTATATTTTCTTTATTATATTAATTTTATAGATATTTTTATAAGTAAATATAGTTTTTAAATCATTTTTCTAGTATAAGTTAGTTCATGAGAAATTAGGAGTGTATATTGGACGTGGGACCCGCTAGTGCGTTAAGTGAGAGAAATTCGACCAATTAGGTTAAGTTTTACGTAAAGGGATTTAATTACTAGGTGTTAGGAGATAATTAGAGGTTACCTAAATAGATTAACCATGGGGAGACAAGAAGATAACTTTAAGCATAAAAAGGTGCCAAGTGTCACTTTCCTATTCAAAGTTGGACTTGCCTAACTTTTTTACCTTTACTAAAACTTCAATTTTGGCCCAAAAATCATCTTCATTTCCAACCTCTTGGCCGAACCTCTTAAGGAGAGAAAATAGAGAAAGCTTGAACTTTCATCTTCCATTTCTTGCTTAATTCTTGAAATCCAACTGATTGAATCTTGAATTTGTCCACAAAAGTGACTTGCTAAGCGAGTTTCAAGGTATTGGTGGAGTTGGTTTGGAGGAGGAACCTCTAAACTACTACCTTTCTTGAGGCGTTAAGGTATTTTACTTGGAAACTTATTCTTTGTTCCTAATAATGGTAAATTAGTGACTTATGGTGGCTAAATAGGTTGTTTTATGGAAGATTTCATGGATTAAAATGGAGTTAGATAAATTTCTGATTTTTTGGGGATTTTTCTGTTTTCATGTGATGGTTATGGTTGGCCTTGGATTAGTAGCTCTAAATTGTGTTAAATAGAGCTCTTGTGCGTTAATTGCGGTTATTTGCGAAAAATTTCAGCTTGTGCGGAAAATTTCAGATTTAGGGCTTCTAATTAGGGCTTTACTATGGTTGGTTGTTGAGCTTCTAATTGGCTATGATTAAGGGGTATTGTGACCCTAATGAAGTGTGTTGAATGGCCTATAAATTGTTTGTGTGCTTGTGGTCGTTTTGGATGAATTTAAATGGTTGTTTGTAGGATGAAAAATCTAAAATTTTAGGGGAAATGTGTCCAAATGTTGAGGATATTGGATTCTTGTGAGTTTAGGTTGAGGTTGAATAGAAATGAAAGGTTTTGGGGTTTGTTTCTACTTTTAACCCTAAATGTTATGTATTTTCCATTCCAAGCTATATTTGATTTTGCCTTAATTGTTCATTTAAGAGGTATTCGACTCGTGTCCGAGTCTCAATTGTGCTTTCTTGATTGTTATAGGGCGTGCCGGTGATTCGAGGCTTACGTCGGGCGAAAACTTGTGAAATTGCTTTGTTTGACTTGGTGAGTGTACTACTCACATGATTGTTATTCCGTGGCTTTATTGTACTTGAAATCTATGATTGGACTACTTGTAATTACTGTTTATGCTAGATGAGACGAGGGTGTACTTTACCACTCTCGTACTCTATGGCTTATTTGACCGTTTACTGTATCACTTGGAATTCTCTTGATTGTACTTGATTTGGTGTCGTTTGGACGTGTATCCAACGACCTTTACTGTTAACTCTGAGCTCAACCTCACTGGTAGTCAATTGACTTGAGTCAACAAGGGCTTGGTCGAGGAAAATTGACAAGCCATGGGGACTGTTTTGGGAATCTTTGGGTATGAGACTCTTGATTCCGGTATACTCGAGTATTACCATTTCTGTTCTGATTGGTGTTCAGGCCCGGTAAGGGGTATGTGTGGTGGACAAAAATCGGAGTAAAGTGGGGCCTACGGTAATGTTTACTTTTAAGCGTTGACGGAGAGTCAACGAGGTGAGATCAAGTACGGCAAAAGAGGAAGAGGGCTCTTGAGAGCCGTCCGTATCCTTTTACTCTCTAAATGATGTATGATGGTTGTTCCTGCTTATTTGATGAATGTATTTGACATAAGTAGCATTGTGTTTTGGTGATCCTTGAATGCTTGAGTGATGGTACCTCATTGGGCGAAAGCTCACCCCGTTAACTTTGTTTTCCTTACAGGAACCCATCTTTTGGAACAATGATCATTTTGAAGAATGAATAGAGCTAGTATAAATACTCTTTTGTATAGCTCATCGGGAGTTGGAAAACCCTAAATGTACCTTGATCCAAATATTTCCCTTTCGATTTGTAAATGTGTATAAAACTGTTTAATCATGTTCATGCATTATATTTGGTTTGGAAATGTTAATTCTCTAGAGTTATTTAACGTTATCTGTATTCGATTGGGTTCCGGCTGGATTGTGACGTGGCGGTCACTATTCACTTTCCGTTTCGATTTTCATTTTTCCGTTTTGTGATTGTTGAATCATTTAGGAGCACTAATATATATATTTCAGAACGTTTTAGTTTGTGTATTACCGTATTAGTAGTCCTGGCGAGAGTTGGGCAGGCAGTTTGCGAACCCCTTTGGTACGCCTTAGGGGAAGGTAGGGCTGTCACAGCCTGTCTGAAACTGATCTTCTTCCTGTTGAGTATCTAGGCATATTTATACCAGTTGTTGATGAAGATGATGCCCTAGAACTCATAGATCTGTCAAATTTGATTTGGACAGCTCTAGAAGCAAATTGTTGGATGCTTGAAACCGTTGTATTCTGTATAGGGTCTGTTGGAGCTACTTCAGGAAGAACCCAACTTTCTGGTAGTGAGATCTCGTTCCAAGTGATAGATCTTGGAAATGTAATCCGAGATCTAGCCAGATCTGTTTGGAATAAGACTGTCTCTCCTTTTTGTAATATTTTTAAGGCTCCTATTCTGAATGCTGAATTCATAATTTTGTATTGAATTCTATAAATAATAGCTACAGGAAGAGTCCCTGTTTTGACTCTATAGTTAGCAGTTTTTATGTTTAATTTTAAAGCATTTAAAATATTTTTGTCTTTTGAAGAGACTGTAAAGTTTGGAAAATAATGAAAATATACTGGTCCTTCACAAAGTCTAGTTTCTGCCATTCTTAGGAGGGAATCATTGAATTCTAAGAATCTGCTATCTCTAAAACAAAGGAGTAAGGATGTGTCAAGTCCTTCTCTTGTCAAAGGTTTAACTGCAATTTGAACTAATCCAAAATGAATATAGTTGTATTTTTCTTTATGTTTCTCTATTGTCCTTTTGGATAATAGTTTGATTTCCTCATGATCAGCATCTAAGGCTATAGTTTGTTCTACAGTTTTAATTGTATAATCTTCTAGTTCTTCTTCAAACACCAAACTAAAAGAAGAAATCCATATAACAGACATCAATCAAGATATAGACAATTGAAAAATTTTCAAATATACTCAAACTGATATTTATGAATGAGACAGAAAGTGGATGTCTTCTACTTCAGATTATACAATTAAAACTGTAGAACAAACTATAGCCTTAGATGTTGATCATGAGGAAATCAAACTATTATCCAAAAGGACAATAGAGAAACATAAAGAAAAATACAACTATATACATTTTGGATTAGTTCAAATCGCAGCCAAACCTTTGACAAGAGAAGGACTTGACACATTCCTACTCCTTTGTCTTAGAGATAGCAGATTCTTAGAATTCAATGATTTTCTCCTAGGAATGGCAAAAACTAGCCTTTGTGGAGGACCGGTATATTTTGATTGTTTTCCAAACTTTACAGTCTCTTCAAAAGACAAAAATATTTTAGATGCTTTAACATTAAACATAAAAATTGCTAACTATAGAGTCAAAATAGGAACTCTTCCTGTAGCTATTATTTATAGAATTCAATACAAAATTATGAATTCAGCATTCAGGCCAGGAGCCCTAAAAACATTACAAAAAGGAGAGACAATCTTATTCCAAACAGATCTGGCTAGATCTCGGATTACAGTTCCAAGATCTATCACTTGGAACGAGATCTCACTGCTAGAAAGTTGGGTTCTTCCTGAAGTAGCTCCAACAGACCCTATACAGAATACAACGGTTTCAAGCATCCGACAATTTGCTTCTGGAGCTGTCTAAATCAAATTTGACAGATCTTTGAGTTTTAGGGCATCATCTTCATCAACAACTGGTATAGATATGCCTAGATACTCAACAGGAAGAAGATCAGTTTCAGACAGGCCACTGACTTATTCTATCTCAACCCGACTTCAAGATCTAGATCTCTTTGCTAAAATTCCACAAGCAAGGTATGCAACCAGCAAGCCTACTCCTTCAGAAATCCAAGTTGGATCCTCTGATGATCCGAATCAGGAAGGACTTCTTAGATCTCTTACATATTCCTCCATAACAGACAGTCGTCCTCAACTTGATGAATTGAGAGTACTTACTATGGAATACCAAATTGACAAACAAGATCTCAAGACAAAATTTTATGCAGAATACAACCATGCCAAGAAGAATTCTATGGATTTCTCAGAAGAACAAAACAATATATTCAGTTCTTCAATTGGTTCGAAGTATATTCACAAAGAAACAAGATTGATTATACTTTTTCTCAAACAACAAATGTGGCAAAAAGGTGGCAAACAATTGAAGGAGAAATTCAAGCAGAATGTCCGCCACCAAAATCAATCACTTTCTCATACAAGTCAACAGAAATCAATGCCAAACCATTCAAGCTCAAAACTGTCCAAAATGAAGAAATAGTCAACGGCAAGGACATCCAGGGGATCTACGAACAGAATAACACTAACAAGTACTTACAAACACTTGGAGAATATCTCCTAACCAGGCCTATTCCTAAAACTCCTTCTATAAACACCTCATCATCAAATCCACTTTTCAAATCTCATGAAATACCAACCAAATTTCATAAAGACCTCCAAATCAAACCATTAACTCAATTAGAAAAATGAATAGCGAAAATAGAACAATCCTTTTCTACCCAACATCCAAGCAAGGATCAAACAACCAAGGATCCACAAGTGTTAGCCAATCATCTTGTACAATAACCAAAGAAAAATTTCATGAATCTTTGGTTATAGACAAACTACAACTCTCTTCTTCACAAAACCAAATTATCAATTGGAAAAATCCACAAAAACTACACTACTCCAGAGCTACCTATCCGGATGTCCTTCTTGAAGAAAAATCCAACATCTTGCAAAATTCATATAATGCAGACAACATATATGAATGGAGCATAGATGGAGTGTCAGAATACAACATTCTTACAATTCTTCAACAAATGACAATGGTGGCAACAACTTATCGAACATCACATGGCTGTACCGACCAATTAGCTACTCATATCCTAATTACAGGATTTATTGGACAACTTAAAGGATGGTGGGATGAACACCTCACCATGGAAGACAAGGATAATATTCTCAATGCAGTCAAAATTGATATTAATGGTGAACCAATTCTTCAGGATGGAGACACCATCTTAGATGCGGTGGCAACATTAATATTCACTATTGCAAAAATATTCGTTGATGATCCAGGAATATTCAGGGAAAAATCCTCGGAGCTGCTAAACAATTTCAAATGCAAAAGCCTCTCAGACTTCAGATGGTATAAAGATACATTCCTAACCAGAATATATGCAAGATTAGACGGAAACAAAGTCTATTGAAAAGAAAAATTCCTTGATGGCCTTCCTAAATCATTGCGAGACCTAGTTCGAGCAAAGCTTAGAACTCAATACAATGAGATTGTGCCATGGGAAACAATAACCTATGGACAGTTAACCAGTCAAATCCAACAAGTGGCACTCAAAATATGCTGACAAGACAAGATGCTTAGACAACTTGCAAAGGATCGAACCCAAAGGAGAAAAAATCTTGGATCCTTCTGTGAACAGTTTGGGCTACCAAATTGTTACAAAAAACCCCATAAAAGACCCATTTTGGGTCTTTTCGGACAGATTGCAAACATCTAGCAACTCAACAACAACCAACGAGAATGTGGACAGAATATATATATATTTTATAACAATGCAGCGGAAAAATAAGGACCCTAACGACACAACAAGGACAAAACACAGATATAACGGATGATACCTCAACCTAGGCTATGAAGCCAATTGATACGCTCCTCGGTCAACACGTTCCGAGACTCGTACCACGATTGCCCAAGGATCTAGCGAGATTTCCAACCGTTTGGATTTGTGACTCCTAGAATCAAGAAGGACGACACGACTTGACTCAAGGCGGTAGAACGGTGACTCCAATTGAGGTGGTTACTCAAGTAGATAGGCCGGATGAACAATCAAGGTCAATCGCGAGATTGCTCAAGAACCCTTGCCAAGCAAGTAATGGAATTGTAACTCTCGAATGTAAGAGAAGACAATGCTGAAATTGTATTGTCAAAGTGTGTAACTCTTCAACCGTACAAAGTGAACCTTTTTATAGGCTAAAGGACTAACGAAACCCTAAAGACTAAACTAGATGAAGGGTCGCCCATCCTTGGACACAAGTGGGCCGAGACTCCACTTTCCAACTAACAATGACACTTAGACCGAACTAACATTAAGGACTAAAGGCCTTGCCGTCCATCTCCACAGGCGGGCCACTTGGATCTTCATGGGTTTGGATCATCATGTAGACAACTTGGTTATCACCTTCCAAGCCTTCAATGTTCCTATGGATCCCATGTTGGTCTTGGATACTTCGAACAAGGGGTTGAAGTTATTCTTTGAAGCATTTAGCCCGTGCACGCGTAACCGAGCCCAATGGAACTCGAACTGGATATCACATGGGCTAAGGTTCCTGCACACATCATGTTTTGATTTTGAACCTTGAACTCTTGTGTTGTTTCTTGCAATCTTGGATACCAAAACATAATTTGGGAAGTTCTTGAGCTTCTTGATCAAAAATCTTGAAGTTCTTGGATCCACCAAATCTGATTTGGTAATTCTTGATTACACAATCAAGGGTTCTTGATACTTGAAACAATCTTCAATCTTGTCTTGGCAAATCTTGGAGTTGGATCCGAATTCAAGGAAATTATTAGGGCTGGAATTACATGATTGAAGGAATCTGTTGAGCCACAAAGGAAACAAAAAAAAGAAAGAAAAGAAACGAAAAAGGAAGGAAAAAAAAAGAAAGAAAATAAACGAAAAATGAAGGAAAAAAAAGGAAAGAAGGATAATTGGCTCTAGTTTCCTAATTGTGCACCAAGTCCCACCTTGACTCCAACTCATCCTAATTCTGTTGGGATTAATAGCAGCCAAGAAAATCAAGAAACCAAATCTAAACCTTCCTAAAATACCTTGATCTGGCCACATCAGCCCAAACAACTTCCCTAAGACCTTGTTTCCTAAAAATCAGCCGCCACCTATTACCTACTTGTTTCCAAAGTCGGTTGCAACCACAAGTACAAACCGAATTGGTTAATCTGCTAGGGGTGAAAGCCGCACCAATTGAGCATCCTAAGACAGCCACCTTACACCCCAATTTCGTTTCCAAAACCCCAAAGCCAACCGCCACAACCTTGTGTGCCAATCCAGCCCGTGTTCTTGAATCAGTTGAGCAGCACCTTGTGACCCGATTTGGCTGAGTTTTAAGGGCTGACAAATACACCAAAACAACACCCTTAACATACCAAAAATCCAGCCAAGTCTTGACCAAAAATACCAAGAAAACCGCCAACCAGATTTCCAGCAATAAGTTACTCTTTCTTAGAGTCTTGTCTAGGTTTTCTTAAAATTTCAGCCGCGAGTTGTTGGTCCATTTTGTGTCCAGTTTCTTAGTCTTAATATTGAGTCTTGGTCAGCGTGGTCACCTCATAATTGCTCCATTCATTGCTGCTATCTTGTGTCACTTGTTAACTAGTCAAGAACTATCCTTGCGGTGATGCCTAGCTTGTTTAACCCGAGCAACTAGCAAGTCTAAAGAATTGTTGGTGAGATTATTAGAGAGTGATACACTTGAATGAAACACGAGCGTGAGTGACCTATATATTGTATAAAAAAAGAGAGAGGTAGTTGTTTTATTTGTTTTGCAGGTTTACCTAAGCATGTCTAGTGGAGTTGGTGACCAAACCATGGACTTTAAACTACACATGGAGGCAATAAGGGAAGAATTCAATCAGAGTTTGGATGAAGCTTTTAGCCTCTTCATAGACGCCTTGACCGAATGGTGAATAAGGATGTCAAGAGGAAGGGTTCTACACAATTTCATCCCAACGTTCAATCTACCTCTTCAAAGTCAGTATATTCATGGAGAAGGGAGGAGGTTAATTCGACAACAAAGCATGCAAATACATTATCCATAGATGAAGGAGTTAGTAGAGTATGGGAGATATATCAACAACTCCTCCAACAAAAGCTTGAAAAAGAGCGAGTTGAGTGTGGTGAGAGTGCACTTGAGGTAAAAGTTGAGAAAAGTGTCAAAGAGAGAGAGAATGAATATTTAAAAGAGTTGAGTGTGAAAAATTTATTGCACGGTTCAGCCATAGTGGAAAAACAAGAGAGAAAGCAAACATCTACTGCAAAATCTAAGGATGTGAAGAGAACTTCTTATTGTACTAACCATCTTAACTTTGCATTATCTAGTGTTTCTTTTTTTGTGCAAGTTAAGCAAAGTGCAATCACCTTGGTTTTAAAATGTTCTATTCCTACATCCTTTAGAGAATTGAAGAGCTTTCATGGAGTTTGTGCTTTAAGTGTGGTATCTCTTTGTTATCAACAAGTGACAAATTTCTCACCTAGAGTTGATTTTTTTGTTGGTGATTCGAATGTAGTTTCAAAGGGAGTACCTACACTTGAGTCTTATTCTATAGTTCCTTATCATTCATCTAGTGATACTTCATTATTTCCTTCTAAATTTTCTGAGGTTTTTAAAGCTGATTCGCTTGTTTCTTTTGAAGGATTTATGGTTGTTCAAGTGTTACCAACTTTCAAGAATAAAGTGGTGAAGGGAGTACAAGCTGTTCAATTTCAAAAATCACCATTACTTCATGAAATTGCCTTCCTTATTGTTCCAAATTCTGGTCCTTTACATGATGAAACTTGTTCAGTATTTGCAGATTGTAAAGCTGTCCGGGTACCTCCAATGTTTCCTCAAGAAAAGCCATCGAATCCGAGGCAAACTATAGTACCTATTGCTGCTAGTTTTGAGGTCTTTTCATCAATATTAGTTTGTGAATTTTCAAGCATAATTCTGTCTCTCAAAGCTGGTTGTCAATTGTTTCTTGTGTCTACTTCGAATTGTACTAACCCGTGTGCTTTATGTGATGGGGACTTCAAGCCTTTGCTACAGTACATGTTGGGAGATGTGAACACATGTGTTGAGCATTCAAATGTTGTTTTTAACTTCTTGATTCATGCTTCTAAGGAAGTGCAACAAGTTGCTTCAGCTTTATACGTGCAAGAAGTACCCTATCACCAACATCTAGTGATGCATTTCATCACTTTGCACAATCAGATTTGAGATTTTTCTAAGCTGATTGAGAGTCATCATGAAGATCCCTATCTAGTGCACGTGAAACGTAAGTTGTCAAGTAGTATTAACCCTACATATACTAATTGTGTGATTTGTTCTGTAGGTTTGAATTTGACATGCAACGACCAAGGGTTGATGAGAGAGTTTTGGAGTGCTACATGGAATTTTTACAAGCTTTATACAAGGTGTTTCTTGTCTTGGAGAATGTCCTCAAGAGCATCATAAGGTTGTCCAAGTGACATGTGACGTGGCTGATGCTCATTCATCTAGCTCCCACATTGCTATCCTATAAGCGCACCAACATGGAGTACCACTTTTCCCCAAGATTTGAGAATAAATCCTTTTCAAGAGGAAGGGAATGATGCGACTGAGCAAGCTGGCAATGACACGTGCACGAGTCATATAGACCCGTGACATGTGCACGAGCTAAGAGGTTCAAAGAGTCACTTTAAACCTTAGTTCATGCCGTACAAAATCAAGAGAAACCATGTCTAAGCATTGAGGGAATTGACTTGGAAGACTCTTGCAAGCCCACAAAGATATTGCTCACCATTGAGGACGCAAGTAATCATGCTCCAAGGACGGATTGGGCCTAAACACATCAGCTCATGTTGAGCATAGGTGAGGATCGAATGGGCCTTAGTTATTTAGTTAGTTAGTTAGTCAAGTTAGTAATCCAGCCCAATGGGGACAGGCCTTGTTGGCCGAAATTAGTAGTTATTTTCCAGATTATATTAGGTTTAAAAAAGACTATAAATAGCCCTAAGTTGATGTTTACATTCAGTTTTTTTGCGATTATTGAATAAAATTCTAGAAATTTGCCTTCTTTGAAGCACTTTTCCTTTAGCTTGTGAAAGCTAAGTTGAACACCCTAGAGTTGATCCTAGGTTGTTTCTGGACTTATCAATCAAGCAAACACTCTTGATTGTGGCATCTTCTACCATCAAATTCAAGCTTGAGTGGTCCAAGTTTGGAGGTTGAGTCCATCAATTCGCAACATGCCCTCTAAAGGTCTAGGGTTTGCTTCCGCGTGTTGTCTCCTTGGTTCCTGTGGATCAAGGAATCACATCACATCTTGCATGTCATTTGTTCAATTTGGTTTGTGACTTGATGTGCTTGAGCGATTCATGATCAGTATGTAAAACGAACTCTCGAGGTCGAAGGTAGCGTTGCTGAGTTTGGAGTGCTCGAACTAAGGCCATTAGCTCCTTATCATAAGTTGAGTAGTTCAAGGAAGCTCTATTTAGCTTTTTGCTAAAGTAGGCAATCGGTCGACCTTCTTGGAGTAGAACGGCTCCAATACGTATACTAGAAGCAGCACACTCTATTTCAAAAGTTTTGTCAAAGTTAGGTAAACTTAAGACGGGTGCATGTGTGAGCTTGTGTTTAAGTAATTGGAAGGACTTAGCTTGTTCTTTCCCCCATTGAAATGGTGCATTTTTCTTGACAATGGATGTAAGTGGTGCGGCTATGGTGCTAAAGTCCTTGACAAAGCGTCTGTAGAAGCTAGCCAAGCCATGAAAACTCCTCACCTCACTTACATTGGTAGGTGCTGGCCATTCATTTATAGCCTTTACCTTTGCTTGATCAACTTGTACCCCCTGTGCACTTATAACATATTCTAGAAAAACAAGTTAATCAGTGCAAAAAGTGCACTTCTTAAGGTTGGCTTAGTGATGTGATACGCACTTCGACACGGTCTAGACAACTACACCAACGGTTTGGCAGCAGAGAATTTTACCCAATTTAATCCAAGGAGTCATGAAGAATTTTGGTATTATCTCAACCCGCAACTACTCGAATTAACGAACCAAATTGTAAGTAGTAGAATGCCACAATCAAGGAGGTACTTTGTGACAGCCCCACCTTCCCCTAAGGTGAACCAAAGGGGTTAGCGGACTGCCTGCCTAGCTCTCGCCAGGACTAACGGTGCAGTTTAGAGCGATCTATCGCGTTCCGGAACTTATAAACGCGCGTAAACAAGTCAAAATGGCAAAATAACCCAAAATAAAAAAAAATGAAATCCGGAGTCGGCCATGAATAGTAACCGACCCGTCAGAACCCAACCAAATAACAAGCAAACATTCACATCTTGAAATTTAGCATTTACAAGCCAAAGTGGCATACAAAAGTATTCAAAAGTGGATATATATCTGGTTTGCCAAATCAAAAGAGAAACGGTCCCAAAAGTACATTTAGGGTTTCAATAAATGAGCTATACAAAAGATATGTCCAACTAGCTCAATTCGGCAACCAACTATCAATTGCATTCCAAAAGTATTTATTTTCCTGTAAGGAAAACAAAAGGAATAGGGTGAGCTTATGCCCAGTGAGATAATACCACTCAATCAGCAAAGTTCACATAAGCATAAAGCTTTTCATTTCAATTCATCAAAAGTAAGCAAAGGCACACATTAATGGTGGTGATAAAAGGATACGGGCGGCTCTCAAGAGCCCTTTTCCTTGTTTGCATTCTTGATCGGATCTCATTGACTCTCCGTCAATGTTTACAAGTAACCAACCGTAGATTTCACTTTACTTCCATTCCTTCCACCTAACATCCCCCTACCGGGCCCGAACTCCAAACACTTGCACTGTGGTATTACTCGAGTATACCGGAATCGAGAGTCTCTCATACTACAAGATTCCATATAACATTTCCCCAAGGATTATTAATTGGCACGACCAAGCCCTCGCCGGCTCGATTCAATCAACTATCAATGGGGTTGAGCTCAATGATAACCATTGTAGTCGTTGGATACTCGTCCAATCGACACCAAGTCAAGTACTTTCATTTCATGTAACATTTCATGTAACATTACAATAACATGATAAACAATAAGTGAGAGTGAGAAAGTACGCTCTCACTTCAATCAATTAACATTCAACGCGTCAAGTTCAAGTATCAAAGCCATATAGTAACACACAAGTGAGTAGTACACTCACCAAGCTTGCAAATGGTGTTTCATGCACTTCCGTCAAAAGAACGTCGTGAACCACCGTCACGCCCTAAAACATGCAAACAAGTACAATGAGACTCGATAACGAGTCATAAACCAATGCCAAACATGACCCCAATAGGGTTCCATAAGCATATACAAGTGTTAGGGGAAACCAGAAAATCCGGAAATGGCATTAGCTTTAGCCCTGAAAAAAAACAGTTTTTGACCTCATTTTGCGGTAATGGCACCAAAGGCACTAAAATTATCGGATGAAGGTCCAAGACCCACCGTTTCAAAGCTAAGAGATAGGGCTACAATATTATAGAAGGTCACTCAACCCAGTTTCGAGTGTAACCAGGTCAAAAATGCAATCTACTATACCAGAACCGCAAAAACAGATTCACAGAACGCATTCTAGTGTAAACATCATAAAACAGCCTACATAAGTCCAAATCCATAAATTCCAAAGCCATATGAAATCTAAGAAACAGGGCTAAATTTCATCAGAAGGCCTCAACAACCAATTCAGAAGCATTCCTAACCAAAATAACCAATTACAGAAGCAATTCCCAAATTCGGGTAAAACCAGGACAGCAAGGGTAATTTCGACTTTTCTCAAGCTACGCTACTCCGATTGACCTGAAATTTTTCAGGAACCTCTAAAATATCATTCGATACAACTTTCATGTTTTAAGATAAGGCCAATTAGGCCTCTAAATATGAGCTACAAAACCGGGCAGAATGTAATTTCATAAACCCTAACTTTCCAAAATTTCTTCCAAAACAGAAATTGCTTGCAATTATCCACTTTTTCCACCTCCTAGGTCCCTTACACACCATTTCCAATCATCATACATAGCCACACAATCATATTCATATTAAAACAGAAAAATCCCCAATAATTACAAAACTTCATCAATTCAACCAAAAATCACAATATAATCCATAAAGTTGCATCTTATACCACCACTAAGCATAAATTAAGCATCATTAGAGGGAGGAGAGTGGTTCTTCATAACTCACCTTAGAAACGAGAGAGAGAGAGCAACAAGTCCTCTTAGCTTTCCAAACAACTCCACCAAACCCCACACAAACACTCACTTAAGGTTTTCTATGGAACAAAAGTAAGATTAAGTGGTTGTTTTGATGATTTGGAGCAAGATGGAATCAAGAACTTGGAGAGTTTCCTTCTTTCTTCTTGAGAGAGAGGGCCGGCCAAGATGAAGAGAAAAATGGTGAATTTTTGGTGATTTTTGTGATTTATTTGGTCAATTGGACAAAAGGTGAATAGTGGTCTTACTTAAGACCAAAACCCATGGTGACACTTGTCACCTTCATTAATGCTTGCCTAACTTTTGTCTCTCTTATACCAATCCACTTAGCATCCTCCACTTATCTCTTAACACTCGGTAAATTAATTCCAGTATCCAAAACTTAACCTAGTTGGCCGAATTTTTCCGAACTTTTCGCACTAGTGGGTCCCACGTCCGGTATATGCTCTTAATTTCTTAAAAACTATTCGATACTAGAAAAATCATCTAAAAACTATATCTGCTCCTTAAAAGTATTTAGAAATTTTCCTAATCACGAAAATGCAGAAAACAAGCCATTAAAGAGAATAAAACCTAGAAAATGGAAAAAAATACGGGTTCTCACATACTTGATCGATAAGTTCGTATGAATACCTTGAGAAGATTCTCAAGTATTCGAAAGAATCTCTCTTGTAAAAGAGAAAGTGAAAACTCACTAATTTTATTCAATGAAAACTGATCCTTGGACATTCCTTGCTTAGGCTATATATAGCCATACAAAACTAGAAGACCTAAAGTGAATTGGATTCACTTAAACTAGAAACCCTAAAGTGAATTAGATTCACTTATTCTAGAAACCCTAAAGTGAATTGGATTCACTTATTCACTAAACTAATAACCAATATTTCGGCCATCCAAGACAAATTTCTGACCGAATAAAACCCACAAAGAAAGACTCCATTTAGCAAGGAAAAATGACAATAAAACCCTTGCTCAACAACACTAAGTCAAACTATCCAAGTGGCTGACTAGCTAAATACTTAATCTTCTTCACTCGAGTGTGAAGTGTTGAATCTTCATTGTATTCTTCCTTTAGCTGCATTCACTACTTGAATTCATGTAGTTCCTCAGGTTGCATCATTCCCTTCCTCTTGGAAGAGATTTGTCCTCAAATCGTAGGCTTGCTTGGACAGCAAAAGGTGTGGGAGCAACCCGAATAAGCACCAGCAGTACATATGACGTTTGTGCAATCGCAAGATGTATACGAATAGCTTCTGTAGGTAGGTTGTGACCCAATGATCCCTGAGCCGATCCTTGCACCAAGGTATGGCTCGGATCTCCTGAATAATTTGTTTATGCTTGCTCCATGTTCCAGCAGTAGCGCCCCCTGAAAACGTACCATTCTCATCCAGAAAATAAGGGTCTTCATAGTGATGCGCAAACAAATGAGCAAAAACAGCAGATTGATCGCGTAAAGCTTCGAAGTCTAGCGCTGGTTGTTGTTCAAGAAATTCTGCTCATGCACGTTGGGCTGGGCTGGCCTGGGCAGCTTCAATACCTTGCTCCAGCTGCACAAAGGAAACGGTGGTGAACAAAATAACAGTTAGTGGGTTAGGGAGTGAATGATCTTTCTCACAAATGGCTTGTGCAAACATGCTTAATTTTTGGTCTTTTCTTCCCACTATGGCGGATTGAATTTTGCCGTCCCCTATATCTCACTCTGCCCTTTATTCACTTTTCATATTCTTTTGTTTACTTCTAGCTTTATCTAGCTCCCACTCCCTTTGAAGCATGTCTTGATCTTCTCGCACTTGCTTAGGAGTAAGTGGAGCAAGAGTAATCTTTCTATCCCTGTGAACAAAAGAATATTTATTAGTATGACCTTCATAAATGACTTTCTTATCGTATTGCCATGGTCGTCCCAAGATGATATGAATGGCTTGCATCGGCACTACGTCACACAATAGCTCATCTTCATATCTACCAATGCTAAATTTCACAGGTGCTTGTTTAGAGACGCATATTTCACCACAATCACTAAACCATTGCAATTTGTAAGGTCTAGGATGATCTCGTATAGGTAGTTGTAGCTTCTTCACCATTAGAGATCTTACTTCATTAGTACAACTCCCACCATCAATAATCAAACTACACACTTTGCCATTAACAAGACAACGTGTATAGAAGATGTTCTCTCATTGCACTTCCTCCTCAATGCGCTGTGCATTCAACGCCATCCTTGTAACCAATCCTAACCCAATAGGTTGATCGATAGGAACTTCTTCACCATCATCCACCTGTAATGGCGGCATCCCTTCATACTCCCTTTCATCATCGGTAGTGATGTCTCCATTAGGGAACATGATTATTACTCGCTGATTTGGGCATTGGTTTGCAATGTGACCGTGTGACGCCCCCGTTTCTCCCAAGGGCGAACCCTAGGGTATCGGCGGAACGCCTGCCTAGCTCGCGCCAGGACTCAAAACACAAAGCTAACAAAATTATATTAAACCAAAAGAGAACTATTTATAATATATACAACCGCCAAAATTCTATTTACATCTTCAAAAGTATCGAGTCAAACCACTTTAATACATTATAATAACAACCATCAGAAGGTAGACCCTAAGGAGGGTTCTTATACAAATCACCAAAACAAAAACAAACTTCCTAGCTGTCCGACTATTACAAGCAAACCTAACTATACTAGTGTATGTGTCAAAAGTCCCCGCGTCGGCCCCTGCTAAGGAAAACAAAAGAAAAGGGGTAAGCTATATGCTTAGCAAGTAAACAGGGGCAAAAGCGTAAATCTCACATATTAACAATTGCACAGTAAGAGTAAAGTAAAAGCAGAAAAGTAACATCACATAATAAGGATACAGGTGGCTCCAAAGCCAGATCGTTTGCCATGTGTGACCTCCTGCCGACACTCCGTCGACCACACATAATGGTCCGTAGAACTTCACTTGTACTCCCACCGTACACCTTATCACCCTCTCTGGCCAGACACCTCACAAACTTGCTCGAGCGAACGAAATTGAGCTTGGTTCACAAGCTCGGGTCACAAACTTGGTCCACATAATCGGTGAACCGGATTCAGAAACTTGGTGACCTCAAACCAGGTTGGACTAATTTCGACCAAGCCCTAACCGGCTCGAATAGTCCATCTAGGTCATGAGATCGGGCCCCAAACTCACAAACTTCACAAAATTTACTCAAAAGTCACCCCGAGCCACAAGCTCAAAGGGTTTAGTTCCAAAATGATTCATATACATATGCCATATACAAATGTGTGCGTAAATTAGGGTTTAGGTCGAGTACGATAAAGTACACCCTCGCCTAGGTACCCTTTTCATACATATCGAAACACATAAGCAACTAACACATAAGAGCGGCCTGAATACTTACACAACGAACAAAAGAGCAAAAGTACGAAATTCATGCCGCGAGGAGTAGCTAGTAGGCCCCACCGGCTCCACCTAGCTCACCAACGTCTGAAATTGAAGATTGTGTCACAATATATCGCAAACGGATACTAACATACTTAAAACAAGCAAAACGGAAAAATCGGCACATGCAAGTGCGGAAACGGCAAAACGGGCGCACGCGCCCGCGCGGAACGGCAAACGGAAATGGCCAAATCTGCCTTCTCAAACCGTTTTGATCAAAAGTTAGGCTAGGAATGTCGGATCAAGGTACATGAGGTACCGTTACGAAGCTAAGAGGAAGGGCTACAATTTTAATGAAGACACCTAAATCCGGATCTGAACAGAAATAGGTCGAAAGTATGGAAAATCGTTCCAGAAATTTGCACTCTAAAGTAACGAACAGGGTATGTTTGCTGGACCATAACTCCCAGCTCACAAATCCAAATCTGGAAATTCCATAGGCATTAGAAAACTGAGACATAAGGATAAAACTTTGATGTTTTGGCCAAGACCTGAATCCATTCAGAACAGAACGAAAGTTGAGTGTCAAAGTACCCGTCAGAACTGTCCAGATTCAAGGCAGTTCTGACGATAAATCTTGTTTTGATCATAACGGAAGCTACGGAACTCGGATTTCGACGTACTTTATACCGTTTCGAAGCTAAAACCAAGATCTACATTTCTCATGAAGGAGTTGACACCCAGATCGTACGGAATCAAAACGGAAAATGCACGGTCAGAAGCTGAAATTCAAAACGTACACAATTTCAGGGTACAAAACAGGTGCGAGTGTTTTGGTTATAACTCGAGCTACACAGATCCGTTTGACCGGAAATTTTGCAGATATATTTAGGACTTAAGAGGATGAAATTTTGAAGAAGGCTACTCAGTCCAGTTTCGAGGGTAACTAGGTCAAAAATGCAAAATACTACACCAGAATCACAAAAATAGATTCACAGAACGCATTCTAGCGGAAACATCATAAATCAGGCTATCCAAGTCCGAATCCAGAAATTTCAAAACCAGCTGAAATCTAAGAAATAGGGCTACATTTCATCAGAATGCCTCAACAACCAATTCGGAAGAATTCCTAACCAAAACAATCAATTACAGGCGAAATTCTTACATTCGGGTAAAACCAGAACAGCAATAGTAATTTCGACTTTTCTCATTCTACACTACTCCGATTGACCTGAAATTTTGTAGGAACCTCTAAAATGTCATTACCTACAACTTTCATGTTTTAATCCAAGGCCAATTCTGTGAGAACCCGTAAATTCCTCTTAATAATTTTCCTAGGGTTTATCCCCTTTAATGGCATGTTTTCTGCATTTTCTGGCTTAGGAAATTTTTCCTGGTGAATTTTATGAGTAATCATGTTTTTAGATGATTTTTCTAGTATTGAATAGGTTTTGAGAAATTAAGAGTGAATACCGGACGTGGGACCCACTAGTGCGAAAAGTTCGGCAATTTTCGGCCAACTAGGTTAAGTTTTGGATACTGGATTTAATTTACCAGGTGTTAAGGGATAAGTAGAGGATGTTATTTGGATTGGTGTGAGAGGGAACAAAGAGATAGAGATTCATTAATTAGGTGACAAGTGTCACCATTTGGTTGGATTGACTTGTATGACCACTATTCATGTCTTTACCAAATTAATATCAAAATTGACCAAAAATTTCCTTATTTTCTTCTCTCCTTGGCCGATTCTCTTCAAGCAACAAAAGGGAAAGAAAACTCTCCAAACTCTTGCTTCAATCTTGCTCAAATTCAACCAATCAACCGTTTAATCTTGTTTTTGTTCCATAGAAACCCTTAAGGGAGTGATAGTGAGTTGTTTTGTGAAGTAATTTGGAAGATTTAAGTGCAAGGTTGCTCCATTCCTTTGGGTATCAAGGTGAGTAGTGAAGAAACTCCTTTTCTCTTTCCAATAATGCTTAATGAGCAACCTAAGTGAGTTAAAGTGATGATCTTTGGTGTTATTTCATGATTTTGGTTGAGATTGATGACACTTTCTATTTAATTAGGATTTTTCTGTTTTCATATGATTATTATTATGTGGTTATGTATGATGATTGGAAATGATGTTTAATGATTCTAGATGGTGGAAAAAGTGGAAGATTGCAAGTAAATTCTGTTTTGGAAGAAATCTGGAAAATTAGGGTTCTTGGTTCTTCATTCTGTCCGAATTTTTAGGTCCTATATAGAGGCCGAATTGGCATTGTCTTAAAACATGAAAGTTGTATGTAATGACATTTTAAAGGTGCCTACAAAATTTCAGGTCAATCGGAGTAGCGTAGAGTGAGAAAAGTCGAAATTACTATTGCTGTTCTGGTTTACCCTAAATTGGGATTTGCGACTGTAATTGGTTGTTTTGGATGGAATTGCTTCCGAATTGGTTGTTGAGGTCTTCTGATGAAATGTATCCCTGTTTCTTAGCTTTTATCTGGTTTTAGAATTTCTGGATTTGGACTTGGATAGCCTGATTTATGATGTTTCCGCTAGAATGCGTTCTGTGAATCTGTTTTTGTGATTCTGGTATGGTATCTTGCATTTTTGACCTGGTTACACTCGAAACTGGGTTGAGTTACCTTCTGGAATATTGTAGCCCTATCACTTATCTTCGAAACAGTGGGTCTTGTACCTTCATCCGACAATCGTAGTACCTTTGGTGCCATTACCGCAAAATGACGTCAAAACCTGTTTTTCTGGTTTTGAGCTTAACTTTCATTTCCGGACTTTTCCCTAGCTTGACTTGTACTAGTACTACTTGGAGCTTGCTGAATGGCTATTGGATGAACTTGTTGTTGTGTGTGTATCTTTGGGTTGGAATGAGGAAATAATGAAGCCATGATGGCCGGAAAAGTTAGCAAATTCAGGGGAAGTGCTGTCCGAACTTTGAAGGGATTTGTTTGCTTTGAGTTTGTGATCTAAGACTTGGATTTGAGCAAGGCAATGTTATATGATGGATGATTTCTGAGCCGTGGAGGTGAGTGACCCTAAACTATTGTTAAAGCTTCTTATGAAATGTTTCTTGCATTATGTACTCGATTGCATCTCATGCGTGCTTGCATGTGAATTCATGACATGATTTGGCTTCAATGAGTTCTGGGAAAATCTTGTGCTGGACACCAACGTCTCCACCATTTTCGTGAGTTCGTGACATGATGGAGCAAATGGCTCCGGAGCTCAAAAAGGGGCTCCCTCCTAATGTTAATGTTAATGTTAAATGATCTATTTGAGCGTTGGGTGTTCAAGTGCTGTGATTTCACCGGCTCACGAGAGCACTAAACGTACATTTGATCTCTGAATCATGACATCATCGAAATGATCGAAATGCAACATTGTGAAATATATTTGTTTAATGATTTTACTGGTTACTCGCTGAGCTTCTAGCTCACCCCAAAAATGTTTTTATTCCCCTCCACAGGGCTCAAGGCGAAGGAGTGGCTTGTAGTGTTTATTCATGGATTATCTCATGTGTGGCTTGAATTTGGATTTCCTTTTTGCGTAATGGTTCATATTGGGATTGTATTGAACGTTTAGAATTGATTGGTTGTGTAATAGTCTAGTTTTGGACTTCCTCCTGTATAATAGTTGGTATCAAGGATCAGAGTGGCGCAGTGGAAGCGTGGACGCTTCGCTTTTGATATGTAAAGTTTTGGGATATTTGATTTTTATTTGAGATCGTATCTTGTATTTAATTGAGGTTTGTAGTGAACGTGTGAGAACCCGTAAAACCCTAATTATTTTCCTAGGGTTTATTTCCCCTTAATTGCATGTTTTCTGCATTTTCTGGCTTAGAAATATTTTCTTAGTGGATTTTACGAGCAGTTATAGTTTTAAGATGATTTTTCTAGCATTGGTGAATTTTTAGAAAATTAAGAATCTATATTGGACGTGGGACCCACTAGTGCGAAAAGTTCGGAAAAATTCGGCCAATAAGGTTAAGTTTCGGATACTGTGAAAAATTTATCGGGTGTTAAGAGATAAGTAGTGTGTGTGAAGTGATTGATGTGAGAGAGAAAAGAAAGATAGGAATGCATTTAATGAGTGTGACAAGTGTCACAATCTCATTGGTTGGACTTTAAGAATTACTATTCACTTTCTTGACTTTTTTGACCAAGGGATTAAATATCAAAAATTGCACAAAATTCACCATTTTGCACCCTTGATGGCCGGTTCTCTTTGAGCAAAGAAGAAAGGAAATTCTTCAACTTCCAAGCTTCCATATGCTTCAATCTTCTACAAACAAAAGCCTAGATTAGATTCTACTCCATAAAAACCTTTCTTCTAGTGATAGTAAGTGTTTTAGTGAAGTTTGTTTGAAGCTCTAAGGTGGCCATCATCCCTCTCTCTCTTGTTATTTGGTAAGTGATGCTTGAACCCCCCTACTACACCTAATGATGGTTATAGTATGCTTAGAAGTGGCTTGAGTGTTGGAATATATGATTTATTTCTTGGTTTGGCTTTGATTTGGTGAAGTTTTCCATTTTATGATGAATTTTCTGGTTTCATATGATTTTGATGTTGTGGACTAGTATGATGGTTTGTAATAAGGGGCTTTGACTCTAGTGGGTGTGAATTGTTGAGAAATGCAATCAATTTTGGATTTGAAGTGAATTGTGAAAAGTTAGGGTTCATGAACCCCTAATCTGCCCGAAATTTTAGGTCATAGCTAGAGGCCGAATTGGACTTTTCTCAAAACATGAAAGTTGTAGGTATTGATGATTTTAGTGTGCCTGCAAAATTTCAGGGCAATTGGTCTAGTGTAGAGTGAGTTATGACGAAATTACTGTAGCTGTTCTGCTTTGGACAGAATGCAAAAAATGTACTGGTTATTGGCCATTTTGACTGGAATTGGTTTGGATTTAGTTGTTGGTGTCTTCTGATGAAATGTAGCTGGATGTCTTAGTTAACATATGCCTTTGGAATTTCGGAATTTGGACTTGTATAGACTAAGTTATAGTAATTACAGTTTTGTGTGATTTGCAAACCTGTTTTGGTAATTCTGGTATAGTATTTGGCATTTTAGACCTAGTTAAGCTAGGAACTGGATTGAGTGACCTTCTACATTGTTGTAGCCCTGTTTCATAGCTTCGAAACGGTGGGTCTTACACCCCCATCCGATAACCGTAGAGAATTTTACACCATTACCGCATAATAAGGGCAAAACAGTTTTCTATTTGGGGCCAAGACTAAGGCCATTTTCTAATTTCTGGTTTGCTATTATGCTCATTTATGCATATGAAACCCTATTGGGGTTGTGTTTAGCATTTCTATATGACTCGTTATCGAGTCTCATTGCATTTGTTGCGTGATTTTAGGGCGTGACGGTGGTGCACAACGTTCTTTTGACTAAAGTGTTTGAAACCGCATTGTGCTAGCTTGGTGAGTGTACTACTCACTTATGTGCTATTACATGGCTTTGATCTTAGTACTCGAGATGTTGAATGTTGATTGATCCAAGTGAGAGTGTACTTTATCACTTTCATTTATTGTTTCGCATGTTATTGGAAAGTTATATGAAATGTTATATGAAATGTTATATGAAATGAAATACATGACTTCAAATATTATCCATGAGCTCAACCCCATTGGTTATTGATTGAATCGAGCCGGCGAGGGCTTGGTCGTGCCAATTAATGTGCCTTGGGGCAACATCATAGGGAATCTTGTAGTATGAGAGACTCTTGATTCCGGTTTACTCGAGTAATACCACAATGCAAGTGTTTGGATTTCGGGCCCGGTTGAGGAATGTTGGGAGGAAGGGAATGGAAGTTAAGAGGAGTCTACGGTTGGTCAGACATTGACGGAGAGTCAATGAGACCTGATCAAGAATTCAAACGAGGAAAAGGGCTCTTGAGAGCCACCCGTATCCTTTTATCCTCATTATTAATGTGTGGCTTTATTTATTTTGGTAAATTGGACTGTTAAACTTGATGTATCCATGAATTTGGTTGCTTGAGTTGTATTCTCACTGGGCAATTAGCTCACCCCGTTCCTTTTGTTTTCCTTACAGGAATATGACTCTTTTGGAATGAATTTTGATAAATGGTTGCCGAATGAACTAGATGAATGACTCTTTTGTATTGTATATAAAATGGGACCCTAAATGTATCATTAGGGCCGTTTTCACTTTTGTTTTGGCAAACCATATATGTAGCGACTTTTGTATCACTTTTAAATGTCATTTTTGGTTTGTAAAAGCTAAATGTTATGTGGTTTATGTAATTCGATGTTTGGTTGGGTTCGGACGAGTCGGTTACTATTCATGGCCGACTCCGGATTTTGTTTCTTTTATTTTGGGTTATTTTGCCCTTTTGCCTTATTTGCGCGCGTTATAAGTTCCGGAACGTGAAAGATCGCTCTATACTGCACCGTTAGTCCTGGCGAGAGCTGGGCAGGCAGTCCGCTAACCTCTTTGGTTCGCCTTAGGGGAAGGTGGGGCTGTCACAGAACGACTGAGTCCCGGCGAGAGCCGGGCAGGCGGCCCGCCGAACCCTCTGGTTCGCCTTAGGGGGAGGTGGGGTCGTGACAAATTCGGCCTCTAACTAGGAGCTAAAAATTCGGGCAGAATGCTCCCACAAAAACCCTAATTTTCTGAAATTTCTTCCAAACCAGAAATTTGCTGCAATTAACTACCATTCATTCTCAATCATTTCCAACCATCATACATGACCACATACTATTAATCATATGCAAAAAGAAAAATCCCAAATAAATAGAAAACTTCACCAATCTTAACTAAAATCAAGAAATAATCCACCAAATCACACTTATAACAACCACAAGTCATTAATTAAACATCATTAGATAGAGGAGAGGGGTTCCATAGTCACTCACCTTATCAACACAAGAAAAGAGACCACTTAGCACCTTAAGCTTCCAAACAACTTCACTAGTCACCTCACAACTACTAAGAGAAGGATTTTTATAGAGAGTTTTCGAATTTAATCGGTTGAAATCGAAGATTGAGCAAGATTGAAGCTAAGAAAGTGAAGAGGTTTTTCTTCTTTCTCCTTGGAGAGTGGCCGGCTATAAGGAGCTAAAATGAAGATGATTTTGGTAATTTTTTTGGTTTATTTGGTCAATTAGTAAAAAGGTGAATAGTAGTCAAAATTGTAAGGTTTAATCATATGGTGACACTTGTCACCCTATTTAATACATACATATCCTTTTGTCTCTCTCCACTCTCATCCATATAACAACCTTTAATTATCTCATAACACCCGGTAAATTAAACCCAGTATCCAAAACTTAACCTAATTGGCTGAATTTTACCGAACTTTCCGCGCTAGTGGGTCCCACGTCCGATATATGTTCTTAATTTCTCAAAAACTAACCGATACTAGAAAAATCATCTAAAAACTATATTTACTCAATAAAAATTATCTGGGGAATTTTCTAATAAAGAAAATGTAGAAAAGGCGGGCGATAAATAAAACTCCACTTAAGCTTTCTAATAAATTGTAACACTAGAGGTTTGCTAATCAAGAGTTTGCTAACCATTTCAAACTAATACATAAACTAGGGTTTTCAATCTTAACCGAGATTAGGGTTTCCTCCTTAGCCCTAACCCTAACTTCACCACACCGAAATAATGAATAACCCTAATATCAACTTACGAACTGATTGGGGCCTCACAGACCGACGCCTTGACATTTCCAGCACTTAATATCTCGATTCCTAGGTCTTGAGGTCTCGTTTGCTGGTTTGGAAGCTTCTCTAGCATCAAACTTAGAAGCATGTGGTCGAGGATTGATGGATACCTCTTGCTTCGGCCAGGGAGTTGTTGGATTACTAGTGACTGTATCATCTCACCACGTCTGAAAATTCCGCTGATTTGGAGTGTAAGTAGAGGCATAATTTCTGGTTGTACCCCTCCTCTTGAGCCTTCGCTCAATTTTGATCGCCTTCTCCAGCATGTCCTCTAGTTTGACATAGTATTGCAGCTCGAGGTGGTCAGCAATTTCTGGTCTCAAGCTGCTGAGAAAATGCGCCATTGTTGCCTCCCTATCCTCATTAATGTCGGCTCTGAGTATGGAAATTTCCATGTCCTTGTAGTAGTCCTCGACCGAACGATTTCCTTGGGGCAAGGTTTGAAGCTTTTGGTACAAGTCTCTATGGTAGTGACTTAGTGACTTGGTACAAATTGCTTCTTCATGAGGCTTTTAAGCTCAGTCCAAGTGGTTATAGATGGGTCACCACACCTTCTTCGACTTGTAACCACTTGATCCCCGTGAAACCCAAGATTCTTGGGCTCATTTTATCTTGTCCAATTTAATTAAATGGTAATTTATTATGGGTAAAAGCAAAAATAATTGCAGGTTAGGTTAAATAGGGTAAGGGGTCTAATAAATGAAAACTCTTACCCAAGCCACCTACTAATAAGTTGTGCTTGGTTTAGGATTTTATTAAAACCCTAGACAGGGAAATAACCCTAGGCTTTCCTTTCTTTCGTCTGCCTCCCTAGAGTAAGAGCCGTCTGAGAGGAGAGAAGGAGGAGCAGGCGACACCGTCAATCGATCCGACGACTAGGCATCTAAACCTGTAAGTCTCGAGTTCATGCAAGAAAACTTCTCTTTTAAGTTTTAGTAGTTGTATTAGTTGTTCTAGTAATTATATGGACATGTATTGTTGTTACATAGGTATATATGTTTTGATAAGATTCGTATCTGGGTTAATAGAACTAGGGGGTGATTTTAATCTGGAGATTATAGGGTGTTGAATCTGTTTAAAAAAAAAAGAAAGAAAGGAAAGGGAAGAGCAGCGGCGGCTGGCTGGACGTTGCAGAAGCAACGCCGCACACAGGGGCGGCAGAGAAAAGAATTCCAAGGGTTGGCCGAAAAAAAAAAAAAAGAATGAGAGGATGTCGCCAGCAAGTGCTGGCGACAATAGAGCAAAATCATGGTTGGCCTTTCGGCCAACCAATTGAAGGTTTGGGTCTCCAGACCCTCTGGCGACCATGGTTTGGCCAACCATGGGTCCCACCCGAGGAAAAATAAAAATAAAAATAATAGTAAATAAAAAAATAAATAAGAAAAAAGGGAGGCAATTTAAACTTGGACCAAACTATAGTATAAAAATTCAGTAAATGTTTAGTAAATGAATTTTAAATATAACTAGCCCATTTTTATAGCATATCATGAATACTAAAATTTAGGATTCAATTTAAAGTAGTTGTTAGAATGGAAGGGTTGTCACGTAAAGTTATACTTAGTTAAGTACGTATACGATATTTTAATGGAAACCTAAAACATCTTAATCTAGCTGTATCAAGTCAAGTTAAACGAGGTAAGACAAGTGCTAAATTGTTAAACGAAATGCTTAAAATAATAATAATAATAATAATAATGCTAATAATAGTCCGAATAATAGCACTAATAATCACAGCGGTAAATAATAATGTGGATGACAACACTAATGATAACGATAATAATAAGAAGGAATAATTATAAGTTATAAATAAATATAGTAAGATAGTAGTGAGGATAATAAACAGGATTGTGAATAATTATTTTCTGTTAAATTAGGAAACTTTACAAAATGAACACTTTCCAAATTAATAAACTTTCTAAAAATAGAAACTTTCCAAATTAGGAAACTTTCCAAAAATGGAAATCGTCCAATTTGAGGGAAATGTTATTAGGGTCCATATAATGGTCTAGATATGAATCTTGTACTTACTTAGAGGTTGTAAATTTATGCATCTATAGGAAGTAACAACTAATTAGGGAACCTATGCATTTGATAGGTACGATACAAGGACCTAAGGTAGTTCCACTCGAGCAGCCAAACAGAGGTAGGTGGTATTTACCCTTCTGAGGTTTCAAATGTGCAAATGAAATTCTTGTTTTCAACCCTATTTGGTTGTGTTGACTCGAAACGTGTTTGATTAAATGCTTTATTTGGATATTTATGAAAGTTATATTTTACTATACAAAAATGGATCAAGTGACTTATTTGAAATGTTTTGATATGTTTGTATATACAAAATGAGCTGAATCTTTTATGAAAGCAAAGATTTATGTATGTGACACATGAAATGAAATTTTTGACAAGTAAAGTTCAGAGCAGTCATGGAATAGACGGTAGGGGCTATAGTCCTGTCTAATCGCCATGGTAGCCTGGTATAAAGTCCGATCGATTGGCAAGGTCATGGTAGCCTGGTATAGAGTCCGGCCGATTTACAAAGTCATGATAGCCTGGTATAAAGTTCGGTCGATTGACAAGGTCATGGTAGGCTGGTATAAAATGAGACCAATCGGTAGGCTGGTATAAAGTCCGGCCGATTGACCCAAGTATGAAATGAGACCAATCGGTAGTCATGAAATCTATTGGTTGCCCACCTAGAAGGGGTTTAATCTCTAGGCTGAGTACTCAGTAGCTGGTCATTACATGTACTTGTTATGAGCTGATATGAAAGAAGATTTACGAACGGATATGGAATGATTTATGAACTAGTGTGAAATGAGACTTACTAACTGATATGAATTGTTTATGATTGGGTATGAAGAGACTTGTGAATTGAGACGAAATGATTTATGACTTTATGATTTTCCATGCTCATTTATCAGAGGAACGCAGGGGGGGCGGCCGGCAAATGTCACTAACATGGAGGAATTCAATTCGTCTATGTTCACGTGTGGACTTTCTCCAGTGGATTTCGTTGGTTGCCCATTTACCTGGACGAACTGCACGGTGTGGCAGCGGTTGGACAGGGCTCTCATTAACTCCCGGTGGGCGGCGGCATACTCGGTCACGAAGGTCTCTCACTTCCCCCGCGGCCGGTCCGATCACGCGCCACTCTTGATCAAGGCAGGGTCGGGATTGACAGTCCCACCTTCATTCAGGTTTTCCAACGTGTGGCATCGCCACCCCGCTTTTTTGGAGATGGTGTCCACGGTCTGGCATCAAACGGGCTCAGGAGTCGGGATGAATCTATTTTTTTCTATGTTGGCTTCTCTTCGAGCTCATCTAAGAAAGTGGAGCAAGGAGGAATTTGGCAATATATTTGCTCGGGTAAAATCAGCAGAGGAGACATACAAGCAAAGGGAGGCGGAGTTTGATTCAAATGGAGGGGAACCGTCGAAGCTTCGTCTCTATGAAGCTAGGGCGGTGTATCTACGGGAGCTATGGTGGAGTGCGAGTTCTGGCGACAAAAGGCGGTGCTGCGGTGGATCAAGGAGGGCGACGCGAACACCTCCTTTTTTCGCTCAGTGGTTAAACAGAGAAGGAACTCCAATTACATTTCTCGAGTCAAAGATGAAGGTGTGGGCTGGCTGCAAGACACGGTTGACATACAGGCTTCGGCGGTACGTTTTTTCTCGGCTTTGTTTCAGTCTAGTGGGTATGCCCATTCTCCCGAACTGCCCTCAGAATTACCTAGAGTAAATACGGAGAAGGATGAGATGTTGCGGCGTTTACCGGAGTTGGAGGAGATTCGAGCAGTAGTTTTCTCCATGGATGCAAATAGCGCTCCAGGGCCGAATGGATTTGTGGCGGGGTTTTATCAGCAGTGCTGGGAGGTTATCAAAGGTGACTTATTGGTGGTTGTGCAGGACTTCTTTAGGGGAATTGAGCAACCCAGAGGCTTCTCAAATGCGTTACTAGTGCTGATCCCCAAGGTGGAGGGGGCGTTCTAGTGGAAGGACTTCAGGCCAATTAGTCTCTGTAATACGAGTTCGAAGATTATTTCAAAGATCCTGGCCATTCGTTTGGGGGGCTTGCTACCCAAGCTCATTTCAGTGTGGCAGATAAGATTTGTCCCCGGAAGGGGTATTGTGGACAATATTCTGTTGGCTCACGATTTGATGTTGGAGCTGGACTGGAAACTCGCTCACCCGAATTTGGTTCTCAAGCTCGATATGGAGAAGGCATATGACAGAGTGGAATGGCCGTTCCTCCTCTTCATGCTGCGGAGTTATGGATTCTCAGAAGTCTCGGTTGACTTCCTCTTCAGGACCCTCTCCAACTCATGGTTCTCGGTGCTGATCAATGGCCAACCCACAGGCTTCTTTAAGTCTAGTAGGGGGGTGCGCCAGGGGGACCCGTTGTCACCTGCGCTCTTTTTGTTCGTGGCTGAGTTTCTGGGGCGGGGTCTCCAGTAGCTCGAGCTCAGGCATACGGACAGAAGCTATGTCGCTCCTGGAGGTACAGTACCCTATCTGGCATTTGCTGATGACACAATCATTTTCACTCGGTGCTCGAAACCTTGCCGACGGTCCTCCACCAGTTTCTCCTCCTCTATCAACAGCACTCCGGGCAATAGGTCAATGCGGGGAAGAGTGCTCTCCTCACGCCCTCCCGCGTATCTCTGGACCAGACCAGGTTGATGGAGACAATACTGGGGTTTCCCAAGCAGTCTCTTCCTGTCAAATATTTAGGGGTTCCACTGGGTCGTGGTAGGATGGGTGCAGCGATTTTCGATCCCCTCCTGGGAAAGTTGCGGGCGCGCCTCTTCCATTGGAGCTCTAAGCTACTGAGCGCGGGGGGTAAGGTGGTCCTCATCCGACATGTGCTTGGCTCGATTCCTCTGTTTCTATTGCAAGCAATTAGCCCCCCCCAAAATCCATTTTGGCTGTCTTGGGCAGGATTTGCAACGCCTTCTTATGGGATTTAAGTAGTGAGTCGAAGAGGATACACTGGGCGGCGTGGGAGAAACTCTGCTTTCCAGTTCAAGAAGGGGGTCTGGGGTTCCGCTCGTTTGAGGACTCGGCGAAGGCTTTTGCTTGTAAGTCGTGGTGGCAGTTAAGGAAGAAGGACTCGACATGGGCAGGCTATATGCACCATAAATACGTTAAGCACTCGCATCTGTTGATCGCTACGGTGGATCACCCTCCAACATCTTGGCGACGCCTGTTGGCGGTTCGAGACTTTGCGGAGTCACAGATACGGTGGTGCCTGGGGAAGGGGCTAGTCGACTTTTGGTATGACACCTGGTGTGGCGACCTTCCCTTGGCGCAAGTGGTGGATGTGATCAACCCCACCCACGCTGTGGTGACAGAGTTCTATACGGCTCACGGCTGGAATGTCCCGCGGCTGAGGGAGTGGGTTCCTGAGGTTGTGGTGCAGCGGATCACTAGCATTCATTTCTCTCCAGAACAAGATGATGCCATGGTTTGGGTAGCTTCCGCTAATGGAGAGTTCTCTGTAGCCTCTGCGTGGGAGGCTATCCGTCAAAGGCGAAATACGTCCGCAGTTGATCGCTATGTATGGGGTTCGATTGTCCCTTTACGAGTTTCCTTTTTTGCATGGCGTCTGCTGCGTAGCTGGCTCCCCCTAGACCAGGTGATACAGAGGAGGGGGGTGACATTATGCTCTCGGTGTAGTTGTTGTCAGCAGGCTCAAGAATCTATCAATCATCTTTTCCTGTCAGGTGCGGTGGCTAGGGCTGTGTGGGACCACTTCTTCAAAGTGTTCGGACTGCTCCCGACTAATGCTCCCAGTGTTGCCAATATGTTGTCCCACTGGTTCTCCTCCCACTCCAAAGTCTCAACAACACATGTGAGGGTTCTTGTTCCCTTGTTAGTTCTCTGGTTCATTTGGAAGAGCAGGAACTTGGCAAGATTCAAGGCAGGTGTGGTCACTCCAGCTCATGTAATTTTCCAGATTGAGAAGTTTATGTGCCAGATGGGTAAAGCTCGTGCATTCTTAAAGGCCTCCTTTTCAGGTGACCGGGATTGTCCATGGGCCCATTTCGGCGGACTCCATAGGCGGCCTAAGGCGATTGCATTGGTTTCTTGGGAGAAGCTGCCACCGGGGTGGCTGAAACTTAATACTGATGCCAGTGTCCTCCACGGCCGGGCAGCTAGTGGTGGGGTCTTGCGCGACCAGTGGGAGAGGGTGCTCTTTGCCTATTACAAGGAATATGGAGAGCTGGATGTGTTGGAGGCTGAGGCGCGGTCGCTTCGGAATGGTTTACGAATGTGCGTAGAACGGGCAGCGAGCTCGCTAGTAGTTGAGTCTGATTCGAAGGTCCTTGTTCAGCTAGTGAATTCGGAGGCTGTGTCAAAATGGCCGGTGTGCATTGCTCTGCTGGAGATCAGACATTTTCTCCAGCAAATGAGTGCATTCCTGCATCATGCGTTTCGGGTGGCCAACTCGGTGGCAGATGCATTAGCCTCACTATAGATAGGAGGGCAGCAGAGCTACGCCTCTCTCGCGGCACTGCCTCACAGAGCCAGAGGGGAGGCCCGCCTCGACTGTCATGCGGTTCCCCGTCTACGACAGGTGCTAAATAGGGCTTGAGTTCCGATTCTCGGGATTTTGTACTTCACTTTCGTCTTGGTTTTTCACTTTTGTAACTTGCTTTTGTCCAATAAAATTTAGGGCGGATCGCCCTTATTTAACAAAAAAAAAAGCTCATTTATCAATAAGATGCTTTTAAATGGCTTGCCACTTGCTACTACTGATTGTTTTATAAATGACGTTACTTTCAAAATTATGGAAGTGATCGATACGCAAATGATTTGATTTGTACTTATGTATATATTTATAAAGTTACGAGTACATGGTCCAATAGAAGGGTAAATATTACCTACTGAGCTATGTGTCGCTCAACCCACTTCTTACCATTTTTGCAGATTCTGAAGAGTATGAGTTGGTTTATGTAGAAGGCCCTGAGGATGACTTTTATTAATTTTAGATGAATAGATGTTGGCGGGCTAGCTACTTCTAGTTGTTAGTCTTATTTACTTTGGTTTCCACTGTTTCAATCATAGAATAAATGTACGAACGTCTTGAATATTCATAGACTTTCTTTTATATGTAATTCGTACCGCACTTTATTTAGTTGAATTATTTAGTGCTGTTAAGGTTAAATTAGTTAATGTAGCCTTGTATTCTTGAGTGAGATTTGGGAATACGGCGGATGTCACGTGACGGGCACGTGCGGGCTCGGGGCGTGACAATCCCACCAAACTATAGCATAGTCGGTGAATTCTACTACAGCCAATCCCAACTTTTGCTCATCCGTGTAGTCGTTACAATCGAAGACTAACTCCACTCACCTCTCCTATTCAAGGTATGTATCCGGATCAGATTTGCCCTGAAAAGGTGGAATTGTCATCTTGATGCCTTTGATTGTGTCCCCTACGGGTTTGATATTCCTCCTCGATCTTCTTTGCCCATGGTCGAATTCGTCATCCAAATTAGAGTCACTAAACTCTACTCTAGCATGGGTCTATCAAGGTTCTTCTTGCCTCGATGACTTCTCGTTGAGCTGTTTTGTGCCTCTTCCAACCTACCAAGGCGAGCATTCATAGGCTCAAGCTTTTGATCCAAGAGGCGTCCCATCTCCTCCTTCAAACTTTCTACCAAACGGGAAAAATCGAAAGATGATGTGCTTTCTCCTTCGTTAGACATGGCCTTTAACTTTAAACCTGCAAGAAAGGGTTAGTATAAAACAGAAAATTTTATCTCACCACATCCTCACGAGTATCACTCACCCTCGTGTATCGCTCAAGTTTTTAAACACTCCAATGATCTCACCAAGCAAATCTCAAATTCGTCAATCTCCTCACTTGAAGAAATCAGAAATTTTCCAAGTGGTTCAAGACTGATCCCCAACAAGTCACTAAGGGAAGTGGCATTTTTTTGATGTGGTTCGCTTGAGCTGAAATGATTTCAAATTGGACAGATTTTTAGTGACTCAAATATGCAGAAGTGTGCTGGAAAATTTTCAAGTTTAGATCAAGTAAGAAAGACACGAAATTGGGAAGTAACTAACTTGAATAAGTAGACTCAAACTAGGAAACTAATACCTCAATTTAGGAAACTAGGAAGTCAAATCTGATTGGGACTCCTTTTGCTACTTGGACACGAAAATAATTTTAAAAAAATTGACTCAAAGACACAAATTTATGGCCTGGATAGATTAGAGAAATGACTTAAACAAAGAAAAGGTTGGCAGAAATTTTGGAGCCTAGAAGAGCTCTACCCAAATTGCACCTTGGCTGGGATTCTTTGAAAAGTTTATTCAAGGTTTCCTTGGGTCGTTTTTGGGAGGTTAGCGGTTATTTTTTTTTGGGAGGGTTTCACGTGTGCAATAAGTTGGCAAATCTGAATTGGAAGTCAAGTGTGACTAGGAATTGTTTTCAATCCCAAGCCAACATGAATTCCCAATGTCAGATTGCTTTCTTGTTCCACTTCAAGAAGGATCCGAGTGGTTTTTCTTTTCTTGCTTGGCTCTCTTTTTTTTTCTTTTTGTTTCTTTTTTTCCCACGCTAAACAGATTGTGTTTCTATCCTTTTCTTCACTTCGGATCAATACTCAAAGAACAAGATTCAATCTCAATTCATGCACAAGTTCAGCCGCAACCTTTGTTCAAGAACAAGGACTAGGGTTCAAGATTTTGTTTCAAGATTTTCAAGAACCCAATAATACCCCAAGAACTTCTAGTTTATTGCTGGAATTTCGTCCAAGAACTCAAGAAATTCAAGATTTACCCAAAATTCAAGAGCCTTCAAACATTTTTCAACAAGAAACAACAAGGTCAGCCACGACTTCAATTAAACAAGGAAAACCAGCCACGGACTTGTGGAGGTAGCAAACAGAATTTTTTTTTTTGACTTGATTGACACAAAACCCTAAGAACAAGATAACACAGGGCACTAAGACACAATTAAAGACAAGAATCACAGTAGCAACAAAAGACACAATTCGGACAACAAGAGAAAAATTGTGGACAGCCACGAAACAATTAACTAGCGATTGGAATTTTTTTGTTTTGGTTTTTTGACACACGAAACTGACTCGAAAACTAGATGATATAAGACTCAAAACAAAGAAAAGAAGGATATAACCTGGTGGTTATCGACCAGCTCTGATACCAACTGATGTGATACGCACTTCGACACGGTCTAGACAACTACACCTGATGAGCAACCCTAGGGGAAGACCCTCCTAGAACCTCCCAACTTTGTAATATCAGAGTTGGACCTTTTCTCCCCAATGGAAATTGAACGCGATTGTTCTCATGAACTCAAGACCTCTGACACACGAAGGTAATCACCAACATTAAGCAAATAATGATGGATGAAGAGACACCACGATTAGGGAACAAACTAATCGATAAAGTCTGATTTGAATCCTAAGTTATGAACTCAAGAATTCAAGAGTAAGTTCAATTAAGAACTTGAAGGAAAATTCCTCACGATTTCTGGTTGGAATAATCCGTCCCTTATTCTGAAAGACAAGAAGCCTTATATAGGCATGTAAAACACCTAAACTAAGCTGCCAACAAAACCCAATCCGACTTGGAATTTCCCTTGCTAAACTCGACCCAAGCCCAAGTGTTACTAGGAAAACCCTAATCAACTTAACATGAACAAATAACATTGGTGCTTGACTAAAGCAAGCTTATGGCCAACTAGATAAGCTACTTTAAGGATTAAAACTAGAGGACAACATGTCCTTTGTGTGATTAACAAACTACTAAACTAGGCAGCTTTAAAACAACTACTAACTAATCTAATAAGTATGAGATCATTCTTTCAGTTCAAATGTACAAGTGAACAAGGTGATTTCATGGTCCAGTAAATCTTCAAACTTAGCTTGCTCCTTGCTTGTATGGTGAATGATCAAGGCTCGTAAAGCTTCCTTCACCTTCTTGGATCTTGACCTTGTCATCAGACCACCAATGTTGACCAAAGGATCCTTGACCCAAGGTTGAAGTTGTTGCGCACCCGTATCCGCATCATTCCCTCTCTCCTCGAAAGGATTCATCCTCGAATCTTCAAAGTCTGTATCAAAGTCAAAAGGAGATAGGTCAGACACATTAAAAGGTGCACTTATGCCATACTCACTTGGATGTTCCAATTTGTAGGCATTGTCATTTATCCTTTCCAGGACACGAAAAGGTCCATCTCCTCTGGGATGTAACTTGGTCCGTCGAGATGCTGGAAATCTTTCCTTCCTCATGTGCACCCAAACCTAATCACCAGGTTCGAATACAACATGCTTTCTACCTAGAGGCTGGTCTACAACATGCTTTCTATAGGCTGGTCGATTTGGTAGAATTGCTCTAGGAATAAAGTCGATTTGATGTTCAATGCCTCGAATTGGAGGTAATCCATTTGGTAGTTCCTCTGGAAACACATCCTTGAATTCCTACAAAAAAGAGTAGATTGCACTAGGAAGAGAATCGGTTATGCCTAGTGTGTAAAAAGAAGAATAATCAGCTTCCCTGTACATAAGTACTATGAGAAGACTTTGTGCATTCAAAGCCCTATCTACCTCACGCACACTGGCATAGAAGCTCTTTTTTTCAACTTTCAAGCTCTCGGCCTCACTGAATCTTTTTCCACTCGAATTTTCTTTTTCACTCAACTCGGCCTCTACTTTCTTTTTCTCCTCATTCTCTCTCACATTCGGCTTTTTTTTGCCTCTCTCGGCTGTCTTTTCTCTCTCTCTTGTCTTAGATGCAATTGTTCTCCATACACTTGTGTGGGTGTCAAGGGTGAAAGAGTGATTTTGAGGTTGTCCATAATGAACTTATACTTAGTAGTGAGTCCAATATGGTCAGCCTGTCTATCATACTCCCAAGGACGCACCAACAAGACATGACTAGCATGCATAGGAATTACATCACATAAAACTTGGTCCTGGTATCGACCAATAGAAAAAGCAATTAAAGCCTGTTTGGTCACCTTGACTTCCTCCCCCCGTCATTTAATCAAGACAATCTATATGGTTTAGGGTGGTAAGTCCATGGAATGTGTTTTTGCTCAACAAAATCAGCAGCTACACAATTAGTACAAGAGCCACTATTAATGATTATAAGACATACCTTATCTCCAATTTTGCATCTCATATGAAAGATATTGGTTCGTTGGAGATCATCTTCTTGAGCTTGTGCATTAAGCACTCTCATAGTCACCATAGTTCGAGCTATGGGGTCCTCCTCGATCTCAACCATGTCATCATCCTTCCTTTCTTCTTCAAGCGGTGGCATATCAACATATTCCTCCTCTCCTTCGCTTTGCCACACTCCATCTTCATTCATGTACATGATGCTTCGGTTAGGGCATTGAGCCATGAGGTGGACAATTCCCTTGCATTTGAAGCATGCCTTTGGCTGGTTGGTAGATGCATTTGCCCTGGAAGAAATTGCACTCGGATTGGAAGATTGTTCCATCCGCTTGTTTTCCTGCTCCTTATTACCTTGCCTTGGCCAAGCATTGGATGTTGGCAATGGATTTCTTCTCCAAGGAGTGGAAGAGGATGTAGTGGTTCGGCCACTAGGTGTTTTTATAGGCAAGGTTTGCTTTTCCACCTTCTCGGCATAAGACACCATTTGTTGAAGCTCAAAGTGATCTTGAAACTCAACCTTCTTCCTGATTTCAGAATTTAATCCATTAAGGAACCTCGCCATGGTTGCTTCCGGATCCTCTTGTACATTGGCCCTTATCATCGCTACCTCCATTTGTTTGTGGTGCTCATCAACCGAATTAGACCCTTGAGTGAGTCGTTGGAGCCGATTGTACAAGTCCGTGGTATCATAGAAAGGTACAAATCGTTTCCTCATCACTTGCTTCATTTCAGTCCAAGTGTCAATCGGTTGTTCCCTATTTCTCCTCTTTGTGGCACATACTTGCTCCCACCAAATAGATGCATAATCTTGAAATTCAATAGCTGCAAATTTTACCTTTTTCTCTTCAGAGTAATTGTGGACTTCAAACACTTGCTCAACTCGCCTAACCCAATCCAAGTAAGCTTCAGTATCATTCTTCCCATGAAAGGTAGGCATCTTAGTCTTGATGGAACCAAGATTGTCATCGATTCTCCTAGGTCGGTCTCTACCCAAAGTTGGAACTTTTTTGAGCTGCTGTTTTGCTGAGTTTCTGGTCAGTATTTTGGAGGGGAAATGGTGTTTTTGGGGCGCTCAAATAATGTAAGAACCAGTCCTCAAATTTCAGTCAAATCGGTTCGTAAAAACTAGCTCAACCGATTTTAGAAACTCAAGAATTCCAAGGCGGTTTGGCTGAGGTGTTTGTGGTAGTTGGTTTGGTTTTGGAAATTGATTTGGGTGTGTTTGGGGCTGGTTAGGTTGTTTGGGGTCGTTGGAATTCAATCAAATTGGAAACTCAAGATTTGGAAACCAATCAAGATTTGGAAACTCAAGTTTTGGGAAACCAATCAAGAATTGGAAACTCAAGATTTGGAAACCTGATTTCCTTTGTGTGAGAGCCGATTCCTTCTCTTCTTCTTTTTTTTTTTCATTTTTTTTGTTTTTGTTTTTGTTTTTTTCCTTTGACTTTTCAGGGAACACAACAAGAAACGGATGAAAGGTTATGTAAATTCCAAGAAAACCCTAGTTCTTGATTTATTGTTTAAGAACTTTCAAAACAAGACTTGATGGTCCAAGAACTTCAAGAATTTTGTTCAAGAAGCTTAAGAACTTCCCCAAATTATGTTGCGGTGTCCAAGATTTGCAAGAACAACAACCAATACTCAAGAAATAGGCAAAATAGAATTTCAACAATACTCAAAAGAAAATTCCAGCAACTTGGACACTAAAACAATATAAGTGACTTTTTTTTTTAAACCCTAACAACCCAAACACAAGTATAACAGACCCAAGAATGAAATTTGGACAGAAAACACAAAAAGACAACACCCAAATAGATTTCTTTTGTGTTCGGATGAATAGTACCGTGGATGAACAGTATGTGAACTGTGACGGTGAACAGTGCGTGAATAGTGATGGTGAACAGTATTTTTTTTTTTTTTGACAAAAGACACAAACTAACAAGATATGAGCAACTTCAATTGAAAGAGAATTAACCTGATGCTCCTGATACCAACTGATGAGCAACCCTAGGGGAAGACCCTCCTAGAACCTCCCAACTTTGTAATATCAGAGTTGGACCTTTTCTCCCCAATGGAAATTGAACGTGATTGTTCTCATGAACTCAAGACTTCTGACACACGAAGGTAATCAGCAACCTTAAGCAAATAATGATGGATGAAAAGACACCACGATTAGGGAGCAAACTAATCGATAAAGTCTGATTTGAATCCTAAGCTATGAACTCAAGAATTCAAGAGTAAGTTCGATTAAGAACTTGAAGGAAAATTGCTCACGATTTCTGGTTGTAATAATCCGTTCCTTATTCTGAAAGACAAGAAGCCTTATATAGCCGTGTAAAAGACCTAAACTAAGCTGCCGACAAAACCCAATCCGACTTGGAATTTCCCTTGCTAAACTCGGCCCAAGCCCAAGTGTAACTAGAAAAACCCTAATCAACTTGACACGAACAAATAACGTTGGTGCTTGACTAAAGCAAGCTTATGACCAACTAGATAAGCTACTTTAAGGATTAAAACTAGAGGACAACATGTCATTTGTGCGATTAACGAACTACTAAACTAGGCAGGTTTAAAACAACTACTAACTAAGCTAATAAGTATGAGATCATTCTTTCACTTCAAATGTACAAGTGAACAAGGTGACTTCATGGTCCACTAAATCTTCAAACTTAGCTTGCTCCTTGCTTGTATGGTGAATGATCAAGGCTTGTAAAGCTTCTTTTACCTTCTTGGATCTTGACCTTGTCATCGGACCACCAATGTTGACCAAAGGATCCTTGACCCAAGGTTGAAGTTGTTACGCACCCGTATCCGCATCAACACCAACTGTTTGGCAGCAGAGAATTCGACCCAATTTAATCCTAGGAGTCACGAACAATTTTGATATTATCTCAACCTGCAACTACTCGAATTAACGAACCAAATTGTAGGTAGTAGAACGCCACAATCAAGGAGGTACTTGATCGATAAGTTCGGATGAATAACTTGAGAAGATTCTCAAGTATTCAAAAGAATCTCTCTTGTAAAAGAGAAAGTGAAAACTCACTAATTTTATTCAATGAAAACTGATCCTTGGACATCCCTTACTTAGGCTATATATAGCCATACAAAACTAGAAGACCTAAAGTGAATTGGATTCACTTATTCTAGAAACCCTAAAGTGAATTGGATTCACTTATTCACTAAACTAATAACCAATATTTCGGCCATCCAAGACAAATTTCTGACCAAATAAAACCCACAAAGAAAGACTCCATTTAGCAAGGAAAAATGACAATAAAACCCTTGCTCAACAACAATAAGCCAAACTATCCAAGTGGCTAACTAGCTAAATACTTAATCTTCTTCACTCGAGTGTGAAGTGTTGAATCTTCATTGTATTCTTCCTTTAACTGCATTCATCACTTGAATTCATGTAGTTCCTCAGGTTGCATCACGTAGAGCCTTTCCTTTCGAAGTACATCCAAGACAACTTGTAAATGCATTACATGCTCTTTTAAACTCCTACTATAAATTAGGATATCATCAAAGTACACGACCACGAATTTACCAATGAAGGGACGTAGAACATGGTTCATTAGTCTCATAAAAGTACTAGGAGCGTTAGTTAAACCAAAAGGCATGACCAACCACTCATATAAGCCATGTTTAGTCTTAAAAGCAGTTTTCCATTCGTCCCCATCTTTCATACGAATTTGATGGTATCCACTTTTCAAATCAATTTTTTTAAAAATGATAGCACCATGCAATTCATCAAGTATGTCATCTAAACGAGGTATGGGATGGCGATACTTTACCGTTATGGCATTAATGGCTCGACAGTCAGTGCACATCCTCCATCGTCCATCTTTCTTAGGCACAAGTAGGACGGGTATAGTACAAGAACTTAGACTCTCACGAATGCATCCTTTGCCAAGTAGCTCCTTTACTTGCCTTTGTTGTTCCTTAGTTGCCTCAGGATTAGTCCTCTATGGTGCCTTATTTGGCAAGGAAGCCCCAGGGATGAAATCGATTTGATGTTCAATCCCTCTCAAAGGTGGCAATCCATTAGGTACATCATCAGGAATCACATCATGATACTCCTGTAAGAGGTTAGTGACAATACTAGGCAAAGAAGTATCAAATTCGTTAGTGAGTAAAGTTTCTTTACAAATCAATATAAGGAGCACTTGGTTAGAATGTAAAGCTTTTCTCAAATCCTTCACTCGAGCTAGCATGCTGTTTTTTCTTTCTTTTCCTAGCTCAATGGTTCGACTAGACCCACTTTTATCTTTTAGTGTTTCGGCCGACTCCCTTAATTTCCCCTTTGAGGGTTGTTTTTGATTAGTTGCATGCATTTCATACTCCCTTTGTAAACTAACTTGGTCCTCATGCACTTGTTGTGGTGTAAAAGGTGCAAGTGTGATTTTTTTACCATTATACAAAAAGGAGTATTTATTCAAGAATCCATCAAAAGTAACTCTCCTATCAAATTGCCAAGGGCGGCCTAAAAGAATTTGTGTAGCTTGCATTGGTACTATATCGCATACAATATCATCTTCATATCGACCAATGCAAAATATAACTAAGACTTGTTTAGAAATGCATTCCTCGCCACTATTGTTTAACCATTGAAGCTTGTAGGATCGAGGGTGATCAGTTGTTGGCAAGTTGAGTCTTTCCACCATCAATGCACTTGCAATATTAGTGCAACTTCCTGGGTCAATGACTAGGCTACACACCTTGTTGTTGATATGGCACCTCGAGTAGAAGATGTTTTCTTGTTGAGTTTATCTCGACTAGCTTGGGTAGCTAGTGCTCGCCTTGCCACTAGACACCCAACCTTGTCATTGATTGGTATTTCCTCAAGCTCGTCTACTTCCTCCTCCAATGAAGGCCTCATCTCATATTCTTTTTCTTCTTCTTCTTCAGTCAATATATCTCCATTGGGTAACATAATCAAGGCCCGTTGGTTTGGACATTGGGAGGCAATGTGTCCAAACCCGAGATACTTAAAGCATTTTGTGTCGCGAGTCCTGGGTATAGAGACTTCTTGTTGGGCTTAGACCCTTCCCTTGAAGTTGGTTTGGATGGAGAAGCATTCTGTCTCAAGGGTCCCTTTGAGACTCCATTCGGATTTGATGAGTGTTGTGCACTCGAGGGGTTGTCCTCTCTCTTTAAGGCCGAATTTCTGGTTGCTAGTTTGTTTCTTGAAACTGAAGTGTTTTGAACAAGAGGGCTAGGAATATTGTCTTGTTTTGCACAAAAAAGGGTGTTTACAATAGTTCTTGAAGTTCTTGATAACCTTACCTTGTTTCTTGGAATTCTTGATATATATCTTGAGGGGGTGGGTTGGTTCTTGAAAATTGTGAAGCCAAAATTGATCTTGATCAAACTCTAGTTTTTGTTTCTTGAAGTGGACTGATCTTGCGCAAACAAATCAAAAACGAAATTATTGTTCTTGATTGAGATCCGAATAGAAAAAAAGAAGAAAAAGAATTCTGCTTAAAGAGAAAAGAAAAAAGGAAGAAAAAAAGCAAACCAGAATCGGACTCTTACCAAGAAGAGGAAACCTTACTTGAATTGGGAAACCAAGTTGTCTTGGGTTTGCTAAAACAAATCCTAGATACACTCTAACTACCCTAATTCGGTTAGAACACCTTTGCACCGTGGGAAACCAGAAAAACAACCCTTAAAGGGGAAATTAGGGGAGTCGGCCGAAACACTAAAAGATAAAAGTGGGTCTAGTCGAACCATTGAGCTAGGAAAAGAAAGAGAAAACAGCATGCTAGCTCGAGTGAAGGATGTGAGAAAAGCTTTACATTCTAACGAAGTGCTTCTTATATTGATTTGTAAAGAAGCATTACTCACTAACGAACTTGATACTTCCTGCCTAGTATTGTCACTAACCTCTTACAGGAGTATTTGATGTGTTTCCTGATGATGTACCTGATGGATTGCCATCTTTGAGAGGGATTGAACATCAAATCGATTTCATCCCTGGGGCTTCCTTGCCAAATAAGGCACCATAGAGGACTAATCCTGAGGCAACTAAGGAACAACAAAGGCAAGTAAAGGAGCTACTTGGCAAAGGATGCATTCGTGAGAGTCTAAGTTCTTGTGCTATACCCGTCCTACTTGTGCCTAAGAAAGATGGACGATGGAGGATGTGCACTGACTGTCGAGCCATTAATGCCATAACGGTAAAGTATCGCCATCCCATACCTCGTTTAGATGATATACTTGATGAATTGCATGGTGCTATCATTTTTACAAAATTTGATTTGAAAAGTGGATACCATCAAATTCGTATGAAAGATGGGGATGAATGGAAAACTGCTTTTAAGACTAAACATGGCTTATATGAGTGGTTGGTGCCTTTTGGCTTAACTAACACTCCTAGTACTTTTATGAGACTAATGAACCATGTTCTACGTCCCTTCATTGGTAAATTCGTGGTCGTGTACTTTGATGATATCCTAATTTATAGTAGGAGTTTAGAAGAGCATGAAATGCATTTACAAGCTGTCTTGGATGTACTTCGAAAGGAAAGGCTCTACGCCAACCTTAAGAAGTGCACTTTATGCACTGATCAACTTGTTTTTCTAGAATATGTTATAAGTGCATAGGGGGTGCAAGTTGATCAAGCAAAGGTAAAGGCTATAAATGAATGGCCAGCACCTACCAATGTTGTGACGCCCCACTTCTCCCTAAGGCGAACCAAAGGGTATCTGCGGGGCCTGCCCAGCTCTCGCCAGGACTCAAGCAATTTCGGTTCAAGCTTATAGCAGTACTAGACGTCAACAACCAGATAATATAAATACGATTTGTGCGGAAGCGTTCAAGCTTACAATATTTAACAATTACCCAATCCTTACATCGGGTTTCCATAATACAGCCCAAAATATACCATAGCCACAAATCTAGTCAATATTATTGGAACCCTATTACAAAAGTACAAAAGGGAATTTCCTTTGAGTCTCATTCCAAGCCCAATCCTGTTAAGGAAAATAAATCTACAGGGTGAGTAAAACGCTCGTGAGACCAATAACACACATGCAAGCACATTATTCAAGTAACAAACCAATTTACAAGTCGAGCAATAATATTTCAATAATTAATAATTCACTGGAAAAGTAAACAGAAACAATTCAAGGATACTGGAACTCTCAGGAGCTATATTCCACTTGCACGAGCAATAACCTCCACGAATTGACACTCCGTCAATCGGGTAGGTTTAGTCTGTAGAACTCCACTTAACCTGTCCCCTTTCACCTTACATACCCCTGTATCGGGCCCGCCTGTCGTTTATTTAAGGCGATACTATTCGAGTATGCCAAGCGAGATCTCTTACTAGATCAAGCTTATCATGTGATTCTCATGGCTCGCCAAGGTTCCCGACCGAGCCCATGCTGGCTCGAGTCCAAGGTCGGCCGATGAGATTTGGACGTCTCCCATGTATTTTTGAGTGTCGAGGAGATTCACTCCCACGACGTATGCAGCCATAGCATACTATATCAAGTCATTCAAGCATTTGATATATTCAAGCATTCATGTCATGTCTAGCAGGTCATTCATTTCTTGTCAAGCAAGTTATTTGTTTCATGTGAGATCGAGTGTGATAAAGTACACGCTCATCTCAAATTTCAAAATCTCAAGTATCAATACAAGTAAACATGTATCGAGTTCACAGGAGTTCAAGTAACACACACTTGACACTCACCAAGTAACAAGAGCAAGTAGATTCAATTGAAGTTCAAGCGTCCACCGTGGGATCCTCTTGAAGGTCCTCGTGTGCGCCTGAACAAATAATAATAGACCGTCATTCACAAACCCCTACTATTAAAGAAGATCGTACCATAGTACAATCTTAGAAAGTCTCGTGAAACGAGTCTTAATTATCCTAAATCGAGGCTCTCAAGTGGGGTTTCAAAGTACAGAAGAAATTGAGTTTTCCTCTTGGAAATAAAGTATAAAACGTTCAAATAATATCGAAGGAATAAGGAGTACTTGAAAAATTCCATTTCCTTGGAATTCAGAAAATTTCAGTTTTGATACGATATATTAGAAAAATCGTATCTCTCGCTTTACAAGTCAAAAATTGGAAAACTTGGTACCGTTGGAAACCTCTTCCAAAGTACTAAAAGTTCATAGAATACACTTTTCCATGATTCCAGACGAAAAGTATTCAAAAATTGGCTCAAAGTTGCTGTTTTGAACATGAAGACAGCTTTCGAGGTTGGTTTTTGGCCAACTTTGGAAATTCGGCAAAATTCACCCATTGCGAACCAGCCTTTGAAATTTAGAACTCAATTAGAGTTGCAAACAAGGTTTAAAACAAAGCAAGCGGAACGAGAATCGGAGTTTTGAGCACCGAGATACGGTAGCTCAAATTTGCTGAAATTTGGAACCTGTTTACCATTTTCCAGATTTAAATCACTGTTTTTGGGACATCGGTTGAACATCGAAACGAACTTGAAATGGCACCAAATTTGGTAGGTTTATCCTACCATATAAGGGTTATTACTCTACCAAAATTCACTGTAAAATTCATTCAGGAAGTTGGTTAATGAAGTCACGAAAACTCCAAGAACTTCAAGGCAAATCTGCCTTGTATGTTCCGTTTTCTGTTTTCAAAACGTTTGGCCAACAAAGTGCCTCAAGCATGGTCCATGTGCATAGACAATGTCTAAGAGGTATCCAATACACATTTTGTAGGTAATTAATCACCAAAATTCCGGATAACAAGTCCCAAGTCATTGTTAGTTTCAAATCTGTCCAAAACACTGTTTTCGTTCAGAAAGTCAGTTTTGAATTTCGATCATAAATCACTCAATTCAACTCAGAATTGAGTGTGGTTTGTGGCGTTAGAAAATAGACTCATAAGGATATATTTTCTCAGTAGAAACCATTTTCAAAATCTGTCCATAACCAGCTCATTCGTGAGCATCAAGTTGCAGCTCATGTGCTGCCTTCCAGGAAGGAACGAAACAGGACATTGGATTTCAAAAGAATGGTTTGGCTTGCTCAAGTGGAACCAGGAAATGCATTTTATACCAATAGAAAGCTGGAAAGGTTTAGTTTCCAATGCCACAAACGGCACTCGATTTCGACATTAGAGCAACAAGTTATGGCCGAAACAAGAAGACTGCCTGGGCAATCCGGGAACAAAATTCCAGTTTTCTAACCTTTTGAAATTTCAACATTTGAGTGACCAAATCAAGTTTTTTTTCAATGAAACTTTTTACACAACCAATATAACATGCAACATAAACAAGCCATTAGAACCTCAAAATTTTGCACAAAAGTGGTCGGACAAGGCAGGGGTAAAACGGTCACTTTTGCTCCAAGCACCTCTTTTGATTTTCTACCAACCATACAACATTAATCCACTAATTTAAGCACTAAACCACCATTAATTTCATCATCAATCATCAAATCAGTCCATATATCCAAGGTGGGAGTTCATAGAGCCCACACAACCATTTTTCAACATATCCAAGCTACCCATATGCATGCATGCTCTTAAATGTGCATTACTACTCTCATAAAACAAGAATTTAAGAGTTGATCGTTACTTACTCGCTTTGATGTTCAAGATAGAAATTTCGGCTCTCCTTAGCTCAAGAAAACCCGCAGATTGTAGCTCCTTTTCTTAGCTAGATGTAATCTCCGAGTGTTGAGCTATGTGTGGTCAAATTTTGGTAGGATTTGGTGATGTTTTGTTGAAGAAATGAAGATGGAAAAATGGAAAACTTTGAGTTGTTTCTTTGCTTCCCTTGGCCGGCTGTTCTTGGAGTGATGAGAGAGAGTGGTTTGATCAAAAGTAGCTTCCAAGAGAAGCTTTAATGTGTGGTCCACAATTGTCCAAAAGTCAACTCTTCTTCGCGCGTATACGCGCGCGTTTTGTGCTCGATTTCTCTCGAGTTTGTTTCATTAGTGCACTAAACCTCCAATACACTTATATTCATATAAATGTTATTCACTCTTAATTGTCCCAAAATAAGGGTCTAAAGTCCTTCAATTAAATCGCGCGTGTGAAAACGCGTATTTCCAATTTAAGCGCGATAGAGTGAAACTTCCAAGAAATTCTCATAACGATAGTACTAATAACTATCACTTGAGTACTTAAACCTAAAATTACCTATTGTAGGACCGCTGCGTAAGTCTCTAATTTTTCCAAACTTATTGTATTCTCGAATCGATTATTGATTCCAATCGCATATTCGCTATTTTCACTTAACTAGGTTCCAAAAATTAGTTTTTGAAACAAGTCACTTTAAAAATATAACGAAACTATAATTCCATGTATTTAGGTCTAATGAGGTTAGAAAATAATATTCGGAATAAATGGGCAATTAAATATTAAATTTTTGTGAGTTCTCACAAATGTAAGTGAGGTGAGTAGTTTTCATGGCTTGGCAAGCTTCTACAGACGCTTTGTCAAGGACTTTAGCACCATAGCCGCACCACTCACATCCATTGTCAAGAAAAAAGTACCATTTCAATGGGGGGAAGAACAAATTAAGTCCTTCCAATTACTTAAACTGTTACAGCCCCACCTTCCCCTAAGGCGTACCAAAGGGGTTAGCGGACTGCCTGCCCAACTCACGCCAGGACTACTAGCGCGATTATGTACAGTCTAAAACGTTCCAGAAGGTATAAGTGCGCTCAACGAAGCAAAAATCACGAAACGAAAAAATGAAAAATCGGAGCCGCACATGAACAGTGCCGGCCACGTCACAATCCGGCTGGATTCTTAGTCGGATTGGAGGCAGTAGCCAACTGCCCGGATTCAAATTTTTCCAAGGCAATCCGGCCAAGTTTTGGCCGGATTCTAGGCTGGATTCGCCTCTGCCCTTTCCCGCCAAAAATTTTTCTTTTGCCGTTTGAAATCCGAACCCGACCGAAATCCATCCAAACACCAAAAATCATATAAACATTGAAATTGGACACTTACAGGCCAAAATAACCTACAAACGTTGCCAAACATGATTATACAAGTAGGGTTCAAATTTACAACTAAAAAGAGATGTTAATTCAAAATACACTTAGGGTTTTCAACCATTGAGGAGCTATACAAAAGAATATTAAACTAGCTCAACTCGGCTTCAAAATCACAGTTCCCAAAAGTATTCATATCCCTGTAAGGAAAACAAAGGCAATGGAGTGAGCTTACGCCCAATGAGGTATACTCATGCAGATCAGTGAAGTTCACATAAGCACGAAGTTGCTCTATCCAAACGTTCAACAAGTAATCCGAACGAACATCACATTTAAATTCAATAAAAGGATACGGATGGCTCTCAAGAGCCCTTTTCCTCGCTTACTGTACTTGATCTCGCCTCGTTGACCCTCCGTCAACGCTTAAGGAAGTAACCAATACCGTAGACCCCACTTTCTCCAATTTCCATCCACCTCACATACCCCTACCGGGCCCGAACTCCATTCAGTTTTTACAATAGTAATACTCGAGTATACCGGAATCAAGAGTCTCATACCCAATGATTCCATAGAAATAGTCCCCATGGCTTGTTAATCTCCTCGACCAAGCCCTTGCTGGCTCGAGTCAATCGACCGCCACTAGGGTTTGAGCTCAGTGATAACAGTACAGGTCGTTGGATCCACGTCCAAACGACACAATTTCAAGGAGATTCAGTGACAATTAATTGATACCATAAACAGTCACATGACATAGAGTGCGAGAGTGATAAAGTACACCTTCGTCTCGATCAATATCAACAATGTACATAAGCATTCAAGGCATAGATTTCACGTATAACAGAGCCATGTAGTATCAATCAAGTGAGTACTACACTCACCAAGTAAACAAAGAGAGTTTCACAAATTGCCACCCGGCAAGCATCTTGAATCCCCGTCACGCCCTAAACATTCAAGCAAGCACAATGAGACTCGATTACGAGTCACAAATCCGAGCCACACATCAATAATGTAAAACCGTAAGAACTTGCAAGTAATATCAAAACACTTAGTGCTAAAGGGTTATACAACCCTAGGGTCACCATTGAACCCCTAAAGCACCCCAACTCCAAGAAATATACAACCCTACAATTTGGACAGCATTTCCCCCTTATAATTCCATTTTCCAACCTACCATCATTCATCCAAGTCTCCCAAACACAACCACCACTATCCTTACAAGTCCTAGACTTTCCAATACCACTTATTAGGGTCACAAAACCCTTAAAACAAAGCCAAATCAATAGTTCTATAGCCACCCTAGAAAAGCCCCAATTACAAACCCTAAATCTGAAATTTTCCATACAAAGCGGAAATTTTCCGTAAATAGCTACAATTTACGCACTAAGAGTTCATTCTAGACCATTCCAAGCCATCATCCATGGCCAATCAATATTAAACATATAAAAACAGAAAAATCATGAATAATTATGAAAATTCACCAATCTCCACCAAAAGTCACAAAATCTTCACAAAACCAATCCTATGACTAACACAAGTCATTAATTTCACATTATCAAAACCAAAGAAGGAATTCCTTAACTACTCACCTTGCAACCTCAAGAAAAGAGCCAACTTAGCACCACTTTCTTCCAAACCACTTCACCAACAACCTTACTACTACTAAACTAAGGGTTTTTATGGAGAAATTGGAAGTTTAAACGGTTGATTTGCTAGATGAAGCAAGATTGAGGCAAGAAAGTTGAGAGTTTTCTTTTCTTTTCTCCTAGAGAGGGCCGGCCAAGAAGCTTGAAATAAAGATGATTTTTGGGTCAATTTTTGGATTATTTAGTAAAGTTGGTAAGTTGGTCAAAGTCCAAGAAGAAATAAGAAAGTGACACTTGTCACCTTTTTGGTTTATAGCTATCCCTTTGTCTCTCTAATACTAATCCATCTAGGAAACCTCTAATTATTTCTTAACACCTAGGAAATGAATCCCAGTATACCAAACTTAACCTAATTGGCCGAATTTTACCGCACTTACTGCACTAGCGGGTCCCACATCCGGTATACACTTAATTTCTCAAAAACTAACGATACTAGAAAAATAATTTAAAAACTATATTTACTCATAAAAATTATCTAAAAAAAAATTTTCTAATAAAGAAAATGTAGAATTAGAGTGCACTTAAATAAAATAAAACCTAGAAAATAAGAAAATTATGGGTTCTCACACTAACACAAGGTCACATATGCACCCGTCTTAAGTTTATCTAATTTTAACAAAACTTTTGAAATAGAGTGTGATGCTTCTGGTATAGGTATTGGGGCTGTTCTACTCCAAGAAGGTCGACCGATTGCCTACTTTAGAGAAAAGCTAAATGGAGCTTCCTTGAACTACTCAACTTATGACAAGGAGCTAATGGCCTTAGTCGAGCACTCCAAACTTGGCAATACTACCTTCGACCTCGAGAGTTCGTTTTACATACTGATCGTGAATCGGTCAAGCACATCAAGTCACAAAAAAAATTGAGCAAACGACATGCAAGATGGATAGCCTTCATTGACACTTTTGCATTCATGATCAAGTATAAGACAGGTAAGTCTAATGTAGTAGCTGATGCCCTTTCGAGACGATACACACTACTTACTACATTAGATGCTAAGTTGCTAGGCTTTGAATTTCTTAAAGATCTTTATGCAATTGACCAAGATTTTGGTGAGATTTTCACTTCCTTGCCACGAGACACTCGTGAGCATTACTTTCTATCACAGGGATTCTTGTATTACAAGGATAAGTTATGCATTCCATTAAGGTCCATGTGACCTTTGTTGGTTCGAGAAGCACATGGAGGAGGGCTTATGGGTCACTTTGGAATTGCTAAGACGTTGTCCGTCCTCCAAGAGCACTTCTTTTGGCCCCGAATGAAGAGGGATGTCGAGAGACATATACAAAGATGTGTAACTTGTCACCATGCGAAGTCAAAGGTAAATCTTCATGGTCTCTACACCCCTTTACCCATCCCACATGTACCTTGGATTGACTTGTCTATGCATTTTGTACTTGGATTACCTAGAACTAGACAAGGTCATGACTCTATTTATGTTGTGGTTGACCGCTTCTCTAAAATGGCGCATTTTATACCTTGCCATAAGACCGATGATGCTAAACACATAGCTGACTTGTTTTTTAGAAACATAGTATGTTTGCATGGCATGCCTCGCACCATTGTGTCAGATAGAGATGTAAAATTTCTTAGCTACATTTGGAAAACTTTGTGGTGTAGACTAGGCACTAAATTGCTTTTCTCTACTTCTAGTCACCCACAAATTGATGGACAAACTCAAGTAGTCAATAGGACTTTATCTACATTGTTGAAAGCAATAATCAAAAAGAATATTAAAACTTGGGAAGATTGCTTGCCGCATGTTGAATTCGCCTATAATCACACGGTGCACACTACTACACAATATTCACCTTTTGAAATTGTTTATGGTTTTAACCCTCTCACTCCATTGGACTTATCTGCTTTACTTGATCATGAGAAAGTTAACTTGGATGGTAAGAAAAAGGCAGATTTTGTGTGAGACTTACATGATGAGGTTCGCTCTAACATCAACAAGCGCATCTTTCAATATGTCCAAAATGCAAACAAAGGCCGTCGCAAAATGGTATTCGAATCAGGTGACTGGGTTTGGATACACATGGGAAAGGAGCGCTTTCCACTTCAAAGGCGCAACAAACTCCTTCCAAGGGGTGATGATCCCTTCCAAGTCAGGGAGAAAATCAACGACAATGCATACAAACTTGACCTTCCAGGTGAGTATGGAGTTCATGCTACATTCAATGTCACTGACTTAAGCCCTTTTTATGCAGACGATGAGAATGATTTGGGGGCAAATCGCCTTCAAGAGGAGGGAACTGATAACGTAGCACCAAGGACCAATGGTGACCAAGAGCAAGTCATTCAAGTACCAAGTGGTCCAATCACAAGAGCTCGTGCCAAGAAGATTCGTGAATCCCTTCAAACTCTTGTATGCACCATCCAAGAGAGAGTTGGAGATGATTTGAAGACCATTGAAGCTTGGAGAATGAAGATACAACAATATGTACCTTACTCCAAGTTGAAGAACCAAATGAAGAATAGTCTCGCAAGTTGCCTTAATCAAAGCCGAGGCTTATTTGTCATTTTATTGCTGTTTTCTTGTTCCATAAATTCGGCCAAACAGCCTTCTAGTTGGCCGAATATTAGAGAGTCCATTTAGTCCTTATTTCGGCCCAAAAGGCCCTAATCTAGCTGAGTTACTTAAGTATTTTTAGTTTAAGTGAATCCAATTCACTTTAGGTCTAGTTTAAGTGAATCCAATTCACTTTAGGTTTTCTAGTTTGTATGGCTATATATAGCCAAGGCAAGAGACCTTTACAACCAGTTTTTTAATCAATACAAATCGTGAGTTTTCACTTTTCTCTTTCCAAGAGAGTTTCTTTGAATATTTGAGAATCTTTCTTGAGTTATTCAAGTGAACTTATCAATCAAGTAACTCCTTGGTTGTGGCGTTCCTCTACCTATAGTTTGGTTCGCTAATTCATTAAGTAGTGGGTTGAGATAGTATCAATATTGTTCGCTACTTCGGGGATTAGATTGTGTCAAATTTCCGTTGCCAAACCATTGGTGATTGGTTGTCTAGATCGTGTCCAAGCGTAGATCACATCAACCAGTACCCTTCCAAAAGAGTTGCAATCTACCCAACTCGTATTAATCACTTTGCTCCAGCTTATTGAGTCAAATGAAGAGCAGTTTCATTAGTAATTTTTGAAGTCATTAAAGCCGTTTGTTTAGTCTTGTTAAGCAAGGTATATTTGCCATTTATCTTGCTGATTTAGTTATTAATTTTAGCTTAATAATTTCGACCAAACACTACCTTATCATGGCCGAACCATAGTCCTTAATTTTAGGGTCTATATTGAGTCCAATTAGCTTTAGGTTTTAGTCATTGTAAGGCTATATATAGTCGTAGTCTTATTCATGCAAGATGGTCAGAATTTTGATACAATTTTTGTGAGTTTCTCACCTACTCTTTTCCAAGAGAGTTTCTTTTGAATACTTGAGAGTTTTCTTAAGTTATTCGACCGAACTTATCAATCAAGTACCTCCTTGATTATGGCGTTCTTCTACCTACACCATAAGTTCCTTTAATCTTTTCTTGAGGGTTAAGAACCATTCTTAGTTCTCATCCAAGGGATTTTAAAGGGGTTTAGGGTTCCGCACATCCAAACCTTGAAGTCTCGTGTCTAGATCCTGTTTTGTTGGAATATGAGTTCGTCAATCTAGGATGGGTTCGTATCAGACACGAACACAAAAGACACAAAAATTGAAATGAAAATGTGAAAATAAAGACACAAACAAGGAACATGATACCAACCAAGAAACACCATTGAGTACAATTCGAGTTCCTCTAGGACCTGTGTGATGACCCCGCTTCTCCCAAGGGCGAACCCTAGGGTATCGGCGGGACGCCTGCCTAGCTCGCGCCAGGACTCGAAACACAAAGCTAATAAAACTATATTAAACCAAAAGAGTACTATTCACAATATATTTAACGCTAAAAGAGTTCTATTTACATCTTCAAAAGTATCTATTTAGACCACCATATTACATTATATTAACAATCAGCAGAGGGTGGGTCCTTATACAAACCACCAAAACAAAAGGAACATCTTAACCGACCAACTATTACAACTAACCCTAACTATACTAGTGGCAGTGTCCAAAAGTTTCCCCGCGTCGCCCCCTGCTAAGGAAAACAAAGGAAACGGGGTAAGCTATTAGTAAGTACACGGGGGTAAACACGTAAATTTCATATTAAAATAAACAACTATTTCACAAAATGGCAAGTCAAGTGCAAAAGTAACAATACAAAAGGAGGATACAGGTTGGCTTCAAAGCCAAGTCGTTTGCCATGCGTGACCTCCTGTCGACACTCTGTCGACCACGAATAAGGTCCGTAGAACTCCACTTGTACACCCACCTAACACCTTATCACCCTCACTGGCCAGTCACCTCGCGAACTTGCTCGAGCGAACGAAATCACAAACTTGAGCTTGAATCACAAGCTCGGGTCACAAACTTGGTTCATAACTTGAACCTACGAACTTGGTGACCTCAGACTAGGTTGGACTGGCTTCGACCAAGCCCCGGCCGGCTCGAATAGTCCATCTAGGTCTTGATATCAGGCCCACAACTTCAACATATTTTACGAACTCACGAAAGTCACCCCGAGCTCCAAGCTCAAGGGGTTCAAACCCAAAATAATTCATTTAGACATGTCTGGTATAAATATGCACGTAAATTAGGGTTTAGGTCGAGTGCGATGAAGAACACCCTCGCCTAGGTACCCTTTCATTCACCTTAAACACATAAGCAAGTTATATACAAAATGACCCGAATACTTACCCAAAACACAAAAGTAGTACAAGAGTGGAAATCACTTCGTGCGTGTTAGCTAGTAGTAGGCCCCACCGGTTCCGCCAACCTCACCACGGTCTGAAATAGAAGATTGCATCACGTTATATCACAAACGGCTACTAACATGCCCAAAACAAGCAAAACGGCAAAATCGGCACGTGCAAGTGCGGAAACGGCAAATTGGACACACGCGCACGCGCGGAACGGCACACGGAACGGCCAAATCCGCCATCTCAAGCTGTTTTGATCAAAAGTTAGGCTAAGAATATTGGATCAAAGTGAATGAGACACCGTTTAGAAGCTATGAGGAAGGGCTACAACTTTTATTTAGACATCTCAACCCAGATCTCAATAGGTATTGGTCAAAAATGCACAAAATAGTTCTAGCTATTTCATTTCGGGTTACCAAACAGGCCCTGTTTGAAAGACCGTAACTCACGGCTCAGAAATCGGAATCAAGAAATTCCAGAGGCGTTAGAAAGCTAAGACATAAGGCTATAACTTTCATGTTTGGACCAAAAGCTGAATCAATACAGAGCATGGAGGAAAATGGGTCCAAACATTCTTATCAGAACTGTCCAATGCGCAGGCAGTTCTGACAATCGATCTTGTTTTGGTCATAACTGAAGCTACGGGACTCGGATTTGGATGCACTTTATACCGTTTCGAATCTGAGACCAAGATCTACATTTCTTATGAAGAGGTCAACACCCAGTTTGTATGTTATCAAAACGGAAAAACACGGTCAGAGGCTGAATCCAGAAACGTCACCAAAACCACAGTTTTGCATGACTATAAGTGTTTTAGTCATAACTCAGGATCTTCTGATCGGATTAGGCTGAAATTTTGTAGGAACAACAAGAACTTAAGAATCTACAACTTTCATGTTTTGAGAAACTTCTGAATCAATACGTAGTATCAAGAAAAATGGAGCTTAAGTTCAGGTTCTGGGCTACCCTGTTTGGGGTTTTGAACGGTTCCGCGCAACGCAAACGCATGGTTCGTTTTCATGGTTCTCTTGCAAGTTTTCTAACTACTTTACTACCAAAGAAACACATATGTACCAGCTTCTAAATGACCTACCAAAGGTCCGAAACTTCCCTCTAAGACACTACCAAATTACCCACAAACTAACCATGATCCTTAAACTAACTTTTTGCACCATTGAACTTATTCTAACCATCTACTAACCAAACCCTAACTCACTAAACATTAACCAAGCTGAACTAACTTAAGGAAACCAAGGGTTTCATCATCCAAATCAGTTTTTTACCATTCACTCACCAAACCAATGAAACCAATCATCAAACACAACCACTACAATCTTCATAGCACAACATTAGAGCTAATTAACTTGTTTAGCATGAAACCCTAATTAGGGCTCCTATGGCCGAATCATCAAGGCCGAAATTTAACCAAATTTGTGACAGCCCCACTTTCCCCTAAGGCGAACCAAAGGGGTTAGCGGACTGCCTGCCCAACGGCCAGGACTAATGGTTCAGTTTAGAGCGGTCTAATACGTTCTGGAACTTACAAACACGCGTAAACAAGCCAAAATGTCAAAATAAAAAAAAAATGAAACCGGAGTCGGCCATGAATAGTAACCGACACGTCAAAACCCAACCAAACATCAAGCAAATATTTACATGTTGAACTTAAGCATATACAATCCAAAGTGGCATACAAAAGTTATTCAAAAGTGGATACATGTACGGTTTGCCAAATCAAAAGAGAAACGAACCCAAAAGTACATTTAGGGTTTCAATCAAGGAGCTATACAAAAGATATGTCCATCTAGCTCAATTCGGCAACCAACTATCAAATCCAGTCCAAAAGTATTTATTTTCCTGTAAGGAAAACAAAACGGAATAGAGTGAGCTTACGCCCAGTGAGATAATACCACTTAAACGGCAAAGTTCACATAAGCATAAAGCTTTTCATTCCAATTCATCAAAAGTAAGCAAAGGCACACATCCATAGTGGTGATAAAAGGATACAGGCGGCTCTCAAGAGCCCTTTTCCTCGTTTGCAGTCTTGATCGAACCTCATTGACCCTCCGTCAATGTTTAAGAGTAACCAACCGTAGGCTCCACTTTACTTCCATTCCTTCCACCCAACTTACCCTTACCGGGCCCGAACTCCAAACAGTAGCAGTTTAGTAATACTCGAGTATACCGGAATCAAGAGTCTCACTACTACAAGATTCCATATAACAGTCCCCATGGCTCGTCAATTTTCACGACCAAGCCCTCGCCGGCTCGATCCAATCGACTACCAATGGGGTTGAGCTCAGTCGTATCAGTAATGGTCGTTGGATACTCATCCAAGCGACACCAAATTCATGAACCAATTCAGTATTTCATGTCTCATTCAATCATTACAGTAAAACAGTAGACAGTCATATGAGATACCAAATGGGTGAGGGTGATCAAGTACACCCTTACTCAATTAAGTTCAACGGAGCAAATAAGCCTTCAAGGCATCAAGTTCACATATACCAAAGCCACATTGTAAACAACAAGTGAGTGGTACACTCACCAAGCAAGCAAATGAGATTTCATCAACTTCCGCTCAATGAGCGTCTTGGACCACCATCACGTCCTAAAACATTCAAATAGGCATAATAAGACTCGATTACAAGTCATAACCAAATCCACATACCACCAAAATAAGGTTCCACTAGAATGTATAAGCACTAGAGTAAACCAGGGAAATCCGGAAATGGAATTTAAGCTCTAATCCAAAAAAACAGTTTTTGACGTCATTTTGCGGCTTTGGCACCATTGACACTACAATTATCGGATGGAGGTGAAAGATACACCTTTTTGAAGCTAAGAAATAGGGCTACAATGTTACAGAAGGTCACTCAGTCCAGTTTCGAGTGTAACCTGGTCAAAAATGTAATATACTACACCAGAACCGCAAAAACAGGTTCACAAACCGCATTCTGGTTCAAACGTCATAAGTCAGGCTACCTAAGTCCAAATCAAGTAATTCTAAAGCCATCCGAAAGCTAATATACACGGATACAATTCATCAGAAGACCTCAACAACCAATTCCAAAGTATTCCCAACCAAAATAACCAATTACAGACGCAATTATCAAATTCGGGTAGAAACAGGGCAGCAGGGGTAATTCAGTCTTTTTACAAGCTACGTTGCTCCGATTGACCTGAAAGTTTTCAGGAATCTATAAAATATCATTCCCTACAATTTTCATGTTTTAACCCAAGGCCAATTCGGCCTCTAACTATGAGCTACAGTGCCGGGCAGAATGTAAGAACATGAAACCCTAACTTTCCAAATTTCTTTCCAAAGCAGAAATTTCTTGCAATTAACCTCCATATACACCTTCTAGCTTCATTCTATATCATTTCCCATCATCATACATGGCTACACCATAACAATCATATTAAAACAGAAATCACATGATTAAATAGAAAAATGTCATCAATCTCAACCCAAATCATGAAATAGCACCAATAATCATCACCTCAACTCACATAAGTTACTAATTAAACATTATTGGAAGGAAAAGAGTAGTTCCTTAGTCACTCACCTTATAACACAAGAAAGGAAGCAATTCAACACCTTAGCTTTCCAAACAACTTCACCAATCACCTCAAAATCACTAAGTGGAGGAGTTTTATGGGGCAATTACAAATTTAACCGGTTGAAATTGAAGATTGAGTAAGTTTGGAGCAAAATTTTGGAGAGCTTTTCTTTTCTTTTCTCCTTAGAGAGGGCCGGCCATGAGCTTGCAAATTTTGGGGATTTTTGGGTCAACTTTTTGAGTTATTTTGATAAATTGGTAAGAGAATGAATAGTGGTAAAAAATGGTAATGAATCTCTAAGTGACACTTGTCACTTTCATTAATTGCTTGCCTAACTTTTGTCTCTCTTACACCAATCCACTTGGTAACCTCTAATTATCTCATAACACCCGGTAAATTAAACCCAGTATCCAAAACTTAACCTAGTGGGCCGAATTTTTCCGAACTTTCCGCACTAGCGGGTCCCACGTCCGGTATACGCTCTTAATTTCTTAAAACCTAACCAATACGAGAAAACTCACCTAAAAACTATATTAACTCATAAAAATTATCTAGAAATTTTCCTAATAACGAAAATGCAGAAAAACATGCCATTGAATATAATAAAACCTAGAAAATGGGAAAAATTACGAGTTCTCACAAAATTACTCCATAAAATCATGTGATAAACACAAGTGAAACCATAATCAATCACAACTAACAACTATTATCATCATTTCCCCCATTTCAAGTATCATCACCACTTTTAACTTTGTATAAAAGCTTTCTTACCTCAAGATGAAGGTTGTATGATGGCTAATGAACTCAACCCAACTCCAAGATGGATTCTTTATGCTTCAAGATGAAGATCTATAGCAGAAATTTAGTTGAACTTTGCCAACTTCCCTTAGTTTTTTTCCCTCAAGGTGGCCGGCCCTCTCTCTCTCTTTTCTTTCTTATTTGTTTTGTTTTTTTTTTTATGGAAATCCTATGATATATACAAGATGGTCAAAGCCTTGAAAGATATTTCTATTTCCACCAATCACACAAAAGCTTCATTTTTGCTCTCAAGCCCTTACACCTTCAACTTTGCATTTGATCAACTCTTGCCCTCAAACATTTGATAATCTTTCAATTAACTCCATAGGTTATAACTTAAGCTAATCTAAAACACTTAACCACACTTAATTACTTCACTAATCACCCTCCTATATTAATCACCTATACTTAATCCCACATAAAAGCAATTAAACAACAACCTTTTGTCATGGGTAGTATTAAGGGTTTTAAACCCAACTTAAAATTCTAACAAATCATAACATTAGAAAACTTTCTAGTTTAGGGTTTTCTAACTTTTAAACTCACTTAACCTATATAAAATGGATCAAATCCTATACTTACCCGCACTAAAACACACACTAGCATAACTAACTTAATCACCACTCGAACTTATAATTAATACAAAAAAAAAACTAAGGTTTCAATCTTAACCCCAACTTAGGATTTTCGAAGTAGTCCCAAAATCAAATGTTACCGCACAAATAATGAATATAACCCTAATATCAAACTTAAGAACTGACCGGGGTCTCACAACCTCCCCCACTTAGAATAATTTCGTCCTCGAAATTGATACCTTTGTTTGTGAACCATAAATGCAGGATTTACAAAAGTACGTGTCCTCTCCTTCGTGATTGCCTGGATTATTTTCAGGGTTTCCTATTGCATTCCCATGGCCCTGACCCTGTTGGTCAACCATACGTTCTAACAGGTCAGCCATCCGCTGGATGGCTGTAGCTACTCGATCTGGCTCATGTTCGTGTTCCCTTTCAGGGCTTCGTCCTCGCTCTCTACCTCTACCTCGAGTACCATTTAGGTGCAAGAGTCTATAAATCCAAACATAACGTGTGCTTAGTATTCAAACTAAAAACCAAATGAAAACACAAAACAAATACACGAAAGACACACAAAGGATAAGTACAAAAGATAATACTCAAATATACACATTTATTTACAAAACCACACCACAAGATATACAAGTTATCCGACATCCGGTCTGTGAGAACCCGTAATTTTCATTTTCTAGGTTTTAGAATTTTTCATGGCTTGTTTTCTGCATTTTCGTGATTAGAAATTTTTTTTTTTATATAATTTTAAGGAGCAGATATAGTTTTAGATGATTTTTCTCGTATCGAATAGATTTTGAGAAATTAAGAACGTATAATGGACGTGGGCCCCATTAGTGCGAAAAGTTCGGAAAAATTCGGCCAATAAGTTTAAGTTTCGGACACTGGATGAAATTTATCGGGTGTTAAGAGATAAGTGGAGGATGAGATGTGATTGATGTGAGAGGAAACAAAAGGATAGAAATGCATTTAATGAAGTGACACGTGTCACTTTGTGAGTGGTTGAAGCCTAAGACAACTATTCACCTTTTTGACCTTTCTTACCCTTGGATTAAATATCTCAAAAATTACCCAAAATTCACTCTTTTCTTCTCCCTCTTGGTCGGCACTCTCAACCAAGGAAGAAAGAAAAACTCTTCAAAGAAAAACTCTCCATCTAGTGCAAATCATCCAAATCAAGTGCTTAAACTTGTTTCTACTCCATAAAATCCCTCCATTTGGTGCTAGTGAGTGATTTGGTGAAGTTTTTTGGAGAAGCTAAGGTGTCCTTCAACTCCCTTTCTCTTGTTTACTAGGTAAGTGGTGATTACACTTCCTCCTACACTCAATGATGTTTAATTTGTGCCTAATGGTGGCTAAAGTGCTGAAATTTGTGATTTATTTCTTGCTCTTGGATGATATGGTGAAGTTTTTATTTTATTGATGAATTTTCTGGTTTAATGTGATCATGAGGTTGTGGTTATTTATGATGGTTGGTAATGAAGGGTAATGATTCTAGAAGGTGGAAAAAGTGGAAGATTGCAAGTAAATTCTGTTTTGGAAGAAATCTGGAAAATTAGGGTTCTTGGTTCTTCATTCTGTCCGAAATTTTTGGTCCTAGATAGAGGCCGAATTGGCCTTGGCTCAAAACATGAAAGTTGTAGGTATTGATGTTTTAAGGGTGTCTGTAAAATTTCAGATCAATTGGAGTAGTGTAGAATGAGATAAGCCGAAATTACTATTGCTGTTCTGGGTTCTTCAGGTTGTTAGAACTGCGTCTGAAATGGGTTGTTTTGACTGGAATTGTTTTGGATTTGGGTGTTGAGGTCTTCTGATGAAATGTATCTTGATGTCCTAGCTACCATATTCCTTTGGAATTTCTATATTTGGACCTGTATAGACTGAGTTGTACTGATTACAGCATAGTGTGATTTGTAAACCTGCAATTACGGTTCTGGTTTGGTATTCTGCATATATGACTTAGTTGTGCTGGGTTTTGGACTGAGTGACCTTCTACATTGTTGTAGCCCTGTCTTTTAGCTTCGAGATGGTGGGTCTTACACCCTCATCCGATAAGCGTAGCGCATTTTGTGCCATTACCGCATAAGGAGGCCAAAACTGTTTTTGTTGTTGGGGCTAATATAGTTACATTTCCTGATTTTTCTGGTTTCCTTTAATGCTTATATATTCCTATGGAACCTTATTTTGGTAATACTTGGCCTTGGTTTATGACTTGTAAACAAATCTTATTGTGTTTATTTGAATAGTTTTAGGGCTTGTTTTTATTCCGATCATTTCCTAGCTAACTTTTGTACTTGTACTACTTTGAGCCTAGTGAACGGCTTTTTGGGAATGAGATGAATTTTGTGTGAGATGTTGGGACTGATTTGAGGAAATAATGAAGCCATGATGGCTGGAAACTAGGTAAAAACAAGGGATATGCTGCCGAAATTTTACTTGAAGGCTAGTTGGATTTACTTGTGATTTGAGCAAAGGACTTTTGGGTTGTTTGTGCCTAGGTCTTCATGTTACCTTTTCGTTTCCAAGAAAATCATGTTTTCCACCCTTGCATTAGTATTTATTTGGCAAGGCACACGACTAGTAGTCGAGCCTCATGTGTATTTTGTTTACTCGATTCTGGATGTGAAACCTTCAATTAGTTTACTTTGATTATTTTAGGGTTTCTTGGCGATTAAGGCCAATCTGAAGTGAAAACTTTTGAAGTTGAGCCGGTGAGTGTACCACTCCCCTCCATTGCTGTTTAACTTGATTTTTGCTCTGCAATCTGTTTATTTGTTCGAGACGAGGGTGTACTTTATCACACTCGTTCTCTAGTCTGTTCATGTGCCAATTTCTATGCAAAATTTGAATCTGTTATCTGTGTCTGCATCTGTTCGGATTTCTATGACCTATGAGCTCAATCCTGTGGCTAAGTTATTCGAGTCGGGCCGGCAAGGGCCTGGACGATTAGATAACGAACCACGGTAGTCTGTTCGGGGATTTTGGGTATTGAGACCCTTGATTCCGGGTATACTCGAGTATTACCATTTATGTTCGAATACGGTGAGCGGGCCCGGTAAAGGGGTGTTTGGTGGACGGAATTCGGTGCGAAGTGAGGTCTACGGACGTTGGTTCTATATACGTTGACGGAGAGTCAACCGGCTTGGATCAAGTACTGCGCTGGAAAGCTGGCTCCTGAGAGCCACCTGTATCCTTCCTATGTGAATCATTAGTTACCTTACGTTACATCTGGCATGTGTATCTGATTTGTTAAATGTGAAATGCCATGATTTTAATGCTATCTGTTTGGTACCTCATTGAGCGCAAGCTCACCCCTTTCTGTTCCATTTGTTTTCCTTACAGGAAATGACCACTTTTGGAAAAGGTTGTGTTAGTTGGTTGTCAAGTTGAGCTCATGTAAATGTCTTTTGAATAGCTCTTTGAATGAAACCCTAATGTGTATTGGGTTTACTTTCTTTTGATTGGCAAACCGAACATGAATATTCGTAATGAATCGTTTTGATATGCCGCTTTGGCTTTTGGCTTGTAAATGTTACATTTCAATGTATATATGTTTGGTTGACATTTGGTTGGATTTCGGATTAACTCGTATTTCAAGCGGCAAAAGAAAATTTTGGCTACTCTCGGCCTAGTAACTGGATTCTGACGTGGCCGGTACTGTTCGTCATCGGCTTCGATTTTTTTTTGTTTTTTTTCATTTTGTGATTTTGATTTGTTTACCCGCGTTGGTAAGTTTCGGATTATGTTAGCCCGTTCTATACCGAACCGTTAGTCCTGGCGAGAGTTGGGCAGGCGGTCCGCCGAACCCTTTGGTTCGCCTTAGGGTAAGGTGGGGCTGTTACATGGTCGGTACAAAACCCTTTTAAATACATGAGCATTCAAGCTCCAAAAATCTAGTTAGCCGGCAGATAACCAAAGAACCAGCTATACTGGTTAGAACAAAACATGTCAGATGGGCAAAAGAAAATCTAAATAACGGCCCTACGTGCCTCCCCTAGGGTCCCCAATCCCCAACGGAGCCTAGGGTATCTACCTCGCCTATCCGCTCTGGGCCAGTAGCTCGTGGTGGTGCCTCCGTGGCCATATCTAGTAGGACCCCGCAGTCAAACATGATACTCCGGGCCCTCTCCCTAAGCTGCCTCTTCATAGCGAAGAGGTGCTGGTGTGTGTCTCGGAGACCCCGTTCAAAGTCCCTAATGCGCAACGCCTGCTCGTGGGCAATCTCTCGCGCCTCCTCCAGCTGTGCCCTCAATGTGTCAACCGTCCTGCCTAGGTGATAACGCTCGTCATCCATCGCTAAGACAACCTCGTCGGGATAACCATATGTATACCAACACTCACAGGGTCGGCGCGACACCTGACCGAAGGGGGAATACAAGATGTAGGGCTCCCCAAGCCTTCTCCGATAGCGGATCACCCGTTTACGCCACACCCGGTCCTCCGGGCCCCTCGCACTCGGAGGTCTTGGTCCCGGTCCCACTCCGCTGGGTCCAACACCACTAGAACTGCCCGGATCCATACCTACAAACATTAATTCGTTTAGTTAACCGGCATTTCAGCTTAAAATATATCATTCATCTTAAAAGAATCAAATATGCCTAGTGCCTATCACGTATGTCCCACTTGCCCAAGTCCTTTAACCTAGGCGGTCGGATACCACCTGTGATGACCCTGCTTCTCCCAAGGGCGAACCCTAGGGTATCGGCGGGACGCCTGCCTAGCTCGCGCCAGGACTCGAAACACAAAGCTAATAAAAATATATTAAACCAAAAGAGTACTATTCATAATATATTTAACGCCAAAAGAGTTCTACTTACATCTTCAAAAGTATCTATTCAGACCACCATATTACATTATATTAACAATCAGCAGAAAGTGGACCCTAAGGTGGGTCCTTATACAAACCACCAAAACAAAAGGAACATCTTAACCGACCAACTATTACAACTAACCCTAACTATACTAGTGGCAGTGTCCAAAAGTTTCCCCGCGTCGCCCCCTGCTAAGGAAAACAAAGGAAACGGGATAAGCTATATGCTTAGTAAGTACACGGGGGTAAACACTTAAATTTCATATTAAAATAAACAACTATTTCACAAAATGCCAAGTCAAGTGCAAAAGTAACAATACAAAAGGAGGATACAGGTTGGCTTCAAAGCCAAGTCGTTTGCCATGCGTGACCTCCTGTCGACACTCCGTCGACCACGAATAAGGTCCGCAGAACTCCACTTGTACACCCACCTAACATCTTATCACCCTCACTGGCCAGTCACCTCGCGAACTTGCTCGAGCGAATGAAATCACAAATTTGAGCTTGAATCACAAGCTCGGGTCACAAACTTGGTTCATAACTTGAACCTACGAACTTGGTGACCTCAGACTAGGTTGGACTGGCTTCGACCAAGCCTCGGCCGGCTCGAATAGTCCATCTAGGTCTTGATATCGGGCCCACAACTTTAACATATTTCACGAACTCACGAAAGTCACCCCGAGCTCCAAGCTCAAGGGGTTCAAACCCAAAATAATTCATTTAGACATGTCCGGTATAAATATGCAAGTAAATTAGGGTTTAGGTCGAGTGCGAGGAAGAACACCCTCGCCTAGGTACCCTTTCATTCACCTTAAACCCATAAGCAAGTTATATACAAAATGGCCCGAATACTTACCCAAAACACAAAAGTAGTACAAGAGTGGAAATCACTTCGTGCGTGTTAGCTAGTAGTAGGCCCCACCGGTTCCGCCTCCCTCACCACGGTCTGAAATAGAAGATTGCATCACGTTATATCACAAACGGCTACTAACATGCCCAAAACAAGCAAAACGGCAAAATCGGCACGTGCAAGTGCGGAAACGGCAAGTTGGACACACACACGCGCGCGGAAAGGCACACGGAACGGCCAAATCCGCCATCTCAAGCTGTTTTGATCAAAAGTTAGGTTAAGAATATTGGATCAAGGTGGGTGAGACACCGTTTCGAAGCTATGAGGAAGGGATACAACGTTTATTTAGACATCTCAACCCAGATCTCAATAGGTATTGGTCAAAAATGCACAAAATAGTTCCAGCTATTTCATTTCGGGTTACAAAACAGGCCCTGTTTGAAAGACCGTAAATCACGGCTCAGAAATCGGAATCAATAAATTCCAGAGGCGTTAGAAAGCTAAGACATAAGGCTATAACTTTCATGTTTGGACCAAAAGCTGAATCAATACAGAGCATGGAGGAAAACGGGTCCAACAATTCTTGTCAGAACTGTCCAATGCGCAGGCAGTTCTGACAATTGATCTTGTTTTGGTCATAACTGAAGCTACGGGACTCGGATTTGGATGTACTTTATACCATTTCGAAGCTGAGACCAAGGTCTACATTTCTTATGAAGATGTCAACACCCAGTTCGTACGTTATCAAAATGGAAAAACACGGTCAGAGGCTGAATCCAGAAACGTCACCAAAACCACAGTTTTGCATGACTATAAGTTTTTTAGTCATAACTCAGGATCTGCTGATCGGATTTGTCTGAAATTTTTCAGGAACAACAATAACTTAAGAAGCTACAACTTTCATGTTTTGAGAAACTTCTGAATCAATACGTAGTATCAAGAAAAATGGAGCTTAAGTTCAGGTTCTGGGCTACCCTGTTTGGGGTTTTGAACGGTTCCGCGCAACGCAAACGCATGGTTCGTTTTCATGGTTCTCTTGCAAGTTTTCTAACTACTTTGCTACCAAAGAAACACATATGTACCAGCTTCTAAATGACCTACTAAATGTCCGAAACTTCCCTCTAAGACACTACCAAATTACCCAAAAACTAACCATGATCCTTAAACTAACTTTTTGCACCATTGAACTTATTCTAACCATCTACTAACCAAACCCTAACTCACTAAACATTAACCAAGCTGAACTAACTTAAGGAAACCTAGGGTTTCATCATCCAAATCAGTTTTTACCATTCACTCACCAAACCAATGAAACCAATCATCAAACACAACCACTACAATCTTCATAACATAACATTAGAGCTAATTAACTTGTTTAGCATGAAACCCTAATTAGGGCTCCGATGGCCGAATCATCAAGGCCCAAATTTAACCAAATTACTCCATAAAAACAAGTGATAAACACAAGTGAAACCATAATCAATCACCACTAACAACTATTATCATCATTTCCCCCATTTCAAGTATCATCACCACTTTTAACTTTGTATAAAAGCTTTCTTACCTCAAGATGAAGGTTGTATGATGGCTAATGAACTCAACCCAACTCCAAGATGGATTCTTTATGCTTCAAGATGAAGATCTATAGCAGAAATTTAGTTGAACTTTGCCAACTTCCCTTAGTTTTTTTCCCTCAAGGTGGCCGGCCCTCTCTCTCTCTTTTCTTTCTTATTTGTTTTGTTTTTTTTTTTTTATGGAAATCCTATGATATATACAAGATGGTCAAAGCCTTGAAAGATATTTCTATTTCCACCAATCACACAAAAGCTTCATTTTTGCTCTCAAGCCCTTACACCTTCAACTTTGCATTTGATCAACTCTTGCCCTCAAACATTTGATAATCTTTCAATTAACTCCATAGGTTATAACTTAAGCTAATCTAAAACACTTAACCACACTTAATTACTTCACTAATCACCCTCCTATATTAATCACCTATACTTAATCATACTTAATCCCACATAAAAGCAATTAAACAACAACGTTTTGTCATGGGTAGTATTAAGGGTTTTAAACCCAACTTAAAATTCTAACAAATCATAACACTAGAAACTTTTCTAGTTTAGGGTTTTCTAACTTTTAAACTCACTTAACCTATATAAAATGGATCAAATCCTATACTTACCCGCACTAAAACACACACTAGCATAACTAACTTAATCACCACTCGAACTTATAATTAATACAAAAAAAAACTAAGGTTTCAATCCTAACCCCAACTTAGGGTTTTCGAAGTAGTCCCAAAACCAAATGTTACCGCACAAATAATGAATATAACCCTAATATCAAACTTAAGAACTGACCGGGGTCTCACAACCTATGACGTGAGCTCGTGCTAAGAAGATGAGAGAGGAACTCCAAGGGCTTGTTCGTGAGGTGCAAAACCAAGAAATTGTCCCCCAAGGTCATTGAGGGACTTGAACATGAAGGATTGAAGGTTGTCCATGTTGTTCAAGTCAAGGAGGACCACGATTGAAGGCTTCCTAGTTCGAGTTTTTGTGTTAGCCGTTTAATTAGTTAGTTTGGAGTCTTGTTTAGTCATTTTATTCAAGGAATAAATTCGACCAAAAATGTAGGAGCCGATTCTAGGTTCCTAAAATGTAGGAACCTTGTCATGTTCAGCCTTTTCCGTTTCGCTTTAGGTTTAGCCTTTTCCATTGCATTTTAGGTCTTCTATTTGTATGGCTATCAATAGCCTACCTTGGGTCATGTTTTATTCATTCAATCAATAATTCAGATTTTGATAGTTTTCTTGGTTTCTCCAAGGCTTCTTGAATAACTTAGAATTTCTCTAAGTGTTCGTGACTTATCAATCTAGAATCGCACTAGGTTGTGGCATCCTCTACCTTTATACCAAGGTTCGTTAATCACGTGATTAAAGGGTTGATGTGACGGCCCCACCTCCCCCTAAGGCGAGCCAAAGGGTTTCGCGGACCGCCTGCCCAGCTCTCGCCGGGACTCACTCACTACTACATTCCTCAAGTAAATTACAAGGTACAACTCGAATAATACATCCAATTCTCCAAAAATTACAAATCATAAGCGAAGCGGAAACTAGGTCTAAGCGTCGAATGTAGATATACATCCGATTCAATTCCAAATATTTATACAGGTCCAAAAGTACATAAACCAAAACCAAATCTAAACTATACAAGATGTACGCCATCCAGCAACACAAAGATCCAAATACAAGTTCTTCCTTTACTTCGATCCCTGTGGGGAGAAGAAGATAATAGGGGGTGAGCTAGAAGCTCAGTGAGTGACCAGTAAAATCAATAGCCAAGTATATTTCACAATAAAGCATTGATATGATGTCATGATGCAGTAATCAAATGTTCATTTATTGCTCATGTGAGCCAGTGAAGTTCTTGTACTTAAATATCCAACGCTCGTTTAGATCAGGTAACCGGGAAACAGAAGTACTGAGCCATCGTGCTCCAAAGAATGTGTAAACAGTAGTGGAGACATTGGTTCTAAGCACAAGACTTTCCAGGATCTCATTGGAGCCAAATTATGTCATGGCACACACCCAAACCCAAATGATATGCAATGGAGTAATAAATGCAAGAATTAGTTCAAAAGTAACTTTGGAAATAGTTGAGGGATCACTCACCAACCACGACTCACGAACCTCATCCATCATTTATTATTGTCTTGCTCAAGTCCAAGCCCTAGATCACAAATGGAAATAAGGACTAAAACGATCAAAACGGAAAAATAGTAAAGGAATGCATCGGGCGTGCGCGGAAATGAAAATGGTACAAAACGGTTTACACGATTTTGCCCATAACTGGAGCTATGATTATCAGATCAAAATGTACTAGGCAGTGTCTCGAAGCTTAGACAAAGAGTTACAATTTTCATGAAGACACCTCAACCTAGTTTTCAGTGTATCCAAGTCAAATTTGCCAAATATAGAACTAGAACTCCAAAGGCTAGTTTATCTTTCTCGTGAAAATTTGGCAGCATGCCCCTTGTGTTTACCCATTTTCCAGCCATTTATGGCTTCAATATTTTCCTCAAACAAATCCAAAGGTACACACACAATAATCTAATTTCAATAGCCGTTCAATAGGCTCAAGATAATACAAGGACAAAATCAAACTAATAACAAGTGCGGAAATAAACTTAACATAAGACAAATTTGATGGATTTTTGCGGAAAGAACACATCCGAGGCTACGCTTATCGGATTGAGGTACAACTTATACCATTTCTAAGCTAAGACACAGGGCTACAACTTTCATGACGATCACTTAGTCCAGTTTCCAATGCAACCTAGTCAAATTCCCAATTTACAGAACCAAAATCCAACTAGTCGGCTAATTAATCGCACTGCACTGGAATGGTCATATCTCAGGTTACCAAGGTCCGATTAAGGTGTTCTTGGAGGCTTTTAAAAGCTAAGACATAATACTAAAACTTTCATGTTTTGTCAAAAGGCTAAATCCCAACGTATTATAGTGAATAAACACAACCAAATAGACTAAACTGTCCACGCGGAACTCTGGAATGTACCCTAGAACAGCGAGGGTATTTTCATCTTTTCACAAGATACATAGCTCCGATTGAGCTGAAATTTTGTAGGAACATATAAAATATCATTATATACAACTTTCATGTTTTAGGCCAAACCTAATTTGCCCTCTAAATATGAGTTCCAAAACCGGGCAGAACTGAATTAGGAAATTCCAGAAATCTGAAATTTTTGGTTTCCAATGAAACTCTCTTCAATTCCTTGTTCCAAACTCTACCAAAGCCCCTTATATAATATTATATATAACATCTATCAACCATACAACAAGTTTAGGCAGAAATTAATCAAACCCTAACTTGCTTAAATCATCCAAAATTCATCACAACAACTTGCATATCTTGTAATCAAGCCAAAACATGAACTAGATAGCATCTTAGACCAAAATAAAAGAATCAAAGCCATAAATCAGACTTTATACCTCAAAAACAAAGCTTGAAAGAGTGATACTTCACCTCCTTTGGAATTTCTTAGTTCCCCAAGCTTCCCAACTCACAACCCGCACTTTAATCGGTTTAGAATTTTGATTCTTCACTTGGATGATGTAAATCAAGAAGAAAATGGTGCAACTCTTGCTCTCCCTTTCTCTCTCTCTATTCTCGGCCAAGGAGCAGAAAAAAAATGAAGAAGAAAGGCTGCTCATGGTGTTAATTAAGGCAAGAGATTAGGATGAATCTTGACCACAAGCTTTGCCAACACTTGGCTCACCCTCCACCACACAATTTTCTCTTTCTTCTCCTTGCATTTTGGCCACATTTTTCGGTCAAGAGATAGCTATGAGGGGAAAGATATTTTGCTCAATTAGTAATGAGCTTGTATGGTAAGAAAGTAGTGGTCAAGTGGTGCGTTCAATCGCTAGTGCGCGGTACCCGCCGGTTCGCGCCGTTTTTCTTAAAAACACACGTACTAGGGTTTTCACTTCCTATTCATTAATCTTGTATCATTGCTTCTAATCACATATTATTTCTCACTTAAAAGTCATTTTTAATCACCAAATTTGATCCTTGCTTCGTTTCGAAAATTCATCCGGCGAAAATCGCGAAAACCCTAATTTTGCTCCAATCTTGAAACCAAAAGTGAAACCCTACTTTCTAGGCTCATTGGCACTTATTGTGGGGTGATTGAGTAGTAGGGCCATTATAAAATGATATTTGTCAAAGAAAAGGGAATTTTTAAGAAAAATATAAGGAATTTGCACGGCTTCTGGCCGAATTCTCCACAAAATACTATTCACCAGAAATTTTTCCCTTTTCTTCTGCCGCGGGGCGTCACAGTTGAGGTCATCCGCTCCAAGCTTGGTATCCTCTTTTCGATCCTGAGTCTAATCTCCTACGGGTTTCATCACAAGGTTGGCGACATTCGTATCAGAACAACAATGGATATAACTTTGATATCTTTCAACTAGCTTTGATCCTAGCTGTTACGACCTATACCCTATTCACACATATGAAAATCCACAGGATCTAGAATGGTGTATCAAGGATTAGCAGTCACGAGAACAGTTCGTGTATGAATCAAGTGGTAGAATGACGCCAAAGAGAAAACACTCAAGTGTTTATTGCTGAAAATTTCATCTAACCCTCTATTACAAAGGAAAAGTAAGGCTATTTATAGCCAAAGTCCTAATACTAGTCCAAATTCGAACCGAATATGGATTACATCACTTATTACTATTAAATGACTATTCTAATGGCAAAAATTGCTAATATAGTTGGCCATTTATTCCTAACAACCAACAATGAAGTAATTAAGCAAAAACTCAACAAATTATGTGAAAATAAGAAAAAGGCCTAAAGTTGATCCGATCAGAATTGATGAGAACAAGAAGATCCAGAGTCACATTCAAGTCCATGAAAATTTCTTTTACTTAAGGCTAATCACGCTTTGAGTGTTGGCTTAATGCAAGTTAGTTGGGGTTCTACTTTATTAGTTGTTTACTTAGTCTTTTGAATAAATGGCTAGCTCATGTTGAGCACAGTTAGTTGCTATAGCTAGAAGTAATTATGTTGCTTAAATTGGTTTCCTAATTGTTACTAGGAATAGACAGTAAAATTTGGCTAGCTTAGGGATTGTTCAAAGCCGAATTAATTTCCTTGTTGTAAAAAAAAAGACAAGTATTATTCAACAAACACATATGTGTGTGAGAGAGTTCTCTCTTGGCTCTTCGTAGCTACCTTTGAACATCTTAGAAGAGTTCTAAGTGTTCGCTTTGACTTATCAATTCAAGACCATGTTAAATTGTGGTGCCGTTCTACCAACAATCTTGGTTCGCTAATCTGTTAAGTTGTGGGTTGCGATTAAATTCAAAGTTCATAACTTCACGGTATATGATGAGAACATGAAGACTCGGATCCCCTTGAATTCCATAGAAATTTGTTTTACAAGTCTTCATATTCTAATGATGGTTGATGATGCAATTGAGTTCAAGAATCATTGAAGATCCGAACCTGTGTCATGCTTATTTCTTATTATTTTTTTAATTAAGTTTTCAGCAATAATTGTTAGTTAATTAGAATTAGTCTTGAGTTATTTTTGAGTCGTTAATAAGGGGAATAAAGGCTAAGGTCATGTTGACCATATTCAAGCCAATTTGAGTTCGTTAATTTGCTATTCTAGTTGAGTTAGAGTTTTAGGAAAGTAGTTAATTGCTTCCAAATTTGTTTAGAAAATTGTGTCAAGTTTAGAAGCCAAGTCAAATAAGGAAACTTGTATTGTTTCCAACATAGATTAGGTTTCAGAGTCATGTAAGGCTATAAATAGCCAACTTTATGTAACTATTCAATAACATGATGTTGAAGATGAATTAATAAAAAGAGAGTTGTCTCCTTTTATGGAGTTCCTTGATGGGACTTGAGTTTCTTCTTGAACTGTATCAAGTATTTAGTTTGGATACTTGTGGTGTTCAAGGCAAGATGATCACATCATCTTGTTCTTTCAAGCCAGTAATCAATCGATTAGGTTTCTAGAGACATGTTCTCTTTAGGTCTAGTAAGGCAGTTATTGTTTCATAATCTGATCAAGATATATCCTTCCGCTGCCTGATCGATTCGATTTCTTCTCGAGCGGTCCTTGGAGAATCGAGCTCGTATCATCAATATAGAGGGGTCATAGTTTTTTCTGCTGCCAAACCTTAGGTATTGTTCGTCCAGATCCGAAGCTTGTGAAATACGGATTTTGTCTTCGACGGGGTTCGTATCATCTGGCATTAGAGCAGGTTAACAAATACTAGGTTATATCCCTTTTTCTATTTGTGTTTTTCTGTGTCAATTTGTTGCATTTTCAACTCTGGTTCTAGGGCTAAAAATTTTTTTTAGGTACTGGTCATAGTACTGTAGCAATTATTGTTCATCATACTGTAGTAAAGTTATTGATATGATCCTTGATCCACAGGAACCAAGGAGACAACGCGCGGAAGCAAAACCTTAGACCTTAGAGGACACGTTGCGAAGTTGATGGAATCGAACCCAACTTGGACCACTCAAGAACGGACTCGACGGTAGAAGACGCCACAATCAAGTGTGTGTGCTTGATTGATAAGTCAAGGAACAACCTAGGATTGACTCTAGGGTGTTCAACTTAGCTTTCACAAGCTAAAGGAAAATTGCTTCAAAGAAGACAAATTTCTGGAATTTGGTATTATTAATGTCAAAAACTGAATGAATACATTAACTTAGGGCTATTTATAGCCTTGTCTAAACCTAAGAAAGCTTGGAAATTAACTAAGGAAACTCGGCCAGCACTTGCTTTTTCTCTTGGCCGAAATTAACCCTAGTTAACTAACTAACTAACTAACTAAAGCACTACTAGAACTAAGGCCCACAATGCCGGCCCTCTAAGCTCAACATGAGCTAATTAATCTAAGCCCAATCCGCCATTTGAAGCTTGATCACTTGCCTCTTCAATTGTTAGCAACATCGTGGTAGTCTTGCAAGGATCCTCCATGTCAATTCCTTCAATGTACGGTTTCTCTGGAGCTTGGACGGCATGAACTAATGCTTGAAGTGACTCTTTAAACCTCTTAGCTCGAGCACGTGTCACGGGTCCTTGAGGGACCTTCACAGGGTCTACGTGAATACCATAGTCAGCTTGCTCATTCGCATCAGTTACTGTTCATCATCACTATGCACCCCAAAGTTACTGTTCATCTGAATAAAAAAATTCCAAAATATATTTTCTTGTTTGTTCCTTCGTTGGGTTTATTTCTTGTAGCGTCTCGGGCTTTGTTGTTAGTTTCTGTCCAAACCTTTTGGTGTTAATTTTTTTTGTTCCTTCATGCTTTTTGGAGTTCTAGTGTGTCAATTTGGTTATTTAATTTCTTGTTTCAGTTACAAATTTTTTTTTTCTAGCTGTATTTTGTTGTGAAGGAATTCGTGAAACAAGTTAGGATTTCTATATCAACTTTTGTTAGTCGCAACTTTTGTTAGTGTCGCAACTTATTCTGATTTTTTTTGGAAGTTTCTTGAACTAAACAAAGGATCTTGGAATGATTCTTGAAATTTCTTGAAAACAAATCTTGGGTTTCTTGAAATCTTGAACAAGTTCTTGAAAATATCTTGAAGAATCTTGAATTCTTGGTCACCAATCTTGGGTTCTTGAATTCTTGAAGGTTAAAAGTTGTGGCTGCCAATTTTTGAAACAAATAAAATTCGAACAGCCATGACCACTCTTGAATTTTGATTTGAAAAAAAAAACTCACCAGCTTGATTGAAACTTGTCCGATACAAGTTGCAGAAAAAAATTCCAGCCGCTAAGTCCTTGTTTCATCGAAGTTCTTGGTTGTTGTTATTGACCAGAATTTGATCAACAAACTTGTTGCTCCGGCCATGAATTTTGATCATTAAAACACTTCAAAACAAGTGTTAATTATTTTTTTGGAAGCTTAAAACTCAGCTGGACAAGAATTAAAAGCAGCCGCTACTAGTTTCCTAAACACAAACAGATTTCAATTTCAAGAAGTTCAAAAGATTCAAAAGCTTTAGCAAATCTTACAAAGACTTCACAAGAAGACCTTTTCGAAAGAAATGGAGATATTTCAAAAGAAAACTTTCCAATTTCGGTTCTAGTTAACAAACAACTTTTGGGAGGTTTTAAATCTTTGTTTAACTAGTAAAAAGGTGGGGAAAATTCGTCCAAAACAAAACAGGCTGCTATTATTTCAAAACTGATACGAACCCGCCCGGAGGTATGAACTCGTATCCCACGTAGTTCCTGGATCTAGACGAAGAAACCAAGTTGGTGCGTGGAGTAACACTCGGATCCCTAACTCTATGAAGCGAACCTTGGACTTAACCTCAACCCACAAACACTCGAGAAGGTGAAATGAAGTTACAAGTTGAAGAACGCCACAATCAAGGTGTGTACTTGATTGATAAGTTCAAGAATACTCTCGAGCAATTCTCAAGTATTCAAAAGGGAATTCTCTTAGACAAGAGAAAAGTGTAAACACTCAAATTTCTAATTTCTTATTCCATCCTAAAACTGTTGGAAGTGTGGGCTATTTATATCCTTACATAGAGATGAAAAAACTAAAGTAATGTGGAACTAGTCTAGAAATCCTAATGTGAATCGAAATCACTTGTTCCCGAAGGCTAAGAAACTGATTTCGGCCCTTTTGTCCTCTGTGGGCTTGACCGAACCTTATGAGGTCATCCCACAAGTAAATAAAGCAAGGCTATGGACCATTAAACCCTTATTACAAATGACTTACTAAAACAACAAATGTGACACTTAAACAACTTCGGATGGAACTCCCCACTCCACCTCGCTTGGCTCAAGAACTTGAATGAGAGTAAAGCAGATTGTTTTGTCTTGCTCAAGTTCGGTTTTGACTTGTGAATAGTCAACTCCTTTGTGGGTGGTACAAACTAGTGCTTGCATGGATTCTTTGAGCTTCTTGGCACGTGCCCTTGTCATTGGTCCACTTAACTCCATTTGGTCCATCATCACAGATTCATGGTCGCCCGTCCCTCTTGCATTATTCCCCTCCTCTTGAAGGCGATTTATCCACAAATCGATGGTGCGCTTATAGGATATGATGTGTGCACGGATGGCGGCCTTGACTCAAGGCTTCCATAGGAACATTGAAGGCTTGGAAGTTGCTAATCAAGGCATCTACACATTGATCCAAGTCATCAAGCATTCAAGGAAGCATCAAGCGCGGCCTTAGCTACTTGGGGGCTGAGCACTAGGCATTGTTAGTCGTATGAGTTGTTAGTTGGATTGTTAGTCATGTTTTAATTAATAGTTTATTAGTTATTGGAGTCAAATAATCGGCCCACTCATGTTCAAGAGTGGATCGAGTTCCTTTTCTAGTTTAGGTAGATAGGCCGCCAATCCTTGACCAAAATGGATTAGGCTCCTAGGTTTCTAGCCTATAAAAAGGCTTCTTGTGTACGATTTGAGGGTAGACACCTTTGATAATAAAATTTCAGTTTGTTCTCTTACAATTTCGAGAGTACATTCCTACTTGCTTGGCAAGAGTTATTTGAGCAATCTCGCGTGACGTCCTTGGTTGTTCATCCGGCCTATCTACTTGAGTAACCACCTCAATTGGAGTCGCCGTTCTACCGCCTCCAACCAAGTTGCGTCGTCCCTCTTGGTTCTAGGTTCCGCAATCCAAACGGTTGAGCATCCCTCTATATCCTTAGGCAATCGTGCTACGTGTCTCGGAACGAGTTGATCGAGGAACGTATCAGGATAGCAATGTTGGAAAAAAATGAATGACTATGAGCCATGTTGCATGTCGTTTGGCCAGCCTTATGATGCTCTTGAACAAAGACATTCTCCAAGACAAGAAACATCTTGTATAAAGCTCGTGAAAATTCCTGGTTCCACTCCAAAGCTCTCTAATCAGCCTTTTGTCATGAATGGTGAAATTTGGACCTACACAATAAATCACACAATTAGCATTTGTAGGTATAGAATCACTTGATAGCTTACCATTCACATTCACAAGATAAGGATCTTCATAGTGATGCTCAATCAGGTTAGAAAAGTTTTGAATATGATTGTGCAAAGTTACAAAATTCATTACAAGTTGTTGTTGGTATAGCCTATCTTGCACAAATGGAGCAAGATCGAGATAGGCAGCTTTTGTACCAATGGATTTAGGAATAGAACATGCCAAGATCAACTCAATTTTTCCTTACTTAACCTATATAAAAGTAGAAACACTCAACAAAGTAGAGTTAAGATCGTTAGAAAAAATGTATGATCTCACATCCCTTCTCACAATCAGCTCACTCTTAGAATTTTAAATCTCTTTCTCATGCTCAATAGCTGACTTTTTCCACTCATTATTCTCAACCTCTTTCTCCTTTTCAACTCCCTCGGATTTTACCTCATCAGTCACAATTCCCTCATCTAGCTCTTTCTTCATACTATAACGCTCATGGTCACTTTTCATGTATGCTAGATCAATACAAAGTTGGTCATAAATAAGTGATAAAAGTGCAGAACGATGACCATTAAATAAGAAGGAATACTTATTAGTATGTCCATCATATTTATTTTCTCGCCTCAACATCCACGCTTTACCCAGCAATACATGTGTCATTTGAATTGGGACTACATCACACAACACCTCATCCACATACTTGCCAATTTGAATAGGTACAAGTGTGTGCTTAGTAACCCAAACATCACCATGAGCACTCGGCAACTTATACGGTTGAAGATGATCAATGGTTGGAAGATTTAATTCGTGAACCATGATAGCGCTTGCAAGATTGACTTCACAACTCCTATCAATGGCCAAGCTACAGGTTTTATCTTTGACACCACGAGTATAAAACCAACCATGCAACTGAGATTTGACGATGTCCAACTGCTCATCTACACCACGTAATGCCACTTCTTTGACTCCCTTAGGATCAGGAAGAAGATGTTGTAAGCTAGCTTTTAAATGACTCGTATTAGCCATGATGTATGAGGAAACTTGCAAAAAATTAGTGAAACAAAAGATATTTTTTTCCTCACCACACAAGCTCACATGTTTACACTCGTCACTCGTGTATCACTCAAGTGTTTAAAACACTCTAATGTTCTCACCGATCACCTCTCAATTCACTTGATTGCTTCCTTTGAAGAAATCAGAATTTTCTCCAATAAATTCAACCAAAAGTGAGCACAAGATGATGGCGTATTAGTGGCTGGAATTTTAGGGCCGATTGGACTGTTAAGTGATTCAAAAAAATGGCAGCAAAACACGCTGAAAATTCCCAGATTTTAGTCTGCAAAAGGTAACTCAAGCTTTGGTAGTATTTGACTTTGACAAGGACTTAATTTGGAAACTAGTGACTAGGTACAAGTCAAGACTGATTTTGTGATACCCCAACTTTTAGGATACTATTGTTGTTTAGCCTCAAAGAGGATATTACGGTTTTTTTATTTTATTGTTTTGTTTTACAGACTAGAAACCCTAAATTCTAGAAATAAAGTCTAATCAAAACCCTAGTTTCATTTGTGACTGACCGTTTTCTCAAATTTAGCATATTTTAACAGAAACCCTAAATTCAATTTATGGAATTGTAAAATCCCTCATATTTTTCTTAAAATCCCTTTTATTTGAAAATTATTTGGCAATTATTATTCTACACTATCGTACTACTCAATCACCCTAGAAAAGTGCCAATGATCATAGGAAATTAGGGTTTTCCTTTCCGATTTCAATTCGAAGTGAAATAGGATTTTTCGTGTATCCGTAGTGTAATTATCCGGTATGGAGTAAGGATCACATTTGGTGCTTAAGAGTGACTTTTAGGTGAGAAATAATATGTGATTAGAAGCAATGATAAAAAGTTAGTGAATAGGAAGTAAAAACCCTAGTACGTGTGATTTAAGGAAAAACGGTGCGAACCGACGTGTACCGTGCACTACCGATTGAACACACCACTTGATCACCACTTTCTTACCATATAAGCTCATTAATATTTGAGAAAAATATCCCCTCATTTCCAGCTGGCTTTGGCCAAAAATTTTGACCAAATTGGCAAGGAAAAGAAACAAAAAAATGAGTGGAAATTAGTAGTGACACTTGTTGGCCATCTAGGGCCTTGACCAAGACCAAATTGTCTTGCCTTATTATCACCATTTTGCTTCCTTTCTTCATCATTTCTGCTTGCTTTGGCCGAGAGAGAGGGAGAGAAAAAAACCAAGGGAGAGATAGACCATTTCATCTTGAGTTTGAGCCATCCAAGTGAGGAAACAAGAAACTAAACTGATTAAAACCTTCTTTGAGTGTTTAGCTAGTGGTGTGTTGGTGAAAGTTTGGAAGGAAAAGCTAGGGCTGCTCTTGGTAGTAACTTTAATAAGGTAATAACGATGATTTACCATTTCTTACTCTTGATCTTGTTTAATTTGGCATAGCACCTTAAATTTGTGGTGGATGATACCTATTATAATGATTTGGATGGATATAGTGTATGTTCTTGAGTTACATGAGTTAGAGTTTGATGATTTTCTGCCTATACTTGCTGTATGGATAGTATATGTTGTATCTAAGCTTATATAAGAGATTGTGGTGGTGATTGAGGCAAGAAATGAAGAAAGTTTCCTTTGAAAACGAAAAATTTCAGATTTCTGGAAAACTATAGCTCAATTCTGTCCGGTTCCAGTTCGTGATGTTAGAGGCCGAATTAGGCTTAGAATAAAACATGAAAGTTGTATATAATGATATGTTATAGATTTCTACAAAATTTCAGCCCAATAGGAGCAACGTAGCCTGTGAAAAGACCAAAATACCCTCACTGCCCTAGGATGCATCCAGTGATCAGGTTTAGACAATTCATCCAATTGACCGTGTCTATTCACTATGATCCATGCTGATTTAGCCATTTGCCAAAACATGAAAGTTTTATTAATTTGTCTTAGCTTTTCAACGCCTCCAAGAACGTCTTAAACGGACTTTGGTAACTTGAGATATGGCCATTTGAAGGTAGTACGGTTAATTAGCCGATTAGTTGGAATTTAGTTCTTCGAATTGGGAATTTGACTAGGTTACACTGGAAATTTGACTAAGTGATCTTCATGAAAGTTGTAGGCCCTCGTCTTAGTTTCAAAACGGTATAAGTTTCACCCCAATCCGATAAGCGTAGCTTCGGTTGTGTCCGTTACGCAAAACTCTATCAAATCTGTCTCTTGTTAAACTTCATTTCCGCACATGTCGTTAGCTTGATTTTGTACTTGCATTACCTTGAGCCTATTGAACGGCTATTGTGATGAATTTATATTGTGTATGACTTTGGGATTGGCTGAGGAAACTAATGAAGCCGTAAATGGCTGGAAATAGGAAAATACAAAGGGCATGCTGCCCAAATTTACGCTCGAGGACTAGAGAAATATACTTGCGACTTGGGTAAAGTTGATAAATGAATATCACTTGAACCATCTAGGACTTTTGCTACTTTGGTTATCAAGGGTTATACGTTAGAACCTAACCGAACTTGTATCCTTAGGAAAAGCGGTAATAATCACTATAAATCCGTTTTCCTTGCACTTTCGACTCAAAAGTTATTTCCAAGTATACATCTTATAAAATTTTTCAATTTGAAAAGCGAGCAACCGTTTCACGACTATTCTCCAAGTGAATTTCAATTTCTTGATTTTTATTGAACGAAACGTCTACGTTTCGAACCTTAGTCGATTTTTAAAGTTCTGAAACAAAGTTTTATCGCAGATTTGGACTCCGAACCCGGAGTATAACCCAGACGTGATTACTAGGGGCACTTCATTTTGGTGAGTGCTTCCAAATACCTGATTGAACTGAACACTTGTTTCCAATACTTGATCAATATGATTAAATGATATATGATTGGTTTGATCGGGCAAGAGTGTACTTTATCGCACTTGCCCTTATTTGATATATACCTGTTTATTGTTGAAATCGATTTGATATACTTGTTTACGATGTGCGCACTTCCTGGAATTCCAGAAACCCTGCGGTAAGTTACTCGAGTCGAGCCGACAAGGGCTTGGTTGATTGGGTAACTAACCCTGGGTCTCATGTTTGTCGAGTGGAGTGATATCTCCTCGACTAATCGGTATACTCGAGTATTACCACCCGTGTTTATTGAGGATTTTGGGCCCAGTAGGGGGTTTGAATGGTGGACGGAGAGTAGTGTAAGTGGTGCTCTACTGGATTGGTTCCTTTACTTGAAAGTTGATGGAGTGTCAACTATTACGTGATCAAGCTCCTGATGATGAAATGGGAAGTTGGCTCCTGAGAGCCATCCGTATCCTTATGCTTTGGAATGATTATTGTTTATTGGATTATTGTTTCTTCTGAAAACTTTTATACTCGCTCATTTTGAGATTGCTACTTGAAGTGTTATTGCTCACTTTTATGAACTCTTCATGCTCGTTACTTTGCTATATCGAAAACTTGTACTTATAAATAATGGTCAATTTGCTATTTGAAACCTCACTGGCTTTTAGCTCATTCCACGCCATTTGTTTTTCTTACAGGGGTACGAGCGAGGCGTGAGACGTGTACAGACTAGCGTAGTCTAGTTGTTTTGAATTTTGTAATTGTACTCGCACTAGTCGCTCGATTAGGGTTGAATGTACTGAGAACTTAAATCTTTTGATGTATTTGGGACTGTATGGATGGTTGAGATAGAAATGAATGTATTCGTATGTTCCAAACTTGGGGAACCATTATTTCGTTTATTATTGAGGTTGCACCTTATTTTAATTGATGCGAGTGAGTGAGTCCTGGCGAGAGCTGGGTAGGCGGTCTGCTAAACCCTAGGGTACGCCTAGGTGGAGGTGGGACCGTCACAGATTTGGACTTGTTGTGGAACCCTTAGACATGAATTTAAAGCTGGAAAAGACTCAAAAAAAAATGACACAAATTGAAATGAGATAGATTGCACAACTCGACTCAAACAAGGGTAAGAATGGCAGAATTTTTTTTTTGAACCCTAGATGGACTTAAACGTTGAGTCATATTCTCGTGTCAAAAAGGTCAAACAGCCTCGGTTCTCACATCTTTCTAGATCTTAAGTCGAGTCTTAAAGTGTGACAGCCCCACCTTCCCCTGAGGCAAACCAGAGGAGTTAGCGGACTGCCTGCCCAGCTCTCGCCAGGACTAACGGTGCAGTTTAGAGCGATCTATTGCGTTCCGGAACTTATAACGCGCGTAAACGAGTCAAAATGGCAAAATAACCCAAAATAAAAAAAATGAAATCCGGAGTCGGTCATGAATAGTAACCGACCCGTCAGAATCCAACCAAATAGCAAGCAAACATTCACATTTTGAACTTGAGCAATTACAATCCAAAGTGACATACAAAAGTTCTCAAAAGTTAATATATACACGGTTTGCCAACTTGAAAGTGAAAACGGCCCTAAAGATACATTTAGGGTTTCACTTCATATACAAAACAAAAGAGATATACATCTAGTTCATTCGGCAACCATCTATCAAGATTCATTCCAAAAAGAGTCATATTCCTGTAAGGAAAACAAAAGGAACGGTGTGAGCTAATTGCCCAGTGAGATACTATCACTTACGTACCCAAGTGCATATAAGCATCAAGCTTTCATTCAATATAGTAAAAATAAGCAAAGGCACACGTCAAATATGATGATAAAAGGATACGGATGGCTCTCAAGAGCCCTTTCCTCGTTTGCATTTCTTGATCGGACGTCATTGACTCTCCGTCAATGTTCAAAAGTACCAACCGTAGACTCCACTTTACTTCCACTCCTTCCACCTAACATACCCCTACCGGGCCCGAAATCCAAACACGTGCACTTTGGTATTACTCGAGTAAACCGGAATCGAGAGTCTCTCATACTACAAGATTCCAAAACATTTCCCCAAGGCACATCAATTGGCACGACCAAGCCCTCGCCAGCTCGATTCAATCAACTACCAATGGGGTTGAGCTTATTGATAACAATTGTAGTCGTTGGATACTCGTCCAAACGACACCAAGTCATGTATTTTCATTTCAAGTAACACTTCGTGTAACATTTCAATCACATGATAGCAAGGATATAAGGCACATAGTGAGAGTGATAAAGTACACTTTCACTTCAAGCAATTAACATTCAAAGCACCAAGTTCAAGTATCAAAGCCATATATTAACATACAAGTGAGTAGTACACTCACCAAGCTCGCAAATGTGGTTTCATGCACTTCCGTCAAAAGAACGTTGGTCACGCCCTAAAACATGCAAACAAATACAATGAGACTCGATAACGAGTCATAAACCAAGGCCAAACATGACCCAATAGGATTCCATAAGCATATACAAACATTAAAGGAAACCAGAAAATTCGGAAATGCAATTAGCTTTGGCCCTGAAAAAAATAGTTTTTGTCCTCATTTTGCGGTAATGGCACCAATTTCACTACGATTATCGGATGAAGGTGTACGATCCACCAATTCGAAGCTAAAAGACAGGGCTACAACATCACAGAAGGTCACTCAACCCAGTTTTGAGTGAAAACAGGTCAAAAAGCAAGATACTACATCAAAACCGTAAAAACAGATTCCCAAAATGCATTCTAGCGGAAACATCATAACTCAGGTTCTCCAAGTCCAAATCCAGAAATTCCAAAACCATCTGAAAGCTAAGAAACAGGGCTAAATTTCATAAGAAGGCCTCAACAACCAATTCGGAAGAAATTCCAGCCAAAACAACCAATTGCAGGCGCAATTCTTACATTCGGGTAAAACCAGAACAGCAATAGTAATTTCGACTTTTCTCATTCTACACTACTCCGATTGACCTGAAATTTTGTAGGCACTCTAAAATGTCATTCCCTACAACTTTAATGTTTTAAGCCAAGGCCAATTCGGCCTCTAACTAGGAGCTAAAAATTCGGGCAGAATGCTCCCACAGGAACCCTAATTTTCTGAAATTTCTTCCAAACCAGAAATTGGTTGCAATTAATCACTTTTTCCACCTCCTAGAGTCATTATATACCATTGCCAATCATCATAGATAGCCACACAATCATGTTTATATTAAAACAGAAAAATCCCCAATAATAATAAAACTTCATCACTTCAACCACAAATCAAGAAATAATCCATAAACTTGCATCTCATACTACCACTAAGCATGATTTAAGCATCAATTAAGGAAGGAGGGTGGTTCTTCACAACTCACCTTAAAAACAAGAGAGAGAGAGCAATTGGTCACCTTAACTTTCCAAATAACTTCACACAACAACTCACCAACACTTCCTTAAGTGGTTTTATGGAGCAAAATCAAGGTTGGATGGTTGGTTTTGATGATTTGGAGCAAGCTTGAAGAGTTTTCTTCCTTGTGCTTAGAGTAAGAGAGAGAGAAAGAGAGAAAGAGAGAAAGAGAGGGCTGGCCACCATGAAGGATTTTTTTGATGATTTTTGGTCATTTTTGGTTTATTTAAGTCAAATGGTAAGACCATGAATAGTGGTCTTAAGGTATGAAGCAATCACATGGTGACACTTGTCACCTTTTATTAAATACCTACCTAACTTGTCTCTCTCATATCAATCCAAATTGCAACCTCTACTTATCTCTTAACACCCGATAAATTAATTCCAGTATCCAAAACTTAACCTAGTTGGCCGAATTTTTCCGAACTTTTCGCACTAGTGGGTCCCACGTCCGGTATACGCTCTTAATTTCTCAAAACCTATTTGATACTAGAAAAAGCATCTAAAAATTATATCTGCTCCTTAAAATTATCTAGAAATTTTCCTAAGCACGAAATTGCAGAAAACAAGACATGAAAGATTCTAAAACCTAGGAAATGGAAAATTACGGGTTCTCACATAAAGCTTCTCAAGTCACGGATTATCCCTCTTGAAGAAGTGGAACTCCTTAATGAGTATCAATCAACTTCTCTCCAAGTACACCAAGATTGCAACGTTTAATTGATGGAAGTTTGGAAGATAATAGCTGATTTTGGTTGGCTCAAAAGGACTTAAACAGGCTGAAAAATTTGACTTGACATGGACAGACAATTAGATTTCAAAGGACTTAAACAGGTTGGAAATTTTGATTTGAACAGGCTGGAAAATTTGACTTGACTTGGGGCCTCTTAGACACAAATATTTCGTGGATAGAGACTCAAAGACACCTTTACAACCCCAAGTTTGTGGCTGGACAGTTTGCAAAAATTTAGACAAGAGTGAGGCAGAATTTTGGAAACTTAGAAGTACTCTACCCATTTGCACTTGTCTGATTTGTTTTTGGAAAATTCCTACAAGTTTGCTTGGAATTGTTTTTGGAATGTGATGGCGGCTGTCTTGGGAGAGTTCTAACGGCTGCAACTAATTGGAAAAAGTCAGATTTTACTAGTCTTTGATGGAGGCTAGAATTGTTTTTGTCAAACCCAAAACCAACTAGGATTCCCAAACCAAGACACCTTTCTTGACCCAAATCTATTTTCTTTTTCTTGCGTAGGAGAGTTCTAAGGCTACAACTAATTGGAAAAAAGTCAGATTTGTTAGTCTTTGATGGTGGCTAGAATTGTTTTTGTCAAGCCCAAAACCAACTAGGATTCCCAAACCAAGACACCTTTCTTGACCCAAATCTGTTTTCTTTTTCTTGCGTTTCTTCCTTTCCTCTTTTTTTTTTTCAAACGCAAACATATTTGTTCTTTTGTTCCTTTGTCTATTCGGATCAAACTCAAAGTTTCAAGAGCAGGTTGGGTTATGCATACCACAGCCGCTATTTTGGTTTCAAGAAACAAGAACTTGTATCAAGAATCCTTGCTTGAAGAATTCAAGAAACCCTCATCAGCAATCCCAGTATCCCAAGATATGTCAAGAATTCCAAGAACAAGGTAAGTTTGACAAGAACTTCAAGAAAATCAAGGCAACCAGTTTCACCCTTTTTAGAGCAAGATACCAAAAAAAAACCTAGGAGTTAAGAAAACCCACGAATCTTCAAAACAAGTGGCAACTAGGTTCCTCTTTTTTTTTCGGATGAACAGTACTATAAACAGTACCGTCAATTTTTTTTGACTACTACAAGAACAAGAAACAAGAAAGACAAGGAGAACCCAACAAGGTCAAACACGATGCAACGAAGGAAGAATTCAGATAGCCACAAAATAACGATAACAAGTACAGTACGGATTAACTAGTATACACGACAAAGACAATCTAGTGACACAACTAACTAGAACAAGCTACCAGATTTGGAAAACACAAGGGAGAACTTACAAGACTCGACGAGATATACTTGATAACGTCAACTAGCTCTGATTACCAGCTAATACGAACCTGTCCGGAGGTATGAACTCGTATCCCACGTAACTCCCGGATCTAGACGAAGAAACCAAGTTGGTGCGTGGAGTAACACTCAGATCCCTAACTCTATGAAGCAAACCTTGGACTTAACCTCAACCCACAAACACTCGAGAAGGTGAAACGAAGTTACAAGTAGAAGAACGCCACAATCAAGGTGTGTAATTGATTGATAAGTTTAAGAATACTCGCGAGTAATTCTCAAGTATTCAAAAGGGAATTCTCTTAGACAAGAGAAAAGTGTAAACACTCAAATTTCTAATTTCTTATTCCATCCTAAAACTGTTGGATGTGTGGGCTGTTTATATCCTTACATAGAGATGAAAAAACTAAAGTAATGATGTGTGCACGAATGGTGATGGTGATGAACAAGTACGAGTTCCATTGGGTCCAGTTACACGTGCACGGGCCAAGCGCTTCAAAGAGTATCTTCAAGCCCTTGTTTGAAATGTTCAAGACCAACAAGGGGTCCATAGGAACATTGAAGGCTTGGAAGTTGCTAAACGAGTTGTCTACACATTAGTCCAAGCCAATGAAGCATCAAGTTTCGGCCATGCATGCCCTTAATGCATCTAGGTCCGATTGTTAGGAGTATTAGTTGTTGATAGTTGGTTTGTTATCGAGTCATTGGTATTAATTAGAGTTTCATGGATTGTGTGAGTCAAAAGGTCGGTCCACTCTTGGCAAAGTGTGGTCCGAACTTCCTTTTCTAGGATAAGTAGATGGGCCGCCAATCCTTGACCAAGATGGATTAGGCCCTAGGTTTCTAGCCTATAAAAAGGCTCCCTTTGTACGGTTGAAGGTTAGACACTTTTGATAATAAAATTTCAGTTTGTTCTCTTACAATTTCGAGAGTACATTCTTCCTTGTAAGGCAAGGGTTATTTGAGCAATCGCACGTGCTGTCCTTGGTTGTTCATCCAGCCTATCTATTTGAGTAACCACCTCAATTAGAGTCACTATTCTACCGCCTTCAATCAAGTTGTGCCATCCGTCTTGGTTCTAGGTTCCACAATCCAAACGGTTGAGTATCCCTCTAGATTCTTGGGCAATCGTGCTACGTGTCTTGAAAAGAGTTGACCAAGGAGCGTATCAGTTGGCTTCAGAGCTGGTTGAGGTATCAATTCGTTATATCCATTTCTTGTTTCATCTAGTCATCTAGGGTTTATTGTGTCCGCTGCCTTGTTGCTTATTCCATTGTCAAATATGTCCAAAATTCTATTCACTTGTTGCATTGTTGAATTCTGCTGTAAAGTGTTCAATTTCTGCTCGTGGTTGTGTCTTGCCGTGAGTCTTCAATTTCTGTCCGTTTTGTGTTCAATTCATCGTCTTGTAATCTGTCCGTAGTTGTGTTGTCGTTTGGTTTAAATTTCTGCCCATAATTGTGTCTCAAATCTATCCGCAACTTGCCTTGTTGTGTGTTGCGTCATTAGTCACTTTTTTTTCGTTGTTACAAATCTGTCCAAGTGCGTCGTGTAGTTTTCCATCCTTTTTTGGCATTGAATTTCTGTCCGAAGTTGTCAATCTGTCCAAACGAAGTAGAGTCGTGGCTGTTCCTTTGAGGTTCGTGACCTAGCTGTCCAAATCTGTTCAATCTTGTTGCCTTGTGTTATCCAACTTGTTTACTTGTTTTCAAATCTGAATTTTGGCAAAACTTGTTGGTATATTTGTGAATCTTGAGAGAACCTACAAGAATCTTGAGTTTCTTGAATTTCTTGACCACAGTCTTGGAGTTCTTGAAGTTCTTGATCACCTCCTTGAAAGTTCTTGAAGGATCTTGGAGTTCTTGATAGTCTTGTTTGTGTGAATTAGCCAAAACCAAATCTGGAAAAAGAAAGAAATTCCATTCGGCCAAACCGTGTTTTGTATTGTTTTTGTTCGTTATAAGTAAAAAAAAAATTAGAAACGAAAGAAAAGGAGAATCGATTGGCAAGAAAACAAAACAAGTGAAAAAGAAAGAAAGAAAGCAACCGAATTGTTCTTGGGAGTTGGAACCAAATCTGATTTGTGCAATCCTTCTTGGAGTAGAATTTGGAAGTTCCTAAAAGTTGTTACAAGAAGAAAAGGTTTTCCAAAAGGTTTCCAAAAACTAATTTGTTTCCAAATTCAATTAGGAAACTAAATGGACAGCTTGGATAACTCTCCTATTCCCACTTGGATAAGTCCTCTCAATTTAGGAAACTAGGGTTTTGTTCATTTCCCTTTCACATTAGTGCCACTTTCCCAAATCTGTCCGCCTTTAGGAAGCGTCCAAACCACACCCCACCGTGTCCAAATTGTTGCCAGAATTTGTGTCTCGTTCTTGGTTACTCTTGTGCGAGGTTTGGTGAAAAATTCGAGGACTTTGTGCGGCATTTCTTAAACTACTCAAACCGGCAAGGTAAGAAGTATGGTAGGATCATTAGAGTGAATTAGAGTGAAACACGAGCGCGAGTGAAACACTAAGGGAATGAAGTGAGGCTACACTTGTATTATTTTCTTGTTTGCTAACATTTGGCAGGAACAAGTGACGGACAAGGAGCAAACTAATCCAACCACCGACTATGCATTGATGTTCACTGCCATGAAAGCCGAACTCAAAAGGCTTAGTGAACAACAAATGGAGGAAATGCACAACCGTTTCGATGAACTCTCCAAGAGCTTCGCGAGAGGCTCTCGATCCAGGTCTCACAACCGACATCAAAATGGTACCAAAGGGGCCAACTATGAGGATTACTCGGCAAGTGAGGATGAAGACAGAGCTGAGAGGCCTAAAAGGGACACTACCAAGGACGTGCTTAAGGGACTAAAAATCAAAGTGCCTACTTTCCAAGGAAAAAGTGACCCTGAGGCTTACTTGGAATAGGAAGGCCGGATTGAAATAGTCTTTGATTGCTATGATTATAGCGAGGAACAAAAGGTGAAGGTTGCCACTGTTGAGTTAACCGACTATGCACTTATTTGGTGGGATCAAGTACGGACTGGAAGGAGAAGAAATGGTGAACCGCAAGTTCGAACTTGGCGTGAACTCAAGGCCATGATGCGCAAGAGGTTTGTTCCAAGCTACTACAACCGCGATCTCCATTCAAAACTACAAACTCTCACTCAAGGCAACATGAGTGTTGAGGACTATTACAAGGAGATCGAGATGGCCAAAACGAAGGCTAATATCCAAGAAGATAGTGAGGCCACAATGGCAAGGTTTCTTAGAGGTTTAAACTTTGACCTTCAAGAAGCCTTGGAACTACAACACTACTTGGATATGAGCGACCTACTTGAATTAGCCATCAAGGCCGAAAGGGGAAAGAAATTGAGGAGAGGTGGCCGACCATATCCCACCTCAAATCTGAATGTGTGGAAGGGAAGTTAGCCGAGAAGAGTATCACATGAAGCTGGAAATTCGGCTACACCACCACTTCTAGCCGAGCACAAGGTAACTTCCCTAACCGAAATTCCAATTCTACCCCTAACAAGTTTGTTGATGCATCCAGGTCCATTTCAAAGTCTGCTCAAGAGACTCCTAAGCCTAGGAGTAGGGACATTAAGTGTTTCAAATGCCAAGGATTCGGACATATCCAATCTCACTGTCCGAATCAAAGGGTTATTCTCATAACTCACAATGGAGAAGTCATATCTGATGATGATGATTGTGAGGAGACGCCGACCTTGACCAAGGATGACTGCATGGAGAATAACTCGGTCGAGGAAGAGTGTTCACCCACTCAAGGTGAAATTGGTTGCTTGGTGGCACGACGAGTGTTAACCGCCCGAGTAAAGGAAGATGAGCAATTACAAAGAGAAAACTTGTCTTACACTTTGATAAAGTATGCAGTCTCATCATTGATGGTGGAAGTTGCACCAATATCGCAAGTTTACTAATGGTGGAGAGCTTGGGACTTCCTACGACTAGACATCCACACCCGTACCGACTACAATGGCTAAGTGAGGATGGAGAAGTGCGTGTCTACAAGCAGGTATGCCTTCTTTTTTCAATTGGCAATTATATTGATGAAGTTGTGTGTGATGTTGTCCCTATGCATGCTACTCATGTGATTTTAGGAAGGTCTTGACAATTTGATAAGCATGTCACATTTGATGGTAGGTGTAATAAGTACACTCTATTGCACAATGGTAAGCGCATGGTCCTAACACCCCTCACACCCGCACAAGTCTATGAGGACCAACTTAAATTGCAAAGAGAATGTGAGTTAGACCGTCAAAAGAGAAAACTCAAGGGAATCGATTCTGGAAATTATTCCAAATCACCTCTTGAGCATTCGACCAAAAGCAACTGTGTTGTTTCTAGTGATACAAATGACCAAGCATTGATTAAGACCAACACTAAGAAGCAAAACCTAATAATCAAGGCTAAGAATGTTAGGAATATTGTGAATTCTGAGTAGCCTGTATTACTTATGATATGCAAACACGTACTTTTGCGTGTTGATGAACTCGACAAGACATTGCTTTCGAGTGTAGTTGCATTGTTGCAGGAATTTGAGGACATGTTCCTTGATGAGGTCCCTGATGGCTTACCACCCACCCGAGGGATCGAGCACCAAATCGACCTCATTCCTGGAGCACCATTACCCAACAAACCCGCCTACCGCATGGGTCCAGAGGAAATTAAGGAACTCCAAAGGCAAGTTGATGGCCTACCAGGTAAGGATTGGGTTAAAGAAATCTTGAGTCCTTGTGCTGTGCCTGTTATACTTGTTCCAAAAAAGGATGGTACGTGGTGTATGTGCACTGATTGTCGAGCTGTTAATGCTATAACTGTTAAATAACGTCATCCCATTCCTAGATTAGATGATATGCTAGATGAACTTGATGGTGCTGTTATTTTCACGAAAATTGATTTATGAAATGGCTATCATCAAACTAGGATGAAAGAGAGAGATGAGTGGAAAATAGCTTTTAAAACAAAACATGGTCTTTATGAGTAGTTAGTCATGCCCTTTGGATTGACAAATGCACCCAGCACTTTCATGAGATTAATGAACCATGTTTTAAGGCAGTTTATAAGAAAATTTGTCATTGTTTATTTTGATGATATCTTGATATATAGTCAAAATATGCAGGAGCATATGGGGCATCTTAGGTTGGTACTTGAAATACTTCGAAAGGTGAGCCTCTATGCTAACCTTAAGAAGTGTACTTTTTGTACTAATGAACTTGTGTTTCTAGGCTATGTTATAAGCTCACAGGGAATCAACGTAGACGAATCCAAAATTGAGGCCATTAAGCAATGGCCAACGCCAAAGTCCATTGCGGATGTGCGAAGCTTTCACGAGTTAGCTGGCTTCTACTGGCGTTTTGTCAAGGACTTCAATACCATTGGTGCCCCATTAACCGCCGTGACAAAGAAAAATGACAAATTTCATTGGGGAGAAGCACAAGAAAATTCTTTCCTTACTCTTAAGGACAAACTCACACATGCACCTGTTTTAGCATTACCTACCTTTAATAAGACTTTTGAAATTGAATGTGATGCTTCTAGTGTAGGAATTGGAGCTGTGCTAATACAAGACAAGAGGCCTTGTGCATTCTTTAGTGAGAAGTTGGGAGGTGCAGCATTGAATTGCCCCATATATGACAAGGAGTTGTACGCACTTGTGAGGGTCTTGGAGACATGGCAACACTACCTCCATCCAAGGGAATTTGTGATACACACTGACCACGAATCATTGAAATTTCTCAAGGGACAACCGACACTGAGCAAGAGACATGCCAAATGGGTAAGTTTCATTGACACATTCTCTTATGTCATTAAGTATAAGACTGGCAAAATGAATGTTGTAGCTGATGCATTATCTCGTAGACATTCTTTGCTAGCTCTTCTTAATGCAAAACTATTTGGTTTTGAGATGCTCAAAGAACTCTATACGCATGACATTGATTTTGGTGAAATGTTTGCATCGTGTACCAAGAGTCCGCATGGAAAATACTTTTTGCATGATGGATTCTTGTTTTATGTTGACAAGCTGTGTGTGCCTAACTCTTCCATTTGTGATCTATTGGTTAGAGAGGTACATAGTAGTGGTCTCATGGGATATTTTGGCATTGTTAAGATTTTAGCAATATTGCAAGAACACTTTTACTGGCCTCATATGCGTAGGGATGTTGAACGCATGGTTGGTAGATATGCTACTTGCCACAAAGCCAAGTCTAAAACAAATCCATATGGCTTGTATATCTCATTGCCAATTCCACACTATCCTTGGGTAGACTTGTTTATGGATTTTGTCTTGGGATTGTCTAGATCTCAAAGGGGTAATGATTCCATTTATGTGATAGTTGATAGATTTTCAAAGATGGCCTATTTCATCCCTTGCCATAAAACTGATGATGCATCTCATATTGCTAACTTGTTTTTCAAAAAAATTGTACGTTTACATGGTATGCCTTAGACAATTGTTAGTGATAGAGATGTAAAATTCTTGAATTACTTTTGGAAGACTTTGTGGTCTAAACTTGGCACTAAACTCTTATTTTCGACCACTAGTCATCCCCAAAGCGATGGACAAACTGAAGCTGTCAATCGCACACTTGGGACTTTGTTAAGGGCTTTGATTAAGAAAAATCTTAAGTCTTAGGAAGAGTGTTTGCCACATGTTGAATTTGCTTACAATAGAACTGTCCACAATGCAACACACTACTCACCATTGAGGCTGTTTATGGATTTAATCCCCTAACCCCCTTGACTTGGCACCCTTACCCTCCTCTGAGCATACAAGCTTAGATGGGAAAAAGAAAGCTGAATTGGTGCGTAGGTTACATGAAGTTGTTCGAGCCAACATTGAGAAGAGTACTCAGCAATACATCCAGCAAGCTAACAAGTATCGCCGCAAGATGATTTTTGAACCTATAGATTGGGTCTGGCTATATTTAAGGAAAGAACGATTCCCTAAGCAACGCCAAAGCAAGTTGTCCCTAAGGGGCGATAGACCTTTCCGAGTGGTTCAACGTGTCAATGACACTGCCTACAAGTTGGAGCTACCCGGAGAATATAATGTTAGTGTGACTTTCAATGTCGTGGATTTGAGCCCGTTCCTTGAAGAAGATGATCCAGATTTGAGGACAAATCCTTCGCAAGTGGAGGGGACTGATATGTGCACGAATGGTGATGAGGATAAACAAGTACGAGTTCCATTGGGCCCAGTTACACGTGCACGGGCCAAGCGCTTCAAAGAGTCTCTTCAAACCCTTGTTCAAAATGTTCAAGACCAACAAGGGGTCCATAGGAACATTGAAGGCTTGGAAGTTGCTAAACGAGTTGTCTACACATTAGTCCAAGCCAATGAAGCATCAAGTTTCGGCCATGCATGCCCTTAATGCATCTAGGTCCGATTGTTAGGAGTATTAGTTGTTGATAGTTGGTTTGTTATCGAGTCATTGGTATTAATTAGTAGTTTCATGGGTTGTGTGAGTCAAGAGGTCGGTCCACTCTTGGCAAAGTGTGGTCCGAACTTCCTTTTCTAGGATAAGTAGATGGGCCGCCAATCCTTGACCAAGATGGATTAGGCCCTAGGTTTCTAGCCTATAAAAAGGCTCCCTTTGTACGGTTGAAGGTTAGACACTTTTGATAATAAAATTTCAGTTTGTTCTCTTACAATTTCGAGAGTACATTCTTCCTTGCAAGGCACGGGTTATTTGAGCAATCTCGCGTGCCGTCCTTGGTAATTCATCCAGCCTATCTACTTGAGTAATCACCTCAATTAGAGTCGCTGTTCTACCGCCTTCAATCAAGTTGTACCGTCCGTCTTGGTTCTAGGTTCTGCAATACTCACTCTAGATCCTTGGGCAATCGTGCTACGTGTTTCGGAACGAGTTGACCAAGAAGCGTATCAAGTAATGTGGAACTAGTCTAGAAATCCTAATGTGAATCGAAATCACTTATTCCCGAAGGCTAAGAAACCGATTTCGGCCCTTTTGTCCTTTGTGGGCTTGACCGAACCTTATGAGGTCATCCCACAAGTAAATAAAGCAAGGCTATGGACCATTAAGTCCTTATTACAAACAACTTAATTAAAACAGCAAATGTGACACTTAAACAACCTCGGATGGAACTCCCCACTCTACCTCGCTTGGCCCAAGAACTTGAATGAGAGTATAGCGGATTGTTTTGTCTTGCTCAAGTTCGGTTTTGACTTGTGAATGGTCAACTCCCCTGTGGGTGGTACAAACTAATGCTTGCATGGATTCTTTGAGCTTCTTGGCACGTGCCCTTGTCATCACAGATTCATGGTCGGCCGTCCCTCTTGAATCAAAAACTGATGAGCAACACTAGGGGAAGACCCTCCTAGAACCTCCCAACTTTGTAATATCAGAGTTGGACCTTTACTCCCCAATAAAAATTGAACGCGATTGTTCTCATGAACTCAAGACCTCTGACAATCAATAACCTTAAGCAAATAATGATGGATGAAGAGACACCACGATTAGGGAACAAACTAATCGATAAAGTCTGATTTGAATCCTAAGATATGAACTCAAGAATTCAAGAGTAAGTTTGATTGAGAACTTGAAGGAAAATTCCTCACGATTTCTGGTTGTAATAATCCGTCCCTTATTCTGAAAGACAAGAAGCCTTATATAGGCGTGTAAAAGATCTAAACTAAGATGCCAACAAAACCTAATCCGACTTGAAATTTCCCTTGCTAAACTTGGCCCAAGCCGAAGTGCAACTAGGAAAACCCTAATCAACTTAACACGAACAAATAACGTTGGTGCTTGACTAAAGCAAGCTTATGACCAACTAGATAAGCTACTTTAAGGATTAAAACTAGAGGACAACATGTCCTTTGTGTGATTAACAAACTACTAAATTAGGCAGCTTTAAAACAACTGCTAACTAAGCTAACAAGTATGAGATCATTCTTTCACTTCAAACATACAAGTGAACAAGGTAACTTCATGGTCCACCAAATCATCAAATTTAGCTTGCTCCTTGCTTGTATGGTGAATGATCAAGGCTCGTAAAGCTTCCTTCACCCTCTTGGATCTTGATCTTGTCATCAGACCACCAATGTTGACCAAAGGATCCTTGACCCAAGGTTGAAATTGTTGCGCACCCGTATCCGCATCATTCCCTCTTTCCTCGAAAGGATTCGTCCTCAAATCTTCAAAGTCTGTATCAAAATCAAAAGGAGATAGGTCAGACACATTAAAAAGATGCATGTGACAGCCCCACCTCTCCCTAGGGCGAACCCTAGGGTATCAGCGGACTGCCTGCCCAACTCTCACCGGGGCCCAGTCGATCAAAGAACTAGCAACTCAAAATAACTGGTGAAATATCTTCAAATTAAAATCGTACAGCCCTAATGGCACATAACCATCAAGCCAACTTTCCAAACTTAAAACGGCAAGCTAAAAGTCACACTTGAACTCCATACTACAAATACATAACATAAGTCGAACTTATGAATTCAAGCTTACAAAAGTCAAAAGTAAAGTCGTCTTAACAAAAGGTTACAAGTTCAAGCAAAATAAAGCTAAGAAAGCTCTCGACCGTTAGTCCATCCCCGATCTGTTAAGGAAAACAAAAGGAGTGGGGTGAGCTAAAACTCAGTGAGGTTCCAAGTAAAGCAAGTAAACACATAGCCAAATTAAGGCATAAAATAACCAAATAAATACCGTATGATACAATAACAATTTAATCACAGTTCAATTCAAGGATATGGGTGGCTTTCAAAAGCCAAAATCCCCTTGAGCTTGATCATAAATGTCTCCGTTGACTCTCCGTCAACACTTGTATACACAGAATATCAAGTCCGTAGAACACCACTTTCACCTGTCTCCGTCCACCCGTCAACCCCCTACCAGGCCCGCACTCCATAAATAGTAGTTAGGTAATACTCGAGTATACCGATTTCAGTGTACAGTAAACAGTCCTCAAGGTTTATCAGCCTTCTCGACCAAGCCCTTGCTGGCTCGATAGAACCGACTCACCTATGAGGTTGGGTACCCAAACAGTAGTAGTAGTTGATGGGATATCACCCAAACAACTCAAGTAGAGTCACATATAGAGAATTCACATTTCATAATAGCAGTATACAGAGCCTCAGTGGAAAGTGAGGAAGGACGAGTGCGATAAAATACACACTCGCCTCCATTTTTATCAAATCAGGGTTTGGCTCAAACAGTCGTAAGTCAAGTATTCAGATATTTCACATAAGCAGGTAGCAGGTAGTGGAACACTCACCTGTCAAGCAAAGCAGTAGTCAAACGTCAAGTTTCTCAGTTACGACCACCTTCGTTTCTCACCCCTAGGGCAACGAGTGAAGATTGTTAACCATTAGGTTCATGCCTTACTAAATTAGGCTCATTAAGAGACCAAGTGAGTAGTCTAAGCTACTTAATCCATCATACAAATAAGGTCCAAATCATGGTAAAATTTCATGAGAAAGCAAGTTTAATAAGTGCATGAAAGTTCGGCAAAAGAAAAGTTTCATTCAAGCTTAAGAGTTTCTTCTCGGGTTGAACAGTCTTGCCCTGGCAGTCTTAGGAAAATGGTCATAACTCACTGTAGAAAAGTCGGAATTAGGTTCCGTCAGTGGCGTTGGAAACTAGACTCGAAGTTCTTTCCAATGGTACCAAGATCACACAGTGGATCATCTCCTATCGAAAACAGTAACTCATACAAGGTGGCTGTTTTTCCAACCCTGGATCAGCATTGACCGCATCCTAAACTACTCTAGTTCTAGGGGCTAACTTCATTAGTTTTGATCCAAATTCACCCAAATCACTCCTCAAGTGATCATATACAAGGATTCAAGTCACCTAGAATCAATGGAGCTCACAACATGACACACAAACATGATTTAAGGCAGCCACAAGGGTCTCATAACTACAAGAATCCCAAAACAGTCTACTAATGGTTCAAAAGCACCACTTTACTTGCTTCAATTCCATTCCAACTCACTCATAAGATTAACCAATAGTTAACCTAGTTTATTAGGCTTGATTAGGGCATAATTTAACAACAAAATTGAGGGAAACCCCCTCCTTCAAGAACCGGCCAGCCAAGAACAAAAGTAACCAGCCCACAATTTCCAACATATGTTCAACCTTCATCCTTGCATGTTTTTCACCCAAATCATCATATCAAGTGGTAGATCTAGCTCAAAAGAGGTTTAAAACATAAAAATACCTCATAAACAAACATGAATAAGATCCAAACATTTCATCAAACACTTGGTGTGCATACTAAGAAGCTTAACTACTACTTGTTTAATTCAAGAGATCAACCTCAAATCTCAACCAAACAATGCACTTATGCCAAATTTAGTGCATGATCCATACTTGTGAAACTTGTGTTTGGTTGATCCATACTTATGCCAAATTAATGCCAAATTGTTTGGTTGAGGCAAATAATTTGGAAAACTTGTGTTTTAAAGTGAGGGTTCTCACAATGCACTTATGCCATACTCACTTGGAAGTTCCAATTTGTAGGCATTGTCGTTTATCCTTTCCAGGACACGAGAAGGTCCATCTCCTCTTGGATGTAATTTGGTCCGTCGAGATGCTGGAAACCTTTCTTTCCTCATGTGCACCCAAACCCAATCACTAGGTTCGAATACAACATGTTTTCTACCCTTATTCGCATGTTTTGCATATTGCGCATTTTTCTTCTCAATTTGAGCTCGAACTCTCTCATGCAAGGTCCAAACAACCTCGGCCTTTTTGACACCATCTGCGCTTAAACACTCATCAACAGGAATAGGTGATAAATCTAGAGGAGTTAGCGGCTGAAACCCATAAACAATTTCAAAAGGAGAATGATTAGTAGTAAAATGAGTGATTCGGTTATATGCAAACTCGACAATAGGCAAACATTCTTCCCACTTCTTCAAATTCTTTTGAACAATGGCTCGAAGTAAAGCACCAAGGGTTCGTTATAAGCAACCCTAAGGGAAGACCCTCCTAGAACCTCCCAACTTTGTAATATCAGAATTGGACCTTTTTTCCCAATGGAAATTGAACTCGATTGTTCTCATGAACTCAAGACCTTTGACACACGAAGGTAATCAGCAACCTTAAGTAAATGATGATGGATGAAGAGACACCACGATTAGGGAACAAACTAATCGATAAAGTCTGATTTGAATCCTAAGCTATGAGCTCAAGAATTCAAGAGTAAGTTTGATTGAGAACTTGAAGGAAAATTCCTCACGATTTCTGGTTGTAATAATCCGTCCCTTATTCTGAAAGACAAGAAGTCTTATATAGGCGTGTAAAAGATCTAAACTAAGATGCCAACAAAACCTAATCCGACTTGAAATTTTCCTTGCCAAACTTGGCCCAAGCCGAAGTGCAACTAGGAAAACCCTAATCAACTTAACACGAACAAATAACGTTGGTGCTTGACTAAAGCAACCTTATGACCAACTAGATAAACTACTTTAAGGATTAAAACTATAGGACAACATGTCCTTTATGCGATTAACAAACTACTAAACTAGGCAGCTTTAAAACAACTACTAACTAAACTAACAAGTATGAGATCATTCTTTCACTTCAAACGTACAAGTGAATAAGGTAACTTCATGGTCCACCAAATCTTCAAACTTAGCTTGCTCCTTGCTTGTATGGTGAATGATCAAGGCTTGTAAAGCTTCCTTCACCTTCTTAGATTTTGACCTTGTCATCGGACCACCAATGTTGACCAAAGGATCATTGACCCAAGGTTGAAGTTGTAGCGCACCCGTATCCACATCATTCCCTCTCTCCTCGAAAGGATTCGTCCTCGAATCTTCAAAGTCTCCTCTTGAAAGCCATTTGTCCACAAATCGACGATGCGCTTAAAGGACAGCAATGTTGGAAATAGATGAGTGAATACGAGCCATGTTGCATGTCGTTTGGTCAACTGCGGGAAGCTCTCAAGCAAGGACATGCGCCAAGGTAGGAAAGAGCTTGTGTAAGGCGTGTGAAAATCCCAGGTGGCAATCCAAAACCTTTGGTCATGGATTTTCACATTGGCACCTTGATTGTGCAAATGTGTAAAATCCAGCACTAGTTGACATTGATTTGAATCATCTTGCTTGGAGAAAATAGGAGCAACTTGTTGCATGGATGAGGCACTAAACAACTCGTGGAGGACAACTTTGGGATCTTGCGTGACACACAATTTCTTATCTTCCAATATATAAGGTAGCAAACAATTGAATTCCACTTTATGAGGATTACTCGAACTAGCACAAGTTGAAGTTGACAAATTGAGCACTTGGCCACTAGTTTTTGGCTGTGTGAATAAGCATGAAAGATCACCACCTTTAGTTGGAATAAGCACGAAATCAGGTTGTAAGTCATTAATCAAAACTGGAAAATTTTGGACAACTTTACAACCTACAAAATAAAATAACCTTCAACTTGAAACAAATTAGAAATGGGGTAAAGAAGTAATGGTACATCATCAACTAAATGGTAAAAAGGTATAGAACAAGTTTTAAGTGTGAAAACTCCTTTTGCCACTTCATTATTCCTTCCACCAATTGATTCAACTTGAGAAAGCATTGCTAGCCTTTTACACTTTCCTTCAAAATCTGCATAAGAAATACAAGTGTTAGGATGGAAATTATACTCAAAAGAAGGTAAAGATGATGAATGAACCATAGATAGCAAATGAGAGTCAAATTTTGGAATTCTCCCTTCATGGTAAGTTTGACTTGATTCGCCTTTGGTATGGACAGATTTGAATTGAAATTGTTCCATGAGGTGATTACAAGTAGATTTAATTCCTAAAAGACAAACTCCATGGAAACTAGTGAATTGTACAAGTGACTTTGGAATAGAGCATGGCATGACTAACTTCACTTGACTTTGCTTAATCTGCACAATCGAAGAAACACTAGACAAAGCAAAGGTAAGTTCGTTAGGAAAACAATAAGCCCTCACATTTTTGCTCAAAATCAGCTCATTTTCTCTTTTTTCTTCCTTTTTACCACTCATCTCATCAGATTTTCCATCTCTTTATCTAGCTTAAAGCCCTCGATTATTTTCTCATTATCAACCTCCTCAACAAATGGTTCGATAGGATGAGATACTCCTTTGTTGGGAATCGGGTCAGCTACCTTCTTCTTAGAAAACTCACTTTGATAGCATCAATTTGACTCCATTTGTTTCTAGTGTAGAAGACGTTGATATGTCTCCCAAAATGACTCCTGATGAGGTGGTTCAACTCTAGGTTTAGGCCTAGAAAATGTTTAATGAACTTTCTTATCACCTCTTGTATAAACCGGTTTTAAAGAGGTAGATTGCATGGAACCACTCCTCTTGAGAGATTCGTTCTCTCGCTTGGGTTTATGTTTGTGTTCCCTCGCTCCCCTTTGGCTTTTCCTTGATCGAAATGAGGTGTTGGAATGATATCCCTCATCATCCGTATCATGATCATCATTCCGAACACTTGAACCCCTATTGTGTGTATCTCCGGTACCTCGCATCTCAATGGCAGCCAGTATGTCGGATAATTATGTCATCACAAATTCATGTCTCTCCGCTTGTTTTCGAAGAGCTTGGAGCACCAGTTTGAGTGACACGTCGGTCTCAGATGGCTCGGGTATGTTCCCTGTCAAACCTACAAAACAAGTGTATCCTAGTCTACCTTGCAAAACACTTGTGTATCACTCAAGGAAAACACACTCACTCTCAATTTCCCTTCTCGAAGTTCTTAAAACAACTCAAAATCTCAAAAATTTCAGAATTAATTACCCTATAAGCAAGTAATAAGACACAAAGCAGAATTTTGTAAATCCTAGAAAAAACTCTACCCAAAGTTGGAACTTTTTTGAGCTGCTATTTTGCTGAGTTTCTGGTCAGTATTTTGGAGGGTAAATGGTTCTTTTGGGGTGCTCAAGTAATGTAAGAACCAGTCCTCAAATTTCAGTCAAATCGGTTCGCAAAAACTAGCTCAACCGATTTTAGAAACTCAAGAATTCAAAGGCGGTTTGGCTAAGGTGTTTGTGGCAGTTTAGGTTTGGTTTTGGAAACTGATTTGGGTGTGTTTGGGGCTGGTTAGGTCGTTTGGGGTCTTTGAAATTCAATCAAGATTGGAAACTCAAGATTTAGAAACCAATCAAGATTTGAACTCAAGTTTTGGGAAACCAATCAAGATTTGGAAACTAATCAAGATTTGGAAACCAATCAAGATTTGGAAACTCAAGATTTGGGAAACCAATCAAGATTTGGAAAACTAATCAAGAATTGGAAACTCAAGATTTGGAAACCTGATTTCCTTTGTGTGAAAGCCGATTCCTTCTCTTCTTCCTTTTTTTCATTTTTTTTGTTTTTTTGTTTTGTTTTTTTTGCTTTGGCTCTTTAAGGAACACAAATTCAAGTCATACCAACAAGTTCAAGAAACGGATGAAAGGTTATGTAAATTCCAAGAAAACCCTAGTTCTTGATTTATTGTTCAAGAACTTTCAAAACAAGACTTGGTGGTCCAAGAACTTCAAGAATTTTGCTCAAGAAGCTCAAGAACTTTCCCAAATTATGTTGTGGTGTCCAAGATTTGCAAGAACAACAACCAATACTCAAGAAATAGGTAAAACAGAATTTCAGCAATACTCAAAAGAAAATTCCAGCAACTTGGACACTAAAACAATATAAGGTACGTGACTTTTTTTTTTAAACCCTAAAAACCCAAACACAAGTATAACAGACCCAAGAACGAAATTTGGACAGAAAACACAAAAAGACAACACCCAAATAGATTTTTTTTGTGTTCGGATGAACAGTACCGCGGATGAACAGTGCGTGAACAGTGATGGTGAACAGTACTTTTTTTTTTTGACAAAAGACACAAACTAACAAGATATGAGCAACTCCAATTGAAAGAGAATTGACTTGATGCTCTTGAAACCAACTGATGAGCAACCCTAGGGGAAGACCCTCCTAGAATCTCCCAACTTTGTAATATCATAATTGGATCTTTTCTCCCAATGGAAATTGAACTCGATTGTTCTCATGAACTCAAGACCTCTGACACACAAAGGTAATCAGCAACCTTAAGCAAATAATGATGGATAAAGAGATACCACGAGTAGGGAACAAACTAATCGATAATGTCTGATTTGAATCCTAAGCTATGAACTCAAGAATTGAAGAGTAAGTTCGATTAAGAACTTGAAGGAAAATTCCTCACGATTTTTGGTTGTAATAATCCGTCCCTTATTCTAAAAGACAAGAACCTTATATAGGCATATAAAAGACCTAAACTAAGCTGCAAACAAAACCTAATCCGACTTGGAATTTCCCTTGCTAAACTCGGCTCAAGCCCAAGTGCAACTAGGAAAACCCTAATCAACTTAACACGAACAAATAACGTTGGTGCTTGACTAAAGCAAGCTTATGACCAACTAGATAAGCTACTTTAAGGATTAAAACTAGATGACAACATGTCCTTTGTGCGATTAACAAACTACTAAACTAGGCAGCTTTAAAACAACTACTAACTAAGCTAACAAGTATGAGATCATTCTTTCACTTCAAACGTACAAGTGAACAAGGTAACTTCATGGTCCACCAAATCTTCAATTGCTCCTTGCTTGTATGATGAATGATCAAGGCTCGTAAAGCTTCCTTCACCTTCTTGGATCTTGACCTTGTCATCGGACCCCCAATGTTGACCAAAGGATCCTTGACCCAAGGTTGAGGTTGTTGCGCACCCATAACCGCATCAGTTCGATTGGTTACCTCAATTTGACCATTCGTTTGAGGATGACTAGGAGTAGAAAATAACAACTTAGTTCCCAACTTTCCCCAAAGTGATTTCCAGAAATAGCTTAAGAATTTCACATCCCTATCACTCACAATAGTACGCGGTACCCCATGCAATCTAACCACGTCCTTGAAGAATAAATCAGCAACATGGCGCGCATCATTTGTTTTCCTAAAAGGGATAAAGTGACCCATTTTAGAAAATCTATCCACTACAACAAAGATACTATCCATACCTCTAGAAGATCTTCGTAAACCAAGCACAAAATCCATCGATAAGTCTGTCCAATGAGCATGAGGTACGGGTAGAGGAGTGTACAATCCATGAGGATTACTCCTTGACTTTGCCTGCTTACATTTTAAACACTTATCACAAATGTTAGCAACGTCACGCCTCATTTTAGGCCAATAGAAGTGTTCATGCAAATTGTCAAGAGTTTTATCAACGCCAAAATATCCCATCAACCCTCCGCCATGGGCTTCTCTAACAAGCAATTCCCTAAGTGAACAGTTGGGAATACATAGGCGATTTTGTTTGAACAAGAAATCTTCATGCCTATAAAACTTTTGAAATGCAGCATGTTCACAAGCTTTAAACACATTAGAAAAATCATCATCATGTGCATACAAGTCTTTAATGTGCTCAAAACCAAGTAACTTAGTGTTCATGGTAGTGATCAAAGTATACCTCCTAGACAATGCATCTGCAACGACATTATCTTTCCCCTTCTTATACTTAATGATATATGGAAAGGAATCAATAAATGCAATCCATTTAGCATGTCTTTTATGCAACTTACCTGGACCCTTAAGGAATTTAATTGATTCATGATCAGTATGTATCACAAATTCCTTAGGCATAAGATAATGCTGCCACACTTCAAGAGCACGCACAACAGCATACAATTCTTTATCATAAATAGGGTAATTAAGAACTTCCCCACTCAACTTCTCACTGAAATATGCCAAGGGTCTATTGTTTTGATGTAGGAAAACCCCTATGCCTATTCCACTAGCATCACATTTAATTTCAAAAGTCAAATCAAAATTAGGCAAAGCAAGAATAGGTGCTGAAGTTAACAATTTCTTAAACTTATTAAATGACTCTTCTTGCTCTTTTCCCCATTGAAACCCCGCATTCTTTTTAATTATCTCATTCAAAGATGCTGCAATAGTACTAAAGTCTTTAACAAATCTCCTATAGAAACTTGCAAGACCATGAAAAGACCTTACCTGGGACACATTGGTTGGAGTCGGCCACTCTAAGATGGCCTTTACCTTGGCTAGATCAACACTTATGCCATTTGCACCAACAATATATCCAAGAAAGTTAACTTCATGAGTGCAAAAGATACATTTTTCCATGTTAGCAAATAGTCTATTTTCACGCAAGGCACTTAAAACAATTTTCAAATGCTCAACATGCTCATCTAAAGACTTGCTAAAGATCAATATATCATCAAAATAAACAACAACAAACTTTCCAAGAAAATGCCTTAAAATATGGTTCATTAATCTCATGAAAGTATTTGGAGCGTTTGTCAAGCCAAAAGGCATCACAAGCTACTCATAAAGACCATACTTTGTGTTTTGAAGGCAGTTTTCTATTCATCTCCTTCGTTTATCCTTATTTGATGATATCCCGATCTTAAATCAATTTTAGTGAAAATGATTGCTCCATGCAAATCTTCTAACATATCATCTAACCTAGGAATAGGATGACGATACTTAACAGTAATGTTATTAATTGCATGACAATCTGTACACATTCTCCAAGTCCCTTCTTTCTTAGGCACTAAAATAACCGGAACTGCACAAGAACTAAGAGATTCACGAACCTATTCCTTTTCAAGGAAGGAATCGACTTGCCTTTGGATTTCCTTTGTTTCCTCCGGATTTGCTCTATAGACTGGTCGATTTGGTAGGATTGCTCCAGGAACAAAGTCGATTTGATGTTCAATACCTCAAATTGGAGGTAATCCTTTTGGTAGTTCCTCTGGAAATACATCCTTGAATTCCTGCAAAAGAGAGTAGATTGCACTAGGAAGAGAATCGGTTATGCCAAGTGTGTAAAAAGAAGAATAATCAGCTTCCCTGTACATAAGTACTATGAGAAGACTTTGTGCATTCAAAGTCCTATCTACCTCACACACACTTGCATAAAAGCTCTTTTTTTCACTTTCAAGCTCTCGGCCTCACTGAGTCTTTTTGCACTCGAATTTTCTTTTTCACTCAACTCGGTCTCTATTTTCTTTTTCCCTTCATTCTCTCTCACATTCGACTTTTTCTTTTCCTCCTCGGCTTCCTTTTCTCTCTCTCTTTTCTTAGATGCAATTGCTCTTCATACACTCGTGTAGGTGTCAAAGGTGAAAGAGTGATTTTGAGGTTGTCCATAATGAACTTATACTTGTTAGTGAGTCCAATATGATCAGCCTGTCTATCATACTCCTAAGGACTCCCTAACAAGACATGACTAGCATGCATAGGAATTACATCACATTAAACTTGGTCCTTGTATCGACCAATAGAAAAAGCAATTAAAGCTTGTTTGGTCACCTTGACTTCCCTCCCATCATTTAACCAAGACAATCTATAGGGTTTAGGGTGGTAAGTCCATGGAATGTGTTTTTGCTCAACAAAATCAACAGCTACACAATTAGTACAAGAGCCATTATAAATGATCATAAGACATACCTCATCTCCAATTTTGCATCTCGTATGAAAGATGTTGGTTCGTTGGAGATCATCTTCTTAAGCTTGTGCATTAAGCACTCTCATAGTCACCACAGTTCAAGCTACGGGGTCCTCCTCTATCTCAACCATGTTATTATCCTTTCCTTCTTCTTCAAGCGGTGGCATGTCCGCATAGTCCTCCTCTCCTTCGCTTTGCCACACTCCCTCTTCATTCATGTACATGATGTTTCGGTTAGGGCATTGAGCCATGAGGTGGCCAATTCCCTTGCATTTGAAGGATGCCTTTGGCTGGTTGGTAGATGTATTTGCCCCTGGAAGAGTCGGCCGCAGGGTTGGTTTAGAAGAAGCTGCACTCGGATGGGACGGTTGTTCCATCCGCTTGTTTTCCCTTTCTCTATTACCTTGCCTTGGCCACGCATTGGATGTTGGCAATTGATTTCTTCTCCAAGGAGTGGAAGGGGATGTAGTGGATTGGCCACTAGGTGTTTTTATAGATAAGGCTTGCTTCTCCACCTTCTCTGCATAAGACACCATTTGTTGAAACTCAAAGTGGTCTTGAAGCTCAACCTTCTTCCTAATTTCAGGATTTAATCCATTAAGAAACCTTGCCATGGTTGCTTCTGGATCCTCTTGTACATTGGCCCTTATCATCGCTACTTCCATTTGCTTGTGGTACTCATCAACTGAATTAGACCCTTGAGTGAGTCGTTGGAGCCGATTGTACAAGTCCATAGTGTAATGGAAGGGTACAAATCATTTCCCCATCACTTGCTTCATTTCAGTCCAAGTGTCAATCGGTTGTTCCCTATTTCTTCTCCTTGTGGCACATACTTGCTCCCACCAGATAGATGCGTAATCTTGAAATTCAATAGCTGCAAGTTTCATCTTTTTCTCTTCAGAGTAATTGTGGACTTCAAACACTTGCTCAACTCGCCTAACCCAATCCAAGTAAGTTTCAGGATCATTCTTTCCATGAAAGGTAGGCATCTTAGTCTTGATGGAACCAAGATTGTCATCGGTTCTCCTAGGTCGGTCTCAACATTCTCTCGCTCCCCTTTGGCTTTTCCTTGATCGAAATGAGGTGTTAGAATGATATCCCTCATCATCCGCATCATGATCAGCATTCTGAACACTCGAAGCCCTGTGGTGTGTATCTCCGTTATCTTGCATCTCAATGGCAGCCAACCTGTCGGATAATTGTGTCATCACAAATTCATGTCTCTCCGGTTGTTTTCGAAGAGCTTGGAGCACCAGTTTGATTGACACGTCGGCCTCAGACAGCTCGAGTATGTTCCCCTCTTGAGACATATTGTCAAACCTGTAAAAACAAGTGTATCCTAGTCTACCTTGCAAAGCACTCGTGTATCACTCAAGAAAAAATACACTCATTCTCAATTTTCCTTGTCAAAGTTCTTAAGAAAAATCAAACTCTCAAAAATTCTAGAATTAAGAACTCAAGAAAAAAACTAAACAACTCAAGACTTAACAACAAAAAGTGAGTGAGTAACAAAAAAAAAAGTCCTATAAGCAAGTAATAAGACACAAAGCAGAATTTTGCAAATCCTAGAAACCCTAGAATTCGTACCTTGTCTTGCTTGAGAATGTAGTTTGCGGTTAAGGGTAATGTCACATGTGGTAGTTGGTTTTTTTGGTGATAGAAATCAGATGGAAAGGGTGAAAATGGAAAGTTTAGGTTGTTTAAGGTGTGAACACAAAAGGATAAGGGTGGGTAGGTGTGAACAGGTGCGTTCGCATTCAATCCGTCCTTTCCAAAATATAGAACTTTAATCTAATCAGATTTTGGAAGTCATTTTCAATCAAGATTTGGAATCTTTCTTTATCAGATTTTGAAAGTCCTTTTCAATCAAGATTTGGAATCTTTCTTTGGATATGATTAAGACTTTCCAATTAACAACTTCCAACCTTAATCCAATAAGAATTTGGAAACCAATAACAATTCGAATTTGGAAACGATTCCCCTCTTTTTTTTTATACAAGAACTTCAAGATTCACGATATCTTAGTTCAACAATCTCAAGTTATGGTTCACACAATCAAGATATTCAAGAATGTCAAGAACTTCAAGATTGCTTTCAAGAATTTGAGGAAGTGACAACGGGTATTGCAAACAAAATTCTCAGCAATTAACAATCAAGAATTGAAAAGTACGTGACACATAAACTAGAAACCCTAAGTTGGACAGCAAGAAACAAAGACAAATAAGACCCTTTTTTTTTACTCGGATGAGCAGTAACGTGAACAGTACGCTACATTTGATGAATAGTAAATCGCTACAGTACAATGAATAGTATCGCTATAGTTTTTTTTTTTTTTTGGACAAAAGACAGAAACTAACAAGATATGAACAACTTCAATTGAAAGAGAATTAACTTGATGCTCCTGATACCAACTGATGAGCAACCCTAGGGGAAGACCCTCCTAGAACCTCCCAACTTTGTAATATCAGAATTGGACCTTTTCTCCCCAATGAAAATTGAACGCGATTGTTCTCATCAACTCAAGGCCTCTGACACACGAAGGTAATCAGCAACCTTAAGCAAATAATGATGGATGAAGAGACACCATGATTAAGGAACAAACTAATCGATAAAGTCTGATTTGAATCCTAAACTATGAACTCAAGAATTCAAGAGTAAGTTCGATTAAGAACTCGAAGGAAAATTCCTCACAATTTCTGGTTGTAATAATCCATCCCTTATTCTGAAAGACAAGAAGCCTTATATAGGTGTTTTAAAGATCTAAACTAAGCTGCCAACAAAACCTAATCCGACTTGAAATTTCCCTTGCTAAACTCGGCCCAAGCCGAAGTGCAACTAGGAAACCCTAATCAACTTAACACGAACAAATAACGTTGGTGCTTGACTAAAGCAAGCTTATGACCAACTAGATAAGCTACTTTAAGGATTAAAACTAGAGGACAACATGTCTTTTGTGCGATTAACAAACTACTAAACTAGGCAGCTTTAAAACAACTACTAACTAAGCTAACAAGTATGAGATCATTCTTTCACTTCAAACGTACAAGTGAACAAGGTAACTTCATGGTCCACCAAATCTTCAAACTTAGCTTGCTCCTTGCTTGTATGGTGAATGATCAAGGCTCGTAAAGCTTCCTTCACCATCTTGGATCTTGATCTTGTCATCGGACCACCAATATTGACCAAAGGATCCTTGACCCAAGGTTGAAGTTGTTGCGCACCCGTATCCACATCAAAAACAGTCTTGGATTTCTTCCTCGTTTGTTAAGGTTTCCTAGTCAATTTAGGATTTTGTCTTCTTGGCTGTTAAAACCGAAATTAATTCAGCCATTAAATTAGTCGTTTGAGTCATTTTTGAGTCCAAATTTCATGTCTTATTCAAACCTGTCCAAGCTTGGAGTTTTCATCCTTTCATTCTTGTAGTATTGAGTCTTGTCTTGTTTGATTTGCTTCCATCTTATTTCATGCTTTATTTAAGTGTCCAATTGAGTCTATTTCATATCCATTTAATCAATCACTCATCTTACCACACTCGTGAGAATTTGATTCGTATGTTGATTGCAACAGTTGAAGGAACTCTAATTTCTTCAAGGAGCTAATCAAGGGGTCTTAAGAATATTTGGTGAGATTAATAGAGTGCTATGTGATAAACACGAGTGTTGAGTGCATATATGTGAGCTTGTGTGTGGTGAGGAATTCTTTCCTTTTGTTTTTTGCTAACCATCTTTGCAGGTTTCACTCTAAGATGTCTTACCAAGATTGGAAGAGTTTAGATGCAGTTTTAGACATAATGAGGGAAGAATTTGATCAGATTTTAGATGGAGTTTTCGCACCTCTTCATAGATGACTTGATCGAATAGAGAAGAGGGAAGCCAAGAGGAGAGGTTCCATGCAATCTAACAGTGATAAAATGCCAAATCATGAGTTTCATACCCTCAAGGAGGAATGGATTGTGATCGTGCTCTAAGAGCTTATGAAAGATATAGATGTGTGATGGTATGAGGAAGAATAAAGATGGTTGCAACATGTGTCTAGAAGAAGTTCATCCTCTATACCAAACGAGTTTCACTTGAGGAGTCTAAGAAATCTAGAAGTAGGATACGGCATGGTGAGCAAAATGAAGAAAGGCGACTTCCTTGGAAGGACTAGAAAATTTCATCACATTCTTCTAAGTCTCAACCTTTGGTAGAGCCACATAAGGAGGAGTCCTTGTCGGAGACTTATCAACGTCTTCTAGGGGAAGCAAATAAAGGAGCGTGTTACATCTAATGCTCAAGCATCTCTTAAAAGGGATTTTGTTGAGGCCATTACTGGTGAAGAGTCTTCATGCATCAAGGATGAACAAAAGGAGCTTCAAATTCCATTTACACTAGCTACTAGTCAAGCATTAGTTGAAGAGGAAATGTGTGAGAATTGTGAGGTAAAAATTGAGGGAAGTGCAAAGAAGAAAATGAATGAAAAATCAAATGAGTTGAGCAAGAAAGAGGAAGAAAAGAAGGAAGGTGAGTTGATTTTGACTGCCAACAAAAATGAGAGTGAGGGGACTTATTGCTTTCCTAATGACCTTAACTATGCTTTGTTTAATGTCTCTTCTTTTGTACAAGTTGAGCAACGAGCCATCACCTTCATCTTTAATTGTTCAATGCCTAAATCCATTGGCAAGTTCAAGAGTTTCCATGGAGTGTGTACTTTGAGTGTTGTCACTCATTGTTATCGACTCATGATACACTTCAAGACTGGTCTACTTGTTGCGCATCATAATGAAGTGGCGAAGGGAGTAGCTGCACTCCAATCATGAAGTTTTAAAGCTGTTCAACTATTTCCAATTTCACCTAATGAAGTGCATTCAAATCTGATGCATACTTTAGTGCTTGTTGCTATCGTTTTGAGAGCTTTTTTCTAGCAGAAGCCTATTCCAGCCTCCCAAATCTAGTTTCTAATTATTCCTTTTGTCTACTTCAAGTATTGCTAGGCCATATGATTCATATGAAGTGGATTTCAACTCTTTGTTGCCTCATATGTTGGACAACATGGATATTTGTGTCAAGCAAGATCCGGAAGATGTCCCTAACTTGCTGATTCATGCTCCTAACAACATGCAAAAAGTTTGGTTCGTCGCTCCATTTGTGTCCATGAGTCTCTTTCGATTACGAGCGCGACATGCATTGTGGCTATCTTTCCTAAGACGGTTTCTCCTTGTTGTCTTTGAACATAGCACTTGGCTTGATTATAGCTTTGTGAAGCTAGTAGAGCCCGCTAAATGGTGATTCAACATAGATTCTACATCTTGAAACCAAGCCAATTTTGAAGCTGCTTGATGATAATGAAACCAATCAGCAAAAAGCATTAACGCTGCAAAAAATCAATGCACCAATTGCGTTACCTAAAGTTTTTGATCCCGGTGGAATGTATGGTGTTCATGCTGTGTTCCATTCTTTTCCATTCGGATTTGATGACAAATCTTTTTCAAAAGGAGGGGAAAGATGAGAACAACAAGATCCAAAGTCATATTCAAGTCCACGAAAATTTCGTTTACTTAAGGTTGATCATGCTTTGTGTGTTGGCCTGATGCGAATGAGCAAGAGAATCATGGTGTTCAAGTAGACCCTGTGAAGGTTCCTAAAGGCCCAGTGACACGAGCACGAGCTAAGAAATTCAAAGAATCGCTTCAAGCCTTGGTTCATGCCGTTCAAGCTCAAGAGAAACCAAGCATTAAAGGAATTGACATGGAAGGTGCAAGTGATCAAGCTTCGATTGACAATTAGGCTTAGATTAATGAGCTCATGTTGAGCCTAGGGGCTGGCCGTGTAGGCCTTAGTCTATTAATGCTTTAGTTAGTTAATTAGTTAGTAGTTAGTGGGTTAGTTCGGCCAAGAGAAAGCCCAAGTGCTGGCCGAAACTCCTTTGCCAAGTTTCCAAACTTTATTAGGTTTAGACAAGGCTATAAATAGCCCCAAAGTTGATATTACATTCAGTTTTTCGATATTATTAATAAAAATTCCAGAAATTTGCTTTCTTTGAAGCACTTTTCCTTTAGCTTGTGAAAGCTAAGTTGAACACCCTAGAATTGATCCTAGGTTGTTTCTTGACTTATCAATCAAGCACCACACTTGATTGTGGTGTCTTCTACCATCAAATTAAAGCTTGAGTGGTCCAAGTTTGGAGGTCGAATCCATCAAAGTCCCAACGTGTCCCTTAAAGGTGTAGGGTTTGCTTCCGCGTGTCGTCTTCTTAGTGCCCGTGGCTCAAGGAATCACACTTGATTGTTTTGAGTCTATTTTTGTCCTTCATAATCGTCACTACGTGTTAGAGTTGTCAAGTCCAAAATCTGTCTTGCTTGTTCCATTGTCGCGTTTGTTGCGTAGTTGTTGTTCGAATTTGCTATCCAAATTTGTCATTGTGTTTGTGCCACAATTCTATTTTGAGTCAGCACTTTTGTTGTGTTGCTTGTTCGTGTCGTGTCCAGCAAGAGAAAAAAAAAAGAGTCACGGCAACTAGGGTTTCTTCTCTTATTGTCGTTTCTCAAGTAGTCTTGTTTGGTGTTGTAAATCTGTCCAGATTTCTGGTTTGTTCATTGCTACTGGTTGTTGCCTAGATTGTGGAAAAATTCTTGTGGTTATTGTGTGTTTGGGGTTGTGGAAACAACCCAGCAAAAAGTCAAATAAAAGGTGTCACATACCTTATTATTTCTGGTGTCATTGCTGGAATTTGCTCTTGGGGGGGCTGATGAACCTGTTTTGCCTTTATTTCTTGAACTTTTGTGCTGTTTCTTGCAAAACTCGAATACCAAAACATATTTAGGGAAGTTCTTGAGCTTCTTGAATGAATTTCTTGAAGTTCTTGGACCACCAAAGACTGATTTGGGAAGTTCTTGAAACCAAATTGTGGGGTTCTTGATACTTGAAACAATCTTCAATCTTGTCTTGGCAAATCTTGAAGTTGGATTCGAATTCAAGGAAATTCTTGGGACTGGAGTTACGTGCTTGAAATAATCTGTTGAGCCACAAAAGAAACAAAAGAAAGAAAGAAAAGAAACCAAAAAGAAAAAAAAAAAAAAGAAAGAAAGATATTGGCTCTAGTTTCCTAATTGTGCACCAAGTCCCACCTTGACTCCAACTAATCCTAATTCTGTTGGGATTAATAGCAGCCAAGAATCCATCGACCAAAGGCCCAAGTTCCCTTCCAACCCACCTAAAATAGCCCACCTTACACTGCAATTCCGTTTCCAAAACCCCAAAGCCAACCGCCACACCTTGTGTGCCAATCCAGCTCGTATTCTTGAATCGGTTGAGCAGCACCTTGTGACCTGATTTGGCTGAGTTTTAAGGTCTGATGAATACACCAAAATAGCACCCTTAACGTACCAAAAACCCAGCAAGTCTTGACGAAAAATACCAAGAAAATTGCAAACCAGATTTCCAGCAATAAGTCACTCTTTCTTTGAGTCTTGTCTAGATTTTCTTAAAATTTCAGCCGTGAGTTGTTGGTCTATCTTGTGTCCAGTTTCTTAGTCTTAATATTTCAGTCTTGATCAGCGTGTTCACCTCATAATTGTTCCATTCATTGCTGCTATCTTGTGTCACTTGTTGACTAGTCAAGAAACGATCCTTACGGTCATTTCTAGTTTGCTCAACCAGAGCAACTAGCAAGCCTAAGGAAATTGCTTGTGAGACTATTAGAGAGTGAAACACGAGCGTGAGTGACCTATACATTGTATAGAAAAAAAAGAGAAAAGGAAAAAAAAAGAGACAGGAAGTCGTTTGTTTAATTTCTTTTGCAGGTTTACCTAAGCATGTCTAGTGGAGTTGGTGACCAAACAATGGACCTTAAACTACAACTGGAAGCCATGATGGGGGAATTCAAGCGAATGCTTAAAAACTCTATCGAGCCTTTGCATGAGAGGATTGACCAGTTGGAGAACTCGAGGCTACCACCTAGCTCGAGTAAAGGCAAAGAATCGGCATACTCAAATGATGAGGAGGAAGCATTTGAAGGGAGGTACCAAACTGACCAACATGCACAAAGGCGAGGAGATGATGCCATTAAGGGTGTCAAAAACTCAAAATTCCTTCCTTCCAAGGCAAGTCAGATCCCGAAGCATACTTGGAATGGGAAAGGAAGATTGAGCTAGTCTATGAATGCCACACCTACACAGAAGAACAAAAAGTAAAACTTACAGCCGTGGAATTCACAGACTACACCTCTATCTGGTAGGACCAATTACGACTAAGCCAAAGGAGAAATCGAGAGAGACCCGTGGAGACTTGGGAAGAAATGAGGAGCCTAATAAGAAAGAGATTCGTACCGAGCTACTATAGCCGAGACTTACACCGTCGGCTATAAGCTCTCACCCAAGAGTCCTTGTCAGTCGAGAATTATTACAAGGAAATGGAGATGGCCATTATGAAGGCAGATTTGCATGAGGATAGCGAAACCACCATGGCTCGATTTTTGCATGGTTTGAGGCCGAAGATTGCCGAAGTAGTGAAACTCCAACATTATCTCGACATGAATGAAATGCTAGAAAAGGCGGTCACAGTTGAACGGTGCCTCAAGAGGAGGGGTAGTGCACGAGAAAGCACTACATACCAAGGTGGAAATTGGCGCCCTCCTCAACCAAAAAGAGAGGAGAAGGCCACGGCTCCTTCTAACCCTCCAAGGCCGAGTGTCTTTCCTTCCAAGGCAACGGCCAAGACCGAGTTTAAGGCTAATAATGGAGCTTTCAAACCTCGTGGCCGAAACACCAAGTGCTTTAAGTGTCAAGGATTTGGCCATATCGCCTCCCAATACCCCAACCAAAGGACCATGCTATTGTTGCCAAATGGGGAGGTTGTATCAGATGAGGAAGAGGAGTATGAAGGAATGCCACCTCTAGAGGAGGAAGAAAATGATTCAAGTGAGGAGATACCTACACATGAGGAGATCGGTTGCTTAGTGGTTCGAAAGGTCCTTACTACGCGAGCCAAGAAGGAGGAAATGGAGGTACAACGGGACAATCTTTTCTACACAAGGTGTCACATCAAGGATAAGGTTTGTAGTATTGTTATTGATAGTGGGAGTTGTGCCAATGTAGCTAGTCTACTCACGGTAGAAAATCTAGGGCTCCCAGTTGTCAAACATCCTAGACCTTATCGCCTTTAATGGTTGAACAACGAAGGGGAAGTCCATGTGTTTCGACAAGTAAAAGTTCCATTCCGAATTGGCAAGTATGAAGATGAAACTGCGTGCGATGTTGTGCCAATGCAAGCAAGTCATCTCATACTCGGGTGACCTTGGCAATAAGATCGAGATGTCGAATTCAAAAGGAAGAGCTAACAAATATGTTTTCACTCATTGTAATAGAAAAGTGACTCTTGTACCCCTTACCCCAAAACAAGTGTTTGAAGATCAAATGAGATTGTAAAAGGAGTATGAGCTAGATCTTGAAAGGAAAAAGCGAGAAAAAGGTGAGGAAGAAAAAGGAGAGAATAGGGCCGAACCTCTAGGGAAGAAAAATGGGTCGGCCATGAGAGAAAAGAACAAAGGGAAGCTAAGCTTGCTAGCAAAATTCAAAGATGTAAAGTGAGCTTTGTCTTCCAACCAACTCTTACTTGTACTTGTGTGCAAAGAAGAGTTGGTCATCTCATCTATCCCTACTAACTCTTTACCTCCCAATATTTTCTCTCTCTTGCAGAAATTTGAGGACATATTCTCTGAGGACGTGCCCAATGGACTACCACCCCTAAGGGGAATCAAGCACCAAATTGACCTCATTCCGGGCATCCCACTGCCTAACAAACCTGCCTATCGAATGGGCCCTGAGGAAACAAAGGAGTTGCAAAGGCAAGTGGAGGAACTACTAAGGAAAGGCTGGGCTCGAGAAAGTCTAAGTCCATGTGCTATACCAGTGATTCTCGTGCCAAAGAAGGATGACACCTGGAGAATGTGCACCGACTGTAGAGCAGTCAACGCTATCACGGTAAAGTATCTTCACCCTATCCCTAGGTTAGATGATATGTTAGATGAACTGCATGGTGCCATTATTTTTACCAAAATTGACTTGAAAAATGGCTACCACCAAATAAGAATGAAAGAAAGAGATTAGTGGAAAACCGCTTTCAAAACTAAACATGGTCTTTATGAGTGGTTAGTAATGCCTTTCGGTTTAACTAATGGACCTAGTACCTTCATGCGCTTAATGAACCATGTTTTGAGACCTTTCCTTGGAAAATTTGTTGTTGTTTATTTTGATGATATTTTGATATATAGTAGAAGTTTAGAGGAACACCTTTAACACCTCAAAACTGTTTTTGAAGTACTTCGAAGGGAGAAGCAATATGCCAACCTTAAGAAGTGCACGTTTTGCACTGACTGTGTGGTGTTTTTAGGCTATGTCGTTAGTGTACAAGGTATCCATGTAGATGAAAAGAAGGTCAAGGCCATTCAAAAATGGCCGACACCTACCTCTGTTAGTGAGGTGCGCAGTTTTCATGGACTAGCTAGCTTCTACCGCCGCTTTGTGAGAGATTTCAGCACCATTGCAGCACCACTCACTATGGTCATGAAGAAGAATGAGAAGTTCATTTGGGGGAAAGCACAAGATAAGGCCTTCCAATTACTCAAACACAAACTCACACATGCACCACTTCTTGCATTACCTAACTTTGACCTCACTTTTGAAGTGGAATGTGATGCATCAGGTGTTGGAGTTAGAGCCATACTAATGCAAGGTGGGAAGCCAATCACCTACTTCAGTGAGAAACTAAATGGCGCGGCGATCAACTACTCGACCTATGACAAGGAGTTATATGCCCTTGTAGGTGCTTTGGATGTGACGCCCCGAAAAGAATGAGTGTGAGAACCCGGAAATTTTCACATTTTCTAGGGTTTATTTTATTTAATCGCCCGCCTTTTCTACATTTTCTTTATTAGAAAAATTCCCCAGATAAAGTTTATGAGCAAAGATAGTTTTAAAATGATTTTTCTAGCATCGGTTAGTTTTTGAGAAATTAAGAGCGTATTTTGAACGTGGGACCCGCTAGTGCGGTAAATGCATTATATTTTTGACAACTTGTTGGAATTTTGTATTAAGTGATATTATTGTACAATGTGTTAAGATATTTGTATTGGAGAGACAAAAAGATAAGTTTTGAACCAAAAGGTGACAAGTGTCACCATAAGATTAAGTCTTGAGTTTGACTACTATTCATAACTTTACCATTTAATTCAAATTGGCCCAAAAATCACTTCATTTTGCAAGCTTCTTGGCCGAATGTTCTTGCTCAAGAAAGAAAGAAAAGCTCTCAATTTCTTCCTTCTATTTCTTGCTCAATCTTCAAATCCAACCAATAAAACTCCAAATCATTCCATAAAATCTCTTTGCTAAGTGGTCTTGAGGTGTTTTGTGGAGTTGTTTGGAAAGCTAAGGTGATTTGTTGCTCTATCTCTTGTATGGCTAAGGTGAGTTGTGAAGAACCACTCTCCTCCCTTAATTGATGTTCAATTCATGATTGGAGGTGGTATAAGATGCACTTTTATGGATTATTTCTTGATTTGTGGTTGAAGTGATGAGGTTTTATTATTTTTGGGGATTTTCTGTTTTAATATAAGCATGATTGTGTGGCTATCTATGATGATTGGAAATGGTATATAATTACTCTAGGAGGTGGAAAAAGTGATTAATTGCAACCAATTTCTGGTTTGGAAGAAATTTCAGAAAACTAGGGTTCTTGAAGGAGCATTCTGTCCGAATTTTTAGGTCCTAGTTAGAGGCCGAATTGGCCTTAGCTTAAAACATGAAAGTTGTAGGGAATGACATTTTAGAGGTGCCTGAAAAATTTCAGGTCAATCGGAGTAGCGTAGAATGAGAAACGTTGAAATTACTATTGCTGTTCTGGTTTTACCCGAATGTAAGAATTGCGCCTGAAATTGGTTGTTTTGGCTGGAATTGCTTCCGAATTGGTTGTTGAGGTCTTCTGATGAAATTTATCCCTGCTTCTTATCTTTCAGTTGGTTTTGGAATTTCTGGATTTGGACTTGGATAGCCTGTTTTATGATGTTTCCGCTAGAATGCGTTCTGTGAATCTGTTTTTGTGATTCTGGTATGGTATCTTGCATTTTTGACCTGGTTACACTCGAAACTGGGTTGAGTGACCTTCTGTAATATTGTAACCCTGTCTCTTATCTTCGAAACGGTGGGTCTTGCACCTTCATCCAATAATCGTAGCGCCTTTGGTACCATTACCGGAAAATGACATCAAAACCTGTTTTTCTGGTTTTGAGCTTAACTTTCATTTCCGGACTTTTCCCTAGCTTGACTTGTACTAGTACTACTTGGAGCTTGCTGAATGGCTATTGGATGAACTTGTTGTTGTCTGTGTACCTTTGGGTTGGAATGAGGAAATAATGAAGCCTTGATGGCTGGGAAAGTAAAGAAAGATAAGAGGAAGTGTTGTCCGAATTTTGAAAGGACTTGTTTGCATTGAGTTTGTGAACTAAGGCTTGGATTTGAGCAAGGCAATGTTATATGATGGATGGTTTCTGAGCCATGGAGGTGAGTGACCTCAAACTATTTCTAAAGTTATTTATGAACCGTTTCCTGCATTATTTACTTGTAAACTGTTTCCAAAGTTACTTTTGAACAGTTTTCTTGCATATCATGCGTGCTTGCATATGAGTGTTCCTTGTTGTTGTATTCCTTGACTTATTGGCTTGTTATTATTGATTGGTAATGCGTTAAGTGCTTTCGATGATTGTTAAAACGAGTTTTCTAGGCGAGTGTGTACTTTATCGCACTCGACCTAAATAAATATGAAATTTTCAATGATTAATGATTAAATGCTAGTTGCGCATGAATGTAAGCCGTTTGGCTGAACTGGCCACTGCCCTTCGTTACCGATCAACTCGAGCCAGAAGCGGACTCGGTCGGGCGATATGGTGACCCTGGGTGAATTTGGTATACTCGAGTATTACCTTGTAGTCCGGCTACGTCCGGATGGGTGGAGTCCGGCTACGTCCGGATGGGTGGAGTCCGGCCAATGGTCGGATGGGTGGAGTCCGGTCAACGTCCGGAAAAGGGGATGAATGAACAAAAGGATGAACGAGGGATTCTACTTACAAAAAAATGTATTTTCAAACGATTGGAGGAATAAGGGGGAATGTCAAGGGAACGAACGAACAAACGAATAGCTCCATGTGAGCCCGTATCCTTTTAATGAATGTTACTATCGCTTTCCATTGTACATGTTTCTTGAATTATTGATACTCCATATTTAATGTCTTGTAAATGTTGAAATTGTTTTTGGACTTATCATTTGATTTATGACATCATTGATTTATGATATCATTGAAATGAACTATTGTGAAACCGATTTGATTACTGATTTTTCTGGTTACTCGCTGAGCTTTTAGCTCACCCCAAAAATATTTTATTCCCCTCCACAGGGCTTAAGGCGAAGGAAGGGCTTGTAGTACTTGTGCACGTGATTAGATGGCCTATGTTTTGTACAATTTGGATTTGGAATCATTTTATGTATAGTTGGGAATCGTTTCCGCTTCGCTTATGACATGTAATTTTTGGAGAATTTGATGTATATTGGAGATTTATATTGTAATATTTGAGGTTTATTCTTGTAATTCATTTGAGGATTGTAGTGAACGACTGAGTGCCGGCGAGAGCTGGGCAGGCGGCCCGCCGAACCCTCTGGTTCGCCTCAGGGGAAGGTGGGGCTGTCACAGTTGGTATCAGAGCCTTATGCCGACAGTTGGGACTTTAAGTCCTTCGTCTGGAAAAGCCCCGAGCCTTTCGTTCGTGAAGAGTCACGAAGCGAAACTCTCCGTAGGGGATGCCCGCGTGCGGGTGGCAAGCTGATAGGTACCCCGTGATGTGACCCTGAGAACTGTCACAGTTGGTTTCAGAGCTTAGGCTTCAGATCTCTGTAGTGTATCCTAGGCTTGAAGTTTAGGATGCCGGACTGTGGGTTTGGTCTGAAATATTAGTGATTTTTGCGGGATGTCTTGACTTGATTGGTACAAGATGGAATGTCGAGGACGACATTCTTTTAAGGAGGGGAGATTGTGACGCCCCGAAAAGAATGAGTGTGAGAACCCGGAAATTTTCACATTTTCTAGGGTTTATTTTATTTAATCGCCCGCCTTTTCTACATTTTCTTTATTAGAAAAATTCCCCAGATAAAGTTTATGAGCAAAGATAGTTTTAAAATGATTTTTCTAGCATCGGTTAGTTTTTGAGAAATTAAGAGCGTATTTTGAACGTGGGACCCGCTAGTGCGGTAAATGCATTATATTTTTGACAACTTGTTGGAATTTTGTATTAAGTGATATTATTGTACAATGTGTTAAGATATTTGTATTGGAGAGACAAAAAGATAAGTTTTGAACCAAAAGGTGACAAGTGTCACCATAAGATTAAGTCTTGAGTTTGACTACTATTCATAACTTTACCATTTAATTCAAATTGGCCCAAAAATCACTTCATTTTGCAAGCTTCTTGGCCGAATGTTCTTGCTCAAGAAAGAAAGAAAAGCTCTCAATTTCTTCCTTCTATTTCTTGCTCAATCTTCAAATCCAACCAATAAAACTCCAAATCATTCCATAAAATCTCTTTGCTAAGTGGTCTTGAGGTGTTTTGTGGAGTTGTTTGGAAAGCTAAGGTGATTTGTTACTCTATCTCTTGTATGGCTAAGGTGAGTTGTGAAGAACCACTCTCCTCCCTTAATTGATGTTCAATTCATGATTGGAGGTGGTATAAGATGCACTTTTATGGATTATTTCTTGATTTGTGGTTGAAGTGATGAGGTTTTATTATTTTTGGGGATTTTCTGTTTTAATATAAGCATGATTGTGTGGCTATCTATGATGATTGGAAATGGTATATAATTACTCTAGGAGGTGGAAAAAGTGATTAATTGCAACCAATTTCTGGTTTGGAAGAAATTTCAGAAAACTAGGGTTCTTGAAGGAGCATTCTGTCCGAATTTTTAGGTCCTAGTTAGAGGCCGAATTGGCCTTAGCTTAAAACATGAAAGTTGTAGGAAATGACATTTTAGAGGTGCCTGAAAAATTTCAGGTCAATCGGAGTAGCGTAGAATGAGAAACGTTGAAATTACTATTGCTGTTCTGGTTTTACCCGAATGTAAGAATTGCGCCTGAAATTGGTTGTTTTGGCTGGAATTGCTTCCGAATTGGTTGTTGAGGTCTTCTGATGAAATTTATCCCTGCTTCTTATCTTTCAGTTGGTTTTGGAATTTCTGGATTTGGACTTGGATAGCCTGTTTTATGATGTTTCCGCTAGAATGCGTTCTGTGAATCTGTTTTTGTGATTCTGGTATGGTATCTTGCATTTTTGACCTGGTTACACTCGAAACTGGGTTGAGTGACCTTCTGTAATATTGTAACCCTGTCTCTTATCTTCGAAACGGTGGGTCTTGCACCTTCATCCAATAATCGTAGCGCCTTTGGTACCATTACCGGAAAATGACATCAAAACCTGTTTTTCTGGTTTTGAGCTTAACTTTCATTTCCGGACTTTTCCCTAGCTTGACTTGTACTAGTACTACTTGGAGCTTGCTGAATGGCTATTGGATGAACTTGTTGTTGTCTGTGTACCTTTGGGTTGGAATGAGGAAATAATGAAGCCTTGATGGCTGGGAAAGTAAAGAAAGATAAGAGGAAGTGTTGTCCGAATTTTGAAAGGACTTGTTTGCATTGAGTTTGTGAACTAAGGCTTGGATTTGAGCAAGGCAATGTTATATGATGGATGGTTTCTGAGCCATGGAGGTGAGTGACCTCAAACTATTTCTAAAGTTATTTATGAACCGTTTCCTGCATTATTTACTTGTAAACTGTTTCCAAAGTTACTTTTGAACAGTTTTCTTGCATATCATGCGTGCTTGCATATGAGTGTTCCTTGTTGTTGTATTCCTTGACTTATTGGCTTGTTATTATTGATTGGTAATGCGTTAAGTGCTTTCGATGATTGTTAAAACGAGTTTTCTAGGCGAGTGTGTACTTTATCGCACTCGACCTAAATAAATATGAAATTTTCAATGATTAATGATTAAATGCTAGTTGCGCATGAATGTAAGCCGTTTGGCTGAACTGGCCACTGCCCTTCGTTACCGATCAACTCGAGCCAGAAGCGGACTCGGTCGGGCGATATGGTGACCCTGGGTGAATTTGGTATACTCGAGTATTACCTTGTAGTCCGGCTACGTCCGGATGGGTGGAGTCCGGCTACGTCCGGATGGGTGGAGTCCGGCCAATGGTCGGATGGGTGGAGTCCGGTCAACGTCCGGAAAAGGGGATGAACGAACAAAAGGATGAACGAGGGATTCTACTTACAAAAAAATGTATTTTCAAACGATTGGAGGAATAAGGGGGAATGTCAAGGGAACGAACGAACAAACGAATAGCTCCATGTGAGCCCGTATCCTTTTAATGAATGTTACTATCGCTTTCCATTGTACATGTTTCTTGAATTATTGATACTCCATATTTAATGTCTTGTAAATGTTGAAATTGTTTTTGGACTTATCATTTGATTTATGACATCATTGATTTATGATATCATTGAAATGAACTATTGTGAAACCGATTTGATTACTGATTTTTCTGGTTACTCGCTGAGCTTTTAGCTCACCCCAAAAATATTTTATTCCCCTCCACAGGGCTTAAGGCGAAGGAAGGGCTTGTAGTACTTGTGCACGTGATTAGATGGCCTATGTTTTGTACAATTTGGATTTGGAATCATTTTATGTATAGTTGGGAATCGTTTCCGCTTCGCTTATGACATGTAATTTTTGGAGAATTTGATGTATATTGGAGATTTATATTGTAATATTTGAGGTTTATTCTTGTAATTCATTTGAGGATTGTAGTGAACGACTGAGTCCCGGCGAGAGCTGGGCAGGCGGCCCGCCGAACCCTCTGGTTCGCCTCAGGGGAAGGTGGGGCTGTCACAGTTGGTATCAGAGCCTTATGCCGACAGTTGGGACTTTAAGTCCTTCGTCTGGAAAAGCCCCGAGCCTTTCGTTCGTGAAGAGTCACGAAGCGAAACTCTCCGTAGGGGATGCCCGCGTGCGGGTGGCAAGCTGATAGGTACCCCGTGATGTGACCCTGAGAACTGTCACAGTTGGTTTCAGAGCTTAGGCTTCAGATCTCTGTAGTGTATCCTAGGCTTGAAGTTTAGGATGCCGGACTGTGGGTTTGGTCTGAAATATTAGTGATTTTTGCGGGATGTCTTGACTTGATTGGTATAAGATGGAATGTCGAGGACGACATTCTTTTAAGGAGGGGAGATTGTGACGCCCCGAAAAGAATGAGTGTGAGAACCCGGAAATTTTCACATTTTCTAGGGTTTATTTTATTTAATCGCCCGCCTTTTCTACATTTTCTTTATTAGAAAAATTCCCCAGATAAAGTTTATGAGCAAAGATAGTTTTAAAATGATTTTTCTAGCATCGGTTAGTTTTTGAGAAATTAAGAGCGTATTTTGAACGTGGGACCCGCTAGTGCGGTAAATGCATTATATTTTTGACAACTTGTTGGAATTTTGTATTAAGTGATATTATTGTACAATGTGTTAAGATATTTGTATTGGAGAGACAAAAAGATAAGTTTTGAACCAAAAGGTGACAAGTGTCACCATAAGATTAAGTCTTGAGTTTGACTACTATTCATAACTTTACCATTTAATTCAAATTGGCCCAAAAATCACTTCATTTTGCAAGCTTCTTGGCCGAATGTTCTTGCTCAAGAAAGAAAGAAAAGCTCTCAATTTCTTCCTTCTATTTCTTGCTCAATCTTCAAATCCAACCAATAAAACTCCAAATCATTCCATAAAATCTCTTTGCTAAGTGGTCTTGAGGTGTTTTGTGGAGTTGTTTGGAAAGCTAAGGTGATTTGTTGCTCTATCTCTTGTATGGCTAAGGTGAGTTGTGAAGAACCACTCTCCTCCCTTAATTGATGTTCAATTTGTGACGCCCCGAAAAAAAATGAGTTTGAGAACCCGGAAATTTTCTAATTTTCTAGGGTTTATTTTATTTAATCGCCCGCTTTTTCTACATTTTCTTTATTAGAAAAATTCCCAGAGAAAGTTTATGAGCAAAAATAGTTTTAAAAGTATTTTCTAGTATCGGTTAGTTTTTGAGAAATTAAGGATATATATATCGGACGTGGGACCCACTAGTGCGAAAGTTCAGAAAAATTCGGCCAATAAGGTTAAGTTTCGGATACTGTGTAAAATTTATCGGGTGTTAAGAGATAAGTAGAGAATGAGATGTGATTGATGTGAGAGGAAACAAAAGGATAGAAATGCACTTAATGGAGTGACAAGTGTCACATTGCCATTGGAGGAAGCTTAAGACAACTATTCATTGTTTTGACCTTTCTTACCCTTGGATTAAATATCTCAAAATTGACTCAAAATTCACCATTTCTTTTTCTATGTTGGCCGGCTACCTTAAGCTCAAGAAGAAAGAAAACTTCTCCAATTTTAAGCTTCCAACTAGCTCAAATCATCCAAACCAATTGCTTACAATTGTTTCTACTCCATAAAATCCTTCCATTAGGTGCTAGTAAGTTGTTTGGTGAAGTTTTTAAGGAAGCTAAGGTGTTCTACAACTCCTTCTCTCTTGTTTACTAGGTAAGTGGTGATTACACTTCCTTCTACACTTAATGAAGCTTAAGATGTGCTTAGTGGAAGCTAAAGTGCTGAAATTTGTGGTTTATTTCTTGGTTTGAGATGAATTGGTTAAGTTTTTATTTTATTGAGGAATTTTCTGGTTTGATGTGATCATGATGTTGTGGTTATTTATGATGGTTGGTAAGGAGGGGTAATGACTCTAGTAGGTGTAAATGATTGGTAATTGCAACCAATTTTGGGTTTGGAAGGAATTTGAGGAAGTTAGGGTTTCATAACCCCAATTCTGTCCGGTTTTGGATCATATGGTTAGAGGCCGAATTGGCCTTTGCTTAAAACATAAAAGTTGTAGGTATTGATGTGTTTGAGGTGCCTGTAAAATTTCAGGTCATTTGGAGTAGTGTAGAGTGAGGAATGTCGATTTTACTGTTGCTGTTCTGGGTTCATCAGGATGGCCGAACTGCGCCTGTAATCGTCTGTTTTTACTGGAATTGCTTTGGATTTGGTGGTTGAGGTCTTCTGATGAAATATAGCTTGATGTCCTAGCTACCATATGCCTTTGGAATTTCTGCATTTGGACCTGTTTAGACTGAGTTGTACTGATTACAGCATAGTGTAATTTGTAAACCTGTAATTACGGTTCTGGTTTGTTATTTGGCATATTTGACTTAGTTGTACTGGGATTTGGACTGAGTGACCTTCTACATTGTTGTAGCCCTGGTTCTTAGCTTCGAAACGGTGGGTCTTGGACCTCCATCCGATACTCGTAGTACCTTTGGTTCCATTACCGCAAAAGGACGTCAAAACTGTTTTTCTGGTTTTGAGCTTAACTTTCATTTCCGGACTTTTCCCTAGCTTGACTTGTACTAGTACTACTTGGAGCTTGCTGAATGGCTATTGGATGAACTTGTTGTTGTGTGTGAACCTTTGGGACTGGCTGAGGATATAATGAAGCCTTGATGGCTGGAAAAGTAAAGAAATTTAGGGGAAGTGCTGTCCGAACTTTGAAGGGATTTGTTTGTGATCTAAGACTCGGATTTGAGCAAGGCAATGATATATGATGGATGGTTTTTGAGCCATGGAAGTGAGTGACCCTAAACTATTTCCAAAGTACTTGTGAAATGTTTCTTACATTATTTACTTTTGAACTGTTTCCAAAGCTACTTTTGAACTGTTTTCTTGCATATCATGCGTGTTTATATGAAAGTGTTCCTTGTTTGATATATTTCCTTGACTTCATGACTTGTATTATTGATTGATAACGTGTTACGTGCTTTGAATGATTTCCAAAATGAGCTTTCTAGGCGAGTGTGTATTTTATCGCACTCGACCTAAATCAATGTGAAATTTTCATGATAAATGATTAAATGCTACTTGCGCATGAATGTAAGCCTTTTGGGCTGAACTGGCCATTGCCCCTTGTTACCGGTCGTCTCGAGCCAGAAGCGGACTCGGTCGGGCGACTAGGAACTTGGGTGAACGTTTCGGTATACTCGAGTATTACCTTGTAGGTTGGTGGAGCCTGGCCAAAAGCCAGGGACGGGGTGAATGAATGCACGAATGAAACCAAATGCAATGAAATGACAGGAGAACGAACGTATCCTTTTCATGAATGTTACTATCGCTTTCCATTGTACATGTTTCTTGAATTATTGATACTCCATATTTAATGTTTTGTAAACGTTGTAATTGTTTCTAGACTTATCATTTGATTTACGACATCATTGAAATGAACTATTGTTAAACAGATTTGATTACTGATTTTATTGGTTACTCCCTGAGCTTCTAACTCACCCCAAAATATTTTATTCCCCTCCACAGGGCTCAAGGCGAAGGAAGGGCTTGTAGTGTTTATTCATGGATTATCTCATGTATGGATTGAACTTGGATTTCCTTTTGTGTAATCATTCATATTGGGATTGTATTGAACGTTTAGAATTGATTGGATGTGTAATAGTCTAGTTTTGGACTTCCTCCTGTAGAATAGTTGGTATCAAGGATCAGAGGGGCGCAGTGGAAGCGTGGACGCTTCGCTTTTGATATGTAAAGTTTGGGAACCTTTGATGTATATTTGATATATATATCTTGAAATTCAATTGAGGTTTGTAGTGAACGACTGAGTCCCGGTGAGAGCCGGGCAGGCGGCCCGCCGAACCCTCTGGTTCGCCCTAGGGGGAGGTGGGGCCGTGACACAATTCATGATTGCAGGTGGTATAAGATGCACTTTTATGGATTATTTCTTGATTTGTGGTTGAAGTGATGAGGTTTTATTATTTTTGGGGATTTTCTGTTTTAATATAAGCATGATTGTGTGGCTATCTATGATGATTGGAAATGGTATATAATGACTCTAGGAGGTGGAAAAAGTGATTAATTGCAACCAATTTCTGGTTTGGAAGAAATTTCAGAAAACTAGGGTTCTTGAAGGAGCATTCTGTCCGAATTTTTAGGTCCTAGTTAGAGGCCGAATTTGTGAGGACTCGTAAAAACTATTATTTTATGCCTAATTTATGGCTTAATAAATTATTTAATTGGATTTTTATCCCAAGGAATATTTTCTAGTCTTATTAGACCTAAATACATGGTAATATAACTTCGTTATATTTTTAAAGTGATTCGTTTCAAAAATTAATTTCCTGGAGCGCGTTTAGTAAAAATAGTGAGTAGTACTTGGAGATTTTATCCGCGTAGTAGCACAATAAGCTTGGAATATTGGAGACTTGTACTATGGTCCTAAAATAGGTAATTTTATGAGTAAATACTCAAGTGATAGTTAGTAGTGCAATCGTTATAAGAATTTATTGGAAGTTTCGCGTTATCGCGTTAAAATTGACGGTACGCGTTTTCACACGCGCGACCTTATTTGAGGGACTTTAGACCCTTATTTCGGGACAACTAAGAGTGAATAATACTTACATGAGTATAAATGCATTGGAGGTTCAGTGCACTAGTGAACCAAACGCGCGAGAAAATCGAGCCCTAATCGCGCCAAACACACCCTAATGAGAGTTGACTTATGGGTGAATTTACACCACTTATTTCACCTTCTCTTGGAAGCTAAAAGAAATCAGATCACTCTCATCTTCTCTCTCCTCATTGCCGACCAGCCCTCCCCTCTCTCTAACTCCCTTGCTTCAAAATTTCAGCTCATAAATCTCACTCAAACCAACCCCAAATCATCTCCAAATTCAACCAAACTTGCACCACACTTAGCTTGATACTTGAGGATCATTTTGAGCAGCAAACAAGGGCTGAAAACCACGGTTTTTCTGGGGTAAAAGAGGGCTGAAAATTCTGCTTGAACATCAAACCAAAGTAAGTGATGATCTACTCTTGGAAACTTGAAGTTTGGAAGCTATCTTACCTTGTTAAGTTCATGCATGCATTTGGTTAGCTTGATATGGTTGTGTAATGTTCTAGTGGGCTCTTTGTATTCCCACACTTGGGTTGTTGTTGCTGATTTGAGGATCAATGTTGGATTTAATGGTAGTTTAATGGTTATAATGATGGATTTATGGAGTGTTATTGTTGGAAACTCAAGTAGAGGTCATGACCAGAAATTGCTGAATCTGCCCCTGTTTTGTTCGGCCATGATTAGGCCCATTTTTGGTGATTTATTGGCATGAACCTGATGTGTATATGTTATATTATATGTGTAGAAATTTTCGTTGGAAAACATTAATGTTTGGTTGGGCAAACGAATTTATTCGTGGACTAGGCAAGCTGGAAAGTTATTTTCGGGTAACCCTGTCCAGCGGTAGTATTTTGACCATAACTCTGTCCTCGGGTGTCGAAATCAAGTGCCGTCAGTGGCGTTTGAAACTAGACATTCCTAGCTTTAATTTGAGATAAAATGCACGTTCTGATTCTTTGTGAGTGAGTAGAACCAAATGTTTTAAGATGGCTGTCCTGTCTCTCGGATTTGCTGGAATGGCTTGTAGAGGCAGCAACTTGAGGCTCAATTTTGAGCTGGTTGCTTGCCGAATTTCAGAACATTTCCTTCTGTGAACTTTTATTCCCGTGAATGTATTTTCTAACGCCATAAACTATGCCTCATTCCGAGTTAAATTAATTGAGTTGTGACTAAAACAAGAGGACTGCCCTGTTTTGGAAAAACGTAGTATTTGGACTGATTTGGGGCAAAACTTGGGAATGATTTTATTAATTGAAGTTCTTGATGCTCATCCCTTACCAAAGGTATCATGGATGTATCTTAGACCTTTATTTCACCAATGAACCATGGTTGGATAGTTTTCTTGGTTAAACGATTTGAAATTTGGGAAATGAAAGTTACAAGGCAGATTGCCTTAGAATTTTTCCTGAACTTTGGATGAGTTGTTAACTACCTTCCCGAGGGTATTTTTCCCTGAAATTTGATAGGGAAATACCTTGTATATAGGAGTAAAATCCTACCAATTTTGACACCAATTCAAGTTCGCTTTGATGCCGAATTAAATTCCTAGTGTTGGAGGTTCAAAACTGGAAATTCTCCTTCAGTCTTGAATCTTCCTCAACTTTGAGTTACCGTATCTCGGTACTCGAAACTCCGATTCTTGATCCGCTTGTCTTGTTATAAACCTCACTTGTAACACTAATTGAGCTACAAATTTCAGAGGCCGGTTTGCAACGTGTGAATTGTGCCGAATTTCCAAAGTTGGCCGAAATCCAACTTAATTCTGCCTTGTACGCCGAACCTGCACCTTCAAGCTCATTTTTGAGTACTTTCCATTTAGATTCATGGAAAGGTGTCTTCTAAGAACTTTTAACACTTTCCAAAAGGTTTCCAACGGTATAAAGTTTCCCAGTTTTGGACTTATATCGAAAGAGATACGAATTTTCAAAGATTTAGGACAAAACTGAAATTTCTCAATTTTCAAGGCAAAGGAGTTTTTCCAAAACTCTTAATTCTCTTAGTATTATTCAAACGTTTTGCCCTCGATTTTCATGATAAAAACCCAAATAATATTGTACATAATAAAAGGGAAGTTGAACCTCGATTTACGTATAATTGAGGTTCCTTTTGCGAAATAATTCTTAGATTGTACTAATGTACGATCTTCCTTGACTAGTGGGTTAATTGTGTGATTATCCGCTATTAATTGCCAGGCGCTCAAGAAGGCATTCAAGAGGATCTTACTGTGGACACTTGAACTCTCAGAAAATAATTCTTATTGAATTGCTCGGTGAGTGTCAAGTGTGTGAATCCGTGATACTTGCTTACTTGTGATAATTGTTGGAAGTTTTAAAAGTAAGGGCGGGTGCGTACTTTACCGCACTCGTTCTAATATCAAATGAATGAATGAAATGTATTGAATGAATGAATGAAATGAAATGTTATGTTATGATTACATGTGTCGTTGGAGTGAACCTCCTCGACTTTCAAATGAATGGGGGACGCCCAAACTCATAGGCCGACCTTAGACTCGAGCCAGCAATGGGCTTGGTCGGGGACTTAGGCGTGCCATGAGATAAATATGAGCTTGACCTAATGAGAGGTCTTGCTCGGCATACTCGTGGAGTATCGCCTTATAAATGACTTGTGGGCCCTTGAGGTGTACGGTGGACGGAGGGAAGTAAGTGGTGATCTACGGAAATGGAAATACCGACCCGGTTGACAGGAGGGTCAATGCGGGAAGGTATACGAATGACATCGGCAGAGCGAGTGGAATTTAGCTCCTGAGAGCTATTATATCCTTGAATTGTTTCTGGTTACTTTTCCTGTTTGAATGATTGACTATTGAAGGGACATGGTTTTATTTACTAAATTTGGGATTGCTATTTGAACAAAGTGCTTGCATGTGTGTTCTTGGCCTCACGAGCGTTTAGCTCACCCTATAGTTTTGTTTTCCTTAACAGGACCGAATCTTGGAGAAGTAAGGAGAAACCATTCGTGGTACTTTTGTTAAGGCTCCTGCTATATTTTGACTAGGCCCTGGTTTGGGTTGTACTTTTGGAAATTTGTAAACTTGAAAGTTTGGGCCCTGACGTGTATGTTGAATTTAAGTTGTTTTATGATTACCGATGTAATGGTTACATGTTAAATGACTTGATAAGCTTGAACGCTTCCGCATTATTGTATTTATGTTGTTCTCTTCGAAGTGTTTAGTCCGGTTCTAAACTGAATGGAATTGCTTGAGTCCTGGCGAGAGTTGGGCAGGCGTCCGCGGATACCCTTTGGTCCGCCTTAGGGAGATGTCAGGCGTCACAGAATTGGCCTTGGCTTAAAACATGAAAATTGTAGGGAATGACATTTTAGAGGTGCCTGAAAAATTTCAGGTCAATCGGAGTAGCGTAGAATGAGAAAAGTTGAAATTACTATTGCTGTTCTGGTTTTACCCGAATGTAAGAATTGCGCCTGTAATTGGTTGTTTTGGCTGGAATTGCTTCCGAATTGGTTGTTGAGGTCTTCTGATGAAATTTATCCCTGTTTCTTATCTTTCAGCTGGTTTTGGAATTTCTGGATTTGGACTTGGATAGCCTGTTTTATGATGTTTCCGCTAGAATGCGTTCTGTGAATCTGTTTTTGTGATTCTGGTATGGTATCTTGCATTTTTGACCTGGTTACACTCGAAACTGGGTTGAGTGACCTTCTGTAATATTGTAGCCCTGTCTCTTAGCTTCGAAACGGTGGGTCTTGCACCTTCATCCAATAATCGTAGCGCCTTTGGTACCATTACCGGAAAATGACATCAAAACCAATTTTTCTGGTTTTGAGCTTAACTTTCATTTCCGGACTTTTCCCTAGCTTGACTTGTACTAGTACTACTTGGAGCTTGCTGAATGGCTATTGGATGAACTTGTTGTTGTCTGTGTAAATTTGGGTTGGAATGAGGAAATAATGAAGCCTTGATGGCTGGGAAAGTAAAGAAAGATAAGAGGAAGTGTTGTCCGAATTTTGAAAGGACTTGTTTGCATTGAGTTTGTGAACTAAGGCTTGGATTTGAGCAAGGCAATGTTATATGATGGATGGTTTCTGAGCCATGGAGGTGAGTGACCTCAAACTATTTCTAAAGTTATTTATGAACCGTTTCCTGTATTATTTACTTTTAAACTGTTTCCAAAGTTACTTTTGAACAGTTTTCTTGCATATCATGCGTGCTTGCATATGAGTGTTCCTTGTTGCTGTATTCCTTGACTTATTGGCTTGTTATTATTGATTGGTAATGCGTTAAGTGCTTTCGATGATTGTTAAAACGAGTTTTCTAGGCGAGTGTGTACTTTATCGCACTCGACCAAAATAAATATGAATTTTTCAATGATTAATGATTAAATGCTAGTTGCGCATGAATGTAAGCCGTTTGGCTGAACTGGCCACTGCCCTTCGTTACCGATCAACTCGAGCCAGAAGCGGACTCGGTCGGGCGATATGGTGACCCTGGGTGAATTTGGTATACTCGAGTATTACCTTGTAGTCCGGCTACATCCGGATGGGTGGAGTCCGGCCAATGGTCGGATGGGTGGAGTCCGGTCAACGTCCGGAAAAGGGGATGAACGAACAAAAGGATGAACGAGGGATTCTACTTACAAAAAAATGTATTTTCAAACGATTGGAGGAATAAGGGGGAATGTCAAGGGAACGAACGAAAAAACGAATAGCTCCATGTGAGCCCGTATCCTTTTAATGAATGTTACTATCGCTTTCCATTGTACATGTTTCTTGAATTATTGATACTCCATATTTAATGTCTTGTAAATGTTGAAATTGTTTTTGGACTTATCATTTGATTTATGACATCATTTATTTATGATATCATTGAAATGAACTATTGTGAAACCGATTTGATTACTGATTTTTCTGGTTACTCGCTGAGCTTTTAGCTCACCCCAAAAATATTTTATTCCCCTCCACAGGGCTCAAGGCGAAGGAAGGGCTTGTAGTACTTGTGCACGTGATTAGATGGCCTATGTTTTGTACAATTTGGATTTGGAATCATTTTATGTATAGTTGGGAATCGTTTCCGCTTCGCTTATGACATGTAATTTTTGGAGAATTTGATGTATATTGGAGATTTATATTGTAATATTTGAGGTTTATTCTTGTAATTCATTTGAGGATTGTAGTGAACGACTGAGTCCCGGCGAGAGCTGGGCAGGCAGCCCACCGAACCCTCTGGTTCGCCTCAGGGGGAGGTGCGGCTGTCACAGTTGGTATCAGAGCCTTATGCCGACAGTTGGGACTTTAAGTCCTTCGTCTGGAAAAGCCCCGAGCCTCTCGTTCGTGAAGAGTCACGAAGCGAAACTCTCCGTAGGGGATGCCCGCGTGCGGGTGGCAAGCTGATAGGTACCCCGTGATGTGACCCTGAGAACTGTCACAGTTAGTATCAGAGCTTAGGCTTCAGATCTCTGTAGTGTATCCTAGGCTTGAAGTTTAGGATGCCGGACTGTGGGTTTGGTCTGAAATATTAGTGATTTTTGCGGGATGTCTTGACTTGATTGGTACAAGATGGAATGTCGAGGACGACATTCTTTTAAGGAGGGGAGATTGTGACGCCCCGAAAAGAATGAGTGTGAGAACCCGGAAATTTTCACATTTTCTAGGGTTTATTTTATTTAATCGCCCGTCTTTTCTACATTTTCTTTATTAGAAAAATTCCCCAGATAAAGTTTATGAGCAAAGATAGTTTTAAAATGATTTTTCTAGTATCGGTTAGTTTTTGAGAAATTAAGAGCGTATTTTGAACGTGGGACCCATTAGTGCGGTAAATGCATTATATTTTTGACAACTTGTTGGAATTTTGTATTAAGTGATATTATTGTACAATGTGTTAAGATATTTGTATTGGAGAGACAAAAAGATAAGTTTTGAACCAAAAGGTGACAAGTGTCACCATAAGATTAAGTCTTGAGTTTGACTACTATTCATAACTTTACCATTTAATTGAAATTGGCCCAAAAATCACTTCATTTTGCAAGCTTCTTGGCCGAATGTTCTTGCTCAAGAAAGAAAGAAAAGCTCTCAATTTCTTCCTTCTATTTCTTGCTCAATCTTCAAATCCAACCAATAAAACTCCAAATCATTCCATAAAATCTCTTTGCTAAGTGGTCTTGAGGTGTTTTGTGGAGTTGTTTGGAAAGCTAAGGTGATTTGTTGCTCTATCTCTTGTGTGGCTAAGGTGAGTTGTGAAGAACCACTCTCCTCCCTTAATTGATGTTCAATTCATGATTGGAGGTGGTATAAGATGCACTTTTATGGATTATTTCTTGATTTGTGGTTGAAGTGATGAGGTTTTATTATTTTTGGGGATTTTCTGTTTTAATATAAGCATGATTGTGTGGCTATCTATGATGATTGGAAATTTTATATAATGACTCTAGGAGGTGGAAAAAGTGATTAATTGCAACCAATTTCTGGTTTGGAAGAAATTTCAGAAAACTAGGGTTCTTGAAGGAGCATTCTGTCCGAATTTTTAGGTCCTAGGTATAGATCGAATTGGCCTTGGCTTAAAACATGAAAGTTATAGGGAATAACATTTTAGAGGTGCTTGCAAAATTTCAGGTCAATCGGAGTAGCGTAGAATGAGAAAAGTTGAAATTACTATTGCTATTCTGGTTTTACCCGAATGTAAGAATTGCGCCTGTAATTGGTTGTTTTGGCTGGAATTGCTTCCGAATTGGTTGTTGAGGCCTTCTGATGAAATTTATCCCTGTTTCTTATCTTTCAGCTGGTTTTGGAATTTCTGGATTTGGACTTGGATAGCCTGTTTTATGATGTTTCCGCTAGAATGCGTTCTGTGAATCTGTTTTTGTGATTCTGGTATGGTATCTTGCATTTTTGACCCGGTTACACTCGAAACTGGGTTGAGTGACCTTCTGTAATATTGTAGCCCTGTCTCTTAGCTTCGAAATGGTGGGTCTTGCACCTTCATCCAACAATCGTAGCGCCTTTGGTACCATTACCGGAAAATGACATCAAAACCTGTTTTTCTGGTTTTGATCTTAACTTTCATTTCCGGACTTTTCCCTAGCTTGACTTGTACTAGTACTACTTGGAGCTTGCTGAATGGCTATTGGATGAACTTGTTGTTGTGTATGTACCTTTGGGTTGGAATGAGGAAATAATGAAGCCTTGATGGCTGGGAAAGTAAAGAAAGATAAGAGGAAGTGCTGTCCGAATTTTGAAAGGACTTGTTTGCATTGAGTTTGTGAACTAAGGCTTGGATTTGAGCAAGGCAATGTTATATGATGGATGGTTTCTGAGCCATGGAGGTGAGTGACCTCAAACTATTTCTAAAGTTATTTATGAACCGTTTCCTGCATTATTTACTTTTAAACTGTTTCCAAAGTTACTTTTGAACAGTTTTCTTGCATATCATGCGTGCTTGCATATGAGTGTTCCTTGTTGCTGTATTCCTTGACTTATTGGCTTGTTATTATTGATTGGTAATGCGTTAAGTGCTTTCGATGATTGTTAAAATGAATTTTCTAGGCGAGTGTGTACTTTATCGCACTCGACCTAAATAAATATGAAATTTTCAATGATTAATGATTAAATGCTAGTTGCGCATGAATGTAAGCCGTTTGGCTGAACTGGCCACTGCCCTTCGTTACCGATCAACTCGAGCCAGAAGCAGACTCGGTCGGGCGATATGGTGACCCTGGGTGAATTTGGTATACTCGAGTATTACCTTGCAGTCCGGCTACGTCCGGATGGGTGGAGTCCGGCCAATGGTCGGATGGGTGGAGTCCGGTCAACGTCCGGAAAAGGGGATGAACGAACAAAAGGATGAACGAGGGATTCTACTTACAAAAAAATGTATTTTCAAACGATTGGAGGAATAAGGGGGAATGTCAAGGGAACGAACGAACAAACGAATAGCTCCATGTGAGCCCGTATCCTTTTAATGAATGTTACTATCGCTTTCCATTGTACATGTTTCTTGAATTATTGATACTCCATATTTAATGTCTTGTAAATGTTGAAATTGTTTTTGGACTTATCATTTGATTTATGACATCATTGATTTATGATATCATTGAAATGAACTATTGTGAAACCGATTTGATTACTGATTTTTCTGGTTACTTGCTGAGCTTTTAGCTCACCCCAAAAATATTTTATTCCCCTCCACAGGGCTCAAGACGAAGGAAGGGCTTGTAGTACTTGTGCACGTGATTAGATGGCCTATGTTTTGTACAATTTGGATTTGGAATCATTTTATGTATAGTTGGGAATCGTTTCCGCTTCGCTTATGACATGTAATTTTTGGAGAATTTGATGTATATTGGAGATTTATATTGTAATATTTGAGGTTTATTCTTGTAATTCATTTGAGGATTGTAGTGAACGACTGAGTCCCGGCGAGAGCTGGGCAGGCGGCCCGCCGAACCCTCTGGTTCGCCTCAGGGGGAGGTGGGGCTGTCACAGTTGGTATCAGAGCCTTATGCCGACAGTTGGGACTTTAAGTCCTTCGTCTGGAAAAGCCCCGAGCCTCTCGTTCGTGAAGAGTCACGAAGCGAAACTCTCCGAAGGGGATGCCCGCGTGCGGGTGGCAAGCTGATAGGTACCCCGTGATGTGACCCTGATAACTGTCACAGTTGGTATCAGAGCTTAGGCTTCAGATCTCTGTAGTGTATCCTAGGCTTGAAGTTTAGGATGCCGGACTGTGGGTTTGGTCTGAAATATTAGTGATTTTTGCTGGATGTCTTGACTTGATTGGTACAAGATGGAATGTCGAGGACGACATTCTTTTAAGGAGGGGAGATTGTGATGCCCCGAAAAGAATGAGTGTGAGAACCCGGAAATTTTCACATTTTCTAGGGTTTATTTTATTTAATCGCCCGCCTTTTCTACATTTTCTTTATTAGAAAAATTCCCCAGATAAAGTTTATGAGCAAAGATAGTTTTAAAATGATTTTTCTAGCATCGGTTAGTTTTTGAGAAATTAAGAGCGTATTTTGAACGTGGGACCCGCTAGTGCGGTAAATGCATTAAATTTTTGACAACTTGTTGGAATTTTGTATTAAGTGATATTATTGTACAATGTGTTAAGATATTTGTATTGGAGAGACAAAAAGATAAGTTTTGAACCAAAAGGTGACAAGTGTCACCATAAGATTAAGTCTTGAGTTTGACTACTATTCATAACTTTACCATTTAATTCAAATTGGCCCAAAAATCACTTCATTTTGCAAGCTTCTTGGCCGAATGTTCTTGCTCAAGAAAGAAAGAAAAGCTCTCAATTTCTTCCTTCTATTTCTTGCTCAATCTTCAAATCCAACCAATAAAACTCCAAATCATTCCATAAAATCTCTTTGCTAAGTGGTCTTGAGGTGTTTTGTGGAGTTGTTTGGAAAGCTAAGGTGATTTGTTGCTCTATCTCTTGTGTGGCTAAGGTGAGTTGTGAAGAACCACTCTCCTCCCTTAATTGATGTTCAATTCATGATTGGAGGTGGTATAAGATGCACTTTTATGGATTATTTCTTGATTTGTGGTTGAAGTGATGAGGTTTTATTATTTTTGGGGATTTTCTGTTTTAATATAAGCATGATTGTGTGGCTATATATGATGATTGGAAATGGTATATAATGACTCTAGGAGGTGGAAAAAGTGATTAATTGCAACCAATTTCTGGTTTGGAAGAAATTTCAGAAAACTAGGGTTCTTGAAGGAGCATTCTGTCCGAATTTTTAGGTCCTAGTTAGAGGCCGAATTGGCCTTGGCTTAAAACATCAAAGTTGTAGGGAATGACATTTTAGAAGTGCCTACAAAATTTCAGGTCAATCAGAGTAGCGTAGAATGAGAAAAGTTGAAATTACTATTGCTATTCTGGTTTTACCCGAATGTAAGAATTGCGCCTGTAATTGGTTGTTTTGGCTGGAATTGCTTCCGAATTGGTTGCTGAGGCCTTCTGATGAAATTTATCCCTGTTTCTTATCTTTCAGCTGGTTTTGGAATTTCTGGATTTGGACTTGGATAGCCTGTTTTATGATGTTTCCGCTAGAATGCGTTCTGTGAATCTGTTTTTGTGATTCTGGTATGGTATCTTGCATTTTTGACCTGGTTATACTCGAAACTGGGTTGAGTGACCTTCTGTAATATTGTAGCCCTGTCTCTTAGCTTCGAAACGGTGGGTCTTGCACCTTCATCCAACAATCGTAGCGCCTTTGGTACCATTACCGGAAAATGACATCAAAACCTGTTTTTCTGGTTTTGATCTTAACTTTCATTTCCGGACTTTTCCATAGCTTGACTTGTACTAGTACTACTTGGAGCTTGCTGAATGGCTATTGGATGAACTTTTTGTTGTGTGTGTACCTTTGGGTTGGAATGAGGAAATAATGAAGCCTTGATGGCTGGGAAAGTAAAGAAAGATAAGAGGAAGTGTTGTCCGAATTTTGAAAGGACTTGTTTGCATTGAGTTTGTGAACTAAGGCTTGGATTTGAGCAAGGCAATGTTATATGATGGATGGTTTCTGAGCCATGGAGGTGAGTGACCTCAAACTATTTCTAAAGTTATTTATGAACCGTTTCCTGCATTATTTACTTTTAAACTGTTTCCAAAGTTACTTTTGAACAGTTTTCTTGCATATCATGCGTGCTTGCATATGAGTGTTCCTTGTTGCTGTATTCCTTGACTTATTGGCTTGTTATTATTGATTGGTAATGCGTTAAGTGCTTTCGATGATTGTTAAAACGAATTTTCTAGGCGAGTGTGTACTTTATCGCACTCGACCTAAATAAATATGAAATTTTCAATGATTAATGATTAAATGCTAGTTGCGCATGAATGTAAGCCGTTTGGCTGAACTGGTCACTGCCCTTCGTTACCGATCAACTCGAGCCAGAAGCGGACTCGGTCGGGCGATATGGTGACCCTGGGTGAATTTGGTATACTCGAGTATTACCTTGCAGTCCGGCTACGTCCGGATGGGTGGAGTCCGGCCAATGGTCGGATGGGTGGAGTCCGGTCAACGTCCGGAAAAGGGGATGAACGAACAAAAGGATGAACGAGGGATTCTACTTACAAAAAAATGTATTTTCAAACGATTGGAGGAATAAGGGGGAATGTCAAGGGAACGAACGAACAAACGAATAGCTCCATGTGAGCCCGTATCCTTTTAATGAATGTTACTATCGCTTTCCATTGTACATGTTTCTTGAATTATTGATACTCCATATTTAATGTCTTGTAAATGTTGAAATTGTTTTTGGACTTATCATTTGATTTATGACATCATTGATTTATGATATCATTGAAATGAACTATTGTGAAACCGATTTGATTACTGATTTTTCTGGTTACTTGCTGAGCTTTTAGCTCACCCCAAAAATATTTTATTCCCCTCCACAGGGCTCAAGACGAAGGAAGGGCTTGTAGTACTTGTGCACGTGATTAGATGGCCTATGTTTTGTACAATTTGGATTTGGAATCATTTTATGTATAGTTGGGAATCGTTTCCGCTTCGCTTATGACATGTAATTTTTGGAGAATTTGATGTATATTGGAGATTTATATTGTAATATTTGAGGTTTATTCTTGTAATTCATTTGAGGATTGTAGTGAACGACTGAGTCCCGGCGAGAGCTGGGCAGGCGGCCCGCCGAACCCTCTGGTTCGCCTCAGGGGGAGGTGGGGCTGTCACAGTTGGTATCAGAGCCTTATGCCGACAGTTGGGACTTTAAGTCCTTCGTCTGGAAAAGCCCCGAGCCTCTCGTTCGTGAAGAGTCACGAAGCGAAACTCTCCGTAGGGGATGCCCGCGTGCGGGTGGCAAGCTGATAGGTACCCCGTGATGTGACCCTGAGAACTGTCACAGTTGGTTTCAGAGCTTAGGCTTCAGATCTCTGTAGTGTATCCTAGACTTGAAGTTTAGGATGCCGGACTGTGGGTTTGGTCTGAAATATTAGTGATTTTTGCGGGATGTCTTGACTTGATTGGTACAAGATGGAATGTCGAGGATGACATTCTTTTAAGGAGGGGAGATTGTGACGCCCCGAAAAGAATGAGTGTGAGAACCCGGAAATTTTCACATTTTCTAGGGTTTATTTTATTTAATCGCCCGCCTTTTCTACATTTTCTTTATTAGAAAAATTCCCCAGATAAAGTTTATGAGCAAAGATAGTTTTAAAATAATTTTTCTAGTATCGGTTAGTTTTTGAGAAATTAAGAGCGTATTTTGAACGTGGGACCCGCTAGTGCGGTAAATACATTAAATTTTTGACAACTTGTTGGAATTTTGTATTAAGTGATATTATTGTACAATGTGTTAAGATATTTGTATTGGAGAGACAAAAAGATAAGTTTTGAACCAAAAGGTGACAAGTGTCACCATAAGATTAAGTCTTGAGTTTGACTACTATTCATAACTTTACCATTTAATTCAAATTGGCCCAAAAATCACTTCATTTTGCAAGCTTCTTGGCCGAATGTTCTTGCTCAAGAAAGAAAGAAAAGCTCTCAATTTCTTCCTTCTATATGTGAGAACCCTGAAAATATACATATAAATATCAGTGCATATTTTATTTGCATTTTAATTCTTTAATAAATTTTAGCACTAAGTCCCATTGTTTTTAAATAAGTACATAGAAATAAACGTTATGTGCAAAATAAAAGAATTGTGCTAGACTACCAAACTTCTTAGTTTTGTTACATTAACTTCATATTTCGATGGTAAACTATTTCATTGATCTAAGAATTAAATTTCTTTTTTGAATTCTAGTATTGTAATTAATTGTTTTGAAATAAAAGTGTAAAGATAATTTCTATGTAAAAAAAAAAATAATATAATTGTGCCCAATATTGAATTATTCGGTTTTGTTACACTAAATTAATATTTCTCGAGTTAGAGTAATTTTATTGCTTAAAAACAAACTCTTTGAATTCCGATAGCTAATTTAATCGTTAATAATGTTAAGAGTTAATAGGAACCTTAGTATTAAGTTGCATTTGATAATTTTAGACAAAACCATTACAAGTACACTTAGTATACTTAGGACGTTAAAATCTCGATAATCAAATCTTTGCGAGATTAGTATATTATTAAGTATTCAAATTACATTTGGGATAAATTTTGGAATTAGATTAAGTTAGAAATAGGGACTTAAGTGGATATTAGGAGTGGATATTAGGAGAGCAAGTGAAAAGATCAAAATTACCCTCACAACCTCACGAAATAACCGTCTGTCACCACCTCACATTCGGCCAATACATTTCTTTCCCACTCCAACACACAACCGCACAAGCACTCTACCTCCATTGCCAAAACCGCGGCTCCACCTCCACTTTTCTTCACAATCCAACTTCTCACCTCAGCTCCACAACACCATTTCCCTTTCGGATCAGCAGCTGGAGCAAGGTAGGAGAGCTGAAATCCGCAAGCTACACCCAGTTTTCCAGCCGCAACAACCACCACAGCTCCACCATCTGCTCAGCCAAGACAACCCCAAACCAGTCGCGAGCCTAGGGAAATAATTCTGCCCAGATTTGTTCGTGCGTGAACGGAGCATTAGCAGAGGTACTTCTTGATCTAGTTTGAGTTGATTAGAGGGTTCTGGAGCTAACTTAAAATCTTGCATGTTGATTATTAGACTTCGGATGGTAGTTACAAAAACAGCAAAAATTTTCTGATGTGCGATAGTGCTTCATCCGAGACTGATTGGAATGATGCTACCTTAGATGATCAAACTCTGTTATTCTGAGCTTGTTGTGATGTTTAATTAACTAATCACTAACTAATTAAATTGTTCAAAGCTTTGCATGGGAACTTGGAACTTTCGGATGATGAACCAAGGAACATAAGAAATTCTGTTTTGATGTAGTAATGTTGCCGTGAGCTTGAGCAGAAAATGTAAGTTTAACTTGCCTAAATGTGACCCTCTGAATTGATCCCTGTGCTTAATTAGTCAATAACTAATCAGTTAAGCTGTGCATGTAGCAATGAGATGGCCTAAACCAGAAAAATAAAAAGGAAAATTTGAAAGTGGTTCATGCATGATCACCGAGGCTCATGGGAGAATTTCTGGATTTTTGGGAAATTTGTAGTTGCTAATTGAATTCAATTTTTGAGTTAAAAATGTCAACTAGTTAGCTAAGTGTTTAAACGCTGAATTGAGTACCTAATACCATACTTAAACCAAGGAAAAATTCGAACTAAAGTAGATTGGTTGCTGGAAATTTTGGGTGATAGCCGAAGGGGTATGATCCAGAATTTCAATATCGTTGGGAAAATTGTAATTTGTTTCTGGAAATTTATTTTATTTCCTTGGATTATGGTGGCTCAGAATTTCATAAGAGATGCAAATTTCAAGATATACAATTTGTTTAGCAACGAACCAATTAGTACATATAAAGTTGGAACCAAAAACGCTAGTATACAATTGCTGGAAATTCTCTTGTGATTGCCGAATATTGAGTTGAATTATCAACTTGGATTCTGGAAATTTTCTTGAAAATATAATGGTTAAAATGCCTGGAATATGTTGTTTGGGAATCTATAAGGAATGCATGGACGGCTTGAAATAAAAACATGTTGGTGTTAAAAGAAAAAAAAAAAAGGAGTTTTTCATTAGTGGAAAATGAAACTCCAGATTTTCGGATGTCCCTGACCAGTCTCGATAAAATGTTTATATCTTGGTGTAGGAAAATCCGTTTAAGGCGCCGTCAGTGGTATTTGAAACTAGAATCATAGGCCTTTGACCTATAGAGATTTCGTATTTTTCCTCCATGTGTATCGCTGTCTGTGAATGTTTAAAGTAGACTGTTTTGCATGAATATCCTGTTTCTTTGAGAAACTAAACTTGAATTTGGATTGAGATTTTATCTTACTTGTGGTTCAAATTCTTGATTCAATTGTAGTTGGAAGTAACTAATGTCGTCAAGGGCCAATGATTGATGAAGCCCTTGGCCATTTGAATGACTTTATAAGTACCACGGTGTGATGAAAGTGAATTGCTGGAATGTCTTGGAAGCTTTACTTTTACTTTTACTTGCTTATGTTGGGTTTGCTGAGACCAAGTGCTAATGATTGATGAAGCCTTGGTTGATCATGTTAGTTTATTCGGAAATGCACTTGTTGAAATTTAAGGCTAATGATTGACGAAGTCCTAGTAATTTGTTATGTGATTTTTACCACATTTTGATTCATATTATGATTTCGAAACGGAATCGGAGCTGTGGAAGTTGTATCGACTTAGCGAACTCGAGTAACTGTGGTCAAATTAATCAAAAATATTTTTCCAGCTAGTATTATATTATAAAACTCCATATCTAGTGCTTTGCCTAAAAATTTTCCAACTCGATAATTTCCTTTAGCTCAAACTAGCCTTGATAGCTATAGTAAATAAGTTCTATAGCTTTTGAAAACTTTAAGTCTTATTTTAACTCCTTTTCTTTCCTTAAGCTTTGCACTTGGATAGTTAACTATAGGAAAAGTTCCAAAATACGAGTTTTACTAATTTTAGTGAAAAGCTTGAGAAACTTACTCGGCAAGAAACCTTATTTTTAGGTAAAATAGTTTAGTAATAATTTTGCAAAAACCATAGCTTTAAAGAAATGTTCAAAGTAACTTCCTAACGTGGATATTAAGAGATTTGTCGATTTATTTCAAGAAAGTAATACAAGTTATTTTTTTCAGGAAAAGTATCTTAATGAAAACTATAGGAAACAATCCTTCTACTTTGTCACGTATTAACCCAAGGGACTCTTGATTTCCTAAGGGAAAGTGAATTAGTAGTATGTAATTATACCTCAATGTCTATAAGCTTAAAAACGGAGTAAAAACTTATAGTTTCAATATTTGTTATTTTAGGGTATCGTGAGGAAGTGGAACTCGAATCCCAATTTGACATCTGAACTTCACTCTTGGTGAGTGTCCCTGTTTGTTCTATTCTTACATGATTAAGTGCTTCCTTGAATTTAAGTGTGATAATCGCAAAAATTGGTTTTGATCCATCGAAGTGAGCGGTGTGTACTTTACCACACTAGTCGTTCGAGTGGTGACTTGTGTAAAGCATTTTTTTTGTGAATCCAAGTGCTTGACGTAAAGTCGTTGGGTGAATCCCTCGACGAGTCAATAATAATAAATCAAGTGCTAGACGTAAAGTCGTTGGGTGAATCCCTCGACGAGTCAATAAGAGTAAATCAAGTGCTAGACGTAAAGTCGTTGGGTGAATCCCTCGACGAGTCAATAATAATAAATCAAGTGCTAGACGTAAAGTCGTTGGGTGAATCCCTCGACGAGTCAATAAGAGTAAATCAAGTGCTAGACGTAAAGTCGTTGGGTGAATCCCTCGACGAGTCAATAATAATAAATCAAGTGCTAGACGTAAAGTCGTTGGGTGAATCCCTCGACGAGTCAATAAGAGTAAATCAAGTGCTAGACGTAAAGTCGTTGGGTGAATCCCTCGACGAGTCAATAATAATAAATCAAGTGCTAGACGTAAAGTCGTTGGGTGAATCCCTCGACGAGTCAATAATAGTAAATCAAGTGCTAGACGTAAAGTCGTTGGGTGAATCCCTCGACGAGTCAATAAGAGTAAATCAAGTGCTAGACGTAAAGTCGTTGGGTGAATCCCTCGACGAGTCAATAATAATAATGTAAGTTCAGGACGTAACGTCGTTGGGTGAATCCCTCGACCAGTCTAAGGTACACTTGGGTATTATCGCCTTCCTATTTGTTTACTTCAGTCGAATCAATACGTGCTAATTGTTTTAATTGATTGCATGTTTTTGGGGCACCACTGAGCTTTAGCTCACCCCACGTTTAATTGTTTTCCTTGACAGGTCTTGAAGTTTGAGAAATCTGAGCAGTGCTGATTTCTTTTAATTTGTACTTGAATCTTAAGACTGCAGTTTACCGTTGTATTGTATTGTGAATTGAAAAACGTATTGGTTATTTTGGATTGCCACTTGAAGCTGGAAAATGTTTAAACCCTAATTATTATGTTTGGCTTGTATGGTTGTAATCGTGGTGTGTGACAGTATATATCCGGATTGGTACGACCTTATACCTTAGAGGTAACGCGTGAGATGTATAAGAGCCGTCGACTGGCTATCTTCTTTACTGCTATCTCTGAAGTTAATGTAGATTTAAGGATGATCCTATCTGGGAAAAGTTGTTTTGTAACAGATTAGGTTATTCTTCGGAAGGATCCGGGTTAGTGTGCGTGCGTGAGTCCTGGCGAGAGCTGGGCAGACGGCCCGCCAACCCTCTGGTTCGCCTTAGGGGGAAGTGGGGTCGTCACAGGTGGTATCAGAGCTCTTATCGAGCTCGTGCCGGGAAAGGATTCTCGGACTGTGGGGATTGGCTTGTTAAGTGTGAAACAAAAGTCGATAGTTGAGGATATTAGATATGTATGTTGGGTAGGAATCTCAAATGTAGGTAAGTTACTCTTGGGACTGGCCAGCCTGAGATGTAAATTATCCTATTGTCGGATTCTTGTACCCGAATACCAGATATTTCATTCAATGATGTATTTGCAAATTTGGAAGAATTTAGTATATTGCATTATGATGTGATTAGAGATCAAATCCAGAAAAGTAGAACCGAAAGTATCAAGTTTAGCTTTTGAAAGATAAAAGTGAAGAGCCAATAGTGAGATCTTGAAGATTAGTGCCAATTCTGTACTTAAGATGAATAATTTTACTAGTCATTCAATGGTAAATGGAATATATGCCATCTCTTACCCAAAATAATGGTTTAGACATAGAATTGAGTGAAATAGTAGTTTAGACAGGAACTATGCAGTTGTGAACAGCTTTAAACCTTGAGGAGAGTCTTTAAAACTGAGGTGAGATAAGTTGACGAATTTGCCATGTGAGGTGAGTTATCGATGACATTGTGGTTCCTTAAGTTTTACTGGAGGACTATTCGGGACTAACGTCCAAAAGGATAAAGATAACTAGTTGTTAGGTTATTAGAAAAGCCAATGTATGAAATGTTTGAGATCATTTAGAATACTTAAGAGTCATTGATGTACTTAAGTAATGATCATGTTATTCGATTTAATATTAGACGTGGTAGATCTACAATCCACTAAGGTTAAGTTGAATCTAAACTAAGGGGTTGAGCTATTAGTTATGTGGTTATAATAATTTGCGTATTATTGAATTGTTTTCTTTCGTGTTTATAAAGATTGAAGTTTGAGTTATGTATGAAAATATTGAATGTATTCGTGAATTGTTTGGCTCTTGAAGTTGTATGAAATTGGTGTGCAATGTGACTCATATTGTGTGTATGAAACTTGATGACTACACGTCTACTTTGTTATAATGTTGAAAAAAAAATAAATAAATAAATTCTCGAACCAACTCAATTCCAAACACCAATGGGTGATAAGAATATAATCAGTAGCTTAACTCATAATAATTGCGAATTCTGGATCGGAGGGCATAAAATACTAGTGGATCTAATCAGAGTGGATATAAAAGGTTATGATGTTATTATAGGAATGAATTTTTTAACTCATCATCATGCTAAGCTTGATTTCAGAGCAAAAGTGTTAGAATTTTGGATTTCCGGAGAAGCAACTTGGGAGTAAGAAGAAGAAATACAGAAAAAGTATTCCGATTTGTTTCTCAAGAAAGTGTGAATTTTGAGGACAAAATTCATTGTAAGGAGGGGAGGATGTGAGAACCCTGAAAATATACATATAAATATCAGTGCATATTTTATTTGCATTTTAATTCTTTAATAAATTTTAGCACTAAGTCCCATTGTTTTTAAATAAGTACATAGAAATAAACGTTATGTGCAAAATAAAAGAATTGTGCTAGACTACCAAACTTCTTAGTTTTGTTACATTAACTTCATATTTCGATGGTAAACTATTTCATTGATCTAAGAATTAAATTTCTTTTTTGAATTCTAGTATTGTAATTAATTGTTTTGAAATAAAAGTGTAAAGATAATTTCTATGTAAAAAAAAAAATAATATAATTGTGCCCAATATTGAATTATTCGGTTTTGTTACACTAAATTAATATTTCTCGAGTTAGAGTAATTTTATTGCTTAAAAACAAACTCTTTGAATTCCGATAGCTAATTTAATCGTTAATAATGTTAAGAGTTAATAGGAACCTTAGTATTAAGTTGCATTTGATAATTTTAGACAAAACCATTACAAGTACACTTAGTATACTTAGGACGTTAAAATCTCGATAATCAAATCTTTGCGAGATTAGTATATTATTAAGTATTCAAATTACATTTGGGATAAATTTTGGAATTAGATTAAGTTAGAAATAGGGACTTAAGTGGATATTAGGAGTGGATATTAGGAGAGCAAGTGAAAAGATCAAAATTACCCTCACAACCTCACGAAATAACCGTCTGTCACCACCTCACATTCGGCCAATACATTTCTTTCCCACTCCAACACACAACCGCACAAGCACTCTACCTCCATTGCCAAAACCGCGGCTCCACCTCCACTTTTCTTCACAATCCAACTTCTCACCTCAGCTCCACAACACCATTTCCCTTTCGGATCAGCAGCTGGAGCAAGGTAGGAGAGCTGAAATCCGCAAGCTACACCCAGTTTTCCAGCCGCAACAACCACCACAGCTCCACCATCTGCTCAGCCAAGACAACCCCAAACCAGTCGCGAGCCTAGGGAAATAATTCTGCCCAGATTTGTTCGTGCGTGAACGGAGCATTAGCAGAGGTACTTCTTGATCTAGTTTGAGTTGATTAGAGGGTTCTGGAGCTAACTTAAAATCTTGCATGTTGATTATTAGACTTCGGATGGTAGTTACAAAAACAGCAAAAATTTTCTGATGTGCGATAGTGCTTCATCCGAGACTGATTGGAATGATGCTACCTTAGATGATCAAACTCTGTTATTCTGAGCTTGTTGTGATGTTTAATTAACTAATCACTAACTAATTAAATTGTTCAAAGCTTTGCATGGGAACTTGGAACTTTCGGATGATGAACCAAGGAACATAAGAAATTCTGTTTTGATGTAGTAATGTTGCCGTGAGCTTGAGCAGAAAATGTAAGTTTAACTTGCCTAAATGTGACCCTCTGAATTGATCCCTGTGCTTAATTAGTCAATAACTAATCAGTTAAGCTGTGCATGTAGCAATGAGATGGCCTAAACCAGAAAAATAAAAAGGAAAATTTGAAAGTGGTTCATGCATGATCACCGAGGCTCATGGGAGAATTTCTGGATTTTTGGGAAATTTGTAGTTGCTAATTGAATTCAATTTTTGAGTTAAAAATGTCAACTAGTTAGCTAAGTGTTTAAACGCTGAATTGAGTACCTAATACCATACTTAAACCAAGGAAAAATTCGAACTAAAGTAGATTGGTTGCTGGAAATTTTGGGTGATAGCCGAAGGGGTATGATCCAGAATTTCAATATCGTTGGGAAAATTGTAATTTGTTTCTGGAAATTTATTTTATTTCCTTGGATTATGGTGGCTCAGAATTTCATAAGAGATGCAAATTTCAAGATATACAATTTGTTTAGCAACGAACCAATTAGTACATATAAAGTTGGAACCAAAAACGCTAGTATACAATTGCTGGAAATTCTCTTGTGATTGCCGAATATTGAGTTGAATTATCAACTTGGATTCTGGAAATTTTCTTGAAAATATAATGGTTAAAATGCCTGGAATATGTTGTTTGGGAATCTATAAGGAATGCATGGACGGCTTGAAATAAAAACATGTTGGTGTTAAAAGAAAAAAAAAAAAGGAGTTTTTCATTAGTGGAAAATGAAACTCCAGATTTTCGGATGTCCCTGACCAGTCTCGATAAAATGTTTATATCTTGGTGTAGGAAAATCCGTTTAAGGCGCCGTCAGTGGTATTTGAAACTAGAATCATAGGCCTTTGACCTATAGAGATTTCGTATTTTTCCTCCATGTGTATCGCTGTCTGTGAATGTTTAAAGTAGACTGTTTTGCATGAATATCCTGTTTCTTTGAGAAACTAAACTTGAATTTGGATTGAGATTTTATCTTACTTGTGGTTCAAATTCTTGATTCAATTGTAGTTGGAAGTAACTAATGTCGTCAAGGGCCAATGATTGATGAAGCCCTTGGCCATTTGAATGACTTTATAAGTACCACGGTGTGATGAAAGTGAATTGCTGGAATGTCTTGGAAGCTTTACTTTTACTTTTACTTGCTTATGTTGGGTTTGCTGAGACCAAGTGCTAATGATTGATGAAGCCTTGGTTGATCATGTTAGTTTATTCGGAAATGCACTTGTTGAAATTTAAGGCTAATGATTGACGAAGTCCTAGTAATTTGTTATGTGATTTTTACCACATTTTGATTCATATTATGATTTCGAAACGGAATCGGAGCTGTGGAAGTTGTATCGACTTAGCGAACTCGAGTAACTGTGGTCAAATTAATCAAAAATATTTTTCCAGCTAGTATTATATTATAAAACTCCATATCTAGTGCTTTGCCTAAAAATTTTCCAACTCGATAATTTCCTTTAGCTCAAACTAGCCTTGATAGCTATAGTAAATAAGTTCTATAGCTTTTGAAAACTTTAAGTCTTATTTTAACTCCTTTTCTTTCCTTAAGCTTTGCACTTGGATAGTTAACTATAGGAAAAGTTCCAAAATACGAGTTTTACTAATTTTAGTGAAAAGCTTGAGAAACTTACTCGGCAAGAAACCTTATTTTTAGGTAAAATAGTTTAGTAATAATTTTGCAAAAACCATAGCTTTAAAGAAATGTTCAAAGTAACTTCCTAACGTGGATATTAAGAGATTTGTCGATTTATTTCAAGAAAGTAATACAAGTTATTTTTTTCAGGAAAAGTATCTTAATGAAAACTATAGGAAACAATCCTTCTACTTTGTCACGTATTAACCCAAGGGACTCTTGATTTCCTAAGGGAAAGTGAATTAGTAGTATGTAATTATACCTCAATGTCTATAAGCTTAAAAACGGAGTAAAAACTTATAGTTTCAATATTTGTTATTTTAGGGTATCGTGAGGAAGTGGAACTCGAATCCCAATTTGACATCTGAACTTCACTCTTGGTGAGTGTCCCTGTTTGTTCTATTCTTACATGATTAAGTGCTTCCTTGAATTTAAGTGTGATAATCGCAAAAATTGGTTTTGATCCATCGAAGTGAGCGGTGTGTACTTTACCACACTAGTCGTTCGAGTGGTGACTTGTGTAAAGCATTTTTTTTGTGAATCCAAGTGCTTGACGTAAAGTCGTTGGGTGAATCCCTCGACGAGTCAATAATAATAAATCAAGTGCTAGACGTAAAGTCGTTGGGTGAATCCCTCGACGAGTCAATAAGAGTAAATCAAGTGCTAGACGTAAAGTCGTTGGGTGAATCCCTCGACGAGTCAATAATAATAAATCAAGTGCTAGACGTAAAGTCGTTGGGTGAATCCCTCGACGAGTCAATAAGAGTAAATCAAGTGCTAGACGTAAAGTCGTTGGGTGAATCCCTCGACGAGTCAATAATAATAAATCAAGTGCTAGACGTAAAGTCGTTGGGTGAATCCCTCGACGAGTCAATAATAATAAATCAAGTGCTAGACGTAAAGTCGTTGGGTGAATCCCTCGACGAGTCAATAAGAGTAAATCAAGTGCTAGACGTAAAGTCGTTGGGTGAATCCCTCGACGAGTCAATAATAATAAATCAAGTGCTAGACGTAAAGTCGTTGGGTGAATCCCTCGACGAGTCAATAAGAGTAAATCAAGTGCTAGACGTAAAGTCGTTGGGTGAATCCCTCGACGAGTCAATAATAATAAATCAAGTGCTAGACGTAAAGTCGTTGGGTGAATCCCTCGACGAGTCAATAATAGTAAATCAAGTGCTAGACGTAAAGTCGTTGGGTGAATCCCTCGACGAGTCAATAAGAGTAAATCAAGTGCTAGACGTAAAGTCGTTGGGTGAATCCCTCGACGAGTCAATAATAATAATGTAAGTTCAGGACGTAACGTCGTTGGGTGAATCCCTCGACCAGTCTAAGGTACACTTGGGTATTATCGCCTTCCTATTTGTTTACTTCAGTCGAATCAATACGTGCTAATTGTTTTAATTGATTGCATGTTTTTGGGGCACCACTGAGCTTTAGCTCACCCCACGTTTAATTGTTTTCCTTGACAGGTCTTGAAGTTTGAGAAATCTGAGCAGTGCTGATTTCTTTTAATTTGTACTTGAATCTTAAGACTGCAGTTTACCGTTGTATTGTATTGTGAATTGAAAAACGTATTGGTTATTTTGGATTGCCACTTGAAGCTGGAAAATGTTTAAACCCTAATTATTATGTTTGGCTTGTATGGTTGTAATCGTGGTGTGTGACAGTATATATCCGGATTGGTACGACCTTATACCTTAGAGGTAACGCGTGAGATGTATAAGAGCCGTCGACTGGCTATCTTCTTTACTGCTATCTCTGAAGTTAATGTAGATTTAAGGATGATCCTATCTGGGAAAAGTTGTTTTGTAACAGATTAGGTTATTCTTCGGAAGGATCCGGGTTAGTGTGCGTGCGTGAGTCCTGGCGAGAGCTGGGCAGACGGCCCGCCAACCCTCTGGTTCGCCTTAGGGGGAAGTGGGGTCGTCACAAATAGTGAATAGTGCTTGGAGATTTTATCCGCGTAGTAGCACAATAAGCTTGGAATATTGGAGACTTGTACTATGGTCCTAAAATAGGTAATTTTATGAATAAATATTCAAGTGATAGTTAGTAGTGCAATCGTTATAAGAATTTTCGAAAGTTTCGCGTTATAACGGTAAAATTGACGGTACGCGTTTTCACACGCGCGACTTCATTTGAGGGACTTTAGACCCTTATTTCGAGACAATTAAGAGTAAATAATATTTACATGAATATATATGCATTGGAGGTTTAGTGCACTAGTGAACCAAACGCGCGAGAAAAATCGAGTCCAAACGCACCCTAAATTGCACTATTTCAAGTTGACTTTGAGGTGCATTTTGCACCACACAAAGAATCTTCCTTTGGAAGCCAATTGCATCAGCACTCTCTCTCTCTTCACCTCACTTGGCCGAACAACAAGAAGGAGAAGAGCTCTCCATTGTCTTCATTTTTCATCTTCAATCCATGCACTAAAATCCACCCAAATCACACCAAACTTGGAGATCTCTTAGCAAACCACTTGGAGACTACATCTAGCTAAGGAGGAAGGGAGCTTTCACGGTTTCTTTGGAGCTTCAAGAGGGCCGAAAATTCTGACCTTGCAAACCAAAGGAGTAGGTAATGATCAACCCTTGGATTCTTATCTTTTGGAGATTATATGACAAGATTAAGTTCATGCATGCACTTAGTTACTTGTTTATGGTGTAAAAATGTGATTGTGGGCTCTTGGAATTCCCACACTTGGGTTGTTGTTTCTGATGTGATGATTAATGGTGATTATATTGTTGGTTTAGTGATTTTAATGATGCATTAGTGATGGGTAATTAGTGGAAACTTCATTGGGTGTAAGAAGCTAAACTTTCCGATTTTGCCCCTGCCATGTTCGGCCATTTCCAGGCCAATTTTTAATGGTTTAATTGCTTGAATTGGATGTTTGTAGGATGTATTAGATGTGTGAAAAATTTCATTGAAAAATAATGAGGTTTGAATGGGCAAATGAATTTTTTTTAGAAACCAGCAAATCTGGAAAACTGATTCGCGTATGCTCTGACCAGCAGTAGTATTTTGGCTATAACTCTGTCCTCGGATGTCGAAATCATGTGCCGTTGGTGGCGTTTGAAACTAGACATTCCTAGCTTTAATTTGGTATATAATGCACGTTCTGAGTCTTTGTGAGCAGGCCGAACCAAATGTTTTAAGTTCGCTGTCCTGTCACTCTGTTCATCTGGAATGAAGTGTTCAGGCTGCAACTTGATGCCCGAATTTGAACCAGATGGGTGCCGAATTTGGAAACGATTTCTTCTATGATATTTTAACTCTATGAATGTATTTTCCAACGGCGTAAGCCATGCTCGATTTCGAGCTATATTGACTGATTTGTGACTGAAACAAGTGGACTGCTCTGTTTTGGAAAACCATGATGTTTGGACTGGTTTGGAACCAAATCTTGGAGTGAACTTGTTAGTTGATGTTTTTGATATTAAACACTTACCAAAGATATTATGGGTGTATCTTAGACCCTTATTTCACAAATGAACCATGGTTGGATAACTTTCTTGGTTAAACGATTGGAAATTTGGAAAATGAAAGTCCAAGGCAGATTGCCTTAGGATTTTTCTTGAACTTCGGTTGGCTCATTAACTACCTTGCCGAAGGTATTTTTCCCCGAAAATCGATAGAGAGATACTTTCCATATAGTATCGAAATACTGCCAATTTTGGTGCCGATTCAAGTTCGTTTCGATACCCAATCGAATTACTAAAGTTAGAGGTTTAAATCTGGAAAATTCTCATCCAGTCTTGAATTTGCTCAACTTCGGGCTACCGTATCTCGGTGCTCGAAACTCCGATTCTTGATCCGCTTGTTTTGTTATAAACTTCACTTGCAACACTAATTGAGCCGCAAAATTCAGAGGCCGGTTTGCAACGTGCGAATCGTGCCGAATTTTCAAAGTTGGCCAAAATCCAACTTCATTCTGCCTTGTGAACCAACCCTGCATCTTCAAGCTCATTTTTGACCACTTTCCACTTCGATTCATGGAAAAGTGTCTTCTAGAAACTTATAGTACTCTCTAAGAGGTTTCCAACGGTATAAAGTTTTCCAATTCTCGACTTATATCGAGCGAGTTACGATTTTTCAAAGATTCATCATAAAACTGGAAAATTTTCCAATTTCAAAGAAATAGAGTTTTTCGAGAACTCTTTATTCTTTCGATATTCTTAAAACGTTTTGCTTACGATTTTCATGATAAAAACTCAAATAATATTGTACCTAATAAAAGGCAAGTTGAACCTCGATTTACGTGTAATTGAGGTTCCTTTTTGCAAAATAATTCTTAGATTGTACTAGTGTACAATCTTCCTGATAAGTGGGTTAATTGTATGATTATTCGCCATTAAATTGTCAGGCGCGCAAGGAGACCTTCAAGAGGATCTCACCGCGGACACTTGAACTTCCGGAAAATAATTCTTATTGAATTGCTCGGTGAGTGTCAAGTGTATGAATTTGATACTTGCTTATTGTGATACTTGTTGGGAGTTTTAAAAATAAGGGCGGGTGCGTACTTTATCGCACTCGTTCTAATTTCAAATGAATGAATGAATGAATGAAATGTATTGAATGAATGAATGAAATGCAATGTCATGTCATGAATGCTTGTGTCGTTGGAGTGAATCTCCTCGACTACAAAATGAATGGGGGACGCCCAAACTCATAGGCCGTCCTTAGACTCGAGCCGGCAATGGGCTTGGTCGGGAACTTGGGCGAGCCATGAGATTATAAGCTCGACCTAATAAGAGGTCTTGCTTGGCATACTCGTCGAGTATCGCCCTAAAAATAGACTTGTGGGCCCTTGGGGTGTACGGTGGACGGAGGAAAGCAAGTGGTGATCTACGGAAATGGAAATACCGACCCGGTTGACAGGAGGGTCAATGCGGGAAAGTATACGAATGACATCGACAGATCGAGTGGAACTTAGCTCCTGAGAGCTACTATATCCTTGAATTGTTTCTGATTACTTTTCCTGTTTGAGAGATTGATTATTGAAAAGACATGGCTTTATTTATTAAAGTTGGGATTGTTATTTGATTACGTGCTTGCATGTGTGTTCTTGGCCTCACGAGCGTTTAGCTCACCCTATAGTTTTGTTTTCCTTAACAGGACCGACTCTTGGAGAAATATGGAGAAACCATCCGTTGTAATTTTGTTAAGACTCCTGTTATATATTTTGACTAGGCCCTGGTTTGGGTTGTACTTTTGGAAATTGAAAACTTGAAAGGTTTGGGCCCTGATGTGTACTTTGAATTTAAGTCGTTTTATGATTACCCGATGTACTGGTTATACATTAAGTGACTTATTAAGCTTGAACGCTTCCGCATTATTGTTTTTATGTTGCTCTCTTCGAAGTGTTTAGTTCGGTTTGAAATTGAATGGAATTGCTTGAGTCCTGGCGTGAGCTGGGCAGGCGTCCGCGGATACCCTTTGGTCCGCCTTAGGGAGATGTGGGGCGTCACAGTTGGTATCAGAGCACTAGGTTAGAGGTCTATATGGGAGACATACTAAATACTCTACCTTTAAGACTCGATATGGGATGACTTAATCCTACCCTAAGTGATACTTGAGGCGAGCTAGCAACTAAGTTAGTCCTACCTCAGGTGACGAATGGGATGAACCAACGATTAAGATAGGCATGCATTGCAGGATATTGGAACTGAGTAGTGATTTAAGTTTCTAACCTGAAAAATATTATTATTGTTATTATTTTGCAGGGATGGCTGACGGAAACGGAGCCCCGGCAGCTAACGGGAATGGCCATGCGAATGGTCATTATGAGCCTCTTAGGACTATCTTCTACCGAGCTCGAGTAGGAGGAGCTCGAGTACGCTACTCACCATATGATAGATACCCTCGATGTCCGTGTAGGTTGACTTACGCCTACCCGAGCCATGTAGTGCATGCTATGGACGACGAGCGTCGTCAGTTGGTGGATACCAACCGCGCTTTACAGGCTGTGGTAGACGAGCTTAGGCAGATGGTCGGCGCTCAGGGTGAGCGGATTGCCGAGCTCGAGGAGGTGCTGGAGGGTGAGGTAGCCACATCTGCAGTGGTTAATGAGGAGCTTCGGGATACTAGGGCTCGACTCACTAGGCTAGGACGGGATGTCCGTAACCGGGCTTTCGAGATCTTGGCTGATGCTACTAGATTGGTTGAGGACGCTACTGAGGTGATTCCTGATGAGGAGGAGGAGGATCCGGAGGAGGATCCCGAGGAGGAGGTTCCTCCTGATAGCCCTGCTATGGACTAGGATCTTGGTCGTTGACCCCTTTTGACTTTTGACTGGTACAGTTAGGACTAGTTAGGGTGACGCGAGTGCTGAGGCCATGGTATTTTGCATGCTTGTGTGGCCTACTCTTGGGCACTTGTTCTTACTTTAGTCTTCTGTGACTAAAAGTATACTTTTGAGCACCTGTGTGCTATATTTTGTGAATTGTCCCTAACTTGCTAATTGTACAAACTTGACATGCTTATGAATGTAAATTATTGTTAATTCCAATGCTTTCTTGGTTGGTTCTAATTTTGGTATAATTCTTCGTTCTTGCTTAAATTAATCTATTTCTTGCACTAGGCACATTTAGACTAATGGAAGGATTAAGGAGTGGAATAGACTTGAAGCCAATTAAGTTACCATATGACTTGGAGGTTAAAACACCCACTGGGGACAAAAGTTTAATTGCTAATCTGGTGTATCAGAATAGTGAAATCTGCGTGAACGAAAGAAAATTGCTGGCCGATTTGATAGGCCTAGCGATTAAAGGATATGATGTGATCCTAGGAATGGACTGGTTAGCCCGTTATAATGCCCAACTAAATTGTAGGACGAAAATTGTAGAATTGTGTATTCCAGGTGAGGCAACCCTGAAATTGGATGTGAGGGGTAAGTTAGCCTCATCTGCACTTATTTCGGGAATTCGGGCTAGAAAATTGTTGAATAAGGGAGCTGTAGGATATTTGGCTTTTCTTATTAATACCCCTAACGATAAGGTGAATCTGGAAGACACCCCGGTAGTAAAAGAATTTTCTGATGTTTTTCCTGAAGAATTGGAGTCTCTACCTCCGGAACGGGAAATAGCTTTTAAAATTGATTTAGCTCCGGGAACAGCACCTATATCAAGGACACCATACAGGATGGCTCCGGCTGAGTTGAAGGAGTTGAAGTTACAATTACAGGATTTGTTGGAACGGGGTTTTATTCGAGAGAGTGATTCCCCGTGGGGAGCCCCAGTTTTGTTTGTAAAGAAGAAAGATGGGAGTTTGAGGTTATGTATAGATTATCGAGGCTTAAATGATGCTACGGTTAAGAATAAATACCCACTACCCCACATTGATGAACTGTTTGATCAATTGCAAGGGGCGGTAGTGTTTTCAAAGTTGGATATAAGGCAAGGTTACTATCAATTGAGGATTTTGGAGAAGGATATACCTAAGACTGCTTTTAACTCGAGGTATGGGCACTTCGAGTTTGCAGTAATGCCTTTTGGGTTGACTAATGCACCTGCCGCTTTCATGGATTTAATGCATAGGGTTTTTAAGCCTTACTTGGATCAATTTGTGGTGATTTTCATTGATGACATTTTAGTGTATTCTAAGAATGTGAAAGATCACGAGAAACATTTGAGAATTGTTTTACAAATCCTGAGGGAACATCAGTTATATGCTAAGTTTAACAAGTGTGAATTTTGGCTAAAGGAAGTGACCTTCCTAGGGCACATAATTTCTAAGGATGGGATTAAAGTGGATCCAGCTAAAGTGGAAGCTGTTTCGAAATGGAAACGACCGGAAAACCCAACGGAAGTTCGGAGTTTTATAGGATTGGCAGGGTATTACCGGAGATTCATCCAGGATTTTTCTAAAATTGCCGGACCTATGACTGAGTTGACCAAGAAAAATGGAAAATTTATTTGGAGTCCTAAGTGTGAAGGAAGTTTTCAGGAGTTGAAAAGACGGTTGACTAGAGCGCCTGTTCTAGCTCTACCAAATGGACATGATAGTTTTGTGGTTTACACCGATGCATCTAAGGAAGGTTTGGGATGTGTTTTGATGCAAAATGATAAAGTGATAGCTTATGCCTCTAGAAAATTGAAACCGCATGAAGGAAATTATCCGACCCATGATTTGGAGTTAGCGGCTGTGGTCTTTGCTTTGAAGAAATGGAGACACTATTTATACGGAGTGACATTTGAGGTTTTCACAGATCACAAAAGCCTTAAGTACTTATTTTCTCAGAAGGAACTGAATTTGAGGCAACGTAGATGGATGGAATTTCTGGAAGATTATGACTGCATTATTAAGTACCATCCTGGAAAGGCCAACGTAGTGGCCGACGCTTTGAGCCGTCAGGTACAAATGGCTGGATTGATGGTTAAGGAATTTCGATTGTTGGAGGAAGTTAGCTATTGGAATCCTCGATTAGAACCAAGTAAAGTGATTTTGGGGAATATTGTGATAACCTCCACTTTATTGGGACGTATTAAGGAATCTCAGGAAAAGGACCCTGAAATGCAAAAGTTGGTGGAGAAAGTCAAGATGGGAGACCAGACCGATTTCACTTTGGGATCAGATGGAATATTAAGATTTCGAAATCGGGTGGTTATGCCAAAGGATGAAGGGCTTAGAAAAGAAATTTTGGAAGAGGCACACCGATCAAAGTTTACAGTACATCCAGGAGGGAATAAAATGTACCAAGACTTGAAAGGTCTTTATTGGTGGAAAAATATGAAGAAGGAAATTGCCCAATTTGTTCAGATATGCTTGGTTTGTCAACAGGTTAAAGCCGAACATCAGAAACCATCTGGGCTTTTGCAACCTCTAGAAATACCTGAGTGGAAATGGGAAAATGTTACCATGGACTTTGTATCAGGTTTACCAAGGACACAGAGAGGCCATGATGCCATTTGGGTGATAGTGGATAGATTGACTAAATCGGCTCATTTTCTGCCGATTAATATGAAATATCCATTGGAGAAGTTGGCCAGATTATACTTGGATGAGATCATCAGACTACATAGTATACCTGTGAGTATTGTGTCGGATAGGGATCCAAGATTTGTTTCGAGGTTTTGGCAAAAGATGCAAGAAGTGTTGGGGACTAAGTTGAACTTTAGTACCACCTATCATCCCCAGACTGATGGACAATCTGAAAGAACAATTCAAACTCTTGAGGACATGTTGAGGACTTGTGTACTGGACTTTGGAGAGAATTGGAGTAAGTTTTTGACGTTAGTGGAATTTGCCTACAATAATAGTTTTCACTCTTCTATTCAAATGGCTCCATACGAAGCACTTTATGGTCGGAAGTGTAGATCCCCCATTTGTTGGGATGAAGTAGGTGAACGGAAAATCTTAGACACGACTACTGTATCTTGGATTGAGGAGGCCAATGAAAAGGTGAAATTGGTACGGCAAAGAATTCAAACCGCTCAGAGTAGACAAAAGAGTTATGCCGACAATCGGAGAAAAGATTTGGAGTTCACTGTTGGAGATATGGTATTTCTCAAGATTACGCCTTTAAAAGCAAGCCTGATGTCCGGAAAAGGGAAGAAACTACAACCAAGGTTTGTAGGGCCATATAAGATTATTCAGCGAGTTGGGAATGTAGCCTATAAGCTGGAATTACCACCGAGCTTATCTCGTATTCATAACGTGTTTCATGTGTCCATGCTTAAGAAATATCATCCAAACCCCTCTCATGTTTTACAACCGGAGAATATTGAGATCGATGAAACCCTAACCTATGAGGAGAGACCGGTAAAACTTCTGGATCGAAAGGTGAAGGAATTGAGGAACAAGCAGATACCACTAGTGAAAGTTCTATGGAAGAACCATGGAGTAGAGGAAGCAACATGGGAAGTTGAAGAGACAATCAGAGAGAAGTATCCAGACTTGTTCATCAACCAAGGTAAATTTCGAGGACGAAATTTTCTTAAGGGGGAGAGGATGTGAGGACTCGCAAAAACTATTATTTTATGCCCAATTTATGGCTTAATAAATTATTTAATTGGATTTTATTTCCAAGGAATATTTTCTAGTCTTATTAGACCTAAATACATGGTAATGTAACTTCGTTATATTTTTAAAATGATTCGTTTCAAAAATTAGTTTCCTAGAGCGCGTTTCGTAAAAATAGTGAATAGTGCTTGGAGATTTTATCCGCGTAGTAGCACAATAAGCTTGGAATATTGGAGACTTGTACTATGGTCCTAAAATAGGTAATTTTATGAATAAATATTCAAGTGATAGTTAGTAGTGCAATCGTTATAAGAATTTTCGAAAGTTTCGCGTTATAACGGTAAAATTGACGGTACGCGTTTTCACACGCGCGACTTCATTTGAGGGACTTTAGACCCTTATTTCGAGACAATTAAGAGTAAATAATATTTACATGAATATATATGCATTGGAGGTTTAGTGCACTAGTGAACCAAACGCGCGAGAAAAATCGAGTCCAAACGCACCCTAAATTGCACTATTTCAAGTTGACTTTGAGGTGCATTTTGCACCACACAAAGAATCTTCCTTTGGAAGCCAATTGCATCAGCACTCTCTCTCTCTTCACCTCACTTGGCCGAACAACAAGAAGGAGAAGAGCTCTCCATTGTCTTCATTTTTCATCTTCAATCCATGCACTAAAATCCACCCAAATCACACCAAACTTGGAGATCTCTTAGCAAACCACTTGGAGACTACATCTAGCTAAGGAGGAAGGGAGCTTTCACGGTTTCTTTGGAGCTTCAAGAGGGCCGAAAATTCTGACCTTGCAAACCAAAGGAGTAGGTAATGATCAACCCTTGGATTCTTATCTTTTGGAGATTATATGACAAGATTAAGTTCATGCATGCACTTAGTTACTTGGAAATTTATCCCTGTTTCTTATCTTTCAGCTGGTTTTGGAATTTCTGGATTTGGACTTGGATAGCCTGTTTTATGATGTTTCCGCTAGAATGCGTTCTGTGAATCTGTTTTTGTGATTCTGGTATGGTATCTTGCATTTTTGACCCGGTTACACTCGAAACTGGGTTGAGTGACCTTCTGTAATATTGTAGCCCTGTCTCTTAGCTTCGAAACGGTGGGTCTTGCACCTTCATCCAACAATCGTAGCGCCTTTGGTACCATTACCGGAAAATGACATCAAAACCTATTTTTCTGGTTTTGATCTTAACTTTCATTTCCGGACTTTTCCCTAACTTGACTTGTACTAGTACTACTTGGAGCTTGCTGAATGGCTATTGGATGAACTTGTTGTTGTGTATGTACCTTTGGGTTGGAATGAGGAAATAATGAAGCCTTGATGGCTGGGAAAGTAAAGAAAGATAAGAGGAAGTGCTGTCCGAATTTTGAAAGGACTTGTTTGCATTGAGTTTGTGAACTAAGGCTTGGATTTGAGCAAGGCAATGTTATATGATGGATGGTTTCTGAGCCATGGAGGTGAGTGATCTCAAACTATTTCTAAAGTTATTTATGAACCGTTTCCTGCATTATTTACTTTTAAACTGTTTCCAAAGTTACTTTTGAACAGTTTTCTTGCATATCATGCGTGCTTGCATATGAGTGTTCCTTGTTGCTGTATTCCTTGACTTATTGGCTTGTTATTATTGATTGGTAATGCGTTAAGTGCTTTCGATGATTGTTAAAATGAATTTTCTAGGCGAGTGTGTACTTTATCGCATTCGACCTAAATAAATATGAAATTTTCAATGATTAATGATTAAATGCTAGTTGCGCATGAATGTAAGCCGTTTGGCTGAACTGGCCACTGCCCTTCGTTACCGATCAACTCGAGCCAGAAGCAGACTCGGTCGGGCGATATGGTGACCCTGGGTGAATTTGGTATACTCGAGTATTACCTTGCAGTCCGGCTACGTCCGGATGGGTGGAGTCCGGCCAATGGTCGGATGGGTGGAGTCCGGTCAACGTCCGGAAAAGGGGATGAACGAACAAAAGGATGAACGAGGGATTCTACTTACAAAAAAATGTATTTTCAAACGATTGGAGGAATAAGGGGGAATGTCAAGGGAACGAACGAACAAACGAATAGCTCCATGTGAGCCCGTATCCTTTTAATGAATGTTACTATCGTTTTCCATTGTACATGTTTCTTGAATTATTGATACTCCATATTTAATGTCTTGTAAATGTTGAAATTGTTTTTGGACTTATCATTTGATTTATGACATCATTGATTTATGATATCATTGAAATGAACTATTGTGAAACCGATTTGATTACTGATTTTTCTGGTTACTTGCTGAGCTTTTACCTCACCCCAAAAATATTTTATTCCCCTCCACAGGGCTCAAGACGAAGGAAGGGCTTGTAGTACTTGTGCACGTGATTAGATGGCCTATGTTTTGTACAATTTGGATTTGGAATCATTTTATGTATAGTTGGGAATCGTTTCCGCTTCGCTTATGACATGTAATTTTTGGAGAATTTGATGTATATTGGAGATTTATATTGTAATATTTGAGGTTTATTCTTGTAATTCATTTGAGGATTGTAGTGAACGACTGAGTCCCGGCGAGAGCTGGGCAGGCGGCCCGCCGAACCCTCTGGTTCGCCTCAGGGGGAGGTGGGGCTGTCACAGTTGGTATCAGAGCCTTATGCCGACAGTTGGGACTTTAAGTCCTTCGTCTGGAAAAGCCCCGAGCCTCTCGTTCGTGAAGAGTCACGAAGCGAAACTCTCCGTAGGGGATGCCCGCGTGCGGGTGGCAAGCTGATAGGTACCCCGTGATGTGACCCTGAGAACTGTCACAGTTGGTTTCAGAGCTTAGGCTTCAGATCTCTGTAGTGTATCATAGGCTTGAAGTTTAGGATGCCGGACTGTGGGTTTGGTCTGAAATATTAGTGATTTTTGCGGGATGTCTTGACTTGATTGGTACAAGATGGAATGTCGAGGATGACATTCTTTTAAGGAGGGGAGATTGTGACGCCCCGAAAAGAATGAGTGTGAGAACCCGGAAATTTTCACATTTTCTAGGGTTTATTTTATTTAATCGCCCGCCTTTTCTACATTTTCTTTATTATAAAAATTCCCCAGATAAAGTTTATGAGCAAAGATAGTTTTAAAATAATTTTTCTAGTATCGGTTAGTTTTTGAGAAATTAAGAGCGTATTTTGAACGTGGGACCCGCTAATGCGGTAAATACATTAAATTTTTGACAACTTGTTGGAATTTTGTATTAAGTGATATTATTGTACAATGTGTTAAGATATTTGTATTGGAGAGACAAAAAGATAAGTTTTGAACCAAAAGGTGACAAGTGTCACCATAAGATTAAGTCTTGAGTTTGACTACTATTCATAACTTTACCATTTAATTCAAATTGGCCCAAAAATCACTTCATTTTGCAAGCTTCTTGGCCGAATGTTCTTGCTCAAGAAAGAAAGAAAAGCTCTCAATTTCTTCCTTCTATTTCTTGCTCAATCTTCAAATCCAACCAATAAAACTCCAAATCATTCCATAAAATCTCTTTGCTAAGTGCTCTTGAGGTGTTTTGTGGAGTTGTTTGGAAAGCTAAGGTGATTTGTTGCTCTATCTCTTGTATGGCTAAGGTGAGTTGTGAAGAACCACTCTCCTCCCTTAATTGATGTTCAATTCATGATTGGAGGTGGTATAAGATGCACTTTTATGGATTATTTCTTGATTTGTGGTTGAAGTGATGAAGTTTTATTATTTTTAGGGATTTTCTGTTTTAATATAAGCATGATTGTGTGGCTATCTATGATGATTGGAAATGGTATATAATGACTCTAGGAGGTGGAAAAAGTGATTAATTGCAACCAATTTCTGGTTTGGAAGAAATTTCAGAAAACTAGGGTTCTTGAAGGAGCATTCTGTCCGAATTTTTAGGTCCTAGTTAGAGGCCGAATTGGCCTTGGCTTAAAACATGAAAGTTGTAGGGAATAACATTTTAGAGGTGCCTACAAAATTTCAGGTCAATCAGAGTAGCGTAGAATGAGAAAATTGAAATTACTATTGCTGTTCTGGTTTTACCCGAATGTAAGAATTGCGCCTGTAATTGGTTGTTTTGGCTGGAATTGCTTCCGAATTGGTTGTTGAGGCCTTCTGATGAAATTTATCCCTGTTTCTTATCTTTCAGCTGGTTTTGGAATTTCTGGATTTGGACTTGGATAGCCTGTTTTATGATGTTTCCGCTAGAATGCGTTCTGTGAATCTGTTTTTGTGATTCTGGTATGGTATCTTGCATTTTTGACCCGGTTACACTCGAAACTGGGTTGAGTGACCTTCTGTAATATTGTAGCCCTGTCTCTTAGCTTCGAAATGGTGGGTCTTGCACCTTCATCCAACAATCGTAGCGCCTTTGGTACCATTACCGGAAAATGACATCAAAACCTGTTTTTCTGGTTTTGATCTTAACTTTCATTTCCGGACTTTTCCCTAGCTTGACTTGTACTAGTACTACTTGGAGCTTGCTGAATGGCTATTGGATGAACTTGTTGTTGTGTATGTACCTTTGGGTTGGAATGAGGAAATAATGAAGCCTTGATGGCTGGGAAAGTAAAGAAAGATAAGAGGAAGTGCTGTCCGAATTTTGAAAGGACTTGTTTGCATTGAGTTTGTGAACTAAGGCTTGGATTTGAGCAAGGCAATGTTATATGATGGATGGTTTCTGAGCCATGGAGGTGAGTGACCTCAAACTATTTCTAAAGTTATTTATGAACCGTTTCCTGCATTATTTACTTTTAAACTGTTTCCAAAGTTACTTTTGAACAGTTTTCTTGCATATCATGCGTGCTTGCATATGAGTGTTCCTTGTTGCTGTATTCCTTGACTTATTGGCTTGTTATTATTGATTGGTAATGCGTTAAGTGCTTTCGATGATTGTTAAAATGAATTTTCTAGGCGAGTGTGTACTTTATCGCACTCGACCTAAATAAATATGAAATTTTCAATGATTAATGATTAAATGCTAGTTGCGCATGCATGTAAGCCGTTTGGCTGAACTGGCCACTGCCCTTCGTTACCGATCAACTCGAGCCAGAAGCAGACTCGGTCGGGCGATATGGTGACCCTGGGTGAATTTGGTATACTCGAGTATTACCTTGCAGTCCGGCTACGTCCGGATGGGTGGAGTCCGGCCAATGGTCGGATGGGTGGAGTCCGGTCAACGTCCGGAAAAGGGGATGAACGAACAAAAGGATGAACGAGGGATTCTACTTACAAAAAAATGTATTTTCAAACGATTGGAGGAATAAGGGGGAATGTCAAGGGAACGAACGAACAAACGAATAGCTCCATGTGAGCCCGTATCCTTTTAATGAATGTTACTGTCGCTTTCCATTGTACATGTTTCTTGAATTATTGATACTCCATATTTAATGTCTTGTAAATGTTGAAATTGTTTTTGGACTTATCATTTGATTTATGACATCATTGATTTATGATATCATTGAAATGAACTATTGTGAAACCGATTTGATTACTGATTTTTCTGGTTACTTGCTGAGCTTTTAGCTCACCCCAAAAATATTTTATTCCCCTCCACAGGGCTCAAGACGAAGGAAGGGCTTGTAGTACTTGTGCACGTGATTAGATGGCCTATGTTTTGTACAATTTGGATTTGGAATCATTTTATGTATAGTTGGGAATCGTTTCCGCTTCGCTTATGACATGTAATTTTTGGAGAATTTGATGTATATTGGAGATTTATATTGTAATATTTGAGGTTTATTCTTGTAATTCATTTGAGGATTGTAGTGAACGACTGAGTCCCGGCGAGAGCTGGGCAGGCGGCCCGCCGAACCCTCTGGTTCGCCTCAGGGGGAGGTGGGGCTGTCACAGTTGGTATCAGAGCCTTATGCCGACAGTTGGGACTTTAAGTCCTTCGTCTGGAAAAGCCCCGAGCCTCTCGTTCGTGAAGAGTCACGAAGCGAAACTCTCCGAAGGGGATGCCCGCGTGCGGGTGGCAAGCTGATAGGTACCCCGTGATGTGACCCTGATAACTGTCACAGTTGGTATCAGAGCTTAGGCTTCAGATCTCTGTAGTGTATCCTAGGCTTGAAGTTTAGGATGCCGGACTGTGGGTTTGGTCTGAAATATTAGTGATTTTTGCTGGATGTCTTGACTTGATTGGTACAAGATGGAATGTCGAGGACGACATTCTTTTAAGGAGGGGAGATTGTGATGCCCCGAAAAGAATGAGTGTGAGAACCCGGAAATTTTCACATTTTCTAGGGTTTATTTTATTTAATCGCCCGCCTTTTCTACATTTTCTTTATTAGAAAAATTCCCCAGATAAAGTTTATGAGCAAAGATAGTTTTAAAATGATTTTTCTAGCATCGGTTAGTTTTTGAGAAATTAAGAGCGTATTTTGAACGTGGGACCCGCTAGTGCGGTAAATGCATTAAATTTTTGACAACTTGTTGGAATTTTGTATTAAGTGATATTATTGTACAATGTGTTAAGATATTTGTATTGGAGAGACAAAAAGATAAGTTTTGAACCAAAAGGTGACAAGTGTCACCATAAGATTAAGTCTTGAGTTTGACTACTATTCATAACTTTACCATTTAATTCAAATTGGCCCAAAAATCACTTCATTTTGCAAGCTTCTTGGCCGAATGTTCTTGCTCAAGAAAGAAAGAAAAGCTCTCAATTTCTTCCTTCTATTTCTTGCTCAATCTTCAAATCCAACCAATAAAACTCCAAATCATTCCATAAAATCTCTTTGCTAAGTGGTCTTGAGGTGTTTTGTGGAGTTGTTTGGAAAGCTAAGGTGATTTGTTGCTCTATCTCTTGTGTGGCTAAGGTGAGTTGTGAAGAACCACTCTCCTCCCTTAATTGATGTTCAATTCATGATTGGAGGTGGTATAAGATGCACTTTTATGGATTATTTCTTGATTTGTGGTTGAAGTGATGAGGTTTTATTATTTTTGGGGATTTTCTGTTTTAATATAAGCATGATTGTGTGGCTATCTATGATGATTGGAAATGGTATATAATGACTCTAGGAGGTGGAAAAAGTGATTAATTGCAACCAATTTCTGGTTTGGAAGAAATTTCAGAAAACTAGGGTTCTTGAAGGAGCATTCTGTCCGAATTTTTAGGTCCTAGTTATAGGCCGAATTGGCCTTGGCTTAAAACATGAAAGTTGTAGGGAATGACATTTTAGAGGTGCCTACACAATTTCAGGTCAATCAGAGTAGCGTAGAATGAGAAAAGTTGAAATTACTATTGCTGTTCTGGTTTTACCCGAATGTAAGAATTGCGCCTGTAATTGGTTGTTTTGGCTGGAATTGCTTCCGAATTGGTTGTTGAGGCCTTCTGATGAAATTTATCCCTGTTTCTTATCTTTCAGCTGGTTTTGGAATTTCTGGATTTGGACTTGGATAGCCTGTTTTATGATGTTTCCGCTAGAATGCGTTCTGTGAATCTGTTTTTGTGATTCTGGTATGGTATCTTGCATTTTTGACCCGGTTACACTCGAAACTGGGTTGAGTGACCTTCTGTAATATTGTAGCCCTGTCTCTTAGCTTCGAAACGGTGGGTCTTGCACCTTCATCCAACAATCGTAGCGCCTTTGGTACCATTACCGGAAAATGACATCAAAACCTGTTTTTCTGGTTTTGATCTTAACTTTCATTTCCGGACTTTTCCCTAGCTTGACTTGTACTAGTACTACTTGGAGCTTGCTGAATGGCTATTGGATGAACTTGTTGTTGTGTGTGTACCTTTGGGTTGGAATGAGGAAATAATGAAGCCTTGATGGCTGGGAAAGTAAAGAAAGATAAGAGGAAGTGCTGTCCGAATTTTGAAAGGACTTGTTTGCATTGAGTTTGTGAACTAAGGCTTGGATTTGAGCAAGGCAATGTTATATGATGGATGGTTTCTGAGCCATGGAGGTGAGTGACTTCAAACTATTTCTAAAGTTATTTATGAACCGTTTCCTGCATTATTTACTTTTAAACTGTTTCCAAACTTACTTTTGAACAGTTTTCTTGCATATCATGCGTGCTTGCATATGAGTGTTCCTTGTTGCTGTATTCCTTGACTTATTGGCTTGTTATTATTGATTGGTAATGCGTTAAGTGCTTTCGATGATTGTTAAAACGAGTTTTCTAGGCGAGTGTGTACTTTATCGCACTCGACCTAAATAAATATGAAATTTTCAATGATTAATGATTAAATGCTAGTTGCGCATGAATGTAAGCCGTTTGGCTGAACTGGCCACTGCCCTTCGTTACCGATCAACTCGAGCCAGAAGCGGACTCGGTCGGGCGATATGGTGACCCTGGGTGAATTTGGTATACTCGAGTATTACCTTGTAGTCCGGCTACGTTCGGATGGGTGGAGTCCGGCCAATGGTCGGATGGGTGGAGTCTGTTCAACGTCCGGAAAAGGGGATGAACGAACAAAAGGATGAACGAGGGATTCTACTTACAAAAAAATGTATTTTCAAACGATTGGAGGAATAAGGGGGAATGTCAAGGGAACGAACGAACAAACGAATAGCTCCATGTGAGCCCGTATCCTTTTAATGAATGTTACTATCGCTTTCCATTGTACATGTTTCTTGAATTATTGATACTCCATATTTAATGTCTTGTAAATGTTGAAATTGTTTTTGGACTTATCATTTGATTTATGACATCATTGATTTATGATATCATTGAAATGAACTATTGTGAAACCGATTTGATTACTGATTTTTCTGGTTACTCGCTGAGCTTTTAGCTCACCCAAAAATATTTTATTCCCCTCCACAGGGCTCAAGGCGAAGGAAGGGCTTGTAGTACTTGTGCACGTGATTAGATGGCTTATGTTTTGTACAATTTGGATTTGGAATCATTTTATGTATAGTTGGGAATCGTTTCCGCTTCGCTTATGACATGTAATTTTTGGAGAATTTGATATATATTGGAGATTTATATTGTAATATTTGAGGTTTATTCTTGTAATTCATTTGAGGATTGTAGTGAACGACTGAGTCCCGGCGAGAGCTGGGCAGGCGGCCCGCCGAACCCTCTGGTTCGCCTCAGGGGGAGGTGGGGCTGTCACATTGGAGACTTGGCAACACTACCTACGCGTAAGGGAATTCATCATCAAAACCGACCATGAGTCTCTCAAGCACCTCAAGGGACGACAAAAACTGAGCAAAATGCATGCCAGATGGGTAGCCTTCATCGAGTCCTTTCCATATGTCATCAAATACAAGACGGGTAAGTCTAATGTTGTGGCTGATACTTTATCTTGCAAACATACCTTATTAACTGCATTAGATGCTAAACTCTTCAATTTTGAGCTCATGAATGAATTGTACAAAAAATGACTTGGATTTTTTGAATGCATATGAGAATTGTGGGAAGGCTAACTTTGAAAAGTTCTATGTGCATGATGGTTTCTTATTTTATCTTACCAAGTTATGCATTCCCCAATGTTCTATACGTGACTTACTTGTTCGAGAGTCACATAGTGGTGGCTTAATGGGACACTTTGGTGTCACCAAGACCTTAGCTATGTTGCAAGAACGTTTCTATTAGCCACACATGCGCAGGGATGTGGAGAGGGTTGTTGAAAGATGTGGAGTGTGCCACAAGACTAAGTAACGGGTTAACCCGAATGGTCTGTATACTCCCTTACCTATACCTGACCAACCTTGGCTTGACATTTCTATGGATTTTGTGCTTGGTTTACCTCGATCTAAACGTGGACATGACTCTATATTTGTTGTTGTAGATAGGCTTTCCAAAATGGCTCATTTCATTGCATGTCATAAGACTGATGATGCCTTGCATATTGCTGATTTATTCTTTAAAGAAGTTGTTCGTTTGCATGGCATACCTAGGACTGTAGTGTCTGATAGAGACGTCAAATTCCTGAGTTACTTTTGAAAATCCTTGTGGGGTAGGTTGGGAACCAAACTGTTGTTTTCTACCTCTAGTCATCCTCAAACGGATGGACAGATTGAGGTGGTAAATAGAACCTTGTTGACACTCTTACGTGCAATTGTCAAGAAAAATCTTAAGACATGGGAGGAGTGTCTATCTCATGTTGAGTTTGCATACAATAGGGCTGTGCATCGTGCTACACAATTTTCACCTTTTGAAGTTGTGTATAGGTTTAACCTCTTAACCCTCTTAGACTTGTTGCCATTACCTTCTTCTGAGCATGTGAACTTAGATGGCAAGAAGAAAGCTGAATTCATGAGGGCCTTGCACGAGAAAGTCTGCACCAACATAGAAAGAAGGACCGCTCAATATGTCCAGCAAGCTAACAGGCATAGGTGCCAGCTTGTCTTTGAACCTGGTGATTGGGTCTAGTTACACTTGCGCAAAGAGAGATTTCCAAAACAACAACAAAGTAAGTTGTCAGCAAGAGAAGATGGGTCTTTTCAAGTCCTTGAGCGCATCAATGACAATGCATACCGTTTAGATCTACCTTGTCAGTCTAATGTAAGTGCTACATTCAACGTTGCTGATCTAAGTCCATTTCTTGCAGGGGACGAACACGATTTGAGGGCAAATCCTTCTCAAGAGGAAGGGAATGATGCGAATGAGCAAGAGGCCCATGGTATTCAAGTAGACCCTGTGAAGGTTCCTCAAGGTCCAATGACACGAGCACGAGCTAAGAAATTCAAAGAATCGCTTCAAGCCGTGGTTCATGCCGTTCAATCTCAAGAGAAACCAAGCATTGAAGGAATTGACATGGAGGATCCTTGCAAGACTACCAAGATGTTGCTTAAAGTTGAATGTGCAAGTGATCAAGCTTCGGTTGACGATTGGGCTTAGATTAATGAGCTCATGTTGAGCCTAGGGGCTAGCCGTGTAGGCCTTAGTCTATTAATGCTTTAGTTAGTTAATTAGTTAGTAGTTAGTGGGTTAGTTCGGCCAAGAGAAAGCCCAAGTAACTTTATTAGGTTTAGACGAGGCTATAAATAGCCCCAAAGTTGATGTTACATTCAGTTTTTCAATATTATTAATAAAAATTCCAGAAATTTGCTTTCTTTGAAGCACTGTTCCTTTAGCTTGTGAAAGTGATACGAACTGCGCCAACTTTGTGACGAATCCCGTACAGAAAAGTTAGGATCTAGAAGGAAATATCCACGTTGAAGACTCGAAGAGCGCAGTGGAATCACCTAAACCCGTTGATCACGTGGTCAACGAACCTCGGTATTGGTAGAGGACGCCACAATCTAGCGCGATCCTAGATTGATAAGTCAATTCGAATTCCGAAGAATGATTCTAAGATATTCAAAGTTGCTTCCATGAAGCTTTTGAGAAAACTCTCAAGCGTATTTTTATTAATCATTAATAATCGAGTCTTACACACGATTTCTCTCTCTTTAATACTAACTCATGTAAACCAACGACTAATGACTAATGGGCCAAGTGAACCCACTAAGGTTAGCCCACATGGCTGAACCAAGTGACCCAATGACTAGACTTGACCAAGGTTCGAACCACAAGCCAGTTGAACCTTTTTATTTAAACACTACTAGACTAACAATGCACCATGACCCCAGGCGGTCCACAATGAACTAGTCCGCCTCGAGTACCTCAATTAAAGTAACACGTCGTGACTCGTTGGGGCCCTCAATGGCCTTTGGCTTTCCACTAGCATCTCGAGCCACACGAACCAAGATTTGCAAGGCGTCATTCAACCGTTTTGCTTGAGCTCTTGTCATAGGTCCCAATGGTACCTTCACTTTCTCTATCGACCTCCTCATTAGAAAACTAAGTTGAACACCCTAGAATTGATCTTAGGTTGTTTCTTGACTTATCAATCAAGCACCCACACTTGATTGTGGCGTCTTCTACATCGAATTCAAGCTTGAGTGGTCCAAGTTTGGAGGTCGAATCCATCAAAGTCACAACGTGTCCCTTAAAGGTCTAGGGTTTGCTTCCGCGTGTCGTCTCCTTGGTGCCCGTGGCTCAAGGAATCACATCATGGCTTAATGCAAGTTAGTTGGGGTTCTGCTTCATTAGTCGTTTACTTAGTCTTTTGAATAAATAGCTAGCTCATGTTGAGCATAGTTAGTTGCCATAGCTAGAAGTAATTATGTTGGTTAAATTGGTTTCCTAATTGTTAGTAGGACTAGACAGTAAAATTTGGCCGGCTTAGGGATTGTTCAAAGCCAAATTAATTTCCTTGTTCTAAAAAAAAGACTAGTATTATTCAGCAAACACTTATGTGTGAGAGAGAGTTCTCTCTTGGCCCTTCGTAGCTACCTTTGAACATCTTAGAAGAGTTCTAAGTGTTTGCTTTGGTTTATCAATTCAAGACCACGTTGAATTGTGGCGCCATTCTACCAACAATCTAGGTTCACTAATCTGTTAAGTTGTGGGTTGCGATTAAATTCAAAGTTCATAACTTTGAGGTTTAGAGGGGTCACATCTTTTTTCACTGCTAAACCTTAGGTATTGTTTGTCTAGATCCGGGACTTGTGAAATACGGGTTTTGTCTTCAACGGGTTTCGTATCATCTGGCATCAAAGCTGGTTGACAAATACCAGGTTATATCCTTTTTTCTTTTTGTGTTTTTCTGTCAATTTTGTGTTTTCAATTCTGGTTCTAGGGCTAAAAAAAAGTTTTCAGGTACTGTTCATAGTACTATAGTAATTATTGTTCATCATACTGTAGTAACATTACTGTTCATCATCACTATTCATCCTAAAGTTACTGTTCATTCGAATAAAAAAATTCCAAAATATATTTTCTTGTTTGTTCCTTCATTTGGGTTTATTTCTTGTAACGTCTCAGGCTTTGTTGTTAGTTTCTGCCCGAACCTTTTGGTGTTAATTTTTTTTTGGTTTCTTCACACTTTTTTGACTCCAAAAAATTGGGCTCCAAAAAATTTTTAGACATCGGAGTCTACTGAGATATTGCATATTTGAATAGCTTACTTATGTGTTCCTTATATCAAATCAAAGAAAGTGGTGTGTTGGTCAGACATGATATTCTGAATCCTAGTTTTATATTAATTAAAGAGAATTTTCACGGTTTGGGTTTCAATATAACTGAGTGATAAAAATTGCAACAAAATATCAAAAGATTAGGACAATTTAATTGTTAAAGTTGATGAGAAAAAGAAAACAATAGATGTTTAAAAAAAGTGGATGAAAAAAAAGTTTAGGAGAAAGAAGAAATTGAAAGCGTGTATTTATAGCTACAGATTATAAAGAAAGCGCATTTCTTGAGTGAAAAGAATAAGTGTGTGAAGATGAAAAATTGAAGAGACGTAAGAGGGCATTCCTTTTTTGGAAAATGACGCCGTTGAGTCAGGGAAGCCATTTTCTATGCCCAAAACACTTAGCCAATTTTGCGGATAGAATACCCATCTTCTCTAAGGGTGCGTTTGATAAAACTAAAGCCTGAAAACTAAAGTTTGAAATTCAAAATCTGAAGCTAGAATCCATTAACTTATTGAATTGTTAACTATTAAATCTAATCTATTTCGGTGCATATCACATTCAGTGATATGTTAATAGCTTATCACTTAATTTTCGAAGCACGTTTTACTTAAGAAATTCAATGCCACTTAAATAATTCAGATGTTCAATTTTTGGTTATCAAACGATTTGAATATTAAGATTTGAATCTATTAAATTTAAATGTTGAACTACGTTATCAAATAGGGCCAGGGTTCGTCCCTCCACTACTCTCTAATTCTATCACTCCAAAACACCTCTCTCATCTAGAGTCCCTCTCCCTACTCTCTCCCCCTCCATCCAATTGGTCCATAGATTTCTAGCAGTTGTCATCCCAAAGGGTTTGAGTTAGTGGAAAATAATTGACTTGAAGAGTTCTTCACTAAATCTTGCTATTGGCTCTAGAAAAACATACTTTTGTTCTTCATTAGCCGCAAGAAATCAGAATTTAGGTCTTGGAGTTTGGGCGAAAACCAAAGCTTCGGTTGAAGTTGGGTGCTATTTGAAGTAATAATGCTTTGTTTGCCTAATTTTTCAGTTTGTTGTGATTACCCTTGTGTCAATGAAGTTGTAGTACTCAGGATTAGTATATATAGTCAAGAATGGAACTTACTGATATGAACCCAACCGTGCTTGGCAAACTCGTATTCCAACAAATAGGATCTAGACACTTGACTCCAAGGTTTGAATGTGCAGAACCCTAAACCCCTTTAGAATCCCTTAAATGAGAACTAAGAATGATTCTTAACCCTCAAGAAAAGATTAAAGGAACTTATGGTGTTGGTAGAATGGCGCCACAAACAAGTGTGATTCTTGCTTGATAAGCCAAGAAGAACACTTAGAACCAATCTAAGATATTCAGAGGTTAACCGAAACTAAGAGAATTACTCTTAAAGATGAAAACTATTTATTGATTATTGAATGAATTAAGACAACTCAGCTAGCCTTTATTTATAGGCTTCATGAACCGAAATCCTAACTAGCAATGGAAAATGTTATTAACTCCAAATAATCCTAAACCTAACTTACTAAGAAAACTGTCAACCGAATATGGAAATTGCTATTACGCCCCAAATGGTCAAGGGCTGGTCTGCTAAGGCCCATCATGGGCTGTCTGTGAGGCCCCGAAAAGTATGAGTGTGAGAACCCGTAAATTCCTCTTAATAATTTTCCTAGGGTTTATTTCCTTTAATGGCATGTTTTCTGCATTTTCTGGCTTAGGAAAATTTTCTTGGTGAATTTTATGAGTAATTATAGTTTTTAGATGATTTTTCAAGCATTGGAGAGTTTTTGAAAAATTACGGATATATTATGGACGTGGGCCCCACTAGTGCGATAAGTTCGGAAAAATTCGGCCAATAAGGTTAAGTTTCGGATACTGGGTGAAATTTATCGGGTGTTAAGAGATAAGTGGAGGATGAGATGTGATTGATGTGAGAGGAAACAAAAGGATAGAAATGCATTTAATGAAGTGACACGTGTCACTTTGTGAGTGGTTGAAGCCTAAGACAACTATTCACCCTTTTTGACTTTTTGCCATTGAGTTAAATATCTCACAAAAATCACAAAAATTCACTCTTTTCTTCTCCTCCATGGCTGGTTCTCTCTTGAGCAAAGAAGAAAGAAACTCTTCAACATTTTAGCTTCCATTTAGCTCAAGCTTCCAAAAACAATCACATAAACTAGTTTCTACTCCATAAAATCCCTCCATTAGGTGCTAGTAAGTTGTTTGGTGAAGTTTTTAAGGAAGCTAAGGTGTTCTACAACTCCTTCTCTCTTGTTTACTAGGTAAGTGGTGATTACACTTCCTCCTACACTTAATGATGCTTAATTTGTGCCTAGTGGTGGCTAAAGTGCTGAAATTTGTGGTTTGTTTCTTGGTTTGAGATGAATTGGTGAAGTTTTTATTTTATTGAGGAATTTTCTGGTTTAATGTGATCATGATGTTGTGGTTATTTATGATGGTTGGTAATGAGGGGTTATGACTCTAGTGGATGTAAATGATTGGTAATTGCAACCAATTTTGGATTTGGAAGGAATTTGAGAAAGTTAGGGTTTCATAACCCCCTTTTCTGTCCGGTTTTGTATCATATGGTTAGAGGCCGAATTGGCCTTTTCTTAAAACATGAAAGTTGTAGGTATTGATGTATTTGAGGTGCCTGTAAAATTTCAGGGCAATTGGAGTAGTGTAGAATGAGATATGTCGATTTTACTGTTTCTGTTCTGGGTTGATCAGAATGTGCGAAGTGCGCTTGTAATCGTCTGTTTTGACTGGAATTTATTTGGATTTGGATGTTGGTGTCTTCTGATGAAATGTAGCTTGATGGCCTAGCTATCATATGCCTTTGGAATTTCTGCATTTGGACCTGTATAGACTGAGTTGTACTGATTACAGCATAGTGTGATTTGCAAACCTGCAATTACGGTTCTGGTTTGATATTCTGCATATTTGACCTAGTTGTGCTAGGATTTGGACTGAGTGGCCTTCTACATTGTTGTAGCCCTGGTTCTTAGCTTCGAAATGGTAGGTCTTGTACCTTGATCCGACCATCGTAGTGCTTTTGGCACCATTACCGCAAAATGACGTCAAAACTGTTTTTCTGGTTTGAGCTAAACTTTCATTTCCGGACTTTTCCCTAGCTTGACTTGTACTAGTACTACTTGGAGCTTGCTGGATGGTTATTGGATGAACTTGTTGTTGTGTGTGTACCTTTGGGTTGGAATGAGGAAATAATGAAGCCGTGATGGCTGGAAAAGTTAGCAAATTTAGGGGAAGTGCTGTCCGAACTTTGAAGGGACTTGTTGCATTGGGTTTGTGATCTAAGACTTGGATTTGAGCAAGACAATGCTATATGATGGATGGTTTCAGAGCCGTGGAGGTGAGTGACCTCAAACTATTTCTAAAATTATTTATGAACCATTTCTTGCATAATTTACTTTTGGAACTGTTTTCTTACATATCATGCGTGCTTGCATATCAGTGTCTTGTTATTATTGATTTTGCTTTCAATGATTGTTAAAACGAGTTTTCTAGGCGAGTGTGTACTTTATCGCACTCGACCTAAATAAATATGAAATTTTCAATGATTAATGATTAAATGCTACTTGCGCATGAATGTAAGCCTTTTGGGCTGAACTGGCCATTGCCCCTTGTTACCGGTCGTCTCGAGCCAGAAGCGGACTCGGTCGGGCGACTAGGAACTTGGGTGAACGTTTCGGTATACTCGAGTATTACCTTGTAGGTTGGTGGAGCCTGGCCAAAAGCCAGGGACGGGGTGAATGAATGCACGAATGAAACCAAATGCAATGAAATGACAGGAGAACGAACGTATCCTTTTCATGAATGTTTCTATCGCTTTCCATTGTAAATGTTTCTTGAATTATTGATACTCCATATTGAAATGACATCATTGAAATGAACTATTGTTAAACAGATTTGATTACTGATTTTACTGGTTACTCGCTGAGCTTCTAGCTCACCCCAAAACTATTTTATTCCCCTCCACAGGGCTCAAGGCGAAGGAGTGGCTTGTAGTGTTTATTCATGGATTATCTCATGTGTGGCTTGAACTTGGATTTCCTTTTGTGTGATCATTCATATTGGGATTGTATTGAACGTTTAGAATTGATTGGATGTGTAATAGTCTAGTGTTGGACTTCCTCCTGTATAATAATTGTGATCAAGGATCAGAGTGGCGCAGTGGAAGCGTGGACGCTTCGCTGTTGATATGTAAAGTTTGGGAACCTTTGATGTATATTTGATATATATATCTTGAAATTCAATTGAGGACTTTAGTGAACGACTGAGTCCCGGCGAGAGGTGGGGCCGTGACAATTGGTATCAGAGCTTAGGTTTCAGATCTCTGTAGTGCATCCTAGGCTTGAAGTTTAGGATGCCGGACTGTGGGTTTGGTTTGCAATATTAGTGATTCTTGCGGGATGTCTCAACTTGATTGGTACAAGATGGAATGTCGAGGACGACATTCTTTTAAGGAGGGGATATTGTGAGGCCCCGAAAAGTATGAGTGTGAGAACCCGTAAATTCCTCTTAATAATTTTCCTAGGGTTTATTTCCTTTAATGGCATGTTTTCTGCATTTTCTGGCTTAGGAAAATTTTCTTGGTGAATTTTATGAGTAATTATAGTTTTTAGATGATTTTTCAAGCATTGGAGAGTTTTTGAAAAATTACGGATATATTATGGACGTGGGCCCCACTAGTGCGATAAGTTCGGAAAAATTCGGCCAATAAGGTTAAGTTTCGGATACTGGGTGAAATTTATCGGGTGTTAAGAGATAAGTGGAGGATGAGATGTGATTGATGTGAGAGGAAACAAAAGGATAGAAATGCATTTAATGAAGTGACACGTGTCACTTTGTGAGTGGTTGAAGCCTAAGACAACTATTCACCCTTTTTGACTTTTTGCCATTGAGTTAAATATCTCACAAAAATCACAAAAATTCACTCTTTTCTTCTCCTCCATGGCTGGTTCTCTCTTGAGCAAAGAAGAAAGAAACTCTTCAACATTTTAGCTTCCATTTAGCTCAAGCTTCCAAAAACAATCACATAAACTAGTTTCTACTCCATAAAATCCCTCCATTAGGTGCTAGTAAGTTGTTTGGTGAAGTTTTTAAGGAAGCTAAGGTGTTCTACAACTCCTTCTCTCTTGTTTACTAGGTAAGTGGTGATTACACTTCCTCCTACACTTAATGATGCTTAATTTGTGCCTAGTGGTGGCTAAAGTGCTGAAATTTGTGGTTTGTTTCTTGGTTTGAGATGAATTGGTGAAGTTTTTATTTTATTGAGGAATTTTCTGGTTTAATGTGATCATGATGTTGTGGTTATTTATGATGGTTGGTAATGAGGGGTTATGACTCTAGTGGATGTAAATGATTGGTAATTGCAACCAATTTTGGATTTGGAAGGAATTTGAGAAAGTTAGGGTTTCATAACCCCCTTTTCTGTCCGGTTTTGTATCATATGGTTAGAGGCCGAATTGGCCTTTTCTTAAAACATGAAAGTTGTAGGTATTGATGTATTTGAGGTGCCTGTAAAATTTCAGGGCAATTGGAGTAGTGTAGAATGAGATATGTCGATTTTACTGTTTCTGTTCTGGGTTGATCAGAATGTGCGAAGTGCGCTTGTAATCGTCTGTTTTGACTGGAATTTATTTGGATTTGGATGTTGGTGTCTTCTGATGAAATGTAGCTTGATGGCCTAGCTATCATATGCCTTTGGAATTTCTGCATTTGGACCTGTATAGACTGAGTTGTACTGATTACAGCATAGTGTGATTTGCAAACCTGCAATTACGGTTCTGGTTTGATATTCTGCATATTTGACCTAGTTGTGCTAGGATTTGGACTAAGTGGCCTTCTACATTGTTGTAGCCCTGGTTCTTAGCTTCGAAATGGTAGGTCTTGTACCTTGATCCGACCATCGTAGTGCTTTTGGCACCATTACCGCAAAATGACGTCAAAACTGTTTTTCTGGTTTGAGCTAAACTTTCATTTCCGGACTTTTCCCTAGCTTGACTTGTACTAGTACTACTTGGAGCTTGCTGGATGGTTATTGGATGAACTTGTTGTTGTGTGTGTACCTTTGGGTTGGAATGAGGAAATAATGAAGCCGTGATGGCTGGAAAAGTTAGCAAATTTAGGGGAAGTGCTGTCCGAACTTTGAAGGGACTTGTTGCATTGGGTTTGTGATCTAAGACTTGGATTTGAGCAAGACAATGCTATATGATGGATGGTTTCAGAGCCGTGGAGGTGAGTGACCTCAAACTATTTCTAAAATTATTTATGAACCATTTCTTGCATAATTTACTTTTGGAACTGTTTTCTTACATATCATGCGTGCTTGCATATCAGTGTCTTGTTATTATTGATTTTGCTTTCAATGATTGTTAAAACGAGTTTTCTAGGCGAGTGTGTACTTTATCGCACTCGACCTAAATAAATATGAAATTTTCAATGATTAATGATTAAATGCTACTTGCGCATGAATGTAAGCCTTTTGGGCTGAACTGGCCATTGCCCCTTGTTACCGGTCGTCTCGAGCCAGAAGCGGACTCGGTCGGGCGACTAGGAACTTGGGTGAACGTTTCGGTATACTCGAGTATTACCTTGTAGATTGGTGGAGCCTGGCCAAAAGCCAGGGACGGGGTGAATGAATGCACGAATGAAACCAAATGCAATGAAATGACAGGAGAACGAACGTATCCTTTTCATGAATGTTTCTATCGCTTTCCATTGTAAATGTTTCTTGAATTATTGATACTCCATATTGAAATGACATCATTGAAATGAACTATTGTTAAACAGATTTGATTACTGATTTTACTGGTTACTCGCTGAGCTTCTAGCTCACCCCAAAACTATTTTATTCCCCTCCACAGGGCTCAAGGCGAAGGAGTGGCTTGTAGTGTTTATTCATGGATTATCTCATGTGTGGCTTGAACTTGGATTTCCTTTTGTGTGATCATTCATATTGGGATTGTATTGAACGTTTAGAATTGATTGGATGTGTAATAGTCTAGTGTTGGACTTCCTCCTGTATAATAATTGTGATCAAGGATCAGAGTGGCGCAGTGGAAGCGTGGACGCTTCGCTGTTGATATGTAAAGTTTGGGAACCTTTGATGTATATTTGATATATATATCTTGAAATTCAATTGAGGACTTTAGTGAACGACTGAGTCCCGGCGAGAGGTGGGGCCGTGACACTGTCCAACCTTATTTCAAGCCTACACAAGACACTTAACTCGATAAGGAAGCCCATCAAGCAATCCGTTCTCTCCCTAGTCATTCGCGGCTTCCTTATGGACTTGGAGTAGGCTCACCATTGTGTGATTAGACTCTTGAATCCTTCCTATGCGTGCGTGTATGAACGATTTGTAGAAATGTTTGAAGGGTCTCTCGCATCTTCCTTGCCCTTGCTCGAGTCATCGGTCCAAGGTTCATCGATGGTACACGTAGATCATCCTCACTCGAGCCTCTTGAAGTGACAACTTGAGCTCTTGGTGGTTCCTCATCAGTCCCCTCCTCTTGAGAAAGATTTGTCCTCAAATCGAAGTCATCACCTACATTAAAGGGAAGTAAGTCAGCGACATTGAAAGTAGAGCTAACACCATACTCACCTGGAAGGTCAAGTTGGTAAGCATTGTCGTTGACTTCAACAAGGATTTGAAATGGTCCATCTCCGCGAGGCATCAACTTGCTTCGTCTTTTCTCAGGAAAACATTCCTTGCGCATGTGTAGCCAAACCCAGTAACCGGGTTCGAATAGCAATTGTCTACGTCCCTTGTTTGCATGTTTGGCAAATTGCTCCGTGCGCTTTTCGATGTTCGCTCGAACCTTCTCATGAAGGTGCCTTACTACCTCGGCTTTTTTCTTACCATCAAGGCTAGCATGTTCACTCAAAGGTAAAGGCATGAGATCTAGTGGTGTTAACGGGTTGAAACCGTACACCACCTCAAAAGGAGAAAAGTGAGTAGTAGAGTGGGTAGAACGGTTATTCAGTGGAAGTGTGTTGAATTAAGAACAGACAGTAAACGTCTTTATTATGGGCATTTTATTCTGTCTCCACTGATGAAAGGTCAAGCCGACACAATAGGAATTGCAATGCGACAAGCTTTGCTTAGAGAAATAGAAGGAACATGTATCACACGTGTAAAATCTGAGAAAGTCGCACATGAATATTCTACCGTAATAATATCTCGGGGTTTGCAACGATATCATGGTATATCTACTATACGACCATTAACTAAAATATGTCTATGGTTAACTAATTGACGAGCTGCAAGAATAGTTGAAGCCATACCCAATCGAAAAAGGATGTTATCCAAACGCATTTCAAGTAATTGTAGTAAAACTTGGCCTGTTGACCCCTTGGCTTTTCCGGCGATACGAACATATTGAAGTAATTGTCGTTAAAAGTGTGATTCATTTTATTAACCCTTTAATTGTTAAAGGGTCTTTGCTTTCGGTTTGATTCAGAATTCATATTCCGATCAAAAACTTTATTTCTAAAAAAGGATAAAACGGATTGCTTGGGGAAAACTGCAGAATATAAAAGAATAAGCAAATTCAATGTGAGGTAAGCATTCTTCCCACGTTCTCAAATTGCGTTTAATCAAGGCACGTAACATGGTAGACGCGGTCCTATTAACTACTTCGGTCTGGCCATCGGTTTGAGGGTGGCTAGTAGTTGAAAACAACAATTTAGTACCCAACCTAGACCAAAGTGTTTTCCAAAAGTAACTCAGAAATTTGACATCACGGTCAGAGACAATAGTGTGGGGAATTTCATGCAAACGGACTACTTCTTTAAAGAATAGGTCAGCAATTTAAGGTGCATTATCAGTTTTGTGACAAGCAATGAAGTGTGCCATTTTTTAGAACCTATCTACTACGACAAAGATGGAATCGTGTCCCCTTTTTGTTCTAGGCAAACCAAGAATAAAATCTATAGAAATATCCACCCATGGTTCACTAGGTATAGGCAAAGGCATGTAGAGACCATGTGGGTTTACCTTGGATTTGGCACGAAGGCATTGGATGCACCGTGCAACCTCTCTCTCGACATCCCTTCTCAAGTTTGGCCAGTATAAGTGCTCCTGCAAGATTGAGAGAGTTTTAGCGACCCCAAAGTGCCCCATTAGTTCTCCACTGTGAGATTCTTTAACTAGCAATTGACGCATTGAGCATTTAGGGATGCATAGTCGGTCCAAGTAGTAAAGGAATCTGATGTGTGCACGGATTTGAGTCCAAATGATGATCGAGGAAGAGTTCCCCTAGGCCCAACTACACGTGCACAGGCCAAGCACTTCAAAGAGTCTCTTCAAGCCCTTGTTCGAAATGTTCAAGACCAACAAGGGGTCCATAGGAACATTGAAGGCCCGGAAGTTGCTACTCGACTTAGCTACACCTTGATCCGAGCCAATGAGGCTTTGAATGATGACCATGTGTGTCCTTAATGTGTTGACCCGATTGTTAGTAGTATTAGTTGTTTGAGTTGTTAGTTGGTTTTGAGTTATCGAGTCATTGTTAGTCGTGGCTTAATTAGTTAGTTAGCTTGTTATTTATTGAAGTCAAAGGTTCGGCCCACTTATGTCCAAGAGTGGTCCGAATTTCCTTTCTAGTTTAGGCAAGTGTCAATCCTTACTCCAATAGGGTTTTCGTTGGTTCGCTAGCGTATAAAAAGGCACAACTTGTACGAGTAAAGGGTTAGACATTATTGACAATAAAATTGACTTTGTTTCTCTTCAAAGCCGAGAATTACATTCTACTTGCTAGGCAAGGGTTAATTGAGCAATCTCGCGTGACGTCCTTGGTTGTTCATCCAGCCTATTTACTTGAGTAACCACCTCAATTAGAGTCGTTGTTCTACTGCCTTTAATCGAGTTGAGTCGTCCATCTTGATTCTAGGTTCCGCAATCCAAACGATTGATCATCCGTCTAGATCCTTAGGCAATCGTGCTACGTGTCTCAGAACAAGTTGACCGAGGAGCGTATCAGTTGGCTTCAGAGCTGGATGAGGTATCAATTCGTTATATCCGTTTCTTGTTTCATTTAGTCATTTAGGGTTTATTGTGTCCGCTGCCTTGCTACTTATTCCATTGTTGAAATCTGTCAGAAATTTTTGTTCACTTGTCACATTGTTGAATTTTGTCCGTAAGTGTTCAAATCTGTCCGAAGGTTGTTTCTTCGTGTGTCGTGAATTTCTGTCCATTGGAGTGTCTCTTCATTGTCTTGAAATCTGTCCGTGATTTGTGTTGTTAGCTTGGCAAATTCTGTCCATAGTGCTCTCACAAATCTGGCCGAGACTTACTTGCTACTTGTTGTGTCCGAAGTTTAGGCTCTGTCGTATTAAAATTCTGAACGTGCTTGATTCTCTTCGTGCATCTTCAATTTCTGTCCGTAGTGCCTTGAAAATTCTGTTTGGTGTTCTATCGTTCATCTTGCTGTCCAAAGTTGCGTGTCACTTGTTGTTGAAATTTCTGGTCTCATTGTTCTTGTGTTATCCAACTTGTTAACTAGTTTTCAAATCTGGAATTTGGGCAAAACTGGTTGGTATTTGGTGAATCTTGAGAGAACCTACAAGAATCTTGAGTTTCTTGAATTTCTTGACCACAATCTTGAATTCTTGAAGTTCTTGATAACCTCCTGAAAGTTCTTGGCGGATCTTGAAGTTCTTGAAAGTTTCTTGTGCGTGTGAAGTGGCCAAAAGCAAATCTGGAAATTATTCCATCCGGCCAAGCTTGTGTTGTGTTGTTTGTACAAGTCAAAAAAAAAAGGAAACAAAACAGAAACACAAAAACAAAGGAAGAATCGGTAGGCAAAACAAAAGGGAAAAAAAATAGGAATAGCAACCGAATTGTGTGGTTTGTTTGTTGAAACAAAATCTGATTTGCGCAATCCCTCTTGGAATAGAATTTGGAACTTTCTAAAAGTTGTTCCCAAAATCTGATTTGCGCAATCCCTCTTGGAATAGAATTTGGAACTTTCTAAAAGTTGTTACAAGAAGGAAAAGGTTTTCCAAAAGGTTTCCAAAAACTAACTTGTTTCCAAATTCAATTAGGAAACGCAATTCCTCTTGGAATAGAATTTGGAACTTTCTAAAAGTTGTTACAAGAAGGAAAAGGTTTTCCAAAAGGTTTCCAAAAACTAACTGGTTTCCAAATTTAATTAGGAAACTAGTGGACAGCTTGGATAACTCTCCTTTTTTTTCACTTTACCAAGTCTATTCGAATTAGGAAACTAGGGTTTTTGCTTATTTCCTTTTTCCATTCTCGCCACTTTCCAAATCTGTCCGCCTTAGGAAACGTTTCAAACCCATACACGTCCGTGTCCAAATTGTTTCCAAATTGTGTCTTCGTCTTGGATTACTCTTGTGCAACAGTTTGGTGAACAACTTGAGGGTTTTGTGCGGCTTTTCTCAAACTACTCAAACCGGCAAGGTAAGAATTGTGGTAAGACCATTAGAGGAGTGCATTTGGAGTGAAACACAAGCGCGAGTGAAACACTTAGGGAGTGAAGTGAGGCTATATTTGTATTATTTCCTTGTTTGCTAACATTTGGCAGGAGCACGTGAAGAGCAATGGAACAAGCCCATCCTACCGCCGACTACACCATGATGTTCAATGCTATGAAATCCGAACTTAAGCGGATTAGTGAGCAACAAATGGAGGAAATGCACAACCGTTTTGATGAACTCTCCAAGAGCTTCACGAGAGGCTCTTGATCTAGATCTCACAACAGAAATCAAAAAGGTTCCAAAGGGGCAAACTATAGGACTATTCGGCAAGTGAGGATGAAGAGAGAGTCGAGAGGCCTAAGAGGGACACTTCTAAGGAGGTGCTTCGCGAACTTAAAATCAAAGTTCCTACCTTCCAAGGAAAAAGTGACCCTGAGGCTTACTTGGAAGGGGAAGGCCGAATTCAAATGGTCTTCGATTGCTATGATTATAGCGAGGAGCAAAAGGTGAAGGTTGCCATTGTTGAGTTTGCCGAATACGCCCTAATTTGGTGGGATCAAGTAAGGACTGGTTGGAGACGAAATGGTGAACCGCAAGTCCGAACTTGGCGTGAACTCAAGGCAATTATGCTCAAAAGGTTCGTTCCAAGTTATTACAACTGAGATCTCTACTCCAAACTGCAAACTCTCACTCAAGGCAACATGAATGTGGAGGATTATTACAAGGAGATCGAGATGGCCATGATGAGGGCTAATATCCAAGAAGATAGTGAGGCCACAATGGCAAGGTTTCTTAGAGGGTTAAACTCTGACCTTCAAGAGGCCTTGGAACTTCAGCACTATTTGGATATGAGCGACCTACTTGAGTTAGCCATCAAGGCCGAAAGGGAGAAGAAACTGAGGAGAGGTAGCTGACCATACCCCACCTCAAATCCGAGTGTTTGGAAAGGAGGACAGCCGAGAAGAACATCCCACGAAGCTGGACATTCGGCCACTCCATCCACTCCTACCCGAATCCAAGGTAACTTCCCTAACCGAAATTCCAATTCTACACCTAACAAAGTTGTTGATCTATCTAGGTCCACTTCAAGACGTACTCAAGAAACTCCTAAGCCTAGGAGTAGGGATATTAAATGCTTCAAATGTCAAGGATTCGGACATATCCAATCTCAATGTCCGAATCAAAGGGTAATGCTCATCACTCACAATGGAGACGTCGTGTCGGATGATGACGATTGTGAGGAGATGCTCGGCTTGACCAAGGAGGAGTGCTTGGTAATTGACTCGATCGAGGAAAAATGTTCACCAACTCAAGGTGAAATTGGTTGTTTGGTAGTAAGAAGAGTGCTCACTGCCCGAGTCAATGAGGATGAACAGTTACAAAGGGAAAACTTGTTTTACACTCGGTGTAAAATAAGTGATAAAGTGTGCAGTCTCATCATTGATGGGGGAAATTGCACCAATGTAGCAAGCTTACTAATGGTGGAAAGTTTGGGCCTTCCTACGACTAGACATCCGCACCCTTACCGACTACAATGGCTAAGTGAAAATGGTGAAGTACGTGTCTACAAACAGGTACGCCTTCCTTTCTCCATTGGCAATTACATTGATGAAGTTGTTTGTGATGTTGTCCCTATGCATGCTACTCATGTCATTTTAGGAAGACCTTGGCAATTTGATAAGCATGTTACCTTTGATGGGAGGTCTAATAAGTACACTCTATTGCACAATAGTAAACGCATGGTCCTGACACCTCTCACACCCGCACAAGTATATGAGGACCAGTTTAAATTGCAAATGGGATGTGATCTAGACCGTCAAAAGAGAAAACTCAAGGGGATCGAATCTGGAAATTGTTCCAAATCATCCCTTGAACAGCCAAGAGCCATTGTGTTGTTCCTAGTGTTACAAATGATCAAGCATTGATTATGTCAAACACTAAGAAGCAAAACATGATAATCAAGGCTAAGAATGTTAGGAAAATCGTGAATTCTGATCAGCCTGTGTTACTTATGATATGCAAACATGTGCTTTTGAGTGCTGATGAACTCGACAAGGCATTGCCTTCGAGTGTGGTTGCTTTGTTGCAGGAATTCGAGGACATGTTCTCTGATGAGATCCCTGATGGATTACCAGCCATCCGAGGGATCGAGCACCAAATAGACCTGATTCCTGGAGCACCATTACCCAACAAACTCGCCTACCGAATGGGTCCGGAGGAAACTAAGGAACTCCAAAGGCAAGTTGATAGCCTACTAGGTAGGGTTGGGTTAAGAAACGTTTGAGTCCGTGTGCTGTACCTGTTATACTTGTTCCAAAAAAGGATGGTACTTGGCGTATGTGTACTGATTGTAGAGCTGTAAATGCAATAACTGTTAAATACCGTCATCCCATTCCTAAATTAGATGATATGCTAGATGAACTTGATGGTGCTGTTATTTTCACAAAAATTGATTTACGAAATGGCTATCATCAAATTAGGATGAAAGAGGGAGATGAGTGGAAAATAGCTTTTAAAACAAAACATGGCCTTTATGAGTGGTTAGTCATACCTTTTGGGTTGACTAATGCGCCAAGCACTTTTATGAGATTAATGAACCATATTTTAAGGCATTTTATAGAAAAATTTGTCATTCTTTATATTGATGATATCTTGATTTATAGTTTAAACATGAATGAAAACATGGAGCATCTAAGATTAGTACTTGACACACTTCGAAAGGCGAGCCTCTATGCTAACCTTAAGAAGTGCACTTTTTGTACTAATGAACTTGTGTTTCTAGACTATGTTGTTAGTTCACAGGGCATCAAAATAGACGAATCCAAGATCGAAGCTATCAAACAATGGCCAACGCCAAAGTCAGTCATAGATGTGCGAAGCTTTCACGGGTTAGTTGGCTTCTACCGGCGTTTTGTCAAGGACTTCAGCACCATTGCTGCGCTATTGACAGCAGTAACAAAGAAAAATGACAAATTCCACTGGGGAGAAGCACAAGAAAATTCGTTCCTTACCCTCAAAGACAAACTCACACACGCACCTGTTTTAACATTACCTAACTTTAATAAGACTTTTGAAATTGAATGTGATGCTTCTGGTGTAGGGATTAGAGCTGTGTTGATGCAAGACAAGAGACCTTGTGCATTCTTTAGTGAGAAACTGGGAGGGGCGGCATTGAATTACCCCACGTATGACAAAGAGTTATATGCACTTGTGCGAGCCTTGGGAACATGGCAACATTACCTCCGTCCAAGGGAGTTCGTGATACACACTGACCACGAATCACTGAAATTTCTCAAGGGGCAGCCGAAATTGAGCAAAAGGCATGCCAAGTGGGTAAGTTTCATTGACACCTTCTCTTATTTCATTGACACATTCTTTGTTAGCTTTTCTTGATGCAAAATTACTTGGTTTTGAAATGCTAAAAGAGCTTTATACACATGACACTGATTTTGGAGAACTATTTGCATCGTGTTCTAAGAACCCCCACGGAAAATACTTTTTTGCATGAAGGATTCTTGTTCTATGTTGATAAGCTGTGTGTGCCTAATTCTTCCATTCGTGACTTACTGGTTAGAGAGGTACATAGTGGTGGTCTCATGGGTCATTTTGGCATTGTTAAAACTTTAGCAATGTTGCAAGAGCACTTTCATTGGCTACACATGCGTAGGGATGTTGAACGCATGGTTGGTAGATGTGCCACTTGCCATAAAGCTAAGTTTAAAACAAATCCTTATGGCTTATATACCCCATTGCCTATTCCAAAATATCCTTAGGTAGACTTGTCTATGGATTTTGTTTTGGGACTCCCTAGATCTCAATGGGGTAATGACTCCATCTATGTGGTAGTTGATAGATTTTCAAAGATGGCTCATTTTATCCCTTGCCATAAGACTGATGATGCATCTGACATTGTTAACTTGTTTTTTAAAGAAATTGTGCGTTTACATGGTATGCCTCAAACAATTGTTAGTGATAGAGATGTAAAGTTCTTGAGTTACTTTTGGAAGACTTTGTGGTCTAAACTTGGCACTAAACTCTTATTTTCGACCACTAGTCATCCCTAAAGTGATGGACAAACTGAAGTTGTCAATCACGCACCTGGGACGTTGTTAAGGGCGTTAATTAAGAAAAACCTCAAGTCTTGGGAAGAGTGTTTGCCGCATATTGAATTTACTTATAATAGAACTGTCCGCAGTGCAACACACTACTCACCATTTGAGATTGTTTACGAGTTTAATCTACTAACCCCCATTGACTTGGCACCATTACCTTCCTCTGAGCATACAAGATTAGATGGGAAAAAGAAAGCTAAATTTGTGCGCAGGTTACATGAAGCTATTCGAGCTACCATTGAGAAGCGTACTTAGCAATACATCTAGCAAGCTAACAAGCATCGTCGCAAGATGATTTTTGAACCTGGAGATTGGGTCTGGCTACACTTAAGGAAAGAACGATTCCCTAAGCAATGCTAAAGCAAGTTGTCTCCAAGGGGCGATGGACCTTTCCGAGTGCTTCAACGTGTCAACAACAATGCCTATAAATTGGAGTTGCCTGGGGAGTATAATGTCAGTGCGACCTTCAATGTCGCAGATTTGATCCCGTTTCTTGACGAGGAGGATCCAGATTTGAGGACAAGTCCTTCTCAAGTGGAGGGGACTGATGTGTGCACGGATTTGAGTCCAAATGATGATCAAGTAAGAGTTCTCCTGGACCCAGTTACACGTGCACGGACCAAACGCTTCAAAGAGTCTCTTCAAGCCCTTGTTCGAAATGTTCAAGACCAACAAGGGGTCCATAGGAACATTGAAGGCCTGGAAGTTGCTACTCGACTTAACTACACCTTGATCCGAGTCAATGAGGCTTTGAATGATGACCACGCGTGTCCTTAATGTGTTGGTCAGATTGTTAGTAGTATTAGTTGTTTGAGTTGTTAGTTGGTTTTGAGTTATCGAGTCATTGTTAGTCGTGGCTTAATTAGTTAGTTAGCTTGTTATTTATTGAAGTCAAAGGTTTGGCTCACTTATGTCCAAGAGTGGTCCGAATTTCCTTTCTAGTTTAGGCAAGTGTCAATCCTTACTCCAATAGGGTTTTCGTTGGTTCGCTAGCCTATAAAAAGGCATAACTTGTACGAGTAAAGGGTTAGACATTATTGACAATAAAATTGACTTTGTTTCTCTTCAAAGCCGAGAGTTACATTCTAGTTGCTAGGCAAGAGTTAATTGAGTAATCTCGCGTGACGTCCTTGGTTGTTCATCCAGCCTATCTACTTGAGTAACCACCTCAATTAGAGTCGTTGTTCTATCGTCTTTAACCGACTTGAGTCATCCATCTTGATTCTAGGTTCCACAATCCAAATGATTGATCATCCATCTAGATCCTTGGGCAATCGTGCTACGTGTCTCGGAACAAGTTGACTGAAGAGCGTATCAGAATCCGTCGAATAGGAAAAATTTCTCTTGGGCCGTTTGCTTGCATCTTCAAACACTAACTTGAAATCATCATCGGTTGAGTATAAATCTTTGATAAGCTCAAAACTAAGTAGTTGAGCATCTAAAGTAGCAAGAAGTGTGTACCTTCGTGAGTGAATTGGCGGCTATGTTAAACTTACTAGTTTTGTATTTTATAACATACGGGAAAGTCTCTATGAATGAGATCCATCGCACATGCCTCTTACTCAGTTTGTTTTGAGATTTGAGAAACTTGAGTGACTCGTGGTCGGTGTGGATGACAAACTCCTTGGGTCGAAGGTAATGTTGCCACACTTGTAGTGCTCGGATCAAGGCGTAAAGCTCCTTGTCATAGGTGCTATAGTTCTACATCGTCCCATTCAGTTTATCACTAAAGTAGGCGACTGGTCATCCACCTTGGATCAATACTGCTCCTATGCCAATCCCTGATGCATCACATTCAATCTCAAAAGTCTTAGAGAAATCAGGAAGAGACAATACGGGTGCGTGTGTGAGTGTGTGTTTAAGAGAGTCAAATGATTTTTCCTGTTCTTCACCCCAATGGAACGATACAACCTTTTTAATGATGGATGTCAAAGGTGCTGCTATGGAGCTAAAGTCGCGTACAAAGTGCCGATAGAAGCTCGCAAGTCCGTGAAAGCTCCTTACTTCCCCAATGGTGGTCGGCCTTGGCCATTCTTGGATGGCCTTGATTTTACTCTCATCCACCTTGATGCCCTGTGAACTTACAACAAAGCCTAGGAATGCTAGTTGGTTAGTGCAAAAAGTACATTTCTTTAGATTAGCATAAAGGCGTTCCTTTCGAAGTACTTCTAACACAAACTTAAGATGCTACAAATGTTCTTCTAGACTTGTGCTATAAATGAGAATATCATCAAAATATACTACTACAAATTTGCCTAAAACATGAATCATTAATCGCATAAAGGTACTTGGTGCATTAGTAAGGCCAAAAGGCATGACTAACCACTCATATAACCCGTACTTAGTCTTAAATGCAATTTTCCACTCGTCCCCTTCTTTAATCCTAATTTGATGATACCCAGATTTCAGATCAATTTTCGTGAAAATGACTGCCCCATGTAATTCATCTAACATGTCATCTAGTCGAGGAATGGGATGGCGATACTTTACCATTATGGTATTGATAGCTCGGCAATCCGTGCACATCCTCCAAGACCCGTCCTTCTTGGGTACTAGAATGACTGGAACAGCACAGGGGCTTAAGCTCTCTCTTGCCCATCATTTGCCTAGAAGCTCTTCCACTTGCCTTTGAATCTCCTTGGTCTCCTCGAGGTTGCTTCTATATGCAGGTCGGTTAGGTAGGAGTGCTCCAGGTATGAGGTCTGTTTGGTGTTCAATTCCCCTTACGGGTGGCAATCCACTCGGCACATCATCTGGAAAAACATCCTCATAATCCTGCAAAAGCTTAGTAAAAGAACTAGGCAATGAAGTGTCAAATATGTTGGTGTCATTCGAAACTTCCTTGGTGTAAAACAAGAGTACGGTTTGGCCTCCAAGAAAACCTCTCCTCACATCCTTGGCTTTTGCACTGAACGATATTTTTCCCTCTTATTTTACTCATGCTCCGTCTCATTTATTGCCTTTTCCCTCTCATTTTGCACAGATCTTCTCCTCTCTTTTTTTTCATGTTTTTTCACTTTTTTGCGCTCATCAATTTTCTCACATTCCTACTGAATTTTCATTTGGTCCTCATACACTTGCTTAGGTGTGAGTGGTGCAAGTGTAATCCTCTTTATTGGGCACCTCTAAAATATCATTCCCTACAACTTTCATGTTTTAATCCAAGGCCAATTCGGCCTCTAACTAGGAGCTACAAAACCGGGCAGAATGTTCCCAAGAAAACCCTAACTTTCTACAATTTCTTCCAAACCAGAAATTGGTTGCAATTATCCACTTTTTCCACCTTCTAGAGTCATTATACATCATTTCCAATCATCATAGATAGCCACACAATCATGTTCATATTAAAACAGAAAATCACCAATAAATAAAAAACTTCACTAATTCAACCACAAATCAAGATGTAATCCATAAAGTTTCATCACATACCACCACTAATCATAAATTAGGCATCATTAGAGGAAGGAAAGTGGTTCTTCACAACTCACCTTAGAAACAAGAGAGAGAGAGCAATAGGTCCTCTTAGCTTTCCAAATAACTCCACAAATCAACTCACTAACACTTCCTTAAGTGTTTCTATGGAGCAAAAACAAAATCCAATGGTTGATTTAGAAGATTGGAGCAAAGATTGAAGCAACTTGAAGAGTTTTCTTTCTTTCTTTCTTGAGAGTAAGAGCCGGCCACTAGAGAAGAGAAAATGGTGAAATTTTGGTTAATTTTGTGATTTATTTGGTCAAATAGAAAAAGGTGAATAGTGGTCTTATGTAAGAACCAATCCTATGGTGACACTTGTCACCTCATTTAATGCTTGCCTAACTTTTGTCTCCCTCATACCAATCCACTTAGCATCCTCTACTTATCTCTTAACACCCGGTAAATTAATTTCAGTATCCAAAACTTAACCTAGTTGGCCGAATTTTTCTGAACTTTTTGCACTAGTGGGTCCCACGTCCGGTATACGCTCTTAATTTCTCAAAAACTATTTGATACTAGAAAAATCATCTAAAAACTATATTTACCCAATAACATTATTTAGAAAATTTTTCTAATAAAGAAGATGCATAAAAAGCGTGCAAATAAATCAAATAAGGCCTAAAAATAAAGAAATTTACGGGTTCTCACAGCTTCCATTAAAGTACGCAATGAAGGGACTTCAATCTCGGCAAGCAACACAGCTTCCCTTTTCCTGTTTTTCATTCAAACGTCTACTGATCTTTATTTCTTTGGCTTCAGTCTCGGTGCCATTGTTAACAATCTCTGTCTCTTCTAGGTTCGGTTTGGATTTCTCTTCATATTGTTCGAGACCTTTTGAAAAAAGAACCATATACTTCCTCATTATCACTCTCGTTTTGAATTTCGGATTCCATAATCTCAAAGTCTTGAGTGATATCGAGATTGCCATCATCGGATTCCAGAACAGTGACATCCAACGGTCAAATAATTTTACTTTTTTGTTTTGGCCATCTGAAAGAGTTTAGAGTGAAATTAAAACCAATAAACAATTAATATAAACAAAATGGTATTAACAAAATAATGAAAAGATGTGACTATGCATGCTATTGAAAGATTCAAAAAACAACATAGGAACTTGATAATGTAAAAATTGTTTTAGCCAAAACTTGATTGAACATGATAAAACTATTTACACAAAAGCAAACAGTGACGATTTTCAGGAATTTTAACAAATGACAATCCCCAGATTTATCGAAATTCCCTTCGAGAGGGAAAATACTCGGCAATCCAATTGTGCAAAGCTCCTTCAAGATTTTCAAATTTCTTCGTTGGAGGTGGATGCCTCAAAGGTGTCCTTGTGTTCAGGAAAAGGATTTGTACTTATGCTCGGCCCTTCTTCACCCTTTTTCCTTAGCACTATTTCCCCTGCCTCGATCATGTCTTGGACTTTGTGTTTAAGTGCTTTGCAATCGGCGGTTGAGTGGCCAGGTGCTTCCGAATGATAAGCGCAAGTGTACTGTGGGTTGTATCCGCCAGGGATGCCATGAGGGTAAGCTGGAGGGGGAATTACGCCGATTTTACCAACGGCTTTTAATTGTTCATACAATTGGTCCAGAGGCCTGCCAAGATTAGTAAAAGTGCGATAACGATTTTGATTTTGGGATTCAATGGGTTGAGGGTAATTATAGGTGGGTCTATTTGGTGGAGAAAATTGTTGATTGTAGGGAGGTCGGGGTCGAACTTGTTGGAAGTTAGGTTGAGATATTTGAAAAGGGGCTCTAGGCGGGTTGGTGTAATTTGGGCGAGGTCGAGGATGAGTGATATTGGTGTGATAAACAGGATGAGAGTTTGAATAGTAATGGTAAGGGTTTGAGCATTGTCGAGGTCTGGATCTTGGGATAGGGTTTCGATCCCAGACAAAAGCGATTTCCCCCTCTTTCTTTTGGAGTTGTTGCTTCTTCCCACTATTACTTTGGCCTTGCAAAGCTTCCACTTGAGTTTTCAGGGCAGACACATTAACAATCTTTCCAGCCTTCACACAATCATCATATTCTTCAAGCTTATTGACAATAGCAGCAAATGAGCATCCAATCATGCGAAAGATTTCCTCAAAATACGGGGGATCGTGTGCTTTAATAAAGGTGCGAATGATTTCATCTTCAGTCATTGGCGGCTCAACCTTTGCAGCTATTTTGCTCCATCTCTTAGCATAGGTTTTGTGATCCTCAGATGGCTTCCTCTTCGTCCCCTCTAATGTGGTCCGTATCGGTGCTAGTTCACAGTTGTATTCATATTGCCTTATAAACGCATTGGACAGGTCCAACCAAGTCTTTATCTCATCAAACTTCAAATTTGAATACCAATCAAGTGCGTCGCCTTCCAGACTTTCTGGGAATAGCCTTAAAGGTAGATTTTCATCATCTGTTGGCCTACCCAACTTGTTGACGAACAATCGGAGGTGTGTCTTGGGATTGCTGGTGCCATCATACTTGTTAAATTTTGGGATTTTGAACCCCTCAGGCAATTGCAATTTGGAAAGAGACAAAGCTCATCATAGTCCAGCACTCCTTGTGTGACGCCCCGAAGAAAAAAATGAGTTTGAGAACCCGGAAATTTTCTAATTTTCTAGGGTTTATTTTATTTACTTGCCCGCCTTTCTACATTTTCTTTATTAGAAAAATTCCCTAGATAAAGTTTATGAGCAAAGATAGTTTTAAAATGATTTTTCTGGTATCGGTTAGTTTTTGAGAAATTAAGAGCGTATTTTGAACGTGGGACCCGCAAGTGCGGTAAACGCAATATATTTTTGACAACTTGTTGGAATTTTGTATTAAGTGATATTATTTTACAAAGTGTTAAGATATTTGTATTGGAGAGACAAAAAGATAAGTTTTAAACCTAAAGGTGACAAGTGTCACCATAAGAGTTAGTCTTGCCATTTGACCACTATTCATGCCTTTACCAAATTAATATCAAAATTGACCAAAAATCTTCCATTTTTCCTTCAAGCTTGGCTGAACCTCTTCTTACAAGAAAAGAAAGAAAAGCTTCCAAGTTTCTTGCTCCAATCTTGTCCAATCTCACAAACTAACCGTTTAATCTTGAATTCCTTCCATAAAACCTCTTCAAGTAGTGATTGTGAGTTGGTGTGTGAAGTTGTTTGGAAAGTTAAGGTGACCCATAGCTCTCTCTCTCTTGTTTTAAAGGTAAGTTGTGAAGAACCACCCTCCTCCTTTAATTGATGCTTAAAGCATGCTTAGTGGTTGTATAAGATGCAAGTTTATGGATTGATTCTTGATTTGTGGTTGAAATAATGAAGTTTTATTATTTTTGGGGAATTTTCTGTTTTAATATAAGCATGATTGTGTGGCTATCTATGATGATTGGAAATGATGTTTAAGGCCTCTATGAGGTGGAAAAAATGGAAGATTGCAATTAATTTCTGTTTTGGAAGAAATCTGGAAAATTAGGGTTCTTGGTTCTTCATTCTGTCCGAATTTTTAGGTCATAGATAGAGACCGAATTGGCCTTGGCTCAAAACATGAAAGTTGTAGGTATTGATGTTTTAAGGGTTCCTGTAAAATTTCAGGTTAATTGAAGTAGTGTAGAATGAGATAAGCCGAAATTACTATTGCTGTTCTGGGTTCATCAGGATGTTAGAACTGCGTCTGAAATGGGTTGTTTTGACTGGAATTGTTTTGGATTTGGGTGTTGAGGTCTTCTGAGGAAATGTAGCTTGATGCCCTAGCTACCATATGCCTTTGGAATTTCTGCATTTGGACCTGTTTAGACTGAGTTGTACTGATTACAGCATAGTATAATTTGTAAACCTGCAATTACGGTTCTGGTTTGGTATTTGGCATATATGACTTAGTTGTGCTGGGATTTGGACTGAGTTACCTTCTACAATGTTGTAGCCCTGTCTTTTAGCTTAGAAACGGTGTATCTTGCACCTTCATCCGATACTCGTAGTACCTTTGGTGCCATTACCGGAAAAGGACGTCAAAACTGTTTATCTGGTTTTGAGCTTAACTTTCATTTCCGGACTTTTCCCTAGTTTGACTTGTACTAGTACTACTTGGAACTTGCTGAATGACTATTAGATGAACTTGTTGTTGTGTGTGTACCTTTGGGACTGGCTGAGGAAATAATGAAGCCTTGATGGCTGGAAAAGTAAAGAAATTTAGGGGAAGTGTTGTCCGAACTTTGAAGGGATTTGTTTGCATTGAGTTTGTGATCTAAGACTCGGATTTGAGCAAGGCAATGATATATGATGGATGGTTTCTGAGCCATGGAGGTGAGTGACCCTAAACTATTTCCAAAGTTATTTGTGAAATGTTTCTTGCATTATTTATTCGATTGCATCTCATGCGTGCTTGCATGTGAATTCATGATATGATTTTGGCTTAAATGAGTTCTGGAAAAGTCTTGTGCTGGACACCAACGTCTCCACTCTGTTTATGGTTCATGTTCATGTTTATCTGGAGCTCAAAAAGGGGCTTCCTCTCTCTGTTCGTGTGTTATGATCTATTTGAGCGTTGGGTGTTCTAGTGCAATGATTTCACTGGCTCACGAGAGCACTAAACGGACATTTGATCTCTGAATCATGACATCATCGAAATCATCGAAATGCAACATTGTGAAATATATTTGCTTAATGATTTTGCTGGTTACTCGCTGAGCTTCTAGCTCACCCCAAAAATATTTTATTCCCCTCCACAGGGCTCAAGGCGAAGGAAGGACTTATAGTACTTGTGCGCGTGATTGGATGGCCTTTATGTTGTACAGTTTGGATTTGGAATCATTTTATGTATAGTTGGGAATTGTTTCCGCTGCATTTGTGACATGTAATTTTTGGAGAATTTGATGTATATTGGAGATTTATATTGTAATATTTGAGATTTGTATTGTATTTCATTTGAGGATTGTAGTGAACGACTGAGTCCCGGCGAGAGCTGGGCAGGCGGCCCGCCGAACCCTCTGGTTCGCCTTAGGGGGAGGTGGGGCCGTCACACCTTGCTTGTTTAACCCTTGACTTTTCCTAATAAATTCATCAAAACGGTCAAGGTGCTTGAGCAACTTCATATCCATAGGAGCAGAAGATTCTCCTACTTTTGGTTTAGCTTGGACAGTGTGGTCTGGCAGGAAGGCTCTGCAGTGGTGTGATAAAAGGTATGCGGCTCGGGGGGTATATTCGAAGTGATTTGGGGTTGTGGGCCTTGCATGTGACTAGGAAAGAATGAAGGATTAGGCGGGTAAGTGTATGCCAAATTTACGGTGGTATAGGTGAAGGTTTCTTCGGGTGGAATAATGAAGGGTGGAGTAAAAGTGGTTTGGGTCGTGGGTATGACAAACGATTCTGGCTCCGGTTGACTGACGGGTACAGGCTCGGGTTGAACTCCGCTGCTGATAAGCTCATCAATTAATTTCCTTTGGGCCGCCATCTCAGTGGCCATCTCACCAAACTTAGTAAGCATCTCGGTTAGCTAAACCCCTAAACTCGTAGTCTCAGGTTGGGCTGCAGTAGCAGACCTATCCAACGGCTCCGGTTATGAACTCATGTTTACACGACTCCTCTGGGCTTGACTACGTGATCGTGTTATGATGGGGCTTCGACGAGAAGCTATGTTTAAATATTACCTGAAAATTTCGAAAGGAAAATCGCCTTTAGGTTTAGCCCTCACTTAGCTTTTCCAATAAAAATACAAAGAAAAAGAAAAAGACAAGAGTTAGTAAACACCCAAAAAAGTCGGATGCATGTCCTATGGGGGGAACCCTTTTTGTGCCAAGGGTAGGCCTAGCATGAAAATGTAATCCTCTAGGGTAGGCACTATACCATACCTGAGGGGTCCGATCAACTTATTGACATTTGATTAGCAAGTAATTGGAAATTTTGGACCAATTGAACAGCGGGAGATCTCTAACAAAATGAGGACAAATCCGAATGAATTATTGGTTTTGGTTGGCGCAAGAATTTATACAAATTAATTTAACTTTGACGGGCTTGTTATTGAAGAAATTTGAAATTTCCTAAAGCAGATCAAAACCCTAATTCATCCAAATCAAATGCAATGGGTGATTTTCTTAAAAACAACTAGGTTTCTCAATTTGAAATTTGACATTAAAACCCTAATCAGTCGACTGGGTTGGATGAAATTGATGATTTATTCAAAAATTGATCGGATCACCTTAAAAAAGGGTGAAATGGTCAAATGCATTGAATGGAATTTAATTATTTATTCAAAATTGAATGGATAACCCTAAAATGAATTAAACTAATCAAATGAATTGAATGAAATCAATTGATCAAACAAATCGAGTGAAATGATGATTTATTCAAATCGACCGAATTGCCCTAAAACTAGGCAAATTGGTCAAATGGATCGGACGAAATTGACGATTTATTCAAAATTGATAAGATTGCCCTAAGAATAGGTAAACTAACTAAATGAATTCAAAATCGACTAGGTTGCCCTAAAAATGAACAAATTGATAAAATCGACTGGATGAAATTGATGAATAAAATGGTCCAATGAATTGAATGGAATTGACAGCTTATTTAAAAAATCAATCTATCCATTGGCAGTTTCAAAAATTTATTGCGATGCATTAGTCTATGAGCCTTCTAAAATCAAATTTTGGCCTCAATTTATATATCATCTCAATAGTGAGGAATTATTTGTAAATTTCTTCAAATTAATGTCCTTCATGCAAGGGATTTTTACCAATTTTGATAAAATGGCCAAAAAGTGATTATTAGACGCTCATATTCCTAAGATCGCTCTATGAAAATGATCGAATCCTACCTTACCTTGTGCACTACCCCTTCGGATGGTACAAAATGTAAACGTGCAAGTCTCCTTGGATTAAATATCCGAGACACGAGATGGCTTATCCCTAACACGGGATCCCCTAAATGGCATTTCCTTTCTATGATTTATGCGTGATGCCAATTTATCAAAGCGAATAAATATGCAGTACACAAGACGTGACCTAAAGGGACCCCTTTTTGTATGCCGCGTTGAGCCTAAAATGAAATGTGTTCATGTTACAAATGTGAAGCATTGAATTTAAACGTGTCACATCAAACGGCGTAGGCTCCTAGAGAGTGCCACGCCAGGACTCTTATTTCCTAGAGCTTATGAGTGCAATGAAGACAAAAACCAATAAAAGTTAGTTCAATCAGATAAATACACATAACATATTGTAGCAAAGTAATACAAAGAAGTAAAGCAATAAAAGGAAAAGGGGGGTTGGATCCCTCCCCTCATAAATAGTGTCCCTAATAGGGTAAGGCAGACTCTACCCTAGGTAAACTATCATGGATGCATGAGGTATTGGCTCACTAATGCATCTAGACTCGATAGATTTTAGGTCCCCGAGCCTTCAGACTTGGAAACCAAGGGTCATCAATCCCAAGGTTCTTTGTCGGTGGCTCGAGCGATTCCCCAGACATTGCTACGCACACGTCGTGTCACGGCTACATGTCTGAGTGAATCTATCAAAAATCCTCAACCTTCGACTAAAAGCTAAAGGCTATCAACCCAAAGCTTAAAATGAAAGATTGAGTGACCCCTCAGACCATGCTATGCACACGTCGTGTCACGGTCACATGTCCAAGTGGGTCGCCTAAAATCCTAATAGGGTGGAGTGGCGTGACAAGCCACTAAAAGAAAAATAAATGAGGGGTAAAAAATTAAAGCGTATGCACGTATGCTAGTGCGCGTTTGGAGGGGAGGGATCGAGAACCAACGCGAGGCTCTAGGGAAATATCCCCCACCCAAATGCAATGCAAAGCACGGAATCAAATAAATAAACCATCCATCCATCAAAACAATCGTACGCAAATGGGCGAGGGAGTGAATTGATACGCACGAAATGCAAAAATCCTAAAAAAAGGAAAAATGCAATCCTAAACATCCAAATGTAATATATAAGAAGGTTAAAAGAAGAAAATAATCGACTAAATCAAATGCTCGGACTCTCTAAGTCCCCAGTGGAGTCGCCAGCTGTCGCGCCCCATTTTTATAATAAATAACGAATGGTTTAAAAAAGTGAATTGTTGATTGAAAATATGATTTTTTTTTATTTAAAAAAGAAAATGACAAACATGGGTCTAAGTGGGGGTTTGAAATGCGACGATTTGGACCCAAATCATAGTTTAAAAAGGGTTTTTGAAATAAAAATCGGAGTCGCCACTTGGTATTGAATTAAGGTGTACCAAGTCACCTAAAAATGAAAAATGAATTTTTTAAAGAAAAAGATAGAAAAAACCCTTTTTAAACGACTCCAAGTCTACGTAAATCAAAGGAAAAGATTCGGGAGTCATATTTGAAGAGAGGGAAGGCAAGGACGAAGTCCAAGGCACCCTCTCAACCTAGCCAAGGCTAATTGCGCGATTTAGTCAAAGATTTTCTTATTTTACCCTTAAGATTTATCACATTTGGATGCACTATATGAATGCAAGCCCTAAACCTAAGGGGGCATCGGGGGGTAAAATTTCTCTTCAAAGCTCGAATGGTACTAATCACATTAATTGTGACGCCCAATAATGACTCTTTGGAGAGGTCACAAATAATGCAAAAATATGAGACTCCAAGAAAAGAAAAGGGATAAAATAATTATAGAAATATATATGTCTTAAAGGAGTGCATTATGTCGGGTACGGGGGACTAATGTTCGTGACTCAATTTTCCCTTTAATAGAGGGAATACGAGCGTGCTAAGGCTAGAAAGCCAAACTCGTCCATATCCCATATCCAAGGGGTGTTTCCTAGTCTAATCAAGCAAATGTACTAACCTAGGTCTAGTGCTTAGATGAAATGCAGGTCTAATGTCATGTCTCATACAAAGGGGTAAGTAATATACATATATAAGGGAAAATACGGGGGAAGGGATATACATATATAAGGAAAGTGTCATGCAACATGGTGAAAGAGGCCCTAGAAAGTAAAGATATGCATGAGATGAAGTGATTTTATCACACAATCATGATCTAACGCGCGAAGGGCTCCTAAGGGTCTAGCGTTGGACTAGCCCATATTTCTACTTTCTCACTAGCGTTGGACCAATGAGAAATCGAACAAAGAGTCACAACTAGCATTGGACTAGTACGGATTCGGGAACGGCGGCTACAACTAGCGTTGGACTAGTGTGGTGACGACATGCATTTATTACAACCAAATAAATCATGTAAGACCTAATAAAAGCATATAAACACATAAATCACATATAGCACATAACACACGAGCATGATATCTAGATGCGAGACCCTAAGAAAGCGGTAACACATAGCACATAGACATGCAAAACACACATCAGGCAAGTAAAACAAACAAAGCCCTAACTATTACATTCGGGGGAAGCCTACTACAATCTAAGAGGGGAAATGAAAATAAATAAAATAAAATAAACCTAACTATTACAACTTGGCACTTAAACGCCTTTTAAATAACCAAAATGAAGCTAAAATAAATATACGAAATTAAGACGACTAAAGCGAATAAATAAATAAAATGAAAACACTCAAAAGGCATGCAATTAAACACATAAATCACATAGGCACACATAGGGTCAAATAAAGTAAAAATAAGGGATAGAGTGTACCTCCCTTGAGTTGGGGCCCTAATGGAGTGAAATTACTTATTTACCCTCCAAAAACAAAGAAAAGGTCAAGGCATCACTTTAATTAACAAATAATCACATGAAATGGTAATAAACAGGAATTGAATCACTCAAAGTATCACGTTCAAGAAATTTTGATTGCAAAAATTAAAGAATTTTGAGGGGTCTATTTATTATCATTACAAGAATTAAGGGTCTAAAAGGAAATAAATTAAAATTAGGGACCTAAGGTGAAACCTACCAATCGAATGATAAAATTCATAAGAAATGAATAAAACCCTATTTTTACAATTAAACGACAAAAATTCAAACATTCCACAAAAAATTCAAATCAAAGCTATAAGTCTATAAAAAGTTATTAAACCTACAAATTCATCCTAAAACTCCTTAAGAAGCTATCCAAAAACAAGTCAAAACATATTAAAGAGAAAATGGCACATTAAGAGGACAAAATTGATTAAGTTATCCAATGAATTGGGCCATAGTAGCATTAGATAGAAGCCAAGGGGTTAAAGTGCAACTTTCAGAAACTATTTCATGCAAACTTCATGCAAATGTTACAAGGAAAGCTTCTGCAACCGAAAGCTTGCTGCATTTTCGTTGACAAACGCATATTTCTGGTCCAAATGCACGACTTTGATCTAAACTTTTTCACCAATCATCAAAACTCTAAACTAAGCAACCAAATGCCATTGTCTACTTCACCGAAATCAACCAAGGAAACTGAACATAAAATCAGCAAAAGAAGATGAACTTGGAGCAGCGAAGGTTTTACTCATTTGCAAAACAATGTCTATGCTATGGCCTGCTGTTATACCACACTTTGCTGCAAAAATTGCAGCAGACGCATACTATGGCATCACCATCTAATAACAAGCAGACCCAAAAGAACAATCAGACCAAACTAGAACCTCAGCTACCCAAAATCCAGTTTCGTCAACATTGCTGTAATAGATTGGCCTTGTTGCAGCCTGATGCTACATCGTAAATTGCTACTTTAAAATGCAGGCATGAAACTTTTCCTAATGATTTGGGGCTTCAGCAATCAAAGACCACCTATGCAACCTCTCTCAACCTCCGAGACTTCAAGACTCAGTAGTCTTTCACAAACAAAACAATAAAAGAAAACACTACACCTCCGTGAAACGTATAAGGCAGCAAAAAAGGAAAACAAGACACCCCAAAGTTTCATGTTTCCGCTTTTTTCAACTGGGTTTACAAGGTTTCGAAGTCCTGGGTTTATCAAGCTCGGATGAGCTCCAAACCTTCCAACTCAAACCAGAAATTGACAATCACGTCAACGTAGAGAAAGAAAGACATCATGCGCAGGGCAATCATAGAACAACAAAACCTGAAAAGATAAAGCAAAATCCACAGATTCAAAGAACAAGTTTCATCAAGACTTCATTTTTCTGCAACCCGTGAAACCGATATCAACCCAAGATTCATTTTGTGAAATTTTACGAATATAAAAGGGTTGTTAATATCTAAAAGAAATGGGTTAACCTCCACATTCTCCTAATTCACAATGACACAAAAATCCGGGTGCAGAGGTATGAGGAAAAATCTGAAACAACAGCGCATGGCAAGGAAAAGAACCGAAGACAAAGAAAAGAGAAAAAAAAACATGAAAACCAGAACTGGATATTGCCGCATATCGATTTGAGTATGGGTAGGCGGAGGAAAAGGGAAAGGAAGGGTTACCTTGAGAGATGATCGAGCTCCGCAGTAGATCCACGAGACCTGCCGCAACCTTGATGAAGGAATCCGCAAGTGAAAGTATGGAGATCCGGCAACCCCCCCTGGCCGTCCCTTGTTCCTCCGCCGTGAGCTTTTTCTTTTTCTTCTCCAAAGCTGCATCTTTCTTTCCTCCCTAAACCCTAGCCATTCTCTGCTCCTTTCTATTCTCTCAAACTCCTATCCTATTTTTTACCCAGCCGAAGCCTCACTCTGTTTTTTCCTTCACCAACCCACAGCCTTCGTTTTCTTTTTTTTTTTGCTTCTTCTTTCCTCTCGGGTTCTATCTAATGTCTTCCTCAGAGTTCTTGCTTCGTTTCTGTCCCCCTAACTCCCTCTCGGTCTCCTGCAATTTTTCTCTTTTCTTCGCCGCTGTTTCTCTCCTTTCCTTTCTAGCCGCCGCACCTCACTCTTAACTCCCTCATTCTCTACTCTATCCGCTGCTCCCTCAGCTTTTTTAAATGAGACAAGGGTTCGTAAAACCCTCATCTCAATGGCCCTCAAAAATCAGATTTTTATGGGATTATTAGAGCCGTTGGAAACCTCCTTTTGGATCCTTCTTGATCCTTGGATTAAGCCAAGTAGTTTTGGGCATCAACATGATAAAAAATCCCGTGAAATGAAGTTGCATTTTTTTGTCTTGTGGGCTACGTCTGAGCCTGCAATATGAAGGAATGGCGCGCGTGCAAAGCACGCGCGCGTGGGCTCCTATTTTCATTTTTTTCATTTTTCATTTTTCCCATTTTTATTTCCAATGAATCATTTAATTAGCAATAAACAAAAAACAAAAATAATAATTTGAGTAAAAATCAAATAAAATGAACAAAACTAGGAATGAAAGATAAAATGCTGAGAGATTTTTTTTTTTAAATAAATAACAATAAACTTGAATTCAAAAGAAATAAAGCATATTTTTGTGAATGATTTTCTTTTTTTCGATAAATTCCATGCTAAAAAGACTTAAAAATAAAAATAACAAATAAGCGACTAAAAGTAAATAAAAACTAACATAAAAAATAAAATGATAGTAAATAAAACTACACTAAAAATTTGGTGTCTACACATGAGTTTGTGTTTTAGCAATTGAAATGCTTTATCTTGGTCAGCTCCCCAATGAAATGCGCTATTCTTCTTGATGACGGCCGTCAACGGGGCTGCAATTGTGTTGAAGTCGCGCACAAACCGTCGATAAAAGCTAGCTAATCCGTGAAAGCTTCGCACTTCGCTCACAGTTCTTGGTGTAGGCCATTCTTGGATGGCTTTCACCTTGCTCTCATCCACCTGTATTCCCTGTACACTAATAACAAATCCTAGAAATACCAATTGGTTAGTGCAAAAAGAACACTTTTTCAAGTTAGCATACAAACTGGCATGGCACAAAGCATTCAAAACAGCACGTCAGTGCTCCATATGTTCATCAAGACTTCGGCTATAGACCAAGATGTCATCAAAATAAACTACCACAAATTTACCTAGAAAAGGACGTAAGACATGATTCATTAACCTCATGAATATGCAAGGGGCATTAGATAAACCAAAGGGCATGACTAGCCATTCATACAGTCCATAAGTAGTCTTAAAAGCCGTTTTCCAATCATCACCCTCTTTCATTCGAATTTGGTGATATCCATTTTTTAAATCAATTTTTGTGAAGATTACAGTTCCATTTAGCTCATCTAGCATGTTGTCTAACCTAGGTATAGGATGACGATACTTTACCGTTATAGAATTGATGGCTCTGCAATCCACACACATGCGTGAGCTTCCATCCTTCTTTGGCACCAAGATGGCGGGTACGGCACAAGGACTTAAGCTCTCACGCGCCCAACCTTTCTTGAGTAGTTCGTGTACCTGCCTTTGAAGCTCCTTGATTTCTTCGAGACTCATGCGATAGGCAGCTTTATTGGGCAATGGTGAACCTGGAACGAGGTCTATTTGATGTTCAATTCCATGGATGGGAGGTAATCCGTCCGGAATTTCCTCGAGGAATACATCCTCAAACTCCTGCAACAATGATAACACACCAAGATGTAACGAGTTAGTAGCATTATTAGCAACGAGCATAACTTCTTTACAGACTAACATAAGCAAAGGTTGGCGAGAGAGTAAGGCTCGTTTTACTTCCCTAGCTTTAGCGAACATGCTTTGCTTCTTCTCGATTTTCCTCTGAAGGGTCGAGTCAGTCATTGCCATTTTCCCTTTACTTTTCTCGGCTCCTTTCACTCTCCTTTGCTCCTCGCTTTCTTGTTGTAACCGGATTTGGTCCTCATGCACTTGTTTGGGAGTGAGAGGCACAAGTGTAACCTTCCTGTTGTCGTGCATGAATGAGTACTTATTGGTGAAGCCATCATGACTAGTTCTCTTGTCATATTGCCATGGCCTCCCTAATAGCACATGAGTAGCTTGCATGGACACTATGTCACATAGGACTTCATCCTCATATCGTCCAATGCGGAATGGAATCTTGATTTGCTTTGTGACTCGCATATCGCAACTATTGTTCAACCACTGGAGCCTATAAGGGTGAGGATGCTTGAGGGTAGGAAGTGCGGCCTTCTCCATTAGGATCACACATGCCATGTTTGTGCAACTCCCGGGGTCAATAATAAGGCTACACACCTTGCCCTTTATGTGACAACGTGTGTAAAAGATGTTTTTCCGTTGTTGGCCATCCTCCTTCTTGACTTGCGTAGTCAGCACCTATCGAACTACCATGTCGAGTTGTTCATTCGTGGGTAGTTTCTCACTAGAATCGGCTTCATCCTCTTCCAAGGAAGGCATTCCCTCACAGCTATCTTCTTCATCCATAACCACTTCTCCATTGTCAAGTAAGAGCATGGTTCGCCGGTTTGGACACTGCGATGCCATGTGACCGAACCCTTGGCATTTAAAGCACTTGATCTCACGGTTACGGGTTTTAGAGGCATCATTCACTGCCTTGGTGTCCTTCTTGAGGCCCTCAATCTTAGCTTCATTTCGTGTGGCTCCACCCGAGGCTCCCATAATTGGTGTCTCCTTTTTCTTAGGCGGATATGTCCTCCAATTCGAGCTAACGGGTGCACTAGGGAGTCGAGTAGTACCCCCCCTCTTGAGGCGGCGCTCCACTTTTGAAGCTTTGTCCACCATGTCAATGATTTCTATGTAGTGGTGCAATTCCATTACCTCTGCAATCTCGGGTCTTAATCCGCTTAGAAACCTAGCCGTTGTCGCTTCCCGGTCCTCCACTACATCCGTACGTAACATAGCTATTTCCATCTCCTTGAAATAGTCATCCACGCTTTGAGACCCTTGACTCAAGTTTTGTAATTTTTGATAAAGGTCTCGGTGGTAGTGACTTGGAATAAACCGTTTCCTCATCAACCTGTGAAGTTCATGCCATGTGGTCACAGGCAGTTCTCCACATCTCCTTCGGCTAAGTTGCACTTGATCCCACCAAATGATGGCGTAATCCGTGAATTCAAGAGTGGCAAGCTTCACCTTTTGATCCTCCCTATAATCTTGGCATTCGAAAACCATCTCGATGCGCTTTTCCCACTCCAAGTAGGCATCTGGATCAGATTTCCCTTGGAACGAAGGGATTTTGATTTTAATCCCTTTTAGTGCATCATCGTTCCTCTTTGGGTCTCGTTGAACATATCTAGGCCATCGATCGTCTTCATCTCCTTCAGGCGTAGGGCCGGATTCGTCCTTATTGCTTCCCCCATGAACCGAGTTACTTCGTTGTTGATGGTTCTCAAGTTGGTCTATTCGCTTATGTATAGATTCAAGGGACATGTCCATCCTCCGCTGGAACTCATTCAGCAAGGCCTCCATGGTAAGTTTATTATCGAAAGGGTGAGAATCCATTGCTAAGGCAACCTACAAAATGGTTAGTAGAAAACAAGGAAAAGTTTCCTCCCAACACTCCCTCATGTGTATACACTCACACTCGTGTTTGCACACAAGATTACTCACTCGAGTACTCTTACAAATAACTCTTATTGGCCTTTGCTTGCCTCCCTTGAAGAAATCAGAAAATTTTCCCAAAGAACTCTAATGTCGACTTTTCAACCACGATCCAAACAAGGAATGAAGCAAGGGTCAAACTGGAACAAACTCAGGTATATGACACTAGACGCGACTCAAGACTCAAAGCTGAAATTTGAAATCCTAGAAAACTCCTACCCGCAAAACTGGAACTTTGGGCTGTTGTATTGCTGTATTCTGGTCAGTGTTTTGGAAGGGTAAAAGTGCCTTTAGGATGTTCAAAGAAGGTCAGATTCAGTCCCTGAATTTTGGCCAAGTTGATTTTTCAATCCTAGTCCAACCGCCTTTGGAAATCAATGAATTCTATCGCGATTTGGATAAGGACTGGTGGTGGTTTTAGGAGACTGTTTTGGGATGGTTTTGGGCTGTCCAATGTCGGTGGGGGTCTTGGCAACCAATCTAGAATTGAAATTCCATATGTAGAAGCCAATTAAGTTTTGGAAACCCACCAGAAATTGGAATCTCCAATCGATCAAGAATAGGAAACCTGATTTCTTCGAGAGAGCCGAACCCTTCTCTTTTCTTTTAACTTTTTTTTTGTCGTTTCTTTCTTTTTTTTGTCTCTTTTCTTCTTTTTTTTTTGTACTTTTGATCAAGATTTCAGCTCTTCAAAGGAAACAAGTTCAGGTCGCTCCAATCAAGATCAAGGAACGATGGCAAGTTAGGCAAGTTTCAAGAAAGAAAACCCTAGTTCTTGATTTATGGTTTCAAGCACTTTCAAAACAAGTGTTTGTGGTCCAAGAATTTCAAGATTCTGGTTCAAGAACTTGCCCAATTATGTTATGGTATCCAAGGCTTGCAATAACAACAACCAACTCACGACAATAGGCAAGCAGAAATTCAGCAATTCCCAAAACGAAATTCCAGCAACTTGACACGAAAACACAACAAGGTACGTGACTCTTTTGTTGTTGTTTTTTTTTTGACACTTTTGCTGGGCTGTTTTCGCAACCCAAGATGACACAAAAACAACTATAATCCAGACAAAGTTCAGAAGCAAGTAGTGACTAGAAATTGTTGGACAGATTGCACAAGGCACAAAGGCACAATGCGACAAGAACAAAGAAAGTCCTAGCGACTGGAAATTTTTTTTTTTTTTACTCTAATGATTTGAACACAAAATCAACAGGCTTACGGATGAAACTTGGGTAGAAACAACACACGAAAATACTGAAACAATTCTGGAAAATTGCGGACAGCACACTAACAAGACAAAATAGAATTGGCGGCTTCACAAGAACCTTATCAACGAGTTGACGCAAACCCTAAGGACCTAGAATGAAATTTGAAGGATAAAACTGACTCAAGACAACTAAAACAAAGGATATAACATGGTACCTCAACTAGCTCTGATTACCAACTGATACGAACGTCGCCAATTTGTAACGAAACCTGCAAGAGACAAGCGCACAGGATCTAGAGGGACGGAACATGTTTGGAGTTGATGGAACCTTGACCCGTTAGTCACGTGGCTAACGAACCTTGGTATAAGGTAGATGACACCACAATCTAGTGCAATTCTAGATTGATAAGTCGAACTCGAAGATCCTAGGGAATTAATCTAAGAACTTCAAGAAAAGCTCACAAGAAGCCAATGAGAGAACTCTCAATTTTTGTATTAAACAAAATCTCTCTGCAAATACAAATAATTGCCCTACTTATAATAATACTACTAGATGGCCGAAAATCCACAAAGGGCTAGGCCCATGCTCCTAGCAAAGATCGGCCAAATGGGCTTCCAAAGAGCCTTCTACTCGGTCCAAGGCTCAACATGAGTTTTATTGTTCTAAACTAATACTACCAACGAAATATAAAAAAAAAATCTAATAACTATATGATTAATCACGATGCTCCAAGGGGTGCCGTGGCTTCAAGCAAGGCCCTCTTCATCATCCAAGGTCTCCACCAAGGTGATTTGTCTTTCATCCTTACATGCAAGGCCTTCTATGGTCCGCGGCCTCCCAACGTAGGCTTGGATAGCATGGATTAGGAGTTGGAGCGCTTCCTGCATGCATTCTGTGAGAACCCGTAATTTTCATTTTCTAGGTTTCTCATATTTTTATGGCTTGTTTTCTGCATTTTCGTGATTAGAAAAATTTTCTAGATAATTTTAAGGAGCAGATATAATTTTTAGATGATTTTTCTAGTAACGAATGGATTTTGAGGAATTAAGAGCGTATACCGGACGTGGGACCCACTGGTGTGAAAAGTTCGGAAAAATTCGGCCAACTAGATTAAGTTTTGAATACTGGAGTTAATTTACCGGGTGTTAAGAGATAAGTAGAGGTTGCAATTTGGATTGATATGAGAGAGACAAGTTAGGTAGATAGTTAATAAAAGGTGACAAGTGTCACCATTGGATTGGTCTTGAAGTAAGACCACTATTCCTATTCTTACCATTGCCCAAATAAATCAAAAACTAACCAAAAAAATTCACCATTTTCTCTTCTTCTTGGCCGACTCCTTTCAAGCACAAAGGAAAGAAAACTCTCCACAAATTTGGTCTCCAACCTTGCTCAATCTCCAACTTCAACCGGTTAAATTTGTAATTGCTCCATAAAACTCCTCCACTTAGTGATTTTGAGGTGATTGGTGAAGCTGTTTGGAAAGTTAAGGTGACCAATAGCTCTCTCTCTCTTGTTTTAAAGGTAAGTTGTGAAGAACCACCCTCCTCCTTTAATTGATGCTTAAATCATGCTTAGTGGTTGTATGAGATGCAAATTTATGGGTTATTTCTTGATTTGTGGTTGAAATGATGGAATTTTATTATTTTTGGGGATTTTTCTGTTTTAATATAAGCATGATTGTGTGGCTATCTATGATGATTGGAAATGGTCTATATTGACTCTAGGAGGTGGAAAAAGTGATTAATTGCAACCAATTTCTGTTTTGGAAGAAAATTGAAAAACCTAGGGTTCTTAAGGGAGCATTCTGTCCGAATTTTTAGGTCCTAGATAGAGGCCGAATTGGCCTTAGCTCAAAACATGAAAGTTGTAGGGAATGACATTTAAGAGGTGCCTACAAACTTTCAGATCAATCGAAGTAGTGTAGAATGAGATAAGTCGAAATTACTATTGCTGTTCTGGTTTTACCCGAAATTGAGAACTGCGCCTGTAATTGGTTGTTTTGGCTGGAATTGCTTCCGAATTGGTTATTGAGGCCTTCTGATGAAATTTATACCTGTTTCTTAGCTTTCAGATGGTTTTGGAATTTCTAGATTTGGACTTGTAGAGCCTGAGTTATGATGTTTCCGCTAGAATGCGTTTTGGTGAATCTGTTTTACGTTGTTGGTGAAGTATCTTGTATTTTTGACCTGTTTTCACTCAAAACTGGGTTGAGTGAACTTCTGTGATGTTGTAGCCCTGTCTTTTAGCTTCGAGATGGTGGGTCTTGTACCCTCATCCGATAAGCGTAGTGAAATTTGTTGCATTACCGCAAAATGAGGACAAAAACTGTTTTTTTCAGGGCCAAAGCTAGTTACATTTTCGAAATTTCTGGTTTCCTTTAATGTTTGTATATGCTTATGGAACCCTATTGGGGTCATGTTTGGCCTTGGTTTATGACTCGTTATCGAGTCTCATTGTATTTGTTTGTATGCTTTAGGACGTGACCGTGGTGCACAACGTTCTTTTGACGGAAGTGCATGAAACCACATTTGCTCGCTTGGTGAGTGTACTACTCACTTGTGTGTTACTATATGGCTTTGAATGTAAATTGCTTGAAGTGAAGTGAATGTGACTTGATCGAAGTGAAAGTTTACTTTATCACTCTCACTTATATGCCTTATATCATTGTTGTCATGTTATTGAAATGTTACATGAAATGAAAGTTGAAATGAAAGTGTTTGTCGATTGGACGAGTATCCAACGACTACAAATGTTATCAATGAGCTCAACCCCATTGGTAGTTGATTGAATCGAGCCGGCGAGGGCTAGGTCGTGCCAATTAATGAACCTTGGGTAAAGTTATATGGAATCTTGTAGTATGCGAGACTCTCGATTCCGGTATACTCGAGTAATACCAAAGTGCAAGTGTTTGGAGTTCGGGCCCGGTAGGGGGATGTTAGGTGGAAGGAGTGGAGGGAAAGTGGAGTCTGCGGTTGGTTACTTTTGAACATTGACGGAGGGTCTGTGAGAACCCGTAAAACCCTAATTATTTTCCTAGGGTTTATTTCCCCTTAATTGCATGTTTTCTGCATTTTCTGGCTTAGAAATATTTTCTTAGTGGATTTTATGAACAGTTATAGTTTTAAGATGATTTTTCTAGCATTGGTGAATGTTTAGAAAATTAAGAGTAAATAGTGGACGTGGGACCCACTAGTGCGAAAAGTTTGGAAAAATTCGGCCAATAAGGTTAAGTTTCGGATACTGTGAAAATTTTATCGGGTGTTAAGAGATAAGTAGTGTGTGTGAAGTGATTGATGTGATAGAGAGAAAAGAATGATAAGGATGCATTTATGGAGGTGACAAGTGTCACCTTCTCATTTGTTGGACTTTAAGAAACACTATTCACTTTCTTGACTTTTTTTGACCAAAGGTTTAAATATCAAAAAAATGCACAAAAATCACCATTTTCTTACCTCTTATGGCCGGCCCTCTCCTTGCAAAGAAGAAAGGAATTTCTTCAACTCTCAAGCTTCCATTTCACTCAATCTTGCAAGAACAAAAGCCTACACTAGATTCTATTCCATAAAAACCTTTCTTCTAGTGCTTTTAAGTGTATTAGTGAAGTTGTTTTGAAGCTCTAAGGTGGCCAACCTCTCTATCTCTCTTAATTTCTTGGTAAGTGATGCTTGAACACCCTACTACACCTAATGATGGTTATATTATGCTTAGAAGTGGCTTGAGTGTTGGATTATATGATTTATTTCTTGGTTTGGCTTGATTTGGTGAAGTTTTCCATTTTATGAGGAATTTTCTGGTTTCATATGATTTTGATGTTGTGGACTAGTATGATGCTTGGTAATAAGGGGCTTTGGCTCTAGTAGGTGTGAATTGTTGTTAAATGCAATCAATTTTGGATTTGGAATGAAATGTGAAAAGTTAGGGTTCTTGAACCCCTATTCTGTCCGAAATTTTAGGTCATAGCTAGAGGCCGAATTGGACTTTGCTCAAAACATGAAAGTTGTAGGTATTGATGAGTTTAGTGTTCCTGCAAAATTTCAGGGCAATTGGACTAGTGTAGAGTGAGTTATGCCGTTTTTACTGTTGCTGTTTTTGGTGCACAGAATGTCCGAACTGCGATAGTAATTGCCTGTTTGGACTGGTATTGGTTTGGATTTTGAAGTTGGTGTCTTCTGAGGAAATGTAGCTGAATGTCTTAGCTAACATATGCCTTGGGAATTTCGGCATTTGGACTTGTATGGACTGAGATATACCGATTACAGTTTTCTGCGTTTTGCAAACCTGTTTTGGGAATTCTGGTATAGTATTTCGTATATTTGACCTAGTTGTGTTAGGAACTGGATTGAGTGACCTTCTACATTGTTGTATCCCTGTTTCATAGCTTCGAAACGGTGGGTCTTACACCCCTAACCGATAATTGTAGTGAGAGTTGTGCCATTACCGCATTATGACGTCAAAACCGGTTTTCTTATCAAGGCCAACATTAAAGCCTTTCTTAATTTCTGGTTTGCTTTCATGCTTGTATATGTTTATAAAACCCTATTGGGGTTGTGAATTGGTGTTGTTTATGGCTCGGTATGGTTTCTTGTTTTATGATATTGTGAGCTATGGAACGGCTCTTGACATGAAATGCTTATATGTGTGTTGTTGGGTTGTGATTGAAGAAAAATAATGAAGCCTTATGGCTGGAAAATTTGGTAAACACAAAGGGCATGCTGCCCGAATATTTACTCGAGATTTAGAAAACTATATTCTCGACTTGAGTAAAGGTTAAGTATTTAACCCTTGAATTTCCATGCATGAAACCCTATTGGGCGATAATTGGTTTGACTTTATGACTCGTTATCGAGTCTTATGGTATTTGTTTACATGTTCTAGGGCGTGACGATAGCTCACGACATTCTCCTGACGGAAGTGCATGAAATAGCACTTAATTGATTGGTGAGTGTACTACTCACTTGTGTGCTATTATATGGCTTTGATATTTGAACTTGAGATGTTGTATGTTAATGGATTGATGTGAGAGTGTACTTTATCACTCTCACTTATTGTTTCACATGTTATTGAAAAGTTATTGGAAAGTTATATGAACTGATATATGAAATGAAATACATGACTTGATATCGATTGGACAAGTATCCAACGACTACAAATGTTATCATTGAGCTCAACCCCATTGGTAGTTGATTGAATCGAGCCGACAAGGGTTTGGTCGTGACAATTAATGAGCCTTGGGTAAAGTTATAAGGAATCTTGTAGTATGAGAGACTCTTGATTCCGGTATACTCGAGTAATACCACAGTGCAAGTGTTTGGAGTGCGGGCCCGGTAGGGGGATGTTTGGTGGAAGGAATGGGAGAGAAGAGGAGTCTACGGTTGGTTACTCTTCAACATTGACGGAGGGTCAATGAGGTTGGATCAAGAATGGAAGCGTGGAAATGGGCTCTTGAGAGCCGTCCGTATCCTTTTATCGATGTGTTTCATTCCTTAATTGTGTACTTGAAATGAAAGGTTATGCTATATGCTCTTAGTTGCTTATGTGGTAGTAACTCACTGGGCTTTAGCTCATCCCGTTCCTTTTGTTTTCCTTACAGGGATATAATTACTTTTGGGACTGATTTGGATAGTCAATTGCCAAGTTGAGCTAGTGTAAATGGCATTTGTTTAGCTGGTCGAATGAAACCCTATTGTGTATTGGGTTCATTTTCTTTGATTGGCAAACCGAGTATGTATATTCATGATAGATGGTCTTTGGCATGACACTATGGTTGTAAAAGTTGAATTTCAATGTATATATGCTTGGTTGATGTTTGGATGAACTTTGAATCGATTTGGATTTCAAACGGCAAAAGTTAAATTTTGAACGAAAAGTCACTGGACTGAATCCGGCCAGGAATCCGGCCAGAAACTGGCCGGATTGGGAAGGATTTTGGAAAAAATTTTGGATTGCTCTCGGCCTTGTATCCGGCCGCTAATCCGGCCAGATTCCGGCCGGATTCTGACGTGTCCGTTACTGTTCATCTTCGGCTTTGATTTTCGTTTTGTTTTATTTTGTGATTTTGACTTGTTTGCGTGTTTTGGTATGTTCCGGAACGTTATAGAACGATGTAAACTGTACCGTAGTCCTGGCGAGAGCTGGGTAGGCAGTCCGCTAACCCCTTTGGTTCGCCTTAGGGGAAGGTGGGGCTGTTACAGGGTCAATGACGTCCGATCAAGAAATGCAAACGAGGAAAAGGCTCTTGAGAGCCATCCGTATCCTTTTATCACCATATTTGACGTGTACCTTTGCTTATTTTACTATATTGAATGAAAGCTTGATACTTATATGCACTTGGGTGCGTAAGTGATAGTATCTCACTGGGCAATTAGCTCACACCGTTCCTTTTGTTTTCCTTACAGGAATATGGAATATGACTCTTTTTGGAATGAATTTTGATAGATGGTTGCCGAATGAACTAGATGTATATTTTTTTTTGTATTGTATATGAAGGAAAACCCAAAATGTATCTTTAGGGCCGTTTTCACTTTCAATTTGGCAAACCGTGTATATATTAACTTTTGAAACTTTTTGTATGTCACTTTGGATTGTAACTGCTAAAGTTCAAGATGTGAATGTTTGTTTGATATTTGGTTGCGTTTCGACGGGTCGGTTACTATTCATGGCCGACTCTGAATTTCATTTTTTTTTTATTTTGGGTTATTTTGCCCTTTTGCCTTGCTTACGCGCGTTATAAGTTTCAGAACGCAATAGATCACTCTAAACTACACCGTTAGTCCTGGCGAGAGCTGGGCAGGCAGTCCGCTAACCCCTTTGGTTCGCCTTAGGGGAAGGTGGGGCTGTCACAGGTGGTATCAGAGCCATATGCCGACAGTTGGGACTTTAAGTCCTTCGTCTGGAAAAGCCCCGAGCCTCTCGTTCGTGAAGAGTCGCGAAGTGAAACTCTCCATAGGGGATGCCCGCATGCGGGTGGCAAGCTGATAGGTACCCCGTGATGTGACCCTGAGAACTGTCACAGTTGGTATCAGAGCCACTTCGCGTGGTCTCTGCGCGGAGTGAGCCTAGGGCCAAGTGGTGTTATGGTCCTGATTTCATGGATATGTCTAAGTGCTCGTTTGAGCGTAAGTTATGAACGGGGCATGTTATAAGTGTAAAAATCTTTATTATGGAACTTGAGGACGACAGATAAGTATGTCGGGTAGGAATCTTTAGTATGGATGATTTACGCTTGGGACCGGCCGGCTCGAGTTGTGAATTATCTTAAATGGGATTCTTGCGCCCGGATACGAAAGAGATGAGAGTCTAGGTTAGAAAGAATTGGGCGAACTAGAAATTGCGATTCTATGGATGACTTTGTATGTACCTGACTGACTGTTCTGTATACATGTTGATCCTGTTATGTGTTCTCTGTATATGTGTTATGTGTTTAAATGCCCTACGAGGGAGTGGAGTAGTTAATTGTTCTTGTTTACTTGTTCCTGTTTAGTGCTGCGAAAAGGAGGGGTTAGGTGCCCTTTAACCGTATATTTATTTTGTGACCTAGATCGACTTAGATTGTATGGAAGGCACACGTAGTGGACAGGGGCGTGGGCGCGGGAATAGGCAACCTACGCCAAACCGGGGTGCTGGGGAAACCTCCTCTGGACCCCATCTTGAACCGAGAGTTGATCCCAATGTACAGATAGCTGCCGCTATGCAGCAAATGACAAACCTGCTGGCCCAAGTGGTGCAGCAACAAGGCCAGAATCCAAATCCTAATCCAGGAAACCCTGGAAACCCTGACAATCATGTTGAGAGCGAAGACAGAGCTCTTGAACGATTTCAAAAGTTTGCTCCACCCAAGTTCATTGGGGGACCCGATCCGGATGTTGCCGAAAGGTGGCTCGAAAAGATGGTCGATATTTTCGCCGCCCTGCACTATACCGAAGAACGGCAGGTGACTTTTGCTGTTTTCCAGCTGGAAGAAGCGGCCCGCTCCTGGTGGAATGTCATTCGGCAAAAATGGGAGCGGGAACAAACGCCCAGGACTTGGGTAAATTTTATGAGAGAGTTTAACGCGAAATTCTTCCCTCCTCTGGTTCAGGAGAGGAAGGAAGATGAGTTCATCCGACTCCGCCAAGGAGTTCAATCGGTGGCGGAATACGAGAGCCAGTTCACCCGCCTGTCCAAATTTGCGCCTGAATTGATTGTGACGGAGCAACGGCGAATTAGGCGTTTTATCCAGGGCCTAAACGTGGAGATTCAGAAGGACCTCGCCGTGGCACAAATCAATGCTTTTAGCGAGGCCGTTGAGAAGGCCCAACGGGTAGAGAGTGCCAGATTGCAAGTAAGAAATTTCCAGGCGAAAAAGCGAGGATTTCCTGGAAGTAGTTCGGGGCAGGGGGATGAGAGTACCCCTTCCAAGTTTGGGCGAGGAATTGGAGAAGAAAGGATACCGGGAGTGTCACGAGAGAGCCCGTCGCGAGGCGGCCAAGTGGTGAGAGGCCAGAGAGGAGGCTCGGCTTCTGCAGCACACGGACCTTGCGGGTATTGCGGAAAGCCAAACCACTCGAAGGACAATTGCTGGAAGAAGGAGGGAAAATGTTTGCGCTGTGGAAGTGCAAACCATCAGCTCGCTACTTGTCCAGTCCTATCACGAGATGGAAAGGGGAATCAGCAAACGACAAAGACTAATTCCGAATCGGCCAAGGAGGAAGGGACCAAATCGAAGGTGGCAGCTCGAGTGTATTCACTGGAGCCACAATAGGTCCCCAATTCGCCTGAGATTGAGGAAGGTACGATTGCGGTATTTCTGCGGAAATATTAGTAGATCTCAGTGTTACTCATCCATTTGTCAATCCCAATTTTGATGGACGAAATAGATACCACGCCTGCTTGTCTACCCTAAGACCTGAAAGTAGTATTCCTATGGGAAAATCATCGTTTGAGCATTGGTATGGTTTGTAAGGATCGCAGAGTTTGGGTAGGAGAGAGAATAGTGTTCACGCAGAAAAAAAAATGGAAAAAAATCATGGGATAGAAGAGGCTACTTGGGAGGTGAAAAAGGAATACCCTGAACTAGTTGTGAACCAAGGTGAGAAATTTCGAGGGCGAAATTCTTTTAAGGGGGAGAGAGTGTGAGAACCCGTAATTTTCATTTTCTAGGTTTCTCGTATTTTTATGGCTTGTTTTCTGCATTTTCGTGATTAGAAAAATTTTCTAGATAATTTTAAGGAGCAGATATAATTTTTAGATGATTTTTCTAGTATCGAATGGATTTTGAGAAATTAAGAGCGTATACCGGACGTGGGACCCACTGGTGTGAAAAGTTCGGAAAAATTCGGCCAACTAGATTAAGTTTTGAATACTGGAGTTAATTTACCGGGTGTTAAGAGATAAGTAGAGGTTGCAATTTGGATTGATATGAGAGAGACAAGTTAGGTAGATAGTTAATAAAAGGTGACAAGTGTCACCATTGGATTGGTCTTGAAGTAAGACCACTATTCCTATTCTTACCATTGACCAAATAAATCAAAAACTAACCAAAAAAATTCACCATTTTCTCTTCTTCTTGGCCGACTCCTTTCAAGCCCAAAGGAAAGAAAACTCTCCACAAATTTGGTCTCCAACCTTGCTCAATCTCCAACTTCAACCGGTTAAATTTGTAATTGCTCCATAAAACTCCTCCACTTAGTGATTTTGAGGTGATTGGTGAAGTTGTTTGGAAAGTTAAGGTGACCAATAGCTCTCTGTAACAGCCCCACTTTCCCCTAAGGCGAACCAAAGGGGTTAGCGGGCTGCCTGCCCAGCTCTCGCCAGGACTAACGATGCAGACTAGAACTATCTATTGCGATCCGGAACTTACAAACGAGCGTAAACAAGTCAAAATGGAAAAAAAACAACCCAAAATAAGAAAAATGAAATCCGGAGTCGGCCATGATAGTAACCGACCCGTCAGAACCCAACCGAAAGAGCACGCAAACATTCACATCTGAACTTCAGCGATTACAATCCAAAATTTCAATCCAAAATGACATACAAAAGTTTTCAAAAGTTAATACATATACACGGTTTGCCAAATCAAAAGAGAAAACGCCCCAAAAGTACACTTAGGGTTTTAATACATGAGCTATACAAAAGATATGTTCAACTAGCTCAATTTGGCAGCCATTTGTCAAATCCAGACCAAAAGGGTTTATTTTCATGTAAGGAAAACAAAAAGGAATAGAAAGGGGTGAGCTTGCGCTCAATGAGGTACCAAACATATAGCAGAAAAATCATGGCATTTCACATTTAACAAATCAGATACACATGCCAGATGTAAAGCAAAGGAACCAATGATTCAAATCAGAAGGATACGGGTGGCTCTCAGGAGCCAAATTTCCAGCGCAGTACTTGATCCAAACCGGTTGACTCTCCGTCAACGTATATAGAACCAAAACGTCCGCAGACCCCTCTTTACACCGAATTCCGTCCACCAAACACCCCTTTACCAGGCCCGCTCACCGTAACCGAACAGAAATGGTAATACTCGAGTATACCGGAATCAAGGGTCTCAATACCCAAAAATCCCCGAACAGACTACCGTGGTTCGTTATCTAATCGTCCAGGCCCTTGCCGGTCCGACTCGAATAACTTAGCCACAGGATTGAGCTCATAGGTCATAGAAATCCGAACATATGCAGACACAGATAACGGATTCAGATACAGATACAAAATAGCAGATTCAGATAGCAGATTCAGACGGCAGATTCAGATAGGCACTCAAAATTGGCATATGAACAGATAGAAGAACGAGTGTGATAAAGTACACCCTCGTCTCAAACAAATTTAACAGATTGCAGAGCAGAAATCAAGTTAGACAGCAATGGAGGGGAGTGGTACACTCACCGGCTCAACTTCAAAAGTTTTTACTTCAGATTGGCCTTAATCGCCAAGAAACCCTAAAATAACCAAAATAAACCAATTGAAGGTTTCACATCCGTAATCGAGTAAACACAATGCACATGAGGCTCGACTACTAGTCGTATGCCTCGCCAAATAATTACTAATGCAAGGGTACAAAACATGATTTTCGGGAACAAAAAGATAGCATAAAGACCTAGGTTCAATAACCCAAAAGCCCTTTTATTTCTACCAAAAGGCAAATCCAACTTAAAAGAACCAAACGGCCTAGAAAATCGGGCAGCACTTCCCCTAAATTTCTTACTTTTCCAGCCATTAAGGCTTCATTATTTCCTCAAGTCAGTCCCAACATCTCACACAAAATTCACCTCATTTCCAAAAGCCATTCACTAGGCCCAAAGTAAAAGTTAACTAGGAAATGACCGGAATAAAAGTAAGCCTTAAAACATACAAACAAGTACAATGAGACTCGATAGCGCGTCATAAAGCCATGCCAACCACAACCCCAATAAGGTTTCATATGCATATATAAGCATTATAGCAAGCCAGAAAATCAGGAAATGTAGCCATCTTGGCCATAACAACAAAACAGTTTTGCCTTCATTATGCGGTAATGGCACAAATTGCACTACGCTTATCGGATGAGGGTGTAAGACCCACCATCTCGAAGCTAAAAGACAGGGCTACAACAATGTAGAAGGCCACTCAGTCCAAATCCTAGCACAACTAGGTCAAATATGCAGAAAACCAAACCAGAACCGAAATTGCAGGTTTACAAATCACACTATGCTGTAATCAGTACAACTCAGTCTATAGAGGTCCAAATGCAGAAATTCCAAAGGTATATGATAGATAGGAGATCAAGATACATTTCATCAGAAGACACCAACAACAAAATCCAAAACAATCCCAGCCAAAACAACCCATTTCAGACGCAGTTCGCACATTCTGATCATCCCAGAACAGCAACAGTAAAATCGACATATCTCACTCCACACTACTCCAAATGACCAGAAATTTTACAGACACCTCAAACACATCAATACCTACAACTTTCATGTTTTAAGAAAAGGCCAATTCAGCCTCTAACCATATGATACAAAACCGGACAGAAAAGGGGGTTATGAAACCCTAACTTCCTCAAATTCCTTCCAAACCCAAAATTGGTTGCAATTATCAATAATTCACACCTACTAGAGTCATTATAGGCCATTGCCAATCATCATACAAGGCCACAACATCATGATCATATTAAACCAGAAAAATCACCAATAAATTGTAAACTTCACCATTTCATCCAAAAACAAGAATTAAATCACAAAATTCAACACTTTAGCTTCCACTAAGCACAACTCTAGCTTCATTAAGTGTAGGGGAAAGTTCATATACCACTCACCTAGTAAACAAGAGAGGGAGAGTTGTAGGACACCTTAGCTTTTCCAAAAAACTTCACCAAATCACTCACTAGCACCAAATGGAGGGATTTTATGGAGTAGAAACTAGATCAAGCAAGTGTTTTGGAGGATTTGAGCTAGATAATTGCCAAACTTTGAAGAGGTTTTTCTTCCTTCTTTGCTAGAGAGAGAATCGGCCAAGAGGTTGAAGACAAGAATGAATTTTGTGTGATTTTTTTTTGAGATATTTAAGCAATTGGTCAAAAGTCAAGAAAATGAATAGTAAGTCATAAGCTATTTCCAATACAATGGTGACACTTGTCACCTCCATTAATGCAATCCTATCTTTTCTTTTTCCTCTCACATCAATCACTTCACATCCTCTACTTATCTCTTAACACCCGATAAATTTCACACAGTATCCGGAATTTAACCTAATTGGCCGAATTTTCCCGAACTTGTCGCACTAGTGGGTCCCACGTCCATTATATACTCTTAGTTTCTCAAAAACTAACCGATACTAGAAAAATCATTTAAAAGCTATATTTACTCATAAAATTTATTTGCACAATTTTTCGAATAAAGAAAAGGTGGAAAAACGTATAATTAAAAGAAATTAAAACCTAGAAATTAAGAAAATTACGGGTCCTCACACTCTCTCTCTCTTGTTTTAAAGGTAAGTTGTAAAGAACCACCCTCCTCCTTTAATTGATGCTTAAATCATGCTTAGTGGTTGTATGAGATGCAAATTTATGGGTTATTTCTTGATTTGTGGTTGAAATGATGGAATTTTATTATTTTTGGGGATTTTTCTGTTTTAATATAAGCATGATTGTGTGGCTATCTATGATGATTGGAAATGGTCTATATTGACTCTAGGAGGTGGAAAAAGTGATTAATTGCAACCAATTTCTGTTTTGGAAGAAAATTGAAAAACCTAGGGTTCTTAAGGGAGCATTCTGTCCGAATTTTTAGGTCCTAGATAGAGGCCGAATTGGCCTTAACTCAAAACATTAAAGTTGTAGGGAATGACATTTTAGAGGTACCTACAAAATTTCAGGTCAATCGGAGTAGTGTAGAATGAGATAAGTCAAAATTACTATTGCTGTTCTGGTTTTACCCGAAATTGAGAACTGCGCCTGTAATTGGTTGTTTTGGCTGGAATTGCTTCCGAATTGGTTATTGAGGCCTTCTGATTAAATTTATACCTGTTTCTTAGCTTTTAGCTGGTTTTGGAATTTCTGGATTTGGACTTGTAGAGCCTGAGTTATGATGTTTCCGCTAGAATGCGTTTTGGTGAATCTGTTTTACGTTGTTGATGAAGTATATTGTATTTTTGACCTGTTTTCACTCAAAAATGGGTTGAGTGACCTTCTGTGATGTTGTAGCCCTGTCTTTTAGCTTCGCGATGGTGGGTCTTGCACCCTCATCCGATAAGCGTAGTGAAATTTGTTGCATTACCGCAAAATGAGGACAAAAACTGTTTTTTTCAGGGCCAAAGCTAGTTACATTTTCGAAATTTCTGGTTTCCTTTAATGTTTGTATATGCTTATGGAACCCTATTGGGGTCATGTTTGGCCTTGGTTTATGACTCGTTATCGAGTCTCATTGTATTTGTTTGTATGCTTTAGGACGTGACCGTGGTGCACAACGTTCTTTTGACGGAAGTGCATGAAACCACATTTGCTCGCTTGGTGAGTGTACTACTCACTTGTGTGTTACTATATGGCTTTGAATGTAAATTGCTTGAAGTGAAGTGAATGTGACTTGATCGAACTGAAAGTGTACTTTATCACTCTCACTTATATGCCTTATATCATTGTTGTCATGTTATTGAAATGTTACATGAAATGAAAGTTGAAATTGTGAGAACCCGTAAAACCCTAATTATTTTTCCTAGGGTTTATTTCCCCTTAACTGCATGTTTTCTGCATTTTCGGGCCTAGGAATATTTTTCTGGTAGATTTTATGAGTAATTATAGTTTTTAGATGATTTTTCTAGTATTGGTGAGTTTTTAGAAAATTAAGAATATATTTTGGACGTGGGACCCACTAGTGCGAAAAGTACAGCAAAATTCGGCCAATAAGGTTAAGTTTCGGATACTGGTGGAAATTTATCGGGTGTTAAGAGATAAGTAGAGGGTGACATGGCATTGATGTGAGAGGAACCAAGTGATAGGAAGGCATTAAATGAAGTGCCAAGTGGCACTATGTGATTGGTCCACTTGTTGGACATTTTTGACTTTTCTTATCATGGATTAAATATCTCAAAAATTGACTAAAAATTCATTCTTTCTTACCTCTTGTTGGCCGATTCTCTCTCTTGGACAAGGAAGAAAAACTTCTTCAATTTACAAGCTTCAAACTATCTCAATCTTCCATTCCAACCAATTAAACTTAGATTTGCTCCATAAAATCACTCCATTAGGTGCTAGTAAGTGACTTGGTGAAGTTGTTTTGAAGCTCTAAGGTGGCCAACCTCTCTATCTCTCTTAATTTCTTGGTAAGTGATGCTTGAACACCCTACTACACCTAATGATGGTTATATTATGCTTAGAAGAGGCTTGAGTGTTGGATTATATGATTTATTTCTTGGTTTGGCTTGATTTGGTGAAGTTTTCCATTTTATGATGAATTTTCTGGTTTCATATGATTTTGATGTTTTGGACTAGTATGATGGTTGGTAATAAGGGGCTTTGGCTCTAGTAGGTGTGAATTGTTGTTAAATGCAATCAATTTTGGATTTGGAATGAAATGTGAAAAGTTAGGGTTCTTGAACCCCTATTCTGTCCGAAATTTTAGGTCATAGCTAGAGGCCGAATTGGACTTTGCTCAAAACATGAAAGTTGTAGGTATTGATGAGTTTAGTGTGTCTGCAAAATTTCAGGGCAATTGGACAAGTGTAGAGTGAGTTATGCCGTTTTTACTGTTGCTGTTTTTGGTGCACAGAATGTCCGAACTGCGATAGTAATTGCCTGTTTTGACTGGAATTGGTTTGGATTTTGGAGTTGGTGTCTTCTGATGAAATGTAGCTGGATGTCTTAAATAACTTATGCCTTTGGAATTTGGGCATTTGGACTTGTATGGACTGAGATATACCGATTACAGTTTTCTGTGTTTTGGAAACCTGTTTTGGTGATTCTGGTTTAGTGTTTGGCATTTTTGACCTAGTTGGGTCAGGAACTGGATTGAGTGACCTTCTATATTGTTGTAGCCCTGTTTCATAGCTTCGAAACGGTGGGTCTTACACCCCTAACCGATAATTGTAGTGAGAGTTGTGCCATTACCGCATTATGACGTCAAAACCGGTTTTCTTATCAAGGCCAACATTAAAGCCTTTCTTAATTTCTGGTTTGCTTTCATGCTTGTATATGTTTATAAAACCCTATTGGGGTTGTGAATTGGTGTTGTTTATGGCTCGGTATGGTTTCTTGTTTTATGATCTTGTGAGCTATGGAACGGCTCTTGACATGAAATGCTTATATGTGTGTTGTTGGGTTGTGATTGAAGAAAAATAATGAAGCCTTATGGCTGGAAAATTTGGTAAACACAAAGGGCATGCTGCCCGAATATTTACTCGAGATTTAGAAAACTATATTCTCGACTTGAGTAAAGGTTAAGTATTTAACCCTTGAATTTCCATGCATGAAACCCTATTGGGCGATAATTGGTTTGACTTTATGACTCGTTATCGAGTCTTATGGTATTTGTTTACATGTTCTAGGGCGTGACGATAGCTCACGACATTCTCCTGACGGAAGTGCATGAAATAGCACTTAATTGATTGGTGAGTGTACTACTCACTTGTGTGCTGTTATATGGCTTTGATATTTGAACTTGAGATGTTGTATGTTAATGGATTGATGTGAGAGTGTACTTTATCACTCTCACTTATTGTTTCACATGTTATTGAAAAGTTATTGAAAAGTTATTGGAAAGTTATATGAACTGATATATGAAATGAAATACATGACTTGATATCGATTGGACAAGTATCCAACGACTACAAATGTTATCATTGAGCTCAACCCCATTGGTAGTTGATTCAATCGAGCCGACAAGGGTTTGGTCGTGACAATTAATGAGCCTTGGGTAAAGTTATAAGGAATCTTGTAGTATGAGAGACTCTTGATTCCGGTATACTCGAGTAATACCACAGTGCAAGTGTTTGGAGTGCGGGCCCGGTAGGGGGATGTTTGGTGGAAGGAATGGGAGAGAAGAGGAGTCTACAGTTGGTTACTTTTCAAACATTGACGGAGAGTCAATGAGACCGATCAAGAATTCAAACGAGGAAAAGGGCTCTTGAGAGCCACCCGTATCCTTTTATCCTCATTATTAATGTGTGGCTTTATTTATTTTGGTAAATTGGACTGTTAAGCTTGAGGTATCCATGAACTTGGATGCTTGAGTTGTATTCTCACTGGGCAATTAGCTCACCCCGTTCCTTTTGTTTTCCTTACAGGAATATGACTCTTTTGGAATGAATTTTGATAAATGGTTGCCGAATGAACTAGATGAATGACTCTTTTGTATTGTATATAAAATGGGACCCTAAATGTATCATTAGGGCCGTTTTCACTTTTGTTTTGGCAAACCATATATGTAGCGACTTTTGTATCACTTTTAAATGTCATTTTGGTTTGTAAAGGCTAAAGGTTATGTGGTTTATGTAATTCGATGTTTGGTTGGGTTCGGACGAGTCGGTTACTATTCATGGCCGACTCCGGGTTTCATTTTCTTTTATTTTGGGTTATTTTGCCCTTTTGCCTTATTTGCGCGCGTTATAAGTTCCAGAACGTGAAAGATCGCTCTATACTGCACTGTTAGTCCTGGCGAGAGCTGGGCAGGCAGTCCGCTAACCTCTTTGGTTCGCCTTAGGGGAAAGTGGGGCTGTCACAGGTGGTATCAGAGCCACGTCGCGTGGTCTCTGCGCGAAGTGAGACTGGGCCAAGTGGTGTTGTGGTCCTAATTTCATGAATATGTTTAAGTGCTCGTTTGAGCATAAGTTATGAACCTTGAAGTGTTATAGGTCTTTAATCTTTCTCATGGTATTTAAGGACCCTAGATAAGTATGTCGGACAGGAATTTTGATTTGTAGATGGTTTACTCTTGGGACTGGCCAGCTCGAGATGTGAACTATCTTATTTCGGATTCTCGTGCCCGAGTACCCCAGAATTGAGGTGATGCAAGCTACTAGGTATTTGAACCCTGTGTTTTGGAAACAAGCCTTGTATTTTGGAAACGTGAACAGGCTTTGTCTGACTAAAATGAGCACAAGAGATCAATGGACATCTAGTTTGGATAGTAAGTGACGTGAGAGACCAGACGGGCTGGTACTGGGATGACTTTGCGACTGTATATTACGCAGTCTATATGTACTATGTTATATGTGCTTACTTGCTTATCCATCTTTTCATATAACGTGTTATATGCACTATGATATAACGTGTTACTTGCTTATAACGTGTTATAACGTGTTACTTGGTATGATAGATTTTGTTATGTTAGTCCATGTATTGCATTCATGCATGGAAGTACCCCTTTTGGAAAAAAAAAAAAAAAAACCCGCGGACATGGTCATAGCAGTGACACAAAACGAGACCAAGAGTCAAAGAGAAGAAAGGGAGGAAACAACACCTAAACCGAACATGGACCAAGAGTGCTACTGGTATTCAAGACTTTCTTATGACCCATTGTTTTGCCAACAGGCTACCATCTGAGGTCCAGCAACTCTGTAAAATGGCACGTAGGGTTGAGATGTATAATGAAATCGGGGGTCTTCGAGACGAAATAGAAGTCCAAAAGAACCTAGTCGCATACTGGGAAGGGCGCTGGAAGCACGAGTATACAGAGAAAATTGAGCTCCTGCACAAAAACTTAGAGCTAAAAAGGAAATATGAAGGGATTTCCGAGGAGGCCCTGGAAAAGGCTCAATGCATCAAGAATGCAAAGGTGCAAGTGAAAGCTTCCCAAATACGGAAAAGGGGTGCAGTGGGTAGCGTGAGTGAGGAACCTTCTAAAGTACAGAAAGTGAACCAGTTATTCGGGCCGCCATGGACAATGGGGGCGGTAGATAAAAGATTTGTCAATGAAAGCCAAACCAGACAGGGGGAGATTTCTCCGAAAAGCAAAAAGATGACTTTCCACTTGACTTGTGATTATTGCGGAAAGGCCAATCACACTGAGAATGATTGTTGGAGAAAGGGGAGGAGATGTCTGCGCTGTGGGAGCATCGAGCATCGAATTGCATATTGCCCGATTAAAGTGCGGAAAAAGAAAAGAACTCAACAACCAACCCAGACCGACCCTGCACCGTCAAGTGGAGAAGGGACTGGAATAAAGAACCTCGTTTCTTCTGACTCTGAAGACGGAGAAGGTACAGGCCATTGATACTTTAAATTTGAAGGAAAATTTCGAGGACGAAATTCTTTTAAGGGGGGGAGAGTGTGAGAACCCGTAAAACCCTAATTATTTTTCCTAGGGTTTATTTCCCCTTAACTGCATGTTTTCTGCATTTTCGGGCCTAGGAATATTTTTCTGGTAGATTTTATGAGTAATTATAGTTTTTAGATGATTTTTCTAGTATTGGTGAGTTTTTAGAAAATTAAGAATATATTTTGGACGTGGGACCCACTAGTGCGAAAAGTACAGCAAAATTCGGCCAATAAGGTTAAGTTTCGGATACTGGTGGAAATTTATCGGGTGTTAAGAGATAAGTAGAGGGTGACATGGCATTGATGTGAGAGGAACCAAGTGATAGGAAGGCATTAAATGAAGTGCCAAGTGGCACTATGTGATTGGTCCACTTGTTGGACATTTTTGACTTTTCTTATCATGGATTAAATATCTCAAAAATTGACTAAAAATTCATTCTTTCTTACCTCTTGTTGGCCGATTCTCTCTCTTGGACAAGGAAGAAAAACTTCTTCAATTTACAAGCTTCAAACTATCTCAATCTTCCATTCCAACCAATTAAACTTAGATTTGCTCCATAAAATCACTCCATTAGGTGCTAGTAAGTGACTTGGTGAAGTTGTTTTGAAGCTCTAAGGTGGCCAACCTCTCTATCTCTCTTAATTTCTTGGTAAGTGATGCTTGAACACCCTACTACACCTAATGATGGTTATATTATGCTTAGAAGAGGCTTGAGTGTTGGATTATATGATTTATTTCTTGGTTTGGCTTGATTTGGTGAAGTTTTCCATTTTATGATGAATTTTCTGGTTTCATATGATTTTGATGTTTTGGACTAGTATGATGGTTGGTAATAAGGGGCTTTGGCTCTAGTAGGTGTGAATTGTTGTTAAATGCAATCAATTTTGGATTTGGAATGAAATGTGAAAAGTTAGGGTTCTTGAACCCCTATTCTGTCCGAAATTTTAGGTCATAGCTAGAGGCCGAATTGGACTTTGCTCAAAACATGAAAGTTGTAGGTATTGATGAGTTTAGTGTGTCTGCAAAATTTCAGGGCAATTGGACAAGTGTAGAGTGAGTTATGCCGTTTTTACTGTTGCTGTTTTTGGTGCACAGAATGTCCGAACTGCGATAGTAATTGCCTGTTTTGACTGGAATTGGTTTGGATTTTGGAGTTGGTGTCTTCTGATGAAATGTAGCTGGATGTCTTAAATAACTTATGCCTTTGGAATTTGGGCATTTGGACTTGTATGGACTGAGATATACCGATTACAGTTTTCTGTGTTTTGGAAACCTGTTTTGGTGATTCTGGTTTAGTGTTTGGCATTTTTGACCTAGTTGGGTCAGGAACTGGATTGAGTGACCTTCTACATTGTTGTAGCCCTGTTTCATAGCTTCGAAACGGTGGGTCTTACACCCCTAACCGATAATTGTAGTGAGAGTTGTGCCATTACCGCATTATGACGTCAAAACCGGTTTTCTTATCAAGGCCAACATTAAAGCCTTTCTTAATTTCTGGTTTGCTTTCATGCTTGTATATGTTTATAAAACCCTATTGGGGTTGTGAATTGGTGTTGTTTATGGCTCGGTATGGTTTCTTGTTTTATGATCTTGTGAGCTATGGAACGGCTCTTGACATGAAATGCTTATATGTGTGTTGTTGGGTTGTGATTGAAGAAAAATAATGAAGCCTTATGGCTGGAAACTTTGGTAAACACAAAGGGCATGCTGCCCGAATTTTTACTCGAGATTTAGAAAACTATATTCTCGACTTGAGTAAAGGTTAAGTATTTAACCCTTGAATTTCCATGCATGAAACCCTATTGGGCGATAATTGGTTTGACTTTATGACTCGTTATCGAGTCTTATGGTATTTGTTTACATGTTCTAGGGCGTGACGATAGCTCACGACATTCTCCTGACGGAAGTGCATGAAATAGCACTTAATTGATTGGTGAGTGTACTACTCACTTGTGTGCTATTATATGGCTTTGATATTTGAACTTGAGATGTTGTATGTTAATGGATTGATGTGAGAGTGTACTTTATCACTCTCACTTATTGTTTCACATGTTATTGAAAAGTTATTGGAAAGTTATTGGAAAGTTATATGAACTGATATATGAAATGAAATACATGACTTGATATCGATTGGACAAGTATCCAACGACTACAAATGTTATCATTGAGCTCAACCCCATTGGTAGTTGATTGAATCGAGCCGACAAGGGTTTGGTCGTGACAATTAATGAGCCTTGGGTAAAGTTATAAGGAATCTTGTAGTATGAGAGACTCTTGATTCCGGTATACTCGAGTAATACCACAGTGCAAGTGTTTGGAGTGCGGGCCCGGTAGGGGGATGTTTGGTGGAAGGAATGGGAGAGAAGAGGAGTCTACAGTTGGTTACTTTTCAAACATTGACGGAGAGTCAATGAGACCGATCAAGAATTCAAACGAGGAAAAGGGCTCTTGAGAGCCACCCGTATCCTTTTATCCTCATTATTAATGTGTGGCTTTATTTATTTTGGTAAATTGGACTGTTAAGCTTGAGGTATCCATGAACTTGGATGCTTGAGTTGTATTCTCACTGGGCAATTAGCTCACCCCGTTCCTTTTGTTTTCCTTACAGGAATATGACTCTTTTGGAATGAATTTTGATAAATGGTTGCCGAATGAACTAGATGAATGACTCTTTTGTATTGTATATAAAATGGGACCCTAAATGTATCATTAGGGCCGTTTTCACTTTTGTTTTGGCAAACCATATATGTAGCGACTTTTGTATCACTTTTAAATGTCATTTTGGTTTGTAAAGGCTAAAGGTTATGTGGTTTATGTAATTCGATGTTTGGTTGGGTTCGGACGAGTCGGTTACTATTCATGGCCGACTCCGGGTTTCATTTTCTTTTATTTTGGGTTATTTTGCCCTTTTGCCTTATTTGCGCGCGTTATAAGTTCCAGAACGTGAAAGATCGCTCTATACTGCACTGTTAGTCCTGGCGAGAGCTGGGCAGGCAGTCCGCTAACCTCTTTGGTTCGCCTTAGGGGAAAGTGGGGCTGTCACAGAAATGAAAGTGCTTGTCGATTGGACGAGTATCCAACGACTACAAATGTTATCAATGAGCTCAACCCCATTGGTAGTTGATTGAATCGAGCCGGCGAGGGCTAGGTCGTGCCAATTAATGAACCTTGGGTAAAGTTATATGGAATCTTGTAGTATGCGAGACTCTCGATTCCGGTATACTCGAGTAATACCAAAGTGCAAGTGTTTGGAGTTCAGGCCCGGTAGGGGGATGTTAGGTGGAAGGAGTGGAAGGAAAGTGGAGTCTGCGGTTGGTTACTTTTGAACATTGACGGAGGGTCAATGACGTCCGATCAAGAAATGCAAACGAGGAAAAGGCTCTTGAGAGCCATCTGTATCCTTTTATCACCATATTTGACATGTACCTTTGCTTATTTTACTATATTGAATGAAAGCTTGATACTTATATGCACTTGGGTGCGTAAGTGATAGTATCTCACTGGGCAATTAGCTCACACCGTTCCTTTTGTTTTCCTTACAGGAATATGGAATATGACTCTTTTTGGAATGAATTTTGATAGATGGTTGCCGAATGAACTAGATGTATATTTTTTTTTGTATTGTATATGAAGGAAAACCCAAAATGTATCTTTAGGGCCGTTTTCACTTTCAATTTGGCAAACCGTGTATATATTAACTTTTGAAACTTTTTGTATGTCACTTTGGATTGTAACTGCTAAAGTTCAAGATGTGAATGTTTGTTTGATATTTGGTTGCGTTCCGACGGGTCGGTTACTATTCATGGCCGACTCCGAATTTCATTTTTTTTTATTTTGGGTTATTTTGCCCTTTTGCCTTGCTTACGCGCGTTATAAGTTCCGGAACGCAATAGATCGCTCTAAACTACACCGTTAGTCCTGGCGAGAGCTGGGCAAGCAGTCCGCTAACCCCTTTGGTTCGCCTTAGGGAAAGGTGGGGCTGTTACACATTCTCTTGGCACGCGCTCGTGTGACAGGGCCGAGGGGAACCTTCACTTGTTCGACCTGCATGATTTGCTCGCTATCCTCCTTCGTATCAGGTAATTTATCCCACTAGATGATGGCATACTCGGAGAATACCATGACTGCTAGTTTCATTTGTTGCTCCTCCGTGTAATCGTTGCAATTGAACATGAGCTCAACTTTCTTTTCCTACTCGAGGTAGGCATTCGGGTCGGTTTTACCTTCAAAAGGTGGTACTTGCATTTTGATGCCTTTAATCATCTCTCCCCTTGGTTTTGTAACTTTTGTTGGTTCTCCTCATTGGCGGGCCAAGGTCTTCGGAATAGTTGGAGCTATCCGACTCATTTTGGACTGATTTCCTTCTATTCCTACTCCCTCGTGATCCGCTTTGGGCAGCCTCGACTTTGTCAAGCCATTCATGGACAATTTCTAACTTTTGGTCCATGATTCGTCAGATGTCACCCCTTAGAGATTCGGCAAAGAGTTTGAAATCGAAGGCCGATGGACTATCTCCTCTTGCGTTAGACATGCTTGGGTATTCTTGTAATAAAAGGTTAGTTTTGAAAAAATAATCTCCTCGCTCACTCCCCTAGTGTTTACTCTCGCGCTTGTGTATCACACACTCTCATCTATAAGCTCACAAAAATATATTCTCAAAGCTTGATTTTACCTTTGATGAGGTTAGATTAACTCAATAAGTTGTTCAATGTGTGACAGCCCCACCTTCCCCTAAGGCGAACCAAAGGGGTTAGCGGACTGCCTGCCCAGCTCTCGCCAGGACTAACGGTGCAGTTTAGAGCGATCTATCGCGTTCCGGAACTTATAAACGCGCGTAAACAAGTCAAAATGGCAAAATAACCCAAAATAAAAAAAATGAAATCCGGAGTCGGCCATGAATAGTAACCGACCCGTCAGAACCCAACCAAATAACAAGCAAACATTCACATCTTGAAATTTAGCATTTACAAGCCAAAGTGGCATACAAAAGTATTCAAAAGTGGATATATATCTGGTTTGCCAAATCAAAAGAGAAACGGTCCCAAAAGTACATTTAGGGTTTCAATAAATGAGCTATACAAAAGATATGTCCAACTAGCTCAATTCGGCAACCAACTATCAATTGCAGTCCAAAAGTATTTATTTTCCTGTAAGGAAAACAAAAGGAATAGGGTGAGCTTACGCCCAGTGAGATAATACCACTCAATCAGCAAAGTTCACATAAGCATAAAGCTTTTCATTTCAATTCATCAAAATTAAGCAAAGGCACACATTAATGGTGGAGATAAAAGGATACGGGCGGCTCTCAAGAGCCCTTTTCCTCGTTTGCATTCTTGATCGAACCTCATTGACTCTCCGTCAATGTTTAAAAGTAACCAACCGTAGACTCCACTTTACTTCCATTCCTTCCACCCAACATACCCCTACCGGGCCCGAACTCCAAACACTTGCACTGTGGTATTACTCGAGTATACCGGAATCGAGAGTCTCTCATACTACAAGATTCCATATAACAGTCCCCAAGGTTCATTAATTGGCACGACCAAGCCCTCGCCGGCTCGATTCAATCAATTACCAATGGGGTTGAGCTCAATGGTAACAATCATGGTCGTTGGATACTCGTCCAATCGACACCAAGTCAAGTACTTTTCATTTCATGTAACATTCCATGTAACATTCCAATAACATGAGAAATAAGTGAGAGTGATAAAGTACACCCTCACTTCAATCAATATCGATGGTGCAATAACATTTAACTCATCAAGTTCAAGTATCAAAGCCATATAGTAACACACAAGTGAGTAGTACACTCACCAAGCTTGCAAATGGTGTTTCATGCACTTCCGTCAAAAGAACGTCGTGAACCACCGTCACGCCCTAAAACATGCAAACAAGTACAATGAGACTCGATAACGAGTCATAAACCAATGCCAAACACGAACCCAATAGGGTTCCATAAGCATATACAAGCATTAGGGGAAACCAAAAAATCCGGAAATGGCATTAGCTTTAGCCCTGAAAAAAACAGTTTTTGACCTCATTTTACGGTAATAGCACCAAAGGCACTACAATTATCGGATGAAGGTCCAAGACCCACCGTTTCGAAGCTAAGTGATAGGGCTACAATATTGTAGAAGGTCACTCAACCCAGTTTCGAGTGTAACCGGGTCAAAAATGCAATCTACTATACCAGAACCGCAAAAACAGATTCACAGAACGCATTCTAGTGCAAACATCATAAAACAGCCTACATAAGTCCAAATCCAGAAATTCAAAAGCCATCTGAAAGCTAAGAAACAGGTATACATTTCATCAGAAGGCCTCAACAACCAATTCGGAAGCATTCCTAACCAAAATAACCAATTACAGAAGCAATTCCCAAATTCGGGTAAAACCAGGACAGCAAGGGTAATTTCGACTTTTCTCAAGCTACGCTACTCCGATTGACCTGAAATTTTGAAGGCACCTCTAAAATATCATTCCATACAACTTTCATGTTTTAAGACAAGGCCAATTCGGCCTCTAACTATGAGTTACAAAACCGGGCAGAATGTAATTTCATAAACCCTAACTTTCCAAAATTTCTTCCAAAACAGAAATTGCTTGCAATTATCCACTTTTTCCACCTCCTAGGTCCCTTACACACCATTTCCAATCATCATACATAGCCACACAATCATATTCATATTAAAACAAAAAAATCCCCAATAATTACAAAACTTCATCAATTCAACCAAAAATCACAATATAATCCATAAAGTTGCATCTTATACCACCACTAAGCATAAATTAAGCATCATTAGAGGGAGGAGAGTGGTTCTTCATAACTCACCTTAGAAACAAGAGAGAGAGAGCAACAAGTCCTCTTAGCTTTCTAAACAACTCCACCAAACCCCACACAAACACTCACTTAATGTTTTCTATGGAACAAAAGTAAGATTAAGTGGTTGTTTTGATGATTTGGAGCAAGATGGAATCAAGAACTTGGAGAGTTTCCTTCTTTCTTCTTGAGAGAGAGGGCCGGCCAAGATGAAGAGAAAAATGGTGAATTTTTGGTGATTTTTGTGATTTATTTGGTCAATTGGACAAAAGGTGAATAGTGGTCTTACTTAATACCAAATCCCATGGTAACACTTGTCACCTTCATTAATGCTTGCCTAACTTTTGTCTCTCTTATACCAATCCACTTAGCATCCTCTACTTATCTCTTAACACCCGGTAAATTAAATCCAGTATCCAAAACTTAACCTAGTTGGCCAAATTTTTCCGAACTTTTCGCACTAGTGGGTCCCACGTCCGGTATACGCTCTTAATTTCTCAAAACCTATTCGATACTAGAAAAATCATCTAAAAACTATATTTACTCATTAAAATTATCTAGAAAATTTTCCGGATACAGAAAGTGCAGAAAACAAGCCATTGAATATAATAAAACCCTAAAATGGAAAAATTACAGGCTCTCACACAATGGCCTACCAAGGGTAAGATCACTTAGCACATGAATTGCAAGCAAAGGTGAAACTGATTTGGAAGCTCGACTCAACTGGACAATTAACATGATCAAGACTTGACGCGGACTGATCACTTAGGCGAATAAGCAAATATTAGGAGAATAGGCGAATATACTCAATAAAAGACTCAACCGACTCCAATAAAGCAAGAAATGAGATGGCGGAAGTTTATGGATCCTAGATGGACTTACCCGACTTGTACTTCGCTGTTTTTGAAAGTGTAAGACAAGGCTTCTTGGATCTTTTTGGGTAGGTGTTGCGGCTGATGGGTTGCTTTATCATGTGGCTTAAGTCGCCAATCAGAAATTGGGAATCCAAGTAGAACTAGCATTTGCTTTTACAAACCCAAGTCAACTAGGTTTCCTAATTCTAATAGGTTTCCTTTTACTGGTAGGACCGAATCTGGTTTCCTTTTTGTTTCTTTCTTGCATCTCTTTTTTTTTTATAGTATTGATGCAAACCAGATTGCTTTTCTTTTCTTCTTCCAATTCGGACACAACCCAAGACAGGACTTCGGCTATGTCTTGTGAACCAAAGCAGCTGCCACTTCAAGATTTCAAGAACTAGGTTAATTGTTTTCTAGAATTCAAGAACCAGCCACGGTTTTTCAAGATTTTCGTCCAAGACCTTTGGCGATTCAAGATTTGAATCAAGACTTTCAAGAACAAGGTAAAATAGCCTTATAGTAGTGCAAGATACAAAAATTTCCCAACCCTCTTGTTCAAGAAACCTGAATTGCTTTAATCAAGATTAGCGACCTGATGTGATACCCACTTGACACGATCTAGACAACCAATCACCAATGGTTTGGTAGCGGAAATTTGACACAATCTAATCCCCGAAGTAGCGAATAATATTGATACTATCTCAACCCACTACTTAACGAATTAGCGAACCATACTATAGGTAGAGGAACGCCACAACCAAGGAGTTACTTGATTGATAAGTTCACTTTAATAACTTGAGAAATATTCTCAAATATTCAAAGAAGCTCTCTTAGAAAGAGAAAGTGAAAAGCTCACGATTTTTATTAATGTCAAAAACTGATCGTAAGGGTCTCTTGCCTTGGCTATATATAGCCATACACTTGACAACCTAAAGTGAATTGGATTCACTCAAACTGGATCTAAAGTGAATTGGATTCACTTATTAGATGCTCTCGGCTAGACTAAGGTCTTTTGGGCCGAATAAAATGACTAAAAATGACTATCTAATATTTGGCCAACTTGAAGACTGTTTGGGCCGAGTTTATTAACTAAAAGTTAAACAATTAAATAGCAAATAATTCTCAGCCTTGACTAAAATTGACAAATAACTCTCGGCCTTGACTTAAGGGTCTTCACTTGGCTCAACAACTTGGAGTAAAGTGTATATTGTAGAATCTTCATTCTTCAAGCCTTCAATGATCTTTAAATCATCTCCAACTCTCCCTTGGATAGTGCATACAAGAGCTTGAAGGGATTCACGCATCTTCTTGGCACGAGCTCTTATGATCGGACCACTTGGTATTTGAATAATTTGTTCTTGATTGCCATTGGTCCTTGGTGCTCCGTCATCAGTCCCCTCCTCTTGAAGGTGATTTGTCCCCAAATCAAACGATTGTTTGCGATGGAGAATATCAGGGAATATTTGGACGAATACGAGCCAAGAAGCATGCCTTCTACGCAAACAGAACACGAACCAATATGCATGCTTCAGCTCACGATTATGACACCAATAGTTCAAGTCATTGACTCCTGGATCAAATACAAAGAATGAAGAATGAGTATCAACGAAGTAAATATAATCAACACTTTTACCAAGGCGATAGCAAGATGGGAATAAGTGAACTCCATGTGTCATGCTAAGACCTATAACATGTCCCAAACACACATTAGACCCACTTAGTAAAATAAATGCAAACTTCCATGACAAGGACTTTAAATGCACACTAAACACATGAACTATAATGAAACTAGCACAAAGATTCATAGGCAAATTAACTCTTTGAAACACAAAGGTTAACACACACGTAATGATTATGTGACTCAAAAGAAAGAAATAATATATAATGACCCAAAACTAGACTAAGACGATTGCAATTCATTAAGGTACTCAAATTAACTCTAGAATGATGGTCATAGAGTAAATGTACAGCCTTGTCAAAATCCATGAATCCGGTATGATAAACCACGTGACATGCATGAACAATCTTAAAAATAATGCCAATTAACTCTAAGGGTCTAGCATGCATGAACAATTCAAAAAACTTAGCTAGGCTCAAGAAAGTAGCATCCAATTCATGAAGATAAGGTGTATAACTACTCAAAACCATACTGGAAAGAATGCATACCTTTATGGACAGCTCATGCTCATTAGTTGTACCATGATAACAACGAGACTTATGAAAGGAGCTTACCTCATTCACAGTAATGACATTATCTACAACTTTTCCAATTTATGCAAGACAAATAGCTTAGGAATTGGCTCATAATGCAGCACTTTATTTGCCTCATAAACCTGTGGAAATTTAACAAACATGCTAAGCAAAACAAAGTAAGGATGGTTAGTTGAAAACAAGGCTTTCCTCACATCGTTGGCCTTTGCAAATAACACTTGTTTTCTCTCTCTTTTCTTCTCAATAGCCGAGCTTACTTCAGTTGTTTTCCTCTCATTTTTTCTCGACTCATCTCACCATTTTCTCCCTTTGAGTTTTGTCTTTGATTCGTAGCATGCATGTCATACTCCCTTTGTAAGCTCACTTGGTCCTCATGCACTTGTTGTGGTGTAAGAGGTGCAAGTGTGATTTTTTACCATCATGCAAAAAGGAGTATTTACCATCATGCAAGTGTGATTTTTTTACCATCATGCAAAAAGGAGTATTTATTTAAGAAACCGTATTTATTTAAGAAACCATCAAAAGTAACTTTCCTATCAAATTGCCAAGGACGGCCTAAAAGAATATGTGCAGCTTGCATAGGTACTACATCGCATACAATATCATCTTCATATCGACCAATGCGAAAAATAACTAAGATTTGTTTAGAAATACGTACCTCACCACTATTATTTAACCATTGAAACTTGTAGGGTCGATGGTGATCAGTTGTGGGCAAGTTGAGTCACTCCACCATTAATGCACTTGCAACATTAGTGCAACTCCCCGGGTCAATGACTAGGCTGCACACTTTCTTGTTTATATGGCACTTGAGTAGAAGATGTTTTCTCTTTGTAGGTCATCTCGACTAGCTTGGGTAGCTAGTGCTCGCCTTGCTACTAGACACCTTATCTTGTCATTGGTTGGTATTTCCTCCAGCTCGTCTACTTCCTCTTCCAATGAAGGCATCATCTCGGGTTCTTCTTCTTCTTCATCCGTTAACATGTCTCCATTGGGTAGTACAAGCATAGCCCATTGATTTGGACATTGGGAGGCAATATGTCCAAACCCTTAACACTTAAAACATTTAATCTTACGGGTCCTTGGTTTAGAGACCTCTTGATTGGCTTTAAACCCTTCCTTTGCAGTTTGTTTGGAAGGTGGGGCATTCGGTCTCATACTCTCTCGGTAAGCTCCACTCGATTTTGAGGCATTAGGTGCAAACGAAGGCCTGGTTTCGTTCCTTGGGGTTGGATTTCTCCATATTCCAGATTGGAAGTTGGAGTTTTGGCAAACCGTACCCCTACTCTTGAACCTCCGTTCTACCTTGATAGCTTTATCCAATAGTTATCCCATGTCAAGATAGTGTTGAAGCTCCACGATGTTGGCAATTTCAGGCCGTAACCCTCCAAAAAACCGTGCCATAGTGGCCTCTTCATCTTCTCGAACATTAGCCCGCATCATCGCCATTTCCATTTCTTTGAAGTAATCTTCAACCGTCATACTACCTTGAGTGAGGGTTTGCAATTAGTGATGCAAATCCCTATGGTAGTAACCGGGTATGAAGCGCTTCCGCATAATTTGCTTTAAGTCTTCCCACGTTCGAATGGGTGGTTCTTCATTCCTTCTTTGCTTAATGCGAAGTTGATCCCACCAAACAGCGGCATAATCGGTGAATTCTATGGCCGCCAACTTTACTTTTTGAGGCTCCGTGTAGTGGTTGCAATTGAAGATCAACTCGATTTTTCTCTCCCACTCCAGGTATGCCTCGGGATCCGATTTACCTTGGAATGTAGGAATCTTTAGTTTTATGCCTTTGAGTTGGTCCTCTTCACGGTCAGGCCGTTGTGTATTTCGCCTCGGCCTTTGCTCATCATCTTCGAACTCCCTCTCTAAGTTAGAGTCACTGAGTTCGTTCAAGGTAAGTTTCCCTCTAGTTTTCTTAGAGGAGTTTCTTGAGGGGTCCAATTGTTTGATTTGTTCTTGCTTGGACTCAAAATGAAGCTCAAATTTTCTTTGCATTTCTTTCCACATAGCATCCATTCTTAGTGCCAATTGTGCAATAGTAATGTTGTTTTCATTGGCCATGGTTTAAACCTACAAAACTTCAACAAACGATAAGGTAAAAATCCTCACTCACGCACTCACGTGTTTCTCTTGACCTCGTGTATCACTCAAGTGTTTAAAACACTCTAATGTTCTCACCACTCACTTCTCAAATCCCTTGATCGCTTCCTTGAAAAAATCAGAAATGTTCTCCAAGTAGTTCAATCAAACTTCAATCAAGTTTTCGCCAAAAGTGGTGTTTGGATAGCTGAAATTTTAAGACTGAATAACAACTCAAAAGGTAGCAAAGGACACGACAAACACACTGGAATTTCACTGACTTAGTCCGCAAGGATTGAGAGTTTGCTTCAGGAAAGGACTCTAACAAGTTAAGTTTCGGTTGGACTGTTTGAACCCTTGTATTGCTGGAATTTTTTCTTTTGTGTTTCGGGCAAGTTGTTTATGGAAGTCTGGTGTTTTTGGGTTGCCCAATTGGTGTGGTTTACAACCCTTGAAGATCAACTAATTCTATTGGCTATTGGAGTGGCAACCGACTTAGGAGAAAAATACAACAAGGGTGGCAGCTGTTTGAGGGAGTAAGGGTTGGAAGGCTTATTTCGATTCTGATGTGGAAAGATGAGAGTGTTTTGGGGAGGTTTGGTTTTGGTTTCTTGGTTTTCTTGGCTGACTTCAATCCCAATAGCTTTAGGATTAGAAGTAGATCACGAATGGGACTTGTTTTTCAAGTAGGAAACCTAGAGCCGATGCTTTCTTTTTTTTTTGTTTTTTTTTCATTTCTTTCATTTCTTTTTTTTTTCTTCTTTGTGGCTCTCTAATTGATTGTCAAGAACTCAGATTCAGTCCCAACAATTGAATTTTCGGATCCAAGTTCAAGATGCCAAGAAAATAGAAGTTTCTTCCAAGTTTCCAAGAAACCCTTGATGTGTAACTAAGAATTACCAAACCAGTTTTGGTTGATCCAAGAACTTCAAGATTTCAGTCAAGAAGCTCAAGAACTTCTCATATTATGTTTTGGAAACCAAGATTTGCAAGAAACAACACAAATATTCAAGGTTTAAGGGTGAAACAGGTTCGGCAGCCCAAGAAAAGGAAATTCCAGCAACTTAACTCAATGGTATGCGACACCCTTCTCTCTTTTTTTTTGACACTTTCGCTGGGTTGTTTGTACACCCAAAGCGACACAACAAACACAATTAATAGGCTATGATCTGGATAAAAATAGTAGCAAGTAATGACTGCACTAGACAGATTGCATGCGAGATACAAGAACACGAGAACACGATGAGGAACAAAACCCTAGCGGCTGTTTTTTTTTTTTACTCGATTACTTGAAGACTCCAACACACGGAACTATGACACAACTAACGACAAGAATCACAGCAACAACATAAGAGACAATGCGGACAGTAATAGAAAATTTGTGGACAGCCAAGATAAAACTAAAAATAAACTAGCAACTGAATTTTTTTTTGTTTTTTAACACACAAACAGACTTGAAACAACATATACGACTCGAAACAAACAAAAAGGAAAGATATAACCCGGTGGTTTTCGCCTAGCTCTGATTACCAACTGATGTGATACCCACTTGACACGATCTAGACAACCAATCACCAATGGTTTGGCAGCGGAAATTTGACCCAATCTAATCCCCGAAGTAGCGAACAATATTGATACTATCTCAACCCACTACTTAACGAATTAGCGAACCAAACTATAGGTAGAGGAATGCCACGACCAAGGAGTTACTTGATTGATAAGTTCACTTGAATAACTTGAGAAATATTCTCAAATATTCAAAGAAGCTCTCTTAGAAAGAGAAAGTGAAAAGCTCACGATTTTTATTAATGTCAAAAACTGATCGTAAATGTCTCTTGCCTTGGCTATATATAGCCATACACTTGACAACCTAAAGTGAATTGGATTCACTCAAACTAGACCTAAAGTGAATTGGATTCACTTATTAGATGCTCTCGGCTAGACTAAGGCCTTTTGGGCCGAATAAAATGACTAAAAATGACTATCTAATATTCGGCCAACTTGAAGACTGTTTGGGCCGAATTTATTAACTAAAAGTTAAACAATTAAATAGCAAATAATTCTCGGCCTTGACTAAAATTGACAAATAACTCTCGGCCTTGACTTAAGGCTAGTCTTCACTTGGCTCAACAACTTGGAGTAAAGTGTATATTGTAGAATCTTCATTCTCCAAGCCTTCAATGATCTTTAAATCATCTCCAACTCTTCCTTGGATGGTGCATACAAGAGCTTGAAGGGATTCACGCATCTTCTTGGCACGAGCTCTTGTGATCGGACCACTTGGTACTTGAATAATTTGTTCTTGATCGCCATTGGTCCTTGGTGCTCCGTCATCATGACCAGATTTCTCTTTTGTTCTTTTTTTTTTTTTTTGACTCGACAACTTAAGACTTCAAGACACAACAACCAAGGAAAAACTGGACAGAAACAACAACTAGAATTTGGCAATCAACAAGAGACAATTCGTCAACAAGACTACTAGACAAGAACTTGCGACACTAAAAAAAATTTTGCTTTTGTTTTTCGTTTGACACAAGACTCGGATTGGAACAACAAAAAATATGACTCAAACACGAAAGGAAAGGTAGGATATAACCTGAAAGTTGTCAACTAGCTCTAATTACCAGATGATACGAACCCAACCGTGCTTGGCGAACTCGTATTCCAACAAACAGGATCTAGACACGTGACTCCAAGGTTTGAATGTACAGAACCTTAAACCCCTTTAGAATCACTTGGATGAGAACTAAGAATGATTCTTAACCCTCAAGAAAAGATTAAAGGAACTTATGGTGTTGGTAGAATGGCACTACAAACAAGTGTGATTCTTGCTTGATAAGCCAAGAAGAACACTTAGAACCAATCTAAGATATTCAAAGGTTAACCGAAGCTAAGAGAATTACTCTTAAAGCTGAAAACTGTTTATTGATTATTGAATGAATTGAGACAACTCGGCTAGCCTTTATTTATAGGCTTCATGAACCGAAATTCTAACTAGCAATGGAAAACGTTATTAACTCCAAATAATCCTAAACCTAACTTACTAAGGAAACTGTCAACCAAATATGGAAATTGCTATTACGCCCCAAATGGTCAAGGGCTAGTCGGCTAAGCCCCATCATGGGCTGTCCAACCTTATTTCAAGCCTACACTAGATGCTTAACTCGATAAGGAAGCCCATCAAGCAGTCCGTTCTTTCTCTAGTCATCTGCGGCTTCCTCATGGACTTGGAGTAGGCTCACCATTTGTGTGATTAGACTCTTGAATCCTTCCTATGCGTGTATGAACAATTTGTAGAAATGTTTGGAGGCTCTCTCGCATCTTCCTTGCCCTTGCTCGAGTCATCGGTCCAAGGTTCATCGATGGTGCACGTAGATCATCCTCACTCGAGCCTCTTGAAGTGACAACTTGAGCTCTTGGTGGTTCCTCATCATGGTGTCTTAGCCAAATAAGTGATTCCAAATCACATTAGGTTTTCAAGTCATGTAAGGCTATAAATAGCCTAACCTCTTAGACGTTTAGAAATCAGACTTTTTACATCAAACTTGTGAGTTTATTCACTTCTCTTGTTCGAGAGAGCTTTTCTTGAATACTTGAGATTTTTTCTTAAGTTATTCAACTTGAACTTATCAATCAAATATACACCTTGATTGTGGCGTTCTTCTACCAATACTTTTGGTTCACTAAAATACTAAGTTGTGGGTCAAGATTTGTCTTGGTTCGTAGCTTGTGGTTTTATAAGGGTCAAGGTTCCACATTCCAACTTGTGTTCTTCATCTAGATCCAGGGTTTGGTGGAATACGAGTTCATACCTTTGGGTGGGTTCGTATTAGCTTGGTATCAGAGCTAGATTGATGATATCAAGTATATCTTGTTCGTGTCTTCGTAAGTTTTCGTTGTTTCCATTCTGTCCGTGCTTAATCTTTATAGAATTCTATGGTTCGTATCAGCTTAGTATCAGAGCTAGATTGACGATATCAAGTATATCTTGTTCGTGTCTTTGTAAGTTTTCGTTGTTTCCATTCTGTTCGTGCTATTTATGTCTTTGCTTGCTATTTGTGTGATCTATTGGCTGTTCGTGTCTTTGTTTTCTTGTCTTCTTGGAGTCTTGCTATCTTGTTTCTTGAGTTTTGAAGTTGTTTAAAGTTATTTTTTTTAAAAACTGTTCATGGTACTGTTCATCGACACTGTTCCTTTACTGTAGCGCACTGTTCATCGTTACTATTCATCCGGAAAAGAAAAATATTCTGACATTTTTTTTCCTTGGAAATCCAAGACTTAATCTAGGGTTTCTTGGCAACTTGTGTTGGCTCTTGTGGTCTTGAAGTTTAAATCGTGGTTGGTTGTTCTTATTCTTGGAAGTATACGAGATTCTTGAAATTTCTTGATAAGAAACTTGAATTTCTAGAATTTCTTGGATACTTTCTTGACAAATCTCGAAGTTCTTGGGTAAAATATTAGGGTTTCTTGAATTCTTGAACAAAAGTTTCCAAATTTTGAAATTCTTGCAAAACCCTAGTAGCAGCTAATTCTTGTTTCTTGTTGCGGCTTGAATTCTTGTCCTTGAGTGTTTGATCCGAAATTGAAAGGAAAAGAAAGAAAGAGTTGTTGGGAAAAAAAAAGAGAAACAAGAAGTTGGATCACTCTTGGATTGAAACAAGAAAGCAAATCTGATTTGGGAAACCAAGTTGACTTGGGATCATAAACAAATCCTAGTCATCACATAAATAATTCAATTTAGATTTTGCTAGTTGCTTATACACGAAAATGACTCCAAAAATCAGCAGTTTATCTTCCAAAATAAATCCAAGAATCAATTGGATTCAACTTCCAAAATTCTAGCCAAGGGTACAATCGGGTAGAGCAATTTTAGGTTTCCAAAATTTCTGCTATTTTGTTTCTTACTTAATCGAGTTTTGTAATCTGTCCAGTCATTATATTCGAGTCTTTTCAGCCTATAAATCATGTCTAAGAGGTCCCAAAAGGAGTCCAAATCAGTCTTGGGTTCCAACTAGTCTTAGTTTCCTAATTTGAGTCGCTAGTCAAAGTCCAAAGTTTTTAAAATTTGAGTAACCTTGTGCGGATAGAATCTGGTATTTTGAATCATTATCTCAGTCCATTTCACTCCCCAATGTAGCCTTTAATTTGCCACCATCTAATGTGAAGCTTGGTGAAAGTTTGGTTGATACTCCTTGAGAAATTCTGATTTTTTCAAGAGAGGCAATCAAGTGACTTGAGAAGTGATTGGTGAGATCATTAGAGTGTTTAAAATACTTGAGTGATACACGAGGGTGAGTGAAACACGTGAGGGAGTGAGTGAGGTGTTTCTATTCAATTGTTTGTTGTTTTGTAGGTTTAAACATGGCCAATGAAAATGAGCTTACCATTGCCCAACTTGCACTAAAAATGGATGCTATGTGGGCAGAATTTCAAAGGAGGTTTGACCTTAAGATCTAATCCATACATGAGCAATTGGATCATTTGGATTCATCAAAGAGTTCCTCTAAGAAATCTAGAGGGAAACAACCTTTGAATGAGTCTAGTGATTCAAATGCGAACATTGAGCTTGAAGATTGGGAACAAAGGTCGAGGGAACACAAACATAAATCTAAGTGTGAGAATGAATCTCTCAAGAGGAGGGGTTCCATGCAATCTACCTCTTTAAAGCCGATTTATACAAGATGTGATAAGAAGGTTCATTCAAACCTAGAGTTGGACCATCTCATGAGGAGTCATTTTGGGAGACATATCAACATTTTCTACACCAAAAACAAATGGAGTCAAATAGATGCCATCAAAGTGAGTCTTCTAAGGAGGAGGTAGCCGAGTCTATTCCTAACAAAGGAGTATCTTATCCTATTGAACCATTTGTTGAGGAGGTTGATAATGAGGAAACAATCGAGGGCATTGAGCTAGAAAAAGAGATTGAAAAATCTGATGAAATGAGTGGTAAAAAGGAAGAAAAGAGAGAAAGTGAGTTGATTTTGAGCAAAAATGTGAGGGCTTATTGTTTTCCTAACGAACTTACCTTTATTTTGTTTAGTGTTTCTTCTTTTATGCAGATCAAGCAAAGTCAAATAGAGTTGATCTTGACGTGTTCTATTCCAAAGTCAATTGTACACTTTGCAAGTTTCCATGGAATTTGTCTTCTAGGAGCTAAATCCCTTTGTATCAATTCATGGAACAATGTCAACTCAAATATGTCCACACCAATGAAGAATTAATTCGAGCTCATCTTGAAGGGAACATTCCAAATTTTGGAGTTGGTTGTGTACCAAGTGTTCATTTAAAGAACGAGTTCCTCAATGATTATTGCAACTACAATTGCCATCTTGCCCTTAGTCCACGTGAAGCTCCAACTTCACCAAATCTGCCTTGGTGTCTTGCAAGTGTAATCGAGCATGAGTTCAATTTCATGGGATACACTTCACACCATTTTGAGGATCCTTACCTCATGACCACAAGCGATTAAGTTGAGCATACATTGAAGCTAGTTCACGAAATTCAAGGTTCAACAAGGGTTGTTCTCCAACTTAGCAAGTGGTTTTTGAATTGGATGAAATTTGTAGTCATCATAACAAGATTGACTCGAAGGCATGCAACTCTTCTTGTCATCATTCGTGCTTCAATTTGTAGACAAATTGCTTTCAAAATGAGGGGAATGATGAGAACATGAAGATCCAAATTCCCATTCAAACACATGAAGAGTTAGAAGCAAATTAGTTTAGTTAAGTTATTCCATTAGAAGTTGTGTCGTTTGATTAGTAGCATTAGTTAGGGTTTTAATTGTCAATTTAATTACTAAGATATTCAGCCAAAAATTAGTCTTCAAGAGGCCGAAACTTAGTTGGTGTCTTGGCCAAATAAGTGATTCCAAATCACATTAGATTTTCAAATAAGTGATTCCAAATCACATTAGGTTTTCAAGTCATATAAGGCTATAAATAGCCTAACCTCTTAGACGTTTAGAAATCAGACTTTTTACATCAAACTTGTGAGTTTATTCACTTCTCTTGTTCAAGAGGGATTTTCTTGAATACTTGAGAGTTTTTCTTAAGTTATTCAACTTGAACTTATCAATCAAGTATACACCTTGATTGTGGCGTTCTTTTACCAATACTTTTGGTTCACTAAAATACTAAGTTGTGGGTCGAGATTCGTCTTGGTTCGTAGCTTGTGGTTTTAGAAGGGTCAAGGTTCCGCATTCCAACTTGTGTTCTTCGTCTAGATCCACGGCTTGGTAGGATACGAGTTCATACCTTCGGGCAGGTTCGTATCACCAACTCTCTGATAGCGAAAATGTTCAGAACTAATTTCATTATCAGACCAATTTTTCAATATTCATAGCACTCCAAAATCAATTTTTGAATCTAGGGCTTTGATACCAAATGTAGAACCCAAAAAATGTCAATAAAAATATATATACGAGATAAATTCATATAACAATGAATATCGGGAGGTAATTTACGCACATAAAAATATGTTTTAGAGAAAGAGGAATAAATAACAATAATATATCAATAATTGCAAATAATAATAAGACTTTCAATCTTCCACTCTTCTCAACTAACAACAATAATACAACCCTTTATTTATAAACTAGATGACATGGTAAACAAGTCATACAATCACAAGAAATTCCCTAATAAATTACCAATTCTAAATAATAAAACTACTATAATTTGGCACCAATAAAACTATTAAAAACTTGATTTGACTAAAACACTGTTAAATAATAAAATAAAAATTCTTATTTTTGAACCTTGATTTAGTATGCTAACACATTCCATGCATTTCAGTTAGCAATTGATTCAAAACCCTCACTACTTCCTCTTTGCAGACACTGTGTGTGGTGCCAAGTTAAAAGGAAAACTTAATTAGGATTAAAATTTCCTACAGCTTAGCCAAAAAATTTACTTGAGTAGCAACTGAATCCAATTCATCAAAGAAGAGTACACAAGGAGCAAATTGGCGAGCCTTGTCAAAAATTTCTCTGACGTTGGCCTCGCTCTCTCCAAACTACATGGTAAGCAATTCAGGACCCTTGACACTGATAAAGTTAGCTTGACACTCGTTTGCAATAGCCTTAGCTAGCAAAGTTTTGCAACAACATAGTGGGCCATAGAAAAGAACTCCCTTTCAAGGGGCATTCCAAATTTCTCAAACTTCTCAGGATGATCCACTGGGTATTACAGTATGCACAAGATATGGTACAAGAAGTAAGTTGCAGACAACCAACTAAATATAGCCAAAAATTGGTCAGCGTTTATGCAGAAACAATTATGATAATGCAGCTAAAATACCTCTTGAAGCTCTCGTTGAACATTCTCAAGGCCTCCAATATCATCCCAGTCGGCATTTGGAGCTTCAACCACCCAGCTCAACCCAAAATGAAGATCTTCAAAACCAGTAGCTCTTACATTCTTAATTAAATAGAATAAAAATAAGCTTACAGTTTCTCGGAGAGTAGAAGGATTGCTTGTCCTAAGTGCAGTCTGGAAGTGCTCATTGGTGATGACCATGGAGTTGAGTATTTCCGCATCAATAGAATCATCTTCCAGGTTAATCATGTTGGATCCTAATTCAACGTTGGACTTATATGTGAATAATTATGTATTGCAAACTGTCAAATAAGGTTAAGTCCAATTAAAGTCATCAAATATGGTTTGGACTTACTGTATCTAATAGGGTGTGGGCCTTTAATGTGTAGAGACTTAAGGGTATTTTCTATTTCTATGATGGGCTGAAATAGGAATCCAAAAGGTAACAGGAATGTTATCTATAAATAGGGTTATGGTCCCCAGGTCACAGGTATTCTTATTGTCGTATTTTCTAGTACCATAAAATAACCTTTTCTTGATATCCCATCGTCAGAAAAAGATACCAGAGAGAAATTAAGGGCTCTCTCAAAGATTGGCAAATATGTGTTGACCTGAAAGGTCACCCCAAAATCTCTAAGGATTCAAATACTAGTTTGTCAATATGAATCCAGGTACGCTTCGGCAATTTTACTGTTAATTTATTTCTTAATAATCGCCATACAGATTTTGGATTTAATAGGCGATGGTTTTCACCAAAGGTTAAATATAAACAACTACCCTAACAAGTGGTATTAGAGCAGGATATGGTTGATTATTAGGAAATAATTGTGGTTTTAGCAATTTTTTTTAATTTTATGATGTTTGTGAAGAATTGGCCCACCTTGATTGTTTAGGTTGTTCATATCGTATGATGACTTGTTGCTCCATTTAATGTGTCTCGTGAATTCAATTTTTGATATATGCATATCGGTTATTAAACGAGGAAACTCTTGGTTAATGGCCGATTGTATTCGATTTTGACTTTGAATCTGTGGACCCGCCGCATGATACACAAGTCATGATATGGTTTTCAAATTATGTCCTCTAACTGGTTGCAAAAGTCATGATAGGGTCGAATGCTACATGGCTTCTTTAGTCATGTTTTTGGCTTCATGTTTCTGCTTTACGGCTTCTTGTCCGTTTTATTTGGAAGTCACGGTTGTGGCTCTTTTGTTATGTCTTTATGAATTGTGATAGCAAGAATGGTAATTTAAGCTCTCTTATTTTATTCATTATTTATTGATATCCTATGAATAATAAATGTTCCCATTTATTCAAGATCCAGTAAAAGGCCGAATTTTGTTAGACTATTAACGGGGCATTAACTCTTGATTAAGGGACCTATGGATTATCTTGTTTACCGCGTTTTCCATTTTAAACAACTTGTTTATATAACTTTCGTGATTAGTATTTTATTTTAGCTTGCTTCCTTGTGTAAGAGAATTTGCATATATTTATGAATCCAGGAAATTAGGGTTTCTTTAATTTGAATGAACCCTAATAAAGTTAAATAAAACATTTAAACCCTGCAAAAGTCTATATGTTTGGCCCACTAAATATATAGTTTTATAAAGTATTTATGGACTTCAAAAAAAATATATGGCCATGAATGATAAATTTGGGTCAAATTATGGATATGGACTTTTGGTCCAATAAGTCTTGATCCAATTGATTGGTTTGACCAGATTTGACCATGTTTGACCAGAGTTGACCAAAGTTGACTTTGATCAAAACATTTTGTTTAATTTGTATAATTTTAAATTTAAATATTGGTAATTGAAACAATATGCCACCAAAGTGACATCTATTGTAAAAATTAATTTATTTTAAAATATAACTAGTTGGGTATTTGTAATTTTATGAATATTGATCGGTCCAAAGGAAGGTCAATATTTAATAAGATTACATATGCACTTGTGGTAATAAACATGTGATAATTATTCGACTTTTTTACATGTGAATTATAAATTGGCCCAAAGGAAGATTTATTTTTTGACATGTTATTATTGTCAGTATTTATTACTGCGTCAAGATATCACTTAGAAATTAATATTTTATCTAAAAATAAAATATTAATGGAATATCGGTATCTTGAGATAGAACTACCATTATTTGAATTTATTATTATTTTGATTTATATGAGTTTGTTTTAATTATTTTATGTTTTCTATTCAGTTGCAAATGATCTTACGAATATTAATAGCAACATCAATAATATTACTATGCTGAATGGCACAAATTTCAAGTCCTGGAAAGAAAATCTCTTCATAGTATTTGGAGTAATGGATTTCGACCTTGTATTAAGGGATAATTCTCCCTCACCTCTTACAGATTAGAGTACCTCTGATGAAAAGAGGAATAAAGAAAGGTGGGAGAGATCAAACCGTTTGTGTCTGATGATCATTAAAAAGACCGTTCTAGAAACATTCAGAGGATCAATGTCAGAAACGACAATAACCGCTAAAGAGTTCCTTTAGGACATTGAAAAAAGATTTGTCAAGAACGAAAATACTGAAATTAGTATGCTCTTGACATGCCTAGTTTCAATGAAATATAGTGATAAAGGTAATATCAGAGAGTACATCATGGAGATGTCTCATCTTGTTTCAAAATTAAATGCACTTAAATTGGTACTCTCTGAAGAGTTACTAGTGCATTTGATTTTAATATCTATTTCTACACAATTTAGTTAGTTTAAGGTGTGTTACAACTGTCAAAAGGAGATTTGGTCTCTAAATGAACTCACCTCGCACTGTGTAGAAGAAGAGAAAAAGTTGAAGAAGGATCAGACAGAGAGTCCTCATCTGGTCTCAACCACTAACAATAAAATTAAGGGACTTAAGAGAAAAAAGGATAAAGAAGCTACAGGTACCACAAAAGAAATCAGTTGATCAGGAAAAGAATAGTTGTTTCTTCTGTAGAGTAGAATGGCATAGAAAGAAATATTGCACCATCTATCATGCTTGGCGTGCTAAAAAAGGTATGTTTCTTAATTTGGTTTATTTTGAGGTTAATTTAATTTAATTTCGATACCTAGACATACATAGTGGTTAGATTCTGGTGCAATAGCTCATATTAGTGTGTCTATGCAGAGTTGGCTGTATTGCCGAAAGACTAATGATAATGAAAAATAAATCTACGTGGACAATGGCAAAATAGTTCAAGTTGAGGTAATAGGGATTTTTATATTATTGTTAAAGATCGAATTTTATTTGGATCTTAATGAAACATTTGTTATACTGTCTTTTCGACGGAATTTAATTTCTGTGACGGCCCCACCTCCCCCTAAGGCAAACCAGAGGGTTCGGCGGGTCGCCTGCCCGGCTCTCGCCGGGACTCAGTCGATCACTAAAGTCCTCAAATGAATTACAAGAAATAAACCTCAAATATACATCACATGGTCCACAAATATACATCCAAGTCTCCAATAATTACATGTCACAAATGCAGCGGAAACAAATTCCCAACTATACATCAAATGATTCCAAATCCAAAACTGTACAAGATATAGGCCATCCATTCACGTAAATAAGCACAACAAGTCCTGCCTTCGCCTTGAGCCCTGTGGAGGGGAATAAAATATTTTTGGGGTGAGCTAGAAGCTCAGCGAGTAACCAGAAAATCAGTAATCAAATCGGTTTAACAATATTTCTTTTCAATGATGTCATAAATCAATGATGTCATAAATCAAATGATAAGTCCAGAAACGATTACAGCCTTTACAAAACATTAAATATGGAGTATCAATAATTCTAGAAACATGTACAATGGAAAGCGATAGTAACATTCATGAAAAGGATACGTTCATTTTTTTATATATAATCCCTCGTTCATCTTTTTATTCGTTCATCTTTTTTTTCCGGACGTTGGCCGGTCTCCACCCATCCGGACGTAGCCGGACTCCACCCATCCGGACGTAGCCGGACTACAAGGTAATACTCGAGTATACCAAATTCACCCAGGGTCACCATATCGCCCGACCGAATCCGCTTCTGGCTCGAGTCGATCGGTAACGAAGGGCAGTGGCCAGTTCAGCCAAAAAGGCTTACATTCATGCACAAGTAACATTTAATCATTAATCATTGAAAATTTCATATTTATTTAGGTCGAGTGCGATAAAATACACACTCGCCTAGAAAACTCGTTTTAACAATCATTGAAAGCACTTAACACATTATCAATCAATAATAACAAGCCAATAAATCAAGGAATACAGCCAACAAGGAACACTCATATGCAAGCACGCATGATATGCAAGAAAACAGTTCAAAAGTAACTTTGGAAACAGTTTAAAGGTAAATAATGTAAGAAAACGGTTCAAAAGTAAATAATGCAGGAACGGTTCATAAATAACTTTCAAAATAGTTTGAGGTCACTCACCTCCACGGCTCCGAAACTATCCATCATATTGCATTGCCTTGCTCAACCCAAGTCTTAGATCACAAACTCAATGCAAACAAATCCTTTAAAAGTTCGGACAGCACTTCCCCTAAATTTGCTTACTTTTCCAGCCGTCATGGCTTCATGATTTCCTCATTCCAACCCAAAGGTACACACACAACAACAAGTTTATCCAATAGCCATTCAGCAAGCTCCAAGTAGTACTAGTACAAGTCAAGCTAGGGAAAAGTCCGGAAATGAAAGTTTAGCTCAAAACCAGAAAAACAGTTTTGACGTCATTTTGCGGTAATGGCACCAAATGTACTATGATTGTCGGATGAAGGTCCAAGATACACCGTTTCGAAGCTAAAAGACAGGGCTACAACATTGCAGAAGGTCACTCAACCCAGTTTCGAGTGTAACCAGGTCAAAAATGCAAGATACCATACCAGAATCACAAAAACAGATTCACAGAACGCATTCTAGCGGAAACATTATAAAGCAGGCTATCCAAGTCCAAATCCAGAAATTCCAAAACCATCTGAAAGATAAGAAACAGGGATAAATTTCATCAGAAGACCTCAACAACCAATTCGGAAGAAATTCCAGCCAAAACAACCAATTACAGGCGCACTTCTCAATTTCGGGTAAAACCAGAACAGCAATAGTAATTTCGACTTTTCTCATTCCACACTACTCCAATTGACCTGAAATTTTGTAGGCACCTTTAAAATGTCATTCCCTACAACTTTCATGTTTTGAGATAAGGTCAATTCGGCCTCTATCTAGGACCAAAATTTTCGGACAGAATGAAGAACCAAGAACCCTAATTTTCCAGATTTCTTCCAAAACAGAATTTACTTGCAATCTTCCACTTTTTCCACCTTCTAGAATCATTAAACATCATTTCCAATCATCATACATAACCACATAATCATACTCATCTTGAAACAGAAAAATCCCAATTAAATATAAAACTTCACTAATTTCAACCAAAATCATGAAATCATCCATAAAATCACTTATTCAACCACCACCAATCACTAATTGAACATTATCAAGATCAAAGGAAAGGTTCCTTAGTCACTTACCATGCAAACCCAAGGAAAGACCCAACTTAGCACCCTTGCTTCTCAAACCACTTCACCACACACCTTAATACCACCAAGAGAAAGGTTTTTATGGAGCAAATCACGGTTTTAACGGTTGGTTTGTGAGATTGGGCAAGAAATAGAAGGAAGAAATTGGAAGCTTTTCTCTCTTTTTGTCTCCAAGAGGTTCGGCCAAGGAGCTTATGAAGAAGAAGAATTTTGGGTCAAGTTTTTAATCAATTAGTAAAGGTAGTAAAATGGTCAAAGTCCACCCTTGAGTAAGAAAGTGACACTTGGCACCTCTAAACTTTAATCTTATCTTTTTGTCTCTCCAATACAAATATCTTAACACTTTGTAAAATAATATCACTTAATACAAAATTCCAACAAGTTGTCAAAAATATAATGCATTTACCGCACTTGCGGGTCCCACGTTCAAAATACGCTCTTAATTTCTCAAAAACTAACCGATACTAGAAAAATCATTTTAAAACTATCTTTGCTCATAAACTTTATTTGAGAAATTTTTCTAATAAAGAAACTGTAGAAAAGGCGGGCGATTAAATAAAATAAACCCTAGAAATTTAGAAAATTTCCGGGTTCTCAAACTCATTTTTTTTTTCGGGGCGTCACAATTTCTATTTCTGTTTTGGACAAATTTGGTTATTTTTGTTCATTTAAAAATGGAAAGTTTGAATTGTTTTATGATTCAAAAATGGTTGGTTCTGGTTCTTTAATGCACTACGATAATCTATATTTAATTGATAGAATTGTTTCATTTAATGAATCTCTACATTTGAGTACTAGAGGAGTAAAGAGAAAATTAACTAATAAGAATTCAGCTGCATTATGGCATAAGAGATTGGGACATATCTCCAAACGAAAAATGGAAAGACTTGTGTCAAATGAAATTCTTGACCCCTTAAATTTTACAGATTTTGATGGTTGTGTTAACTGTATAATGGGGAAACAAACCAATAAAAGGAGATTTGAAACCAATAAGTTCTTAGACGTTTTAGAACTTATACGTATAGATATTTGTAGGCCATTTTCTACATCTATTTGGAATGATCAATAATATTTTATAATGTTCATAAACTATTTTTAAGATATGGCTACATATATTTTATTTCTGAAAATTCACAGTCACTAGACGTGTTCAAAAATTTTAAAACTAAAGTTGAGAACCAACTCAACAAAAGAATTAAAAGAGTCAGATCTGACGGTTTAGGTAAACAACGTCCAGGACCATTTGCTAAATACTTAGAAAAATGCAGTATCGTCCCACAATACACTATGTCGGGTTCACCCGCTATGAATGGTGTAACTAAAAGACGAAATAGAACGTTTAAAGACATGGTAAAGAGTATGATATGTCATTCTACCTTATCAGAATCACTCTAGGGAGAAGCACTTAAGACTGCAGTATATATTCTTAACAGAGTTCTAACTGCTTATGAACTTTGGACAGGAAAAAGGTCTAGTTTAAAGCATTTACATATTTAGGGATGTCTAGTTGAGGTAAGGCCTTATAGGCCAAATGAAAAGAAATTGGATTAAAAAATGGTTAGTTGTTATTTTATTAGATATTTTGAAAAATTCAAGAGTTACAAGTCTTATGATCCCATGACTAAATCGATTTTTGACACAGAAAATGTCCAGTTCTTTGAGGATGTCGAGTTTGGGAGAAAAAATATAGTAAGGGACATTGTCTTTAAAGAGAAATATATCAATATTCCCACAAGTGTTATTGATCTTGTTCAGGATTGCATTCCTGACCTTGATCATGACATAACGAATTAAGACAATATCGAAGAACAAAATATTATACAAGAACAAATTTTTTCTCTACAAGAACCAGTGTCATTAAGAAGATCCACTAGAGAAAGGAGAAGTGCAATACCAGATGATTATATTATTTTTTTTCAAGAACATGAGGATGACACTGGATTAATGGAAGATGATCCAATCAACTTCCGTCAAGTCATGAAAAGTTCAAATTCTCAAAAGTGGATCGATACCATAAATGAGGAGGTTAAATCCATAAAAGATAATGATGTTTGGAATCTTGTCCCATTTTTAGAAGGTGCGAAATTTATTGGTTATAAATGGATATTTAAAATTAAGAGGGATTTGAAAAGTAATGTGAAAAGATACAAAATTCGTCTTGTCGCTAAGGGTTTTACTCAAAAAGAAGGTATCGACTATAAAGAAACCTTCTCTCCGATCTTTTCAAAGGAGTCTTTTAGAATTATCTTACATCAAATAGATGTAAAAACAACGTTTCTCGATGGTGACATTGATGAGACGATTTATATGGTGCAACCAAAAAATTTTGTATCAGGAGATCCAAAAAATATGGTTTGCAAATTTAAAAAATCTATTTATGGGCTCAAATAAGTATCTCGGCAATGGTATTTCAAAATTTATCAAGTGATCATCTTATTTGATTTTGAGACGAAATTAGTAGATAATTGTATATACCATAAGTTCTGTGGGAGCAAGCATATTTTTCTGGTATTATATGTTAATGACATTTTGCTTGCCAACAACGATGTAGGTCTGTTGCATGAAACCAAGAGATTTTTAACTAAAAATTTTGAGATGAAAGATCTTGGTAATTATTCTTTTGTGTTAGACATACAGATACACCGGGATCGTTTTTGAGATATTTTGAAACTATCACAAAAGGGTTATATCAAAAAAGTTCTTAAAAGATATGACATACAAAATTGTAAATCAGGTGACACCCCTGTGGCTAAAGGAGACAAGTTCAGTCTTGAACAGTATCCTAAAAATGCTTTTGATAAAAAAAAAGATGCAAAAATTCCTTATGCGTCAGCAGTAGAGAGTTTGATATATGCTAAAGTTTGTACGCGTTCGGATATTGCGTACAGTATTGGGATGCTAGGCAATATTTAAGTAATTTTGGATTAGATCATTGGAAAACAACCAAACGGATCTTGCGGTATTTACAGAAAATAAAAGACTACATGCTCACGTATCAGAGATCAGATAAGTTCGAGATCATTGAATATATTAATTCCGATTATACTGGATGCCAAGATACTATGAAATCAACATCAAGTTATGCTGGCCTAATCAGCAACATCCCTCAGATCCCGGCTCGATGGAACTAACCGCCCAACCCGTGACACCCAGGGGTGCAGCCTCTCATGCTGGGCGAGCGTGGTATGGTGTTTTGCGCTGCCATTGCAGTTAAGAAAATAAAGTTGCGCCTTCGCTAACAGCTATAGCTTTTGGTGCAATGGTAAGCGCTTGATCCTGACAAGTGGTATCAGAGCGAGGTCGCGGGTTCGAGTCTCCCTGGCTGTTGGTGGGGGAGGGATTGTTGGCCTAATCAGCAACATCCCTCAGATCCAGGCTCGACGGGACTAACCGCCCAACCCGTGGCACCCAGGGGTGCAATCCCTCATGCTGGCCGAGCGTGGTACGATACTTTGCGCTGCCATTGTGGTTAAGAAAATAAAGTTGCGTCTTCGCTAACAGCTAGCTTTTGGTGCAATGGTAAGCTCTTGATCCTGACAAGTTATATCTATTTGTTGGCTGGAGGTGTTATATCTTGGAAGAGTACTAAACAGTTTCTTATAACATCTTCTACTATGGCCGCACAGTTTATAATTTGTTATGAGGCGTCTTACCATGGAATTTGACTGCGAAATTTTGTCACAGAATTACGTGTAGTAGATAGTATAGAAAAATCACTCAAATTATTTTGTGACAATAAGTCAGCAGTCCTATATTTTAACAACAACAGAAGCTCGACAAAAAGCTAGACATATAGATATCAAATTCCTGACTGTTAAAAAAAGAGTATAGAATGGACAGTTATCGATAGAGTATATCAAGACAAACTCTATGGTTTACTAAGGGATTGCCAATCAAAATATTTCATGAGCATACTGCTCGTATGGATGTCATGTTATTAAATGATATACAGTTTTAGTGAAAGTTTGTTATTTTAAATGTTCTTATGATATTTTTTAGTTATTAATGATTTAAAAATATTTTATGCATAGATAAAGTTTGGATTTATTCATACTTTAACTTTGGTATGACTTGATCTCATGAAAATTTAAGATAGACTAGTTGGAAACAGGCATGTTATGATCACATTATATGAAATTTTCATACTATACATCCAAATCATGATTCATGTCATTCAATTATATCAATATATGTGACCGAATTACGAAATTACGAAATTGTATCCACACCCACATCGAGTTATGAAATTGTAACAAAGGCCACTTTGATTCTATATTGGTATGTTTGATGAACCGAATTGACTACAAATACATTTCGATAATTACAGTTAGTTGAGCTCATACAGTTAATTGCAAAGTATAATTATAAAGTTATACATATAATCCAAGTGGGAGATTGTTAGATCGTTAATCCAATGTTGGATTTATATGTGAATGATTATATATTGCAGACTGTCAAATAAGGTTAAGTCCAATTAATATGATCAAATATGGTTTGGATTTTATGTATCTAATTAGGTGAGGTTCTTTAATGTGTAGAGATTTAAAGGTATTTTCTATTTCTATGATGGGTTGAAATAGGAATCCAAAAAGTAACAGAAATGTTATCTATAAATGGGTTATGATGCCCAAGTTACATGTGTTCTTATTGTCGTATTTTCTAGTACCACAAATAGTCTTTTCTTGATATCCCCTCGTCAGAAAAGATACCAGAGAGAAATTAAGGGTTCTTTCAAAAATTAGCAAATACGTGTTGACCTGGAAAGCCACTCCAATTTGTTAATATGAATCCAGGTATGATTCCGTAATTTTACTGTTAATTTATTTCTTAATAATTGTCATATAGATTTTGGGTTTAATAGGTGATAATTTTCACCAAAGATTAACTATAAACAACCACCCTAACAAATCACACCCATTTTCTCCCTGATGCATTGGAGTGCAGCCCTTTGAATCACATCTATTATCTGTCTTTCTAAGTATGATTACTGTTTAAAGCGTGTAGTTTATTGCCCTTTTCAGTCTTGGTAGGTTTTTTCCCGACACCTGCAATTTCTGCAATATCAGAACAGAGCTAAGAAATCAAGGATCTTAAAATCGCACATTAGACTAAGCACGTCAAGGTGGTCAAACATAATACCGTATAGAACAAGGTTTCCCTGTGCAAGTGTTTCCCACGAGATTTTGCACTGCTTATTTGTGATTGAAATGGCAATGCAAGAGAGAAAAACTGAATGCTGCAGCAACGCTGTTTAAAGATTTTATACAGACAAAGATATTTGTTTTTGACTTTAATATAATATAAGCCGATTTTTGTTGAGGTTAATAATCCAAAAGCTTGACTGTACAAATATTTCGGTGAAAATGTCACTACTACATCCAAGATCCTAAAGCCAAAACTTTTAGGAATTCGACATCTAGAAATAAATAAACAGAAAAAGAAGTAAAGACATCATGAAGGAAATGATTAATTAATTATGGTTTAAATTTTTGCCTAATCCCGAAGAGATAAAAGGTTGTAATAAGCATCAGAAAAATTGGAAACACGTAACTGTTACATCATGAGGCATTTTGTCTTAGAATTTAACAATGATTGTACATGTAGATATAGTTTATAAAATTGCTGCAAACAAGATCGACAAAAGATTTAATTCAATACGATAAAAATTATAAATGAGTTTACGTATAGGCTTATATTCAAAGTTTAGTGGATAAGGACGATTTCTGTTAACGTAAAAAAGTGTTCATAATGATACATGCTTTGTTAAAGCCATAGGCTAGATCATACAACTACTGAGATGGACAGAGTTATTAGCTATTGATATCTATGTATTTTTCTTTTTTTATTTGTCAAAATACATTAGAACTCTTTGCTGGGCTTCTTTTTCTACTTGATGTGTTTATCTCCTTCTTTGTTGTGGAGATGATGTATTCAGATATAGATATTTGTTTTTGCCTTTAAAACAGCGTAACTTGACTTTTGGTCAGAATAATAATCCAAAATCTTGAGTGACACATAAGTTTTAGTGTATCATTTGACAGACATAAAAGGAAATTCCCTGTCACATTTAGGATCCTGAAGCCTAAATTTTTCGAGTATGATAAATATTTCTTGAGTTTTAGATTGGCTATAGTAGTAAAGTAAACTGGTATCTGGGTTGGGGGTTGGTGGAATCTGAATCTCAAGAAGATTTGTATAGCTTCTTTCTCTCTTATCTGCTGGTTTGTTTTGAGCCATAGTGGTGTCTCTCTCTCCTTGCCTTGATGACATCAAGAAAAGTGAGCGGTTGATCAAAGTTGTCATTGATCAAAGTGTTCGGTCCCCACTCTTTGTCGTGTATTCTTGATATTTGGTAATAAATGGGGTCATGGGACCTAATTTAAAAAGAAAAAAATGCTCTGTGATTACCTCATGATTTTTGGTATGTTTTATACTTTTTTTTGTAAATTTATAAATCAATATCCACATGTTGTTCGGGCCCTCTTTTCTTATTCATCTCCTTTTCAATTTTTTTTTTTTGCCCATTCTCCCTTCCCCTGAAAGAACTGGGGGCTCCGGGTGAAGGAAAAAATGGGCCTCCGGGGAAAGAAAAATTATTAAGAGCAAGCTGTCAGAGATGGTGTGAAATTGACTTCTTCTTCTATCAAATGTTATGATTTATGTGTGTATTCTGTGCACAGAATTGTTAAGGTGGGATTTTCAATATTAATTTTAAGTTTTTTACTTTGAGCTAGAAATTCTTAAGGTGGGATTTTCAATATTAATCTGCTGAAAGTCAGTAGGATTTATATTCCTTTGCCTTTATTGATGCAGAAGATGCTTGAATATGATCCAGCTAAGAGAATATATACCAAAGCTGCTCTTCAACTAGGGATGTGCAAAGTCGAAAAATTTCGATTTCGAGACCGATTTCGAATTGAATTTGAAATTTCGAATTCGGAATTTCGGTGATTCGGAGTTGAATTCGGTAATTCCGATTTCGAATTGGTTAAAATCAGGTCGAATTCGAAAATATAATTTTTGAAATCGGTAATTTCGAATTGGAGAATTCGAAATAGGAATTCGAATTCAGAAATTTGTTTTCGATTTCGAATAATAATATTTATATATAATATAATAGTTTTTAACAATACATATATAATATATATTATATAACATAATAACAATATACATGATATATCTAACAATTGAAATTGCAAAAACCCTAATCTGTTAACACTTTTGTACTCTTCTGCCGTCTCTTCCTCATCGTCTCTCCCCTTCCTTCCTCCGCCTCCACCGCCTGACTCACTGTCTCACCTTCCTTCATCCGCCTCCGACTCACTGTGATTTCCTCCTCAGCTTCCTACTTCCTCAGTTTCACCTTCATCTTCACGCCATTCAAGCCCGACAGAGACAGACATCATCAGCCTTCATCTTCAACTATTGTAGTGTAGTGTGGCGTCTCATTCCTCACCTGGGTGGTTGACGCTTTGAACCCATTGGATTGGTAATGCGGAATTGGATTCTTTAATTGCCGCATTTTCTCTGCCGTTTTATCAATCATTATCCATTTGCTGGATTGCAAATTAGTAAGCATTAATAATTATTATTATCATAATTTTACCCACAGGTAGAGATATCCTTCCAAGTTGTTGCTCTTGTCTCTCGTATTTTGTCCGCATTTACGTTTCTTTTCTTGGACGCTTGATGGAATTCTGCTGCAAGTCAGAGACAACATCTAGAATCTGCGCTAGCCATAGGAAATGATATGATGAGTGTATGACTGGCTTAGCAATTTGGGGTTAATTTTGTTTGGAATATGGTGGTTTGTCAGATTACTTGTTTTTTTTCCTCCCCTACTACTGGATTCATGCTTTATTATCTCCCCTGCTACTGGTTTTTCCATTTTTGAACAAGAAAGAAAAAAAAAAAAGGAATTGGGTGAATTCGGAATTCACCGAATTCCGAATTCAATTCGGTATCGAATTCGAAATCGGAATTGACCATTTCGAAATCGAATTCGATTGGAAAAATTCAAGTCAAAATTTTGAAAAATTTCGATTTCAAACTTTCGATTTACCGATTTCGATTTCGATGCACAGCCCTATCTCCAACATCTTTGTTTATCACCTTGGAAGATTCTCCCAAAAGGTTGATTCTTTGACAATCAACTCACCATGATTTTAATTCATTAACATATAGGTTTGTTTGGATAGAGGATTATTTGCCAAAATTTATTTGCTTACATCACCATTACAATTTCCAACACACCTTTTTATCTTTCCAATTACCTTTTAATCTCACATACATCACATCACAAAAAGTGCTACAGTAAAAATATCTCAAATAATTTACAATCCAAACAGAGCAAGTCTACTGGGAAATGCCGTTGTTTTCAATTGGGTTGTGATTGCTGACGTGGCGTGCTGCTATTGGTTGATTGGTGGTCGTCCGCCCGTGCGAATTTCCAATTGATGGTCGTTCGTTCTCACGCGTGAATTCTTTTATTTGCTTGCCCAGGCGTTTAGCAATCCTTTTGTTTCCTTTTGTACGGGTCTTTGACCACCGGGTAAACTAGCAAGGGAGAGGTCTCCCTCAATTCCTCAATTCTTGGCTTTTGCAACAAAGCTGTTGGCTGAAGAGTGGCAGAGCTGGTCAATCCACATCAATCAACTCAATCCATCAATCCGTTGTACCAGAAGCTTCTTTCTCATGGTCTCTCCTCTTCTTCTCTCTTGAGTTTTCATCTTCCTCTCAAATCCACCGTTTTTCCATTTTTGTTATGTATACATTTTTCCCCTCTTGATTAAATTTTCTCTCATTCTCTGATAAGTTTCATATTTTTTGTCACAGGATGAGAGGTCAGACTATCAACTAAACCATGAAGAAATGTGGAAATTGCTCTCTAAAGGTGAACACTTTCTCTGTGATTTTCTTTTTGCTTTTTTTGTACATTTTCTCCAGATTTTTTCCCTTATATCTCCGTAATAAATCTTTTCTAACCAAGGTATCTGTTGGATAAATAAGATAGGATAAAAGGATGCAATCTTTCTGTGTTCGATGGCCGTTTTCTTTCCCGAGATTTGTTATCAACAGATGTGATTTTCTTAGATCTTCAAAAAATCACGTCTAATTATTTTTCTTTTGTGATATTGCGATGTTGCATGTATGAAATTTGGAGATTTTCTCCATCGTCGTCATGCTATTTTGTAAGTTTTTTCCCCCTTTTGAAGTCCATTTTCCTCTCTTATCCTTCGTTTTCTCTGATCGACAACAACAAAACCAAAGACCTGGTTGGGATTTTTTGTTTCAGTTCAAAATCTCCTTCGTTTTCTGTTTTTTTTTGTCATTTTTCTGATATTTCTATTTTCTTGGCTAAAAGCAGCAAATCTCTTTTTCCCCATCTCCTTCGTGTCCTTTTGTGAAACAATGAGGAAGGGGAAGGTCAATATTTCATCTCCACTATCTGATGTGAATTTCTAGAATGCATATATGGTACTTTTCTTCCCCTTTCATCTCAGTTTCATTTCTGTTTTATCATTGATTTTTAATTTTTAATTAGAAGAAAAACTTTTAATATCGTATGAGATGATGAATAATTGAAGATTAGCTAGCTTTTAGATATTTATTTACTTAATTGTTTATACCTCTTTGGTGTTTTGTTCTTCCATTTTTGCCTTTCTTGGAGGAAAAATGGCCACCCATGAAAAACAACTGGTAAGGGAAAACATAAGTTTTGTTGTATCATTCTGATTTAATTTTTTTCCCTTCCACTCCCAATTTAGGATTTGATGGACGATGTTTTTTTTTCTCTCTTTTTTTTGTTCTTTTGGTGTTACTTTTCTGAGTATATTATTGGTTGTTGTTGCAGGAAGGAATATGAAGATTTGAAGTTGACATCTCGAAGAAGTAGTTAAAGTTGGTAATATTTATTTGTGTTATACTATTTATTATACTATAAACCATAGTCTTTTTCTATAAACAGTTTCTCTCACCTAATTTAGCCTATTTTTGTTTATTGAGACTTTTGTCAGAGAAAGGATAAAGGTAAAAGTGATTGGAAGAATGAGCAACTTTCTTCCAGTGTTTTGTGTTTTAGGTTTTATTGTGTTTGTCAAAGTAAATTAGATACAAGTATCTTTTTCTTCTCTATCTTCATTTTTTCCCTTGGCTGGTGAACATGATGAATTTGTTATTTAAACTACTTGGTATTCTTGGTAATGTCAAGATTTGGGAAGCTGTATAATGAAATCTTTATTTCATAGTCGATTTTTCTGATTTTGTGGTTTTGACTTGCAGAGTGAAATCATTATTATGACTGACTTCCTTGAAGATGTTTTCATCAGTTCATGATTCATGAGATACATAGTTATATGAATTAGATAAATGTAGTTTCAAAAGCAAAATCCATGTTATCTACTGTGAAGATACCATCTTTCCTCTTTTAAATTACTAAAGAAACTTGGCAAGATCTTTGGCTGGAAAAAATATGTTCAGAAAATAGTATCCCTGTGCTTCACAACTTTGACCTTTGATGTTGGACCCAATTTTACATTTTTAGAAAAAAGAAAAATTGGAAATAATGCATAGAAACTTCTCTAGAATTTGCTTCCACATATATATACAATATTTTGTTCCCTTTGGGGAAATTTCATCGGTGACATTATTTTATTGTTTGATTTATGTTGGTAAGACTTGTTTTTATGCTCTCTCAATAGATTTCTCCTCTTGTTTCTGTTGTCGCCATTTTTTTTGTGAAATCTTCTTTCTTCTAAGCAACTTTAAAGGTTCTTTTCTTTATATGAATATGTTATTATTAGGGTACATCTAATCCTGATCCTACTTTTGTAGCAGGAAATGACCATACTTTGGGTTTTGTTACTAGTGGATCTGCTCTATTGCATGGTGCTACTCAGACAAGTGCCTCACCCTGGTCTTCAGCATCAATGATATTTCCTCCAACCCTAGGCATGCCTTTAAATGCTGAATGGAATGGGTATCAGATAGTTTGTTTCTGACATCACTTCTCTATTGTACACTGCATTTGTCTTCATGATGACATTTATTGTACGATTCATGTGTTGAATGTTCATCTGATGTTCAAATTGTGGGTGGCATTTGACAGATGGTGTTATCTTTGCTTGCTGAATACCGTATATGAATTTCATCTGATACATTTGAAAATCTGTCACTGTTTCCAATTTGTGCTTGTCAATGTGTAAGGTTTAACGTATGAGGTAATAGTGTAGTGAACAAGTGCTTTCTTAGTTATAATTGAGATGAAGAAACTAATTCTTATCTTTTTGTGCCACGGTAGACTATCTTTTTACTCACCTTTACTGTGATAAAGATCTTCAGAGGCTGTGTTTCTTTTTTTTCAAGACTTTGAAGTTAATTGAAGTTAATAATGATTGTTGTACTCTGCATCTCTTTTAAAAATTGACAATAGGCTTGCTTTGCTATTTCATAGGTAATTTTCTTTTATACGTATTTCATAGGTATTTTGTAGGTAATTTTCTTTTATTTTTTTTGGATTTGGATTAATATCGTTTGATTAAAGTCTGAAATGTCATTATTGCTTTGCTAAGCATACTATCTATAGAACTTATTCAATGCTTGGCTTAAAACCTCAGGCTGTTAACAGTTGAAGTAGTTAATTTCAAACCATGTGAAATGTGTGAAGTATGTCCCAATTAACGATGATTAACAAACTAATGCTGACTGTGACAATCAGGGAATAGTGAACTTGATGAATCTGCTTTGAAACCTATGTTCTTAATAATATTGAGATTAGCAAAACTTTATGACCAACGTTGGACTAATTTTGAGATTTTACAAAAAATGAAAAATTGGAGAGCAACTCATAGAAACTTTTTTGTTATTTTCCTTCCCTATATATTTAGAGTTTTGTGTTCCATTTTAGGGATTTTTAATAGTCACATGTGCTTGTGTCTTCTTTCTATGGGAATAGAATAGATATCAAAAGTTTGATTAAATAAGTTGTTGCAAAAACTCAACAATCCATGTAAACCCTGTGAATATTCAATAGGAGCAACCCTGAAACATAATTGAATACCAATTTTTTAGATGAATATTGCCTTCACTATTTTTCTTTACACCTGAAAATTTTTATAGATTCTTGATGCTAGAGTAATATGAACTTTATTGGGAATAAAAGCTGAATTACATGACATTATTTAGAGTTGCATATATTTTGGCTTTTGGATTGGAGTATGTCATTAGAATATAAAGATATCGTCTCTGGAGAAGTTTCTGCTTCATTTTTACATTTTAGGATCTTCTTGGCCTATTTGTTTGCATGATTTTATTTCCTTTTTCACCTTATCTTCCATTGGCATTTTGTGTAAATTGCACAGCTGCATGATCAAGTTGTGGAAAAGTTTACTTGCATACCATCTCCAAGGATCTGGCACATCTAATAGTTTCACTTTGGTGAGAACTCGAGTTACCAAGCAAGACACTTTAGGTTACCTATAAGAATTTTTTCATTTCTTGACTTTGGCAACTACTGTACCAAAAAAAAAAAGAAAAAAGAAAAGTTTCTTGCTTGTGAAATGGGTTAAAAATTACAAGGGGTAACAATTTTTTATGAGAGTATTAGTAACCAAAAGTGCAAATGCTTGTTGAATTTGTCCTGTACTTGTTGGCATTATTCAAGTCCCTTGATTTATTTTTAACTTGGTTTTACAGCAGTAAACTAATTTCGATGGATTATATCTTACTTTCTTTTTTGTTATAATACATGGCAGGTTCTTCAGCAGTTTCTTTCGAAATTGCTCATTACACTTCTGGGGTGAGTACGAACTACAGAAAGTTTTTGTTTTTGGTTAAGTTAAAATATGTATTTATCGGAATCATGGAAGTTCAAGTTCATGTTTCGAGATTCTACAAGACTAATTTTATTGTTTTATCTATATATTATGAATTCCTTGACTATGAACAATCTATATTTATTGTGTATATTATTGTACTTTTCAATGACATAGTTTCCCATTTTTTGATCCTTAGTTGCGTTGCAGGCATTTTGTAAACAAGGCATAACTGGGCACATAAATTTTAAAACTGTCCACCGCGCATTTGCGCGGTGATCTCCTCCTAGTAATCTATAAATCAAGGAAACTGTCATCATCTGGGGATTGAAATGTCAAGTCAGATCGACAACTACTGCTCTATCTTTAGTTCTCATTCTTTTTCCGTTATTTCAGATTGTTTAAGCAAGTGTTTGGAATCAGTATATGCTATCACCAGAACATGTTAATTATTGTTAAATCACTGTCACCCTTTTTCTTATTCTCGAATCCTCTCTTCTTGTTTTGTGCGTCGGCAATTTCAAGTTGTCTGGACTCCCTCACGGGACGCGTGAGCCTGATTTCAAATAAAGCGATCGTTTTCAATTTGGAATTCCAATTGGTGTTGAATTGAGCTGCCCAATTATTTTGACTAGGCCATTTATTTTGACTGGATTTTGTTATTTATTAATTTAGAGTAATTGCTTTGAATTCTTTCCAATTGGAATTGCAATTACTCTTGAATTCAGTGGTGCACTTTGAGCGACGCAATTATTTTGACCGGGACATTTATTTTGATTAGGGCGGCAATTCTTGACATGACTCGAAAATACGACTTGAATTTAAAATAAAAATAATGGGTATAAATTTAGTCTTTACGAATTCGGGTCAAAATCAAGTCAAACTTGAATAATCAGCCAAGTAAACAGGTCCAAATTAGATCAAGCACAAGTTGATCCATTAACCCATTTAATGTTTAAGTTTATAATTTCATAAATAAATTGGAGGCATAATGTAAATAAAAAGAAAACCACCCAAGGTTATAATTTAGTATTACGAGAATAGAATCATGAATATTATGCGAAAACAAGATATTTTATCCATGAAGGTGTCATAGTTTTATTTTTGTTCATGATTTTTTTTTCTTAAAAAAAGAAAAATAAAAAATTACTACAAGCACCATACACGAATTCTAGGATTAGGCTACAATTTTCTATATACTTATAGAAACTTCATTATACAAAAGTCCAACATACTACCAACGTGAGAAGGCCCAAAAAAAAAAAATGTTAAACTACTTTCTGATTCAGTGACAGGGATTATTAGAGGATTTTTTATTGAGTTGAACTACTTTCTTTGAGCTCTCACTTGGACCTGTTTTTCTTTGCGTCTTATTTTGGTCCTAATTTCCTACCTTAATATGCTTTAGATTACCTTAACGTACATTATGAAATTTAGTATGAGCAAAGAATTAAAGTTTAGAATTGCCACTTGAATTTAATTAAGGAAAATTAGCAAAATTTGTCATGTTTCTACTATTGGAAGGGGTTGGGGGATAAAAAATTGGAAATCCTAGAAACGGCTTGAACGAGGTGAAAGCTATGGCGGTTATAATTATCATTAATCAAGTCCAATTTTTATTTTTAGAATGATAATACACTTGATGGTTATTTTAGTTAATATGAATTAAGTCGATAATATTTTAAAGATGGGTAATCTTTCGTTATTTGACACATAAAATATCTAACTATATAAAAGCGGGAGTTGGGTTATGAACAGTGTAATTTTGGTCAAGCGGTTATCACGTAATTTTGGGCAACTTTGAGGGCAATTGTCAAGCGTCATTTTGGTCTCTTGTCATATGGCTGGCTCTGGCTTTAGGAAGATTCGGTTAAGCGTCAGAATTGCCGATGCTATTTCATTGATTCTCTTTTGCTGGAAAAAGACAACAATTATTAAGATGGCTCTTGGCATTATATTTCAATAAAAAGGTCTGGCTCTGGCTGAGGCTTGTTAGCTGTATTATTGTGCTATGTGGGCTACAGGGGCTAGGACTTGCCAAAGAGAGCTGTACCTGTACGCTCTCTATTGTAAGTAATTCTGCAGGCCTTGTTTTAGAGCTCTGTCGTATGCCCTTTTATCTTCTCCAATATCAACCCACCTCGGCCGCCTCACCAAGAAAACCAGAAAAAAAGAAAAAAAAAGAAGAAAATCTCTCTCAGGCTCTCCAATATATATATATATATATATATATATATATATCTAAATATATAAAAGGGAGAATTGGATAATGAATAGCTCCATTTTGGTCAAGCGATTATGCTGTAATTCTTGAGCCAGAGGGAAAAAATAACAAGTCCAATATTGTCATCATATAAGTACGCAAAATCGATTAAGATGCCATAGGTTTCAACTAAAAATGGTTTCTAATTCTATAGATTTTTCAAACGTACAATTAGAAGGATATATATTAGTCTATATATACATATTTAGTCTATATAATTATTGGAAAAATTTTAATTCCCTTATTTTTATTATTATACTTTTCATTCTATATATATACATTCTATAAACATGAGCTTACTTTTGTCTTCTATGTGTGCTACATTATGAGTCTATTTCCTTTTAAAAGAATAATTAGTTTGTTATTTTACTAATATATCCATGTTTAGTGTATATATAATTATTATAAAAAATTTTAACATATTTGTTTTCTCTAATGGCTCTAAATTGCTGTAAATTGAAAAGCGATATTGTGTGCTAATCTTTTTATATTATTTATTTAAACATGTAACATTAATTAGACTATTTCTTACATTTGAAAATTAAAGTACTCTAAATTTGAAAAATAATGTAATAATACATGTCTTTTACTGTGGATTAATGATCTAATATTAATGGAAAAAGAAATAGGCCTATATTTATTGAACTTAGTGAGTAATAGAGATATACATATCTAACAATATAAAGGAAAAGTTGCCCTATACACAGTGATTTTTTTTGTCAAGCGGTTATCCTGCAATTGTTATTGGATGTTAGGACTATTTTCATCAATTATTTGTTTGTTTTTTAACAGCTGCTATAGTTTTGGTATATTTATCGGACATGTTGATTGAATTCATAATTGGTGGTATAAAAAGTGAAACTTATGAAAGTTGATTTTTTGTGGTTAATTATTTGCTTTTGAAGTGTTCTGGAAATGCAAAATTACCAAGGAAATAATTGATAAATTGTTGTTGGCTTTAGTGACTTTAAAAATGGCTTTTATTACTGTGACATGAAATAAAATTGATAAATGTTCTGTAAATGCACAATTATTGAGGAAATAATTAATAAATTATTGTTGGGTTGACATAGAATAAAATTGTTAAGTGTTCTATAAATGCACAATTATTGAGGAAACAATTAATAAACTATTGTTGGCTTTAGTAACTTTAAAAAATGGGTTTTATTACTGTGACATGTGATGATTAATTTTTAACAATGTCAAGTTCTATGGTTCAAGTGTTTAATTGATTTTCAGGATCCCCTATTTTTTGTGTCAATAATGATTAATACTCTTTGGGAATGATTTACTTTACAATTTTCTAATTGTCCTGATCCAAATGCAAAATAACCTTATACAATTTTCTAATTTATCCTTATGCATTCTATATAGTATTGTTCTCATGCATTCTATATATTTCATAATAGTTAACTTTTAACAAAAATTATAATTCCCTAATGATCCGCATGAATTAAATAATAACAGAGATATATACTAATAAACTCATACAACAAAAAACAATTAACACGGAAAATATTAGTCCTCCTGCGCAACGCACAGGCCGTCTCACTAGTATTTAGTTAATGGATGTCTATCAAAACTTAGTGAAGCTGATAACTTGAACAGTTAATATTATTGCATCTTGTGCAAACACTGCTACAGTCGTGAACAGTGCCTATGAACAATACTCTGTGAACAGAATCCGAAATTTTTTTTTTTTTTTTTTTGCTTTTGACGACTCGACACAAGGTTACGACTTCACTTGAAAGAAATTTAATGGGAGTTAAACCCTTGAAAAACCTGTTTTCAAGAGCATAATCACACCAAAAAATTTTAACCTCAATCAATCAAGGGATAGGTTAGACTCAACTGATAAAATTAAGAAAACAAGAATCAAATTTTTTTTTCTTTTAAATCAAAAGGCGGCTAGGGTTTTGGAAGAAACATAAATAGAAAAAAACAAAAAAGAAAAGGATATTAACCTGATCAAGAGCCGAAACTCTGATACCAGATGATACGAACTCGACCCAACAAGAACCTGTCTTGAAGAACCGAATCGATCAGGCAACGGAAGGATCTATCTTGATTAGGTTATGGAATAATAACTACCTCGCTAGATCTAAAGAGAACCCGTCTCTAGAAACCTAGTGAATTGGTTATTGGTTTGAAAAAAACAAGATGATGTGATCATCTTGCCTTGAACACCACAAGTATCCAAGCTAAATACTTGATACAGTTCAAGAAGAAACTCAAGTTCCATCAAGAAACTCCATAAAAGGAGACAACTCTCTTTTTATTAATTCATCTTCAACATCATATATTGAATAGTTAAATAAGGTTGGCTATTTATAGCCTTACAAGACTCTGAAACCTAATCTAAGTTGGAAATAATACAAGTTTCCTTATTTGACTTGGCTTCTAAACTTGACACAACTTCCTAAATAAATTTGGAAGCAATTAACTACTTTCCTAAAACTCTAATTCAACTAGAATAGGAAACTAACTAACTCAAATTAGCTTAACTATGGTCAACATGACCTTAGCCTTTATTTCCTAATTCAAACAACTTACTTAACTCTCAATTTAACTCTAATTAACAACTAACATTGCTGAAAACTCAATTAAATAAATGATAACAAGAAATAAGCATGACACGGGGTTGGATCTTCAATAATTCTCAAGCCCGATTGCACCATCAACCATCATTGGAATGTGAAGACTTGTAAAATGAATTTTCTTGGACTTGAAAGGAATCCAAATCTTCATGTTCTCATCACTAGGGTGCAATTGAGACTAGTGGTCACATATTACCATGAATTTTATTGAGAAACTTCCCTTGTCCAGTGGATTTGATACTATTTTAGCTGTAATTTGATCGACTAACTAAATTTGGTCATTTCATTCCTATGACACATCCTTTTTCTGCTAAACATGTAGCAAAGAAATTGTTGAAGGAGATACATAGACTACATGGATTACCAGAATCCATAGTGATAGACAGGGATAAGATTTTTACTAACGTATTCTGAAAAGAACTCTTTAAACTACTTGTCACTTAATTGTACTACAGTATAGCCTTCCATCGTCGAGTGAAAGGTTCAATCAATACCTTGAGGCGTACCTGAAATGTATGACAAGACAAAGACCGCATAAATGGAGCAAATGGATTGCATTAGCCGAATGCCGGTACAACACAAACTATCATAACAGTTTGAAAATGATCCCTTTCCAAGCCTTGTATAGATATGAGCCTCTACACTTACCATTAGGCCTTTTTCATAACTTAGTAATACCTGCAACCAACCATTGGGTTCAAGACAGGATTTCAATCATTAGATAATTTCAATAAAAACTCAAAATAGGATGAAGTTATTTGCTGCCCTTCATCATACAGAGAGAGAATTTCAGTTATTGATAAATACATGCTAACATGCACTACACACATAAATTCTTCCAGCTGGATTGATCCAACAGTGAAGAAGGGGGAAGGGTTGGCTTTGGTAACAAGAGGAGGGATTGTAAGTAGGAGGTTCAAAACCTTTCACTTACAAAAAAAATTTGATTGTGCACGGATGGCGAGATGGATAGCGGGTTTAACTCAAGACTCTCATAGAGACCTCGAAGGCTTGAAGGATTTTAATCGGGTTATCTACACCATGATCCAAGCCCATGAAGAGTCAAGTGGGCCTCCAAATGAGTTGGCCGAATAGGGCCTTAGGCCTTAGTAGTTATTTAGCAATTGATTTGTGTTTAAGTAAGAGCATGGGCCGGCCCATCTTGTCCCAAAACCATAGGCCGACTTTTCCCTTTCCTAGTCCCTTTAGGGTTTCAGTCACTTTAGCCTATAAATAGGCTTGCTTTGTAAGGTTTTAGTCAGACGTTTTATCAATAAAGTTTTGCATATTTTCGATTCTTCTTGAGAGAGAGATTCGACCCCTTTACTTGCTTTGGCAAGGGTTTTGAGCAGTCTTGCGTCTCGTCCTAAATTGTTCTACCGACCTATCCCGTGGAGTATCCACCTTCATTGGAGTCGTCGTCCTACCGTCTTGAATCAAATCGTGTCGTCCGTTTGGTTCTAGATCCCGCAATTCCAAGCGTTGGACATCCTCGCTAGATCCTTGGGCAAACGTGCTACGTGTCTCGAAACGTGTTGATCGAGGAACGTATCAGTTGGCTTCAGAGCTTTGGTAGAGGTATCTTTCGTTATATCCATATTTTTCGTAGTTGTGTCGTAGAATTCTTAGTACTTTCCGCTGCCTTGTTCAAAAAAAAAAAAAAAAACACTGTTCACCGTTACTGTTCATCCGAATACGAATCTGTCCAGCCTTGTTGTTTTGTGTTATCCAACTTGTTTACTTGGTTTTCAAATCTGGATTTTGGCAAAACTTGTTGGAATTTTGTGAATCTTGAAGAGAACTTACAATAATCTTGAGCTTCTTGCATTCTTGATCACAATCTTGAAATTTCTGAAGTTCCTGACAACTTCCTTGAAAGTTCTTGAGATCTTGGAGTTCTTGGTAGTTATTATTTGTGGACTTCCTTGTTTTGTGTCATGGTTGATAGTTGTAGTCAAGAAAAAAAAAACAGAAAACAAAAACGAAAAGAAAAAGAAAGAAAAGAGGAATCGGTTGGCAAGAAAAAAAAAAGGAAAGGAAAGAAAGTGGCAACCGAATTGTTTTGAATAGGGAACCAAATCTGATTTGTGCAATCTTTCTTGGAGTAGAATTTGGAAGTTACCAAAAGTTGTTTCAAGAAGATTACCAAAGGTTGTTTCAAGAAGGTTACCAAAAGTTGTTTCAAGAAGATTACCAAAAGTTATTTCAAGAAGGTTACCAAAAGTTGTTCAAGAGGAAAAGGATTTTCAAAGGGTTTCCAAAAACTAACTTGTTTCCAAAATCAATTAGGAAACTAAGTAAAGCACTTGGATAACTCTTTGTACTCACTTGGACATTCTCTCTCCTACCTTTTTAGGAAACTTTCCCAAACTCTCTCATCCATTTTTTTTGGAAACTTTCCTAAATTCTCTCATCCATTTCTTTTGGAAACTTTCCTTAAGTCTCCCATCTATTTTTAGGAAATTTTCCTAAATTCTCTCATACATTTTTAGGACCTTTCCTATATTCTCTCATCCACTTTAGGAAACTCTCCTATATTCTCTCATCCACTTTAGAAAACTCTCCTATATTCTCTTCCTAGATTTTAGGAACACTCTTCTACACTTTCTCCTATATTTTCTCCTAGTTTTTAGGAACACTTCCCTACACTTTCTCCTACATCTCCGTGATTACTCTTGAGGAAAAAGTTGGTGACAATTATTTGGGCTTGAGCAGCATTTCTCAAACTACCTAACCCAACAGGTAAAGGTGTTTGGTAAGTCCATTGGAGCGCTTTGAGTGACATACACGAGGGTGAGTGATACACTAAGGGAGTGAAGTGAGGATATACTTGCATTATCCTTCTTGTTACTAACCTTTTGCAGGATATAAAGAGAGGCATGGAGCAACATCAACCCACCCCAGACCACTCATTGATGAGCACATACGCGTGAGCTTGAGTGTGGGGGAGGGGAATTCCCTTTCGTTGCTAGCTTTTTGTAGGTTTCCTCATACATCATGGTGAGTTCAAGACGCAAAAAAGCTAACTCACAATATTATTTTCCTAATCCTAAGGGAGTCAAAGAAATGGCATTATGTGGCGTAGATGAGCAATTAGACATCGTCAAATCTCAATTGCTTGGTTGGTTTTATACTCGTTGCGGTGTCAAGGATAAAATCTGTAGCTTGGCCATTGATGGGAGTTGTGAAGTCAACCTTGCAAGTGCTATCATGGTGGAGAAATTAAATCTTCCGACCATTGATCATCTTCAACCGTACAAGTTGATGAGTACTCATGGTGATGTTTGGGTTACTAAGCACACGCTTGTACCTATTCAAATCGGCAAATATGTGGATGAGGTGTTGTGTGATGTAGTCCCAATTCAGGTGACCCACGTGTTGTTGGGCAAAGCATGGATATTGAGGCGAGAAGTTAAATATGACGGACATACTAATAAGTATTCCTTCTTATTTAATGGTCGTCGTTTTGCAATTATATCGCTTACTCATGACCAGCTTTGTATTGATCTGGCATACATGAAAAGTGAGCTTGAGCGTTATGGAATAGAGAAAAAGCTAGATGAGGGAATTGTGCCCGAAGAGGTAAAATCCGAGGGAGTTGAACGCAATGAGAAAAAAGGGTCAGCTGATGAACTAGAAAAAAAGAGAGCCTATTATTTTCCTAACGAACTCACCTTTGCTTTGTTTAGCATCTCTTCTTTTGTGCAGATTACACAAAGGCAAGTAGAGTTGGTCATGGCATGTTCCATCCCGAAGTCACTTGGACACTTTGTGAGTTTCCATGGAGTTTGTCTTTTAGGAACTAAATCTCTTTGGTATCAATTCATGGAACAATGTCCAATCAAATCTGTCCGCGCCATTGGAGGATTCATTCGAGCTCATCTTAAAAGGGAAATTCCAGATTCTACTTCTTGTCCTTTACCTATGGTTCATTCATCACCTTTGCCTTATTTTGAGCATGTTACTAGCACTAACTCTTGTTGCTCTTACGTAGATCTTGATGAGGAAGGACTAGCACTGGACTCTCAAGTTGAATCAATGGGTGGAAGAAATATTGAAGTGTCAAAGGGAGTTCTCACATTTAAATCTTGCTCTAAACCTTCTTACTATTTAGTTAATAACGTTCCCTTATTTCTTTATCCAATTTCTGAATTGTTTCAAGTTGAAGGTTATTTTGTGTTTGTAGGTTGTAAAGCTGGCCAAAATTTTCCAACTATGACTAAAGAGTTGCAACCTGATTTCGTGCTTGTTCCAGATGCATGTGGCGCAAACGCATGTGATTTATATGGAATGCGTCTCACTTCAGTTGCCGCTTATGCTGGGTGATGCACACAAGTGTGTCAATCACAATCCGAATGCTACCCTTACCTCCCTGGGTCATTGTCGCGCCCCATTTTTTATAAGAAAAATAAATGAATTAAAAAGTGGATTTTTTATTTGAAAAGTGATTTTTGATTTACAAAGAAAGTGGGTCTAAATGGGACTTGAAAATGCGACGATTTGACCCAAAATATAGTTTAAAAAGGGTTTTGAAATAAAAATCGGAGTCGCCACTTGGTATAGAGTTAAGGTGTACCAAGTCACCTAAAAATGAATTTTTTAAAAGAAAAAGATAGAAAGAAACCCCTTTTAAACGACTCCTAGTCTACGTAGACCAATGAAAAAGGTTCGGGAGTCACATTTGACGAAGGGGAAGGCAAGGATGAAATCCAAGACACCCCTTCGACCTAGCCAAGGTTAGTTGCGTGATTTAGTCAAGGATTTTCTTATTTTTAACCAAAAGATTTATCACATTTGGATGTACTATATGAATGCAAACCCTAGACCTAGGGGGTATCGGGGGGTAAAATTTCTCTTCAAAGTTTGAATGGTGCCAATCACATTAATTGTGATGCCCAATAATGACCCTTTGGTGAAGTCATGAATAATGCAAAAATATGAGACTCTAAGAAAAAGAAATAAAATAAAATAATTATACAAATATACATGTCTTAAAGGAATGCATCATGTCGAGTACGGGGGACTAATGTTCGTGACTCAATTTTTCCTTTTAATAGAGGGAATACGAGCGTGCTAAGGCTAAAAAAGCCAAACTCGTCCATATCCCATATTCAAGGGGTTAACCCTATCTAATCAAGCAAATGCCCTATTCTGATCCTAATTCTAAAATGAAATGCAATTCTAATGTTATGTATCATACATAGGGGTATATATATAGGGAAATTAGGGATAAGGGCTATACGTATAAGGAGGGATATCATGCAACATGGTGAAAGAGGCCTTAAAAGTCAAGATATGCATGAGATGAAGTGAGCACGCAATCATGATCTAACGCGCGAAGGGCTTCTAAGGGCTAGCGTTGGACTAGCCCACATCTACGCTCCCTCACAAGCATTAGACTTGTAAGAGCTCGAGGGGATAATCATGACTAGCATTGGACTAGCCACAATTACGTGCATTTGCATCCATCATACACATATATAAGTAATATGCATAATTAAAGCAAGTAGACATGTGAGCACGTAATTCACATAACACATAACACATAAGCATGCATATCTAGATGCCAAACCCTAAAAAAGCAATTAAACACATAGCACATACGCATGCGAAACACACAAGGCAATTAAGGCCCTAACTATTACATTTTTTGGGGGAAGACCTACTACAATCTAAAAGGGGAAATAGAAGGAATAAAACAATTAAATCCCTAACTATTACCATTTTGGCATTCGAGTGCCTCCCAAATGACGAAATTGAATTAAAGCAAAAACTAACCAACTAAAGAAATAAATAAAGTAAAAATGAAAATAAACGCTTAAAGTCATGCAATTGCACACATAAGACACATATACGCACGTAGGGTCAAATAAAGTAAAAAATAAAGGATAGAGTGTACCTCCCTTGCAATGGTAAGCAAATGAAGGGAAAATAGCTGAGAATGATTTTGTGGTCGGTTGCTCGTGAGACGTTGCTCAGGAACCGCACGCTAAGTCCAGAAACAGCGTTGAGAGCTTCATCGTCGAAACCGCCGCCTTGGCGAGCAGGCTCGAAGCAGCCATTCGTGTGCCTTCCCAGCATTATTTTGCAAACATCCTTGAACAAAAGTTCAAGATCTGACTCTGTAGATGTTCCAGATCACCTAAATTCTCCAATAAGGAGCCGATTCCTTAGAGAAAATTGCCTCCACAGGCATCGAAAAATCAGCATGAATAGCAGATTTTCTGGAAGATGTTTTCTTCCCGCTGCTGCTCTTTCCTCCTTTCTTTCAGCCCGTCACCTTCTTGCAACCCCAGATCCTCTCTTGTGTCTTCCTCGCCTTTTTTCAGTGCCCCCCAAGCTCGAAGCTTTCTTCTTCCTCTGCCTCGATGAACTCCCCTTTTCAGTTTTCCTTTCTCGCCGCCGCCCAGCTATGCTTTCTAACCCTTCGCTCTCGCCTCTGTTTTATTGTTCCTTTCTTTTCCTTTCGCTCCCCAGAAACCCCCGTAGCCTTCTAGTTCTTTTCTCCCCACAGCCGCCAACTAACCTCTCGGTTTCTTTCTTTTGCTCTCCAAAAAACCTCCCCCCACGAAGCTTCCCCAGCCTTTCCTCTTGCGTTTGTCTTTTTTCCCTCGCTGCTGTTTTTTATCTAGCCCGCCGTCCGCTCTCCCTTTCAGATTTTTCTTTCGGCTAAACTCCAGACCTTTTTGCTTAGCCATCAGCCCAGATTCTCCCCCCGTAGCTCTCCCTTTCTCTTTCAGTTTTTTTCTAGCCGTCAGTCGTCACCCCCTTTTTTCATCCGCCCCCGCCTTAGCCTTCCTTTTATATCCCCTCTTTATAGCTACCACAACTTCTAAACCTACATCTAATGGTGCTGCTGAAATCATCTTTCCTTGATGGTTTATGAACCCTTAGATGAGGTTTTGTCCATGATGATCTTGGTGTAGGGATTAAAGCCAAGTGGTTAGGGATTTAATATGATCCAACGGCAAAGAAAAAATTACGGAAAAAAAAATGGGAGAAAAATGGGATAGAACCGAGCTGCATTTTACTTATGTACTGCCGTGCCTAATTTTCTGATATGAAACTAAAGAAATATTTGCCCGTGTGAGCTTGCCTTTTCTTTTTTCTTTCTTCTTCCTTTTTTTTTTTTTTGAAACTTAGTAGATAGAAAAGAAAAAAAATGCTTTTAAATCAATAAGAGACACGAAATAGGAATAAAATAAAATAAAATAAAATAAACCTAAAATTGAAACAAATAAATCTAAAATTAAACTAATTAAATAAATAAAGTTCGAAACCAAAAATTTGGTGTCTACAGTCATGTTTATATGGGTGTACAACACGGGTGGTTCAGTGTCCTACCTCCAGCTTGGAAAGTTGAGTCGATTCAGCAATGCCTAGGGTCGAACTGTACCATCTTGCACAACTAGATTCGGGGCTTTTTTAGTCCCAACGAACATCGTTATCAAGTGCACGTGAATGCCCATACTCGAAGACAAATTAGAGAGCTTTGTGTTGCAACCTGGAACGTTCACAAGCCTTACACACGTTCCTTCTTACCTTGGCGAATGTCCTTGTTCGAGAGGCCCTTGAAGCTGACTAAGAGACATGTGCACCGAATTATATTAATCATAACATGTGCAAGTGTTATTCAATCAAAGAGGGCCAATATGTGGAGATTTGAGGCGTCATACTGGCAACTCTTGTTAGTATCATTCATCTCCATCCAGATTTGAGGACAAATCCTTCTTAAGAGGAGGGGACTGATGTGTGCACGGATGGCGAGATGGATAGCGGCTTTAACTCAAGACTCTCATAGAGACCTCGAAGGCTTGAAGGATTTTAATCGGGTTATCTACACCATGACCCAAGCCCATGAAGAGTCAAGTGGGCCTCCAAATGAGTTGGCCTAATAGGGCCTTAGGCCTTAGTAGTTATTTAGCAATTGATTAGTGTTTAAGTAAGAGCATGGGCCGGCCCATCTTGTCCCAAGACCATGGGTCGACTTTTCCCTTTCCTAGTCCCTTTAGGGTTTCAGTCACTTTAGCCTATAAATAGGCTTGCTTTGTAAGGTTTTAGTCAGACGTTTTATCAATAAAGTTTTGCATATTTTCGATTCCTCTTGAGAGAGAGATTCGACCCATTTACTTGATTTGGCAAAGGTTTTGAGCAGTCTTGCGTCTCGTCCTAGATTGTTCTACCGACCTATCCCGTGGAGTATCCACCTTCATTGGAGTCGTCGTCCTACCGTCTTGAATCAAATCGTGTCGTCCATTTGGTTCTAGATCCCGCAATTCCAAGCGTTGGACAACCTCGCTAGATCCTTGGGCAAACGTGCTACGTGTCTCGAAACGTGTTGATCGAGGAACGTATCAAAAATGAAAGAATTTTATTTTTTTTTAAGTATAGAAGGAGTGAAAATTAAGAAGTGGGAGAGTGGGAAAGGAGACTAAGACCCTGTTTGATAACCCAATTTAGTATTTAAACTTAATAGATTCAGATCTTAATATATTCAAACCGTTTGATAACAAAAAATTGAACATTTGAATTAATTAAATGGCACTGAAGTTTCCAGGCAAAACTTGCTCGCAAAATTAAGTGATAATCTATTCATTTATCACTGAATGTGATATGCTCTCAAATGTATTAGATTTAATACTTAATGATTCAATAATTTAATGGATTTAAACTTCAATTTTACCAAACATACCCTAAATCCTCTTTTAGCCACTAGGCCATGACCCTTTCCAATTTGGCTAATGACAATTCAAATTTATTAATTAAGTAGATTTTATGTCTTTGAGCGATAAGAGGAAGAGCCAAAGAGACAAAGCAGTGAAGAGAGTACACACAAAACGACAAGTTCGTAATTTAATTGCTTCTGTATCTTAGATGTATTTCAAATCTGAGCTATTATCGATGCTGCCAATGGATGTATTAAGCGTGATTAGTAGATTATCCAGATGTTAAACAACCTGGCATGTCCTCTGATCGCGGGCATTATTCAAATACATAACTGTACTGTTTGCTTTTCTTGTTACGTATCCAAAAAACTTTAACTAGGGTCCATGGCGCCTTATGGTAAGTGTTTTTCTTGTCAAGCATCCAAAAAACTTTAATTATTCACCAGTCCATAACAAGAATTTTTCTAATGGTTTGATCATTAGCTTTCTATTAACTTTCTAAAAAATTAACACCTGAGAACCCTCCTAATAACTCCCTGATGAATACCTGCTTGTCAAATTGTTACAGCATTACAATTGCATTGCAGCTGAAATAATACACTTCCAAAGACTAATGAGATCTTCCTTTAAATTAAAAAAAATAATAATACCATGCCATATCTCCATGTTTACTCTAAACCAAACATTAGAAAAAAAACTAATTTCGTCTTTTGTATCGTAGCATATATAGTATATAATCGCTTTATTACCTAGACTTGTGCTATTAAGAATAATCAAACAATAATTCCACATAACCATCGGAGTTGGTTCTGCCAGCTTCAAATTCTAAAATGACAGTTAGAGGAACAAGGACGTGATGAGAGGGGAGAAGATTTTTTTTTTTAAAAAAAATTGCTCCCAACCTTCATTGCTTCCGAAACTCAAGGCAGAACGCAATATACCCTTTGTCAAGCATGTGTCAACGAGAAGAAAGGTGTCCGTTAGCAGCTATCCCAACTTTCTCCCGCATTTGGGTCTTGATTTTCTCCACAAACTGATGGAAGTTGCCCTCCGATGATCCATTTGTGGACAGTGCAAGTTCTAATTTCTTTCTGACTTCCTTGATTGCCGCTCTCAACTCATCCAAAACTTGTCCATTCATTAAAAGACTAATTTTCTCCACGACCTCATCCCTAGTGATCGCCTGCTTGTCACAAAGGTTAATTCCAATTTTCCAATCATTGATCACCAACTTACGATTGGTGAATTGATCAGTAACCAGTGGATAACAAACCAACGGCACGCTACACCATATACTTTCCAATATCGAATTCCATCCGCAATGAGTTAAGAAACCCCCGATCGCAGGATGTGATATCACCGCAATCTGGCAACACCACGGTACAATCAGACCACGATCTTTAATCTGGTCTTCAAATCCAACGGGCAAGAAATCAGTTTCATCGGAGCTGACAATGTCTGGACGAACCACCCAAATAAAACTCACCCCACTTGATGAGAGCCCATGGGCCATTTCCAAAATGTCTTGTTTGCTGGTGTGAGCATAGCTCCCGAATGAGACGTACAAAACTGACCCATCAGGCTTATCGTTAAGCCACTGAGTGCAGTCTGACTCAGACCACAAACTAGTGGCTACATTGCTCTTGGTAAAGCTAGCTGGGAAGACGGGCCCAATGGCATAGGTTGGCTGTTTGCGATTAAGGGCTGAGATTGTTTCCAGCTCCAGCTCTTGGACAGTGTTGCAAATTATGATGTCGGCTCTTTTCACATCGTCAAAAGCCTGGTAAATTACCTGGTGCACCACCGTCCAGATGTCGGTGGCTTGAAGATATGACATCAGGTCTCCGGGCTCGATAGCTTTAACTCCTGGAATGTAATCTATGTTGTCCCTGCGATTCACTAAACCAACCTCCAACCAAAATAAAAAAAAAAAAACATTTAATTTAAGCAACGAACAATTGTACAAAATCCGTATTAGAAAAAGTTAAAAGCTGACCCATATTTTGTTGCACCAAAGGAAACAAGCAGTACATTCGTAGTTAATCAATTGCATAATGGAAACGACGTCATGGAAAGGAAAGCAGCCGGAGGAGGCGAAACGACGTCATGGAAACGATGTCAGAGGAGAACTCACCAGGAGAGGCGAAATGGCCATTTCGCCTGAGGAGGTCCAAGTGATAATAGAGAGTGAGGACCAAAGCTGGTTCGGTCCAGAAAGAAACGTGGACGAGATTATGTTTCCTGGCAATTACAGATCCCCACACGAAGAACGTATCCGAGATCAAGCATGTAGCTGGAGGTTCTGTTTCCGAATTTACTAAATTTCCCACTAGTTCATCGATGTGGGCAGAGAAAACATGTATTAAGCCTTCCACGAATTGATCCTCGTTCAAGGATCGATCAAAAGAAAGCGGGAACCCATCACTGACGGTGGCGTAACGTATGTCCAGACCAGATTGACGGGCTTTGGCGAAAATGTCATCTCTTCTGCAGCCCGTTTGTGCTTTGGAGATCTGGTGGTGCACTGATTGGGTGTTAACAAAAGTGATTATGAAACCTTTGGAGGCAAGCTTGATCGCTAGGTGTACAAAGGGGTTAATGTGACCTTGATAAGGATATGGGATCATAATTGCATGGGGTTTCCGGTATGTGCCGGCCATTTTCCTCTGGGGGACGAGCGATAGATGGTTGGTGTTGGGTAATGGGTGGGCAGCGGTAGAGGAGCTCGCAAATCTGTGTCCAATAATTGAAGGCAAAAGAAAGTCGTTGGTTATTCCTTTATTGGGCTGCACTTGCATTTCTATTTTTATAATGAATGCAACGTTGGGAAATGGGAATTGGAATCTTAGAATAGCATCTCATTGATAGAGAAACAGAAAAAAATGGAATCAGTAAAAGAAAAATTTCTTGTGGACCATGTCCAGTTTGTAAAGCACTAATCTGCAATTAATCTCATGCTAAGATATTAATGACCTTGGACATGTTTAAACAGGACATGTATACTCCAAATCACAAGAAGATAAATATAGCTCCCCAACCTGCGCGACACAAAAAAAGTTTTACAATTGCTAGCTCACACAAAGTAGTTCCTTGGCATCTTTGATAGGAAAATGGAAGTCTTCAGATTCAAAAGATAATCAAGTAAAAGATTTACAGGAACTTATACCCCATATTCACGGGTGCATATTCCAAATATCCACTAGCATATATTCTAAAGCAAGAAGATACCTGGGCTAATTTGCCTTTCAATAGTAGCAAAATTGCAAGTAAACAGAATGGATAAGCACTGACACAGCTAAACACAGTAACTAAGGCTTAAAGTTTTACTTACTACATTATCCCTAGCTAATCTCCACTGTGCATTTCACGAGCAAATGTTTCCAAAAATCCATCTTTAGCAAAAATATCACCAAAATTTCACAGATCCAGTAAACCGCTCAATCGAGTAGTCTAAAATTACCATTTAATATACCATCCAGACCACTAATGTACACATCCTCACAAACTCTAACCATAATGAAAAATCAAGTCAAAGCCAGCTACGAAAACGATCAAACAATTCTGAAACCCATTCCCAGAAAGAGGGAAAGAACCCTAATCAAGATGGTGTCGCCGCGGAAAAGCTGAAGCTTTTCCATGCTTTCCGGGTGTAGGGCCACGACGGAGTTATCATCATTGATTGCCTCATCGACAACGAGCCGATTGGGCGACTTCTTCCTCTCTACAATCGCCGTACTGAAATCCCCTTCGTTCCTTTCCTGCAAACCACATTCAAGCCACGAGAACAAAGGGAAAAATCATCAAAGAAAATCCCCTAAAGAAAAAATACAGGATTTATTTAACCAAATATAAATGGAGAGATGTGAAAACAACGACATAATGAGAGAGGAAAGGCTTGCTTACGAGTCCGAAGCTTCAGCCTGGTTACTCATGGCTGGGTGTGATGAATTGGATTGGGTTGGATTGACATTAGAGAGAAATGGTAAATTTGGTTTGGTGGAAATTGGTGTGGGGGAGATCTGAGGATTTGTGGGATTATTAAATGCTAAAGCAGGCAAGATAACCAATGTTTTGAAATTCGAACAGTTAATTGAACCGGTAAGATGACGGGATCGAGATTCAATCGGTCGGACCGATTCAACCCTGATTCAATGATTTATATATATATATAAATATATATATGTATTACACACATACATGTGCACAGAATAAGAAATCTCATAGACTAATTCAAGACATCACTTGATAAAAAGTTAAATATTTCAAACCACTTGACTTTTATAGATTAATTTTTTAAAGGGATAATTGCAGAAACCTCCCCTGACTTTTATAGTAATAGCATTGACCTCCCCTATCAATTTTGAAATAGCATTGACCTCCCTTATTAAACGTTGGAGGCAATTTAATAGGCAAAAGTGGGTCAATTTACTAAAGTACCCCTGGCATGATTTAATTTTACCAAATGAATGTGATGAGTACTTTCATCAAACTCAACAAAACATTTGTTAATAAAAATTACACTAAATTAACTATTTCTACATAGTTTAACTAATTAACTAAATAACTAAATAACTAATAATCTAATTAATTAATAACTAATTATCTAATTAACTATTAACTAATTAACTAATTATCTAATTGTTAATAGTTATTAACTAATCAAACTATTTCTACATAGTTAAACTAATTAACTATTAACTAATTATCTAATTAATTAATTAACTAAAGTTGTTGTCTGTCCGAAACTAACAAACTATTTGCATGTTAAACTAATTAACTAATTAACTGCTTAACTAATTAACTACCTAATTATCTAATTAATTAATTAACTAATTAACTAATTTTTGTTTATCTAATTAACTAAAGTTGTTGTCTATCCGAAACTAACAAACTATTTGCATGTTAAACTAATTAACTAATTAACTGCTTAACTAATTAACTAATTAACTAATTAACTAAAGCTGTTGTCTATCCGAAACTAACAAACTATTTGCATGTTAAACTAATTAACTAATTAACTGCTTAACTAATTAACTAACTAATTATCTAATTAATTAATTAACTAATTTCTGTTTATTTAATTAACTAATTAACTAAAACTGTTGTCTATCCGAAACTAACAAACTATTTGCATGTTAAACTAATTAACTAATTAACTAATTAACTAACTAACTAATTAACTAACTATTTGCATGTTAAACTATATGCAGTACGCATTATCTATTTAAAGTATCGGCTCTTTATGGGTATTTTACTTTCAATCATTTAATTTATGATAAAAACATCAATGTTTGTAAGTAAAATTCAAAAAGTGTTACAAGTAATATCAATATTCTTATTCTCAAACATTTAATTTATGACTCTATGCCCCCCCTTTTTGTAAGAATATTATTGTAATACTTTTTGAATTTTAGTTACAAACATTGATGTTTTTATCATAAATTAAATGTTTGAAAGTAAAATACTTATAAGGAGCCGATACTTTAAATAGGTAATACGTACTGCATATAGTTTAACATGCAAATAGTTTGTTAATTAGTTAGTTAGTTAATTAGTTAATTAATTAAGCAGTTAATTAGTTAATTAGTTTAACATGCAAATAGTTTGTTAGTTTCGGACAGACAACAACTTTAGTTAATTAGTTAATTAGATAATTAGTTAAGCAGTTAATTAGTTAATTAGTTTAACATGCAAATAATTTGTTAGTTTCGGACAGACAACAGATTTAGTTAATTAGTTAATTAGATAATTAGTTAATTAGTTAATTAGATAATTAGTTAATTAATTAATTAGATAATTAGTTAATAGTTAATTAGATAATTAGTTAATAGTTAATTAGTTTAACTATTAACTAATTAGATAATTAGTTAAGCAATTGTCAAGCAAATAATAATTGTCAAGCAAGTAAGGGCAAAATTGGAAGAAAATTCTTATCTCACTTCTACAAAAGCTGTCAAGGAGGTTTCTGCAACCAATTGTTACTGTTTAGGGGAGGTGAATGCAATTTCTAAATCTAGAGGGGAGGTCAGTGCAAATGTCAGAAATCTCAAGGGAGGTTTCTGCAATTATCCCTTTTTTAAATTGTAAAATCAAGCAAATAATTCATCTCAGTTATACCTATCAAAAAAATAATTTTTTTTGAGCAAAATAGAAAGAACTTCATTAATGATTTGCAATGTAGCACATACACGAGGAAATCCTCAAACTACATCAGCAAAATAACACTAAGCATTGCAAACCAACAAAATTGCTTAAAATCTAAGCCCCACTCTACAAGTAGAATCCAATTTTCATAAGTTCTAGGAATTTTTCCCTAACTGAGAACACCGCATTTCCTCAAATCTAGTGTACTAAGTCTTTGTTACATACAAAACACAATATAAAAACATGTCTAGGAATGTGATTTTCATACCATACTAAACTACTCCAATGTACAACGGTACCTCGGGCCGGAATGTTTTCATAGCATCCTTTACGGTAAACATCCTTGAAGAATTTTCAAGCCACGCAATTTAATCATCATGCTTTGGAATAGGCACAAAAATTGCAAGTGTAGCCTGTTGCAATATTTTGGAAAATCCACTAAATAGTGTCCCTAACATCGTTTGTCGCCCTAGTATAAAGATTATGTTATTGAGTATTCCTAATGGATAAGAGCAGCCAAAATAAATTTATATTTTAGTGCAAAGTACTTCAAGAATTTTCCAGTACATAATCAACAAAAGTGAAGTACATATACAATACCAAAAATAGGAATTGAATCCTGAGTTTTGTGACATAATAGTTGATCAAGTAAATTAGCTTTCTGCACTGGTTTTCTCTCATGGCATTCAAATTCTTACCCACAAAAGAAAAAGAAAAAAAACTGAAATAGACAAATTGCTCTTCAAAGAAAAATCGAACAACAAAAATAAAACTACCAAAAATTGCGGACCTTGAGAATCATACAATCTGTCAAACGCCAAGTAATAAACAAATAAGTGAAAAAAAAATGAAACTAACCTGGACGATGTCTTGAGAGTTAAGATTTGTGAGATTAATCCAATCTTTTGCAAGAAAAAATAGAGAATTGAAGTTGAGAAACCCCATATTTAAGAAGCCCGATGCCATTGAGAATTTGGATTCTTAATTTGAAAAAAGAAGAAAGAGAACTGGAGAAGAGATTAAGAATGAGAAAGTGTGTGCAGCAGCCGTCATTAGAAATTAGGGTTAGAAAGAAAAGTTGGGAAGATACGTTGTCACCTTTCAAGACTTTTAAATTCGGTTTAAAAAATTAGGAAAAAATAAAAAATCAAGGTTCAATGGGTCAATCCTGGTTGAATGGTTCTAACGGTTTTTACGGTTTTGACCGGTTCTTATAACAAGTCAACTTTAGTAGTGAGCCGGACTGGAGACATGGCCGGTTCGCGGTCCGACCGGCCGGTCCGGTCCGGTTTTCAAAACATTGAAGATAACATGTTTTCTCAACATCTTAATCATAATCTTAAGGGAATAAAAGAGAATAAAAGTGCGAATGGGTTATGCTGTAATTTCATCTTCCTCTCCTCCGGTTCAATATTTCAAATGCGCTCAATTTTTCTCTCTTCCACTGCAAAACACCGAACTCTTCCAGCCTAACTATTAATTTCATCCGCTCCTTTCTTCATCCCAAAAGTCTTACCGACATTGAAATCTATTGATAGATATTGAAATCCATTGATATCCAACACCAGAGTCAAATCTGCTCTCCTCTTTTTCTTAATCTCTCCATCAAATATGCTCTGTTGTTCTTCTCTCACGAACTCTCTCCCACGAAAGATGCACTTATTCAATAGCCCTCCACTCAAGTTCTATCCTTATCCCGTTTCACTCTCCACAAGACTGTGAGGACCCGACTTATTTTAATCTTATTTTAATGGATTAATTAATTATTTATTCACCCGTTTTCTCCGAATAATTTATTTCAACCATTTTAAATCCATTTACACGAAACAATGTCTCACTTACGTTTTTAAAACATTTTGTTAGAAAATTTTATTTTTCGGAGGCTCGTTCAGTAAGGAATAACGAGTACACATTTTTTGAGATAAATTCGATTCGAGAGTGCATTAGTCTTGGAGAATTAAGAATGAATAATAATAGACTAAGAAAAGTTAATTGAGGCATTAGTGGTGAATGAGTTCAAAACATTTCGCTTTATACGCGCGAATCAAAAATTCAAGTATATCGAGCCGGAATGGCTAAGTGGAGATTAAGAAACTTATTCTAAACTACTAAGAGTGAATAATTATAATGTTAAAGGAAGTACATTAAAGGTATAGTGCACAAATGAAACAACTTCGAGAGAAAACGGACACGAAATGCACGCGCAAAACTTTTGGTAGTTGACTTTTGAGACAAACTTTGGCCCCAAGTATCCAAGCTTCCAAGAGAAGCTTTAGTTATCAGCTGCACACTCTCTCTCCTCTCATCTTGCTGGCCGAAATTCTCCAAGGAAGAAGAAGGAGAGCTCCACTTCATTTCACGTCACTTTGTGCTACCATTTCTCACTCAAATTCACCACACAACTTCCACTTCACTTGGAGATTCACTTGGACTAGGAAGGAAGCATCATCTCACGGTTTTTCTTGAGGTCTTAGAGGTGCAAAATTTCTGATTTCACTCAAAGGAAGAGGAGGTAATCATCCAACCATCTAATCTTGGATTTAGTGGGTTGATCTTTGCTAGGAAGTTTGTAGCTTCATTGTTATTGTTGTTGTTGGGTTTAAATGGTTGGAGTGGGTTCTATGAAATCCCACCTTGATGATATAGGACTGATATGATGATGATAAGTGTTGTTTGTGTTAATTATGTGATAAACAAGATGAGATTTGTTGGAAAAGTGAAAGGAAAACCAAAGGAATTGCATAGGAAGCTTAGCCAAAAATTTGCCTTGTTTTTCTTGAAGCTTTGGTTCAAATTTTTGATACTCAAATGACCTTGAATCTGATGTAGATATGTTGTATAGGATGTGTAGAAAGTTTTTACCAAAAATCAATTGATTTGGTTGAGTAAAAATTGAAATTTCGAAATGAAAGGCAAACTAGAAAATGTGTTCTGGGCTGATGAACAGTGTCTCTTTAATTGAACATATCTCTCTGTACAGACGTCAAAATCAAGTGGCTTTTATGGCATTTGAAACTAGACATTTGTAGCTTTCCAACAGTATAAAATTCACCATCTAGTTCGAACTGAGTGAACCGCAGTAGTTCACCAAAGTTTCATGTTCTGTTATGCTATTCTGTTCGAATGACAGTGGTAAGCTGTGTCTTGTCACTTAAATTCGAACTACCTATGAACTGATTTTCAGAACGACTTCTTCTAATGAAATGTATCCTTTTGAATCTAGTTTTCAACGCCATTGACCATTCTCAATTTTAAGTTGTATTGAGTGAGATATGGCTTAATTTTCAAACTGCGGTAAAGCTGGAAATCTGGAAAATCCTTCCTGCTTGCTAGCTGACTGGTCTAATTTGATTTGAGACATGTTGTTTAAAAATTCTGGTGTCAATCACCTACCAAATATATAATAGATGTTTCCAGGACCTTGGTTTCAAAAATGGATTGAATTGGGACTGATTTCGTTGTGCAAAATGTTTTGAAAAGAAAGGAAAGCAAGAAGACAGATTTGCTTTGGAACATTTTACGAACTTCAGTCGTTTTGTTAACTACCTTCCTACGTAAGTTTTTGCATGAAATTTGATACAGGGGTAGTCCACATATAGAGGTTTAAGTGTACAAAATTTGGTGTTATTTCAACAACCTTTCGATATCCAAATGATGATACAAAGTTTGCTTTTCAAATCTGGAAAATTTCTGATTTGTGCCCAAATTCCAGCCGACTTCAGACTATTATATATCAATACTTAAAACTCCGAATTTAGTTCCATTTATCCTGTTTGAAACCTTGTTTAGACTTCTTATTGTGTTACAAATTTCGGAGGCTAGTTCACTTTTTGTGAATTTTGCCGAATTTCCAAATTTTGCCGAAAACTAAGACTGAAACTGTCTTATAGGTTCGAGTCAGCCAACTTTGGGCTGAAATTTGAATATCTTTCGTTTATAATATTGGAAAAATGTCTTCTAGGAACTTTTAGTACTTCGAACCAAGATTCCAATGGTGTAACTTTTCCATTTTTTGACATGTCAAACTCCAGATTTGATTTTCCAAAGATTGTTGTGCAAAGCTGAAATTTGCCGATTACTTAGAAAATGTAATTTCGGGAACTTGACTTCTTTTCTTAATATCGATTGAACGTTTTGAACTCGATTTCATGGAAGATGCTAGTCTCTCTTCGGACTTTAAAACTTCACTCTTGAACCTCGAGTTGAGAGAATTGAATCTCTCTTTTAAGACTTTGATTTAGTCTAAATGAGTGTGCATCCTTTCTTGGTAAATGCATGATTGTGAGTGAAGTTAATTATTATTTGCTCAGGCGCTCAAGGGGACCTTCAAGAGGAACTCGAAGCGGATGCCTAAACACTTGTTTGAGTACTTACTCATTTATTTTGAATTGGTGAGTGTTCCATATAGGAGTACGTGACTTGAATAGTTTTACGACATGTTTATTCCATGGTCATTATGTGTTTAACTGTTAAGTGCTACCGATAATTGCTCCTATGAACTTTTCCACCGTTTTAAGGCGAGTGTGTACTTTATCTCACTCGACCTACTAAAATGACAAATTTCTATCTTTAACCGTGAACTACTTACCGTTTACCGATTTATTTGAACTACTTACCATTTATCGATTTATTTGATTACTTACTGTTTATCGATCTATTTGATTACTTACCGTTTACCGATTTACTTGATTACTTGCGCATGTTGTAAGATCTAAGTTGAACTAGATCCTGTCCTTGGTTACTAATCTGCTCGAGCCAGGACTGGACTCGATCGAGTAGGTTGAAACCCTGGGATACCGTTTCGGTATACTCGAGTATTACCACTGGAGGGATAAGGTGATGGCCAGACAAACCGAGGGGATCTGAAGTTATAAGGTGAAGTTGACCGAAATGGTTCTACTGGAACACCGTATCCTTCAATATGTGTTTATTTCTGTATAATGATAATTGTTTCATGTTAATGTGCCAATGTACAACCTTGAATTATACATGTATTATGCTCAAATTACTTGATTTAGTAGAACTGCTAGAGTGTCTTGGAATCTCACTGGGCTGTTTAGCTCATTCCACGTTTTTGTTTTCCTTAACAGGGTTCAAGACTGAGAGTGCTCGTGAATAGTACTAAGTTGTTTCCTTTTGGAGACTTTAAGTTGTATTATAGTAGATGACTATGGTACATTTTCCGTTGGGTTGTATTTAAGCTTGAAGGTTAACTAATTGTAAGTATGAAATGTTTTGGAGTACTTTAAATATATATATATTGAAATTATTTGAAGTATTCCTAATTTTGAACCATGAATTGTAGTGAGTCCCGGCGAGAGTTGGGCAGGCGTTTCGCGGATACCCTTGGGTTCGCCCTTGGGAGAAGTGGGGGTGTCATAACGACTGATTCAATCCCCATTATCTTCGCCTCTGCTTTATCTCATGCATCAATCTCTCTGCCTTTTCTTGCCCAATTAGTTGCTCTGTAGGGTGAAGACAAGTCACTTGAGGGAAAAATCAGGCGAAAATTTATGATGGAGTGGAGGGACTCATACTCAATTTTAGTTTACAAGAGCATCAAGAAATGGGAAGGCGTGCAATAGAAACAAAGGCGTGGAGAGAGAGACAGTGAGAAGCTGAAAGAAGGCGTGATTTCAAAAGCACGTATTTACTGGAAATCTGCAAATCCTGCAAGAGTTGAGGACCACTGCAACTGAAGATTCTGGGAGGGACACATGTCTTACGCTCGTTGGTCAAGTTGGAAGTTAGTTAGCTTAGGAAATGATATAAGCGTGGGGAACTTTTTTAATGAATCATCTTTTGTCATTTTTCCATATTTGGTTGTAAGAAGATTTAGCAATTGCCAATCTCATTTCCCTTTCCCACGTTTTTCTTCATCTCTTTCCCCTTCTTCTCTGAATCCATAATTTCCATTCTTGTAAGTTGTTATTGAAGTTCATTAATGAAAGGCTGAATTCATCTTTTGAATTCTCAAATTCTTTGCTCCATTAATTTCCGTTGTAGTTAAGTTCATATTGGTTGCTTTGTTATTTCTACTATTGCTGCAATCTGGTTCTTTACTATCACAATGGCATCAGAGCTCAGTTACGAGCCATTGGGATGACAAAATCACAGGATGAGATGTTAAGGAAGGATTTAACTAAACTAGGAAGTGCAGTCAGGATATTTGCTAACAGGAATGATGGTTTGGAACAAGCATTGAGAACACTTGAGCATAGATAGGAGAGCACTGAGAAGACTCTTAAAAATCTGGATAAAAAATATGAAAGTATGATGTCCATGATGGCCCAGATGATGGCAAAACTTGACAAAAAAGGCAAGAAGGTGGAGGGTAGTAGTTCAGGAGTAGGAACTAAGGAAGGGGACGAGAAATAGGAAATGCAGTGTTGATGGCAAACCAAAAGGCCAGGGAAGATCAAACTTAAGGGAGGATAAATCCCTTACTAGGTTGGCGAAGATGGAACTACCGATTTTCAATGGGGAGAATCCAAGGGAGTGGATCAGGAAGGCTAACAAATTCTTCAAAATCAATGGTGTGAAAGAGAGCATGAAGTCTGAAATTACAGAATTATACTTCAAGGATAGAGCTGATACTTGGTTCCATGGAGTGTTTAGTGGTAGAGAAACAATCCCATGGAATGAGCTCTCTACTTCCTTATATGAGAGATTTGGTGATGGGACCCCAGAGGAGGCCATTAAGGAGTTCAACGGGCTGATGCAGACTGGCTCTATAGCTGATTACTTGGAGAAATTTGAAATACTCAAAACATTGGTAATGCCTTCTCTCCCTCATCTAATTGATTCCTATTACAAAGCATGTTTTCTGAGTGATTTAAAGGAAGAAATAGTAAACATGGTCAAGATGGCTAAGCCCTCAACTCTAGCAGATGCAATAGAAGTAGTTAAAATTACAAGAGAGAAACCTGAAAGCCCTACAGAAAATTCATAAATCTCCACCTACTACTCACCAATTCTAAAAAACCTCATTCAAACCTCAGATCAACCCCAAATGGAGCCCCTCCAATCCCAGAACCTTTGATAAACTACCCATCAAAGACTATAAGAATACAACCAGCAACCAGAACCAGTTCAAAAGGATCACTCCTAGTGAATTTAACCTAAGAAAAGAAAAGGGACTGTGCTATAAATGTGTTGAACCATACACACTTGGCCATGTATGTAAGCAATCACACATGCATTTCATACTAATGGATGAAGAGGAAAGAGAAACTATAACTGGGGAGGAAAGGAATGAGCTTGAAGTTTTCTGTGATTGTATTGAAGAGAGACTAGAAGATGAACATGTGGAAATTTCAATTCATGCTCTGGTAGGAGGGAATGAGCACAAAACTATTAGATTAAAAGGAGTAATAAAGGAAAGGTGTGTCACTACACTGATTGACAATGGCAGTACACACTGATTCTTAGATGAACAAGTAGCCTAAAGCTTGGGATTAGGGAGTAGAGAACATTTACTGGCAGTTAAGGTAGCTAATGAGGAAAGGATGCAATCCAAGAGCCTGGTTATACCTGTAACCTAGAAAATGTAGGGGTATGAGTTTCAGCATCGGTTTAATACACTAAAATTAGGGGTTTGTGATATGGTGTTACGGGTGGATTGGCTTGCTAGATATAGCCCCATGGAGTTTGACTTTAAAGGGTTAAGTATGAAGTTTAGGAAGGGTAAACAATAGGTGGAATTGAAAGGGGAAAATAGTCAAGTACAGTTGAAGCCGATCAAGGGTAGCAGGTTGCATAATTGGGCTAGGAAACAAGCCTACAGGGTTATAGCACAAGTGAGTGTAGTAGATGATAAAGTACAGGAACAGGAGGCAATACCTCCAGAAGTTGAGGTGGTATTGGAAAAGTTTGAGAGTGTATTTAAGGAACCTCAAGGGCTGCCTCCTGAGAGGAGCTAGGATCATGCCATCTCACTTAAAGAGGGGGCCAAACCTTTCCAGATTAGGCCTTACAGGTGCCCCTATTTACAAAAGATTGAAATAGAGAAGCTGGTATAAGAGATGCTTGAAAATGGGATCATTTAGCTTAGCAATAGCCCTTTTACATCTCCTGTGCAGCTTGTAAAGAAAAAAGATAGGACATGGAGGTTCTGTGTAGACTACAGACAATTGAATGAGCTAACAGTTAAGAGTAAATACCCCATACCTCTTATTGATGAGTTCCTAGATGAGTTGCATGGTTCTAAATACTTCACCAAAATAGATTTAAGGGCTGGATATTTTCAGATCAGGGTCAAGGTTGAGGATATACCCAAAACTGCATTCAGGACTCACCAGGAGCTTTATGAATTCAAGGTCATGCCATTTGGCTTGACCAATGCCCCTGCTACATTTCAGAGTTTAATGAATCAGGTGTTTAAGGATCAACTGAGGAGGTTTGTATTGGTGTTTTTTGATGATATACTAGTATACAGTCCAACTTTGCAAGATCACGTGAAGCATGTCACTGAGGTGTTGAGCATTTTGAGCCAACACCAGTTGTATAGAAAACCATTGGCCTTCATCAGTCAAGGATTGGAACCTAAGAACCTTGTACTATCCATCTATGAGAAGGAGTTACTAGCCTTAGTTACTACAATGATACGAACAGCACCAATCTTGTGATGCAACCCGTACAGAAAGGCTTGGATCTAGAAGGTAGAGGCTCACGTTGAAGATGACGAACGCAGCGGATGACCTAAACCCGTTGATCACGTGGTCAACGAACCTCGGTATTTGTAGAAGACGCCACAATTTAGCGCGGTCCTAGATTGATAAGTCAATTGAATACCTAAGATATAAATCTAAGATATTCAAGGTGCTTCAATGAAGCTTTGAGAGAACTCTCAATGTAATTTTATTAATCCTCCAAAAACTGAATGTAAACAATGACTTAAGGATATTTGTAGCCGTGACTAAGACCTAACTCGTAGGGACTAACTCGTTAACTAACTAAAAGAGCTATTGGACCTACGGCCCACATGGTCTAGACCTCTTTATTACACCCTACTAAACTAATAATGGGCCATGGACCCCCTTAGCCGAATCATGGACTTCTAATCTTCAGTGATGGCCGAGACTAGGACAACGAGCCTAGCTTCGTTGAGGCCCTCGATGGCCTTTGGCTCTCCACTTGACTCTCGGGCCGCACGAACCAATGTTTGTAGTGTCTCATTCAATCTCTTCGCGCGAGCTCGTGTCATAGGCCCCAATGGTACCTTCACTTGCTCCACTTGGATAGCTCTCTCGACCTCCTCATCATTCCCCCCCTCTTGCGAAAGATTTGTCCTCAAATCGACCTCATCATCTGCAAGATAGGGGCTCAAATCAGCAACATTAAAAGTAGCCGAGACATTATGCTCACCAGGAAGATCGAGCTTGTAGGGGTTTTCATTGATACGCGCCACAACTTGGAATGGTCCATCTCTCCGAGGTAGCAACTTGTTGCGCCGCTGGACAGGGAAACGCTCCTTGCACAAGTGTAACCAGACCCAATCACTTGGTTCAAACACCATGCGACGCCGACCCTTGTTAGCATGTTTGAGGTACTGCTGGGTACGAGCTTCAATGTTTGCCCTTACCTGCTGGTGCAAAGCCTGGACAAACTCTGCCTTCTTCTTGCCATCAAGGTTAGTACGCTCAAACAAAGGCAAAGGCATCAAATCCAAGGGAGTCAAAGGATTAAAACTGTAAATAATTTCAAAAGGAGAAAACTGTGTAGCACTATGAACTGTACGGTTATAAGCAAACTCGACATATGGTAAACACTTCTCCCAAGTTTTGAGATTTTTTTTAATGATGGCCCTAAGTAAGGTGGATAATGTACGATTAACGACTTCAGTTTGGCCATCGGTCTGAGGGTGATTGGCTGTAGAAAATAGCAACTTAATGCCCAACTTCCCCCACAAAGTTTCCAGAAGTAAGAGAGAAACTTGACATCTCTATCAGACACAATAGTCCTAGGCACACCATGCAAACAGACAACTTCCTTAAAGAAGAGATCAGCTATATGAGTAGCATCATCCGTCTTATGACATGGAATGAAATGAGCCATTTTAGAAAATCTATCAACAATGACAAAAATGCTATCATGACCCCTTTTACTCCTAGGCAGACCAAGCACAAAATCCATTGAAATGTCAACCCAAGGTTCAGAAGAAATAGGTAGAGATGTATACAAACCAAAGGGTTGGAGCTTAGACTTGGCACAGTGACAGGTAATGCAGTGTGACACTACTCACTCCACGTCCCGCCTCGTGTGTGGCCAATAGAAATGCTCCTGCAAAGCACTCAGAGTTTTGGTGACACCAAAGTGTCCCATCAAACCACCTCCGTGAGCTTTTCGGGTTAGTAACTCCCGAATAGAGCATGACGGAATGCACAATTTGTCATTGCAATATAGAAATCCATCATGTATGAAGAACTTACCCTGACCCGACTTAGCACAAGATTTGTAGATATCAGAGAAATCCAAGTCGATATCATAGAGTTCTTTGATAAGATCAAATCCAAGGAGTTTACCATCAAGTAAGGCAATCAGGGCATACCTCCTGGATAGTGCATCGGCAACGACATTGGTCTTGCCATCTTTGTACTTGATCACATAGAGATATGACTCCACAAAGTTGACCCACCGCACATGTCTCTTACTCAACTTGTGTTGAGACTTGAGATGCTTTAACGCCTCGTGGTCAGTGTGGATGATGAATTCCTTAGGCCGCAGGTAATGTTGCCATGTCTCCAGTGCACAAATCAAAGCATAGAGCTCCTTATCGTAGATGGAGTAGTTCAAGGAAGTACCATTCAACTTCTTGCTAAAGTATACGATCGACCTTCCCTCTTGGATCAACACGGCTCCAATTCCTACACCAGAAGCATCACACTCAATCTCAAAAGTTTTATCAAAGCTAGGTAAGGACAATAAGGGTGCGTGTGTGAGCTTGTGTTTAAGGAGTTGGAACGCCTTCTCCTGAGTTTCCCCTCACTCGAACTTCATATCCTTCTTGATAATGGCGGTCAGAGGGGTAGCAATAGTACTGAAATCCCTCACGAACTGGCGATAGAAACTTGCAAGGCCATGGAAACTCTGGACTTCACTCATGGTCTTGGGCACGGGCCACACATTGATGGCCTGGATTTTGCTCTCGTCCACTTTAATGCCCTGTGCACTAACCTTATAACCAAGGAAAACAAGCTTATTAGTGCAGAAAGTACATTTGCCAAGGTTAGCGAATAACCTCTCCCTGCGCAAAATATCAAGGACAGCTCGTACATGTGCTACATGTTCCTCAGGACTCTTGCTGTATATCAGAATGTCGTCAAAATAAACAACAACAAATTTATCTTAGAACGGGCGAAGCACATGATTCATAAGGCGCATAAATGTACTAGGAGCGTTAGTCAAACCAAAAGCCATAACTAACCACTCATACAAACCATACTTAGTCTTGAAGGCTGTCTTCCACTCGTCACATTGCTTCATTCGAATTTGATGGTAGCCACTCTTAAGATCTATCTTGGTGAATATGACTGCACCATACAATTCGTCAAGCATATCATCTAAACGAGGTATTGGGTGACGATACTTAACGGTGATGGCGTTGACAGCATGGCAGTCTACACACATCCTCCGAGTGCCTTCCTTCTTGGGGACGAGAATGACTGGAACTGCACATGGGCTCATACTCTCTCGAGCCCAACCTCTCTCTAATAGCTCATCTACTTGCCATTGGATCTCCTTAGTCTCCTCAGGGCTCATCTTGTAGGCCGGTCTGTTAGGCAAGGATGCTCCAGGAATGAAGTCAATCTGGTGCTTGATCCCTCTAAGTGGTGGTAGACCATTGGGGATCTCATCTGGAAAAACGTCCTCAAATTCCTGTAATAAAGAGGAGATTTCAGGAGGTAAGTCATGGAGTGCTTCATGAGAAAGTAAAATTACCTCTTTGCAAAATAAAATATAGACAACTTGCTTAGACAAAAGTAACCTGCGAACTTCCCTGTTCTTGGCAAGCAAGTTGGGCCGTTTCTCTATTCGACCAGATGATCTAGGGGTAGATGTCCTCTCGACTGGTGCCTTAATGATTGCTTTAGAATCGATTGATTTCTTGGCCACCTCTCATTCATGCTCTTGTTGCAATCGCAGTTGATCTTCATGCACCTGCTGAGGGGTAAGAGGAACAAGTATCATCTTCTTGTTGTGGTGTAAGAAGGAGTACTTGTTGGTAAAGCCATCATGAGTAGTCTTCTTGTCATATTGCCATGGCCGTCCCAACAAAATGTGAGAAGCTTGCATGGGAATGACGTCGCAAAGGACCTCGTCCTCATACTTCCCAATTCGGAAAGGCATCACTACTTGCTTGGTGACTTTGATATCCCCACTCTCATTGAGCCATTGCAAGCGGTATGGGTTAGAATGCCTCAACGTGGGCAAAGAAAGATGATCTACCATTAGAGTACTTGCCAAGTTGGTACAACTACCCGCGTCGATGATGAGGCTACATACTCTTCCCTTGACGTGACACCGTGTGTAGAAGATGTTGTCACGTTGGGCCTCATCCACTCTCTTGACCTGGGTCGCAAGAGCTTGACGGGCTACTGGAGCAACACCCACTTGCTCAGTAGTGGCCTCAATCTCCACCTTGGAATCTTCATCTTCATCAATCAATGGAGGCATCTCGGCGAACTCATCCTCATTGTCAGATACGATATCTCCTCTCGGTAGGACAATCATGGTACGCCTATTGGGACACTAAGAAGCAATGTGTCCAAATTCTTGGCATTTGAAGCACTTGTCACGGCTTCATGGCTTGGAGGAGTTGAATGGAGGCTGTTCCCGCTCAAAGGTCGGATTGCCCCTCCAAAGAGGCGTGGCTGAGAAGCTAGGGTTTCGAGGGTTACCCCTCCTCTTGAGCCTCTTCTCAATCTTGGATGCTTTATCAATTAACTCAGGCATGTCCACGTAGTTTTGCAACTCCACCAACTCGGCGATCTCAGGTCTCAAACCGTTAAGAAATCTCGCCATGGTAGCCTCTCTATCCTCCACTATGTCTGCTCGGAACATGGTGATCTCCATCTCCTTGTAGTAGTCCTCCACACTGCGGCTTCCTTGAACTAATATCTGGAGCCTCTGATATAGATCGCGGTAGTAATGGCTGGGTACGAACCGTTTTCTCATAGTGGTTCGTAACTCCTCCCATGTACTAATGGCCTACTCTCTATTGCAACGCCTTCTAGTGCGCTCCTGCTCCTACCAGACAATAGCGTAATCGGTGAATTCGAGGGTTCCCAGTTTGACTTTTTGTTCATCGGTGTAGTCCTGGCACTCGAATACCATCTCGATTCGCTGTTCCCATTCTAGGTAAGCCTCTAGGATAGACTTGCCTTGGAATGAGGGAATCTTGGTCTTGACCCCCTTTAATCTGTCATCTGATCTCCGGTAGTCCTGCTTGGGCCGATGGATGAAGTCATCTTCCTCGCTATTAGAAGCCAACTCCTCGCGAGGTGGAGCCTCTCGATGGGCAGCGTTGGACCGAGCTTGAGAAAGCTCTAAGAGGTCCATCCGTTGGTGTAGAGACGCCATGGACTCCCTAAGCATGCGTTGGAACTCCCCCATCATTGCTTGGTTGTGCAACTTGGAGTCAAATTTGGATGCGTCGCTCTCCTCTGACATGATGTAGGTATCCTGCAAAAATTATTAGAGAAGAAACAAGTATATATTCCTCACGCACTCCCTCGCGTGTTTACACTCAACTCTCGTGTATGTCACTCAAAGAGCACCCTAATAATCTCACCAATTGCTCTCAAAACCCCTTACCTTGAAAAAATTAGAACTCCTCCTAGGCAAACAATCAACTTCCAATTTTTGGATCACGAGAATGTGGCAATCTTCAATGGAATAGGAATGATTGACTCAAGGACAATGATAACGAAGGACGCAAATGAGAGAAATGAACGACTAAGACACGGACAGTAATGAAAACAAAGACACGACCCAAAAAAAAAAGAAAAATACTTTTTTTTTTAGATGCAAGCTGCCTTTGCTTGGTAGGAGGTCCAAATGGTGGCTAAGAAAAGGAAGTGGGTGTGGCGGCTATCAACCTACAATGTAGGGAAGTGTGGCTGAAAAGAAAAAGGAAAGGAAAAGGTTAAGGGAACTCCTAAAATGTAGGGAAGGTAATGGCTAAAATATAGGAAGAAAATTCCTAAAAGGTAGGGCAATGTGGCAGTTGGAATGGAGGCTAAAAAATAGGAGAAAATGTTGCTAAGGTGTAGGAAAGTAATCCCTAAAAAGTAGGAAGAGTGATTCCTAAAATGTAGGGATGTGTCTTGATTGGAAATCCAACAACTTTGGCAACCAAGCAAGATTAGGAAACCAATAAAGAAAAGGAATCTAATCAAGAACTTGGAAACCAATTGTAATTAGGACAATTCCATCAAGTAACACGGCTGACCTTAGGTTATTAATACTCACAATTGCCGTGATACTCACACACAAGACAATAATCAAAGCCGCAAATCTGGTCACAACTCCACTTAGCAATTTTCGGCCTTGCTCAAGACAAGAGCACTACAATGGACAATCAAGATGGTGCACTCAACCCTTCTCAGGCTCCCCCCCAACGGGTTACCCAAGATGTTCCCAAGAAATTTACTCCAAAACCAAGGAAACCCTTCACCACCGCAAGAGAATACAAGAAACCTTTTAAGAGAAGAGTGAATCAAGTTCCCAAGACTCAAAGTGCTCAAGAATTTCAAGAAGTAGTGGACTAAAACTTTTGAATTTTGTGTTTGTTTTTGCTGTGTTTTTTTTTTTTTTATAGTTCGGACCACTATGTAGCACTTCAATTGGTTGGCAATAAAATTCTGGAAATGGCTTGGCCGAAACAATTGCTTTGCTTGTGTAGACACCAAATTTTTAGTGTAATTTCATTTACTATTTATTTTTTATTTGTTGTGTTAGTTTTTATTTACTTTTTAGTTTTTTTTAGTTTTTTATTTTAAGCCATTTTAGCGTAGAATTTCTCGGAAAAAAAAAGAAAAGTATTCGCAAAAAATATGTTTTAGAGATTCAAATTCATTGTTAATTTTAAAAAAAAAAAAAGAAGAAGGAAAAGAGAAAGAAAAATTAGCATTTGATTTTATCTTTTTATGCCTAGTTTCGCTCATTTTTATTCGATCTTACTTAATTAGTTATTTTTCTTCATATTTTGTTTATTGTTAATTAAATGAAAAAAAGCGAAAAAGAAGAAAAAGGAAAAAAAGGACGCAAGCTTCATGCAGAGGCCATCGGATGGCTCAGAAAATTGGAAGAAAAATGCAGCTCCAATCTCCTCCTTTAATTCTAGGTTATGGGGGGATTTTATGGCTATAAAAAGAATGAAAGGCAGCCAAGAAAGGGGGGACAGCTGAAAATCTAAAAAGAGAGAGAGGACCCGGGAGTAGGAAGTAGCGGCGGAGGGTTAAGTAGAAAGGCCGAGAGAAAGAGGGATAGGGAGAAAGTTAAGAAAGCATCGAGTGACGGCTGAAACGGAGAAGAGCAAAAGAAAGAAAAACAGAAAGCCATGAAGCTGGGGGGAAAAAGGAAAAAAGGAAAAGTTGGCGGCTGGGTCAAGTAGGAAGGCCGAGAGAGTTTTGTCGGGGAGGTTTTGAGACAGAGAGAGAGTTGTTCGAGATCTTGTTCAAAAAGGTGAAATTTGTGTAAATTATGTTTGTTCTAAAGATCAATTTGCTGATATTTTTACCAAAGCTTTGCCATTAGATCAGTTCACTCATCTAAGATCAAAATTGGGAATAATCGAAAAATCATCTTAAAATTTCTCAAAGTCTTCGGACGTCCGAAAGAAGATGAACGGACGTCCGATAATGTTCGTCAGCTATTTTTTCTAGAAAACACCTGTTCGGACGAAGATGTCGGACGCACGACTTCGTTCGGCCGTCCGACAGTGCAACGGCTCACTTTTGAAAATAACTTTCTCCCTCATTTGCTTCAAACTCTTTTTCTTCTATTTCCTCTCGGACGACAACTCTCTCATTTCTCACTCTCAAATTCATACCATTCTGAAGCTCTCATTCCCAAATTGACTCAAACAAAACTTTTCCTGGTTGATTGCGATTCATTTCTCCTGATCATTTCACCGAATCGCTTAACAATTCATAAATTCCCAAATTTTCCTCAAAACCCTACTTTCTCATGACCGCTCTGTCAAATCTTGTTCAAGGCCTTTTTGTCCCAAAATTTCTGTTCAGTTCACTTCCCTACTACTGTGTGCATCATTTGCATCCTTCATTCCACACATTTCGCACAATGGTGAATCTAAGAGGAGGAAAGGTTACTGCCGGACGCAAGCATCCACTCAGGGATGAGGAGGAGGATCTTCCTACGGTCAAACGTTCATCCAAACGCTTCAAGAGAGGAGCCGTAAAAGGTCAAATGTCAAGGCGTACTCCACAACCCACCTCTCAACCTGAATCTGGACAGGGAACCTCTTCTCAACCGCCTCCAAAATCAGCCACACTCCCTACATTCTTTGATGATGCGGCAAAAGACAAACACTCCTGGATATCCCAGAAAGACCCTGGTTCATCAACTCCTGTGACTCCTCATGGCCCTTCCACATCAGATAAAGGCAAGGCACCAGTTGAAGAGGCTGCTGCAGATGATGAAGAAACTGAAGAGGAGGACCTCTCCCAATATCAGCTCTCTCGAAGAACACCTGGATCCACATAGTTCACCATTTAGGACATTTGCATTTTGTTTATTTCATGTGTTTGTGGTGTTCAACAATGGATATGTAGATGAATTCAACATTTGGTTATGATTATGTTTATGTTTCTTTTGGTACTGTTTGATACATGTTTAAGTATTTTGAATGATGATTGTGTGGATGTAATGAATTTTGTGGATGATTGTGTGGATGTTTAAGTATTTTTGAATGATGTTTGTGGATGAGATGGATGTGATTGATTGCCCTTTTGTGATGACAAAAAGGGGGAGAGGACTGGATTGATTGATGATTGATGATTGATTGATTGATGATTTGATCAAATTTGGATTGGCTGATGGATTGAATTGGTAAAATGTTGGATGTTGGCTGCTTAATTGTCATATTTTGGATAATTGTTTAATTCGGTTGGGCAGCCAAGTGAGAGGGAGTTTTTCAAAATTTTTTTATGATTCACTAAGTAAGGGGGAGTTCTTGTCTATTGAGAAAGGGGGAGTTTTTATTGCAATCATCAAATCTCATTTCAAACCTTTGTTTTGTCATCATCAAAAAGGGGGAGAATGTTATTCTTGGTTTTGATGATCACAAAGGTCTTTGAAATGTTTGTTTAACTCTCTTCAAATATAAGTGTTTTTTGCCTATCAAAGAATCAGGTACGAATATGTCAAGAAATGAAAATCAACCAAAAGAAGAAGCAAAAACAGGACACTCATGTCGGACGTCCTAAGGAATTGGTCGGACGTCCGAAAGGATGAAGATCATTAAGAAGAAGATTCTGTCGGACGCTCGTGAGGAAGCATCGGACGTCCGGATGGATCGGACGTACTCCTCGGACGCACATCGAACGTGTCAGACGTCCTAAAAATTCCACAAAATGTTGATGACTCTCTGCCAAGACTCTGTCGGACGCTCGTAAGGAAGCATCGGACGTCCTGAAGGATCGGACGCATGCTTCGGACGCACATCAATCTCATCGGACGTCCTAAAAATTCCACGAAAATTTGATAACTCTCTGGACGACGTTCGAACACAGAAGCTCGGACGATAAAATACCATCGGACGTCCGAACAACAACTTGACTGATTTTCGGACGATGGGATCGGACGATGACTAAGACGTCGGACGTCCGACAGCTCCAACGGCTAGCTGACTCTTCATCTGCCTTCTATCCGTTGGAAGTATTAATGAAGCTCATTTTTGGCTCCCTTTAAATACAAACGATTCTGATTCAGAAAAGGACTTTTGCACACTTTGTTTACAAGATCTCAAGAGATATTTTAGCTAGAAAATAGTCTCCAAAGCAAGATTTGTTCTCCAAGTGGTGTGAATTTCTTGTGAGCTTTTCTCTTGTGGTTGAAAGTTTCATTAGTGTAGCTTTGTTAAGGGTTATCTGAGTGATTGTAAAACTTCTTAGCTTGACTAAGTGAGGCTTAGGGCAAGGAGGAAGTGCTCCCTCCATTGTACATCTAGTTGATCATCTTTCATCAAAGAGAAGTTGCTCAACCTAGTGATTGGTCTTCAAGTTTGAGGAAAGCTTGGTAGACAATCGGTTTGATATTCTATCTTATTCTTTTTGTTTAATAAAATTCTCATTGCTTATCTATACTTGTTTTTCAAATCAATATTGCTCTCTTCTTCTAATCTACTTGATTGATTATTACTAGAAAAGAAGGTAAATTTTTATTAAGCAAAAATTGCATAAATTTGATTAAGATTTTAATCAACCTAATTCACCCCCCTCTTAGGTTGTCTTTGGGCCTTACAGGTTGACACTGCTCTTCATGTGAAACCCCGCGAGGGCCTTTTTAAAAAAAAAGAAGGGAAAAGAGAAAAAAAACGAGCGAAATGAATGCAAAAGAAAAATGCAAAAAGATTTGATGCTGAAAGTCCCTGTTAAGGGATGATAAAAAGTCAAACAAAGTCCAAGATTTTGGAGTCCAAAATGAGGGCAATTTTGGGAAAAATGTGATCTTCGGTGCAATGTCCTTGAAAGACTTATCCTTTAACTATCGTTTCAAGCCACATTACAAGCTAATAAAGTCCATCGTTGACTTATTCCTTCATGATTACCCAAAGTGAGGATTATGCTCATAAGAAATCCATTAATCATTTGTGATCATAAGGGTATAACCAGTTTTGCATGTTTAGCTATAGTTTCTATCCATATTGTTGCAAGCCTATAAAGCTCATATGTGGACTACGTTTTCTTAAGAAATAAGGGTGACAAACTCTTTGCTTTCACTAAAATGTGATGTTGAATGCATTACAATTTTGGGCACAAGAACCAGACAAATCTTGACCTCTCATTTTCCTTGGCCACCTCAAATCAGAAATAAAGTCACTTGATTGGTCCTGAAGATGAGCTAACTGGAAATTGTGACCCATTACCCAAAACACAGATGCTAAAAGTGAGGAAGAAATCTTCTGTAATTTGGTATTACTTCAAGAAATTCATCATGAAATTTTCTTTTTGGAAACATAGTTTCTTACAGTGTTCAAATAAATGGAAAGTCATCCAAACAAGTTTTTGCAATTAAATGGCTCATACTGGGGCAAAATTTTGTTTATAAGATTTCGTGAAAACAAGCCCACACAGGGGGAAATATTTGTAGTCCAATTGAGGATTTCGTCCAAGAATCAAATAATGCATTTTTCAAATCAGTCACGCTGCTCTTTTCAAGGAAATTTGAGTGCATGTCATATTTTGGTAAGCCCCTGTGCAGGTATTCATAGTTGAAATCGACGAAAGAGCATCTGGTGATGTGGAAGGCCGATGCCGAAGAAAGAGAAGAAAGAAGGGAAAAGGGCCCTACGCTGGGGGCAATTTATTTTTGGAAAGATCCTCTCAAAAAGAATCAAGAAAAATTCAAAAAAAAAGAAAAAAGAAAAGTCAAAAATCAAAAATCAAGTTCAAATTCTTGTTTCTTGGAAAATCAAATTTAATTTCTGGTTTTTTGACAAATCAAATTCAATTTCTTGACCAATTGGATGGCAGGACTGGGTCTTATCCCACTGACCATTCACAAACTTCACAAACATCACGTTGGGCCTGGACTTGGTGCCGCCAACATCACTTTATCACGTTGGGCCTGGACTTGGTGCCGCCAACATCACTTTATCACGTTGCGCCTGGACTTGGTGCCGCCAACATCATAAAGTTCACGTTGGAACTGGGTTTTATCCCGCCAACCTCGGCAGGCTCGGGTTCTATCCCACTGACCGATTGTCAAGGCAGGCTCGGGTATAATCCCACTGACCGATTGTCAAGGCAGGCTCGGATTTAATCCCACTGACCAATTCATCACACTGGGGTAAATCTTCGGATAGTTTTTCGAGCAAGTCTTACACAGTCTCTTCATACATACCAGCATTTCTTTTACTCTGCCACTAGCCGTTGGGTCAGTCCCACTAGTGCGCATTTCTTTCATTCGGTCACTAGCCGTTGGGTCAGTCCCACTAGTGAGCCCTTTCTTTTATTCTGCCGCTAGCCGTTGGGTCAGTCCCACTAGCGCGCATTTCATTTTCACTGCCACTAAACATGGGTTAGTCCCACTAGTGAGCATTTCTTTTCCATCGCCACTAGCCGTGGGTTAGTCCCACCAGTGTGTATTTCATTTTGCACCGCCACTAGCCGTTGGGTCAGTCCCACTAGTGTGCGTTTCATGATTTTAAATTCTGTTCGGGTCAGTCCCGTTTTAAATTTCTTGTTCGGGTCAGTCCCGTTTTAAATTTTCTGTTCGGGTCAGTCCCATGATTTTAAATTTCTATTCGGGTCAGTCACATGATTTGAATTTTGTTCGGGTCAGTCCCATGATTTTAAATTTTATTCGGGTCAGTCCCATGATGTTTTTATTCGGGTCAGTCCCATGATGTTAAATTTTATTGGGGTCAGTCCCCTGATTTTAAATCTTATTCGGGTCAGTCCATGATGTTTTTATTCGGGTCAGTCCCATGATGTTAAATTTTATTCGGGTCAGTCCCATGATTTTAAATTTTATTCGGGTCAGTCCCATGATTTTAAATTTTATTCGGGTCAGTCCCATGATGTTTTTATTCGGGTCAGTCCCATGATGTTTTATTCGGGTCAGTCCCATGATTTTAAATTTTATTCGGGTCAGTCCCATGATTTTAAATTTTGTTCGGGTCAGTCCCGTTTTAAATTTCTTGTTCGGGTGAGTCCCATTTTAAATTTCTATTCGGGTCAGTCCCATCTTAAATTCCTATCCGTCGGAACCATTTTGCGGCTGAATAACATAGGTAAGCATTTGGTGTCTATTTCTTTGTCTCAAGTTTTTCCAAAACTCAGACAAAGAGGGGCAAACTGTAGACACCAAATTTTTAGTGTAATTTCATTTACTATTTATTTTTTATTTGTTGTGTTAGTTTTTATTTACTTTTTAGTTTTTTTAGTTTTTTATTTTAAGCCATTTTAGCGTAGAATTTCTCGGAAAAAAAAGAAAAGTATTCACAAAAAATATGTTTTAGAGATTCAAATTCATTGTTAATTTAAAAAAAAAAAAGAAGGAAAAGAGAAAGAAAAATTAGCATTTGATTTTATGTTTTTATGCCTAGTTTCGCTCATTTTTATTCGATCTTACTTAATTAGTTATTTTTCTTCATATTTTGTTTATTGTTAATTAAATGAAAAAAAGGGAAAAAGAAGAAAAAGGAAAAAAAGGACGCAAGCTTCATGCAGAGGCCATCGGATGGCTCAGAAAATTGGAAGAAAAATGCAGCTCCAATCTCCTCCTTTAATTCTAGGTTATGGGGGGATTTTATGGCTATAAAAAGAATGAAAGGCAGCCAAGAAAGGGGGGACAGCTGAAAATCTAAAAAGAGAGAGAGGACCCGGGAGTAGGAAGTAGCGGCGGAGGGTTAAGTAGAAAGGCCGAGAGAAAGAGGGATAGGGAGAAAGTTAAGAAAGCATCGAGTGACGGCTGAAACGGAGAAGAGCAAAAGAAAGAAAAACAGAAAGCCATGAAGCTGGGGGGAAAAAGGAAAAAAGGAAAAGTTGGCGGCTGGGTCAAGTAGGAAGGCCGAGAGAGTTTTGTCGGGGAGGTTTTGAGACAGAGAGAGAGTTGGGGGTTGGACAGAGAGCTGAGGAAGAGACCAAGAGGTTCTGGAGAGAGCTTGAGAGATTTCAGTCCAAGCCAAACCAAAGTAAAGAACCACCAAGAATCGAAGGATTCAGCGATGGGTTACTGATGCCGCTGCTGCCACCAGAATCCTCCACCACCACCTGCAAATCCTCACCGTAAAAAGCTTGAAAGAAAGCATTGTGAGATACCCTTTCCCTTTAAATTCAAGTTTCCTTTTAAAAAGTTCAGATTTTTGAAGCCTTCTAAGCGTGGATTCCTTGAATCTGTTTCAGACGTCTGGTTTTCGATTGCTTAGTATCTCTTCACTTCTGTTTTATGTTCATCGGGAATCTACCTTTTTGTTGGTGAAAAACCTAGGAACTACAAGCTATGTTTTGGAATCCGTATGGCCGAAAACTTGTGAACCAAAAGCTGTTAACTTTCGTGTGGTTTTCCTGTCATGAAACTGAATGCGTATGATTCGTGTGCGATGAGTTGTGTTCTGAATAGCTTAGTAGTTGTCATGGTTTGAGTTTAGTTGTATGTTCCACTAAATGGTAGCGTTCATTTACTGTGCTTTATGTTAAGCTATAGCATGGCAGATTCATTACAGTAGCAGAATGTTTGCATTTGTTTTTGAGAAAAACTCCAGCTGTTGCTCTAAATGAAGCTCCAGCTGAGTTTCTGTTCGTGTCCAGAAGATCAGTTGCTTCTTTTCTCTATTTTGGGTCAGTTAATGGATCGGTTAAATGTGCTAAGGTTTGTTTCGTTTCATGGGAATATGCTTCGGCTGAGTGAAGGTGACATGAGCATTTGTTTTGGATGAGTTTTTTTTGCTGCATTTTGTTCTTGTTTATGATAGCAGAGGTAGGCAACCAGGGCAAAAAAGCTGCGGCATTTTTGCTGTCTTCTCCGCAGCCACTCACCCATTTTTTTTTGAATCCCTTTGCTAGTTAAATCTTGTGCCTAAGTGTTTGATGACGAGGTTGTATGTTTGGTCGAAGCTATAAAGGTTTTTGCGTGAACTTAAGATGAGTTGCGGCTGCTAAAGTTGCAGCAAGTGCACTTTGGGTTGCTGAAATTCCCAAAGCTTCGGCTGGCTGCCGAAAATTCCTTATTGTTGCAGAAATGTTTCGTAAGCTTTATATGAAGATAGCTTGAGCTGTCCAAATTTGCATGTTGTTGTCCGACTTTTGGTGTTTAAATCTACAAGTTTCATGATGCAAAAGTGAGAGGATTGTGTGGTAGTTTTGTTTGGATTTGATTGTGTTTGAAAGCTGGATTTGTAAAGTGCTGAATTGCAGAAACATTATCTAAATAAGGAAGGAAGCTTCGTGTGCATGCATGCATGGAAAACAAAAGAAAATTTCACTTTGACCCCTTGGCTTCCAACTAATGCTGCTATGACCCAATCAATTGAATAATCTCCTCAATTTGGTCCTTGGTAGTTTTAATTTTACAACTTCATTGCTTGTTTGCTTCAATTAACTACTATGCTTTGTTTCAATTGCACTTAAGTCATGACTTTAGGGGCTTCATGATCAAGTGAGCTTTGTTTTGCACATTTTCTTTAATTTTCCCAAATAAATTGGTACCTTGACCATTTCTTTTATTTTGGAGGATAAATAAGTGATTTCACTCCATTTAAGGCATCAACTCAAGGGAGGTATAACTTCTTTTATTTTTTTGTCTCTCCTCTATGTGATCCAACGTGCTAAGTGAGAATTGCATGTCTACTTTGCTTTCCTTGCCTTTCTTTAATTCCTTTCATTTGTTTCATTTACTTTTGCTTTTATTAAGTTATTCTTTTATGGGGTATGTGTACACCTCTTGGCTTGTAATAGATAGGGCTTGGAGAGCATTTTTATTCACTTTTCCCCTTTCCCATTTGTTTTAGTTAGCCAATGTAATAGGTTCATTAGCTTGATTGCTTGCTTTTGTTGCTACGTGTTAATTTGCTTTATTAGGCTTTTGCATTTAGTCGAGCATGCTAAGTGTTATGTGCTACGTGTTTATAGGTGATTGGCATGTCTACTTGCTTTCTATAGTCATAGATGAATGTGATGGATGAATGCGTCACCGTGGCTAGTCCAACACTGGCCATGGTTTTTTCCCTCGAGCTCTCGCAAGTCCAATGCTTGTGAGAGAATTCTAGAAAAGGGCTAGTCCAATGCTAGACCCAATAGGCCGTCCTCTCTCGTTAGTGCATACTTGCATGTTTCACTACATTTCATACATTTTTCTTAGTTTTCTAGCATTTGGCATGCTCCTCCAATCCTTTCCCCTTCATTTTAGGTTTTTGCATCCTCATGCTAGTTATAGGGTACATTTGCTTGAGAGTCCCCTTTCGATAAGGGAAACGAGCGAGTGTGGCTACAAAATAGCCTTAGCACGCTAGTTTTTCCTTCTAATCAAAGGGAAAATTAAAAATCATGAAGTTAGAAGTCATTCCCGTACTCGACTTGATGCACTCCTCTAGGTTCATGCACCTCCATTTTACTATATCACTTTTTCTCACTACTTATATTTTTCTCACTCCACATGCCATGTTCACACACATCTCTTATTTCCCTATCACTTATTTATTTTCTACCTCACAAATTGCACCCAATCGCACTTATATGCATTTACTACTATTATACCATATTTTCATTCACTTGCACACAAACACCTTTATTTTCTTACATTTGCACACATTGCACCTTTCTTACATTTGCACACATTGCACTTTTCTTACATTTGCACACTTGCACTTACATTTGTATTTCTATTTTATTTTGCATTCCCCTTACATTTTCACACTTGCATTCATGTTTGGGTCTTCATTTGCATTACCCGTGACCTCTATGAGAGTTTTCCTTATTGGCCATCACAACTCATGTGATTGGGACCAAAAAGCCTCATAAGAGACATTTTAGATTTAGGATTGCATATTTTTTCCTATCCATTAGTCACATCCAACATGCAACACATATTTTGGGTAGAAGAATTAAGAAAAGAAGGGCTAAGTCACGCAACTAGCTTTGGCTAGGGTAAGGGAGTGCCTTAGGCTTTGCCTTTGCCTTCTCCCTTATCAAATGTGACCCCCGATCCCTTTCTTTGGTTACGTAGATCTAAAAAGTTCTTTAAAAAGGGTTTGTTTGCTTTTCTTTCCAAAAATCACTTTTTTTTGGGTGACTTGGTACACCCTAACTCTATACCAAGTGGCGACTCCATTTTTCCATTCAAAAACCCTTTTTGAACTTTATTTGGCCAAACCGTCGCATTTCACAATCCCCCGGCCTTTTATTTTCATGTTTACACACGTTCACATACACACTACTTTCACATATTCAAAAAGTGGGGCGCGACAGCTTGTTTATTTTTTTTTAACGACAAAGCAAAAATAAAGGACGGCTATGGTTCCTTTTTTTTTTTTTTGGACTTGGCTGGCCGCAAGTAATTTGTTTATGGCCGCAAAGAAAGAGAACAAACCAAATCAGATTACATGCACTTGCCAATTCATTCCAACTCACTTGGGTTGTTTCCAAAAATTTTCAAGACCCAACTCTAGCGTTTCAAGAATTTCCAGATTTGATGTAAGAATCAATCAAGACTTCAAGATTCACAAGATTTGCAGTACAACTCCCAAGTAACGGTGTCCAACCCCCCAAAACAGTCCACAAAGGTCACAGATTGCACGTTTAAAAAATTCGGGCAGCCCACAATCGTTTCCACCCTTGAACACAAACCCTAATTTCGGACAATCAAGGTTAAACAAGGTATGGCAGCCGCTCTTTTTTTTTCTTTTCTCTTTTTTTTTTGACTCAAACCCTAGATACCCTAATGACTCACGGTTTCACAACAAGGTGCGGCAGCCCCCAACAACTCGACAAGCAAGACAAAGACGCGACAACAACACAAAACAGAATTTTTTTCACGCAAAACAAGAGAAAAACAATTGCGGACTGACTTGGACAGATTGTATACGCTTGGACAGAATTTTTTTGACTCAAAAACACGACAAAACAGATTCAGACTTACGTGGGCAGATTGAAGACAACACAGACAGAATTTAGCACAAAACAAGAAAAGGCAAACGACACAAACGAGAGAGAAAACAACGACAAAAGGAACAAGAAAATAAGAGATATACGTGATACCTTCAACTAGCTCTGATGCCAGTTTGTGACGCCCCGAAAGAATGAGTGCGAGAACCCGCAAATTTTCTAAGTTCCTAGGGTTTATTTTATTGATCGCCCGCCTTTTTGACATTTTCTTTCTTAGAAAATTCCCCAGATAATTTTATCGCGTAAATATAGTTTTTAGATGATTTTTCTAGTATCAGTTAGTTTTTGAGAAATTAAGAACATATATCGGACATGGGACCCATTAGTGCGGAAAGTTCGGTAAAATTCGGCCAGTTAGGTTAAGTTTTGGATACCGGGTTTATTTTACCAGGTGCTAAGAGATAATTAGAGGTTGTTATATGGATGAGAGTGGAGAGAGACAAAAGGATAATCATGTATTAATTATAGTGACAAGTGTCACTTAGAGATTAAGTCTTGATTCTTGACCACTATTCATCCTTTCACCATTTGACTAAATAAACCAAAAAAAAAAAAGGATTAAAATCACTTCATTTCCCAAGCTTTGTGGCCGACTCTCTCTCCAAGCAAAAGAAGAAAAACCTCTCCAAATTCCTTGCTCCAATCTTGCCCAATTCAACAAACTAACCGATTAAACTTGAAAACTCTCCATAAAAACCTCTCTCTTAGTGATTGTGAAGTGATTAGTGAAGTGGTTTGAGAGATTAAAGTGCAAAGTTGCTCCTTTTCTTGTGTTGATAAGGTGAGTGACTATGGAAACCCTCTTTTCTATCTAATGATGTTTAATTAAGGACTTGTGGTGGTTATAAGTGTGATTTGGTGGATTATTTCTTGATTTTAGTTAAGATTGGTGAATTTTTCTATTTATGTGGGATTTTTCTGTTTTCATATGATTAATATTATGTGGCTATATATGATGGTTGGAAATGGTTTAGAATGAAGCCTTAGTGTTAAGATAGCGGCTATTTGCGGAAAATTTCCGCATTGAACGGAAAATTTCGGAATTAGGGTTTCGATTACCCCCTTTCTGCCCGGTACTGTTCTTCCTAGTTAGAGGCCGAATTAGCCTTGGGTGAAAACATGAAAGTTATAGGTAATGATATTTTAGAGATACGTACAAAATTTCAGCTCAATCGGAGTAATGTAGCCAGTGAAAAGACCGAAATATCCCTACTTCCCTGTTTCTATCCGAACTTGATAATTGCTTCTGTAATTGGTTAATTTGGTTGGGAATACTTCTGATTTGGTTGTTGACATCTTCTTAAGAAATGTATCCTGGTATCTTAGCTTTCGGATGGCTTTGGAATCACTTGATTTGGACTTAGGTAGCCTGAATTACGGTTCGTTAACCAGAATGCGGTTTGGTAACCTGTTTTTACGGTTCTGGTTTGGTACATTGACATTTTGACCTAGTTGTACTACAAACTGGACTGAGTGGCCTTCTTCCACATAGTAGTCCTTCTGTTAGCTACAAAGAGGTATAAATTTCATCCAAATCCGAGTTCCGTAGCTCCAGTTATGACCAAAACAAGATCGGTTGTCAGAACTGCCTTCGAAATTGGACAGTTCTGACAGGAATGTTTGGACCCATTGTCCTCCATGCTCTGTATTGATTCAGCTTTTAGTCCAAACATTAAATTTATAGCCTTATGTCCTATCTTTCCAACGCCTTTGGAATTTCTTGATTTGGATTTGTGAGCTGTGAGTTATGATCCAGCCAACAAACCCTGTTCGTCACCCTAAGACGTAAATTTCTGGTACTATTTTCCATAATTTCGACCTGCTTCCATTCAGATCTAGATTAAGGTATCTTCAGGAGAATTGTATCCCTTCCTCATAGATTCGAAACGGTGTCTCGCTCACCTTGATCCGATATTTCTAGCCTAACTTTTGATCAAAACGGTTTGAGATGGCAGATTTGGCCATTTCCGTTAGCCGTTCCGCGCGCGCGCGCGCCCCCATTTTGCCGTTTCCACACTTGCATGTGCCGATTTTGCCGTTTTGCTTGTTTTGGGCATGTTAGTGGCCGTTTGTGATAATATGTGATACAATCTTCTATTTCAGACAGGGGTGAGCTAGGCGGAGCCGGTGGGGCCCACTACTAGCGAACACGTGCGAAGTGATTTTGCTCTTGTACTACTTTTGTATTTTGAGTAAGTATTTAGGCCGTTTATGTGTATAAACTGCTTATGTGTTTTGATGTGAAAAGGGGGACTTAGGCGAGGGTGTACTTTATTACACTCGACCTAAACCCTAGTTTGTACCTATGTTTCTCCATGAGATGTGTATATATGAATTATTTGGTGCTGAACCCCTTGAGCTTGGAACTCGGGGTGACTTTCGTGAGTTCATGAAATATGTTGAAGTTGTGGGCCCAATCTCAAGACCTTGATGGACTATTCGAGCCGGTCGGGGCTTGGTCGGAGCCAATCCAACCTAGTCTGAGGTCACCAAGTTCGTAGGTTCCAGTTGTGAACCAAGTTTGTGACCCGAGCTTGTGACTTAAGTTCAAGTTTGTGATTTCGTTCGCCCGGGCAAGTTTGTGAGGTGACTGGCCAGTGAGAGTGATAAGGTGTTCGGTGGGTGTACAAGTGGAGTTCTACGGACCTTATTTATGGTCGACAGAGTGTCGACAGGTGATCACGCATGGCAAATGACTTGGTTTTGGAGCCAACCTGTATCCTTCCTTTGTATTGTTACTTTTGTTCTTGACTTGACATTTTGTGGAATAGCTGTTTCTTTAAATGTGAAATTTTACGCTTTTACCCCTGTTTACTTACTAAGCTTCTAGCTTACCCCGTTTCCTTTGTTTTCCTTAGCAGGGGACGACGCGGGGAACTTCTTGGCACCTTCACTAGTATAGTTAGGTTTGATTGTAATAGTCGGACAGTTAGGATGTTTGTTTTTGTTTTGGTGGTTTGTATAAGGACTCTCCTTAGGGTCTACCTTCTGCTGGTTGTTATTATAATTTATTAGAGTGGTTTGACTCGATACTTTTGAAGATGTAAATAGAACTCTTTTGGCGTTAGATATAGTCCTAAATAGTACGCTTGTGGGTTTATCTAGTTTTATTATTTTGAAATTTTGAGTCCTGACGCGAGTTAGGCAGGCGTCCCGCCGATACCCTAGGGTTCGCCCTTGGGAGAAGCGGGGGCGTCACACAGTTGATACAAATGGCACCAACCTTGCGATGCAACCGATACAGAAAGGCTTGGATCTAGAAGGTAGAGGCTCACGTTGAAGACGGCGAACACAACAGATGACCTAAACCTGTTGATCACGTGGTCAACGAATCTCAGTATTTGTAGAAGACGTTACAATCTAGCGCGGTCCTAGATTGATAAGTCAATTGAATACCTAAGATAGAAATCTAAGATATTCAAGGTGCTTCAATGAAGCTTTGAGAGAACTCTCAATGTAAATTTATTAATCCTCCAAAAACTGAATGTAAACAATGATTTAAGGCTATTTTGTAGCCGTGACTAAGACCTAACTCGTAGGGACTAACTCGTTAACTAACTAAAAGAGCTATTGGACCTACGGCCCACATGGCTTAGACCTCTTTATTACACCCTACTAAACTAATAATGGGCCATAGACCCCCTTAGCCGAATCATGGACTTCTAATCTTCAGTGATGGCCAAGACTAGGACAACGAGCCTAGCTTCGTTGAGGCCCTCGATGGCCTTTGGCTCTCCACTTGACTCTCGGGCCGCACGAACCAATGTTTGTAGTGTCTCATTTAATCTCTTCGTGCAAGCTCTTGTCATAGGCCCCAATGGTACCTTCACTTGCTCCACTTGGATAGCTCTCTCGACCTCCTCATCATACAACCACCAAGTGGAGGCACTAATTAGAAGACCATCACTTCATTATTAATATTGACCATCAAAGGTTGAAATACCTACTAGAGCAGGGAATTACAACCCCTTTGCAGCAGAAGTGGCTAGCAAAGCTAATGGGCTTAAGCCATGAAATTCAATACAAGAAAGGGAAGGAGAATGTGGTGGTTGATGCTTTACCTAGAAGGGATGGAGAGGACCTGGAGTGTGCTGTAATGGTCAGTGTGGTTCCTGAATGGGTGAAAGAGGTGATAGAAGCTATGAAGGGGATGAGTGGGCACAAAACCTCATCAGGGAAGCAGTGCTGAGCCCTAATAAGATTCCTAACTTTAGCTACTAGAATGGAGTGCTGAAGTACCATAATAGGGTGGCAGTGGGTTCAGGGGGAAACATAAGGAGAAGGTTGATCACTACTTTCCATGATTCACAATTGGGAGGGCACTCTGAGGTACAGGCAAGCTACATGAGGGCCAAGCAACTATTCTGCTGGCCAAGGATGTATAAGCAAATAAAAGCAACAGTATTGGAATGTGATGTATGCAGGAAGTGCAAGGGTCAACATGTTGCATATCCTGGGCTGCTACAACCCCTGCCAATCCCACAATACCCCTGGAGTCATGTTACTATGGATTTCGTTGAGGGATTGCCTAACTCTAAAGGGAAGAACACCATCATGGTAGTAGTTGATAGATACACAAAATATGCACATTTCTTGAGCCTATCACGCCCCTTTGATGCACCCAAATTGATTATGTAACCAAATTGCATGGAATACCCCAGAGTATGTTATTAGACAAGGATAGGATTTTTGTTAGTCAATTTTGAATTGAGCTATTTTCACTACTGGGAGCTAAACTCGACCTCAGCACAGCTTACCACCCTCAATCTAATGGCCAGACTAAAAGAGTGAATCAAGTCTTGGAGATGTACCTTAGATGTTTCTCACACTTGGAACCAAGGAAGTGGAATCATTGACTGTCTCTAGCTAAATGATAGTACAATACCACCTACCACACAACCATACAGATGTCCTCTTTTGAAGCATTATATGGCAGGCCATCACCACAGCTAGCTTTGGGGCCTTACACTCAAGCTAGAGTGGCTACAGTTGAATACTATGTACCGATAGACAGAAGATTGACATTACATTGAAGCAGAACTTGAAACAAGCTCAGGAGAGGATGAAGAGATATGCTGATGAGAAGAGGAGTGAGAGGAATTCGAAGTGGGAGATTCGGTGTATTTGAGGTTATAGCCTTACAGACAAAGTTCAGTAGCTATAAGGAGCAACACCAAACTATCATCTAAATACTACGGGCCCTATATGGTGGAGGAAAAGATTGGGAAGGTTGCATATAGATTGAACTTGCTAGCAGGTTCTAAAATCCATCCAGTCTTCCATGTTTCCTTAGTGAAGAGGAAGATTAGGGACCATATTGCTCCAATTCTGCAACCACCAGATGTTGATGCAAAAGGGCACTTGAGATTGGAACTAGTAGCAGTGCTGGACAGGAGAATAGTTAAGAAAAGAAATGTTGCAGTAGTACAGTGGTAGGTGCATTGGTGGGGAACTGATCCAGCTGGAGCAACCTGGGAGAATGCTGAGGAAATTGAGAGGCAATTTCTTTAGTTCCAATCTTGAGGGCAAGATTTTCTGAAGAGGGAAGCTCTGTCATGGAGTGGAAGGACTGATACTCAGTTTTAGTTTACAGGAGCATGAAGAAATGAGAAGGCGTGAAACAAAAACAAAGGCGTGGAGAGAGACAGTGAGAAGTTGAAGGAAGGCATGATTTCAGGAGCACGTCTTTACTAGAAATCTGCAAATTCTGCAAGAGCTGAGGACCACTGCAACTGAAGATTCTAGGAGGGACACGTGTCTTATGCTCGTTGGTCAAGTTGGAAGTTAGGAAGCTTAGGAAATGATATAAGCGTGGGGAACTTTTGTAATGATTCATCTTTTGTTATTTTTCTAGATTTGGTTGTAAGAAGATTTGGCATTGCCAATCTCATTTCCTTTTCCCACGTTTTCCTTCATCTCTTTCCCCTTCTTCTCTGAATCCATAATTTCCATTGTTGTAAGTTGTTATTGAAGTTCATTAATGAAAGGCTGAATTCATCTTTTGAATTCTCAAACTCTTTGCTCCATTAATTTCTGTTGTAGTTAAGTTCATATTGGTTGCTTTGATATTTCTTCTATTGCTTACAATCTGGTTCTGTACCATCACAAAATTCTCTGTGGTAGTAATATTAAACTACAAATGTGGTAACTCTATTAGCTATGGCCATGCCCTTACTTCCTTGTTGACATCAACATAATTTTGCCTCTTTAATGATAAAGGTACTAAATAAGCAGCTTCATTTCTTGCCCTTAATTTGTTGTAATTGAACAAAGTTTGGAACTTTGCTAGTAATATATCTATTGGAAATAACTAATGAAATCCAGTGTAGTTTTCATCTTTTCGCCGGATTTTTGTCTCTAATATATTTCGGGAGGCATAGATTTACGGATTGTTAAGTTTAGCATAGCATATGCAATTTTTTTCTGGATTTTATCAAAATTGTTTAAAGTTTAGAATAAATATTCCGAGTTAGAGGAAAATGCTTAGGATAGAATATTATTCTGGGGTTGCTTCTGTAATTAGTTAGTTAGGTTCTTTTATTTGTGAAAATAACGGACTTTGGAATTCCATCAGTATATGGTGCTGATGACAGAGATACGACATTACCCATAAAAGAGGTAGAGGAAAACTCAGGGTTTGTACAATAAACACATGAGCAAACAGATACTCTGGATTAATTCCAAATAGATTGAGAATAGAACCACCATATTCTCTTAAAACATTTAATTCATGGTTTGTTCTATTCCTTTCTAGATTTTCCCTCTCCCATGGTTGAGGAATATCAAAGACTTCCAAAGTTTATACGCAAAAAATCTGCTATTATTATTTGGTAAGGTTGAATTGACGCAAATGGTGTGCCAGCAAGAAAAGATTTTTAACTTTATGAAATGCTAGATTGCATATAAAATTGGGATTGTGATGTATTTTCTATGGAACATGTTGCTAACAAATAATGGACAAAATGTATATCTTCTTGCACTCTGTTTTATTCCTATTTATGTTGTCAATAAATGAATTCTTGGCTATTTAGTGGTTAATTTAGCACAACAAGCGATTGCTGGCATGGCATGTCAAAGGAATCAGATGTCATTTTTTGCTGCTGCTACTTTTCCAAGAGGTATGCTTTACTTAATTACATAATATTAGATACGGCGCATATCAAATCCTTATTCATGCTTATGCTTTGAATTTCCCCTCAAAATATGTTTTAGAATTTCAATTTATACCTTATGATATTTAGGATCAAGCCTATTTGAAAGGTATATATAATTGTGGAGAATCAGGACACTTTAACTTGATAATTCATATTACATACGATGCTTTTAGCAAATGCATTGAATGGATTGTTTAACTAGATGTATTATTGGATTAATGGAAATTTTTACTGGCTTTTGCATTAAAGTTTGGAAGAACCCTAATATTCATGTTTTATAGGTAAGCTTTTATCTCAAATTTTCTTGCATGTTGTGAATAGTATTATGTAATGAAGCTATAGCTTTTGCTATTACTATCCTGCTCATGCATCTAAGGTTCTATATTAAAGTTGTGTAGAATTCTTCAATTGATGTTGCATGTCTATGCATTTATGGATAAGAATGCTAATAGATGATTATTTGCCATAGTTCTTCAGTTATGAAGGACTTATCAAACTGTAAATGAACTTTCTATTATCTTTAGGATTCTATTGCTGCATTGAACTACTACTGGTTAATACACTACCTTTAGTGCAATAGTTTCTTTTTATACTCTAGTAATAGCCTTTTGGTGGCATTAGCCTTTTGGTGGCATTATCAAAGTCTATGTTGTTTTACCTATGTTTACTAGATAAAACTCTTCAAATTAATATAATTCAAATTTCATTATTTTTCTTCTACTTAGTAAAGCATTGCTCTTATACTTCTTGCTATTTTAGTGGATGATTTAAGAAAGCTTGTAATAGTTTTTTTAAAGCAAATACTTGATCTAGTAAGGTTGTGATCATACCTCCCTTTTATTCCTTGTGCTGAAAGTAGCACTAAAAGTCTTTATATGTCAGTGTATATAAATTTGGCATGAGTTTGATTTGGTTTTCTCTTTTGTTGCATATCTGCAATATCGATTATCATATACTTAGTTAGATAAATTAAGTGGTTATCTAACTTATTTTAATTGTTACAGATGTAGAGGTTCCAACTGAATTACAGATTCAGTGATGAATCATGATATTTTGAACGCTACAAGCACTGGCTATTCTAAACTCAATGATTTACTTGATAGTTTGAACTCCTACCAAAGTTATCAATAGCCAAAAAAAACAAAGCTGCCACTGAAAGCAATAATGATGTTAAGCATAAAAAGAGATAATACAGTCATAACAAACACCATCGATCTACCACCAATCCTACCCAAACTCAGTCTCAGCCTTAATATAATTAGGGATGATTTAAAAAACCTCCCTTGAGGTTTCTTACTATTTCACTGTCCTCCCTCCAAATTTTGAAAATTATACTAATCTCTCTTGAGATTAATTATCTTGTAACATTTAGACCCAATCAATAATTAAAAAATGATATTAGGAGAGAGAAAATAATATGATTCCATCATTGCCCCTCTTCTATTACATTATTTAATTAATTCAATACCAAACCACACATTAAAGAATAACACTAAAAATTGTTGTTTATCATTAGGGATCAAATCACATATAGCATCAAAAGAGTATATTATTTTATATTTTTCACTTAATATTAGATCCAAATTACTCTTTTCAGTTACATACTCATTGTCAAATACGATCAACAACAAATAATCAAAAACTTTGCGACCAAAATATTGTAAAGAACAAACTTTAACATCATAAATATTCTTGTCAATATATTACGATTAGTGTTGAGATTTTTATGATTTTAAAGTTTGCTCTTTGCAATATTTTGGTTACAAATTTTTCAATTATTTGTTGTTGATCTTGTTTGAGAATGGGTTTATAACTAAAAAGAGTAATGTGGATGACAAACTGTTTATCTCAGTCCGTGACTTCTGATAATTACAAAATAAATGGATGTTACTAATGTTCTCTAAATAGACCTTTTTAGAAATGGAGCAAAACAGGGTTAAAGATTAAGCATAAAGGATGTTGAAGCTACTGTCGGACGCACAAGAAGACTGGATCGGAAGTCCGACAACCTTTGCGCAACTTCGGACGCATAAAGAACTTCACCCTCGGACGTCCGAAGATATTGAGTCATTCCTTCTAAGCTTACTGACCTCGATCGGATGCACATTATCAGAGGATCGGACGTTCCACAAACGTTGCGACACTTCGGACGCAAAGCTTTGGAAGCACCGGACGTCCGAAAAGAATTGAAGAAGAATTCTCGATTTCACTCCCTACCCTCGGACGCATACATTGAAGGTACCGGACGTTCGATATAATTCAAGAAAAATTTCTTGAGCTCACTGCCTACGTTCGGACGCAAGAAATTGGTCTACCGGACGTCCGACACTACCAACGGCTAGTTGACTCTTCAGCTGCCTTCTATCCGTTGGATGCATTAATTGAGGAACTTTTTGGTCCCATATAAATAGAACAAAGTCAACCACTTCCTCAGAACTTTGCACATTGAGACTACATCAGATTTAGAGTGATTCAAGTGTGAGAATACTCTTTAGATTTGTACTCTTAGTTGTGTAATTTTCGATTAGTTTTTCAAGTGTGTTTCAATTACTTTAATAGTGTAATTCTGTGAGGGTTATCCGAGTGATAGTAAAACTTCCTTGTTTGACGAAGTGTGGTTTGGGGTAAGGAGGAAATGATCATTCCTTTGTACGGGGTAAGGAGGAAATGATCATTCCTTTGTACACAAAAGATTGGTTGTAAGTTGATCAACTTGAAGAAACTTGCTCTCTAAAGTGATATTCAAATTCAAGAGGAGTTTGGTACTTGGTTTGATACTCTATCTCTTTTACTTACTGTCTTGATATATAAATTGGTTATCTCTTCTACTCACAAGCACTTGTGCTTTCTCATAAATTGCTCCATTGTGTGGTCTTTTAGAAAAAAGAGGGCAAGTACTCAAAAAGTGACTCATAACTTGGTCAATTTTTAAAACTACCTAATTCACCCCCTCCTAGGTTGTCTTCGATCCTTACAACTGGTATCAGAGTTTGGTCTCCTAGAGATTAAGCTTAGTCGGCTTTGGAGAAAAAATGACAACCAACAATGCCATGTTCTTTGAAGGACAATCCGTCACTAGACCCCCAATGTTCAATGGATCAAATTATGTGAGTTGGAAGGAAAGGATGATTATCTTCTTACAATCTATTGATATCAAGTTGTAGTTTATTGTCAATGAAGGTCCATATGATACCTCGATAGTTGATGAAGTCACTCATAGACTAAGACCAAAAACTAGAAATGAATTGACTGGTGCTGATAGAACCCACCTCACTTTGAATGCCAAGGCTATGAATGTGTTATACAGTGTTCTAGATTCAAATGAGTCTATTAGAGTCAAAGGTTGTAGATCTGCAAAAGAGATTTGGAATAAACTTAGAGAAATCCATGAAGGGAGTGAGAATGTGAGAGAACAAAAGAAGTCGATTCTGGTCACTACGTATGAATTTTTTAAGATGGAACCTCATGAAAATGTTGATAAGATGTATTGTACATTCAATGATCTCATTAAGGACTTAGAAGTGATGGAAAATGAATATTCTCTAAGTGAGAAAAATAGAAAAATTCTGAATGCCTTATCCAAGGATTGGGAGAGTAAGGTGACTGCCATTGAAGAAGCTAGAAATCTAAATTCCATGCCTATTGAATCTCTCATTAATTCTCTAACCTCTTATGAGCTGAAACTCAAGTCTAAGGTACAGGAGGAAGAAGATGCAAAGGTGAGAAAGAGCATTGCTCTAAAGGCCTCGCAAGATGAAGATGACTCAGCTTCCTTGGATGGAGACGATATGGAAGGTGATGACAGTGACATTGCACTCATCACAAGAAGCTTCAAAAGAATTCTTAACAAAAGAAGATTCAGAAAAGGAGGACCTAGTAATCCATTCCCAAATCAGCTCAACAACTCAAGGAACAAAGGGAAGCAAGAGTTCAATAAGAAGAAAACTGACAAATGCTTCGAGTGCGGCCAACCTGGACACTATGCGAGCGAGTGTCCAATGAAGAAAAAGAAAGAAGAAAAAATTGAACGAAAACCAAAGTTCAACAACTTCCAGATCACCTGGAATGACTGCAACTCAGAAGGTGAAGTCGAAGAAGAAGAGGAATCTGTTCAAATGGCTTTCATGGCCATTGGTGATGAAGAGGTAACTACTTGTAATTCTCAAACTGACAGTGATAATGAATCTGATGATGATGTTAATTCTTTTATGGAAAGAATGCATAATAACTTGAAAAAAATCCTATGTTAGAAACAAGGAACTAAAACAAAAGATCAATTTCCTGATTCAAGACAATGCAAATCTTTTTCGACAAAACAAGAATTTTGAAAATGAAAATGAAAACCTGAGAAGGATTGAAAATGATCTACATGCTGAACTCGATAGAAAAATAAATTTCTGTGACATGCTCAAAAAGGAACAAGACAGTTTAGAAAGAAAAATGGATGATCTTAATCAGTTGTTTCAACATAAGAAACAAAATAGCTTTCAAAAGAATGATACAAAACCTCATTTTGGCATTCATGAGAAAAGGTTGAATTCTAGTGCAAATGAATTTACCATTTATAAGAGAAGGCAAATCAGATTTGTTAAACCTGTCCATGCGAGTAACTCACTGACTATCTGCAGCTTTTGTTGTCAAATTGGTCATATGAAGAGTAATTGTTATGTGAGGAAGAATATGAGAAATGGTATGAAATGCATGTGGATAGTTAGGCATAATGCTAACTCTTAAGGACCCAAAATGTAAAGGGTACCAAATATTATCTTGTAAACTTTTGTGTAGGTGAACTTGGTGAATATTATCAAGGAATCAAAATGGTTCATAGATAGTGGATGCTCAAGACATATGACTGGTGATCCATCACAATTCATCAAACTCAAGCCAAAAGAAAGCGGAAAGGTAACCTTTGGAGATGATAACAAAGCCAAAACTGTTGGAATTGGTGATGTTGGTAAGAATGGTCAAATATTTGTTCACAATGTTCTTTTAGTTGACAATTTGAGCTATAACTTGTTAAGTGTTAGTCAATTGTGTGATAAAAATCTATTTGTATTATTCAAAAAACATGAATGTCTTATTCTTGACTCAAAGTTAAACACTATTTTCAAAGGAAAATGAGTTAATGACATCTATGTAGTTATTCTGGAAAATGTGGATTCATCTAGTTTTAAATGTTTTAAAGTTGCTAATGACGACCCTTGGCTGTGGCATAGAAGATTTTGTCATTTCAACATGGATTTGTTAAAAGAGATTTCCAAAAAGGAACTTGTTAGACGTTTGCCAAAAATTAAATTTGAAAAAGACAGAATTTGTGATACTTGTCAATTTGGAAAACAAGTCAAAGTTTCTTTTAAACCCAAAAAATGTGTTTTTACCACAAAACTTCTGGAACTTTTACATCTTGATTTATTTGGTCCTACACAAATGACTAGTTTAGGTGGCAAAAGATATTGCTTTGTTGTTGTTGATGATTATTCTAGATACACTTGGATGATGTTTCTTGCACACAAAGATGATGCTTTCAAAAACTTTGTTTCATTATTTGTAAAGGTTCAAAATTTGATTGGTTTGAAAATCATCAAGATCAGAAGTGACAATGGCACAGAATTTCGTTTTTGTGACTTTCCAGAATTTTGTGATAACAATGGAATTACACATGAATTTTCAATTGCAAGAGTTCCCCAATAGAATGGGGTTGTTGAAAGAAAGAATAGAACACTTAAGAGGCTGCTAGAACCATGTTAAGTGAGTGCAATTTGACAAAATATTTTTGGGTTGAAACCATAAATACCGCTTGCTATATTATGAATAGAGTTCTTTTAAGACCAATTTTGAAAAAACCTCCTATGAGTTGATGTTTGATAAAATGCCTGTTGTTGGATACTTCAAAGTCTTTGGCTGCAAATGTTTCATTTTAAATATCAAGGAACATCTTGGTAGGTTTGATAAAAAATCTGATGAAAGAATTTTCTTGGGGTATTGCGAGAATAAGAGAGGTTTTAGAATTTATAATCGAAGGACTCTGGTTATAGAGGAAACTATACATATTACTTTTGATGAATCTAATAGTAATATTTTCAAAAGTTGTGATGAGAATGATGATGCAGGTGTTCAAGAAGGACTAAAAAATCTCACAATCAATGACCAAGACACTATTTCATTAGAAAATGACTCAAAAGAAGATGATATTCAGACAGTCCAACACTGGAAGACAATGATAGAGATGTTAGTACACCTAACGATCTTCCAAGAGCCTGGAAATTTGTTTAAAACCATCCTAAGGTGCTTATCATTGGTGATCCATCAGAGAAGGTCAGAACTCGTTCCTCCTCTAAATAATTGATTGATAATTTTGCATTAGTCTCATATTTTGAACCCAAAAATGTTGTTGATGCCTTGAATGATGAGAACTGAATTTTAGCTATGGAAGAGGAGCTAAATCAATTTGAAAGGAATAAAATTTGGACATTAGTTGAAAGACCTCAAGATCATCCTATCATTGGCACAAAATGGGTTTTTAGAAACAAAATGAACGACAAAGATGAGGTAGTAAGGAATAAGGCCAGACTTGTTGCTAAGGGATATGCTCAAGAAGAAGGAATAGATTTTAATGAAACATTTGCACCCGTGGCTAGGCTTGAATCTATTAGAATGTTTTTGGCCTTTGCATGTTTCAAGAATTTTAAACTATTTCAAATGAATGTTAAAAGTGCTTTCTTAAATGGCTTTATTGATCAAGAAGTATATGTTGATCAATCTCCTGGTTTTGAAAATGAGATTTATCCAAATCATGTGTTTAAACTCTCAAAAGTTTTGTATGGATTAAAACAAACTCCAAGGGCATGGTATGAACGTTTAAGTGGTTTTTTGATTGAAAATGATTTTAAAAAAGGCATTGTAGATACTACTCTTTTCACTAAACAAAGTTCACGTGATCTTTTAATTGTGCAAATATATGTGATGATATTATATTTGGTGCTACTAATGAAATCTTGTGCAAGGATTTTTCCACAATTATGCAAAAAGAGTTTGAAATGAGTATGATGGGAGAGTTAAATTTCTTTCTTGGGCTCCAAGTGATTCAAACCCGAGAAGGAACATTTATTAATCAAACCAAATACACCAAGGAGCTGCTCAAAAGATTTGGGATGGAAAACTCAAAGTAAGTTGGAACACCTAATAACTCCTTGTTTTTCACTTGGCTACTTCCCTACTTTCTCTCCTACATTTTAGGAATTTACTCCTACCTTTTAGGAAACTAGGGTTTCTTTGTCCTTGTGTTCACATTGGCGCATTTCCCTTGCTGTCCGCCCCCTATCTTTTACAAATTTGCCCTTTCTACTTCATTCTCTACTACTATTTGTGTTGTGCCTACTTGATTACTCTTGTGGAAAAAGTTGGTGGCAATTACTGGACTTGAGCGGCATTCCTCAACTACCTAAACCAACAGGTAAAGGTATTTGGTAAGTCCATTAGAGTGTTTTATTTGAGTGACACACACGAGAGTGAGTGATACACTAAGGGAGTGAAGTGAGGTTATACTTGCATTGTTTTTGTTACTAACCATTCTGCAGGCATGGAGAAAGAGCAACCACCCACTGACTACTCATTAATGTTCACCGCCATGAAGAACGAGCTCAGGTGAGTTAGCGAACAACAAATGGAAGAATTGCACAATCGTTTTGACGAGCTCTCCAAAAGTCTCATGAGGGACTCTCGATCCAGGTCTCACAACCGAAGTAACCATGGACCAGAGGAGCCAACAGTGAGGATTACTCGGCAAGTGAAGACGACGAAAGAGCCGAAGGGCCCAAAAGGGACACGTCTAAGAACGAACTCAAGGGACTTAAAATTCAAGTCCCCGCGTTTAAAGGCAAGAGTAACCCTGAGGCTTACTTGGAATGGGAAGGCCGTATCGAGATGGTCTTCGACTGTTATGACTATAGTGAGGAACAAAAGGTTAAAGTTACCACCGTTGAGTTCACTGACTACGCCCTAGTTTGGTGGGACCAAGTGAGGACCCATAGAAGGAGAATGGGAGAACCACGAGTCCGAACTTGGCGGGAACTCAAGGCATTGATGCGCAAGAGATTTGTTCCAAGCTACTATAACCGCGATCTCCACTCTAAACTTCAGACCCTCACTCAAGGTAACATGAGTGTGGAGGATTACTACAAGGAGATCGAGATGGCCATGATGAGGGCGAACCTTCAAGAAGATAGTGAAGCAACCATGGCTAGGTTTCTTAGAGGTCTCAACCATGACCTTCAAGAAGCTTTGGAGCTCCAACACTATTTGGACATGCATGACCTTCTTGAACTCGCTATCAAGGCCGAGAGGGGAAAGAAATTGAGGCGAGGAGCCCGTACCTTCCAATCTTCCAACTCGACTTCATGGAGGGCCAACCAACCACGGAGGGCGACCCACGAAACTGGACATTCAGCCACACCTACTTCTTCCAGCCGGATTCAAGGTAATGCTCCTAACCGAAATTCCTATTCCACCCCTAACAAAGTTGCCGATGCATCCAGGTCCACCTCGAAGGCACCACATGAGACTCCTAAGATTAGGAGTAGGGATATCAAGTGCTTCAAGTGCCAAGGGTTTGGACATATCCAATCCCAATACCCAAACCAACGAGTCATGTTAATCACTCACAACGGTGAAATCATGTCCGATGACGACGATTGTGAGGAGGTGCCTGAGCTACACACGAATGATTGTTTGGGGGATGATTCGGCTGAGGAAGATTGCTCTCCTACACAAGGAGAAGTAGGTTGCTTGGTGGCACGACGAGTGCTAACCGCCCAAGTTAAGGAGGACGAGCAACTACAAAGAGAGAACTTATTTTACACTCGTTGTAAAGTAGGTGACAAAGTGTGTAGCCTCATCATCGACGGTGGGAGTTGCACGAATGTGATGAGCTTGCTCATGGTTGAGAGTTTAGGGCTCCCAACTACTAGACATCCAAACCCTTACCGCCTCCAATGGCTAAGTTAGGATGGAGAGGTACGTGTCTTCAAATAGGTACGCGTTCCCTTCTCAATTGGTACTTACATTGATGAAGTCATGTGTGACGTAGTGCCTATGCATGCTACACATGTCATCTTGGGAAGACCCTGGCAATTTGACAAACACGTCACATTCGATGGAAGGGCAAATAAGTACACACTTTTGCACGATGGCAAACGTAAGGTCCTCACACCACTCACACCTGCACAAGTGTATGAGGACCAACTGAAGTTGCAAAAAGAGTGTGAACAGGACCATCAATGGAGGAAACAAAAGGTGGTCGACCCTGGCAAAAGCTCCACTTCTACAAGTGAGCAATCGACCAAGGGTCAAGTGAGCACACCTAGTGTTACGCATGACAAATCACCCACTACACCTACCACTAGGAAGCAAAACATGATCATTAAGGCTAAGGACGTGAGAAAAGTTGTGAATTCTGATAAGCCTGTACTTCTCATGATTTGCAAACATGTGCTCTTAGATGTTGCTGAGCTCGATAAGGCACTGCCTTCGAGTATAGTTGCTCTTTTATAGGAATTCGAGGATGTGTTCCCTGATGAGGTCCCTGATGGGTTACCACCCATTCGAGGGATTGAACACCAAATAGACCTGATTCTTGGAGCACCACTACCCAACAAATCGGCTTACCGCATGGGTCCAGAGGAGACAAAGGAGTTTCAACGACAAGTTGATGGCCTATTAGGTAAGGGTTGGGTAAAAGAAAGTCTAAGTCCTTGTGCTGTGCCTGTGATACTTGTCCCCAAAAAGGATGGTACTTGGTGCATCTGCACTGACTGTAGGGCCGTCAATGCTATTACTGTTAAATATCGTCATTCCATTCCTAGACTAGATGATATGTTTGATGAACTCAATGGTGCTATAATATTCACCAAAATTGACTTAAGGAGTGGCTATCATCAAATTAGGATGAAAGAAGGAGATGAATGAAAAACGGCCTTTAAAACCAAGCATGGTCTCTACGAGTGGCTAGTCATGCCTTTTGGGTTGACTAACGCCCCTAGTACATTCATGCGGTTAATGAACCATGTCTTGAGGCATTTCATTGGAAAATTTGTCATTGTTTACTTTGATGATATTCTAATATATAGTCGCAGTGAACATGAGCACATGGAGCATTTGAGACTAGTTCTTAATACACTTCGAGAGGCGCGTCTATACGCCAACCTTAAGAAGTGCACCTTCTGTACGAATGAGCTCATGTTTTTAGGCTATGTTGTGAGTTCACAGGGCATCAAAATAGACGAATCCAAGATTGAGGCCATCAAGCAATGGCCAACTCCAACATCCATCCATGAGGTGCGCAGCTTCCATGGATTGGCGGGCTTCTACCGGCGATTTGTCAAAAATTTCAGCACCATTGCAGCACCACTGACCGCCGTGACCAAGAAGAATGACAAGTTCCATTGGGGGGAAGCCCAAGAACAAGCATTTCTTACCCTCAAGGACAAACTCACACATGCACCTGTTCTTGCATTACCTAACTTTAACAAGGTTTTTGAAATTGAATGTGATGCTTCTGGTGTAGGTATTGGTGCTGTCCTCATGCAAGACAAGAGGCCTTGTGCATTCTTCAGTGAGAAGTTGGGAGGTGCTGCCCTGAACTACCCCACGTACGACAAAGAGCTTTACGCACTTATAAGAGCATTGGAGACTTGGCAACACTACCTCCGCCCAAGGGAGTTCGTGATACACACGGATCACGAATCCTTGAAATTTCTCAAGGGCCAACCAAAGTTAAGGAAGCGCCATGCCAAATGGGTAAGTTTTATTGACACCTTCTCCTATGTCATTAAGTATAAAACTGGCAAAACGAATGTGGTAGCTGATGTTTTATCTCGTAGACATACTTTGCTTGCTGTTCTTGATGCCAAGTTGTTAGGGTTTGAGATGCTCAAGGAGATATATGCCCATGACCATGATTTTGGGGAAGTCTATGCATCTTGTATAAAGAATCCACATGGAAAGTATTTCTTGCACAATGGATTTTTATTTTATGTGGATAAATTGTGTGTCCCTAACTCTTCCATTCGTGATCTTTTGATTCGAGAGGCACATAGTGGTGGTCTCATGGGACACTTTGGCATTGTTAAGACTCTAGCCATGTTACAAGAGCAATTTTATTGGCCTCACATGCATCGAGATATTGAACACATGGTTGGTAGATGTGTCACTTGTCATAAGGCGAAGTCCAAAACAAATCCATACGGCCTGTATACCCCATTGCCTATTCCGCACTATCCTTGGGTAGACTTGTCTATGGATTTTGTCTTAGAACTCCCTAGGTTCCCAAGGGGTAATGATTCCATCTTTGTCGTAGTTGATAGATTCTCTAAAATGGCACATTTTATTCCCTGTCACAAAACTGACGATGCATCTCACATTGCCAATTTGTTCTTCAAAGAAATTGTCCGTTTTCATGGCATGCCTAAGACCATTGTTAGTGATAGAGATGTAAAGTTCTTGAGTTACTTTTGGAAGACTTTGTGGTCTAAACTTGGCACTAGATTGTTATTCTCCACCACCAGTCATCCACAAAGCGATGAACAAACAGAAATTGTCAATTGCACACTTGGTACTCTACTTCGGGCTCTGATTAAGAAGAATCTTAAATCTTGGAAAGAGTGTTTGCCTCACGTTGAATTTGCTTACAATCGAACTATTCATAGTGCAACACACTACTCACCGTTTGAGATCGTCTATGGTTTTAACCTCCTGACCCCCCTGGATTTGGTACCCTTACCATCCTCTGAGCACACAAGGTTAGATGGGAAAAAGAAAGCTGATTTTGTACACAGGTTACATGAAGTCGTTCGAGCAAACATTGAGAGGCGTACTCAGCAATACATCCAGCAAGCAAACAAGCACCGTCGTAAGATGGTTTTTGAGCCTGGAGACTGGGTTTGGCGACATTGAGAAAAGAGAGATTCCCCAAGCAGCGTCAAAGCAAGTTATCCCCAAGAGGTGATGGACCCTTTCGAGTGCTCCAACGAGTCAATGACAACGCTTACAAACTGGAGCTACCTGGGGAATACAATGTTAGCGCGACCTTCAATGTCGCAGATTTGAGCCCGTTTCTTGACGAGGAGGATTCAGATTTGAGGGCAAATCCTTCTCAAGAGAAGGGGACTGATGTGTGCACGGGTCAGGGCCCACGCAATGACCTGGTCCGTGTTCCATTAGGCCCAGTCACACGTGCACGAGCCAAGCTCTTCAAAGAATCCCTCCAAGGCCTTGTCCGAATTGTCCAAGACCAACATGGAGTCCATAGAGATATTGAAGGCTTAGAAGGAGACAATCGAGTTATCTACATCATGATCCAAACCCATGAAGAGATAAGTGGACCTCCAAGAGAGTTGGCCGAGTAGGGCATTAGGCCTTAGTGTCTAATAGAGTTGGATTAGTTAGTTAGTAGAGCATGGGCCGGCCCATCTTGACCCCAAGATGGCCGAATTTCCCTTCCTTGTTTTCCTTAGGGTTTTAGTAACCCTTAGCCTATAAATAGGCTTGCTTTGTAAGGTTTTAGATAGACATTTTATGAATAAGATTACCTAGTTTTTTCGACTTTCTTCCTTGTGAGAATTTCGAGCTTTACTTGCTTCTGGCAAGGGTTCTTGAGCAATCTTGTGAAGGTCCTAGATTGTTCTACCGACCTATCCACTTGAGTAATCACCTCAACTGGAGTGGTCATTCCTTCGCCTTCAACCAATTCGTGTCGTCCGTGTTGGTTTTAGGACCCGCAATACAAGCGTTGGACAACCTCGCTAGATCCTTGGGCAAACGTGCTACGTGTCTCGAAACAAGTTGATTGAGGTCCATATCACTAAGTGGACATAATTCTCCTAATTCCACTTGGATAAGTCCACTCAAATTAGGAAACTAGGGTTTGCTTGTTTTCTTTTCCATTTTCGCCTCTATCGCATCCACATTGCTTCCAAAATTGTGTCTTGCTCTTGGTTACTCTTGTGGGAAGTTTGGTGAACAAATTGAGGAACTTGTGTGGCATTTCTCAAACTACTCAAACCGGCAAGGTAAGGAAGTATGGTAAGGTCATTCGAGTGCTTTGGAATGAAAACACGAGTGTGAGTGAAACACTTAGGGAGTGAAGTGAGGTTCTATTTGTATTATTTTCTTGGTCACTAACGTTGCAGGGCAAAATGAAAGACATGGAGCAAACTAACCAAACCGCCGACTACACGTTGATGTTCAATGCTATGAAATCCGAACTAAAGCGGATTAGTGAGCAACAAATGGAGGAAATGCACAACCGATTTGATGAACTCTCCAAGAGCTTCACGAGGGGCTCTCGATCTAGATCTCATAACCAAAACCACCATGGTACAAAAGGGGCAAATTATGAGGATTATTCGGCAAGTGAGAATGAAGAGAGAGCCGAGAGGTCTAAAAGGGACACTACCAAGGATGCACTTAAGGGACTTAAAATCAAAATTCCCACCTTCCAAGGTAGAAGTGACCCTGAGGCGTACTTGGAATGGGAGGGCCGAATCGAGATGGTCTTCGATTGCTATGACTATAGCGAGGAACAAAAGGTGAAGGTCGCCACTGTTGAGTTCACCGACTACCCACTCGTTTGGTGGGATCAAGTACAGACTGGAAGAAGGAGAAACGGTGAACCACAAGTCCGAATTTGGCTTGAACTCGAGGCCATGATGCGTAAGAGGTTTGCTTCAAGCTACTACAACCGCGATCTCCATTCAAAACTGCAAACCCTCACTCAAGGAAACATGAGTGTGGAGGACTATTACAAGGAGATCGAGATCGCCATGATAAGGGCTAATATCCAAGAGGATAGTGAGGCCACATTGGCAAGATTTCTTCAGGGTTTAAACCCTGAACTTCAAGAGGCCTTGGAGCTTCAACATTATTTGGATATGAGTGACCTTCTTGAATTAGCCATTAAGGTCGAAAGGGGGAGGAAACTGAGAAGAGGTGGCCGACCCTACCAAACCTCAAATCCGAATGTATGGAAGGGAAACCAGCCGAGAAGAACATCACATGAAATTGGACAATCGGCTATACCAACCACTTCTAGCCGAACACAAGGTAACTTCCCTAACTGAAATTCCAATTCTACCCCTAACAAGTTTGTTGATACAACTAGATCAACTTCAAAGTCGGCTCAAGAGACTCCTAAGCCTAGGAGTAGGGACATTAAGTGCTTCAAATGCCAAGGATTCGGACATATCCAATCTCAATGTTCGAATCAAAGGGTCATGCTCATAACTCACAATGGAGAAGTCGTATCTGAGGATGATGATTGTGAGGAGATGCCGACCTTGTCCAAGGATGACTGCTTGGAGAATGACTCGGCCGAGGAAGTGTGCTCTCCTACTCAAAGAGAAATTGGTTGCTTGGTGGCACGATGAGTGCTAACCGCCCGAGTCAAAGAAGATGAGCAATTGCAATGAGAGAACTTGTTTTACACTCGATGTAAAATAAGTGACAAAGTGTGCAGTCTCATCATTGATGGTGGGAGTTGCACCAATGTAGCAAGTTTGCTCATGGTAGAGAGCTTGAGACTTCGAACGACTAGACATCCATACCCGTACCGACTACAATGGTTAAGCGAAGATGGTGAAGTATGTGTCTACAAACAGGTACGTCTTCCTTTCTCCATTGGCAACTACATTGATGAAGTTGTTTGTGATGTTGTCCCCATGCATGCTACCCATGTAATTTTAGGAAGACCTTGGCAATTTGATAAGCATGTCACTTTCGATGGAAGATCTAATAAGTACACTCTCTTGCACAATGGTAAACGCATGGTCCTACCACCCCTCACACCCGCACAAGTATATGAGGACCAATTTAAATTGCAACGAGAATGTGACTTAGACCGACAAAAGAGGAAACAAAAGTTCGCCGAATCTGGAAATTACTCCACTTCCACAAATGAGCATTCGGCCAAGGGTCATGCACTGATTAAATCAAGCACTAGGAAGCAAAACATGATAATCAAGGCTAAGGAAGTTAGGAAATGTGTGAATTCTGATCAGCCTGTATTACTCATGATTTGCAAACATGTGCTCTTGAATGTTGATGAACTCGATAGGGCATTGCCTTCGAGAGTAATTGCTCTGTCGCAGGTTAAGCAAGGAGAGAATGAATCGATCATGGCATGTTCCATCCCTAACTCTATTGGTGAATATCAGAATCTTCATGAAGTTAGCCTCTTGAGTGTTGTATCCCTTTACGATCCATTGGTATTTAACTTCACCCATGAGCCTGTTTTGCTTGTTAGGAGGAATAATGAAGTTTCAAAGGGGGTTCTCGCACTTGAATCTTGTCCTATGCCTTCTTACCCTTTTGCAACAAGTGTTCCAAGTGATAATCAGTCTAATGTAGTTGAACGTGTTCAAAGTGTTCTTCATTATATTAGTTGCATTTTGGAGGATCCAAAAATTTGTAACCTTGCTGCCAATGAACCATACATTCTACATTGCATCATGGAACCGAACCTATATGCGTTATTTTCGAGGAGTCATTGGAGTAAAGCCATGAGTTTTTCTTGGCTGGCTATGAGCATTTTCAAACTGACCAAGAGACATGTGCACCGCATTATAATAATCATAACGTATGCAAGTATCATTCAATCTAAGAGGGCCAATATGTGGTGGCATTAGATTAGAGGTTTCATACTCCCAACTCTTGCTAGTATCATTCATTTTCATCCAGATTTGAGGACAAATCCTTCTCAAGTGGAGGGGACTGATGTGTGCACGGATGGCGGCCTTGACTCAAGGCTTTCATAGGAATATTAAAGGCTTGGAAGTTGCTAATCAAGGCATCTACACATTGATCCAAGCCAAGGAAAATCAAGCGCGACCTTAGCTACTTGGGCCGAGCACTAGGAATGTTAGCATTGTTAGTCGTATGAGTTGTTAGTTGGTTTTGATCATTAGCGAGTCATTAGTTGTTAGTTGGATTGTTAGTCGTGTTTTAATTAATAGTTTGTTAGTTATTGAAGTCAAACAATCGGCCCACTCATGTTCAAGAGTGGATCGCGCTCATTTTCTAGTTTAGGTTGATGGGCCGCCAATCCTTGACCACAAAGGATTAGGCTCCTAAGATTTCTAGCCTATAAAAAGACGCCTTTTGTGCCAGCAAAGGTTAGACACTTTTGATAATAAAATTTTAGTTTGTTCTCTTACAATTTCAAGAGTACATTCCTGCTTGCTTGGCAAAGGTTATTTGAGCAATCACGCGTGACGTCCTTGGTTGTTCATCCGGCCTATCTACTTGAGTAACCACCTCAATTGGAGTCGCCGTTCTACCGCCTTGAATCGAGTTGAGTCGTCCCTCTTGGTTCTAGGTTTCGCAATCCAAACGGTTGAGTATCCCTCTAGGTCCTTGGGCAATTGTACTACGTGTCTCGGAACGAGTTGACCGAGGAACGTATCAGTTGGCTTCAGAGCTGGTTGAGGTATCAAGTCGTTATATCCTCTTACTTGTTCTTGTCTAGTTCATTTTAGGGTTCCTAGTTTTCTGCTGTCTTGTTTGTTTGTTGCATCGCTAGTTGTTTCTTCGTTGTTCACAAATCTGTCCGAAGTTGTTTCGCCATTGGCGTCGTCAATTTCTGTCCGTTTTGTGTTCAATCATTGTGTCTTGCAATCGGGCCGTAGTTGGATTTTACTTATGTGTTAAATCTGTCAGATTTTGTTCCCTTGTTGCGCCGAATTTCTGTCCGTGTTTGTATCCTGTCGCGAGTCCTTAATATTCTGTCTGTTCTTGTGTTGGTTCGGTGTCTTGAATCTCCCCATAATTGTGTCCACAAATCTGTCCAAGTGCGTCTTCTAGTTCCGTCCATAGTGCCTTGAAATTTTGTCTTGTGTTCCATCGTTGGCTTGTCTATTGCTGTCCATAATTTCTGGTAACATTGTTTTGAGTTATCCAACTTGTTTACTTGGTTTTTCAAATCTGAACTGTGGTGAAACTTGTTGGTATTTGTGAATCTTGAGAGAACCTACAAGAATCTTGAGTTTCTTGAATTTCTTGATCACAATCTTGAAATTCTTGAAGTTCTTGACAACTTCCATGAAAGTTCTTGAATGATCTTGAAGTTCTTGAAGATTCCTTGTGCATGTGAATTGGCCGAACCAAATCTGGAAAATAATCCAATCGGCTAAGCTTGTGTTGTGTTGTTCGTATAACTAAAAAAAAAATAGAAACGAAAAACAAGAAAGAAAGTCCGAAGTTTATTGCCAAATCAATCACGGATTGCATCTTGTATCCAAGACTACAAAAAGGAAAAAAAAAATTTCAAAAGTTTCGATCCACTACTTCTTGAAGTTCTTCAACCTCTTGACTCTTGGAAATTTATTTCATCTGTCTAGCGAACAATTTCTTGTACTCTCGAGCATTGGTGAAAGGCCTTCTTGGAGTCTTTGCTTCTTTCTTGGGAATATCTTGGGTAACCCATTGGGAGGGAGTCTGAGGAGGGTTGATTACGTCATGTTGTTGAGATTCCATCAAGTTGCTATTGTCTTGAACAAACATCCGAAACAGCCTTGGGTGCATTTGAACAGAAAATCTGAGCTTGACCTTGTGCTTGCAAGTTAAGGCTAACGTGGGTGGGTCTTTAATAGCCTACCTTCCAACCGTACAAAGGGTTTCCAACTGAATTGTTCTTTTGGGAGTTGGAACCGAAACTGTTTTGTGCAATCCTTCTTGGAGTCGAAATTGGAAGTTCCTAAAAGTTGTTACAAGAAGAAAAGGTTTTCTAAAAGGTTTCCAACAACTAACTTGTTTCCAAATTCAATTAGGAAACCAAGTGGACATAATTCTCCTAATTCCACTTGGATAAGTCCACTCAAATTAGGAAACTAGGGTTTGCTTGTTTTCTTTTCCACTTTTGCCTCTATCGCATCCACATTGCTTCCAAAATTGTGTCTTGCTCTTGGTTACTCTTGTGGGAAGTTTGGTGAACAAATTGAGGACCTTGTGCGGCATTTCTCAAACTACTCAAACCGGCAAGGTAAGGAAGTTTGGTAAGGTCATTCGAGTGCTTTGGAGTGAAAACACGAGTGCGAGTGAAACACTTAGGGAGTGAAGTAAGGTTCTATTTGTACTATTTTCTTGGTCATTAACGTTGCAGGGCAAAATGAAAGACATGGAGCAAACTAACCAAACCACCGACTACACGTTGATGTTCAATGCTATGAAATCCGAACTAAAGCGGATTAGTGAGCAACAAATGGAGGAAATGCACAATCGATTTGATGAAATCTCCAAGAGCTTCATGAGGGGCTCTCGATCCAGATCTCACAACCGAAACCACCAGGGTACAAAAGGGGCAAATTATGAGGATTATTCGGCAAGTGGGGATGAACAGAGAGCCGAGAGGCCTAAAAGCGACACTACCAAGGATGCACTTAAGGAACTTAAAATAAAAAATTCCCACCTTCCAAGGTAGAAGTGACCCTGAGGCGTACTTGGAATGGGAGGGCCGAATCGAGATGGTCTTCGATTGCTATGACTAAAGCGAGGAACAAAAGGTGAAGGTCGCCACTGTTGAGTTCATCGACTACGCACTCGTTTGGTGGAATCAAGTACGGACTGGAAGGGAGAGAAACGGTGAACCACAAGTCTGAACTTGGCGTGAACTCAAGGCCATGATGCGTAAGAGGTTTGTTTCAAGCTACTACAACCGCGATCTTCATTCAAAGCTGCAAACCCTCACTCAAGGCAATATGAGTGTGGAGGACTATTACAAGGAGATCGAGATGGCCATGATGAGGGCTAATATCCGAGAGGATAGTGAGGCCACAATGGCAAGATTTCTTCGGGGTTTAAACCCTGAACTTCAAGAGGCCTTGGAGCTTCAACATTATTTGGATATGAGTGACCTTCTTGAGTTAGCCATTAAGGCCGAAAGGGGGAGGAAACTGAGGAAAGGTGGCCGACCCTACCAAACCTCAAATTTGAATGTATGGAAGGGAAACCAGCCGAGAAGAACATCACATGAAGTTGGACAATCGGCTATACCAACCACTTCTAGCCGAACACATGGTAACTTCCCTAACTAAAATTCCAATTCTACCCCTAACAAGTTTGTTGATACAACTAGGTCAACTTCAAAGTCGGCTCAAGAGACTCCTAAGCCTAGGAGTAGGGATATTAAGTGCTTCAAATGCCAAGGATTCGGACATATCCCATCTCAATGTTCGAATCAAAGGGTCATGCTCATAACTCACAATGGAGAAGTCGTATCTGAGGATGATGATTGTTAGGAGATGCCGACCTTGTCCAAGGATGACTGCTTGGAGAATGACTCGGCCGAGGAAGTGTGCTCTCCTACTCAAAGAGAAATTGGTTGCTTGGTGGCACGATGAGTGCTAACCGCCCGAGTCAAAGAAGATGAGCAATTGCAATGAGAGAACTTGTTTTACACTCGATGTAAAATGAGTGACAAAGTGTACAGTCTCATCATTAATGGTGGGAGTTGCACCAATGTAGCAAGTTTGCTCATGGTAGAGAGCTTGGGACTTCGAACGACTAGACATCCACACCCGTACCGACTACAATGGTTAAGCGAAGATGGTGAAGTATGTGTCTACAAACAGGTACGTCTTTCTTTCTCCATTGGCAACTACATTGATGAAGTTGTTTGTGATGTTGTCCCCATGTATGCTACCCATGTAATTTTAGGAAGACCCTGGCAATTTGATAAGCATGTCACTTTTGATGGTAGATCTAATAAGTACACTCTCTTGCACAATGGTAAATGCATGGTCCTAACACCCCTCACACCCGCACATGTATATGAGGACCAACTTAAATTGCAACGAGAATGTGACTTAGACCGACAAAAGAGGAAACAAAAGGCAGCCGAATCTGGAAATTGCCCCACTTCCACAAATGAGCATTCGGCCAAGGGTCATGCACTGATTAAATCAAGCACTAGGAAGAAAAACATGATAATCAAGGCTAAGGAAGTTAGGAAATGTGTGAATTCTGATCAGCCTGTATTACTCATGATTTGCAAACATGTGCTCTTGAATGTTGATGAACTCGATAGGGCATTGCCTTCGAGAGTAATTGCTCTGTCGCAGGTTAAGCAAGGAGAGAATGAGCTGATCATGGCATGATCCATCCCTAACTCCATTGGTGAATATCAGAATCTTCATGAAGTTTGCCTCTTAAGTGTTGTATCCCTTTACGATCCATTGGTATTTAACTTCACGCATGAGCCTGTTTTGCTTGTTGGGAGGAGTAATGAAGTTTCAAAGGGGGTTCTTGCTCTTAAATCTTGTCCTACGCCTTCTTACCCTTTTGCAACAAGTGTTCCAAGTGATGATCAGTCTAATGCAATTGAAGGTGTTCAAAGTGTTCTTCATTATATCAGTTGCATTTTGGAGGATCCAAAAATTTGTAACCTTGCTGCCCATGAACCATACATTCTACATTGCATCATGGAACCGAAGCTATATGCGTTATCTTCAAGGAGTCATTGGAGTTAAGCCATGTGTAAGGCCCAAAGACAATCTAAGAGAGGGGTGAATTAGGTTGATTAAAAATACTTTATTGAGTTTATGCACTTTTTCTTTAATACAAATTTACCTTCTTTTCTAGTAGTGATCAGCCAAGTAAATTTAAAGAAGAGAGCAATGTTGATCAGAAATAAGAGTGTATATAAGCAATGAGAATTTTATTAAACAAAAGGAATAAGATAGAATATCAAACCGATTGTCTACCAAGCTTTCCTCAAACTTGAAGACCAATCACAAAGATGAGTACCTTCTCTTTGATGAAAAATAATCAACTCAATGTACAATGGAGGGATCACTTCCTCCTTGCCCCAAGCCTCACTTAGTCAGGTTAAGAAGTTTTACTATCACACAGATAACCCTCAACAAAGCTATACTATTGAAAATTTCAAACACAAGAGAAGTGCTTACAAGAATTTCACACTACTTGGAGAACAAATCTTGCTTAGGAGACTATTTGCTAGCTAAAATATCTCTTGAGATCTTATAAACAAAGTGTGCAAAAGTCACTCCCTGGTTCAGAATCATTTGTATTTAAAGGGGACCAAAAATGGGCTTCATTAATGCTTCCAACTGATAGAAGGCAGATGAAGAGTCAGCTAGCCGTTGGGGCTGTCGGACGTCCGACAGCTTAATCATCGTCCGATCCCATCGTCCAAAAATCAGCCAAGTTGTCGTTCGGACGTCCGATGGGATTTTATCGTCCGACAGCTTCTGCGTCCGAACGTCGTCAGAGAGTCATCAAAACTTTGCGAAATTTTTTGGAAGTCCAACGCGATTGATGTGCGTCCGAAACGTGTGTCCGATCCTCCCGGACGTCCGATGCTTGCACACGAGCATCCGACAGAGTTTCCTTCTTGATGTTCTACATCCTTTCGGACGTCCGACAGTTTCCTTTCAGACGTCCGACATGAGTGCCCTGTTTTTGCTTCTTCTTTTGGCTGATTTTCTTTCCTTGACACCTTTGTACCTGATTCTCTAAAAAGCAAAACACTTATATTTGAAGAGAATTAGATAAACATTTCAAAGTGCTTTGTGGTCATCAAAATCAAGAATAACATTCTCCCCCTTTTTGATGATGACAAAACAATGGTTTGAAATGAAATTTGATGATTACAAATAGGCTCCCCCTTTCTGATTGGACAAAAGCTCCCCCTTACTTAGTCAATCGTAGAACAAAAATTGAAAAACTCCACCTCACTTGGCTACTTCACAGATTTATTCAATCATCCAAAAACAGTTAAGCAACCGACATTTTACCAACTATCCAGCCAATTCAACGCATCCCGCACATATCCATATTCATATCTTCATATCTCTCCCCCTTTTTGTCATCACAAAAGTCAAAAGGCAAAGAGACATTACAAGAACCAGTAACATGAAAAAGAACTAAACATTCATAACAAAATAGCTTACGAGCATCACAAACATTACATCCACATATCCAGTTTTGAACATTACTAGCACCAAAATCAAAGAAACAAAAAAAGTCCGAGGCAGCCATCTAACATCCAGCAAATAGAAAATAGTCAAACAGAATGCAAATGATCCTAATAGGGCTAGTGATCCTAAATGGTAAACTAAGTGGACCCAGGCGTCCTTCGAGTAAGCAGATACTGAGAGAGATCCTCCTCCTCAGTGTCTTCATCATCTTCAGCATCTTCACCAACTGGTTTCTTGCCTTTGTCAGATGTGAAAGGATCATGAGGTGCCACGGGAGTAGAGGTGAGGTCGATGGGAGCAGGACTCATAGAGCGAATAAGAGCTGATGAACTGGGATCAGTAGAGCGTGACTCTTTGCCATGAGGAACTTCCTCAACCACAGGTGGGGAAAAGAGAAGATTCTTTTTATCCAGGAAGTCTGCTTGTTGCTCGGATGACATGGTGAGCATGAGACCATGTTCAAGAAGTAAAACATGTTGTTTAAGATTTCGAAGGAGCTCAACCACTTCCGAATTTGAAGAAGAAGATGCCTTAGTGGCAAACTTCCTAGGATGAATAGAAGTCAGTGCAACAGAGGATGGAGTGTGAAGGGGATCACGTGCAGCCTTAGATCTAGGTTCATTAGACGTGGCCCCCTTATAAGCCCACATATTATCCCTAAAGACAAGATTCTTGCGCTCAAAATAAGCCTTAGTAAAGGCAGAAGAAAACGTTTCTTTGGGACAAACACCAAGGATGGGTACTTTGTAAAATTCAAAAATCTTCTGAAGAAATTTTCCATAAGACAGTTTTCTACGAGAATCAGTGGTAAAGCGAAGTAAAAACTTGCACATGACAAAGCCAAAGTCAATGCGAATTTTTTCTCGGAAACAATAAAAAAGATACAGCTCCATTTTATTGGCATCTGTCCTATGACCATCGGTAGGCACAAGCAAATTTGAAATGATTGAGAAAGCAATGAGATTCACAGGAGTAAGGTCATTTAGTTTTGCATCAGCAGGGGTAGAAAACTTCTTTTGAAAATAAGACAACATCTTAGCACTATCAAAGTGATTATCAGCAGTGGGATGCTCTTCATAAGAAAAGAAATTGGCAATTTTACTTTTGCATCCTGGTTCAATAGCAGTATTTAAAACAGCATTCACAATCTCATGATCAAACACTAAATCTACCCCATGTACCCTGGACATAATTTAAGTGTGGTCAGTGCCTTTCGTAAGATTGGCAAAGAATTGATATAGCATTCCAGGGTAATAAAGGTTAGGCATGGAAATGATATGTGACCATTTCTGGAATTCAAAGAGACGCAGAATGGACTCTAAACCTATCTTGCGAAATTCAGAGGGATTTATGGTACGTTGAGGAATGAAACCTTTTTGGGATATCCATGAGTGTTTTTCTTTGGCAGCATCATCAAAGAATGGGGAGACTGTGGTTGATTGGGAGGGCGGTTGAGATGTAGTTCTTTGTCCGGATTTAGGCTGAGCAGAAAGCTGTGAAGTTTGAGCCTTTACTGCTCCCTTTTTGACACGTTTGGAGGATCTTTTGGCCTTAGGAGAATCAGCATCCTCATCCCTGAGTGTGTGTTTGCGTTCGGCAGGCACTTTTCCTCCTCTTAGATTTACCATTATGTGAAATGCGTGAGATGTATGATGCTAATGATGCACACAGTAGTATGGGAGTGAATCACACAAGAATTTTGGGGTAAACGAGCCTTGAAGATGATTGAACAGAATGGCTATAGGAAAATAGGGTTTTGAGGAAAATTTGGGAACTGTCGAAATGTGATGAGATTTGGTGAAAAGATCAGAAAGATGAACTCGCAATGATCAGGAAAAGTTTTTGGTTGAGTCAATTTTGGAATAAGTGCTTCAGAATAGCATGAATTGAGAGTGAAAAGGAGAGACAGTTTTCGTCCTAGAGAGAAGAGAAGAAGAAGAGTCTGAAGCAAATGAGGAGGGAAGTTACTTTAAAAAGTGTACCATTGCACTGTCGGATGGCCGAACGAAGTCATGCGTCCGACAGTTTCGTCTGAACAGGTGCTTTCTGGGAAAATGGCTGAAGAACATTATCGGACGTCCGTTCATCTGCTTTCGGACGTCCGAAAGCTTAGAACAGAAAATTTTTAAGATGATTTTTCGATTATCCGTAATTTTGATCTTAGATGAATGAATTGATCCAATGGCAAAGCTTTTGTGTCCGAAAGCTTAGAACAGAAAATTTTTAAGATGATTTTTCGATTATCCGTAATTTTGATCTTAGATGAATGAATTGATCCAATGGCAAAGCTTTTGTAAAAATATCAGCAATTTGATCTTTAGAACAAACATAATTCACACAAACTTCACATTTTTGAACAAGATCGCGAATAAAGTGGTGCTTTATATCTATATGTTTTGTCCTAGAATGCTGAATTGGATTTTTGGTCAAATTGATAGCACTAGTATTATCATAGAATATAGGCATGCAGTCATATAACAATCCAAAATCATTCAAGGTATGCTTCATCCATAAAAGTTGAGCACAACATGCACTAGCGGCAATATATTCCGCTTCGGTTGTAGACAAAGAGATTGCATTTTATTTTTTGCTAAACCAAGAAACTAAGCAATTACCAAGAAAATGATAAGTTCCACTAGTACTTTTTCTGTCCACACGACAACCACCAAAATCCCCATCCGAATATCCATATAGAGCAAATTCACAAGATCTAGCATACCAAAGACCATAGTCTAATGTACCTTTCAAATACTTAAAAATCCTTTTAACAGCGTTCAAATGTGATTCTTTTGGACAAGATTGAAATCTATCACACAAGCAAACAGCAAACATAATATCGGGTCTACTTGGGGTTAAATAGAGTAGGCTTCCAATCATACCTCTATAGTGCTTTTCATCCACATGTTTACCTTCTTCATCTTTGTCAAGTTTTGTAGAAGTGTACATTGGAGTTCCAACTTGCTTTGAGTCCTCCATGCCAAATCTTTTCAGCAATTCCTTGGTGTATTTTGCTTGATTTATAAAAATTCCCTCTAGGGCTTGATGAATTTAAAGTCCAAGAAAGAAATTTAATTCTCCCATCATACTCATTTCAAATTCACTTTGCATAATGATGGAAAAATCCTTGCATAGATACTCATTAGTAGCACAAAAAATAATATCATCTACATATATTTGCACAATAAGAAGATCATTTAACACTTGCTTAGTATAAAGTGTGGTGTCCACAATACCTCTTTTGAAACCATTTTCAATCAAGAAACCACTCAATCTTTCATACCAAGCTCTTGGAGCTTGTTTTAGTCCATATAATGCTTTTGAGAGTTTAAACACATGACTTGGAAATTTTGTATTTTCAAAACCGGGGGGTTGATCCACATATACTTCTTGATCAATAAAACCATTTAAGAAGGCATTTTTAACATCCATTTGAAACAATTTGAAACCTTTGAAGCAAGCAAAAGCAAGAAGCATTCTAATCGATTCTAATCTAGCTACGGGAGCAAATGTTTCATCAAAATCAATTCCTTCTTCTTGTGCATATCCTTTAGCAACTAATCTAGCTTTATTTCTTACAACTACACCTTTATCATCCAACTTATTTCTAAATACCCACTTCGTGCCAATGATAGGTTGATTTTTAGGTCTATCAACAAGTGTCCAAACCTTATTTCTCTCAAATTGATTAAGTTCCTCTTGCATTGCCAAAATCCAGTTTTCATCCTTTAAGGCATCATTGATATTTTTAGGTTCAAAAAGAGAGACTAAAGCAAAATTGTCTATCAATTTCTTAGATGAGAAACGAGTCTTTACCTTCTCGGATGGATCACCAATTATAAGCTCTCTTGGATGATTTTGGCTAAATTTCCAAGCTTTGGGAAGGTCTTTGAATGAATCATCATTCTTGTCTTCATCTTCCTTTTCTTGATCTTCATGAGCTTCATCCTCCATTTCCTTTGCTTTCGGTTTAGAGTTTCCTTCATCTCCAATTGTTAGCTTTTTCATTCCTTCACGAACACCTACATCATCATCCTCACATGAACTTTTGGAATTATCTTCATTAGTTTCATCAAATGTTATGTGTATAGCTTCTTCTATCACAAGAGTTCTTCTATTAAAGACTCTATATCCTCTTCTGTTCTCACAATACTCCAAAAATATTCCTTCATCAGATTTTTTTTCAAACTTACCAAGATGTTCCTTTAAATTCAAAATAAAACATTTACAACCAAAAACTTTGAAATATCCAACCGTAGGTTTCTTATCAAAAATCAGTTCATAAGATGTTTTATTCAAAATAGGTTTCAAGAGGATTCTATTCATCACATAACATGCGGTGTTTACCACTTCAGCCCAAAAATATTTTGGCAAACTACATTCACTCAACATAGTTCTAGCAGCCTCTTGGAGTGTCCTATTTTTCCTTTCTACAACACCATTTTGCTGTGGAGTCCTTGCAATAGAAAACTCATGTGTTATGCCATTATGATCACAAAATTCTGGAAAACTACAAAACTTGAATTCCGTCCCATTATCACTTCTAATCCTAATAATTTTTAAACCAAGCAGATTTTGTACTTTAACAAACAATGAAGTAAAATTCTTGAAGGCATCATCTTTATGAGCAAGGAATATCACCCAAATATATCTAGAATAATCATCAACAATCACAAAACAATATCTCTTACCTCCCAAGCTAGTAATTTGAGTAGGACCTAATAAATCAAGATGCAAGAGTTCCAAAGGTTTGGAAGTTGATACACACTTCTTTGGTTTAAAGGGAATTTTTGTTTGCTTCCCAAATTGACATGCATCACAAATTTTGTCCTTTTCAAAACTGATTTTGGCAAGCCTCTAACCAACTCCTTTTTCAATATTTCCTTTAGTAATTCCATGTTAAAATGACAAAATCTCCTATGCCACAACCAAGGATCTTCATTTGAAGTTTTACGACATTGGAAGTTAGATGAATCAAGTTTATCAAGAGCAATAATATAAATATCGTTAAACCTCTTACCTTTGAACACAACATTATATTTAGAGTCAAGCACAATGCATTCATGCTTTTTGAACAACACATTCAAGTCTTTATCACATAATTGACTAACACTAAGCAAGTTATAACCTAAGTTATCAACTAAGAGCACATTATGAACAAAAGTTTCACCATCCTTACCAACATCACCTATTCCAATTGTCTTAGCTTTCACGTCATCACCAAATGTCACATCTCCACTTGATTTTGATTTTAGCTTTATGAACAACGAAGGATCACCGGTCATATGCCTTGAACAGCCACTGTCAATGAACCATTTGGACTTGTTTGAGCCTTTTCCCTGAAAAGAGAGAGTGTTTGGTACCCTTTAACTTTTGGGTCCACAATAGTTAGCATTGTGTCTAACTAACCACATGCATCTCATTCCTTTGTTCAGATTTCTTTTCACATAACAATCTCCTTTCAAATGCCCTCTTTGACAACAAAACTACACATAATGAAAGAGTCTTTAACATGTAATGGTTTGATAAATCTCAATCCACTCCTTCTATATGTAGTGAAACCATGTGCATTTTTGTTGTGTGCTAATGTTCTTTCATGAGCAGTAAGAAAGGTGGTTGACATGTTCTTTTTGAGATAATTTTGTTTTCTAGCTTTTAAGGTCTCATCCAAATTATCCATCCTTTTATTCAAATCACCATGTCTTTCCTTTAGCATTTCACAAACACTTGTCTTTCTATCAAGTTCATTTTGAACATCAAATCCGGCTCTTACAAGGCACTCATTATCAGCCTTTAGTTGTTTATTTTGTTGAAAAAGTCTTGCATTTTCTTGAATGAGAAAAACAATTTTCTGTTTTAGCTGCTTGTTTTTATCATAAGATTCCTTTAAGGCATTATGCAATTTTTCAACAAAGGATTCAAGATCATCATCATCATCACTTTCAGATTGAGAGTGTATGGAAGTTACCTCATTATCTCCAATAGCCATGAAGGCCATTTGAGCTGATTCTTCTTCTTCTTCAACTTTGCCTTCGGAGTTACATTCATTCCATGTAATCTGGAAGTTGTTGAACCTTGGCTTTCGATCAGCTTTTCCATCTTTCTTTTTCTTTAGGGAGCATTCGTTTGCGTAGTGTCCAGGCTGTCCACATTCGTAGCATTTGTCTAATTGTTTCTTGTTGAATTCTTGTTTTCCTTTGTTCCATGCGTTTGAAGACTGATTCTGGAATTGATTGCTAGGTCCTCCCCTTCTAAACTTCCTTTTATTCAAGATTCTCTTGAAGCTTTTTGTGATGAGAGCAAGATCGTTGTCATCACCATCCGAGTCTTCATCATCCAACTGAGTTGGATCATCTTCACCTTGAGCTGCCTTTAGAGCTATGTTTCTCTTTGCTCTCGCGTCCTCTTCCACCTGCACTTTAGTTTTCAACTTCAACTCATAGGAGATTAGTGAGTTAATGAGAGATTCAATAGGCACAGAATTCAAATCCTTAGCCTCCTCAATTGCAGTCACTTTACTTTCCCATTCTTTGCCCAACACATTGAGAATTTTTCTATTTTTCTCTCCCAAGGTGTACTCTTTGCCCAACACCTCGAGATCTTTGATCAAGTCATTGAACCTGCAATACATTTTGTCAATATCCTCAAGGGGTTCTATTTTAAATGATTCATACTTTGCGACCAAGATAGACTTTTTCTGTTCTCTCACGTTGTCACTACCCTCATGAATTTCTCTTAGCTTATCCCATATTTCTTTGGCAGATTTACATCCTTTTACTCTAATTGATTCATTTAAGTCTAAGGCACTATAAAGAACATTCATGGCTTTGGCATTCAATGTGAGATTGGTTCTATCTTGAGCATTCAACTCAGCACTTGTTTTTGGCGGAAACAAACCTGTATCTGCATCAAGAACGTTAGCATCATGCGGTCCTTCATTCACAATAAACCATAGCTCAATATCAATGGATTGCAAAAAGATAATCATTCTTTCTTTCCAACTAACATAATTGGAACCAGTAAACATGGGAGGTCTAGTGACAGATTGCCCCTCAACAAACATGGCATGATTGGTTGTCATCTTTACTCCAAGCCGCTTGAGCTTAATCTCTAGGAGACCAAGCTCTGATACCAATTGTAAGGCCCAAAGACAACCTAAGAAAGGGGTGAATTAGGTTGATTAAAAATACTTTATTGAGTTTATGCACTTTTTCTTTAATAAAAATTTACTTTCTTTTCTAGTAGTGATCAGCCAAGTAAATTTAAAGAAGAGAGTAATGTTGATCAGAAATAAGAGTGTATATAAGCAATGAGAATTTTATTAAACAAAAGGAATAAGATAGAGTATCAAACCGATTGTCTACCAAGCTTTCCTCAAACTTGAAGACCAATCACAAAGATGAGCACCTTCTCTTTGATGAAAAATAATCAACTCAATGTACAATGGAGGGATCACTTCCTCCTTGCCCCAAGCCTCACTTAGTCAAGCTAGGAAGTTCTACTATCACACAGATAACCCTCAACAAAGCTACACTATTGAAAATTTCAAACACAAGAGAAGTGCTTACAAGAATTTCACACTACTTGGAGAACAAATCTTGCTTAGGAGACTATTTTTTAGCTAAAATATCTCTTGAGATCTTGTAAACGAAGTGTGCAAAAGTCACTCCCTGGTTCAGAATCGTTTGTATTTAAAGGGGACCAAAAATAGGCTTCATTAATGCTTCCAACGGATAGAAGGCAGATAAAGAGTCAGCTAGCCGTTGGGGCTGTCGGACGTCCGACAGCTTAATCATCGTCCGATCCCATCGTCCGAAAATCAGCCAAGTTGTCGTTCGGACGTCCGATGAGATTTTATCGTTCGACAGCTTCTGCGTCCGAACGTCGTCAGAGAGTCATCAAAACTTTGCAAAATTTTTCAGACGTCCAACGCGATTGATGTGCGTCTAAAGCGTGCGTCCGATCCTCCCGGACGTCCGATGCTTCCTCACGAGCGTCCGACAGAGTTTCCTTCTTGATGTTCTACATCCTTTCGGACGTCCGACAGTTTCCTTTCAGACGTCCGACATGAGTGCCCTGTTTTTGCTTCTTCTTTTGGTTGATTTTTTTCCTTGACACCTTTGTACCTGATTCTCTAAAAAGCAAAACACTTATATTTGAAGAGAATTAGATAAACATTTCAAAGTGCTTTGTGATCATCAAAATCAAGAATAACACCATGAGTTTTTCTTGGCTAGCTGTGAGCATTTTCAAACTGTCCAAGAGACATCTGCACCGCATTATAATAATCATGACGCATGCAAGTATCATTCAATCTAAGAGGGCCAATATGTGGTGGCATTAGATTTGAGGTTTCATACTCCCAACTCTTGCTAGTATCATTCATTTCCATCCAGATTTGAGGGCAAATCCTTCTCAAGTGGAGGGGACTGATGTATGCACGGATGGCGGCCTTGACTCAAGAATTCCATAGGAACATTGAAGGCTGGGAAGTTGCTAATCAAGGCATCTACACATTGATACAAGTCAAGGAAGCATCAAGCGCGGCCTTAGCTACTTGGGCCGAGCACTAAGAATGTTAGCATTGTTAGTTGTATGAGTTGTTAGTTGGTTTTGATCATTATCGAGTCATTAGTTGTTAGTTGGATTGTTAGTCGTGTTTTAATTAATAGTTTATTAGTTATTGGAGTCAAACAATCGGCCCATTCATGTTCAAGAGTGGATCGAGCTCCTTTTCTAGTTTAGGTTGATGGGCCACCAATCCTTGACCACAAAGGATTAGGCTCCTAAGGTTTCTAGCCTATAAAAAGGCGCCTTTTGTACCAGCAAAGGTTAGACACTTTTGATAATAAAATTTCAGTTTGTTCTCTTACAATTTCAAGAGTACATTCCTACTTGCTTGGCAAGGGTTATTTGAGCAATCACTCGTGACGTCCTTGATTGTTTATCCGGCCTATCTACTTGAGTAACCACCTCAATTGGAGTCACCGTTCTACCATCTTGAATCGTGTTGAGTCGTCCCTCTTGGTTCTAGGTTCCGCAATCCAAACGGTTGAGTATCCCTCTAGGTCCTTGGACAATCGTGCTACGTGTCTCGGAACGAGTTGACCGAGATATGTATCAGTTGGCTTCAGAGCTGGTTGAGGTATCAAGTCATTATATCCTCTTACTTGTTCTTGTCTAGTTCATTTTAGGGTTCCTAGTTTTCCACTGTCTTGTTTGTTTGTTGCATCGCTAGTTGTTTCTTCGTTGTTCAAAAATCTGTCCGAAGTTGTTTCGCCATTGGCGTCGTCAATTTCTGTCCGTTTTGTGTTCAATCATTGTGTCTTGCAGTCGGGCCGTAGTTGGATTTTACTTATGTGTCAAATCTGTCTGAGTTTGTTCCCTTGTTGCACCGAATTTCTGTCCGTGTTTATACCCTGCCACGAGTCCTCAATATTCTGTCTGTTCTTATGTTGGTTCGTTGTCTTGAATCTCCCCACAATTGTGTCCACAAATCTGTCCAAGTGCGTCTTCTAGTTCGGTCCATAGTGCCTTGAAATTCTGTCTTGTGTTCCATCGTTGGCTTGTCTATTGCTGTCCATAATTTTTGGTATCATTGTTTTGAGTTTTCCAACTTGTTTACTTGGTTTTTCAAATCTGAACCGTGGTGAAACTTGTTGGTATTTGTGAATCTTGAGAGAACCTACAAGAATCTTGAGTTTCTTGAATTTCTTGATCACAATCTTGAAATTCTTGAAGTTCTTGATAACTTCCTTGAAAGTTCTTGAATGATCTTGAAGTTCTTGAAGATTCCTTGTGCATGTGAATTGGCCGAACCAAATCTGGAAAATAATCCAATCAGCCAAGCTTGTGTTGTGTTGTTCGTATAAGTAAAAAAAAAAATAGAAACGAAAAACAAGAAAGAAAGTCCGAAGTTTATTGCCAAATCAATCACGGATTGCATCTTGTATCCAAGACTACAAAAGGAAAAAAAAAATTCAAAAGTTTCGGTCCACTACTTCTTGAAGTTTTTCAACCTCTTGATTCTTGGAAATTTGTTTCGTCCGTCTAGCGAACAATTTCTTGTACTCTCGAGCATTGGTGAAAGGCCTTCTTGGAGTCTTTGTTTCTTTCTTGGGAATATCTTGGGTAACCCTTTGGGGGGGAGCCTGAGGAAGGTTGATTGTGTCACGTTGTTGAAATTCCATCTAGTTGCTATTGTCTTGAACAAACATCCGAAACTGCCTTGGGTGTGTTTGAACAGAAAATCCGAGCTTGACCTTGTGCTTGCAAGTTAAGGCTAACGTGGGTGGGTTTTTAATAGCCTACCTTCCAACCGTACAAAGGGTTTCCAACCGAATTGTTCTTTTGGGAGTTGGAACCGAAACTGTTTTGTGCAATCCTTCTTGGAGTAGAAATTGGAAGTTCCTTAAAGTTGTTACAAGAAGAAAAGGTTTTCTAAAAGGTTTCCAACAACTAACTTGTTTCCAAATTCAATTTGGAAACTAAGTGGACATAACTCTCCTAATTCCACTTGAATAAGTCCACTCAAATTAGGAAACTAGGGTTTGCTTGTTTCCTTTTCCACTTTTGCCTCTATCGCATCCACATTGCTTCCAAAATTGTGTCTTGCTCTTGGTTACTCTTGTTGGAAGTTTGGTGAACAAATTGAGGACCTTATGCGGCATTTCTCAAACTACTCAAACCGGCAAGGTAAGGGAGTTTGGTAAGGTCATTCGAGTGCTTTGGAGTGAAAACACGAGTGTGAGTGAAACACTTAGGGAGTGAAGTGAGGTTCTATTTGTATTATTTTCTTGGTCACTAACGTTGTAGGGCAAAACTACACATTGATGTTCAATGCTCTGTGATACGGTCCTCGATCAACACGTTTCGAGACACGTAGCACGTTTGCCCAAGGATCTAGCGAGGTTGTCTAATGCTTGGATTGCGGGACCTAAAACCAAAACGGACGACACGAATTGGTTGAAGGTGGTAGAACGACGACTCCAATTGAGGTGTTTACTCTAGTGGGTAGGTCGGTAAAACAATCTAGGACAATCCGCGAGATTGCTCAGGAACCCTTGCCTAAGCAAGTGAAAGGATCGAATGCTCTCAATAATTTGAAGAGAAACAAACCAAAATTTTATTATGAAAATTGTGTACCCCCAACCATACATGAAGGAGCCTATTTATAGGCTAGAAACCTAGGTGCCTAACCCATTTGAGACAAGGATTTGCGGCCCACCTTCCTAACACTAGCAAGAGTAATTCGGTCCACACTTACATGAGTTGGGCCAACTTATTTAACTCCACTAATTAACAAGACTAACAAATTAAAACATGACATCATAATAACCAATCCAACTAACAAAACCAGTGGCTAACATTACTAGTGCCCGGCCCAAGTAGCAAAGGCCAGATTAGCAACTTCCAAGCCTTCAATGTTCCTATGGACCCCTGTTCATCATTTGGCCTCAAATCCGTGCACACATCAATCCCCTCCACTTGGGAAGGATTTGTCCTCAAATATAGATCCTCCTCGTCATGGAACGGCCTCAAGTCCGTGACATTGAAAGTCATGCTAACATTGCACTGCCCAGGTAACTCCAATTTGTAAGCATTGTTGTTGACACGGTGGAGCACTTGGAACGAGAAACAGATTGCAACCACTCTTCATTTGACTCAATAGTTTGGAGGATGATCTTCATGTTTGCATCATTCCCCTCCTCTTGAAAGTGATTTGGCCTGAAATTGACGGTATGCTTAGAGGACAACCACATTGGAAAGAAATGAAGGGTCATGAGCCAAGTTAAATGCCGTTTGGCCAGCCTCAAGGGGCTCTTAAACAAGGACATTCGCTAAGGTAGGAAAGAACGTGTATAAGGCTTGCGAAAATTCCAGGTTGCAACCCAAAACTCTCTAATTAGCCTTCGAGCATGGACTGTCATGATGTTACCTATACAATAAATCACCTAGTGAGTAGTCATAGGTATAAAACTATGCAATGGCTTACCAGTCACGTGCACAAGATAAGGATCTTCATAATGATGCTCATTGAAGCTAGAGAAATCCTGAATCGGGTTGTACAAGGTGGTATAGTTCGGCCCTTCTTCGCAACATGCAGTTGGAACAAGCATGAAATTAGGTTGCAATTCTTTGGTCAAGGCTGAAAATTTTTGGATAGCTTTACTACCTACAAAAATGAAATAAGTTTCAGCTTGTGTCGAACCAGAAATTGGATAAAGAAGCAATGGGACATCATTAGCTAAATGGTGTAGAACAAGATTTAAATGTGAAAACTCCCTTTGACACTTCAACGTGCCTTCCACCACTTGATTTAACTTGAGAATCTAGTGCGGGTTCTCTACACTTCTCATCAAAATCTACATAGGAACGACAAGATTTAGGACGAGTAACATGCTCAAAATAAGCCAAAAATGATGAATGACCCATCGGTAAAGAACAAGAAGTGAAATCTGGAATTCCCCCTTTAAGATGAGATCGAATCAATCCTTCAATGGTGTGGACATGTTTGAGTTGACATGGTTCCATGAATTGAGACCAAAGAGAGTTAGCTCTTAGAAGACAAACTCCATGGAAACTCGCAAAGTGTCCAAGTGACTTGGGATTGGAACATGTCATGACCAACTCTACTTGACTTTGTTTAATCTGCACAAAAGAAGAGGTACTAAACAAAACATATGTTAGCTTGTTAGCAAACAAAACGTCCACACTTTCAACTTTTGCGAACATGGCCAACTCCTCCTCTTTACTCGTCAATAAGGCCAAATTATTCTTGTCTTTTCCCATTCCATTCTTCTCAGACCATTGTTCATTCATTGCACTTGAGTTTGGATTTTCATTGTCTAACTCATGTTCATGGCTCGGCTGCAACTCATTCATATATGGCTCTTCAATCAACGAGGGACTAGGATGAATTTTCCCTTTATTACCACCGGTTGACACATGATTAAGTTGCTCCAAGTGGGAATCCAGCACTTGGCTAAGTCTATCCATCATAGAATCAACCAATGCTTTTGTCCGACTTCGGAATTCATCTTTTGATTCACGAAGCTTTGACTCAATTTGAGAATTCTCAAACTCCTTGTCTTGATTGTCAAGACACTTCTTAGATGAATCTCGTTTGCTTGAGGTTGACCTCAATTTAGATGCTTTGCGTAAACTTCTTTGCTCCTTCTCATACTCATCACAATCTCGTTTATACCTTTCATATACACACGAAGCACGGTAACGTTCCATCTCCTCCCGGAGTGAACGAAACTCATGTTGTGAACTAGATTCCATGGAACTAGAGTGCTTGGGAGTAGGCCGCTTGGAACCCCTCTTCTTGAGAGGCTCATTCTTCAAGAATTCTTGGTTGTATGAGTAAGAGGCAACTCCCCTAGGCATGATTACGTGACCTGCCAAAATGGTTAGCAAAGAAAAAGAGATTCCTTACGACACACAAGCTCACTTGTATGTGCTCATCACTCATGTATCACTCAAAGCACTCAAATAAGCGTACCAAAATTCCTTACATTGCCTGTTTGAGTAGTTGAGAAATGCCGCGCAAAATTCCAAAAATTGTTCCCCAAACTTTCCACAAGAGTAACCAAGAAAACAAGACACAAATGGGATGCAAAATGGAACAAGGATGCATGGTTTGGAAGCTTTCTAGTGGCGGACAGAAATGGAAACTAGCGCTAGTATGAAAAGGAAGCCAACAAAACTCTAGTTCCTAGAATGTAGTGGTGTGTTCCTAAAATGTAGGAGGGTGTTCCAAAAATGTAGGAGGGTGTCCAAGTGAAAACAAAGGAGTTATCCCAGTGTTTTACTTAGTTTCCTAAATTGATTTGGAAAACAAGTTAGTTTTGAAAACCGTTGAGAAAACCTTTTCTTGAACAACTTTGATTAGCTTCCAAATCCCAACCCAAGTCGGGTTTCCTTAGCAAATTTTGGTCCTCTCCCTAAACCCTCTTCCCAAGTCGGTGGAGATGGCTTATTAAAGCCCTCCACTATAGCCGTCACTTACACTCTCGAAGAAGACCAAGTGCAATTCGGAATTTCTGGTCTTAGTGCTCAAGATAATTCGGCTATTGGTCAAGGCAAGAAGATGGCGTCTCAAGAAGATGCAAGCAATGTCACTCAAGCTTCCCCCATCCCAAACCAAGGAAGCCCTTCACCACCGCAAGAGAGTATAAAAAGATGTTTATTCGAAGGGTGGTACAAGTTTCCAAGACACAAGGTGATCAGATTATTCGAAGGGTGGTACAAGTTTCCAAGACACAAGGTGATAAAGAACCTCAAGAAGAGGTAGGTCAAAACTTTTGAATACTTTTCTTTTTTTTTTTGTTTGGAATTGCTGTTTTGGGTTATAGAGCATGATGTAAGAATCTGGTTTGGGCAATAAAATTCAACTTTCTTTCCTCTATGGTATTGCTTTGTTTCTTGCCACCCGAATGCCCTTTCTCTTTTCTTTTTCGTTTCTATTTTTTTTATTGTATCAAACGAATAACACAAACAGCCTAACCAAACTGGAATAAAATTCCAGATTTGGTTCGGTCCACAATGCACAAGTAACGATCAACAATCCCTCAAGAATTCCCACGCAAGTTTCAAGAACTTCAAGAATTTCCAGTTTGATTTCAAGAGACTCAAGAAACCCTAGATTCTTGTAGGTTTCCTTCAAGATTCACAAACACCAACTAGTTTTAACAAAAATCAGTTTTGAAAATTAAGCAAACAACTTGGATGAAGCAAACAAAACTTGGACAGATTTGGAACGAGAGAAACCCTCGAGCGACAAAAAAACCCTAGCCGCAAGTAGAAACCCTAGCCGTCGCCTACACTTGTTCTCTTGTGGCTCAAGCAACGACTAACTAACAAGGCAGGTTTGGGTTCACTCACAAAACAGAATTTTGACTTCACAAACGCACACAACTACGGCCAGCTTTGGATACCAAACAATGAACAAGGTGACGGACAAATTTGCAAGCAACTAGCGACTCCATATAACAAGTAAGTCGCGGACAATGGACAAGAACTATACGGGCAGATTTTTTTTTTTTGGAATAATGCAGCGGAAATAACACAAACCCTAACGACACAACTACGAAAAACAAGGATATAACGAAAGATACCTTCACCTAAGCTTTGAAGCCAACTGATACTGTCCTCGATCAACACATTTCAAGACACGTAGTATGTTTGCCCAAGGATCTAGCGAGGTTGTCTAACACTTGGATTGTGGGACTTAAAACCAAAACGGATGACACGAATTGGTTGAAGGTGTGACAGCCCCACCTCACCCTAAGGCGAACCAAAGGGTTCGGCGGACTGCCTGCCCAACTCTCGCCAGGACTACGGAGTCGATTCACACAAACCCAATATAGTACGCGCGATAGGACCCAGAGAAAATGAACAACTGGAGACTAATAAGGTGAGAACATGCTTACCAAACCATAAAATCATAGTCTCACCGGAATACATGTAATAGACAAGGTTAAACACTTATACATATATTTACATTGGAGTCTTTAACAAATTAACATACAGTGCAATCCAAAGTATTCAGATTACACAAAATACAATTAGGGCTTCGTTTTCAAAAGAGCTTAACAACATGACATATATACTAGCTTGCATCTTTTCTTCCAAAATCGTGATTTCCAAGGTTGCCCCCTGTAAGGAAAACAAAGGTAACAGAAAGGGATGAGCTTACGCTCAATGAGGTACCAAACATATAGGGGTAAAATCATGGCCTTTCACGTTTAACCAATCAGATACATATACCAGATATAAAGGAAAGCGGTTAGACACAGTGATTCAAAGGGAAAGGATACAAGTGGCTCTCAGGAGCCAGATTTCCATTGCAGTTCTTGATCTGAACCCGTTGACTCTCCGTCAATGTAAATAGAACCAACATATCCGTAGACCCCACTTTACACCAATTTCCATCCACCAAACATACCCCTACCGGGCCCGAACACCTCAACAGAAACAGAAGTGGTAATACTCGAGTATACCGGAATCAAGACTGTCAATACCCAAAAATTCCTAGAAACAGACTACCGTGGTTCGTTATCTAATCGACCATGTCCTTGCCGGCCCGACTCGAGTAACTAGCCACAGGTGTTGAGCTCAGAGGTCACAGAAAGGTCGTTGGATACCAGCCTCCAAACGACGTCCGAACAGACTCAGATACAGATAACAGATTATACACAGTAAATAGGCATACAGACAGACAAGAGAACGAGTGTGATAATGTACACCCTCGTCTCAAACAGAATAAGCAGATGATACAGTCATTCAAATCATAGATTGCAGGTGCAGAAACCAAGTTAAGCAACAAATGAGGGGAGTGGTACACTCACCGGTTCCAGTACAGATACTTCAAAAATTTTTTACCCAAAGTGGCTTTAATCGCCAAGAAACCCTAAAATAATCAAGATAAAACAATTATAGTTCGCACATCCACAAACCCAGTAAATGGAATGCATAAATAAGGTTCGACTACATGTCGTACGCCTTTCCAGGTTAAGTACTAGTACAGAAGAATAAAAATATGACTTTTGAGTAAAAAGATAACAGTTGGTCCTTGGGTTACAAACAACCCTCAAAACCCTTCATTTTTAGTAAGATCAACTCAACTTGAAGGAATCGCGTAGCTCTAAAATTTTGGGCAGCATGCCCTCTGTATTTTGCTATATTCCAGCCATTTGTGGCTTCATTATTTTTCCTCAAGTCAGTCCAATTCAACAGATAAGAAATCTCAATACAATAGCCCTTCAACTAGACTCAAGTTCATCCAAATACAAAGCAAGTCTAGGAATGCAACTAGAAATCAAGTTTTAAGGACAAAAGCTAAATAGCAGGTTTGACGTCTCGTAGCGGAACAGACACAACCGAAGCTACGCTTATCGGATTGAGGTACAATTTATAATGTTTCAAAGCTAAGATAAAGGCCTACAACTTTGATGATGACCACTCAGTCCAGTTCGTAGTGTATATAGGTCAAAATTTCAAATTACAGAACCAGCATCTCACAATCCGACTATTTAACCGTACTATGATTAAACGACAATAACTCAGGCTACCGAAGTCCGATTGAGGTGTATCTTATGGCGTTTTGAAGAAAAGACATATACCTATATTTCTTATGAAGGCTTCCAAAACTAAATCATTCATTTTCAGAGTCAAAATTGAAATCCCCACGAAGACAGAAAACTGTCCGCGAAAATAGGGCGTATGGGCAGTCAAGGGTGTTTCAGTCATTGCAGATGCTACGGTGCTCCGATCGAGCTGAAATTTTATTTGAAGCTATAAAAAATCATTTCCTACAACTTTCATGTTTTGTGCTAAGCCTAATTAGGCCTCTAACATGGTCAAACAGAACCGGGTAGGACAGGGCAAATTGGAACCCTAAAACTGGAATTTCCGCACAAAATCGAAATTTTTCCGCAAACAATCGCAATTAGTGCACAAGGGATCCATTTAACACAATTTAGATCCATCAATTCAAGGCCAACCATCACGATCATATGAAAACAGAAAAATTCCCAAAAAAAATCAGAAATTTAGCTAACTCCACTTTAATCCATGAAATCTTCCATAAAATAACCTAGTTAGCCACCATAAATCACTAATTTACCATGATTAGGAACAAAGAATGAATTTCCAAGAAAAATACCTTAACTCCTCAAGAAAGGTAGTAGCTTAGGGTTTTCTTCTCCAAATCAACTCCACCAAGACCTTTAAACTCCTTTAGCAAGTCACTTTTGTGGATTAATTCAAGGTTTAATTCGTTGGATTTCAAGATTTAAGCAAGAATGGAAGATGAAAGGTTGAAGCTTTCTTTTCTTTTCTCTCAAGAGAGGTTCGGCCAAGAAGGGTTAAAAATGAAGATGATTTGGATCAAAATTGAAGTTTTAGTAAAGGTAAGAAAGTTAGGCAAGTCAACCATCCAATCGGGTCGCGACACATGACACTCTTAATGGTTCAAGCTTATCCTTTTGTCTCTCCAAGATTAAACCATCTAAGTAACCTTTAATTATCTCTTAACACCTAATAAATTAATTTTGGTATACAAAACGTAACCTAATTGGTCGAATTTATCGCACTTAACGCCACTGTGGGTCCCACGTCCAATATACACTCTTTATTTCTCATGAACTAACTTATACTAGAAAAATGATTTAAAAACTATATTTACTTATAAAAATCTCCGAAAAAACAATATAATAGGGTTTAATGAAGAAAATGCATGCAAAAAAAAAAATTAAAATATTATGAGATAAAGAAAATTTAGGGGTCCTCACACTCTCTCCTCCTTAAAGAAATTTCGTTCTCGAAATTTTCTTATCAACGGAATCTATCAAAATCTAAGGTAACCAACGGATCGTACCTTCTACGTCCTCAGACGAGTCAGGGACTTGATGGTACTCTAAAGAATATACCCGAGCCGGTACCTTCAATCCAGTCCTTTCTTTTTCCGACTGTCTAGGGTTAGTCTTAGTTGGTTGCTGGGTCCCTGTTCCTTTTCGCAATCGAACAGGGCAATCAGCAATCTGATGATCGGCACTTCATGGTACTCTAAAGAATATACCCGAGCCGGTACCTTCAATCCAGTCCTTTCATTTTCCGACTGTCCAGGGTTAGTCTTAGTTGGTTGCTGGGTCCCTTTTCCTTTTCGCAATCGAACTGGGCAATCAGCAATCCGATGATCGGCACTTCCGCAGCGCAGACATTTTTCCTCTTTCTTCCAACAATTTAGCACCGTATGATTTGGCCCTCCGCAATAACCACAGGGACCACGAGTAGCAGAGACCGATCCCCCCTGAGAGACATCACGCGACACCCCCGGTTGTCGTACTCCCCCGTTTCCCTTTCCAATCTTAGGGGGTGTACTCTTATCTTCTTGTTCCGAACTACTCCCAGGGAAGCTCCTTTTCTTGGCTTGGATGTTCCTCACCAGTAACATCGCATTTTCAACCCGCTGGGCTTTCTCCACAGCATCACTAAAGACGTTAATCTAGGCTACAGCGAGATCCTTCTGGATCTCCACGTTCAGGCCCTGGACAAAGCGCCTTATTCTTCATCGTTCGGTCATGATGAGTTCGGGCGCGAATTTGGACAGTCGAGTGAATTGGCTGTCGTACTCGGCTACAGTCTGGGTCCCCTGGGGAAGCCGAATAAACTCGTCTTCCTTCCGTTCTTGAACCAGAGGAGGGAAGAATTTAGCGTTGAACTCCCTCATGAAATTTGCCCATGTCCTGGGCGTTTGTTCTCGGTCCCATTTCTGTCGTATTACGTTCCACCAGGAACGGGCTGCCCCTTCCAGTTGGAAGACAGCAAAAGTCACATGTCTTTCCTCCGTATAATGCAGGGCAGCAAAGATGTCCACCATCTTTTCTAGCTATCTCTCGGCCACATCCGGATCTGGCCCTCCAATAAACTTCGGTGGGGAAAATTTTTGAAACCTTTCGAGGACCCTATCCTCGCCCTCTATATGGTTACCAGGATTTTCAGGTTGAGGAGTAGGGTTCTGACCCTGGTGTTCCACTACGTGGGCTAGCAGATTAGTCATGCGCTGGAAAAGCAGCGGCTACTTGAGTATTTGGGTCAACCCTAGGTTCAGGATTTGATTCAGGTATCGGTTCTTGGTTACCCCTTTCATTCGAGGGTTGCTTACGTCCGCGCCCACGACCACGTCCACTACAAGTACCCTCCATTGGTCTAACCAATCTAGGGTCGAAACGTGAATATACCATTAAAGATAATTATATACATAAGAAAGTAACAAGAGGTACACAGATCAAAAACATATATACATAACACAACTGTACCGAACCAGTGACATAGTAGCAGTCAGCTAGATACAACAAAAGAGATCCATGAAGGTGGCGGGGTCATCCAAAAGTAGTATAGACGAACTAGGTTAAAAGCACAAAAGTAACTAACAAAAAGTTATTTCCCCTTTAAGCCTCCATCCATAATCTACGAGAATACCACAATTTATATCTTAATCCAGGTTAATCATACTTACTAACACCCGAACAAACCACATGAAGTTCCATAGAATCAAGTTTCTAGTTCACCCAAGTCCTTTCTAACCTAGGCTCTCATCTATTTAGTAACCGGACACAAGAATCCCAAATAAGATAATTCACAACTCGAGCCGGCCGGTCCCAAGAGTAAATCATCCATATTAAAGATTCCTACCCGACATACATACCTAGCTTCCTCAAGTCCCATGATATAGATCTTTACACTTATGACATGCACGGTTCATAGCTTATACTCAAACGAGCACTTAGACACATTCACAAAATCAGAACCATAACACCACTTGACCCAAACTCACGCCGCGTAGAGACCACGAGAAGCGGCTCTGATACCACCTGTGACAGCCCCACCTCACCCTAAGGCGAACCAAAGGGTTCGGCGGACCGCCTGCCTAGCTCTCGCCAGGACTACGGAGTTGATTCACACAAACCCAATATAGTACGCGCGATAGGACCTAAAGAAAACAAACAATCGAAGACTACTAAGGTGAGAACATGCTTATCAAATCATAAAATCATAGTCTCACCGGAATCCATGTAATAGACAAGGTTAAACACTTATACATATATTTACACTGGAGTCTTGAACAAATTAACATTCAGTGCAATCCAAAGTATTCAGACTACACAAAATACAATTAGGGCTTCGTTTTCAAAAGAGCTTAACAACATGACATATATACTAGCTTGCCCCTTTTCTTCCAAAACCGTGATTTTCAAGGTTGTCCCCTGTAAGGAAAACAAAGATAACAGAAAGGGGTGAGCTTACGCTCAATGTGGTACCAAACATATAGGGGTAAAATAATGGCCTTTCACGTTTAGCCAATCAGATATATATACCAGAAATAAAGGAAAGCTGTTAGACACAGTGATTCAAAGGGAAAGGATACAAGTGGCTCCCAGGAGCCAGATTTCCATTGCAGTACTTGATCCGAACCCGTTGACTCTCCGTCAATGTAAATAGAACCAACATATTCGTAGACCCCACTTTACACCAATTTTCATCCACCAAACATACCCCTATCGGGCCCGAACACCTCAACAGAAACAAAAGTGGTAATACTCGAGTATACCGGAATCAAAAGTCTCAATACCCAAAGATTCCCAGAAACAGACTACCGTGGTTCGTTATGTAATCGACCAGGTCCTTGCCGGCCCGACTCGAGTAACTAGCCACAGGTGTTGAGCTCAGAGGTCACAGAAAGGTCGTTGGATACCAGCCTCCAAACGACGTCTGAACAGACTCAGATACAGATAAGAGATTATATACAGTAAATAGGCATACAGACAGACAAGAGAACGAGTGTGATAATGTACACCCTCATCTCAAACAGAATAAGCAGATGATACAGTCATTCAAGTCATCGATTGCAGGTGCAGAAACCAAATTAAACAACAAATGAGGGGAGTGGTAAACTCACCGGTTCCAGTACAGATACTTCAAAAGTTTTTTGCCCAAAGTGGTTTTAATCGTCAAAAAACCATAAAATAATCAAGATAAAACAATTATAGTTCGCACATCCACAAACCCAATAAATGGAATGCATAAATGAGGCTCGACTACATGTCGTACGCCTTTCCAGGTTAAGTACTAGTACAGAAGAATAAAAATATGACTTTTGAGTAAAAAGATAACAGTTGGTCCTTGGGTTACAAACAACCCTCAAAACCCTTCATTTTTAGTAAGATCAACTCAACTTGAAGGAATCGCGTAGCTCTAAAATTTTGGGCATCATGCCCTCTGTATTTTGCTATATTCCAGCCATTTGTGGCTTCATTGTTTTTCCTCAAGTCAGTCCAATTCAACACATAAGAAATCTCAATACAATAGCCCTTCAACTAGATTCAAGTTCATCCAAATACAAAGCAAGTCTAGGAATGCAACTAGAAATCAAGTTTTAAGGACAAAAGCTAAATAGCAGGTTTGACGTCTCGTAGCGGAATAGACACAACCGAAGCTACGCTTATCGGATTGATGTACAATTTATAACGATTCAAAGCTAAGATAAAGGCCTACAACTTTGATGATGACCACTCAGTCCAATTCGTAGTGTATCTAGGTCAAAATTTCAAATTACAGAACCAGCATCTCACAATCCGACTAGTTAACCGTACTATGATTAAACGACAATAACTCAGGCTACCGAAGTCCGATTGAGGTGTATCTTATGGCGTTTCGAAGACAAGACATATACCTATATTTCTTATGAAGTCTTACAAAACTAAATCATGCATTTTCAGAGTCAAAAATTGAAATCCCCACAAAGACAGAAAACTGTCCGCGAAAATAGGGCTTATTGGCAGTCAAGGGTATTTCGGTCATTCCAGATGCTACGGTACTCCGATCGAGCTGAAATTTTACTGAAAGCTATAAAAAATCATTTCCTACAACTTTCATGTTTTGTACTAAGCCTAATTCGGCCTCTAACATGGTCAAACATAACCGGAAAGAATAGGGCAAATTGGAACCCTAAAACTAGAATTTCCGCACAATGCCGAAATTTTTCTGCAAACAATCGCAATTAGCGCACAAGGGATCCATTTAACACAATTTAGATCCATTAATTCAAGGCCAACCATCACCATCATATGAAAACAGAAAAATTCCCAAAAAAAATCAGAAATTTAGTTAACTCCACTTTAATTCATGAAATCTTCCATAAAATAACCTAGTTAGCCACCATAAATCACTAATTTACCATGATTAGGAACAAAGAATGAATTTCCAAGCAAAATACCTTAACTCCTCAAGAAAGGTAGTAGCTTAGGGTTTTCTTCTCCAAATCAACTCCACCAAGACCTTCAAACTCCCTTAGCAAGTCACTTTTGTGGACTAATTCAAGGTTTAATTGGTTGGATTTCAAGATTTAAGCAAGAATGGAAGATGAAAGGTTGAAGCTTTCTTTTCTTTTCTCTCAAGAGAGGTTCGGCCAAGAAGGGTTAAAAATGAAGATGATTTGGGTCAAAATTGAAGTTTTAGTAAAGGTAAGAAAGTTAGGCAAGTCAACCATCCAATCGGGTCGCGACACATGGCACTCTTAATGGTTCACGCTTATCATTTTGTCTCTCCAAGATTAAACCATCTAAGTAACCTTTAATTATCTCTTAACGCCTAATAAATTAATCCCGGTATACAAAACGTAACCTAATTGGTCGAATTTATCGCACTTAATGCCACTAGTGGGTCCCACGTCCAATATACACTCTTTATTTCTCATGAACTAACTTAGACTAGAAAAATAATTTAAAAACTATATTTACTTATAAAAATCTCCGAAAAAGCAATATAATAGGGTTTAATGAAGAAAATGCATGCAAAAAAAAAATATTATGTGATAAAAAAAATTTACGGGTCCTCACACTCTCTCCCCCTTAAAGAAATTTCGTCCTCGAAATTTTCTTATCAACGGAATCTATCAAAATCTAAGGTAACCAACGGATCGTACCTTCTACGTCCTCAGACGAGTCAGGGACTTGATGGTGCTCTAAAGAATATACCCGAGCCAATACCTTTAATCCAGTCCCTTCTTTTTCCGACTGTCCAGGGTTAGTCTTAGTTGGTTACTGGGTCCCTTTTCCTTTTCGTAATCGAACTGGGCAGTCAGCAATCCGATGATCGGCACTTCTGCGGCGCAGACATTTTCCCTCTTTCTTCCAACAATTTGCCTCCGTATGAATTGGCCCTCCGCAATAACCACAGGGACCACGAGTAGCAGAGACCGATCCCCCCTGAGAGACATCACGCGACACCCCCGGTTGTCGTACTCCCCCGTTTCCCTTTCCAATCTTAGGGGGTGTACTCTTATCTTCTTGTTCCGAACTACTCCCAGGGAAGCTCCTTTTCTTGGCTTGAAAGTTCCTCACCTGTAACCTCGCATTTTCAACCCGCCAGGCTTTCTCCACAGCATCACTAAAGACGTTAATCTGGGCTACAGCGAGATCCTTCTGGATCTCCACGTTCAGGCCCTGGACAAAGCACCTTATTCTTCGCTGTTCGGTTATGATGAGTTCGGGCGCGAATTTGGACAGTCGAGTGAATTGGGTCTCGTACTCGGCTACAGTTTGAGTCCCCTGGCGAAACCGAATAAACTCGTCTTCCTTCCGTTCTTGAACCAGAGGAGGGAAGAATTTAGCGTTGAACTCCCTCATGAAATTCACCCATGTCCTGGGTGTTTGTTCTCGGTCCCATTTCTGTCGTATTACGTTCCACCAGGAACGGGCTGCCCCTTCCAGTTGGAAGACACCAAAAGTCACCTGCCTTTCCTCCGTATAATGCAGGGCAGCAAAGATGTCCACCATTTTTTCTAGCCATCTCTCGGCCACATCCGGATCTGGCCCTCCAATAAACTTCGATGGGAAAAATTTCTGAAACCTTTCGAGGACCCTATCCTCGCCCTCTATATGGTTACTAGGATTTCCAGGTTGAAGAGTAGGGTTCTGACCCTGGTGTTCCACTAGGTGGGCTAGCAGATCAGTCATGCGCTGGAAAGCAGCGGCTACTTGAGTATTTGGGTCAACCCTAGGTTCAGGATTTGATTCAGGTATCGGTTCTTGGTTACCCCTTTCATTCGAGGGTTGCTTACGTCCGCGCCCACGACCACGTCCACTACGAGTACCCTCCATTGGTTTAACCAATCTAGGGTCGAAGCGTGAATATACCATTAAAGATAATTATATGCATAAGCAAGTAAGAAGAGGTACACACAGATCAAAAATATATATACATAACATAACTGTACCGAACCAGTCACACAGTAGCAGTCAGCTAGATACAACAAAAGAGATCCTTGAAGGTAGCGGGGTCATCCAAAAGTACTATAGACGAACTATGTTAAAAGCACAAAAGCAACTAACAAAAAGTTATTTCCCCTTTAAGCCTCCATCCATAATCTACTAGAATACCACAATTTATATTTTAATCCAGGTTAATCATACTTACTAACACCCGAACAAACCACATGAAGTTCCATAGAATCAAATTTCTAGTTCACCCAAGTCCTTTCTAACCTAGGCTCTCATCTATTTAGTAGCCGGGCACAAGAATCCCAAATAAGATACAACTCGAGCCGGCCGATTCCAAGAGTAAATCATCCATATTAAAGATTTGCTACCCGACATACATACCTAACTTCCTCAAGTCCCATGATACAGATCTTTACACTTATGACATGCACGGTTCATAGCTTATACTCAAACGAGCACTTAGACACATTCACAAAATTAGGACCATAACACCACTTGGCCCAAGCTCACTCCGCGCAGAGACCACGCGAACCGGCTCTGATACCACTTGTGACAGCCCCATCTCACCCTAAGGCGAACCAAAGGGTTCGGCGGACCGCCTGCCCAGCTCTCGCCAGGACTACGAAGTCGATTCACACAAACCCAATATAGTACGCGCGATAGGACCCAAAGAAAATGAACAATCAGAGACTACTAAGGTAAGAACATGCTTATCAAACCATAAAATCATAGTCTCACCAGAATACATGTAATAGACAAGGTTAAACACTTATACATATATTTACATTGGAGTCTTTAACAAATTAACATACAGTGCAATCCAAAGTATTCAGACTACACAAAATACAATTAGGGCTTCGTTTTCAAAAGAGCTTAACAACATGACATATATACTAGCTTGCCTCTTTTCTTCCAAAATCGTGATTTCCAAGGTTGCCCCCTGTAAGGAAAACAAAGGTAACAGAAAGGGGTGAGCTTACGCTCAATGAGGTACCAAACATATAGGGGTAAAATCATGGCCTTTCACGTTTAACCAATCAGATACATATACCAGATATAAAGGAAAGCGGTTAGACACAGTGATTCAAAGGGAAAGGATACAAGTGGCTCTCAGGAGCCAGATTTCCATTGCAGTACTTGATCTGAACCCGTTGACTCTCCGTCAACGTAAATAGAACAATTTTCATCCACAAAACATACCCCTACCGGGTCCGAACACCTCAACAGAAATAGAAGTGGTAATACTCGAATATACCTGAATCAAGAGTCTCAATACCCAAAGATTCCCAGAAATAGACTACCGTGGTTCGTTATCCAATCGACCAGGTCCTTTCCGGCCCGACTCGAGTAACTAGCCACAGGTGTTGAGCTCAGAGGTCACAGAAAGGTCGTTGGATACCAGCCTCCAAATGACGTCCGAACAGACTCAGATACAGATAACAGATTATACACAGTAAATAGGCATACAGACAGACAAGAGAACGAGTGTGATAAAGTACACCCTCTTCTCAAACAGAATAAGCAGATGATACAGTCATTCAAATCATAGATTGTAGGTGCAGAAACCAAGTTAAGCAACAAATGAGGGGAGTGGTACACTCACCGGTTCCAGTACAGATATTACAAAAGTTTTTTACCCAAAGTGGCTTTAATCGCCAAGAAACCCTAAAATAATCAAGATAAAACAATTATAGTTCGCACATCCACAAACCCAGTAAATGGAATGCATAAATGAGGCTCGACTACATGTCGTACGCCTTTCCAGGTTAAGTACTAGTACAGAAGAATAAAAATATGACTTTTGAGTAAAAAGATAACAGTTGGTCCTAGGGTTACAAACAACCCTCAAAACCCTTCATTTTTAGTAAGATCAACTCAACTTGAAGGAATCCCGTAGCCCTAAAATTTTGGGCAGCATGCCCTCTGTATTTTGCTATATTCTAGCCATTTGTGGCTTCATTATTTTTCCTCAAGTCAGTCGAATTCAACACATAAGAAATCTCAATAAAATAGCCCTTCAACTAGACTCAAGTTCATCCAAATACAAAGCAAGTCTAGGAATGCAACTAGAAATCAAATTTTAAGGACAAAAGCTAAATAGCAGGTTTGACATCTCTTAGCGGAACAGACACAACCGAAGCTACGCTTATCGAATTGGGGTGAAATTTATATCGTTTCAAAGCTAAGATAAAGGTATACAACTTTGATGAAGACTACTCAGTCCAATTCGTAGTGTATCTAGGTCAAAATTTCAAATTACAGAATCAGCATCTCACAATTCAACTAGTTAATCGTACTATGATTAAACGACAATAACTTTGGCTACCGAAGTCTGATTGAGGTGTATCTTATGGCGTTTCGAAGCCAAGACATATACCTATATTTATTATGAAGGCCTCCAAAGCTAAATCATGTATTTTCAGAGTCAAAATTGGAATCCCCCCGAAGACAGAAAACTGTCCGCGAAAATAGGGCTTATGGGCAGTCAAGGGTTTTTCAGTCATTTCACATGCTATAGTGCTCCAATCGAGCTGAAATTTTACACGAAGCTATAAAACATCATTTTCTACAATGTTCTTGTTTTGTACTAAGCCTAATTCGGCCTCTAACATGGTCAAACAGAACCGGGAAGAACATGGCAAATTGGAACACTAAAACTGGAATTTCTGCACAAAACCGAAATTTTTCTGCAAACAATCGTAATTAGCGCACAAGGGATCCATTTAACACAATTTAGATCCATCAATTCAAGGCCAACCATCACCATCATATGAAAACAGAAAAATTCCCAAAAAAAATCAGAAATTTAGCTAACTCCACTTTAATCCATGAAATCTTCCATAAAATAACCTAGTTAGCCACCATAAATCACTAATTTACCATGATTAGGAACAAAGAATGAATTTCCAAGCAAAATGCCTTAACTCCTCAAGAAAGGTAGTAGCTTAGGGTTTTCTTCTCCAAATCAACTCCACCAAGACCTTCAAACTCCCTTAGCAAGTCACTTTTGTGGACTAATTCAAGGTTTAATTGGTTGGATTTCAAGATTTAAGCAAGAATGGAAGATGAAAGGTTGAAGCTTTCTTTTCTTTTCTCTCAAGAGAGGTTCGGCCAAGAAGGGTTAAAAATGAAGATGATTTGGGTCAAAATTGAAGTTTTAGTAAAGGTAAGAAAGTTAGGCAAGTCAACCATCCAATCGGGTCGCGACACATGGCACTCTTAATGGTTCAAGCTTATCATTTTGTCTCTCCAAGATTAAACCATCTAAGTAACCTTTAATTATCTCTTAACGCCTAATAAATTAATCCCGGTATACAAAACGTAACCTAATTGGTCGAATTTATCGCACTTAATGCCACTAGTGGGTCCCACGTCCAATATACACTCTTTATTTCTCATGAACTAAGTTATACTAGAAAAATGATTTAAAAACTATATTTACTTATAAAAATCTCTGAAAAAGCAATATAATAGGGTTTAATGAAGAAAATGCATGCAAAAAAAAATAAAATATTATGAGATAAAGAAAATTTACGGGTTCTCACAGAAGGTGGTAGAACAACGACTCCAATTGAGGTGTTTACTCTAGTAGATAGGTCGGTAGAACAATTTAGGACAATCCGCGAGATTGCTCAAGAACCCTTGCCTAAGCAAGTGAAAGGATCGAATGCTCTCAATAATTTGAAGAGAAACAAACCAGAATTTTATTATGAAAATTGTGTACCCCCAACCGTACATGAAGGAGCCTTTTTATAGGCTAGAAACCTAGGAGTCTAACCCATTTGAGACAAGGATTTGCGGCCCACCTTCCAAACACTAGCAAGAGTAATTCGGTCCGCACTTACATGAGTTGGGCCGACTTATTTAACTCCACTAATTAACAAGACTAACGAATTAAAACATGACATCATAATAACCAATCTAACTAACAAAACCAGCGGCTAACATTACCAGTGCCCGGCCTAAGTAGCGAAGGCCAGATTAGCAAACATCCATTATTTCAAAAAATTGTTCTTGTCCATTATTGAGTCATAATGAGAGTGAGTGATACACTCAGGGAGTGAAGTGAGGATATATTTGCATCATTTCCTTGTCCACTAACCTTTGTAGGTACAGACGAGACATGGAGCAAACTCAACCGACGACAGATTACTCATTGATGTTCACCGCCATGAAGAACGAGCTCAGGCGAATTAGTGAGCAACAAATGAAGGAGTTGCACACAGGTTTGATGAGCTATCCAAGAGTCTCACACTAGGCTCTCGTTCACGGTCTCACAACCGGAGTAACCAAGGCACCAAAGAGGCAAACAGTGAAGACTACTCGGCTAGTGAGGATGACGAAAGAGCCGAGAGGCCTAGAAAGGACACGCCTAAGAATGAACTCAAGGGACTCAAAATTCAAGTGCCCGCGTTCAAAGACAAAAGTGATCCGGAAGCTTACTTGGAATGAGAAGGCCGCATCGAAATGGTCTTCGACTGTTATGACTATAGCGAGGAACAATGGACCTCGGCCCACGCAAACATGAAGATCATCCTCCAAACTATTGAGTCAAACGAAGAGTGGCTGCAATCTATTTCCCGTTCCAAGTGCTCCACCATGTCAACAACAATGCTTACAAATTGGATTACCTGGGGAGTGCAATGTTAGCACGACTTTCAATATCACGGACTTGAGGCCGTTCCGTGACAAGGACGATCTAGATTTGAGGACAAATCTTTCCCAAGTAGAGGGGACTGATGTGTGCACGGATTTGAGGCCAAATGATGAACAAGGGATCCATAGGAACATTGAAGGCTTGGAAGTTGCTAATCTGGCCTTCGCTACTTGGGTCGGGCACTAGTAATGTTAGCCACTGGTTTTGTTAGTTGGATTGGTTGTTATGATGTCATGTTTTAATTCGTTAGTCTTGTTAATTAGTGGAGTTAAATAAGTCGGCCCAACTCATGTAAGTGCGGACCGAATTACTCTTGCTAGTGTTTGGAAGGTGGGCCGCAAATCCTTGTCTCAAATGGGTTAGACTCCTAGGTTTCTAGCCTATAAAAAGGCTCCTTCATGTACGGTTGGGGGTACACAATTTTCATAATAAAATTCTGGTTTGTTTCTCTTCAAATTATGAGAGCATTCGATCCTTTCACTTGCTTAGGCAAGGGTTCTTGAGCAATCTCGCGGATTGTCCTAGATTGTTCTACCACTTTCAACCAATTCGTGTCGTTTGTTTTGGTTTTAGGTCCCGCAATCCAAGCATTAGACAATCTCGCTAGATCCTTGGACAAACGTGCTATGTGTCCCGAAACGTGTTGATCGAGGACCGTATCACTATGAAATCTGAACTAAAGCGGATTAGTGAGCAACAAATGGAGGAAATGCACAATCGATTTGATGAACTCTCCACGAGCTTCACGAGGGGCTTTCGATCCAGATCTCACAACCGAAACCACCATGGTACAAAAGGGGCAAATTATGAGGATTATTCGGCAAGTGAGGATAAAGAGAGAGCCGAGAGGCCTAAAAGGGACATTACCAAGGATGCACTTGAGGGACTTAAAATCAAAATTCCCACCTTCCAAGGTAGAAGTGACCCTGAGGCGTACTTGGAATGGGAAGGCCGAATCGAGATGGTCTTCGAATGCTATGACTATAGCGAGGAAAAAAAGGTGAAGGTCGCCACTGTTGAGTTCACTGACTACGCACTCATTTGGTGGGATCAAGTACGGACTGGAAGGAGGAGAAACGGTGAACCACAAGTCCGAACATGGAGTGAACTCAAGGCCATGATGCGTAAGAGGTTTGTTTCAAGCTACTACAACCGCGATCTCCATTAAAAGCTGCAAACCCTCACTCAAGGCAACATGAGTGTTGAGGACTATTACAAGGAGATCAAGATGGCCATGATGAGGGCTAATATCCAAGAAGATAGTGAGGCCACAATGGCAAGATTTCTTCGGGGTTTAAACCCTGAACTTCAAGAGGGCTTGGAGCTTCAACATTATTTGGATATGAGTGACCTTCTTGAGTTAGCCATCAAGGCCGAAAGGGGGAGGAAACTGAGGAGAGGTGGCCGACCCTACCAAACCTCAAATCTGAATGTATGGAGGGGAAACCAGCCAAGAAGAACATCACATGAAGTTGGACAATCGGCTATACCAACCACTTCTAGCCGAACACAAGGTAACGTCCATAACTGAAATTCCAATTCTACCCCTAACAAGTTTGTTGATACAAATAGGTCAACTTCAAAGTCGGTTCAAGAGACTCCTAAGCCTAGGAGTAGGGACATTAAGTGCTTCAAATGCCAAGGATTCAAACATATCCAATGTCAATGTTCGAATCAAAGGGTCGTACTCATAACTCACAATGGAGAAGTCGTATCTGATGATGATGATTGTGAGGAGATGCCGACCTTGGAGAATGACTCGGCTGAAGAAGAGTGCTCTCCTTGTGAGGACCCGCAAATTTTCTACATTTTTCCTCAAAAATGCCTTTTATTTGAAAATTATTGTTTATTAAAGCTCTACTATCTAATTGTTCAACTATAAGTGCAGATGAACCTAGAAAATAGGGTTTTCCGCTTCGGTTTCATGACTTGAGCAAAATTAGGGTTTTTCGATTTTTCCGCCGGATGAATTTTCGGTACTGGCCGAGGATCAATTTGATGATTAAAAGTGACTTTTAAATGAGAAATAATATGTGATTAGGAGCAATGATAAAAAGTTAGTGAGTTGAAAGTAAAAAAACCCTGGTACGCGCGATTTAAGAGAAAACGCGTCACACCGACGTGTACCGCGTACTACCGATTGAACCACCACTTGATCACCACTTTCTTGCCATACAAGTTTATCATTAATGGAGCAAAATATCTTCCCCCTCTTAGCCCTCCTATTGGCCGAAAATTAGAGATTAGAAATGTAACAAGAGAGAGAAAAATTTGTGGTCAAGATTAGTCCAAGTGTTAGCCAAACTTGTGGCTAGAATTAATCCTTAGCTTTCCAACCTTCTTATAACACAAGCTTAGCTTAATTCCCTCCATTAATTCTGCATCTTGGCCGAAATAAGAGAGAGAGAGAGAGAGACAAAGAGAGTTCATCTCATTCTCCTTCATTTCTTCTCCAAATCTTGAAAAGTTTCTTCTATTCGCGCAAATCTACTCCGATTAAGTTGTTATCTAGCACAAAGGCTACCTACCGGTGTAATTTTCTTGAGGAACAAAGGCCTTGAACACTTGTTTCTAGTCTCCTTGGAAAGGTATACATGCTGGAACCTTGACTCTCCGATTAAATTCACGATTAGTCGCTAAATATGTCACATATGGTTGTATTATTGAGGTATGTGGTGAAATAGAGGCTTGGGTCATGATTTTCCATTTTATTGGAATATTTTTCAGCTTTCCTATGATTTTTCTAGTGCTTAAAATTTGGGGCTTTGATGTTTAAAGTTTAATATGGGAAGTTAAGATGGTGAAGCAAGCCAAAAATAAAGAAATTAGCATTTGATTTCAAGAATTTCCAGATTTCAGGGACTTGAAAATTCAGTTCTGCCCGTTTCTATATCACCTAGTTAGAGGCCGATTTTGGCTTGGCATAAAACATTAAAGTTGTAGAGAATGATATTTTATAGTTGCCCACAAAATTTCAGCTCAATCAGACCAACGTAGGTTGTGAAAAGTCCAAAATACCCTCACTGTTTTAAAAATTTCCCAGCAGTCCGTTTCATCAGTTAAGTCCAGTTTATCACGTTTTTTGACTAGTATTCATTTTGATTTAGCTTTTTACCAAAACATGAAAGTTGTAGTATTCTGAATTATCTTTCAAATGCCTCTAAGAAAACTTGATTCGGGCTTATGTACTCTGAGATATGTCCATTACAGTGTAATGTATTTAAACAGCCGATGAATTGATTTCTGGTTTAGTAATTTAAGAATTTGACCAAGTTACATTAGAAACTGGACTAAGTGACCTTCATGAACATTTTAGCCCTGTGTCTTAGCTTCGAAACGGCATAAGTTGCGTCTTAATCCGATAAGCGTAGCCTCGGATAAGTTATTTCCGCTTTCATACGTCAAATCTGTCTTTTGCTAAATTGAATTTCTGCACTTGTTATTTATGTATTTCTTATTCTTATGATATTGTGAGCCTATGGAACGGCTCTTGACTTGAATTGCTTATGTGTGATGTTGGGTTGTGGTTGAGGAAAAATAATGAAGCCAAAATGGCTGGAAAATTAGGTAAAAACAAAGGGCATGCTGCCCAAATTTTCGCCCGAAAGCTAAGGTTTATTTGAACTTGTAAAATACTATGACCGTTTTTCCATCTTAAAAACATGATCCTTCTTCAATTGGAAACTCCAAATGTTTACTTACTCTTACCAAATAAAGAGGAGTAGTTTAGGATTTTCTTGAGTATTTTGTCCTCTCTTTTTCATGAATTTCATTAAGACAATTAGTCTATAATATCTACTTGAATATAAGATAAGTTTCAACCACATAAACGATTCCGAAAACGGTATTTCCTAGTCTATCTAGTTGGATTTTGATTTGTCTTTAGTTCAAGTGTTTCCATTAGAAAATTTTATAACCCTTTTGAGTTGGTTTTATGTGTGGTCTATGAAACCCTAGTTATTTTTATCCACGAGTCCAAATGTCCACGTTCTACTTTAAAGTCTTTTTATACGTTCTACTCATCATGCGACGAGTCTCTTTGATTGCACCTAATTGGTTGTGACAAATGAGTGGTAATATTCTTTTCATTTAATCTTAGGTTTTCTCGGTGACTAAAGATAATATCCGGAAGGATATTTTGCACGTTGTTGTGCGTAAATAGGTGAGTGTTCTATATACCCATTGTTTTCTGTGACTACCTGATTACTTGACTATCTGTTTACTCGATTTCCAATTTATGTGATTACGTGATATCCGTGAATTACATGCTCCCATGAAATCAATTTGTATTGCTTACGTGCTAAGTGTCCACTTGATTACTTAATTATCATGAATCACATGCTATATGAAGTTGTCCATCATTGTTAGGCGAGTGTGTACTTTACCTCATTCGACCTATTCAATTGATGAATTTTACCATTTACCGTTTACCGATTTACTTGGTTAGTTGTGCATGTTGTAAGCTCTAAGCTGAACTTGGGCCCCGCCTCGGTTACCGACCTACTCGAGCCAGGACTGGGCTCGGTCGGGTAGGTTGGAACCCTGGACAACCGTCGGTATACTCGAGTATTACCACTGGAGGGATAAGGTGATGGCCAGTCAACCGTGGGGATTCGGAAGTTATAAGGTGCAGAGGACCGACAAAGTTCCACCGGAACACCGTATCCTTCAGTATATGGTTACCGTGTATCACGATAATTGTTCCATGCTAAAATGCCAACATGAAATCATGTGTTATACTTGTGATATGCTCCATACCTGTAATAAGTCCCAACCACTCATGAACTATACATAAGGTTTTCTGGATTAATTGTTATTACATGACTAATGTTCCTTGTTTAATTACTTGTTTATGTATATAGAACCTCACTGGGCTTTTTAGCTCATACCACGTCAATTGTTTTCCTTAGCAGGGGAAGGCGAGCAAGGACGAGAGTTCTGTATAGTCTAGTTGATCTAGTTCTTTGGCCTTGTAATGGTTCTCGCCCTAGTGCTTGGCACGGGCTGGTTGTATGAGGAATGAGAACCCTTGTATATTCGATGGTTGTATTTGAATGGTAAAAACTTTGAAGACTTCTGGTGAGTAGAAGTTTCTTATCTTTTACTTGAGCATCTATGTATATATTAAGTTGAAGTGGATGGGTTACTTATTGTCTATGGATGTACGCACGTGATACGAGTGACTGAGTCCTGGCGAGAGCTGGGCAGGCGACCCGCCGAACCCTGGGGTACGCCCTAGGGGGAGGTGGGGCCGTCACAGGTGGTATCAGAGCTTAGGCTTCAGATTTTTGTAGTGTATCCTAGGCTTAAAGTTTGGGATGCCGGACTGTGGGATTTGATTTGATTTGAAAGGTAAGCAATTGAGGGATAAAACCTATAGCTGCTTCGCGTGGTCTTTGCGCGGAGTGAGCCTGGACTAAGTGGTGAATAAGTATGAAGGATTAAGTGTCCGTTCGAGCATAAGTTATGGATCATAAATGTTATCGGCCTTAAATCTTTCTCATGGTATCTGAGGACCATAGATAGGTACGTCAGGTAGGAATTTCGATTGTAGATAGTTTACTCTTGGGACTGCAGCTCGAGATGTGAATTATCTTATTTCGGATTCTCGTGCCCGAGTACTCCAGAGTTGAGGCGATGCTAGCTACTAGGTACTTGAGACTTGTATTTTGGAATATGAACAGGCTTTGTCCGACCAAAATGAATATAAGAAATCTACGGACATCTAGTGACTAGGAAGTGACGTGAGAGACCGGACGGGGTCATCTTAGCTGAGTCTGGAAAATATTGTAACCCAAAAGATCCTTGTGGTGAGATTGAAATGATTCTTAGTACGTGATCAACTTTTGAGAACTATTTTTGATCTGATTGGTGCGAGTTGGAATTTCGAGGTCGAAATTCTTTTAAGGGGGAGAGGGTGTGAGGACCCGCAAATTTTCTACATTTTTCCTCAAAAATGCCTTTTATTTGAAAATTATTGTTTATTAAAGCTCTACTATCTAATTGTTCAACTATAAGTGCAGATGAACCTAGAAAATAGGGTTTTCCGCTTCGGTTTCATGACTTGAGCAAAATTAGGGTTTTTCGATTTTTCCGCCGGATGAATTTTCGATACTGGCCGAGGATCAATTTGATGATTAAAAGTGACTTTTAAATGAGAAATAATATGTGATTAGGAGCAATGATAAAAAGTTAGTGAGTTGAAAGTAAAAAAACCCTGGTACGCGCGATTTAAGAGAAAACGCGTCACACCGACGTGTACCGCGTACTACCGATTGAACCACCACTTGATCACCACTTTCTTGCCATACAAGTTTATCATTAATGGAGCAAAATATCTTCCCCCTCTTAGCCCTCCTATTGGCCGAAAATTAGAGATTAGAAATGTAACAAGAGAGAGAAAAATTTGTGGTCAAGATTAGTCCAAGTGTTAGCCAAACTTGTGGCTAGAATTAATCCTTAGCTTTCCAACCTTCTTATAACACAAGCTTAGCTTAATTCCCTCCATTAATTCTGCATCTTGGCCGAAATAAGAGAGAGAGAGAGAGAGACAAAGAGAGTTCATCTCATTCTCCTTCATTTCTTCTCCAAATCTTGAAAAGTTTCTTCTATTCGCGCAAATCTACTCCGATTAAGTTGTTATCTAGCACAAAGGCTACCTACCGGTGTAATTTTCTTGAGGAACAAAGGCCTTGAACACTTGTTTCTAGTCTCCTTGGAAAGGTATACATGCTGGAACCTTGACTCTCCGATTAAATTCACGATTAGTCGCTAAATATGTCACATATGGTTGTATTATTGAGGTATGTGGTGAAATAGAGGCTTGGGTCATGATTTTCCATTTTATTGGAATATTTTTCAGCTTTCCTATGATTTTTCTAGTGCTTAAAATTTGGGGCTTTGATGTTTAAAGTTTAATATGGGAAGTTAAGATGGTGAAGCAAGCCAAAAATAAAGAAATTAGCATTTGATTTCAAGAATTTCCAGATTTCAGGGACTTGAAAATTCAGTTCTGCCCGTTTCTATATCACCTAGTTAGAGGCCGATTTTGGCTTGGCATAAAACATTAAAGTTGTAGAGAATGATATTTTATAGTTTCCCACAAAATTTCAGCTCAATCGGAGCAACGTAGGTTGTGAAAAGTCCAAAATACCCTCACTGTTTTAAAAATTTCCCAGCAGTCCGTTTCATCAGTTAAGTCCAGTTTATCACGTTTTTTGACTAGTATTCATTTTGATTTAGCTTTTTACCAAAACATGAAAGTTGTAGTATTCTGAATTATCTTTCAAATGCCTCTAAGAAAACTTGATTCGGGCTTATGTACTCTGAGATATGTCCATTACAGTGTAATGTATTTAAACAGCCGATGAATTGATTTCTGGTTTAGTAATTTAAGAATTTGACCAAGTTACATTAGAAACTGGACTAAGTGACCTTCATGAACATTTTAGCCCTGTGTCTTAGCTTCGAAACGGCATAAGTTGCGTCTTAATCCGATAAGCGTAGCCTCGGATAAGTTATTTCCGCTTTCATACGTCAAATCTGTCTTTTGCTAAATTGAATTTCTGCACTTGTTATTTCTGTATTTCTTATTCTTATGATATTGTGAGCCTATGGAACGGCTCTTGACTTGAATTGCTTATGTGTGATGTTGGGTTGTGGTTGAGGAAAAATAATGAAGCCAAAATGGCTGGAAAATTAGGTAAAAACAAAGGGCATGCTGCCCAAATTTTCGCCCGAAAGCTAAGGTTTATTTGAACTTGTAAAATACTATGACCGTTTTTCCATCTTAAAAACATGATCCTTCTTCAATTGGAAACTCCAAATGTTTACTTACTCTTACCAAATAAAGAGGAGTAGTTTAGGATTTTCTTGAGTATTTTGTCCTCTCTTTTTCATGAATTTCATTAAGACAATTAGTCTATAATATCTACTTGAATATAAGATAAGTTTCAACCACATAAACGATTCCGAAAACGGTATTTCCTAGTCTATCTAGTTGGATTTTGATTTGTCTTTAGTTCAAGTGTTTCCATTAGAAAATTTTATAACCCTTTTGAGTTGGTTTTATGTGTGGTCTATGAAACCCTAGTTATTTTTATCCACGAGTCCAAATGTCCACGTTCTACTTTAAAGTCTTTTTATACGTTCTACTCATCATGCGACGAGTCTCTTTGATTGCACCTAATTGGTTGTGACAAATGAGTGGTAATATTCTTTTCATTTAATCTTAGGTTTTCTCGGTGACTAAAGATAATATCCGGAAGGATATTTTGCACGTTGTTGTGCGTAAATAGGTGAGTGTTCTATATACCCATTGTTTTCTGTGACTACCTGATTACTTGACTATCTGTTTACTCGATTTCCAATTTATGTGATTACGTGATATCCGTGAATTACATGCTCCCATGAAATCAATTTGTATTGCTTACGTGCTAAGTGTCCACTTGATTACTTAATTATCATGAATCACATGCTATATGAAGTTGTCCATCATTGTTAGGCGAGTGTGTACTTTACCTCATTCGACCTATTCAATTGATGAATTTTACCATTTACCGTTTACCGATTTACTTGGTTAGTTGTGCATGTTGTAAGCTCTAAGCTGAACTTGGGCCCCGCCTCGGTTACCGACCTACTCGAGCCAGGACTGGGCTCGGTCGGGTAGGTTGGAACCCTGGACAACCGTCGGTATACTCGAGTATTACCACTGGAGGGATAAGGTGATGGCCAGTCAACCGTGGGGATTCGGAAGTTATAAGGTGCAGAGGACCGACAAAGTTCCACCGGAACACCGTATCCTTCAGTATATGGTTACCGTGTATCACGATAATTGTTCCATGCTAAAATGCCAACATGAAATCATGTGTTATACTTGTGATATGCTCCATACCTGTAATAAGTCCCAACCACTCATGAACTATACATAAGGTTTTCTGGATTAATTGTTATTACATGACTAATGTTCCTTGTTTAATTACTTGTTTATGTATATAGAACCTCACTGGGCTTTTTAGCTCATACCACGTCAATTGTTTTCCTTAGCAGGGGAAGGCGAGCAAGGACGAGAGTTCTGTATAGTCTAGTTGATCTAGTTCTTTGGCCTTGTAATGGTTCTCGCCCTAGTGCTTGGCACGGGCTGGTTGTATGAGGAATGAGAACCCTTGTATATTCGATGGTTGTATTTGAATGGTAAAAACTTTGAAGACTTCTGGTGAGTAGAAGTTTCTTATCTTTTACTTGAGCATCTATGTATATATTAAGTTGAAGTGGATGGGTTACTTATTGTCTATGGATGTACGCACGTGATACGAGTGACTGAGTCCTGGCGAGAGCTGGGCAGGCGACCCGCCGAACCCTGGGGTACGCCCTAGGGGGAGGTGGGGCCGTCACAGGTGGTATCAGAGCTTAGGCTTCAGATTTTTGTAGTGTATCCTAGGCTTAAAGTTTGGGATGCCGGACTGTGGGATTTGATTTGATTTGAAAGGTAAGCAATTGAGGGATAAAACCTATAGCTGCTTCGCGTGGTCTTTGCGCGGAGTGAGCCTGGACTAAGTGGTGAATAAGTATGAAGGATTAAGTGTCCGTTCGAGCATAAGTTATGGATCATAAATGTTATCGGCCTTAAATCTTTCTCATGGTATCTGAGGACCATAGATAGGTACGTCAGGTAGGAATTTCGATTGTAGATAGTTTACTCTTGGGACTGCAGCTCGAGATGTGAATTATCTTATTTCGGATTCTCGTGCCCGAGTACTCCAGAGTTGAGGCGATGCTAGCTACTAGGTACTTGAGACTTGTATTTTGGAATATGAACAGGCTTTGTCCGACCAAAATGAATATAAGAAATCTACGGACATCTAGTGACTAGGAAGTGACGTGAGAGACCGGACGGGGTCATCTTAGCTGAGTCTGGAAAATATTGTAACCCAAAAGATCCTTGTGGTGAGATTGAAATGATTCTTAGTACGTGATCAACTTTTGAGAACTATTTTTGATCTGATTGGTGCGAGTTGGAATTTCGAGGTCGAAATTCTTTTAAGGGGGAGAGGGTGTGAGGACCCGCAAATTTTCTACATTTTTCCTCAAAAATGCCTTTTATTTGAAAATTATTGTTTATTAAAGCTCTACTATCTAATTGTTCAACTATAAGTGCAGATGAACCTAGAAAATAGGGTTTTCCGCTTCGGTTTCATGACTTGAGCAAAATTAGGGTTTTTCGATTTTTCCGCCGGATGAATTTTCGGTACTGGCCGAGGATCAATTTGATGATTAAAAGTGACTTTTAAATGAGAAATAATATGTGATTAGGAGCAATGATAAAAAGTTAGTGAGTTGAAAGTAAAAAAACCCTGGTACGCGCGATTTAAGAGAAAACGCGTCACACCGACGTGTACCGCGTACTACCGATTGAACCACCACTTGATCACCACTTTCTTGCCATACAAGTTTATCATTAATGGAGCAAAATATCTTCCCCCTCTTAGCCCTCCTATTGGCCGAAAATTAGAGATTAGAAATGTAACAAGAGAGAGAAAAATTTGTGGTCAAGATTAGTCCAAGTGTTAGCCAAACTTGTGGCTAGAATTAATCCTTAGCTTTCCAACCTTCTTATAACACAAGCTTAGCTTAATTCCCTCCATTAATTCTGCATCTTGGCCGAAATAAGAGAGAGAGAGAGAGAGACAAAGAGAGTTCATCTCATTCTCCTTCATTTCTTCTCCAAATCTTGAAAAGTTTCTTCTATTCGCGCAAATCTACTCCGATTAAGTTGTTATCTAGCACAAAGGCTACCTACCGGTGTAATTTTCTTGAGGAACAAAGGCCTTGAACACTTGTTTCTAGTCTCCTTGGAAAGGTATACATGCTGGAACCTTGACTCTCCGATTAAATTCACGATTAGTCGCTAAATATGTCACATATGGTTGTATTATTGAGGTATGTGGTGAAATAGAGGCTTGGGTCATGATTTTCCATTTTATTGGAATATTTTTCAGCTTTCCTATGATTTTTCTAGTGCTTAAAATTTGGGGCTTTGATGTTTAAAGTTTAATATGGGAAGTTAAGATGGTGAAGCAAGCCAAAAATAAAGAAATTAGCATTTGATTTCAAGAATTTCCAGATTTCAGGGACTTGAAAATTCAGTTCTGCCCGTTTCTATATCACCTAGTTAGAGGCCGATTTTGGCTTGGCATAAAACATTAAAGTTGTAGAGAATGATATTTTATAGTTGCCCACAAAATTTCAGCTCAATCGGAGCAACGTAGGTTGTGAAAAGTCCAAAATACCCTCACTGTTTTAAAAATTTCCCAGCAGTCCGTTTCATCAGTTAAGTCCAGTTTATCACGTTTTTTGACTAGTATTCATTTTGATTTAGCTTTTTACCAAAACATGAAAGTTGTAGTATTCTGAATTATCTTTCAAATGCCTCTAAGAAAACTTGATTCGGGCTTATGTACTCTGAGATATGTCCATTACAGTGTAATGTATTTAAACAGCCGATGAATTGATTTCTGGTTTAGTAATTTAAGAATTTGACCAAGTTACATTAGAAACTGGACTAAGTGACCTTCATGAACATTTTAGCCCTGTGTCTTAGCTTCGAAACGGCATAAGTTGCGTCTTAATCCGATAAGCGTAGCCTCGGATAAGTTATTTCCGCTTTCATACGTCAAATCTGTCTTTTGCTAAATTGAATTTCTGCACTTGTTATTTCTGTATTTCTTATTCTTATGATATTGTGAGCCTATGGAACGGCTCTTGACTTGAATTGCTTATGTGTGATGTTGGGTTGTGGTTGAGGAAAAATAATGAAGCCAAAATGGCTGGAAAATTAGGTAAAAACAAAGGGCATGCTGCCCAAATTTTCGCCCGAAAGCTAAGGTTTATTTGAACTTGTAAAATACTATGACCGTTTTTCCATCTTAAAAACATGATCCTTCTTCAATTGGAAACTCCAAATGTTTACTTACTCTTACCAAATAAAGAGGAGTAGTTTAGGATTTTCTTGAGTATTTTGTCCTCTCTTTTTCATGAATTTCATTAAGACAATTAGTCTATAATATCTACTTGAATATAAGATAAGTTTCAACCACATAAACGATTCCGAAAACGGTATTTCCTAGTCTATCTAGTTGGATTTTGATTTGTCTTTAGTTCAAGTGTTTCCATTAGAAAATTTTATAACCCTTTTGAGTTGGTTTTATGTGTGGTCTATGAAACCCTAGTTATTTTTATCCACGAGTCCAAATGTCCACGTTCTACTTTAAAGTCTTTTTATACGTTCTACTCATCATGCGACGAGTCTCTTTGATTGCACCTAATTGGTTGTGACAAATGAGTGGTAATATTCTTTTCATTTAATCTTAGGTTTTCTCGGTGACTAAAGATAATATCCGGAAGGATATTTTGCACGTTGTTGTGCGTAAATAGGTGAGTGTTCTATATACCCATTGTTTTCTGTGACTACCTGATTACTTGACTATCTGTTTACTCGATTTCCAATTTATGTGATTACGTGATATCCGTGAATTACATGCTCCCATGAAATCAATTTGTATTGCTTACGTGCTAAGTGTCCACTTGATTACTTAATTATCATGAATCACATGCTATATGAAGTTGTCCATCATTGTTAGGCGAGTGTGTACTTTACCTCATTCGACCTATTCAATTGATGAATTTTACCATTTACCGTTTACCGATTTACTTGGTTAGTTGTGCATGTTGTAAGCTCTAAGCTGAACTTGGGCCCCGCCTCGGTTACCGACCTACTCGAGCCAGGACTGGGCTCGGTCGGGTAGGTTGGAACCCTGGACAACCGTCGGTATACTCGAGTATTACCACTGGAGGGATAAGGTGATGGCCAGTCAACCGTGGGGATTCGGAAGTTATAAGGTGCAGAGGACCGACAAAGTTCCACCGGAACACCGTATCCTTCAGTATATGGTTACCGTGTATCACGATAATTGTTCCATGCTAAAATGCCAACATGAAATCATGTGTTATACTTGTGATATGCTCCATACCTGTAATAAGTCCCAACCACTCATGAACTATACATAAGGTTTTCTGGATTAATTGTTATTACATGACTAATGTTCCTTGTTTAATTACTTGTTTATGTATATAGAACCTCACTGGGCTTTTTAGCTCATACCACGTCAATTGTTTTCCTTAGCAGGGGAAGGCGAGCAAGGACGAGAGTTCTGTATAGTCTAGTTGATCTAGTTCTTTGGCCTTGTAATGGTTCTCGCCCTAGTGCTTGGCACGGGCTGGTTGTATGAGGAATGAGAACCCTTGTATATTCGATGGTTGTATTTGAATGGTAAAAACTTTGAAGACTTCTGGTGAGTAGAAGTTTCTTATCTTTTACTTGAGCATCTATGTATATATTAAGTTGAAGTGGATGGGTTACTTATTGTCTATGGATGTACGCACGTGATACGAGTGACTGAGTCCTGGCGAGAGCTGGGCAGGCGACCCGCCGAACCCTGGGGTACGCCCTAGGGGGAGGTGGGGCCGTCACACTCCTACTCAAAGAGAAATTGGTTGCTTGGTGGCACGACGAGTGCTAACCACCCGAGTCAAAGAAGATGAGCAATTGCAACGAGAGAACTTGTTTTACACTCGATGTAAAATAAGTGACAAAGTGTGCAGTCTCATCATTGATGGTGGGAGTTGCATCAATGTAGCAAGTTTGCTCATGGTAGAGAGCTTGGGACTTCCAACGACTAGACATCCACAACCGTACCGACTACAATGGCTAAGCGAAGATGGTGAAATACGTGTCTACAAACAGGTACGTCTTCCTTTCTCCATTGGCAACTACATTGACGAAGTTGTTTGTGATGTTGTCCCCATGCATGCTATCCATGTAATTTTAGGAAGACCCTGGCAATTTGATAAGCATGTCACTTTTGATGGTAGATCTAATAAGTACACTCTCTTGCACAATGGTAAGCGCATGGTCCTAAAACCCCTCACACCCGCACAAGTATATGAAGACCAACTTAAATTGCAACTAGAATGTGACTTAAACCGACAAAAGAGGAAACAAAAGACGGTCGAATCTGGAAATTGCTCCACTTCCACAAATGAGCATTCGGCCAAGGGTCATGCACTGATTAAATCAAGCACTAGGAAGCAAAACATGATAATCAAGGCTAAGGAAGTTAGGAAATGTATGAATTTTGATCAGCCTGTATTACTCATGATTTGCAAACATGTACTCTTGAATGTTGATGAACTCGATAGGGCATTGCCTTCGAGAGTAGTTGCTTTGTCGAAGGTTAAGCAAGGAGAGAATGAGTTGATCATGGCATGTTCCATCCCTAACTCCATTGGCGAATATCAGAATCTTCATGAAGTTTGCCTCTTAAGTGTTGTATCCCTTTACGATCCATTGGTATTTAACTTCACCCATGAGCATGTTTTGCTTGTTGGGAGGAGTAATGGAGTTACTTGAATCTTGTCCTATGCCTTCTTACCCTTTTGCAACAAGTGTTCCAAGTGATGATCAGTCTAATGCAGTTGAACGTGTTCAAAGTATTCTTCATTATATCAGTTGAATTTTGGAGGATCCAAAAAGATGTAACCTTGCTGCCAATGAACCATACATTCTACATTGCATTATGGAACCGAAGCTATATGTGTTATCTTCGAGGAATAATTGGAGTAAAGCCATGAGTTTTTCTTGGCTGGCTGTGAGCATTTTCAAACTGACCAAGAGACATGTGCACCGCATTATAATAATCATGATGTATGCAAGTATCATTCAATCTAAGAGGGCCAATATGTGGTGGCATTAGATTTGAGGTTTCATACTCCCAACTCTTGCTAGTATCATTCATTTCCATCCAGATTTGAGGACAAATCCTTCTCAAGTGGAGGGGACTGATGTGTTCACGGATAGCGGCCTTGACTCAAGCCAGCCATAGGAACATTGAAGGCTTGGAAGTTGCTAATCAAGACATCTACACATTGATCCAAGTCAAGGAAGCATCAAGCGCGGCCTTGGCTACTTGGGCCGAGCACTAGGAATGTTAGCATTGTTAGTCGTATGAGTTGTTAGTTAGTTTTGATCATTATCGAGTCATTAGTTGTTAGTTGGATTGTTAGTCATGTTTTAATTAATAGTTTATTAGTTATTGGAGTCAAAAAATCAGCCCACTCATGTTCAAGAGTGGATCGAGCTCCTTTTCTAGTTTAGGTTAATGGGCCGCCAATCCTTGACCACAAAGGATTAGGCTCCTAAGGTTTCTAGCCTATAAAAGGCGCTTTTTGTACCAGCAAAGGTTTGACACTTTTGATAATAAAATTTCAGTTTGTTCTTTTACAATTTCAAGAGTACATTCCTATTTGCTTGGCAAGGGTTATTTGAGCAATCACGCGTGACGTCCTTGGTTGTTCATCTGGCCTATCTACTTGAGTAACACCTCAATTGGAGTCACCGTTCTACCGCTTTGAATCGAGTTGAGTCGTCTCTCTTGGCTCTAGGTTCCACAATCCAAACGGTTGAGTATCCTTCTAGGTCCTTGGGCAATCGTGCTACGTGTCTCGGAACGAGTTGACCGAGGAACGTATCAGTTGGCTTCAGAGCTGGTTGAGGTATCAAGTCATTATATCCTCTTACTTGTTCTTGTCTAGTTCATTTTAGGGTTCCTAGTTTTTTGCTATCTTGTTTGTTTGCTGCATCGCTAGTTGTTTCTTCGTTGTTCACAAATCTGTCTGAAGTTGTTTCGCCATTGGCGTCATCAATTTCTGTCCGTTTTGTGTTCAATCATTGTGTCTTGCAATCGGGCCGTAGTTGGATTTTACTTATGTGTCAAATCTGTCCGAGATTATTCCCTTGTTGCGCCGAATTTCTGTCCGTGTTTGTACCCAATCGCGAGTCCTCAATATTCTATCTGTTCTTGTGTTGGTTCGTTGTCTTAATCTCCCCATAATTGTGTCCACAAATCTGTCCAAGTGCGTATTCTAGTTCCGTCCATAGTGCCTTGAAATTCTGTCTTGTGTTCCATCGTTGGCTTGTCTATTGCTGTTCATAATTAGATTCCTTGTGCGTGTGAATTGGCCGAACCAAATCTGGAAAATAATCCAATCGGCCAAGCTTGTGTTGTGTTGTTCGTATAAGTAAAAAAAAATAGAAATGAAAAACAAGAAAGAAAGTCCAAAGTTTATTGCCAAATCAATCACGGATTACATCTTGTATCAAAGACTACAAAAAGGAAAAAAAAATTCAAAAGTTTCGGTCCACTACTTCTTGAAGTTCTTGAACCTCTTGATTCTTGGAAATTTGTTTCGTCCGTCTAGCGAACAATTTCTTGTACTCTCGAGCATTGGTGAAAGGCCTTCTTGGAGTCTTTGCTTCTTTCTTGGGAATATCTTGGGTAACCCATTAGGGGGGAGCCTGAGAAGGGTTGTTGCGTCACGTTGTTGAGATTCCATTTAGTTGCTATTGTCTTGAACAAACATTCGAAACTGCCTTGGGTGTGTTTGAACAGAAAATCCGAGCTTGAACTTGTGCTTGCAAGTTAAGGCTAACGTGGGTGGGTCTTTAATAGCCTACCTTCCAACCGTACAAAGGGTTTCCAACGAATTGTTCTTTTGGGAGTTGGAACCGAAACTGTTTTGTGAAATCCTTCTTGGAGTAGAAATTGGAAGTTCCTAAAAGTTGTTACAAGAAGAAAAGGTTTTGTAAAAGGTTTCCAACAACTAACTTGTTTCCAAATTCAATTAGGAAACTAAGTGGACATAATTCTCCTAATTCCACTTGGATAAGTCAACTCAAATTAGGAAACTAGGGTTTGCTTCTTTTCTTTTCCATTTTCGCCTCTATCGCATCCACATTGCTTCCAAAATTGTGTCTTGCTCTTGGTTGCTCTTGTGGGAAGTTTGGTGAACAAATTGAGGACCTTGTGCGGCATTTCTCAAACTATTCAAACCGGCAAGGTAAGGAAGTTTGGTAAGGTCATTCAAGTGCTTTGGAGTGAAAACACGAGTGTGAGTGAAACATTTAGGGAGTGAAGAGAGGTTCTATTTGTATTATTTTCTTGGTCACTAACGTTGTAGGGCAAAATGAAAGACATGGAAAAAGCTAACCAAACCGCCAACTACACGTTGATGTTCAATGCTATGAAATCCGAACTAAAGCGGATTAGTGAGCAAGAAATGGAGGAAATGCACAACCGATTTGATGAACTCTCCAAGAGCTTCACAGGGGGCTCTCGATCTAGATCTCACAACCGAAACCACCATGGTACAAAAGAGGCAAATATTGAGGATTATTTGGCTAGTGAGGATGAAGAGAGAGCCGAGAGGCCTAAAAGGGACACTACCAAGGATGCACTTAAGGGACTTAAAATCAAAATTCCCACCTTCCAAGGTAGAAGTGACCCTGAGGCGTACTTGGAATGGGAAGGCTGAATCGAGATGGTCTTCGATTGCTATGACTATAGCGAGGAGCAAAAGGTGAAGGTTGCCACTGTTGAGTTCACCGACTACGCACTCGTTTGATGGGATCAAGTACGGACTGGAAGGAGGAGAAACGGTGAACCACAAGTCCGAACTTGGCGTGAACTCATGGCCATGATGCGTAAGAGGTTTGTTTCAAGCTACTACAACCGCGATCTCTATTCAAAACTGCAAACCCTCACTCAAGGCAACATGAGTATGGAGGACTATTACAAGGAGATCGAGATGGCCATGATGAGGGCTAATATCCAAGAAGATAGTGAGGCCATAATTACAAGATTTCTTCGGGGTTTAAACCCTGAACTTCAAGAGACCTTGGAGCTTCAACATTATTTGGATATGAGTGACCTTCTTGAGTTAGCCATCAAGGCCGAAAGGGGGAGGAAACTGAGGAGAGGTGGCCGACCCTACCAAACTTCAAATCCGAATGTATGGAAGGGAAACCAGCCGAGAAGAACATCACATGAAGTTGGACAATCGGCTATACCAACCACTTCTAGCCGAACACAAGGTAACTTTCCTAACTAAAATTCCAATTCTACCCCTAACAAGTTTGTTGATACAACTAAGTCAACTTCAAAGTCGGCTTGAGAGACTCCTAAGCCTAGGCTTGAGAGACTCTCGCCAGGACTAACAGTGCAGTTTAGAGCGATCTATTGCGTTCCAGAACTTACAAACGCGCGTAAACAAGTCAAAATGTCAAAATAAAAAAAAATAAAAAAAATGAAATCCGGAGTCGGCCATGAATAGTAACCGACCCGTCAGAACCCAACCAAATATCAAGCAAACATTCACATCTTGAAACTTAGCATTTACGAGCCAAAGTGGCATACAAAAGTATTCAAAAGTGGATACATGTCTGGTTTGCCAAATCAAAAGAGAAACGGCCCCAAAAGTACATTTAGGGTTTCAATAAATGAGCTATACAAAAGATATGTCCAACTAGCTCATTTCGGCAACCAATTATCAATTGCAGTCCAAAAGTATTTATTTTCCTGTAAGGAAAACAAAAGGAATAGAGTGAGCTAATTGCCCAGTGAGATAATACTACTCAAGCAACCAAGTTCATAGATGCATCAAGCTTTTCAGTCCAATTCATCAAAAGTAAATTAAGACACACATCAATAATGATGATAAAAGGATACGGGCGGCTCTCAAGAGCCCTTTTCCTCGTTTGCATTCTTGATCGGATCTCATTGACTCTCCGTCAATGTTTAAAAGTAACCAACCGTAGACTTCACTTTACTTCCATTCCTTCCACCTAACATTCCCCTACCGGTTCCGAACTCCAAACACTTGCACTGTGGTATTACTCGAGTATACTGGAATCGAGAGTCTCTCATACTACAAGATTCCATATAACATTTCCCCAAGGCTCATTAATTGTCATGACCAAGCCCTCGCCGGCTCGATTCAATCAACTACCAATGGGGTTGACCTCAATGATAACAATCATGGTCGTTGGATACTCGTCCAATCGACACCAAGTCAAGTACTTTTCATTTCATGTAACATTCCAATATCATGAGAAATAAGTGAGAGTGATAAAGTACACCCTCACTTCAATCAATATCAATGGTACAATAAACATTTAACTCATCAAGTTCAAGTATCAAAGCCATATAGTAACACACAAGTGAGTAGTATACTCACCAAGCTCGAAAGTGATATTTCATGCACTTCCGTCAAAGGAACGTCGTGAACCACCGTCACGCCCTAAAACACGCAAACAAGTACAATGAGACTCGATAACGAGTCATAAACCAAAGCCAAATATCACCAAAATAGGGTTCCCTAAGCATACACAAGCAATAGAGGAAACCAGAAAAATCCGGAAATGGAACTAGCTTTAACCCTGAAAAAAAAATTTTTGACGTCATTTTGCGGTAATGGTACCAAAGGCACTACGATTATCGGATGAAGGTCCAAGACCCACCGTTCCGAAGCTAAGAGATAGGGCTACAATATTGAAGAAGGTCACTCAACCCAGTTTCGAGTGTAACCAGGTCAAAAATGCAATCTACTACACCAGAACCGCAAAAATAGATTCACAGAACGTATTCTAGTACAAACATCATAAATCAGCCTACCTAAGTCCAAATCCAGAAATTCCAAAGCCATATGAAAGCTAAGAAACAGGGATACATTTCATCAGAAGACCTAAACAACCAATTCGGAAGCATTCCTATCCAAAATAACCAATTACAGAAGCAATTCCCAAATTCGGGTAAAACCTGGGCAGCAAGGGTAATTCCGTCTTTTCTCAAGTTACGCTACTCCGATTGACCTGAAATTTTGGAGGAACCTCTGAAATATCATTCCCTACAACTTTCATGTTTTAACCCAAGTCCAATTAGGCCTATAACTATGAGATACAAAACCAGGCAGAATGTAATTTCCAAGAACCCTAATTTTCCAGTTTTCTTCCAAAACAGAAATTGCTTGCAATTTACCACTTTTTCCACCTTCCAGCTTCCTCAAATACCATTTCCAATCATCATACATAACCGCATAATCATATTCATATGAAAACAGAAAAATCCCCAATAATTACAAAAGTTCACCAATTCAACCAAAAATCAAGATATAAACCATAAAATTGCGTCTTATACTACCACTAATCATGGATTAAACATCATTAAAGGAAGGAGAGGGGTCCTTCTCAACTTACCTTAACAAGACAAGAAAGAGAGCAACTAGTCCTCTTAGCTTTCCAAGCAACTCCACAAAACAACTCACTATCACTCCCTTAAGTGTTTTTATGGAGCAAAAACTAGATTCAATGGTTGATGTGGTAGATTGGAGCAAGATTGAAGCCAAAAACTTGAAGAGTTTTCTTTCTTTTGTTGCTTAAGGAGGTCGGCCAAGATGAAGGAGAAAATGGTGAATTTTTGGTAGTTTTTTTATTTATTTGGTCAATTGGTAAGAAAATGAATAGTGGTCTTACAAGTCCATCCAACCAAATGGTGACACTTGTCACTTATTTAATGCAAGTCTATCACTTTGTTTCCTCTCACACCAATCCAAATTGCAACCTCTACTTATCTCTTAACACCCGGTAAATTAATTGCAGTATCCAAAACTTAACCTAGTTGGCCGAATTTTTCCGAACTTTTCGTACTAGTGGGTCCCACGTCCGGTATACGCTCTTAATTTCTCAAAACCTATTCGATACTAGAAAAATCATCTAAAAACTATATCTGCTCCTTAAAAGTATCTAGAAATTTTCCTAATCATGAAAATGCAGAAAACAAGCCATGAAAGATAATAAAACCTAGAAAATGGGAAAAATTACGGGTTCTCACACTCTCTCCCCCTTAAAAGAATTTCGCCCTCGAAATTTCTCACCTCAACTCACGAAAAGGTTAGGGTATTTCTTTCGTATTTCTTCTTCCACTTCCCAGGTAGCTTCCTCTATCCCATGATTTCTCCACAGTATCTTAACCAACGGAATCTGCTTGTTTCTTAGCTCTTTTACTTTCCGGTCAAGCACTTGGACAGGTTTCTCTTCGTAAGCAAGCGATTCGTCTACGTCGATCTCCTCTGGTTGTAAGATATGGGAGGGGTCGGGATAGTATTTCTTGAGCATCGAGACGTGGAAGACGTCGTGAATTCTCGAGAGACTTGACGGCAGCTCTAGTCTATATGCCACCGCAACTATCCTCTGCAGGATCTTGTAAGGTCCGACGAACCTCGGTTGCAATTTCTTTCCTCTACCCGCCGTGACACTCCGTAACGGTGTAACCTTGAGGAAAACACGGTCTCCAACTTCGAACTCCAAGTCTTTTCTTCGGTTGTCGGCGTAACTCTTTTGTCGGCTTTGAGCAGTTTGGAGTCGTTGCCGTATCAACTTGACCTTTTCTCGCGCCTCCTCCATCCATGGAATAGTTGCTGGATCTAGCGCCTTTTTCTCGCCAACTTCGTCCCAGTAGATCGGTGATCGACATTTTCGTCCATGTAGTGCCTCCACTTTTTAAGAGCGAAAACAACTGCGGCTAACTCCAGATCATGGGTTGGATAGTTCTGCTCGTGGGGTTTTAACTTTCTCGAGGCAAAAGATATCACATTGCGGTTCTGCATTAGCACACATCCTAGACCTTCTCGTGACACATCGGTATACACAACAAAACCGTCACCTCCGTTAGGTAAAACTAGAACTGGAGCCATGGTCAATCTTTTCTTTAACTCTTGAAAACTTGTCTCGCTTCGGGCATTCCAAATGAATCACCCATGTTTCTTCGTCAAGTCAGTTACAGGACCGGCTAGTTTGGAAAAGTCCTTGATGAAACGCCGGTAATAGCCAGCCAGTCCTAAAAAGCTGCGGACCTCGGTGGGAGTTTCTGGCCTCTTCCAATTAGTCACAGTCTCTACTTTTGCAGGGTCAACTGAAATACCCTCTTGAGAAATTACGTGTCCCAGAAAAGCAATTTTCTCCAGCCAAAATTCGCACTTGTTGAACTTGGCGTACAGTTGATGGTCTCTTAGGCTTTGTAAAACAATCCTCAAGTGCTACTCATGCTCTTCACGCGTCTTGGAATAGACTAGAATGTCATCGATGAAGACCACGACAAAGTGTGAGAACCCGTATTTTTCCTAATAATTTTCCTAGGGTTTTTCCCCTTTAATTGCATGTTTTCTGCATTTTCTGGCTTAGGAAAATTTTCTTGGTGGATTTTATGCATTATTATAGTTTTTAGATGATTTTTCTAGCATTGGGTATTTTTTGAAATTAAGGATATATAACAGACGTGGGACCCACTAGTGCGAAAAGTTCGGAAAAATTCGGCCAATAAGGTTAAGTTCCGGATACTGAGTGAAATTTATCGGGTGTTAAGAGATAAGTAGAGGAGGTGAAGTGATTGATGTGAGAGGAAAAGAAAGGGATAGGAATGCATTGAATGGAGTGACAAGTGTCACTCTTCCATTGGTTGAAGCCTAAGACAACTATTCACCTTTTGACCTTTCTTTACCATTTGATTAAATATCACAAAATTACCACAAAAAAATCACCATTTCTTTCTCTATGTTGGCCGGCCACCTTGAGCTCAAGAAGGAAGAAACCTCTTCAAACTTTTAGCTAGCATCTAGTGCAAATCATCCAAACCAATTGCTGAAATTTGTTTCTACTCCATAAAATCCTTCCATTTGGTGCTAGAAAGTGATTTTGTGGAAGTGTTCAAGGAAGCTAAGGTGTCCATTAACTCCTCTTCTCTTGTTTACTAGGTAAGTAGTGATTGACCTTCCTCCTACACTTAATGATGTTTAATTTGTGCCTAGTGGTGGCTAAAGTGCTGAAATTTGTGGCTTATTTCTTGGTTTGAGATGAATTGGTGAAGTTTTCAATTTATTGAGGAATTTTCTGGTTTAATATGAATGTGATGTTGTGGATATCTTTGATGATGGGAATTGATGGTTAATGACTCTAGTAGGTGTAAATGATTGGAAATTGCAACCAATTTTGGATTTGGAAGGCAATGTGAAAAGTTAGGGTTTCATAACCCCTTTTCTGTCCGGTTTTGTATCATATGGTTAGAGGCGGAATTGGCCTTTTCTTAAAACATGAAAGTTGTAGGTATTGATGTGTTTCAGGTGCCTGTAAAATTTCAGGTCAGTTGGAGTAGTGTAGAGTGAGAAATGTCGAATTTACTATTGCTGTTCTGGGTTCATCAGGATGCCCGAACTGCGCCTGTAATCGGCTGTTTTGACTGGAATTGCTTTGGATTTGGTTGTTGAGGTCTTCTGATGACATGTATCTTGATGTCCTAGCTATCATATGCCTTTGGAATTTCTGCATTCGGACCTGTATAGACTGAGTTGGACTAATTACAGCATAGTGTCATTTGTAAACCTGCAATTAAGGTTCTGGTTTGGTATTTTGCATGTTTGACCTAGTTGTGCTAGGATTTGGACTGAGTGGCCTTCTACATTGTTGTAGCCCTGTATTTTAGCTTCGAGATGGTGGGTCTTGCACCCTCATCCGATAAGCGTAGCGTAATTTGTGCCATTACCGCATATTGAGGACAAAACTATTTTTGTTGTTGGGCCAAATGAGTTACATTTCCTGATTTTCTGGTTTGCTATAATGCTTATATATGCCTATGCAACCTTATTGGGGTTGTGATTGGCATGGCTTTATGACTCGTTATCGAGTCTCATTGTATTTGTTTACGTGTTTTAGGACGTGACGAGGGTTCACGACGTCCTTTTAACGACGGTGCATGAAACATCACTTACTTGAGTGGTGAGTATACTACTCACTTGAATGTTTATAATGTGGCTTTGCTATATGTGATTGTGATGCCTTGAAGGCTTGTTTGGATATTGGAAATGATTAGGGTGAGGGTGTACTTGACCGCCCTCATTCCTTTTATTCCTGTGAATGACTGTTTACCGTTTCACTGTATTACTGTACTTGCTATATGAGTTATTGGATTCCATTCATGGGAAATTTTTTGGGTGTCGGTTGGACGAGTATCCAACGGCCCTACTGTACTACTGAGCTCGACCCCGTTGGTAGTCAATTGAATCGAGCCAGCGAGGGCTTGGTCGTGAAAATTGACTAGCCACGGGGACTGAAATGGGAATCTTGTGGTAATGAGACCCTTGGTTCCGGTGTACTCGAGTACCACCTAAAGCTACTGCTTGGAGTGCGGGCCCGGTTGGGGTATGTTGGGTGGAAGGAATGGAAGTGAAGTGAGGTCTACGGTTTGGTACTTTTAACATTGACGGAGGGTCAATGAGGTTGGATCAAGAATGTAAGCGTGGAAATGGGCTCTTGAGAGCCGTTCGTATCCTTTTACCAACTTATTATATTCCTTATTTGTGTACTTGAAATGAAAGGTTATATTATATGCTCTTTGTTGCTTATATGGTAGTAACTCACTGGGCTGAAGCTCATTCCGTTCCATTTGTTTTCCTTACAGGGATATAATTACTTTTGGGATTGGATTGGATAGTCGATTGCCAAGTTGAGCTAGTGTAAATGTCTTTTGTTTAGCTCTTTGAATGAAACCCTAATGTGTATTGGGTTCAATGACTTTTGTTTGGCAATCCGAACATGTATATCCATGATGAATAGTTTTTGACATGCCAATTTGGTTGTAAATGTTGCATTGCAATGTATTAATGTTTGGTGGGATTTCGGATTCTACTATTCCAGGCACTATTCATCGTTTTCATTTTTTTTTATTATTTTGTTATTTTGGTTCTTGTGGCTTGTTCGAGCGCGCTTTTACTTTCCCGAAACGTGTTAGATCGCGTGTTACTGCTCGTTAGTCCTGGCGAGAGCTGGGCAGGCAGTCCGCTAACCCCTTTGGTTCGCCTTAGGGGAAGGTGGGGCTGTCACAGGTGGTATCAGAGTCTAGGTTTGAATTAGCCTGGGTGTTATAGGAATGCTTGATTTGAGGATTTGTTGTTTATGGCCTTTAAGCTTATATTTATGGTTAATTGTTCTTGTGGTGTAGGATGGCCGGACAGGGTGATCCTAGTGCTAGTCCTTCGGGCGTGAGACCTCGCAAAGCACTCCCAGTGATCCCGTACCAGATACGGCCAGGAGGGGCCGTTATTCGTTGGAGCCCGTCTAACCGTCTCCGACGGTGTGCTTGTAAACAGCAGTATGCCTATCCGAACGCTCTCGTGTTTGCTTTGAACAAGGAACGTAAGGTGTTGGCCAGAGAGAATGCTCGACTTGAGGTCGAGGCGACCCAGGATAGGGCGACCAACGAGAAGCAAACGGCGCGTATTAAAGAGCTAGAATACGACGTGCTTGAGGTCGAGAATAGGGTTGACGACCTCTTCGCTCAGCTGAGGGAGGCTCGAGAGCGCGAGATTAAGCGAGCTCGTCAAGTTAGGGGTCGCGCTGAGTCGATCCTTAATCTGTGTGACGACGGCCTTGAGGAGGATAGCGATGAGGCTTCGTGTGCGGGGGCCGAGGCTGGGGAGGAGTCTACCCCGTCGCCTGGGTCCCAGACCCCGGCAACTGACTAGGCCTTGACTTCTAGGCTTCTTTTGGGATAGTTGGTGGTTTTTGTATGTACATAGGGATAGGGATAGAGCCTTAGCTAATCGTTTTGGTTGTTAGATTAGCTACGTGTAAATCTCTTTTGATAAGGCCAATCCTCGGGGGATCGTCTATGTTTGTTTCGGACTTGCCTGTACTTGACTCGACTGATTGTATATATTTGTGTAGCTGAGCTTGCTTGGCTTGTATATATATGTTTGTGATCCTGTTTGGAATGTATCAAATATGTGTTATTGTGAAAGTTTTGAGTGTTACTTACATGCCTTGTTACTACTTTGGTTTAGTATTCTTGCCTAGACCAAGTAAACTTATGGAAGGTACACGGAGTGGTCGGGGACGTGGGCGCGGAACTAGACAACCCACACCGGTTAGGGGTACGGGAGAAACCTCGACTGGACCCAATCCTGAACCCCAAGCAGATCCTAATGCGCAAATAGCTGTTGCTATGCAGCAAATGACAAACTTGCTCGCACAAGTAGTGCAGCAACAAGGCCAGAACCCAAACCCTAATCCTGGAAACCCCGGAAACCCTGGCCATCATGTCGAGAGCGAAGATAGAGCTCTCGAACGCTTTCAAAAGTTCGCTCAGCCGAAGTTTGTTGGGGGACCCGACCCGGACGTTGCCGAAAGATGGCTTGAAAAGATGGTTGATATATTTGCAGCCCTACACTACCCTGACGAACGGCAGGTAACTTTTGCCGTGTTCCAGCTTGAGGGGGCAGCCCGTTCCTGGTGGAACGTAATCCGACAGAAATGGGATAGGGAGCAGACGCCCAGGACTTGGGTGAATTTCATTCGAGAGTTTAATGCAAAGTTTTTCCCTCCTCTAGTCCAGGAGAGGAAGGAGGACGAGTTTATTAGGCTCCGCCAAGGGACTCAAACTATGGCGGAATACGAGAGTCAATTTACCCGCCTGTCCAAGTTTGCGCCTGAATTAATCATGACTGAACAACGACGGATTAGGCGCTTTATTCAGGGTTTGAATGTTGAGATTCAGAAAGACCTCGCGGTGGCTCAAATCACTGCATTTAGCGAGGTTGTAGAAAAGGCCCAACGAGTTGAAAGTGCACGGTTGCAGGTCCGGAACTTCCAGGCGAAGAAGCGTGGCTTTCCTGGGAGTAGTTCTGGACAGGGTGAGAAGAGCACTCCCTCTAAATTTGGACGAGGAACGGGAGGTGGTCGACAATCTGGTTCAGGTAGAGGGACTCCATTCAGGGGTGGCCAAGCTGGGCGAGGACCAAGGGGAAATGCTCAGAGTGGCTCGGCTTCAGCACCTCGCGGTCCCTGCGGGCATTGCGGGAAGCCAAACCACACCGAAGATAACTGCTGGAGGAAACAAGGCAAATGTCTGCGTTGTGGAAGCGCAGACCACCAATTGGCTACTTGCCCGGTCCTGAAACAAGATGGAAAGGGAAGCCAACCACTGCCGAGGACCAATGCTGGACCAGCAAAGGGAGATGGGTCCAAACCTAAAGTGCCAGCTAGGGTGTATTCCTTAGAGCCCCATTAGGTCCCAGAGTCTTCAGAGGTCGTAGAAGGTACGATCCCTATTTTCCACCGCTTTGCCAAAGTTTTAATTGATCCTGGTGCCACTCATTCGTTTGTTAACCCTGATTTCATGTGTGGCATCGATATAAAACCTGCTAGTTTACCATATGACCTTGAAGTTAGTATACCTACGGGAAATCAACGTTTGGTGACTAGTATGGTTTATAGGGATTGTGATGTATGGGTAGGTGAAAAGAGATTTTTAGGAGACCTGATAAGCTTGTCCATTAAGGGGTATGACGTGATTTTGGGTATGGACTGGCTAGCCAAATATAACGCCCAACTGGATTGTAAAACGAAGGTGGTAGAATTTCGCATTCCTGGCGAGGCAACCTTAAGGTTGGATATAAGGGGTAGGTTAGCCTCATCTGCTTTAATTTCGAGCATTCGAGCTAGGAAACTGATAAGTAGAGGGGCGCAAGGATTTTTGGCCTTTTTGATTAACACCCCTATGGATAAGTTAAAAGTGGAAGACGTGGCCGTAGTGAGGGAATTTTCGGATGTATTTCCTGATGAGTTAGTAGCTTTACCTCCAGAACGGGAGATAAAATTCCAAATAGATCTGTTACCTGGAACCTCACCTATCTCAAAAACCCCTTACCGAATGGCGCCTGCAGAACTTAAGGAGCTTAAGTTGCAATTACAAGACCTTTTGGAGCGGGGATTCATTCATGAGAGTGGGTCTCCTTGGGGAGCTCATGTCCTATTTGTGAAGAAAAAGGACGGAACCTTGAGGATGTGTATTGACTACCGGGGTCTGAACAATGTTACAATCAAGAATAAGTATCCACTGCCCCACATCGACGAGTTGTTCGACCAGCTGCAAGGAGCAGTGGTCTTCTCAAAGTTGGACCTCCGACAAGGATATTATCAGTTGTTAATTAGGAAGGAGGATATACCGAAAACTGCTTTCAACTCGAGATATGGGCATTACGAGTTCGCCGTTATGCCCTTTGGACTGACCAATGCTCCCGCCGCCTTTATGGACCTAATGCATAGGGTTTTCAAACCCTATCTAGACCGATTTGTCGTTGTGTTCATTGATGACATTTTGGTCTACTCTAAGACACGCGAGGAGCATGAGGAGCATTTGAGAGTGGTGTTACAGACGTTAAGGGAACATCAGTTGTACGCCAAGTTTAGTAAATGCGAGTTCTGGCTGGAGAAAGTAGCATTCCTAGGGCACGTAATCTCCCACGAAGGTATTTCGGTGGACCCGACAAAGGTAGAGGCCGTGACAAATTGGAAGAGGCCAGAAAATCCCACAGAAATTCGCAGCTTTCTAGGGCTAGCTGGGTACTACCGATGTTTTATTAAAGATTTCTCCAAATTAGCAGGACCTTTAACTGACCTGACGAAGAAGCATGGTCGGTTTGTTTGGAACGGCCGATGCGAGACAAGTTTTCAGGAACTAAAGCGAAGATTGACCACGGCTCTGGTACTGGTCTTACCAAATGGAGTGGACGGGTTCGCGGTGTATGCAGATGCGTCGCGAGAAGGTCTGGGGTGCGTTTTGATGCAGAACCGTAATGTGATCTCTTTTGCCTCTAGGAAGTTGAAGCTTCACGAGCAGAATTACCCGACCCACGATCTGGAACTAGCCGCAGTTGTGTTTGCTCTGAAAAAGTGGAGGCATTACCTATACGGGGTGACCTTCGAAGTGTACTCGGATCACAAAAGTCTTAGGTACCTCTTCTCCCAGAAGGAACTGAACATGAGGCAACGACGGTGGATGGAATTTTTGGAAGATTACGACTGCACAATCAACTACCATCCGGGAAAGGCAAATGTTGATGATTAAAGAGTGGGATTTATTAGAATCCGTATGTGAGTGGAGACCCTGTCTTGGGAGCCATAAGGTGCTATTTAGCAATGTTAGGGTGACCTCCACTCTACTGGAACGCATTAAAGAGGTGCAAAACAAAGATTTGATGGTAAGGAAGTGGAGAGAGAAAGTGGAGAAGGGAGAAACAACGGACTTCAATTGGAGTCCTGAGGGCATTTTGAAATATCGAAACCGACTAGTGGTACCGAATAATGAATCGTTGAAAGCGGAAATTTTGGAGGAAGCTCAGCGGTCCAAGTATACAATCCATCCGGGCAGCAGCAAGATGTATCAGGACCTGAAAGGAACCTATTGGTGGGACAATATGAAAAGGAAAATCGCTCAGTACGTGCAAAAATGTCTCGTTTGGCAACAGGTGAAAGCAGAGCATCAAAAACCATCGGGTTTGTTACAACCCTTGGAGATACCCGAGTGGAAGTGGGAAAATATCACAATGGACTTCGTTTCCGGTTTACCGAGGACGCAAAGAGGACACGATGCCGTTTGGGTGATCGTTGATCGCTTAACCAAGTCGGCCCATTTCTTGCCGGTGAACATGAAGTATTCCATGGACAAGTTGGCACGACTGTATATGGACGAAATCGTAAGGCTACACGGCGTGCCTGTGAGCATCGTCTCCGATCGGGATCCACGGTTCGTATCTCAATTTTGGCAGAAGTTTCAAGAAACACTGGGGACTAAACTCAATTTGAGCACGACCTATCATCCTCAGACGAATGGACAGTCAGAGCGGACAATTCAAACTCTCGAGGACATGCTACGAACTTGCATTCTGGATTTTGGAGGCAACTGGGGTCAACACATGACCTTAGTAGAGTTTGCGTACAACAACAGTTTCCATTCGTCGATCCAAATGGCTCCGTACGAAGCTCTATATGGACGAAAGTGCCGGTCACCGATTTACTGGGACGAAGTTGGTGAAAAGAAAGCACTAGACCCGGCAACTATTCCATGGATGGAAGAGGCTCAAGAGAAGGTCAAGTTGATACGGCAACGACTTCAAACAGCTCAAAGCCGACAAAAGAGCTACGCGGATAATCGAAGAAAGGACTTGGAGTTTGAAGTTGGAGACCATGTGTTTCTCAAGATCACACCCTTACGAAGTATTACAGCGGGCAAAGGAAAGAAGCTCCAACCGCGGTACGTCGGACCCTACAAGATCCTCCAGAGGGTAGGAGCGGTCGCGTATCGATTAGAACTGCCATCCAGTCTCTCTCGAATTCACGATGTATTTCACGTTTCGATGCTAAAGAAGTATCATCCCGACCCATCCCATGTATTACAACCGGAGGAGATTGAAGTAGACGAATCGCTTGCTTACGAAGAGAAACCTGTTCAAGTGCTTGACCGAAAAGTCAAAGAGCTCAGAACCAAGCAGATTCCGTTAGTAAAAGTGCTATGGAGAAACCATGGGATAGAGGAAGCTACTTGGGAAGTGGAAGAAGAAATGCGAAAGAAGTATCCAAACCTTTTGGGGAGTTAAGGTGAGAAATTTCGAGGACGAAATTCTTTTAAGGGGGAGAGAGTGTGAGAACCCGTATTTTCCCTAATAATTTTCCTAGGGTTTTTCCCCTTTAATTGCATGTTTTCTGCATTTTCTGGCTTAGGAAAATTTTCTTGGTGGATTTTATGCGTTATTATAGTTTTTAGATGATTTTTCTAGCATTGGGTAGTTTTTGAAAAATTAAGGATATATAACGGACGTGGGACCTACTAGTACGAAAAGTTCGGAAAAATTCGGCCAATAAGGTTAAGTTCCGGATACTGAGTGAAATTTATCGGGTGTTAAGAGATAAGTAGAGGAGGTGAAGTGATTGATGTGAGAGGAAAAGAAAGGGATAGGAATGCATTGAATGGAGTGACAAGTGTCACTCTTCCATTGGTTGAAGCCTAAGACAACTATTCACCTTTTGACCTTTCTTTACCATTTGATTAAATATCACAAAATTACCACAAAAAAATCACCATTTCTTTCTCTATGTTGGCCGGCCACCTTGAGCTCAAGAAGGAAGAAACCTCTTCAAACTTTTAGCTAGCATCTAGTGCAAATCATCCAAACCAATTGCTGAAATTTGTTTCTACTCCATAAAATCCTTCCATTTGGTGCTAGTAAGTGATTTTGTGGAAGTGTTAAAGGAAGCTAAGGTGTCCATTAACTCCTCTTCTCTTGTTTACTAGGTAAGTAGTGATTGACCTTCCTCCTACACTTAATGATGTTTAATTTGTGCCTAGTGGTGGCTAAAGTGCTGAAATTTGTGGCTTATTTCTTGGTTTGAGATGAATTGGTGAAGTTTTCAATTTATTGAGGAATTTTCTGGTTTAATATGAATGTGATGTTGTGGATATATTTGATGATGGGAATTGATGGTTAATGACTCTAGTAGGTGTAAATGATTGGAAATTGCAACCAATTTTGGATTTGGAAGGAAATGTGAAAAGTTAGGGTTTCATAACCCCCTTTCTGTCCGGTTTTGTATCATATGGTTAGAGGCGGAATTGGCCTTTTCTTAAAACATTAAAGTTGTAGGTATTGATGTGTTTGACGTGCCTGTAAAATTTCAGGTCATTTGGAGTAGTGTAGAGTGAGAAATGTCAAATTTACTATTTCTGTTCTGGGTTCATCAGGATGGCCGAACTGCGCCTGTAATCGGCTGTTTTGACTGGAATTGCTTTGGATTTGGTTGTTGAGGTCTTCTGATGAAATGTAACTTGATGTCCTAGCTATCATATGCCTTTGGAATTTCTGCATTCGGACCTGTATAGACTGAGTTGGACTAATTACAGCATAGTGTCATTTGTAAACCTGCAATTAAGGTTCTGGTTTGGTATTTTGCATATTTTACCTAGTTGTGCTAGGATTTGGACTGAGTGGCCTTCTACATTGTTGTAGCCCTGTATTTTAGCTTCGAGATGGTGGGTCTTGCACCCTCATCCGATAAGCGTAGCGCAATTTGTGCCATTACCGCATATTGAGGACAAAACTATTTTTGTTGTTGGGCCAAATGAGTTACATTTCCTGATTTTCTGGTTTGCTATAATGCTTATATATGCCTATGCAACCTTATTGGGGTTGTGATTGGCATGGCTTTATGACTCGTTATCGAGTCTCATTGTATTTGTTTACGTGTTTTAGGACGTGACGAGGGTTCACGACGTCCTTTTAACGACGGTGCATGAAACATCACTTACTTGAGTGGTGAGTATACTACTCACTTGAATGTTTATAATGTGGCTTTGCTATATGTGATTGTGATGCCTTGAAGGCTTGTTTGGCTATTGGAAATGATTAGGGTGAGGGTGTACTTGACCGCCCTCATTCCTTTTATTCCTGTGAATGACTGTTTACCGTTTCACTGTATTACTGTACTTGCTATATGAGTTATTGGATTCCATTCATGGGAAATTGTTTGGGTGTCGGTTGGACGAGTATCCAACGGCCCTACTGTACTACTGAGCTCGACCCCGTTGGTAGTCAATTGAATCGAGACAGCGAGGGCTTGGTCGTGAAAATTGACTAGCCACGGGGACTGAAATGGGAATCTTGTGGTAATGAGACCCTTGGTTCCGGTGTACTCGAGTATCACCTAAAGCTACTGCTTGGAGTACGGGCCCGGTTGGGGTATGTTGGGTGGAAGGAATGGAAGTGAAGTGAGGTCTACGATTTGGTACTTTTAACATTGACGGAGGGTCAATGAGGTTGGATCAAGAATGTAAGCGTGGAAATGGGCTCTTGAGAGCCGTTCGTATCCTTTTACCAACTTATTATATTCCTTATTTGTGTACTTGAAATGAAAGGTTATATTATATGCTCTTTGTTGCTTATGTGGTAGTAACTCACTGGGCTGAAGCTCATTCCGTTCCATTTGTTTTCCTTACAGGGATATAATTACTTTTGGGATTGGATTGGATAGTCGATTGCCAAGTTGAGCTAGTGTAAATGTCTTTTGTTTAGCTCTTTGAATGAAACCCTAATGTGTATTGGGTTCAATGACTTTTGTTTGGCAATCCGAACATGTATATCCATGATGAATAGTTTTTGACATGCCAATTTGGTTGTAAATGTTGCATTGCAATGTATTAATGTTTGGTGGGATTTCGGATTCTACTATTCCAGGCACTATTCATCGTTTTCATTTTTTTTTATTATTTTGTTATTTTGGTTCTTGTGGCTTGTTCGAGCGCGCTTTTACTTTTCCGAAACGTGTTAGATCGCGTGTTACTGCTTGTTAGTCCTGGCGAGAGCTGGGCAGGCAGTCCGCTAACCCCTTTGGTTCGCCTTAAGGGAAGGTGGGGCTGTCACACAAAGCGATCCAGATAGGGCTTAAAAACCCTATGCATTAAATCCATGAAAGTGGCAGGAGCATTCGTTAATCCAAAGGGCATAACTGCAAACTCGTAATGCCCATATCTCGAGTTGAAAGCGGTTTTCGGTATATCTTCCTTCCTTATTAATAACTGGTAATATCCTTGGCGGAGATCTAGTTTTGAGAAAAGCACCGCTCCTTGCAACTGGTCAAACAACTCATCTATGTGGGGCAGTGGATACTTATTTTTCACCGTGATATTATTCAGGCCCCGATAATCGATACACATTCTCAAACCACCGTCCTTTTTCTTCACAAACAGTACATGAGCTCCCCAAGGAGACCCACTCTCTTGAATGAATCCCCGCTCCAGAAGGTCCTGTAATTGCAACTTTAGCTCCTTGAGCTCTTCAGGAGCCATTCGGTATGGGATTTTTGAGATAGGTGAGGATCCCGGTAGCAGGTCTATTTTGAATTCGATTTCTCTTTCCGGAGGTAGAGCTACTAGCTCATCAGGAAACACGTCCGGAAATTCCTTCACTATGGGCACGTCCTCCACTTTCAACTTATCCGTAGGGGTATTGATCAGAAAGGCCAAAAATCCTTGCGCCCCTCTACTTAGCAGTTTCCTAGCCCGAATACACGAAATCAAAGCAGATGAGGCTAACCTACCCCTTATGTCCAACCTTAAGGTCGTCTCACCAGGGATGCGGAATTCCACCACTTTCGTTTTACAATCCAGTTGGGCATTATACTTGGCTAGCCAATCCATACCCAGAATTACGTCATACCCCTTAATGACCAAACTTATCAAGTCCCCTAACAATCTCTTCTCTCCTACCCACACTTCACAATCCCTATAAACCGTACTAGTAACCAAACGTTGATTCCCCGTAGGTGTACTAACTTCTAAGTCGTATGGTAAACTAGCAGGTTTTATATCGATGCCACACATGAAATCAGGGTTAACGAAGGAATGAGTGGCACCAGGATCAATTAAAACTTTGGCAAAACGGTGGAAAATAGGGATCGTACCTTCTACGACCTCTGAGGAATCTGGGACCTGTTGAGGTTCTAATGAATATACGCGAGCTGGCACCTTAGGTTTCGTCCCATTCCCCTTATCCGGTCCTGTATTGGTCTTTGGCGCGGTCTGAGTTCCCTTTCCGTCTTGCTTTAAGAGTGGGCAGGTAGCAAGCTGGTGGTCTGCGCTTCCGCAACGCAGACATTTACCTCCCTTCTTCCAGCAATTATCTTCAGAGTGATTCGGCTTTCCGCAGTACCCACAAGGCCCACGGGATGCCGAACCTGAACCTTTCTGGAAGTTTCCGCCTTGGCCTCTTTCGGTTGAACCACTCCTGGACTGAGCCCCTCTGCTTGTACCCGACTGTCGTCCACCCCCAGCTCCCCGTCCGAACTTGGAGGGGGTACCTTTATCCCCTTGCCCAGAGCTGCTTCCAGGAAAACCCCGCTTCTTCGCCTGGAAGTTCCGTACTTGTACCCCGGCGCTCTCTACCCGTTAGGCCTTCTCAACGGCCTCGCTAAAAGCGTTGATTTGAGCCACTGCGAGGTCCTTCTGGATTTCGACATTTAGGCCCTGGATAAAACGCCTAATTTGCCGTTGCTCTGTCACAATCAACTCAGGCGCAAATTTGGACAGGCGGGTGAACTGGCTGTCGTATTCCGCCACCGATTGAGCTCCTTGGCGGAGTCGGATGAACTCATCTTCCTTCCTCTGCTGAACCAGAGGAGGGAAGAATTTCGCGTTAAACTCTCTCATAAAATTTACCCAAGTCCTGGGCGTTTGTTCCCTTTCCCATTTTTGCCGTATGACATTCCACCAGGAACGGGCCGCCCCTTCCAGCTGGAAAACGGCAAAAGTCACCTGCCGTTCTTCGGTATAGTGCAGGGCAGCGAAAATATCGACCATCTTTTCGAACCACCTTTCGGCGACATCCGGATCGAGTCCCCCAATGAACTTGGGTGGAGCAAACTTTTGAAATCGTTCGAGAGCTTTGTCTTCGCTCTCGACATGATTGCCAGGGTTCCCAGGGTTTCCAGGATTAGGGTTTGGATTCTGGCCTTGTTGCTGCACCACTTGTGCCAGCAGGTTGGTCATTTGCTGCATAGCAGCAGCTATCTGTACATTGGGATCAATTCTCGGTTCAGGATTGGGTCCAGAGGAGGTTTCCCCAGCACCCTGGTCTGGCGTAGGTTGCCTATTCCTGCACCCACGCCCCCGTCCACTACGTGTGCCCTCCGTAAGTTCTATTTGATCTAGACAAACGTACTAGAACAATAAAATGACAATGCATGTAAATAAAATCCCAAAAACTTTTACAACCATATGTATACATTCCAAACAAGGCAACAACACACATATAAACAACCAGTCAAGTCAAGTACAGTCAAGTCAAGTACAAACATGGACAATCCACGAGGAAAAAGCCCCATCCAAAAGAAATATACACGTAGCTAACCCAAACGTACAAAACGATTAGCTAAGGCTCTTTTCCTATCCGCCCTATATACAGAAAACAAAACTATCTCAAAGACCCTAGGAATCGTAACCTAGTTCGACGACGAGCTGGAAGACCCACCCGACGGGGTAGATCCAACCCCAGCCTCGGGCCCCGCACATGAGTCCTCGTCGCTCACGCCCTCGACCACGTCAGTACAGAGGTTCAGGATCGAGGCAGCTCGAACCTTCACCTTTCGGGCTCTCTTAGACTCGCGCTCACGGACTTCCCTAAGTTGAGTGCAGAGGTCATCCACCCTATCCTCTACCTCTAGCACGTCGTACTCCAAGCCCTTAATGCGCTCGACCTGCTTCTCATTGGCCGCCCTAAGCTGGGTCACCTCAGCCTCAAGCCTAGCATTATCTGCGGCTAACTCCTTACGCTCCTCGGCCACGGCGAACACCAGAGCGTTAGGGTAAGCATACTTATGGCGGCACTCACACCGTCTGAGGCGGTTAGACGGATTCCAGCGCCCGACAGCCCTTCCTGGCCGTATCTGGTATGGTATCACGGAGAGCGCTCCACGAGGTCTCTCGCCCGGAGGACTATCACTAGGCTCACCCTGTCCGGCCATCCTACACCAAAAGAGCAATTAACTATAAATAAGCTTAAAGGCCATAAACAAAGAACCCTCAAATCGAGCATTTCTATTACACCCAGGCTAATTCAAACCTAGGCTCTGATACCACCTGTGACAGCCCCACCTTCCCCTAAGGCGAACCAAAGGGGTTAGCGTACTGCCTACCCAGCTCTCGCCAGGACTAACGGTACAGTTTAGAGCGATCTATTGCGTTCCGGAACTTACAAACGCGCGTAAACAAGTCAAAATAAAAAAATAAAAAAAATAGAAAAAATGAAATCCGGAGTCGGCCATGAATAGTAACCGACCCGTCAGAACCCAACCAAATATCAAGCAAACATTCACATCTTGAAACTTAGCATTTACAAACCAAAGTGGCATACAAAAGTATTCAAAAGTGGATACATGTCTGGTTTGCCAAATCAAAAGAGAAACGGTCCCAAAAGTACATTTAGGGTTTCAATAAATGAGCTATACAAAAGATATGTCCAACTAGCTCATTTCGGCAACCAATTATCAATTGCAGTCCAAAAGTATTTATTTTCCTGTAAGGAAAACAAAAGGAATAGAGTGAGCTAATTGCCCAGTGAGGTAATACTACTCAAGCAACCAAGTTCATAGATGCATCAAGCTTTTCAGTCCAATTCATCAAAAGTAAATTAAGACACACATCAATAATGATGATAAAAGGATACGGGTGGCACTCAAGAGCCCTTTTCCTCGTTTGCATTCTTGATCGGATCTCATTGACTCTCCGTCAATGTTTAAAAGTAACCAACCGTAGACTTCACTTTACTTCCATTCCTTCCACCTAACATTCCCCTACCGGTTCCGAACTCCAAACACTTGCACTGTGGTATTACTCGAGTATACCGGAATCGAGAGTCTCTCATACTACAAGATTCCATATAACATTTCTCCAAGGCTCATTAATTGTCACGACCAAGTCCTCGCCGGCTCGATTCAATCAACTACCAATGGGGTTGAGCTCAATGATAACAATCATGGTCGTTGGATACTCGTCCAATCGACACCAAGTCAAGTACTTTTCATTTCATGTAACATTCCAATATCATGAGAAATAAGTGAGAGTGATAAAGTACACCCTCACTTCAATCAATATCAATGGTACAATAAACATTTAACTCATCAAGTTCAAGTATCAAAGCCATATAGTAACACACAAGTGAGTAGTACACTCACCAAGCTCGAAAGTGATATTTCATGCACTTCCGTCAAAGGAACGTCGTGAACCACCGTCACGCCCTAAAACACGCAAACAAGTACAATGAGACTCGATAACGAGTCATAAACCAAAGCCAAATATCACCAAAATAGGGTTCCCTAAGCATACACAAGCAATAGAGGAAACCAGAAAAATCCGGAAATGGAGCTAGCTTTAACCCTGAAAAAAATAGTTTTTGACGTTATTTTACGGCAATGGCACCAAAGGCACTGCGATTATCGGATGAAGGTCCAAGATGTACCATTTCGAAGCTAAGAGATAGGGCTACAATATTACAGAAGGTCACTCAACCCAGTTTCGAGCGTAACCAGGTCAAAAATGCAATCTACTACACCAGAACCGTAAAAACAGATTCACAGAACGCATTCTAGTACAAACATCATAAATCAGCCTACCTAAGTCCAAATCCAGAAATTCCAAAGCCATATGAAAGATAAGAAACAGGGATACATTTCATCAGAAGACCTCAACAACCAATTCGGAAGCATTCCTATCCAAAATAACCAATTACAGAAGCAATTCCCAAATTCGGGTAAAACCAGGGCAGCAAGGGTAATTCCGTCTTTTGTCAAGTTACGCTACTCCGATTGACCTGAAATTTTTCAGGCACCTCTAAAATATCATTCCCTACAACTTTTATGTTTTAACCCAAGTACAATTAGGCCTCTAACTATGAGCTACAAAACCGGGCAGAATGTAATTTCCAAGAACCCTAATTTTCCAGTTTTCTTCCAAAACAGAAATTGCTTGCAATTTACCACTTTTTCCACCTTCTAGCTTCCTCAAATACCATTTCCAATCATCATACATAACCACATAATCATATTCATATGAAAACAGAAAAATCCCCAATAATTACAAAAGTTCACCAATTCAACCAAAAATCAAGATATAAACCATAAAATTGCATCTTATACTACCACTAATCATGGATTAAACATCATTAAAGGAAGGAGAGGGGTCCTTCTCAACTTACCTTAACAAGACAAGAAAGAGAGCAACTAGTCCTCTTAGCTTTCCAAGCAACTCCACAAAACAACTCACTATCACTCCCTTAAGTGTTTTTATGGAGCAAAAACTAGATTCAATGGTTGATGTGGCAGATTGGAGCAAGATTGAAGCCAAAAACTTGAAGAGTTTTCTTTCTTTTGTTGCTTAAGGAGGTCGGCCAAGATGAAGGAGAAAATGGTGAATTTTTGGTAGTTTTTTGATTTATTTGGTCAATTGGTAAGAAAATGAATAGTGGTCTTACAAGTCCATCCAACCAAATGGTGACACTTGTCACTTATTTAATGCAAGTCTATCACTTTGTTTCCTCTCACACCAATCCAAATTGCAACCTCTACTTATCTCTTAACACCCGGTAAATTAATTGCAGTATCCAAAACTTAACCTAGTTGGCCGAATTTTTCTGAACTTTTTGCACTAGTGGGTCCCACATCCGGTATACGCTCTTAATTTCTCAAAACCTATTCGATACTAGAAAAATCATCTAAAAGCTATATCTGCTCCTTAAAAGTATCTAGAAATTTTCCTAATCACGAAAATGCAGAAAACAAGCCATGAAAGATAATAAAACCTAGAAAATGGGAAAAATTACGGGTTCTCACATTTTCGTGCGGGTAAGTATAGGATTTGATCCATTTTATATTGGTTAAGTAAGTTCAAAAGGTAGACAACCTCAGACTAGTAAACCCTCTAGTGTTCCAATAGATTAGAAAGCTTAAGTTGGGTTCCAATAGATTAGCAAGTTGGGTTAAAACCCTAATTTTGCCAATGTTATAAAGGTTGTTGTTTAATTGTTTTTATTATGGATAAAGTATGATTAAGTATAGGTGGTTAAGATAGGAGTGTGATTGGTGAAGTGATTAAGTGTGATCAAGTGTTTTAGACTAGATTAAGTTATCATTTATGGAGTAAATTGAAAGATTTTCAATGTTTGAGGGCAAAGGAGTAAGAAAGAGAAAGTAAAGGTTGTAAGGGCTAGGAGGCAATAACCAAGATTTTATTTGATTGGTGGAAGTGATAAATATCTTCCATAAGCTTTGACTATATTATACCATAGGATTTGTAAGATAATCATAAGGCAAAAAACAAAACAAAGCCAAAGAGAAAGAAAGAGAGAAAGAGCCGAGAGGGAGAGAAGCTAAGGGAGAGAAAAACTTTTGTTTCTTGCATCTTGTTTTCCATTAATCTTGAGTTTGGACCTTGGAGGAACAACTTGGAGCTTGGATTTTGGAAGATCAACCTAAGAAACTTGCAACTTGAAGGTAAGTTATCTCTTTTGAAAGTTAAATTTTGGGGCTTTAATCTTGAAGCTATGGAAGTGATGCTTTTGTTGTGATTATGCATTTTTATGGGTTGTATGATGATTATGGAGTAGTTTTATTGTTTATTTTGATTGTTATATTGCTGATTTTGGTAAAGGCAAGGAGGAAAAGGTAGGGTTTCATGATTCATGATTCATAGAGTTGGCTTGGTTGGATTTTGGCTTGTTAATGGCATCTTTGATGTCTTGATTTCATTTGTATGGTTGGTAAGTAGCAAATTCCAGATTGGTCATGAAACCCTAAGTCAAAGGAAAGTTAGTTTGGTTGGGTTAAGGCTTAAGTGATTAGAGTTTAATTGATTAGGTGGAGAAACCAGTAAAGTTAGTAGGATTAGCACCTAGATTATGGTTAGTATTGGGTAAGTCTTGGGATGATATTGGGAAAGGAATTTTGGTTTTCTTGTAGGGAAAATAGGAGGTGGTTTATGTGTGTTTATTTGGTATGAGTTTGGCTAGGAAGTTTGTACGAGAACCATAGAAACGAACCATGCGTTTGTGACGTTCGAAACCGGCAAACTTGGAAACAGGGTAGTCCACAAATCCGAACTTGGGTTCTGTTTTTCTTTATTCTGTGTGCTGATTCAGAAGTTTCTCAAAACATAAAAGTTGTAGCTTCTTAAGTCCTTAAGGTGCCTGCAAAATTTCAGATCAAACGGATCTGTGTAGCCCGAGTTATATCCGAAACACTCACTCCTGTTTTGAACACTGGATTGTGTTACGTTTTTGAATTTTGCTTCTGACCATGCTTTGTCCGTCTTGATAACGTGCGAACTGGGTGTTGATCCCTTCATAAGAAATGTAGATCTTGGTCTTAGATTCGAAACGGTATAAAGTGTATCCGAATCCGAGTTCCATAACTTCAGTTACGACCAAAACAAGATCGATTGTCAGAACTGCCTTCGGATTTGGACAGTTCTGACAGGAACTTTGAACCTCTTTTTCCCTATGCTCCATACTGATTCAGCTTTTGGTCAAAACACAAAAGTTATAGCCTTATAAATAAGCTTTCTAACGCCTCTGGAATTTCTTGATTCTGATTTCTGAGTCGTGAGTTATGGTCTTTCAAATAGGGCCTATTTGGTAACCCGAAATGAAATGGCTGGAACAGTTTTGCACATTTTTGTCCTAGTTCCATTGAGATCTGGCTTGAGGTGCCTTTATGAAAGTTATATCCCTTCTTCTTAGCTTCGCAACGGTACCTCATGTACTTCGATCCGATAACCATAGCCTGAAATTTGATCAAAACAGTTCTAGGTGCCAAATCTGCCGTTTCCGTTGCCGGCCATTTACGTTTTCGTTTGCCGTTTCCGCACTTGCATGTGCCAATTTTGCCGTTTTGCTTGTTTTAGGCATGTTAATAGCCATTTGTGATATAATGTGATGCAATCATCTATTTCAGACGGTGGTGAGTGTGACGCCCCGAAAAGTATAAGTGTGAGAACCCGGAAATTTTCTACTTTTCTAGGGTTTATTTTTTAAACGCCCGCCTTTTCTACATTTTCTTGATTAGAAAAATTCCCCAGATAAAGTTTATGAGCAAAAATAGTTTTTAAATGATTTTTCTAGTATCGGTTAGTTTTTGAGAAATTAAAAGCGTATTTTGGACGTGGGACCCGCAAGTGCGGTAAATGCATTATATTTTTGACAACTTGTTGGATTTTTGTATTAAGTGATTTTATTTTACAAAGTGTTAAGATATTTGTATTGGAGAGACAAAAAGATAAGTTTTAAACCTAAAGGTGACAAGTGTCACCATTTGATTGGGCTTACCTTAAGACCTTTCTTACCATTGACTTAAATAACCAAAAATGACCCAAAATATCTTCATTTCTAAGCTTCATATGGCCGACCACCTTCAAGCAATAAGGGAAGAAAAGCTCTCCAATTTCTTTGCTCCAAGCTTGCTTAATCTTCACTTTTAACCGTTTAATTTTAGTTTTACTCCATAAAACCTCTTCACTTAGTGTTTGTGAGTTGTTTGGTGGAGTTGTTTGGAAAGTTAAGGTGACCAATAGCTCTCTCTCTCTTGTGTTCAAGGTGAGTTGTGAAGAACCACTCTCCTTCCTCTAATGATGTTCAATTCATGATTGGTGGTGGTATAAGATGCACTTTTATGGATTAAATCTTGATTTTGGTTGAATTGGTGAAGTTTTATAATTATTGGGGATTTTTCTGTTTTCATATGAATATGATTATGGGGTCATGTATGATGATTGGAAATGATGTTTAATGACTCTAGGAGGTGGAAAAAGTGATTAATTGCAACCAATTTCTGTTTTGGACCAAAAATTGAAAAAGTGAGGGTTTTGTGATGAACATTCTGTCCGAATTTTTGGTCCTAGATAGAAGCCGAATTGGCCTTGGCTCAAAACATGAAAGTTGTAGGTATTGATGTTTTAAGGGTGCCTGTAAAATTTCAGGTCAATTGGAGTAGTGTCAAATGAGATAAGCCGAATTTACTGTTGCTATTCTGGGTTCATCAGGATGTAAGAACTGCGTCTGAAATGGGTTGTTTTGACTGGAATTGTTTTGGATTTGGGTGTTTAGGTCTTCTGATGAAATGTAACTTGATGTCCTAGCTACCATATGCCTTTGGAATTTCTGCATTTGGACCTGTTTAGACTGAGTTGTACTGATTACAGCATAGTGTAATTTGTAAACCTGCAATCACGGTTCTGGTTTGGTATTTGGCATATATGACTTAGTTGTGCTGGGATTTGGACTGAGTGACCTTCTACATTGTTGTATCCCTGGTTCTTAGCTTCGAAACGGTGGGTCTTGCACCTTCATCCGACCTTCGTAGTGCTTTTGGCACCATTGCCGCAAAATGACGTCAAAACTGTTTTTCTGGTTTTGAGTTTAACTTTCATTTCCGGACTTTTCCCTAGCTTGACTTGTCTTTGTACTACTTGGAGCTTGCTGAATGGCTATTGGATGAACTTTTGTTGTGTGTGTACCCTTGGGTTGGAATGAGGAAATAATGAAGCCATGATGGCTGGAAAAGTTAGCAAATTCAGGGGAAATGCTGTCCGAATTTTGAATGGGATTGATTGCTTTGCGTTTGTGCTTTAGGGCTTGGACTTGAGTGAAGTAATGCAATATGATGGATGGTTTCTGAGCCATGGAGGTGAGTGACCCTAAACTATTTCCAAAGTTATTTGTGAAATGTTTCTTGCATTATTTATTCGATTGCATCTCATGCGTGCTTGCATGTGAATTCATGATATGATTTTGGCTTCGATGAGTTCTGGAAAAGTCTTGTGCTGGACACCAACGTCTCCATTCTGTTTGTGGTTCATGTTCATGGTTATCTGGAGCTCAAAAAGGGGCTTCCTCTCTCTGTTCGTGTGTTATGATCTATTTGAGCGTTGGGTGTTCTAGTGCAATGATTTCACTGGCTCACGAGAGCACTAAACGGACATTTGATCTCTGAATCATGACATCATCGAAATCATCGAAATGCAACATTGTGAAATATATTTGCTTAATGATTTTGCTGGTTACTCGCTGAGCTTCTAGCTCACCCCAAAAATATTTTATTCCCCTCCACAGGGCTCAAGGCGAAGGAAGGACTTATAGTACTTGTGCACGTGATTGGATGGCCTATGTTTTGTACAGTTTTGATTTGGAATCATTTTATGTATAGTTAGGAATTGTTTCCGCTGCATTTGTGACATGTAATTTTTTGAGAATTTGATGTAATATTTGAAGTTTTATCTTGAAATTCAATTGAGGATTGTAGTGAACGACTGAGTCCCCGCGAAAGCTGGGCAGGCGGCCCGCCGAACCCTCTGGTTCGCCTTAGGGGGAGGTGGGGCCGTCACAGTGAGTTTGGCGGAGCCGGTGGGGCCTACTACTAGCTATCATTCGCGACGCAATTTTCATACTTTTGCTATCTTGGTTCTTTGAGTAAGTATTCGGGCCGTTTTGTATATATGACTTGCTTATGTGTCTAAGGTGAATGAAAGAGTACCTAGGCGAGGGTGTATTTCATCGCACTCGACCTAAACCCTAATTTACATGCATATTTATACATGACATGTTTAAATGAATTATTTTGGGGTTGAACCCCTTGAGCTTGTAGCTTGGGGTGACGTTTGTGAGTTGGGGTCGATCTTCCGACCTAGATGGACTATTCGAGCCAGCCGGGGCTTGGTCGAAGCCAGTCCAACCTAGTCTGAGGTCACCAAGTTTGTAGGTTCAAGTTGTGAACCAAGTTTGTGGTTCTGTGAACCAAGTTTGTGAACCGAGCTTGCGAGGCAAGTTCAATTTCGTTTCGTTCGCTCGAGCAAGTTTGTGAGGTGACTGGCCAGTGAGGGTGATAAGGTGTACTGTGGGAGTACAAGTGGAGTTCTACGGACCCTTATATGTAGTCGACGGAGTGTCGGCAAGAGGTCACGCATGGCAAACGACTTGGCTTTGGAGCCAACCTTTATCCTTCATTTGTGTTGTTACTTTTGCACTTGACCTGACATTTTGTGAAATAGTTGTTTATCTAAATGTGCAATTTATGATTTTACCCCTGTTTACTTACTAAACACATAGCTTACCCCGTTTCCTTTGTTTTTCTTAGCAGGGGACGACATGGGGAACTCCTTGGCACATTCACTAGTATAGTTAGGTTTGCTTGTAATAGTTGGACAATTAAGATGGTTGTTTTTGGTTTGTTTAAGGACCCTCCTTAGGGTCGACTTTCTGCTGGTTGTTATCATAATGTAATATAGTGGTTTGACTAGCTACTTTTGGGGATGTAAATAGAACTCTTTTGGAGTTGGCTATATTGTGAATAGTACGCTTTTGGTTTATCTAGTTTTTATTGTTTTGAAATTTCGAGTCCTGGCGCGAGCTAGGCAGGCGTCCGCCCGATACCCTAGGGTTCGCCCTTGGGAGAAGCGGGGGCGTCACACTCTCTTGCACAATGGTAAACTATTTATCTCAACTCATATCTTTTGATGATTACAAAACAAACGGATGTTACCAATACTTTTTGTAGAAACTCGTTTCAGAAATGGCACTAAACAGGTCTGAGGACTTAGAGCAAAAAGAAGATCAAAAAGGTGAAAAGTGCTGAGGAAGATGTCGGACGCACAAAAGGAGAGTATCGGACGTCCGACATCCATTGAGTAACTTTGGACGTATGAAGAACTCAGACTCGAACGTCCGAAGAAGACAAGTCAGGGCTTGTGCGATTACTGATCACGATCGGACGCTCAACACCTGAGCATCGGACGTCCGACAAGCATTGCTGCATTTCGGACGCAACACATTGGACGCATCGGCCGTCCGAAGGAATTGAAGAGGAACCTCCAAGTCTGCATCTTACCCTCGGACGCATGGTGAGAGGGGATCAGACGTCCTAAGTAGTGCAAGAAAATTTCTCGAACTTACTGACCTCGCTCGGACGCATAAAAACTGACTATCGGACTTCCGACAGCACCAACGGCTAGTTGACTCTTCAGATGCCCTCTATCCGTTGACAGTATTAATTGAAGAATTTTTTGGTCTCCTATAAAAAGAACAAAGTCAACCACCTCAGAACAACTTTGCACATCAAGTCTACATCAAATCGTGGGTGATTCAAGTGTTAGAATACTCCAAACGAACATTTGTATTCTTAGCTTGTGCAATTTTCTTGTAGCTTTTCAAGTGTGACACAGCTTCTTCAATAGTGTAGCATTGTGAGGGTTATCCGAGTGTTTGTAAAACTTCCTTGCTTGACCAAGTGAGGTTTGGGGCAAGAAGGAAGTGATCCTTCCCTTGTACACAAGAAATTGGTTGCAAGATTGTTCAACTTGAAGTAGCTTGTTATATAAAGTGTTGTTCAAACTCAAGTGGAGTTTGAAGCCTGGTTTGTTTCTCTTCTTTCGTTTATAGCTTTACTATATAAACTGTTCACCTCTTCATCTCACGAACACCTGTGCTTTCTTGTAAACTGATCCATTGAGTGGTCTTTGAGAAAAGAAGGGTAGGCTTGAAAAAGAGTGACCTATATCTTAGCTGGTTTTAGAAAACCTAATTCACTCCCCCTCTTAGGTTGTCTTCGATCCTTACAATTGGTATCAGAGATTGGTTTCCTAGAGATTAAGCTCAATCGGCTTGGGAGTAAATATGACAACCAACAATGCCATGTTTTTTGAGGGACAATCTGTCACTAGACCTCCAATGTTGAATGGATCAAACTATGTGAGCTAGAAGGAAAGGATGATTATATTCTTACAATCCATTGATATTGAGTTGTGGTTTATTATTAGTGAAGGTCCACATGACGCGACTATTGTTGATGAAACTACTCATAGGCCGAGACAAAAAATAAGAAGTGAGTTGATTGCTGAAGATAGAACTCATCGCACTGTAAATGCCAAGGCTATGAATGTTTTATACAGTGCATTAGATTCAAATGAGTCCATTAGAGTCAAAGGCTGCAGATCTGCAAAAGAAATTTGGGATTAACTTAGAGAGATCCATGAGGGAAGCGAGAATGTGAGAGAGCAAAAGAAATCCATTCTGGTTACTAAGTATGAATCTTTTAAGATGGAGCCTCATGAAAACACTGATAAAATGTATTGTAGATTTAATGATCTGATCAAGGATTTAGAGGTGGTTGAGAAGGAGTACTCTCTAGGTGAGAAGAACAGAAAAATCCTGAATGCTCTATCAAAGGTGTGAGAACCCGTACTTTTCTTAATTGCTAATATTAATTACACGTTTTTCCACATTTTATTTATTCAAAAATTATGAAAATAATTTTTATGAGTAAATATAGTTTTTAGATGATTTTTCTAGTATCGGTTAGATTTTTAGAAAATAAGAATGTATATCGGACGTGGGACCCACTAGTGCGGAAAAGTTCGGTAAAATTCGGACAACTAGGCTAAGATTTGGATACTGGGTTTAATTTATCGATTGTTATGAGATATTTAGAGGTTACCAAGTGGTTGGTGTGAGAGAGAGAAAATAAGTTAGGCAAGTAATTAATGAAAGTGACATGTGTCACTTAGAGATTCATTCCTACATTTGACTTACTATTCATCCTTTTACCATTTACTAAATAAACCCAAAAATTGACCAAAAATCTTCCATTCTTTCCAAGCTTGTGGCCGAACCTCTCTACAAGGAAGAAAGAAAGAAAAGCTCTCCAAGTTTTGCTTCAATCTTGCTCCAATCTACCCAATCAACCATTGAATCTTGTTTTTGCTCCATAGAAAACCTTAAGTGAGTGATAGTGAGGTGTTTTGTGGAGTTGTTTGGCAAGATAAGGTGACTAGTTGCTCTCTCTCTTGTGTTGTTAAGGTAAGTTGTGAAGGACCCCTCTCCTCCCTCTAAGGATGTTTAATTCATGATTGGTGGTAGTATGAGATGCACTTTTATGGATTATATCTTGATTTTTGGTTGAATTTGTGAAGTTTTGTAATTATTAGGAATTTTTATGTTTTCATATGAATATGATTATGTGGTCATGTATGATGATTGGAAATGGTATTTAAGGAAGCTAGAAGGTGGAAAAAGTGGTTAATTGCAAGCAATTTCTATTTTGGAAAGAAAATTGAAAAGTTAGGGTTTTAACGTTCTACATTCTGGCCGGTTTTGTAGCTCATAGTTAGAGGATGAATTAGCCTTGGGTTAAAACATGAAAGTTGTAGGGAATGAAATTTTAAAGGTTCCTACAGAATTTCAGGTCAATCGTAGTAGTGTAGCTTGAGAAAAGATGGAATTACCCTTGCTGCCCTGGTTTTACCCGAATTTGGGAATTGCTTCTGTAATTGGTTATTTTGGTTAGGAATGCTTCCGAATTTGTTGTTGAGGTCTTCTGATGAAATGTATCCCTGTTTATTATCTTTCATATGGCTTTAGAATTTATGGATTTGGACTTAGGTAGGCTGATTTATGATGTTTGTACTAGAATACGTTCTATGAATCGGTTTTTGCGGTTCTGGTGTAGTAGATTGCATTTTTGACCTCGTTACACTCAAAACTGGGCTGAGTTACCTTCTGTAATATTGTATCCCTATCTCTTAGCTTCGAAACGGTGGGTCTTGTACCTTCATCCGATAATCGTAGTGCCATTGGTACCAAAACCGCAAAATGATGTCAAAAACTATTTTTTTCCGGATTAACACTTACTCCATTTCCGGATTTTTCTGGTTTCCTCTATTGCTTGTGTGTGCTTATGGAACCCTATTTTGAGAATATTTGGCATTGGTTTATGACTCGTTATCGAGTCTCATTGTACTTGTTTGCATATTTTAGGGCGTGACGGTGGTTCACGACGCTCCTTTGACGGAGGTGCATGAAATATCATTTGCAAGCGTGGTGAGTGTACTACTCACTTGTGTGTTACTATATGGCTTTGATACTTGACTTGATGAGTTAAATATTATTGCACCATCGATATTGATTGAAGTGAGGGTGTACTTTATTACTCTCACTTATTTCTCATGTTATTGGAATGTTACATGGAATGTTACATGAAATGAAAGTACATGACTTGGTGTCGTTTGGACGAGTATCCAACGACCATGATTGTTACCATTGAGCTCAACCCCATTGGTAGTTGATTGAATCGAGACGGCGAGGGCTTGGTCGTGCCAATCAATGAACCTTGGGGACTGTTATATGGAATCTTGTAGTATGAGAGACTCTCGATTCCGGTATACTCGAGTAATACCACAGTGTAAGTGTTTGGAGTTCGGGCCCGGTAGGGGTATGTTGGGTGGAAGGAATGGAAGTAAAGTGGAGTCTACGGTTGGTTACTTTAAACATTGACGGAGAGTCAATGAGGTTCGATCAAGAATGCAAACGAGGAAAAGGGCTCTTGAGAGCCGCCCGTATCCTTTTTATCTCCACCATTAATGTGTGCCTTTGCTTACTTTTGATGAATTGAAATGAAAAGCTTTATGCTTATGTGAACTTTGCTGATTGAGTGGTATTATCTCACTGGGCGTAAGCTCACCCTATTCCTTTTGTTTTCCTTACAGGAAAATAACTGCAATTGATAGTTGGTTGCCGAATTGAGCTAGTTGGACATATCTTTTGTATAGCTCATTTATTGAAACCCTAAATGTATTTTTGGGACCGTTTCTCTTTTGATTTGGCAAACCAGACATGTATCCACTTTTGAATACTTTTGTATGCCACTTTGGCTTGTATCTGCTAAATTTCAACATGTAAATATTTGCTTGATGATTGGTTGGGGTTTCGACGGGTCGGTTACTATTCACGGCCGACTCCGGTTTTATTTTTTTACTTTGACATTTTGACTTGTTTACGCGCGTTTGTAAGATCCGGAACGTATTAGATCGCTCTAAACTGAACTGTTAGTCCTGGCGAGAGCTGGGCAGGCGGCCCGCCGAACCCTTTGGTTCGCCTTAGGGGAAGGTGGGGCTGTCACAAAAGGACTGGGAAAGCAAAGTGACTGCCATTGAGGAAGCCAAGGATCTGAACACTTTACCCATTGAATCTCTGATTAACTCTCTAACTTCTTACGAACTGAAACTTAAATCTAAGATGCAGGATGAAGAAGACACCCAGGTAAGAAAGAGTATTGCTCTGAAAGCTTCACAATACGAAGATGAAACAGCCTCACAGGATGGAAATGATTTGGAAGGTGATGACAGTGATATTGCACTCATCACACGAGGCTTTAAAAGAATACTCAACAAGAGAAGATTCAGAAAAGGTGGATCCAGCAATTCCTTCCCAAATCAGTCTAATGACTTCAGAAACAAAGGGAAACTGGAGTTCAACAAGAAGCAGACTGATAAGTGTTTCGAATGTGGCCAACCAGGACACTATGTAAATGAGTGTCCAATGAAGAAAAAGAAGGAGAACAAGGTTGAACGAAAATCAAAGTTCAACAATTTCCAGATCACCTGGAATGATTGCAACTCAGAATGTGAAGTTGAGGAAGAAGAGGAATCTGCTCAAGTGGCTTTCATGGCCATTGGTGATGATGAGGTAACTGCTTGTAGTTCCCAAACTGATAGTGGCAATGAATCTGATGATGATGTTAATTCATTTTTGGAAAAGATGCACAACAATTTGAAAGAATCTTATATCAGAAACAAAGAACTAAAACAGAAAATTAATTTTTTGATTCAAGACAATGCAAACCTTTTTCGACAAAACAAACATTTGAAAAATGAAAATGATAATCTGAAAAAGATTGAATTTGATTTACATACTGAACTTGACAAAAGGACAAACCTCTGTGACATTCTCAAAAAGGAACAAAACTGCTTGAAAAGAAGAATGAATGATCTTGATCAGTTACTCCAACATCAGAAACAAAGCCTCTTTCAAAGAAGTAGCACAAGATCTCACTTTGATATTCATCAGAATAGGTTAAATTATCGAACAAATGAGTTCACTGTCTATAGGAGAAGGCAAGTCAGATTTATAAAACCTGTTCACTCGAGTGATTTATCAACTATGTGCAGTTTCTGCTGTCAATTTGGTCACATGAATAGCAATTGTTATGTCAAGAAAAATATGAGAAATGGCATGAGATGCATGTGGATGGTTAGACATAATGCTGACTCTCAAGGACCCAACATGTAAAGGGTACCAAGTATTATCTTGTGGGTTTGTGTGTAGGTGAACCTGGATAACATTGCTAAAGAATCAAAATGGTTCATTGATAGTGGATGTTCAAGACATATGACTGGTGATGCATCACAATTCATTAAACTCAAGCCAAAAGCGAGTGGAAAGGTAACGTTTGGAGATGATAACAAAGCCAAAACTATTGGTATTGGTGATGTTGGTAAGAATGGTCAAACCTTTATCCACAATGTCCTTCTTGTTGACAATCTGAGCTACAATTTATTAAGTGTTTGTCAATTGTGTGATAGGAATCTGTTTGTATTGTTCAAGAAGCTTGAATGTCTCATATTTGACTCAAAGTTCAACATTATTTTCAAAGGAAAAAGAGTTAATGATATCTATGTAGTTGTTCTTGAAAAATTTGATTCCTCCTATCTCAAATGTCTCAAAGTAGCAAATGAGGACCCATGGTTGTGGCATAGAAGGCTGTGTCACTTCAATATGGATTTGCTAAAAGAAATTTCTAAAAAGGATCTTGTTAGAGGTCTCCCAAAAATCAGATTTGAAAAGGACCGGATATGTGATGCTTGTCAATTTGGAAAACAAGTCAAGGTATCTTTTAAACCTAAGAAATGTGTTTCCACTTCAAAGCCACTAGAACTTTTACACCTTGATCTGTTTGGTCCTACACAAACTACAAGCCTTGGTGGTAAAAGATTTTGTTTTGTTGTTGTTGATGATTATTCCAGATATACATGGGTGATGTTTCTTGCACATAAAGATGATGCTTTCAAGAATTTCGTATCACTGTTTGCTAAAGTTCAGAATTTGATTGGCTTGAAAATTATCAAAATTAGAAGTGATAATGGCACTGAATTTCGTTTTTGTGACTTTCCAGATTTTTGTGATAACAATGGCATTACACATGAATTCTCTATTGCTAGAGTCCCCCAACAAAATGGAGTTGTAGAAAGAAAAAATAGAACTCTCCAAGAGGCTGCTAGAACCATGCTTAGTGAGTGCAATTTATCAAAGTATTTTTGGGCTGAAGCCATAAACACAGCCTGTTATACCATGAACAGAGTTCTCTTAAGACCAATTTTGAACAAAACTTCCTATGAGCTCATGTTTGACAAAAAGCCTGTTGTTGGTTACTTTAAAGTCTTTGGTTGTAAATATTCATTTTGAACATCAAGGAACATCTTGGGAAGTTTGACAAGAAATCTGATGAGGGAATTTTCTTGGGATATTGTGAAAACAAAAGAGGCTTCAGAGTCTATAATCGTAGAACACTGGTTATAGAGGAGGCGATACACATTACTTTTGATGAATCTAATGGTGACATTTCCATGAGTTGTGGTGAAGATGATGATACAGGTGTACAAGAAGAATTAAAGAAGTTAGCAATTAATGATCATGGCTCTGCTTCACCAGAAATTGATTTAAAGAATGCTGATACTCAAGACAGTCCAGCTGGAGAAGTAAATGACAGAGATACTACTACTCCTAATGATCTTCCAAGAACCTGGAAATTTGTCCAGAACCATCCCAGGGAGCTCATAATTGGTGATCCATCTGAAAAGGTCAGAACTCGTTCCTCTAGACACCTAGTAGATAATCTTGCTTTAGTATCACACTTTGAACCTAAAAATGTTGTTGATGCATTGAATGATGAGCACTGGATTTTAGCTATGGAAGAAGAGTTAAACCAATTTGAAAGAAACAAGGTTTGGACCCTGGTTGCTAGACCACAAGACCATCCCATCATTGGCACAAAGTGAGTTTTTAGAAACAAAATGAATAATAAGGGGGAGGTTGTTAGAAATAAGGCCAGGTTGGTGGCTAAGGGATACACTCAAGAAGAGGGAATAGACTTTGATGAGTCCTTTGCGCCTGTAGCTAGGCTGGAGTCCATTAGAATGTTTCTAGCATTTGCATGTTTCAAGAATTTTAAATTATTTCAAATGGATGTTAAAAGTGCCTTCTTAAATGGTTTTATAGATCAAGAAATCTATGTTGACCAACCTCCTGATTTTGAAAATGAATCTTATCCAGATCATGTTTTTAAACTCTCAAAAGCTTTATACGGATTAAAACAAGCTCTTAGAGCATGGTATGAACGTTTGAGTGGGTTTTTGATTGAAAATGGTTTTAAAAGGGGCATTGTAGATACTACACTTGTCACAAAACAAAGCTCACGAGATCTTTTAATTGTGCAAATATATGTGGATGATGTCATATTTGGTGCTACTAATGAGAGCTTGTGCAAGGACTTTTCCAACATTATGCAAAGAGAATTTGAAATGAGCATGATGGGAGAATTAAACTTCTTTCTTGGACTCCAAGTGGTTCAAACCCGAGATGAAACGTTTATAAATCAAACAAAATACACCAAGGAGCTGCTGAAAAGATTCGGAATGGAGAACTCAAAGCCTGTTGGAACACCTATGTGCACATCTACCAAACTTGACAAAGATGAAGAAGGTACAAAAGTTGAGGAAAAGAAGTATAGAGGTATGATTGGAAGTTTACTTTATTTAACTGCCAGTAGGCCTGATATCATGTTTGTTGTATGCTTATGTGCTCGATTTCAATCCTGTCCAAAGGAATCACACTTGAATGCGGTAAAAAGAATTCTTAGATATCTTAAAGGAACCTTAAACTTTGGCTTGTGGTATCCAAAATGTCATGAACTTCCTTTATGTGGATTTTCTGATGCTGACTTCGGTGGTTGTAAAATAGATAGAAAAAGTACTACTGATATATGCAACTTTCTTGGAAATTGCTTAGTATCTTGGTTTAGTAAAAAACAAAATGCTATCTCATTGTCCACTACTGAAACTGAATATGTTGCTGCTGGTGCTTGTTGTGCTCAATTGTTATGGATGAAAAACATATTGAATGATCTTGGTTTAGTATATGAATGTGTACCTATGTACTGTGACAACACTAGTGCAATTAATCTGACAAAAAATCCCATTCAACACTCTAGGACTAAGCACATAGATATAAAGCATCATTTCATTCGCGATCTTGTCTCCAAGGGGGTAATCTGTGTTCAGTTTGTTTGTTCTAAAGATCAAATCGCTGATATCCTCACAAAAGCTCTTCCACTGGATCAATTTGTGTTCTTGAGAACAAAACTGGGCGTTTCAGAAAAAATATTCTAAGTTTCGTTTCTGGTCAATCTTTATCGGACGTCCGATGAATTGGAAGGGACGTCCGACAGTGTTCTTCGTCCTGTTTCAGAAAAGCACTGGTTCGGACAGTTGTGTCGGACGCTTCACTTCGTTCGGACGTCCGACACTCAAAAATTGAGCCTTATAAGGCAGTTACCCATCTTACTCAGTTCATTTTCCTCCACGGTGTCGGACACAACCTTTCAGTTTCCTCTCATATTTAAAATTCAAATTCCTCTCTCCTCAAATCAAGTTCCAAGAAATTGACTCAACCAACACCATTACACCTCTATTGCTCGTTAACCATCCATAAAAATCACTCCTAACCCCAACTACCCCATAGTTCCCAATTCCCATGCGAATACCTTAACTTCTCATAACTCTCTCCTTGCGGCATTTCAGTGCATTCTCGTTTGCTCATACTGCATTCTTCCTCTATACACCACGTTCTGCATCAAAAACACATCCACATTGCATCATGGTTAGAATCAGAGGAAGTTCTACTAGTGCCGGATGGTCTTTTAGACTCAGAGATGAGGACATTGAAATTGGGGAACCGTCTACCAAGGCACCTAAAAAGAAAATTGTGACCCGTGGTGGTAAAGTGAAGCAAACTGCCCAAAGAAAAAGGGTTTCTCCAACTGCTGAACCATCTGATGAGCAGATGGAAGAGCAGAACTCTGAAGGAAACACAGTTGGTGGAAATGAGGAACCAGAATGGGCTACCCAGGAATGATGAAACTGTCACAAGGTCATCTGGTAAAAGAAAAAGAACTGCAAAAAGGAAGAGCACTCCCCAATCCAAGAAAAGGCAACCTGCTAATCCCTCTGATGGTCAGCAGAATGAAGGAAACATTGCTGAGAATCAGCAAACACTTGAACCCTCCACCAGGAAATCTCCAAGGACAAGGACTGAGGCTCAAAATGTTGGGTCATCTGCCACACAAACCTCGAAAAGGAAACGTTCTGGGAAGGATCCAGTATCTCAGCCCGTAATCGAACCCACTCCCCTTCCAAAATTCATTGATGATGAAGCCAGAGACAGATTTGACTTGGTCTCTCAAAAAGGGTTCATCACCCAAAGGCTCATCCTTCCCTATGAATTTCGTAAACTTGATCTTGAACCAGTTGTAGAAAGCTCTCTTATGGCAAATTTCTGACCCCTATCTTTGCCCATTTTGAAATACCTTTTTCTGGAAAATCACCCAAAGACAGTGCTTCAACAGTTTTCTCAAAAGCTTATTTTGAAAGAAAGAACTTAAGATTTTTTGATGGCCATTGGTGCTATAAGGAGACTGTGGCTGAGTCTAGAAGGAAAAACTTTCATGAAACCCCTGTCACTCCTAGGACTCCTCGTGATCAGTCAGACTATATCTCTCCTTTCACCATTCATCCTAGAAAGTCTGCCAGCAAGTCCCTCTCTTCCAATTCTGAGGTCGTCTCCTTGCTTGAAGACCTCAAACAGCATGTTATGCTTATTGAAGATGGTCTCATGATGACCATGACCCCTGCCCAACAATCTTCTTTCATTGAAAAAAGGAACATTCTTGTGCCTCCAATACCTGAAAATAATGAAAATACTCATCAGAAAGAGCCAAGACCTGAGCCCACAGGGCCAACTACAGGTACTGAGGCCACACCAGCTTCCAGCTCTAAACCCAAGGATAAAGGCAAGGCTCCAGCTACTGAGGAGGCATATGAAGAAGACGATGAAGAAACTGAGGAAGAAGTGTATCCTGAACAGTTTCGTCTGGCCAGGAAGAGGCCTGGATCATCTAAAATCACTATCTAGGCACTGCTAGGTCACTGCACTTTATTTTTAGGACTATAGTTCATCTTTTGCACTGTAAAACTTTTCGTATGCTATGTACTAAGAATTGTACTTCTGGTCTGTACAACTGGATATTTTCTACTGTTTATGGATGCTATGACTGAGTGTTTCTGATGTTATCTGATGTGAATGGATGTGTTTCTGATGATTTCGGATTGTGCTGAGCATGAATGGATTTTGCTGATATTATCTGATTGAAAAATCTTTGTTGTCAAATTTTTTTTGTTGCTAATGTTTCTGATGGATCGTGCTGATGTTATCTGATGTTGCTGGTATCAAAATTGATCAGACATGGCATACCTGTTTTTGTGATGACAAAAAGAGGGAGAAATGGATTAGCACTGATGGTGTAAAGAAATTAGTTAGGGGGAGTTGCGTTTCTTTTTGTATACTAATGCACTTCGTTAGGGGGAGCTGTAATCCCAGCTCGTATTTCTACTTTTTTTTTTGCTCTATCCAAGTGTTTTGTCATAATCAAAAAGGAGGAGATTGTTTATCTCAACTCATATCTTTTGATGATTACAAAACAAACGGATGTTACTAATACTTTTTGCAGAGACTCGTTTCAGAAATGGCACTAAACAGGTTTGAGAACTTAGAGCAAAAAGAAAATCAAAAAGGTGAAAAGTGCTGAGGAAGATGTCGGACGCACAAAAGGAGAGTATCGGACGTCCGACATCCATTGAGTAACTTCGGACGTATGAAGAACTCAGACTCGGACGTCCGAAGAAGACAAGTCAGGGCTTCTGCGATTACTGATCACGATCGGATGCTCAACACCTGAGCATCGGACGTCCGACAAGCGTTGCTGCATTTCGGACGCAACATATTGGACGCATCGGCCGTCCAAAGAAATTGAAGAGGAACCTCCAAGTCTGTATCTTACCCTCGGACGCATGGTGAGAGGGGATCGGACGTCTTAAGTGGTTCAAGAAAATTTCTCGAACTCACTGACCTCGCTCGGACGCATAAAAACTGACTATCGGACGTCTGACAGCACCAACGGCTAGTTGACTCTTCAGATGCCCTCTATCCGTTGACAGCATTAATTGAAGAATTTTTTGATCTCCTATAAAAAGAACAAAGTCAACCACCTCAGAACAACTTTGCATATCAAGTCTACATCAAATCGTGAGTGATTCAAGTGTTAGAATACTCCAAAGGAACATTTGTATTCTTAGCTTGTGCAATTTTCTTGTAGCTTTTCAAGTGTGACACAGCTTCTTCAATAGTGTAGCATTGTGAGGGTTATCCGAGTGTTTGTAAAACGTCCTTGCTTGACCAAGTGAGGTTTGGGGCAAGAAGGAAGTGATCCTTCCCTTGTACACAAGAAATTGGTTGCAAGATTGTTCAACTTGAAGTAGCTTGTTATATAAAGTGTTGTTCAAACTCAAGTGGAGTTTGAAGCCTGGTTTGTTTCTCTACTTTCGTTTATAGCTTTACTATATAAACTGTTCACCTCTTCATCTCACGAACACCTGTGCTTTCTTGTAAACTGATCCATTGAGTGGTCTTTGAGAAAAGAAGGGTAGGCTTGAAAAAGAGTGACCTATATCTTAGCTGGTTTTAGAAAACCTAATTCACTCCCCCTCTTAGGTTGTCTTCGATCCTTACATAAACGCATGGTCCTAACACCCCTCACACCCGCACAAGTATATGAGGACCAACTTAAATTGCAACGAGAATGTGACTTAGACCGACACAAGAGGAAACAAAAGACGGCCGAATCTGGAAATTGCTCCACTTCCACAAATGAGCATTCGGCCAAGGGTCATGCACTGATTAAATCAAGCACTAGGAAGCAAAACATGATAATCAAGGCTAAGGAAGTTAGGAAATGTGTGAATTCTGATCAGCCTGTATTACTCATGATTTGCAAACATGTACTTTTGAATGTTGATGAACACGATAGGGCATTGCCTTCGAGAGTAGTTGCTTTGTCGCAGGTTAAGCAAGGAGAGAATGAGTTGATCATGGCATGTTCCATCCTTAACTCCATTGGTGATTATCAGAATCTTCATGAAGTTTGCCTCTTAAGTGTTGTATCCCTTTACGATCCAATGGTATTTAACTTCACCTATGAGCCTGTTTTGCTTGTTGGGAGGAGTAATGGAGTTACTTGAATCATGTCCTATGCCTTCTTACCATTTTGCAACAAGTGTTCCAAGTGATGATCAGTCTAATGCAGTTGAACGTGTTCAAAGTGTTCTTCATTATATCAGTTGCATTTTGGAGGATCCAAAAAGATGTAACCTTGCTGCCAATGAACCATACATTCTACATTGCATCATGGAACCGAAGCTATATGTGTTATCTTCGAGGAGTCATTGGAGTAAAGCCATGAGTTTTTCTTGGCTGGCTGTGAGCATTTTCAAACTGACCAAGAGACATGTGCACCGCATTATAATAATCATGACGTATGCAAGTATCATTCAATATAAGAGGGCCAATATGTGGTGGCATTAGATTTGAGGTTTCATACTCCCAACTCTTGCTGGTATCATTCATTTCCATCCAGATTTGAGGACAAATCCTTCTCAAATGGAGGGGACTGATGTGTGCATGTATGGCGGCCTTGACTCAAGGCTTCCATTGGAACATTGAAGGCTCGAAAGTTGCAAACAATCGGCCCACCTATGTTCAAGAGTGGATCGAGCTCCTTTTCTAGTTTAGGTTGATGGGCCGCCAATCCTTGGCCACAAAGGATTAGGCTCCTAAGGTTTCTAGCCTATAAAAAGGCACTTTTTGTACCAGCAAAGGTTAAACACTTTTGATAATAAAATTTCAGTTTGTTCTCTTACAATTTCAAGAGTACATTCCTACTTGCTTGGCAAGGGTTATTTGAGCAATCACGCGTGACGTCCTTGGTTGTTCATCCGGCCTATCTACTTGAGTAATCACCTCAATTGGAGTCGCTGTTCTACCGCTTTGAATCGAGTTGAGTCGTCTCTCTTGGCTCTAGGTTCCGCAATCCAAATGGTTGAGTATCCTTCTAGGTCCTTGGGCAATCGTGCCACGTGTCTCGGAACGAGTTGACCGGGGAACGTATCAGTTGGCTTCAGAGCTGGTTGAGGTATCAAGTCGTTATATCCTCTTACTTGTTCTTGTCTAGTTCGTTTTAGGGTTCCTAGTTTTTCGCTGTCTTGTTTATTTGTTGCATTGCTAGTTGTTTCTTCGTTGTTCACAAATCTGTCTGAAGTTGTTTCGCCATTGGCGTTGTGAGGACTCGCAAATTCCTTGTGTTTTTCTTCAAAAATACCCTTTTATTTGAAAAATTATTATTTAGCAAAGGCCACTACCCAAATATTTCACATTAAGTGTAGATAGACCTAGAAAATAGGGTTTTACGCTTCGGTTTTAAGTTTGGAGCAAAATTTGGGTTTTCGCGATTTTTCGCCGGATGAATTTTCGGTACAGAGTAAGAATTAATTTGGGGATTAAAAGTGACTTTTAAGTGAGAAATAATATGTGACTAGTGGCAATGATATAAGGTTAGTGAATGGGAAGTGAAAAATCTAGTACGTGAGTTTTTAAGAAAAACGGCGCGATCCGGCGGGTCCCGCGCATTACCGGTTGAACGCACCACTTGACCACCACTTTCTTACCCTACAAGCTCATTGATAATTGAGCAAAATATCTTCTTATATTACAGCTAAGGGAACCGAAATTGGTGGCTTATAAGCAAGGGAAAGAAAGAGAAAAATGAGTGGCCAAGATTAGGCCAAGTGTTGGGCAATTTGTGGACATCATTAGTTCTAATCTTTTGGCTTTATTATAAGATAAACTTAGCCTCATTTCTCTTCATATTTCTGCCTAAGAGCCGAGAGGGAGAGGGAAGAAAACACCAAGGGAAATTTCTTCATTTCATCTTCAAATCCAACAATTTAGTGAGAAAATAAACAAAGTAAACCGATTAAACTTGTTCCTAAGTGACTAGGTGGTGATTTGTGGTAAGCTTTGGAAGGAGGAAGCTTGGGCTACTCTTTGTGATCTCTATTCAAGGTAAGAGAGTTTATCTCTCCAAGTTTTACTTCTAATCTTGTTAAATTAAGCCTAGTAACTTGATTTTATGGTGAGATTATGGATGATGAGCATGTTTTAGTAGTTTTCCCCAATTTATTTGATGCACTAGGGCTTATGGAAATTCTGCCCAAATGGTTGTATGATGTTTATATGATGCAATTGAGGTTTCATATGGTGTTGTGGTAGTGATTGGACCAAGAAATTAAGGAAAGATTCACTAGAAACTCAAAATTTCCAAAATCTGGAAAATGGTTCTAACATTCTGTCCGAATTTTTATCTATATGTTAGAGGCTGTTTTGGCCTTAGATCAAAGAATAAAAGTTGTAGAGAATGGAATTTTATAGGTGCCTACAAAATTTCAGCTCAATCGGAGCAACGCAGGACGTGAAAAGTCCAAAATACCCCTACTGTTCTAAGTATTTCCCAGCAGTCCGTTTCTTCAGTTCAGTCCAGTTTATCACGATTTTTGACCAGGATCCATTCTGATTTAGCTCTGGACCGAAACATGAAAGTTGTAGTGTTCTGAAGTAGCTTTAAAATGCCTCAAAGAAGACCTGATTCGGACTTGTGTGGACTGAGTTATGACCATTATAGTGTTCTGCATTTAAACAGCCGACGAATTGGTTTCTGGTTTAGTAATTCGAGAATTTGACCAAGTTACATTAGAAACTGGACTTAGTGATATTCATGAACATTGTAGCCCTGAGTCTTAGCTTCGAAACGCCATAGGTTTCGTCTTAATCCGATAAGCGTAACCTCAGATAAGTTATTTCCGCTTTTATACGTCAAATCTGTCTTTTGGCTATATGGAATTTCTGCACTTGCTATTGATGTGAATCTTACTATTATGATATTGTGAGCCTATGGAATGGCTCTTGACATAAATTGCTGATATGTATGATGTTGGGTGGTGTTGAAGAAAAATAATGAAGCCTAAATGGCTGGAAAATTAGGTAAACACAAAGGGCATGCTGCCCAAATTTACGCTCGAAGACTAGAGAACTACTTGCAACTCGAGTATGGGTTAAGAGTGATTACTGCTTGAACCATCTAGGGTACTTGAGTCTGCGTGTTCCGAGGTATATAAGTAAGGACTTGGCCGAACTTGTACCCTTGGGAAATGAAATAATGATTGCTCGAAGTACGTTTTCCTTGTACTCTCGACTCACCTGACAACTTCAAGTATAAATGTTACAAAGCTTTATCGTTTAAAAAGCGAGCAAGTGTTTCATGACTACTGTCCAAGTGAATTTCAATTTCTTGATTCTTATTGAACGAAACGTCTAAGTTTCGAACTCTAGTCATGTTTCAAAGTTCTCAAATTGAGTTTTATCGCAGATTTGGACTCCGAACTCGGAGTATAACCTGAAAGTGACCAGTAAAAGCACTATATCTTTTGGTGAGTGCTTTCAAATACTGAATTGAACTTGATACTTGTGCTTGATACGTGCCAATATGATTACATGTCACATGCGTGAATTGTTAGGGCAAGAGTGTACTTTATCGCACTTGCCCTTACATGATATACACTTGTTTATTGTTGCAATTGACTTGACATACTTGTTATGATGCGCGCACTTCCTGGAATTCCAGATACCCTGTGGCGAGTTACTCTAGTCGGGCCGGCAGGGGCTTGGTCGATTGGGTAACGAGCCCTGGGTCTCTTGCTTTGTCGAGTGGAGTGATATCTCCTCGACTAATCGGTATACTCGAGTATTACCACCCGTGTTTATTGAGGATTTTGGGCCCAGCTGGGGGTTTGAACGGTGGACGGAGAGTCGTGTAAGTGGTGTTCTACTGGATTGGTTACTTACTTGAAAGTTGACGGAGTGTCAACTACTACGGGATCAAGCTTCTGGTAATGCCATGGGAATTTGGCTCCTGAGAGTCATGCGTATCCTTATACTTTGGAGTGATTATTGTTTTTTGGATTATTGTTTCTTTTGAAAAATCTCTACATTCGCTCATTTTAAGATTGCTACTTGACATGTTACTGTTCACATTTATGAACTCTTTATACTCGTTACTTTGCTATATCGAAAACTCGTACTTATAAATAATGGTCAATTTGCTATTTGGAACCTCACTGGGCTTTTAGCTCATTCCACTCCATTTGTTTTCCTTTCAGGGGTACGAGCGAGGTGTGAGATATGTAAAGTCTAGCATAGACTAGTTGTTTGATTTTTTTGACTTGTACTCGCGCTATTTCTCGGATGGAACATGTTGTACTGGGATTGTATACGTTTTGAACTAGTTTGATGTATTAAGACTTTGTACCTTGATTCCTATCAATGTAAATTATAAGCTTGAATTGTGAATGTTATTTATGGTTCATGGATGTGTGTACATGACTCGATTGAGATAGTGAGTGAGTCCTGGCGAGAGCTGGGCAGGCGGTCCGCCGAACCCTTTGGTACGCCTTAGGGGGAGGTGGGGTCGTCACAGATGGTATCAGAGCTCCTATTGAGCTCGTGCCGGGAGAGGGTTCTCGGACTGTGGGGATTGACTTGTTAAGTATGGAACAATTGTCTATTGTTGGGGACCTTAGATATGTATGTTGGGTAGGAATCTCTAATAGGGTGATTTGCTCTTGAGCCTGGCCAGCTTGAGTGGTGAATTATCATATTTTCGGATTCTTGTCCCCGAATACCAAAGAGTGACATCTTTACGCTCAGTTGAGATCTCGTGTAATATTCGGATAAGTTTGGATGGTGAAAGCAAAGGCACAGGGAATACGAATAGTCTGGACTTGAAAAACATTGAAGATATTTATGGGATTTGGGATCCTTCTTATTCCCGTGTTTCGAGCCTTGATTAAGTGTAGTGCCTGAGCGATACCTAGGGTTAATGCTCTATAAGTTATGTGACTTGTTTTGATCGAATGTGTTGTATTGCCTTGTTTTATGATTTAGAGGGGTTTATGATTTGCAATATTCTGTTTTATGTTGTTTATATTTATATAGTTACTTAGTGGTTATCTTCTATCATTAATTAGTTGGTTATATTGCTATAGTTGGTTAGCTGCGAAACATGGAGGATAAAAGAAGTCGGACCAAGAAAACTAACCGAGAACGCGGTGCTAGGCGAGGCCGTGAAGGTGAACCAGTACAGGAACCGGTGCCTGAACCGAGAGAGGAGAGAGAGGCAGCGGTTGAGCAGCAACCAGAACCCCATACTATCGGGGGAGATCAGGTGGCCACTGCCATCCAACAGATGACTAATATTTTGACTCGGTTGGTGGAGCAACAGGGTCAAGGTTCTGTAAATCAACCTAGAGACCCTGATTCAGGGCAAGATAGAGCCTTGGAGAGATTCCAGAAGTTCTCTCCACCCAAATTCTTAGGAGGACCAGACCCGTATGAGGCTGAGAAGTGGCTGGAGGCCATGATAAATATCTTTGCTGCCCTAAACTATACTGAGGAGAGACAAGTCCAATTTGCTGTATTTCAGTTCGTGGGGCCAGCTAGGGCCTGGTGGAACGTAGTAAGGGCCAAATGGGAGAGAGAAGGAACTGCCTAGACTTGGCTAAACTTTGTGCGAGATTTTAATGAAAAATACCTTCCACCCATCGTCCAGGAAAAGCGAGAGGACGATTTCATCAAACTCCGTCAGGGGCTGATGAGTGTAACTGAGTATGAGACTCAGTTTACAAAGTTATCTAAATTTGCTCCTGAACTAATAGCCACGGAGCAAAGAAAAGTACGGAGGTTCATACAAGGACTGAATGTGGAGTTACAAGAAGCCTTAGCGGCAGTCCAAATTAATACCTTCACGGAGGTTCTAGAGAAGGCCCTAAGGATAGAGACTGCTAGGGCACAAGTGAGAGCTTTTCATGCAAAAAAGAGAGGTGCGCCTGGTTGGAGTCAAAGGCAAGAACAAGGTGATTTAGATATGCCACCTTCTAAGATAGGCCGAGGAGATGGTAGTGAGAAAGTTTCAGGGATATCTAAGGAAAGTACTCCAAAAGGAGCTTCGCGTGGCTGGGGCCAAGTAAGAGGTGCCTCACAAGGAGGTCAGACCTCAACCCCTCAAGTATCTTGTGGGTACTGTGGGAAGGCCAATCATGTGGAGAGTGATTGTTGGCGAAAAGCAGGAAAATGTTTATGGTGTGGTAGCACCGAACACCAGCTTGCAACCTGTCCCCGTAGATCACGCCTAAACCCTGAACAAGCAAGTGTAGGAGGGACTAAGCCAAGAGTGCCAGCTAGAGCGTATGCCTTGAACCAACAGGCAGTACCTGAACCAACAGAGATAGTAGAAGGTACGATTCGTGATTTCTATTGTTTCTTTAAGTTTTGGCTATAGTGAGACCTGAGAGCCGGAAATGAATATATAAGGAAAGTACCCTACGTTATTCGAAGTGCATGTATGAATTTCGAGGTCGAAATTCTTTTAAGGGGGAGAGAATGTGAGGACTCGCAAATTCCTTGTGTTTTTCTTCAAAAATACCCTTTTATTTGAAAAATTATTATTTAGCAAAGGCCACTACCCAAATATTTCACATTAAGTGTAGATAGACCTAGAAAATAGGGTTTTACGCTTCGGTTTTAAGTTTGGAGCAAAATTTGGGTTTTCGCGATTTTTCGCCGGATGAATTTTCGGTACAGAGTAAGAATTAATTTGGGGATTAAAAGTGACTTTTAAGTGAGAAATAATATGTGACTAGTGGCAATGATATAAGGTTAGTGAATGGGAAGTGAAAAATCTAGTACGTGAGTTTTTAAGAAAAACGGCGCGATCCGGCGGGTCCCGCGCATTACCGGTTGAACGCACCACTTGACCACCACTTTCTTACCCTACAAGCTCATTGATAATTGAGCAAAATATCTTCTTATATTACAGCTAAGGGAACCGAAATTGGTGGCTTATAAGCAAGGGAAAGAAAGAGAAAAATGAGTGGCCAAGATTAGGCCAAGTGTTGGGCAATTTGTGGACATCATTAGTTCTAATCTTTTGGCTTTATTATAAGATAAACTTAGCCTCATTTCTCTTCATATTTCTGCCTAAGAGCCGAGAGGGAGAGGGAAGAAAACACCAAGGGAAATTTCTTCATTTCATCTTCAAATCCAACAATTTAGTGAGAAAATAAACAAAGTAAACCGATTAAACTTGTTCCTAAGTGACTAGGTGGTGATTTGTGGTAAGCTTTGGAAGGAGGAAGCTTGGGCTACTCTTTGTGATCTCTATTCAAGGTAAGAGAGTTTATCTCTCCAAGTTTTACTTCTAATCTTGTTAAATTAAGCCTAGTAACTTGATTTTATGGTGAGATTATGGATGATGAGCATGTTTTAGTAGTTTTCCCCAATTTATTTGATGCACTAGGGCTTATGGAAATTCTGCCCAAATGGTTGTATGATGTTTATATGATGCAATTGAGGTTTCATATGGTGTTGTGGTAGTGATTGGACCAAGAAATTAAGGAAAGATTCACTAGAAACTCAAAATTTCCAAAATCTGGAAAATGGTTCTAACATTCTGTCCGAATTTTTATCTATATGTTAGAGGCTGTTTTGGCCTTAGATCAAAGAATAAAAGTTGTAGAGAATGGAATTTTATAGGTGCCTACAAAATTTCAGCTCAATCGGAGCAACGCAGGACGTGAAAAGTCCAAAATACCCCTACTGTTCTAAGTATTTCCCAGCAGTCCGTTTCTTCAGTTCAGTCCAGTTTATCACGATTTTTGACCAGGATCCATTCTGATTTAGCTCTGGGCCGAAACATGAAAGTTGTAGTGTTCTGAAGTAGCTTTAAAATGCCTCAAAGAAGACCTGATTCGGACTTGTGTGGACTGAGTTATGACCATTATAGTGTTCTGCATTTAAACAGCCGACGAATTGGTTTCTGGTTTAGTAATTCGAGAATTTGACCAAGTTACATTAGAAACTGGACTTAGTGATATTCATGAACATTGTAGCCCTGAGTCTTAGCTTCGAAACGCCATAGGTTTCGTCTTAATCCGATAAGCGTAACCTCAGATAAGTTATTTCCGCTTTTATACGTCAAATCTGTCTTTTGGCTATATGGAATTTCTGCACTTGCTATTGATGTGAATCTTACTATTATGATATTGTGAGCCTATGGAATGGCTCTTGACATAAATTGCTGATATGTATGATGTTGGGTGGTGTTGAAGAAAAATAATGAAGCCTAAATGGCTGGAAAATTAGGTAAACACAAAGGGCATGCTGCCCAAATTTACGCTCGAAGACTAGAGAACTACTTGCAACTCGAGTATGGGTTAAGAGTGATTACTGCTTGAACCATCTAGGGTACTTGAGTCTGCGTGTTCCGAGGTATATAAGTAAGGACTTGGCCGAACTTGTACCCTTGGGAAATGAAATAATGATTGCTCGAAGTACGTTTTCCTTGTACTCTCGACTCACCTGACAACTTCAAGTATAAATGTTACAAAGCTTTATCGTTTAAAAAGCGAGCAAGTGTTTCATGACTACTGTCCAAGTGAATTTCAATTTCTTGATTCTTATTGAACGAAACGTCTAAGTTTCGAACTCTAGTCATGTTTCAAAGTTCTCAAATTGAGTTTTATCGCAGATTTGGACTCCGAACTCGGAGTATAACCTGAAAGTGACCAGTAAAAGCACTATATCTTTTGGTGAGTGCTTTCAAATACTGAATTGAACTTGATACTTGTGCTTGATACGTGCCAATATGATTACATGTCACATGCGTGAATTGTTAGGGCAAGAGTGTACTTTATCGCACTTGCCCTTACATGATATACACTTGTTTATTGTTGCAATTGACTTGACATACTTGTTATGATGCGCGCACTTCCTGGAATTCCAGATACCCTGTGGCGAGTTACTCTAGTCGGGCCGGCAGGGGCTTGGTCGATTGGGTAACGAGCCCTGGGTCTCTTGCTTTGTCGAGTGGAGTGATATCTCCTCGACTAATCGGTATACTCGAGTATTACCACCCGTGTTTATTGAGGATTTTGGGCCCAGCTGGGGGTTTGAACGGTGGACGGAGAGTCGTGTAAGTGGTGTTCTACTGGATTGGTTACTTACTTGAAAGTTGACGGAGTGTCAACTACTACGGGATCAAGCTTCTGGTAATGCCATGGGAATTTGGCTCCTGAGAGTCATCCGTATCCTTATACTTTGGAGTGATTATTGTTTTTTGGATTATTGTTTCTTTTGAAAAATCTCTACATTCGCTCATTTTAAGATTGCTACTTGACATGTTACTGTTCACATTTATGAACTCTTTATACTCGTTACTTTGCTATATCGAAAACTCGTACTTATAAATAATGGTCAATTTGCTATTTGGAACCTCACTGGGCTTTTAGCTCATTCCACTCCATTTGTTTTCCTTTCAGGGGTACGAGCGAGGTGTGAGATATGTAAAGTCTAGCATAGACTAGTTGTTTGATTTTTTTGACTTGTACTCGCGCTATTTCTCGGATGGAACATGTTGTACTGGGATTGTATACGTTTTGAACTAGTTTGATGTATTAAGACTTTGTACCTTGATTCCTATCAATGTAAATTATAAGCTTGAATTGTGAATGTTATTTATGGTTCATGGATGTGTGTACATGACTCGATTGAGATAGTGAGTGAGTCCTGGCGAGAGCTGGGCAGGCGGTCCGCCGAACCCTTTGGTACGCCTTAGGGGGAGGTGGGGTCGTCACAGGCGTCATCAATTTCTGTCCGTTTTGTGTTCAATCATTGTGTCTTGCAATCGGGCCATAGTTGGATTTTCTTATGTGTCAAATCTGTTCGAGTTTATTCCCTTGTTGCGCCGAATTTCTGTCCGTGTTTGTACCCTGTCGCGAGTCCTCAATATTCTATCTGTTTTTGTGTTGGTTCGTTGTCTTGAATCTCCCCATAATTGTGTCCACAAATCTGTCCTAGTGCGTCTTCTAGTTCCGTCCATAGTGCCTTGAAAATCTCTCTTGTGTTCCATCGTTGGCTTGTCTATTGCTGTCCATAATTTCTGGCATCATTGTTTTGAGTTATCCAACTTGTTTACTTGGTTTTTCAAATCTAAACTGTGGTGAAACTTGTTGGTATTTGTGAATCTTGAGAGAACCTACAAGAATCTTGAATTTCTTGAATTTCTTGACCACAATGTTGAAATTCTTGAAGTTCTTGATAACTTCCTTGAAAGTTCTTGAAGGATCTTGAAGTTCTTGAAGATTCCTTGTGTGTGTGAATTGGCCGAACCAAATCTGGAAAATAATCCAATCGGCCAAGCTTGTGTTGTGTTGTTCGTATAAGTAAAAAAAAAATAGAAATGAAAAACAAGAAAGAAAGTCCAAAGTTTATTGCCAAATCAATCACGGATTACATCTTGTATCCAAGACTGCAAAAAGGAAAAAAAAAATTCAAAAGTTTCGGTCCACTACTTCTTGAAGTTCTTGAACCTCTTGATTCTTGGAAATTTGTTTCGTCTGTCTAGCGAACAATTTCTTGTACTCTCGAGCATTGGTGAAAGGCTTTCTTGGAGTCTTTGCTTCTTTCTTGGGAATATCTTGGGTAACCCATTACGGGGGAGCCTGAGGAGGGTTGTTGCGTCACGTTGTTGAGATTCCATCTAGTTGCTATTGTCTTGAACAAACATCCGAAACTGCCTTGGGTGTGTTTGAACAGAAAATCCGAGCTTGAACTTGTGCTTGCAAGTTAAGGCTAATGTGGGTGGGTCTTTAATAGCCTACCTTCCAACCGTACAAAGGGTTTCCAACCGAATTGTTCTTTTGGGAGTTGGAACCGAAACTGTTTTGTGCAATCCTTCTTGGAGTAGAAATTGGAAATTCCTAAAAGTTGTTACAAGAAGAAAAGGTTTTCTAAAAGGTTTCCAACAACTAACTTGTTTCCAAATTCAATTAGGAAACTAAGTGGATATAACTCTCCTAATTCCACTTGGATAAGTCCACTCAAATTAGGAAACTAGGGGTTGCTTGTTTCCTTTTCCATTTTCGTACACTTTCCTAATCTGTCTGCCCTAGGAAACAGTCCAAACTACCCTCTATCGCATCCACATTGCTTCCAAAATTGTGTCTTGCTCTTAGTTACTCTTGTGGGAAGTTTGGTGAACAAATTGAGGACCTTGTGCGGCATTTCTCAAACTACTCGAACCGGCAAGGTAAGGAAGTTTGGTAAGGTCTTTCGAGTGCTTTGGAGTGAAAACACGAGTGTGAGTGAAACATTTAGGGAGTGAAGTGAGGTTCTATTTGTATTATTTTCTTGGTCACTAACGTTGCAGGGCAAAACAAAAGACATGGAGCAAACTAACCAAACTGCCAACTACACGTTGATGTTCAATGCTATGAAATCCGAACTAAAGCGGATTAGTGTGCAACAAATGGAGGAAATGCACAACCGATTTGATGAACTCTCCAAGAGCTTCACGAGGGGCTCTCGATCTAGATCTCACAACCAAAACCACCATGGTACAAAAGAGGTAAATTATGAGGATTATTCGGCAAGTGAGGATGAAGAGAGAGTCGAGAGGCCTAAAAGGGACACTATGATACGGTCCTCGATCAACTTGTTTCAAGACACGTAGCACATTTGCCCAAGGATCTAGCGAGGTTGTCCATCGCTTGTATTGCGGGTCCTAGAACCAACACGGACGACACGAATTGGTTGAAGACGATGGAACGACGACTCCAATTGAGGTGATTACTCAAGTGGATAAGTCGGTAGAACAATCCAGGACCTTCACAAGATTGCTCAAGAACCCTTACCAGAAGCAAGTAAAGCTTGAAATTCTCACAAGGAAGAAAGTCAAAAAAACTAAGTGATCTTATTCGTAAAACATCTACCTAAAACCTTACAAAGCAAACGTATTTATAGGCTAAGGGTTACTAAAACCCTAAGGAAAACAAGGAAGGGAAATTCGGCCATCTTGGGGTCAAGACGGGCCTGCCCATGCTCTACTAACTAACTAATCCAACTCAATTAGACACCAAGGCCTAATGCCCTACTCGGCCAACTCTCTTGGAGGTCCACTTATCTCTTCATGGGCTTGGATCATGGTGTAGATAACTCAATTGTCTCCCTCTAAGCCTTCAATATCTCTATGGACTCCATGTTGGTCTTGGACAATTCGGACAAGGCCTTGGAGGGATTCTTTGAAGAGCTTGGCTCGTGCACGTATGACTGGGCCTAATGGAACTCGAACCGGGTCATTGCGTGGGCCCTGACCCGTGCACACATCAGTCCCCTCCTCTTGAAAAGGATTTGTCTTCAAATCTGAATCCTCCTCGTCAAGAAACGAGCTCAAATCCGCGACATTGAAGATCGCGCTAACATTGTATTCCCCAGGTAGTTCCAGTTTGTAAGCGTTGTCATTGACTCGTTGGAGCACTCGAAAGAGTCCATCACCTCTTGGGGATAACTTGCTTTGACGCTGCTTGGGGAATCTCTCTTTTCTCAAGTATAGCCAAACCCAGTCTCCAGGCTCAAAAATCATCTTACGACAGTGCTTGTTTGCTTGCTGGATGTATTACTGAGTACGCTCTCAATGTTTGCTCGAACGACTTCATGTAACCTACGCACAAAATCAGCTTTCTTTTTCCCATCTAAGCTTGTGCGCTCAGAGAATGGTAAGGGTACCAAATCCAGGGGGGTCAGGGGGTTAAAACCATAGATGATCTCAAACGGTGAGTAGTGTGTTGCACTATGAACAGTTCGATTGTAAGCAAATTCAACGTGAGGCAAACACTCTTCCCAAGATTTAAGATTCTTCTTAATTAGAGCCCGAAGTAGAGTACCAAGTGTGCGATTGACAACTTCCGTTTGTCCATCGCTTTGTGGATGACTGGTGGTGGAGAATAACAATCTAGTGCCAAGTTTAGACCACAAAAGTGGAGAATAACAATCTTTCAAAAGTAACTCAAAAACTTTACATCTCTATCACTAACAATGGTCTTAGGCATGCCATGCAGACGGACAATTTCTTTAAAGAACAAATTAGCAATGTGAGATGCATCGTCAGTTTTGTGACAGGGAATAAAATGTGCCATTTTAGAGAATCTATCAACTACGACAAAGATGGAATCATTACCCCTTGGGGACCTAGGGAGTCCTAAGACAAAGTCCATAGACAAGTCTACCCAAGGATAGTGCGGAATAGGCAATGGGGTATATAGGCCGTATGGATTTGTTTTGGACTTCGCCTTATGACAAGTGACACATCTACCAACCATGCGTTCAACATCTCGACGCATGTGAGGTCAGTAAAAGTGCTCTTGTAACATGGCTAGAGTCTTAACAATGCCAAAGTATCCCATGAGACCACCACTATGTGCCTCTCGAATCAAAAGATCACGAATGGAAGAGTTAGGGACACAGAATTTATCCACATAAAATAAAAATCCAAGCTCCAAGAAATACTTTCCATGTGGATTCTTTATACAAGATGCATAGACTTTCCCAAAGTCATGGTCATGGGCATATATCTCCTTGAGCATCTCAAACCCTAACAACTTGGCATCAAGAATAGCAAGTAAAGTATGTCTACGAGATAAAGCATCAGCTACCGCATTCGTTTTGCCAGTTTTATACTTAATGACATAGGAGAAGGTGTCGATAAAACTTACCCATTTGGCATGGTGCTTGCTTAACTTTGGTTGGCCCTTGAGAAATTTCAAGGATTCGTGATCAGTGTGTATCACGAACTCCCTTGGGCGGAGGTAGTGTTGCCAGGTCTCCAATGCTCTTACAAGTGCGTAAAGTTCTTTGTCATACATGGGGTAGTTCAGGGCAGTACCTCCCAGCTTCTCACTGAAGAATACACAAGGCCTCTTGTCTTGCATGAGGATAGTGCCAATACCTACACCAGAAGCATCACATTCAATTTCAAAAGCTTTGTTAAAGTTAGGTAATGCAAGAACAGGTGCATGTGTGAGTTTGTCCTTGAGGGTAAGAAATGCTTGTTCTTGGGCTTCCCCCCAATGGAACTTGTCATTCTTCTTGGTCACGGCGGTCAGTGGTGCGGCAATGGTGCTGAAATCTTTGACAAATCACTGGTAGAAGCCCGCCAATCCATGGAAGCTGCGCACCTCATGGACGGATGTTGGAGTTGGCCATTGCTTGATGGTCTCAATCTTGGATTTGTCTACTTTGATGCCCTATGAACTCACAACATAGCCTAAAAACACGAGCTCATTAGTACAGAAGGTGCACTTCTTAAGGTTGGCGTATAGACGCGCCTCTCGAAGTGTATTAAGAACCAGTCTCAAATGCACCATGTGCTCATGTTCACTGCGACTATATATTAGAATATCATCAAAGTAAACGATGACAAATTTCCCAATGAAATGCCTCAAGACATGGTTCATTAACCGCATGAATGTACTAGGGGCGTTAGTCAACCCAAAAGGCATGACTAGCCACTCGTAGAGACCATGCTTGGTTTTGAAGGCCATTTTTTATTCATCGCCTTCTTTCATCCTAATTTGATGATAGCCATTCCTTAAATCAATTTTAGTGAATATTATAGCACCATCGAGTTCATCAAGCATATCATCTAGTCTAGGAATGGGATGACGATATTTAACAGTAATAGCATTGACGGCCCTACAGTCAGTGCACATGCGTCAAGTACCATCCTTTTTGGGGACAAGTATCATAGGCACAGCACAAGGATTTAGACTTTCTTTTACCCAACCCTTACCTAATAGGCCATCAACTTGTCGTTGAAGCTCCTTTGTCTCCTCTGGACCCATGCGGTAAGCCGGTTTGTTGGTAGTGGTGCTCCAGGAATCAGGTCTATTTGGTGCTCAATCCCTCAAATGGGTGGTAACCCATCAGGGACCTCATCAGGGAACACATTCTCGAATTCCTGTAAAAGAGCAACTATACTCGAAGGCAGTGCCTTATCGAGCTCAGCAACATCTAAGAGCACATGTTTGCAAATCATGAGAAGTACAGGCTGATCGGAATTCACAACTTTTCTAACGTCCTTAGCCTTAATGATCATGTTTTGCTTCCTAGTGGTAGGTGTAGTGGGTGATTTTTCATGCGTAACACTAGGTGTGCTCACTTGACCTTTGGTCGATTGCTCACTTGTAGAAGTGGAGCTTTTGCCAGGGTCGACCGCCTTTTGTTTCCTCCATTGACGGTCCTGTTCACACTATTTTTGCAACTTAAGTTGGTCCTCATACACTTGTGCAGGTGTGAGTGGTGTGAGGACCTTACGTTTGCCATCGTGCAAAAGTGTGTACTTATTTTCCCTTCCATCCAATGTGACGTGTTTGTCAAATTGCCAGGGTCTCCCCAAGATGACATGTGTAGCATGCATAGGCACTACGTCACACACGACTTCATCAATGTAAGTACCAATTGAGAAGGGAACACATACCTGTTTGAAGACACGTACCTCTCCATCCTCACTTAGCCATTGGAGGCAGTAAGGGTGTGAATGTCTAATAGTTAGGAGTCCTAAACTCTCAACCATGAGCAAGCTCGCCACATTCGTGCAACTCCCACCGTCGATGATGAGGCTACACACTTTGTCACCTACTTTACAATGAGTGTAAAATAAGTTCTCTCTTTGTAGTTGCTCGTCCTCCTTAACTCGGGCAGTTAGCACTCGTCGTGCCACCAAGCAACCTACTTCTCCTTGTGTAGGAGAGCAATCTTCCTCAGCCGAATCATCCCCCAAACAATCATTCGTGTGTAGCTCAGGCACCTCCTCACAATCGTCGTCATCGGACACGATTTAACCGTTGTGAGTGATTAACATGACTCGTTGGTTTGGGCATTGGGATTGAATATGTCCAAACCCTTGGCACTTGAAGCACTTGATATCCCTACTCCTAGTCTTAGGAGTCTCATGTGGTGCCTTCAGGTGGACCTGGATGCATCGGTAACTTTGTTAGGGGTGGAATAGGAATTTCGGTTAGGAGCATTACCTTAAATCCGGCTGGAAGAAGTAGGTATGGCCGAATGACCAGGTTCGTGGGTCGCCCCCCGTGGTTGGTTGGCCCTCCATGAAGTCGAGTTGGAAGATTGGAAGATACGGGCTTCTCGCCTCAATTTCTTTCCTCTCTCGGCCTTGATAGCGAGTTCAAGAAGGTCATGCATGTCCAAATAGTGTTGGAGCTCCAAAGCTTCTTGAAGGTCAGGTTTTAGACCTCTAAAAAACCTAGCCATGGTTGCTTCACTATCTTCTTGAAGGTTCGCCCTCATCATGGCCATCTCGATCTCCTTGTAGTAATCCTCCACACTCATGTTACCTTGAGTGAGGGTCTGAAGTTTAGAGTGGAGATCGCAGTTATAGTAGCTTGGAACAAATCTCTTGCGTATCAATGCCGTGAGTTCCCGCCAAATTCGGACTCGTGGTTCTCCTATTCTCCTTCTATGGGTCCTCACTTGGTCCCACCAAACTAGGGCGTAGTCGGTGAACTCAACGGTGACAACTTTAACCTTTTGTTCCTCACTATAGTCATAACAGTCGAAGACCATCTCGATACGGCCTTCCCATTCCAAGTAAGCCTCAGGGTCACTCTTGCCTTTGAATGCGGGGACTTGAATTTTAAGTCCCTTGAGTTCGTTCTTAGACGTGTCCCTTTTGGGCCCTTCGGCTCTTTCGTCGTCTTCACTAGAGTCCCTCGTGTGTGTCACTCAAATAAAACACTCTAAGGTGCACGTGTGCAAATGAAAGTGTAAAGTGTGAGTAGTTAAGTGAAAACGTCCAAAAGTGGTGTGAAGTGAGAATGTAGAAAAAGAGATAGAATATAAAGTAAGTGTATGTGATAGTGAATGAATAAAATGCATGAATCCTATAGGAATGCATCAAGATGGGAACGGGGAGTCCTAACTTTGTGACTTAATTTTCCCTTTGATTAGAAGGGGGAACTAGCGTGCTAAGGCTATCGAGTAGCCACACCGCTCGTTTCCCTTATCGAAAGGGGACTCTCAAGCAAATGAACCCTATAACTAATATGAGATGCAAAACCTAAAATGAGGGGAAAAAGGGGTTCGAGGAGCATGCCAATGATAAAACTAAGAAAAATGCATGACATGTAGTGAACATGCAAATATGCACTAACAAAAGGGGATGGCCTATTGGGTCTAGCGTTGGACTAGCCCTTTCTATGAATTACTAATGAAATAATGAGCCACAACTAGCATTGGACTAGTGTGGTGACGTACATTCATCCATCACAGTCATTCATGGTTATGGAAAGCGAGTAGACATGCCAAACACTCGTAAACACATAGCACATAACATTTAGCATGCTCGACTAGATGCAAGGCCCTAACAAAGCAAATTAACACGTAGCAACTAAGCATGCAAGACACATAAGGCAATTAAAGCCCTAACTATTACATTTGCTAGCTAGGCACACGTCTTTAATAGGTCTTCATCAAATGCTCCTCCAAGCCCTATCTATTACAAGCCAAGAGGTGTACACATACCCCATAAAGAATAACTTAAATAAAAAGCAAAAATAAATGACATAAGTAAAAGGAATTAAGGAAAGGCTAGGAAAGCAATTTAGACATGCAAGTCTCACTTAGCACGTTGGATCACATAGGAGAGACAAAAGGGATGAAAGAAATTATACCTTCCTTGGAATGGTGCCTTAAATTGAGTGAAATCACTTATTATCCTCTCAAAATAAAAAGAAATGGTCAATGCACCAATTTATTTGAAGAAATTAAAAAAAATAGGCAAACGCGAGCTCATTCAGTCACAAAGCCTCTAAAGTCATGACTTAAGTGCAATTGACAAAACATGGTAGTTAATTGAAGCAAAACAATCAACGAAATTACAAAAAACTAAAGCTGCCAGGGACCAAATCGAAGACATTATTCAATTGGTTGGGTCATAGTGACATTAAGGACAAACCAAGGGGTCAAAAATGTAATTCTCAAAAAAAACCATGCATACAACGAAGGAAGATTTCTGCATTTCTGGTTTCCTTTCCTCTGCAGCATACTTAACCAAATAGATCATCAACAAACATCATCTTTTGGAATCAAACAACCACAAGACGAGGGGAGTTGGGGAATTAAAGTGCAATTTCAGTAATGTTTCATGCAAGTTTCATGCAAAATGACAAACCAGATTTTTTGCTATAAAGCATTCGGCAACTGGGGCAGATTTCTGAAATTTTTCAATGCAATTTTTCCATCCCAAACACAGCTAAAACTTTAAACGAACAATGCCACTTTGACTTTAACAACAACCATCACCAAACTAAGCATCCAAATAAGCCAAAGACATGGGAGGAAATCACACAAATGCCTGGAGAAAAGTCCAGCAGACATTCGGCAAACTGGACAGAACAAAAAGAAAAGTTTTGCTGCAATTTTCTGCTGCAACTTCCGCATGCTCCAATTCATGTGTACTTCACATCAAACAGATTGCACCAAGCTCATGGGTTTATTAACTCAAATCAATAAAAACCTCAACCCATTTAGTTAGCATAATCTGGACAAGGTTCTTGATGTGCCAAAAAGGAGAAGAAACACGCAATAACAAGGGAAAACATGAAACCAGAATCTTTAAGAGCTAATCTTTGCTTTGTCTAATACCATTTCCTTTTCCAAGAACATCTAACAATTTCGGCCAAACAACTGGAAACAAGATGTCACAAAACTTTCATTTCATCTTTTCAGCACCCAAATGAAACAAGCAAAAGATGTCTAAAACCAACTTCAAGAGCTGTTGCAGGACCAGAAAGAACCATAAACGTGAGAAACGAAGTGCGGCTTTTCTTGTTTTAAACAAAAATTCCAAATAGCATCTTGACAGAAATCCAATGTTAAAGTATTTCATTGGATAGATTAAAGCAACAAAGGTGACTCAAACACACACCAGCGGCAAAAAATATGCATCAAGAGATGCTACAAGCACCCATGTCTCTAGAACCCAAGGGAAAGTGAAATTGCAGCAGAGGCATGAAGATACCCAACGGCATGAAATGGAGATAACTCTACTCCTTGCAATAGACAGCGGCTGCAAAGGCTTCTCGTCCCCTGCCTCACAAAGTTCTCTTTTTCTTAAAAACTCTTCTCCTGATTTTCTTCCTTAGCCACGGAACTTTCCCCCCAGATTTCAGCCGTCAAAAGCCTCTTACCTTCTCGCTCAACTCAGCAGCAAGTCTGACTTTTTCTCGTTCCTTTTGCCGTCGCCTCCAGTTTCTCACCGTAGCTCTCTTACATTTCTTCCTCCTGGTTGTGGTTTCTTCTTTTCTACCGTAGCCCCTTATCCGATTCTATTCTCAGCAAGTTTTTGTGGTTTTTTGCTCTCTCAAAACCCTCCTTAAACCTGGCCGCCAACTATCTCAGTCCCTCTCTTTTCTCCCTTCGGAGTTTTTCCCTTTCCAAGTTTTCTTTCTCTGCTTAGCCGTCACCTCCCATGTATTTTCGTCCCCTCTTAATCTCTCCCTCAAAGCCTCTCTAGCTGTCCGTCCGCCTTTCTTTTCCCTTTGCTGTTTTTCTATCCCCCGTTGGTTCTCCCCAAAACCCTACTCTCTCTCTCTCGTTCTGGTTTTTCTTTCCTACCGCCGCTCACTGCTGGAACTCCCCCCCTTTGTCTCTCTCAAAGCTCTTCTGCGGCTGCTGTTTCCTTTTTGCCATTTTCCCGATTTTGCAGCCGCCCTCCCTCTCTCTGTATGCTCCCGGTTCTTTTCTTTTTTAGCTCCCCTCTTGCTGTGTTTCTATTCCCCGATCCTCTCTCCCAGTTCTCTCTATCCGTCCTCCCAAAACTCTTTCTTTTTTTCGTTTTTCTAGCCGTCAAACTTGCTCTATCCCTGTTGTTTCTCACCCCCAGCTCTCCTTGCGGCTACTACCCCCAAAATGCAACCCTTCCACCAAACCCTTCATCCCACGGCTCTCCTACTCTCTTTCTTCCTCTCAGATTGCAGCCGTCAACCAAAAACCCTCTGATTTCTGTCTAGCCCTCACTAGCCTAGCTCCTTTGTCTCTGTCTATTGCTCTCTGTTTTTTCCAGCCGTTCACTCTATCATCCCCCTTGCGGCTGTCTTGCTGCGCTCCTTTTTATATGCAGCTCTCAACCCTAAAACCCTCAGCAATCTCTTCAAATATTGCAGCCCAAGGGCTGCTAGAGCCCTTCTTTGCAAGCTGCGAAAAAACGCAGCTTGCATGTCCCGTAGCCCCCTTTTTTTTTTAATCTTTTCAACTAATTAATTAATTAAACAAAATTAATAATAATAATAATAATAACAAAAACAACTTAATTAACATTGGATAAAAATAAATAAACTAGAATCAACAAAATGCAACTTTCCATTTTTCCTTTTTTCATTTTTCTCATTTTCACTTTTTCCTTTTTTCCTAAATGAACCAAACAAAAATAAAAGATTAATTAAGTAGAAATGACTAAAGTAGATAAATAAAGCCAAATAAAACAAAATTTCTATTTTTTCCCTTTTTTCCCTTTTTCATGATTTTTCTTTTTGAACCAACAAATGAAATAAATGTTCGTAAACTAAACCTAAAATTGAAACAAATTAAACTCAAATTAAACTAATTAAAAAAAAGTAAAATTCGAAACCAAAAATTTGGTGTCTACACCTGTTGGTTTAGGTAGTTGAGGAATGCCGCTCAAGTCCAGTAATTGCCACCAACTTTTTCCACAAGAGTAATCAAGTAGGCACAACACAAATGGTAGTAGAGAATGAAGTAGAAAGAGCAAATTTGTAAAAGATAGGGGGCGGACAGCAAGGGAAAGACGCCAATGTGAACACAAGGACAAAGAAACCCTAGTTTCCTAAAAGGTATGAGTAAATTCCTAAAATGTAGGAGAGAAAGTAGGGAAGTAACCAAGTGAAAAACAAGGAGTTATCCAAGTGTTTTACTTAGTTTCCTAAAGTGATTTTGGAAAACAAGTTAGTTTGGAAACTTTTTAGCAAACCTGTTCTTGAACAACTTTTAGAACTCTCAAATTCCTCTCCAAGTGGACTTGCAAATCAGATTTGGTTTCTTCCTTGTCCACCGAATTTTCCAGATTTTTTTTTCTCCTCCAAAATTCTCTCACCAAGGTCGGTTGGGTCTCTTTAAACCCTTCTTCACAGCCGCACTCTCATGCACAAATCAGTTTCGGTCTTTGTACTCTCAAGAGGCAAGCAAGTCGATTGTTCCTTCCTTACGCATCACACTCCAACAGTCTCGGCTATGGGGTCCTAACAAGAAGAGGTAAGTGATCTCTCACAACTTTCTTCCCCACGAGTTGCCCAAGTCCCTTGTTATTCTTGGTTTTGATGATCACAAAGGACTTTGAAATATTTATCTAACTCTCTTCAAATATAAGTGTTTTTTTGCCTATCAAAGAATCATGTACGAATATGTCAAGAAATGAAAATCAACCAAAAGAAGAAGCAAAAACAAGGCACTCATGTCGGACGTCCGAAGGAATCGGTCGGACGTCCGAAAGGATGAAGAACATCAAGAATGTGACGCCCCGAAAATTAGGAGATTGTTTGTAAATAAGATACTAAAGTGTATTTCTTTGGGTTTGATTTAAAACCTTATTTTGTTTTAAAAAGATTAGAAACCCTAAAATTTTAATCAAAAAAAAAACCCTAGTTTACTTGTGATTAACTGGTTTCCTTCAATATCTCATCTTTTAATAGAAACTCTAAATTCAATTTATGGAATTGGAAAATCCCTCATGTTATTTTAAAAATGTCCCTTTATTTGGAAATTATTATTTTTATTAAGGCTTGCTACCCCATTTATTCCACGATAAGTGTAAATAAACCTAGAAAGTAGGTTTTCACCTTTGGTTTTAAGATCGGAGTAAAATTAGGGTTTTCGCAATTTTTCACCGGATGAATTTTCGGTACAAAGTAAGGATTAAATTTGGAGATTAAAAGTGACTTTTAAGTGAGAAATAATATGTGAGTAGTAGCAATGATATAAGGTTAGTGAATGGGAAGTAAAAACCCTAGTATGTGAGTTTTAAGAAAAACGGCGCCAACCGGCGGGTCCCGCGCACTACCGTTTGAACGCACCACTTGACCACCACTTTCTTACTGTATAAGCTCATTACTAATTGAGCAAAATATCTTCCCCCTCATGATGATAGCTTGACCGAATGTGTGGCTCAAATGCAAGGAAGAAAGAGAAAATTTTGTGGTTGAGATTAAACCAAGTGTTAGCCAAACTTGTGGCTAGAATTAATTCTTATCTTTCCATCTTCTTATAAGACAAACTTAGCTTCATTTCCTTCCATTTCTGCATCATTCCAGCCGACCAAGAGAGAGAGAGAAGTGAGAGCTTGAGCAACCACATTCCTTCTTGATTCACACCAACCAAGTGCTAAGCTAGAAATCTAAACCGATTGATTGCAAGTTTGGAAGCTTGGGAAGCTAAGGAACCAAGAAATTTCAAAGGAAGTGAACTATCACTCATCCAAGCCTTGTTTTTGAGGTATTCAATCTGATCATGGTCCTTGATCTTTTAAATCTTGTGTTAAGATGTTATTTAGCTTAAGTTTTGGCTTGATTTCAAGATGAGCAAGTGATTGTGATGATTATTGGATGAAATAATCAAATCAGGGTTTTGGGGATTTGCTGCCAAACTTGATGTGTGACTCACATATGTTGTAATTAAGGTTATATAAAGGGTTTTGGTAGTGATTAGAACAAGAAATTGAGGAAAGTTACATTAAAAACTGAAAATCCCAGAAATCTGGAAAATTGTTCTTCCATTCTGCCCGTTTTTGTAGCCCTATGTTAGAGGCCTAATTGGCCTTTGGTCAAAACATGAAAGTTGTTCAGAATGGTATTTTATAGGTGCCCACAAAATTTCAGCTCATTTGGAGCATCGTAGCTTGTGAAAAGACGAAAATACCCTCGCTGATCTAGGTCACTTTCCAGAATTCCGCGTGGACAGTTCAGTCCTTTTGATTGAGTTTATTCACTATGATCCGTTTAGATTTAGCCTTTCACCGAAACATGAAAGTTTTATTACCCTGTCTTAGCTTCGTAACGCCTCCAAGAACACCTTAATTGGATCTTGGTAGACTGAGATATGGTCATGTGAGTGAAATGCGGCTGATTAGCCGAATAGTTGAAACCAGGTTACATGAGTTGGGAATTTGATCAGGTTACATTGAAAATTTGACTGAGTGCTCTTCATGAAAGTTGTAGTGTTCTGAAGTAGCTTTAAAATTCCTCTAAGAACACCTGAATTGGATTTTTGTACACTGAGTTATGTTCATTACAGTGTTCTGCGTTTAAACAGCCGACGAATTAGTTTCTGGTTTAGTAATTCGAGAATTTGACCAAGTTACATTAGAAACTGGACTAAGTGACCTTCATGAATATTGTAGCTCTGTATCTTAGCTTCGAAACGGCATAGGTTTCATTTTAATCCGATAAGCGTAGCCTCGGATATGTTATTTCCGCATTTGTACGTCAAATCTGTTTTGAACTAAATTGAATTTCTGCACTTGTACTTAATACGATTCTTGTTATTATGATATTGTGAGCCTATGGAACGGCTCTTGACATGAATTGCTGATATGTATAATGTTGGGTTGTGTTTGAGAAAAACAATGAAGCCTAAAAGGCTGGAAAATTAGGTAAACACAAAGGGCATGCTGCCCGAATTTTTACTCGAGGACTAGAAAACTATATTAGCGACTTGAGTGAAGGTTAAGTATTTATCACTTGAACTAGTAAAGACCTTTGCTACTATGTTTCTTGAGTGTTATATGTTAAGACTTGGTCGAGCTCGTACCTTGAGGAAAAGACTTAATGGCCAATGTAAACTTGTATTTCCATGTACTTTCAACTCAAGTGTTATTTCCAAGTATTTATGCTACAAAACCTTATGATTTGAAAAGCGAGCAAGTGTTTCGCGAGTGTCTTTCAAATGAATTTCAATTGGTCGATTTTTAATGAATGGAATGTTAACGTTTCGAATTCGACTCGTGTTTCAAAGTTCTCAAACTGGAATTTTTATCGCAGATCTGGACTCCAAGCCTGGAGTGTAATTGAACGTGAATAATTGAAGCACTATATCTTTTGGTGAGTGCTTTCAAATACCGAATTGCACTAGATACTTGAACTTGATACGTGACCAATATGAGTACATGTTATATACGTGAATTGTTAGGGCAAGAGTGTACTTTATCGCACTTGCCCTTACGTGATATACTTGTTTATTGTTGCAATTGACTTGATATACTTGTTTATGGTGCGCGCACTTCCTGGAATTCCAGAAACCCTGCGGCAAGTTACTTGAGTCGAGCCGGCAAGGGCTTGGTCGATTGGGTAACGAACCCTGGGTCTCTTGTTTTGTCGAGTGGAGTGATATCTCCTCGGCTAAACGGTATACTCGAGTATTACCACACGTGTTTATTGAGGATTTTGGGCCCAGTAGGGGGTGAACGGTGGACGGAGAGTCGTGTAAGTGGTGTTCTACTGGATTGGTTACCTACTTAAAAGTTGACGGAGTGTCAACTGTTACTTGATCAAGCTCTGGAGATGCAATGGAAATTTGGCTCCTGAGAGCCTTCCGTATCCTTATACTTGAAAGTGATTATTGCTTATTGGATTGCTGTTCCTTTTGAAAATCGAAAAGCACTTTATACGTGCTCATTTGGAAATTTGCTACTTGAAATATTATTGTCCACTCTTATGAGTTTTGATGCCGTTAACTTGCTACATGGATATTCATACTTTTAAAATGGGCAATTTGTTATTTGAAACCTCACTGGGCTTTTAGCTCATTCCACGCTATTTGTTTTCCTTACAGGAATACGAGTGAGGCGTGAGTCGTGAACAGACTAGCGTAGTCTAGTTGCTCTTGAAATTGTTTTGACTTTTGACTTGTACTCGCGCTATTCCTCGAATGGAACATGTTGTACTTGGATTGTATACATTTTGAACTAGTTTGGTGTATTGAGGCTTTGTACCTCGATTTCTATCAATGTAAATTATAAGCTTGAATTGTGAATGTTATTTATGGTTCATGGATGTGTGTACATGACTCGATTGAGATAGTGAGTGAGTCCTGGCGAGAGCTGGGCAGGCGGTCCGCCGAACCCTTTGGTACGCCTTAGGTGGAGGTGGGGTCGTCACAGATGGTATCAGAGCTCCTATTGAGCTCGTGCCGGGAGAAGGTTCTCGGACTGTGGGGATTGACTTGTTAAGTGTGGAATGATTGTCTATTGTTGGAGATTTTAGATATGTATGCTGGGTAGGAATCTCTAATACGGGTGATTTACTCTTGGGACCGGCCGGCTCGAGTTGTGAATTACCTTATTGTGGATTCTTGTCCCCGAATACCAAAGAGTGACACCTTCACGATAAGCTGAGATCTCACGTAATATTGAGATAAATTTGGATTGTGAAAGCAAAGGCACGGGGAATGTGAATAGTATGGACGTGAAATATATTGAAGATATTCATGGGATTTGGGATCCTTCTTATCCACGTGTTACGAGCCTTGATTAAGTGTAGTACCTGAGTGATACGTAAGATTAATGCTCTATAAGTTATGCGACTTGTTTTGATTAAATGTGTTATATTGCCTATGATTTAGAAGGGTCTAAGTCAAGAGTGCCAGCTAGAATGTACTCCCTGGATCAACAGGCTTTACCTGAACCATTGGAGATAGTAGAAGGTACGATTCGTGTTTACTATTGTTTAACCAAATATTGACTATAGTGAAACCTGAGAGCTGGAAATGAATATATAAGGAAAATACCCTACATTATTTCGAGGTGCATGTATGAATTTCGAGGACGAAATTCTTTTAAGGAGGGGAGAGTGTGACGCCCCGAAAATTAGGAGATTGTTTGTAAATAAGATACTAAAGTGTATTTCTTTGGGTTTGATTTAAAACCTTATTTTGTTTTAAAAAGATTAGAAACCCTAAAATTTTAATCAAAAAAAAAACCCTAGTTTACTTGTGATTAACTGGTTTCCTTCAATATCTCATCTTTTAATAGAAACTCTAAATTCAATTTATGGAATTGGAAAATCCCTCATGTTATTTTAAAAATGTCCCTTTATTTGGAAATTATTATTTTTATTAAGGCTTGCTACCCCATTTATTCCACGATAAGTGTAAATAAACCTAGAAAGTAGGTTTTCACCTTTGGTTTTAAGATCGGAGTAAAATTAGGGTTTTCGCAATTTTTCACCGGATGAATTTTCGGTACAAAGTAAGGATTAAATTTGGAGATTAAAAGTGACTTTTAAGTGAGAAATAATATGTGAGTAGTAGCAATGATATAAGGTTAGTGAATGGGAAGTAAAAACCCTAGTATGTGAGTTTTAAGAAAAACGGCGCCAACCGGCGGGTCCCGCGCACTACCGTTTGAACGCACCACTTGACCACCACTTTCTTACTGTATAAGCTCATTACTAATTGAGCAAAATATCTTCCCCCTCATGATGATAGCTTGACCGAATGTGTGGCTCAAATGCAAGGAAGAAAGAGAAAATTTTGTGGTTGAGATTAAACCAAGTGTTAGCCAAACTTGTGGCTAGAATTAATTCTTATCTTTCCATCTTCTTATAAGACAAACTTAGCTTCATTTCCTTCCATTTCTGCATCATTCCAGCCGACCAAGAGAGAGAGAGAAGTGAGAGCTTGAGCAACCACATTCCTTCTTGATTCACACCAACCAAGTGCTAAGCTAGAAATCTAAACCGATTGATTGCAAGTTTGGAAGCTTGGGAAGCTAAGGAACCAAGAAATTTCAAAGGAAGTGAACTATCACTCATCCAAGCCTTGTTTTTGAGGTATTCAATCTGATCATGGTCCTTGATCTTTTAAATCTTGTGTTAAGATGTTATTTAGCTTAAGTTTTGGCTTGATTTCAAGATGAGCAAGTGATTGTGATGATTATTGGATGAAATAATCAAATCAGGGTTTTGGGGATTTGCTGCCAAACTTGATGTGTGACTCACATATGTTGTAATTAAGGTTATATAAAGGGTTTTGGTAGTGATTAGAACAAGAAATTGAGGAAAGTTACATTAAAAACTGAAAATCCCAGAAATCTGGAAAATTGTTCTTCCATTCTGCCCGTTTTTGTAGCCCTATGTTAGAGGCCTAATTGGCCTTTGGTCAAAACATGAAAGTTGTTCAGAATGGTATTTTATAGGTGCCCACAAAATTTCAGCTCATTTGGAGCATCGTAGCTTGTGAAAAGACGAAAATACCCTCGCTGATCTAGGTCACTTTCCAGAATTCCGCGTGGACAGTTCAGTCCTTTTGATTGAGTTTATTCACTATGATCCGTTTAGATTTAGCCTTTCACCGAAACATGAAAGTTTTATTACCCTGTCTTAGCTTCGTAACGCCTCCAAGAACACCTTAATTGGATCTTGGTAGACTGAGATATGGTCATGTGAGTGAAATGCGGCTGATTAGCCGAATAGTTGAAACCAGGTTACATGAGTTGGGAATTTGATCAGGTTACATTGAAAATTTGACTGAGTGCTCTTCATGAAAGTTGTAGTGTTCTGAAGTAGCTTTAAAATTCCTCTAAGAACACCTGAATTGGATTTTTGTACACTGAGTTATGTTCATTACAGTGTTCTGCGTTTAAACAGCCGACGAATTAGTTTCTGGTTTAGTAATTCGAGAATTTGACCAAGTTACATTAGAAACTGGACTAAGTGACCTTCATGAATATTGTAGCTCTGTATCTTAGCTTCGAAACGGCATAGGTTTCATTTTAATCCGATAAGCGTAGCCTCGGATATGTTATTTCCGCATTTGTACGTCAAATCTGTTTTGAACTAAATTGAATTTCTGCACTTGTACTTAATACGATTCTTGTTATTATGATATTGTGAGCCTATGGAACGGCTCTTGACATGAATTGCTGATATGTATAATGTTGGGTTGTGTTTGAGAAAAACAATGAAGCCTAAAAGGCTGGAAAATTAGGTAAACACAAAGGGCATGCTGCCCGAATTTTTACTCGAGGACTAGAAAACTATATTAGCGACTTGAGTGAAGGTTAAGTATTTATCACTTGAACTAGTAAAGACCTTTGCTACTATGTTTCTTGAGTGTTATATGTTAAGACTTGGTCGAGCTCGTACCTTGAGGAAAAGACTTAATGGCCAATGTAAACTTGTATTTCCATGTACTTTCAACTCAAGTGTTATTTCCAAGTATTTATGCTACAAAACCTTATGATTTGAAAAGCGAGCAAGTGTTTCGCGAGTGTCTTTCAAATGAATTTCAATTGGTCGATTTTTAATGAATGGAATGTTAACGTTTCGAATTCGACTCGTGTTTCAAAGTTCTCAAACTGGAATTTTTATCGCAGATCTGGACTCCAAGCCTGGAGTGTAATTGAACGTGAATAATTGAAGCACTATATCTTTTGGTGAGTGCTTTCAAATACCGAATTGCACTAGATACTTGAACTTGATACGTGACCAATATGAGTACATGTTATATACGTGAATTGTTAGGGCAAGAGTGTACTTTATCGCACTTGCCCTTACGTGATATACTTGTTTATTGTTGCAATTGACTTGATATACTTGTTTATGGTGCGCGCACTTCCTGGAATTCCAGAAACCCTGCGGCAAGTTACTTGAGTCGAGCCGGCAAGGGCTTGGTCGATTGGGTAACGAACCCTGGGTCTCTTGTTTTGTCGAGTGGAGTGATATCTCCTCGGCTAAACGGTATACTCGAGTATTACCACACGTGTTTATTGAGGATTTTGGGCCCAGTAGGGGGTGAACGGTGGACGGAGAGTCGTGTAAGTGGTGTTCTACTGGATTGGTTACCTACTTAAAAGTTGACGGAGTGTCAACTGTTACTTGATCAAGCTCTGGAGATGCAATGGAAATTTGGCTCCTGAGAGCCTTCCGTATCCTTATACTTGAAAGTGATTATTGCTTATTGGATTGCTGTTCCTTTTGAAAATCGAAAAGCACTTTATACGTGCTCATTTGGAAATTTGCTACTTGAAATATTATTGTCCACTCTTATGAGTTTTGATGCCGTTAACTTGCTACATGGATATTCATACTTTTAAAATGGGCAATTTGTTATTTGAAACCTCACTGGGCTTTTAGCTCATTCCACGCTATTTGTTTTCCTTACAGGAATACGAGTGAGGCGTGAGTCGTGAACAGACTAGCGTAGTCTAGTTGCTCTTGAAATTGTTTTGACTTTTGACTTGTACTCGCGCTATTCCTCGAATGGAACATGTTGTACTTGGATTGTATACATTTTGAACTAGTTTGGTGTATTGAGGCTTTGTACCTCGATTTCTATCAATGTAAATTATAAGCTTGAATTGTGAATGTTATTTATGGTTCATGGATGTGTGTACATGACTCGATTGAGATAGTGAGTGAGTCCTGGCGAGAGCTGGGCAGGCGGTCCGCCGAACCCTTTGGTACGCCTTAGGTGGAGGTGGGGTCGTCACAGATGGTATCAGAGCTCCTATTGAGCTCGTGCCGGGAGAAGGTTCTCGGACTGTGGGGATTGACTTGTTAAGTGTGGAATGATTGTCTATTGTTGGAGATTTTAGATATGTATGCTGGGTAGGAATCTCTAATACGGGTGATTTACTCTTGGGACCGGCCGGCTCGAGTTGTGAATTACCTTATTGTGGATTCTTGTCCCCGAATACCAAAGAGTGACACCTTCACGATAAGCTGAGATCTCACGTAATATTGAGATAAATTTGGATTGTGAAAGCAAAGGCACGGGGAATGTGAATAGTATGGACGTGAAATATATTGAAGATATTCATGGGATTTGGGATCCTTCTTATCCACGTGTTACGAGCCTTGATTAAGTGTAGTACCTGAGTGATACGTAAGATTAATGCTCTATAAGTTATGCGACTTGTTTTGATTAAATGTGTTATATTGCCTATGATTTAGAAGGGTCTAAGTCAAGAGTGCCAGCTAGAATGTACTCCCTGGATCAACAGGCTTTACCTGAACCATTGGAGATAGTAGAAGGTACGATTCGTGTTTACTATTGTTTAACCAAATATTGACTATAGTGAAACCTGAGAGCTGGAAATGAATATATAAGGAAAATACCCTACATTATTTCGAGGTGCATGTATGAATTTCGAGGACGAAATTCTTTTAAGGAGGGGAGAGTGTGACGCCCCGAAAATTAGGAGATTGTTTGTAAATAAGATACTAAAGTGTATTTCTTTGGGTTTGATTTAAAACCTTATTTTGTTTTAAAAAGATTAGAAACCCTAAAATTTTAATCAAAAAAAAAACCCTAGTTTACTTGTGATTAACTGGTTTCCTTCAATATCTCATCTTTTAATAGAAACTCTAAATTCAATTTATGGAATTGGAAAATCCCTCATGTTATTTTAAAAATGTCCCTTTATTTGGAAATTATTATTTTTATTAAGGCTTGCTACCCCATTTATTCCACGATAAGTGTAAATAAACCTAGAAAGTAGGTTTTCACCTTTGGTTTTAAGATCGGAGTAAAATTAGGGTTTTCGCAATTTTTCACCGGATGAATTTTCGGTACAAAGTAAGGATTAAATTTGGAGATTAAAAGTGACTTTTAAGTGAGAAATAATATGTGAGTAGTAGCAATGATATAAGGTTAGTGAATGGGAAGTAAAAACCCTAGTATGTGAGTTTTAAGAAAAACGGCGCCAACCGGCGGGTCCCGCGCACTACCGTTTGAACGCACCACTTGACCACCACTTTCTTACTGTATAAGCTCATTACTAATTGAGCAAAATATCTTCCCCCTCATGATGATAGCTTGACCGAATGTGTGGCTCAAATGCAAGGAAGAAAGAGAAAATTTTGTGGTTGAGATTAAACCAAGTGTTAGCCAAACTTGTGGCTAGAATTAATTCTTATCTTTCCATCTTCTTATAAGACAAACTTAGCTTCATTTCCTTCCATTTCTGCATCATTCCAGCCGACCAAGAGAGAGAGAGAAGTGAGAGCTTGAGCAACCACATTCCTTCTTGATTCACACCAACCAAGTGCTAAGCTAGAAATCTAAACCGATTGATTGCAAGTTTGGAAGCTTGGGAAGCTAAGGAACCAAGAAATTTCAAAGGAAGTGAACTATCACTCATCCAAGCCTTGTTTTTGAGGTATTCAATCTGATCATGGTCCTTGATCTTTTAAATCTTGTGTTAAGATGTTATTTAGCTTAAGTTTTGGCTTGATTTCAAGATGAGCAAGTGATTGTGATGATTATTGGATGAAATAATCAAATCAGGGTTTTGGGGATTTGCTGCCAAACTTGATGTGTGACTCACATATGTTGTAATTAAGGTTATATAAAGGGTTTTGGTAGTGATTAGAACAAGAAATTGAGGAAAGTTACATTAAAAACTGAAAATCCCAGAAATCTGGAAAATTGTTCTTCCATTCTGCCCGTTTTTGTAGCCCTATGTTAGAGGCCTAATTGGCCTTTGGTCAAAACATGAAAGTTGTTCAGAATGGTATTTTATAGGTGCCCACAAAATTTCAGCTCATTTGGAGCATCGTAGCTTGTGAAAAGACGAAAATACCCTCGCTGATCTAGGTCACTTTCCAGAATTCCGCGTGGACAGTTCAGTCCTTTTGATTGAGTTTATTCACTATGATCCGTTTAGATTTAGCCTTTCACCGAAACATGAAAGTTTTATTACCCTGTCTTAGCTTCGTAACGCCTCCAAGAACACCTTAATTGGATCTTGGTAGACTGAGATATGGTCATGTGAGTGAAATGCGGCTGATTAGCCGAATAGTTGAAACCAGGTTACATGAGTTGGGAATTTGATCAGGTTACATTGAAAATTTGACTGAGTGCTCTTCATGAAAGTTGTAGTGTTCTGAAGTAGCTTTAAAATTCCTCTAAGAACACCTGAATTGGATTTTTGTACACTGAGTTATGTTCATTACAGTGTTCTGCGTTTAAACAGCCGACGAATTAGTTTCTGGTTTAGTAATTCGAGAATTTGACCAAGTTACATTAGAAAATGGACTAAGTGACCTTCATGAATATTGTAGCTCTGTATCTTAGCTTCGAAACGGCATAGGTTTCATTTTAATCCGATAAGCGTAGCCTCGGATATGTTATTTCCGCATTTGTACGTCAAATCTGTTTTGAACTAAATTGAATTTCTGCACTTGTACTTAATACGATTCTTGTTATTATGATATTGTGAGCCTATGGAACGGCTCTTGACATGAATTGCTGATATGTATAATGTTGGGTTGTGTTTGAGAAAAACAATGAAGCCTAAAAGGCTGGAAAATTAGGTAAACACAAAGGGCATGCTGCCCGAATTTTTACTCGAGGACTAGAAAACTATATTAGCGACTCGAGTGAAGGTTAAGTATTTATCACTTGAACTAGTAAAGACCTTTGCTACTATGTTTCTTGAGTGTTATATGTTAAGACTTGGTCGAGCTCGTACCTTGAGGAAAAGATTTAATGGCCAATGTAAACTTGTATTTCCATGTACTTTCAACTCAAGTGTTATTTCCAAGTATTTATGCTACAAAACCTTATGATTTGAAAAGCGAGCAAGTGTTTCGCGAGTGTCTTTCAAATGAATTTCAATTGGTCGATTTTTAATGAATGGAATGTTAACGTTTCGAATTCGACTCGTGTTTCAAAGTTCTCAAACTGGAATTTTTATCGCAGATCTGGACTCCAAGCCTGGAGTGTAATTGAACGTGAATAATTGAAGCACTATATCTTTTGGTGAGTGCTTTCAAATACCGAATTGCACTAGATACTTGAACTTGATACGTGACCAATATGAGTACATGTTATATACGTGAATTGTTAGGGCAAGAGTGTACTTTATCGCACTTGCCCTTACGTGATATACTTGCTTATTGTTGCAATTGACTTGATATACTTGTTTATGGTGCGCGCACTTCCTGGAATTCCAGAAACCCTGCGGCAAGTTACTTGAGTCGAGCCGGCAAGGGCTTGGTCGATTGGGTAACGAACCCTGGGTCTCTTGTTTTGTCGAGTGGAGTGATATCTCCTCGGCTAAACGGTATACTCGAGTATTACCACACGTGTTTATTGAGGATTTTGGGCCCAGTAGGGGGTGAACGGTGGACGGAGAGTCGTGTAAGTGGTGTTCTACTGGATTGGTTACCTACTTAAAAGTTGACGGAGTGTCAACTGTTACTTGATCAAGCTCTGGAGATGCAATGGAAATTTGGCTCCTGAGAGCCTTCCGTATCCTTATACTTGAAAGTGATTATTGCTTATTGGATTGCTGTTCCTTTTGAAAATCGAAAAGCACTTTATACGTGCTCATTTGGAAATTTGCTACTTGAAATATTATTGTCCACTCTTATGAGTTTTGATGCCGTTAACTTGCTACATGGATATTCATACTTTTAAAATGGGCAATTTGTTATTTGAAACCTCACTGGGCTTTTAGCTCATTCCACGCTATTTGTTTTCCTTACAGGAATACGAGTGAGGCGTGAGTCGTGAACAGACTAGCGTAGTCTAGTTGCTCTTGAAATTGTTTTGACTTTTGACTTGTACTCGCGCTATTCCTCGAATGGAACATGTTGTACTTGGATTGTATACATTTTGAACTAGTTTGGTGTATTGAGGCTTTGTACCTCGATTTCTATCAATGTAAATTATAAGCTTGAATTGTGAATGTTATTTATGGTTCATGGATGTGTGTACATGACTCGATTGAGATAGTGAGTGAGTCCTGGCGAGAGCTGGGCAGGCGGTCCGCCGAACCCTTTGGTACGCCTTAGGTGGAGGTGGGGTCGTCACAAGTACACCTTGGGAGAGAACAACAGGAAAATTCTCAATGCATTGGGCAAAGAATGGGAAAATAAAGTGACTGCAATAGAGGAGGCTAAGGATTTAAATTCTGTGCCTATTGAATCTCTCATTAACTCACTAACCTCTTATGAGTTGAAACTGAAATCTAAAGTGCAGGAAGAAGAGGATGCTAGAGCAAAGAGAAATATTGCTCTAAAGACTACTCAAAGTGAAGATGATCCAGCTCACTTGGATGATGAAGACTCGGATGGTGATGATAATGATCTTGCTCTCATCACAAGAGGCTTCAAGAGAATCTTGAATAAAAGGAAGTTTAGAAAGGGAGGACCTAGCAATCAATTTCAAAATTATTCATCAAATGCAAGGAACAAAGGAAAACAAGAATTCAACAAGAAGCTAGGGGACAAATGCTATGAATGTGGACAGCCTGGACACTATGCAAACGAATGCCCCATGAAGAAAATAAAAGATGGGAAAGCTGATCGAAAGCCAAGATTCAACAACTTCCAGATTACTTGGAATGAATGCAACTCTGAAGGGGAAGTTGAAGAAGAGGAAGAATCAGCTCAAATGGCCTTCATGGCTATTGGAGATAATGAGGTAACTTCCATACACTCTCAATCTGAAAGTGATGATGAAGAAGATGATGATCTTGAATCCTTTGTTGAAAAACTGCATAATGCCTTGAAGGAATCTTATGATAAAAACAAGCAGCTAAAACAGAAAATTGCTTTTCTCATTCATGAAAATACAAGTCTTTTTCAACAAAATAAACAACTAAAGACTGACAATGATTGTCTTGTAAGAGCCGGATTTAATGTTCAAAATGAGCTTGATAGAAAGACAAATATTTGTAAAATGCTGAAGGAAAGACATGGTGATTTGAAGAAAGGAATGGACAACTTGGATGAGACTTTGAAAGCAAGAAAACAAGATTTTCTCAAAAAGAACATGTCATCTACCTTTCTTACTGCTCATCAAAGAACATTAGCACGCAACAAAAATGCACATGGTTTCACAACATATAGAAGAAATGGATTGAGATATGTCAACCAGTACATGTTAAGGACTCTTCCATTATGTGTGATTTTTGTTGTCAAAAAGGGCATTTGAAAGGAGATTGCTATGTGAAAAGAAATCTGAACAAATGGATGAAATGCATATGGTTAGTGAGATACAATGCTAACTATTGTGGACCCAAAAATTAAAAAGGGTACCAAACATTTTCTCTTTTCAGGAAAAAGGCTCAAACAAGTCCAAATGGTTTATTGATAGCGGCTGCTCAAGGCATATGACCGGTGATCCCTCTTTGTTCATAAAGTTAAAATCAAAATCAAGTGGAAAGGTGACATTCGGTGATGATGTGAAAGCTAAGACAATTGGAATAGGTGATGTTGGTAAGGATGGTGAAACTTTTGTTCATAATGTGCTCTTAGTTGATAATTTAGGTTATAACTTGCTTAGTGTTAGTCAATTGTGTGATAAAGACTTGAATGTGTTGTTTAAAAAGTATGAATGCATTGTGCTTGATTCCAAATATAATGTTGTGTTCAAAGGTAAGAGGTTTAACGACATATATATTGTGGTTCTTGATAAAATTGATTCTTCTAGCTTCAAATGTCTTAAAGCTTCAAATGAAGATCCTTGGTTGTGGCATAGGAGACTTTGTCATTTTAACATGGATTTACTAAAGGAAATTTCGAAAAAGGAGCTGGTTAGAGGCTTGCCAAAAATCTGTTTTGAAAAGGATAAAATTTGTGATGCATGTCAATTTGGAAAGCAAACAAAAGTTTCTTTTAAACCAAAGAAGTGTGTTTCAACTTCTAAACCTTTAGAACTCTTGCATCTTGACTTATTTGGTCCTACTCAAATCACTAGCTTGGGAGGTAAGAAATACTGCTTTGTGATTGTGGATGATTATTCTAGATATACTTGGGTGATATTTCTTGCTCATAAGGATGATGCCTTCAAGAATTTCACTTCATTGTTTGCTAAAGTGCAAAATCTGCTTGGCTTAAAAATTGTTAGGATTAGAAGTGATAATGGAACGGAATTCAAGTATTGTGGTTTTCCAGATTTCTGTGATCATAATGGCATAACACATGAGTTTCAATTGCAAGAACTCCACAACAAAATGGTGTTGTAGAAAGGAAAAATAGGACACTACAAGAGGCTGCTAGAACTATGTTAAGTGAATGTAGTTTGCCAAAATACCTTTGGGCTGAAGCGGTAAACACTGCATGTTATGTGATGAACAGAATCCTTTTGAGACCCATTTTGAATAAGACATCTTATGAACTGATTTTTGATAAAAAAACCTACGGTTGGATATTTCAAAGTCTTTGGTTGTAAATGTTTTATTTTAAATTTAAAGGAACATCTTGGTAAGTTTGAGAAAAAATCTGATGAAGGAATATTTTTGGGTTATTGTGAGAACAAAAGAGGATATAGAGTCTTTAATAGAAGGACTCTTGTGATAGAAGAAGCCATTCACATAACATTTGATGAAACTAATGATGATAATTCCAAAAGGTCGTGTGAGGATGATGATGTAGGTGTTCGTGAAGGAATGAAAAAGCTGAAAATTGGTGATGAAGGAATTTCTAAACCAGCAGCAATGGAAATGATGGATGAAGCTCATAATGATCAAGAAAATGGTGATGAAGATGAGAATGATCATTCAGTCAAAGACCTTCCCAATGCTTGGAAATTCAGCCAAAATCATCCAAAAGAGCTTATAATTGGTGATCCATCCGAAAAGGTAAAGACTCGTTCTTCATCTAGAAAATTGATAGACAATTTTGCTTTAGTTTCTCTTTTTGAACCCAAAAATATCAATGATGCTTTAAAGGATGATAACTGGATTTTGGCAATGCAAGAGGAACTTAATCAATTTGAGAGAAATAAGGTTTGGACACTTGTTGATAGACCTCAAAATCAACCTATCATTGGCACAAAGTGGATATTTAGAAATAAATTAGATGATAAAGGTGTTGTTGTAAGAAATAAAGCCAGATTAGTTGCTAAAGGATATGCACAAGAAGAAGGAATTGATTTTGATGAAACATTTGCTCCCGTAGCGAGATTAGAATCTATTAGAATGCTTCTTGCTTTTGCTTGTTTCAAAGGTTTCAAATTGTTTCAAATGGATGTTAAAAGTGCCTTCTTAAACGGTTTTATTGATCAAGAAGTATATGTGGATCAACCCCCCGGTTTTGAAAATACAAAATTTCCAAGTCATGTGTTTAAACTATCTAAAGCATTATATGGTTTAAAACAGGCTCCAAGAGCTTGGTATGAAAGATGAAGTGGTTTCTTGATTGAAAATGGTTTCAAAAGAAGTATTGTGGACACCACACTGTTTACTAAGCAAGTGTTAAATGACCTTCTTATTGTGCAAATATATGTTGATGATATTATTTTTGGTGCTACTAATGAGTATCTATGCAAGGATTTTTCCACCACTATGCAAAGTGAATTTGAAATGAGTATGATGGGAGAATTAAATTTCTTCCTTGGACTTCAAATACATCAAGCCCTTGAGGGAATTTTTATAAATCAAGCAAAATATACCAAGGAATTGCTGAAAAAGTTTGGCATGGAGGACTCAAAGCAAGTTGGAACTCCAATGTGCACTTCTACAAAACTTGACAAAGATGAAGAAGGTAATCATGTGGATGAAAAGCACTATAGAGGTATGATCGGAAGCTTACTCTATTTAACCGCAAGTAGACCTGATATTATGTTTGCTGTTTGCTTGTGTGCTAGATTTCAATCTTGTCCAAAAGAATCACATTTGAATGCTGTTAAAAGGATTTTTAGGTATTTGAAAGGTACATTAGACTATGGTCTTTGGTATGCTAGATCTAGTGAGTTTGCACTATATGGATATTCGGATGCTGATTTTGGAGGTTGTCGTGTGAATAGAAAGAGTACTAGTGGAACTTGTCACTTTCTTGGTAATTGCTTAGTCTCTTGGTTTAGCAAGAAACAAAATGCAATCTCCTTGTCTACAACCGAAGCGGAATATATTGCCGCTAGTGCATGTTGTGCTCAACTTTTATGGATGAAGCATACCTTGAATGATTTTGGATTATCATATGACTGCATGCCTATATTCTGTGATAATACTAGTGCTATCAATTTGACCAAAAATCCAATTCAACATTCTAGGACAAAGCATATAGATATAAAGCATCACTTTATTCGCGATCTTGTTCAAAAAGGTGAAGTATGTGTAAATTATGTTTGTTCTAAAGATCAATTTGCTGATATTTTTACAAAAGCTTTGCCATTAGATCAGTTCATTCATCTAAGATCAAAATTAGGGATAATCAAAAAATCATCTTAAAATTTTTCAAAGCCTTCGGACGTCCGAAAGAAGATGAACTCGGACGTCCGATAATGTTCTTCAGCTATTTTTTCCAGAAAACACCTGTTCGGACGAAGATGTCGGACGCACGACTTCGTTCGGCCGTCCGACAGTGCAACGGTACACTTTTTAAAGTAACTTTCTTCCTCATTTGCTTCAAACTCTTCTTCTTCTATTTCCTCTCGGACGAAAACTCTCTCGTCTCTCACTCTCAAATTCATACCATTCTGAAGCTCTCATTCCCAAATTGACTCAACCAAAACTTTTCCTGATCGATTGCGACTCGTTTCTCCTGATCATTTCACCGAATCGCATAACATTTCTCAAATTCCCAAATTTCCCTCAAAACCCTACTTTCTCATAACCGCTCTGTCAAATCTTGTTCAAGGCCTTTTTGTCCCAAAATTTCTGTGCGATTCACTTCCCTACTACTGTGTGCATCATTTGCATCCTTCATTCCACACAATTCGCACAATGGTGAATCTAAGAGGAGGAAAGGTTACTGCCGGACGCAAGCATCCACTCAGGGATGAGGATGAGGATCTTCCTACGGTCAAACGTTCATCCAAACGCTTCAAGAGAGGAGCCGTAAAGGGTCAAATGTCACGGCCTACTCCACAACCCACCTCTCAGCCTGAATCTGGACAGGGAACCTCTTCTCAACCGCCTCCAAAATCAGCCACACTCCCTACATTCTTTGATGATGCTGCAAAAGACAAACACTCCTGGATATCCCAGAAAGGTGTCATCCCTCAACGAACTGTAAACTCTTCTGAATTTCGCCACATAGGTTTAGAATCCATTCTGAGTCTATTTGCTTTCCAGAAATGGTCACATCTCATTTCTATGCCCAATGTCTATTATCCTGAAATGTTGCATCAATTTTTTGCCAATCTTAGGAAAGGCACTGACCAAACTGAGATCATGTCCAGGGTTAATGGGGTAGACTTAGTCTTTGATTCTGAAACTGTGAATTCCATTTTAAATACTACCATTGAACGTGGATGCAAGGATAAAATTGCAAATTTCTTTTCCTATGAAGAGCACCCTACTGCTGATAATCATTTTGATGGGGCTAAAATGTTGACTTATTTTAAAAGAAGTTTTTCCTCCCCTGCTGATGCTAAACTGAATGATCTTGCTCCTGTGAATCTAATTGCCTTTTCAATCATTTCAAACCTGCTTGTACCCACTGATGGCCATAGAACTGATGCAAACAAAATGGAGTTGTATCTCTTTTACTGTTTTCGAGAAAAAATTCGTATTGATTTTGGTTTTGTCATGTGCAAGTTTTTACTTCGCTATGCCACTGATTCTCGCAGAAAATTATCTTATGGAAAATTTCTTCAAAAGATTTTTGAGTTTTACAAAGTACCAATTCTAGGTGTTTGTCCCAAAGAAGCATCTTCTTATGCCTTTACCAAAGGATATTTTGAAAGGAAAAATCTTGTCTTTAAGGATAATCTATGGGCTTATAAGGGGGCATCATCTAGTGAACATAGGTCTAAGGCTGCACATGATCCTTCATCTATTGCACTCACTCCCATTCATCCCAGGAAGTCTGCCACTAAGGCATCTTCCTCCTCCAATGATGAAGTGATTGAGCTCCTTCGTGAACTCAAACAGCATGTTCTTCTTCTAGAACATGGTCTAATGCTCACCATGTCCTCTGAACATCAAACAGCCTTCCTAGACAAAAAGAACCTTCTTTTTCCCCCACCTGTGGTTGAGGAAGTTTCACATGGCAAAGAGCCACGCCCCACTGATCCAAGTTCATCAATTCCAGACCCTGGTTCATCAACTCCTGTGACTCCTCATGGCCCTTCCACATCAGATAAAGGCAAGGCACCAGTTGAAGAGGCTGCTGAAGATGATGAAGAAACTGAAGAGGAGGACCTCTCCCAATATCAGCTCTCTCGAAGAACACCTGGATCCACATAGTTCACCATTTAGGACATTTGCATTTTGTTTGTCTATTTCATGTGTTTGTGGTGTTCAACAATGGATATGTAGATGAATTCAACATTTGGTTATGATTATGTTTATGTTTCTTTTGGTACTGTTTGATAGATGTTTAAGTATTTTGAATGATGATTGTGTGGATGTAATGAATTTTTTGGTTTGCATTGATGAATGTGTTTGTGGATGAGATGGATGTGATTGATTGCCCTTTTGTGATGACAAAAAGGGGGAGAGGACTGGATTGATTGATGATTGATGATGTTGGATTGATTGATTGATTGATGATTTGATTAAATTTGGATTGGCTGATGGATTGAATTGGTAAAATGTTGGATGTTGGCTGCTTAATTGTCATATTTTGGACAATTGTTTAATTCGGTTGGGCAGCCAAGTGAGGGGGAGTTTTTCAAAAATTTTTATGATTCACTAAGTAAGGGAGAGTTCTTGTCTATTGAGAAAGGAGGAGTTTTTATTGCAATCATCAAATCTCATTTCAAACCTTTGTTTTGTCATCATCAAAAAGGGGGAGAATGTTATTCTTGGTTTTGATGATCACAAAGGACTTTAAAATGTTTATCTAACTCTCTTCAAATATAAGTGTTTTTTTGCCTATCAAAGAATCAGGTACGAATATGTCAAGAAATGAAAATCAACCAAAAGAAGAAGCAAAAACAGGGCACTCATGTCGGACGTCCGAAGGAATCGGTCGGACGTCCGAAAGGATGAAGAACATCAAGAAGGAAATTCTGTCGGACGATCGTAAGGAAGCATCGGACGTCCGGATGGATCGGACGTACTCTTCGGACGCACAGCGAACGTGTCGGACGTCCTAAAAATTCCACAAAGTGTTGATGACTCTCTGCCAAGACTCTGTCGGACGCTCGTAAGGAAGCATCGGACGTCCTGAAGGATCGGACGCATGCTTCGGACGCACATCAATCTCATCGGACGTCCTAAAAATTCCACGAAGATTTGATAACTCTCTGGACAACGTTCGGACACAGAAGCTCGGACGATAAAATCCCATCGGACGTCCGAACAACAACTTGACTGATTTTCGGACGATAGGATCGGACGATGACTAAGCCGTCGGACGTCCGACAGCCCCAACGGCTAGCTGACTCTTCATCTGCCTTCTATCCGTTGGAAGTATTAATGAAGCCCATTTTTGGTTCCCTTTAAATACAAACGATTCTAATTCAGATGGGGACTTTTGTACACTTTGTCTACAAGATCTCAAGAGATATTTTAGCTTGAAAATAGTCTCCAAAGCTAGATTTGTTCTCCAAGTGGTGTGAATTTCTTGTGAGCATTTCTTTTGTGATTGAAAGTTTCTTTAGTGTAGCTTTGTTGAGGGTTATCTGAGTGATTGTAAAACTTCTTAGCTTGACTAAGTGAGGCTTAGGGCAAGGAGGAAGTGCTCCCTCCATTGTATATCTAGTTGATCATCTTTCATCAAAGAGAAGTTGCTCAACCTAGTGATTGGTCTTCAAGTTTGAGGAAAGCTTGGTAGACAATCGGTTTGATATTCTATCTTATTCTTTTTGTTTAATAAAATTCTCATTGCTTATCTATACTTGTTTTTCGAATCAATATTGCTCTCTTCTTCTAATCTACTTGATTGATAATTACTAGAAAAGAAGGTAAATTTTTATTAAGCAAAAATTGCATAAATTTGATTAAGATTTTAATCAACCTAATTCACCCCCCCTCTTAGGTTGTCTTTGGGCCTTACATCCCTCCCAAGAAATTTACTCCCAAACCAAGAAGGTCCTTCACCACCGCTAGGGAGTATAGGAAGTTGTTTGTTCGAAGGGAGGTTCAAGTTTTCAAGAAACAAGGTGGTCAAGAAATTCAAGAACCTCGAAGGGTGGTTCAAGTGATCAAGGCTCAAAGTGATCAAGAATTTCAAGAAGAGATGGGTCAAAAATTTTGAGCACTTTTTCTTGTGCAAGTTTCTGTTTTTGGTAACAAAGAGACGATGTAAGGCTGGTTTAGGCAATAAAATTCGACTTCCCTTTGCTTCTTCTTGTGCCACCCGAATGCTCTAATTTCTTTTCTTTTCGTTTCTTTTTTTTTTTTGACTTAAAGAACAACTCAAAGACTTGGCCGAATGAGTAAAATTCCAGCAACCTGGTCGGCTCTCCAACGCACTCCTTCAATCCTCCAAGAACTAGCAAGATACGTTTCACGGTTTCAAGAACTTCAAGGTAGCAACCAAGAACTTCAAGAACCTTAAAATCTTGTAGATTCTCTTCAAGATTCTCAACCCCAACAAGTTTTTAACCAAAAAACAGATTAGAAAAATGAAATGAAACAACTTGGATAACCGAAATAAACTTGGACAGAATTGGAAACAAGAACCCTAGCCCGAAACACAAACCCTAGCCGTACAAGAAACCCTAGCCGCGCAGGAGTGGATTTTCTTGTTGCCCAAGCGACGACCAACTAACCAAAATAGGTTTGGGGACTCCCACCAGAATTTTGTACGTTCCAAGTGCGCACAAACCACAGCCAACTTGACACAAAAGCAACGTACAAGACTACAGACAGATTTAGAAGGAACGATGTGATGCAAAACTGCCAAAAATTTTCAACGAGAAAGCAACAACAACTTCGGACAGATTACCATGCGACAACAATGAACAACTAACGAACAGAAATTTTTTTGTTTTTTTGTGACGATGTGCAACAAGGGCGGACAGATTAGCAACAAGGTTCAATGACACAAGGTGGATAGATTTGGACTCAAACGTCACGGACAGAATCAAGACAATGAAGTAATACAAGCGGACAGAAATTTTTTTTTTTTAAACGAAAACGACGCAACAACAGCAACAACGATAACGAACAGATATTTTTTTTTTTGGAGTAATGCAGCGGAAATAACACAAACCCTAACAACAAAACTACGAAAAACAAGGATATAACGAAAGATACCTCTACCAAAGCTTTGAAGCCAACTGATACGGTCCTCGATCAACTTGTTTCGAGACACGTAGCACGTTTGCCCAAGGATCTAACGAGGTTGTCCAACGTTTGTATTGCGGGTCCTAAAACCAACACGGATGACACGAATTGGTTGAAGGCAGTGGAGCGACGACTCCAGTTGAGGTGATTACTCAAGTGGATAGATCGGTAAAACAATCTAGGACCTTCGCAAGATTGCTCAAGAACCCTTGCCAGAAGCAAGTAAAGCTCGAAATTCTCACAAGAAAGAAAGTCGAAAAAACTAAGTAATCTTATTCATAAAATGTCTACCTAAAACCTTACAAAGCAAGCCTATTTATGGGCTAAGGGTTACTAAAACCCTAAGGAAAACAAGGAAGGGAAATTCGGCCATCTTGGGGTCAAGATGGGCCGGCCCATGCTCTACTAACTAACTAATCCAACTCTATTAGACACTAAGGCCAAATGCCCTACTCGGCCAACTCTCTTGAAGGTCCACTTATCTCTTCATGGGTTTGGATCATGGTGTAGATAACTCGATTGTCTCCTTCTAAGCCTTCAATATCTCTATGGACTCCATGTTGGTCTTGGACAATTCGGACAAGGCCTTGGAGGGATTCTTTGAAGAGCTTGGCTCGTGCACGTTTGACTGGGCCTAATGAAACTCGGACCGGGTCATTGCGTGGGCCCTGACCCGTGCACACATCACTTAGTTTCCTAATTGAATTTAGAAACAAGTTAGTTGTTGGAGACCTTTTAGAAAACCTTTTCTTCTTGTAACAACTTTTAGGAACTTCCAATTTCTACTCCAAGAAGTATTGCACAAAACAGTTTCGGTTCCAACTCCCAAAAGAACAATTCGGTTGGAAACCCTTTGTATGGTTGGAAGGTAGGCTATTAAAGACCCACCCACGTTAGCCTTAACTTGCAATCACAAGGTCAAGCTCGGATTTTCTGTTCAAACACACCCAAGCCAGTTTCGGATGTTTGTTCAAGACAATAGCAACTAGATGGAATCTCAACAACGTGACGCAATCAACCCTCCTCAGGCTCCCCCCCCAATGGGTTACCCAAGATATTCCCAAGAAAGAAGCAAAGACTCCAAGAAGGCCTTTCACCAATGCTCGAGAGTACAAGAAATTGTTTGCTAGACGGACGAAACAAATTTCCAAGAATGAAGAGATTGAAGAACTTCAAGAAGTAGTGGACCGAAACTTTTGAATTTTGTTTTTCCTTTTTGTAGTCTTGGATACAAGATGTAATCCGTGATTGATTTGGCAATTAACCTCGGACTTCCTTTCTTGTTTTTTGTTTCTATTTTTTTTTTTACTTATACGAACAACACAACACAAGCTTGGCCGATTGGATTATTTTCCAGATTTGGTTCGGCCAATTCACACGCACAAGGAATCTTCAAGAACTTCAAGATCCTTCAAGAACTTTCAAGGAAGTTATCAAGAACATCAAGAATTTAAAGATTGTGGTCAAGAAATTCAAGAAACTCAAGATTCTTGTAGGTTCTCTCAAGATTCACAAATACCAACAAGTTTCACCACAGTTCAGATTTCAAAAACCAAGTAAACAAGTTGGATAACTCAAAACAATGATACCAGAAATTATGGACAGCAATAGACAAGCCAACGATGGAACACAAGACAGAATTTCAAGGCACTCTGGACGGAACTAGAAGACGCACTTGGACAGATTTGTGGACACAATTATGGGGAGATTCAAAAGAACGAACCAACACAAGAACAGACAGAATATTGAGGACACGCGACAGGGTACAAACACGAACAGAAATTCAGCGCAACAAGGGAACAAACTCGGATAGATTTGACACATAAGTAAAATCCAACTACGGCTCGATTGCAAGACACAATGATTGAACACAAAACGGATAGAAATTGACGATGCCAATGGCGAAACAACTTCGGACAGATTTGTGAACAACGAAGAAACAACTAGCGATGCAACAAACAAACAAGACAGCGAAAAACTAGGAACCTTAAAACGAACTGGACAAGAACAAGTAAGAGGATATAACGACTTGATACCTCAACCAGCTCTGAAGCCAACTGATACGTTCCTCGGTCAACTCGTTCCGAGACACGTAGCATGATTGCCCAAGGACCTAGAGGGATACTCAACCGTTTGGATTGCGGAACCTAGAACCAAGAGGGACGACTCAACTCGATTCAAGGAAGTAGAACGGTGACTCCAATTGAGGTGGTTACTCAAGTAGATAGGCCGGATGAACAACCAAGGACGTCACGCGTGATTGCTCAAATAACCCTTGCCAAGCAAGTAGGAATGTACTCTTGCAATTGTAAGAGAACAAACTGAAATTTTATTATCAAAAGTGTCTAACCTTTGCTGGTACAAAAGGCGTCTTTTTATAGGCTAGAAATCTTAGGAGCCTAATCCTTTGTGGTCAAGGATTGGCGGCTCATCAACCTAAACTAGAAAAGGAGCTCGATCCACTCTTGAACATGAGTGGGCCGATTGTTTGACTTCAATAACTAATAAACTATTAATTAAAACACGACTAACAATCCAACTAACAACTAATGACTCGATAATGATCAAAACCAACTAACAACTCATACGACTAACAATGCTAACATTCCTAGTGCTCGGCCCAAGTAGCTAAGGCCGTGCTTGATGCTTCCTTGACTTGGATCAATGTGTAGATGCCTTGATTAGCAACTTCCAAGCCTTCAATGTTCCTATGGAAGCCTTGAGTCAAGGCCGCCATCCGTGCACACATCAGTTCCCTCCACTTGAGAAGGATTTGTCCTCAAATCTGGATGGAAATGAATGATACTAGCAAGAGTTGGGAGTATGAAACCTCAAATCTAATGCCACCACATATTGGCCCTCTTAGATTGAATGATACTTGCATATGTCATGATTATTATAATGCGGTGCACATGTCTCTTGGTCAGTTTGAAAATGCTCACAGCCAGCCAAGAAAAACTCATGGCTTTACTCCAATGACTCCTCGAAGATAACGCATATAGCTTCGGTTCCATGATGCAATGTAGAATGTATGGTTCATTGGCAGCAAGGTTACAAATTTTTGGATCCTCCAAAATGCAACTGATATAATGAAGAATACTTTGAACACGTTCAACTGCATTAGACTGATCATCACTTGGAACACTTGTTGCAAAAGGGTAAGAAGGCATAGGACAAGATTCAAGTGCAAGAACCCCCTTTGAAACTTCATTACTCTTCCCAACAAGCAAAACAGGCTCATGGGTGAAGTTAAATACCAATGGATCGTAAAGGGATACAACACTCAAGAGGCAAACTTCATGAAGATTCTGATATTCACCAATGGAGTTAGGGATGGAACATGCCGTGATCAACTCATTCTCTCCTTACTTAACCTGCGACAGAGCAATTACTCTCGAAGGCAATGCCCTATCGAGTTCATCAACATTCAAGAGCACATGTTTGCAAATCATGAGTAATACAGGCTGATCAGAATTCACACATTTCCTAACTTTCTTAGCCTTGATTATCATGTTTTGCTTCCTAGTGCTTGATTTAATCAGTGCATGACCCTTGGCCGAATGCTCATTTGTGGAAGTGGAGCAATTTCCAGATTCGATCGTCTTTTGTTTCCTCTTTTGTCAGTCTAAGTCACATTCTCGTTGCAATTTAAGTTGGTTCTCATATACTTGTGCGGGTGTGAGGGGTGTTAGGACCATGCGTTTACCATTGTGCAAGAGAGTGTACTTATTAGATCTACCATCAAAAGTGACATGCTTATCGAATTGCGTGGGCCTTCCTAAAATTACATGGGTAGCATGCATGGGGACAACATCACAAACAACTTCGTCAATGTAGTTGCCAATAGACGTACCTGTTTGTAGACACATACTTCACCATATTCGCTTAGCCATTGTAGTCGGTACGGGTAGAAGGCATAGGACAAGATTCAAGTGCAAGAACCCCCTTTGAAACTTCATTACTCATCCCAACAAGCAAAACAGGCTCATGGGTAAAGTTAATTACCAATGGATCGTAAAAGGATGCAACACTCAAGAGGCAAACTGATACGGTCCTTGATCAACACGTTTCAAGACACATAGCACGTTCGCCCAAGGATCTAGCGAGGTTGTCCAACACTTGGATTGCGGGGCCTAAAACCAACACGGACGACACGAATTGGTAGAAGGCGGTAGAACGACGACTCCAATGGAAGGTGACTACTCCAGTGGATAGGTCAGTAAAACAATCAAGGACAAGACGCAAGATTGCTCAACACCCTTGCCAAGAGCAAGTAAAGGCTCAAAATTCTCACAAGGAAGAAAGTTGAAAATCTAAGTAAATTTTATTCATAAAATGTCTACCTCAAAACCTTACAAAGCAAGCCTTTTTATAGGGTAATGGCTATTAAAACCTAAGGAAAACAAGAAAGGAAAATTCGGCCATCTTCGGGTCAAGATGGGTCGTCCCATGCTCTACTAAAACAAACTAATCCAACTCTAATAAACACTAAGGCTTAAGGCCTTATTCGTCCAACTCACTTGGAGGTCCACTTGTCTCTTCATGGGTTTGGATCGTGGTTTAAATAACTTGATTGTCTCCTTCTAAGCCTTCAATATCTCTATGGATCCCATGTTGGTCTTGGACAATTCGAACAAGGGCTTGGAGGGATTCTTTGAAGAGTTTGGCCCGTGCACGTGTGACTGGGCCCAATGGAACTCAGACTGGGTCATTACGTGGGCTGAGGTCCGTGCACACATCAGTCCTCTCCTCTTGAGAAGGATTTGCCCTCAAATCTGGATCCGCCTCGTCAAGAAATGGGCTCAAATCTGTGACATTGAAGGTCGCGCTAACAGTGTACTCCCCAGGTAGCTCCAATTTGTATGCGTTGTCATTGACTCGTTGGAGCACTCGAAAGGGTCCATCTCCTCGTGGGGATAACTTGTTTTGGCGCTGCTTGGGGAACCTTTCTTTCCTCAAGTGTAGCCAAACCCAATCTCCAGGCTCAAAAATCATCTTACGACGGTGCTTGTTGGCTTGCTGGATGTATTGCTGAGTACGCCTCGCAATGTTTGCCCAAACGGCTTCATGTAACCTGCACACAAAGTCAGCTTTTTTTTTCCCATCTAAGCTTGTGTGCTCAGAGGAAGGTAAGGGTACCAAATCCAGGGAGATTAGGGGGTTAAAGCCATAAACGATCTCAAAAGGTGAGTAGTGTGTTGCACTATGAACAGTTCGATTGTGAGCAAATTCAACATGAGGCAAACACTCTTCCCATGATTTAAGATTCTTTTTAATCAAAGCCCGAATTAGAGTACCAAGTGTGCGATTGACAACTTCAGTTTGTCCATCGCTTTGTGGATGACTGGTGGTGGAGAATAACAATCTAGTGCCAAGTGTAGACCACAAAGTCTTCCAAAATAACTCAAGAACTTTACATCTCTATCACTAACAATGGTCTTAGGCATGCCATGCAGATGGACAATTTCTTTGAAAAACAAATTAGCAATATGAGATGCATCATCGGTTTTGTGACAAGGGATAAAATGAGCCATCTTAAAGAATCGATCAACCACTACAAAGATGGAGTCATTAACCCTTGGTGACCTAGGTAGTTGTTATTCTTGGTTTTGATGATCACAAAAGTTCGTTTATACTGACCAAGATTGATCAGGCCTGATGGAACAAGGAAAGCATATGTTTGATTGACTCCAGTCTACGATGCTTTGGATGTGGCAAACAAGATTGAAATAATATAAATGAATTTAGTCATTGTTTTGTTCCGATCAAAGATACTGTCTTTTAAGTATGTCTAGTTGGTCATTCTTGGTACTTTGAAATGTTTATCTAACCTCCTTCAAATACAAGTGTTTCTGTCTATCCAAGAATCAGGTTCAAATATGTCATGAAATGCAAGACAACCAAAATGAGAAGCAAAAACAGGACAATCAGGTCGGACGGCCGAAAGGAAACTGTCGGACGTCCGGAAGGATCGGACGCACACCTCGGACGCATATCAACCAGATCGGACGTCCGAAAAATTCCAAGATAACTTGCTAGCTCTCGGCCTACGATCGGACGCTGTGCTGTCGGACGACAAAAATCTCATCGGACGTCCGAACTTCAACTTGGCTATTTTCGGACGATTGGTTCGGACGATGATTTGATCGTCGGACGTCCGAAAGCCCCAACGGCTAGCTGACCCTTCATCTGCCTTCTATCCGTTGGAAGCTTTAATGAAGCTCATTTCTGTTCCCCTTTAAAAACAAACTGTTCTGAACGAAGGGAGGACTTTTGCACACTTTGTTTACAAGATCTCAAGAGATATTTTAGCTAGAAAATAGTCTCCAAAGCTAGATTTGTTTTAAAGTGGTGTGAATTTCTGGTGAGCATTTCTTTTGTGATTGAAAGGATCTTTAGTGTAGCTTTGTTGAGGGTTTTCTGAGTGATTGTAAAACTTCTTAGCTTGACTAAGTGAGGCTTAGGGCAAGGAGGAAGTGCTCCCTCCATTGTACATCTAGTTGATCGTCTTCCATCAAAGAGAAGTTGCTCTTCCTAGTGTGTGGTCTTCAAGTTTGAGGATAGCTTGGTAGACACTTGGTTTGATTCCCCAATTTACTTTTCTGTTTAATAAAATTCTCATTGCTTGTTTATACTTGTGTTTCTGATCAATATTGCTCTTGTCTTCTAATCCACTTGGTTGATCATTACTAGAAAAGAAGGAAATTTTAATTTAGCAAAAATTGCCTAAATCTGATTAAGATTTTGAATAACCCAATTCACCCCCCCTCTTGGTTGTCTTTGGGACTTACAATTGGTATCAGAGCTTGGTCTCCTTGAGATTAAGCTCTAACGGCTTGGAGTAAAGATGACAACCAGTCATGCTATGTTTGTTGAGGGGCAATCTGTTACTAGGCCTCCCATGTTCAGTGGCTCCAACTATGTTAGCTGGAAAGAACGGATGATTATTTTTTTGCAATCTATTGATATTGAACTGTGGTTTATTGTGAGTGAAGGACCGCATGAAGCTAACTTTCTTGATGCAGATACAGGGCTGCTTCGGCCAAAAATGAGAGCTGAAATGAATGCTCAAGACAGGACTAACCTCACATTGAATGCCAAGGCCATGAATGTTCTTTATAGTGCCTTAGATTCAAATGAATCAATTAGAGTGAAAGGCTGTAAATCAGCCAAAGAAATGTGGGATAAGTTAAGAGAAATCCATGAGGGTGGTGACAATGTGAGAGAACAGAGAAAGGCCATCTTGGTCACAAAGTATGAATCTTTTAAGATTGAACCTCTTGAGGATATTGACAAAATGTTTTGCAGGTTCACTGACTTGATCAAAGATCTCGAGGTGTTGGGCAAAGAGTACACCTTGGGAGAGAAGAACAGAAAAATTCTCAATGCATTGGGCAAAGAATGGGAAAATAAAGTGACTGCAATAGAGGAGGCTAAGGATTTAAGTTCTGTGCCTATTGAATCTATCATTAACTCACTAACCTCTTATGAGTTAAAACTGAAATCTAAAGTGCAGGAGGAAGAGGATGCTAGAGCAAAAAGAAATATTGCTCTAAAGACTACTCAAAGTGAAGATGATCCAGCTCACTTGGATGATGAAGATTCGGATGGTGATGATAATGATCTTGCTCTCATCACAAGAGGCTTCAAAAGAATCTTGAATAAAAGGAAGTTCAGAAAGGGAGGACCTAGCAATCAATTCCAAAATTATTCATCAAATGCAAGGAACAAAGGAAAACAAGAATTCAACAAGAAGCAAGTGGACAAATGCTATGAATGTGGACAGCCTGGACACTATGCAAACGAATGCCCCATGAAGAAAATGAAAGATGGAAAAGCTGATCGAAAGCCAAGATTCAACAACTTCCAGATTACTTGGAATGAATGCAACTCTGAAGGGGAAGTTGAAGAAGAGGAAGAATCAGCTCAAATGGCCTTCATGGCTATTGGAGATAATGAGGTAACTTCCATACACTCTCAATCTGAAAGTGATGATGAAGAAGATGATGATCTTGAATCCTTTGTTGAAAAACTGCATAATGCTTTGAAGGAATCTTATGATAAGAACAAGCAGCTAAAACAGAAAATTGCTTTTCTCATTCATGAAAATGCATGTCTCCTTCAACAAAATAAACAACTAAAAACTGACAATGAATGTCTTGTAAGAGCCGGATTTGATGTTCAGAATGAGCTTGATAGAAAGACAAATATTTGTAAAATGCTGAAGGAAAGACATGGTGATTTAAAAAGGAGAATGGACAACTTGGATGAGACTTTGAAAGCAAGAAAGCAGGAGTTTATCAAAAGGAACATGTCACCTACACATCCTACTATTTTTCAAAGAACATTTGCACACAACAAAAATGCACATGGTTTCACAACATATAGAAAAGGTGGATTAAGATATGTCAAACCAGTACATGTTAAGGACTCTTCCATTATGTGTGGTTTTTGTTGTCAAAGAGGGCATTTGAAAAGTGATTGCTATGTGAAAAGAAATCTGAACAAAGGGATGAAATGCATGTGGTTAGTTAGATATAATGCTAACTATTCTGGACCCAAAAATTAAAAAGGGTACCAAACACTTTCTCTTTTCAGGAAAAATGCTCACACAAGTCCAAATGGTTCATTGATAGCGGTTGTTCAAGGCATATGACCGGTGATCCCTCTTTGTTCATAAAGCTGAAATCAAGATCAAGTGGAAAAGTGACATTTGGTGATGATGTGAAAGCTAAAACAATTGGAATAGGTGATGTTGGTAAGGATGGTGAAACTTTTGTTCATAATGTGCTCTTAGTTGATAACTTGAGTTATAATTTGCTTAGTGTTAGTCAATTGTGTGATAAAGACTTGAATGTGTTGTTTAGAAAACATGAATGCATTGTGCTTGATTCCAAATACAATGTTGTGTTCAAAGGTAAGAGGTTCAACGACATATATATTGTGGTTCTTGATAAAATTGATTCTTCTAGCTTAACATGTCTTAAAGTTTCAAATGAAGATCCTTGGTTGTGGCATAGAAGACTTTGTCATTTTAACATGGAGTTACTAAAGGAAATTTCGAAAAAGGAGCTAGTTAGAGGCTTGCCAAAAATCAGTTTTGAAAAGGATAAAATATGTGATGCATGTCAATTTGGAAAGCAAACAAAAGTTTCTTTTAAACCAAAGAAGTGTGTATCTACTTCCAAACCTTTAGAACTCTTGCATCTTGACTTATTTGGCCCTACTCAAATCTCTAGCTTGGGTGGTAAGAAATACTGTTTTGTGATTGTAGATGATTATTCTAGATACACTTGGGTAATATTTCTTGCTCATAAGGATGATGCATTCAAGAATTTCACTTCATTGTTTGCTAAAGTGCAAAATCTGCTTGGATTAAAAATTGTTAGAATTAGAAGTGATAATGGAACAGAATTCAAGTATTGTGGTTTTCCAGAATTTTGTGATCATAATGGCATAACTCATGAGTTTTCTATTGCAAGAACTCCACAGCAAAATGGTGTTGTAGAAAGGAAAAACAGGACTCTCCAAGAGGCTGCTAGAACTATGTTAAATGAATGTAGGTTGCCTAAATATCTTTGGGCTGAAGCGGTAAACACTGCATGTTATGTGATGAATAGAATTCTCTTGAGACCTATCTTAAAGAAAACTCCTTATGAGCTGATTTTTGATAAGAAACCTACAGTTGGTTATTTCAAAGTATTTGGTTGTAAATGTTTTATTTTGAATCTAAAGGAACATCTTGGTAAGTTTGATAAAAAATCTGATGAAGGAATATTTTTGGGGTATTGTGAGAATAAAAGAGGATACAGAGTTTTTAATAGAAGGACTCTTGTGATTGAAGAAGCTATACATATAACATTTGATGAAACCAATGATGATAATTCCAAAAGTCCGTGTGAGGATGATGATGTAGGTGTTCGAGCAGGAATGGAAAATCTGTCAATTGGAAATGAAGGAAGTTCTAAACCAGCAGCAACTGAAATGGAAAATGAAGTTCATAATGATCAAGAAGAGGAAGATGAAGACAAAAATGATGATCCACTCAAAGATCTTCCCAAGGCTTGGAAATTCAGCCAAAATCATCCAAAAGAGCTTATAATTGGTGATCCATCCGAGAAGGATTTTTCCACCACTATGCAAAGTGAATTTGAAATGAGTATTGTCGCGCCCCACTTTTCTAATGTGTAGTGTGAATGTGTGAGTGATGTGTGTGTGTGAAGTGTGGTGTGAACGTGTGCAAAATGAAAAGTAAAAAGGCCATGGGACTTTGGAAAGCGACGATTTGGCCAAATGAAATTTTAAAAAGGGTTTTTAGATATGAAAACGGAGTCGCCACTTGGTATAGATTTGGGGTGTACCAAGTCACCCAGAAAAGTGTTTTTTAAAGACAAAGTAGTAAAACCCTTTTTAAAACGACTCCTAGTCCACGTAAGCCAAAGAAAAAGGTTCGGGGGTCACGTTTGACAAAGGGGAAGGCAAGGATAGAATCCAAGGCACCCCTTTGACCTAGCCAAGGCTAGTTGCGCGACTCAAACCAATTTTCCCTAATTTTTCTACCCAAGGTATGTATCGCGTATTGGATATGTCTATATGAATGCAAAAACCTAGACCTAGGGGGATTGGGGGGAAATTTCTCTTCAAAGGTTGAGTGGTGCCAATCACATTAATTGTGAAGCCCAATAATGATCCTTTGGAGAGGTCACACCTAAACCTAAATGACGTGAAAAATGAGTGGAATGCATGCCATGTGAAAGTGTGAGTTTGTGTGAAGTGAGAAAAATGATAAAAGTAATAAGATAAGAGTGAAGGTGTGCAAATGTAGATGAAAGTACTCGTGTGCGAGTGAAGATAAAAATGTTCGTGTGCAAGTGAAGATAAAAGGGTGTGTGCAAGTGGAGGTAAAAAAGTGTTCGTGTGCAAGTGAAAGTGATAAAAAGGTGCATGTGTGCAAATGAGACAAAAGTGAAAGTGTAATGATAGAGTGGATTGAGAATGCATGAGCCTAGGGAATTCATGCATATTGGGTACGGGGAGACCTAAATCGTGACTTGATTTTTCCCTTGATTAGAAGGCAAAACTAGCGTGCTAAGGCCATCGAGTAGCCACACTCGCTCGTTTCCCTTATCGGAAGGGGACACTCAAGCAAATGGACCCTACAACTATCATGATATGCAAAAATCCTAAAATGAAGGGAAAGGGGGTTCGAGGAGCATGCCAAGTGATGAAACTAAGAAAAATGCATGATATGTGGTGAACAAGCAAATGATATGCTAATGAGGGGAAATCCCTAAGGGTCTAGTATTGGACTAGCCCATTCTATGAATTCCGACTAGCGTTGGACTAGCGGAAACGTACATTCATCCATTCCATTCATTCATGGCTATGAAAGCAAGTAGACATGCCAAAACGCTCGTAAACACGTAGCACGTAGCACTTAGCATGCTCGACTAGATGCAAGAGCCTATCAAAGCAATTAAACATGTAGCAACAAAAGCAAGCCACCAAGGGGAAGGGGAAATGGACAGATGCTCTCCGAGCCCTATCTATTACAAGCCAAGAGGTGTACACATACCCCATAAAAGCATAAAGGGGAAAGGGAAATGGACAGATGCTCTCCGAGCACTATCTATTACAAGCCAAGAGGTGTACACATACCCCATAAAAGCATAAAAGGGAAGGGGAAATGGACAGATGCTCTCCGAGCCCTATCTATTACAAGCCAAGAGGTGTACACATACCCCATAAAACTTGAATAAAATAAAAAAAAGCAAGTAAATGCACGCAAGGAGGTAAGGAAAGCGGAGTAGGCATGCATATTCACATAACACGTAGGAGCACGTAGGGTCAAATGAAGTGCAAATGAAGGAGAGAGTGTACCTCCCTTGAAGCGACGCCCCTAACGTAGTGAAATTACTAATTTACCCTCCAAAATAATAAAAGGGTCAAGGTACCTCAAATAGTAGAATATAACAAAGTTACCGAAGAAAAGGACGGCTTAAGCTAAGACCATCAAAACAAAAGGTTAAGGCACCACTTTAATGATCCAAATGGCATTCATCAAATCATCAAAAATTTCCTCAAATCACGACTTAAATGTAGTCAAAGGTACTTAAAGATCAAGGAGAAGGCATGGCCTATTCAATTTCCAAGTAAAGCATCTTATTAAGGACTTCAAACATAACCCTTACCCAAACATTCGAGTCAATCGAACATTTAAGAACTTTAAAGGTCCAAAACAAAACAAGGGTCAAGCAATCTAACACATAAACATGGAATTGAGCAATTAGAAACATTTAAATGCCTAAGATCAAATACGGGTCAATGAGTGGTTTCGCTTGCATTTTCAGGATCCCTAAAGCAACCATTAATCAATCAGTCAGAAATTAATTGAAGCGTTTTAAAAACCTTAAAGGTCCCAGAGCAAGACGAAGGTCAAGCAACAAATTGGTTTAAGAAAATTAAAGAAAATAGGTAAACATAAGCTCAATTAAATACAAGGTTCACAAATTCATGCACTAAGTACCACCAAAACAATTGAAAGCAAACAAGCAATTGAATCAAAACATTAATGCTACCAAATACTCAAATGTGAACACTAACCAAACATTCAAACTTAATTAAACACTTTTAGGAACTTCAAAGGTCCAAAGGCAAAGAAAAGGTTGAGGAATGGTTCAATTTCAACTATCATAGGGTCTTATTGCAAGAAAATGGAACCTAGTTGGGTCTTCGTAGCATTGCCGCAAAAACACAGGGCCCCAATTGATTAATTTTTCTGATTATTTGGGCCATAGTGAATCAAGGGGAAACATGGGGGATCAAAGTGTGATTTTCAGAATTATTTCATGCAATGATCATGCAGCTACGTGAGAAACTTGATTCTGCAAACATAAAATGAATGCTGGCTGCATTGTCATTTCTGAACTTAGATTTATGCATTTCAACTTCACCAAATTTGATCGAGCTCTCTCAACCAAACATCCGAAGAATTAACTAAGCCACATAACATACAATTTTAAAATCCGAACAAACCAAGATTACTGGAGAAAAAAAAAAACATGCAAACAAAAGGATAATTTTATACAAACAAGTTCTGCAATCAAAACATGACTTGACTGGCCCTTAAACCCAAGTGTTCAACCTCAACATTGGACCCTCTATTTCTTCATCAAAACCAAAATTAACATGATACAGAGACGCAAAGAAAAACTCAACTAAAAGCAAAGCAAAAACAGTATGAAAAGGCGGCAATTCTTCACTGTTGTGCATGTGAATGGAACAAATCTTAAATGACTTGGAAAATCACCAAAATCACATCAGGAATTTCCAACAAACCTTCAGATTTAAAAGACATCAGAATGATCCAGATTCATGTTAAACTTGACCCAATTAAATCAGAAACAAAGCAAATGAACCAACAACAACATACAAAGACACAGATATCCATCGACTACTGACTTTAAAGCTGTCACAACCAAACGATTGCCTTCAAGCTTGCTGCAGCAGATTCATGTACAATGCTCATTCCAATGAAAACTAAACCCAAACACAGGGGACCATCCCACATCCTAATAGCTATCCATCCCATAGTTTCAGCAAAAGGAAATGTCCCGCAACTAAACAATGCATCACAGGTCACTACCGCAACTAAATGTCACTACAAACTTCACCACTTATCCCATGCGTATATGCTTATGCCACTTCAACCAACCGAAACATGTTTACACAAATGATTCAAGCACACTCCTACTCATTCAATCCCGAAAATACATATGCTTGGACAAAAGCAAAAGGAAAGATTGAACAGGACTTTCGAACCCCAAAAAAAATGGCAGTAAGACGATTCTGGAAAAACAATGCTAACTCTGACTCGGATTTTCCAGAAAATAGAACAACCAGAATCTAAACTAAGAGGCTTGACTAAGCTATTTACTCTGATGAAAATAGGAAACCAATCCTTGGGCAAAAAACGGACAGAAGAAAAGACAGAGGGAAGCAACAAAGAGAAAATCGAAGATTACCTCTTCACCACCTTTGGACTTGAATCTGCAACAGCCTTCTTTCACAGCCGAACTCCTTTTTCCTTTTAGTTCTTCTCAGCCCCTCTCGAGCAATTTTCCAATGGTCCTCTCCTCTAAATTTTCCCGTCAGCTCCTCCTTTCTCTTTCTTGCGTCTGTTTTCTTTTTTCTTCGTAGCCGTCAGCTTGCTTTCCCCAAAAACTTCCCCCAGATTCTCTCTTCTCCTAGTCTTTCGTTCTCTGTTTCTGCTTTCTTCAGGCCCGTCAACCCCAGTTCTCTCTCTCGGTCGATCTCTCTACCAACCCTCTCTATTTGTTCAAACGTCAACCCCCAGAAATCTCTCTTCCTTCCCTCTGTTCTATCCTTAGTTGTCCAACCCCCCAGCACTCTATCCCGTAGCTGCCCTTTTGCTTTGGTTTCCCTTCCTCCGTTCACTCCCCCCAGAATCCTCCCCTTGCCCGTCAACTCTTTCTGTTTTGTTTTTTCCTGAAACCCTTCAATCTTTTTTCTTTTTTGCGGCTCTCCGTTTCTTCCCCTTTTATATACGGCTAGCCAACCTTAACCCTTCATTCAATGGCTGTAGATTATCTTCACTTAAACCTTCTCCCCTTAGCCCTTCGATTGGTAATCCGTGACTGTCCTTTGCAAGCTGCGGAAACGCAGCTTGCACGCAAAACCTCTTTTTTTTTTTTTTTTTTTTAAAAAAAATAATTTAATAAATACAGAAATGATAAAATATAACTAATAATAATAATAATAACAAAATTACACAAACCAGGTAAACAAAACAAAAAATAATTTTAAACAAAAGAAACTAAACAAAAATGGCCATTTTTAAAATTTCCAAATTCTCAATTTTCATCATTTTCTTTTCCTCAAAATAACTTAAAAATAACTAATGTGCCCCAAAGATTGAATAAACATATTTTTGTGAACAAATTTTCCTTTTTTTTTCTTTTTTCCATTTTTCTATTTTTCTTTTAAGAAAGCATTGAATAAAAACAAAAATGACTAAAACATATTTTTGATGTTTTCCTTTTCTTTCTAAAACTCTATAAACTTAGAAAACTAAAAACTAAAATCTAAAACTTAAAAGTGATTAAAACCTGAAATGACAAAATAAAAATGAATAGACAAACTAAAAGGGCAAAATGAATAAAACTAAAATAAAATAACAACTAAAAATGCAAAACACACAACAATGAACTAAATGCAAGCGATCTAAAATAAAAATCATGAAGTAGGTGTCACATACAAATTATTCAAAATTTGGTGTCTACAGTTTGCCCCTCTTTGTCTGAGTTTTGAAAAAACTTGAGACAAAGAAGTAGACACCAAATACTTACCTGTGTTATTTGGCTGCAAAAGGATCCCAATGAACAAGAATTTGAATACGGGACTGACCCGAACATGAAAAATAAAACGGGACTGAACCAGAATTGAAAACGGGACTGACCCGAACAGAAATTTAAAACGGGACTGACTCGAGCAGGAATTTAAAATTGGATTGTATGAAGAAGACTATATAAGACTTTATTTGAAAATGTATCCACAGATTTGCCCCAGTAATGAATTGGTCAGTGGGATTAAACCCGAACCTGCCATGATGATCGACCAGTGGGATTATACCCGATCCTGCCAAGGTTGGCGGGATGAAACCCGGTCCCCACGAAAAGAGCGGTCAGCGGGATTATACCCGGTCCTGCCGAGATTGGCGGGATGAAACCCGGTCCCAACGAAAAAAGCGGTCAGCGGGATTATACCCGGTCCTGCCGAGATTGGCGGGATGAAACCCGGTCCCAATTTGATAAAAAGCGGTCAGCGGGATTATACCCGGTCCTGCCGAGATGAAACTTGATTTGATTTTGATTTTGATTCTTTTGGTGATTTTTCTTTTCTTTTCGCTTTTCTTTTCGACTTTTGAGAATCTTTCCAACAAAATAAATTGCCCTAGTATGATGGATTTTTGCAATTTGAGTCTGTTGTTGCACCTTTTGATCAAATTTACTTGCAACATTTTCGATTTGCCTTTGTTCACCAGAGGACTCCTTTCAACACCGATTCCAGTGCGAGGTGTAATTGTTTTCGTCCATGCATGGAATTTTTCTGCAAAAGAGAAAAAATAAAAGAATTGCCACCATCATTTGATCCGCTTGCCTTTTGAGAATCGTGTAAACATAAGCCTTTTGATGCCTTTGTCGAAGTTGGCCGCGACATCTGACTTGGCTGGATTTATCATTCAAAATGTCTCTGCTTTTCCAGACTGACCGGGTAAGCATTTTGCCATATTGCGAAACCTTCGTAATTGGCTTGGTTGCGCCTTAGCCCTTTTTAAGAGATGACTGAACCCAAGTATGCTTCGAGCAAACCACGGGGGTTGTCATTTACCATAATTCAAAGATAAAGAATGAGGTATGCAAGAAAAATTCACGTGTCATGTAAAAATGAATATGCACAAGAATGCACTCACAACTAATTGTGTTTAAATTCTACAAAAATGCCATGAATGCAAGAAATTTGGTAAAAATGAGTTTCTTAAGAATGAATTTGCCAAAGAATGTTTTACAAAATGACACAGTTTTGGCCAACGGATGTCGTATTCGAATCTCTGGATATCTTTGTTCTGGAATTCAATATTGGCAGAGGTATGACAAAAAAAGAGGAGAAATCCAAATGGACCAAACCACCAGTTGTTCCTCCTTGTGCTTGCTTATTGCAGAAATCCTACCTTGGCGCCCTTTCGGGTTTTCACCAAGGTTGCCCCCACTCCTTTTCTTTTGCTTTGTTTTTGTTTTTGTTCTTTTTTTCCTTTTCTTTTTCTCCTTTTCTCTTGAGGTGCCCTTTCGGGTTTTCACCTAAGGAACAATGGAAAAACTCAACCATAATCGACTCAGGAGTATGAACTGAAGATTGCTGACATCAGTAAAATGCGCTTCCCTTGTAAATTAGGCGAAGGCATTATGGACATCACTTGCCAGTTGATTAGCAAACTTCCAACAGAAAATACGGCAAATGACGAAAGCCAGGACTTTGGGCTTTTGAAATGAAGTCAGGTGGGGTGTTTTTCAAGAAAAGTTGAGGCTTGAAAGCAAATTTTGATGAGAGGGGTGTGAAATAGCCTGAGATTGCATCATTTTGAAATTATTTCCCATTTTGAACAAAACTGAGGAAAATTTTGCCCCAGTTTGATTGGATTTTCTTTCTTTGCAATTTCTTCATTGCATTCTTCTTACTTTTTGCATTTTTCTTCAAAACTAAATTTGTCCCAGTGTGGGGTTCTTTCTTCCTTTTCATATCTCTTTCAAAGATAAATTTGCCCCAGTGTGGGGTTTTCCTTTTCTTTCTGATCACTTTTCAAAATGAATTTGCCCCAGTGTGGGGTTTGCAATTCTCAGGGGTTGCCAAACGAAAATTATTGTTCTAATAGTTCAAAGGGGATGACTAGGGATGAAATGTCTTGATTGGAAAGGAAGATGGCCTGACTTTTGCCTCGTCTCTTGCATGATTCCCTAAAAGAAACTTTGCATAATCAAATAAAGAACATCTTACACATGTCCGAGTTGATAGGTTGAGGGAATGTCTGTCCTTCCATCTCTCCTTTGAACACCCAATATGCTTTGTCAATTTGAAGCAAATTTGCCTTTGACTTCGTCTTTCATCGCTTTAGCACTTTGTTTCCTTCTTCAGAAGATCGGTGGCGGATCCTTTTGTTATGAACATAGGCCATGCGTTTTGACAACGTTGGTCACAGCATATAGCATTCAACTTCTTTTCATCAATCAGAATCAATCGTTAATGATACTGCTTTAACCAATCAACTTCCAACCTGGCTGGAAAGAGATTTTCTCGAATGAAGGGATTTATCAATGAAGGAATTTTCAAATGAAAGAATTTTTCCAGTGAAGGGATTCCTTAATGAAGGGATTTTTCCAGTAAAGTGATTTTTAATGAAGGGATTTTCAATGGTTTTCTCAATGAAAACTTTCTCAATGAAGGATTTTCTTAATGAAGGCTTTCTCAATGGAGGGATTTTCAATAAAGGGTTTCATCAAATTCCAAAGCAGTGATATTCAAAGAGTCAAATAACTTTACCTTTGGCCATCTCAAAGAATTAACAAAAAATCAAGACAATGATCAAATAAACAAATAATCAAATTGCAAAAGATGCTTTCATTAAGCTATGTACATATGCAAGAAAAAGTTTTCATGAATTTTAGCAAATGACAACCCCTAAATTTATCAAAATTCCCTTCGAGAGGGAAGATAGTCAGCCATCCAATTTGTGAAGAGCTCTTCAAGACCTTCAAATTTCATCATTGGAGGTGGATGCCTCGAAGGTGTCCTTGTGTTCAGGAAAAGGATTTGTACTTATATTTGGTGCTTGTTCTTCCCTTCCTTTCAAAATTATGTCTCCGGTCTGAATCATGTCTTGGATTTTGTGTTTAAGTACCCAACAATTGACAGTAGAATGTCCAGGAGCTCCAGAATGGTAGGCACAAAAAAATTGAGGATTATAACCAGGGGGAACTCCTTTAGTATAGACTTTAGGAGGTATTGTACCAATTTTGCCCGCGGCCTTGAGCTGCTCATACAGTTGATCCAAGGGCCGACCTAAATTGGTAAAAGTTCTATATCGGGCCGGGTCTCGGATGCCAGTGGTTTGTTGATAGTTGTAACTATGGTTGGCGGGTAAGGTGGGTCTTGGATGATAAGGAGAGCGAGGTCTAGTTTGAAAGTTATGTGGAGAAATATGGAATGGTGTTGTAGGCGTGTTTAGGTAATTTGGTCGAGGTTGCGGGTGGTTAATAGTGGTATGGTACACAGGTTGAGGGCTTGAATAGTAAGGGTTTGAGTAGGTAGGGTATTGTCGAGGTCTGGGTCTTGGAATAGGGCTTTGATTCCAGACAAAAGCAGTTTCCCCCTCTTGCCTTTTGGATTGTTGCTTCTTCCCATTACTACCTTGGCTTTGCAAAGCATCCAACTGCGATTTGAGGGCAGACACATTAACAATCTTTCCAGCCTTCACGAAATCATCAAATTCCTCAAGTTTATTAACAATTGCGGCGAATGAGCATCCAGTCATGCGGAATATTTCTTCAAAGTACGGCGGATCATGTGCCTTAATGAAAGTTCGTATGATTTCATCCTCCGTCATTGGTGGCTCGACTTTTGCAGCTACTTTCCTCCACCTCTTAGCATAAGTCTTGTGATCTTCAGATGGCTGCCTCTTTGTCCCTTCCAATGTGGTTCGTGTTGGAGCCAGCTCGCAATTATACTCGTACTGCCTTACAAAAGCGTTGGACAAGTCAAGCCAGGTCTTCGCTTCTTCGGGTTTCAGATTGGAATACCAGTCGAGTGCATCCCCCTCGAGACTTTCTGGGAATAGCCTCAAAGGCAGATTTTCATCATCTGTTGGCCTACCCAACTTGTTGGCGAACAATCGGAGGTGTGTCTTGGGATTGCCCGTCCCATCATACTTGCTGAATTTCGGGGTTTTGAACCCTTCAGGCAATTGCACATTTGGGAAAAGGCAAAGTTCGTCATAGTCCAGCACTCCTTGCTTGTTTAAACCCTGACTTTTCCTCATAAACTCATCAAAGCGGTCCAAGCGCTTAAGCAACTTCATATCAATTGGAGCAGAAGATTCCCCCATTTCTGGCTTATTTTGGAAAGTGTGCTCCGGTATCACGGGTTCTGCGGTGGTTTGATAAAAAACTGGTGGGTTCAAATGCATGTTTGGGTCGCCTTGAGGCTGAAATCCTTGACCATAAGGAGGGTAGAAATGAGGATTTTGAGTAAAAGCATATTGCGGGTTTACAGCTCCCTCAAACGTAGTTTGAAATGGAGGAATTACAAATGGTTCGGATTGTGGTTGTGTAGTGGGTACAGGCTCAGGTTGCACTCCGCTATTAACGAGCTCGTCAATCAACTTTTTCTGAGCGGCCATTTCTGACGCCATTTCCCCAAATTTTGTGAGTAACTCTGTCAACTGAACCCCAGGACTTGCAGCTTCCGGCTGGGTAGTTGCAACGGCCTTATCGGATGATTCTGGTTGAGTACTCATGTCTACACGATTCCCTTGGGCCTTACTTCGGGATCGCGTTATGATGGGGCTTCGACGAGAAGCGATGTTGAAATATTGCCTGAAGATTTTGAAAGATTGCCTTTAGATTCAACTCTCGCTCAATTATTCCAACGAAAATAAAGAAAAGGAAAAGAAAAGAGCAAGAGTTAGTAGATATCCAGAAAAATCGGATGCATGTCCTATGGGGGAACCCTTTTATGCCAAGGGTAGGCCTAGCATGAAAATGCAATCTTCCAGAGCAGGCACTATACCATACCTGATGGATCCGATCAACTCATTGAGTGAGAAATAATTTTGAAAGAATTTGGTCAATTGGAGTGACGAGAAATTTGTCACAATGAGGTCAACGTCCGAATGGATTGATCACTTTTGATCGATACAAGAATTTGCAAAAACGCACGGGTTTGACCTTGACGAACTTCCTATCGAGAAGATTGGAATTCGTTGACAAAATTTTCCTCAGTGTAACATGAGTCAAGAACCCAAATGATTAAATAGTTGGATATAATGGATGGTTTTCTCAAAAAATTGACTAGACTTCCCAATTTGAAATTCGACATTGAAATCCTAATTGGTCAAATGAAATTGACAATTTATTGAAAATCGACCGGATTACCCTAAAAGGGAAACAGGTCAAATGAATTCAAAGGAATTTATCAAATCACCCTAACAAGGGTAAATCGATCAAATAGATTGAACGAAACTTGATCTATTCAAAAATCGGCTCGGTTGCCCTAAAAATGAGTAAATTGGCCAAATGAATGATTGATTCAAAAATCAGCCGAATGACCCTAAAAAGGGTAAATTAGTCAAATGAATTGACGATTTATTCAAAATTGACCGGATGACCCAAAAAAGGGTAAATTGGTCAAATGACCCTAAAAAGGGTAAATTGGTCAAATGACCCTAAAAAAGGGTAAATTGATCAAATGACTTGACGATTTATTCAAAAGCGACCGGATGACCCTAAAAAGGGTAAATTGGTCAAATGAATTGGATGAAATGAATTTATTCAAAAATGATTAAATTGTACTAAAATTGAATGAATTGAAAAAAAAAATGGATTGGATAAGATGGATGATTTGTTCAAAAATCGATTGAATTATTCGCCCACGGGGTGGTTTCAAGAAATCATTGCAATGCCTTGGTCTATGAGCCTCTAAAATCAAAATTTGGCCTTTATATTTATCGTCTCAACAATGAGGAATCATTTGTGAATTTTCTTCGAATTAATATCCTTTTACGCAAGGGAATTTTACCAATTTTGAGAAAATGGCCAAAAAGTGATTATTAGATGCTCATATTCCAAAAATTGCTTCATGAAAACGATCGGATCTTTACCTTACCTTGTGCACTACCCCTTCGGATGATACAAAATGTAAACGTGCAAGTCTCACTGGATTAAGTATCCGAGACACAAGGTGGCTTATTCCTAAACACGGGATTCCCTATGTGGCATTCCCTTTCTATGGTTTATGCATGATGCCATTTATTAAAGCAATGTAAATATGCAACAAATATGGCCTAAAGGATATAAATAACGCAACGGGGAGAAAAGGTCTAAACATGAAATGTATTTACTGAAAAGTAAGTGCAAAGACTGAAATTTAGACATGTGAGCTATCTAGTGGGTGAGTCACTAAAAGAGTGCCAAAAGGGCCTCTTATCGCTAAGGCATATGAATGCAAGCCAAGAAACAAAGAAATGGTTAGTGCAATTGATAGTACACATAACACATTGGGAGCAATTAAGAAAAGAAATACAATAAAGCGAGTAAAAGGGGTGGAACCCCTTCCCTCGTGCCTAATGTGCTTAAAATAGGGTGAGGCTGACTCTAGCCTAGGAAAATTCTAATATGGATGCATGCGGTTTGGTTCACTAATGCCTAGACTCGATAAAGCTTCGGCTCCCAAGCCTTCAGACCTAAAGGCGAAGGGTCATCACTCCCAGGGCCTTTGATCGGTGGCTCGAGTGATCCCTTAGGTAGCGCTATGGGCGCAGAGCACACCAGCCGCCTACCCAAGGCAATCGATCCTAATCCTACAAGGCGGTGTGGGATGGCGCCCACGAAAATAAAAATAAAATGGGATAAAGCAAGTAAACATGCACGTATGAAGTGTTCCCCTATTTTGAGGGAAGGGGTGAGAACCACGCGAGGCTCTAAAGGTGACACACCCCCTCCCAAATGCAATGCAAGCGCGAGATAAACAAGTAAACAACATCCAATCAACCAATCACACATACGTGAGTGAGGGAAAAGTTTGATACGCGCGCGATGCGAAAAAGTCCTAAAAAATGCAACCCTAATATCCAAATGCGATGCATAAAAAGGGTAGAAACAGGAAACGAATGGCTAAGTCAAATGCTTGGACCCACTTAGGAAGTCCCCAGTGGAGTCGCCAACTGTCGCGCCCCACTTTTCGAATGTGTAGTGTGAATGTGTGAGTGATGTGTGTGTGTGAGGTGTGGTGTGAACGTGTGCAAAATGAAAAGTAAAAAGGCCATGGGACTTTGGAAAGCGACGATTTGGCCAAATGAAATTTTAAAAAGGGTTTTTAGATATGAAAACGGAGTCGCCACTTGGTATAGATTTGGGGTGTACCAAGTCACCCAGAAAAGTGTTTTTTAAAGACAAAGTAGTAAAACCCTTTTTAAAACGACTCCTAGTCCACGTAAGCCAAAGAAAAAGGTTCGGGGGTCACGTTTGACAAAGGGGAAGGCAAGGATAGAATCCAAGGCACCCCTTTGACCTAGCCAAGGCTAGTTGCGCGACTCAAACCAATTTTCCCTAATTTTTCTACCCAAGGTATGTATCGCGTATTGGATATGTCTATATGAATGCAAAAACCTAGACCTAGGGGGATTGGGGGGAAATTTCTCTTCAAAGGTTGAGTGGTGCCAATCACATTAATTGTGAAGCCCAATAATGATCCTTTGGAGAGGTCACACCTAAACCTAAATGACGTGAAAAATGAGTGGAATGCATGCCATGTGAAAGTGTGAGTTTGTGTGAAGTGAGAAAAATGATAAAAGTAATAAGATAAGAGTGAAGGTGTGCAAATGTAGATGAAAGTACTCGTGTGCGAGTGAAGATAAAAATGTTCGTGTGCAAGTGAAGATAAAAGGGTGTGTGCAAGTGGAGGTAAAAAAGTGTTCGTGTGCAAGTGAAAGTGATAAAAAGGTGCATGTGTGCAAATGAGACAAAAGTGAAAGTGTAATGATAGAGTGGATTGAGAATGCATGAGCCTAGGGAATTCATGCATATTGGGTACGGGGAGACCTAAATCGTGACTTGATTTTTCCCTTGATTAGAAGGCAAAACTAGCGTGCTAAGGCCATCGAGTAGCCACACTCGCTCGTTTCCCTTATCGGAAGGGGACACTCAAGCAAATGGACCCTACAACTATCATGATATGCAAAAATCCTAAAATGAAGGGAAAGGGGGTTCGAGGAGCATGCCAAGTGATGAAACTAAGAAAAATGCATGATATGTGGTGAACAAGCAAATGATATGCTAATGAGGGGAAATCCCTAAGGGTCTAGTATTGGACTAGCCCATTCTATGAATTCCGACTAGCGTTGGACTAGCGGAAACGTACATTCATCCATTCCATTCATTCATGGCTATGAAAGCAAGTAGACATGCCAAAACGCTCGTAAACACGTAGCACGTAGCACTTAGCATGCTCGACTAGATGCAAGAGCCTATCAAAGCAATTAAACATGTAGCAACAAAAGCAAACCACCAAGGGGAAGGGGAAATGGACAGATGCTCTCCGAGCCCTATCTATTACAAGCCAAGAGGTGTACACATACCCCATAAAAGCATAAAGGGGAAAGGGAAATGGACAGATGCTCTCCGAGCACTATCTATTACAAGCCAAGAGGTGTACACATACCCCATAAAAGCATAAAAGGGAAGGGGAAATGGACAGATGCTCTCCGAGCCCTATCTATTACAAGCCAAGAGGTGTACACATACCCCATAAAACTTAAATAAAATAAAAAAAGCAAGTAAATGCACGCAAGGAGGTAAGGAAAGCGGAGTAGGCATGCATATTCACATAACACGTAGGAGCACGTAGGGTCAAATGAAGTGCAAATGAAGGAGAGAGTGTACCTCCCTTGAAGCGACGCCCCTAACGTAGTGAAATTACTAATTTACCCTCCAAAATAATAAAAGGGTCAAGGTACCTCAAATAGTAGAATATAACAAAGTTACCGAAGAAAAGGACGGCTTAAGCTAAGACCATCAAAACAAAAGGTTAAGGCACCACTTTAATGATCCAAATGGCATTCATCAAATCATCAAAAATTTCCTCAAATCACGACTTAAATGTAGTCAAAGGTACTTAAAGATCAAGGAGAAGGCATGGCCTATTCAATTTCCAAGTAAAGCATCTTATTAAGGACTTCAAACATAACCCTTACCCAAACATTCGAGTCAATCGAACATTTAAGAACTTTAAAGGTCCAAAACAAAACAAGGGTCAAGCAATCTAACACATAAACATGGAATTGAGCAATTAGAAACATTTAAATGCCTAAGATCAAATACGGGTCAATGAGTGGTTTCGCTTGCATTTTCAGGATCCCTAAAGCAACCATTAATCAATCAGTCAGAAATTAATTGAAGCGTTTTAAAAACCTTAAAGGTCCCAGAGCAAGACGAAGGTCAAGCAACAAATTGGTTTAAGAAAATTAAAGAAAATAGGTAAACATAAGCTCAATTAAATACAAGGTTCACAAATTCATGCACTAAGTACCACCAAAACAATTGAAAGCAAACAAGCAATTGAATCAAAACATTAATGCTACCAAATACTCAAATGTGAACACTAACCAAACATTCAAACTTAATTAAACACTTTTAGGAACTTCAAAGGTCCAAAGGCAAAGAAAAGGTTGAGGAATGGTTCAATTTCAACTATCATAGGGTCTTATTGCAAGAAAATGGAACCTAGTTGGGTCTTCGTAGCATTGCCGCAAAAACACAGGGCCCCAATTGATTAATTTTTCTGATTATTTGGGCCATAGTGAATCAAGGGGAAACTTGGGGGATCAAAGTGTGATTTTCAGAATTATTTCATGCAATGATCATGCAGCTACGTGAGAAACTTGATTCTGCAAACATAAAATGAATGCTGGCTGCATTGTCATTTCTGAACTTAGATTTATGCATTTCAACTTCACCAAATTTGATCGAGCTCTCTCAACCAAACATCCGAAGAATTAACTAAGCCACATAACATACAATTTTAAAATCCGAACAAACCAAGATTACTGGAGAAAAAAAAAAACATGCAAACAAAAGGATAATTTTATACAAACAAGTTCTGCAATCAAAACATGACTTGACTGGCCCTTAAACCCAAGTGTTCAACCTCAACATTGGACCCTCTATTTCTTCATCAAAACCAAAATTAACATGATACAGAGACGCAAAGAAAAACTCAACTAAAAGCAAAGCAAAAACAGTATGAAAAGGCGGCAATTCTTCACTGTTGTGCATGTGAATGGAACAAATCTTAAATGACTTGGAAAATCACCAAAATCACATCAGGAATTTCCAACAAACCTTCAGATTTAAAAGACATCAGAATGATCCAGATTCATGTTAAACTTGACCCAATTAAATCAGAAACAAAGCAAATGAACCAACAACAACATACAAAGACACAGATATCCATCGACTACTGACTTTAAAGCTGTCACAACCAAACGATTGCCTTCAAGCTTGCTGCAGCAGATTCATGTACAATGCTCATTCCAATGAAAACTAAACCCAAACACAGGGGACCATCCCACATCCTAATAGCTATCCATCCCATAGTTTCAGCAAAAGGAAATGTCCCGCAACTAAACAATGCATCACAGGTCACTACCGCAACTAAATGTCACTACAAACTTCACCACTTATCCCATGCGTATATGCTTATGCCACTTCAACCAACCGAAACATGTTTACACAAATGATTCAAGCACACTCCTACTCATTCAATCCCGAAAATACATATGCTTGGACAAAAGCAAAAGGAAAGATTGAACAGGACTTTCGAACCCCAAAAAAAATGGCAGTAAGACGATTCTGGAAAAACAATGCTAACTCTGACTCGGATTTTCCAGAAAATAGAACAACCAGAATCTAAACTAAGAGGCTTGACTAAGCTATTTACTTTGATGAAAATAGGAAACCAATCCTTGGGCAAAAAACGGACAGAAGAAAAGACAGAGGGAAGCAACAAAGAGAAAATCGAAGATTACCTCTTCACCACCTTTGGACTTGAATCTGCAACAGCCTTCTTTCACAGCCGAACTCCTTTTTCCTTTTAGTTCTTCTCAGCCCCTCTCGAGCAATTTTCCAATGGTCCTCTCCTCTAAATTTTCCCGTCAGCTCCTCCTTTCTCTTTCTTGCGTCTGTTTTCTTTTTTCTTCGTAGCCGTCAGCTTGCTTTCCCCAAAAACTTCCCCCAGATTCTCTCTTCTCCTAGTCTTTCGTTCTCTGTTTCTGCTTTCTTCAGGCCCGTCAACCCCAGTTCTCTCTCTCGGTCGATCTCTCTACCAACCCTCTCTATTTGTTCAAACGTCAACCCCCAGAAATCTCTCTTCCTTCCCTCTGTTCTATCCTTAGTTGTCCAACCCCCCAGCACTCTATCCCGTAGCTGCCCTTTTGCTTTGGTTTCCCTTCCTCCGTTCACTCCCCCCAGAATCCTCCCCTTGCCCGTCAACTCTTTCTGTTTTGTTTTTTCCTGAAACCCTTCAATCTTTTTTCTTTTTTGCGGCTCTCCGTTTCTTCCCCTTTTATATACGGCTAGCCAACCTTAACCCTTCATTCAATGGCTGTAGATTATCTTCACTTAAACCTTCTCCCCTTAGCCCTTCGATTGGTAATCCGTGACTGTCCTTTGCAAGCTGCGTTTCCGCAGCTTGCACATAAAACCTCTTTTTTTTTTTTTTTTTTTTTTAAAAATAATTTAATAAATACAGAAATGATAAAATATAACTAATAATAATAATAATAACAAAATTACACAAACCAGGTAAACAAAACAAAAAATAATTTTAAACAAAAGAAACTAAACAAAAATGGCCATTTTTAAAATTTCCAAATTCTCAATTTTCATCATTTTCTTTTCCTCAAAATAACTTAAAAATAACTAATGTGCCCCAAAGATTGAATAAACATATTTTTGTGAACAAATTTTCCCTTTTTTTTCTTTTTTCCATTTTTCTATTTTTCTTTTAAGAAAGCATTGAATAAAAACAAAAATGACTAAAACATATTTTTGATGTTTTCCTTTTCTTTCTAAAACTCTATAAACTTAGAAAACTAAAAACTAAAATCTAAAACTTAAAAGTGATTAAAACCTGAAATGACAAAATAAAAATGAATAGACAAACTAAAAGGGCAAAATGAATAAAACTAAAATAAAATAACAACTAAAAATGCAAAACACACAACAATGAACTAAATGCAAGCGATCTAAAATAAAAATCATGAAGTAGGTGTCACATACAAATTATTCAAAATTTGGTGTCTACAAGTATGATGGGAGAATTAAATTTCTTCCTTGGACTTCAAATACATCAAGCTCTTGAGGGAATTTTTATAAATCAAGCAAAATATACCAAGGAGTTGCTGAAAAGGTTTGGCATGGAGGACTCAAAGCAAGTTGGAACTCCAATGTGCACTTCTACAAAGCTTGACAAAGATGAAGAAGGTAATCATGTGGATGAAAAGCAATATAGAGGTATGATCGGAAGCCTACTCTATTTAACCGCAAGTAGACCTGATATTATGTTTGCTGTTTGCTTGTGTGCTAGATTTCAATCTTGTCCAAAAGAATCACATTTGAATGCTGTAAAAAGAATTTTTAGGTATTTGAAAGGTACATTAGACTATGGTCTTTGGTATGCTAGATCTAATGAGTTTGCACTATACGGTTATTCGGATGCTGATTTTGGAGGTTGTCGTGTGGATAGAAAGAGTACTAGTGGAACTTGTCATTTTCTTGGAAATTGTTTAGTCTCTTGGTTTAGCAAAAAGCAAAATGCAATATCTTTGTCTACAACCGAAGCGGAATATATTGCCGCTAGTGCATGTTGTGCTCAACTTTTATGGATGAAGCACACTTTGAATGATTTTGGATTGATGTATGACTGCATGCCTGTATTCTGTGATAATACTAGTGCTATAAATTTGACCAAAAATCCTATTCATCATTCTAGGACAAAGCACATAGATATAAAGCATCACTTTATTCGTGATCTTGTTCAAAAAGGTGACATATGTGTAAATTATGTTTGTTCTAAAGATCAATTTGCTGATATTTTTACCAAAGCTCTGCCATTAGATCAGTTCATTCATCTAAGATCAAAATTAGGAATAATCGAAAAATCATCCTAAAATTTCTCAAAGTCTTCGGACGTCCGAAAGAAGATGAACGGACGTCCGATGATGTTCTTCAGCCATTTTCTAGAATTGCGCCTGTTCGGACGCAACTGTCGGACGCACAACTTCGTTCGGCCGTCCGACAGTGCAACGGCTCACTTTTTAAATTAACTTTCTCCCTTATTTGCTTCAAACTCTTCTTTTCTATTTCCTCTCGGACGAAAACCCTCTCATTTCTCACTCTCAAATTCATACCATTCTGAAGCTCTCATTCCCAAATTGACTCAAACAAAACTTTTCCTGATTGATTGCGATTCATTTCTCCTAATTATTTCATCGAATCGCAAAACATTTCGTAAATTCCCAAATTTCCCTCAAAACCCTACTTTCTCATAACCGCTCTGCCAAATCTTGTTCAAGGACTTTGTGTCCCAAAATTTCTGTGCGATTCACTTCCCTACTGCTGTGTGCATCATTTGCATCCCTCATTCCACACATTTCGCACAATGGTGAATCTAAGGGGAGGAAAAGTTACTGCCGGACGCAAGCATCCACTCAGGGATGAGGATGAGAGTCTTCCCACTGTCAAACGGACATCCAAACGCTTCAAAAGAGGAGCTATCAAGGGTCAAATGTCACGGCCTACACCACAACCCTCCTCTCAGCCTGAATCTGGACAGGGGACATCTTCTCAACCGCCTCCAAAATCAGCCCCTCCTCCTACATTCTTTGATGATGCTGCGAAAGACAAATACTCCTAGATATCCCAGAAGGGTGTCATCCCTCAAAGAACTGTAAACCCCTCTGAATTTCGCTCCATAGGTTTAGAATCCATTCTGAGTCTATTTGCTTTCCAGAAATGGTCACATCTTATTTCTTTGCCAAATGTCTACTATCCTGATATGTTGCATCAATTTTTTGCCAATCTAAGGAAAGGTTCTGACCCAACTGAAATATTTTCCAGGGTTAATGGGGTAGACTTAATCATTGACTCTGAAATTGTGAACTCCATTTTAAATACTACCATTGAACGTTTATGCAAAGATAAGATTGCTAATTTCTTTTCCTATGAAGAGCTCCCAACTGTGGCAAATCATTTTGATGGGACAAAAATGTTAACCTATTTCAAAAGAAGTTTTTCCTCACCTGCTGATGCTAAATTGAATGATCTGGCCCCTGTGAATTTAATTGCTTTTTCTATCATTTCAAACCTGCTTGTGCCTACTGATGGCCATAGAACTGATGCAAACAAAATGGAGTTGTACCTCTTTTATTGTTTTCAAGAAAAAATTCGTATTGATTTTGGTTTTGTCATGTGCAAGTTCTTACTTCGCTATGCCACTGATTCTCGCAGAAAATTATCTTATGGAAAGTTTCTTCAAAAGATTTTTGAGTTTAACAAAGTCCCTATTCTAGGTGTTTGTCCTAAAGAAGCATCTTCTTATGCCTTTACAAAAGGGTATTTTGAAAGGAAAAATCTTGTTTTCAAAGATAATCTGTGGGCTTATAAGGGTGCATCTTCTAGTGAACTTAGGTCTAAGGCTGCACATGATCCTTCATCTATTCCACTCACTCCCATTCATCCTAGGAAATCTGCCTCTAAGGCATCTTCCTCTTCCAGTGATGAAGTAATTGAGCTCCTTCGTGAACTCAAACAGCATGTTCTTCTTCTAGAACATGGTCTAATGCTCACTATGTCCTCTGAGCAACAAACTGCCTTCCTAGACAAAAAGAACCTCCTGTTTCCCCCCCCTGTAGTTGAGGAAGTTTCCCATGACAAAGAGTCACACCCCACTGATCCAAGTTCATCAATTCCGGATCCTGGTTCTTCAACCCCTGTGACTCCTCATGGCACCTCTACATCAGATAAAGGCAAGGCACCAGTTGAAGAGGCTGCTGAAGATGATGAAGAAACTGAAGAGGAGGATCTTGATCAATATCAGCTCTCTCGGAGGACACCTGGATCCACTTAGTTCATCATTTAGGACATTTGCATTTTGTTTGTCTCTTTTATGTTTTCGTGGTATTCAACAATGAATATGTAATGTAATGGATATTTTAAGTTTCGTTTTGGATGTTTAAGTACTGTTTTGATGGATGTCTGAATATTTTGATGAATGATTGTCTATTCTGCTTATGTGAATGTAATGAATTCGTGGATTGTCTATTCTGATTGATGGTCTAAGTTTTGATGTGTGAACTTGTCTAAATTTGTGGATATGTTGATGTGATTGGTTGCCCGTTTGTGATGACAAAAAGGGGGAGATATGGTATCAAATGATTGGATTGAGTGATGATTGATAATTGGTGATGTTGGCATGATTGATGATTGGTGATGTTAGGATATGTTGGATTGATTGTTTAAATTTGGAGTGGCTGATATGCTTAATTGTTTAACTCGGATGGGCAGCTTTGTGAGGGGGAGTTTTTCAAAATTTTCAAATTTTGTGATTCACTAAGACAGGGGGAGTTCTTGTCTATTTTGAAAGGGGGAGTTTTCATTGCAATCATAAAATTTCATTTCAAACTTTTGTTTTGTCATCATCAAAAAGGGGGAGAATGTTATTCTTGGTTTTGATGATCACAAAAGTTCGTTTATACTGACCAAGATTGATCAGGCCTGATGGAACAAGGAAAGCATATGTTTGATTGACTCCAGTCTACGATGCTTTGGATGTGGCAAACAAGATTGAAATAATATAAATGAATTTAGTCATTGTTTTGTTCCGATCAAAGATACTGTCTTTTAAGTATGTCTAGTTGGTCATTCTTGGTACTTTGAAATGTTTATCTAACCTCCTTCAAATACAAGTGTTTCTGTCTATCCAAGAATCAGGTTCAAATATGTCATGAAATGCAAGACAACCAAAATGAGAAGCAAAAACAGGACAATCAGGTCGGACGGCCGAAAGGAAACTGTCGGACGTCCGGAAGGATCGGACGCACACCTCGGACGCATATCAACCAGATCGGACGTCCGAAAAATTCCAAGATAACTTGCTAGCTCTCGGCCTACGATCGGACGCTGTGCTGTCGGACGACAAAAATCTCATCGGACGTCCGAACTTCAACTTGGCTATTTTCGGACGATTGGTTCGGACGATGATTTGATCGTCGGACGTCCGAAAGCCCCAACGGCTAGCTGACCCTTCATCTGCCTTCTATCCGTTGGAAGCTTTAATGAAGCTCATTTCTGTTCCCCTTTAAAAACAAACTGTTCTGAACGAAGGGAGGACTTTTGCACACTTTGTTTACAAGATCTCAAGAGATATTTTAGCTAGAAAATAGTCTCCAAAGCTAGATTTGTTTTAAAGTGGTGTGAATTTCTGGTGAGCATTTCTTTTGTGATTGAAAGGATCTTTAGTGTAGCTTTGTTGAGGGTTTTCTGAGTGATTGTAAAACTTCTTAGCTTGACTAAGTGAGGCTTAGGGCAAGGAGGAAGTGCTCCCTCCATTGTACATCTAGTTGATCGTCTTCCATCAAAGAGAAGTTGCTCTTCCTAGTGTGTGGTCTTCAAGTTTGAGGATAGCTTGGTAGACACTTGGTTTGATTCCCCAATTTACTTTTCTGTTTAATAAAATTCTCATTGCTTGTTTATACTTGTGTTTCTGATCAATATTGCTCTTGTCTTCTAATCCACTTGGTTGATCATTACTAGAAAAGAAGGAAATTTTAATTTAGCAAAAATTGCCTAAATCTGATTAAGATTTTGAATAACCCAATTCACCCCCCCTCTTGGTTGTCTTTGGGACTTACAGTAGTCCGAAGACAAAGTCCATAGACAAGTCTACCCAAGGATAGTGAGCGATAGGCAATGGGGTATACAAGCCGTATGGATTTGTTTTAGACTTCGCCTTATGACAAGTGACACATCTACCAACCAAGCGTTCAACATCTCTGCGCATATGAGACCAGTAAAAATGCTCTTGTAACATGGCTTGAGTCTTAACAATCCCAAAATGTCCCATGAGTCCACCACTGTGTGCCTCTCTAATCAAAAGATCACGAATGGAAGAATTAGGCACACATAGCTTATCCACATAAAATAAAAAATCCATTGTGCAAGAAATACTTTCCATGTGGGTTCTTTATACAAGATGCATAGACTTTCGTAAAGTCATGGTCATGGGTGTACAGTTCCTTAAGCATTTCGAACCCTAGCAACTTAGCATCAAGAACAGCAAGCAAAGAATGTCTACGAGATAAAGCATCAGCTACCACATTCGTTTTGCCAGTTTTGTACTTAATGACATACGAGAAGGTGTCAATGAAACTTACCCATTTGGCATGGCGCTTGCTCAACTTGGGTTGGCCCTTGAGAAATTTCAAGGATTCGTGTCAGTGTGTATCACGAACTCCCTTGGGCGCAGGTAGTGTTGCCAAGTCTCCAATGCTCGTACAAGTGCGTAGAGCTCCTTATCGTACGTGGGGTAGTTCAGGGCAACACCTCCTAGCTTCTCACTAAAGAATGCACAAGGCCTCTTGTCTTGCATGAGAACGGCGCCAATACCTACACCAGAGGCATCACATTCAATTTCAAAGATCTTGTGAAAATTTGGTAATGCCAAAACAGGTGCATGTGTGAGTTTGTCTTTGAGGGTGAGGAATGCTCGGTCTTGGGCTTCTCCCCAATAGAATTTGTCATTCTTCTTGGTCACGGCAGTCAATGGGACAGCAATGGTGCTGAAGTCTTTGACAAATCGGCGGTAGAAGCCTGCCAATCCATGGAAGCTGCGCACCTCATGGACGGATGTTGGAGTTGGCCATTGCTGGATGGCCTCAATCTTGGACTCATCTACTTTGATTCCCTGTGAGCTCACTACATATCCTAAGAACACAAGCTCGTTAGTACTAAAGGTGCACTTCTTAAGGTTAGCGTATAAACATGCCTGCCGAAGTGTCTCAAGAACTAATCTCACATGCTCCATGTGCTCTTGTTCACTGTGACTATATATTAGAATATCAAAGTAAACAATGACAAATTTTCCAATGAAATGCCTCAAAACATGGTTCATTAATGGCATGAATGTACTAGGGGCGTTAGTCAACCCAAAAGGCATGACTAGCCACTCATAGAGACCATGTTTGGTTTTGAAAGCCGTTTTCCATTCATCGCCTTCCTTCATCCTAATTTGATGATAGCCACTCATTAAATCAATCTTAATAAATATAATAGCACCATCGAGCTCATCAAGCATATCATCTAGTCTAGGAATGGGATGACGATATTTCACAGTAATAGCATTAACGACCCTACAGTCAGTGCACATGCGCCAAGTACCATCCTTTTTGGGGACAAGTACCACAGGCACAGCACAAGGATTTAGACTCTCTTTTGCCCAACCCTTACCTAATAGGCCATCAACTTGCCGTTAGAGCTCCTTTGTCTCCTCAGGGCCCATGCGGTAAGTAGGTTTGTTGGGTAGTGGTGCTCCAGGAATCAGGTCAATTTGGTGCTCAATCCCTCGAATGGGTGGTAAGCCATCAGGGATCTCGTCAGGAAAAACATCCTCAAATTCCTGCAAAAGAGCAACCATACTCGAAGGCAATGCCTTATCGAGCTCAGCAACATCTAGTAGCACGTGCTTGCAAATCATGAGTAAGACGGGTTGGTCAGCATTTACAAGTTTGCACACATCCTTAGCCTTAATTATCATGTTTTGCTTCCTAGTGTTTGATTTAGCCAATGCATGATCACGTGGTACACTAGGTGTGCTCACTTGACCCTTAGTCGATTGCTCACTAGTGGACGTTGAGCAAGTGCCAGGGTCGGCCGTCTTTTGCTTTCGCTTTTGACGGTCTAAGTCACACTTCCTTTTCAATTTTAATTGGTCCTCATAAACTTGTGCAGGTGTGAGTGGTATGAGGACCTTACGTTTGCCATCATGCAAAAGTGTGTACTTATTTGCCCTTCCATCGAATGTGACGTGTTTGTCAAATTGCCAAGGTCTCCCCAAGATGACATGTGTAGCATGCATAGGCACTACATCACACACTACTTCATCAATGTAAGTACCAATTGAAAAAAGAACGCGTACCTGTTTGAAGACACGTACCTCTCCATCGTCACTTAGCCATTGGAGGTGGTAGGGGTGTGGATGTCTAGTAGTTGGGAGACCCAAGTTCTCAACCATTAGCAAACTCGCCACATTGGTGCAACTTCCCCCATCAATGAGGAAGCTACACACCTTATCACCTATTTTACAGCGAGTGTAAAATAAGTTTTCCCGTTGCAACTGCTCGCCCTCCTTGACTCGGCGGTTAGCACTCTCGTGCCACCAAGCAACTTACTTCGCCTTGTGTAGGAGAGCAATCTTCCTCAGCCGAGTCATCCTTCAGGCAGTCACCTTTGATCAATCCAGGCACCTCCTCACAGTCGTCATCATCGGACACTATCCCGCCACTGTGAGTGATTAGCATGACCCGTTGGTTTAGACATTGAGACTGGATATGTCCAGACCCTTGGCACTTGATGCACTTAATGTCCCTACTCCTAGTCTTAGGAGTCTCAAGTGGTGCCTTAGAAGCAGACCTGGATGCATCAGCAGCCTTGTTAGAGGTAAAACTAGTATTGTGGTTAGAGGCACTACCTTGAATTCGGCTAGAAGGAGCTGGTGTAGCCGAATTTCCAGTTTCGTGGGTTGTTCGCCGAGTAGGCTTCCCTTCCAGGAAGGCGAGTTGGAAGTTTGGAAGGTACGGGTCCCGCGTCTCAATTTCTTTCCCCTCTTGGCCTTGATGGCAAGTTCAAGAAGGTCATGTATGTCCAAATAATGCTAGAGCTCCAAGGCTTCTTGAAGGTCAGGATTGAGACCTCTAAGAAACCTGGCCATGGTCGCTTCACCATCTTCTTGAATGTTTGCCCTCATCATGGCCATCTCGATCTAGTCCTCCACACTCATGTTACCTTGAGTGAGGGTCTGAAGTTTAGAGTGGAGATCGTGGTTATAGTAGCTAGGAACAAATCTCTTGCGCATCAAAGCCCGGAGTTCTCGCCAAGTCCGGACTCGTGGTTCTCCCATCCTCCTTCGATAAGTCCTTACTTGGTCCCACCAGACTAGTGCGTAGTCGGTGAACTCGACAGTAGCTACCTTAACCTTTTGTTCCCCGCTATAATCATAGCAGTCGAAGACCATCTCAATGCGGCCTTCCCATTCCAAGTAAGCCTCAGGATCACTCTTGCCTTTGAACGAGGGGACTTGAATTTTAAGTCCCTTGAGTTCGTTCTTAGACGTGTCCCTCTTAGGCCTCTCGGCACGTTCATCATCCTCACTACCCGAGTAGTCTTCACTATTCGCCTCTTTGGTGCCATGGTTACTCCGGTTGTAGGACCTTGAATGAGAGCCTCGTGTGAGATTCTTGGATAGCTCGTCAAACCGAGTGTGCAACTCCTCCATTTGTTGCTCACTAACTTGCCTAAGCTCGTTCTTCATGGCGGTGAACATCAAGGAGTAGTTTGTGGGTGGTTGTTGTGGCTCCATGTCCGTCTTTATGCCATGCAAAAGGTTAGTAACAAGAAAAATAATGCAAGTATATCCTCACTTCACTCCCTTAGTGTATCACTCTCTCTCGTGTTTTTATCACTCAAAACACTCTTTAAAGATCTTACCCAATACCTTTACCTGTTGGTTTAGGTAGGTGAGAAATGCCGCTCAAGTCCAATAATTGTCACCAACTTTTTCCACAAGCGTAGTCAAGTCGGCAAGACACGAATGGTAGTAGAAAATGAAGTAGAAAGGGAAAATTTGTAAAAGATAGAGTGGCGGACAGCAAGGGAAAAACGCCAATGTGAACACAAAGAGTAAGAAACCCTAGCTTCCTAAAAGGTAGAAGTAGGTTCCTAAAACGTAGGAGAGAAAGTAGGGGAGTGTTCCTAAAATAAAGGAGTTAATATAGGAAAGTGTCCAAGTGAAAACTGTAAGGATCGAAGACAACCAAGTGGAAGAGATAAACAATGTACAGATCACAAACGTAACAATAAGTAAATATAAAGGAAAGAATTGCAAACCAATTAACTACCCAACTCCTCTTGATCTTGTAGATTAATTCAAATAAACTTCTTCAAGTTGATGAATTACAATCACTCTTGCGTACAAAGGAAGGTTCACCTCCTCCTTGCCCCGAACACCACTCGGTTAAGCCAAGAAGTTTTACTATCCCTCAGGACAACCCTCACAGAGCTACACTCATGAAGTATTCACTCACAAATGAAAAACTTACAATGAACCTCACACCATTAAGACTACAAATCTTCTTTGAAAAGTATTTTCTCACTAAAATCACTCTAGATCTTTTGTATCTTCAGTGTGCAAAAGTTGTTTGAAGATTCTGACCATACTCTATTTATAGGAGACCAACAAAGTGCTTCATTAATGCTTCCAACGGATAGAAAGTAGCTGAACAATTAACTAGCCGTTGGAGTATCGGACGTCCGGTACTCCTATTTTTTACGTCCGACAGCAGGCAGTGAATTTGAGAAATTTTCTTCAATTCTATCGGACATCCGATGCAAGCTCTTTGTGCGTCCGACAGCAAACAAAGAGATTTGAGAAATCATCTTGTTTCTATCGGACGTTCGATGGAGACATATTCAGCGTCCGATGGTTTCGTCAACTTTGAAGGATCCTATCGGACGTCCGATCCAAGCGTCCGACAGCTTTCAGCAGTCTTTGTCTCTTTCAATTGCACTTGATCTTTGAATCTGATCTGCTTCATAACTGAAAGCATTTCTTGAAGAAATATTAGTATTATCCATTGTTTTGTAAACATCAAAAGTTAGGGACCAAGGTCAACAAAAACAAAGAGTTATCTAAGTGCTGTATTTAGTTTCCTAAAACGATTTGGAAACAAGTTAGTTTTGGAACTTCTTTAGAAAACCTTTCTTGTACAACTCTTTAGAAACTTCCAAATTCCTCTCCTAGTGGACTTGCAAATCAGATTCGGTCTCCACCTCTTCCAACAGAAAATTTCCAAATTTTCTCCTTCCAAAACACTTCACCAATGTCGGTTACGATTCTATAAAGTCCCCCAAGGTAGCCGACACCCTCTCACACCAACACAATTCAGATTCGACTCCCTCCTCCCTTGCGCAACACACAACAGCTTTGGCCTTTGGTTTGAGTCAATGGCGTCTCAAGGAGACGTGAGCAACCTCACTCAAGCTTCCCCCCAACGGGCTGCTCAAGAATCGCCCAAGAAATTTACTCCTACACCACGGAAGCCCTTCACCACCGCAAGAGAGTATAGGAAGTTGTTTATTCGAAGGGAGGTTCAAGTCTTCAAGAAACAAGGTGGTCAAGAAATTCAAGAACCTCGAAGGGTGGTACAAGTGATCAAGGCTCAAGGGGATCAAGAATTGCAAGAAGAGGTAGGCCAAAACTTTTGAGTTTCTTTCCTTTTTGTTCGAATTTTCTGTTTGGGGTACAAGCACGATGTAAGAGACTAATTTGGCAATAAATTTCAACTCTCTCACTTGGTTTTGTTTGTTTCTTTTTTTTTTTCTTGCTACCCGATGGCTTTCTTGCTTTTCTTTTCGTTTCTATTTTTTTTTTTTTTGACTTAAAGAACAACACAAATGCTTGGCTGGAGTAGTAAAAATTCCAAAAATAAGGTCAGCACCTCAACTCGCAATAACACACAACCCAAATCCCTCAAGAACTAGCAAGATACTTTCAAGAATTTCAAGAACTTCTAAGTAGTAACCAAGAACTTCAAGAAACCCTAAAATCTTGTAGGTTCTCTTCAAGATTTCACAACACCAACAAGTTTCAACACAAAAATTAGATTAGAAAATTAAGAAACAACTTGGATGACTCATGAATCGATTTGGATAGATTTGGAAAACAAAACCCTAACTGTCAAAGCAAAACCCTAGTCGTCGCCTACTTGTTTTCTTGTTGCTTAGGCTTGGACTATCGACTTGGACAGATTTTGGACAAGGTACTGAGTAATTATTACGGACAGATTTGACGACAACAAACGACACAATACCAAAGACACTTGCAGACAGATTTTGGGCAATCAAGGGCGCAACAATAGCCGCGCAACATTCAAGAGCACAAGTTTGCAAATCATGAGTAATACAGGCTGATCAGAATTCACACATTTTCCTAACTTCCTTAGCCTTGATTATCATGTTTTGCTTCCTAGTGCTTGATTTAATCAGTGCATGACCCTTGGCCGAATGCTCATTTGTCGAAGTGGAGCAATTTCCAGATTCGGCCGTCTTTTGTTTCCTCTTTTGTCAGTCCAAGTCAGATTCTCGTTGCAATTTAAGTTGGTCCTCATATACTTGTGCGGGTGTGAGGGGTGTTAGGACCATGCGTTTACCATTGTACAAGAAAGTGAACTTATTAGATCTACCATCAAAAGTGACATGCTTATTGAATTGCCAGGGTCTTCCTAAAATTACATGGGTAGCATGCATGGGGACAACATCACAAACAACTTCGTCAATGTAGTTGCCAATAGAGAAAGGAAGACGTACCTGTTTGTAGACACATACTTCACCATCTTCGCTTAACCATTGTAGTCGGTACGGGTGTGGATGTCTAATCGTTCGAAGTCCCAAGCTCTCTACCATGAGCAAACTTGCTACATTGGTGCAACTCCCACCATCAATGATGAGACTGCACACTTTGTCACTTATTTTACATCGAGCGTAAAACAAGTTCTCTCATTGCAATTGCTCATCTTCTTTGACTCGGGGGGTTAGCACCCGTCGTGCCATCAAGCAACCAATTTCTCTTTGAGTAGGAGAGCACCCTTCCTCGGCCGAGTCATTCTGCAAGTAGTCATCCATGGACAAGGTCGGCATCTCCTCACAATCATCATCATCAGATACGACTTCTCTATTGTAAGTTATGAGCATGACCCTTTGATTCGAACCAACACAAGAACAGACAGAATATTGAGGACTCGCGACAGGGTACAAACACGGACAGAAATTCGGCGCAACAAGGGAACAAACTCGGACAGATTTGGCACATAAGTAAAATCCAACTACGGCCTGATTGCAAGACACAATGATTGAACACAAAACGGACAGAAATTGACGACGCCAATGGCGAAACAACTTTGGACAGATTTGTGAACAACGAGGAAACAACTAGAGATACAACAAACAAACAAGACAGCGGAAAACTAGGAACCCGAAAATAAACTAGACAAGAACTAGTAAGAGGATATAACGACTTGATACCTCAACCAGCTCTCAAACCAACTGATACGTTCCTCGGTCAACTCGTTCCGAGACACGTAGCACGATTGCCCAAGGACTTAGAGGGATACTCAACCGTTTGGATTGCAGAACCTAGAACCAAGAGGGACGACTCAACTCGCTACAAGGCGGTAGAACAGCGACTCAAATTGAGGTGGTTACTCAAGTAGATAGGCCGGATGAACAAACAAGGACGTCGCGCGTGATTGCTCAAATAACCCTTGCCAAGCAAGTAGGAATGTACTCTTGAAATTGTAAGAGAACAAACTGAAATTTTATTATCAAAAGTGTCTAACCTTTGCTGGTACAAAAGGCGCCTTTTTATAGGCTAGAAACCTTAGGAGCCTAATCCTTTGTGGTCAAGGATTGGCGGCCCATCAACCTAAACTAGAAAAGGAGCTCGATCCACTCTTGAACATGAGTGGGCCGATTGTTTGACTCCAATAACTAATAAACTATTAATTAAAACACGACTAACAATCCAACTAACAACTAATGACTCGATAATGATCAAAACCAACTAACAACACATACGACTAACAATGTTAACATTCCTAGTGCTCGGCCCAAGTAGCTAAGGCCGCGCTTGATGCTTCCTTGACTTGGATCAATGTGTAGATGCCTTGATTAGCAACTTCCAAGCCTTCAATATTCCTATGGAAGCCTTGAGTCAAGGCCGCCATCCGTGCACACATCAGTCCCCTCCACTTGAGAAGGATTTGTCCTCAAATCTGGATGGAAATGAATGAAACTAGCAAGAGTTGGGAGTATGAAACCTCAAATCTATTGCCACCACATATTGGCCCTCTTAGCTTGAATGATACTTGCATACGTCATGATTATTATAACGCGGTGCCCATGTCTCTTGGTCATTTTGAAAATGCTCACAGCCAGCCAAGAAAAACTCATGGCTTTACTCCAATGACTCCTCAAAAATAACGCATATAGCTTCGGTTCCATGATGCAATGTAGAATGTATGGTTCATTGGCAGCAAGGTTACAAATTTTTGGATCCTCCAAAATGCAACTGATATAATGAAGAATACTTTGAACACGTTCAACTGCATTAGACTGATCATCACTTGGAACATTTGTTGCAAAAGGGTACGAAGGCATAGGACAAGATTCAAGTGCAAGAACCCCCTTTGAAACTTCATTACTCCTCCCAACAAGCAAAACAGGCTCATGGGTAAAGTTAAATACCAATGGATCGTAAAGGGATACAACACTCAAGAGGCAAACTTCATGAAGATTCTGATATTCACCAGTGGAGTAAGGGATGGAACATGCCATGATCAACTCATTCTCTCCTTGCTTAACCTGCGACAGAGCAATTACTCTCGAAAGCAATGCCCTATCGAGTTCATCAACATTCAAGAGCACATGTTTGCAAATCATGAGTAATACAGGCTGATTAGAATTCACAAATTTCCTAACTTTCTTAGCCTTGATTATCATGTTTTGATTCCTAATGCTTGATTTAATCAGTGCATGACCCTTGGTCGAATGCTCATTTGTGGAAGTGGAGCAATTTCCAGATTCGGCCGTCTTTTGTTTCCTCTTTTGTCTGTCTAAGTCACATTCTCGTTGCAATTTAAGTTGGTCCTCATATACTTGTGCGGGTGTGAGGGGTGTTAGGACCATGCGTTTACCATTGTGCAAGAGAGTGTACTTATTAGATCTACCATCAAAAGTGACATGCTTATTGAATTGCCAGGGTCTTCCTAAAGTTACATGGGTAGCATGCATGGGGACAACATCACAAACAACTTTGTCAATGTTGTTGCCAATGGAGAAAGGAAGACGTACCTGTTTGTAGACACATACTTCACCATCTTCGCTTAGCCATTGTAGTCGGTACGGTTGTGAATTTCCTCCATTTGATGCTCACAAATCCGCTTTAGTTCGGATTTCATAGCAATGAACATCAACGTGTATTCGGTGGTATGGTTGGTTTGCTCCATGTCTTTCGTTTTGCCCTGCAACGTTAGTGACCAAGAAAATAATGCAAATAGAATCTCACTTCACTCCCTAAGTGTTTCACTCACACTCGTGTTTTCACTCCAAAGCACTCGAATGACCTTACCAAACTTCCTTACCTTGCCGGTTTGAGTAGTTTGAGAAATGCCGCACAAGGTCCTCAATTTGTTCACCAAAAATCCCACAAGAGTAACCAAGAGCAAGACACAATTTTGGAAGCAATGTGGACGCGATAGAGGGTAGTTTGGACTGTTTCCTAGGGCAGACAGATTAGGAAAGTGTACGAAAATGGAAAAGGAAACAAGCAAACCCTAGTTTCCTAATTTGAGTGGACTTATCCAAGTGGAATTAGGAGAGTTATGTCCACTTAGTTTCCTAATTGAATTTGGAAACATGTTAGTTGTTGGAAACCTTTTAGAAAACCTTTTCTTCTTGTAACAACTTTTTGGAACTTCCAATTTCTACTCCAAGAAGGATTGCAGAAAATAGTTTCGGTTCCAACTCTCAAAAGAACAATTCGGTTGGAAACCCTTTGTACGGTTGGAAGGTAGGCTATTAAAGACCCACCCACGTTAGCCTTAACTTGCAAGCACAAGGTCAAGCTCGGATTTTCTGTTCAAACACACCCAAGGCAGTTTCGGATGTTTGTTCAAGACAATAGCAACTAGATGGAATCTCAACAACGTGACGCAATCAACCCTCCTCAGGCTCCCCCCAATAGGTTACCCAAGATATTCCCAAGAAAGAAGCAAAGACTCCAAGAACGCCTTTCACCAATGCTCGAGAGTACAACAAATTGTTCGCTAGACGGACGAAACAAATTTCCAAGAATCGAGAGGTTCAAGAAATTCAAGTAGTGGACCGAAACTTTTGAAAATTTTTTTTCCTTTTTGTAGTCTTGGATACAAGATGTAATCCGTGATTGATTTGGCAATAAACTTCGGACTTTCTTTCTTGTTTTTCGTTTCTTTTTTTTTTTTTGACTTATACGAACAACACAACACAAGCTGGGCCGATTGGATTATTTTCCAGATTTGGTTCGGCCAATTCACACGCACAAGGAATCTTCAAGAACTTCAAGATCCTTCAAGAACTTTCAAGGAAGTTATCAAGAACATCAAGAATTTAAAGATTGTGGTCAAGAAATTCAAGAAACTCAAGATTCTTGTAGGTTCTCTCAAGATTCACAAATACCAACAAGTTTCACCACAGTTCAGATTTCAAAAACCAAGTAAACAAGTTGGATAACTCAAAACAATGATACCAGAAATTATGGACAGCAATAGACAAGCCAACGATGGAACACAAGACAGAATTTCAAGGCACTCTGGACGGAACTAGAAGACGCACTTGGACAGATTTGTGGACACAATTATGGGGAGATTCAAAAGAACGAACCAACACAAGAACAGACAGAATATTGAGGACACGCGACAGGGTACAAACACGAACAGAAATTCAGCGCAACAAGGGAACAAACTCGGATAGATTTGACACATAAGTAAAATCCAACTACGGCTCGATTGCAAGACACAATGATTGAACACAAAACGGACAGAAATTGACGACGCCAATGGCGTAACAACTTCGGACAGATTTCTGAACAACGAAGAAACAACTAGCGATGCAACAAACCAACAAGATAGCAGAAAACTATGAACCCTAAAATGAACTAGACAAGAACAAGTAAGAGGATATAACGACTTGATACCTCAACCAGCTTTGAAGCCAACTGATACGTTCCTCGGTCAACTCGTTCCGAGACACGTAGCACGATTGCCCAAGGACCTAGAGGGATACTCAACCATTTGGATTGCGGAACCTAGAACCAAGAGGGATGACTCCACTCGATTCAAGGCGGTAGAACGGCAACTCCAATTGAGGTGGTTACTCAAGTAGATAGGCCGGATGAACAACCAAGGACGTCACGCGTGATTGCTCAAATAACCCTTGCCAAGCAAGTAGGAATGTACTCTTGAAATTGTAAGAGAACAAACTGAAATTTTATTATCAAAAGTGTCTAACCTTTGCTGGTACAAAAGGCGCTTTTTATATCGGCTAGAAACCTTAGGAGCCTAATCCTTTGTGGTCAAGGATTGGCGGCCCATCAACCTAAACTAGAAAAGGAGCTCGATCCACTCTTGAACATGAGTGGGCCGATTGTTTGATTTGTCCTCAAATCTGGATGGAAATGAATGATACTAGCAAGAGTTGGGAGTATGAAACCTCAAATCTAATGCCACCACATATTGGCCCTCTTAGATTGAATGATACTTGCATACGTCATGATTATTATAATGCGGTGCACATGTGACCGGGCAGCGAGACCCCGTACCAGCTCAGCATAGGGACTAACTAGTTAACTAACTAAAAGTGCTATTGGACCTAAGGCCCACATGGCTTAGCCCATTGACCCAAGGACTAACGACAACTAAGGTCCAAACCACAAGCTAGTTAGACCTCTTTATTACACTCTACTAAACTAATAATGGGCCATGGATCCCTTAGCCGAATCATGGGCTTCTAATCTTCAGTGATGGTCGAGACTAGGACAACGAGCCTAGCTTCGTTGAGGCCCTCGATGGCCTTTGGCTTTCCATTCGACTCTCGGGCCGCACGAACTAATGTTTGTAGTGTCTCATTCAGTCTCTTCGCACGAGCTCGTGTCATAGGCCCCAATGGTACCTTCACTTGCTCCACTTGGATAGCTCTTTCGACCTCCTCATCAGTTTTAATGTTAATTACCTTGTTAATTTAGTTGTTTATTTGCTTTAGTTAATTCGGCCAAATTGTGTCTCAAGATGGGCCGACTTCTTGTTATTAGGTTTTGAGTCTATGTAAGGCTATAAACAGCCTAGTCTTCTCCAATATTTTCAGTTAATCAGATTTTACAATAACAATGGTGAGTTAATCACTTTCTCTTGTCCAAGAGAGTTTCCTTTGAATACTTGAGAGTTTTTCTTAAGTTATTCTGATGTGATCCTTGATCCACAGGAACCAAGGAGACGACGCGCAAGCAATACCTTAAACCTTAGAGGACACGTTGCGAAGTTGATGGAATCGACTCCAACTTGGACCACTCAAGAATGGACTCGACGGTAGAAGACGCCACAATCAAGTGTGTGTGCTTGATTGATAAGTCAAGAAACAACTTAGGATCAACTCTAGGGTGTTCAACTTAGCTTTCACAAGCTAAAGGAAAACTGCTTCAAAGAAGACAAATTTCTGGAATTTATGTTTAATATTGTCAAAAACTGAATGAATACATCAACTTAGGGCTATTTATAGCCTTGCCTAAACCTAATAAAGTTCGGAAACCAACAAAGGAAATTCGGCCAGCAAGGTCTCTTCCTCTTGGCCGAAATTTAACCTAACTAACTAACTAAAACATTAAAGGAACTAAGGCCCACAATGCCGGCCCCTCTAAGCTCAACATGAGCTAATTAATCTAGGCCCAATCCACCATTGAAGCTTGATCACTTGCATCTTCAATTGTTAGCAACATCTTGGTAGTCTTACAAGAATCCCCCAAGTCAATTCCTTCAATGCTTGAGCACGGTTTTTCTTGAACTTGTACGGCATGAACTAAGGCTTGCTGTGACTCTTTGAACCTCTTAGCTCGTGCACGTGTCACAGGTCCTTGAGGGACCTTCACAGGGCCTATGTGAACACCATGGCTAGCTTGCTCATTCGCATCATTCCCCTCCTCTTGAAAGCAATTTGCCCACAAATTGACGCATGGATGATGACCAGGAGAGTTACATGCCGTCGAGTCAATTTTGTTATGATTATAACAAGTTTCATCCAATGCAAAAGCCACTTGCTAAGCTGGAAAGTAAGCCTCGTTGAATGACCCAGTTTCAATGTATGCTCAACTTGATCGCCTGTGGACATGAGGTAAGGGTCCTCAAAGTGATACGGTGTAGATCCCATGAAGTCGAACTCCTCAAGCTTGAATAAGCTTGCAAAGTATGTGAACTGATTTGGTGAAGTTGGAGCTTCGCGTGGACTAGGTGCAAGATTAGCATAGGCTTTGTAGTGACCGTTGAAGATCTCGCTCCATAAGTAAACTCGTGGCACATGGTCAGCTCCCTTGTCTTGAAGGTGCACACAGTTTGATTCTCCAAAGATATGAATAGCTTTGGAATCATCCGATTCCCTGAATGAGCACCAAATTGATCTAGCTCCTAGACGACAAACTCCGTGGAAACTTGCGAATTGCACAAGTGACTTTGGTATGGAACATTGTAAGATCAAAGCGATTGCACTTTGCTTAACATCCTTAGATTGTACAATAGATGTCGGCTTTCTCTCTTGTTTTTCCACTATGGCAGAATCGTGCATGACATTTTCCACACTCAACTCTTTTAAATGTTCATTCTCTCTCTCTTTGACACTTTCCTTGACACTTTTCTCAACTTTTACCTCAAGTGCACTCTCACCACCACACTCAACTAGCTCTTTTTCAAGTTTTTGTTGGAGGAGTTGTTGATATGTCTCCCACACTCTACTAACTCCTTCATCCATGGATAATGTATTTGCATGCTTTGTTGTCGAATGAACCTCCTCCCTTCTCCTTGAATATGCTGACTTTGAAGAGGTAGATTGGACGTTAGGGTGAAATTGAGTAGAACCCCTCCTCTTGACATCCTTATTCACCATTCGGTCAAGGCGTCTATGAAGAGGCTCGAAAGCTTCATCCAAAATCTGCTTGAATTCTTCCCTTATTGCCTCCATGTGTAGTTTAAAGTCCATTGTTTGGTCACCAACTCCACTAGACATGCTGAGGTAACCCTGCAAAAGACAAACAAACAAAAACGACGTCCTTACGCTCGTGTTTCACTCAAGTTTGCTGCTCTCTAATAATCTCACCAAACAATTCCTTAGGCCTGCTAGATGCTCAGGTTGAACAAGCTAGGAATCACCGTAAGGAGAGTCTCTTGACCAGTCAACAAGGGACACAAAATTGCAGCAATGATGTAGATGAATGAAGACCTAGGACATGATCTAAGACTTAGATTATGGCTAACACTAAACTAGCGACTCAATAGAAAGCACAACAAATGACCTCAAAGCTAAAATTTTCGATAGCCCTAGAAATACTCTACCCGACAACCAATTTTTTCTGGAATTCTTTGAGCTGTTGTTTCTCGGCCTTTTGGTCAGGGTTTTGTGGTATTTTGGGTGGCCTTGGGATGCTCAAATGATGGGCAATCTGCTCCTCAAAACTCAGCCAAATCGGGTTGGTACAAGTGCTCAACCGATTTAGGAAAGTTCAAGAATCAAGATTTGGAAATTGTAGAGTTTGGTCTGATTTGGACACTTGGGGTTGCTCAAGGTTTGGAAAACTTAGAGTTTGGTCAGATTTGGAAGTCCTAAATTGTTCAAAATTCGGAATCTTGGGTTGATCAGATTTGGAACTTGGAGTTGAACCAGATTTGGAAACTTGGAGTTTCTTGCTAGAGCCGATTGTCCTTTTCTTTTTTTTTTTTGTTTCTTTTGTTTCTTTCTTTTTTTTTCTCTAGGCTCTTCAAGAAACACAATTGCAGATCCAATTTCGTCCAAGCTCAAGATCAAAGTCCAAGAAAATCAAGAACACGGATGAAGGTTATTTCAAGTTTCAAGAACTCCCCAAATCAGCTTTTGGTGGTCCAAGAACTTCAAGAAATTCGTTCAAGAAGCTCAAAAACTTCCCCAAATATGTTTTGGTATTCAAGTTTTGCAAGAACAACACAAGAATTCGAGAAACAAGGTGCAAAACAAGTTCGTCAGACCCCAAAAAAAATTCCAGCAAATGACTCAAAGAACAATGAGGTACGTGACACTTTTGTGTTTCTTTTTTTTTTTGACTTTTGCTGGGCTGTTTTCATGACCCAAACAACACAATAACCAACAAGAATTATACCACAACCTAGATGAAAACTAGCAGCAATTAACAAATGAAAATCTGGACAGATTGCAACACACGAACAAGCCAACTTAAGATGCGACAAGAAGAGGAAGAAAACCCTAGATGCGACAATTTTTTTTTCTTTCTGGTCAAGACACAAGACACGAGTAACCAACTAAACACAATGCACGATGAACAAATCTGGACAGAAAATTATGGACAGCAACTAACACACAAAACAGAATTTCGTACGTGACACAAGAATTCCCAACGACCCAAGACAAAAACCCTAACACGTAGCTACGAATATGGAGGATAAAATAGACTCAAAAACAATAAAAAGGGATATACGTGATACCTCTAACAAGCTCTGATTACCAACTAATGTGATCCTTGATCCACAGGAACCAAGGAGACGACGCGCGGAAGCAATACCTTAGACCTTAGAGGACACGTTGCGAAGTTGATGGAATCGACTCCAACTTGGACCACTCAAGAATGGACTCAACGGTAGAAGATGCCACAATCAAGTGTGTGTGCTTGATTGATAAGTCAAGAAACAACCTAGGATCAACTCTAGGGTGTTCAACTTAGCTTTCACAAGCTAAAGGAAAACTGCTTCAAAGAAGACAAATTTCTGGAATTTATGTTTAATATTGTCAAAAACTGAATGAATACATCAACTTAGGGCTATTTATAGCCTTGCCTAAACCTAATAAAGTTTGGAAACCAACAAAGGAAATTCGGCCAGCAAGGTCTCTTCCTCTTGGCCGAAATTTAACCTAACTAACTAAAACATTAAAGGAACTAAGGCCCACAATGCCAGCCCCTCTAAGCTCAACATGAGCTAATTAATCTATGCCCAATCCACCATTGAAGCTTGATCACTTGCATCTTCAATTGTTAGCAACATCTTGGTAGTCTTACAAGAATCCCCCAAGTCAATTCCTTCAATGCTTGAGCATAGTTTTTCTTGAGCTTGTACGGCATGAACTAAGGCTTGCAGTGACTCTTTGAACCTCTTAGCTCATGCACGTGTCACGGGTCCTTGAGGGACCTTCACAGGGTCTATGCGAACACCATGTGTTACAGCCCCACCTTACCCTAAGGCGAACCAAAGGATTCGGCGGACCGCCTGCCCAACTCTCGCCGGGACTACGGATCCGGAACAAACGGAAACCTTACCAAACGCTCAAAAGAACTTCGAGAAGATAATATTCAAAACCCAATTGAGCTGAACTCAAAGATACAATCAATGTTTAGTACAACGTTCCCACGAAAAAAAAATCAAAACTAGATGAAGGGCCGCTGCCTCGTCACAATCCAACCAAGTACAAGTATATACATCAAGATACATATTAGTAAGTTTACACACCAAAAGAAACATTTGACAAATTGTCGAGGATGAGAGAATATACATTCCCAAAGACATATAACCATAAGGAAACACTGTACAATATACATATTAGTAAGTTTACACACCAAAAGAAACATTTGATTAAGATACATTTAGGGTTTCCAAATTGTCGAGGAGCTATACCCAAAAGAGCAAAAGAATTTCTAACTAGCTCAACTCATTCTTCAAAACATCGAAGTTTCAAAAGATGGTTCCCTGTAAGGAAAACAAGGATAACGGGACGGGGTGAGCTAAAAGCTCAATGAGGTACCAAAAGTATAAACAGTAGAAATCATGAGAAATCACTTTTAGGGCACATATACACCTCAAATATGAGAAATGAATGAACACCACAATTTAAAGGATACAGGTGGCTCTCAAGAGCCAAATCCCCGTTGCAATACTTGATCCAACCTAGTTGACCCTTCGTCAACATTCAAATAAAGGAACCAGTCCAGTAGAACACCACTTTAATGCCAAATCCCGTCCACCAAACATACCCCTTACCGGGCCCGAACGCCAAACAGGAACAGGAATAGTAATACTCGAGTATACCGGAATCAAGAGTCTTAATACCCAAAGATTCCCCAGGAACAGGCACCCATGGATTGTCAACTACCTCGACCAAGCCCTTGCTGGCTCGACTTAATTAACTCCCCATGAGGTTGAGCTCAAGTTAACAGGAAGATCGTTGGACACACTTCCAAACGATCTCATAACAAGCGCAAGTAACAAGTTCAAGTTCATAACAAGTACAAGTAATAGATTCCAGTTCATTCAGTACAGGCGAGAGAACGAGTGTGATAAAGTACACCCTCGTCTCATTCAGAATAACAGAGTTCATAGTTATCCATGTCACACATTTTAAGTATAGATGAACCAATTAAACAACAATTCAGGGGAGTGGTACACTCACCAGTTCCAATAAGGATAATTTCAAAAGTTTCCTTCCCAAGTGTGGCTTTACTCACCGGCACCTCCTAGAACAATCAAGGGCAAACACTTAAGACTTGACTCTATGACCTAGTAAATGAAATTCGCAAGTAAGACTCGGTACGAGTCATATGCCTATTCAAATGAACCAGTAATGCAAAGCAAAGAGGCGACTTCGGAGTGAAAAGGTAATAATTGGTCTTAAAGGCATGAACAACCTCAAAGCCCTACCTACAATGATTGACCAACTCCAAATGTGAAGTAGAAAATGAAAGTAAGATCAATACTAGGAAAACAGGATTTTCCAGTTTTGTGCCACCCTATATGAAAAATCATATCTCAAGTTTTGTAAGTCCAAAATTGATAAAAGTTATACCGTTGGAAAATACATTCAAAGGGCTACAACTTTCCAGAAAACACCATGGTAAGATTCAGAACGCAAGTCAGTCAAATTCAAGCCTCAAGTTGCTGCTTATCCAATGAAAGACAGAACAGGTACAAACGGGTACAGACAGAAACAGGGTCTGAAATTTACATGGTTTATAGCTCTATGAATCTAGTGTAAAACGCAACAAACGGAACTCAATTCCGATTTTCCTACATCAAGATATAGTAGATTCCCCAAGACTGCTCAAGAGTCTTGCGAAAATTTCAGCAGCACTTCCCCTAGATTTCCGTACCTTACCATGCTACCATCGACCACCAAATTTCATAACAAACAATCACCATTGCACATACCAATCATAGTCTAGGAAACACCCTTAAGATACAACCAATTGGTAGCTCCAAAACCACCCCCAATCATGATCAAATTAAAACCCTAAACCTGAAATTTTCCGTACAAAGCGGAAATTTTCCGCAAATAGCGACAATTAACACACCAAAGCTTCATTCTAGACCATACTAAGCTATCATCCATGGCCAACCAACATTAAACATATAAAAACAGAAAAATTATGAATAAAAATAAAAATTCCACAATCTCTACCAAAAGTCATGAAATAACCCACAAAAACACCTCTTTAACTAACACAAATCACTAATTCAACATTAACAAGACCAAAGAAAGCATTCCTTAGCTACTCACCTTACCAACTCAAGAAAAGAGACAACTTAGCACTTCTCCCTTCCAAACCACTCCACTAACTAGCTCAATACTACTTAGTTAAGGGTTTTTATGGAGTAATTTCAAGTTATAACGGTTAAGTTGTGAGATTGGAGCAAGAAATGAAGAACCAAGGTGAAAGCTTTCCTTTCTTTTCCTCCTCAAGAAGCTCGGCCAAATGGTTGAAGAATAAAGATGATTTTGGGTCCAATTTGAACATTTAGTAAAGTTAAGGAATAGTAGTCAAAGTCCAAGATTGAATAGGAGGGTGACACTTGTCACCTTTTTGGTTTAAACTTATCCTCTTGTCTCTCCAACACTAATCCATCTAGGTAACCTCTAATTATCTCTTAGCACCTAATAAATTACTCCCAGTATACAAAACTTAACCTAATTGGCCGAATTTTACCGCACTTACTGCACTAGAGGGTCCCACATCAGGTATACACTCTTAATTTCTCAAAAACTAACTTATACTAGAAAAATAATTTAAAAACTATATTTACTTATGTAAATATCTCTAAAGTTAACATAATAACAAAAATATAGAAAACGGGTGCAAAGAAAGAAAATAAAGCCTAGAAATTCAGAAAACTTTCGGGTTCTCACACCATGGCTAGCTTGCTCATTCGCATCAGGGGAGGTGGGGTCGTCACACAATGGGTCCATAAGATGGCTCTCACCTAGGCATGTCAATAGATCAGGTCTTATTGAAATCCAACCCAAACCCAATGTACTTGGATGGGGTTTGGATTTAACTTCTGAAATCCTAACCCTACCCAGATTCAGACCCTATAAAAGAGTTATAGGTCTCAGTAGGGTCTGATTTTCTATGATCTATATCCAAATCCAAACTCATGCCAGACCATGCCCAGACCCATGTATATGTAATTATATATATTGGTAAATTTATAAAATATATTAATATTCTATGATTATTGGATCGAATACAGGAAGACTTCATGATTGTTTTCTTTTTTCAAGCAAATCATAGCTGCCATCGTAATTAGTACAAACTTTTTTAGAAAAAGGAGAAAAGGTAATAGCAAATAAATAAATGATTGGACGTAGATACAATTGAAGTTTTAAAAATAAATAGAAACAATCGATAATAGTTATATTTCAAGTTCATAATATTCCATTCAATTTCATGAATATTAATTTTATTATTTAAAATTTAAAATTGGATGGTGTTTATATTTTTTGATATCTATATATTTTTACTTTAGTATATTTATAAAAATACAGCGAGTACCCATTGGATACCCAAATTCAAGAGACTCTGGGTTTGGACTTATTTTTTCAAACCATAAGGGTCTGGGTCTGGGTTTGGATCCAACCAAATTTAATGGATCTGAATCTGAATCAAAAGAATCCAACCCAAACCCTACCCATTAATATGCCTATTCCTGCCCCTATGGATGACAAGCTCTTCCCCTTCTTAATGCGATCGAGAACCGAAGTGCAATAGTTACACCTCAAGGAAACGGTCAGGGAACCCTCTTGGAGACTTGGATGGGCAACTTCTTGGACGCTTCCACCATCTTAGTTGAAGCCTTGCGCTTCCTCTTGGCTGGTGCCTCCCGTGATCATATCTGAGAATTTTTTACTACCATAGATAGACGAGAGCTATTAGTCAATCCCAGGGAAAATATAAAAATCACTAATGAAGATATTACAAGTTTTGTCGAGTTTAGGATGGTAGTATCGAGTCCTGTAAGGGTTGATCATAGCTCGACTTAGACCCCTATCTGTGAGAACCCGTAACTTTTCCATTGTCTAGGTTTTATGATCTTTAATGGCATGTTTTCTGCATTTTCTTGATTAGAAAAATTTCTAGATAATTTGTATGAGTAAATAGAGATTTTAGGTGATTTTTCTAGTATCGAATAGGTTTGGAGAAATTAAGAGCGTATTTCGGACGTAGGACCCGCTAGGGTGAAAAGTTCGGCAAAATTCGGCCAACTAGGTTAAGTTTTGGACACTGGATTTAAATTATCGGGTGCTAAGAGATAATTAGAGGTTACCCAAGTGGATTGGTGAGAGAGGAAACAAAGAGATAGAGATGCATTAATTAGGGTGACAAGTGTCACCATATGATTCAATCTTGCTATAAGACCACTATTCATTCTTTTATCATTTGACCAACTAAACCAATAAAACAAAAATTACCAAAATTCACCCTTATTTCAAGCTCTTGAAGTCGGCTCTCTCCAAGGAAGAAAGAAAGAAAACCTCTCCAAATTCTTAGCTCTACTCTTGCTCAAATCCAAGAACTCAACCATTTAATCTTGCTTTTGTTCCATAGAAACTCTTAAGTGAGTGATTGTGAGGTGTTTAGTGGAGTTGTTTGGAATACTAAAGTGATTAGTTGCTCTCTCTCTTGTGTTTCTAAGGTGAGTAGTGAAGGAACCCCTCTCCTCCATCTAATGATGTTTAATTCATGATTGGTGGTGGTATAAGATGTAATTTTATGGATTATATCTTGATTTTTGGTTGAATTGGTGAAGTTTTATAATTATTGGTGATATTTCTGTTTTCATATGAATATGATTATGTGGTTATGTATGATGATTGGAAATGATAGTTAAGGAAGCTAGAAGGTGGGAAAAGTGGTTAATTGCAAGCAATTTCTGTTTTGGAAAGAAAATTGGAAAGTTAGGGTTTCTTTGATTTACATTCTGCCCGGCACTGTAGCTCATAGTTAGAGGCCGAATTGGCCTTGGGTTAAAACATGAAAATTGTAGTGAATGATATTTTAAAGATTCCTGCAAAATTTCAGGTCAATCGGAGTAACGTAGCTTGTAAAAAGATGGGATTACCCTTGCTGCCCTGTTTCTACCCGAATTTGAGAATTGCTTCTGTACTGGGTTATTTTGGTTGGGAATGCTTCGGAATTAGTTGTTGAGGCCTTCTGATGAATTGTATCCCTATTTCTTAGCTTTCGGATGGCTTTAAAATTACTGGATTTGGACTTAGGTAGCCTGATTTATAATGTTTGCACCAGAATGCGATTTGTGAATCTGTTTTTGCGGTTCTGGTGTAGTATATTGCATTTTTGACCTGGTTACACTCGAAACTGGGCTGAGTGACCTTCTGGAACATTGTAGTCCTATATCTTAGCTTCGAAATGGTGTCTCTTGTACCTCCATCCGATAATCGTAGTGCCATTGGTACCAAAACCGCAAAATGATGTCAAAAACTATTTTTTTTGGGTTAACACTTAACTCCATTTCCGGATTTTTCTGGTTTCCTCTAATGCTTATGTATGCTTATGGAACCCTATTTTGGTAGTATTTGGCATTGGTTTATGACTTGTAATCGAGTCTTATTGTGCTTATTGGAATATTTTAGGGCTTGACTTTCCTTTCCGGTCATTTTCCTAGCTAAATTTTGTACTTGAATGACTTTAAGCCTAGTGAACGGCTTTTGGAAATGAGATTATTTTTGTACGAGATGTTGGGACTGATTTGAGGAAATAATGAAGCCATGACGGCTGGAAAAGTAAGCAAATTTAGGGGAAATGCTGTCCAATTTTCTAGGCCGTTTGGTTCCTTTAAGTTTAAATTGCCTTTTGGTAGAAATGAAGGGCTTTTGGGTTGTTTGAGCCTAGGTCTTCATGTTACATTTTCGTTTCCAAAAAATCATGTTTTGCACCCTTGCATTAGTAATTATTTAGCGAGGCATACGACTGGTAGTCGAGCCTCACATGTGCATTCTGTATACTCGATTTTTGACAGTGGAACCTTCAATTGTTTTACTTTGATTATTTTAGGGTTTCTTGGTGATTAAAGCTCTCTTGTGGGCAAAAACTTTTGAGGTATCTGTACTGACACCGGTGAGTGTACCACTCCCCTCACTTGTTGTTGTTTAACTCGGTTTCTGTACATGCAATCTGTGATATGAACGACTGACCTATCTGTTTATTCTGTTTGAGACGAGGGTGTACTTTATCACACTCGTTCTCTTGTCTGTTCATATGCCAATTTTGAGTGCGTATCTAAATCTGCTATCTGTATCTGTATCTGTTCTGACGTCGTTTGGAAGCTTGTATCCAACGACCATTCTGTGACCTCTGTGGCTAGTTACTCGAGTCGGGCCGGCAAGGGCCTGGTCGATTAGATAACGAACCACGGTAGTCTGTTTTGGGATCTTTGGGTACTGAGACCCTTGATTCCGGTATACTCGAGTATTACCATTTCTGATCTGATTGGATTTCGGGCCTAGTGGGGGTATGTGAGGTGGAAGGAATCGAAGAAAGTGGAGTCTACGGTATTGGTTACTTCTGTAACGTTGACGGAGTGTCAACTGTTATTTCGATCAAGTTTCGGTGAAGCAAATGGGAATTTGGCTCCTGAGAGCCACCCGTATCCTTTCTGTCTATGGTGTTTGTTCACTTCTTTATTTGATGCACATATGTGATTAATTGAATATGAAGTTCCATGTTTCTTATTTGCTATTATTTTGGTACCTCATTGAGCGTAAGCTCACCCCTTCCCGTCATCTTTGTTTTCCTTACAGGGAACCACTTTTGGGGCTAAGATGTTTTGAAGCACGAGTCAAGCTAGTTTTATTATAGTTTTGTAAAGCTCCTCGATAGTTGGAAAACCCTAAATGTATTTTGATCTAATTATCTTCTTTTGTTCCGTAAATTACAAACATATGTGTATAAAACTATTTACCCTGTTCATGTATACTATTTGGATTGGAAATATTTTCCCGAGTCATATGGCCATATCTGTATTCGTTGGGCTCCTGGCTGGGTGGTGATGTGGCAACCACTATTCATTGTGGTGTTGCTTTTCGTTTTGCCATTTGGCGACTCTGAATCGTTTGAGCGCGCTATTACCTTCCTGAACGTTTTCGATTTCTTTTAACGACTCGACTGAGTCCTGGCGAGAGCTGGGCAGGCGGCCCACCGAACCCTTTGGTTCGCCTTAGGGGGAGGTGGGGCTGTCACACCATCCACTAACACCACCTTGCGAAAGAACCAATTGTAGATGGCTAAGTCCGACCCCTTGACTATTGCGAAGCTTTAAGCCTCCACGTTCTCTAGGTGAGGATTGGTCGAGGCATCCGTGGCCTTCCACCAGAATCCTTACGGGTTGTCATCGATAGAAACAAAAAAGTAGTTGTATTTTCACCTCTTTATTGATGTCGAGGCGTCACCACCAGCTTCTTCGCTCCATATTGGGTGCCAAAGTGGAACCACTCTTTATCATTCCCCTATTTCTGATGGTATAGAACTTCCGGAAGAGGTTTACCATGGGCCCCCCTCTAGATGTCAACACAGCAACTCAAAACCTACCAATGTTCTGACAATATTTGGGATTAACTAACTGATCTGAGTCTACCAATATCTCAGGTTATCATGAAGAAATCGGGATGTTGGCAATCTTATCCTGGCGGCCAGTTGATCTGCATAGATGTCCCACTTGGCCTTTGGGAGCATTTGTGGCTAACTGATCCAACTCGGCCCGGTTATATCTAGGCCTCGGTGAAACAAGCACTTCCTTATGATAGCTCATGCCTCCTCCTCTCCTACATAGCTCTAAAACAAAGGAACTTCCCCGAAGTTTGTAGTATCTCGAGGATTGGGGGACTCCTCATCTCCTACATCCTATTCGATCTCCACACCAAGTTCGTCATTGTGAAGAACCTCAGAATCTGCCTTAGATCCAACTTCGGCATCTGAGCTGCTGCCTCCTTCCTTTTTGGATTCTTCGTCAGAGGTCCCTTCGGCTTCCATATAATCTTCCCATCTCTCCAACTCCTCCATCTCGACCTTAGTCATCTCCGTTAGTTAAGGGATGAGCCTTTACGTTTTGGCAAAGTCTGGTCTAATTGTTTCCTTGATTTAGACCATTTTGTGAAATAAAAGTGAGAGAAGATTTACTTACTCTTAATCTTTGGTCGCATGGAGTTCTCAAAGTGAAGTCGCTCGAAACAACTTGGACTTGAGAAGAAGAACTCTAGACAAGAAAGCAGAAGGACATCTCAACTGAATAATAAAAAAAAAAGTGGGATATCTTGCAAATGGGATCTTACACCCCTACTTAAAGAGAAACCCTAGAGGCAAAATGACACTTTCCAAAATTCAAAATGGCCAGCCTTATTCACTACCATTAGGCTTACAATCTAGATTAGCATGACTCTTCAATCACATCTGTCAAACATGCCTATTAGACGAGCCTGTCTTTTTAGCCATTCTATTGTGCCACATGTCCATCCCTACCATTTTTCTCCTATTTCTTGAGTGTTGCACTATAGGCCTCAGAAATGATAGGTTTCGAGACCCTCATCTCAACAACGCATTTTAGGCCCTTTATCCCGTCCTTGAGTTGGGGGCCTATTGTGAGGACCCCACCAACCACAGCATGAGATCAACCAAAACTCAATTGTTGAGCTAACCGATTGTGCTGATTCATCAATCTTCTCCATGGATACATGAACTTCCTGAGGTGGCTGAGCCCCCTAGCTGTCACCTCGAGCTATACCTCAAAAGAGGGACCTAGTTTGGCATGTGTCAAGTGCCGCCTAACATACACTAGGGTCCAAACCTAACCTTAATACCGCCGAACTACCTTGGACCAGGATATTAGACTATCCTCCATTTCCCTCTCTCTTGCTCACCGGCATATATACCCCCCACTTTGTCCTTCCAAAAGTACACACACCATCCTCCTTACTCTCACTACTATGCTACTCAAAGGTCCTACTAACTTAAGCATCGAAGTGGAACTGAGGAATAGACCCCATCCAAACTTTCTTATTTTTTGCAAGATCCAATTTATTGTACTCCTCGACTCTGTACTTTGGTATTCGAGGATATCTTTGTGTAATGATCAAGGTTGAAGAATTAAGGAATTGAGGAAGATAAAAGGAGAGGAAAGAGAAGAACTATCGGGGAAGAAGATAATAGAGCAGAAAGGATAGGGAAGATAGAGTTCAAAGTAGAATTGATTATTTGGAAGAGAAGATTACAATTCACATGCCCAACTGATCTTCATTACATCCCAAATTTTCTATATATAGATTTAGCTTACAAAGTGGTTACACGTAACTAACATTCCTCTTACAACTAATTGGTCTAATTATCAGATTGGGTCATAGCAATGCCTCCCCGTAAAACAATCCTAGTCCCTAGGATTGAACTCTGAAAAGTCTAAACTAGAAACAAATTGATCCCCTTGAACACGAGTCTAGTGAATGCAAAGTTGGCCGTGAGTCTTAGCTTCAAGGCAAAAAATGGTAACTATGCTCTCATCTTCCATTATCTGAGTTAATTCACCACCACCTAGATCCCACGGAAAATGTGATTTGCAAGCTCTGTAGTGCTGGAATTTTCCAATTGGAATAGTAGCAACTGTCCAAATCATTTTCAGCCCATAAACTTCACCCAAGTTGTCATGCCTCTATTTAATTCTGTACTGGGCCAACTTTAAGACAGAATTATGCAATAGAATCAACACTTAGGTGACTTAAAAGCTGATTTTTCATCATCAAGTCCCGGTCCCAATTAATGATCAAAATTATGTCGTCCTCAATAGGCCTCTTACCCAATGCAACCTCCAATATCATGACAACAAGGCAAGAAAGATCACTTTCCAGATTTGTAAGAGTAGAGAAAACACACTCAGCAACCATATTTTCCCTTGTTCCAGCTAGTATAGTGACATTTTTTGTTCTGGAACTAAGTTCATAACCGCCTACTGGAATAAAATCCCCAATCTCAATACTAGACTGAGCATAAAGCATCATATGACCTGACTCAACATCTTTGTGCATTGTCTGGTTTATGCACTGTAAATGCAAAGTTACAGGAGTAGAGTTTCCTTGACCATTACTTATATCTTCCATGAACCCCTCTACACTAGATTCAATCTTAGCAAGGGACAAATAAGCTAGCCCTCCCGTCCTCTGTAATTTGGCTAGACCATTTTCACTATGCCATTTATTAGTAATCTGCTCATCATTGTGCAGCATACAACTATAGTCCCATCTTCTTGGGTGACTGAAAACTAAACCCAAATACCTTGGAACAGCTCTTGAGCAATCCTCCTCTTCAAGTATGACTAGTAATATTTTGAAGAATCTAGACCACAACATCTTGAATGGCCCATAATTGGGATTACAAGCATTATCTCCAACCCTCATTAACTTCTGCAGATTCGCCAAAATTTCAGCCTGAATTTTCCCTAAATCTTGATACTCAATCCAACTAATCATCTCTCTCTCCGGCTTGAGATCAATTCCTCGTAAGTTAATATCAACAAAAGCCAAGCATTTAATCTTTCTCATATCAACAGCAGCATGATCTCCATAAATGTCATCAAACAAGAAAGTGAGCCTTATATCAACCTTAGTTTTACTCAATAGATCATGAAAATTAGAGACATCTTCAAGAAGACCCAAACAATCCTCATTCATGCTTAATGAACCTTTATAAGAATTGATGGAACATGCAAGTTCATCAAAAAACATGATGCAGTAACTTTGGATGATGAATCAAGATATGGAGTTTATCATTAAAATCCTCACTCAATTCAATATGACTCGTTTCCACTACAGAATCAGAATGATTCGTGCCTTCACTTGGTTCAAGGGAAAGCTCATACCTATCAGTTTCATCATCATCAGAATAATGTTTGGTTTCGTCTTGGAATTTTGCAACTCCCAAATAAAAAATCCCATTTGGCTTGATCAACTTTGTCTCCAATAGCCTGCAAATTGTGTGTATAGATCATTCCATCATTGCCTTTGTTGCTATAATCAATTTCAACAGTCTCTTGATTCGCATTAGGAGCCCAGTTCTCAACTATTCCCAAAACAGAACCTATAACTCCAACATAAGAAGAACATTCATCCTCTGCACTTCTTGAAGGGGAGAAGCCTTCAAAGCTACAATCTGTTTTTACTTCTTGATACCTAGGATTCAAGGTTATTCCTTCAGTAAGAAACATGGGATGGCCCAAGATTTCATTCTTTCCATCCCCTATTCCCACGTCTTTGGTATCCTCCACTGGAGGTTCATCCAGATTTTTCAAGATTCCATCATCCTCAATGAAGGGCATTTTAACAATACTAGTTTCCTCCATATTCAGTTGCTCATCCATTTTCACGGTCTCAAGTTCAAGAAGTTGATTCTTGAATTCTAATTCTCTTTCATTGCTCAACGTTGAATGTTCCAACTCCTTTTGAACTGAAATGGATGAAGAAGGAAGCTTTGAACTTTCACCAAACAAGTGGTGTTCTTCAATTGCAAAACCATAGTCACCTTCCAAATGTTCGTCCATTTCACCATGGAGGACTTCAAACTTGTCTGTTTCTACCGTTGCCAAATGTGCATTAGTCCACTTCTTGATTGGGGCAGATATTGAAAGAGGGACCTCCTTGAAATTTGATTTCTTTGTTTCTTCAAGAATTTGATTAGTGAAATTTCCTTCCATCTGTTTGGCTTGATTAGACACAGTTGAAAGCTACTCATTTTCATCCAAAATTGGATAATCCTCCCTTGATCGCCCCTCTCTGATTAGGGTTCTTAGGAATTCATTAAATGTAGCTGCAAATGAAATCATACTACTCCTTAACTCGAAATCAATCTTGTCTGGCCTAGATTTGCATTCTGTTGCATTTACTTCTGTTGTGCATTCCGCTACATTTACTTCCGTTAACTATGAAACTCAGATTCTTGTGTCCCCATTTGATGAAGCAAGAATCAATTTGAAAAGAAGGAAAAGAGAGAAAAGAAAGGAAATAGAGGAAGAATGCGGATTAATAGAAGAGTTGAAGATAGAGATAAGAACGGGAAAAGAAGGGACAAGGAAGAGCAGAAATGAGAGAGGAACAGAGAGAAGATTCGAAAAAAGAATGATATCTTTGGGGTAATCAAAGCTTGCAATCCGACGATCCCTGGTTCTAATACCAATTGTAATGATCAAGGCTGAAGAATTAAGGAATTGAGGAAGATAAAAGGAGAGGAAAGAGAAGAACTATTGGGGAAGAAGATAATGGAGCAGGAAGGATAGGGAAGATAGAGTTCAGAGCAGAATTGATTATTTGGAAGAGAAGATTACAATTCACATGTCCAACTGATCTTCATTACATCCCCAATTTTCTATATATAGATTCAGCTTACAAAGTAATTACACGTAACTAACATTCCTCTTACAACTAATTGGTCTAATTATCAGAATGGGTCATAACACTTTGCTACAGCCCAAAGGGTCTAAAAGAAGATCAAAACACTAAAGAAATTGTATTAATAAATACAAATGAGTACAGAAGATATCCTCCTAGGCAAAGAGAATTGCGCTAAAATATATATATATTTTTTAAAAAGATCGATTTGTTCCAAAAAAAACCAAAAGAATCACATGGCTACAGATGACCACACAAAGAGCTATATTTTGTGAACTGAGAAGATAACACTACAATCACAAGAATTGTAAAAGTTTGCAAAGACCACAATGTTCTCCCCGTATAGAACTCGCTACCGCATTCCATGGCTCACCCAAAAGAGCTATACTTCCAGCGTAACCGCCAACGATGAAATTGACAATGTAGTTGTACAAAAATAGTTAAACACGAAGCTCAAAGTCTTAGCAAATTCCACCATTCATTCTTGCATACACAATAGAGGTGGCAAGATGGGTGATTTGGGCGGATGGGTGATTTGGGCGGGTTTGGGTTGGGTAAAATGGGTAATGGGTATAAGTGAGTCAACCCATTTATATCCATTTAATTAGATGGGTATAAATGGGTAAGTCAAAAAATGAGTTGGGTAACCCAATTATTCATTTATAACCTTTTTATTCTAATTTTTTACAAGCTCATATAAATTCATTTTGTAAACTAAATTATCAATTTATACCATTTTACACCCATCATTAATTTTAAATATTTACTTATTATGCCAAATAAGTCTAATTATCAATTTTTTTCCATCCGCATGCCATGTCGCAAAATTACATATTATTTAATAATTGAACAATGAGAATCTAAAAATTTGGACTAAATAATATGAAAGTTAACAAAAAAATTTAATCCAAAACTTTGAACCCCTGGTATTTTTTCGTTTATAAATTTAAAATTTCATTTGAAAAGGTAAGAAAGGAAGCTAAAATTTGTCATAAATTGATGATGCTAAAAAATGATCAAAAAGGAAATAAAGCGATAAGATAAAACGAACAAATAAATATAATAAATAAAACAAAAATACTTAACATAAAAAATAGTTTGGGAAATACAAAAGGTTAGCCATTATCAAATATTTCAAAGCTTGCACCATTTTATAGAAAGTAAATCACGTAAATAATTGCTAAATAAATGCTATATCCATTCCAGTTCTCTGCTCATCCTCCAGAGACCCCCTCTTTTTCTCCCTGAAATTCTTCACCAGACCCATCACTACTCAAGAAAATAATTGGGATACTTTTACAGATGTAGATTGCAATTTTCAAGAATTTGAGTCTTTTCCACCTGAAAAAACTCCAGCCAGCTCTTTTTCACCCCGGGAAATACAAAAGGTTTGGGAATGTAAGTTAAATGGGTTAAATGGGTTAGATGAGTTACCCAATTATACCCATTTAATAAATGGGTATAATTGGGTAATTCATTTATCTCCATATATAAAAATTTAATGTACCCATATTCAATTATTAATGGGCGGGTATGGGTAAAATTAGTTAAATGGTTTTATTTGACACCTCTAATACACAAGTACAAAATTCCGTTCAAATTCAATTGCTCAAAAACGTTTATCCTCTTCCTAGTTTACTCAAATTCAATTATTACTTCTTCAATACACATGAAACATGTTTAACCACCAAAGAATCTATCTATAAAAAAAATGATGATTTCAAATATAACTACGAATCTTATCTAATAATATGTATTTGCTTGATTTTACTATTTTTGCCTGGAGAAACAAATAAATAAATAACAGTAATCATCTATTCTCAATGTCCTTGGATTTTAAAACTCATTTCCCACTGGAGAAATGAATCCCAAGAGAAGAAAAATTGATATACCATCATTCAATCCAGAATTAAATGCTATACAGCAGAAGCAATTCAATACCACAAGTAAAACGAAGACATAGCTAGCTCAAGCACCCAAAACTAAAACTTGCACATACATACATAAATTTCCACCAATTATAAATTATAGTAGAAAACTGAAGTTTGACCAAGAACCGAAAAATTTAACCCAAAAAAAATTAAACTGACAGAATTTACAGGGACCTCAATTTTCACTTTGCTCAAAAGAAGGCGGGAAGGACTGGTACGACACTGGAAAGGGTAACTTTTTCTGGTACAAAAGTTGCCAGCATATTCATCAATCAAAAGTGTAACAAAATGCCACCGTATAGCCTCCTACCAAATCAACAGATGAGATGCAGCTATTATTTGTTAAGTGTTACAAGGGGTACGACCAACAAGCCTGCACTGGTCTGGTAGTAAGGAACAGATGACCTGCCCATTTACTGGGAAAAGTTCACCATCAATACCACAACCTTTGTGTGTGTGCTTTCCAGGTTTAACCTTGACTGATTTTACCTGAAATGCAAGAAATTTAGTACCATTTGAGAAGCTATCTCAACATACTGACACGACGTTACTTCAGAAAAGTATACAGTTGTATGGAAAATCAAAATTCACAAAATACAGACCAAGTTCCTGATTCCCAACTTAAATTGAATACCTAGTCTCAACTTTAATCACTGCCCTCATGACACGTTTACAGAAAGTTTAGGTGAAGTCCTTGTTCAGGCTCATAAAAGCATGACTTCATTCTCATTCATTTGTGAAGGTGCCCAGTCATGGCCACTTAATATGCCTAAGATGCATATTCATTCATCATTCATATATGCTGGAGATCCTTATATTTAAATCTGAAAGATCATTTGGAACAATACAGTAACACAGTTTGTCATGCAATGCTTGTGATATGTAAAGGGAGTTGGAAAAATAAAAATAAAAAAAAGGTGAGCAAACAACATTTTTATGATGCAACAAAACACTTTTTGTGAAAAATGGGCTATCCAAACAAACCTATTATTTTCTTTATGGTATATATTCTTCACAGTAATGGACTACTTGCTCTGTACAGTGAAAAATGGAGAGCAAAAGGAAATATTGCTGTTTTACCTTAACATATTCAACATATGGCAGTGACAGGTGTTTACCCAATTGTAGCCGCAAAAAGAATCTGATTAACCTCAACCGTCCATTTCCATGAACCAACAATAGATCCAAGTTTTTGTCATCATGCTCAGCTTTTGGTGCTACCACCTGTGAACTCAAACTTTGAACAGTTTTACATGAATGGTTGCACACCAACACACCAAGAAAATGACCTTTTTTGACCACCCATTTATCTTCAGACTTGAGGGCAATTTCCCTCTTGGCAGCAACATCTGCATCTTCTTTTGGACCTGGAAATTCAATAGAATTTTCCATATCCCAGTTAGGCTCAGTATCCCATCTTGGCTCTGCATCCCATATTGGACCCGGATCTGACATTGTCGAAGAAATATCCTCTTTATCATTCGGAGCATTATTTGCCCAAGAAGATCTCGTCGTATCATTAGCAGCAGTCACTCCAGTCCAGCCTTTGTCAGTCCTAGACTTGGACCTTGTCCTAGGCCAGTTGGGAGTTGAAGAAAGTGGTAGCTGAGGATGGATAACTTCAGGTTCAGATGTGGTGTTATTTCTTCCAGCCGAAAGCCGTTTTGATTTTGGATCAATTGCACGTACATACTCAGATGGCTCAGCACTACCAGAGGTAGCGTCCAAGTCCACTCCAGACATTCTGCTTGGGGTCATTATTGAATCAATACTTGATAGGCTAGAAGCTCTAGGAAGGCCCTCCTTGCTTGATCTCCTCATGATGTCAGTATACAAGTCTGCCATATCAATTACTTCCTGGTCAACCAGGCCTTTACCATCTCCAGTACCTTCTAATGAAGCTGGTAAGTATTCCACTTCAAAATTGTACTTTGGCAAGCAAAAGAATTTGAGGAAGCCGGCAACAAAATATCGTAAAGGCCCAAAGCGCTTCTGATATTTTTCAGAGAGTTCCAAAACTACAAGGAAACGAGCAAAGGGGTACAATAAATGTTTCAATCTGAATGCCAATAAATATTCAGTTAAATCATTCAGCATCAAACAGTAAAACTTAAAGACTTTACAGGAGAGAGAAAACTGATCTTCACAGCATCAGAAAAAGCCTTGTGCAATATATTTCATTCTACCAAAAGTCAATAAGAATAGACATACACCCCAAGCCAGTGACAGCTAATCCTCTATTTCCCGTGCCAAAGGACAGTGCTCTGTTAGCGGGGACTCTTCATTCATCACAACCCTGATATTGGTACAGAATAAGTACCTAACAGGGTCCCATTTAACTTAGGTTCTTTGACTTTCCAAGAATGCCTTGTGCATCAGAGCCTATTTTCCTTCATTCACCATAAAAAAGGAGAAAAAGATAACTCCATGGATGTTTGCAAGTGTTTTTTCTGTGGATGCTTTGCTGCATCAGTCTATTGATATTCTAGTATGCGAAAAACATACACTGCAATCATTTAGCAGACAAACAAGAATACTGTAATCAATAAGCACCTAACATGTACCTATATCTAAGTCTTTCAAAGCACCCCCGTATTTAGTTTTAGATGATTGATAAATTGGACACCTAAACATGTTCCCATATCTGACACCTGTACCTGAGTCCAACTAACATTGGGAGAGGAGTGGTGGGAGAGCAGGGGGCAGGCAAATAAAACTGCAACAAGGGAATGACAACCATATTGTGGCTTCGCCAGAGTAATTTTCTCCAGGTAGAGACCACTAGTTCTATTCCTATGTGCACCTCATTAAGAAATTAGAACTAACAGAAGCCAAAACTCATCACGCCATGATGGTGATCTCAGTAGTAATGTTTGCAAAATTGATGGTTACATGTGCTTAATGAAAAAATCAACAATGGCCAGCTCGTAAGAGTTAAATTGTCAAATATATTTCAATCAGGGTTTTTATGCACTTTTGCACCAAACTGTCGAGTACATATAGCAACTCCAATAAGATGTTATAAACATGTTATTAAACAAGATTAAACATGTAATCCTCACCTACCAAACTTGGAAGAATACATTAGTCAAGCAGAAAGAACATAAGGTCAAAATTAGCAGCCTCCTGTCATCATTATAATCATGTTGTTTTCACATGCAAATCACAAGCCAGATGTTAATCAACGAAACATGAGGCAATTTCGAATAGTATGAAAGCCAAACTTGCACTCCTGTCAATAAAAGCTTTCTGTTGGCAGCCAAACAAGCAGTCAATAAGTATAAGCTGGTGAGACATCTACATCAGGATTTTCCATATCAAGAACACATCATGTAAAGCACAAATATCACTACAATTTGACAGATTCAGATTATATTAAGTTCTCTAACCAACTGGGCCCCAAGTAGGGTGAGATAAAATGATATGTTCTCAATCCAGTACACTGTATTTTCAAACAAGCAGAATATCCACCATTCAATAACTTTATCAAGGCTGAATTCTGAAATACAACAAATCCATTAAGGTACAAACTAATCAAATCCACACATAGAATGTAGAGTCCTAGAGTGCCAATTAATTTACCGTCACTAACAAAACCAAAGTATGTCACAGTTGTCCCAAAGTGAATGCCACCACCTTGAATCCACTCAACAGCAAATACATCAGTAGCAGTAAGCCCTCCCTGTGATCAAGAAAACCAGATTATATATTAATACCAAAACGTAAACGAAGATCAGATGACTTTTAAGGAGCCACTATAAATCATTGCATTCTACTTTTATTTGATGTGGTGCCTTACATCTCCAGCACCTTTGCACGTGAATTGCTTCCAAAGTGCTGTATCCTAGAAGTTGCCCCTCAGCTAAGCTAAACCAAGTTCAATTCTACAATCGAAGTTTAGAACCTCACTCTAGGAACTATATATCTTATAACATGAGCCTGTAGCAATAACAAAATGTGAATTTCTTCTGACCAAAATCCCTTAATTATTTAGCAATATAATAAATGAGACCGACCCAAAAAAAAAAAAAGATAGGCTCCTAATTATCAATTGTTGCTGGTCATGTTATTCTTCCAGAGACATTTTAAGTAAGTCTAATCTATAATGGGAACTCCAGGATGTTTATTTTGTGGGTTTAGGATAAAGGAAGAGGTCTTTGCAATAAGTCAATCCATAAATTTTCAGGTGCTTAGTGAAAACCTCAAAAGCCTTCAAAGAGAGTACCCAACAGCTTAACTCTAGAGGCTGATGAACAAATGGAAAGCAACAGACTAACCAAAGACGCACATAAAATCAAAATCAGTGATTCAGAATATCAAACAAAGCTTTATAATGTAGTCAACTAGATTCTTATTATAGTTTATCCACCATAGAACCCAACATTGTAAGCCTGGAGAAGTTTAGTCTAAGTAGCTGGTAATGGAAGCAGTAACAATTAAAAAATCTACACTTAAATGCTACTTCACTTTCTTTGTGCTTAAAGGCATGACAAGCCATTCAAGTACTGGCACAGTTGCTCTCACAAACAACAAACATAAAGGCCATAACCTGCCCATTGAATTGATTCAAGACCAAGAATAGCAAATTTATAACTATTGTAATTAGTGCCAAGAGTGGTTCATTTGCTAGCCTGAATCACAACAGTATGTTGCTATAGCAGTGAAAACATCCATATGATTCTCATTTCTGTCAAGTGATATTGAAATGCTTTAAGTTGATGCAAAGCTGCAACTTAAACTCACTAATTAACTACTCAAGGTTAGAAACACAGGTAAAATGCAGAAAAGGCCACAAGTGTAGGGTAGACTGGGTTAGCACCATTGATGTGCTCCATACATCATGTTTATTCAGAGATTATGGCGATTGTAAAATGTTATAGTACCAAACGTAAGATTAGGTGATCCCAAGCATTTGGAGGGGAAAAAAAGTTTGAAAGACAGAAGAAATAATAGGCTCAAAAAAGTAACGACTCCTGTTGCTCATATAAAGGAGTAACAAAGTAAAACAAATAATAGGTAGTGAAAACTAGCTTACTCTTGCCTGGTAATAAAGTAATAGATGACCAAAGTATGACTACTGTACCTTTACAATAGCTATAGCAGCAGACACTGGATCTCTAACTCCAAGGACAGTCCACACCAAAGAATTATCAGAACCAGCAGGTATAATACCAATGGGGATAGAAATTGCTTCTTTTTGGTTGTCTCGACTAAGTAAACCATTTAAAACCTGCAGGTAAGATGAATCCACATAAATGCAACTTGTCTCAGAGGAACAATTGATTAATTGTCAATAAATCAAATCAGTTAGATTAATTATTTCACATTAAGTCAGTTGTGAGGAATTCAAATTCAAATGGAATCTAAAAAAATTCAAGCCACTTGTTTCCACTAAGAGCCAACTCAATGTACATAATTGACACAATTATAATTATGCACGTCACACAAGTTACAAAATCCAAGATCCATTTCATGTCGGAATCAGCTGTCAAGTACACTCTGAAACTATCTCAACATGCTAAGAAGTAAAGACTCCATGATTAAATCTCACTGACACATCTAAAGGCTTACTGTATGAAATGGACAAGAATCTTATCCCAAATCAGAACAGCCAATATGAAGCGCCAATTGACAATTCAAGACCCCGGGGTGGCTTAACTCACTAAGCACTTAAAGATAACAACTACTTCCTATTTACCGCGATACCAGTGCACATTCACCATAGACTTCCCTGCAACATGCTGGACATGTGGGCTTACAAAATTTTCCGCTGATATTACAAAAATTTAATTGTTATTATTGACTGTTAGTACTTTGGCATATTGATTATATTACTGCAAGACCCCAGGAGAAACCAACCTTGAGGTTCCAGTAACTGTAATGGAGAAGGCTCCCTGCTAAGCAATAGAAAATGGGACTTTCTGGAAACATTATGTGATTTAACTTCCCACCAGAAAACCAAAGGCAATGACTCGATTGCTCCTTCCATCTGAAAATCAATACCTGTCCTGGAACCCAACTTTCTTTGGTGATATGTGATCAGAATGGACAGATGAAGTCAATCTAGTTAAATATACCTTATAACCACTTAAAAATCTTCAATCCTTGAGAATACATTGGTATCTATAAGAATTTTCCTAATTAGGAAACTGAAGCACTCACCCTAATTTTGGCATTTGAAAGGAAAAAATAACATTTGAAATAGATGATTATGGGCAGGGCTGAACATTTTCACCACATTAAATGACATTCATACTGCAATCAAAACTAATTGAGCTGCTCTTGACTTGATTTTAGCAAGCTCAACTTGAGGTTGAAAAGCTGAGATAAGAATCTAGTGGAGCTCAGTCACAACAAGTCTTTTTGGGTCAAAATCTCATTGAACTTGACTCAACTTTCCGTATTCTAATTTGGTCCAGATATCTTCCAATACTCCCATTACCATAATTAGCCTTTAGACATACATAAATGATGTTGATTTGACTATAGATGCATTTGATCAAATCGAGCACAATCTGGAATGCCTCGCACTGATAACAATAGAAAAGTGGAGAATTTGAATTTTAGTTTTTGGTTTAGACTTCGACTTTTAGTATTAAAAGCATTTGAATATTACGTCCTTTGAGTTTTGAGCTCAAACTTGTAATGCTATTTTTAACTACATTATTTTGTGTTATAATGTGCTCGGTTGTTCACCCTAAGTAAAATCCTAGCTCTCCTCTTTATTAGCTTCACACTAGACTTGCAAAACAAGTAGAAGTCATGAGACTATTTACTGGCTTTTCCATCTCAAACACAGAAGAAAGGAAAATGAACATTTCCTACCTAATTTTTGTAAATGTCACTCTTGCTATTGTTTGAAATATAAAGACCACATTCAAGCTATTGGGACCCAACTCCTAATTATTCAAGCCCATTCTGGATTGGCAATAGATTCACATTAAGTGTTAGTGGCACTCCTAGACTAGCCAGCAGCTTATAGCATACTATAAGACCCCTATTAACCAGTTATTTTTGGAGTACTACCCACCAGGGGTGAAAACAAAGCACCAGCCAAGAGACCTGGAAAAGATATTGTCTATCCAACTTCTACCTCTATTCGTCTAAGTTTCCAAATAAAGCAGAGAAGAAGATAGACAAACTTCAGACAACTCCCATTATGAGGGTAGCACTGTCAATAATTTTTTGGCTAATTTCCCTCAAATGCTGCCTCAAATTCAGTCAAACAAAAGCTTGAGTCAAGCTCAAGCGTGCTTGTTAAGGTAAACCAGAACCATGCACACTAGTATTCTGCTCAAATGCTCGATGACTTGCTCGAAATCTTGTGCGTGTGGGTGTGTGTAAGATTACTAAAATGCCAGCCCCTTTTGGACATATTACATCTTTTTTAGCTTTTTTTAGGTAAGTAGTTGGAGGTTATAGCTTTTTTTAGCTTTTTTAGGTAATGATCTCAGATAAAATAATTAAACTAATCTGGCTCCAAAAAGAAAAGGAAAAGCAAACCAAAAAACTAAGCTTGAGCTCGCTTTGCTTTCGCCAATGAGCTTGAGCTCCTCGCTGTTTTTATCAAATCTACATCTCAAGCATGACATTTGGTATTCAATCAAGCTTGAGCACAGGTAAAATTAGTCAAGCTCAGGCAGTGTTCGTGCTCGACTCAGCTAGTTTATACTCCTAAAGTCTAAACTTGGTCCAAATGCAGAAGCAAAATTCGATCTGATGGAATGGAATACAATGAGGATCCAAATGCTCGACTTGCCTAGGGCAGTGTTTCCCAATCATGGAGATGCTGCAATAAGAATATCAGACTTGAACAAATCACTAGTTAGCAAATGGAGGTTTGAAAAAAGAGGACAATTCACACTAGAGGCAGAGTATTGACTTAAAAGTGTGGTCTGATTAGCTGTCAACATTTAAGAATAAACCAGGAAGAGCATTGACTGAGAAGGCAACAAGCTCAAATGGCATACTCATTTTGCTGGAAGGGATTGCATCAGAATCAGATTCTCAAATAACATCTAGTGCAGCAACAAAACCTTTGAGGGATAATGATTCCCTATTGTTCACACTTGTTGCCAATCATGGAGTTATTATTGTGGAAATTCTTCATACAGCAGTTTAGGAGCAACACAGAAGCTGCAATTTCAGCCCCAGGATACAGAGAACTTTCCAGTAGACCTTTAATCTCTCAACATTGAGAATAAACATCATGATCCAATCAATTGGTATGGTGAAGCAAAAAGTGAATTTTCAATCGAATTCCTACCATCATCTGGGAAACTACGCTTTGAGCTTCCTTCTGAGAAACTATGGGATACTGTTACACCAAAACAAGCGGTCTTTTTATATTTGGGAAGTGACTCATCAAAGCATTCTAACAGGGGATATGCAGACAAAAATGAACACAGTCTACATAAGTTGTTATCATCCAAAACTAAAGAACACGAGTCCCCTACTACTGCATTGTGAAATATCATCAGAATTATGGTCAACACATTTCAAACTTGCCAATTTTCTATGAAAATGCCATGAACAGTAGAAAATGTAAAAAACATATCACTGAGTTGGGCCTTTTAATTCAAAAGGAGAAATAAGACTAGAATGGGATTGTGCCCAGCTTTGTATTCTTGAAGGCTAAGGAGAGGAACAACTGATCTTTCAATGGAAATGTGAAGTTTGAGTGGAAAATACCCTTTAAAAGTATAACAATTCCTGCTGAGTCGGATCTTTTATCTATTAAACAGGACCAAAAAATTAGGATTAAGATTGTGCCCAGCTGTTTGATTTTCCAGTCTATGGTGAAAGGAACAACTGATCTTTCAATAGGGATCCCCAGCACCGAGAACAACTTAATCTCATGTCCACAACACCCTGCAGTTTTGGATAAATGACACCCTAGCCAATTGAAAGCCTCTCTGCTGTTGATTCTTTTAACCCAGCTCATCATTGTTAAAGAAGATAACTAGATCCTGTATCCACGGGTTATACCCCCTTGGTGCCTCCAAGTAAATTATTTTAGGTTCTACGACATATTAACTGGGATCAACTCCGATCATCAAAATTAAAAAAAAAAAATACAAACTGTCCTAATTAGCAAACTTCCAATATAATTATAACACGCTACAGAAGAAGCACAGCCAAAGAAATTAAGCTCATAAGCTAAATTTTACATGCATAATTTCACTCAAACAGATACCAGCTATAAACATGAAATATCAAACTTCTAATGGTTGGAATTCACTTATGTGTTATGAATTGGGATCTATGTGCCCTGTGTAGTCTAACCAAGCTTGTCCAAGAATTGAAATTATAATACAATAACTTATAATTAACATGAAGTGCATCATTTTAAGAAAATCCTCGGGTCTCTATATAAAGTAAGAAAATGCGAAAGTGGAAGCACCAAACTAGGAGGAGATAGGATACCAATTAACAATGCAAAAAAAATCTGTTAAAGTGTTTCTGAAATCCCCAAAAATTAAAATTCCGATTTAAGAGAATTAGAAACATTCTTGCATCCTTTATTTTTTATTTTCTTTTTTTTTATGAAAATATCTTTTTTACATGTATCCAACTGTAGAATATGCATACCCATGAAATTGTTGACTTGGTTATAGGTTTAGAAAAAATTTATTAGAGAAGCAAACTAAAGGCATACAAATAGGACATTGAGTATGGCTTGAACAGAAAGTTGACACTAATACCAACCATATATAAGAAGTTACTCCTGTTGACCTCAAACGAATCCTTTTGCTGGCAGGAGTGCTAATTCAGCAACTACCGAAATTACACAAATTCCCTTCAACCCTAAATTTTTCTCAGGACATAATAAAGTCAACCTAATCTACATTAATAATGTCTTTTGAAGTAGTAACTTCAGTACCTTTTAGCAAGCCCACAAAAACAATTAAATAAAATTCCTGAAACTCCCTTGTACTTGTCCAAGCTATATCACCATTGAACCATGTCTTACTGTTTGGTTTTCAAGTGGGAAATTGAGTTGATTTCCAGATATCCCGAAAATATAAATCTTTCAGGTCCTCCTGTTTTTTCCCCCTTTCTTTCTTCTTTTTGTCCAAGTACAAGGGAAGGGGTCTAACATCTATCGCTTACAGTATTCATAGATCTCATTAGTCATATTTAGTTCCATGAATTGATCATTATGTGGAACTCTTCAATCACAAACTTCATATTGTTTAGCTATTGCCATCTGATACAGAAAAGTAAGATCGATAATTACAAAACCCAACCCCAAAATCATGAAGTCAAATGTTAAGGGGAAAAAAATCAGGTGTTGTGTAGAGATTAAACCACTTTTCTGTCTCGTTGATAATATTCAGGAAAATATAAAGGTATTCCTCCTGACCATGAAAATGATGAAGCAAAAATCAGGTTAAGAGGCAGGGATTTGGAAGATATGCACAACTGCCAATATGCAGTATCCAGACAGAAAAGGATATAATCAACTGACCTCATTCACTATTCCATCACCCCCGACGCATATGATACCTGACGATAGGGAAAAGATAAAAAAACAACAAAGATAACTACAGAAAGATGACTTAAAAATAAAAATAAGTATAAATATAAATATAAATTCTTTACTCAAATTAGACGAGATATGAAGCACAAAAATTTGAAAAATTACCATCAGGGCAAGTGCTGAAATCAACAGTTGCTGCAAGTTTTCTTGCATGACCAGCAGAATTTGTTTTCACCACCTCCAGCTGAAATCCAGCAAGCTGTTCATTCAAAAAATTGCAGTTATCAACTATGCTAACCAAAAAATTGGAATCAACATTCCATATCCAAAAAAATAATATGAATCAAACCAACCTGCAAATTTAATGCAGCATGTTATGAAAAAGTTTATGCAAACAATGTAGCAAAGAGCAAATATAAGACTCCCACCTCAACCCTGGTATGCACATACAAGAAACTGGGAAAAAAAAAAGGCAGCAATAGTTAACCAAACCTGAGCAGCACTTTTATTATAAAGATAGTGTTAATCAAGAGGGTTAAAATGCCAAAAGCAATATGCCAGCACCACAAGTATGTCATGTTTCAGAGTCATTCAGTCAGTTGATAATTCCTTAACTAGAAAACAGACAATAACAAATTCTCCACATTATAGGGGAAAATCTATGCATCATTAGAGAAGTCAGCAGTAATATCTTACAAGATAAAAGATCAGCTGACAAAGGAAAGGTACTGAATCATCTAAGATGCTTTTATGGAGTGAAGAATTGCCTACCTCACAAGACCCAAAGAGCAACCGCACTTACTTTGCATCCCTACCAAGACACACTCCCACATCACTGGCCCTCGATCATTACAATAGTAAAAGAGAGATTGGGGGAATGAACTGTAAATTTTCATACCTAATAAAATCTTGAGTTTAATGGGGGTCTTTTCGTAATTTTGTCCACCTTTTATTGTCATTGTCTTCTCTGCTCTTACTTTCTTCCACCTAACCGTTCACCTGCTGCTCGACTTCCAATCTCTCATTCTCAAGCGCATAGACAAGCATAAGCACATGCTCACATGCACTCCATACAATTAGCAACAATGTCATCAATTATTGTCTTTTGTTAAGCTTCTTTTTTCTTCATCTTCATTCCAACTTTTGTCAAATTCATCTCAAATTTGTCATTTCTATTAATCACTAATTCTGAAACACTAAGCCCCAAATACAAACCCATTATGTCTTCTTCAGTATTATGTAGCCACCTCTTTTTTTTCGTATGAAATGAATAACAACAATACTCTCAACTGATGGATCAGGCTTCCCTTGAATGGCTACAAGCTAATCTTTCAGGAACAGCTGGCACAAGCGTGGAGCTTCACTGCACCCTCCCACCTGTATGCTAACGTGGCACAGAAGACACAAAACACTAGCGTCACACGTTACCTTTCTATCTCCCTCCTTATTAAGCTTCCAAGAGAAACTGATCCTTCTTGTTTCCTCTTGCACTGCTAATAAAATTCCATATCAGGTAATATAGTTTGAAAGACAAAAAAGCTTTAATTAATTCAACAGATGTCCTCCTGCTGGCTGGCAACATGGGTCTATGAAATGGCCTTATCTGTTAGGGCACTGATCCTAAGTCTCTCTAGTTTGCAGTCTACATAAAACTAGTGTAACACTCACTATGAATGTTTCACAATGCACACTTTGTCAACAGCTAAATGTGATCACTATACGTCATTTACCCGTTTCTAAAGAGCAAACCCCAGATGAAGCTCTGTTTAGTTGCAAATGTCACAGTTTACAATCAAGAAATGGCCTCAGGTTTGTGGACCTAAGGCTGCATAAAGATGGCCTAACTAGATCCTATAATAGCAAAAACTTGATGCCCTAAAAAACCACACAATTGAATCGTAAAGCGCCAAACCAATTTATCACATCCCGTGCCGGGGGGGTTAAGTGAATCCAAATCACTTTAGGTTGTCAAGTTGAAGCAAGGGACCTTCATAATCAGATTTCTTTGAATAAAATTTCGTGAGTTTTCACTTCTCTTTTCAAGAGAGCTCCTTTGAATACTTGAGAATCTTTCTTAAGTTATTCATCCCGAACTTATCAATCAAGTATCTCCTTGGTTGTGGCGTTCTACTACCTACAATTTGGTTCGTTAATTCGAGCAGTTGCGGGTTGAGATAGTATCAACATTGTTCGTGACTCCTAGGATTAAATTGGGTCGAATTTCTTCGCTGCCAAACTGTTGGTGTAGTTGTCTAGATCGTGTCGAAGTGCGTATCACATCAGGGGGGTGGGGAAGAACGAGAGTCATAATAAGAATCGGCAACAAGACAATATAGCTCAGCTAAGCAATCATCGTACCATTACAGAAAATCGTAAGTCGAATATAAAGCAGCCAAAGTTACCAATCACTTGAAAAAATTTAGTGGATATCTACGCAGGCAGAAGTGCAGAAAAAGAATTACAAAAATAAACACCTTCATTTCTTGATCAAAGCTATTCTCTCCAGCAAAAACCAGTAGAAAAACCTTAATCATAGTGCTAATCTTGCTAAAAGCCTGAAATTCAATGAGATGAACGAAAAGAAGAAGAAAATAGTCATTTAAACATCAAAATAGTCAAGCACAACACACCATAAACCTGAATATTCATAATAATGCAGCCATAATGGAGGATCCTAATCTAATTCAAATCTAACCATAACTCTTATTGTCCTATTCCAATCCCTCTCTTATCCTCATACCTTAACCTTTCTATCTGATAGCATTTAAACCACATCAGCACTCCTGGACTGGAGAAAAAAACAGGCCTTAAGTATTATTTGACCTTTACACAGTGGAATGAATTCAGGGCAGGCTTTTCTCCTGCTCTCATCGTATCAATTTTCCACGGCAGGAAAATAGAAATGAGTTTCCATAGAAATTCCTTCACTTTTCCCCAAAAAAAAATGACTCTACACTCAAATAATATACCCCCCCTTCTCATTTTATTAGTCTTGATTTCTAATTTGTTTTTTCCAAAATTAGTTGTTATAGTCTAAAAAGGGAAATCAAAAAAAGACCAACCTCTCCATTTTACCCTTATTCAATTTCCAAAAAGAGCATTAAAGTTTTGCTTCATCATTAAATGCTCAAACAAACCATTTTAAAATTCAAAAATTCAAAATCATGGAAAGAGTTATTTGCTGGTTGGTCAAGGATCAAGTTTCTTAAAAATTCAAAACCATTTTAAAATTCAAAAATTCAAAATCAACTAACAAATTTTGAAGTTAAATTAAGAACTAATCATGGAAAGAGTTATTTGCTGGTTGGTCAAGGATCAAGTTTCTTAAAATGTGTGCAAAGTTGACCATGACAAGTAAAACGGGGCAGAGGGATGAACTTGCATGTGTTTTGAGACAATGTCCTTGTTGCTTCGTTACCAAGTTCACTCCAGGTAAAATCTTTCCAGATGTAATCTTCTCCTAGATCTCAATCACCAAGAACACTAAAGAACTCATCTTTCAATACTCAATTTATCACTGGTTGCTTCAAAATTAGGCTGCATACCTAATTTAAGTTGTTCTGGAATTGTAATCACTGGCAAAGTATCTCTTCCAAATGAACCATCTGGATACACATCATAGACTAGCACAGAACCAAATGTACCAAATGACCCTGCAATACATCAATATTTAAGGCATACTTCCCCCTGATCTGAAGACTTATGGATGCCACCTTGAATCTCCTCATGAACTTCCTATCTCCTAGGTTCATGAGTTGATCAAGTGCTTTAGACAATGAATGATTCAGCCAGTTCCTTCACTTCTTCCACCCCTGCTCCCATAATCTATGTTGTTTGGCTCTAGTTTTAATTGAAACAGGCGGAAGCACAAGAAAAAGAAACACTAGATTCATGATCACAGCTAAAATTTTTAGCAAAAACCAGAGAACCTTAATGAGAGAGCTAATCTTTCTCAAAACATGAAGTTCAATAACATGAAATCGAACACGAAGACGATAGTCATTTAAATTTCAGAATAGTCAGTTATAACAAATTACATACATAAACATTTGTAGTACATAAATATTGCTAGAAATGCAGCTATAAAATAGGATCCTAATCTAATTTAAACAGCATCCTAATCTTTACAGTCCTGCCCAAGTATAATGCTTTGCATATCCTTGTCCCCTTATCCTACTAATCGATAGCATCTATACTGCATCACCTATGTGGTAGCAAAATTTTCTTCCTCTTTTCTTTTATCGTTGTCAATAAGATCTTCATTCAAAATGAACCTGAAGAGCAAACCCAGCTCATCTGAATACCTCTATCATACTTTCACCTTTGGAATGTCCCAGATTTGCATCACCGACAAAGTGGCATTGTTCTCATTTGTATTTCCAATTTTACTTCTCATTATCCTAGGAAAACAAATTATTTATGTTTGTGGGACCCGCGAACCCTAGTTCACATGTTCATGGTATATTACTTAAATGTACTTTCCAATAGCTTTACTTGTACAACCCAGAGACTTGAATATGGGACTGAAAATACAAAATATTTTCTGACTACCATTGTGAAGGCAAACAAAGTGTCTTGGCGGTACATTAAGTTCTAATTTCCAGAATAAAAAAAGGACTTATGTTGTACCTATTGGATCTAAAGAGACAATAATGATTACAGATAACAATGAAAAGAAATTAAAACAATTAGCACAAGGATGATAATAAGAACCATAAAGTATGAAACCTAACCCAATCTAAGTGACAGAAAATTATTCACTCAATCATTTGTACAAAAGCGCGTATTCTTCACACCAAAAACTAAGCAGAGAACAAGAAAAAACTTTTCATCTTCCGTAAAGGATGTTAGCGGAATGATTAACATTTATTCAGGAAGAGATATTTTTGTATCCACCTAAGGAGGCTCTCCTAGCTGAAAAAAAATCCTAATTAGAACATGAACTCAAGTTTGTATAACTAGGGTTTCAACATGAAATACAGAATGTATCATAACAGAAAAGTAAAACAATGAGTAAAATGACCTTGTTCTGAGGAAAACAATTGAAATATAATAATGGCATTTAAGCAGATATAATGATCGAACCATGCTCTCAGACATTTTCTAGAATCTATGTTAAATTTGACTCAAGTTTCTTCACTCATCATACATAGTTCTCGACAGTCTAGTGGCTCAAAGGCAGTCACCGAACCAAGACACATAGAAAGATTGTGCCACAAAATGCAAGTAGATACTTTCTGATATACCTTGAATATGGGCTCCACCATGCCGTGGAAAACTTTACTTGAACGACCACGTCCTGACCGAGGGTTTAAGATCACGAGCATTCTAGGTGGACTTTTACATTTTATATATGACTCTGGAGGAAATTCATTAACAACAAAGTCTGAGGCCTGCTTCAGAGGATGAGGCAAGCAATTCACATAACACTGCTGATCTGCAAATGAGCCCACCCATTGAAGGGCTTCCTCCGAGGTAGAAGCTAAGAAGCGAAAATCCTTCCGACTTCTCCCACTTTTCACAAAACAGGAAAGGCCAGAAGCTTTTTTACATGGGTAAGAATGCACTGTAAAGTGTCTAAGACCAGAATAATATGAAACCTGCCAAGTCAAATTTCCATATCATATTAATACCTCACACAAGAGTCATAAAAGAGCTCTTCCCTTTGTAACTAATCTGTCACTATCATGCAAAAAGAGAATAGCAAAGCTCACCGATATCACATCTGCAAGAGATAAGATTTGAGTACCCCAAACCAGTGCCTTACTTGTCAACTTAACCTCAATAGCATCCTGTGTTGAAGTATCTGTTGAAGTTTGTACATCAGTACTTTTACTTGGCTTTCTCTTATCCAAGACCAGTTTTCCAGCAAACACCTCGTATCCTAATAAGTCAGACTGTTCATCTCCAATATCGATCCTATGTTCCTTCCCTTTAGCTTTCGCAGGATCATGATCGCTCACATTGATGTCAGCACGTGATGAAGCTTTTCCTCTGCTGCGTCTTTCTGGAAAGACAATTGGAGATGTCTGCTGTCCAGTTACTATTTGAGAACATAGACCCATCCGACGAAGAGATTGCTGAGGTGTAAGTCTCAAAGAACTATTCTTTGAAAGATTCGCAGTCTTCTGCATAATAGCTTTTCACAGCAAGGACGAAAAACAAAAATCTAAAAACAAGAAAAGTGCCACAAGATCCAATGAGCATACACCCCCATACGGCTCACCATGATACCTTGACCTGCATACTTAGCTTATTGTGATGGTAGTCCTTAATTTTTCAACCATTTAAATTATCATGTACAGGAGCTTCAATTGGTTACATCTGGAAAGAGTTAGATGCCACATATCCTCTCATATACAATCTTTGTCATCTGCCATTCAGAAGAATAGAAGAATAAGAAGTCAAGCAAACAGGCATACAACCAATTATGTCAATCCCAGTGGCTTAAAGGCAAACCCTTACCTCTATGTTTTTCGAACGTCACTATTCCAGAAGTAGGCTTCCTTCCTTATATTGCTGATCAATGTATCTGTTGAGAGCTTATACATTTAGAAACAAACTTTCTCAAGAATAAGATAACTTTCTAGTATAGAATGACAGCAAAGTTATAAAACAAAAAAATTATAAAGTGAAAATTACACTCATTGTGAATTCAAACTAACTAAATAATTCCTAAAATGACAGCAGTGCTGTTACTCTCCACGCACAAATATATCTTCATCCTGAATGTTTGCTGAAGGTTTGAGTAGATAGTCCTGACCAACAAATTTACTATCCCTAAACTAGGTTGTAGCATATTTTTAAGAGGTCATAAAAGCAAGACATTTTACTAATGCACCAGCAACTCAAATTAATCTAATTTACAAGAAGCAGGGGCGCTCCTTAAATAAATTAAGCTAACACATCAACAGAATACATACAGTACCAATGAATTTCATGGTAAGAGTATTGGTCTCAAAGAAGCACGTATGCCTGCTCTAAACGATTCCAGAAATGACAAAACCTGGTAGTATGACTTGACGATAAAATGCATACCAACGTAATTGCAACATTTTTAAATAACCAGAATTGATCCTCATATTTCCAAAAGCCATACCCAAAGTGATTATCACCATAGTAACTACTCTCCATTTCAGATATCAAATTTATCAAGTCACAATTTCACGAAAAAAAAAACAAATCATAGCCCAGAATCAAAAAACATAACAAGATTCTCATTTCAGCAACTGATGAAGAAATAGTAGCGTTTACAACAATTGCCTGTAAACCCTCTTCCGGTCCCATTTCACTACTTCTCAGACCATTTCCGTACCAAACCAAACAAAAACTAAAACAGCCAAAAAACCCAAACCAAAGACCATCCCAATATTCACGATCACAACATTCTACAATGAATACCTTAAATCATTAATCACAACGGACAGATTGCAACCCCAATTGAATCTTCTACAAACATATCCACCATGTATGCAAGAGCTAATTGCGGTAGAAAGTCAGATGATTTTGCGAAAAGGCGTTGGTGTTTGCTTTTACAGACCTTCGAGATGGAGAAGACAAAATATCATGTGTTGGAGATGATGGCCGGAGGTGAATCCGACGTCGGTGACAGGGGCCGGCGACGGAGATCAGCTGCGTAAGGTTGTGCAGATGGGTGGTTGGGTATTGCGATGGGAGAAATGGGTCTAGAACAGCGACACGCTATTGTCGTCTTTATAAAAATTCCGTCTCATTTTTCTTTTCTTTTTTTTCCTTTTCTTCTCCTTTTCTTTTGCTTATCTAAATCCTTGATGGGTACTACTTTTTGGGACTTTTTACACAAATAATCCAATTTTTATTCCAAATTCCCAAGATAGACCATTTGAGATATTTACTGTAGCATCTTTAGAAATGCATCTTTTTAAGTTATTCCAAAAATATAAAGATTTCGATACTTCCACTAGGGACTTTTAGCTGACTCATATTTTTACAAAATTAAAAAAATATATGCATGATATGAGGTGAAAGCCAATCTCTGAAATGACGACTCAAGTTTCGCAAAATTATCAGTGACTTCAAAATCGCAATTTCTCGATACGACTCATTACCTACAAGGAAGTCTTATTTTATTTTCAAGTTCACATTTCCTTGGACACGTTTTTAACTCTCAAACCCCGTTTGTTGAAAAATAGAACCCTTTTTGTTTCTCCCAATCAAACAAAAATCATAAACCCCATCGATTTTTTAGCTAAAGATTGTGCCCTAATTTGAACCTGCTACCTTTTCAATTTTGGATTGTGTCTTCCCTAAGTGGAGGAGACCCAACAAGTTGTCAACTCTCAATTCAATCTCGTATTGCGTGAATTGCCTATTGTAAAGTCCATATTTTAAATCTGAGTTGTCTATGCCTAGAGGAGATCCAACTCGAATTCAACACTCGATTCGATCCCTTGTTCCATTGGGTTGCCAATGGCAAGTCGAAACCACTCTTGCCAAACTAAAGGTAATTACGCCATATTTTGATGTTAAAAAATTTCTTCGATTAGCATTGCTTGGTGGATTGTTTTTATTCTATTTTGCCCAAATTTGACATTGGCAATATATTTACTTTATTTTAAGGGAAAACCGTTCAAAACGTCCTTCACATTTTGCAGAATGACTTTATTTGTCCCTCACTTTTAAAAGTATAATTTTACATCGCTTACAAATGCATATTGGTCAAATTTGGTCTCTACCAACGTTTTCGAGTAGTTTTTTGTCGGAATCCATCACGTACTTTACACATGATCATTTTTAAGGGCAAAATTATCAAATCAAATGTTACATAATCCGATTCATAGTCTCTCACATTTCACAAAATGAATTTTTTTGTCCCTAACATTTTACAAAATAAATTGTTTCGTCTCTTATATTTCACAAAATGAATTTTTTCATCCCTCATATTTTTTAAAATGGATTTTTTCATCCGTCATTGATCATGTCTACAAATATGTTTTTTTTCTTTAAATTCATGTATATATCTATTTGATTTCACCTGAACAGTACGACTAGCATGTAATATATCTCTATTTAATTTCATCTAAATAAACTAATCGTAGTTGTACACATGCTATTCAATATATATATACAGGAGTTTAAAACTAATAATTTTATTTTAAACCCATGTATATATTTATATGAGTTCACCATGTGAATCTATTCAATATTTGTGATCTCTCTCTTTTGGTAATAATTTATTTATTAAGTTGTATAATAAAGTCATCTAATTAATGGGTCCTAATTTGAATTTTATAGTCATACTAGCAAATTACAGTTTAAATTTGAAATTTCTACTCGCCACTTTTAAGACCAAGAGTTGAATTACTTAGTTTGTAATTGTCTAAAAATTTGAAAATACTAATCATTTACTTCTTTTTGTCATGCTTTTCTTTTATTTATTTTTTCTGTCCAAATTTAATTAGATATAAACACTCGATAATGTTTCGGATTAAATGTCTTCTTTGTTTTCAATTTTCGAGTAAAAGGAAATGAATATGAGTAAAAAACAAACATTTTTTTAAATTCATATATATATCTATTTGATTTCACCTAAATAGTGCGAAATCAAATAGAGATATATTACATGCTATTCATACTGCTTAGGTAAATAGATATATACATGAATTTTAAAAAAAAAACCTATTCGCACACTAATCAATAAGGGATAAAAAAATTCATTTTAAAAATGTGAATGATGAAAAAATTCATTTTGTGAAATGTGAGAGACAAAAAAATTCATTTTGTGAAATGTGAGGAACTATGAATCGACTTATATAAAATTTTATTTGATAATTTTGCCCTTAAAAAATAATCACGTGCAAAGCATATGATGGATTTCAGCCAAAAACTAATCGAAAACTTAGGTAGGGATCAAATTTAACCAATGTGAATTTGTAAATGACGTAAAATTACACTTTTAAAAGTGATGGATGAACAAAATCATTTTACAAAATGTAATGGGTGTTTTGAACGATTTTCCCTTATTTTAATATTGTTGTTGGAAGTAGTTTATTCTCTCTGTGACCGTGGTCATTATACCTAAATTTGGAAGTGGCTATGAGTTTACATTATTTTAATATTGCTTGTAGACACTAAATTTTTGCCCTTTTTTTATATTTTCTTGAATTTTTGTCGATTTAATGTGTCATTTACTTTTATGCATTTTAATGTGAATTTTCTTTTGTAGGTTTATTTGAAAAAAAAAAGAGAAAAAAGGAAAAGAAAGAAAATTGAAAAAAAGGGGAAAAAAGAAAAGAAGATAAGAAGAAAAAAAAAGAAAAAGAAAAAAAGAAGTCATGACAAAATTTACGCATTTTAATCATTTCATTCTCAACCAATACACTATTAACCCATTTCAACACTCAATATCCCTTTTGTTCTTTCTTTTCATTTGTTAAAAATCCATCATTTATCAACCTAATTCCACCACCAACTCTCTCTCTCTCTGTCCCTTCTTTTCTTTCCCTTATGACACAAAATTCTTTCCTAACACAACTCTATCTTTCTCTCGGGCTCTCTCTCCCTCTTTTGCTCTCTCTTTTTTCTTTCAAACATAAGACACAAAATAGCAAATTTTCTCATCTTCCTCCTCACTCTTCTCTCAGCTCCCTCTGTGACAACCCCACCTCTCCCCTTAGGGCGTACCCCAGGGATTCAGCGGACCGCCTGTCTAACTCTCGATAGGACTCACTCACTCACATCAAAGAAAATAGGGTGCAACCTCAAGAATAAAGGAAATAACAGTTCCCAAGTTTGAAACATATAGATACATTCATTTCTATCTCAAACATCCATATAATCCCAAATATATCAGAAGATTTAAATTCTCAATACATTCAACCCTAATTGAGCGACTAGTGCGAGTACAATCGCAAAATTTCAAAAACTAGACTATGCTAGCCTGTACCAGTCCCACACCTCGCTCGTACCCCCTGTAAGGAAAACAAATGGCGTGTAATGAGCTAAAAGCCCAGTGAGTTTCCCAAACAAGTAATCATGTATAGAAATCAGAGAAACGTTACATTTAATAATTTGCATATTTTGCACAGTAATATCCAGTCATTCACGAAATAAACACTCAATCATTGGAAGGATACGTGCTCACTTGGAGCCATTCATTTAAGTCATTCATTCATTCATTCGCCAATCATTTTCCTTATCCCTCCAACATTGGAAAACATTTGCAAGTGAAAATTCCTCCAGTTTATTGACATTCATTCATTGATTTCATTTCCCGCCACTAGCCAATTCACTGGTCAGTTCTCCACCAACCTTCGTGGTCATACTCGAATATACCAAAACACTGTCTCAGGGTCACCAGCCGCCCAACCAAGTCCGCTTCTGGCTCGAGTCTGCTGGCAACGAAGGACAAGGGCCCAGTCCAACTAAGAAGCTTACATTCATGCACAAGTAGCATTCAATCATTTAATCATTGAAAATTTCACGTTAACTTAGGTCGAGTGCGATAAATTACACACTCGCCTGTCGAAAATTTATTTAACAATTATTGAAAATATTTAACATTCAAGCAAACATTCACAACAATCTACATAAGCATTAGAAGCACAACATACAAAGAACACTCACCAGTCTAAGCCAAAATAACGTCAAAAGTTCCCTCCCGGATTATGCTCTTGATCACCGACAAACCCTAAGAATAACCAATCCCAAATTGAAGTGAACAAATGTAATTTAAGATCCAACTAACCCTAAAATCAAATCTTACATCTTACTAATATTCATAAGGGCAAGTAATAGAAATTTGGGCAGCATGCCCTATGTATTTAGCTATTTTTCAGCCATTTATGGCTTCATTATTTTCCTCAACTCAGTCCAAATTTACACATAAACAATCTTAACACAATAGCCCTTCACTAGGTTCAATGTCATCCCAATACAAGGCAATTCTAGCAATGCAACTATCAAAATCAAAGCTGGAAACTAGTATTAAAAAAGAATGTCTAAGTAGCAGGTTTGTCATCTTCCGGCGTTTTGGTCACAACTGATGCTACGCTTATCGGATTGGGGTAAATTTTATATCATTTTGAAGCTAAGACAGAGACCTACATTTCTTATGAAAACATCAACACCCAGTTCGTGCATTTTCAAGGTCAAAATATAAAATCTCATAGAAAACAGAAAGCTGCCCGCGAAATAGGCTTTTAGCAGTCAGGGGTATTTTAGCCATTTTATACTCTACAGTATTTCGATTGAGCTGAAATTTTACAAGAAGATAGTTAACTCCATTCCCTACAACTTTCATGTTTTGATCAAGACCTGATTCAGCTTTTATCCTGGACGAATATACAGTGCAGGAACAGGGCAGATTCTACTACAATTGCTGGAATTTAATGTTTCAATGCTTAACACTAACTTTCATGTTTTGAATCACTACCCCAAGTCCCTATCGAAGCTCATCAACATCATATACTAGATAAACAACAATAATCACAACTGAAATTTTCAAACCCTAGCTAAACATTTCACCATATCACTCAAAACTAAATAATTAACCATAGAAAACCAAGAACATAATAAGCTTATTTCCCAATTTTAACATGACTAAGTACAAGAAAAGGAAAGGAAACTATTATACCTTACAAAGCTGCTTGTAGGTGAAAAACTAACTCCTTTCTTCCAAAAATTTTACCACACAAAGCTTGCCAAACACCACAAGATAAGTTTAATCGGTTTAGATTTTGAGATTTCACTCAAACAAGATGGATTCAAGGTGAAAGTTGAACTTTTCTCTCTTGTGTTTTTTTCTCTCCTCAAGCTCAGCCAACAAGTCAGAAATGGAGAAGAAATGAAGCTAAAAGAATGATAAGAAGATAGGAATTTGTTTGGTCAAAGTTGGATGGATGGTTGCCAAGTGTCGCCGTGAGATTAAAGCTCAAAATTTTCTTCTTTTCCTCTTTATTTTGGTCAAGATTTTCGGCTGGTTTGGAGGATATTTTAGGGCTAATTTTGCTGAAATAAAGTAAGGAGATTAAGGTAATAAAGTAGTGTTCAAGTGATGTATTCAATCTGTAGTAAACGGTGCACGTCGGTTCAAGCCGATTTTCCTTAAGTCACCCGTACTAGTATTTTAACTTATGATTCACTAACTTATTATTAGTAGTTCTAATCACACACTTCCTCATATCTAAAACTCACTCTTAACCACCAAATTTAGTAGATACACCTCCACAATTAATCACACTATCGAAATACGAAGAAAAAACCTAATTTATGCTAACTATAAAACTAAAGATGAAACTCTTGATTCTATGATTTATTACAATTATGGAGGAAGTGAATGAGTAATAAAGCTATTATAAAGTAATTTATTCAAAATACAAGGGCATTTTAAGAAAATAAGAAGAATTTTGCGAGTCCTCACACCCTCTCTGGCTATTTCAATCAAGACACAAAACAACAACTAACAAAAAAAACTACCTTATGATCTCGGCTCTCTCTCAATCTTGCAAGTCACACGAAGAAAAGAAAGAAAAGAGAAGGTGGAGGAGGTGGATACTATCACCGAGTCCGAACCATCATTACCACCATCTATTTGTTTGCCTTTTTGTACTATGAAAACAAGGTGATGTTCTTTGTCTCATTGTCATACCCAAACATTTTTTTATACCTACTCTTCATTATTTTTTCTTCTTGTTCTCTTTCTTTTATGCTTGTGGTTGTAAATGGAATGTTTCACATGAGTTGCTATGGATTGTTATAGTGATTTGTTGGTGAAAATGTGGGATCTAAGTCTACTTAAGTTCCATGGATTGTATAGGCCAAAATCATGCACGTTAAGTGTTTGGAAAAATGTTTAAATGGAAAAACTGAATTAAGGTGCTAAATGTTGTGCATATACTTTTGTTAAGATAGATGGTTATAGATAGTACGTGGTCTGAAAGATGTTTGGTTATTCAAATTTTTTGAATTTTTGAGCCTTAAAAGCATTGAAATATTTTTCTTCATTTTGGGCTGTTTTTGCTTTAATATATGTATCACTTCGTTGTTGTTTTTTTTTGCCAAACTAAAGTCATAATTGCACTTTAAAATTCACAAGGGTTGTTTTGGTGTAAATTTTATGAATTTTGGTGAGGATTTGAGCGATTTTTTTAAAAGATAAAACCCGGCCGTAAATTAGATTTTTTTTACCCTTCTTTGTGCATTTTTTGCCAAAACTAAGGTCGGAGACGGATTTTACGTGAAAAATTGAGTGAACAGGCGTATTTTGGTGAGTTTTTGTGATACACCGAATGTTAGGTGATTGTTTTTTTTGGTTTTGATTTAAAACCTTAAATTTGTTTTAAAGGGACTAGAAACTCTAAATTCTAATAAAAAACCCTAGTTTACTTGTGATTAACCGGTTTTCTTAAATCTCTCATTTTTAATCGAAACCCTAATTGTAATCAATAGAATTGTAAAATCACGCACATTTTTCTTAAAATTCCTTTTATTTGGAAATTATTACTTTATAATGGCCCTACTACCCAATCACCCCACAATAAGTGCAAATGAATATAGAATTAAGGGTTTTTCCTTTTCGTTTTCAAGTTAGTGCGAATTAGGGTTTTTACGCCTATCTGTGGTGTGACTATCCGGTACGAAGTGTGGATCAAATTTGGTGATTAAGAGTAAGTTTTAGATGATATTAAGTGTGTGATTAGAAGTGGTAATAATAAGTTAGTGAATTATAAGTTAAAACCCTAGTATATGCGATTTAAGAAAAAACGGATTGAACCGACGGGTACCGTTCACTACTAATTGAACACACCATTTGACCAACATTTTTTTCAAGTCAATCTCATTGTTATTGGAGCTAAATATCAGCCATAAATCTGCTTAAAGTGGTCGAATTTTTTTGACCAAGAAACCAAGAGAAAAGAAAAAAAAAGTGAGATGGAAATTGGTGGTGACAAGTGGCACTAATCCATGCATCTTTTACTCAACCTTAGACCAACCTTCTTAACCTCTCTAGGCCTTCATTCTTCTTCATTTCTTCACCCTTTTGGCCGAAAATAAGAGAGGGAAAAGAGAGAAAAACAACTTCACCTCCAACCTTGATTCCTCCTTGTTGAGTTGAAATTAACCGAACCAAACCGATTAAACTTATCTTTTGGTGCTTTGAAGGCTTGGTGTACTGAAATTTTTGGAAGAAAGTGGTGTCTTTCTCACCTCCAAGGAGCTTTTGGAAGGTACCATGGCTGCCTGTCCCTTTACTCTTCCGTAATCTTGTTTAAGTGTGAATAGAAACTCATATTCTTGGTTTATGACGGTTAATCAGTTAGTTTTGATTGATTTGTTGGGTATGGAGCTAGGGTTTACATTTCAGCTTTGATTATAGTTATCTACCTCTTAATTGATGTTATTGAGTTAGTAATTGGTGGGTTTGATGATAGAGCACTTGTTAGATATGGATTTCTAGAGTAAAGGTGCAAAAGCCAGAAATTGGAAACCAATTTTGACCTAGATACACTACGAACTGGACTGAGTGGTCTTCATCAAAGTTGTAGGCCTTTGTCTTAGCTTCGAAACAATATAAATTGTACCCCAATCTGATAAGCGTAACTTCGGTTGTGCCCGTTACGCTAAGTGACGGCAAATCTGTCTTTTGTTTTATGACTTAAACTTCATTTCCGGACATTTTCCTATCTTGATTTTGTACTTGTACGACTTTGAACCTATTGAACGGCTATTGAAATGAGATGATTTTTGTGTGTGATTTTGGGACTGGTTGAGGAAAAGAATGAAACCATAAATGGCTGGAAAATAGGTAAATACAAAGGGCGTGCCACCCAAATTTACGCTCGAAGGCTAGGTAAATATACTTGCGACTCGAGTAAGGCTTGAGAGCGAATACCACGTGAACCATCTAGGATATTTGCGTCTTCTTTTATCGAGGTATATAAGTTAGAACTTGGCCGAACTTGTATCCTTGAGAAAATGGAAATAACGACTACTTGAAATATGTTTTTCTCGTTCTTTCGACTCCAATGGGAGTTCTAAAGTTTTAACCGCTTCCTTATCGAAACTAAACGAGCGAGCATAAATTTTTCTGGATTTGATAAGTATCTTGAATACTACTTAAACGAGTTGCATTTACTTGATTTTCTTGAAGCGAAACTCCTATGTTTCGAACTCTAGAGAGTTTTACATTCGTCAATGCTATTTTATCGCAGATTTGGATTCCAACCAAGGAGTTGGACCGGAACGTGATTTTTGAGAGGCACTAGACTTTTGGTGAGTGCTTCCAAATACCTGATTGAACTGGACACTGGTTTTCAATACTTGACCAATATGATTGAATAATATGTGATTGGTATGACCGGGCAAGGGTGTACTTTATCGCACTTGCTCTAATGTGATATGTACTTGTTTATTGTTGCAATTGATTTGAGATACTTGTGCGTGACTTGTAAGTACTGAGCGGCAGTATGTACCACACTCGATCCGAGTGGGAGGTACCTCTCATTCCCGTCTCCGTACTTTTATCTTGATTCAATTGATTGGAAATGTATCTCATCGATTTCTTGGGAACCCAAACCCCACTGGTTAGTTAATCGAGTCGAGCTGGCAAGGGCTTGGTAGATTAGATAACGAACCATGGGTATCTAGTGTTGTGGAGTGGAGTGTTATCTCCTCGACTAATCGGTATACTCGAGTATTACCACCAGTGTTTAGTTGGTGTTCGGACCCGGTAAGGGGGTCGAATGGTGGACGGATTGGAGTTAAGCGAAGTACTACTGGACTGGTTACTTTACGTGAAAGTTGACAGAGTGTCAACTAGTGCTTGATCAAGCTCTGGTGAAGCAATGGGAATTTGGCTCCTGAGAGCCATCTGTATCCTTCTACTTTGATTGTTATTCGTAGTGTTATTGTTTCTTTTAGAAAAGAATTTTACACTCGTTCCTTTTGAAATTGGCTGCTTGAAGTGTATTGTTCACTTTTATGAACTTGTCATGCTCGTTCTTTTGCTACGTTGATACTTGTATATTTAAATATTGGTCAACTTGCTATTTGAAATCTCATTGGGCTTTTAGCTCATTCCGCTCAATTTGTTTTCCTTACAGGGGGTACGAGCGAGGCGTGAGACGTGTACAAACTAGCGTAGTCTAGCTGTTTTGAATTTTGATTTGTACTCGCGCTATCACTTGCTTAGGATGATTTGTACTTGGATTGTATACACTTTGAAGTATTTCGGGTGTATAGAAGCTTTGTATCTTGATTTGTGCATCAATGTATATTATAAGGTTGAATTGCGATGTTACTTATTGTCTACGGATATAGACGTGAGATACGAGTGAGTGAGTTCTGGCGAGAGTTGGGCAGGCGGTCCGCCGAACCCTTTGGTACGCCCTAGGGGGAGGTGAGGCCGTCACAGTTTTTATGACCAAAAATATCGCTAGAGATCCGGCGGCTAGAGCTTCAATCTGAGGGAAAAAGAAGAAGGGGAAGGAAGAAGAAGAAGAGAAAGAAAAAAAAGAAAAAAAGAGAAAAATAAAAAATAAAGGGTTGGATTTTTATTTATTTGTAGTTGGGTTTAAGAGTGGGCTGGTATTAGTTTTTGCTTTGGGTTTCGTCTGGACTTTAGGGTTAGGCCCAACATTTTCATAAAATCTAAATTTGTTTAAATTTTGATTGGATTTACTTGTTTTTTTAATGGATTAGCCCGCATTTTTCTACTAAGTTAGTGTATTCCGGCCAAAACAAAAAAAAAAAAAAAAAGATGGCCCAACTTTTGCTTCATCATATTTTGTCTAAATCAGAATCAAAATTTGTAATTTGACCCTCAATCTTTTGAGTAATTTTATTGTATCCCTAAAATTTTAGATTTCTTTCAGTTAGACCCTTAATTTAATTGTATTTGGCCCCTGAACTTTGTCTTTATTTAATTTTAACCCCTAATTTTTTATAAAATTATATTTTGATTCCAAAATTTTTTTTATTTTTGCAATTTAGCCTCTAATAGTTTTTTGATTTTTCAATTATAATTGTTCCCTTCCTTTAATTGTTAATTATAATTCTCTTGCATGCATTTAAATTATAAATTTTAAGTGTTTTGAGTTTATTTACATTTTTTAACATGATAATGTGAGTCTAGCACATTTTTATATTATTATCTAGCACATTTTTATATTATTATATTTCCAATTAAATTGGTGCCGTGATCATTTTATTGATTTTGATTATAGATTGGGTAACTTTACTTCATTTAGTCACCGCTTCAAAAGGGAGTACCCCTATTATCCTTTAAATTTGGATTATGTGTTCTTACATGCTCCTATGTGCTCCTATATATTTATATGTTTTTACATACTTTGTTATTTATTTAATTTAAATATTTTTTCAAATTTTTAATGTTTGTTTAGTTAATTTTATAATTATTCGGAAGGTATTTAAGTATCTCAAAATGTAATAGATAGGTAATATTGTTGCCAATTATAATTAGATGAACTAATGTAATAGATAGGATAGATAGGCCGATTTTATTATATTTCCCCATTTTAGATTGTATTTAGATCCCTAAATGTAATGGATAGGATAGATAGATTTATTTCATTATATTTCTCTCCACTTTAGGTTGTAGTTAGACTCCTTACTGTAATAGATAGGTTTTGTGTGTTTATGTGGCCTATGTGTTTATATGTTTTGTTCATTTTTTAAAAATTTTTACATTTAGATATTATACTTATGTATATGCTATGTGCTCTTACATATTTACTTGTTATAACTCATGCTTTATTTTTTTATTGTGCATAATGAATGCATGACGTCACCACTCTAATCTAACACTAGTTGTGGTTTCTCCCTCCACTTCCTTACTAGTCCAATACTAGTGAGAATTTCTAAAAGTGGGTTAGTCCAACACTAAACTCTTATGTCCTCTATGCGTTAGATTTATCTTTTGTATGTCATTCATCGCATTTTCATGCATTTTTCCTATTTTAAGTCATTTTTCTCATTTGCATAATATTTCCTCTTACATTATTCCCTTACTCTCTATATGTGTAAATCATATTATTTAGAATTGCATCTCATTTAGAAAATTAGAAAATAAGTTAGTTCATTTGTTTGTCTAGACTAGAGAGTCACTTTTCGAATATGAAAAATGGACAATTATAGCTTTTAGTTTAAAATACTCCATTAATCCCTTAATAAGAAATTTGTGTCACGAGATTTTGTTTTCCATACTCATTATGTTGCATTTCCTTTTTTTTTTGTCACTTATACCTATATATATAATTTATTTTTTTTTCGAACTTCATCTTTGCATGCTCGTCACCATGTAGGAAATATCCAAACGTAATATTTAATGTCTTATTTAAATTTAAGTTTGCACCCATATAGGAAACATCCAAACATGATAAATTTAAAGGGTAGATTAGAAAATTTTTAACTAAATCTCGCAATTAGTTTAGACTATATTGAAAGGGTGCCTTAGATTTGAGCCGATTGAACCTTTGCCTTCCTTTTCTTCAACCGTGACTCTTGAACTTATTTTCTCTTGTTTTTGAAAATCTGGAGTTGTCGAAAAGAGTTTTATTTTATTTTTATTTTTGTTAAAAATATTTTTGAATGACTTGGTACACCTAAACTCAATACCAAGTGGCGACTCCTATTTTCTTAAAAACTCTTTTTAGACTGAATTTTGGATCCAAATTGTTGCATTTTTAAAGCCCCATTTTAGACTTTTTTTACTTATTTTATTTTGTAAAAATAAAAAACACATTTTTTGTAAATACCTTGTTTTGCGAAAAATGGGGCGCGAAAGTTTGGTGACTTCATTGAGAATCTTAGTGAATCCGAACACTTGATTTAGTTATCTTTTCTCTTTCTGACCCTTTTGCTTATCGTATTTGGATGTCTTAAGTTGCATTTTTTCTTTTCAGAACTTTTTGCATTTTACACTCGTATTCATGATGAATGGTTTGTCTATTTACTTTTATTTATTTATTTGTATTTACTTACTCGTATTGCGCTTTACATTTGGAAGTGGGAAGCTATATTATCCTAGAACCTTCATGCATATTTAATGATATTTAATTCCTCCCCTCAATGGAGGACATCATATGTGCATACACTATTCCTTTTAAACCTTTCATTTTTTTTCCTTTTAGTGGTTGTCATACCACTCTTCCCTATTAAGATTAGGATTGATCCACTTAGATATGTGGGCGTGGCACGATGTGCACGTAGCAATGTCTGAGGGGTCACTCGAACCATCGACTGAAAGTTTTGGGATTGATGAACTTTTTGCCTTTTGGTATATGAAGGTTTGGGAGTCTGAAATCTTATCGAATCTAGATGCATTAGTTAGCTCTAACCTCATGCATCCATTTAGAAATCATTTAGGACAGAGTCTACCTTACCCTGTTAGGAGCACTAGACATGAGGGGAGGAATTCTATCCCTCTTTTTTCACCTTATATTTTTTGTATCAGTTTGTTATTTCAATGTTTTATGTGATATTTATCAAATAAACTTACCATTGTCTTCTTCTTATGTCTTGCATTGATAAGGTTTAAAAATAAAAGTCCTATTAAGGTACTCATTTAGAGCAGACTGCCTTTATAAATAGATTATCACACGTTTAAATTTTAATTTATTGCATTAATATGATGTATATATGCATGTCATTTTTAGACTTATTCATATCTAAATGGGACACTTGTAGGTCATGTTTCAATTACGTATTGCATATTTATTTGTTTTGATAAACTGATATCATGCATTAACCTTAGAGGGAATGACACTTAGGGAATCCCATTTCAAGAATATGCTAACCTTGTCTTCCCTGGGTATCTAACCCTCTATGGGATATTTATGTTTAAATTTTTTTAAAATTAGAGAAGTGGGGCCTATAGGTAAGATATTTAATCAAGGTTACATGCTTCAGATGGACAGACCTCAATGATTCAATCAACTGTTGGTGGTTCCAATAGAGATTCGAAAATGGCCAAGGCTTCTCTCATCTAATAAAATCAATCAAGTAACTTCCTATTTCAAATCAATTGGAGACTTCAAAGACATTGAATTAGATGAGTACTTGGTAGAGGTTTTGATTCAACTATAAGATCCCAATTGTTCAATATTTAGGATAGAAAACAAGGAGATGGCTCTGACAATTGAAGAGGTAGTCGGTCTTCTAAATTTGTCAACAGAGGGCACAACAGTGATATTTCCAGTCGCTTCTGGCAAGACCGAGTTCTGTCATTTCACTGGATTAAAATAGTCTGTAGTGCAAGAATCAAATCAAAGTATAGATATAAAATTTTTATTTGACAGATTCGCAATGAAAAATGGATTTAACATGCATTTGAAGGATTTCTCATTTGCATCTAAGGCGACATAGAAGCTTAAGAGGCCGCTGGTATATGGACTTGTCATGGTAAGGATTTATTTATTCTCAAGAAAAGATAAGAAAATTGGTTTCAAAATCACTAAACTTATGCTTGATTTATTTTTTGGAATTAAAAATCGGCAAAACTCTATAGTACTGATAGTGTTGGTTGACATTTTTGTCGCATATACAAATTGTTAAAAGGGGTCGAAATTCTTTCATGGATCAAACCAAATCCTGCATGTATGAGCCATGGAACATTTTAAGAGGCAAATACCTACTCTTGATGGTCTACCGCTGCTTGGGTATAATTGGATATCTACTCATCATAAAAAAAATTGACAAAAGCAATTTGCCAAGAAATGTAGTTGAATGTTTGGACTTTCTGAAGGTATTACTAGATCAGAAGATTAGATAGGTACTAGACTGGACCGACTGTTTCAACCCTACTCTACGCACCAAATTCTTAGATTTTATATCACTATTGGGAACTCAAAACATCATGGCCAACCCTCCGAAAAGGTTTTTCAGATAGTTAAGACATGTTTAAGGATCACCACTCACATCTGATTTGACCAGATTCACTATCAGTTTTGACAAAGGGAGATGTCTGGACAAAATTTCAATGAAGATACCAATCATTGAAACTTGAAAAATATTGTCTAATGATGAGGATATCGTTTATATTCCACAACTTAAGTAGAAGGCTTTAGTTACTCCTCAATACCAGGATTGGCTCAGAGATTTTAATGCTAAATGACCGCTAGTGGAACAATCTAAGAAAGTCAAGAAATTGATGGCTATCAGTAAGGCGAAAGATAGAGAAAATATGTAGTTGAAATAATCTGTAGAAGTGAATAAGGGTTTGGCAGAAAAGAATAAAAGACTGTGTGAAGAGATGCAGGAAAAACACCAGGAGTTAAAAAAAGTGTGGTAAGCTATATGATCAAACCGAGTACATGTAGAACCCCTATTCCAGAGAGTCAAAAGATGCTTTGATAGATAGATTGAGAAAGTTTAATGATCTTGTACGAAATCACTTTCGAGAAATGATGTAGAGGATTATATGAGATTTTGAAATTCATCAATGAAGTGATCATTATCTTTTGCAAAATTATTTCTAAAACACAGGTTTGGTGAATAGGCCTCAATTCAAAGGTGTTATATCATATTAGACCAATTCTTGACAGAAAATGGCTCCTCCATAGGACATGCATTTGAATTATTTAAATACTTACTAATTCTGTCCTTTTTTGCTTTTTCTTCTTTCTAAAAAAAAGTTTGGCAGATCTCATCGAAAGTAAATTTCTAAATCAGTTCCTCTTCTAAATCCTCAGGTACTCTTAAACATAGTTTCATGAAGAAATCCCATCATCACTAGGTCCCAAAGTAGAGTCTTGAGACAATCTGTAAACATGAGTTCAATGCTAGAAGTTTCGGAGAGATCTGCTATAGTTGTGTCACTGGATTTGATAGCATTGAGAGTTCAGTTAAGCGAGGTACTTGGCAAGTTCAATGAGTTAAGTGCGGAAATGACCGCACAAAGGCATGTAATTGATCAGTTGGTCGCAAATAACGGTGATGGTGGTGTCTCGAACGATTAAAAACCTATTGATAATCACCCACCTGCAGCGCCCCATTTTTTGAAAAATAAAAATTACGAGTTTTCATAAAAATGAATTTTTGATTAATTTTGAGTGAAAAATGAGTCTTTGATTTTAGAAAGTAAACAAAAGAAAAGGGTCTAAAATGGGACTTAAAAAGTGCGACAATTTGGGTCAAAATAATAGTCTAAAAAGGGGTTTTAAGAAAAAATAGGAGTCATCACTTGGTATCGAGTTAAGGAGTACCAAGTCATCCAAAAATATATTTTTAATAAAAAACAGATAAAACCCTTCTTTGAAAACAAGAGAAAATGGTTCGGGAGTCACGGTTGAAAAAAGAGAAGGCAAGGATAAAATCCAAGACACATTTCAACCTAGCCAAGGCGAGTTGCATGATTTAGTCGAAATTTTTTTTAATTTAACCTATAAAACTCATCACATTTTGGATGTTACTACATGGACGCAAACCTAGACCTAATGGATATCGGGAGGGTCGAAATATCTCTTCAAAATTTAATTGGTGCGAATCACATTAATTGTGATGTCCAAAATGATTCTTAGAAGGGGTCACGAATATGCAAAGAGTGAGATTCGAAGAAAAGAAAAATTACAATATATAAGTATACGTGACCTAAAAAGAGGAATACAATATAACAGGTACGGGGAACTAAGACTCGTGACTATATTTTTCCTTTTTATAGAGGAGATACGAGCGTGCTAAGGCCAAAAGGTCATACTCGTCCATATCCCATATTTGAAGGGTGATTTCCCTAATTTAATCAAGCAAATGCACTAACCTACTCCTAATTTCCTTAAATGGAATGCAAGTCTATATGTCATGTTTCGCAAATAGGGATAAGGGATATACATATAGAGAAAATATCATACAAAAATGGTAAATATCCTAAAAAAGTAGAAAATATGCATAAAATGTAGTGCTTGTCCCGCAAACATGTAAATCTAGCACGAGAACGGCTCAAAGGATCTAGCATTGGACTAGCCCATTTCTACAAGTGTTCACTAGCGTTGGACTAGCGAAAAGTCGGGGAGAAAGGTCACAACTAGCGTTGGACTAGTGTGGTGACGTCGTGCATTTATTATAACTAAATAAATCATATAAAACATGATAAAAGTAAGTAAACACATAGATCACATAGAGCACATAGCACATAAGCATGATATTTAGATGCAAAGATCCTAAGAAAGCGAGTAAACACGTAAACACACAAACATGCAAGCACGCAAGCAAATAAAAGCAAATAAAAGCAAATAAAAGCAAATAAAAGCAAATAAAAGCAAATAAAAGCAAATAGAAACCTAACTATTACATTCAGGGGCCCTAACTACAATCTAGGGTGGAAAAGAATAAAATAATAACTTAACTATTACATTCATCTAACTAATTACACTTTTGGTAAGAATTAAAATCTATCTATTACATAATCTATCTAAATACATGTCTTGAACCCCTATCTATTACAACTTGGCATTTAAATGCCTCTTAAATAATTATCAAAATTAAATTAAATATATGAAACTTAAAACAAATAAATGAATAACTAAAAGAAAAATCACTCAAAAACATGCAATTACACACATGAAAACACATAAAAGCACATAAGAGGATTTAAAAATAACACAAAAGGATACCTCCCTTGAAGTAGTAGCTAATGGGGGATTGGATTTGTCCTATTTAACTCCAAAATTAACAAAAATCATCAAGGCACCAATTTAATTAACAAATAAATCATAAAGAAATAAAAATAAACATGAAACTTATCAATTGAAGCATTCAAATGGAATATAATTAATAATTAAAAATAAAAGCAACTTCTATTTGAGAAATCAAACAAACAAGGACTTAATTGCAAACAATTAAGAAAATTTTTGGGATCAAATTATTATTATTACAAAATTTTAGGGGTCAAAATTAAAGAAAAATAAAATTAAGGGCTCAAAATAAAGCCTACCAAATCCAATGCTAAAATCCACAAAAATAAACCAACACCCACTTGCTAAACCCAAAATAAAATATTACCTAAATCTTTAATTCTTTTGCTAAAACCCAAATCAAAATTTTGAATCTATCAAAATTATTAAACCTTAATTTTCATGCTAAAACTCATAAAAAATCTGTCCCAAGAATCATATGAAAGCATGCTCAAGAAGATTAACATTTTAAGGGACAAGAATTGATTGATTTTTTCAATTTTTTGGGCCATATCAGAATTATTTAAAAAATAGGGGTCAAAATGCAATTTTGAAAATTTTGCATGCATCTTCTTCGCAGAGGCTTTCTTTATGCAATTTTCATGGGTTTCATTCCAGCAAACGCATGAAGCAAATTATTACGCCAATGAGATCATGTACTTCATGCATTTTATTTCCATACTCCAACACATCAAAGTTTCACCAACCAAACAAGGAATATTCAGCAAGAAAATTGTCTAAAACAACATAACAGAGGGACGGGACAAGCTCATCAAACTGACAACAAATATTTCAGAGTTTCATGTTCATTAAGCTCGAATTTCCATGAAAGTTGTGTAGAAAACCGATAAGAGGAAAGACAAGAGTTACCTGAGAATGTTGGAACTGTTAAACGCACGTGAGATGCCCCAAGAAATTGATCTGGTTCTGAAAAATGAAGCCCAGGAACTTGTGTTGCAGAAGATTTTAGAGCTGATGAAGTCATTACTTTGAGCCTCAATTTAACTAGCTTAGAGTTGTTTTCACTCGATGATTGCTGAACGAAAGTTGTTCCCGGATATCCAGAGAAGGTGCAGAAAAAAAAATCTCCTCAAAATAAGCACTATCGAAACCAGAAACGAGCAAGAAAGAGGGCTAATTCATCAGCCTGGTGACGAAAAAATTTTTGCAGCAGCTTTTCTTCTTTTTCTTTTACTTGATCTTCCCTCTCTTTTCTTTTTTTTTTCTTGTCCCAAACTCTCTGTTCTCCCCCAGATTTCTCTCTTCCTTTCTTTCTCTCTTTTTTTCCTTTTTCCTCTCCTCTCTTGCTTGTGCTCGAAACCCTCTTCCTCTCTTCTTTTCTTTTTTTCTCCAGTTTCTCTCTCATTTTTTTCTATCTCTCCGCAGCCTCTCTCTCCCTTTCTTGCTCTCCCAGGCTCTCTCTTCCTCCTCCTCTCTCTTTCTCTTCTCCCTTTCTTTTTCCTTTCTTCTCCTGCCCGAAGCTCTCTCCCTTCTCAGCCGAAACCCTTTTTTCTTCCTTTCTCCTTTCTTTCTCTTTTTCTGTCTGAAGCTCCCTTCCCATTTTCCTTTTTATTCCAGATTTTTCCCAAACTCCACACCTGTCTTGCCACCTAACCTCTTGCATGTGTTGTGCAAAAAACAAAGACATATGGTTAATGCAGACCTAACCACTTAGCTACCTTGCATGCCCTCCATCTATTTTTGTTTTTTCTTTTATTTTTTTTTCAAAACAAATTTAGGGTAAACAAAATGTTAAATTCATATTTGAAATTGCCTTGCAAATTTTTATTTTATTTTGAAGAAATTGAATTTGAAAAGGTTGAAAATAAATTTTTATGAGAATTCTCTTTTTTTCCGTAAATTATTAAAAAGAAAATGAACCTAATTCAATAAAAATAGTTAACTATCATTTTACAAACTTTGGTGAAATAAAAATAAAATAAAAAATAAAACAAAAACAAAATAAAATAAATATTTTGGTGTCTACACCTTGCCCCTCTTTGTCAGAGTTTCGAAAAAACTCGAGACAAAGACATAGACACCAAATATTTAGCTATTAATCTGCTACGAACTGAAACAAGCAACCATATGAAGGTCAGTGGGATAAAACTCGAGCCTGTCGAAAAGTTAGTCAGTGGGATAAAATCCGAACCTGCCATAAAATTGGTCAGTGGAATAAAACCCGAGTCTGCCAAAAAATTATTGAAAAATGCTTTTTGTAAAATTTCAAAAATTATGATCGAGACAGTTAAGTTTTCTAAAAAAATTTTGCCCCAGTGTGATGTTATTGGACATTTGGACCTACAAAAAAGAAATAATCATAATGATAGATAATGCCACCACCATCCGATCAATCCCTCCAAGAAATGTGTAAATATTTGAACGTTCTTCCCCGATTTAGTAAACACTCAACTTTATTATGTGAACTGTATCGGGTTTTCTTAACTTCCAATGCTAATCAAATATGACATTTGGTATCCAAACATTTTCAATAAATCATAGGGATTTCTATTTGATAAACTCAACGAGATAAATGAGACCATGAAACACATGAAAAAATATTTTATTTACACAAAAATGATGAAAATCCTAGTAACATAAAAAACAACAATTTACTTTTATTGAAAAAAATTAATTTTAGAGAAATGAACCTGTAAACTCAACAGTTTATGCTTGATGAACCAAAGCACTTTGATCTCAAACAAAATGCCACGTTTGACTCTTTGGATATCGTTCCTCCGGAGTTCAATATTGGCAACAGAACCACAACGTAAAGAGAAATTCAAATGAACTGAGTCATCAGCCATTCAATTCCATGCTCACTTTTCCTCATAAAACCCTACCTTAGCGCCCTTTCGGGTTTTCACTAAGGCTACTCCCACCTTCTTGTTTTTTCTTTCATCATTTTTTTCATTTCTTTTTTCCTTTTTTTTTCCTTTTTCTTCTTTTTTTTTACAAGGTGCCCTCTCGAGTTTTCATCTAATAAACAAATCTTGCCGATAGCCTTAATCAACTCAGAAATGTGTTTTAAGAACTCATGGCATCAGTGCGACAATCCTTCCCTTACAAAATTGGTGAAGGTGTATTGACATCATTTGCCATTTGATTAAGTGATTTTCATTAGAAATACTACTAAGGTAGAGGCCGAGACTTTATGGTTTTTTGTAACGGGGTCAGGTGTGGTGTTAAGAAGTATTAAAGCTTGAAGGCAAATTTTAAAGAGTTTCAAAAATCTTAAAACTGCATCATATAAGCTCCTGCCCCTATTTAGGGCTATTAAAACTAAAAAAATTGCCCCAGTTAGGCTGCTTTTTTTTTTTTTCTCTCTTTTCCTTTTTCTCTTTTTTTTTCGAATGAAAGATAAAATTTGCCCCAGTGCGAGGTTTGCGATTTTTAGAAGGCTATCAAATGAAGGAATAAATTATTCTGGAGGTTCAAAGGGGAGAACTAGGGACAAAATGTTCAGAGGAAAAAGAAGAGGGCCCGTCTTTTAGTCCACCTTAGACCATATTTCAAAAACAAAAATCACATAAATAAATAAAGAATTTTTTACACATATCTGAATTGGTTGGCTAAGGAAAAACCTGTCCATCCATTTCTGTAAGAATGAGTGCTCCTCCGGGTAGTATTTTCTTGACAATGAAGGTCCTTACCAATTTTGGAGCAAATTTTCCTTTGGCTTCATCTTGAATGAGAAGAATTCACTTCAAAACCGTATCTCCTTCTTTGAATAATCGAGGTCAGACTTTTTTATTATAAGTACGGTCCATTCTCCTCTGATAGCACTGTCCATGGCAAACAGCGTTTAAGCGTCTTTATCAATTAAAGACAACTGTTCATGTCTCTGTTTGATCCATTTAGTCTCCTCCAGCTGAGCTTCCACTAAAATGCGCAAGGAGGGGATCTCAATCTTTGTAGGTAATACTGCTTCTATCCCATACATAAGAGAATATGGCATTGCCCCAGTAGAAGTTTTGATTGCAGTATGATAAGCATTAATGCGTATGACAGCTTTTCGTGCCAATCACGGTGCCTTTCCGTTATTTTGCGAATGATTTTCTTCAAATTTATTTGTGGCTTCCACAGCTTCATTCATTTGAGCCCTATATCTGCCTTAAATTTGAGCAATTTTTCTTTACCAGCAAATAATTCAGATCGATCGGCAATTGGTGAACTGCTATATCTCCGCTTTTGTGCCAATGTTAATGATTTCTATCTCTTCTAAATTCGGTTTGGATTTCTCCTCATATTGTTCAAGAATCTTTGACAAAGACCCAGATTCTTCCTCGTTATCGCTCTTGTTTTGAATTTCTGATTCAATAATTTTAAATTCGTGAGAGATATCGAGATTGCAGTCCTCAAATTCCGGAATAGTGATATCTAAAGGGTCAATTTGTTTTATTTTTGGCTATCTGAAAAAGAATGAGATAGATACAATAATGCATAAGTAAAACAATTGAAAAATGAACACTGTGCAATTCATTGAATTTCAAATAAAGGACAAAACGTCATAATACGCTGCCTAACAAAAGACTTGTATTGAAAAGACATTTGATTCAAAACTATTTACAAAACTGAAAAACAAAAGATGAACAATGCAAATGATCTTTTTCATAACTCTCAACCAAAGGCAATCTCCTAGATTTTACCGAAATTTCCTTCGGGAGGAAAGAAAATCTATGGTCCAATTCTTCATTGCTTCCTTAGAGACCTCTGAAAATTCTGGATTCTCTGACGGCTCGCCCTGTAACCCCCACAAACAGCTTAGACAAGTTGATCCATCTCATCGATCGGGTCCAATTCAAATCCGATTACCTCCGATGGATAGGGAAAGGTGTAGTGCAGTGGTGGGATATTCCTGATAATTTGCTTTCCTTCCATTTCTGCTCTCTTGTGATCCAGCATTTCTTTCTTGTCCCTGGAAGTAGGTTGAAACTCTAGTCCAAAGGTGTCATTCTTTCCTTGAAACTCTATTGGTTCTAGAATTCTCTGCAAGTTATGCCCAAGGCCCTTGCCTATCTCGTATCCTCCTCGAATCATTTCTTTAGCCATCATAACGCTGGTTTCTGGCAAATTCATTCCCATCACTGACTTGTCTTTGGACACCCAACTTACTGAAACGATATCAGCCACATGGCGAGGAGAAGCCAGAGATTTTCTATCACTTTCCTCTTTTGGTCTGGGATTGACGATCATAGTACAATCATCATCTGTAAACACTGTGATTAATTGGTCATTTACTACAAATCTCAATATCTGATGGAGCGAAGATGATATGGCACCTGAAGCATGAATCCAAGGTCGTCCAAGTAGAATATTATAAACACTTGAGAAATTCATGGCTTGGCACATGACTTGGAATTGAGCAGGTCCTATTTCCAGTACTAAGTCCACTTAGGGATGGCAATGGGGGCGGGTGCCCGCGGGGGGCTCTCGGGGCTGGGGTTGGGGCGGGGGGTGGGGCGGAGGCGGGGGGGGAATTATTTCCCCCCGCTTAGAAACGGGGCGGGAGGCGGGGGAGTATACCCCCGCCCCATCCCCCGCCCCGCCACCCGCAAAAAAAATAAAAAATATATATATAATATGTAAGTTAATTAGTTATAAACTTATGATAATGATATTATTAGTTAGATGTATTATATAATGTATATTAGTTTATGTAATATAATTGATATTATCAATTATATGAATAATTATGCATGTCTACTAATAGAATTTATTAATTAGTTATACTAAATTTACTAATACATTTATACTAAATTTCTAATTACACTTAATAGAATAACACTTTTTTCTTAAAAAAAAGCACAAACACAATAAAGAATTAGTGATTGCATTTGTACTAAAAGTGAAAACTTGACTATTTTAGTTATATTTATTTCATCATATTGGATTGTATTCAAATAACTTCTGTTTGATTGTTTTTATGAGTTTCAATTGTAAAATTACAATGAATAATAATTTGGTGATGTGTTGATATTTTAGTACTTGATTATTTATTAAAATTTAATTATAATAAAATTATATAATAAAATTTTATTAACCCCGCGGGTGCCCCCGCGGGGGAAGCGGGGCAAGGCGGGGCGAGGGCGGGGGGAGCAGGAAACAGGGGACGGGGTGGGGGATGGGGGGAACTAATAGGCAATGGGGCGGGCCTCCCCCGCCCCAACCCCGCCCCGTTGCCATCCCTAAGTCCACTTCTCCCATTGATTCTCTTTTTGCGCCATCAAATCCCCTCACCATAGTTGTAGACGGCCGAAGTTTAGCTTCTTGAAATCCCAATTTAATCAAAGTATTTCATGGACAGATATTCAAAGCAGATCCATTGTCTATCAAAACTCTCGGCAATAACTTTCCATTACAACGGACTGAGATATACAATGCCTTGTTATGTCCAATCCCCTCAGAAGTTATATCTTCATCAGAAAAAGAAATCTGATTTGAAGCCAAAACATGTGTGACTACATGGGTGAATTTGTCAACTGAAATATTCTTAAGCACTTGAGCCTCAGTTAACATCTTGAGTAGAGCTTCTCTATGAAGTTCCGAAGTTAAGAGTAGATTCAACATAGAAATTTGAGCGGACATTTTATCCAATTGCTCAATCACTTTATACTCGATTTTCTTCAACATCCTAAGAAAATTGAATGCCTCTTCTTCAGTCACAGCTGGTCAGGTTGGTGCGACATCTTCCTTTGCTTTTGATGGCTTGTTAACTGCAGGTTCACTTATGATTCTTCCAGATCTAGTGACGGCGGCCACCTCCTTCTTTGACATTTCTTCTCTTCCAATCAATAAAATGGGCTCACTATAATTCCATGGGACTTCTTGTAGGTTAAGAACAGGCATTTGTTCAGGCAATTCGAGTACCACAAGTTCTAAAGGCTCACATTCAAAAGGTATCACATCTAAAATAAAAGGATCAGCATTTTTCTTGATCTCGGAGGTTTCTTCTTCCAGTATGAATGGTTCTCTAATGACCCATATTATTCCAGTTTCATCCACAATGTATTGAGTAGATTCCTCGATCTCCTCATTAATGGTAACAACTCCCATCGTATCCTTGGGCGCAGGAAGAGGGTTCTTGCTAATACTCGGTCCTTGTTCCTCTCTCCTTCTTAAAACTATGTCTCCGGTCTCAATTATGTCTTGAATTTTATGCTTAAGTGCCCAACAATTGATAGTAGAATGTCCAGGAGCTCCAGAATGATAAGTACAAAAAGATTGAGGATCATAACCAAAGGGAAATCCTCTAGGATAGACTTTAGGAGGTATCGTACCAATTTTTCCTGCGATTTTGAGCTGTTCATATAACTGATCAATAGGCCGACCTAAATTGGTAAAAGTTCTATATAGGGTTGGCTTTTGGGAGTCATTGATTTGTTAATAGTTGTAGTTTCGGTTGGCTGGTGAAGCAGATCTTGGATTATAAGGAGGACGAGCTCTAGTTTGAAAGTTAGGTGGAGAAATGTGAAATGGTGCTGTGGGTGTGTTTGGGTAATTTGGTCGGGGTCGAAAATGGTTAATAGTGGTATGATAAACAGATTGAGGGCGTGGATGGTTTGGGTAATAAGATGGATAGATGGGATATTGTCGGTATCTAGGTCGGGAAGAAAAGCCTTGGTTCCAAACAAATGCAGCTTCCCCCTCTTTCTTTTTGAACTGAGGTTTCTTGCTACTGTTGTTTGGATTTTGCAAAGCTCCTAATTGCAATTTCAGAGATGACACATTAACAATATTTCCCGCTCTTACGAACTCATCATACTCCTCCAATTTGTTAACAATTTTTGCAAATGAACATCCAGTCATGCGAAAAAATTTCTCAAAATAGAGCGGGTCATGAGCTTTGATAAATGTACGAACAATTTCTTCTTCATTCATAGGAGGTTCCACCTTGGCAGCCAATTTCTTCCATCACTTTGCATATGTCTTGTGATCCTCAGATGGCTTCCTTTTAGTCCCCTCAAGTGTGGTCCTCGTTAGAGCAAGCTCGCAATTATACTCATTATCTTACAAAAGCGATTGACAAATCCAACTATGTGCTCATCTCACCAGGCTTCAAATTGGAGTACCAATCCAGTGCATCACCATCTAAACTTTCGGGAAACAATCGAACTGGCAAATTCTCGTCATCTATTGGTTTTCCTAATTTATTTGTAAATATTCGGAGATGTGTCTTGGGATTGCCCGTTTCGTCATACTTGCTAATTTGGGTGTTTTAAAACCCACAGGCAATTGCATATCAGGAAACAAGCACAATTCATTTTAGTTCAAACCTCTTTGTTTGCTCAAGCGTTGGCTCTTCCTCATGAACTCGTCAAATCAATCCAACCTCTTTAACAAATTCTTATCAATTGGCGCGGAGGATTCTCTTACTTCAACTTTTCCTTGTGCAGCGGTATCTAGCATGAATGGTTCTAAAGTGGAATAATAATATGGTCCTTGAGGTTCAAGTGGCATGTTTAGACTAACAGGTGGATAATTTTGAGGAACTTGAGTGTGAGAAGGATTGATTTGGATAATGGATGCATAGGTATGTGGTAGGCCATGAATGGGATAGGTGAAAGCTTTCTCAGGTAGATTTATGACATGTGGAGCAAAAAAGGTTTGAGTATAGGGTAGTGGTAGTGGTTGCGGTTCAGTTTAACTAGCAGGTAGGGGATCATGCTGAACACCGCTGCTACTAGCAACCAACTGATCAATCACGTGCCGTTGTGCGGTCATCGCCATGCTTAACTCATTGAATTTGTTTAACACTTCACTCAGTTGAGCACCCAGATTTGCAAGGTCGCCTGATGGCATTGTTACAGACCTATCGGATGATTCAGGATATGTACTCATGTTTACACTATTTCTCAAAACTCGACTACGTGATCGTGTAATGATGGGGTTTCTTCGTGTAGCTATGTTTACAATTACCTGAAAATTTAGGAAAAACCCTATTTAGATTCCCTTCTTAATTAACTGCTAATAAAAGGAAAGAAAAAGAAAAAGACGCGAGTTAGTAAAAATTAAAGTAATTCAGATGCATGTCCTATTGGAGAACTCTTTTTGTGCCAAGGGTAGGCCTAACATGATGCAACACCTTTAAAGTAGGACTCATTTATCAAACCTGCTTTTGACCACCATTTTGCACAAAAGAAAAGTCATTTCAAATTTCCAAATTTTCATTTTTATAAACATTATTTATATCATTCCTCGGAGACGGTTTCGTACAAAGTCATTAAATCTTTTCAACTTATCTATTACAGCATCTTTGGATTCTCTGGCATAAGGATTCCTCATGTGTTCCACTTGATCGTACAGTTTTTCACATTTTCTTTTCAATTCTTGGTGTTTCTTTGGCATCTTTTCACATGCCTCCTTATGTTTCTCTGCCATCTTTTTGCTAGTTTTGACGAACTCTTTTAGTTGCAAATTTTCTGTTTTTGGCTTCAATAATAGTGCCATCAATCTCTTGACCTCCTCGGATGGTTCGTCTTGCGATTCTTGCATACCAAAACACTTAAACCAATCCTTATACTGCGGAGTTACTAAACCCTTTTGCTTGAGTTCCGGAATGTACTTAACGTGCTCATCGTTGGACAATGTTTCCCAGGCCTCAATGATAGGAATTTTTATCGAAATTTCACTTGGACACATCCTTTTGTCAAAAAACAAGGGTGAATTCAGTTAAATCAAATGTACACGGCAATTCTTGAATGCGCCCCAACTGTCGGAGAAACCTCTTCGGATTATAAGCCATGATACCCTGAGTGCCTAGCAATGGAATGAACTCTGATGCTTTGGTACGAAGTACGAGTTTAACACAATTAGTCCAATCTAAAACCCATCTAACATTCTGATTAGGCAAGTCTTTTAAGAAATCTACATACTCAAATGCATTACTCGGCAAACCATTTCCATTAACTCTCTTGTGATGCGTGACTATCCAATTATACCCAAACATTGGCAGATTATTAGGAATAAGTGATCGTACATAAAGTGTTCCATAACCCATATGCGCAGAACTAAATTTGATCCATGAAAGAATTTTTCATTCCTTTAGCAAGTAGTGCAAGCTACAAAGATATCGACTAAGATAGTGGGAACAGTAGAGTATTGCCTATCTTTTATCCCTAGAAATAGATCAAACATGACTTTGGTGAGTTTAAAAATAATTTTCTTGTCTTTCCTCAGGAAAAGGTAAGTTCCGACCATAACTAATCCATACACCCACACTCTTTTACGTTCCTACATTGCCTCGGACGTAAATGAGAAATCTCCTAAGTGTCTCTCGAACCCATCTCTCAATGCGAATCGGTCGAATAAGAACTTCACATCTATGCTTTGGTCAAATCCTTGTATTACGGATTCCTTTAACCCAGTGAAATGACAGAACTCGGATTTACTAGACTCAAATGGAAATATTACAGCAGTGCCATGAATTGGTAAATTAAGAAGGCCAGATACCTTCCCAATTGTCACGGTCATTTCCTTCTTGCCTAGTCTAAATACAGAACAAATAGGGTCCCACAAATGTACCAAAGCCTCTACTAAGTAGCCGTTTGATTTGATATCTTTAAAATCTCCGATTGGTCCTAAGTGAGAGGCTACTTGGTTAATTTCACTAGGTGAAAGCAATGTTGGCCACCTCTGTACCTCAATCGGTGCTACTAATATTTGCTGGACTCGTCGAGGCCGTTCCATCTAGTGACAAGAAATTGGTGTCAAATACCTTACCTACAGGTCCCACTTTTTCGGTTAAATTAAAATTTAAAAGTGAAAATCCCAAAACAGGGTTAAATACCCATGGGAATATAGGGTTGGCTTATTCTTAACTTGGGATTCCCTAAATGGCGTTCCCTCTAAAGTTTATGCATGATGCCAATTTATCAAAACAATTAAATATGTAATTTAAAATGAAAATATGACCTAAGGGATCCTTTGCACGCCAGGGTGGGGCTAAAATGATGTGCAATTATTAACCTATGAATGCAATACATTGGAATTTAAACGTGCAATAGCCTATCTAAGAGGGTAGGTTCTAAAAGTGTATCATGCCAGAACTCTTATTTCTAAGGCTCATGAATGCAATAAAACAAAGAAAGGTTAGTTCAATTGATATATGACACATAACACATTAAAACAAAACAATATGAAAAATAGAGACAATTAAAGAAAGAAGGGTTTTATCCCTCCCCTTGTGCCTAGTGTTCCTATTCGGGTACGGTTGACTCTATCCTAGGTAATTTTTAATATGGATGCATGAGGTTAGGTTCACTAATGCATCTAGATTCGATAAGGTTTCAGACTCCTAAACCTTCAGACCAAGAGGCGAAGGGTCATCAATCCTAAGGCCTTTAGTCGGTGGTTCGAGTGATCCCTCGGACATTGTTACGTGCACGTCGTGCCACGGCCACATGTCCAAATGGATCAATCCTAATTCTAATAGGGTGGAGTGGTGTGACAACCACTAAAAGTAAAAAGAAATAAGGGATTACAAAGTAAAACGTATGCACGTATGAAGTGCTCCTTTTGAAGGGAGGGATTAAATACCATCAAATATGGGGTGAAAGTTCTAAGGTGGCTATCCCCCCCCCCAAGATGCAAGCGCGATATATAAACATAAGTGAATGAAAAAAAATAAACACATTATTCATCATATACACGGATATCGAGACGATTGAGCGTGTGAAATGCAAGAAACCCTAAAAAGGAAAAAAAAATGCAACCTAAAACATTCTAATGTGATATGTAAAAAGGTTAGAAAAAGAAAAATGATCGACTAAATCAAATGCTCAAATTCTCTAAAGGTCTCCAGTGGAGTCAACAAGCTGTCGCGCCCCATTTTTTGAAAAATAAAAATTACAAAATTTTATAAAATTGAATTTTTGATTAATTTTGAGTGAAAAATGAGTTTTTGATTTTAGAAAGTAAACAAAAGAAAAGGGCCTAAAATGGGACATAAAAAGTGCGATGATTTGGGCCCAAAACAATAGTCTAAAAAGGGGTTTTTAAGAAAAAATAGGAGTCGCCACTTGGTATCGAGTCAAGGTGTGCCACCTAAAAATACATTTTAATAAAAAAAAGGCAAAACCCTTCTTAGACGACCCCAGATATTTGAAAACAAGAGAAAATGGTTTGGGAGTCACGGTTGAAGAAAGGGAAGACAAGGATAAAATTCAAGGCACCCTTTCAACCTAGCCAAGGCTAGTTGCGTGATTTAGTCAAAAATTTTCTTAATTTAACCTATAAAACTTATCACATTTTGGATGTTACTACATGGATGCAAACCTAGACCTAATGGATATCGGTAGAGTCGAAATATCTCTTCAAAGTTTAATTGGTACGAATCACATTAATTGTGATGCCCAAAATGATTCTTAGAAGAGGTCACCAATATGCAAAGAGTGAGATTCGAAGAAAAGAAAAATTATAATATATAAGTATATGTGACCTAAAAAGAGAAATGCATCATAACGGGTACGGGGAACTAGGACTCGTGACTAAATTTTCCTTTTTATAGAGAAGATACGAGTGTGCTAAAGCCAAAAGGCCATACTCGTCCATATCCCATATTTGAAGGGTGATTTCCCTAATTTAATCAAACAAATGCACTAACCTACTCCTAATTTCCTTAAATGGAATGCAAGTCTAAATGTTATGTTTCGCACACAGGAATAAAGAATATACATATAGAGAAAATATCATGCAAAAATGGTAAATATCCTAAAAAAGTAGAAAATATGCATGAAATGTAGTGCTTGTCACGGAAACATGTAAATCTAGCGCGAGAACGGCCCAAAGGGTCTAGCATTGGATTAGCCCATTTCTACAAGTGTTCTGTGACGCCCCCACCTTTTCCTATGGCGAACCCTAGGGTATCAGTGGGACGTCTGCCCAACTTTCGTCAGCACTCACGCACTCGTTCTTTTTTTTTTTTATTTAAATAAACTTCTTTTTATTCAAATAAAGAGGAAGTACAAAGCTTGGTCTTGCGAAACACCTCCCAACCTAGCGATTAGCCATCCGCGGCTGTTTCGAAAATCTAAAGCGACCTATCCCTAATCTATCCACTTGACTCACGCACTCGTTCAAGCTTAACAAAGGATCACAAATCAACCATTGACTTAAAATAAGAAATATTTCGAATATACAAGTTCAAAAACCCCCAAGGTTAGCATTTACAAATACAATCCACAATTCCCAACATAACAAAATTTATACTTTAAGAGTCTCCAATAACATACAAAAGGTATACTAGCTTAACTCAAAAGTCGCTAGTCTAGAATCTCCAACTTCCACCTCCAAAGCCTGTTAAGGAAAACAAAGTTAAAGGGATGAGTTAATGCTCCGTGAGGCCAAGAAAATCAAGCAAGCAAACAAGTAGCACCAATTAATCAAATAATATACATGAAAGCAACTTTAACATGAACTTTCATTTAAGTGCACAAGTAGGAAATAAACACACATGGAAGGATACAAGAGCTCTCAGGAGCTATTTCCACGTCTCGACCAATTCAAGCCATTTGGGGTTGACTCTCAGTCAACTCAAGAAGCAATATGACTGTAGCACTCCACTTACTTCCTCCATCCAACATAACACCCACTCGGATCCGGAACCAAACATTCATGTAGTGGCGATACTATTCGAGTATACCAAGCGAGATCTCAAAAGATCAAACTATATCATTTCCCAAGGTTCACCAAACTTCTCGACCAAACCCTTGTCGGCTCGAGTTACGAGGTTAGCCAATGGGTTGCGACGTCTCCACAAGTATAATTGGTCGATGAGACAACGCTCCAATCGACTTTGCTCATCAACTTTGAATTGTTCATAGCTCTGAGTTGGGATGAGAGGCACCTCCCACCCGAATAGGGTGTGGTACATGCTGCCGCTTAGTGCTCACGAGTTAAAACATGTTCGAGTACAAGTGTAAGTCACAAACATTTAAGTAACACGTATCATTTAATCAAGAGAGAGAGAGAACAAGGGCGGTAAAGTACACTCTAGTCTCGGCAAGTTCACGATTCACAAAGCACTTGTACAATTATCATTTCAATCATAATAACATGAGACATGTGAGAACCCGTAATTTTCCCATTTTCTAGGTTTTATTCGGTTTACTGGCATGTTTTCTGCATTTTCTTTATTCGAAAAGTTTCTAGATAATTTTTATGAGTAAATATAGTTTTTAGATGATTTTTCTAGTATCGGTTAGTTTTTGAGAAATTAAGAGCGTATACCGGACGTTGGTGCGAAAAGTTCGGAAAAATTCGGCCAGTTAGGTTAAGTTTTGGATACTGGGTTTAATTTACCGGGTGTTAAGAGATAATTAGAGGTTACCAAGTGAATTGGTGTGAGAGGAACAAAGAGATAGAGATGCATTAAGGAAGTGACAAGTGTCACTTGGAGATTAGTTTTACCTTTTGACTACTATTCACCTTTTTACTATTTGACCAAATAAACCAAAAAATTACCAAAATTATCTTCATTTCCAAGCTCTTGTGGCCGGCCAACTCCAAGGAAGAAATAAAGAAAAGCTCTCCAAATTCTTGATTCAATCTTGCTCAAATCCAACAAACCTACCATTTAATCTTGCATTTACTCCATAAAAACCCTTAAGTGAGTGGTTGTGAGGTGATTTGTGGAGTTGTTTGGAGGATTAAGGTGCCAAGTTGCTCTTTTCCTTTGGTTACTAAGGTGAGTAGTGAAGGAACCCCTCTCCTCTATCTAATGATGTCTAATTAATGACTTGTGGTAGCCTAAGAGGTGATTTTGTGGATTATATCATGATTTTGGTTGAATTTGGTGAAATTTTATAATTATTCATGATTTTTCTGTTTTAATATGATTCATATGTTGTGGCCATGGATGATGATTGGAAATGATCTTGAATGAAGCTAGAAGGTGTAAATTGTGGTTAATTACAGAAAATTTCTGCTTTGGAAAGAAATTTTGGAAGTTAGGGTTTCATTTCCCCTCATTCTGCCTGGTACTGTTCATCATAGTTAGAGGCCGAATTAGCCTTGGGTTAAAACATAAAAGTTGTAGGGAATGATATTTTAGAGATTCCTGCAAAATTTTAGGGCAATCAGAGTGGCGTAGCTTATGAAAAGACTGAAATACCAGTGCTGCCCTGTTTCTACCTGAACTTGATAATTGCTTCTGTAATTGGTTAATTTGGTTGGGAATACTTCTGATTTGGTTGTTGACGTATTCTTAAGAAATGTAGCCTGGTGTCTTAGCTTTCAGATGGCTTTAGAATCACTTGATTTGGACTTAGGTAGCCTGAATTACGGTTCGTTAACCAGAATGCGGTTTGTTCACCTGTTTTTGCGGTTCTGGTTTAGTATACTGAATTTTTGACCTAGTTGCACTATGAACTGGACTGAGTGACCTTCTGTAACCTTGTAGCCCTAGCTGTTAGCTTCGAAATGGTGTATCTTGCACCTCCATCCGATAATCATAGTGCCAATGGTGCCAAAACCGCTAAATGATGTCAAAAACTATTTTTTGGGATTTAGAACTTAACTTCATTCCCGGATTTCCCTAGCTTACTTTAGTACTTATACATTCTAATGGAACCTTATTTTGGTAGTATGCGGAATTGGTTTATGACTTGTAATCGAGTCTTATTGGGCTTATTTGAATGTTTTAGGACGGGACGGTGGTTCAAGACGCTCTTTGGGCGGAAGTATATGAAATATCATTTGCTTGCTTGGTGAGTGTACTACTCACTTGTTTGTTTACAATGTGGCTTTACTATATTGACCTTGATGCCTTGAAGGCTTATTTACACTGTTGAAACTGATTAAAGTGAGGGTGTACTTGATCACCCTCACCCCTTTTTGTATTATATACGACTGTTTACTGTTTCACTGTGGTACTTGAAATGTACATGGAAAACTGGATTTGGTGTCGTTTGGACGAGGATCCAACGGCTTTTACTGTTGCTACTGAGCTCAACCCTATTGGTAGTCGATTGAATCGAGCCAGCGAGGGCTTGGTCGTGAAAGTTGACGAGTCATGGGAACTGTTATATGGAATCTTGTAGTAGTGAGACTCTTGATTTCGGTATACTCGAGTATTACCAAATTTCTACTGTTTGGAGTTCGGGCCCGGTAGGGGTGTGTTGGGTGGAAGGAATGGAAGTAAAGTGTAGCCTACAGTTGGTTACTCTTAAACATTGACGGAGGGTCAATGAGATCCGATCAAGAATGCAAGCGAGGAAAAGGGCTCTTGAGAGCCGCCCGTATCCTTTTATTAACTCTATTGATGCGTGCTATTGGCTTACTTTTGATGAATTGGAATGAAAAGCTTTATGCTTATATGAACTTTGCTGCTTGAGTGGTAGTATCTCACTGGGCGTAAGTTCACTCTATTCCTTTTGTTTTCCTTACAGGAAATTGAATGCTTTTGGAAAGGCCATGAATGTTGATTGCCGAGTTGAGCTTATGTAAATGTATTTTGAAATAGCTCCTATTGGGCAAAACCCTAAGTGTATTTTGATCCAACCAAAATATTGAGTTGTAATTTGCAAACCGTACTTGTATAAACTTATGGGATAACTTTTGTATGCTATGTTTGACTTGTTTACGCGCGTTTGTATGTTCTGGAATGTTTTAGATCGCTTTAAACAGTCCCGTTAGTCCTGGCGAGAGCTGGGCAGGCAGTCCGCTAACCCCTTTGGTTCGCCTTAGGGAAAGGTGGGGCTGTCACAAGACATGCACTTGACACTCACCAAAAGTTAAGGGCAAGGCAATAACAAAAGCAAGAGATTAGACAAGCTCCTCGGCGTTCACGTGACCACCTGAGAAATGTAAAATCACTGTTACCTAGGTACTCGACCAAGACAAATAAGAAAAATATCCTCTTACTACCAACATTCAAAACCACAAATTCAAGTCGGGTTAAAAGAGACTTTCTCTCTTAATCATTGAAATAATACTCAAGGAGAATTCAAAAGTCGCTTTAGTGTCAAATCGTGGCAAGAAATTTCAATTTCCAAAAGAAAGTACCATACTTAAAAGGGAAGATGGTTTTCATCTTTCAAAACTTCTAATCCTAAGCCGAAATTTTAGAATATAAAGGAGCGTTCACATTTTCTAATCTTATGGAGTCACAATCCATCAAAACGTGACTCATTTTCATAGTAATTGCTAAAGGTAAAAGTTTCAAGTTTCGAGTATAAAACTAGTGAAATTCTTCAAAAATTACTCTAGCTAAAACACTCCATTTTTAGGGTTCAAATTCATGGAAACCAAGGGAATAAGACTAGGGGTCGAAATCCATTTCTCCAGTATGAAATGAGGTGCAAATAACTAGGAAAGCAATGCTTGTAACCTAGAAATGTTTCCAAGTGACATTGGAGTATTGTTACTTTATAGGGAAAATTTCAGTTTTGGCAACTGTCTTTGAAAAATCATAACTTGAGTTCCATAAGTCCGAAATTGGCAAATCTTATACCATTGGAAAATAGACTCTATGAACTAAAACTCTCTAGAAGATACTTTTCCCAGATTCGAATCCAAAATTAGTCAAATTTTAGCTCTAACTCACTGTTCCAGACAGAACAGAGCAAAACAGTCTTGCATTTTCAGTGAACTTTGAAAATTTGGAAAAACTCATAGAAATAGAATCACCTTAGGAAATTTCGAAGTCTAGTTTCAAATGCAACAAACGGAACTCAATTTGGACCTTTATACACCAAGATACAACAGTTTCATGAAAGCTAATTTTTAGGACCTGGTTCACGGAATTCCAGCTTTGGAGCACTTTACATAGTTTGTAAATCAGGTCATAACTAAAGTTATACAAATCAAAATTTAGCGTGATTTGTGGCGTTAAAAACTAGATTCAAAATGATAAAATTCGGTAGAAGAAACTGTCTTAAAATTCATTTTGTAGGATGAGTGAAAATAAGCTACAAACTGCAGCTATGCTTGTTTCTCGGATTGAAACAGCGAGGAAAATCAGTCAACTTTGCGGTTCACTACGGCTCATAGAAAAAGAACTAGCAGGTTTATTTTATACCATTGTAAAGCCCTCAGATTCTAGTTTCATATGCCACAAACGGCACTTGATTTTAGCTTCTGGATGAAAAGTTATGGCCTGTTAAGTACACGCTAGTTTGGTATCCTGGTCAGAAATTTTCCAGGTTTGCTTTCTCACTTTAACCCAACTTTCACTCAACCAAATGAAATGCTTTTAAAGAGACAATTTACACACATAAACACCAACATATAACAAGCATTTTGACATCAAATAACCATACAATTTGAATTTAAAATGAGGGAAATAACCAGCAGAAATTTCGGACAGATTTCTCCTTTCTCTCTTCAAGTTTTCTTTTCAACTCTCACTACCAAAACAAAGATACCATTCACTAAAACAACAATCAAACAAGCAATTCCTCAAGGCCACTACCTAAGAAGTCACCTCAAGACATCTACCTAGAGTCAAGGTTCAATGAACCCATCACCAACCCAAGCTTAAGTAATTAAAACCAACTAAACTAACCATAAGTTGGAAGGAAAAATGGGGCTTTAGGAGTTTTTACCTTTCTTCCAAGTGTAGGGTGCAAGACTACAAGGAAACAAACTCTAAGCCTCCAAGTATCTTACTCCTCCAAGTCTCCTTTCAAGCTTGAGTGATGATCCAAGAAGATTAGCAAGATTAGAGTGGGTTTCTGGAGCAAAAATGGAAGGAATGCTAGCTGAAATTTTGGTAAGAAAATGAGGAAGAGTGGCCGGCCAAGAGGCGAGGGAAAGAAAGGGTTTGTGTGGGTTGTTGGTCAAGTGATGGAGTGAAAGGAAGAAGTGACATAAAGGTGCTTTTGGTGCAAAAAGTCAACAATTGAATAGTGGACCATTAGTGCTTCTAATTGAGTTTAATTCAACTCACTCACCTCTAATCCCTCAATTAACTTTTCTTAGTCTACTATTGATCGTCTTTAATTCTCTATGGCTACTGTATTCTCGGACCAAATTTTGCCTTGAGAAATGTGTATTCACTAATTCTCACTAGTCGAGTCGCAGAAAAATTAAATGTACTAGCAAACATTTTAAAAGTATAAAATGAGACAGTATTCCATGCAAATGCAATTAAAATGGATGAAATTAATTAATTGGAGTAAATGAATAAATAATTAAATAATTAGATAAACCAATAAAATAAATAAAATAAAAATTCGGGTCCTCACATGTTCACTAGCGTTAGACTAGCGAGAAGTCGGGGAGAAAGGCCACAACTAGCGTTGGACTAGTGTGGTGACGTCGTGCATTTATTATAACTAAATAAATCATATAAAACATGATAAAAGCAAGTAAACACATAGATCACATAGAGCACATAGCACATAAGCATGATAGCTAGATGCAAAGATCCTAAGAAAGCGAGTAAACACGTAAACACACGAACATGCAAGCACGCAAGCAAATAAAAGCAAATAGAAATCTAATTATTACATTCGGTGGCCCTAACTACAGTCTAGGGAGGAAAAGAATAAAATAATAACCTAACTATTACATTCATCTAACTAATTACACTTTTGGTAAGAATTAAAATTTATCTATTACATAATCTATCTAAATACATGTCTTGAACCCCTATCTATTACAACTTGGCATTTAAATGCCTCTCAAATAATTATCAAAATTAAATTAAATATATGAAACTTAAAACAAATAAAGGAATAACTAAAAGAAAAATCACTCAAAAACATGCAATTACACACATAAAAACACATAAAAGCACATAAGAGGATTTAAAAATAACACAAGAGGATACTTCCCTTGAAGTACTAGCTAATGGGGGATTGAATTTGCTCTATTTAACTCCAAAATTAACAAAAATCATTAATGCACCAATTTAATTAACAAATAAATCATAAAGAAATAGAAATAAACATGAAACTTATCAATTGAAGCATTCAAATGGAATATAATTAATAATTAAAAATAAAAGCAACTTCTATTTGAGAAATCAAACAAACAAGGACTTAATTGCAAACAATTGAGAAAAATTTTGGGGTCAAATTATTATTATTTCAAAATTTTAGGGGTCAAAATTAAAGAAAAATAAAATTAAGTGCTCAAAATAAAGCCTACCAAACCCAATGCTAAAATCCAAAAAAATAAACCAACACCCACTTGCTAAACCCAAAATAAAATATTACCTAAATCTTTAATTCTTTTGCTAAAACCCAAATCAAAATTTTGAATCTATCAAAATTATTAAACCTTAATTTTCATGCTAAAACTCATAAAAAATCTATCCCAGGAATCATATTAAAGCATGCCCAAGAAGATTAACATTTTAAGGGACAAGAATTGATTGATTTTTTCAATTTTCTGGGCCATATCAGAATTATTTAAAAACATAGGGGTCAAAATGCAATTTTGGAATTTTGCTGCATCTTCTTCGCAGAGGCTTCCTGTACTCATGTTCCAAGACTCAGAATTCTCAGGTATCTCATATGATTAAAGTTCTTGAAGAAAGACTTGAAGGACTCAAATATGAATTACCATCTAATTCATCTCCTTTAGCTAATTTTGTTTTGAATAAAGAAAAGGAAACTCAATTTATTCAGAATCAAATTGCTATTTTAAGAACTACAGGAGAAGTTCCTAAATTTGACATTGGACCAAGCGAACCAGTCACAAAGGTAAGTCCAGGATTTGGTGCTACAGCCATCAGAAACTGGCCAACACCTTTTTATTTTGGAGGAGTCACTACTCCTAATCCTTCAGTATTTTTCCCTGACCAGCCACAGCAATCTTGTAAACCTTTTGACATTGCACAGGTTCTGAGAGAATATCACAAAAACAAACAAAAGCAAAAGGAGGGGGAACATGAAAAGAGAAAAGCTGAGAAAGAAAGAAAAAAAGAAGAAGAAGAAAGAAAAAGGAAGGCAAAGGAAGTTGTACAAGAACCTGACTCTTCATTAATGTATACTGTACATACTAATCCTACTTTTTCCCTTGAACAGGAAAAGAAAGCAAATAAAGCTACAAAGATCTATGATAATCCCCTCTTATCTATGCTAAAAGATCTTCTTAATGATTTGGTTTCATATATATCAACATATTCTCAAGTATCTGATTCCTTTGAATCAGACCAAGCAAAATTATCAGACTCTCAGGTGTCTGATAACAAAGATTCATCAGTAGAAATTCAAACAACTGAACAAGAAGAAACATCTGAAGAAGAAGAAGGAGAATCTTCTCCAAGTTCTAAGGGAGAATCGTCTCCAAAATCTTCTTATGACCAAATTTCTTCTGATGAACACATCCCAGTGATTAATATGGCAACTGAAGCTGAAGTTGTACACCCAGATGATACAGATGAAGAAGGAGAAGGAGAAACTTCTGGAGCAACAAGGACACAACGAACAAATTCTCCTAAAGCAAAGGGAGTACAAATTTTTACAATTGACAATATTCCTTTTGAGCAATGGGAAGCAAAAAACAAAATTCCAAGAATTTCATGCTTGGATGATTGTCCAAAACTTAACTGAAGAATCTCATTTTGAAATCTTATCTGTATTTACTGCTCATTTTACAGGAATTCTTAAAGATTGGTGGACTAGTCTCGGAGAATAGGACAAACTAATTTTCTTGACTAGACAAGATTTTGCTGAAAACATAAATATCCTTCATCTGATGTTTATTGGTGATGTCTAAGAAAGCAGAGAGACAAAGAGAAAAGAATTCTTTCAAATGAAATGTTTATCTTATGATCGAAAGATCTAAATAAGCATTTCAAAAATATGACTAAGTTATTCTTTGCTCTTGGTGCAGATATAAATCTCAAGCAAGCCTTTATTAGTTCTCTTCCAAAGTCTCTTTCAGATGGTGCAGAAATGTTCATCCATAATAAATATGGATCTATTCTCAATCTCTCTACTGGACAGATCAAACAGGCAGTTTTCTTATCTCTTGATGACCTCTGTAACAAGAGAAAGATTATTCGCGAATATCTCAAAGGAGATGTTTGCTTAGATCAAGCCTGCAAGAAACCTGAATTAATCACCAAAGGAAAATGTCAAGCATGTGTCCCTTACAAAAGAAGAATGAATTCAAAAGATTCAAAAGTTTCAACAAAAGTTATAAAGATTTTCCTAAAAGACCTTTCAGAAAGAAATGGAGATATTTTAAAAGGAAAGGCAAGCAATTCCATGGAAAGAAAGGAAACAAATGTTTCATATGTGGAAAGCCTGGACATTTTGCAAAAAATTTTCCTCAAAACCAAAAGGGAGTACATCTTATCTCAGAAATTCAGAATGAACTTTATTTTCATATTTCTGAATTAGAGTCTGAATTCTCTGAACAAGAAGAACCAACTGACTCTACTCTTTTGGCTTTACAGGTTCCTGATGAAGTTTTTGCTGCAACCCCAATAAAAATTGATAAGAAAACTTACCCTCAAGCTCTTGTTCATATTCTTTTGGATAAGTATTCTCAACCCATCCCTCTAATTGCATTTTTTGATACTGGTGCTGCACTCTCTATAATGAAAAAAGACGTTTTACCAGATGAATATTGGACTCCATATGTTCATGAATTCAGAGGAGCTAATAGGAAGCCTTTTCATACCGAGTTCATTACTAAACTTCCCATTTCACTCAAACTCCTTCCAGATTGTTATGTGAGTTCACAATTTCTTAGTGCCACCTTTGTTACTAAGGATCTTTTGCTAGGATTTGATGTTAATCGAGAAGATAAATATCTTCTTACAGGAAAAGGGATTAAAACAAAAAAATATTTTAAACCATTTATTGATATCCCAAAGTTATACCTGTTTCAAGAAGAACAAGTTCTTTTGGTAGAAGCCCAGCTCAAAGATTTTCAAGAAAGAATCATTCAGGAATCTTGTGCCTCAAACCATCAAGAGTTCTTACAAAAATGCAACCATCCTTTGTGGGAAAATTCTGATTTTTATATCCGACTTCCTTTCAAAAAGAATGAGGATATTAATCCCACAAAAGCTAGTCATTCAGGAATGAATCCTGAGGATACTAAGCTTGCAGAACAAGAATGTGAAGAACTTTTGAAATTTGGTCTCATTGAGTTATCTAACTCCCAATGGGCATGTCAAGCATTCTATGTCAACAAGCGATCTGAACAGGTAAGAGGTAAGATGAGATTGGTAATCAATTACCAGCCTCTTAATATTTTTCTGCTTGATGACAAGTTTCCAATTCCCAACAGATTTACACTTTTTGCACAGATTTCTAAAGCAAAATGGTTTTCAAAATTTGATTTAAAATCTGGATTTTGGCAGTTGGGAATACACCCTGAAGATAGGCATAAAACTAGTTTTTGTATTCCAAATTATCATTATCAATGGAAGGTCATGCCCTTTGGTCTCAAAACGGCACCTTCACTGTTCCAAAAAGGCATGATAAAATTTTTTCAGCCTATCCTACATTCAGCTTTGGTTTACATTGATGACATTCTGCTTTTCAGTAATACATGGGAACAACGTTTCCAATTGCTCAATGATTTTCATAATATTGTTAAGTAATATGGAATTATGATTTCTGAAAAGAAAATGATTTTGGCCAAACAAGAAATATCATTTCTTGGCATGAAAATTTCCAATGGAACATGTACACCTGAACAACATGTTGGACAATATGTTAAGGATTTTCCAGAAGAAATTTGACAAAAACACAGGTGCAACAAATTCTTGGAATTATCAATTATGTTCGGGAATTTATTCCCAAAACAGCAAAGCTTATTAGTCCTTTGACTAAAATGCTCAAGAAAACACCACCCTCATGGGGATCATCCCAGACCCAAGCAATTCAAAGGCTCAAACAAGAATTGGTCAATCTTCCTACTCTCCATATTCCAACTGAGGATAAGAAGATATTACAAATTGATGCCAGTGACAAATATTGGGGAGCTGTACTTCTTGAAGAAGATAAACAAGGTACCAGACACAGTTGTGGATTTGCAAGTGGAAAGTTCAAAATTTCTGAACAACATTATCATTCCACTTTCAAGGAGATTCTTGCAGTAAGAAATGGAATTAAAAAATTTTCTTTCTTTCTTAAATCTCATCATTTTCTGGTTGAAATGGATATGGGATCATTTCCTAAAATTCTGCATTTCAAACAAAAATCCATTCCTCACTCACAACTCCTTAGATGGTCAGCATGGTTTTCACAATATTCCTTTGATGTTAAACACATTAAGGGAAGGAAAAATATTGTTGCTGATTTCTTTTCCAGAAAAGAAGCCATCCCTCAACCAGTCTTATCCTGTTTAATGTTCACATCTGTTCAACCTGTACCTCCTGATATTCATGAAATACCTTATCCGTGGGAAAAAGAAGACATTGAAAGAATCTGAAATCATTATGAACTAGAACTTTTTAGTTCATATGATGGATCCATTTTAAGTCCTTTTGGAACAAATCCTGAATACCCTTTCTGCCAAATCTTCATAGCCAATCTCACTGATTTTCCAAAAGAATTATTATGGTATTTCTGGTGTATGTGTCACCAATATCATATTCTTATGGAATTCCAAAATCCTTTCTTTAACCAACCATTAGACCAAAATCTCCAAGTGTTTTTACAATGGTTCAAGCCATTAACATATTGGTCTGGTCTATTCTCAACAAACTCCAATCATACTCTTTTCCATTTTCACAGACCTTGTCATCTTATCAATAACCAAATTCAGTCCCTTCCAAGTGCAGTTATTTATAAGGAATTGACTCATACTATTCTAGATCAAAAATCCAAGAAAACAGATGCATTCCTCCTGAAATTTCGCCAGGACCTTATGGCTCATGGAATTTCCAAAATAGCCATCCATATTGGTCAAAAATCCAAAAAGTTAAAAAGCAATGGACAGACATGATGAATTCTTTTGTGATGCAAGATTCTCAAGATCCATATGAAACAGAAAATTCACAACAAAACTCAAAAGCAGGACCATCCTTATCTTCTTACAAGATAAGACCTGAATGGAAAAGACAGATCAACAAAAGGAGAAACAAAAAGGATCATAAAGATTGGATTGAACAAATGAATATCATTGATCCAGATTCCACCCCATCAGATGCTCCAGATGAAGATCACATGAGCTTCCCATAATAAAGATGTCGGCCATCCATAAACATGTCGGCCATAAGGTAAAGTTACTATTCTTGGTTTATATCCCAAATATCAGAAAGTTGTAGGCCACAAAATAAAAAGTTGATGGCCATTTTACTGCTTTATTCTGAAGAGTCAAGTGACCCTTCAGGAAAGTTTTCCCAAAGGTCATATTACTGTATAAGTGTCGGTAAGATTTGTATTATAAATAGATGAATCATTCCTTTCGGAGGATCATCTCTTATCTTGTGAGGACCCGTAAATTTTCTTTATCTCATAATATGTTATTTTCTTTTCTTGCATGCATTTTCTTCATGAAACCCTATTATATTGCTTTTTTTTGAGATTTTTATAAGTAAAGATAGTTTTTAAATCATTTTTCTAGTATAAGTTAGTTCATGAGAAATAAAGAGTATATATTGGACGTGGGACCCGTTAGTGGCGTTAAGTACGATAAATTCGACCAATTAGGTTACATTTTGTATACTGGGATTAATTTACTAGGTGTTAAGAGATAATTAGAGGTTACTTAGATGGTTTAATTTTGGAGAGACAAAAGGATAAGTTTGAACCATTAAGAGTGCCATGTGTCGCGACTTGATTGGATGGTTGACTTGCCTAACTTTCATACCTTTACTAAAACTTCAATTTTGACCTAAATCATATTCATTTTTAACCCTTTTTGGCCGAACCTCTCTTGAGAGAAAAGAAAAGAAAGCTTCAACCTTTCATCTTCCATTCTTGCTTAAATCTTGAAATCTAACCGATTAAACCTTGAATTAGTCCATACAAAAGACTTGCTAAGAAAGTTTGAAGGTCTAGGTGGAGTTGTTTTGGAAGAAAAACCCTTAAACTACTACCTTTCTTGAGGAGTTAAGGTATTTTGCTTGGAAATTCATTCTTTGTTCCTAATCATGGTAAATTAGTGATTTATGGTGGCTAACTAGGTTATTTTATGGAAGATTTCATGGATTAAAGTGGAGTTAGCTAAATTTCTCATTTTTGGGAATTTTTCTGTTTTCATATGATGGTTATGGTTGGCCTTGAATTGATGGATCTAAATTGTGTTAAATGGATCCCTTGTGTGCTAATTGCGATTGTTTGCGGAAATTCCAGTTTTAGGGTTCCAATTTGCCCTGTCCTGCCCGGTTCTATTTGACCATTCTAGAGGCCGAATTAGGTTTAGTACAAAACATGAAAGTTGTAGGAAATGATGTTTTATATCTGCCTGTAAAATTTCAACTCGATCGGAGCACCGTAGTATATGAAATGACCAAAATACCATTGACTGCCCATAAGCCCTATTTTCGCGGACAGTTTTCTGTCTTCGTGGGGATTTCAATGTTTGACTCTAAAAATGCATGATTTAGCTTTGGAGGCCTTCATAAGAAATGTAAGTATATATCTTGGATTTGAAACGCCATAAGATACACCTCTATCGGACTTCGGTAGCATGAGTTATTGTCGTTTAATCATAGTATGTGAACTAGTCTGATTGTGAGATGCTGGTTCTATAATTTGAATGACTGTATCATCTGCAATCTAAGATTTAAATGACTGTATCATCTATTTATTCTATTTGAGACGAGGGTGTACTTTATCACACTCGTTGTCTTGTCTGTCTGTATGCCTATTTACTGTGTATAATCTGTTATCTGTATCTGAGTCTGTTTGGACGTCGTTTGGAGGCTGGTATCCAACGACCTTTCTGTGACCTCTGAGCTCAACATCTGTGGCTAGTTACTCGAGTCGGGCCGGCAAGGGCCTGGTCGATTAGACAACGAACCACGGTAGTCTGTTCTGGGAATCTTTGGGTATTGAGACTCTTGATTCCAGTATACTCGAGTATTACCACTTCTGTTTCTGTTGAGGTGTTCGGGCCCGGTAGGGGTATGTTTGGTGGACGGAAATTGGTGTAAAGTGGGATCTACGGATATGTTGGTTCTATTTACGTTGACGGAGAGTCAACGGGTTCGGATCAAGTACTGCAAATGGAAATCTGGCTCCTGAGAGCCACTTGTATCCTTTCCCTTTGAATCACTATGTCTAACTGCTTTCCTTTATATCTGGTATATGTATCTGATTGGTTAAACGTGAAAGACCATGATTTTACCCCTATATGTTTGGTAGCTCATTGAGCGTAAACTCACCCCTTTCTGTTACCTTTATTTTCCTTACAGGGGACAAACTTAAAAATCACGGTTTTGGAAGAAAATGGTCAAGCTAGTATATATGTCATGTTGTTAAACTCTTTTGAAAATGAAGCCCTAATTGTATTTTGTATAGTATGAATACCTTGGATTGCACTGTATGTTAAGACTCCAATGTAAATATATGTATAAGTGTTTAACCTTGTCTATTAAATGTATTCCGTTGCGACTATGATTTTATGGTTTGGTAAGCATGTTCTCATCTTAGTAGTTTCCGATTGTTCGTTTTCTTTGGGTCCTATCGCGCGTACTATATTGGGTTTGTGTGAATCGACTTCGTAGTCCTGGCGAGAGTTGGGCAGGCGGTCCGCCAAATCCTTTGGTTCGCTTTAGGGTGAGGTGGGGCTGTCACAGGTGGTATCAGAGCCGTTTCGCGTGGTCTCTGCGCGGAGTGAGTTTGGGCCAAGTGGTGTTATGGTCCTGATTTCGTGAATGTATCTAGGTGCTCGTTTGAGCATAAACTATGAACCGTGCATGTCATAAATGTAAAGATCTTTATCATGGGACTTGAGGAAGTTAGGTATGTATGTCGGGTAGGAATCTTTAATATGGATGATTTACTCTTGGGACCGGCTGATTCGAGTTGTGAATTATCTTATTTGGGATTCTTGTGCCTGGCTACTAAATAGATGAGAGTCTAGGTTAGAAAGGACTTGGGCGAACTAGAAATTTGATTCTATGGAACTTCATGTGGTTTGTTCGGGTGTTAGTAAGCATGATTAACCTGGATTAAGATATAAATTGTGGTATTCTCGTAGGTTATGGATGGAGACCTAGAGGGAAAATAACTTTTCAATAGTTGCTTTTGTGCTTTTAACCTAGTTCGTCTATAGTACTTTTGGATGACCCCGTTACCTTTATGGATCTATTTTGGTTGTATCTAGCTGACTGCTATTGTGTGACTGGTTCGGTACAGTGGTGTGATGTATATATGCCTATAATGTATATTTGCTTTTGATCTGTGTGTACCTCTTGTTACTTGCTTATGCCTATAATTATCTTTAATGTTATATTTCCGCTTCGACCCTAGATTGGTCAGACCAATGGAGGGTACTCGTAGTGGACGAGGTCGTGGGCGCGGACGTAGGCAACCCTCGAATGAAAGGGGTAACCGAGAACCAATACCTGAACCAAATCCTGAACCAAGGGTTGACCCAAATACTCAAGTAGCCGCTGCTATCCAGCGCATGACTGATCTGCTAGCCCATATAGTGGAACACCAGGGCCAGAACCCTAATCCTCAACTTGAAAATCCTGGTAATCATATAGAGGGAGAGGATAGAGCCCTTGAAAGATTTCAGAAATTCTTCCCACCAAAATTTCTTGGAGGCCCTGATTCTGACGTGGCTGAGAGGTGGCTGGAAAAGATGATCGGTATTTTTGCCGCGTTACACTACACTGAGGAGAGACAAGTGACATTTGCTGTCTTCCAACTGGAGAGAGCAGCCCGATCTTGGTGGAATATCATTAAACTGAAATGGGAAAGAGAACAAACCCCGAGGACATGGGCGAATTTCATGAGGGAATTCAACACCAAATTTTTCCCTTCTCTAATCCAAGATAAGAAGGAAGATGAACTCATTCGGTTTCGCCAAGGAACTCAGACCGTAGCCGAGTATGAGAGTCAATTTACTCGATTATCTAAGTTTGCGCCCGAATTGATTGTAACCGAACAAAGACGGATAAGACGTTTTGTCCAGGGATTAAATGTTGAGATTCAGAAGGACCTGACTGTAGCCCAACTTAGTACCTTTAGTGATGCTGTGGAGAAAGCCCAGCGGGTTGAAAATGCGAGGCTACAGGTGAGAAACTTCCAAACCAAGAAAAGGAGCTTCCCTGGGAGTAGCTCGGAACAAGAAGATAAGAGTACACCCCCTAAGATTGGAAAGGGAAACGGGGAAGTACGACAACCGGGAGTGTCGCGTGATGTCTCTCAGGGGGGACCGGTCTCTGCTACTCGTGGTCCCTGTGGATATTGCGGAGGGCCAAATCATACGGAGGCAAATTGTTGGAAGAAAGAGGGAAAATGTCTGCGCTGCGGTAGTGCCGATCATCGGATTGCTGACTGCCCAATTCGATTGCGAAAAGGAAAAGGGACCCAGCAACCAACTAAGATTAACCCTGGACAGTCGGAAGAGGAAGGGACTGGATCGAAGGTACCGGCTCGGGTATATTCTTTAGAGTACCATCAGGTCCCTGACCCGTCTGAGGGCGTAGAAGGTACGATCCGTTGGTTACCTTAGATTTTGATAGATCCCGTTCATAAGAAAATTTCGAGGACGAAATTTCTTTAAGGGGGAGAGAGTGTAAGGACCCGTAAATTTTCTTTATCTCATAATATGTTATTTTCTTTTCTTGCATGCATTTTCTTCATGAAACCCTATTATATTGCTTTTTCCGAGATTTTTATAAGTAAATATAGTTTTTAAATCATTTTTCTAGTATAAGTTAGTTCATGAGAGATAATGAGTATATATTGGACGTGGGACCCGCTTGTGGCGTTAAGTGCGATAAATTCGACCAATTAGGTTACGTTTTGTATACTGGGATTAATTTACTAGGTGTTAAGAGATAATTAGAGGTTACTTAGATGGTTTAATTTTGGAGAGACAAAAGGATAAGCTTGAACCATTAAGAGTGCCATGTGTCGCGACTTGATTAGATGGTTGACTTGCCTAACTTTCTTACCTTTACTAAAACTTCAATTTTGACCTAAATCATATTCATTTTTAACCCTTCTTGGCTGAACCTCTCTTGAGAGAAAAGAAATGAAAGCTTCAACCGTTCATCTGCCATTCTTGCTTAAATCTTGAAATCTAACCGATTAAACCTTGAATTAGTCCACACAAAAGACTTGCTAAGGGAGTTTGAAGGTCTTGGTGGAGTTGTTTTGGAAGAAAAACCCTTAAGCTACTACCTTTCTTGAGAAGTTAGGGTATTTTGCTTGAAAATTCATTCTTTGTTCCTAATCATGGTAAATTAGTGATTTATGGTGGCTAACTAGGTTATTTTATGGAAGATTACATGGATTAAAGTGGAGTTAGCTAAATTTCTGATTTTTTTGGAAATTTTTCTGTTTTCATATGATGGTTATGGTTGGCCTTGAATTGATGGATCTAAATTGTGTTAAATGGATCCCTTGTATGCTAATTGCGATTTTTTGCGGAAAAATTTCGATTTTGTGCGGAAATTCCAGTTTTAGGGTTCCAATTTGCCCTGTTCTACCTGATTCTATTTGACCATTCTAGAGGCCGAATTAGGCTTAGTACAAAACATAAATGTTGTAGGAAATGATGTTTTATAGCTTCCAGTAAAATTTCAGTTTGATCGGAGCACCGTAGCATGTGAAATGACTGAAATACCCTGGACTGCCCATAAGCCGTATTTTCACGGACAGTTTTCTGTCTTCGTGGGGATTTCAATGTTTGACTCTGAAAATACATGATTTAGCTTTGGAGGCCTTCATAAGAAATGTAAATATATGTATTGGCTTCGAAACGCCATAAGATACACCTCAATCGGACTTCGGTAGCTTGAGTTATTGTCGTTTAATCATAGTGCGGTGAACTAGTCTGATTGTGAGATGCCGGTTCTGTAATTTGAAGTTTTGACCTAGATACACTATGAACTGGACTAAGTGATCTTAATCAAAGTTGTAGGCCTTTATCTTAGTTTCAAAACGGTATAAATTGCACCCCAATCTGAGAAGCGTAGTTTCGGTTGTGTCTGTTCCGCTAAGAGACGTCAAACCTGCTATTTAGCTTTTGTCCTTAAAACTTGATTTCTAGTTGCATTCCTAGACTTGCTTTGTATTTGGATGAACTTGAGCCTAGTTGAAGGGCTATTGTATTGAGATTTCTTATGTGTTGAATTGGACTGACTTGAGGAAAACTAATGAAGTCATAAATGGCTGGAATATAGCAAAATACAGAGGGCATGCTACCCAAAATTTTAGGGGTACGCGATTCCTTCAAGTTAAGTTGATCTTAGTAAAAATGAAGGGTTTTGAGGGTTGTTTGTAACTCTAGGACCAACTGTTATTTTTTTACTCAAAAGTCATATTTTTATTCTTCTGTACTAGTACTTAACTTGGAAAGGTGTACGACATGTATTCGAGCCTCATTTATGCATTTCATTTACTGGGTTTGTGGATGTGCGAACTATAATTGTTTTATCTTGATTATTTTAGGGTTTCTTGGCGATTAAAGCCATTTTGGGTGATAAACTTTTGAAGTATCTGTACTGGAACCGGTGAGTGTACCACTCCCCTCATTTATTGCTTAACTTGGTTTCTGCACCTGCAATCTATGATTTGAATGACTGTATCATCTGTTTATTCTGTTTGAGACGAGGGTGTACTTTATCACACTCGTTCTCTTGTCTGTCTGTATGCCTATTTACTGTGTATAATCTGTTATCTGTATCTGAGTCTGTTTGGACGTCGTTTGGAGGCTGGTATCCAACGATCTTTCTGTGACCTCTGAGCTCAACATCTGTGGCTAGTTACTCGAGTCGGGCCGGCAAGGGCCTGGTCGATTAGACAACGAACCACGGTAGTCTGTTCTGGGAATCTTTGGGTATTGAGACTCTTGATTCCAGTATACTCGAGTATTACCACTTCTGTTTCTGTTGAGGTGTTCGGGCCCGGTAGGGGTATGTTTGGTGGACGGAAATTGGTGTAAAGTGGGATCTACGGATATGTTGGTTCTATTTACGTTGACGGAGAGTCAACGGGTTCGGATCAAGTACTGCAAATGGAAATCTGGCTCCTGAGAGCCACTTGTATCCTTTCCCTTTGAATCACTGTGTCTAACTGCTTTCCTTTATATCTGGTATATGTATCTGATTGGTTAAACGTGAAAGACCATGATTTTACCCCTATATGTTTGGTAGCTCATTGAGCGTAAACTCACCCCTTTCTGTTACCTTTATTTTCCTTACAGGGGACAAACTTAAAAATCACGGTTTTGGAAGAAAATGGTCAAGCTAGTATATATGTCATGTTGTTAAACTCTTTTGAAAATGAAGCCCTAATTGTATTTTGTATAGTATGAATACCTTGGATTGCACTGTATGTTAAGACTCCAATGTAAATATATGTATAAGTGTTTAACCTTGTCTATTAAATGTATTCCGTTGCGACTATGATTTTATGGTTTGGTAAGCATGTTCTCATCTTAGTAGTTTCCGATTGTTCGTTTTCTTTGGGTCCTATCGCGCGTACTATATTGGGTTTGTGTGAATCGACTTCGTAGTCCTGGCGAGAGTTGGGCAGGCGGTCCGCCAAATCCTTTGGTTCGCTTTAGGGTGAGGTGGGGCTGTCACAGGTGGTATCAGAGCCGTTTCGCGTGGTCTCTGCGCGGAGTGAGTTTGGGCCAAGTGGTGTTATGGTCCTGATTTCGTGAATGTATCTAGGTGCTCGTTTGAGCATAAGCTATGAACCGTGCATGTCATAAATGTAAAGATCTTTATCATGGGACTTGAGGAAGTTAGGTATGTATGTCGGGTAGGAATCTTTAATATGGATGATTTACTCTTGGGACCGGCTGATTCGAGTTGTGAATTATCTTATTTGGGATTCTTGTGCCTGGCTACTAAATAGATGAGAGTCTAGGTTAGAAAGGACTTGGGCGAACTAGAAATTTGATTCTATGGAATTTCATGTGGTTTGTTCGGGTGTTAGTAAGCATGATTAACCTGGATTAAGATATAAATTGTGGTATTCTCGTAGGTTATGGATGGAGACCTAGAGGGAAAATAACTTTTCAATAGTTGCTTTTGTGCTTTTAACCTAGTTCGTCTATAGTACTTTTGGATGACCCCGTTACCTTTATGGATCTATTTTGGTTGTATCTAGCTGACTGCTATTGTGTGACTGGTTCGGTACAGTGGTGTGATGTATATATGCCTATAATGTATATTTGCTTTTGATCTGTGTGTACCTCTTGTTACTTGCTTATGCCTATAATTATCTTTAATGTTATATTTCCGCTTCGACCCTAGATTGGTCAGACCAATGGAGGGTACTCGTAGTGGACGAGGTCGTGGGCGCGGACGTAGGCAACCCTCGAATGAAAGGGGTAACCGAGAACCAATACCTGAACCAAATCCTGAACCAAGGGTTGACCCAAATACTCAAGTAGCCGCTGCTATCCAGCGCATGACTGATCTGCTAGCCCATATAGTGGAACACCAGGGCCAGAACCCTAATCCTCAACTTGAAAATCCTGGTAATCATATAGAGGGAGAGGATAGAGCCCTTGAAAGATTTCAGAAATTCTTCCCACCAAAATTTCTTGGAGGCCCTGATTCTGACGTGGCTGAGAGGTGGCTGGAAAAGATGATCGGTATTTTTGCCGCGTTACACTACACTGAGGAGAGACAAGTGACATTTGCTGTCTTCCAACTGGAGAGAGCAGCCCGATCTCGGTGGAATATCATTAAACTGAAATGGGAAAGAGAACAAACCCCGAGGACATGGGCGAACTTCATGAGGGAATTCAACACCAAATTTTTCCCTTCTCTAATCCAAGATAAGAAGGAAGATGAACTCATTCGGTTTCGCCAAGGAACTCAGACCGTAGCCGAGTATGAGAGTCAATTTACTCGATTATCTAAGTTTGCGCCCGAATTGATTGTAACCGAACAAAGACGGATAAGACGTTTTGTCCAGGGATTAAATGTTGAGATTCAGAAGGACCTGACTGTAGCCCAACTTAGTACCTTTAGTGATGCTGTGGAGAAAGCCCAGCGGGTTGAAAATGCGAGGCTACAGGTGAGAAACTTCCAAACCAAGAAAAGGAGCTTCCCTGGGAGTAGCTCGGAACAAGAAGATAAGAGTACACCCCCTAAGATTGGAAAGGGAAACGGGGAAGTACGACAACCGGGAGTGTCGCGTGATGTCTCTCAGGGGGGACCGGTCTCTGCTACTCGTGGTCCCTGTGGATATTGCGGAGGGCCAAATCATACGGAGGCAAATTGTTGGAAGAAAGAGGGAAAATGTCTGCGCTGCGGTAGTGCCGATCATCGGATTGCTGACTGCCCAATTCGATTGCGAAAAGGAAAAGGGACCCAGCAACCAACTAAGATTAACCCTGGACAGTCGGAAGAGGAAGGGACTGGATCGAAGGTACCGGCTCGGGTATATTCTTTAGAGTACCATCAGGTCCCTGACCCGTCTGAGGGCGTAGAAGGTACGATCCGTTGGTTACCTTAGATTTTGATAGATCCCGTTCATAAGAAAATTTCGAGGACGAAATTTCTTTAAGGGGGAGAGAGTGTAAGGACCCGTAAATTTTCTTTATCTCATAATATGTTATTTTCTTTTCTTGCATGCATTTTCTTCATGAAACCCTATTATATTGCTTTTTCCGAGATTTTTATAAGTAAATATAGTTTTTAAATCATTTTTCTAGTATAAGTTAGTTCATGAGAGATAATGAGTATATATTGGACGTGGGACCCGCTTGTGGCGTTAAGTGCGATAAATTCGACCAATTAGGTTACGTTTTGTATACTGGGATTAATTTACTAGGTGTTAAGAGATAATTAGAGGTTACTTAGATGGTTTAATTTTGGAGAGACAAAAGGATAAGCTTGAACCATTAAGAGTGCCATGTGTCGCGACTTGATTAGATGGTTGACTTGCCTAACTTTCTTACCTTTACTAAAACTTCAATTTTGACCTAAATCATATTCATTTTTAACCCTTCTTGGCCGAACCTCTCTTGAGAGAAAAGAAATGAAAGCTTCAACCGTTCATCTGCCATTCTTGCTTAAATCTTGAAATCTAACCGATTAAACCTTGAATTAGTCCACACAAAAGACTTGCTAAGGGAGTTTGAAGGTCTTGGTGGAGTTGTTTTGGAAGAAAAACCCTTAAGCTACTACCTTTCTTGAGAAGTTAGGGTATTTTGCTTGAAAATTCATTCTTTGTTCCTAATCATGGTAAATTAGTGATTTATGGTGGCTAACTAGGTTATTTTATGGAAGATTTCATGGATTAAAGTGGAGTTAGCTAAATTTCTGATTTTTTTGGAAATTTTTCTGTTTTCATATGATGGTTATGGTTGGCCTTGAATTGATGGATCTAAATTGTGTTAAATGGATCCCTTGTATGCTAATTGCGATTTTTTGCGGAAAAATTTCGATTTTGTGCGGAAATTCCAGTTTTAGGGTTCCAATTTGCCCTGTTCTACCTGATTCTATTTGACCATTCTAGAGGCCGAATTAGGCTTAGTACAAAACATAAATGTTGTAGGAAATGATGTTTTATATCTTCCAGTAAAATTTCAGTTTGATCGGAGCACCGTAGCATGTGAAATGACTGAAATACCCTTGACTGCCCATAAGCCGTATTTTCACGGACAGTTTTCTGTCTTCGTGGGGATTTCAATGTTTGACTCTGAAAATACATGATTTAGCTTTGGAGGCCTTCATAAGAAATGTAAATATATGTATTGGCTTCGAAACGCCATAAGATACACCTCAATCGGACTTCGGTAGCTTGAGTTATTGTCATTTAATCATAGTGCGGTGAACTAGTCTGATTGTGAGATGCTGGTTCTGTAATTTGAAGTTTTGACCTAGATACACTATGAACTGGACTAAGTGATCTTAATCAAAGTTGTAGGCCTTTATCTTAGTTTCAAAACGGTATAAATTGCACCCCAATCTGAGAAGCGTAGTTTCGGTTGTGTCTGTTCCGCTAAGAGACGTCAAACCTGCTATTTAGCTTTTGTCCTTAAAACTTGATTTCTAGTTGCATTCCTAGACTTGCTTTGTATTTGGATGAACTTGAGCCTAGTTGAAGGGCTATTGTATTGAGATTTCTTATGTGTTGAATTGGACTGACTTGAGGAAAAATAATGAAGTCATAAATGGCTGGAATATAGCAAAATACAGAGGGCATGCTACCCAAAATTTTAGGGGTACGCGATTCCTTCAAGTTAAGTTGATCTTAGTAAAAATGAAGGGTTTTGAGGGTTGTTTGTAACTCTAGGACCAACTGTTATTTTTTTACTCAAAAGTCATATTTTTATTCTTCTGTACTAGTACTTAACTTGGAAAGGTGTACGACATGTAGTCGAGCCTCATTTATGCATTTCATTTACTGGGTTTGTGGATGTGCGAACTATAATTGTTTTATCTTGATTATTTTAGGGTTTCTTGGCGATTAAAGCCACTTTGGGTGATAAACTTTTGAAGTATCTGTACTGGAACCGGTGAGTGTACCACTCCCCTCATTTATTGCTTAACTTGGTTTCTGCACCTGCAATCTATGATTTGAATGACTGTATCATCTGTTTATTCTGTTTGAGACGAGGGTGTACTTTATCACACTCGTTCTCTTGTCTGTCTGTATGCCTATTTACTGTGTATAATCTGTTATCTGTATCTGAGTCTGTTTGGACGTCGTTTGGAGGCTGGTATCCAACGACCTTTCTGTGACCTCTGAGCTCAACATCTGTGGCTAGTTACTCGAGTCGGGCCGGCAAGGGCCTGGTCGATTAGACAACGAACCACGGTAGTCTGTTCTGGGAATCTTTGGGTATTGAGACTCTTGATTCCAGTATACTCGAGTATTACCACTTCTGTTTCTGTTGAGGTGTTCGGGCCCGGTAGGGGTATGTTTGGTGGACGGAAATTGGTGTAAAGTGGGATCTACGGATATGTTGGTTCTATTTACGTTGACGGAGAGTCAACGGGTTCGGATCAAGTACTGCAAATGGAAATCTGGCTCCTGAGAGCCACTTGTATCCTTTCCCTTTGAATCACTGTGTCTAACTGCTTTCCTTTATATCTGGTATATGTATCTGATTGGTTAAACGTGAAAGACCATGATTTTACCCCTATATGTTTGGTAGCTCATTGAGCGTAAACTCACCCCTTTCTGTTACCTTTATTTTCCTTACAGGGGACAAACTTAAAAATCACGGTTTTGGAAGAAAATGGTCAAGCTAGTATATATGTCATGTTGTTAAACTCTTTTGAAAATGAAGCCCTAATTGTATTTTGTATAGTATGAATACCTTGGATTGCACTGTATGTTAAGACTCCAATGTAAATATATGTATAAGTGTTTAACCTTGTCTATTAAATGTATTCCGTTGCGACTATGATTTTATGGTTTGGTAAGCATGTTCTCATCTTAGTAGTTTCCGATTGTTCGTTTTCTTTGGGTCCTATCGCGCGTACTATATTGGGTTTGTGTGAATCGACTTCGTAGTCCTGGCGAGAGTTGGGCAGGCGGTCCGCCAAATCCTTTGGTTCGCTTTAGGGTGAGGTGGGGCTGTCACAGGTGGTATCAGAGCCGTTTCGCGTGGTCTCTGCGCGGAGTGAGTTTGGGCCAAGTGGTGTTATGGTCCTGATTTCGTGAATGTATCTAGGTGCTCGTTTGAGCATAAGCTATGAACCGTGCATGTCATAAATGTAAAGATCTTTATCATGGGACTTGAGGAAGTTAGGTATGTATGTCGGGTAGGAATCTTTAATATGGATGATTTACTCTTGGGACCGGCTGATTCGAGTTGTGAATTATCTTATTTGGGATTCTTGTGCCTGGCTACTAAATAGATGAGAGTCTAGGTTAGAAAGGACTTGGGCGAACTAGAAATTTGATTCTATGGAACTTCATGTGGTTTGTTCGGGTGTTAGTAAGCATGATTAACCTGGATTAAGATATAAATTGTGGTATTCTCGTAGGTTATGGATGGAGACCTAGAGGGAAAATAACTTTTCAATAGTTGCTTTTGTGCTTTTAACCTAGTTCGTCTATAGTACTTTTGGATGACCCCGTTACCTTTATGGATCTATTTTGGTTGTATCTAGCTGACTGCTATTGTGTGACTGGTTCGGTACAGTGGTGTGATGTATATATGCCTATAATGTATATTTGCTTTTGATCTGTGTGTACCTCTTGTTACTTGCTTATGCCTATAATTATCTTTAATGTTATATTTCCGCTTCGACCCTAGATTGGTCAGACCAATGGAGGGTACTCGTAGTGGACGAGGTCGTGGGCGCGGACGTAGGCAACCCTCGAATGAAAGGGGTAACCGAGAACCAATACCTGAACCAAATCCTGAACCAAGGGTTGACCCAAATACTCAAGTAGCCGCTGCTATCCAGCGCATGACTGATCTGCTAGCCCATATAGTGGAACACCAGGGCCAGAACCCTAATCCTCAACTTGAAAATCCTGGTAATCATATAGAGGGAGAGGATAGAGCCCTTGAAAGATTTCAGAAATTCTTCCCACCAAAATTTCTTGGAGGCCCTGATTCTGACGTGGCTGAGAGGTGGCTGGAAAAGATGATCGGTATTTTTGCCGCGTTACACTACACTGAGGAGAGACAAGTGACATTTGCTGTCTTCCAACTGGAGAGAGCAGCCCGATCTTGGTGGAATATCATTAAACTGAAATGGGAAAGAGAACAAACCCCGAGGACATGGGCGAACTTCATGAGGGAATTCAACACCAAATTTTTCCCTTCTCTAATCCAAGATAAGAAGGAAGATGAACTCATTCGGTTTCGCCAAGGAACTCAGACCGTAGCCGAGTATGAGAGTCAATTTACTCGATTATCTAAGTTTGCGCCCGAATTGATTGTAACCGAACAAAGACGGATAAGACGTTTTGTCCAGGGATTAAATGTTGAGATTCAGAAGGACCTGACTGTAGCCCAACTTAGTACCTTTAGTGATGCTGTGGAGAAAGCCCAGCGGGTTGAAAATGCGAGGCTACAGGTGAGAAACTTCCAAACCAAGAAAAGGAGCTTCCCTGGGAGTAGCTCGGAACAAGAAGATAAGAGTACACCCCCTAAGATTGGAAAGGGAAACGGGGAAGTACGACAACCGGGAGTGTCGCGTGATGTCTCTCAGGGGGGACCGGTCTCTGCTACTCGTGGTCCCTGTGGATATTGCGGAGGGCCAAATCATACGGAGGCAAATTGTTGGAAGAAAGAGGGAAAATGTCTGCGCTGCGGTAGTGCCGATCATCGGATTGCTGACTGCCCAATTCGATTGCGAAAAGGAAAAGGGACCCAGCAACCAACTAAGATTAACCCTGGACAGTCGGAAGAGGAAGGGACTGGATCGAAGGTACCGGCTCGGGTATATTCTTTAGAGTACCATCAGGTCCCTGACCCGTCTGAGGGCGTAGAAGGTACGATCCGTTGGTTACCTTAGATTTTGATAGATCCCGTTCATAAGAAAATTTCGAGGACGAAATTTCTTTAAGGGGGAGAGAGTGTAAGGACCCGTAAATTTTCTTTATCTCATAATATGTTATTTTCTTTTCTTGCATGCATTTTCTTCATGAAACCCTATTATATTGCTTTTTCCGAGATTTTTATAAGTAAATATAGTTTTTAAATCATTTTTCTAGTATAAGTTAGTTCATGAGAGATAATGAGTATATATTGGACGTGGGACCCGCTTGTGGCGTTAAGTGCGATAAATTCGACCAATTAGGTTACGTTTTGTATACTGGGATTAATTTACTAGGTGTTAAGAGATAATTAGAGGTTACTTAGATGGTTTAATTTTGGAGAGACAAAAGGATAAGCTTGAACCATTAAGAGTGCCATGTGTCGCGACTTGATTAGATGGTTGACTTGCCTAACTTTCTTACCTTTACTAAAACTTCAATTTTGACCTAAATCATATTCATTTTTAACCCTTCTTGGCCGAACCTCTCTTGAGAGAAAAGAAATGAAAGCTTCAACCGTTCATCTGCCATTCTTGCTTAAATCTTGAAATCTAACCGATTAAACCTTGAATTAGTCCACACAAAAGACTTGCTAAGGGAGTTTGAAGGTCTTGGTGGAGTTGTTTTGGAAGAAAAACCCTTAAGCTACTACCTTTCTTGAGAAGTTAGGGTATTTTGCTTGAAAATTCATTCTTTGTTCCTAATCATGGTAAATTAGTGATTTATGGTGGCTAACTAGGTTATTTTATGGAAGATTTCATGGATTAAAGTGGAGTTAGCTAAATTTCTGATTTTTTTGGAAATTTTTCTGTTTTCATATGATGGTTATGGTTGGCCTTGAATTGATGGATCTAAATTGTGTTAAATGGATCCCTTGTATGCTAATTGCGATTTTTTGCGGAAAAATTTCGATTTTGTGCGGAAATTCCAGTTTTAGGGTTCCAATTTGCCCTGTTCTACCTGATTCTATTTGACCATTCTAGAGGCCGAATTAGGCTTAGTACAAAACATAAATGTTGTAGGAAATGATGTTTTATAGCTTCCAGTAAAATTTCAGTTTGATCGGAGCACCGTAGCATGTGAAATGACTGAAATACCCTTGACTGCCCATAAGCCGTATTTTCACGGACAGTTTTCTGTCTTCGTGGGGATTTCAATGTTTGACTCTGAAAATACATGATTTAGCTTTGGAGGCCTTCATAAGAAATGTAAATATATGTATTGGCTTCGAAACGCCATAAGATACACCTCAATCGGACTTCGGTAGCTTGAGTTATTGTCGTTTAATCATAGTGCGGTGAACTAGTCTGATTGTGAGATGCTGGTTCTGTAATTTGAAGTTTTGACCTAGATACACTATGAACTGGACTAAGTGATCTTAATCAAAGTTGTAGGCCTTTATCTTAGTTTCAAAACGGTATAAATTGCACCCCAATCTGAGAAGCGTAGTTTCAGTTGTGTCTGTTCCGCTAAGAGACGTCAAACCTGCTATTTAGCTTTTGTCCTTAAAACTTGATTTCTAGTTGCATTCCTAGACTTGCTTTGTATTTGGATGAACTTGAGCCTAGTTGAAGGGCTATTGTATTGAGATTTCTTATGTGTTGAATTGGACTGACTTGAGGAAAAATAATGAAGTCATAAATGGCTGGAATATAGCAAAATACAGAGGGCATGCTACCCAAAATTTTAGGGGTACGCGATTCCTTCAAGTTAAGTTGATCTTAGTAAAAATGAAGGGTTTTGAGGGTTGTTTGTAACTCTAGGACCAACTGTTATTTTTTTACTCAAAAGTCATATTTTTATTCTTCTGTACTAGTACTTAACTTGGAAAGGTGTACGACATGTAGTCGAGCCTCATTTATGCATTTCATTTACTGGGTTTGTGGATGTGCGAACTATAATTGTTTTATCTTGATTATTTTAGGGTTTCTTGGCGATTAAAGCCACTTTGGGTGATAAACTTTTGAAGTATCTGTACTGGAACCGGTGAGTGTACCACTCCCCTCATTTATTGCTTAACTTGGTTTCTGCACCTGCAATCTATGATTTGAATGACTGTATCATCTGTTTATTCTGTTTGAGACGAGGGTGTACTTTATCACACTCGTTCTCTTGTCTGTCTGTATGCCTATTTACTGTGTATAATCTGTTATCTGTATCTGAGTCTGTTTGGACGTCGTTTGGAGGCTGGTATCCAACGACCTTTCTGTGACCTCTGAGCTCAACATCTGTGGCTAGTTACTCGAGTCGGGCCGGCAAGGGCCTGGTCGATTAGACAACGAACCACGGTAGTCTGTTCTGGGAATCTTTGGGTATTGAGACTCTTGATTCCAGTATACTCGAGTATTACCACTTCTGTTTCTGTTGAGGTGTTCGGGCCCGGTAGGGGTATGTTTGGTGGACGGAAATTGGTGTAAAGTGGGATCTACGGATATGTTGGTTCTATTTACGTTGACGGAGAGTCAACGGGTTCGGATCAAGTACTGCAAATGGAAATCTGGCTCCTGAGAGCCACTTGTATCCTTTCCCTTTGAATCACTGTGTCTAACTGCTTTCCTTTATATCTGGTATATGTATCTGATTGGTTAAACGTGAATGACCATGATTTTACCCCTATATGTTTGGTAGCTCATTGAGCGTAAACTCACCCCTTTCTGTTACCTTTATTTTCCTTACAGGGGACAAACTTGGAAATCACGGTTTTGGAAGAAAAGGGTCAAGCTAGTATATATGTCATGTTGTTAAGCTCTTTTGAAAACGAAGCTCTAATTGTATTTTGTGTAGTATCAATAGCTTGGATTGCACTGTATGTTAAGACTCCAGTGTAAATATATGTATAAGTGTTTAACCTTGTCTATTAAATGTATTCCGTTGCGACTATGATTTTATGGTTTGGTAAGCATGTTCTCATCTTAGTAGTTTCCGATTGTTCGTTTTCTTTGGGTCCTATCGCGCGTACTATATTGGGTTTGTGTGAATCGACTTCGTAGTCCTGGCGAGAGTTGGGCAGGCGGTCCGCCAAATCCTTTGGTTCGCTTTAGGGTGAGGTGGGGCTGTCACAGGTGGTATCAGAGCCGTTTCGCGTGGTCTCTGCGCGGAGTGAGTTTGGGCCAAGTGGTGTTATGGTCCTGATTTCGTGAATGTATCTAGGTGCTCGTTTGAGCATAAGCTATGAACCGTGCATGTCATAAATGTAAAGATCTTTATCATGGGACTTGAGGAAGTTAGGTATGTATGTCGGGTAGGAATCTTTAATATGGATGATTTACTCTTGGGACCGGCTGATTCGAGTTGTGAATTATCTTATTTGGGATTCTTGTGCCTGGCTACTAAATAGATGAGAGTCTAGGTTAGAAAGGACTTGGGCGAACTAGAAATTTGATTCTATGGAACTTCATGTGGTTTGTTCGGGTGTTAGTAAGCATGATTAACCTGGATTAAGATATAAATTGTGGTATTCTCGTAGGTTATGGATGGAGACCTAGAGGGAAAATAACTTTTCAATAGTTGCTTTTGTGCTTTTAACCTAGTTCGTCTATAGTACTTTTGGATGACCCCGTTACCTTTATGGATCTATTTTGGTTGTATCTAGCTGACTGCTATTGTGTGACTGGTTCGGTACAGTGGTGTGATGTATATATGCCTATAATGTATATTTGCTTTTGATCTGTGTGTACCTCTTGTTACTTGCTTATGCCTATAATTATCTTTAATGTTATATTTCCGCTTCGACCCTAGATTGGTCAGACCAATGGAGGGTACTCGTAGTGGACGAGGTCGTGGGCGCGGACGTAGGCAACCCTCGAATGAAAGGGGTAACCGAGAACCAATACCTGAACCAAATCCTGAACCAAGGGTTGACCCAAATACTCAAGTAGCCGCTGCTATCCAGCGCATGACTGATCTGCTAGCCCATATAGTGGAACACCAGGGCCAGAACCCTAATCCTCAACTTGAAAATCCTGGTAATCATATAGAGGGAGAGGATAGAGCCCTTGAAAGATTTCAGAAATTCTTCCCACCAAAATTTCTTGGAGGCCCTGATTCTGACGTGGCTGAGAGGTGGCTGGAAAAGATGATCGGTATTTTTGCCGCGTTACACTACACTGAGGAGAGACAAGTGACATTTGCTGTCTTCCAACTGGAGAGAGCAGCCCGATCTTGGTGGAATATCATTAAACTGAAATGGGAAAGAGAACAAACCCCGAGGACATGGGCGAACTTCATGAGGGAATTCAACACCAAATTTTTCCCTTCTCTAATCCAAGATAAGAAGGAAGATGAACTCATTCGGTTTCGCCAAGGAACTCAGACCGTAGCCGAGTATGAGAGTCAATTTACTCGATTATCTAAGTTTGCGCCCGAATTGATTGTAACCGAACAAAGACGGATAAGACGTTTTGTCCAGGGATTAAATGTTGAGATTCAGAAGGACCTGACTGTAGCCCAACTTAGTACCTTTAGTGATGCTGTGGAGAAAGCCCAGCGGGTTGAAAATGCGAGGCTACAGGTGAGAAACTTCCAAACCAAGAAAAGGAGCTTCCCTGGGAGTAGCTCGGAACAAGAAGATAAGAGTACACCCCCTAAGATTGGAAAGGGAAACGGGGAAGTACGACAACCGGGAGTGTCGCGTGATGTCTCTCAGGGGGGACCGGTCTCTGCTACTCGTGGTCCCTGTGGATATTGCGGAGGGCCAAATCATACGGAGGCAAATTGTTGGAAGAAAGAGGGAAAATGTCTGCGCTGCGGTAGTGCCGATCATCGGATTGCTGACTGCCCAATTCGATTGCGAAAAGGAAAAGGGACCCAGCAACCAACTAAGATTAACCCTGGACAGTCGGAAGAGGAAGGGACTGGATCGAAGGTACCGGCTCGGGTATATTCTTTAGAGTACCATCAGGTCCCTGACCCGTCTGAGGGCGTAGAAGGTACGATCCGTTGGTTACCTTAGATTTTGATAGATCCCGTTCATAAGAAAATTTCGAGGACGAAATTTCTTTAAGGGGGAGAGAGTGTAAGGACCCGTAAATTTTCTTTATCTCATAATATGTTATTTTCTTTTCTTGCATGCATTTTCTTCATGAAACCCTATTATATTGCTTTTTCCGAGATTTTTATAAGTAAATATAGTTTTTAAATCATTTTTCTAGTATAAGTTAGTTCATGAGAGATAATGAGTATATATTGGACGTGGGACCCGCTTGTGGCGTTAAGTGCGATAAATTCGACCAATTAGGTTACGTTTTGTATACTGGGATTAATTTACTAGGTGTTAAGAGATAATTAGAGGTTACTTAGATGGTTTAATTTTGGAGAGACAAAAGGATAAGCTTGAACCATTAAGAGTGCCATGTGTCGCGACTTGATTAGATGGTTGACTTGCCTAACTTTCTTACCTTTACTAAAACTTCAATTTTGACCTAAATCATATTCATTTTTAACCCTTCTTGGCCGAACCTCTCTTGAGAGAAAAGAAATGAAAGCTTCAACCGTTCATCTGCCATTCTTGCTTAAATCTTGAAATCTAACCGATTAAACCTTGAATTAGTCCACACAAAAGACTTGCTAAGGGAGTTTGAAGGTCTTGGTGGAGTTGTTTTGGAAGAAAAACCCTTAAGCTACTACCTTTCTTGAGAAGTTAGGGTATTTTGCTTGAAAATTCATTCTTTGTTCCTAATCATGGTAAATTAGTGATTTATGGTGGCTAACTAGGTTATTTTATGGAAGATTTCATGGATTAAAGTGGAGTTAGCTAAATTTCTGATTTTTTTGGAAATTTTTCTGTTTTCATATGATGGTTATGGTTGGCCTTGAATTGATGGATCTAAATTGTGTTAAATGGATCCCTTGTATGCTAATTGCGATTTTTTGCGGAAAAATTTCGATTTTGTGCGGAAATTCCAGTTTTAGGGTTCCAATTTGCCCTGTTCTACCTGATTCTATTTGACCATTCTAGAGGCCGAATTAGGCTTAGTACAAAACATAAATGTTGTAGGAAATGATGTTTTATAGCTTCCAGTAAAATTTCAGTTTGATCGGAGCACCGTAGCATGTGAAATGACTGAAATACCCTTGACTGCCCATAAGCCGTATTTTCACGGACAGTTTTCTGTCTTCGTGGGGATTTCAATGTTTGACTCTGAAAATACATGATTTAGCTTTGGAGGCCTTCATAAGAAATGTAAATATATGTATTGGCTTCGAAACGCCATAAGATACACCTCAATCGGACTTCGGTAGCTTGAGTTATTGTCGTTTAATCATAGTGCGGTGAACTAGTCTGATTGTGAGATGCTGGTTCTGTAATTTGAAGTTTTGACCTAGATACACTATGAACTGGACTAAGTGATCTTAATCAAAGTTGTAGGCCTTTATCTTAGTTTCAAAACGGTATAAATTGCACCCCAATCTGAGAAGCGTAGTTTCAGTTGTGTCTGTTCCGCTAAGAGACGTCAAACCTGCTATTTAGCTTTTGTCCTTAAAACTTGATTTCTAGTTGCATTCCTAGACTTGCTTTGTATTTGGATGAACTTGAGCCTAGTTGAAGGGCTATTGTATTGAGATTTCTTATGTGTTGAATTGGACTGACTTGAGGAAAAATAATGAAGTCATAAATGGCTGGAATATAGCAAAATACAGAGGGCATGCTACCCAAAATTTTAGGGGTACGCGATTCCTTCAAGTTAAGTTGATCTTAGTAAAAATGAAGGGTTTTGAGGGTTGTTTGTAACTCTAGGACCAACTGTTATTTTTTTACTCAAAAGTCATATTTTTATTCTTCTGTACTAGTACTTAACTTGGAAAGGTGTACGACATGTAGTCGAGCCTCATTTATGCATTTCATTTACTGGGTTTGTGGATGTGCGAACTATAATTGTTTTATCTTGATTATTTTAGGGTTTCTTGGCGATTAAAGCCACTTTGGGTGATAAACTTTTGAAGTATCTGTACTGGAACCGGTGAGTGTACCACTCCCCTCATTTATTGCTTAACTTGGTTTCTGCACCTGCAATCTATGATTTGAATGACTGTATCATCTGTTTATTCTGTTTGAGACGAGGGTGTACTTTATCACACTCGTTCTCTTGTCTGTCTGTATGCCTATTTACTGTGTATAATCTGTTATCTGTATCTGAGTCTGTTTGGACGTCGTTTGGAGGCTGGTATCCAACGACCTTTCTGTGACCTCTGAGCTCAACATCTGTGGCTAGTTACTCGAGTCGGGCCGGCAAGGGCCTGGTCGATTAGACAACGAACCACGGTAGTCTGTTCTGGGAATCTTTGGGTATTGAGACTCTTGATTCCAGTATACTCGAGTATTACCACTTCTGTTTCTGTTGAGGTGTTCGGGCCCGGTAGGGGTATGTTTGGTGGACGGAAATTGGTGTAAAGTGGGATCTACGGATATGTTGGTTCTATTTACGTTGACGGAGAGTCAACGGGTTCGGATCAAGTACTGCAAATGGAAATCTGGCTCCTGAGAGCCACTTGTATCCTTTCCCTTTGAATCACTGTGTCTAACTGCTTTCCTTTATATCTGGTATATGTATCTGATTGGTTAAACGTGAATGACCATGATTTTACCCCTATATGTTTGGTAGCTCATTGAGCGTAAACTCACCCCTTTCTGTTACCTTTATTTTCCTTACAGGGGACAAACTTGGAAATCACGGTTTTGGAAGAAAAGGGTCAAGCTAGTATATATGTCATGTTGTTAAGCTCTTTTGAAAACGAAGCTCTAATTGTATTTTGTGTAGTATCAATAGCTTGGATTGCACTGTATGTTAAGACTCCAGTGTAAATATATGTATAAGTGTTTAACCTTGTCTATTAAATGTATTCCGTTGCGACTATGATTTTATGGTTTGGTAAGCATGTTCTCATCTTAGTAGTTTCCGATTGTTCGTTTTCTTTGGGTCCTATCGCGCGTACTATATTGGGTTTGTGTGAATCGACTTCGTAGTCCTGGCGAGAGTTGGGCAGGCGGTCCGCCAAATCCTTTGGTTCGCTTTAGGGTGAGGTGGGGCTGTCACAGGTGGTATCAGAGCCGTTTCGCGTGGTCTCTGCGCGGAGTGAGTTTGGGCCAAGTGGTGTTATGGTCCTGATTTCGTGAATGTATCTAGGTGCTCGTTTGAGCATAAGCTATGAACCGTGCATGTCATAAATGTAAAGATCTTTATCATGGGACTTGAGGAAGTTAGGTATGTATGTCGGGTAGGAATCTTTAATATGGATGATTTACTCTTGGGACCGGCTGATTCGAGTTGTGAATTATCTTATTTGGGATTCTTGTGCCTGGCTACTAAATAGATGAGAGTCTAGGTTAGAAAGGACTTGGGCGAACTAGAAATTTGATTCTATGGAACTTCATGTGGTTTGTTCGGGTGTTAGTAAGCATGATTAACCTGGATTAAGATATAAATTGTGGTATTCTCGTAGGTTATGGATGGAGACCTAGAGGGAAAATAACTTTTCAATAGTTGCTTTTGTGCTTTTAACCTAGTTCGTCTATAGTACTTTTGGATGACCCCGTTACCTTTATGGATCTATTTTGGTTGTATCTAGCTGACTGCTATTGTGTGACTGGTTCGGTACAGTGGTGTGATGTATATATGCCTATAATGTATATTTGCTTTTGATCTGTGTGTACCTCTTGTTACTTGCTTATGCCTATAATTATCTTTAATGTTATATTTCCGCTTCGACCCTAGATTGGTCAGACCAATGGAGGGTACTCGTAGTGGACGAGGTCGTGGGCGCGGACGTAGGCAACCCTCGAATGAAAGGGGTAACCGAGAACCAATACCTGAACCAAATCCTGAACCAAGGGTTGACCCAAATACTCAAGTAGCCGCTGCTATCCAGCGCATGACTGATCTGCTAGCCCATATAGTGGAACACCAGGGCCAGAACCCTAATCCTCAACTTGAAAATCCTGGTAATCATATAGAGGGAGAGGATAGAGCCCTTGAAAGATTTCAGAAATTCTTCCCACCAAAATTTCTTGGAGGCCCTGATTCTGACGTGGCTGAGAGGTGGCTGGAAAAGATGATCGGTATTTTTGCCGCGTTACACTACACTGAGGAGAGACAAGTGACATTTGCTGTCTTCCAACTGGAGAGAGCAGCCCGATCTTGGTGGAATATCATTAAACTGAAATGGGAAAGAGAACAAACCCCGAGGACATGGGCGAACTTCATGAGGGAATTCAACACCAAATTTTTCCCTTCTCTAATCCAAGATAAGAAGGAAGATGAACTCATTCGGTTTCGCCAAGGAACTCAGACCGTAGCCGAGTATGAGAGTCAATTTACTCGATTATCTAAGTTTGCGCCCGAATTGATTGTAACCGAACAAAGACGGATAAGACGTTTTGTCCAGGGATTAAATGTTGAGATTCAGAAGGACCTGACTGTAGCCCAACTTAGTACCTTTAGTGATGCTGTGGAGAAAGCCCAGCGGGTTGAAAATGCGAGGCTACAGGTGAGAAACTTCCAAACCAAGAAAAGGAGCTTCCCTGGGAGTAGCTCGGAACAAGAAGATAAGAGTACACCCCCTAAGATTGGAAAGGGAAACGGGGAAGTACGACAACCGGGAGTGTCGCGTGATGTCTCTCAGGGGGGACCGGTCTCTGCTACTCGTGGTCCCTGTGGATATTGCGGAGGGCCAAATCATACGGAGGCAAATTGTTGGAAGAAAGAGGGAAAATGTCTGCGCTGCGGTAGTGCCGATCATCGGATTGCTGACTGCCCAATTCGATTGCGAAAAGGAAAAGGGACCCAGCAACCAACTAAGATTAACCCTGGACAGTCGGAAGAGGAAGGGACTGGATCGAAGGTACCGGCTCGGGTATATTCTTTAGAGTACCATCAGGTCCCTGACCCGTCTGAGGGCGTAGAAGGTACGATCCGTTGGTTACCTTAGATTTTGATAGATCCCGTTCATAAGAAAATTTCGAGGACGAAATTTCTTTAAGGGGGAGAGAGTGTAAGGACCCGTAAATTTTCTTTATCTCATAATATGTTATTTTCTTTTCTTGCATGCATTTTCTTCATGAAACCCTATTATATTGCTTTTTCCGAGATTTTTATAAGTAAATATAGTTTTTAAATCATTTTTCTAGTATAAGTTAGTTCATGAGAGATAATGAGTATATATTGGACGTGGGACCCGCTTGTGGCGTTAAGTGCGATAAATTCGACCAATTAGGTTACGTTTTGTATACTGGGATTAATTTACTAGGTGTTAAGAGATAATTAGAGGTTACTTAGATGGTTTAATTTTGGAGAGACAAAAGGATAAGCTTGAACCATTAAGAGTGCCATGTGTCGCGACTTGATTAGATGGTTGACTTGCCTAACTTTCTTACCTTTACTAAAACTTCAATTTTGACCTAAATCATATTCATTTTTAACCCTTCTTGGCCGAACCTCTCTTGAGAGAAAAGAAATGAAAGCTTCAACCGTTCATCTGCCATTCTTGCTTAAATCTTGAAATCTAACCGATTAAACCTTGAATTAGTCCACACAAAAGACTTGCTAAGGGAGTTTGAAGGTCTTGGTGGAGTTGTTTTGGAAGAAAAACCCTTAAGCTACTACCTTTCTTGAGAAGTTAGGGTATTTTGCTTGAAAATTCATTCTTTGTTCCTAATCATGGTAAATTAGTGATTTATGGTGGCTAACTAGGTTATTTTATGGAAGATTTCATGGATTAAAGTGGAGTTAGCTAAATTTCTGATTTTTTTGGAAATTTTTCTGTTTTCATATGATGGTTATGGTTGGCCTTGAATTGATGGATCTAAATTGTGTTAAATGGATCCCTTGTATGCTAATTGCGATTTTTTGCGGAAAAATTTCGATTTTGTGCGGAAATTCCAGTTTTAGGGTTCCAATTTGCCCTGTTCTACCTGATTCTATTTGACCATTCTAGAGGCCGAATTAGGCTTAGTACAAAACATAAATGTTGTAGGAAATGATGTTTTATAGCTTCCAGTAAAATTTCAGTTTGATCGGAGCACCGTAGCATGTGAAATGACTGAAATACCCTTGACTGCCCATAAGCCGTATTTTCACGGACAGTTTTCTGTCTTCGTGGGGATTTCAATGTTTGACTCTGAAAATACATGATTTAGCTTTGGAGGCCTTCATAAGAAATGTAAATATATGTATTGGCTTCGAAACGCCATAAGATACACCTCAATCGGACTTCGGTAGCTTGAGTTATTGTCGTTTAATCATAGTGCGGTGAACTAGTCTGATTGTGAGATGCTGGTTCTGTAATTTGAAGTTTTGACCTAGATACACTATGAACTGGACTAAGTGATCTTAATCAAAGTTGTAGGCCTTTATCTTAGTTTCAAAACGGTATAAATTGCACCCCAATCTGAGAAGCGTAGTTTCAGTTGTGTCTGTTCCGCTAAGAGACGTCAAACCTGCTATTTAGCTTTTGTCCTTAAAACTTGATTTCTAGTTGCATTCCTAGACTTGCTTTGTATTTGGATGAACTTGAGCCTAGTTGAAGGGCTATTGTATTGAGATTTCTTATGTGTTGAATTGGACTGACTTGAGGAAAAATAATGAAGTCATAAATGGCTGGAATATAGCAAAATACAGAGGGCATGCTACCCAAAATTTTAGGGGTACGCGATTCCTTCAAGTTAAGTTGATCTTAGTAAAAATGAAGGGTTTTGAGGGTTGTTTGTAACTCTAGGACCAACTGTTATTTTTTTACTCAAAAGTCATATTTTTATTCTTCTGTACTAGTACTTAACTTGGAAAGGTGTACGACATGTAGTCGAGCCTCATTTATGCATTTCATTTACTGGGTTTGTGGATGTGCGAACTATAATTGTTTTATCTTGATTATTTTAGGGTTTCTTGGCGATTAAAGCCACTTTGGGTGATAAACTTTTGAAGTATCTGTACTGGAACCGGTGAGTGTACCACTCCCCTCATTTATTGCTTAACTTGGTTTCTGCACCTGCAATCTATGATTTGAATGACTGTATCATCTGTTTATTCTGTTTGAGACGAGGGTGTACTTTATCACACTCGTTCTCTTGTCTGTCTGTATGCCTATTTACTGTGTATAATCTGTTATCTGTATCTGAGTCTGTTTGGACGTCGTTTGGAGGCTGGTATCCAACGACCTTTCTGTGACCTCTGAGCTCAACATCTGTGGCTAGTTACTCGAGTCGGGCCGGCAAGGGCCTGGTCGATTAGACAACGAACCACGGTAGTCTGTTCTGGGAATCTTTGGGTATTGAGACTCTTGATTCCAGTATACTCGAGTATTACCACTTCTGTTTCTGTTGAGGTGTTCGGGCCCGGTAGGGGTATGTTTGGTGGACGGAAATTGGTGTAAAGTGGGATCTACGGATATGTTGGTTCTATTTACGTTGACGGAGAGTCAACGGGTTCGGATCAAGTACTGCAAATGGAAATCTGGCTCCTGAGAGCCACTTGTATCCTTTCCCTTTGAATCACTGTGTCTAACTGCTTTCCTTTATATCTGGTATATGTATCTGATTGGTTAAACGTGAATGACCATGATTTTACCCCTATATGTTTGGTAGCTCATTGAGCGTAAACTCACCCCTTTCTGTTACCTTTATTTTCCTTACAGGGGACAAACTTGGAAATCACGGTTTTGGAAGAAAAGGGTCAAGCTAGTATATATGTCATGTTGTTAAGCTCTTTTGAAAACGAAGCTCTAATTGTATTTTGTGTAGTATCAATAGCTTGGATTGCACTGTATGTTAAGACTCCAGTGTAAATATATGTATAAGTGTTTAACCTTGTCTATTAAATGTATTCCGTTGCGACTATGATTTTATGGTTTGGTAAGCATGTTCTCATCTTAGTAGTTTCCGATTGTTCGTTTTCTTTGGGTCCTATCGCGCGTACTATATTGGGTTTGTGTGAATCGACTTCGTAGTCCTGGCGAGAGTTGGGCAGGCGGTCCGCCAAATCCTTTGGTTCGCTTTAGGGTGAGGTGGGGCTGTCACAGGTGGTATCAGAGCCGTTTCGCGTGGTCTCTGCGCGGAGTGAGTTTGGGCCAAGTGGTGTTATGGTCCTGATTTCGTGAATGTATCTAGGTGCTCGTTTGAGCATAAGCTATGAACCGTGCATGTCATAAATGTAAAGATCTTTATCATGGGACTTGAGGAAGTTAGGTATGTATGTCGGGTAGGAATCTTTAATATGGATGATTTACTCTTGGGACCGGCTGATTCGAGTTGTGAATTATCTTATTTGGGATTCTTGTGCCTGGCTACTAAATAGATGAGAGTCTAGGTTAGAAAGGACTTGGGCGAACTAGAAATTTGATTCTATGGAACTTCATGTGGTTTGTTCGGGTGTTAGTAAGCATGATTAACCTGGATTAAGATATAAATTGTGGTATTCTCGTAGGTTATGGATGGAGACCTAGAGGGAAAATAACTTTTCAATAGTTGCTTTTGTGCTTTTAACCTAGTTCGTCTATAGTACTTTTGGATGACCCCGTTACCTTTATGGATCTATTTTGGTTGTATCTAGCTGACTGCTATTGTGTGACTGGTTCGGTACAGTGGTGTGATGTATATATGCCTATAATGTATATTTGCTTTTGATCTGTGTGTACCTCTTGTTACTTGCTTATGCCTATAATTATCTTTAATGTTATATTTCCGCTTCGACCCTAGATTGGTCAGACCAATGGAGGGTACTCGTAGTGGACGAGGTCGTGGGCGCGGACGTAGGCAACCCTCGAATGAAAGGGGTAACCGAGAACCAATACCTGAACCAAATCCTGAACCAAGGGTTGACCCAAATACTCAAGTAGCCGCTGCTATCCAGCGCATGACTGATCTGCTAGCCCATATAGTGGAACACCAGGGCCAGAACCCTAATCCTCAACTTGAAAATCCTGGTAATCATATAGAGGGAGAGGATAGAGCCCTTGAAAGATTTCAGAAATTCTTCCCACCAAAATTTCTTGGAGGCCCTGATTCTGACGTGGCTGAGAGGTGGCTGGAAAAGATGATCGGTATTTTTGCCGCGTTACACTACACTGAGGAGAGACAAGTGACATTTGCTGTCTTCCAACTGGAGAGAGCAGCCCGATCTTGGTGGAATATCATTAAACTGAAATGGGAAAGAGAACAAACCCCGAGGACATGGGCGAACTTCATGAGGGAATTCAACACCAAATTTTTCCCTTCTCTAATCCAAGATAAGAAGGAAGATGAACTCATTCGGTTTCGCCAAGGAACTCAGACCGTAGCCGAGTATGAGAGTCAATTTACTCGATTATCTAAGTTTGCGCCCGAATTGATTGTAACCGAACAAAGACGGATAAGACGTTTTGTCCAGGGATTAAATGTTGAGATTCAGAAGGACCTGACTGTAGCCCAACTTAGTACCTTTAGTGATGCTGTGGAGAAAGCCCAGCGGGTTGAAAATGCGAGGCTACAGGTGAGAAACTTCCAAACCAAGAAAAGGAGCTTCCCTGGGAGTAGCTCGGAACAAGAAGATAAGAGTACACCCCCTAAGATTGGAAAGGGAAACGGGGAAGTACGACAACCGGGAGTGTCGCGTGATGTCTCTCAGGGGGGACCGGTCTCTGCTACTCGTGGTCCCTGTGGATATTGCGGAGGGCCAAATCATACGGAGGCAAATTGTTGGAAGAAAGAGGGAAAATGTCTGCGCTGCGGTAGTGCCGATCATCGGATTGCTGACTGCCCAATTCGATTGCGAAAAGGAAAAGGGACCCAGCAACCAACTAAGATTAACCCTGGACAGTCGGAAGAGGAAGGGACTGGATCGAAGGTACCGGCTCGGGTATATTCTTTAGAGTACCATCAGGTCCCTGACCCGTCTGAGGGCGTAGAAGGTACGATCCGTTGGTTACCTTAGATTTTGATAGATCCCGTTCATAAGAAAATTTCGAGGACGAAATTTCTTTAAGGGGGAGAGAGTGTAAGGACCCGTAAATTTTCTTTATCTCATAATATGTTATTTTCTTTTCTTGCATGCATTTTCTTCATGAAACCCTATTATATTGCTTTTTCCGAGATTTTTATAAGTAAATATAGTTTTTAAATCATTTTTCTAGTATAAGTTAGTTCATGAGAGATAATGAGTATATATTGGACGTGGGACCCGCTTGTGGCGTTAAGTGCGATAAATTCGACCAATTAGGTTACGTTTTGTATACTGGGATTAATTTACTAGGTGTTAAGAGATAATTAGAGGTTACTTAGATGGTTTAATTTTGGAGAGACAAAAGGATAAGCTTGAACCATTAAGAGTGCCATGTGTCGCGACTTGATTAGATGGTTGACTTGCCTAACTTTCTTACCTTTACTAAAACTTCAATTTTGACCTAAATCATATTCATTTTTAACCCTTCTTGGCCGAACCTCTCTTGAGAGAAAAGAAATGAAAGCTTCAACCGTTCATCTGCCATTCTTGCTTAAATCTTGAAATCTAACCGATTAAACCTTGAATTAGTCCACACAAAAGACTTGCTAAGGGAGTTTGAAGGTCTTGGTGGAGTTGTTTTGGAAGAAAAACCCTTAAGCTACTACCTTTCTTGAGAAGTTAGGGTATTTTGCTTGAAAATTCATTCTTTGTTCCTAATCATGGTAAATTAGTGATTTATGGTGGCTAACTAGGTTATTTTATGGAAGATTTCATGGATTAAAGTGGAGTTAGCTAAATTTCTGATTTTTTTGGAAATTTTTCTGTTTTCATATGATGGTTATGGTTGGCCTTGAATTGATGGATCTAAATTGTGTTAAATGGATCCCTTGTATGCTAATTGCGATTTTTTGCGGAAAAATTTCGATTTTGTGCGGAAATTCCAGTTTTAGGGTTCCAATTTGCCCTGTTCTACCTGATTCTATTTGACCATTCTAGAGGCCGAATTAGGCTTAGTACAAAACATAAATGTTGTAGGAAATGATGTTTTATAGCTTCCAGTAAAATTTCAGTTTGATCGGAGCACCGTAGCATGTGAAATGACTGAAATACCCTTGACTGCCCATAAGCCGTATTTTCACGGACAGTTTTCTGTCTTCGTGGGGATTTCAATGTTTGACTCTGAAAATACATGATTTAGCTTTGGAGGCCTTCATAAGAAATGTAAATATATGTATTGGCTTCGAAACGCCATAAGATACACCTCAATCGGACTTCGGTAGCTTGAGTTATTGTCGTTTAATCATAGTGCGGTGAACTAGTCTGATTGTGAGATGCTGGTTCTGTAATTTGAAGTTTTGACCTAGATACACTATGAACTGGACTAAGTGATCTTAATCAAAGTTGTAGGCCTTTATCTTAGTTTCAAAACGGTATAAATTGCACCCCAATCTGAGAAGCGTAGTTTCAGTTGTGTCTGTTCCGCTAAGAGACGTCAAACCTGCTATTTAGCTTTTGTCCTTAAAACTTGATTTCTAGTTGCATTCCTAGACTTGCTTTGTATTTGGATGAACTTGAGCCTAGTTGAAGGGCTATTGTATTGAGATTTCTTATGTGTTGAATTGGACTGACTTGAGGAAAAATAATGAAGTCATAAATGGCTGGAATATAGCAAAATACAGAGGGCATGCTACCCAAAATTTTAGGGGTACGCGATTCCTTCAAGTTAAGTTGATCTTAGTAAAAATGAAGGGTTTTGAGGGTTGTTTGTAACTCTAGGACCAACTGTTATTTTTTTACTCAAAAGTCATATTTTTATTCTTCTGTACTAGTACTTAACTTGGAAAGGTGTACGACATGTAGTCGAGCCTCATTTATGCATTTCATTTACTGGGTTTGTGGATGTGCGAACTATAATTGTTTTATCTTGATTATTTTAGGGTTTCTTGGCGATTAAAGCCACTTTGGGTGATAAACTTTTGAAGTATCTGTACTGGAACCGGTGAGTGTACCACTCCCCTCATTTATTGCTTAACTTGGTTTCTGCACCTGCAATCTATGATTTGAATGACTGTATCATCTGTTTATTCTGTTTGAGACGAGGGTGTACTTTATCACACTCGTTCTCTTGTCTGTCTGTATGCCTATTTACTGTGTATAATCTGTTATCTGTATCTGAGTCTGTTTGGACGTCGTTTGGAGGCTGGTATCCAACGACCTTTCTGTGACCTCTGAGCTCAACATCTGTGGCTAGTTACTCGAGTCGGGCCGGCAAGGGCCTGGTCGATTAGACAACGAACCACGGTAGTCTGTTCTGGGAATCTTTGGGTATTGAGACTCTTGATTCCAGTATACTCGAGTATTACCACTTCTGTTTCTGTTGAGGTGTTCGGGCCCGGTAGGGGTATGTTTGGTGGACGGAAATTGGTGTAAAGTGGGATCTACGGATATGTTGGTTCTATTTACGTTGACGGAGAGTCAACGGGTTCGGATCAAGTACTGCAAATGGAAATCTGGCTCCTGAGAGCCACTTGTATCCTTTCCCTTTGAATCACTGTGTCTAACTGCTTTCCTTTATATCTGGTATATGTATCTGATTGGTTAAACGTGAATGACCATGATTTTACCCCTATATGTTTGGTAGCTCATTGAGCGTAAACTCACCCCTTTCTGTTACCTTTATTTTCCTTACAGGGGACAAACTTGGAAATCACGGTTTTGGAAGAAAAGGGTCAAGCTAGTATATATGTCATGTTGTTAAGCTCTTTTGAAAACGAAGCTCTAATTGTATTTTGTGTAGTATCAATAGCTTGGATTGCACTGTATGTTAAGACTCCAGTGTAAATATATGTATAAGTGTTTAACCTTGTCTATTAAATGTATTCCGTTGCGACTATGATTTTATGGTTTGGTAAGCATGTTCTCATCTTAGTAGTTTCCGATTGTTCGTTTTCTTTGGGTCCTATCGCGCGTACTATATTGGGTTTGTGTGAATCGACTTCGTAGTCCTGGCGAGAGTTGGGCAGGCGGTCCGCCAAATCCTTTGGTTCGCTTTAGGGTGAGGTGGGGCTGTCACAGGTGGTATCAGAGCCGTTTCGCGTGGTCTCTGCGCGGAGTGAGTTTGGGCCAAGTGGTGTTATGGTCCTGATTTCGTGAATGTATCTAGGTGCTCGTTTGAGCATAAGCTATGAACCGTGCATGTCATAAATGTAAAGATCTTTATCATGGGACTTGAGGAAGTTAGGTATGTATGTCGGGTAGGAATCTTTAATATGGATGATTTACTCTTGGGACCGGCTGATTCGAGTTGTGAATTATCTTATTTGGGATTCTTGTGCCTGGCTACTAAATAGATGAGAGTCTAGGTTAGAAAGGACTTGGGCGAACTAGAAATTTGATTCTATGGAACTTCATGTGGTTTGTTCGGGTGTTAGTAAGCATGATTAACCTGGATTAAGATATAAATTGTGGTATTCTCGTAGGTTATGGATGGAGACCTAGAGGGAAAATAACTTTTCAATAGTTGCTTTTGTGCTTTTAACCTAGTTCGTCTATAGTACTTTTGGATGACCCCGTTACCTTTATGGATCTATTTTGGTTGTATCTAGCTGACTGCTATTGTGTGACTGGTTCGGTACAGTGGTGTGATGTATATATGCCTATAATGTATATTTGCTTTTGATCTGTGTGTACCTCTTGTTACTTGCTTATGCCTATAATTATCTTTAATGTTATATTTCCGCTTCGACCCTAGATTGGTCAGACCAATGGAGGGTACTCGTAGTGGACGAGGTCGTGGGCGCGGACGTAGGCAACCCTCGAATGAAAGGGGTAACCGAGAACCAATACCTGAACCAAATCCTGAACCAAGGGTTGACCCAAATACTCAAGTAGCCGCTGCTATCCAGCGCATGACTGATCTGCTAGCCCATATAGTGGAACACCAGGGCCAGAACCCTAATCCTCAACTTGAAAATCCTGGTAATCATATAGAGGGAGAGGATAGAGCCCTTGAAAGATTTCAGAAATTCTTCCCACCAAAATTTCTTGGAGGCCCTGATTCTGACGTGGCTGAGAGGTGGCTGGAAAAGATGATCGGTATTTTTGCCGCGTTACACTACACTGAGGAGAGACAAGTGACATTTGCTGTCTTCCAACTGGAGAGAGCAGCCCGATCTTGGTGGAATATCATTAAACTGAAATGGGAAAGAGAACAAACCCCGAGGACATGGGCGAACTTCATGAGGGAATTCAACACCAAATTTTTCCCTTCTCTAATCCAAGATAAGAAGGAAGATGAACTCATTCGGTTTCGCCAAGGAACTCAGACCGTAGCCGAGTATGAGAGTCAATTTACTCGATTATCTAAGTTTGCGCCCGAATTGATTGTAACCGAACAAAGACGGATAAGACGTTTTGTCCAGGGATTAAATGTTGAGATTCAGAAGGACCTGACTGTAGCCCAACTTAGTACCTTTAGTGATGCTGTGGAGAAAGCCCAGCGGGTTGAAAATGCGAGGCTACAGGTGAGAAACTTCCAAACCAAGAAAAGGAGCTTCCCTGGGAGTAGCTCGGAACAAGAAGATAAGAGTACACCCCCTAAGATTGGAAAGGGAAACGGGGAAGTACGACAACCGGGAGTGTCGCGTGATGTCTCTCAGGGGGGACCGGTCTCTGCTACTCGTGGTCCCTGTGGATATTGCGGAGGGCCAAATCATACGGAGGCAAATTGTTGGAAGAAAGAGGGAAAATGTCTGCGCTGCGGTAGTGCCGATCATCGGATTGCTGACTGCCCAATTCGATTGCGAAAAGGAAAAGGGACCCAGCAACCAACTAAGATTAACCCTGGACAGTCGGAAGAGGAAGGGACTGGATCGAAGGTACCGGCTCGGGTATATTCTTTAGAGTACCATCAGGTCCCTGACCCGTCTGAGGGCGTAGAAGGTACGATCCGTTGGTTACCTTAGATTTTGATAGATCCCGTTCATAAGAAAATTTCGAGGACGAAATTTCTTTAAGGGGGAGAGAGTGTAAGGACCCGTAAATTTTCTTTATCTCATAATATGTTATTTTCTTTTCTTGCATGCATTTTCTTCATGAAACCCTATTATATTGCTTTTTCCGAGATTTTTATAAGTAAATATAGTTTTTAAATCATTTTTCTAGTATAAGTTAGTTCATGAGAGATAATGAGTATATATTGGACGTGGGACCCGCTTGTGGCGTTAAGTGCGATAAATTCGACCAATTAGGTTACGTTTTGTATACTGGGATTAATTTACTAGGTGTTAAGAGATAATTAGAGGTTACTTAGATGGTTTAATTTTGGAGAGACAAAAGGATAAGCTTGAACCATTAAGAGTGCCATGTGTCGCGACTTGATTAGATGGTTGACTTGCCTAACTTTCTTACCTTTACTAAAACTTCAATTTTGACCTAAATCATATTCATTTTTAACCCTTCTTGGCCGAACCTCTCTTGAGAGAAAAGAAATGAAAGCTTCAACCGTTCATCTGCCATTCTTGCTTAAATCTTGAAATCTAACCGATTAAACCTTGAATTAGTCCACACAAAAGACTTGCTAAGGGAGTTTGAAGGTCTTGGTGGAGTTGTTTTGGAAGAAAAACCCTTAAGCTACTACCTTTCTTGAGAAGTTAGGGTATTTTGCTTGAAAATTCATTCTTTGTTCCTAATCATGGTAAATTAGTGATTTATGGTGGCTAACTAGGTTATTTTATGGAAGATTTCATGGATTAAAGTGGAGTTAGCTAAATTTCTGATTTTTTTGGAAATTTTTCTGTTTTCATATGATGGTTATGGTTGGCCTTGAATTGATGGATCTAAATTGTGTTAAATGGATCCCTTGTATGCTAATTGCGATTTTTTGCGGAAAAATTTCGATTTTGTGCGGAAATTCCAGTTTTAGGGTTCCAATTTGCCCTGTTCTACCTGATTCTATTTGACCATTCTAGAGGCCGAATTAGGCTTAGTACAAAACATAAATGTTGTAGGAAATGATGTTTTATAGCTTCCAGTAAAATTTCAGTTTGATCGGAGCACCGTAGCATGTGAAATGACTGAAATACCCTTGACTGCCCATAAGCCGTATTTTCACGGACAGTTTTCTGTCTTCGTGGGGATTTCAATGTTTGACTCTGAAAATACATGATTTAGCTTTGGAGGCCTTCATAAGAAATGTAAATATATGTATTGGCTTCGAAACGCCATAAGATACACCTCAATCGGACTTCGGTAGCTTGAGTTATTGTCGTTTAATCATAGTGCGGTGAACTAGTCTGATTGTGAGATGCTGGTTCTGTAATTTGAAGTTTTGACCTAGATACACTATGAACTGGACTAAGTGATCTTAATCAAAGTTGTAGGCCTTTATCTTAGTTTCAAAACGGTATAAATTGCACCCCAATCTGAGAAGCGTAGTTTCAGTTGTGTCTGTTCCGCTAAGAGACGTCAAACCTGCTATTTAGCTTTTGTCCTTAAAACTTGATTTCTAGTTGCATTCCTAGACTTGCTTTGTATTTGGATGAACTTGAGCCTAGTTGAAGGGCTATTGTATTGAGATTTCTTATGTGTTGAATTGGACTGACTTGAGGAAAAATAATGAAGTCATAAATGGCTGGAATATAGCAAAATACAGAGGGCATGCTACCCAAAATTTTAGGGGTACGCGATTCCTTCAAGTTAAGTTGATCTTAGTAAAAATGAAGGGTTTTGAGGGTTGTTTGTAACTCTAGGACCAACTGTTATTTTTTTACTCAAAAGTCATATTTTTATTCTTCTGTACTAGTACTTAACTTGGAAAGGTGTACGACATGTAGTCGAGCCTCATTTATGCATTTCATTTACTGGGTTTGTGGATGTGCGAACTATAATTGTTTTATCTTGATTATTTTAGGGTTTCTTGGCGATTAAAGCCACTTTGGGTGATAAACTTTTGAAGTATCTGTACTGGAACCGGTGAGTGTACCACTCCCCTCATTTATTGCTTAACTTGGTTTCTGCACCTGCAATCTATGATTTGAATGACTGTATCATCTGTTTATTCTGTTTGAGACGAGGGTGTACTTTATCACACTCGTTCTCTTGTCTGTCTGTATGCCTATTTACTGTGTATAATCTGTTATCTGTATCTGAGTCTGTTTGGACGTCGTTTGGAGGCTGGTATCCAACGACCTTTCTGTGACCTCTGAGCTCAACATCTGTGGCTAGTTACTCGAGTCGGGCCGGCAAGGGCCTGGTCGATTAGACAACGAACCACGGTAGTCTGTTCTGGGAATCTTTGGGTATTGAGACTCTTGATTCCAGTATACTCGAGTATTACCACTTCTGTTTCTGTTGAGGTGTTCGGGCCCGGTAGGGGTATGTTTGGTGGACGGAAATTGGTGTAAAGTGGGATCTACGGATATGTTGGTTCTATTTACGTTGACGGAGAGTCAACGGGTTCGGATCAAGTACTGCAAATGGAAATCTGGCTCCTGAGAGCCACTTGTATCCTTTCCCTTTGAATCACTGTGTCTAACTGCTTTCCTTTATATCTGGTATATGTATCTGATTGGTTAAACGTGAATGACCATGATTTTACCCCTATATGTTTGGTAGCTCATTGAGCGTAAACTCACCCCTTTCTGTTACCTTTATTTTCCTTACAGGGGACAAACTTGGAAATCACGGTTTTGGAAGAAAAGGGTCAAGCTAGTATATATGTCATGTTGTTAAGCTCTTTTGAAAACGAAGCTCTAATTGTATTTTGTGTAGTATCAATAGCTTGGATTGCACTGTATGTTAAGACTCCAGTGTAAATATATGTATAAGTGTTTAACCTTGTCTATTAAATGTATTCCGTTGCGACTATGATTTTATGGTTTGGTAAGCATGTTCTCATCTTAGTAGTTTCCGATTGTTCGTTTTCTTTGGGTCCTATCGCGCGTACTATATTGGGTTTGTGTGAATCGACTTCGTAGTCCTGGCGAGAGTTGGGCAGGCGGTCCGCCAAATCCTTTGGTTCGCTTTAGGGTGAGGTGGGGCTGTCACAGGTGGTATCAGAGCCGTTTCGCGTGGTCTCTGCGCGGAGTGAGTTTGGGCCAAGTGGTGTTATGGTCCTGATTTCGTGAATGTATCTAGGTGCTCGTTTGAGCATAAGCTATGAACCGTGCATGTCATAAATGTAAAGATCTTTATCATGGGACTTGAGGAAGTTAGGTATGTATGTCGGGTAGGAATCTTTAATATGGATGATTTACTCTTGGGACCGGCTGATTCGAGTTGTGAATTATCTTATTTGGGATTCTTGTGCCTGGCTACTAAATAGATGAGAGTCTAGGTTAGAAAGGACTTGGGCGAACTAGAAATTTGATTCTATGGAACTTCATGTGGTTTGTTCGGGTGTTAGTAAGCATGATTAACCTGGATTAAGATATAAATTGTGGTATTCTCGTAGGTTATGGATGGAGACCTAGAGGGAAAATAACTTTTCAATAGTTGCTTTTGTGCTTTTAACCTAGTTCGTCTATAGTACTTTTGGATGACCCCGTTACCTTTATGGATCTATTTTGGTTGTATCTAGCTGACTGCTATTGTGTGACTGGTTCGGTACAGTGGTGTGATGTATATATGCCTATAATGTATATTTGCTTTTGATCTGTGTGTACCTCTTGTTACTTGCTTATGCCTATAATTATCTTTAATGTTATATTTCCGCTTCGACCCTAGATTGGTCAGACCAATGGAGGGTACTCGTAGTGGACGAGGTCGTGGGCGCGGACGTAGGCAACCCTCGAATGAAAGGGGTAACCGAGAACCAATACCTGAACCAAATCCTGAACCAAGGGTTGACCCAAATACTCAAGTAGCCGCTGCTATCCAGCGCATGACTGATCTGCTAGCCCATATAGTGGAACACCAGGGCCAGAACCCTAATCCTCAACTTGAAAATCCTGGTAATCATATAGAGGGAGAGGATAGAGCCCTTGAAAGATTTCAGAAATTCTTCCCACCAAAATTTCTTGGAGGCCCTGATTCTGACGTGGCTGAGAGGTGGCTGGAAAAGATGATCGGTATTTTTGCCGCGTTACACTACACTGAGGAGAGACAAGTGACATTTGCTGTCTTCCAACTGGAGAGAGCAGCCCGATCTTGGTGGAATATCATTAAACTGAAATGGGAAAGAGAACAAACCCCGAGGACATGGGCGAACTTCATGAGGGAATTCAACACCAAATTTTTCCCTTCTCTAATCCAAGATAAGAAGGAAGATGAACTCATTCGGTTTCGCCAAGGAACTCAGACCGTAGCCGAGTATGAGAGTCAATTTACTCGATTATCTAAGTTTGCGCCCGAATTGATTGTAACCGAACAAAGACGGATAAGACGTTTTGTCCAGGGATTAAATGTTGAGATTCAGAAGGACCTGACTGTAGCCCAACTTAGTACCTTTAGTGATGCTGTGGAGAAAGCCCAGCGGGTTGAAAATGCGAGGCTACAGGTGAGAAACTTCCAAACCAAGAAAAGGAGCTTCCCTGGGAGTAGCTCGGAACAAGAAGATAAGAGTACACCCCCTAAGATTGGAAAGGGAAACGGGGAAGTACGACAACCGGGAGTGTCGCGTGATGTCTCTCAGGGGGGACCGGTCTCTGCTACTCGTGGTCCCTGTGGATATTGCGGAGGGCCAAATCATACGGAGGCAAATTGTTGGAAGAAAGAGGGAAAATGTCTGCGCTGCGGTAGTGCCGATCATCGGATTGCTGACTGCCCAATTCGATTGCGAAAAGGAAAAGGGACCCAGCAACCAACTAAGATTAACCCTGGACAGTCGGAAGAGGAAGGGACTGGATCGAAGGTACCGGCTCGGGTATATTCTTTAGAGTACCATCAGGTCCCTGACCCGTCTGAGGGCGTAGAAGGTACGATCCGTTGGTTACCTTAGATTTTGATAGATCCCGTTCATAAGAAAATTTCGAGGACGAAATTTCTTTAAGGGGGAGAGAGTGTAAGGACCCGTAAATTTTCTTTATCTCATAATATGTTATTTTCTTTTCTTGCATGCATTTTCTTCATGAAACCCTATTATATTGCTTTTTCCGAGATTTTTATAAGTAAATATAGTTTTTAAATCATTTTTCTAGTATAAGTTAGTTCATGAGAGATAATGAGTATATATTGGACGTGGGACCCGCTTGTGGCGCTAAGTGCGATAAATTCGACCAATTAGGTTACGTTTTGTATACTGGGATTAATTTACTAGGTGTTAAGAGATAATTAGAGGTTACTTAGATGGTTTAATTTTGGAGAGACAAAAGGATAAGCTTGAACCATTAAGAGTGCCATGTGTCGCGACTTGATTAGATGGTTGACTTGCCTAACTTTCTTACCTTTACTAAAACTTCAATTTTGACCTAAATCATATTCATTTTTAACCCTTCTTGGCCGAACCTCTCTTGAGAGAAAAGAAATGAAAGCTTCAACCGTTCATCTGCCATTCTTGCTTAAATCTTGAAATCTAACCGATTAAACCTTGAATTAGTCCACACAAAAGACTTGCTAAGGGAGTTTGAAGGTCTTGGTGGAGTTGTTTTGGAAGAAAAACCCTTAAGCTACTACCTTTCTTGAGAAGTTAGGGTATTTTGCTTGAAAATTCATTCTTTGTTCCTAATCATGGTAAATTAGTGATTTATGGTGGCTAACTAGGTTATTTTATGGAAGATTTCATGGATTAAAGTGGAGTTAGCTAAATTTCTGATTTTTTTGGAAATTTTTCTGTTTTCATATGATGGTTATGGTTGGCCTTGAATTGATGGATCTAAATTGTGTTAAATGGATCCCTTGTATGCTAATTGCGATTTTTTGCGGAAAAATTTCGATTTTGTGCGGAAATTCCAGTTTTAGGGTTCCAATTTGCCCTGTTCTACCTGATTCTATTTGACCATTCTAGAGGCCGAATTAGGCTTAGTACAAAACATAAATGTTGTAGGAAATGATGTTTTATAGCTTCCAGTAAAATTTCAGTTTGATCGGAGCACCGTAGCATGTGAAATGACTGAAATACCCTTGACTGCCCATAAGCCGTATTTTCACGGACAGTTTTCTGTCTTCGTGGGGATTTCAATGTTTGACTCTGAAAATACATGATTTAGCTTTGGAGGCCTTCATAAGAAATGTAAATATATGTATTGGCTTCGAAACGCCATAAGATACACCTCAATCGGACTTCGGTAGCTTGAGTTATTGTCGTTTAATCATAGTGCGGTGAACTAGTCTGATTGTGAGATGCTGGTTCTGTAATTTGAAGTTTTGACCTAGATACACTATGAACTGGACTAAGTGATCTTAATCAAAGTTGTAGGCCTTTATCTTAGTTTCAAAACGGTATAAATTGCACCCCAATCTGAGAAGCGTAGTTTCAGTTGTGTCTGTTCCGCTAAGAGACGTCAAACCTGCTATTTAGCTTTTGTCCTTAAAACTTGATTTCTAGTTGCATTCCTAGACTTGCTTTGTATTTGGATGAACTTGAGCCTAGTTGAAGGGCTATTGTATTGAGATTTCTTATGTGTTGAATTGGACTGACTTGAGGAAAAATAATGAAGTCATAAATGGCTGGAATATAGCAAAATACAGAGGGCATGCTACCCAAAATTTTAGGGGTACGCGATTCCTTCAAGTTAAGTTGATCTTAGTAAAAATGAAGGGTTTTGAGGGTTGTTTGTAACTCTAGGACCAACTGTTATTTTTTTACTCAAAAGTCATATTTTTATTCTTCTGTACTAGTACTTAACTTGGAAAGGTGTACGACATGTAGTCGAGCCTCATTTATGCATTTCATTTACTGGGTTTGTGGATGTGCGAACTATAATTGTTTTATCTTGATTATTTTAGGGTTTCTTGGCGATTAAAGCCACTTTGGGTGATAAACTTTTGAAGTATCTGTACTGGAACCGGTGAGTGTACCACTCCCCTCATTTATTGCTTAACTTGGTTTCTGCACCTGCAATCTATGATTTGAATGACTGTATCATCTGTTTATTCTGTTTGAGACGAGGGTGTACTTTATCACACTCGTTCTCTTGTCTGTCTGTATGCCTATTTACTGTGTATAATCTGTTATCTGTATCTGAGTCTGTTTGGACGTCGTTTGGAGGCTGGTATCCAACGACCTTTCTGTGACCTCTGAGCTCAACATCTGTGGCTAGTTACTCGAGTCGGGCCGGCAAGGGCCTGGTCGATTAGACAACGAACCACGGTAGTCTGTTCTGGGAATCTTTGGGTATTGAGACTCTTGATTCCAGTATACTCGAGTATTACCACTTCTGTTTCTGTTGAGGTGTTCGGGCCCGGTAGGGGTATGTTTGGTGGACGGAAATTGGTGTAAAGTGGGATCTACGGATATGTTGGTTCTATTTACGTTGACGGAGAGTCAACGGGTTCGGATCAAGTACTGCAAATGGAAATCTGGCTCCTGAGAGCCACTTGTATCCTTTCCCTTTGAATCACTGTGTCTAACTGCTTTCCTTTATATCTGGTATATGTATCTGATTGGTTAAACGTGAATGACCATGATTTTACCCCTATATGTTTGGTAGCTCATTGAGCGTAAACTCACCCCTTTCTGTTACCTTTATTTTCCTTACAGGGGACAAACTTGGAAATCACGGTTTTGGAAGAAAAGGGTCAAGCTAGTATATATGTCATGTTGTTAAGCTCTTTTGAAAACGAAGCTCTAATTGTATTTTGTGTAGTATCAATAGCTTGGATTGCACTGTATGTTAAGACTCCAGTGTAAATATATGTATAAGTGTTTAACCTTGTCTATTAAATGTATTCCGTTGCGACTATGATTTTATGGTTTGGTAAGCATGTTCTCATCTTAGTAGTTTCCGATTGTTCGTTTTCTTTGGGTCCTATCGCGCGTACTATATTGGGTTTGTGTGAATCGACTTCGTAGTCCTGGCGAGAGTTGGGCAGGCGGTCCGCCAAATCCTTTGGTTCGCTTTAGGGTGAGGTGGGGCTGTCACAGGTGGTATCAGAGCCGTTTCGCGTGGTCTCTGCGCGGAGTGAGTTTGGGCCAAGTGGTGTTATGGTCCTGATTTCGTGAATGTATCTAGGTGCTCGTTTGAGCATAAGCTATGAACCGTGCATGTCATAAATGTAAAGATCTTTATCATGGGACTTGAGGAAGTTAGGTATGTATGTCGGGTAGGAATCTTTAATATGGATGATTTACTCTTGGGACCGGCTGATTCGAGTTGTGAATTATCTTATTTGGGATTCTTGTGCCTGGCTACTAAATAGATGAGAGTCTAGGTTAGAAAGGACTTGGGCGAACTAGAAATTTGATTCTATGGAACTTCATGTGGTTTGTTCGGGTGTTAGTAAGCATGATTAACCTGGATTAAGATATAAATTGTGGTATTCTCGTAGGTTATGGATGGAGACCTAGAGGGAAAATAACTTTTCAATAGTTGCTTTTGTGCTTTTAACCTAGTTCGTCTATAGTACTTTTGGATGACCCCGTTACCTTTATGGATCTATTTTGGTTGTATCTAGCTGACTGCTATTGTGTGACTGGTTCGGTACAGTGGTGTGATGTATATATGCCTATAATGTATATTTGCTTTTGATCTGTGTGTACCTCTTGTTACTTGCTTATGCCTATAATTATCTTTAATGTTATATTTCCGCTTCGACCCTAGATTGGTCAGACCAATGGAGGGTACTCGTAGTGGACGAGGTCGTGGGCGCGGACGTAGGCAACCCTCGAATGAAAGGGGTAACCGAGAACCAATACCTGAACCAAATCCTGAACCAAGGGTTGACCCAAATACTCAAGTAGCCGCTGCTATCCAGCGCATGACTGATCTGCTAGCCCATATAGTGGAACACCAGGGCCAGAACCCTAATCCTCAACTTGAAAATCCTGGTAATCATATAGAGGGAGAGGATAGAGCCCTTGAAAGATTTCAGAAATTCTTCCCACCAAAATTTCTTGGAGGCCCTGATTCTGACGTGGCTGAGAGGTGGCTGGAAAAGATGATCGGTATTTTTGCCGCGTTACACTACACTGAGGAGAGACAAGTGACATTTGCTGTCTTCCAACTGGAGAGAGCAGCCCGATCTTGGTGGAATATCATTAAACTGAAATGGGAAAGAGAACAAACCCCGAGGACATGGGCGAACTTCATGAGGGAATTCAACACCAAATTTTTCCCTTCTCTAATCCAAGATAAGAAGGAAGATGAACTCATTCGGTTTCGCCAAGGAACTCAGACCGTAGCCGAGTATGAGAGTCAATTTACTCGATTATCTAAGTTTGCGCCCGAATTGATTGTAACCGAACAAAGACGGATAAGACGTTTTGTCCAGGGATTAAATGTTGAGATTCAGAAGGACCTGACTGTAGCCCAACTTAGTACCTTTAGTGATGCTGTGGAGAAAGCCCAGCGGGTTGAAAATGCGAGGCTACAGGTGAGAAACTTCCAAACCAAGAAAAGGAGCTTCCCTGGGAGTAGCTCGGAACAAGAAGATAAGAGTACACCCCCTAAGATTGGAAAGGGAAACGGGGAAGTACGACAACCGGGAGTGTCGCGTGATGTCTCTCAGGGGGGACCGGTCTCTGCTACTCGTGGTCCCTGTGGATATTGCGGAGGGCCAAATCATACGGAGGCAAATTGTTGGAAGAAAGAGGGAAAATGTCTGCGCTGCGGTAGTGCCGATCATCGGATTGCTGACTGCCCAATTCGATTGCGAAAAGGAAAAGGGACCCAGCAACCAACTAAGATTAACCCTGGACAGTCGGAAGAGGAAGGGACTGGATCGAAGGTACCGGCTCGGGTATATTCTTTAGAGTACCATCAGGTCCCTGACCCGTCTGAGGGCGTAGAAGGTACGATCCGTTGGTTACCTTAGATTTTGATAGATCCCGTTCATAAGAAAATTTCGAGGACGAAATTTCTTTAAGGAGGAGAGAGTGTAAGGACCCGTAAATTTTCTTTATCTCATAATATGTTATTTTCTTTTCTTGCATGCATTTTCTTCATGAAACCCTATTATATTGCTTTTTTCGAGATTTTTATAAGTAAATATAGTTTTTAAATCATTTTTCTAGTATAAGTTAGTTCACGAGAGATAATGAGTATATATTGGACGTGGGACCCGCTTGTGGCGTTAAGTGCGATAAATTCGACCAATTAGGTTACGTTTTGTATACTGGGATTAATTTACTAGGTGTTAAGAGATAATTAGAGGTTACTTAGATGGTTTAATTTTGGAGAGACAAAAGGATAAGCTTGAACCATTAAGAGTGCCATGTGTCGCGACTTGATTAGATGGTTGACTTGCCTAACTTTCTTACCTTTACTAAAACTTCAATTTTGACCTAAATCATATTCATTTTTATCCCTTCTTGGCCGAACCTCTCTTGAGAGAAAAGAAAAGAAAGCTTCAACCGTTCATCTGCCATTCTTGCTTAAATCTTGAAATCTAACCGATTAAACCTTGAATTAGTCCACACAAAAGACTTGCTAAGGGAGTTTGAAGGTCTTGGTGGAGTTGTTTTGGAAGAAAAACCCTTAAGCTACTACCTTTCTTGAGAAGTTAGGGTATTTTGCTTGAAAATTCATTCTTTGTTCCTAATCATGGTAAATTAGTGATTTATGGTGGCTAACTAGGTTATTTTATGGAAGATTTCATGGATTAAAGTGGAGTTAGCTAAATTTCTGATTTTTTTGGAAATTTTTCTGTTTTCATATGATGGTTATGGTTGGCCTTGAATTGATGGATCTAAATTGTGTTAAATGGATCCCTTGTATGCTAATTGCGATTTTTTGCGGAAAAATTTCGATTTTGTGCGGAAATTCCAGTTTTAGGGTTCCAATTTGCCCTGTTCTACCTGATTCTATTTGACCATTCTAGAGGCCGAATTAGGCTTAGTACAAAACATAAATGTTGTAGGAAATGATGTTTTATAGCTTCCAGTAAAATTTCAGTTTGATCGGAGCACCGTAGCATGTGAAATGACTGAAATACCCTTGACTGCCCATAAGCCGTATTTTCACGGACAGTTTTCTGTCTTCGTGGGGATTTCAATGTTTGACTCTGAAAATACATGATTTAGCTTTAGAGGCCTTCATAAGAAATGTAAATATATGTCTTGGCTTCGAAACGCCATAAGATACACCTCAATCGGACTTCGGTAGCTTGAGTTATTGTCGTTTAATCATAGTGCGGTGAACTAGTCTGATTGTGAGATGCTGGTTCTGTAATTTGAAGTTTTGACCTAGATACACTATGAACTGGACTAAGTGATCTTAATCAAAGTTGTAGGCCTTTATCTTAGTTTCAAAATGGTATAAATTGCACCCCAATCTGAGAAGCGTAGTTTCGGTTGTGTCTGTTCCGCTAAGAGACGTCAAACCTGCTATTTAGCTTTTGTCCTTAAAACTTGATTTCTAGTTGCATTCCTAGACTTGCTTTGTATTTGGATGAACTTGAGCCTAGTTGAAGGGCTATTGTATTGAGATTTCTTATGTGTTGAATTGGACTGACTTGAGGAAAAATAATGAAGTCATAAATGGCTGGAATATAGCAAAATACAGAGGGCATGCTACCCAAAATTTTAGGGGTACGCGATTCCTTCAAGTTAAGTTGATCTTAGTAAAAATGAAGGGTTTTGAGGGTTGTTTGTAACTCTAGGACCAACTGTTATTTTTTTACTCAAAAGTCATATTTTTATTCTTCTGTACTAGTACTTAACTTGGAAAGGTGTACGACATGTAGTCGAGCCTCATTTATGCATTTCATTTACTGGGTTTGTGGATGTGCGAACTATAATTGTTTTATCTTGATTATTTTAGGGTTTCTTGGCGATTAAAGCCACTTTGGGTGATAAACTTTTGAAGTATCTGTACTGGAACCGGTGAGTGTACCACTCCCCTCATTTATTGCTTAACTTGGTTTCTGCACCTGCAATCTATGATTTGAATGACTGTATCATCTGTTTATTCTGTTTGAGACGAGGGTGTACTTTATCACACTCGTTCTCTTGTCTGTCTGTATGCCTATTTACTGTGTATAATCTGTTATCTGTATCTGAGTCTGTTTGGACGTCGTTTGGAGGCTGGTATCCAACGACCTTTCTGTGACCTCTGAGCTCAACATCTGTGGCTAGTTACTCGAGTCGGGCCGGCAAGGGCCTGGTCGATTAGACAACGAACCACGGTAGTCTGTTCTGGGAATCTTTGGGTATTGAGACTCTTGATTCCAGTATACTCGAGTATTACCACTTCTGTTTCTGTTGAGGTGTTCGGGCCCGGTAGGGGTATGTTTGGTGGACGGAAATTGGTGTAAAGTGGGATCTACGGATATGTTGGTTCTATTTACGTTGACGGAGAGTCAACGGGTTCGGATCAAGTACTGCAAATGGAAATCTGGCTCCTGAGAGCCACTTGTATCCTTTCCCTTTGAATCACTGTGTCTAACTGCTTTCCTTTATATCTGGTATATGTATCTGATTGGTTAAACGTGAATGACCATGATTTTACCCCTATATGTTTGGTAGCTCATTGAGCGTAAACTCACCCCTTTCTGTTACCTTTATTTTCCTTACAGGGGACAAACTTGGAAATCACGGTATTGGAAGAAAAGGGTCAAGCTAGTATATATGTCATGTTGTTAAGCTCTTTTGAAAACGAAGCTCTAATTGTATTTTGTGTAGTATCAATAGCTTGGATTGCACTGTATGTTAAGACTCCAGTGTAAATATATGTATAAGTGTTTAACCTTGTCTATTAAATGTATTCCGTTGCGACTATGATTTTATGGTTTGGTAAGCATGTTCTCATCTTAGTAGTTTCCGATTGTTCGTTTTCTTTGGGTCCTATCGCGCGTACTATATTGGGTTTGTGTGAATCGACTTCGTAGTCCTGGCGAGAGTTGGGCAGGCGGTCCGCCAAATCCTTTGGTTCGCTTTAGGGTGAGGTGGGGCTGTCACAGGTGGTATCAGAGCCGTTTCGCGTGGTCTCTGCGCGGAGTGAGTTTGGGCCAAGTGGTGTTATGGTCCTGATTTCGTGAATGTATCTAGGTGCTCGTTTGAGCATAAGCTATGAACCGTGCATGTCATAAATGTAAAGATCTTTATCATGGGACTTGAGGAAGTTAGGTATGTATGTCGGGTAGGAATCTTTAATATGGATGATTTACTCTTGGGACCGGCTGATTCGAGTTGTGAATTATCTTATTTGGGATTCTTGTGCCTGGCTACTAAATAGATGAGAGTCTAGGTTAGAAAGGACTTGGGCGAACTAGAAATTTGATTCTATGGAACTTCATGTGGTTTGTTCGGGTGTTAGTAAGCATGATTAACCTGGATTAAGATATAAATTGTGGTATTCTCGTAGGTTATGGATGGAGACCTAGAGGGAAAATAACTTTTCAATAGTTGCTTTTGTGCTTTTAACCTAGTTCGTCTATAGTACTTTTGGATGACCCCGTTACCTTTATGGATCTATTTTGGTTGTATCTAGCTGACTGCTATTGTGTGACTGGTTCGGTACAGTGGTGTGATGTATATATGCCTATAATGTATATTTGCTTTTGATCTGTGTGTACCTCTTGTTACTTGCTTATGCCTATAATTATCTTTAATGTTATATTTCCGCTTCGACCCTAGATTGGTCAGACCAATGGAGGGTACTCGTAGTGGACGAGGTCGTGGGCGCGGACGTAGGCAACCCTCGAATGAAAGGGGTAACCGAGAACCAATACCTGAACCAAATCCTGAACCAAGGGTTGACCCAAATACTCAAGTAGCCGCTGCTATCCAGCGCATGACTGATCTGCTAGCCCATATAGTGGAACACCAGGGCCAGAACCCTAATCCTCAACTTGAAAATCCTGGTAATCATATAGAGGGAGAGGATAGAGCCCTTGAAAGATTTCAGAAATTCTTCCCACCAAAATTTCTTGGAGGCCCTGATTCTGACGTGGCTGAGAGGTGGCTGGAAAAGATGATGGGTATTTTTGCCGCGTTACACTACACTGAGGAGAGACAAGTGACATTTGCTGTCTTCCAACTGGAGAGAGCAGCCCGATCTTGGTGGAATATCATTAAACTGAAATGGGAAAGAGAACAAACCCCGAGGACATGGGCGAACTTCATGAGGGAATTCAACACCAAATTTTTCCCTTCTCTAATCCAAGATAAGAAGGAAGATGAACTCATTCGGTTTCGCCAAGGAACTCAGACCGTAGCCGAGTATGAGAGTCAATTTACTCGATTATCTAAGTTTGCGCCCGAATTGATTGTAACCGAACAAAGACGGATAAGACGTTTTGTCCAGGGATTAAATGTTGAGATTCAGAAGGACCTGACTGTAGCCCAACTTAGTACCTTTAGTGATGCTGTGGAGAAAGCCCAGCGGGTTGAAAATGCGAGGCTACAGGTGAGAAACTTCCAAACCAAGAAAAGGAGCTTTCCTGGGAGTAGCTCGGAACAAGAAGATAAGAGTACACCCCCTAAGATTGGAAAGGGAAACGGGGAAGTACGACAACCGGGAGTGTCGCGTGATGTCTCTCAGGGGGGACCGGTCTCTGCTACTCGTGGTCCCTGTGGATATTGCGGAGGGCCAAATCATACGGAGGCAAATTGTTGGAAGAAAGAGGGAAAATGTCTGCGCTGCGGTAGTGCCGATCATCGGATTGCTGACTGCCCAATTCGATTGCGAAAAGGAAAAGGGACCCAGCAACCAACTAAGATTAACCCTGGACAGTCGGAAGAGGAAGGGACTGGATCGAAGGTACCGGCTCGGGTATATTCTTTAGAGTACCATCAGGTCCCTGACCCGTCTGAGGGCGTAGAAGGTACGATCCGTTGGTTACCTTAGATTTTGATAGATCCCGTTCATAAGAAAATTTCGAGGACGAAATTTCTTTAAGGGGGAGAGAGTGTAAGGACCCGTAAATTTTCTTTATCTCATAATATGTTATTTTCTTTTCTTGCATGCATTTTCTTCATGAAACCCTATTATATTGCTTTTTTCGAGATTTTTATAAGTAAATATAGTTTTTAAATCATTTTTCTAGTATAAGTTAGTTCATGAGAGATAATGAGTATATATTGGACGTGGGACCCGCTTGTGGCGTTAAGTGCGATAAATTCGACCAATTAGGTTACGTTTTGTATACTGGGATTAATTTACTAGGTGTTAAGAGATAATTAGAGGTTACTTAGATGGTTTAATTTTGGAGAGACAAAAGGATAAGCTTGAACCATTAAGAGTGCCATGTGTCGCGACTTGATTAGATGATTGACTTGCCTAACTTTCTTACCTTTACTAAAACTTCAATTTTGACCTAAATCATATTCATTTTTAACCCTTCTTGGCCGAACCTCTCTTGAGAGAAAAGAAATGAAAGCTTCAACCGTTCATCTGCCATTCTTGCTTAAATCTTGAAATCTAACCGATTAAACCTTGAATTAGTCCACACAAAAGACTTGCTAAGGGAGTTTGAAGGTCTTGGTGGAGTTGTTTTGGAAGAAAAACCCTTAAGCTACTACCTTTCTTGAGAAGTTAGGGTATTTTGCTTGAAAATTCATTCTTTGTTCCTAATCATGGTAAATTAGTGATTTATGGTGGCTAACTAGGTTATTTTATGGAAGATTTCATGGATTAAAGTGGAGTTAGCTAAATTTCTGATTTTTTTGGAAATTTTTCTGTTTTCATATGATGGTTATGGTTGGCCTTGAATTGATGGATCTAAATTGTGTTAAATGGATCCCTTGTATGCTAATTGCGATTTTTTGCGGAAAAATTTCGATTTTGTGCGGAAATTCCAGTTTTAGGGTTCCAATTTGCCCTGTTCTACCTGATTCTATTTGACCATTCTAGAGGCCGAATTAGGCTTAGTACAAAACATAAATTTTGTAGGAAATGATGTTTTATAGCTTCCAGTAAAATTTCAGTTTGATCGGAGCACCGTAGCATGTGAAATGACTGAAATACCCTTGACTGCCCATAAGCCGTATTTTCACGGACAGTTTTCTGTCTTCGTGGGGATTTCAATGTTTGACTCTGAAAATACATGATTTAGCTTTGGAGGCCTTCATAAGAAATGTAAATATATGTATTGGCTTCGAAACGCCATAAGATACACCTCAATCGGACTTCGGTAGCTTGAGTTATTGTCGTTTAATCATAGTGCGGTGAACTAGTCTGATTGTGAGATGCTGGTTCTGTAATTTGAAGTTTTGACCTAGATACACTATGAACTGGACTAAGTGATCTTAATCAAAGTTGTAGGCCTTTATCTTAGTTTCAAAACGGTATAAATTGCACCCCAATCTGAGAAGCGTAGTTTCAGTTGTGTCTGTTCCGCTAAGAGACGTCAAACCTGCTATTTAGCTTTTGTCCTTAAAACTTGATTTCTAGTTGCATTCCTAGACTTGCTTTGTATTTGGATGAACTTGAGCCTAGTTGAAGGGCTATTGTATTGAGATTTCTTATGTGTTGAATTGGACTGACTTGAGGAAAAATAATGAAGTCATAAATGGCTGGAATATAGCAAAATACAGAGGGCATGCTACCCAAAATTTTAGGGGTACGCGATTCCTTCAAGTTAAGTTGATCTTAGTAAAAATGAAGGGTTTTGAGGGTTGTTTGTAACTCTAGGACCAACTGTTATTTTTTTACTCAAAAGTCATATTTTTATTCTTCTGTACTAGTACTTAACTTGGAAAGGTGTACGACATGTAGTCGAGCCTCATTTATGCATTTCATTTACTGGGTTTGTGGATGTGCGAACTATAATTGTTTTATCTTGATTATTTTAGGGTTTCTTGGCGATTAAAGCCACTTTGGGTGATAAACTTTTGAAGTATCTGTACTGGAACCGGTGAGTGTACCACTCCCCTCATTTATTGCTTAACTTGGTTTCTGCACCTGCAATCTATGATTTGAATGACTGTATCATCTGTTTATTCTGTTTGAGACGAGGGTGTACTTTATCACACTCGTTCTCTTGTCTGTCTGTATGCCTATTTACTGTGTATAATCTGTTATCTGTATCTGAGTCTGTTTGGACGTCGTTTGGAGGCTGGTATCCAACGACCTTTCTGTGACCTCTGAGCTCAACATCTGTGGCTAGTTACTCGAGTCGGGCCGGCAAGGGCCTGGTCGATTAGACAACGAACCACGGTAGTCTGTTCTGGGAATCTTTGGGTATTGAGACTCTTGATTCCAGTATACTCGAGTATTACCACTTCTGTTTCTGTTGAGGTGTTCGGGCCCGGTAGGGGTATGTTTGGTGGACGGAAATTGGTGTAAAGTGGGATCTACGGATATGTTGGTTCTATTTACGTTGACGGAGAGTCAACGGGTTCGGATCAAGTACTGCAAATGGAAATCTGGCTCCTGAGAGCCACTTGTATCCTTTCCCTTTGAATCACTGTGTCTAACTGCTTTCCTTTATATCTGGTATATGTATCTGATTGGTTAAACGTGAATGACCATGATTTTACCCCTATATGTTTGGTAGCTCATTGAGCGTAAACTCACCCCTTTCTGTTACCTTTATTTTCCTTACAGGGGACAAACTCGGAAATCACGGTTTTGGAAGAAAAGGGTCAAGCTAGTATATATGTCATGTTGTTAAGCTCTTTTGAAAACGAAGCTCTAATTGTATTTTGTGTAGTATCAATAGCTTGGATTGCACTGTATGTTAAGACTCCAGTGTAAATATATGTATAAGTGTTTAACCTTGTCTATTAAATGTATTCCGTTGCGACTATGATTTTATGGTTTGGTAAGCATGTTCTCATCTTAGTAGTTTCCGATTGTTCGTTTTCTTTGGGTCCTATCGCGCGTACTATATTGGGTTTGTGTGAATCGACTTCGTAGTCCTGGCGAGAGTTGGGCAGGCGGTCCGCCAAATCCTTTGGTTCGCTTTAGGGTGAGGTGGGGCTGTCACAGGTGGTATCAGAGCCGTTTCGCGTGGTCTCTGCGCGGAGTGAGTTTGGGCCAAGTGGTGTTATGGTCCTGATTTCGTGAATGTATCTAGGTGCTCGTTTGAGCATAAGCTATGAACCGTGCATGTCATAAATGTAAAGATCTTTATCATGGGACTTGAGGAAGTTAGGTATGTATGTCGGGTAGGAATCTTTAATATGGATGATTTACTCTTGGGACCGGCTGATTCGAGTTGTGAATTATCTTATTTGGGATTCTTGTGCCTGGCTACTAAATAGATGAGAGTCTAGGTTAGAAAGGACTTGGGCGAACTAGAAATTTGATTCTATGGAACTTCATGTGGTTTGTTCGGGTGTTAGTAAGCATGATTAACCTGGATTAAGATATAAATTGTGGTATTCTCGTAGGTTATGGATGGAGACCTAGAGGGAAAATAACTTTTCAATAGTTGCTTTTGTGCTTTTAACCTAGTTCGTCTATAGTACTTTTGGATGACCCCGTTACCTTTATGGATCTATTTTGGTTGTATCTAGCTGACTGCTATTGTGTGACTGGTTCGGTACAGTGGTGTGATGTATATATGCCTATAATGTATATTTGCTTTTGATCTGTGTGTACCTCTTGTTACTTGCTTATGCCTATAATTATCTTTAATGTTATATTTCCGCTTCGACCCTAGATTGGTCAGACCAATGGAGGGTACTCGTAGTGGACGAGGTCGTGGGCGCGGACGTAGGCAACCCTCGAATGAAAGGGGTAACCGAGAACCAATACCTGAACCAAATCCTGAACCAAGGGTTGACCCAAATACTCAAGTAGCCGCTGCTATCCAGCGCATGACTGATCTGCTAGCCCATATAGTGGAACACCAGGGCCAGAACCCTAATCCTCAACTTGAAAATCCTGGTAATCATATAGAGGGAGAGGATAGAGCCCTTGAAAGATTTCAGAAATTCTTCCCACCAAAATTTCTTGGAGGCCCTGATTCTGACGTGGCTGAGAGGTGGCTGGAAAAGATGATCGGTATTTTTGCCGCGTTACACTACACTGAGGAGAGACAAGTGACATTTGCTGTCTTCCAACTGGAGAGAGCAGCCCGATCTTGGTGGAATATCATTAAACTGAAATGGGAAAGAGAACAAACCCCGAGGACATGGGCGAACTTCATGAGGGAATTCAACACCAAATTTTTCCCTTCTCTAATCCAAGATAAGAAGGAAGATGAACTCATTCGGTTTCGCCAAGGAACTCAGACCGTAGCCGAGTATGAGAGTCAATTTACTCGATTATCTAAGTTTGCGCCCGAATTGATTGTAACCGAACAAAGACGGATAAGACGTTTTGTCCAGGGATTAAATGTTGAGATTCAGAAGGACCTGACTGTAGCCCAACTTAGTACCTTTAGTGATGCTGTGGAGAAAGCCCAGCGGGTTGAAAATGCGAGGCTACAGGTGAGAAACTTCCAAACCAAGAAAAGGAGCTTCCCTGGGAGTAGCTCGGAACAAGAAGATAAGAGTACACCCCCTAAGATTGGAAAGGGAAACGGGGAAGTACGACAACCGGGAGTGTCGCGTGATGTCTCTCAGGGGGGACCGGTCTCTGCTACTCGTGGTCCCTGTGGATATTGCGGAGGGCCAAATCATACGGAGGCAAATTGTTGGAAGAAAGAGGGAAAATGTCTGCGCTGCGGTAGTGCCGATCATCGGATTGCTGACTGCCCAATTCGATTGCGAAAAGGAAAAGGGACCCAGCAACCAACTAAGATTAACCCTGGACAGTCGGAAGAGGAAGGGACTGGATCGAAGGTACCGGCTCGGGTATATTCTTTAGAGTACCATCAGGTCCCTGACCCGTCTGAGGGCGTAGAAGGTACGATCCGTTGGTTACCTTAGATTTTGATAGATCCCGTTCATAAGAAAATTTCGAGGACGAAATTTCTTTAAGGGGGAGAGAGTGTAAGGACCCGTAAATTTTATTTATCTCATAATATGTTATTTTCTTTTCTTACATGCATTTTCTTCATGAAACCCTATTATATTGCTTTTTCCGAGATTTTTATAAGTAAATATAGTTTTTAAATCATTTTTCTAGTATAAGTTAGTTCACGAGAGATAATGAGTATATATTGGACGTGGGACCCGCTTGTGGCGCTAAGTGCGATAAATTCGACCAATTAGGTTACGTTTTGTATACTGGGATTAATTTACTAGGTGTTAAGAGATAATTAGAGGTTACTTAGATGGTTTAATTTTGGAGAGACAAAAGGATAAGCTTGAACCATTAAGAGTGCCATGTGTCGCGACTTGATTAGATGGTTGACTTGCCTAACTTTCTTACCTTTACTAAAACTTCAATTTTGATCTAAATCATATTCATTTTTAACCCTTCTTGGCCGAACCTCTCTTGAGAGAAAAGAAAAGAAAGCTTCAACCGTTCATCTGCCATTCTTGCTTAAATCTTGAAATCTAACCGATTAAACCTTGAATTAGTCCACACAAAAGACTTGCTAAGGGAGTTTGAAGGTCTTGGTGGAGTTGTTTTGGAAGAAAAACCCTTAAGCTACTACCTTTCTTGAGAAGTTAGGGTATTTTGCTTGAAAATTCATTCTTTGTTCCTAATCATGGTAAATTAGTGATTTATGGTGGCTAACTAGGTTATTTTATGGAAGATTTCATGGATTAAAGTGGAGTTAGCTAAATTTCTGATTTTTTTGGAAATTTTTCTGTTTTCATATGATGGTTATGGTTGGCCTTGAATTGATGGATCTAAATTGTGTTAAATGGATCCCTTGTATGCTAATTGCGATTTTTTGCGGAAAAATTTCGATTTTGTGCGGAAATTCCAGTTTTAGGGTTCCAATTTGCCCTGTTCTACCTGATTCTATTTGACCATTCTAGAGGCCGAATTAGGCTTAGTACAAAACATAAATGTTGTAGGAAATGATGTTTTATAGCTTCCAGTAAAATTTCAGTTTGATCGGAGCACCGTAGCATGTGAAATGACTGAAATACCCTTGACTGCCCATAAGCCGTATTTTCACGGACAGTTTTCTGTCTTCGTGGGGATTTCAATGTTTGACTCTGAAAATACATGATTTAGCTTTGGAGGCCTTCATAAGAAATGTAAATATATGTATTGGCTTCGAAACGCCATAAGATACACCTCAATCGGACTTCGGTAGCTTGAGTTATTGTCGTTTAATCATAGTGCGGTGAACTAGTCTGATTGTGAGATGCTGGTTCTGTAATTTGAAGTTTTGACCTAGATACACTATGAACTGGACTAAGTGATCTTAATCAAAGTTGTAGGCCTTTATCTTAGTTTCAAAACGGTATAAATTGCACCCCAATCTGAGAAGCGTAGTTTCAGTTGTGTCTGTTCCGCTAAGAGACGTCAAACCTGCTATTTAGCTTTTGTCCTTAAAACTTGATTTCTAGTTGCATTCCTAGACTTGCTTTGTATTTGGATGAACTTGAGCCTAGTTGAAGGGCTATTGTATTGAGATTTCTTATGTGTTGAATTGGACTGACTTGAGGAAAAATAATGAAGTCATAAATGGCTGGAATATAGCAAAATACAGAGGGCATGCTACCCAAAATTTTAGGGGTACGCGATTCCTTCAAGTTAAGTTGATCTTAGTAAAAATGAAGGGTTTTGAGGGTTGTTTGTAACTCTAGGACCAACTGTTATTTTTTTACTCAAAAGTCATATTTTTATTCTTCTGTACTAGTACTTAACTTGGAAAGGTGTACGACATGTAGTCGAGCCTCATTTATGCATTTCATTTACTGGGTTTGTGGATGTGCGAACTATAATTGTTTTATCTTGATTATTTTAGGGTTTCTTGGCGATTAAAGCCACTTTGGGTGATAAACTTTTGAAGTATCTGTACTGGAACCGGTGAGTGTACCACTCCCCTCATTTATTGCTTAACTTGGTTTCTGCACCTGCAATCTATGATTTGAATGACTGTATCATCTGTTTATTCTGTTTGAGACGAGGGTGTACTTTATCACACTCGTTCTCTTGTCTGTCTGTATGCCTATTTACTGTGTATAATCTGTTATCTGTATCTGAGTCTGTTTGGACGTCGTTTGGAGGCTGGTATCCAACGACCTTTCTGTGACCTCTGAGCTCAACATCTGTGGCTAGTTACTCGAGTCGGGCCGGCAAGGGCCTGGTCGATTAGACAACGAACCACGGTAGTCTGTTCTGGGAATCTTTGGGTATTGAGACTCTTGATTCCAGTATACTCGAGTATTACCACTTCTGTTTCTGTTGAGGTGTTCGGGCCCGGTAGGGGTATGTTTGGTGGACGGAAATTGGTGTAAAGTGGGATCTACGGATATGTTGGTTCTATTTACGTTGACGGAGAGTCAACGGGTTCGGATCAAGTACTGCAAATGGAAATCTGGCTCCTGAGAGCCACTTGTATCCTTTCCCTTTGAATCACTGTGTCTAACTGCTTTCCTTTATATCTGTTATATGTATCTGATTGGTTAAACGTGAATGACCATGATTTTACCCCTATATGTTTGGTAGCTCATTGAGCGTAAACTCACCCCTTTCTGTTACCTTTATTTTCATTACAGGGGACAAACTCGGAAATCACGGTTTTGGAAGAAAAGGGTCAAGCTAGTATATATGTCATGTTGTTAAGCTCTTTTGAAAACGAAGCTCTAATTGTATTTTGTGTAGTATCAATAGCTTGGATTGCACTGTATGTTAAGACTCCAGTGTAAATATATGTATAAGTGTTTAACCTTGTCTATTAAATGTATTCCGTTGCGACTATGATTTTATGGTTTGGTAAGCATGTTCTCATCTTAGTAGTTTCCGATTGTTCGTTTTCTTTGGGTCCTATCGCGCGTACTATATTGGGTTTGTGTGAATCGACTTCGTAGTCCTGGCGAGAGTTGGGCAGGCAGTCCGCCAAATCCTTTGGTTCGCTTTAGGGTGAGGTGGGGCTGTCACAGGTGGTATCAGAGCCGTTTCGCGTGGTCTCTGCGCGGAGTGAGTTTGGGCCAAGTGGTGTTATGGTCCTGATTTCGTGAATGTATCTAGGTGCTCGTTTGAGCATAAGCTATGAACCGTGCATGTCATAAATGTAAAGATCTTTATCATGGGACTTGAGGAAGTTAGGTATGTATGTCGGGTAGGAATCTTTAATATGGATGATTTACTCTTGGGACCGGCTGATTCGAATTGTGAATTATCTTATTTGGGATTCTTGTGCCTGGCTACTAAATAGATGAGAGTCTAGGTTAGAAAGGACTTGGGCGAACTAGAAATTTGATTCTATGGAACTTCATGTGGTTTGTTCGGGTGTTAGTAAGCATGATTAACCTGGATTAAGATATAAATTGTGGTATTCTCGTAGGTTATGGATGGAGACCTAGAGGGAAAATAACTTTTCAATAGTTGCTTTTGTGCTTTTAACCTAGTTCGTCTATAGTACTTTTGGATGACCCCGTTACCTTTATGGATCTATTTTGGTTGTATCTAGCTGACTGCTATTGTGTGACTGGTTCGGTACAGTGGTGTGATGTATATATGCCTATAATGTATATTTGCTTTTGATCTGTGTGTACCTCTTGTTACTTGCTTATGCCTATAATTATCTTTAATGTTATATTTCCGCTTCGACCCTAGATTGGTCAGACCAATGGAGGGTACTCGTAGTGGACGAGGTCGTGGGCGCGGACGTAGGCAACCCTCGAATGAAAGGGGTAACCGAGAACCAATACCTGAACCAAATCCTGAACCAAGGGTTGACCCAAATACTCAAGTAGCCGCTGCTATCCAGCGCATGACTGATCTGCTAGCCCATATAGTGGAACACCAGGGCCAGAACCCTAATCCTCAACTTGAAAATCCTGGTAATCATATAGAGGGAGAGGATAGAGCCCTTGAAAGATTTCAGAAATTCTTCCCACCAAAATTTCTTGGAGGCCCTGATTCTGACGTGGCTGAGAGGTGGCTGGAAAAGATGATCGGTATTTTTGCCGCGTTACACTACACTGAGGAGAGACAAGTGACATTTGCTGTCTTCCAACTGGAGAGAGCAGCCCGATCTTGGTGGAATATCATTAAACTGAAATGGGAAAGAGAACAAACCCCGAGGACATGGGCGAACTTCATGAGGGAATTCAACACCAAATTTTTCCCTTCTCTAATCCAAGATAAGAAGGAAGATGAACTCATTCGGTTTCGCCAAGGAACTCAGACCGTAGCCGAGTATGAGAGTCAATTTACTCGATTATCTAAGTTTGCGCCCGAATTGATTGTAACCGAACAAAGACGGATAAGACGTTTTGTCCAGGGATTAAATGTTGAGATTCAGAAGGACCTGACTGTAGCCCAACTTAGTACCTTTAGTGATGCTGTGGAGAAAGCCCAGCGGGTTGAAAATGCGAGGCTACAGGTGAGAAACTTCCAAACCAAGAAAAGGAGCTTCCCTGGGAGTAGCTCGGAACAAGAAGATAAGAGTACACCCCCTAAGATTGGAAAGGGAAACGGGGAAGTACGACAACCGGGAGTGTCGCGTGATGTCTCTCAGGGGGGACCGGTCTCTGCTACTCGTGGTCCCTGTGGATATTGCGGAGGGCCAAATCATACGGAGGCAAATTGTTGGAAGAAAGAGGGAAAATGTCTGCGCTGCGGTAGTGCCGATCATCGGATTGCTGACTGCCCAATTCGATTGCGAAAAGGAAAAGGGACCCAGCAACCAACTAAGATTAACCCTGGACAGTCGGAAGAGGAAGGGACTGGATCGAAGGTACCGGCTCGGGTATATTCTTTAGAGTACCATCAGGTCCCTGACCCGTCTGAGGGCGTAGAAGGTACGATCCGTTGGTTACCTTAGATTTTGATAGATCCCGTTCATAAGAAAATTTCGAGGACGAAATTTCTTTAAGGAGGAGAGAGTGTAAGGACCCGTAAATTTTCTTTATCTCATAATATGTTATTTTCTTTTCTTGCATGCATTTTCTTCATGAAACCCTATTATATTGCTTTTTTCGAGATTTTTATAAGTAAATATAGTTTTTAAATCATTTTTCTAGTATAAGTTAGTTCACGAGAGATAATGAGTATATATTGGACGTGGGACCCGCTTGTGGCGTTAAGTGCGATAAATTCGACCAATTAGGTTACGTTTTGTATACTGGGATTAATTTACTAGGTGTTAAGAGATAATTAGAGGTTACTTAGATGGTTTAATTTTGGAGAGACAAAAGGATAAGCTTGAACCATTAAGAGTGCCATGTGTCGCGACTTGATTAGATGGTTGACTTGCCTAACTTTCTTACCTTTACTAAAACTTCAATTTTGACCTAAATCATATTCATTTTTAACCCTTCTTGGCCGAACCTCTCTTGAGAGAAAAGAAATGAAAGCTTCAACCGTTCATCTGCCATTCTTGCTTAAATCTTGAAATCTAACCGATTAAACCTTGAATTAGTCCACACAAAAGACTTGCTAAGGGAGTTTGAAGGTCTTGGTGGAGTTGTTTTGGAAGAAAAACCCTTAAGCTACTACCTTTCTTGAGAAGTTAGGGTATTTTGCTTGAAAATTCATTCTTTGTTCCTAATCATGGTAAATTAGTGATTTATGGTGGCTAACTAGGTTATTTTATGGAAGATTTCATGGATTAAAGTGGAGTTAGCTAAATTTCTGATTTTTTTGGAAATTTTTCTGTTTTCATATGATGGTTATGGTTGGCCTTGAATTGATGGATCTAAATTGTGTTAAATGGATCCCTTGTATGCTAATTGCGATTTTTTGCGGAAAAATTTCGATTTTGTGCGGAAATTCCAGTTTTAGGGTTCCAATTTGCCCTGTTCTACCTGATTCTATTTGACCATTCTAGAGGCCGAATTAGGCTTAGTACAAAACATAAATGTTGTAGGAAATGATGTTTTATAGCTTCCAGTAAAATTTCAGTTTGATCGGAGCACCGTAGCATGTGAAATGACTGAAATACCCTTGACTGCCCATAAGCCGTATTTTCACGGACAGTTTTCTGTCTTCGTGGGGATTTCAATGTTTGACTCTGAAAATACATGATTTAGCTTTAGAGGCCTTCATAAGAAATGTAAATATATGTCTTGGCTTCGAAACGCCATAAGATACACCTCAATCGGACTTCGGTAGCTTGAGTTATTGTCGTTTAATCATAGTGCGGTGAACTAGTCTGATTGTGAGATGCTGGTTCTGTAATTTGAAGTTTTGACCTAGATACACTATGAACTGGACTAAGTGATCTTAATCAAAGTTGTAGGCCTTTATCTTAGTTTCAAAATGGTATAAATTGCACCCCAATCTGAGAAGCGTAGTTTCGGTTGTGTCTGTTCCGCTAAGAGACGTCAAACCTGCTATTTAGCTTTTGTCCTTAAAACTTGATTTCTAGTTGCATTCCTAGACTTGCTTTGTATTTGGATGAACTTGAGCCTAGTTGAAGGGCTATTGTATTGAGATTTCTTATGTGTTGAATTGGACTGACTTGAGGAAAAATAATGAAGTCATAAATGGCTGGAATATAGCAAAATACAGAGGGCATGCTACCCAAAATTTTAGGGGTACGCGATTCCTTCAAGTTAAGTTGATCTTAGTAAAAATGAAGGGTTTTGAGGGTTGTTTGTAACTCTAGGACCAACTGTTATTTTTTTACTCAAAAGTCATATTTTTATTCTTCTGTACTAGTACTTAACTTGGAAAGGTGTACGACATGTAGTCGAGCCTCATTTATGCATTTCATTTACTGGGTTTGTGGATGTGCGAACTATAATTGTTTTATCTTGATTATTTTAGGGTTTCTTGGCGATTAAAGCCACTTTGGGTGATAAACTTTTGAAGTATCTGTACTGGAACCGGTGAGTGTACCACTCCCCTCATTTATTGCTTAACTTGGTTTCTGCACCTGCAATCTATGATTTGAATGACTGTATCATCTGTTTATTCTGTTTGAGACGAGGGTGTACTTTATCACACTCGTTCTCTTGTCTGTCTGTATGCCTATTTACTGTGTATAATCTGTTATCTGTATCTGAGTCTGTTTGGACGTCGTTTGGAGGCTGGTATCCAACGACCTTTCTGTGACCTCTGAGCTCAACATCTGTGGCTAGTTACTCGAGTCGGGCCGGCAAGGGCCTGGTCGATTAGACAACGAACCACGGTAGTCTGTTCTGGGAATCTTTGGGTATTGAGACTCTTGATTCCAGTATACTCGAGTATTACCACTTCTGTTTCTGTTGAGGTGTTCGGGCCCGGTAGGGGTATGTTTGGTGGACGGAAATTGGTGTAAAGTGGGATCTACGGATATGTTGGTTCTATTTACGTTGACGGAGAGTCAACGGGTTCGGATCAAGTACTGCAAATGGAAATCTGGCTCCTGAGAGCCACTTGTATCCTTTCCCTTTGAATCACTGTGTCTAACTGCTTTCCTTTATATCTGGTATATGTATCTGATTGGTTAAACGTGAATGACCATGATTTTACCCCTATATGTTTGGTAGCTCATTGAGCGTAAACTCACCCCTTTCTGTTACCTTTATTTTCCTTACAGGGGACAAACTTGGAAATCACGGTATTGGAAGAAAAGGGTCAAGCTAGTATATATGTCATGTTGTTAAGCTCTTTTGAAAACGAAGCTCTAATTGTATTTTGTGTAGTATCAATAGCTTGGATTGCACTGTATGTTAAGACTCCAGTGTAAATATATGTATAAGTGTTTAACCTTGTCTATTAAATGTATTCCGTTGCGACTATGATTTTATGGTTTGGTAAGCATGTTCTCATCTTAGTAGTTTCCGATTGTTCGTTTTCTTTGGGTCCTATCGCGCGTACTATATTGGGTTTGTGTGAATCGACTTCGTAGTCCTGGCGAGAGTTGGGCAGGCGGTCCGCCAAATCCTTTGGTTCGCTTTAGGGTGAGGTGGGGCTGTCACAGGTGGTATCAGAGCCGTTTCGCGTGGTCTCTGCGCGGAGTGAGTTTGGGCCAAGTGGTGTTATGGTCCTGATTTCGTGAATGTATCTAGGTGCTCGTTTGAGCATAAGCTATGAACCGTGCATGTCATAAATGTAAAGATCTTTATCATGGGACTTGAGGAAGTTAGGTATGTATGTCGGGTAGGAATCTTTAATATGGATGATTTACTCTTGGGACCGGCTGATTCGAGTTGTGAATTATCTTATTTGGGATTCTTGTGCCTGGCTACTAAATAGATGAGAGTCTAGGTTAGAAAGGACTTGGGCGAACTAGAAATTTGATTCTATGGAACTTCATGTGGTTTGTTCGGGTGTTAGTAAGCATGATTAACCTGGATTAAGATATAAATTGTGGTATTCTCGTAGGTTATGGATGGAGACCTAGAGGGAAAATAACTTTTCAATAGTTGCTTTTGTGCTTTTAACCTAGTTCGTCTATAGTACTTTTGGATGACCCCGTTACCTTTATGGATCTATTTTGGTTGTATCTAGCTGACTGCTATTGTGTGACTGGTTCGGTACAGTGGTGTGATGTATATATGCCTATAATGTATATTTGCTTTTGATCTGTGTGTACCTCTTGTTACTTGCTTATGCCTATAATTATCTTTAATGTTATATTTCCGCTTCGACCCTAGATTGGTCAGACCAATGGAGGGTACTCGTAGTGGACGAGGTCGTGGGCGCGGACGTAGGCAACCCTCGAATGAAAGGGGTAACCGAGAACCAATACCTGAACCAAATCCTGAACCAAGGGTTGACCCAAATACTCAAGTAGCCGCTGCTATCCAGCGCATGACTGATCTGCTAGCCCATATAGTGGAACACCAGGGCCAGAACCCTAATCCTCAACTTGAAAATCCTGGTAATCATATAGAGGGAGAGGATAGAGCCCTTGAAAGATTTCAGAAATTCTTCCCACCAAAATTTCTTGGAGGCCCTGATTCTGACGTGGCTGAGAGGTGGCTGGAAAAGATGATGGGTATTTTTGCCGCGTTACACTACACTGAGGAGAGACAAGTGACATTTGCTGTCTTCCAACTGGAGAGAGCAGCCCGATCTTGGTGGAATATCATTAAACTGAAATGGGAAAGAGAACAAACCCCGAGGACATGGGCGAACTTCATGAGGGAATTCAACACCAAATTTTTCCCTTCTCTAATCCAAGATAAGAAGGAAGATGAACTCATTCGGTTTCGCCAAGGAACTCAGACCGTAGCCGAGTATGAGAGTCAATTTACTCGATTATCTAAGTTTGCGCCCGAATTGATTGTAACCGAACAAAGACGGATAAGACGTTTTGTCCAGGGATTAAATGTTGAGATTCAGAAGGACCTGACTGTAGCCCAACTTAGTACCTTTAGTGATGCTGTGGAGAAAGCCCAGCGGGTTGAAAATGCGAGGCTACAGGTGAGAAACTTCCAAACCAAGAAAAGGAGCTTTCCTGGGAGTAGCTCGGAACAAGAAGATAAGAGTACACCCCCTAAGATTGGAAAGGGAAACGGGGAAGTACGACAACCGGGAGTGTCGCGTGATGTCTCTCAGGGGGGACCGGTCTCTGCTACTCGTGGTCCCTGTGGATATTGCGGAGGGCCAAATCATACGGAGGCAAATTGTTGGAAGAAAGAGGGAAAATGTCTGCGCTGCGGTAGTGCCGATCATCGGATTGCTGACTGCCCAATTCGATTGCGAAAAGGAAAAGGGACCCAGCAACCAACTAAGATTAACCCTGGACAGTCGGAAGAGGAAGGGACTGGATCGAAGGTACCGGCTCGGGTATATTCTTTAGAGTACCATCAGGTCCCTGACCCGTCTGAGGGCGTAGAAGGTACGATCCGTTGGTTACCTTAGATTTTGATAGATCCCGTTCATAAGAAAATTTCGAGGACGAAATTTCTTTAAGGGGGAGAGAGTGTAAGGACCCGTAAATTTTCTTTATCTCATAATATGTTATTTTCTTTTCTTGCATGCATTTTCTTCATGAAACCCTATTATATTGCTTTTTCCGAGATTTTTATAAGTAAATATAGTTTTTAAATCATTTTTCTAGTATAAGTTAGTTCATGAGAGATAATGAGTATATATTGGACGTGGGACCCGCTTGTGGCGTTAAGTGCGATAAATTCGACCAATTAGGTTACGTTTTGTATACTGGGATTAATTTACTAGGTGTTAAGAGATAATTAGAGGTTACTTAGATGGTTTAATTTTGGAGAGACAAAAGGATAAGCTTGAACCATTAAGAGTGCCATGTGTCGCGACTTGATTAGATGATTGACTTGCCTAACTTTCTTACCTTTACTAAAACTTCAATTTTGACCTAAATCATATTCATTTTTAACCCTTCTTGGCCGAACCTCTCTTGAGAGAAAAGAAATGAAAGCTTCAACCGTTCATCTGCCATTCTTGCTTAAATCTTGAAATCTAACCGATTAAACCTTGAATTAGTCCACACAAAAGACTTGCTAAGGGAGTTTGAAGGTCTTGGTGGAGTTGTTTTGGAAGAAAAACCCTTAAGCTACTACCTTTCTTGAGAAGTTAGGGTATTTTGCTTGAAAATTCATTCTTTGTTCCTAATCATGGTAAATTAGTGATTTATGGTGGCTAACTAGGTTATTTTATGGAAGATTTCATGGATTAAAGTGGAGTTAGCTAAATTTCTGATTTTTTTGGAAATTTTTCTGTTTTCATATGATGGTTATGGTTGGCCTTGAATTGATGGATCTAAATTGTGTTAAATGGATCCCTTGTATGCTAATTGCGATTTTTTGCGGAAAAATTTCGATTTTGTGCGGAAATTCCAGTTTTAGGGTTCCAATTTGCCCTGTTCTACCTGATTCTATTTGACCATTCTAGAGGCCGAATTAGGCTTAGTACAAAACATAAATTTTGTAGGAAATGATGTTTTATAGCTTCCAGTAAAATTTCAGTTTGATCGGAGCACCGTAGCATGTGAAATGACTGAAATACCCTTGACTGCCCATAAGCCGTATTTTCACGGACAGTTTTCTGTCTTCGTGGGGATTTCAATGTTTGACTCTGAAAATACATGATTTAGCTTTAGAGGCCTTCATAAGAAATGTAAATATATGTCTTGGCTTCGAAACGCCATAAGATACACCTCAATCGGACTTCGGTAGCTTGAGTTATTGTCGTTTAATCATAGTGCGGTGAACTAGTCTGATTGTGAGATGCTGGTTCTGTAATTTGAAGTTTTGACCTAGATACACTATGAACTGGACTAAGTGATCTTAATCAAAGTTGTAGGCCTTTATCTTAGTTTCAAAACGGTATAAATTGCACCCCAATCTGAGAAGCGTAGTTTCGGTTGTGTCTGTTCCGCTAAGAGACGTCAAACCTGCTATTTAGCTTTTGTCCTTAAAACTTGATTTCTAGTTGCATTCCTAGACTTGCTTTGTATTTGGATGAACTTGAGCCTAGTTGAAGGGCTATTGTATTGAGATTTCTTATGTGTTGAATTGGACTGACTTGAGGAAAAATAATGAAGTCATAAATGGCTGGAATATAGCAAAATACAGAGGGCATGCTACCCAAAATTTTAGGGGTACGCGATTCCTTCAAGTTAAGTTGATCTTAGTAAAAATGAAGGGTTTTGAGGGTTGTTTGTAACTCTAGGACCAACTGTTATTTTTTTACTCAAAAGTCATATTTTTATTCTTCTGTACTAGTACTTAACTTGGAAAGGTGTACGACATGTAGTCGAGCCTCATTTATGCATTTCATTTACTGGGTTTGTGGATGTGCGAACTATAATTGTTTTATCTTGATTATTTTAGGGTTTCTTGGCGATTAAAGCCACTTTGGGTGATAAACTTTTGAAGTATCTGTACTGGAACCGGTGAGTGTACCACTCCCCTCATTTATTGCTTAACTTGGTTTCTGCACCTGCAATCTATGATTTGAATGACTGTATCATCTGTTTATTCTGTTTGAGACGAGGGTGTACTTTATCACACTCGTTCTCTTGTCTGTCTGTATGCCTATTTACTGTGTATAATCTGTTATCTGTATCTGAGTCTGTTTGGACGTCGTTTGGAGGCTGGTATCCAACGACCTTTCTGTGACCTCTGAGCTCAACATCTGTGGCTAGTTACTCGAGTCGGGCCGGCAAGGGCCTGGTCGATTAGACAACGAACCACGGTAGTCTGTTCTGGGAATCTTTGGGTATTGAGACTCTTGATTCCAGTATACTCGAGTATTACCACTTCTGTTTCTGTTGAGGTGTTCGGGCCCGGTAGGGGTATGTTTGGTGGACGGAAATTGGTGTAAAGTGGGATCTACGGATATGTTGGTTCTATTTACGTTGACGGAGAGTCAACGGGTTCGGATCAAGTACTGCAAATGGAAATCTGGCTCCTGAGAGCCACTTGTATCCTTTCCCTTTGAATCACTGTGTCTAACTGCTTTCCTTTATATCTGGTATATGTATCTGATTGGTTAAACGTGAATGACCATGATTTTACCCCTATATGTTTGGTAGCTCATTGAGCGTAAACTCACCCCTTTCTGTTACCTTTATTTTCCTTACAGGGGACAAACTTGGAAATCACGGTATTGGAAGAAAAGGGTCAAGCTAGTATATATGTCATGTTGTTAAGCTCTTTTGAAAACGAAGCTCTAATTGTATTTTGTGTAGTATCAATAGCTTGGATTGCACTGTATGTTAAGACTCCAGTGTAAATATATGTATAAGTGTTTAACCTTGTCTATTAAATGTATTCCGTTGCGACTATGATTTTATGGTTTGGTAAGCATGTTCTCATCTTAGTAGTTTCCGATTGTTCGTTTTCTTTGGGTCCTATCGCGCGTACTATATTGGGTTTGTGTGAATCGACTTCGTAGTCCTGGCGAGAGTTGGGCAGGCGGTCCGCCAAATCCTTTGGTTCGCTTTAGGGTGAGGTGGGGCTGTCACAGGTGGTATCAGAGCCGTTTCGCGTGGTCTCTGCGCGGAGTGAGTTTGGGCCAAGTGGTGTTATGGTCCTGATTTCGTGAATGTATCTAGGTGCTCGTTTGAGCATAAGCTATGAACCGTGCATGTCATAAATGTAAAGATCTTTATCATGGGACTTGAGGAAGTTAGGTATGTATGTCGGGTAGGAATCTTTAATATGGATGATTTACTCTTGGGACCGGCTGATTCGAGTTGTGAATTATCTTATTTGGGATTCTTGTGCCTGGCTACTAAATAGATGAGAGTCTAGGTTAGAAAGGACTTGGGCGAACTAGAAATTTGATTCTATGGAACTTCATGTGGTTTGTTCGGGTGTTAGTAAGCATGATTAACCTGGATTAAGATATAAATTGTGGTATTCTCGTAGGTTATGGATGGAGACCTAGAGGGAAAATAACTTTTCAATAGTTGCTTTTGTGCTTTTAACCTAGTTCGTCTATAGTACTTTTGGATGACCCCGTTACCTTTATGGATCTATTTTGGTTGTATCTAGCTGACTGCTATTGTGTGACTGGTTCGGTACAGTGGTGTGATGTATATATGCCTATAATGTATATTTGCTTTTGATCTGTGTGTACCTCTTGTTACTTGCTTATGCCTATAATTATCTTTAATGTTATATTTCCGCTTCGACCCTAGATTGGTCAGACCAATGGAGGGTACTCGTAGTGGACGAGGTCGTGGGCGCGGACGTAGGCAACCCTCGAATGAAAGGGGTAACCGAGAACCAATACCTGAACCAAATCCTGAACCAAGGGTTGACCCAAATACTCAAGTAGCCGCTGCTATCCAGCGCATGACTGATCTGCTAGCCCATATAGTGGAACACCAGGGCCAGAACCCTAATCCTCAACTTGAAAATCCTGGTAATCATATAGAGGGAGAGGATAGAGCCCTTGAAAGATTTCAGAAATTCTTCCCACCAAAATTTCTTGGAGGCCCTGATTCTGACGTGGCTGAGAGGTGGCTGGAAAAGATGATGGGTATTTTTGCCGCGTTACACTACACTGAGGAGAGACAAGTGACATTTGCTGTCTTCCAACTGGAGAGAGCAGCCCGATCTTGGTGGAATATCATTAAACTGAAATGGGAAAGAGAACAAACCCCGAGGACATGGGCGAACTTCATGAGGGAATTCAACACCAAATTTTTCCCTTCTCTAATCCAAGATAAGAAGGAAGATGAACTCATTCGGTTTCGCCAAGGAACTCAGACCGTAGCCGAGTATGAGAGTCAATTTACTCGATTATCTAAGTTTGCGCCCGAATTGATTGTAACCGAACAAAGACGGATAAGACGTTTTGTCCAGGGATTAAATGTTGAGATTCAGAAGGACCTGACTGTAGCCCAACTTAGTACCTTTAGTGATGCTGTGGAGAAAGCCCAGCGGGTTGAAAATGCGAGGCTACAGGTGAGAAACTTCCAAACCAAGAAAAGGAGCTTTCCTGGGAGTAGCTCGGAACAAGAAGATAAGAGTACACCCCCTAAGATTGGAAAGGGAAACGGGGAAGTACGACAACCGGGAGTGTCGCGTGATGTCTCTCAGGGGGGACCGGTCTCTGCTACTCGTGGTCCCTGTGGATATTGCGGAGGGCCAAATCATACGGAGGCAAATTGTTGGAAGAAAGAGGGAAAATGTCTGCGCTGCGGTAGTGCCGATCATCGGATTGCTGACTGCCCAATTCGATTGCGAAAAGGAAAAGGGACCCAGCAACCAACTAAGATTAACCCTGGACAGTCGGAAGAGGAAGGGACTGGATCGAAGGTACCGGCTCGGGTATATTCTTTAGAGTACCATCAGGTCCCTGACCCGTCTGAGGGCGTAGAAGGTACGATCCGTTGGTTACCTTAGATTTTGATAGATCCCGTTCATAAGAAAATTTCGAGGACGAAATTTCTTTAAGGGGGAGAGAGTGTAAGGACCCGTAAATTTTCTTTATCTCATAATATGTTATTTTCTTTTCTTGCATGCATTTTCTTCATGAAACCCTATTATATTGCTTTTTCCGAGATTTTTATAAGTAAATATAGTTTTTAAATCATTTTTCTAGTATAAGTTAGTTCATGAGAGATAATGAGTATATATTGGACGTGGGACCCGCTTGTGGCGTTAAGTGCGATAAATTCGACCAATTAGGTTACGTTTTGTATACTGGGATTAATTTACTAGGTGTTAAGAGATAATTAGAGGTTACTTAGATGGTTTAATTTTGGAGAGACAAAAGGATAAGCTTGAACCATTAAGAGTGCCATGTGTCGCGACTTGATTAGATGATTGACTTGCCTAACTTTCTTACCTTTACTAAAACTTCAATTTTGACCTAAATCATATTCATTTTTAACCCTTCTTGGCCGAACCTCTCTTGAGAGAAAAGAAATGAAAGCTTCAACCGTTCATCTGCCATTCTTGCTTAAATCTTGAAATCTAACCGATTAAACCTTGAATTAGTCCACACAAAAGACTTGCTAAGGGAGTTTGAAGGTCTTGGTGGAGTTGTTTTGGAAGAAAAACCCTTAAGCTACTACCTTTCTTGAGAAGTTAGGGTATTTTGCTTGAAAATTCATTCTTTGTTCCTAATCATGGTAAATTAGTGATTTATGGTGGCTAACTAGGTTATTTTATGGAAGATTTCATGGATTAAAGTGGAGTTAGCTAAATTTCTGATTTTTTTGGAAATTTTTCTGTTTTCATATGATGGTTATGGTTGGCCTTGAATTGATGGATCTAAATTGTGTTAAATGGATCCCTTGTATGCTAATTGCGATTTTTTGCGGAAAAATTTCGATTTTGTGCGGAAATTCCAGTTTTAGGGTTCCAATTTGCCCTGTTCTACCTGATTCTATTTGACCATTCTAGAGGCCGAATTAGGCTTAGTACAAAACATAAATTTTGTAGGAAATGATGTTTTATAGCTTCCAGTAAAATTTCAGTTTGATCGGAGCACCGTAGCATGTGAAATGACTGAAATACCCTTGACTGCCCATAAGCCGTATTTTCACGGACAGTTTTCTGTCTTCGTGGGGATTTCAATGTTTGACTCTGAAAATACATGATTTAGCTTTGGAGGCCTTCATAAGAAATGTAAATATATGTATTGGCTTCGAAACGCCATAAGATACACCTCAATCGGACTTCGGTAGCTTGAGTTATTGTCGTTTAATCATAGTGCGGTGAACTAGTCTGATTGTGAGATGCTGGTTCTGTAATTTGAAGTTTTGACCTAGATACACTATGAACTGGACTAAGTGATCTTAATCAAAGTTGTAGGCCTTTATCTTAGTTTCAAAACGGTATAAATTGCACCCCAATCTGAGAAGCGTAGTTTCAGTTGTGTCTGTTCCGCTAAGAGACGTCAAACCTGCTATTTAGCTTTTGTCCTTAAAACTTGATTTCTAGTTGCATTCCTAGACTTGCTTTGTATTTGGATGAACTTGAGCCTAGTTGAAGGGCTATTGTATTGAGATTTCTTATGTGTTGAATTGGACTGACTTGAGGAAAAATAATGAAGTCATAAATGGCTGGAATATAGCAAAATACAGAGGGCATGCTACCCAAAATTTTAGGGGTACGCGATTCCTTCAAGTTAAGTTGATCTTAGTAAAAATGAAGGGTTTTGAGGGTTGTTTGTAACTCTAGGACCAACTGTTATTTTTTTACTCAAAAGTCATATTTTTATTCTTCTGTACTAGTACTTAACTTGGAAAGGTGTACGACATGTAGTCGAGCCTCATTTATGCATTTCATTTACTGGGTTTGTGGATGTGCGAACTATAATTGTTTTATCTTGATTATTTTAGGGTTTCTTGGCGATTAAAGCCACTTTGGGTGATAAACTTTTGAAGTATCTGTACTGGAACCGGTGAGTGTACCACTCCCCTCATTTATTGCTTAACTTGGTTTCTGCACCTGCAATCTATGATTTGAATGACTGTATCATCTGTTTATTCTGTTTGAGACGAGGGTGTACTTTATCACACTCGTTCTCTTGTCTGTCTGTATGCCTATTTACTGTGTATAATCTGTTATCTGTATCTGAGTCTGTTTGGACGTCGTTTGGAGGCTGGTATCCAACGACCTTTCTGTGACCTCTGAGCTCAACATCTGTGGCTAGTTACTCGAGTCGGGCCGGCAAGGGCCTGGTCGATTAGACAACGAACCACGGTAGTCTGTTCTGGGAATCTTTGGGTATTGAGACTCTTGATTCCAGTATACTCGAGTATTACCACTTCTGTTTCTGTTGAGGTGTTCGGGCCCGGTAGGGGTATGTTTGGTGGACGGAAATTGGTGTAAAGTGGGATCTACGGATATGTTGGTTCTATTTACGTTGACGGAGAGTCAACGGGTTCGGATCAAGTACTGCAAATGGAAATCTGGCTCCTGAGAGCCACTTGTATCCTTTCCCTTTGAATCACTGTGTCTAACTGCTTTCCTTTATATCTGGTATATGTATCTGATTGGTTAAACGTGAATGACCATGATTTTACCCCTATATGTTTGGTAGCTCATTGAGCGTAAACTCACCCCTTTCTGTTACCTTTATTTTCCTTACAGGGGACAAACTTGGAAATCACGGTTTTGGAAGAAAAGGGTCAAGCTAGTATATATGTCATGTTGTTAAGCTCTTTTGAAAACGAAGCTCTAATTGTATTTTGTGTAGTATCAATAGCTTGGATTGCACTGTATGTTAAGACTCCAGTGTAAATATATGTATAAGTGTTTAACCTTGTCTATTAAATGTATTCCGTTGCGACTATGATTTTATGGTTTGGTAAGCATGTTCTCATCTTAGTAGTTTCCGATTGTTCGTTTTCTTTGGGTCCTATCGCGCGTACTATATTGGGTTTGTGTGAATCGACTTCGTAGTCCTGGCGAGAGTTGGGCAGGCGGTCCGCCAAATCCTTTGGTTCGCTTTAGGGTGAGGTGGGGCTGTCACAGGTGGTATCAGAGCCGTTTCGCGTGGTCTCTGCGCGGAGTGAGTTTGGGCCAAGTGGTGTTATGGTCCTGATTTCGTGAATGTATCTAGGTGCTCGTTTGAGCATAAGCTATGAACCGTGCATGTCATAAATGTAAAGATCTTTATCATGGGACTTGAGGAAGTTAGGTATGTATGTCGGGTAGGAATCTTTAATATGGATGATTTACTCTTGGGACCGGCTGATTCGAGTTGTGAATTATCTTATTTGGGATTCTTGTGCCTGGCTACTAAATAGATGAGAGTCTAGGTTAGAAAGGACTTGGGCGAACTAGAAATTTGATTCTATGGAACTTCATGTGGTTTGTTCGGGTGTTAGTAAGCATGATTAACCTGGATTAAGATATAAATTGTGGTATTCTCGTAGGTTATGGATGGAGACCTAGAGGGAAAATAACTTTTCAATAGTTGCTTTTGTGCTTTTAACCTAGTTCGTCTATAGTACTTTTGGATGACCCCGTTACCTTTATGGATCTATTTTGGTTGTATCTAGCTGACTGCTATTGTGTGACTGGTTCGGTACAGTGGTGTGATGTATATATGCCTATAATGTATATTTGCTTTTGATCTGTGTGTACCTCTTGTTACTTGCTTATGCCTATAATTATCTTTAATGTTATATTTCCGCTTCGACCCTAGATTGGTCAGACCAATGGAGGGTACTCGTAGTGGACGAGGTCGTGGGCGCGGACGTAGGCAACCCTCGAATGAAAGGGGTAACCGAGAACCAATACCTGAACCAAATCCTGAACCAAGGGTTGACCCAAATACTCAAGTAGCCGCTGCTATCCAGCGCATGACTGATCTGCTAGCCCATATAGTGGAACACCAGGGCCAGAACCCTAATCCTCAACTTGAAAATCCTGGTAATCATATAGAGGGAGAGGATAGAGCCCTTGAAAGATTTCAGAAATTCTTCCCACCAAAATTTCTTGGAGGCCCTGATTCTGACGTGGCTGAGAGGTGGCTGGAAAAGATGATCGGTATTTTTGCCGCGTTACACTACACTGAGGAGAGACAAGTGACATTTGCTGTCTTCCAACTGGAGAGAGCAGCCCGATCTTGGTGGAATATCATTAAACTGAAATGGGAAAGAGAACAAACCCCGAGGACATGGGCGAACTTCATGAGGGAATTCAACACCAAATTTTTCCCTTCTCTAATCCAAGATAAGAAGGAAGATGAACTCATTCGGTTTCGCCAAGGAACTCAGACCGTAGCCGAGTATGAGAGTCAATTTACTCGATTATCTAAGTTTGCGCCCGAATTGATTGTAACCGAACAAAGACGGATAAGACGTTTTGTCCAGGGATTAAATGTTGAGATTCAGAAGGACCTGACTGTAGCCCAACTTAGTACCTTTAGTGATGCTGTGGAGAAAGCCCAGCGGGTTGAAAATGCGAGGCTACAGGTGAGAAACTTCCAAACCAAGAAAAGGAGCTTCCCTGGGAGTAGCTCGGAACAAGAAGATAAGAGTACACCCCCTAAGATTGGAAAGGGAAACGGGGAAGTACGACAACCGGGAGTGTCGCGTGATGTCTCTCAGGGGGGACCGGTCTCTGCTACTCGTGGTCCCTGTGGATATTGCGGAGGGCCAAATCATACGGAGGCAAATTGTTGGAAGAAAGAGGGAAAATGTCTGCGCTGCGGTAGTGCCGATCATCGGATTGCTGACTGCCCAATTCGATTGCGAAAAGGAAAAGGGACCCAGCAACCAACTAAGATTAACCCTGGACAGTCGGAAGAGGAAGGGACTGGATCGAAGGTACCGGCTCGGGTATATTCTTTAGAGTACCATCAGGTCCCTGACCCGTCTGAGGGCGTAGAAGGTACGATCCGTTGGTTACCTTAGATTTTGATAGATCCCGTTCATAAGAAAATTTCGAGGACGAAATTTCTTTAAGGGGGAGAGAGTGTAAGGACCCGTAAATTTTCTTTATCTCATAATATGTTATTTTCTTTTCTTGCATGCATTTTCTTCATGAAACCCTATTATATTGCTTTTTCCGAGATTTTTATAAGTAAATATAGTTTTTAAATCATTTTTCTAGTATAAGTTAGTTCATGAGAGATAATGAGTATATATTGGACGTGGGACCCGCTTGTGGCGTTAAGTGCGATAAATTCGACCAATTAGGTTACGTTTTGTATACTGGGATTAATTTACTAGGTGTTAAGAGATAATTAGAGGTTACTTAGATGGTTTAATTTTGGAGAGACAAAAGGATAAGCTTGAACCATTAAGAGTGCCATGTGTCGCGACTTGATTAGATGGTTGACTTGCCTAACTTTCTTACCTTTACTAAAACTTCAATTTTGACCTAAATCATATTCATTTTTAACCCTTCTTGGCCGAACCTCTCTTGAGAGAAAAGAAATGAAAGCTTCAACCGTTCATCTGCCATTCTTGCTTAAATCTTGAAATCTAACCGATTAAACCTTGAATTAGTCCACACAAAAGACTTGCTAAGGGAGTTTGAAGGTCTTGGTGGAGTTGTTTTGGAAGAAAAACCCTTAAGCTACTACCTTTCTTGAGAAGTTAGGGTATTTTGCTTGAAAATTCATTCTTTGTTCCTAATCATGGTAAATTAGTGATTTATGGTGGCTAACTAGGTTATTTTATGGAAGATTTCATGGATTAAAGTGGAGTTAGCTAAATTTCTGATTTTTTTGGAAATTTTTCTGTTTTCATATGATGGTTATGGTTGGCCTTGAATTGATGGATCTAAATTGTGTTAAATGGATCCCTTGTATGCTAATTGCGATTTTTTGCGGAAAAATTTCGATTTTGTGCGGAAATTCCAGTTTTAGGGTTCCAATTTGCCCTGTTCTACCTGATTCTATTTGACCATTCTAGAGGCCGAATTAGGCTTAGTACAAAACATAAATGTTGTAGGAAATGATGTTTTATAGCTTCCAGTAAAATTTCAGTTTGATCGGAGCACCGTAGCATGTGAAATGACTGAAATACCCTTGACTGCCCATAAGCCGTATTTTCACGGACAGTTTTCTGTCTTCGTGGGGATTTCAATGTTTGACTCTGAAAATACATGATTTAGCTTTGGAGGCCTTCATAAGAAATGTAAATATATGTATTGGCTTCGAAACGCCATAAGATACACCTCAATCGGACTTCGGTAGCTTGAGTTATTGTCGTTTAATCATAGTGCGGTGAACTAGTCTGATTGTGAGATGCTGGTTCTGTAATTTGAAGTTTTGACCTAGATACACTATGAACTGGACTAAGTGATCTTAATCAAAGTTGTAGGCCTTTATCTTAGTTTCAAAACGGTATAAATTGCACCCCAATCTGAGAAGCGTAGTTTCAGTTGTGTCTGTTCCGCTAAGAGACGTCAAACCTGCTATTTAGCTTTTGTCCTTAAAACTTGATTTCTAGTTGCATTCCTAGACTTGCTTTGTATTTGGATGAACTTGAGCCTAGTTGAAGGGCTATTGTATTGAGATTTCTTATGTGTTGAATTGGACTGACTTGAGGAAAAATAATGAAGTCATAAATGGCTGGAATATAGCAAAATACAGAGGGCATGCTACCCAAAATTTTAGGGGTACGCGATTCCTTCAAGTTAAGTTGATCTTAGTAAAAATGAAGGGTTTTGAGGGTTGTTTGTAACTCTAGGACCAACTGTTATTTTTTTACTCAAAAGTCATATTTTTATTCTTCTGTACTAGTACTTAACTTGGAAAGGTGTACGACATGTAGTCGAGCCTCATTTATGCATTTCATTTACTGGGTTTGTGGATGTGCGAACTATAATTGTTTTATCTTGATTATTTTAGGGTTTCTTGGCGATTAAAGCCACTTTGGGTGATAAACTTTTGAAGTATCTGTACTGGAACCGGTGAGTGTACCACTCCCCTCATTTATTGCTTAACTTGGTTTCTGCACCTGCAATCTATGATTTGAATGACTGTATCATCTGTTTATTCTGTTTGAGACGAGGGTGTACTTTATCACACTCGTTCTCTTGTCTGTCTGTATGCCTATTTACTGTGTATAATCTGTTATCTGTATCTGAGTCTGTTTGGACGTCGTTTGGAGGCTGGTATCCAACGACCTTTCTGTGACCTCTGAGCTCAACATCTGTGGCTAGTTACTCGAGTCGGGCCGGCAAGGGCCTGGTCGATTAGACAACGAACCACGGTAGTCTGTTCTGGGAATCTTTGGGTATTGAGACTCTTGATTCCAGTATACTCGAGTATTACCACTTCTGTTTCTGTTGAGGTGTTCGGGCCCGGTAGGGGTATGTTTGGTGGACGGAAATTGGTGTAAAGTGGGATCTACGGATATGTTGGTTCTATTTACGTTGACGGAGAGTCAACGGGTTCGGATCAAGTACTGCAAATGGAAATCTGGCTCCTGAGAGCCACTTGTATCCTTTCCCTTTGAATCACTGTGTCTAACTGCTTTCCTTTATATCTGGTATATGTATCTGATTGGTTAAACGTGAATGACCATGATTTTACCCCTATATGTTTGGTAGCTCATTGAGCGTAAACTCACCCCTTTCTGTTACCTTTATTTTCCTTACAGGGGACAAACTTGGAAATCACGGTTTTGGAAGAAAAGGGTCAAGCTAGTATATATGTCATGTTGTTAAGCTCTTTTGAAAACGAAGCTCTAATTGTATTTTGTGTAGTATCAATAGCTTGGATTGCACTGTATGTTAAGACTCCAGTGTAAATATATGTATAAGTGTTTAACCTTGTCTATTAAATGTATTCCGTTGCGACTATGATTTTATGGTTTGGTAAGCATGTTCTCATCTTAGTAGTTTCCGATTGTTCGTTTTCTTTGGGTCCTATCGCGCGTACTATATTGGGTTTGTGTGAATCGACTTCGTAGTCCTGGCGAGAGTTGGGCAGGCGGTCCGCCAAATCCTTTGGTTCGCTTTAGGGTGAGGTGGGGCTGTCACAGGTGGTATCAGAGCCGTTTCGCGTGGTCTCTGCGCGGAGTGAGTTTGGGCCAAGTGGTGTTATGGTCCTGATTTCGTGAATGTATCTAGGTGCTCGTTTGAGCATAAGCTATGAACCGTGCATGTCATAAATGTAAAGATCTTTATCATGGGACTTGAGGAAGTTAGGTATGTATGTCGGGTAGGAATCTTTAATATGGATGATTTACTCTTGGGACCGGCTGATTCGAGTTGTGAATTATCTTATTTGGGATTCTTGTGCCTGGCTACTAAATAGATGAGAGTCTAGGTTAGAAAGGACTTGGGCGAACTAGAAATTTGATTCTATGGAACTTCATGTGGTTTGTTCGGGTGTTAGTAAGCATGATTAACCTGGATTAAGATATAAATTGTGGTATTCTCGTAGGTTATGGATGGAGACCTAGAGGGAAAATAACTTTTCAATAGTTGCTTTTGTGCTTTTAACCTAGTTCGTCTATAGTACTTTTGGATGACCCCGTTACCTTTATGGATCTATTTTGGTTGTATCTAGCTGACTGCTATTGTGTGACTGGTTCGGTACAGTGGTGTGATGTATATATGCCTATAATGTATATTTGCTTTTGATCTGTGTGTACCTCTTGTTACTTGCTTATGCCTATAATTATCTTTAATGTTATATTTCCGCTTCGACCCTAGATTGGTCAGACCAATGGAGGGTACTCGTAGTGGACGAGGTCGTGGGCGCGGACGTAGGCAACCCTCGAATGAAAGGGGTAACCGAGAACCAATACCTGAACCAAATCCTGAACCAAGGGTTGACCCAAATACTCAAGTAGCCGCTGCTATCCAGCGCATGACTGATCTGCTAGCCCATATAGTGGAACACCAGGGCCAGAACCCTAATCCTCAACTTGAAAATCCTGGTAATCATATAGAGGGAGAGGATAGAGCCCTTGAAAGATTTCAGAAATTCTTCCCACCAAAATTTCTTGGAGGCCCTGATTCTGACGTGGCTGAGAGGTGGCTGGAAAAGATGATCGGTATTTTTGCCGCGTTACACTACACTGAGGAGAGACAAGTGACATTTGCTGTCTTCCAACTGGAGAGAGCAGCCCGATCTTGGTGGAATATCATTAAACTGAAATGGGAAAGAGAACAAACCCCGAGGACATGGGCGAACTTCATGAGGGAATTCAACACCAAATTTTTCCCTTCTCTAATCCAAGATAAGAAGGAAGATGAACTCATTCGGTTTCGCCAAGGAACTCAGACCGTAGCCGAGTATGAGAGTCAATTTACTCGATTATCTAAGTTTGCGCCCGAATTGATTGTAACCGAACAAAGACGGATAAGACGTTTTGTCCAGGGATTAAATGTTGAGATTCAGAAGGACCTGACTGTAGCCCAACTTAGTACCTTTAGTGATGCTGTGGAGAAAGCCCAGCGGGTTGAAAATGCGAGGCTACAGGTGAGAAACTTCCAAACCAAGAAAAGGAGCTTCCCTGGGAGTAGCTCGGAACAAGAAGATAAGAGTACACCCCCTAAGATTGGAAAGGGAAACGGGGAAGTACGACAACCGGGAGTGTCGCGTGATGTCTCTCAGGGGGGACCGGTCTCTGCTACTCGTGGTCCCTGTGGATATTGCGGAGGGCCAAATCATACGGAGGCAAATTGTTGGAAGAAAGAGGGAAAATGTCTGCGCTGCGGTAGTGCCGATCATCGGATTGCTGACTGCCCAATTCGATTGCGAAAAGGAAAAGGGACCCAGCAACCAACTAAGATTAACCCTGGACAGTCGGAAGAGGAAGGGACTGGATCGAAGGTACCGGCTCGGGTATATTCTTTAGAGTACCATCAGGTCCCTGACCCGTCTGAGGGCGTAGAAGGTACGATCCGTTGGTTACCTTAGATTTTGATAGATCCCGTTCATAAGAAAATTTCGAGGACGAAATTTCTTTAAGGAGGAGAGAGTGTAAGGACCCGTAAATTTTCTTTATCTCATAATATGTTATTTTCTTTTCTTGCATGCATTTTCTTCATGAAACCCTATTATATTGCTTTTTTCGAGATTTTTATAAGTAAATATAGTTTTTAAATCATTTTTCTAGTATAAGTTAGTTCACGAGAGATAATGAGTATATATTGGACGTGGGACCCGCTTGTGGCGTTAAGTGCGATAAATTCGACCAATTAGGTTACGTTTTGTATACTGGGATTAATTTACTAGGTGTTAAGAGATAATTAGAGGTTACTTAGATGGTTTAATTTTGGAGAGACAAAAGGATAAGCTTGAACCATTAAGAGTGCCATGTGTCGCGACTTGATTAGATGGTTGACTTGCCTAACTTTCTTACCTTTACTAAAACTTCAATTTTGACCTAAATCATATTCATTTTTATCCCTTCTTGGCTGAACCTCTCTTGAGAGAAAAGAAAAGAAAGCTTCAACCGTTCATCTGCCATTCTTGCTTAAATCTTGAAATCTAACCGATTAAACCTTGAATTAGTCCACACAAAAGACTTGCTAAGGGAGTTTGAAGGTCTTGGTGGAGTTGTTTTGGAAGAAAAACCCTTAAGCTACTACCTTTCTTGAGAAGTTAGGGTATTTTGCTTGAAAATTCATTCTTTGTTCCTAATCATGGTAAATTAGTGATTTATGGTGGCTAACTAGGTTATTTTATGGAAGATTTCATGGATTAAAGTGGAGTTAGCTAAATTTCTGATTTTTTTGGAAATTTTTCTGTTTTCATATGATGGTTATGGTTGGCCTTGAATTGATGGATCTAAATTGTGTTAAATGGATCCCTTGTATGCTAATTGCGATTTTTTGCGGAAAAATTTCGATTTTGTGCGGAAATTCCAGTTTTAGGGTTCCAATTTGCCCTGTTCTACCTGATTCTATTTGACCATTCTAGAGGCCGAATTAGGCTTAGTACAAAACATAAATGTTGTAGGAAATGATGTTTTATAGCTTCCAGTAAAATTTCAGTTTGATCGGAGCACCGTAGCATGTGAAATGACTGAAATACCCTTGACTGCCCATAAGCCGTATTTTCACGGACAGTTTTCTGTCTTCGTGGGGATTTCAATGTTTGACTCTGAAAATACATGATTTAGCTTTGGAGGCCTTCATAAGAAATGTAAATATATGTCTTGGCTTCGAAACGCCATAAGATACACCTCAATCGGACTTCGGTAGCTTGAGTTATTGTCGTTTAATCATAGTGCGGTGAACTAGTCTGATTGTGAGATGCTGGTTCTGTAATTTGAAGTTTTGACCTAGATACACTATGAACTGGACTAAGTGATCTTAATCAAAGTTGTAGGCCTTTATCTTAGTTTCAAAATGGTATAAATTGCACCCCAATCTGAGAAGCGTAGTTTCGGTTGTGTCTGTTCCGCTAAGAGACGTCAAACCTGCTATTTAGCTTTTGTCCTTAAAACTTGATTTCTAGTTGCATTCCTAGACTTGCTTTGTATTTGGATGAACTTGAGCCTAGTTGAAGGGCTATTGTATTGAGATTTCTTATGTGTTGAATTGGACTGACTTGAGGAAAAATAATGAAGTCATAAATGGCTGGAATATAGCAAAATACAGAGGGCATGCTACCCAAAATTTTAGGGGTACGCGATTCCTTCAAGTTAAGTTGATCTTAGTAAAAATGAAGGGTTTTGAGGGTTGTTTGTAACTCTAGGACCAACTGTTATTTTTTTACTCAAAAGTCATATTTTTATTCTTCTGTACTAGTACTTAACTTGGAAAGGTGTACGACATGTAGTCGAGCCTCATTTATGCATTTCATTTACTGGGTTTGTGGATGTGCGAACTATAATTGTTTTATCTTGATTATTTTAGGGTTTCTTGGCGATTAAAGCCACTTTGGGTGATAAACTTTTGAAGTATCTGTACTGGAACCGGTGAGTGTACCACTCCCCTCATTTATTGCTTAACTTGGTTTCTGCACCTGCAATCTATGATTTGAATGACTGTATCATCTGTTTATTCTGTTTGAGACGAGGGTGTACTTTATCACACTCGTTCTCTTGTCTGTCTGTATGCCTATTTACTGTGTATAATCTGTTATCTGTATCTGAGTCTGTTTGGACGTCGTTTGGAGGCTGGTATCCAACGACCTTTCTGTGACCTCTGAGCTCAACATCTGTGGCTAGTTACTCGAGTCGGGCCGGCAAGGGCCTGGTCGATTAGACAACGAACCACGGTAGTCTGTTCTGGGAATCTTTGGGTATTGAGACTCTTGATTCCAGTATACTCGAGTATTACCACTTCTGTTTCTGTTGAGGTGTTCGGGCCCGGTAGGGGTATGTTTGGTGGACGGAAATTGGTGTAAAGTGGGATCTACGGATATGTTGGTTCTATTTACGTTGACGGAGAGTCAACGGGTTCGGATCAAGTACTGCAAATGGAAATCTGGCTCCTGAGAGCCACTTGTATCCTTTCCCTTTGAATCACTGTGTCTAACTGCTTTCCTTTATATCTGGTATATGTATCTGATTGGTTAAACGTGAATGACCATGATTTTACCCCTATATGTTTGGTAGCTCATTGAGCGTAAACTCACCCCTTTCTGTTACCTTTATTTTCCTTACAGGGGACAAACTTGGAAATCACGGTTTTGGAAGAAAAGGGTCAAGCTAGTATATATGTCATGTTGTTAAGCTCTTTTGAAAACGAAGCTCTAATTGTATTTTGTGTAGTATCAATAGCTTGGATTGCACTGTATGTTAAGACTCCAGTGTAAATATATGTATAAGTGTTTAACCTTGTCTATTAAATGTATTCCGTTGCGACTATGATTTTATGGTTTGGTAAGCATGTTCTCATCTTAGTAGTTTCCGATTGTTCGTTTTCTTTGGGTCCTATCGCGCGTACTATATTGGGTTTGTGTGAATCGACTTCGTAGTCCTGGCGAGAGTTGGGCAGGCGGTCCGCCAAATCCTTTGGTTCGCTTTAGGGTGAGGTGGGGCTGTCACAGGTGGTATCAGAGCCGTTTCGCGTGGTCTCTGCGCGGAGTGAGTTTGGGCCAAGTGGTGTTATGGTCCTGATTTCGTGAATGTATCTAGGTGCTCGTTTGAGCATAAGCTATGAACCGTGCATGTCATAAATGTAAAGATCTTTATCATGGGACTTGAGGAAGTTAGGTATGTATGTCGGGTAGGAATCTTTAATATGGATGATTTACTCTTGGGACCGGCTGATTCGAGTTGTGAATTATCTTATTTGGGATTCTTGTGCCTGGCTACTAAATAGATGAGAGTCTAGGTTAGAAAGGACTTGGGCGAACTAGAAATTTGATTCTATGGAACTTCATGTGGTTTGTTCGGGTGTTAGTAAGCATGATTAACCTGGATTAAGATATAAATTGTGGTATTCTCGTAGGTTATGGATGGAGACCTAGAGGGAAAATAACTTTTCAATAGTTGCTTTTGTGCTTTTAACCTAGTTCGTCTATAGTACTTTTGGATGACCCCGTTACCTTTATGGATCTATTTTGGTTGTATCTAGCTGACTGCTATTGTGTGACTGGTTCGGTACAGTGGTGTGATGTATATATGCCTATAATGTATATTTGCTTTTGATCTGTGTGTACCCCTTGTTACTTGCTTATGCCTATAATTATCTTTAATGTTATATTTCCGCTTCGACCCTAGATTGGTCAGACCAATGGAGGGTACTCGTAGTGGACGAGGTCGTGGGCGCGGACGTAGGCAACCCTCGAATGAAAGGGGTAACCGAGAACCAATACCTGAACCAAATCCTGAACCAAGGGTTGACCCAAATACTCAAGTAGCCGCTGCTATCCAGCGCATGACTGATCTGCTAGCCCATATAGTGGAACACCAGGGCCAGAACCCTAATCCTCAACTTGAAAATCCTGGTAATCATATAGAGGGAGAGGATAGAGCCCTTGAAAGATTTCAGAAATTCTTCCCACCAAAATTTCTTGGAGGCCCTGATTCTGACGTGGCTGAGAGGTGGCTGGAAAAGATGATCGGTATTTTTGCCGCGTTACACTACACTGAGGAGAGACAAGTGACATTTGCTGTCTTCCAACTGGAGAGAGCAGCCCGATCTTGGTGGAATATCATTAAACTGAAATGGGAAAGAGAACAAACCCCGAGGACATGGGCGAACTTCATGAGGGAATTCAACACCAAATTTTTCCCTTCTCTAATCCAAGATAAGAAGGAAGATGAACTCATTCGGTTTCGCCAAGGAACTCAGACCGTAGCCGAGTATGAGAGTCAATTTACTCGATTATCTAAGTTTGCGGCCGAATTGATTGTAACCGAACAAAGACGGATAAGACGTTTTGTCCAGGGATTAAATGTTGAGATTCAGAAGGACCTGACTGTAGCCCAACTTAGTACCTTTAGTGATGCTGTGGAGAAAGCCCAGCGGGTTGAAAATGCGAGGCTACAGGTGAGAAACTTCCAAACCAAGAAAAGGAGCTTCCCTGGGAGTAGCTCGGAACAAGAAGATAAGAGTACACCCCCTAAGATTGGAAAGGGAAACGGGGAAGTACGACAACCGGGAGTGTCGCGTGATGTCTCTCAGGGGGGACCGGTCTCTGCTACTCGTGGTCCCTGTGGATATTGCGGAGGGCCAAATCATACGGAGGCAAATTGTTGGAAGAAAGAGGGAAAATGTCTGCGCTGCGGTAGTGCCGATCATCGGATTGCTGACTGCCCAATTCGATTGCGAAAAGGAAAAGGGACCCAGCAACCAACTAAGATTAACCCTGGACAGTCGGAAGAGGAAGGGACTGGATCGAAGGTACCGGCTCGGGTATATTCTTTAGAGTACCATCAGGTCCCTGACCCGTCTGAGGGCGTAGAAGGTACGATCCGTTGGTTACCTTAGATTTTGATAGATCCCGTTCATAAGAAAATTTCGAGGACGAAATTTCTTTAAGGGGGAGAGAGTGTAAGGACCCGTAAATTTCTTTATCTCATAATATGTTATTTTCTTTTCTTGCATGCATTTTCTTCATGAAACCCTATTATATTGCTTTTTCGAGATTTTTATAAGTAAATATAGTTTTTAAATCATTTTTCTAGTATAAGTTAGTTCATGAGAGATAATGAGTATATATTGGACGTGGGACCCGCTTGTGGCGCTAAGTGCGATAAATTCGACCAATTAGGTTACGTTTTGTATACTGGGATTAATTTACTAGGTGTTAAGAGATAATTAGAGGTTACTTAGATGGTTTAATTTTGGAGAGACAAAAGGATAAGCTTGAACCATTAAGAGTGCCATGTGTCGCGACTTGATTAGATGGTTGACTTGCCTAACTTTCTTACCTTTACTAAAACTTCAATTTTGACCTAAATCATATTCATTTTTAACCCTTCTTGGCCGAACCTCTCTTGAGAGAAAAGAAAAGAAAGCTTCAACCGTTCATCTGCCATTCTTGCTTAAATCTTGAAATCTAACCGATTAAACCTTGAATTAGTCCACACAAAAGACTTGCTAAGGGAGTTTGAAGGTCTTGGTGGAGTTGTTTTGGAAGAAAAACCCTTAAGCTACTACCTTTCTTGAGAAGTTAGGGTATTTTGCTTGAAAATTCATTCTTTGTTCCTAATCATGGTAAATTAGTGATTTATGGTGGCTAACTAGGTTATTTTATGGAAGATTTCATGGATTAAAGTGGAGTTAGCTAAATTTCTGATTTTTTTGGAAATTTTTCTGTTTTCATATGATGGTTATGGTTGGCCTTGAATTGATGGATCTAAATTGTGTTAAATGGATCCCTTGTATGCTAATTGCGATTTTTTGCGGAAAAATTTCGATTTTGTGCGGAAATTCCAGTTTTAGGGTTCCAATTTGCCCTGTTCTACCTGATTCTATTTGACCATTCTAGACGCCGAATTAGGCTGTACAAAACATAAATGTTGTAGGAAATGATGTTTTATAGCTTCCAGTAAAATTTCAGTTTGATCGGAGCACCGTAGCATGTGAAATGACTGAAATACCCTTGACTGCCCATAAGCCGTATTTTCACGGACAGTTTTCTGTCTTCGTGGGGATTTCAATGTTTGACTCTGAAAATACATGATTTAGCTTTGGAGGCCTTCATAAGAAATGTAAATATATGTATTGGCTTCGAAACGCCATAAGATACACCTCAATCGGACTTCGGTAGCTTGAGTTATTGTCGTTTAATCATAGTGCGGTGAACTAGTCTGATTGTGAGATGCTGGTTCTGTAATTTGAAGTTTTGACCTAGATACACTATGAACTGGACTAAGTGATCTTAATCAAAGTTGTAGGCCTTTATCTTAGTTTCAAAACGGTATAAATTGCACCCCAATCTGAGAAGCGTAGTTTCGGTTGTGTCTGTTCCGCTAAGAGACGTCAAACCTGCTATTTAGCTTTTGTCCTTAAAACTTGATTTCTAGTTGCATTCCTAGACTTGCTTTGTATTTGGATGAACTTGAGCCTAGTTGAAGGGCTATTGTATTGAGATTTCTTATGTGTTGAATTGGACTGACTTGAGGAAAAATAATGAAGTCATAAATGGCTGGAATATAGCAAAATACAGAGGGCATGCTACCCAAAATTTTAGGGGTACGCGATTCCTTCAAGTTAAGTTGATCTTAGTAAAAATGAAGGGTTTTGAGGGTTGTTTGTAACTCTAGGACCAACTGTTATTTTTTTACTCAAAAGTCATATTTTTATTCTTCTGTACTAGTACTTAACTTGGAAAGGTGTACGACATGTAGTCGAGCCTCATTTATGCATTTCATTTACTGGGTTTGTGGATGTGCGAACTATAATTGTTTTATCTTGTTTATTTTAGGGTTTCTTGGCGATTAAAGCCACTTTGGGTGATAAACTTTTGAAGTATCTGTACTGGAACCGGTGAGTGTACCACTCCCCTCATTTATTGCTTAACTTGGTTTCTGCACCTGCAATCTATGATTTGAATGACTGTATCATCTGTTTATTCTGTTTGAGACGAGGGTGTACTTTATCACACTCGTTCTCTTGTCTGTCTGTATGCCTATTTACTGTGTATAATCTGTTATCTGTATCTGAGTCTGTTTGGACGTCGTTTGGAGGCTGGTATCCAACGACCTTTCTGTGACCTCTGAGCTCAACATCTGTGGCTAGTTACTCGAGTCGGGCCGGCAAGGGCCTGGTCGATTAGACAACGAACCACGGTAGTCTGTTCTGGGAATCTTTGGGTATTGAGACTCTTGATTCCAGTATACTCGAGTATTACCACTTCTGTTTCTGTTGAGGTGTTCGGGCCCGGTAGGGGTATGTTTGGTGGACGGAAATTGGTGTAAAGTGGGATCTACGGATATGTTGGTTCTATTTACGTTGACGGAGAGTCAACGGGTTCGGATCAAGTACTGCAAATGGAAATCTGGCTCCTGAGAGCCACTTGTATCCTTTCCCTTTGAATCACTGTGTCTAACTGCTTTCCTTTATATCTGGTATATGTATCTGATTGGTTAAACGTGAAAGACCATGATTTTATCCCTATATGTTTGGTAGCTCATTGAGCGTAAACTCACCCCTTTCTGTTACCTTTATTTTCCTTACAGGGGACAAACTTAAAAATCACGGTTTTGGAAGAAAATGGTCAAGCTAGTATATATGTCATGTTGTTAAACTCTTTTGAAAATGAAGCCCTAATTGTATTTTGTATAGTATGAATACCTTGGATTGCACTGTATGTTAAGACTCCAATGTAAATATATGTATAAGTGTTTAACCTTGTCTATTAAATGTATTCCGTTGCGACTATGATTTTATGGTTTGGTAAGCATGTTCTCATCTTAGTAGTTTCCGATTGTTCGTTTTCTTTGGGTCCTATCGCGCGTACTATATTGGGTTTGTGTGAATCGACTTCGTAGTCCTGGCGAGAGTTGAGCAGGCGGTCTGCCAAATCCTTTGGTTCGCCTTAGGGTGAGGTGGGGCTGTCACAGGTGGTATCAGAGCCGTTTCGCGTGGTCTCTGCGCGGAGTGAGTTTGGGCCAAGTGGTGTTATGGTCCTGATTTCGTGAATGTATCTAGGTGCTCGTTTGAGCATAAGCTATGAACCGTGCATGTCATAAATGTAAAGATCTTTATCATGGGACTTGAGGAAGTTAGGTATGTATGTCGGGTAGGAATCTTTAATATGGATGATTTACTCTTGGGACCGGCTGATTCGAGTTGTGAATTATCTTATTTGGGATTCTTGTGCCTAGCTACTAAATAGATGAGAGTCTAGGTTAGAAAGGACTTGGGCGAACTAGAAATTTGATTCTATGGAACTTCATGTGGTTTGTTCGGGTGTTAGTAAGCATGATTAACCTGGATTAAGATATAAATTGTGGTATTCTCGTAGGTTATGGATGGAGACCTAGAGGGAAAATAACTTTTCAATAGTTGCTTTTGTGCTTTTAACCTAGTTCGTCTATAGTACTTTTGGATGACCCCGTTACCTTTATGGATCTATTTTGGTTGTATCTAGCTGACTGCTATTGTGTGACTGGTTCGGTACAGTGGTGTGATGTATATATGCCTATAATGTATATTTGCTTTTGATCTGTGTGTACCTCTTGTTACTTGCTTATGCCTATAATTATCTTTAATGTTATATTTCCGCTTCGACCCTAGATTGGTCAGACCAATGGAGGGTACTCGTAGTGGACGAGGTCGTGGGCGCGGACGTAGGCAACCCTCGAATGAAAGGGGTAACCGAGAACCAATACCTGAACCAAATCCTGAACCAAGGGTTGACCCAAATACTCAAGTAGCCGCTGCTATCCAGCGCATGACTGATCTGCTAGCCCATATAGTGGAACACCAGGGCCAGAACCCTAATCCTCAACTTGAAAATCCTGGTAATCATATAGAGGGAGAGGATAGAGCCCTTGAAAGATTTCAGAAATTCTTCCCACCAAAATTTCTTGGAGGCCCTGATTCTGACGTGACTGAGAGGTGGCTGGAAAAGATGATCGGTATTTTTGCCGCGTTACACTACACTGAGGAGAGACAAGTGACATTTGCTGTCTTCCAACTGGAGAGAGCAGCCCGATCTTGGTGGAATATCATTAAACTGAAATGGGAAAGAGAACAAACCCCGAGGACATGGGCGAACTTCATGAGGGAATTCAACACCAAATTTTTCCCTTCTCTAATCCAAGATAAGAAGGAAGATGAACTCATTCGGTTTCGCCAAGGAACTCAGACCGTAGCCGAGTATGAGAGTCAATTTACTCGATTATCTAAGTTTGCGCCCGAATTGATTGTAACCGAACAAAGACGGATAAGACGTTTTGTCCAGGGATTAAATGTTGAGATTCAGAAGGACCTGACTGTAGCCCAACTTAGTACCTTTAGTGATGCTGTGGAGAAAGCCCAGCGGGTTGAAAATGCGAGGCTACAGGTGAGAAACTTCCAAACCAAGAAAAGGAGCTTCCCTGGGAGTAGCTCGGAACAAGAAGATAAGAGTACACCCCCTAAGATTGGAAAGGGAAACGGGGAAGTACGACAACCGGGAGTGTCGCGTGATGTCTCTCAGGGGGGACCGGTCTCTGCTACTCGTGGTCCCTGTGGATATTGCGGAGGGCCAAATCATACGGAGGCAAATTGTTGGAAGAAAGAGGGAAAATGTCTGCGCTGCGGTAGTGCCGATCATCGGATTGCTGACTGCCCAATTCGATTGCGAAAAGGAAAAGGGACCCAGCAACCAACTAAGATTAACCCTGGACAGTCGGAAGAGGAAGGGACTGGATCGAAGGTACCGGCTCGGGTATATTCTTTAGAGTACCATCAGGTCCCTGACCCGTCTGAGGGCGTAGAAGGTACGATCCGTTGGTTACCTTAGATTTTGATAGATCCCGTTCATAAGAAAATTTCGAGGACGAAATTTCTTTAAGGGGGAGAGAGTGTAAGGACCCGTAAATTTTCTTTATCTCATAATATGTTATTTTCTTTTCTTGCATGCATTTTCTTCATGAAACCCTATTATATTGCTTTTTCCGAGATTTTTATAAGTAAATATAGTTTTTAAATCATTTTTCTAGTATAAGTTAGTTCATGAGAGATAATGAGTATATATTGGACGTGGGACCCGCTTGTGGCGCTAAGTGCGATAAATTCGACCAATTAGGTTACGTTTTGTATACTGGGATTAATTTACTAGGTGTTAAGAGATAATTAGAGGTTACTTAGATGGTTTAATTTTGGAGAGACAAAAGGATAAGCTTGAACCATTAAGAGTGCCATGTGTCGCGACTTGATTAGATGGTTGACTTGCCTAACTTTCTTACCTTTACTAAAACTTCAATTTTGACCTAAATCATATTCATTTTTAACCCTTCTTGGCCGAACCTCTCTTGAGAGAAAAGAAAAGAAAGCTTCAACCGTTCATCTGCCATTCTTGCTTAAATCTTGAAATCTAACCGATTAAACCTTGAATTAGTCCACACAAAAGACTTGCTAAGGGAGTTTGAAGGTCTTGGTGGAGTTGTTTTGGAAGAAAAACCCTTAAGCTACTACCTTTCTTGAGAAATTAGGGTATTTTGCTTGAAAATTCATTCTTTGTTCCTAATCATGGTAAATTAGTGATTTATGGTGGCTAACTAGGTTATTTTATGGAAGATTTCATGGATTAAAGTGGAGTTAGCTAAATTTCTGATTTTTTTGGAAATTTTTCTGTTTTCATATGATGGTTATGGTTGGCCTTGAATTGATGGATCTAAATTGTGTTAAATGGATCCCTTGTATGCTAATTGCGATTTTTTGCGGAAAAATTTCGATTTTGTGCGGAAATTCCAGTTTTAGGGTTCCAATTTGCCCTGTTCTACCTGATTCTATTTGACCATTCTAGAGGCCGAATTAGGCTTAGTACAAAACATAAATGTTGTAGGAAATGATGTTTTATAGCTTCCAGTAAAATTTCAGTTTGATCGGAGCACCGTAGCATGTGAAATGACTGAAATACCCTTGACTGCCCATAAGCCGTATTTTCACGGACAGTTTTCTGTCTTCGTGGGGATTTCAATGTTTGACTCTGAAAATACATGATTTAGCTTTGGAGACCTTCATAAGAAATGTAAATATATGTATTGGCTTCGAAACGCCATAAGATACACCTCAATCGGACTTCGGTAGCTTGAGTTATTGTCGTTTAATCATAGTGCGGTGAACTAGTCTGATTGTGAGATGCTGGTTCTGTAATTTGAAGTTTTGACCTAGATACACTATGAACTGGACTAAGTGATCTTAATCAAAGTTGTAGGCCTTTATCTTAGTTTCAAAATGGTATAAATTGCACCCCAATCTGAGAAGCGTAGTTTCGGTTGTGTCTGTTCCGCTAAGAGACGTCAAACCTGCTATTTAGCTTTTGTCCTTAAAACTTGATTTCTAGTTGCATTCCTAGACTTGCTTTGTATTTGGATGAACTTGAGCCTAGTTGAAGGGCTATTGTATTGAGATTTCTTATGTGTTGAATTGGACTGACTTGAGGAAAAATAATGAAGTCATAAATGGCTGGAATATAGCAAAATACAGAGGGCATGCTACCCAAAATTTTAGGGGTACGCGATTCCTTCAAGTTAAGTTGATCTTAGTAAAAATGAAGGGTTTTGAGGGTTGTTTGTAACCCTAGGACCAACTGTTATTTTTTTACTCAAAAGTCATATTTTTATTCTTCTGTACTAGTACTTAACTTGGAAAGGTGTACGACATGTAGTCGAGCCTCATTTATGCATTTCATTTACTGGGTTTGTGGATGTGCGAACTATAATTGTTTTATCTTGATTATTTTAGGGTTTCTTGGCGATTAAAGCCACTTTGGGTGATAAACTTTTGAAGTATCTGTACTGGAACCGGTGAGTGTACCACTCCCCTCATTTATTGCTTAACTTGGTTTCTGCACCTGCAATCTATGATTTGAATGACTGTATCATCTGTTTATTCTGTTTGAGACGAGGGTGTACTTTATCACACTCGTTCTCTTGTCTGTCTGTATGCCTATTTACTGTGTATAATCTGTTATCTGTATCTGAGTCTGTTTGGACGTCGTTTGGAGGCTGGTATCCAACGACCTTTCTGTGACCTCTGAGCTCAACATCTGTGGCTAGTTACTCGAGTCGGGCCGGCAAGGGCCTGGTCGATTAGACAACGAACCACGGTAGTCTGTTCTGGGAATCTTTGGGTATTGAGACTCTTGATTCCAGTATACTCGAATATTACCACTTCTGTTTCTGTTGAGGTGTTCGGGCCCGGTAGGGGTATGTTTGGTGGACGGAAATTGGTGTAAAGTGGGATCTACGGATATGTTGGTTCTATTTACGTTGACGGAGAGTCAACGGGTTCGGATCAAGTACTGCAAATGGAAATCTGGCTCCTGAGAGCCACTTGTATCCTTTCCCTTTGAATCACTGTGTCTAACTGCTTTCCTTTATATCTGGTATATGTATCTGATTGGTTAAACGTGAAAGACCATGATTTTACCCCTATATGTTTGGTAGCTCATTGAGCGTAAACTCACCCATTTCTGTTACCTTTATTTTCCTTACAGGGGACAAACTTGGAAATCACGGTTTTGGAAGAAAAGGGTCAAGCTAGTATATATGTCATGTTGTTAAGCTCTTTTGAAAACGAAGCTCTAATTGTATTTTGTGTAGTATCAATAGCTTGGATTGCACTGTATGTTAAGACTCCAATGTAAATATATGTATAAGTGTTTAACCTTGTCTATTAAATGTATTCCGTTGAGACTATGATTTTATGGTTTGGTAAGCATGTTCTCACCTTAGTAGTTTCCGATTGTTCGTTTTCTTTGGGTCCTATCGCGCGTACTATATTGGGTTTGTGTGAATCGACTCCGTAGTCCTGTCGAGAGTTGGGTAGGCGGTCCGCCGAACCCTTTGGTTCGCCTTAGGGTGAGGTTGGGCTGTCACATATCTAAGTTTGAATCAATAAGATTTCCGAGTATTTACAAGTATGTCAGCCTAAGTTTTCTTTTATTTCCTTCAAACAAGACAAAGATACATAGTTAGAAGGGTATCCAAAATCGCTTCATAAAAGTCCCTTGATCGTTGAAAGCCGAAGAGATGGCTGTGTTTGATCGGGAATACATGAAGAAATTATTACACGAACGAGATCATGTACTTCATGCATTTTATTTCCATACTCTAACACATCAAAGATTCACCAACCAAACAAGGAATATTCAGCAAGAAAATTGTCTAAAACAACATGACAGAGGGACGAGACAACCTCATCAAACTAACAACAAATATTTCAGAGTTTCATGTTTATTAAGCTCGAATTTCCATGAAAGTTGTGTAGAAAACCGACTAGAGGAAAGGCAAGAGTTACCTGAGAACGCTGGAACCGTTAAACGCACGTGAGATGCCCCAAGAAATTGATCTGGTTCTGGAAAATGAAGCCCAAGAACTTGTGTTACAGAGGATTTCAGCGCTGATGAAGTCACTACTTTGAGCCTCGATTTAACTAGCTTAGAGCTGTTTTCACTCAATGATTGCTGAATGAAAGTTGTTCCCGGATATCCAGAGAAGGTGCAGAAAAAAAATCTCCTCAAAATAAACACTTTCGAGACCAGAAACGGGCAAGAAAGAGGGCTGATTCGTCAGCCTGGTGACGAAAAAATTTTTACAGCAGCTTTTCTTCTTTTTCTTTTACTTGATCTTCCCTCTTTTTCCTTTCTTTTTTCTTGTCCCAAACTCTCTGCTCTCCCCCAGATTTCTCCCTTCCTTTCTTTCTCTCTTTTTTTTTTATTTTTTTTATTTTTTCCTCTTCTCTCTTGCTTGTGCCTGAAACCCTCTTTCTCTCTTCTTTTCTTTTTTTCTCCAGTTTCTCTCTCATTTTTTTCTATCTCTCCACAGCCTTTTTCTTCCTGTCTTGCTCTCCCAAGCTCTCTCCCTTCTCAGCCGAAACCCTTTTTTCTTCCTTTCTTTTTTCTTTCTCTTTTTCTGCCCGAAGCTCCCTTCCCATTATCCACTTTGTTCCAGATTTTTCCCAAACTCCACACCTGTCTTGCCACCTAGCCTCTTGCATGTGTTGTGCAGAAAACAAAAACACATGGCTAATGTTCACCTAACCCATTTAGCTACCTTGCATGCCCTCTACCTATTTTTGTTTTTGTTTTCAAAACAAATTTAGGGTAAACAAAATGTTAAATTCCTATTTGAAATTGCCTTGCAAATTTTCATTTTATTTTGAAGAAGTTAAATTTGAAAAGATTGAAAATAAATTTTTGTGTGAATTCTCTTTTTTTTTTCAAAAATTATTAGAAAGAAAATGAACCTAATTCAACAAAAATAGCTAACTATCATTTTGCAAGCTTTGATGAAATAAAAAAAATAAAATTAATATTTTGGTGTCTACACTGTAAAAGGCCATCAACCGCCCCACACATCTGATATCCAAATAACTTCTCTGCCACCTTTTACTAGCCCTCTTGAAAATACCTTTATCCGACTGAATTCAGACATTTCCTATATGCATCTGAGTTATCTATTAATGAATTCAACCAGTAGTCAAATCTCTTAAGCCCATCCACAAACCAATCTAAACATTCCATCCAATTTTTGGGGATCTCACCATTACATTACAGAGTTTCTTGTATTGGATACTACCTTTTAAGAGAATGCAGTGATGGATGAATAGTCCGTATCTATTGACAAGGATCTGCTAAGAAGGTTGAATCGATTCGATGAATCTATAAAGAAAAATCAAGGATTGAGCAGGCATGGTGGGTTAGACTATAATGAACTATGTCTTTTTCTTGATATTTAACTGCCGCTGGATTTCAAAACTCCCAAGTTCAATAAGTACAATGAAACTAAAAATCATAAAACGCATCTCAAAATATTTGTCAACAAGTTAAGCAAACCCATGGATGATGAAAATTTACCTATGCATCTATTTTCAAAAAGTTTGAAGGGAGATACTCTAGATTGGTACTCGAATTTGAAACCTGGATAGGTCAAAACCTGGTTGGATTTATCAACAACTTTTGTGAAATAATATGAATTTAACTGCGAGTTGGTACCGACACGAAACATATTGGAAGGAACAAAGAGGAAGACATCAAAATATCACAAGACCTATGCAAAGTAGTGGAGAAAGTTAGCTACCAAGGTGGAATCCACTATGATTGAGAGATAGATTGTTCACACTTTCATTAAGACCTACGACCCACCTTGATGTGTGCACGGACCTTAGCCCAAGTAATGATCCAGTTCGAGTTCCATTGGCCCAGTCACACGTGCACGGACCAAGCGCTTCAAAGAGTCCCTTCAAGCTCTTGTGCGAAATGTTCAAGACCAACAAGGAGTCCATCGGGATATTGAAGGCTTGGAAGGTGATAATCAAGTTGTCTACATAATGATCCAAGCCCACGAAGAGAGCCCATGAAGGGTTGGTCGACTAGGCCCTAGGCCTTAGTGTTAGGTTCAATTGTTTAGAGTTGGATTAGATTAGTTTATTTGAGTCATGGGCCGGCCCACCTTGTCCAAGGAGTGGCCGACCTTCCTTATCTAGTTTCTTAGGGTTTCATTAGTGTGAGAACCCGTAAAACCCTAATTATTTTCCTAGGGTTTATTTCCCCTTAATTGCATGTTTTCTGCATTTTCTGGCTTAGAAATATTTTCTTAGTGGATTTTATGAACAGTTATAGTTTTAAGATGATTTTTCTAGCATTGGTGAATGTTTAGAAAATTAAGAGTAAATAGTGGACGTGGGACCCACTAGTGCGAAAAGTTTGGAAAAATTCGGCCAATAAGGTTAAGTTTCGGATACTGTGAAAATTTTATCGGGTGTTAAGAGATAAGTAGTGTGTGTGAAGTGATTGATGTGAGAGAGAGAAAAGAATGATAAGGATGCATTTATGGAGGTGACAAGTGTCACCTTCTCATTTGTTGGACTTTAAGAAACACTATTCACTTTCTTGACTTTTTTTGACCAAAGGTTTAAATATCAAAAAAATGCACAAAAATCACCATTTTCTTACCTCTTATGGCCGGCCCTCTCCTTGCAAAGAAGAAAGGAATTTCTTCAACTCTCAAGCTTCCATTTCACTCAATCTTGCAAGAACAAAAGCCTACACTAGGTTCTATTCCATAAAAACCTTTCTTCTAGTGCTTGTAAGTGTATTAGTGAAGTTGTTTTGAAGCTCTAAGGTGGCCAACCTCTCTATCTCTCTTAATTTCTTGGTAAGTGATGCTTGAACACCCTACTACACCTAATGATGGTTATATTATGCTTAGAAGTGGCTTGAGTGTTGGATTATATGATTTATTTCTTGGTTTGGCTTGATTTGGTGAAGTTTTCCATTTTATGAGGAATTTTCTGGTTTCATATGATTTTGATGTTGTGGACTAGTATGATGCTTGGTAATAAGGGGCTTTGGCTCTAGTAGGTGTGAATTGTTGTTAAATGCAATCAATTTTGGATTTGGAATGAAATGTGAAAAGTTAGGGTTCTTGAACCCCTATTCTGTCCGAAATTTTAGGTCATAGCTAGAGGCCGAATTGGACTTTGCTCAAAACATGAAAGTTGTAGGTATTGATGAGTTTAGTGTGCCTGCAAACTTTCAGGGCAATTGGACTAGTGTAGAGTGAGTTATGCCGTTTTTACTGTTGCTGTTTTTGGTGCACAGAATGTCCGAACTGCGATAGTAATTGCCTGTTTGGACTGGTATTGGTTTGGATTTTGAAGTTGGTGTCTTCTGAGGAAATGTAGCTGGATGTCTTAGCTAACTTATGCCTTTGGAATTTCGGCATTTGGACCTGTGTAGGCTGAGATTGACGTATTACAGTTTTGTGTGTTTTGCAAATCTGTTTTGGTAATTCTGGTTTGGTATTTGACACTTTTGACCTAGTTGTGCTAGGATTTGGACTGAGAGGCCTTCTAAATTGTTGTAGCCCTGTTTCATAGCTTCGAAACGGTGGGTCTTACACCCCTAACCGATAATTGTAGTGAGAGTTGTGCCATTACCGCATTATGACGTCAAAACCGGTTTTCTTATCAAGGCCAACATTAAAGCCTTTCTTAATTTCTGGTTTGCTTTCATGCTTGTATATGTTTATAAAACCCTATTAGGGTTGTGAATTGGTGTTGTTTATGGCTCGGTATGGTTTCTTGTTTTATGATATTGTGAGCTATGGAACGGCTCTTGACATGAAATGCTTATATGTGTGTTGTTGGGTTGTGATTGAAGAAAAATAATGAAGCCTTATGGCTGGAAAATTTGGTAAACACAAAGGGCATGCTGCCCGAATTTTTACTCGAGATTTAGAAAACTATATTCTCGACTTGAGTAAAGGTTAAGTATTTAACCCTTGAATTTCCATGCATGAAACCCTATTGGGCGATAATTGGTTTGACTTTATGACTCGTTATCGAGTCTTATGGTATTTGTTTACATGTTCTAGGGCGTGACGATAGCTCACGACATTCTCCTGACGGAAGTGCATGAAATAGCACTTAATTGATTGGTGAGTGTACTACTCACTTGTGTGCTATTATATGGCTTTGATATTTGAACTTGAGATGTTGTATGTTAATGGATTGATGTGAGAGTGTACTTTATCACTCTCACTTATTGTTTCACATGTTATTGAAAAGTTATTGGAAAGTTATTGGAAAGTTATATGAACTGATATATGAAATGAAATACATGGCTTGATATCGATTGGACAAGTATCCAACGACTACAAATGTTATCATTGAGCTCAACCCCATTGGTAGTTGATTGAATCGAGCCGACAAGGGTTTGGTCGTGACAATTAATGAGCCTTGGGTAAAGTTATAAGGAATCTTGTAGTATGAGAGACTCTTGATTCCGGTATACTCGAGTAATACCACAGTGCAAGTGTTTGGAGTGCGGGCCCGGTAGGGGGATGTTTGGTGGAAGGAATGGGAGAGAAGAGGAGTCTACGGTTGGTTACTCTTCAACATTGACGGAGGGTCAATGAGGTTGGATCAAGAATGGAAGCGTGGAAATGGGCTCTTGAGAGCCGTCCGTATCCTTTTATCGATGTGTTTCATTCCTTAATTGTGTACTTGAAATGAAAGGTTATGCTATATGCTCTTAGTTGCTTATGTGGTAGTAACTCACTGGGCTTTAGCTCATCCCGTTCCATTTGTTTTCCTTACAGGGATATAATTACTTTTGGGACTGATTTGGATAGTCAATTGCCAAGTTGAGCTAGTGTAAATGGCATTTGTTTAGCTGGTCGAATGAAACCCTCTTGTGTATTGGGTTCATTTTCTGTGATTGGCAAACCGAGTATGTATATTCATGATAGATGGTTTTTGGCATGACACTATGGTTGTAAAAGTTGAATTTCAATGTATATATGCTTGGTTGATGTTTGGATGAACTTTGAATCGATTTGGATTTCAAACGGCAAAAGTTAAATTTTGAACGAAAAGTCACTGGACTGAATCCGGCCAGGAATCCGGCCAGAAACCGGCCGGATTGCCGGCCGGATTGGGAAGGATTTTGGAAAAAAATTTTGGATTGCTCTCGGCCTTGTATCCGGCCGAGAATCCGGCCGCTAATCCGGCCAGATTCCGGCCGGATTCTGACGTGTCCGTTACTGTTCATCTTCGGCTTTGATTTTCATTTTTTTTTATTTTGTGATTTTGACTTGTTTGCGTGTTTTGGTATGTTCCGGAACGTTATAGAACGATGTAAACTGTACCGTAGTCCTGGCGAGAGCTGGGCAGGCAGTCCGCTAACCCCTTTGGTTCGCCTTAGGGGAAAGTGGGGCTGTTACAATTAGCCCCTTAGCCTATATAAAGGCTCACTTTGTACGGTTAACAGGTACATAATTTTCATAACAAAATTCTGATTTGTTTCTCTTCAATTATTGAGAGCATTCGATCATTTACTTGCTTTTGGCAAGGGTTCTTGAGCAATCTCACGAAGGTCCTTGATTGTTCTACCGACCTATCCATTAGAGTAATCACCTCTGTTGGAGTCGTCGTTCTACTACCCTTTAACCAATTCGTGTCGTCCGTTTTGGTTTTAGGTCCCGTAATCCAAGCGTTGGACAACCTCGCTAGATCCTTGGGCAAGCGTGCTACGTGTCTCGAAACGAGTTGATCGAGGACCGTATCAGTTGGCTTCAGACCTTAGGTGGAGGTATCTTTCGTTATATCCTTGTTTTCGTAGTTATGTCGTAGGGTTTTTGTGTTTTGTCCGCTGCTTTGTTAAAAAAAAAAATGACACTGTTCATCGTTACTGTTCATCCGAACCCAAAATCTGTTGGTGCGTTATCCCTTTTGTGTTTGTGTCTAGTTTGTCGATAATTTCTGTCCAAAATTTGCCGTATGATTGTGTTCGCAAATCTGTCTTGGTCGTTAGTCATCACTTGGGCAACAAGAAAACAAGTGGGGCGGCGGCTAGGGTTTCTACTTTCGGCTAGGGTTTTCCTTGCGGCTAGGCTTTCTACTTGCGACTAGGGTGTCATTTGCGCTAGGGTTGTTTTGTTTCAAATCTGTCCAAGTATTGCTTGTTTCGTCCAAGTTGTTTACTAAATTTTTCAAAACTAACTTGCTTTCCAAAGTCAATTAGGAAACTAAGTAAAACACTTGGATAACTCTTGTCTCACTTGGATACTCTCCTACTTTCTCTCCTACATTTTAGGAACATTCTCCTACATTCTCTCCTGCGTTTTAGGAATACTCTCCTACATTCTAGGAACCCACTCCTACATTTTAGGAAGCTAGGGTTTCTTTCTTTTGTGTTCCCATTGGCGCACTTCCATTTCTGTCCGTTACTATTGGCCTTCGAAATTCGTCCATTCCCACTTCATTTTGCACCCACATTTGTGTGTTACCTTCTTGGTTACTCTTATGGAAAAAGTTGGTGACAATTATTGGATTTGAGCGGTCTTTCTCAACTACCTAACCCAACAGGTAAAGATATTTGGTAAGTCCATTAGAGTGCTTTTGAGTGATATACACGAGTGTCGAGAGAAAACACGTAAGGGAGCGTGAAAAGCAATATCTTTGGTTTCGTTGTTAAATTTTTGCATGTTCCCTCATACGTCATGGCGAATACAAGACGCATAAAAGCTAGCCCACAACATTGTCTTCCAAATCCTAAGGGAGTCAAAGAAGTGGCATTATGTGGTGTAGATCAGCAATTGGACCTCGTCAAATCTCAAATGCTTGGTTGATTCTATACCCGTTGCGGTGTCAAAGATAAAATTTGTAGCTTGGCCATTGATGGGAGTTGTGAAGTCAACCTTTCAAGTGCTATCATGGTTGAGAAATTAAATCTTCGAACCATTGATCATCTTCAGCCGTACAAGTTGATGAGTACTCATGGTGTTGTTTGAGTAACTAAGCACACGTTTGTACCTATTCAAATCGGCAAATATGTGGATGAGGTGTTGTGTGATGTAGTCCCAATTCAAGTGACACATGTTTTGTTGGGCAAAGCATGGATGTCGAGGCGAGAGGTTAAATATGACGGACATACTAATGAGTATTCCTTCTTATTTAATAGTCGTCATTTTGTACTTGTATCACTTACTTATGACCAGATTTGTATTGATCTAGCATACATGAAAAGTGAGCTTGAGCGTTATAGAATGGAGAAAAAGTTAGATGAGGGAATTGCGCCTGACGAGGTAAAACTTGAGAGAGTTGAAAGCAATGAGATGAAAGGGTCAGCTGTTGAACTAGAAAAAGAGATGGAAAAATCTGATAAGATGGGAGGTAAAAAGGAAGAAAAGAGAGAAAGTGGGCTGATCTTGAGCAACCCGGTGAAGGCCTATTATTTTCCTAACGAACTTACCTTTGCTTTGTTTAGTATTTCTTCTTTTATACAGATCAAGAAAAGGCAAGTTGAGCTGATCTTGGTGTGTTCCATTCCAAAATCAATTGTAGACCTTGCAAGCTTTCATGGAGTTGGTACTCCAAGAGTTAAACCCCGTTGGTATCCATTCATGGAACAATGTCAACTCAAATCAGTCCATACCAAAGGGGAGTTGATTCGAGCTTATCTTGAAGGGAACACTCCATATTTTGGGGATGGTTGTGTATCAAGGGTTCGTTTAAAGAACAAGTACCTCAATGACCATTATGATTTTCCTCTTGCTCTTAGTCCACATGAAGCTCCAATATCACCAAATCCGTCTTGGTGCCTTGCAAGTGTGTTCGAGCCGGAGTTCGATTTCATGGGATACACTTCACACCACTTTGAGGACCCGTACCTCATGACCGCAAACGATCAAGTTGAGCATATATTGAAGATGGTTTGTGAGATTCAAGGTTCAACAAGGGTTATTTTCCAACTTAGCACGTGGGTTTTGCATTGGATGACATCTGTAGCCATCATAACAAGATTGAGTCGAAGGCATGTAACTCGTCTTGTCACCATTCGTGCTTTAATTTGTGGGCAAATTGCTTTCCAGAGGAGGGGAATGATACGAACAAAAGGAGCCATTGGAGTAAATGTGACGCCCCGCGGCAGAAGAAAAGGGAAAAATTTCTGGTGAATAGAGTTTTGTGGAGAATCCGGCCAGAAGCCGTGCAAATTCCTTATATTTTTCTTAAAAATTCCCTTTTCTTTGACAAATATCACTTTATAATGGCCCTACTACTCAATCACCCCACAATAAGTGCCAATGAACTTAGAAAGTAGGGTTTCACTTTTGGTTTCAAGATTGGAGCAAAATTAGGGTTTTCGCGATTTTCACTTGATGAATTTTCGGTACGAAGCAAGGATCAAATTTGGTGATTAAAAATGACTTTTAAGTGAGAAATAATATGTGATTAGAAGCAATGATACAAGATTAGTGAATAAGAAGTGAAAACCCTAGTACGTGTGATTTAGGGAAAAACGGCTCGAACCGACGCGTACCGTGTACTACCAATTGAACGCACCACTTGACCACCACTTTCTTAACATACAACCTTATTGATATTTGAGCAAGATATATTTTCAATTTCCAGCTAGCTTGACCAAAAATTGAGGCTAGAAATGCAAGAAAGAAAGAGAAAAAAAATGAAAGGTGGTGGTGGCGACAAGTGTCGCCACCTAAGGGTTTCTTGACCAAGACATGGTCATCCTTCTTATCCCTAAATTTTGTTCCTTTTCCCTTCATTATTTCTGCCCCATAGCCGAACAAGGAGAGGAGAGAAAGAGAGCAAGAAAACAAATTCCTTCTTCTTGAGTTGGATCATTCAAGTAAGAAATTGAAATTCCAAACCGATTAAAGTGTGGGTTGTGAGTTGGGAAGCTTGTGGAACCAAGAAATTTCTAAAGGAAGTGGAGTATCACTCTTCCAAGCCTTGTTCTTGAGGGCTTGGACTTGAGCAAGACAATAATAAATGATGGATGAGGTTCGTGAGTCGTGGTTGGTGAGTGATCCCTCAACTATTTCTAAAGTTACTTTTGAACTAATTATTGCATTTATTACTCCATTGCATATCATTTGGGTTTGGGTGTGTGCCATGACATAATTTGGCTCCAATGAGATCCTGGAAAGTGTTGTGCTTAGAACCAATGTCTCCACTACTGTTTACATATTCTTTGGAGCATGATGGCTCCTTACTTCTGTTTCCCGGTTACCTGATCTAAACGAGCGTTGGATATTTAAGTACAAGAACTTCACTGGCTCACATGAGCAATAAATGAACATTTGATTACTGCATCATGACATCATATCAATGCTTTATTGTGAAATATACTTGGTTGTTGATTTTACCGGTCACTTACTGAGCTTCTAGCTCACCCCCTATTATCTTCTTCTCCCCACAGGGATCGAAGTAAAGGAAGAACTTGTATTTGGATCTTTGTGTGGCTGGATGGCGTACATCTTGTATAGTTTAGATTTGGTTTTGGTTTATGTACTTTTGGACATGTATAAATATTTGGAATTGAATCGGATGTATATCTACATTCGACGCTTAGACCTAGTTTCCGCTTCGCTTATGATATGTAATTTTGGAGAATTGGATGTATTATTCGAGTTGTACCTTGTAATTTACTTGAGGAATGTAGTAGTGAGTGAGTCCCGGCGAGAGTTGGGCAGGCGGTCCGCTAAACCCTTTGGTTCACCTTAGTGGGAGGTGGGGCCGTCACAGGTGGTATCAGAGCTTAGGTTTCTGACATTTGTAGTGTATCCTAGGCTTAAAGTTTAGGATGCCGGACTGTGGGATTGGTTTGTATGTTCAGTGCTCTTTTGGAGCGTCAGTTGTGAATCTTGAAAGTGGTACGCATAAGATATGATTTGGTTGAATTATGCTTGAGAGCGTACGGCCTGAGTTGTACAGTTTCTTAGTTTTGGATTCTTGGCTAGGGTTTTGATAGATTATGGTGGTGGCCGGAATTGTTAAGAAAAGTTTTGGTTTGCATTTTTCTTCTAATTTTTCTGTTTGATTAAGGTTATACCACCCGAGTGGTAAATGTTAAGATTTGAGATATTTGAACTGTTTAAGACCGACTAGACTGAGCTCATTTGAGACTTGAATTTGTATCGGCTAGTGTACCCTTACGTACACTTGATAGACCTGACCTGACTGAAAATAGGGTATCTCTTTTACTCTTGAGCAAGTATCTTGATTCATATATGATCTGTATGTGGATTTGAGTTTGATGACTGCTTGAGAGTGTGAATTACTGGGCATAAGCTAGGCGAGTGAGTTCCTACTCATACTCATGTTCTTTGAACCTGAAATAATTGACCCCGCTTTTGAACCGATACACTTGAACCCTGCTTTTGACTCTGTTTCTGAACATTTTCGTACTTGTTTGGTTATAGACCGGCTACTACTCTTCTGTAGCGGTTGAACAGAACCTCTCTGGTGAGGCATTGCCTGTTGTGTTTCCAAGCACCGCCATTCTTCTGGCCTTTCAAGCACCATCAGGGATTGAAATTCTTGAACAGAACCTCTCTGATGAGGTATGGCCTGTTGTGTTTTCAAGCACCGCCATTCTTCTGGCGAGGCATGCCTGTTGTGTTTCCAAGCACCATCAGGGATGAAACTTTGACTTGAGGCTCTCTAGTGAAGCTTAGCCGTAGTGCTAGCTTGTTGTGTTTCCAAGCACCACCAGGGCCAATTTCTTGAGCTAAGATCCTCTGGTGAAGTTTAGCCGTTGTGCTAACTTGTTGTGTTATCAAGCACCACCAAGGATGAAATTTTGAACTGAGGTTCTTTGGCGAGGTATAGCCGTTGTGCTAACCTGTTGTGTTGTCCAGCACCGCCATGGACAAAATCTTGCATCTGGGGCTCTGGTGAAGTATAGCTGAGTGCTAGCTTGTTGTGTTTTCAAGCACCACCGGGGACAAATTCCTGAGACTTTCTGGTGAAGTATAGCTGAGTGCTAGCTTGTTGTGTTTTCAAGCACCACCAGGGGTAATTTCTGATCTGAGACATCGTTATGTCCTGGATTGTTTTTTTCAAATATCAGGGACTTTAAATCCGATTTCGAGGCCCTTTTTGTATATGTATCCAGTTACTCGTTTGACTATCTATTGGATCAAGATTATTTGATAAGTTGGATTGGAGTACTTTTAGTACTTGATTGTGATGAGTGATTCTTAGTATGTGATTAACCATTGAGATATTTGATCTGATTAGTATTTGATTATGATAAGCGAGATTGACATGATTCTTAATACGTGATCGACTTTCGAGAACTATTTGATCTGATTAGTACAAGTTGGAATGTCGAGGACGACATTCTTTTAAGGAGGAGAGTTTGTGACGCCCCGCGACAGAAGAAAAGGGAAAAATTTCTGGTGAATAGAGTTTTGTGGAGAATCCGGCCAGAAGCCGTGCAAATTTCTTATATTTTTCTTAAAAATTCCCTTTTCTTTGACAAATATCACTTTATAATGGCCCTACTACTCAATCACCCCACAATAAGTGCCAATGAACTTAGAAAGTAGGGTTTCACTTTTGGTTTCAAGATTGGAGCAAAATTAGGGTTTTCGCGATTTTCGCCGGATGAATTTTCGGTACGAAGCAAGGATCAAATTTGGTGATTAAAAATGACTTTTAAGTGAGAAATAATATGTGATTAGAAGCAATGATACAAGATTAGTGAATAAGAAGTGAAAACCCTAGTACGTGTGATTTAGGGAAAAACGGCTGAAACCGACGCGTACCGTGTACTACCAATTGAACGCACCACTTGACCACCACTTTCTTACCATACAAGCTTATTGATATTTGAGCAAGATATATTTTCAATTTCCAGCTGGCTTGACCGAAAATTGAGGCTAGAAATGCAAGAAAGAAAGAGAAAAAAAAATGAAAGGTGGTGGTGGCGACAAGTGTCGCCACCTAAGGGTTTCTTGACCAAGACATGGTCATCCTTCTTATCCCTAAATTTTGTTCCTTTTCCCTTCATTATTTCTGCCCCATAGCCGAACAAGGAGAGGAGAGAAAGAGAGCAAGAAAACAAATTCCTTCTTCTTGAGTTGGATCATTCAAGTAAGAAATTGAAATTCCAAACCGATTAAAGTGTGGGTTGTGAGTTGGGAAGCTTGTGGAACCAAGAAATTTCTAAAGGAAGTGGAGTATCACTCTTCCAAGCCTTGTTCTTGAGGGCTTGGATTTGAGCAAGACAATAATAAATGATGGATGAGGTTCGTGAGTCGTGGTTGGTGAGTGATCCCTCAACTATTTCTAAAGTTACTTTTGAACTAATTCTTGCATTTATTACTCCATTGCATATCATTTGGGTTTGGGTGTGTGCCATGACATAATTTGGCTCCAATGAGATCCTGGAAAGTCTTGTGCTTAGAACCAATGTCTCCACTACTGTTTACATATTCTTTGGAGCACGATGGCTCCTTACTTCTGTTTCCCGGTTACCTGATCTAAACGAGCGTTGGATATTTAAGTACAAGAACTTCACTGGCTCACATGAGCAATAAATGAACATTTGATTACTGCATCATGACATCATATCAATGCTTTATTGTGAAATATACTTGGCTGTTGATTTTACCGGTCACTCACTGAGCTTCTAGCTCACCCCCTATTATCTTCTTCTCCCCACAGGGATCGAAGTAAAGGAAGAACTTGTATTTGGATCTTTGTGTGGCTGGATGGCGTATATCTTGTATAGTTTAGATTTGGTTTTGGTTTATGTACTTTTGGACATGTATAAATATTTGGAATTGAATCGGATGTATATCTACATTCGACGCTTAGACCTAGTTTCCGCTTCGCTTATGATATGTAATTTCGGAGAATTGGATGTATTATTCGAGTTGTACCTTGTAATTTATTTGAGGAATGTAGTAGTGAGTGAGTCCCGACGAGAGTTGGGCAGGCGGTCCGCTAAACCCTTTGGTTCGCCTTAGGGGGAGGTGGGGCCGTCACAGTGAAGCCATGAGTTTTGCTTGGCTGGTTGTGAGCATTTTCAAACTAACCAAGAGACATGAGCACCGAATCATAGTAATCATGACGTATGCAAGTATCATTCAGTCTAAGAGGGCCAATATATGGTGGCATTAGATTTGGGGTTCATACTACCAACTCTCGTAGTATCATCCATTTCCATCCAAATTTGAGGACAAATCCTTCTCAAGTGGGGGGGACTGATGTGTGCACGGATCTTAGCCCAAGTAATGATCCAGTTTAAGTTCCATTAGGCCCGGTTACACGTGCACGGACCAAGCGCTTCAAAGAGTCCCTTCAAACTCTTGTGCGAAATGTTCAAGACCAACAAGGAGTCTATCGGGATATTGAAAGCTTGGAAGGTGATAATCAAGTTGTCTACATAATAATCCAAGCCCACGAAGAGAGCCCATGAAGGGTTGGTCGACTAGGCCCTAGACCTTAGTATTAAGTTCAATTGTTTAGAGTTGGATTAGATTAGTTTATTTGAGTCATTGGCCGGCCCACCTTGTCCAAGGAGTGGCCGACCTTCCTTATCTAGTTTCTTAGGGTTTCATTAGCCCCTTAGCCTATATAAAGGCTCACTTTGTACGGTTAACAAGTACACAATTTTCATAATAAAATTTTGATTTGTTTCTCTTCAATTATTGAGAGCATTCGATCCTTTACTTGCTTTTGGCAAGGGTTCTTGAGCAATCTCGTGAAGGTTCTTGATTGTTGTACCGACCTATCCATTAGAGTAATCACCTCTGTTGGAGTCGTCGTTCTACTACCCTTCAACCAATTTGTGTCGTCCGTTTTGGTTTTAGGTCCCGCAATCCAAGCGTTGGACAACCTCGCTAGATCCTTGGGCAAGCGTGCTACATGTCTCGAAACGAGTTGATCGAGAACCGTATCACACCTTATTTTGAAAAGATTTTTCGTATGATTGGAAGTTTGCTTGCTGCTATCACTAACAACTTGGAGGAGTAGGATGAATTTGTCAAGACAGAAAAGATTGTTAATGTATCAGCATTGAGATTGCAGTTGGAGGTCCTACAAAATCAGAACAACAATAAGAAAAAACCCCTATTCAAGAAGAAAGAAGGAGAGATTGCTTTTATATAGGATCAAGACCTATTTTTCAGATCCAGAGTTCAAAACCATCTTACATATTCTGTCCCTTATCAACATTACCCTAACTCTTAACCAATTTACCACACTACTATCCAATTTCAATATTCCCGACCAAATCACTTGAATATCTCACCATTACTTTCAACCTTACAACCGACCTTTCAAAATCACTCTCGTTTTATTTATCATTCTAGACTAGCCCTGCAAAATAGCCATTGAGTTCAAATTCAAATGCAATTTTGAACCTTTATCAATTTGGGCTGACCCATTCATCAATTGTATGAGCAATTAAAAGCAACTGAAAAAATTGGCACTATTTCTTTTAAACTCTATCCCAGAGGCCCTCCTGTCAATTATGATCCACAAGCAATTTGTGCTTATCATTTTAGAAATTCAGGTCATACCATTGTCAATTGTTGGGCTCTAAAACATAAAATTTAGAACATGATTGACTCTGGAGACATCCTTTTTAGAAGAAAGGGAGAACAAGGACCGAATGTCAGTAAAGGTCTGTATGGGCTATCATCGCTGATGAAGATTTCGTTGACCCTATTCAATATATCGTAGATGAAACTGAGGTGTTTGGCATAATGGAGGATAATCATGTGAGAATGAGAAAACTGCTGCCTGATAAGGAGTCCATGACTAAGAGTACGAATGATATTTTTGAGGGAAAGTTGAAATCTCTTATACTTGAAAAGAGGAGCCGTTTGTAATAGAAGGAGGACCTTTCGAGGTTGACAATTCTAAAACTCCTTTTATTCTAGATCTGTCATCTTTTGAATGGGATATTTCAAAGCCTGTTGTTCTAAAATTTCTGAAACAAATGCCTGTCAATAACTTGCAAGAGGTGCAATGAAATTATGAAGATCCTACTCTATTGATTGGAGACAAGAAATGCTTGAAGGAAGAGACAACTATTATCACCAAGTCTGGAAGAATTATGAAACATCCGAAATCGATGTTCAATCCAAAGTCAAGATTAATTCTCTGCCGCCTAAGCTTCATAAAGCCCATAAAGCCAAAAGGCATGACTAGCCACTCATAAAACCCATGTTTTGTTTTGAAAGCTGTTTTCCATTCGTCTCCCTCTTTCATCCTAATTTGATGATAGCCACTTCTTAAATCAATTTTAGTGAAGATGTGAGGCCCCAGTCCGCTCTTAAGCTGATGAGGGTTATTCGTTCATCGGTGAGGTGGATTCGGGTTTTTATCGCCCGTCTTTTCTACATTTTTCTTTATTGGAAATTTTTCCCAGATAATTTTCCTGAGTAAATATAGGTTTTAGATGAGTTTTCAAGTATCGGGTAGGTTTTGAGAAATTAAGAACGTATATCGGACGTGGGACCCACTAGTGCGAAAAGTTCGGAAAAAATTCGGCCAATTAGGTTAAGTTCCGGATACTGGGTGAAATTTATCGGGTGTTAGGAGATAAGTAGAGGAGGTGATTTGATTGATGTGAGAGGAAAAAGAAAAGATAGGAGTGCATTAATGGAGGTGACAAGTGTCACCATTGTATTGGAAGTAACTTAAGATTTACTATTCATTTTTGTTGACATTTTGACCAATTGGTTAAATATCCTAAAATTAACCAAAATTCATTCATTTCTTACCTTCTTGGTGGCCGGCCCTCTTGAGCTAAAAAGGAAGAGAAAACTCTTCAAAATCTTGGTAACTACCTAGCTCAAATCATCCAACCAAGTGCTTGATCAAGTTTCTACTCCATAAACTCTATCCCTTTGGTGCTAGTGAGTGGTTTAGTGAAGCTTGTTTGAAGAGCTAAGGTGGCCAACATCTCTACCTCTCTTGTTACTAGGTGAGTGGTGTGTGAATTTACTCTTACATCTAATGATGCTTAAGTTATGCTTAGTAGTGGTTAAAGTGATGATATTTGTGCTTTATTTCTTGATTTGAAGTGATTTGGTGAAGTTTTTATATTTTTGAGGAATTTTCTGGTTTAATATGAATGTGTTGTTGTGGTCATCTATGATGGTTGATAATGAGGGGAAAAGACTCTAGTAGGTGTGAATTAGTGATAATTGTAACCAATTTTGGGTTTGGATTGAATTGTGGAAAGTTAGGGTTTTATCACCCCTTATTCTGTCCGGTTTTGGATCATAGGGTTAGAGGCCGAATGGGACTTTACTTAAAACATGAAAGTTGTAGGTATTGATGTGTTTGAGGTGTCTGTAAAATTTAAGGTCATTTGGAGTAGTGTAGAGTGAGATATGTCGATTTTACTGTTGCTGTTCTGGGTTGATCAGAATGTGCAAACTGCGTTTGAACTCATCTGTTTTGACTGGCATTTCTTTCGATTTGGATGTTGAGGTCTTCTGATGAAATGTATCTTAATGTCTTAGCTATCATATGCCTTTGGAATCAATGCATTTGGACCTGTGTAGACTGACTTGGACTGATTACTGTTTTGTGTGATTTGGGAACCTGCAATTACGGTTCTGGGTTGGTTTTCTGCATTTTGACTTAGTTGTGCTAGGATTTGGATTGAGAGGCCTTCTACATTGTTGTAGCCCCTTAAGTCCTGGATATCCCTGTAAATTTTCAGGATTAACGGAGTGGTATAACCTGAGTTCTAAACGAAATACTCAGACCTGTTTTGACCGTCAAATTCTGTTCTGTTCTTATATCCGGACAGTTTACGACTGGAACTTTGGCTTCACGTTTGACTAGGTTACAAGCTGTTTGAGCTTGTGACCAAAACACCAAACTTATAGCTCTATATCAGAGCTTTCTAACGCCCTTGGAATTTCATGAATCGGATTTATAGAACCTGAGATATAGCCGAGCAAATAAGGCCTGCCCGTGAAAATGACCATTTTCTGGTCAGATTTGTTTTGGTCCTGACGACCAACTTCTGTTCCGAATTTAGATTACCGACCTTCATGAAAGTTGTTCCATTTGGAATGAACTATCTAACTGCCAATTTTCAGCTCTTTTGACCATGTGTAGCATGGACAACAGGTTGCACTCAAAACTGACCATTTGTGGATTGGCCAGATTTCGTAAGTGATTGTGTTTGGTTCATTTGGGACTGAAGCCTCCAGTTTCAGTTCTGGATGTCTTCATAACAATTGTTTTTCATCCTTTAAGCTTCGATATGGCATCTCATATGCCTTAATCCGATATTCGTAGCTCAACTTATGAGTAAAATAGAAACGAGTGTCAAAACGGCCGTTTCCGTTTCCGTCCGTCATATGTACGTGCGCGCGTGCCGTTTTTGCCGTTTTGTTTGTTTGAGGCACGATAGTAGCCGTTTACGATATTATGTGATACAAACTCCTATTTCAGACGGTGGTGAGCTGGGCGGATCTGGTGGGGTCCACTACTAGCTGTTCGTTTCGATCCGACTTCGTACTTTTGCTATTTCCGTTTTGAGTAAGTATTCAGGCCGCTCTTACGTGTTAGTTGCTTATGTGTTTCGATATACATGAAAAGGGTATCTAGGCGAGGGTGTACTTTATCACACTCGACCTAAACCCGAATTTGTGCACATATTTGTACATGACATGTGTATGTGACTCATTTTGGAACCCAACCCCTTGAGCTAGTGGCTCGGGGTAACTTTTGAATACCTTTGTGAAGTTTGTGAGTTTGGGGCCCGATCTCGTGACCTAGACGGACTATTCGAGCCGGTTAGGGCTTGGTCGAAGTCAGTCCAACTTAGTCTGAGATCACCAAGTTTGTAGGTTCATGTTATGAACCAATTTTGTGAATCCGGTTCACCGAGAAGGTGACCAAGTTTGTGACCCGAGCTTGTGACTCAAGCTCAAGTTTGTGATTTCGTTCGCCCGGGCAAGTTTGTGAGGTGACTGGCCAGTGAGGGTGATAAGGTGTCGGTGGGTGTACAAGTGAAGTTCTACGGACCATTGAGTGTGGTCGACGGAGTGTCGGCAGGAGATCACGCATGGCATATAAATTGGCTTTGGAGCCACCTGTATCCTTATTATGTGATGTTACTTTTCTGCTTTTGCTTTACTCTTACTGTGTAACTATTGTTACGTGAAATTTATGCTTTCGCCCCTGTTTACTTACTAAGCATATAGCTTACCCTTTTCCTTTTGTTTTCCTTAGCAGGGGCCGACGCGGGGACTTTTGGCTCGTACACTAGTATAGATAGATTGGCTTGTATTAGTTAAACAGTTAGAATGTTTGTTTTAGTTTTGGTGGTTTGTAGAAGGACCCTTCTTAGGGTCTATCTTCTGCTGGTTGTGGTTATAGTGTATTAGAGCGGTTTGGCTTGATGCTTTTGAAGATGTAAATAGACTTTTGGTGGTTGTATATATTATGAATCGTGTTCTTGTGGCTTAGAAGAGTTTTATTAGCTTTAAGTTTTGAGTCCTGGCGCGAGCTAGGCAGGCGGCCCGCCGATACCCTTGGGTTCGCCCTTGGGAGAAGTGGGGTCGTCACAGAAGATCACAGCACCATCAAGTTCATCAAGCATATCATCTAATCTAGGAATTGGATGACGGTATTTAATAGTTATAGCATTAACAGCCCTTCAATCAGTGCACATGCGCCAAGTACCATTCTTTTTGGGGACAAGTATCACAGGCACAGCACACGGATTCAAACTTTCCTTTATCCAACCCTTACCTAGTAGGGCATCAACTTGCCTTTGTAGCTCCTTAGTTTTCTTAGGCCCCATGCGGTAGGCCGATTTGTTGGGTAGTGGTGCTCCAAGAATCAAGTCTATTTGGTGCTTGATCCCCCATATGCATGGTAAGCCATCAGGGACCTCGTCAGGGAACACGTCCTCGAATTCCTACAAAAGAGCAATCACACTGAAGGCAATTCCTTATCGAACTCATCAACATTTAGGAGCTCATGTTTGCAAATCATGAGTAAAACAGGTTGATTAGAATTCACAATCTTTCTAACATCCTTAGCCTTAATGATCATGTTTTGCTTCCTAGTGTTGGATTTAATCAATGCATGATTGTGTGTTACACTAGGTGTGCTCACTTGACCCTTGGTCGAGTGCTCACTTGTAGAAGTGGAGCATTTCCCAGGGTCGGCCGCCTTTTGTTTTCTCTTTTGGCGGTCCAAATCACACTCTCGTTGCAATTTAAGTTGGTCCTCATATACTTGTGCAGGGGTAAGGGGTGTTAGGACCATGCACTTACCATTGTGCAACAGAGTGTACTTATTAGCCCTACCATCAAATGTGACGTGCTTATCAAATTGCCATGGTCTTCCTAAAATGACATGGGTCGCATGCATAGGCACAACATCACACACAATTTCATCAATGTATTTGCCAATTGAAAAAGGAATACGTACCTGTTTGTAGACACGCACCTCACCTTCTTCACTTAGCCATTTGAGGCGGTATGGATGTGGATGTCTAGTTGTAGGAAGACCCAAGCTTTCAACCATTAGTAAGCTTGCCACGTTGGTGTTGCCCATCATCAATGATAAGGCTACACACCTTATCACTTATTTTACATCGAGTGTAAAATAAGTTTTCTATTTGCCGTTGCTCGTCCTCTTTGACTCGGGCAGTTAGTACTCGTCGTGCCACCAAATACCCTATTTCCCCTTGAGTAGGAGAGCATTCTTTCTCAGCCGAGTCATTCTCCAAGCAATCACCTTTGGTCAATACAGGCATCTCCTCACAGTCGTCGTCATCGGACACGATTTCACCATTGTGAGTGACCAACATGATCCGTTGATTCGGACATTGAGAATGGATATGTCCAAATCCTTGGCATTTGAAGCACTTGATATCCCTACTCCTAGATTTAGCAGTCTCTTGAGTGGCCTTAGGAATGGACCTGGATGCATCAACAAACTTATTAGGGGTAGAATTGGAATTTCGATTAGAGAAACTACATGATGTGTGGCTAGCAGGGCTTGGTGTAGCCGTATTTCCCATCTCATGGGCGGTTCTACTGGGTGGAGTTCTTTTCCATGCACTCGAATTGAAGGTTTGGAAAATTCGGCCTCACCTTCTCAATTTCTTCCCCCTCTCGGCCTTGATGGCTAGCTCCAAAAGGTCATGCATGTCTAAGTAATGTTGGAGTTCCAAGGCTTCTTGTAGGTCAGGGTTGAGCCCTCTAAGGAACTTTGCCATTGTGGCCTCATATCCTCTTGAATGTTGGCCCTCATCCTGGCCATCTCTATCTCTTTGTAGTAGTCCTCTACACTCATGTGGCCTTGAGTGAGGGTTTGAAGCTTAGAGTGGAGATCGCGGTTGTAGTAGCTAGGAACAAATCTCTTGCGCATCAATGCCATGAGTTCTCGCCAAGTCCGGACTCGTGGTTCTCCCATTCTCCTTCGAGTAGCCCTTACTTGGTCCCACCAAACTAGTGCGTAGTCGGTGAACTCAACGGTGGCAACCTCACCTTTTGTTCCTCGCTATAGTCATAGCAGTCGAAGACCATCTCGATGCGGCCTTCCCATTCCAAGTAAGCCTCAGGGTCGCTTTTGCCTCGGAAGATGGGGACTTGGATCTTAAGTCTCTTGATCTTATTCTTGGGTGTATCCCTCCTTGGCCTCTCGGCCCTTTCCTCATCCTCACTGGCCGAATAATCTTCACTATGTGCCCCTTTGGTGCCATGGTTACTTCGGTTGTGAGATCTGGAGCGAGAGCCCCTCGTGAGACTCTTGGATAGCTCGTCAAAACGAGTGTGCAATTCCTCCATTTGTTGCTCACTAATTCGTCTGAGCTCATTTTTCATGGCGGTGAACATCAATGAGTAGTCATTGGTTGGGTGATCTTGCTCCATGTCTCGTTTTGGTCCTGCAAAAGTTAGTGAACAAGAAAATAATACAAATATAACCTCACTTCACTCCCTTAGTGTTTTACTCACTCTCGAATTTTCACTCAAACACTCTAATGATCTTACCAAATTCCTTTACCTGTCGGATTGGGTAGTTGAGAAATGCCGCACAAGTCCAACAAATGTCACCCAAACTCTCCACAAGAGTAACCAAGGAAACAAGACACAAATGGAATGCAAAATGGGCAAGTAAGCACGAATTTGGAAGCTTCCTAACTGCGGACAGCAATGGACAATGCGCTAGTGTGAACAAAGAAGGAATGAAACCCTAGTTTCCTAAAATGAAGGAGCTTGTCCAAGTGGGATTAGAAGAGTTATCCAAGCTTTCTACTTAATTTCCTAAGTGATTTTGGAAACAGATTAGTTTTGGAAACCCTTTAGAAAACCTTTTCCCTCTTGAACAACTTTTGGAAACTTCCTAATCCTATCCCACAAAGGAGTTCACAAAACAGATTTTCTCTCTCTCCCACAACTCTTGGTGCAAGTCGGTTGGGAGGTTAATAAATAACCCTTCACCAAAATCGAGAATCACCCACACACAAAGACAAGTCGGATCAACAAAATAGTTTCAGTTCTCTCTTTTGTTTCTTTTTTTTTTTTTTCAAAGCAACAAAGCAATTCGGTTCTTGGTTTCAAGACAATGGATGTGCAACCAAGTGAAGCCAATGACCCTCCTCGGGCTCCCCCCCAACAGGTTACCCAAGATGCTCCCAAGAAATTCACTCCAAAACCAAGGAAACCCTTCACCACCGCAAGAGAGTACAAGACGATGTACTCTAGGAGAATGAAACAAGTCCCCAAGGAACAAGATGTTCAAGAACTTCAAGAAGTGGTGGATCAAATCTTTTGAATCTTTTCTTTGTTTTAGTTTTCTGTTTTTGGGTAGGAGCAATGATGTATGCAAACTAGTTTGGGCAATAAAGTTTGAATTTTCTCTCGTCTTGTTTTCTTGCCACCCGAATGTTCCATTCTTTATTTCCTTCAATTCTGTTTTTTTTTTACTTAAAGGAACAACACAAGCACTTGGCCGAAAGAGTAAAATTCCAAAATTTTGGTTCGGCCAAACAACAACACACGTAATCAATCAAGATCCCTCAAGAATGTCCAAGTAAGTTTCAAGAACTTCAAGAACTTCAAGATTGTGATCAAGAAATTCAAGAAACCCTAGATTCTTGTAGGTTCTCTTCAAGATTCACAAATACCAACTAGTTTGACCACAAATCAGATTTGAAAAATAAGTAAAACAACTTGGATGACTCACGAACAACTTGGACAGATTGGATGTACGAAACCCTAGTGAAGGACGCAAATCCTAGCCACTGCAAGAGTTGGTTTTTCTTGCTGCCTAAGCGACAACGAACGGACCAAAACAGGTTTGTAACTCCAACCAGAATTTTGTACGTTCCAAGCGCACACAAACCATGACAGAATTGACAGAAAAATAACGAACAAGACTACGAACAGAATTGAAGAACGACTAACGACTCAATGCCAAGAACAAGTTGCGGACAGATAAGTCAACAACCACAATGTACGAATGGACAGACCACTTCGGACAACACATCAATCACACGACCAGAATTGAATCGACAATGACGCAACAAGAACTTCGAACAGATTTGCAACAACACAGAGCAAGTACGACTCAACAAATAACGACCAGAAATTGACGCAACAAGGAACAATGAGTGCGGACAGAATCTTTTTTTTTTTTTTGATAACAAGGCAGCGAAAATATCAAACCCTAGATGAACTAGATGAACAAGGAAACGGATATAATGGAAGATACCTCAACCTAAGCTCTGAAGCCAATTGATATTGATACGGTTCTCGATCAACTCATTTCGAGACACGTAGCACGCTTGCCCAAGGATCTAGCGAGGTTGTCCAACGCTTGGATTGCAGGATCTAAAACCAAAACGGACGACACGAATTGGTTGACGGCTGGTAGAACGATGACTCCAACAGAGGTGATTACTCTAATGGATAGGTCGGTAGAACAATCAAGGACCTTCGCGAGATTGCTCAAGAACCCTTGCCAAAAGCAAGTAAAGGATCGAATGCTCTCAATAATTGAAGAGAAACAAATCAGAATTTTATTATGAAAATTGTGTACCCGTTAACCGTACAAAGTGAGCCTTTATATAGGCTAAGGGGCTAATGCAACCCTAGGAAACCAGTTAAAGGAGGGTCGGCCACTCCTTGGACAAGGTGGGCCGGCCCATGATTCAAATGAAATAATCTAATCCAACTCTAAACAAGTGAACCTAACATAAGGCCTAGGGCCTAGTCGACCAACCCTTCATGGGCTCTCTTCGTGGGCTTGGATCATCGTGTAGACAACTTGATTATCACCTTCCAACCCTTCAATATCCCTATGGACTCCTTGTTGGTCTTGGACATTTTGCACAAGGGTTTGAAGGGGCTCTTTGAAGCGCTTGGTCCGTGCACGTGTGACTGGGCCCAATGGAACTCGAACTGGATTATTACTTGGGCTAAGGTCCATGCACACATCAGTCTCCTCCACTTGAGAAAGATTTGTCCTCAAATCTGGATGGAAATGGATGATACTACAAGAGTTGGTAGTATGAACCCCAAATCTAATGCCACCACATATTGGCTCTCTTAAATTGAATGATACTTGCATACGTCATGATTACTATGATTCGGTGTTCATGTCTCTTGGTTAGTTTGAAAATGCTCACAACCAGCCAAGGAAAACTCATGGCTTCACTCCAATGGCTCCTCTTGTTCGTATCATTCCCCTCCTCTTGAAAGCAATTTGCCTACAAATTGAAGCATGAATGGTGACAAGACGAGTTACATGCCTTCGACTCAATCTTGTTATGATGGCTACAGATGTCATCCAATGCAAAACCCACTTGTTAGGTTGGAAAATAACCCTTGTCGAACCTTGAATCTCACAAACCATCTTCAATGTATGCTCAACTTGATTGTTTGTGGTCATGAGGTAAGGGTCCTCAAAGTGGTGTGAAGTGTATCCCATGAAATCGAACTCCGGCCCGAACACACTTGCAAGGCCCCAAGGCGGATTTGGTGATGTTGGAGCTTCATGTGGACTAAGAGCAAGACGAAAATTATAATGGTCATTGAGGTACTTGTTCTTTAAACGAACCCTTGGTACACAACCATCCCCAAAATGTGGAGTGTTCCCTTCAAGATGAGCTCGAATCAACTCCCCTTTGGTGTGGACTGATTTGAGTTGACATTGTTCCATGAATGGATACCAACGGGGTTTAACTCTTAGAGTACCAACTCCACGAAGGCTTGCAAGGTCTACAATTGATTTTGGAATGGAACACACCAAGATCAGCTCAACGTGCCTTTGCTTGATCTGTATAAAAGAAGAAACACTAAATAAAGCAAAGGTAAATTCGTTAGGAAAATAATAGGCCTTCACCGGGTTGCTCAAGATCAGCCCACTTTCTCTCTTTTCTTTCTTTTTACCACCCATCTCATCAAATTTTTCCATCTCTTTTTCTAGTTCAACAGCTGACCCTTTCATCTCATTGGTTTCAACTCCCACGGGGTTTACCTCTTCAGGCACAATTCCCTCATCTAGCTTTTTCTCCATTCTATAATGCTCAAGCTCACTTTTCATGTATGCTAGATCAATACAAAGCTGGTCATAAGTAAGTGATACAAGTACAAAACGACGACTATTAAATAAGAAGGAATACTTATTAGTATGTCCGTCATATTTAACTTCTCGCCTTGACATCCATGCTTTGCCCAACAACACATGTGTCACTTGAATTGGGACTACATCACACAACACCTCGTCCACATATTTGCCGATTTGAATAGGTACAAGTGTGTGCTTAGTAACCCAAACAACACCATGAGTACTCATCAACTTGTACGGTTGAAGATGATCAATGGTTGGAAGATTTAATTTCTCAACCATGATAGCACTTGCAAGGTTGACTTCACAACTCCCATCAATGGCCAAGCTACAAATTTTATCTTTGACACCGCAACGAGTATAAAACCAACCAAGCAACTGAGATTTGACGAGGTCCAATTGCTCATCTACACCATGTAATGCCACTTCTTTGACTCCCTTAGAATCAGGAAGACAATGTTGTGGGCTAGCTTTTATGCGTCTTGTATTCGCCATGACGTATGAGGGAACCTGCAAAAAGTTAGCAACGAAACCGAAGATATTGCCTTTCACGCTCCCTTACGTGTATCCACTCTCACTCGTGTATATGGATGTCACTCTAATGGACTTACCAAATACCTTTACCTGTTGGGTTAGGTAGTTGAGAAAGGCCGCTCAAGTCCAATAATTGTCACCACTTTTGCCGTAAGAGTAACCAAGAAGGTAAGACGCAAATGTGGGTGCAATATGAAGTGGGAATGGACGAATTTGGAAGGCCAATAGTGGCGGACAGAAATAGAAGTGCACCAATGGGAACACAAAAGAAAGAAACTCTAGCTTCCTAAAATGTAGGAGTGGGTTCCTAGAATGTAGGAGAGTATTCCTAAAATGTAGGAGAGAATGTAGGAGAGTGTTCCTAAAATGTAGGAGAGAATGTAGGAGAGTAGCCAAGTGAAAACAAAGGAGCTATCCAAGTGTTTTACTTAGTTTCCTAAATGAATTTGGAAATTAAGTAAACAACTTGGATGAAGCAAGCAATACTTGGACAGATTTGAAACAAAGAAACCCTAGCCACAAGTAGAAACCCTAGTCGCCGCCCCACTTGTTTTCTTGTTGCTCAAGTGATGACTAACGACCAAGACAGATTTGGGAACACAACCTTACGGCAAATTTTGGACAGAAATTATCGACAAACTAGACACAAACACAAAAGGGATAACACACCAACAGATTTTGTGTTCAGATGAACAGTAACGTGAACAGTGTCGGTGAACAGTATGATGAACAGTGTCATTTTTTTTCCTTTTTTTATTGACAAAGCAGCGGACAAAACACAAAAACCCTACGACACAACTACTAAAAACAAGGATATCAACTGATACGGTCCTCGATCAACTCGTTTCGAAACACGTAGCACGCTTGCCCAAGGATCTAGCGAGGTTGTCCAATACTTGGATTGCGGGATCTAAAACCAAAATGGACGACACGAATTGGTTGAAAGGTAGTAGAATGACGACTCCAACAGAGGTGATTACTCTAATGGATAGGTCGATAGAACAATCAAGGACCTTCGTGAGATTGCTCAAGAACCCTTGCCAAAAACAAGTAAAGGATCGAATGCTCTCAATAATTGAAGAGAAACAAGAATTTTATTATGAAAATTGTGTGCCCGTTAACTGTACAAAGTGAGCCTTTATATAGGGTAAGGGGCTAATGCAACCCTAGGAAACTAGCTAAAGGAGGGTCGGCCACTCCTTGGACAAGGTGGGCCGGCCCATGATTCAAATGAAATAATCTAATCCAACTCTAAACAAGTGAACCTAACATAAGGCCTAGGGCCTAGTCGACCAACCCTTCATGGGCTCTCTTCGTGGGCTTGGATCATCGTGTAGACAACTTGATTATCACCTTCCAAACCTTCAATGTCCCTATGGACTCCTTGTTGGTTTTGGACATTTCGCACAAGGGTTTGAAGGGACTCTTTGAAGCGCTTGGTCCGTGGACGTGTGACTGGGCCCAATGGAACTCAAACTGGATCATTACTTGGGCTAAGGTCCATGCACACATCAGATACGCTCCTCAATCAACACGTTTCGAGACACGTAACACGTTTGCCCAAGGATCTGGCGAGGTTGTCCAACGTTTGGATTGTGAAACCTAAAACCAAGACGGACGACATGACTTGATTCAAGGTGGTAGAACGACGACTCCCTTCGAGGTGTTTGCTCTAGTGGATAGGTCGGTAGAACAATCAAGGACAATCGCGAGATTGCTCAAGAACCCTTGCCAAGGCAAGTAAAGGTGTAACTCTTGAAATTGAAAGAGAAACAATGCAAATTTTATTATCAAAGTTCATAACCCTTCAACCGTACAACTTGTGCCTTTTTATAGGCTAAGAACTAATGAAAAACCTAAGGCTAGATGGAAGGGGGAGGGTCGGCCATGCTTAAGGCTAAATGGGCCGAACCTCTTCATTGGGGAAATCGATAAGGAACTAACTAATGGACTAAAACCAATTAACAATCATCACTTGGCTCCTCATGGGTTTGGATCAATGTGTAGGCAACTTGATGATCCACTTCTAAACCTTCAATACTCCTATGGACCCTTTGTTGGTTTTGTACATTTCAAACAAGGGCCTGGAGAGACTCTTTGAAGTGCTTGGCCCCCGCCTGTGTAACGGGGCCCAATGGTACTCGCACTTGCTCTTCACCATCTCCATCCGTGCAGACATCACTAAGTCTACCTAAGTTCCATGGATTGTATAGGCCAAAATCATACATGTTAAGTGTTTGGAAAAACGCTTAAATGGAAAAATCGAATTAAAGTGCTAAATGTTGTGTATATACTTTGTTAAGATAGATGGTTATAGCTAGTACATGGCCTGAAAGATGTTTGGTTATTCAAATTTTTTGAGTTTTTGAGCCTTAAAAGCATTAAATATTTTTCCTCATTTTGGGCTATTTTTTTATTAATGTATCAGTTCATTGTTGTTTTTTTGCTAAACTAAAGTAGTTGCACTCTAGAATTTACAAGGGTTGTTTTAGTGCAAATTTTATGATTTTCGGTGAGGATTTGAGTGATTTTTTTGAAAAATAAAATTCAGCTGTAAATTAGATTTTTTACTCTTCTTTGTGCATTTTTTGCGAAAACTAAGGCCAAAAATAGATTCTACACAAAAACACTGATGCGAGATGCGGAAGCTAATGCGGATCTTAGAGGACACGTTGCGGAATTGACGGAATTGAACCCAAACTTGGACCACTCAAGAACGGATTCAACGGTAGAGGACGCCACAATCAAGTGTGTTTGCTTGATTGATAAGTCAATAAACAACCTAGGATCAACTCTAGGATGTTCAAACTAGTTTTCACAAACTATAGGAATTTGCCACAATCAATGGACGAAATTCTGGAATTTTTATTGAATAATATCGAAAAACTGAATGTAAATAATGACTTAAGGCTATTTGTAGCCTTGACTAAGACCTAATAAAACTTGGAAAACATGAAGGAAATTCGGCCAGCCCTTGGGTTTCTCTCTTGGCCAAAACTAGCCCAACACAATATATATCGTAAGCTCCGGGGGCAACGCGTCGCCCCCTAGACCTCCAACTTGCTGACCAAGCAGCGAGACCCCCGAACAGCTCACCGGAGGGACTAACTAATTAACTAATTAAAGTACTATTGGATCTAAGGCCCACATGGCTGACCCTCGGCTCAGCATGAGCTAATCAATCTAACCCAATCTGCCCTTGGAAGCTTGGTTATTCGTATCAAAGGGGTTTTAATAGCCAAAACCGACTTGAGTGCTTGATTGTGGAACAAAATCTGATTTGTGGACTCCTTATTGGAATAGAATTTGGAAGTTTCTAAAGTTGTTTCAAGAAGAAAAAATGGTTTTCTAAAGGCTTCCAAAAACTAACTTGTTTCCAAATTCAATTAGGAAACTAAGTGGACAGCTTGGGTAACTCTCCTAATCCCACTTGGACAAGTCCTTCCAATTTAGGAAACTAGGGTTTCGTTTAATTTCTGTTCACATTAGTGCTATTTCCTAATTTGTCCGTCCTTGGAAACGTTCCAAAACCACCATTTATCGCATCCCCATTGCTTCCAAATTGTGTCTTGCTGCTTGGTTACTCTTGTGGAAGGTTTGGTGAACCAATTGAGAACTTTGTGCGGCATTCCTCAACTACTCAAACCGACAAGGTAAGGAGTTTGGTAAGCTCATTCGAGTGCTTTAGAGTGGATACACGAGTGTGTTTCATGTTCATCAGTTATGCGATTTTACTTTCATCATCATCATCGGTTAGTATCCGAAACACAACTTGAGAACGTGGGAAGAATGCTTACCACACATTGAATTTTCTTATAACCATTCAACCCACTCTACTACTCAGTTTTCCCCTTTCGAGGTGGTGTATGGTTTCAACCCGTTAACATCACTAGATCTCATGCCTTTACCTTTGAGTGAACATACTAGCCTTGATGGCAACAAAAAGGCCGAAGTAGTAAGACAACTTCATGAAAAGGTGCGGGCAAACATTGAAAAATGCATGGAGCAATTTGCCAGACATGCAAACAAAGGGCGTAGGCAACTACTCTTCGAACCTGGAGACTGGGTTTGGCTCCACATGCGCAAGGAACGCTTCCCTGAGAAGAGGCAAAGCAAGCTGATGCCTCGTGGTGATGGACCACATTTCAAATCCTTGCCAAAGTCAACGACAACGCCTACCAACTTGACCTTCCAAGTGAGTATGGTGTTAGCTCTACCTTCAATATCGCTGACTTACTTCCATTTGATGTAGGTGACGACTTCGATTTGAGGATAAATCCTTCTCAAGAGAAGGGGAATGATGAGGAACCACCAAAAAATCAAGTCGTCACTTCACAAGGCTCGAGTAAGGACGACCTACGTGCACCATCAATAAACCTTGGACCGATGACTCGAGCAAGGACAAGAAAGATGCGTGAGAACCTCCAAACATTTCTCCAAATTATTCATACATGCATTGGAAGGATTCAAGAGGATAATCACACAATGGTGAGCCTACTCCAAGTCCTTGGTGAAGCCACAGTTGACTAAAGAAAGCACGGATTGCTTGATGGGCTTCATTGCCAAGTTGAGAGTCTAATGTAGGCTTGAGAATAAGGATTGGCAGCCCATGTTAGGCCTTAGCCGACCAGCCCTTGTCTATTGGGAATTTAGCAAGTTCAATTCGTTTGTTAATTTCCTTAGCAAGTTCAAAGTTAATAACGTTTTCCCATTCCTAGTTAGGTTTAGGGGTACCAAAACCTATAAATACAAGGCTGGCCGAGTTTGTTAGGCATTCAATCATCAATAAACAATTTTCAGTTTTAACAGTATTCTCTTAGCTTCAGTTAACTTTGAATATCTTAGATTTTGTTCTAAGTGTTCTTCTTGGCTTATCAAGCAAGAATCACATTTGCTTGTGGTGCCATTCTACCAATAACCATAAGTTCCTTTAATCTTTTCTTGAGGGATAAGACTTAATCTTAGTTCTCATCTAAGGGATTCTAAGGGGGTTTAGGGTTCCACAAATCCAAGCCTTGGAGATTGATTGTCTAGATCCTGTTTGTTGGTATACGAGTTCCTCCAATCACAGTTGGGTTGTATCATCAAGGAATTGACATGGAGGATCCTTGCAAGACTACCAAAGTGTTGCTTACAATTGAAGATGCAAGTGATCAAGCTGGGGCCGCGATTGAGTAGCTCATGTTTGAGCTTAGACTCGGCCATGTGGGCCTTAGTCCATTTAATGGCTTAGTTAGTTATTTAGTTAGTTAGTTAAGTTAACTAAGTAAGGATAGTTTCGGCCAAGAGATAAGTCAAGAAACCACCTAGGATCAATTCTAGGGTGTTCAAACCTAGGTTTCACAAGCTATAGGAATTCGCTTCAAGAAAACGAAATTTCAAAAAATTGTCCAATGTTTGGTTTGCGGAACCCAAAACCAAGACGGATGACACGACTTGATTGAAGGAGGTAGAACGACGACTCCAATCGAGGTGAATACTCAAGTGGATAGGTCAGATGAACAATCAAGGACAATCACGAGATTGCTCAAGAACCCTTGCCAAAGCAAGTAAAGGATTCGAATCTCTCAATAATTGAAGAGAAACACAAACAGAATTTTATTATCAAAAAGTGTCTAACTTTCAACTGTACAAGGGGAGCCTTTTTATAGGCTAGAAACCTTGGGGCCTAATCCATCTTTCTCAAGGATTGGCGGCCCATCTACTTAATCTAGTAAAGGAAATTCCGATCACACTTTGGCAAGAGTGGGCCGACTTGCACAACCAAACGAAACTACTAATTAAACTAGCAATTCGACTAATGACTTGATAAACCCCAACTAACAACAACTAATACTACTACCAATCGGGCCAAGATGCATTAAGGGCATGCATGGCCGAAACTTGATGCTTCATGGGCTTGGATCAATGTGTAGACAACTCGCTTAGCAACTTCCAAGCCTTCAATGTTTCTATGAAAGCCTTGAGTCAAGGCCGCCATCCGTGCATACATTAGTCCCCTCCATTTGAGAAGGATTTGTCCCCAAATCTGGATGGAAATGAATGATACTGACAAGAGGTGTTAGTATGAAACCTCAAATCTAACGCCACCACATATTGGCCCTCTTAGATTGAATAATACTTGCGTACATCATGAGTATTATAATTTGGTGCACATGTCTCTTGGTGGGTTTGAAAATGTTCACAACCAGCCAAGAAAGTGTGAGAACCCGTATTGCCCTAATATTTTCCTAGGGTTTTTCCCCTTTATTTGCATGTTTTCTGCATTTTCTGGCTTAGAAAAATTTCTTGGTGGAATTTTATGAACAATTATAGTTTTTAGACAATTTTTCTAGCATTGGTGAATGTTTAGAAAATTAAGAATATATATTGGATGTGGGACCCACTAGTGCGAAAAGTTCGGAAAAATTCGGCCAATAAGGTTAAGTTTCGGATACTGTGAAACATTTATCGGGTGTTAAGTGATAAGTAGGGAGTGTGATATGATTGATGTGAGAGAGAAAAGAAGAGATAGGATTGCATTTAAGAAGGTGACATGTGTCATCGTCTCATTAGTTGGACTTTAAGAAACACTATTCACTTTCTTGACTTTTTTTGACCAAAGGAATAAATATCAAAAAAATTCACAAAATTCACCATTTTCTTCCTTGTGTTGGCCGGCCCTCTCTCTCTCAAAGAAGAAGAAATTTTCCCAACTTTCAAGCTTCCATATCACTCAATCTTCCACAAACAAGAGTTTAGGTTTGATTTCATTCCATAAAATCCTTTCTTTTGGTGATAGTGAGTGCTCTAGTGAAGTTTGTTTGAAGCTCTAAGGTGGCCATCATCCCTCTCTCTCTTGTTACTTGGTAAGTGATGCTTGAACCCCCCTATTACACCTAATGATGGTTATATTATGCTTAGAAGTGGCTAAAGTGTTGGATTATATGATTTATTTCTTGGTTTGGCTTGATTTGGTGGAGTTTTTAATTTTATGATGAATTTTCTGGTTTCATATGATCTTGAGGGTGTGGTTGTTTTTGATGGTTTGTAATAAGGGGCTTTGACTCTAGTGGGTGTGAATTGTTGAGAAATGCAATCAATTTTGGATTTGAATGGAATTGTGAAAAGTTAGGGTTCATGAACCCCTAATCTGCCCGAAATTTTAGGTCATAGCTATCGGCCGAAATGGACTTTGCTCAAAACATGAAAGTTGTAGGTATTGATGAGTTTAGTGTGCCTGCAAAATTTCAGGGCAATTGGACTAGTTTAGAGTGAGTTATGCCGTTTTTACTGTTGCTGTTTTTGGTGCACAGAATGTCCGAACTGCGATAGTAATTGCCTGTTTTGACTGGAATTGGTTTGGATTTTGAAGTTGGTGTCTTCTGAGGAAATGTATCTGGATGTCTTAGCTAACTTATGCCTTTGGAATTTCGGCATTTGGACCTGTGTAGGCTGAGATTGACGTATTAGAGTTTTGTTTGTTTTGCAAACCTGTTTTGTTAATTCTGGTTTGGTATTTGGCACTTTGGACCTAGTTGTGTTAGGAACTGGATTGAGTGGCCTTCTACATTGTTGTAGCCCTGTCTTTTAGCTTCGAGATGGTGGGTCTTACGCCCTCATCCGATAAGCGTAGCGCATTTTGTGCCATTACCGCATACGGAGGCCAAACCTGTTTTTGTTGATTGATCAAATGAGTTATATTTTCTGATTTTCTGGTTTGCTATTATGCTTATATATGTATATGAAACCCTATTGGGGTTGTGATTGGCATGGCTTTATGATTCGTTATCGAGTCTCATTGTACTTGTTTGCATGTTTTAAGGCTTACTCTTATTCCGGTCATTTCCTAGCTAACTTTTGTACTTGTATTGCTTTGAGCCTAGTGAACGGCTTTTGGGAAATGAGATGACTTTTGTGTGAGGTTTTGGGACTGATTTGAGGAAATCATGAAGCCTAAATGGCTGGAAAAGTAAGAAATTTAGGGGAAATGCTGTCCGATTTTCTAGGCCGTTTGGTTCTTTAAGTTGGATTTGCCTTTTGATGGAAATGAAGGGCTTTTGGGTTGTTGACCCTAGGTCTTCATGTTATCTTTTGTTTCCAAGAAAATCATGTTTTTGCACCCTTGCATTAGTATTTTTGGGCAAGGCGTACGACGTGTAGTCGAGCCTCACTTGTGCATTCCGTTTACTCGATTTTGGATATGAAACCTTCAATTGGTTTATTTTGATTATTTTAGGGTTTCTTGGCGATTAAGGCCAATCTGAAGTAAAAACTTTTGAAGTTGAGCCGGTGAGTGTACCACTCCCCTCCATTGCTGTTTAACTTGATTTCTGCTCTGCAATTTGTTTACTTTGTTTGAGACGAGGGTGTACTTTATCACACTCGTTCTCTTGTCTGTCCATATGCCAATATTGAGTGCCTATCTGAATCTGCCGTCTGAATCTACTATCTGAATCTGCTATTCTGTATCTGTATCTGAATCTGTTATCTGTGTCTGCATCTGTTCGGATTTCTATGACCTATGAGCTCAATCCTGTGGCTAAGTTATTCGAGTCGGGCCGGCAAGGGCCTGGACGATTAGATAACGAACCACGGTAGTCTGTTCGGGGATTTTGGGTATTGAGACCCTTGATTCCGGTATACTCGAGTATTACCATTTTGTTCGTTTGAGGTGAGCGGGCCCGGTAAAGGGGTGTTTGGTGGACGGAATTCGGTGATAAGAGGGGTCTACGGACGCGTTGGTTCTATATACGTTGACGGAGAGTCAACCGGTTTGGATCAAGTATTGCGCTGGAAATTTGGCTCCTGAGAGCCACCCGTATCCTTCTGATTTGAATCATTGGTTCCTTTGCTTTACATCTGACATGTGTGTCTAATTTGTTAAATGTGAAATGCCATGATTTCAATGCTATCTGTTTGGTACCTCATTGAGCGCAAGCTCACCCCTTTCTGTTCCTTTTGTTTTCCTTACAGGAAAATTTTGCCCTTTTGGTCTGGATTTGACAAATGGCTGCCAAATTGAGCTAGTTGAACATATCTTTTGTATAGCTCATGTATTAAAACCCTAAGTGTACTTTTGGGGCGTTTTCTCTTTTGATTTGGCAAACCGTGTATATGTATTAACTTTTGAAAACTTTTGTATGTCTTTATGGATTGTAATCGCTAAAGTTCAGATGTGAATGTTTGCGTGCTCTTTCGGTTGGGTTTTGACGGATCGGTTACTATTCATGACCGACTCCGGATTTCATTTTTTTATTTTGGGTTATTTTACCATTTTGACCTGTTTACGCTCGTTTGTAAGTTCTGGATCGCAATAGATAGCTCTAATCTGATCCGTAGTCCTGGCGAGAGCTGGGCAGGCAGTCCGCTAACCCCTTTGGTTCGCCTTAGGGGAAAGTGGGGCTGTTACAGAAAGACTCATGACTTTACTCCAATGACTCCGTGAAGATAATGCATGTAGCTTCGGTTCCATGATACAATGTAGAATGTATGGGTCATTGGCAGCAAGGTTACATCTTCTTGGATGCTCCAAAATGCAACTGATAGAATGAGGAGCACTTTGAACACGTTCAACTTCATCAGACTGATCAGCACTTGGAACACTTGTTGCAAAATGGTACGAAGGCATAGGACTAGGTTCGAGTGCAAGAACTCCCTTTGAAATAATGGATTTAGGGATGGAACATGCCATGATCAACTCAAGCTCTCCTTGGTTAACCTGCGACAAGGCAACTACACTCGAAGGCAATGCCTTGTCGAGTTCATCAGCAATCAAGAGCACATGTTTATAGAGCACAAGTAACAAAGGCTGATTAGATTGTGCAACTTTCCTAACGTCCTTAGCCTTTATTATCATGTTTTGTTTCCTAGTGTTTGACTTAACTAATGCTTGTTCATTTGTAACACTAGTGATAACACTCTTCCCTTGGGCCGATTGCTCAAATGTAGAGGTCGAACAATTTCTAGTTTCGGCCCCTTTTTGTTTTCTCTTTTATCGGTCTAAGTCACATTCTCTTTGCAATTGAAGTTGGTCCTCATACACTTGTGAAGGTGTGAGAGGTGTTAGGACCATTCTTTTACCATTGTGCAGAAGAGTATCTTTGTTAGACCTACCATAAAAAATAACATGCTTATCAAATTGCCATGGCCTGCCTAGTATCACATGAGTAGCATGCATAGGTACAATGTCGCATATGACTTCATCACAGTACTGACCAATCGAAAAGGGAGGCGTACCTGCTTGTAGACACGGACTTCGCTGTCTTCACTTAACCCTTGAAGTCGATAGGGATACGGATGTTTGGTTGTGGGTAGCCCTAAGCTCTCCACCATGATCAAACTTGCAACATTAGTGCAACTTCCGCCATCGATGATGAGACTGCACACCTTGTCATTTATTTTACACCTAGTGTAAAACAAATTTTCACGCTGTAATTGCTCATCCTCCTTAACACGGGCGGTTAGCACTCTCCTCGCGACCAGGCAACTAATTTCGCCCTGGATTGGTGAACATTCTTCCTTGGCTGAGTCACATTCACCTTCCTCCTTGGTCAATCCGGGCATCTCCTCACAATCGTCATCATCAGATACGACTTCTCCATTATGAATGATGAGTATGACCCTTTGATTCGGACATTGAGATTGGATATGTCTGAATCCTTGGCATTTGAAACACTTAATGTCCCTACTCCTAGGCTTAGGAGTCTCTTGAGCAGGCTTTGAAGTGGACCTAGATGCATCAACAAACTGGTTAGGGGTAGAATTGGAATTTCGGTTAGGGAAATTACCTGGTGTTCGGTTGGAAGGGCTTGATGTCGTCGCATTACCAGCTTCATGTGCGGCTCCCCTTGGTGGATTCCCCTTCCACACACTCGGATGAGCTGTTTGGAAGGTTTGGCCCCTCGCCTCAATTTCTTCCCCCTCTCAGCCTTGATGGCTAGTTCAAGAAGATCATGCATGTCCAAGTAATGTTGGAGCTCCAAGGCTTCTTGAAGGTCAGGGTTGAGATCTCTAAGGAACCTTGCCATGGTAGCCTCACTATCTTCTTGAATGTTCACCCTCATCATGGCCATCTCGATCTCCTTGTAGTTGTCCTCCACACTCATGTTGCCTTGAGTGAGGGTTTGAAACTTAGAGTGGAGATCGCGGTTGTAGTAGCTAGGAACAAATCTCTTGCACATCAATGCCTTGAGTTCTCGCCAAGTTCGGACTCGTGGTTCACCCATTCTCCTTCTATTAGTCCTTACTTGGTCCTACCAAACTAAGGCGTAGTCGGTGAACTCAACGGTGACAACCTTCACCTTTTGCTCCTCGCTATAGTCATAGCAGTCGAAGACCATCTCAATGCGGCCTTCCTATTCCAAGTAAGCCTCAGGGTCGCTTTTGCCCTGGAATGTAGGCATTTGGATCTTAAGTCCCTTGAGCACATTTTTGCATGTATCCCTCTTAGGCCTCTCAGCTCTTTCGCCATCTTCACTGGCCGAGTACTCCTCATAGTTTGCTCCTTTTGTGTCATTGTTACTTCGGTTGCGAGATCTAGACCGAGAGCCTCTCATGAAGCCCTTTGAGAGCTCGTCAAAGCGGTTGTGCATCTCCTCCATTTGTTGCTCGCTAATCCGCTTAAGCTCATTTTTCATGGCAGTGAACATCAATGAGTAATCAGTGGTCGGTTGAGCCTGCTCCATGCCTTTCGCCTTACCTACAAAAGGTTAGTGAACAAGAAAATAGGACAAATATAACCTTACGTCACTCCCTTAGTGTTTCGCTCACTCTCGTATTTTCACTCAAAGCACTTTAATATTCTTACCAAAAATTCCTTTACCTGTCGGTTGAGTAGTTGAGGAATGCCGCACAAAGTCCAATAATTGTCACCAATTATCCACAAAAGTAATCAAGAAGGCAAGACACAAATGCGAATGCAAAAGGAAATAAGAGTGGATGCTTTTGGAAGTGTACTAGTGGCGGACAGAAATGGAATGGTGCGCTAGTGTGAAAGGGAAACAACCGAAACCCTAGTTCCTAAAATGTAGGAGCGTGTCCAAGTGGAAGTGAAAGAAGTACCCAAGCTGTCTACTTAGTTTCCTAGTTGATTTTGGAAAACAAGGTAGTCTTTGGAAACTTTTAGAAAACCCTTTCCTCCTAGAAAACAGATTTTGGTAACTTCCAAATTCCTTTCCACGCAAATTCAGATTTTATCTCCTTCCCAAACCCCTTCACTCAAGTCGGTTAGGACTCTATTAAACCCCAAGGAAATCCGACACTCACACACACTCAAAATCAGATTCGGAGTTGATTTCCCTTGTGCAAACACTCAAGACAGTTTCGGACCTCTCTCACCACAATGGAGAATCAACAAGGTGATGCACACAACCCTTCTCGGTCTCCCCAAGATGTTCCTAAGAAGTTCACACCATGGCCAAGGAAACCCTTCACCACCGCTAGAGAGTACAAGAAGATGTACACTCGAAGAGTGAAACAAACTCCCAAGAAACAAGATATTCAAGAACTTGAAGAAGTGATGGATCAAAACTTTTGACTCTTTTCTTTGTTTAATTTTCTGTTTTGGATTGGAAAAAGGTGTAAGCAAACTGATTTTGGCAATAAGAATTCGACTTTTCTTTCTTGTTTTGCTCTCTTGCCACCCGACTCCTTTTTCTTTCTTTTCTTTTCGTTTCTTTTTTTTTTGACTTAACAAATGACACAAACACTTGGCCACAAGGAACAAATTCCAGAATCTGGTCAGCCCTTAATTTTGCCAAAATCAACGGTCAAAACTCCAAGATCATGCAAGAACTTACCAAGAAATTATCAAGAACTTCAAGAGCTTCAAGATTGATTTCAAGAAACTCAAGAAACCCTAGATTCTTGTAGGTTCCCTTCAAGATTCACAAACACCAACAAGTTTGATCACAAATCAGATTTGGAAAACAAGTAAAACAACTTGGATGACCTTCACACGACTTGGACAGATTTGAGCGAAGAAACCCTAGTGCGCAAACGAAACCCTAGCCGCCACCAAGCTAGTTTCTTGCGGTTCAAGACACGGACAGAATGTAACACAACGGAAACCAATTTGCCACGTAAATTCTGGACAGATTTGATATCACCACGACGACTCAACAACGCAAGCAAGTTCGGACAGAATTTTGCGACTGATTTTGCAAAGCAACACGAAAACAAATGTTGGCCAGATTTGACACAACAAACGGACAGAAATTTGATGCCATAAACGACGGCTAAACGGCCAGAAAATATTAGACAACGAGACACTACAACTTCGGACAGAATTGGTGAACAATGGCAACACACAATGGACAGAATTACTTCGGACAACAAGACACAATACCGACCAGAAATTGACGCAACAAGAAACAACAAAGGTGCGGACAGAATTTGTTTTGTTTTTGAACAAGGCAGAGGAAAAACACAAACCCTAGACGACACAACAACGAAAAACATGGATATAACAAAAGATACCTCAACCTTTGCTCTGAAGCCAACTGATACGCCCCTCGATCAACTCGTTTTGAGACACGTAGCCCAAGGATCTAGCGAGGTTGTCCAACGTTTGGTTTGCGGAACCCAAAACCAAGACGGACGACACGACTTGATTGAAGGAGGTAGAACGATGACTCCAATCGAGGTGAATACTCAAGTGGATAGGTCGGATGAACAATCAAGGACAATCATGAGATTGCTCAAGAACCCTTGCCAAAGCAAGTAAAGGATTCGAATCTCTCAATAATTGAAGAGAAACACAAACAGAATTTTATTATCAAAAAGTGTCTAACCTTCAACCATACAAAGGGAGCCTTTTTATAGGCTAAAAACCTTGGGGCCTAATCCATCTTTCTCAAGGATTGGCGGCCCATCTACTTAATCTAGTAAAGGAAATTCCGATCACACTTTGGCAAGAGTGGGCCGACTTGCACAACCAAATGAAACTACTAATTAAACTAGCAATTCAACTAATGACTTGATAAACCCCAACTAACAACAACTAATACTACTACCAATTGGGCCAAGACGCATTAAGGGCATGCATGGCCGAAACTTGATGCTTCATGGGCTTGGATCAATGTGTAGACAACTCGCTTAACAACTTCCAAGCCTTCAATGTCTCTATGAAAGCCTTGAGTCAAGGCCGCTATCCGTGCACACATCAAGAGGGTTGGGAAAATTTTGTATCTTGCACTACTATAAGGCTGATTACCTTTGTTCTTGAAAGCTTTGATAATATCTTGAATTTCTTGGAAGTTCTTTGATGAAAATTTGGAAAACCGTGAGTACTTCTTGAACTCAAACTACCTAGTTCTTGAAATCTTGAAGGGGGCGGCTGCTTTGATTCACAAGACATAGCCGAAACCTTTATCTTGAGTTGTGTCCGATTTGGGAGAAGAGAAAAACCAAAGAAAAACAATCTGGTTTGCGTTTACAAAAAAAAAGAAGAAAAATGCAAGAAAGAAACAAAAGGAAACCAGATTCGGCCCTACCATTAAAAGGAAACCTATTAGAATTAGGAAACCTAGTTGACTTGGGTTTGTTTAAACAAATCCTATTTCTACTTGGAATCCCAATTTCTGATTGGCATCTTGTGCAGCGTAGGAAACTCCTACACCAGCCGCAACACCTGCCCAAAAAGGTCCAAGAAGTAGTGTCTTACACCTTCCAAAAAAATAGCCAAGTGCAAGATAGGGTAAGTCCTTCTAGGATCCACAAACTTCTGCCATTTTATCTCCTGTTTTAATAGAGTTGGTTGAGTCAAGTAGAGTCGTTTCCAAATCTGTCTTAGTGAGTCATTACTCGTCTCGTTTGTTAAGTTCCAAATCTGATCCGTAATTATTCGTTTTCATTGAGCCAAGTTCCAAAAATTTGTTTCGAGTCCTTAAAACTCATCTCACGTGCCAAGTGATCTTACCATTGGTAGGCCATTGAACAACTTATTGAGCTGATCTAACCTCTTCAAAGGTAAAATCAAGCTTTGAGAATATTTTTGTGAGCCTAAGAACGAGAGTTGTGTCATACACGAGCACGAGCGTAAACACTAAGGGAGTGAGTGAGGAGATTATCTTTTCAAAACTAACCTTTATTGCAGGGATTCCCAAGCATGTTTAGCGCAGGAGGAGATAGCCCTTCGGTCTTTGACTTCAAACTCTTTGCCGAATCTTTAAGGGGTGACATCCGCCGAATCATGGATCAAAAATTGGAAATTGTCCATGAACGGCTTGACAAAGTCGAGGCTGCCCAAAGCGGATCACAAGGGAGTAGAAACCGAAAGAAATTAATCCAACATGAGTCGGATAGCTCCAACTACTCCGACGATGAGATAGGACCACACACGAGGAGAACCAACAAGAGCTACAAACCAAAGGGAGAGGCGATCAAAGGAATCAAAATGCAAGTGCCACCCTTTGAAGGGAAATCCGACCCGAAAGCCTACCTTGAGTGGGAAAAGAAAGTTGAGCTCATGTTTAATTGCAACGACTACACGGAGGAGCAACAAATGAAACTCGCGGTCATGGCATTCTCCGAGTATGCCATCATCTGGTGGGATCAAATTACCACTAGTCGAAGGCGTAGTGGAGACATTGAGATCACCATTTGGTCCGAACTGAAGATTCTTATGCACAAACGCTTTGTTCCTGGCCACTACCATCGTGACTTGTACCACAAGTTACAAAACTTAATGTAGACACCAAAAATTTATTTTATTTATTATTATTATTATTATTTTTAAATTTATTTTATTTATTTTATTTTATCTTATTAAGTTGATTTGGTTTAAATTTTTGCTCATCTTATTTTTATTTCTATTAAGAAAATTATTTTATTATTATTAATGAAAAAAAATGGACAAACCAGGCTCACGCTTGCGTGAGCTGCATGTGATCCGAGCTTTCTCCATATTGCATTTCCAGCTGAAACAAAGTTGAAATACCAGAAAATGCAGCGCAATTCTATTTCTTTTTCCCACCGATTTTTTCCATCGGTTTTCTTTACCATTGGATTACTTTAACTCCATTCCACTTGGCTCTCATCTACCACCCGAAAAGAACCTGGAAATTGAGAATAATCTAATGGTTGAGGGGGAGACAGTAAGCCGAGGTTGGTTTTAAACCATTGAGATGAGGTTTAAGGGTTTAGAGGAGATATAAAAAGGAAGGCTAAGGGCTGAGAGAAGGAGGGGGGCTGAATATAGAAGGGGTCGGCGGCTGGGCTGAGAAGAAACAACAGAGAAAAAGAAAAGAGCGAGGGGAGAGCCAAGGGTTTGGGATGAGAGAAAAGGGGGTGACGGCTATAGAAGGGTTCTAGTGGACGGCGGATGAAAAATAATCTGGGGTCGGCTGGACAGAAGGAGGGAGAGGTTTTAGAGTGATAAGGCTGGCGGCTGAGGAACACTGACGGCTGAGAGAAAAGACTAGGTCTTAGAAGAAGAAGAAAACCACCAGTAGAGAGAGCTGGGAGGAACGCGTTGGGGGTTTTCGATTGGAAGAAAGGGAGGAGCTTTGGGAGGAGGAAGATCTGGAAAGCTAAAAGAAAAAAGAAAGAAGGAAAGGGAAGCAGAGAGGAAGTTACGGGCCAAAGCAAGGAAAAGAGTGAGAGGTTGCGAGAGAGTGAAAGATTGAGAGAGGGTGGCTGAGCAAGCAAGGGTTTCGGGTAGAGGAGGAAATAGCAGAAAGAGTGGCGGCCGAACAAGAAAGAAAAAAGGAGAGTTTGAGGGTAGAAAAGACAGGCGGCTAAAAGGAAAACACAGAGGGAAATGAGAGAAAATGAGAAAAGAAGGAGGAGAATTCTGCAGAATTTTTCGTCAAATCTGGCTGACGAATCAGCTTTCCTCCTGGCTGATTTCTGACCTCTTTAGTCCGTATTTCTGAGTGGTTTCTTTTCCTACACCTTCTTGGGATGTCTGGGAGCAACTTTCGTTCAGCAATTGTCGACTGAAAACATCCCCAACGCCGCTAAATTTGAAGCTCGAAGTTGCCGGTTCTCCACTGCTGAAAGTTCTGCGACGGAAGTCCTCGACTGCGATTCTTGAATCAGCGTGACCTGATTTCCACGATCATTTTACTCCACCAGGATTCTAAGGCAACCATAGTTTCTTCCCTTGTCTCTTTGGCAAAATTTTTCATGAGAATCCAAATCTGTGGAACGTGAATCTTGGGCTATCTTTGCTGTTGATTTGGCTTCATGATTTTTATCATGTTTTGCTTCTTGGTGTTTCCCTGGTTGCTGTTTATTTTGTGTATTTTTAGTGTTAGATAAAAGTACAAGAGTTCAGGATCTTGTTTGGTTTGGAATTGGCTTTTTTGTGTGATCTTTGGGTTGTTAAGCTACGGAAGTTATGGGAAGTAGTTGGATGATGAAATTGCAGAAAAAGTTGCATTTAGTTTTCCTTTGCTTCGCGGTTTCTTTCCTTCTCGTAATTGCAAACCAAGTGTTAAGTGAACTCCCGTAAGTAAATCTAGAACATGGTGGAAATCTTTTGACTGAATTAGAATTTTTTAACCTTAGATTCATTGCTGTCTGTTTTGTTGAGTAAATTTTGGAATTTGCAGAACAAGAGAGGTTCATTTGGCTGCATGATCTTGTGGTAGGATTCAAATCTTGTGTTATTTAGTTACATTGGTGGCTTAATATTTGTGTTATACAAAAAGGTTTCATTTATACAAGATCAAAATGAGGTTTTGGGATTGAATGTGGTTGCCGATGGGATAGTGTCTAACAGAATAGAAAAATTGCAGAAGCTTCAGGGAAACAATGTCTATACGTGTGCAGGCATGAAAAAACCAAAGGAAAAATTGCACTTCAGCCTTTTAAGTTTCTATAACGCTGCTTTGGCCACAAATTGGAAAAATACAATCAATTTTATCCCTTCAAAATCCGAATTGTTATTGGCATGCTTTGATATGTTTTTTGGGCCGATTGTTTAGGAATTTCAGGATGGAACTTGAGTATTTAATGATTCTTGATAATTCTTAGTTTTGATTTGGATTTAAGTGATTTTGGTGTTTTGTTGTTTAATCATAGTAAATAGTTTTTTCATTTATTTTGTGAGAATTTTTGTTTTGGTTTGGGCTGGGTCTCACCTTAAGTCCTTAATTTATTTCCTTTTAGACCCTTAGTATTTATAATAATAATACATTGGCGCCTTAAACTTCTTTAATCTTTCAATTGGGTCCTTGTTTGTCTTAATTGGTTAAATATGAGTTGCTTACTTTCCTTGGAATGTTTTGAGTGATTCAATTTCGTGTTCATTTCCATTTCATGTGATTATTCATTAATTAAAGTGGTACCTTGACAATTTTATTGTTTTGGAGGGTAAATAAGTAATTTCACTTCATTAGGGTCTCAACTCAAAGGAGGTACACCCTATCCCTTATTTCTTACTTTACTTGACCCTACGTGCCCTATGTGACTTTACGTGTTTAATTACGTGCCTCTTGAATATTTATTTATTTATTTCATTTATTTATTTATTTGCTTTATTGGTTTTAGTTTTGTATATTTATTTTAGTTCAATTTTGATCATTTGAAAGGCACTTGAATGCCAAATTTGTAATAGTTAGGTATCTATTTTAATTATTTATTTTATTTCCCCTTTTAGATTGTAATAGGGCCCCCCCTAATGTAATAGTTAGGGCTTGTTTGCCTTGTGTGATTTGCATGCTTATGTGCTATGTGTTACCGCTTTCTTAGGACGTGCATCTAGATATCATGCTTATGTGCTATGTGTTTATTTGTTTTATTATGCTTTATCTGATTTCTTAGACTGTAATAAATGCATGTTATCACACTAGTCCAATGCTAGCTGTGATTCCTGTCTCGATACCGCACTAGTCCAACGCTAGTTGTGGTTCCTATTGTCCGATTTCTCACTAGTCCAACGCTAGTGAGAAAGTAGAAATATGGGTTAATCCAACGCTAGACCCTTAGGAGCCCTTCGCGCGTTAGATCATGATTTTATGATAAAATCAATTCATCTCATGCATATTTTTCACTTTCTGGGGTCTTTTATCATTTTGTATGATATTCCCCTTATACGTATATCCCTTATCCCTAATTTCCCTATATATATACCCCTATGTATGATACATAACATTAGACTTGCATTTTATTTTAGAATTAGGATTAGGGTAGTGCATTTGCTTGATTAGATTAGGGAATAACCCCTTGAGTATGGGATATGGACGAGTTTGGCCCTCTGGCCTTAGCACGCTCGTATTCCCTCTATTAAAGGGAAAATTGAGTCACGAACATTTAGGGTGTCCCTGTACCCGATATGCTTGCATTCCTTTAGACTCATACATTCTAATCCACTCTATCATTTTTCACACCCTTACTTTACTTTACACTCTCTCACATCCACATACTCATTTGCACACCTACACTTTACACTCTCCCTCACTTGTACAAATGCACTTTTACATACTCATTTGCACCCTTGCACTTTACACCCCCATTTGCACACCCCCACTTACACACTATTATTTTTATTATTACTTTTTTCACTTCACACAAGCTCATGTTTTCACATTGCATACATTCATTCCATTCATTTTTTCGTCATTAGCATTACTCGTGGCCTCTTGGAGGGCTTATCCTTGGCTATCACAACTCATGTGATTTAGTTCGATCGAGCCTCTAAGAGATATTTGTCCCTTTCGATTCCTCATTAGGTTTAGGATTGCATTCATATTAGTTACATCCAAATACGATACATCTTTTGGTTAAAAATTAGGAAAATCATGACTAAATCACGCAACTAGCTTAGGCTAGGGTAAAAGGGTGCCTTAGACTTCGTCTTTGCCTTCCCTTTTATCAACCGTGACCCCCGAACTCGTCTCTTTGATTTTTGTAGACTAGGAGTCATCTAAAAAGGTTTTTGCTTCATTTTTTCAAAAACTACTATTTGGATGACTTGGTACAGCCCAACTCAATACCAAGTGGCGACTCCTACTTTTATGTTTAAAAACCTTTTTAGATTATCATTTTGGCCAAACCGTCGCATTTAAAAATTCTCATGGCCTTTCCCTTTATTTCTCACATTCACACACTTCACACATTTCATGCACACTATACATTATGACGTCAAACGACTTTATTTTCCTTTTTCTCAAAAAATGGGGCGCGACAGCTTGGCGACTCCACTGGGGACTTCCTAAGTGGGTCCGAGCACTTGATTTAGTTATTCTTTTCCTCTTCTTCCCTTTTCATGCATCGCATTTGGATGCTTAGCGTTGCATTTTTTGTCTTTTTTAGGATTTTTTACATTTCGTGCGTATCAACTCACTCCCTCACCCATTTGCGTACGATTGATTTGATGGATGGATGGTTTATTTATATTATCCCGCGCTTTGCATTGCATTGGGATGGGGGACATTACCCTAGAGCCTCGCGTTGGTTCTCGATCCCTCCCCTCCAAATCGAGCACTAGCATACGTGCATACGCTTTATTTATTATCCCTCATTTATTTTTCTTTTAGTGGCTTGTCACGTCACTCTTCCCTATTAGGATTAGGCGACCCACTTGGACATGTGATCGCGACACGATGTGTGCATAGCATGGTCCGAGGGGTCACTCAATCTTCCATTTTAAGCTTTGGGTTGATAGCCTTCAGCTTTTAGTTGAAGATTGAGGATTTTTGATAGATTCACTCAGACATGTGGCTGTGACACGACGTGTGCGTAGCAGTGTCTGGGAAATCGCTCGAGCAACCGACAAAGAACCTTGGGATTGATGACCTTTGGTTTCCAAGTTTGAAGGCTCGGGGACCCAAAACTTGTCGAGTCTAGATGCATTAGTGAGCCAATACCTCATTCATCCACGATAGTTTACCTAGGGTAGAGTCTGCCTTACCCTATTAGGGATACTATTCACGAGGGGAGGGATCCAACCCCTCTTTTCCTTTTATTGCTTTATCTCTTTGTATTACTTTGCTACAATGTGTTATGTGTATTTATCTGATTGAACTAACTTTTTTTGGTTTTTGTCTCCATTGCACTCATGAGCCCTAGAAAATAAGAGTCCTGGCATGGTACTCTCTAGGAGCCTACCCTATTTGATGTGACACGTTTAAATTCAATGCTTCGCAATTGCAACATGAATACATTTCATTTTAGGTTTACCCCGGCGATTAAAAGGGGATCCTTTTAGGTTACATTTCATATTTATTCGCTTTGATAAAATGGCATCATACATAAACCGTAGAAGGGAATGCCATTTAGGGGATCCCACGATAGGAATAAACCACCTTACGTCTCGGATAAGTAATCCAATGAGACTTGCATGTTTATGTTTCTTGTATCTTCCAAAGGGGTAGTACACAAGGTAAGGTAGGATCCGATCTTCTTCCATAATCGTAGAACAAATTTTGCACATTAGAATATGAACATCTAACAATCATTTTTTGGCCATTTATCAAAAACTGGTAAAAATCCCTTGCGTAAAGGACATTAATTTGACGAAATTTACAAATGGTCCCTCATTATTGAGACGATAAACATATTGAGGCCAAATCTTGATTTTAGAAGACTCGTAGACTAATGCATCGCAATGATTTTTTGAAACTACCAATGGGTAGACAATTCAATCAATTTTTGAATAAACCATCAATTTCATTCAATCCATTAGACCATTTTATTCATCAATTTCATCCAATACATTTTTTCAATTCATTCACTTTTAGGACTATCTAAGTCAATTTTGAATAAATCATCATTTTCATTTGACCAATTTACCCTTTTTAGGGTGATCCGGTCGATTTTGAATAAATAATCACTTTCATTCAATTCATTTGACCAATTTACCCTTTTTAGGGTGATCCGGTCGATTTTGAATAAATCATCACTTTCATTTGACCAATTTACCCTTTTTAGGATGATCCGGTTGATTTTTGAATAAATAATCACTTTCATTCAATTCATTTGACCAATTTACCCTTTTTAGCGTGATCCGGTCGATTTTGAATAAATCATCACTTTCATTCAATTCATTTGATCAATTTACCCTTTTTAGCGTGATCCGGTCGATTTTTGAATAAATCATCAATGTCATTTGGCCAGTTTACCCTTTTTTAGGGTGATCTAGTCATTTTTGAATAAATCTTCAAGTTCATTCAATCTATTCGATCAAGTGTGTCTATTTTTAGAGCAATCCAACAAAGTTCATCAATTTCATCCGATCTATTTGACAACTTAGGGTTTCAATGTCAAATTTAGAATTGAAATGGCTAGTTGTTTTGAGAAAATCACCCATTGTGTTTATTCAATAGATTAGGGTTTCGATCTATGTTCAGAAATTGCAATCTCTCCAATAGCAACTTCGTCAAAGTTTAATCGATTTGTACAAATTCCCGTGCCAGCCAAAACCATTCATTCATTCAGATTTGTTCTCTTTCTGTTAGAGGTCTCCCACTGTTCAATTGGCCCAGAATTTTCAAATTACTTTTCAATCAAATGTCAGTGAGTTGGTCGGGTCCATCAGGTATTGTATAGTGCCTGCCCTGAAGGATTGCATTTCATGCTAGGCCAACCCTTGGCATAAAAGGGTCCCCCAATAGGACATGCATCAGAATTACCTCAATATATACTAACTCATGTCTTTTTCTTTTTTCTTTCTTTTCTTGTTTTCGTCAACAATTAATCAAGAGGGGAATCTAAGTAGCGTTTTTCCTAAATTTTCAGGTAATTGTAAAATAGTTACACCAAGAAGCCCCATCAATAGACGATCACATAATCTAGCTTTGAGAAATAGGGTAAACATGAGTACACATCCTGAATCATCTGATAAATCCGCCACGGCACCCCCAACAGGCACTGCAAATCTGGGAATTCAATTGAGCGAAATGTTGAACAAAATCAATGACTTAAGCACGGAGGTGGCTGCACAAAGGCACATGATTGACCAATTGGTTGCTAGCAGTAGCGGTGTTCAGTACAGTCCCTTGCCTACTAATCAACTTACCTACTCATGCCCTCACCCAAACCCACGCCCTGTTTACCATACTACAATCGATCACCCTCAGTCTCGGCCAAACTATGCAAACCCACCGATATTACCCGTCCCAACTTTTCAAACCAATTTTCAAATTCAACCTCACCCTCCCTATAATCCAAGGCCCGCTCGACCAAACAACCACACATATCCTCTAAACCGTAAAATTCGGAGCTCAACCCTGTACCGAACCTTTCCCAACCTGGGCCAACCCATTGATCAATTGTACGAACAACTTAAGGCTACTGGAAAAATTGGTGTTGTGCCTCCCAAGATCTATTCTAAGGGCTTTCCCTCTGCCTATGACCTTCAAGCCGTCTGCGCATATCACTCTGGAGCCCTTGGGCATTCCACCAATGATTGTAGGGCGTTGAAACGTAAAATTCAAGATATGATTGAAGCAGGGGATATAGTGCTAGGGAAAAGGGGAGAACAAGGCCCGAGAATAAGTATGAATCCCTTTCCCAAACACAAGGACATCCCCAATGAGGAAACTTAAAAATCCCGAACTAGCGAGATTCCTCCCTCTTGAAGGGAATTTTCGATAAATTTGGGGAATTGCTTTGGTTAAATCCAATGAAAAATCGTTCATACGTGTGTTTTTTATGTTTTTGTAAATAGTTTTCAATAAAGTACCCTTTGAAGACACGTTTCGTTTAGCAAGTAACATGCTATTAAGTTTGGTTTTTATTTTGAAATTCAATAAAATGTACAGTTTTATATATGCTGTATTACTTACACATTCTTTTCAGATGGCCAAAACAAAATAAATAATAATAACAATAAAATCCTCTGACTCTTTGGATATCACTGTTCCGAAGTTTGATGGTAGCAATATCTCACGAATGTGAATTTGAATTTCAAAATAAAGAGAGTAATGAGGAGACATCCGAAAATGTTTCAAAAAGTCCTGGATGATATGAAGAGGAACTCAGACCGAATGGGGATCAAAATGAAGGAAATAAAATTAGTGGTCACTTGAATAAAAAGTAGACGAAGGAGGCTGATGGAAATCTTTATTTAATGAGAAGCAAACAAAATGCAGTCAAAAGGAGGAACCTGTGCTTAGAATAAAAAGACAGCATGACTACTCAAAAAGGAGGCAAAATATTGAGGCAACTGTTGTCGGTGCAAGATTGGAAAGGGTTTGTTATATAAAAAAAAAAAAAAAAGAAGGGTGCTGCCCGTCGGATCACTTATGTTCCGCAGAAGTAGATGGATAAGTTTTCCTTAGCCAATCAATTCGGATATGTGATAAATGGAAATTTCCTTTTAGGGTTAATGCGAAGAATGGAATGAAAGTAAGGCCCTCTTCCTTTCTCGTTGAGACATTTTATCCCTAATTATCCTTTTTGAGCCTTCAGAATAAATTACTTCATTTGGCAACCCCTGAGAATCGCAAACCCCACACTGGGGCAAATTTAGTTTTGAAAAAAAAAAGAGAAAAGAAAAAGAAAAAGAAAAGAGAAAGAACCTCACACTAGGGCAAATTCAATTTTTTAAGGAAAGCTGAAAGAAAAGGAAATGAACAAAAGAAAACCTCAGTCACAAATAAACTGGGGCAAGTTTTGATTTAACCCTAAAATAGGGATGGTGCAATAATGCGATCTCAGGTCATTTAAACCACTTTCAGAAATCCGCCTCCAAGCCTTAACCTTTTCTTAGCACCTCACCAGACCCCATTACAAAAACCAAAAGTTCTAGCTTCCGTTCTTGGCATCACCTCTTTTAAGGAAATTTTCTAAGTCACATGGCAAATGATGTCAATACACCTTCACCAATTTTACAAGGGAAGGATTGTCACACTGATGCCATCATTTCTTAAAACACATTTTTGAATTGATAAAGGCTACGGGTAGGATTTGTTTATCAAGGTGAAAATTCGGAAATGCACATTTGAAAGGAAAAAAAAAAGAGAAAGGAGAAAAAGAAAAAGAGAAAAGAGAAAGGAGAAAAAGAAGAAGAAAAAAAGAAGAAAGAAAAAGGGGAGAAGAGAGATGAAATTAGAAAAATGAGAAAAAGAAAATAAAAGATGGAGCAGTAGTCTTAGTGAAAACCCAAAAGGGAGCTCAGATAGGGTTTATAAGGAGAAAGTAAGCTTGGATTTGAAGGGTTAGTGACTCAGTTCATGGGAATTTCTACTCACTTTGTGGATCAGTTGCCAGCATTGAACTCCGGAAGGATAATATCCAAAGGGTCAAGTGTGGAAATTGGTTCGTGAATCAAGTGTTTTGGTTCATCAAATATAAATTTTTGAATGTGCAGATTCATTTCTCTAAAATCAATTTTTTAAAACCAATAAAGGTAAATTGTTACTTTCATGTTACTTGGATTTTCATCATTTTTGTAAATAAAACATTTTTCTTGGTTTCATTTATTTCTTTGAATTTATCAAATGGCAATCCCTGTAATTTATTGAAATTGTCTGGATACCAAATGTTATATTCGATAAGCATTGGAAGTTAAGAAAATTTGTTGTAGATTGCCAAGCAAAGTTGAGTTTTGCTAAATCGGGGATATATCAAATGGCAATCCATGTGATTTAATGAGATGGCATGGGCACCAAGTGTCTTATTAGCATTGGAAGTCAATGAAATTTGATCAGATCACAGAGCAAAGTTGAGTTCTCGCAACATCGAGGGGAAAACATCAAAGTACTCATGTTTACACATTTCTTGAAGGAGGAATTGATCGAATGGTGGTGACATTATTTGTTTCTTTCTTTTGCAGGTCCATGCTCGTTTCAAATAACGAAACTGGGGCGAATTTTTGAACTGTGAGATGTCGTCCAAGAATTGAATATTCATGGTTCGAGCCGAGAAAGAGGTCTGAATCAAAATCTTGAGGAGGAGCAATAATACCATAATGCAAATCGAAAGATCGATGGCACAATAATTGAAATTGGGGCAAATTATTTTTGAAAAGATTCCAAAAAAAAAATCCCAAAAATAAAAAAAAAGATCAAAAGATCGAAAAAAATGAATGAAGAAAAAGAAAAAAAAATCCCAAAAATTCCAAAAAATCAAAAATTCAAAAAATCAAGAAAATCAAAAATAAAAAAATCAAGTTTAATTTCTTGTTTCTTGACAAATCAAATTTAATTTCTTGTTGAAGGATTACCACGTCAGGATTGGGTTTTATCCCACTGATCGTCTAAATCACGTTGGGATCGGGTTCTATCCTACCAACCACGTCAGGATTGGGTTTTATCCCACTGATCGCCTAAATCACGTTGGGATCGGGTTCTATCCCACCAACCACGACAGGATTGGGTTTTATCCCACTGATCGTTCAAATCACGTTGGGATCGGGTTCTATCCCACCAACCACGTCAGGATTGGGTTTTATCCCACTGATTGTTCAACTCACGTTGGGATCGGGTTCTATCCTACCAACCACGACAGGATTGGATTTTATCCCACTGATTGTTCAAATAACGTTGGGATCGGGTTCTATCCCACCAACCACGACAGGATTGGATTTTACCCCACTGATCGTTCATATCGTGTTGGGATTGGGTTCTATCTCACCAACCACGACAGGATTGGGTTTTATCCCACTGATCGTCTAAATCACGTTGAGATCGGGTTCTATCCCACCAACCACGACAGGATTGGGTTTTATCCCACTGATCGTTCAACTCACGTTGGGATCGGGTTCTATCCCACCATCCCACATTAGGATTGGGTTTTATCCCACTGATCGTTCAAATCACGTTGGGATCGGGTTCTATCCCACCAACCATGACAGGATTGGGTTTACCTCACTGATCGTTCATATCGTATTGGAATCGGGTTTTATCCCACCAACCTCGGCAGGACTGGGTATTATCCCACAGACCGTTTATATCATCGTTGGGACCGGGTTGCATCCCACCAACCTTAGCAGGCTCGGGTATTCATCCCACTGACCAAATACCGCAGGCTCGGGTATTCATCCCACTGACCAAATACCACAGGCTCGAGTTTTCATCCCACTGATCTTTTATGATTACGTGTTCCAGATCACGGCAGAATAAATACAGGTAAGTATTTGGTGTCTACATCTTTGTCTCGAGTTTCTTCGAAACTCAGACAAAGAGGGGCAAACTGTAGACACCAAAATTTTATTTTTTTTATTATTATTATTATTTTAAATTTATTTTATTTTATCTTATTAAGTTGATTTGGTTTTAATTTTTGCTCATCTTATTTTTATTTCTGTTAAGAAATTTTTTTTATTTTTATTAATGAAAAAAAAGGGACAAACCAGGCTCACGCTTGCGTGAGCTGCATGTGATCCGAGCTTTCTCCATATTGCATTTCCAGCTGAAACAAAGTTGAAATACCAGAAAATGCAACGCAATTCCATTTCTTTTTCCCACTGAATAATTCCATTGGTTTTCTTTACCATTGGATTACTTTAACTCCATTCCACTTGGCTCTTATCTACCACCCGAAAAGAACCTGGAAATTGAGAATAATCTAATGGTTGAGGGGGAGACAGTAAGCCGAGGTTTGTTTTTAAACCATTGAGATGAGGTTTAAGGGTTTAGAGGAGATATAAAAAGGAAAGCTAAGGGCTGAGAGAAGGAGGGGGGCTGAATATAGAAGGGGTCGGCGGCTGGGCTGAGAAGAAACAACAGAGGAAAAGAAAAGAGCGAGGGGAGAGCCAAGGGTTTATGATGAGAGAAAAGGGGGTGACGGCTATAGAAGGGCTCTAGTGGACGGCGGATGAAAAAGAATCTGGGGTAGACTGGACAGAAGGAGGGAGAGGTTTTAGAGTGATAAGGCTGGCGGCTGAGGAACACTGACGGCGGAAAGAAAATACTAGGTCTTAGAAGAAGAAGAAAACCACCGGTAGAGAGAGCTGGGAGGAACGGGCTGGGGGTTTTCGACTGGAAGAATGGGAGGAGCTTTGGGAGGAGGAAGATCTGGAAAGCGAAAAGAAAAAAGAAAGAAGGAAAGGGAAGCCGAGAGGAAGTTACGGGCCAAAGCAAGGAAAAAAGTGAGAGGTTGCGAGAGAGTTAAAGGTTGAGAGAGGGTGGCTGAGCAAGCAAGGGTTTCAAGCAAAGGAGGAAATAGCAGAAAGAGTGGCGGACGAACAAGAAAGAAAAAAGGAGAGTTTGAGGGTAGAAAAGACAGGCGGCTAAAAGGAAAACACAGAGGGAAAGGAGAGAAAACGAGAAAAGAAGGAGGAGAATTCTGCAGAATTGTTCGTCAAATTTGGCCGACTAATCAGCTTTCCTCCTGGCTGATTTCTGACCTCTTTAGTCCGTATTTCTGAGAGGTTTCTTTTCCTACACCTTCTTGGGATGTCTGGGAGCAACTTTCGTTCAGCAATTGTCGACTGAAAACATCCCCAACGCCGCTAAATTTGAAGCTCGAAGTTGCCGGTTATCCACTGCTGAAAGTTCTGCGACGGAAGTCCTCGACTGCGATTCTTGAATCAGCGTGACCTGATTTCCACGATCATTTTACTCCACCAGGATTCTGAGGTAACCATAGTTTCTTCCCTTGTCTCTTTGGCAAAATTTTTCATGAGAATCCAAATCTGTGGAACGTGAATCTTGGGCTATCTTTGCTTCTGATTTGGCTTCATGATTTTTATCATGTTTTGCTTCTTGGTGTTTCCCTGGTTGCTGTTTATTTTGTGTATCTTTAGTGTTAGATAAAAGTGCATGAGTTTAGGATCTTGTTTGGTTTGGAATTGGTTTTTTGTGTGATCTTTGGGTTGTTAAGCTGCGGAAGTTATGGGAAGTAGTTGGATGATGAAATTGCAGAAAAAGTTGCATTTAGTTTTCCTTTGCTTTGCGGTTTCTTTCCTTCTCGTAATTGCAAACCAAGTGTTAAGTGAACTCCCGTAAGTAAATCTAGAACATGGTGGAAATCTTTTGACTGAATTAGAATTTTTTAACCTTAGATTCATTGCTGTCTGTTTTGTTGAATAAATTTCAAAATTTGCAGAACAAGAGAGGTTCATTTGGCTGCATGATCTTGTGGTAGGATTCAAATCTTGTGTTATTTAGTTACATTGGTGGCTTAATATTTGTGTTATACAAAAAGGTTTCATTTATAGAAGATCAAAATGATGTTTTGGGATTGAATGTGGTTGCCGATGGGATAGTGTCTAACAGAATAGAAAAATTGCAGAAGCTTCAGGGAAACAATGTCTATACATGTGCATGCATGAAAAAACCGAATTGTTATTGGCATGCTTTGGCCACAAATTGGAAAAATACAATCAATTTTATCCCTTCAAAATCCGAATTGTTATTGGCATGCTTTGATATGTTTTTTGGGCTGATTGTTTAGGAATTTTAGGATGGAACTTGAGTATTTAATGATTCTTGATAATTCTTAGTTTTGATTTGGATTTAAGTGATTTTGGTGTTTTGTTGTTTAATCATAGTAAATAGTTTTTTCATTTATTTTGTGAAAATTTTTGTTTTGGTTTGGGCTGGGTCTCACCTTAAGTCCTTAATTTATTTCCTTTTAGACCCTTAGTATTTATAATAATAATACATTGGCGCCTTAAACTTCTTTAATCTTTCAATTGGGTCCTTGTTTGTCTTAATTGGTTAAATATGAGTTGTTCACTTTCCTTGGAATGTTTTGAGTGGTTCAATTTCGTGTTCATTTCCATTTCATGTGATTATTCATTAATTAAAGTGGTACCTTGACAATTTTATTGTTTTGGAGGGTAAATAAGTAATTTCACTTCATTAGGGCCTCAACTCAAGGGAGGTACACCCTATCCCTTAATTCTTACTTTACTTGACCCTACGTGCCCTATGTGACTTTACGTGTTTAATTACGTGCCTCTTGAATGTTTATTTATTTATTTTCTTTATTGGTTTTAGTTTTGTATATTTATTTTAGTTCAATTTTGATCATTTGAAAGGCACTTGAATGCCAAATTTGTAATAGTTAGGTATCTATTTTAATTATTTTTTTTATTTCCCCTTTTAGATTGTAATAGGGCCCCCCCTAATGTAATAGTTAGGGCTTGTTTGCCTTGTGTGATTTACATGCTTATGTGCTATGCGTTATCGCTTTCTTAGGACGTGCATCTAGATATCATGCTTATGTGCTATGTGTTTTATGTGATTTATGTGTTTATTTGCTTTATTATGCTTTATCTAATTTCTTAGACTGTAATAAATGCATGTTATCACACTAGTCCAATGCTAGCTGTGATTCCTGTCTCGATACCACACTAGTCCAACGCTAGTTGTGGTTCCTATTGTCCGATTTCTCACTAGTCCAACGCTAGTGAGAATGTAGAAATATGGGTTAGTCCAACGCTAGACCCTTAGGAGCCCTTCGCGCGTTAGATCATGATTGTATGATAAAATCACTTCATCTAATGCATATTTTTCACTTTCTAGGGTCTTTTATCATTTTGAATGATATTCCCCTTATACGTATATCCCTTATCCCTAATTTCCTTATATATATACCCCTATGTATGATACATAACATTAGACTTGCATTTCATTTTAGAATTAGGATTAGGGTAGTGCATTTGCTTGAGTAGATTAGGGAATAACCCCTTGAGTATGGGATATGGACGAGTTTGGTCCTCTGGCCTTAGCACGCTCGTATTCCCTCTATTAAAGGGAAAATTGAGTCACGAACATTTAGGATCTCCCCGTACCCGATATGCTTGCATTCCTTTAGACTCATATTTTCTAATCCACTCTATCATTTTTCACACCCTTACTTTACTTTACACTTTCTCACATCCACACACGTGCACTTTTACATACTCATTTGCACACCTACACTTTACACTCTCCCTCACTTGTACAAATGCACTTTTACATACTCATTTGCACCCTTGCACTTTACACCCCCATTTGCACACCCCCACTTACACACTATTATTTTTATTATTACTTTTTTCACTTCACACAAGCTCATGTTTTCACATTGCATACATTCATTCCATTCATTTTTTCGTCATTAGCATTACTCGTGGCCTCTTGGAGGGCTTATCCTTGGCTATCACAACTCATGTGATTTAGTTCGATCGAGCCTCTAAGAGATATTTGTCACTTTCGATTCCTCATTAGGTTTAGGATTGCATTCATATTAGTTACATCCAAATGTGATACATCTTTTGGTTAAAAATTAGGAAAATCATGACTAAATCACGCAACTAGCTTAAGTTAGGGTAAAAGGGTGCCTTAGACTTCGTCTTTGCCTTCCCTTTTATCAACCGTGACCCCCGAACTCGTCTCTTTGATTTTTGTAGACTAGGAGTCATCTAAAAAGGTTTTTACTTCATTTTTTCAAAAACTACTTTTTGGGTGACTTGGTACACCCCAACTCAATACCAAGTGGCGACTCCTACTTTTATGTTTAAAAACCTTTGTAGATTATTATTTTGGCCAAACCGTCGCATTTAAAAAGTCTCATGGCCTTTCCCTTTATTTCTCACATTCACACACTTCACACATTTCATGCACACTGTGCATTATGACTTCAAACGACTTTATTTTGTTTTTTCTCAAAAAATGAGGCGCGACACTTAAGACAAGGAAATCAAAGTGTCGAGGATTACTATAAGAAGATGGAGCTCATCATGCTCCGAGCGGACATAGTGAAGGATCGAGAAGCTACCATGGCCAGATTTCTGAGCGGTCTACGAGCGGAGATCGCGGATGAGGTCGAAATGCAACATTACGTGCAGTTAAAGGATATGCTCGAGAAAGCCTTAAAGGTGGAGCGAAGGCTTAAGAGGAGGGGTCAACTTAGAACCTTCTCCACACCTTCACCATCGTATAACCGAACTATAACTCCATGGAAGGAGACCAAACCGATGGAAGGCTATATCACGGCCACCAAGCCGAAAGCCATGCCGTCCAAGGAGGAGGGAAAAACCATTTCCAAACTAACCAACGAGCCTCCTAGCACAAGGAGCCGCGACACCAAGTGTTGGAGGTGTCAAGGACTTGGCCACATTGCTAGCCAATGTCCAAATCAAAGGATAATGATCGTGTTTCCAAGCGGGGAGGTGATATCCGATGACGAAGAGGAGTACAAGGAAATGCCACCTTTAGAAGAAGAGGATAACACCGAGGTGGTTATATAACCACCATTGGAGAAGTCCGTTGGGTTAGGACTCGTTGCAAGGAGAGCTCTAGCCACCCATGTTAAAGAAGAAGAAGTCCAAGGGAAAACATCTTCTACACCCGATGCCATGTAAATGGTAGAGTGTGTAGCTTGGTGATAGACCCTGGTAGCTGCACCAATGTCGCGAGTTCGGTGATGGTCGAGGTATTAGGACTTCTAACCCGCGAGCACCTCCGACCATATCGTCTGCAATGGCTAAACAATTGTGGAGACATCCGAGTGTCTCAACAGGTACTCGTTTCCTTTAAAATTGGTGCTTATAAGGATGAAGTACTTTGTGATGTAGTACCTATGCAGGCTAGCCATATTTTACTTGGTAGACCATGGCAATTTGATAGGAGCACTAGCCATGATGGTCGTACCAACATGTACACTTTCTGTGACGCCCCCACTTCTCTCTAAAGCGAAACAGAGAGTATCCGCGGGACGCCTACCTAACTCTCGCCAGGACTCACTACAATCCACAGTTCAAAAGTTTGAAATACTTCAAATAACTTTAACATATAATTAAAGTACTCCAAAATATTGCATGCTTACAATTAGTTAGCTTTAAGCTTAATACAATCCAAAAGAATATGTACTACAACCATCCGTTATAATACAACTTAAGGTCTTCAAAAGAAAACAATCTTAGTACTATTTACGAGCACTCTCGGTCTTGAACCCTGTTAAGGAAAACAAAAACGTGGAATGAGCTACACAGCCCAGTGAGGTTCCAAGACACTCTAGCAGTTCTAATAAATCAAGTAATTTGAGCATACCACATGTATGGTTCCAGGTTGCATATTTGGCACATTAACATGAGATAGTTATCATTGTACAAGTAATTAGAGCATAACACAAGCATGGTTCAAGGTTGCATCTTGGTACATTAGCATGATACAGTTATCAGTATGCAAAAATAAGCACACATTAAAGGATACGGTGTTCCAGTGGAACCATTTCGATCAACTGCACCTTATAACTTCAGGTCCCTTCGTTTTGTCTGGCCATCACCTTATCCCTCCAGTGGTAGTACTCGAGTATACTGAAACGGTGTCCCAGAGTTCCAACCTACCCGATCGAGCCCAGTCCTGGCTCGAGTAGGTTAGTAACCAAGGGCAGGGCCCAGTTCAGCTTAGAGCTTACAACATGCACAAGTAATCAAGTAAATCGATGAACAGTAAAAATTTATCATTTTAGTAGGTCGAGTGTGATAAAGTACACACTCGCCTTAAAACGGTGGCCAATTTCATATGAGTAATTATCAGTAACACTTAACACTTAAACACGTAAGCAATATGCGGTAATTTCATATGAATATGTAAGTTACGATAATCAAGTAATCAACAAGTAGTCAAGTAATCAAGTAAACAGGTAATCAAGTAAATCGGTAAACGGTAAGTAATCACGGTTATCGGTAAACTGTAAACGGTAATTGGTAAACGGTAGTAGTTCATAGGAGCAATTATCGGTAGCACTTAACAGTTAAACACATAATGACCATGGAATGAACATGTCATAAAACTATTCAAGTCACGTACTCCTATATGGAATACTCACCTATTCAAAACAAGTAAGTAAGTGCTCAAACAAGTGTTTAGGCGTCCGCTTCGAGTTCCTCTTGAAGATCTCCTTGAGCGCCTGAGCAAATAATAATTTACTTTACTTACAATCATGCATTTACCAAGAAAGGATGCACACTCAATTAGACTAAATCAAAGTCTTAAAAAAGAGGTTCAATTCTCTCAACTCGAGGTTTAAGAGTGAAGTTTTAATGTCCGAAGAGAGACTAGCATCTTCCATGAAATCGAGTTCAAAACGTTCAATCTATATCGAGAAAAGAAGTCAAGTTCCCGAAATTGCATTTTCTAAGAAATTGGCAAAATTCAGCTTTGTGTGTCAAACTTAGAAAAATCATATCTTGCACTCAGTAGGTCCAAAAATGGAAAAATTGGTACCGTCAGAAACTAGTTCCGAAGTACTAAAAGTTCCTAGAAGATACTTTTCCATGATTCTAAAAGGAAGACACTCAAAATTCGCCTCAAAGTTGCTGATTTGGACTCCCCGGACAGATTCGAGGTTGATTTTTGGCAAACTTTGGAAATTCGAAAAAATTCACAGAATGTGAACTAGCCTCTAAAATTTGAAACTCAATTAGAGTTACAATCAAAGTTTAAAACACAACAAATGGAACAAGAATCGGAGTTTTGACCGCCAAGATATAGCAGCTCAAAGTTGCTGAAAATTTCGCACTGAAAAAGGATTTTCCAGATTGAAACATAAATTTTGGGACTTCAGTTGGGCATCGAAATGGACTTGGAATGGCACCGAATTTGGTAGTATTACCCTACCACATAAGGGCTATTCCTCTGTCAAATTTCATGTAAAAATGCATACAGAAAGTCAGTTAACAAAGCCACTAAAGTTCCAAGAATTTCCAAGGCAAATCTGCCTTGTATTTCCATTTTCCGTTTTTCTAACTTTTGGCCAATGAAATCATTTCAAATCTACACCATTTATAAAGGAAAGGTCTAAGGAACATCCAATACACATTTGGAAGGTGATGACATCAAAATTTTCAAAATAACAAGTCCCAATTCAAATTAAGGCATTCAACTAGCCAAAAGAGGGTTTTCCATCACTGAGACAGTTTCGTAATTCGGCCACAACTCACTCAATTCAACTTGGAATTGAGTGTGGTTAGTGGAGTTAGAAACTACATTCATAAATATAAAATTTCTCAAAAGAAATCATTTTGAAATTCTGTCCATAACGGGCTCATATTCGAGCAACAAGTCACAGCACATAACAGGTTTTCTAACACAGCCGTGAAACAGGACAGGTGACTTTGAAAGGCTGGTACGGTTCACTCAAGTGGAATCAGGGGATACATTTTATACCGTTAGAAAACTGGAAGTTTCTAGTTTCTAATGTCATAAACAGCACTTGATTTTGATGTCGGAACAAAGAGTTATAGTCATTTAAAATTCGCTGCTAGAGCACCTCTGTACACGTTTTCCAGCTTTGAAATCATTTCGAAATTCAACTTTTAGCCAACCAAATCAAGTGATTTTTGGTGGGCCCTTTCCACACAACCTATACAACATATCTACATCAAAATCAAGGTAATTTAACCACAAAAAAATCACACCAAGGGTTCAGTAAAAACAGGGCAGATTCGGCCCTTCAACATGCATCACTTTCTTTGATTTTCTTTTCACTCTTTCAACTTAAATCCGCTAGATTAACACTTAATCAACACAAATAACATCCAAACTCATCAAATCAGATCATCAAGTCCATTGTGGGATTTCATAGAGCCCACTCACGTGATTTTCAACATCCAAAACTACCCACATGAAGCTACAAGCTTCTAAGTGTAATCTAACTTACAAAAGCTAAGATTCAAGGGTTAGATCATTTGCTACCTCTTAGATGTTGAAGACCAGAATTTTGGCCACTAAGAAGCTCCAAGAAACCATGGAAATGGTGCTCCTTTCCTAGTCCAAGTGAATCTCCAAGTGATTTGCAAGTTGGATGCAAAATTTGAGGTGATTTGGAGTAAGATTTGAGGTAGAAATGAAGAGTTTTCTTTCCTTTCTTTTTTACTTGCTTTTGGCCGGCACTTGAGATGAGAGAAAAGAGAGTTCCAGCCGGCACTTGAGGTGAGAAGAGAAGGGTTTTGATCTGGTGTGATGCTTCCTTGAGAAGCTTATGAATTTGTGGCCTAAAATTACTCCAAAAGTCAACTAAGAATAGTGCGCGTACGCGCGCGATTCGTGCTCGTTTCCTCTCGGGTTTGTTTCACTTGTGCACTAAACCTCTAATGCACTTCCATTGATACTATTATTATTCACTCTTAATAGTCTAAAAATAAAGGTTTAAAATCCCTCAATTATCGCGCACGCGAAAACGCGTACTTCCGATTTGTGCGCGATAAAGCGAAATTTCTAAGAAATTCTTGTAACGATGATATAACTAACTAATACTAGGGTAAATAATCATGAAAATAACTATTTTAGAAATAAAAACATGAGTTCTCACATGAGTCTAGTATTAATTCCTCAATCTCCAATTAATTTGTACCAGCGCGTCTTTCGAAAAACTTTCGACGCGCGCACAGTATAGGCTTAATTTTAACTTACTCACATCTAATCTCTCAATTAACTTTTCTTAATCTACTATTGATCATTCTTCATTCTCCAAGACTAATGTACTCTCAGATCGAACATAGTCTCGAAAAACGTGTACTCCTTATTTCTAGCTAAACGAGCCCTAGAAAAATTAATTTTACTAACGAGACGTGTTAAAAATATAATTGAGACATTATTCCATGTAAATAAGTTTAAAATGATTGAAATAAATTATTCAGAGAAAACGGGTGAGTAAATAATTAATTAAGCCAGAAAAATAAAATAAAAATAAGAAAATTCGGGTCCTCACACTTTCCTTCATAAAGGGAAGAAGATCACACTTGCACCACTCACACCTAAGCAAGTGTATGAGGATCAAATGAAAATTCAACATGAGTGTGAGAAGGTTGATGAGAGAAAAAAATTGAAAAGCATGAAAGAAAGGAAAGGAAAAGATCCGCGCAAAATGAGAGGGAAAAGGCAATAAGTGGGAAAAGTATTGTTGAGTGCCAAAGTCAAAGATGTGAGGAGAGGGCTGCTTGAAGGTCGAACCATGCTCTTATTCTACACCAAGGAAGTTTCAAATGATGCTAACACACCTGACTCTTCCTTGCCTAGTTCTTTTACTAAGCTTTTGCAGGAGTATGAGGACATTTTTCCCAATGATGTGCCAAGTGGATTGCCACCTGTGATGGGTATCGAACACCAAATAGACCTCATACCTGGAGCACCCCTGCCTAACCGACCGGCCTATAGAAGCAACCCCGAGGAGACCAAGGAGATTCAAAGGCAAGTGGAGGAGCTTCTAGGCAAAGGATGGGCAAGAGAAAGTTTAAGCCCCTGTGTTGTCCCAGTCATCCTTGTGCCAAAGAAGGACGGGTCATGGAGGATGTGCACGGACTGCCGAGCTATCAATACCATAACGGTAAAGTATCACCATCCTATTCCTCGTCTAGATGACATGTTAGATGAATTGCATGGGGCAGTTATTTTCACAAAAATTGATCTGAAATCTGGATATCATCAAATTAGAATTAAAGAGGGGGACGAATGGAAAATTACATTTAAGACTAAGTACGGGTTATATGAGTGGTTAGTCATGCCTTTTGGCCTTACTAATGCACCAAGTACCTTTATGCGCTTAATGAATCATGTATTGCGTGAGTACTTAGGTAAATTTGTAATAGTATATTTTGATGATATTCTCATTTATAGCACAAGTCTAGAGGAACATTTACAGCATGTTAAACTTGTGTTAGAAGTCCTTCGAAAGGAATGCCTATATGCTAACCTCAAGAAATGTACTTTTTGCACTGACCAATTAGCATTCCTAGGCTTTGTTGTGAGTTCACAGGGCATTAAGGTGGATGAAAGTAAAATCAAGGCCATCCAAGAATGGCCAAGGCCGACCACCATCGGAGAAGTAAGGAGCTTTCACGGACTTACGAGCTTCTATCGAGGCTTTGTGCGCGATTTTAGCTCCATAGCCACACATTGAGCTCTATTATTAAAAAGGATGTATCGTTCCATTGGGGTGAAGAACAGGAAAAATCCTTTAACTCTCTAAAACACGCACTCACACATGCACCTGTATTATCTCTTCCTGACTTTTCTAAGACATTTGAGATTGAATGTGATGCGTCCGAAATTGGCATTGGAGCAGTGTTGATTCAGGGAGGATGACCAGTGGCTTACTTTAGTGAGAAACTAAATGGAGCAATGTTCAACTATAGCACCTATGACAAGGAGTTATACGCTTTAATTCGAGCACTCCAAGTGTGGCAACACTACCTCTGACCCAAGAAGTTCGTCATCCACACTGACCACGAGTCGCTCAAGTTTCTCAAATCTCAAAACAAGCTGAGTAAGAGACATGTGCGATGGATCTCATTCATAGAGACTTTTCCGTATGTTATAAAATACAAAACTGGTAAGTCCAACATAGTAGCTGATGCACTCTCGCGAAGGTACTCTCTTCTTGCTACTTTAGATGCTAAACTACTTGGTTTTGAGCTTATCAATGATTTATATGCAACTGATGAAGATTTTAAGTTAGTGTTTGAAGCATGCAAGCAAAAGGCCCAAGAGAAGTTCTTCATAGCCGACAGGTTCCTTTACTACCTGGACCGCCTATGCATTCCTCAATGCTCAATTAGTCAACTACTAGTTAAAGAATCGCATAGTGGAGGATTAATGGGTCGCTTTAGGGGTAGCTAAAACTCTCTCCATCTTGCAGGAACACCTCTACTGGCCGAGCATGAAGAAGGACGTCGAGAGAGAAGTGGCCAGGTGCATTCAATGCCTTCACGCCAAATCCAAGGTAAATCCACATGGTCTCTACATGCCTTTGCCTATACCTAGTGAACCCTAGGTTGATATTTCGATGGATTTCATTCTTGGTTTGCCTAGAACGAAAAGGGACATGATTCCATCTTTGTCATAGTAGATAGGTTCTCAAAAATGGCACACTTTATTGCATGTCACAAAACTGATAATGCACCATATATTGCTGACCTGTTCTTTAAAGAAGTAGTCCGTTTGCATGGTATTCCCCGTACTATTGTCTCTGATCGTGATGTTAAATTTCTAAGCTACTTTTGGAAAACACTTTGGACTAAGTTATGTAGTAAGTTGTTGTTCTCAACTAATAGTCACCCTCAAACCGATGGCCAAACCGAAGTAGTTAATCATATCGTGTCTACCATGCTACGTGCCTTAGTTAAACACAACTTGAGAACGTGGGAAGAATGCTTACCACACATTGAATTTGCTTATAACCGTTCTACCCACTCTACTACTCAGTTTTTCCCTTTCGAGATGGTGTACGGTTTCAACCCGTTAACACCACTAGATCTCATGCCTTTACCTTTGAGTGAACATACTAGCCTTGATGGCAAGAAAAAGGCCGAAGTAATAAGACTACTTCATGAAAAGGTGTGGGCAAACATTGAAAAGCGCACGAAGCAATTTGCCAGACATGCAAACAAAGGCGTAGGCAACTACTCTTCGAACCTAGAGACTAGTTTTGGCTCCACATGTGCAAGGAACGCTTTCCTGAGAAGAGGCGAAGCAAGCTGATGCCTCATGGTGATGGACCATTTCAAATCCTTGCCAAAGTCAACGACAACGCCTACCAACTTGACCTTCCAGGTGAGTATGGTGTTAGCTCTACCTTCAATGTCGCTGACTTACTTCCATTTGATGTAGGTGACTACTTTGATTTGAGGACAAATCCTTCTCAAGAGGAAGGGAATGATGAGGAACCGCCAAAAACTCAAGTCGTCACTTCACAAGGCTCGAGTAAGGACGACCTACGTGCACCATCAATAAACCTTGGACCGATGACTCGAGCAAGGACAAGAAACATGCGTGAGAACCTCCAAACATTTCTCCAAATTATTCATACATGCATTGGAAGGATTCAAGAGGATAATCACACAATGGTGAGCCTACTCCAAGTCCTTGGCGAAGCCACAGTTGACTAAAGAAAGCACGGATTGCTTGATGGGCTTCATTGCCAAGTTGAGAGTCTAATGTAGGCTTGAGAATAAGGATTGGCAGCCCATGTTGGGCCTTAGCCGACCAGCCCTTGTCTATTGGGAATTTAGCAAGTTCAATTCGTTTGTTAATTTCCTTAGTAAGTTAGGTTTAGGAGTTAATAACGTTTTCCCATTCCTAGTTAGGTTTAGGGGTACCAAAGCCTATAAATACAAGGTTGGCCGAGTTTGTTAGGCATTCAATCATCAATAAACAATTTTTAGTTTTAAGAGTATTCTCTTAGCTTTGGTTAACTTTGAATATCTTAGATTTTGTTCTAAGTGTTCTTCTTGGCTTATCAAGCAAGAATCACACTTGCTCGTGGTGCCGTTCTGCCAATAACCATAAGTTCCTTTAATCTTTTCTTGAGGGGTAAGACTTAATCTTAGTTCTCATCTAAGGGATTCTAAGGGGGTTTAGGGTTCCGCAAATCCAAGCCTTGGAGATTGATTGTCTAGATCCTGTTTGTTGGTATACGAGTTCCTCCAATCACAGTTGGGTTGTATCATCAAGGAATTGACATGGAGGATCCTTGCAAGACTACCAAAGTGTTGCTTACAATTGAAGATACAAGTGATCAACCTGGGGCCACGATTGAGTAGCTCATGTTTGAGCTTAGACTCGGCCATGTGGGCCTTAGTCCATTTAATGCCTTAGTTAGTTATTTAGTTAGTTAGTTAAGTTAACTAAGTAGGGATAGTTTCGGCCAAGAGATAAGTCAAGAAACCACCTAGGATCAACTCTAGGGTGTTCAAACCTAGCTTTCACAAGCTATAGGAATTCGCTTCAAGAAAACGAAATTCTGGAAAATTGTTTATTAATTGCTGAAAAACTGAATATAAACAATGACTTGGGGCTATTTATAGCCCTGCCTAGACCTAATAAAAATTGGAAAATTAGCAAAGGAATTCGGCCAACCCTTGGGCTTTTCTCTTGGCCGGAACTATCCCTACTTAGTTAACTTAACTAACTAACTAAATAACTAACTAAGGCATTAAATGGACTAAGGCCCACATGGCCAAGTCTAAGCTCAAACATGAGCTACTCAATCGCGGCCCCAGCTTGATCACTTGCATCTTCAATTGTATGCAACACTTTGGTAGTGGACCCACCCATGTTCAAACCGATGGAAAATTAATGGGGCCGAATTAGTTCTCAAGTTGTGTTTTGGATACCCTGGCAATTTGATAGGAGCAGATCGGACCAAGGGGCTGATGGCCGAGTGTGTTATCTTGGTCGAAAAAGTGGTGAATGGCAAGATACTCAACGAGGAACATGAGGAAGAAACTCCTAGTGCTGAAAATGAAGATGATCCTACTAAGATAGCAGAGACTTTTGACTCCGCCAATCACTAAGCCAGTAATCTAGTTTACTTTAGTAGTTCTTGTCTAAGATAGTCGGGGTGGTGCTTGTTCAAAGACATTGTATTTTGTTTAACTGTGCTATTGATCTTTGGAAGCAATTGAACGTTACTTATGAGATGCTTGACTTTATTGCTCTATGACTTCAAATCTATGCTATGGGTTGTACACATTTGCGATTATTTCGGTGTCTCCCTTATTATTTTCATTTTGCATGATCAAAGTGTCATTTTCAAACTTCGCTTATGTGTACTTATTTTGTGTCATGCCTTTATAAATGTTGAACTTATTGACGGCCGAAGAAGTGAAAGGGGTCGAGGGCGAGAGGTTAGGCAACCCCAAACTCAAGGGGATGATTAGGGAATGGCGTCTGGACCAAACCAAAACCCTAGCAGTGAAGAGGATAATCACGTAGTTACTGCCATTAACCGTATGATTGATATCTTAGCACAGTTAGCTGAGTGCCAAAGCCCTAAACCAAATAACCAACCTAGGAACCAAGAGAGGTGCAAGGACAGAGCGATTCTTGAAGTTCACCATCTAAGTTTCACGGAGAATCTAACCTCGAAATAGTAGAATTGATTTGAGGGGATAAAATAAGGCACTAGTGAAAGCAAGATGTTAGGGTTTTTTCTCGAGCAACTTTGTAAGTGAGTATTGGAGAGTGAATTAGGGTGTGGAACTTTTAAGGAATAAAATCTCTGTATTTTGTTATGTTTACAAGTAATTATAGTAATCTTGTAGAGACTCAAGAGCTCGTCCATATTAAGCAGAGAACAGTTAAGATTTATATGTTGGAGTAACCTATAAGTAAAATAATGAAATAGTGACATGGCCAGAGCTTTCATTGTGAATAGCTACTCATTTTGATCCTTGATTTGCCTGGCAGGCTAGCATTTGACTTAAGCCAACCGGTGAGATGACAAATTTGGGAGAAATGCGTAAGGAAATGGACATTCTTCAGAAGGAGGTAGAATTTCAAAGGAAATTGGCTGACTACTGGGAAGGAAGATGGAAACAAGAATATGCAGAGAAAATTGAATTGCTATACAAGAACGTAGAACTGGAAAAGAAATACAAAGAAAATTCTCAAACTGGTCAAGTCGTGACTCCTCACGTAACTTGTGGATACTGTGGCATGTCTAACCACACTGAGGTCAAGTGTTGGAAAAAGCAAAGAAAATGTCTGAGGTGCGGTAGTGCCGAACATCAGGTTTCAACTTGCTCTGGTGCCTCTAAAAAGAGGAAATACTCAGCAGTCTGCTAGATCCACTGCAAACAGTCGAGTGCCAAAAGGGGTGATTAATGCTAATGACTGTGAGAGAGATCTAAGTAATGGAAGTAATACGAGTGGGGGTGGATTTGACTCCACTCGAGGAATAGGGGTTGTAGTTTTACCCTAGTCTAGTGGTACGGTCATCGATCAACACGTTTCGAGACACGTAGCACGTTCGCCCAAGGATCTAACGAGATTGTCCAACGCTGGGATTGCGGGGCCTAAAACGAACACGGACGAAACGAATTGGTAGAAGGCGGTAGAACGACGACTCCAATGGAAGGTGACTACTCCAGTGGATAGGTCGGTAGAACAATCAAGGACAAGATGCAAGATTGCTCAACACCCTTGCCAAGAGCAAATAAAGGCTCGAAATTCTCATAAGGAAGAAAGTAAAAAATCTAAGTAAATTTTATTCATAAAACGTTTACCCCAAAACCTTACAAAGCAAGCCTTTTTATAGGCTAATGGCTACTAAAACCTAAGGAAAACAGGAAAGGGAAATTCGGCCATCTTGGGGTCAAGTTGAGCCGGCCCATGCTCTACTGAAACAAACTAATCCAACTCTAATAAACACTAAGGCTTAAGACCCTATTCGTCCATGTGACGCCCCGAAAAAAAAGAGTTTGAGAACCCGGAAATTTTCTAATTTTCTAGGGTTTATTTTGTTTAAAACAAAACCCGCCTTTTCTACATTTTCTTGATTAGAAAAAAATCCCAGATAAAGTTTATGAGCAAAAATAGTTTTAAAATGATTTTTCTAGTATCGGTTTGTTTTTGAGAAATTAAAAGCGTATTTTGGACGTGGGACCCGCTAGTGCGGGAAATGCATTATATTTTTAACCACTTGTTGGAATTTTGTATTAAGTGATATTATTTTACAAAGTGTTAAGATATTTTTATTGGAGAGACAAAAGGATAGAGTTGCATTAATGAAGTGACATGTGTCACTTTAAGAGAGGTTGCCACTTATTTGACTTGTTTGACTTTTGACCTTTCTTACTAATTTTTGATTAAATATCTCAAATTTGCCACAAAAATCACCATTTCTTTCTCTTCTTTGGCCGACCAACCTTAAGGAAGAAAGGAAGAGAGCTCTTCACCATTTTAGCTAACATCTAGCTCAAATCATCCAACCCAAGTGCTGAAATTTGTTTCTACTCCATAAAAGCTTTCCATTAGGTGCTAGTGAGTTGCTTAGTGAAGTTTTTTGGAGGAGCTAAGGTGGTCTACCACTTCCTCTCTCTTGTTTAGTAGGTAAGTGATGTTTACACTTTCTCTTACACCTAATGATGTTTAATTTGTGCCTAATGGTGGTTATAGAGTTGGAAATTGTGGTTTATTTCTTGCTTATGGATGATATGGTGAAGTTTTTCTTTTTTTGAGGAATTTTCTGGTTTAATGTGATCTTGATGTTGTGGTTGTTTATGATGGTTGGTAATAAGGGGTTATGACTCTAGTGGATGTATATGATAGGAAATTACAACCAATTTTGGGTTTGGATTGAATTGTGAAAAGTTAGGGTTGATAACCCCCAATTCTGTCCGGTTTTGGATCATGTGGTTAGAGGCCGACTTGGCCTTTGCTTCAAACATAAAAGTTGTAGGTATTGATGAGTTTGAAGTGCCTGCAAAATTTCAGGGCATTTGGAGTAGTGGAGAGTGAGTTATGCCGTTTTTACTGTTGCTGTTCTGGGTGATCAGAATGTGCGAACTGCGATTGTAATCGTCTGTTTTGACTGGAATTTATTTGGATTTGGATGTTGGTGTCTTCTTATGAAATGTAGAATGATGTCTTAGCTACCGTATGCCTTTGGAATCAATGCATTTGGACCTGTGTAGACTGAGTTGGACGAATTACAGCATTGTGTGATTTGGGAACCTGCAATTACGGTTCTGGGTTGGTTTTCTGCATTTTTGACCTAGTTGTACTAGGATTTGGACTGAGTGGCCTTCTACATTGTTGTAGCCCTATCTCTTAGCTTCGAAACGGTGGGTCTTGGACCTTCATCCGATACTCGTAGTACCTTTGGTGCCATTACCGCAAAAGGACGTCAAAACTGTTTTCTGGTTTTGAGCAATTGTGGTTAATTGCTATGTGATTGGGTTTGATTGTAGGTTGGAAACTAAAGGAATTAAGGGGAAATGCTGTCCGATTTTAATAGCGTTGGTTACCTTAAGTTTCAAGTGAAAGGCTTGGACTTGAATGATGTAATTGGCTATATTGAACAAGGATTATGAGCCGTGGAGGTGAGTGACCTTAAACTACTTGCAACGTTACATTAAAATGTTTCTTGCATCGTTTCTTTGATTGCATATCCTGTGTGCCGGCATATAAGTTCTTGACATGTTTTGGCTCAAATGAGTACTTGGAATTCGTGTGCTAGACTCCGACGTTTCCTCCACCGTTTAATGTTCCTGTAGAGCACCAATGGGCTCAATGTTCAATGTTCAATGTTAATGTTCAATGTTAAATGATTGTTTGGAGCGTTGGACGTCTAAGTACCATGATTTCACTGGCTCATGAGAGAAGTGAAAGTGCATTGATTGTTGAAGCATGACATTATTGAAATGAACGATTGTGAAACTGATTTGATAACTGAATTTCTTGGTTACTCGCTGAGCTTCTAGCTCACCCCAAAATGTTTTATTCCCCTCCACAGGGCTCAAGGCGAAGGAGTGGCTTGTAGTGTTTATCATGGATTATCTCATGTATGGATTGATGGATTGAACTTGGATTTACTTTTGTGTAATCGTTCATATTGGGATTGTATTGAACGTTTAGAATTGATTGGATGTGTAATAGTCTAGCTTTGGACTTCCTCCTGTATAATAGTGTGGTTAGAGGATCAGAGTGGTGCAGTGGAAGCGTGGACGCTTCGCTTTTGATATGTAAAGTTTGGGAACCTTTGATATATATATATAGATCTTGAAATTCAATTGAGGTTTGTAGTGAACGACTGAGTCCCGGCGAGAGCCGGGCAGGCGGCCCGCCGAACCCTCTGGTTCGCCTTAGGGGGAGGTGGGGTCGTGACAATTGGTATCAGAGCTTAGGCTTCAGATCTCTGTAGTGTATCCTAGACTTGATGTTTAGGATGCCGGACCGTGGGTTTGATTTGACTCTTGAGAGATTTTTGCGGGATGTCTTGACTTGATTGGTACAAGAGGGAATGTCGAGGACAACATTCTTTTAAGGAGGGGAGATTGTGACGCCCCGAAAAAAAAGAGTTTGAGAACCCGGAAATTTTCTAATTTTCTAGGGTTTATTTTGTTTAAAACAAAACCCGCCTTTTCTACATTTTCTTGATTAGAAAAAAATCCCAGATAAAGTTTATGAGCAAAAATAGTTTTAAAATGATTTTTCTAGTATCGGTTAGTTTTTGAGAAATTAAAAGCGTATTTTGGACGTGGGACCCGCTAGTGCGGGAAATGCATTATATTTTTAACCACTTGTTGGAATTTTGTATTAAGTGATATTATTTTACAAAGTGTTAAGATATTTTTATTGGAGAGACAAAAGGATAGAGTTGCATTAATGAAGTGACATGTGTCACTTTAAGAGAGGTTGCCACTTATTTGACTTGTTTGACTTTTGACCTTTCTTACTAATTTTTTATTAAATATCTCAAATTTGCCACAAAAATCACCATTTCTTTCTCTTCTTTGGCCGACCAACCTTAAGGAAGAAAGGAAGAGAGCTCTTCACCATTTTAGCTAACATCTAGCTCAAATCATCCAACCCAAGTTCTGAAATTTGTTTCTACTCCATAAAAGCTTTCCATTAGGTGCTAGTGAGTTGCTTAGTGAAGTTTTTTGGAGGAGCTAAGGTGGTCTACCACTTCCTCTCTCTTGTTTAGTAGGTAAGTGATGTTTACACTTTCTCTTACACCTAATGATGTTTAATTTGTGCCTAATGGTGGTTATAGAGTTGGAAATTGTGGTTTATTTCTTGCTTATGGATGATATGGTGAAGTTTTTCTTTTTTTGAGGAATTTTCTGGTTTAATGTGATCTTGATGTTGTGGTTGTTTATGATGGTTGGTAATAAGGGGTTATGACTCTAGTGGATGTATATGATAGGAAATTACAACCAATTTTGGGTTTGGATTGAATTGTGAAAAGTTAGGGTTGATAACCCCCAATTCTGTCCGGTTTTGGATCATGTGGTTAGAGGCCGACTTGGCCTTTGCTTCAAACATAAAAGTTGTAGGTATTGATGAGTTTGAAGTGCCTGCAAAATTTCAGGGCATTTGGAGTAGTGGAGAGTGAGTTATGCCGTTTTTACTGTTGCTGTTCTGGGTGATCAGAATGTGCGAACTGCGATTGTAATCGTCTGTTTTGACTGGAATTGCTTTGGATTTGGATGTTGGTGTCTTCTTATGAAATGTAGCATGATGTCTTAGCTACCGTATGCCTTTGGAATCAATGCATTTGGACCTGTGTAGACTGAGTTGGACGAATTACAGCATTGTGTGATTTGGGAACCTGCAATTACGGTTCTGGGTTGGTTTTCTGCATTTTTGACCTAGTTGTGCTAGGATTTGGACTGAGTGGCCTTCTACATTGTTGTAGCCCTATCTCTTAGCTTCGAAACAGTGGGTCTTGGACCTTCATCCGATACTCGTAGTACCTTTGGTGCCATTACCGGAAAAGGACGTCAAAACTGTTTTCTGGTTTTGAGCAATTGTGGTTAATTGCTATGTGATTGGGTTTGATTGTAGGTTGGAAACTAAAGGAATTAAGGGGAAATGCTGTCCGATTTTAATAGCGTTGGTTACCTTAAGTTTCAATTGAAAGGCTTGGACTTGAATGATGGAATTGGCTATATTGAACAAGGATTATGAGCCGTGGAGGTGAGTGACCTTAAACTACTTGCAACGTTACTTTAAAATGTTTCTTGCATCGTTTCTTTGATTGCATATCCTGTGTGCCGGCATATAAGTTCTTGACATGTTTTGGCTCAAATGAGTACTTGGAATTCGTGTGCTAGACTCCGACGTTTCCTCCACCATTTAATGTTCCTGTAGAGCACCAATGGGCTCAATGTTCAATGTTCAATGTTAATGTTCAATGTTAAATGATTGTTTGGAGCGTTGGACGTCTAAGTACCATGATTTCACTGGCTCATGAGAGAAGTGAAAGTGCATTGATTGTTGAAGCATGACATTATTGAAATGAACGATTGTGAAACTGATTTGATAACTGAATTTCTTGGTTACTCGCTGAGCTTCTAGCTCACCCCAAAATGTTTTATTCCCCTCCACAGGGCTCAAGGCGAAGGAGTGGCTTGTAGTGTTTATCATGGATTATCTCATGTATGGATTGATGGATTGAACTTGGATTTACTTTTGTGTAATCGTTCATATTGGGATTGTATTGAACGTTTAGAATTGATTGGATGTGTAATAGTCTAGCTTTGGACTTCCTCCTGTATAATAGTGTGGTTAGAGGATCAGAGTGGTGCAGTGGAAGCGTGGACGCTTCGCTTTTGATATGTAAAGTTTGGGAACCTTTGATATATATATATAGATCTTGAAATTCAATTGAGGTTTGTAGTGAACGACTGAGTCCCGGCGAGAGCCGGGCAGGCGGCCCGCCGAACCCTCTGGTTCGCCTTAGGGGGAGGTGGGGTCGTGACAATTGGTATCAGAGCTTAGGCTTCAGATCTCTGTAGTGTATCCTAGACTTGATGTTTAGGATGCCGGACCGTGGGTTTGATTTGACTCTTGAGAGATTTTTGCGGGATGTCTTGACTTGATTGGTACAAGAGGGAATGTCGAGGACAACATTCTTTTAAGGAGGGGAGATTGTGACGCCCCGAAAAAAAAGAGTTTGAGAACCCGGAAATTTTCTAATTTTCTAGGGTTTATTTTGTTTAAAACAAAACCCGCCTTTTCTACATTTTCTTGATTAGAAAAAAATCCCAGATAAAGTTTATGAGCAAAAATAGTTTTAAAATGATTTTTCTAGTATCGGTTAGTTTTTGAGAAATTAAAAGCGTATTTTGGACGTGGGACCCGCTAGTGCGGGAAATGCATTATATTTTTAACCACTTGTTGGAATTTTGTATTAAGTGATATTATTTTACAAAGTGTTAAGATATTTTTATTGGAGAGACAAAAGGATAGAGTTGCATTAATGAAGTGACATGTGTCACTTTAAGAGAGGTTGCCACTTATTTGACTTGTTTGACTTTTGACCTTTCTTACTAATTTTTTATTAAATATCTCAAATTTGCCACAAAAATCACCATTTCTTTCTCTTCTTTGGCCGACCAACCTTAAGGAAGAAAGGAAGAGAGCTCTTCACCATTTTAGCTAACATCTAGCTCAAATCATCCAACCCAAGTTCTGAAATTTGTTTCTACTCCATAAAAGCTTTCCATTAGGTGCTAGTGAGTTGCTTAGTGAAGTTTTTTGGAGGAGCTAAGGTGGTCTACCACTTCCTCTCTCTTGTTTAGTAGGTAAGTGATGTTTACACTTTCTCTTACACCTAATGATGTTTAATTTGTGCCTAATGGTGGTTATAGAGTTGGAAATTGTGGTTTATTTCTTGCTTATGGATGATATGGTGAAGTTTTTCTTTTTTTGAGGAATTTTCTGGTTTAATGTGATCTTGATGTTGTGGTTGTTTATGATGGTTGGTAATAAGGGGTTATGACTCTAGTGGATGTATATGATAGGAAATTACAACCAATTTTGGGTTTGGATTGAATTGTGAAAAGTTAGGGTTGATAACCCCCAATTCTGTCCGGTTTTGGATCATGTGGTTAGAGGCCGACTTGGCCTTTGCTTCAAACATAAAAGTTGTAGGTATTGATGAGTTTGAAGTGCCTGCAAAATTTCAGGGCATTTGGAGTAGTGGAGAGTGAGTTATGCCGTTTTTACTGTTGCTGTTCTGGGTGATCAGAATGTGCGAACTGCGATTGTAATCGTCTGTTTTGACTGGAATTGCTTTGGATTTGGATGTTGGTGTCTTCTTATGAAATGTAGCATGATGTCTTAGCTACCGTATGCCTTTGGAATCAATGCATTTGGACCTGTGTAGACTGAGTTGGACGAATTACAGCATTGTGTGATTTGGGAACCTGCAATTACGGTTCTGGGTTGGTTTTCTGCATTTTTGACCTAGTTGTGCTAGGATTTGGACTGAGTGGCCTTCTACATTGTTGTAGCCCTATCTCTTAGCTTCGAAACAGTGGGTCTTGGACCTTCATCCGATACTCGTAGTACCTTTGGTGCCATTACCGGAAAAGGACGTCAAAACTGTTTTCTGGTTTTGAGCAATTGTGGTTAATTGCTATGTGATTGGGTTTGATTGTAGGTTGGAAACTAAAGGAATTAAGGGGAAATGCTGTCCGATTTTAATAGCGTTGGTTACCTTAAGTTTCAATTGAAAGGCTTGGACTTGAATGATGGAATTGGCTATATTGAACAAGGATTATGAGCCGTGGAGGTGAGTGACCTTAAACTACTTGCAACGTTACTTTAAAATGTTTCTTGCATCGTTTCTTTGATTGCATATCCTGTGTGCCGGCATATAAGTTCTTGACATGTTTTGGCTCAAATGAGTACTTGGAATTCGTGTGCTAGACTCCGACGTTTCCTCCACCATTTAATGTTCCTGTAGAGCACCAATGGGCTCAATGTTCAATGTTCAATGTTAATGTTCAATGTTAAATGATTGTTTGGAGCGTTGGACGTCTAAGTACCATGATTTCACTGGCTCATGAGAGAAGTGAAAGTGCATTGATTGTTGAAGCATGACATTATTGAAATGAACGATTGTGAAACTGATTTGATAACTGAATTTCTTGGTTACTCGCTGAGCTTCTAGCTCACCCCAAAATGTTTTATTCCCCTCCACAGGGCTCAAGGCGAAGGAGTGGCTTGTAGTGTTTATCATGGATTATCTCATGTATGGATTGATGGATTGAACTTGGATTTACTTTTGTGTAATCGTTCATATTGGGATTGTATTGAACGTTTAGAATTGATTGGATGTGTAATAGTCTAGCTTTGGACTTCCTCCTGTATAATAGTGTGGTTAGAGGATCAGAGTGGTGCAGTGGAAGCGTGGACGCTTCGCTTTTGATATGTAAAGTTTGGGAACCTTTGATATATATATATAGATCTTGAAATTCAATTGAGGTTTGTAGTGAACGACTGAGTCCCGGCGAGAGCCGGGCAGGCGGCCCGCCGAACCCTCTGGTTCGCCTTAGGGGGAGGTGGGGTCGTGACAATTGGTATCAGAGCTTAGGCTTCAGATCTCTGTAGTGTATCCTAGACTTGATGTTTAGGATGCCGGACCGTGGGTTTGATTTGACTCTTGAGAGATTTTTGCGGGATGTCTTGACTTGATTGGTACAAGAGGGAATGTCGAGGACAACATTCTTTTAAGGAGGGGAGATTGTGACGCCCCGAAAAAAAAGAGTTTGAGAACCCGGAAATTTTCTAATTTTCTAGGGTTTATTTTGTTTAAAACAAAACCCGCCTTTTCTACATTTTCTTGATTAGAAAAAAATCCCAGATAAAGTTTATGAGCAAAAATAGTTTTAAAATGATTTTTCTAGTATCGGTTAGTTTTTGAGAAATTAAAAGCGTATTTTGGACGTGGGACCCGCTAGTGCGGGAAATGCATTATATTTTTAACCACTTGTTGGAATTTTGTATTAAGTGATATTATTTTACAAAGTGTTAAGATATTTTTATTGGAGAGACAAAAGGATAGAGTTGCATTAATGAAGTGACATGTGTCACTTTAAGAGAGGTTGCCACTTATTTGACTTGTTTGACTTTTGACCTTTCTTACTAATTTTTTATTAAATATCTCAAATTTGCCACAAAAATCACCATTTCTTTCTCTTCTTTGGCCGACCAACCTTAAGGAAGAAAGGAAGAGAGCTCTTCACCATTTTAGCTAACATCTAGCTCAAATCATCCAACCCAAGTTCTGAAATTTGTTTCTACTCCATAAAAGCTTTCCATTAGGTGCTAGTGAGTTGCTTAGTGAAGTTTTTTGGAGGAGCTAAGGTGGTCTACCACTTCCTCTCTCTTGTTTAGTAGGTAAGTGATGTTTACACTTTCTCTTACACCTAATGATGTTTAATTTGTGCCTAATGGTGGTTATAGAGTTGGAAATTGTGGTTTATTTCTTGCTTATGGATGATATGGTGAAGTTTTTCTTTTTTTGAGGAATTTTCTGGTTTAATGTGATCTTGATGTTGTGGTTGTTTATGATGGTTGGTAATAAGGGGTTATGACTCTAGTGGATGTATATGATAGGAAATTACAACCAATTTTGGGTTTGGATTGAATTGTGAAAAGTTAGGGTTGATAACCCCCAATTCTGTCCGGTTTTGGATCATGTGGTTAGAGGCCGACTTGGCCTTTGCTTCAAACATAAAAGTTGTAGGTATTGATGAGTTTGAAGTGCCTGCAAAATTTCAGGGCATTTGGAGTAGTGGAGAGTGAGTTATGCCGTTTTTACTGTTGCTGTTCTGGGTGATCAGAATGTGCGAACTGCGATTGTAATCGTCTGTTTTGACTGGAATTGCTTTGGATTTGGATGTTGGTGTCTTCTTATGAAATGTAGCATGATGTCTTAGCTACCGTATGCCTTTGGAATCAATGCATTTGGACCTGTGTAGACTGAGTTGGACGAATTACAGCATTGTGTGATTTGGGAACCTGCAATTACGGTTCTGGGTTGGTTTTCTGCATTTTTGACCTAGTTGTGCTAGGATTTGGACTGAGTGGCCTTCTACATTGTTGTAGCCCTATCTCTTAGCTTCGAAACAGTGGGTCTTGGACCTTCATCCGATACTCGTAGTACCTTTGGTGCCATTACCGGAAAAGGACGTCAAAACTGTTTTCTGGTTTTGAGCAATTGTGGTTAATTGCTATGTGATTGGGTTTGATTGTAGGTTGGAAACTAAAGGAATTAAGGGGAAATGCTGTCCGATTTTAATAGCGTTGGTTACCTTAAGTTTCAATTGAAAGGCTTGGACTTGAATGATGGAATTGGCTATATTGAACAAGGATTATGAGCCGTGGAGGTGAGTGACCTTAAACTACTTGCAACGTTACTTTAAAATGTTTCTTGCATCGTTTCTTTGATTGCATATCCTGTGTGCCGGCATATAAGTTCTTGACATGTTTTGGCTCAAATGAGTACTTGGAATTCGTGTGCTAGACTCCGACGTTTCCTCCACCATTTAATGTTCCTGTAGAGCACCAATGGGCTCAATGTTCAATGTTCAATGTTAATGTTCAATGTTAAATGATTGTTTGGAGCGTTGGACGTCTAAGTACCATGATTTCACTGGCTCATGAGAGAAGTGAAAGTGCATTGATTGTTGAAGCATGACATTATTGAAATGAACGATTGTGAAACTGATTTGATAACTGAATTTCTTGGTTACTCGCTGAGCTTCTAGCTCACCCCAAAATGTTTTATTCCCCTCCACAGGGCTCAAGGCGAAGGAGTGGCTTGTAGTGTTTATCATGGATTATCTCATGTATGGATTGATGGATTGAACTTGGATTTACTTTTGTGTAATCGTTCATATTGGGATTGTATTGAACGTTTAGAATTGATTGGATGTGTAATAGTCTAGCTTTGGACTTCCTCCTGTATAATAGTGTGGTTAGAGGATCAGAGTGGTGCAGTGGAAGCGTGGACGCTTCGCTTTTGATATGTAAAGTTTGGGAACCTTTGATATATATATATAGATCTTGAAATTCAATTGAGGTTTGTAGTGAACGACTGAGTCCCGGCGAGAGCCGGGCAGGCGGCCCGCCGAACCCTCTGGTTCGCCTTAGGGGGAGGTGGGGTCGTGACAATTGGTATCAGAGCTTAGGCTTCAGATCTCTGTAGTGTATCCTAGACTTGATGTTTAGGATGCCGGACCGTGGGTTTGATTTGACTCTTGAGAGATTTTTGCGGGATGTCTTGACTTGATTGGTACAAGAGGGAATGTCGAGGACAACATTCTTTTAAGGAGGGAGATTGTGACGCCCCGAAAAAAAAGAGTTTGAGAACCCGGAAATTTTCTAATTTTCTAGGGTTTATTTTGTTTAAAACAAAACCCGCCTTTTCTACATTTTCTTGATTAGAAAAAAATCCCAGATAAAGTTTATGAGCAAAAATAGTTTTAAAATGATTTTTCTAGTATCGGTTAGTTTTTGAGAAATTAAAAGCGTATTTTGGACGTGGGACCCGCTAGTGCGGGAAATGCATTATATTTTTAACCACTTGTTGGAATTTTGTATTAAGTGATATTATTTTACAAAGTGTTAAGATATTTTTATTGGAGAGACAAAAGGATAGAGTTGCATTAATGAAGTGACATGTGTCACTTTAAGAGAGGTTGCCACTTATTTGACTTGTTTGACTTTTGACCTTTCTTACTAATTTTTTATTAAATATCTCAAATTTGCCACAAAAATCACCATTTCTTTCTCTTCTTTGGCCGACCAACCTTAAGGAAGAAAGGAAGAGAGCTCTTCACCATTTTAGCTAACATCTAGCTCAAATCATCCAACCCAAGTTCTGAAATTTGTTTCTACTCCATAAAAGCTTTCCATTAGGTGCTAGTGAGTTGCTTAGTGAAGTTTTTTGGAGGAGCTAAGGTGGTCTACCACTTCCTCTCTCTTGTTTAGTAGGTAAGTGATGTTTACACTTTCTCTTACACCTAATGATGTTTAATTTGTGCCTAATGGTGGTTATAGAGTTGGAAATTGTGGTTTATTTCTTGCTTATGGATGATATGGTGAAGTTTTTCTTTTTTTGAGGAATTTTCTGGTTTAATGTGATCTTGATGTTGTGGTTGTTTATGATGGTTGGTAATAAGGGGTTATGACTCTAGTGGATGTATATGATAGGAAATTACAACCAATTTTGGGTTTGGATTGAATTGTGAAAAGTTAGGGTTGATAACCCCCAATTCTGTCCGGTTTTGGATCATGTGGTTAGAGGCCGACTTGGCCTTTGCTTCAAACATAAAAGTTGTAGGTATTGATGAGTTTGAAGTGCCTGCAAAATTTCAGGGCATTTGGAGTAGTGGAGAGTGAGTTATGCCGTTTTTACTGTTGCTGTTCTGGGTGATCAGAATGTGCGAACTGCGATTGTAATCGTCTGTTTTGACTGGAATTGCTTTGGATTTGGATGTTGGTGTCTTCTTATGAAATGTAGCATGATGTCTTAGCTACCGTATGCCTTTGGAATCAATGCATTTGGACCTGTGTAGACTGAGTTGGACGAATTACAGCATTGTGTGATTTGGGAACCTGCAATTACGGTTCTGGGTTGGTTTTCTGCATTTTTGACCTAGTTGTGCTAGGATTTGGACTGAGTGGCCTTCTACATTGTTGTAGCCCTATCTCTTAGCTTCGAAACAGTGGGTCTTGGACCTTCATCCGATACTCGTAGTACCTTTGGTGCCATTACCGGAAAAGGACGTCAAAACTGTTTTCTGGTTTTGAGCAATTGTGGTTAATTGCTATGTGATTGGGTTTGATTGTAGGTTGGAAACTAAAGGAATTAAGGGGAAATGCTGTCCGATTTTAATAGCGTTGGTTACCTTAAGTTTCAATTGAAAGGCTTGGACTTGAATGATGGAATTGGCTATATTGAACAAGGATTATGAGCCGTGGAGGTGAGTGACCTTAAACTACTTGCAACGTTACTTTAAAATGTTTCTTGCATCGTTTCTTTGATTGCATATCCTGTGTGCCGGCATATAAGTTCTTGACATGTTTTGGCTCAAATGAGTACTTGGAATTCGTGTGCTAGACTCCGACGTTTCCTCCACCGTTTAATGTTCCTGTAGAGCACCAATGGGCTCAATGTTCAATGTTCAATGTAAATGTTCAATGTTAAATGATTGTTTGGAGCGTTGGACGTCTAAGTACCATGATTTCACTGGCTCATGAGAGAAGTGAAAGTGCATTGATTGTTGAAGCATGACATTATTGAAATGAACGATTGTGAAACTGATTTGATAACTGAATTTCTTGGTTACTCGCTGAGCTTCTAGCTCACCCCAAAATGTTTTATTCCCCTCCACAGGGCTCAAGGCGAAGGAGTGGCTTGTAGTGTTTATCATGGATTATCTCATGTATGGATTGATGGATTGAACTTGGATTTACTTTTGTGTAATCGTTCATATTGGGATTGTATTGAACGTTTAGAATTGATTGGATGTGTAATAGTCTAGCTTTGGACTTCCTCCTGTATAATAGTGTGGTTAGAGGATCAGAGTGGTGCAGTGGAAGCGTGGACGCTTCGCTTTTGATATGTAAAGTTTGGGAACCTTTGATATATATATATAGATCTTGAAATTCAATTGAGGTTTGTAGTGAACGACTGAGTCCCGGCGAGAGCCGGGCAGGCGGCCCGCCGAACCCTCTGGTTCACCTTAGGGGGAGGTGGGGTCGTGACAGTCCAACTCACTTGGAGGTTCACTTGTCTCTTCATGGGCTTGGATCGTGGTCTTCAATATATCTATGGATCCCATGTTGGTCTTGGACAATTCAAACAGGGGTTTGGAGGGATTCTTTGAAGAGCTTGGCCCGTGCACGTGTGACTGGGCCCAATGGAACTTGGACTGGGTCATTGCGTGGGTTGAGATCCGTACACACATCAGTCCCCTCCTCTTGAGAAGGATTTGCCCTCAAATCTGGATCCGTCTCGTCAAGAAATGGGCTCAAATCTGCGACATTGAAGGTCGCGCTAACAGTGTACTCCCCAAGTATCTCCAATTTGTATGCGTTGTCATTGACTCGTTGGAGCACTCGAAAGGGTCCATCTTCTCGTGGGGATAACTTGTTTTGGCGCTGCTTGGGGAACCTTTCTTTTCTCAAGTGTAGCCAAACCCAATCTCCAGACTCAAAAATCATCTTACGACGGTGCTTGTTGGCTTGCTGGATGTATTGTTGAGTACGCCTCTCAATGTTTGCCCGAACGGCTTCATGTAACCTGCGCACAAAGTCAGCCTTCTTTTTTCCATCTAAACTTGTGTGCTCAGAGGAAGGTAAGGGTACCAAATCCAGGGGGGTCAGGGGGTTAAAGCCATAAACGATCTCAAAAGATGAGTAGTGTGTTGCACTATGAACAGTTCGATTGTAAGCAAATTCAACATGAGGCAAACACTCTTTCCATGATTTAAGATTCTTTTTAATCAAAGCCCGAAGGAGAGTACCAAGTGTGCGATTGACAACTTCAGTTTGTCCATCGCTTTGTGGATGGCTGGTGGTGGAGAATAACAATCTAGTGCCAAGTTTAGACCACAAAGTCTTCCAAAAATAACTCAAGAACTTTACATCTCTATCACTAACAATGGTCTTAGGCATGCCATGCAGATGGACAATTTCTTTGAAGAACAAATTAGCAATATGAGATGCATCATCGGTTTTGTGACAAGGGATAAAATGAGCCATCTTAGAGAATCGATCAACCACTACAAAGATGGAGTCATTATCCCTTGGTGACCTAGGTAGTCCCAAGACAAAGTCCATAGACAAGTCTACTCAAGGATAGTGAGGGATAGGCAATAGGGTATACAAGCCGTATGGATTTGTTTTAGACTTCGCCTTATGACAAGTGACACATCTACCAACCAAGCGTTCAACATCTCTACACATATGAGGCCAGTAAAAATGCTCTTGTAACATGGCTAGAGTCTTAACAATCTCAAAATGTTCCATAAGTCCACCACTGTGTGCCTCTCTAATCAAAAGATCACGAATGGAAGAATTAGACACACATAGCTTATCCACATAAAACAAAAATCTATTGTGCAAGAAATACTTTCCATGTGGGTTCTTTATACAAGATGCATAGACTTCCCCAAAGTCATGACCATGGGTGTACAGTTTCTTAAGCATTTCGAACCCTAGCAACTTAGTATCGAGAACAGCAAGCAAAGAATGTCTACAAGATAAAGCATCAGCTACCACATTCATTTTGCCAATTTTGTACTTAATGACATACGAGAAGGTGTCAATGAAACTTACCCATTTGTCATGGCGCTTGCTCAACTTGGGTTGGCCCTTGAGAAATTTCAAGGATTCGTGATCAGTGTGTATCACAAACTCCCTTGGGCGCAGGTAGTGTTGCCAAGTCTCCAATGCTAGTTCAAGTGCGTAGAGCTCCTTATCGTATGTGGGGTAGTTCAGGGCAGCATCTCCTAGCTTCTCACTAAAGAATGCACAAGGCCTCTTGTCTTGCATGAGAACGGCGCCAATACCTACACCAGAGGCATCACATTCAATTTCAAAGGTCTTGTGAAAATTTGGTAATGCCAAAACAGGTGCATGTGTGAGTTTGTCTTTGAGGGTGAGGAATGCTCGGTCTTCGGTTTCTCCCCAATAGAATTTGTCATTCTTCTTGGTCACGACAGTCAATGGGGCAGCGATGGTGCTGAAGTCTTTGACAAATCGGCGGTAGAAGCCTGCCAATCCATGGAAGCTGCACACCTCATGGACGGATGTTGGAGTTGGCCATTGCTGGATGGCCTCAATCTTGGACTCGTCTACTTTGATTCCCTGTGAGCTCACTACATATCCTAAGAACACAAGCTCGTGAGTACAAATGGTGCACTTCTTAAGGTTAGCGTATAAACGCACCTGTCGAAGTGTCTCAAGAACTAATCTCACATGCTCCATGTGCTCTTGTTCAATGCAACTATATATTAGAATATCATCAAAGTAAACAATGACAAATTTTCCAATGAAATGCCTCAAAACATGGTTCATTAACCGCATGAATGTACTAGTGGTGTTAGTCAACCCAAAAGGTATGACTAGCCACTCATAGAGACCATGTTTGGTTTTGAAAGCCATTTTCCATTCATCGCATTCTTTCATCCTAATTTGATGATAGCCACTCCTTAAATCAATCTTAGTAAATATAATAGCACCATCGAGCTCATCAAGCATATCATCTAGTCTAGGAATGGGATGACGATATTTCACAGTAATAGCATTAACGGCCCTACAATCAGTGCACATGCGCCAAGTACCATCCTTTTTGGGGACAAGTACCACAGGCACAGCTCAAGGACTTAGACTCTTTTTTACCCAACCATTACCTAATAGACCATCAACTTGCCGTTGGAGCTCATTTGTCTCCTCAGGGCCCATGCGGTAAGCAGGTTTGTTGGGTAGTGGTGCTCCAGGAATCAGGTCAATTTGGTGCTCAATCCCTCGAATGAGTGGTAAGCCATCAGGGACCTCGTCAGGAAAAAATCCTTAAATTCCTGCAAAAAGAGCAAGCATACTCGAAGGCAATGCCTTATCGAGTTCAGCAACGTCTAGTAGCACGTGCTTGCAAATCATAAGCAAGACGGGTTGGTTAGCATTTACAAGTTTGCACACATCCTTAGCCTTAATTATCATGTTTAGCTTCCTAGCGTTTGATTTAGCCAATGCATGATCACGTGGTACACTAGGTATGCTCACTTGACCCTTAGTCGATTGCTCACTAGTGGACGTGGAGCAAGTGCCAGGGTCGGCCGTCTTTTGCTTTCGCTTTTGACGGTCTAAGTCACACTCCCTTTGCAATTTTAATTGGTCCTCATAAACTTGTGTAGGTGTGAGTGGTGTGAGGACCTTACGTTTGCCATCGTACAAAAGTGTGTACTTATTTGCCCTTCCATCGAATGTGACGTGTTTGTCAAATTGCCACGATCTCCCCAAGATGACATGTGTAGTATGCATAGGCACTACATCACACACTACTTCATCAATGTAAGTACCAATTGAAAAAGGAACGCGTACCTGTTTGAAGACATGTACCTCTCCATCCTCACTTAGCTATTGGAGGTGGTAGGGGTGTGGATGTCTAGTAGTTGGGAGACCCAAGTTCTCAACCATTAGCAAACTCGCCACATTGGTGCAACTTCTCCCATCAATGATGAGGCTGCACACCTTATAACCTATTTTACAGCGAGTGTAAAATAAGTTCTCCCGTTACAACTGCTCATCCTCCTTGACTCGGGCGGTTAGCACTCATCGTGCCACCAAGCAACCTACTTCGCCTTGTGTAGGAGAGCAATCTTCCTCAGCCGAGTCATCCTCCAGGTAGTCACCTTTGATCAATCTAGGCACCTCCTCACAGTCGTCATCATCGGACACTATCTCGCCACTGTGAGTGATTAGCATGACCCGTTGGTTTGGACATTGAGACTAGATATGTCCAGACCCTTGGCACTTGGAGCACTTAATGTCCCTATTCCTAGTCTTAGGAGTCTCAAGTGGTGCCTTAGAAGCAGACCTGGATGCATCAGCAGCTTTGTTAGATGTAAAATTGGTATTGCGGTTAGAGGCACTACCTTGAATTCGGCTAGAAGGAGCTGGTGTAGCAGAATTTCCAGCTTCGTGGGTTGTTCGCCGGGGTAGGCTTCCCTTCCAGGAAGGCGAGTTGGAAGTTTGGAAGGTACGGGTCCCACGTCTCAATTTCTTTCCCCTCTCGGCCTTGATGGCAAGTTCAAGAAAGTCATGTATGTCCAAATAATGTTGGAGCTCCAAGGCTTCTTGAAGGTCAGTATTGAGACCTCTAAGAAACCTAGCCATGGTCGCTTCACCATCTTCTCAAATGTTCACCCTCATCATGGCCATCTCGATCTCCTTGTAGTAGTCCTCCACACTCATGTTACCTTGAGTGAGGTCTGAAGTTTAGAATGGAGATCGCGGTTATAGTAGTTAGGAACAAATCTCTTGCGCATCAAAGCCTTGAGTTCTCGCCAAGTCTGGACTCGTGGTTCTCCTATCCTCCTTCGATGAGTCCTTACTTGGTCCCACCAGACTAGTGCGTAGTCGGTGAACTCGACAGTGGCTACCTTAACCTTTTGTTCCTCGCTATAATCGTAGCAGTCGAAGACCATCTCAATGCGGCCTTCCCATTCCAAGTAAGCCTCAGGATCACTCTTGTCTTTGAACGAGGGGACTTGCATTTTAAGTCCCTTAAGTTCATTCTTAGACGTGTCCCTCTTAGGCCTCTCAGCACGTTCATCATCCTCACTACTCGAGTAGTCTTCACTATTTACCTCTTTGGTGCCATGGTTACTCCGGTTGTGGGACCTTGAACGAGAGCCTCGTGTGAGACTCTTGGATAGCTCGTCAAACCGAGTGTGCAACTCCTCCATTTGTTGCTCACTAACTCGCCTGAGCTCGTTCTTCATAGCGGTGAACATCAAGGAGTAGTCTGTGGGTGGTTGTTGTGGCTCCATGTCCCTCTTTATGCCCTGCAAAAGGTTAGTAACAAGAAAAATAATGCAAGTATATCCTCACTTCACTCCCTTAGTGTATCACTCTCTCTCGTGTTTTTATCACTCAAAACACTCTTTAAAGATCTTACCCAATACCTTTACCTGTTGGCTTAGGTAGGTGAGAAATGCTGCTCAAGTCCAATAATCGTCACCAACTTTTTCCACCAGCGTAGTCAAGTCGGCAAGACACGAATGGTAGTAGAGAATGAAGTAGAAAGGGCAAATTTGTAAAAGATAGAGTGGCGGATAGCAAGGGAAAAATGCCAATGTGAACACAAAGAGTAAGAAACCCTAGCTTCCTAAAAGGTAGGAGTAACTTCCTAAAACGTAAGAGAGAAAGTAGGGGAGTGTTCCTAAAACAAAGGAGTTAATATAGGAAAGTGTCCAAGTGAAAACAAAGAGTTATCCAAGTGTTGTACTTAGTTTCCTAAAACGATTTGGAAACAAGTTAGTTTTGGAACTTCTTTAGAAAACCTTTCTTGTACAACTCTTTAGAAACTTCCAAATTCCTCTCCTAGTGGACTTGCAAATCAGATTCAGCCTCCGTCTCTTCCAACCGAAAATTTCCAGATTTTCTCCTTCCAAAACACTTCACCAATGTCGGTTAGGATTCTATAAAGTCCCCCAAGGCAGCCGACACCCTCTCACACCAACACAATTCAGATTCGACTCCCTCCTCCCTTGCGCAACACACAACAGCTTCGGGCTTTGGTTTGAGTCAATGTCGTCTCAAGGAGACGTGAGCAACCTCACTCAAGCTTCCCCCCAACGGGGCTGCTCAAGAATCGCCCAAGAAATTTACTCCCACACCACCGCAAGAGAGTATAGGAAGTTGTTTATTCGAAGGGAGGTTCAAGTCTTCAAGAAACAAGGTGGTCAAGAAATTCAAGAACCTCGAAGGGTGGTACAAGTGATCAAGGCTCAAGGGGATCAAGAATTGCAAGAAGAGGTAGGCCAAAACTTTTGAGTTTCTTTCCTTTTTGTTCGAATTTTCTGTTTGGGGTACAAGCACGATGTAAGAGACTGATTTGGCAATAAATTTCAACTCCCTCGCTTGGTTTTGTTTGTTTCTTTTTTTTTCTCTTGCCACCCGATGGCTTTTTTGCTTTTCTTTTCGTTTCTATTTTTTTTTTTGACTTAAAGAACAACACAAATACTCGGCTGAAGTAGTAAAAATTCCAGAAATAAGGTCAGCCCCTCAACTTGCAATAACGCACAACCCAAATCCCTCAAGAACTAGCAAGATACTTTCAAGAATTTCAAGAACTTCTAGGTAGTAACCAAGAACTTCAAGAAACCCTAAAATCTTGTAGGTTCTCTTCAAGATTTCACAACACCAACAAGTTTCAACCCAAAAATCAGATTAGAAAATTAAGAAACAACTTGGATGACTCATGAATCGATTTGGACAGATTTGGAAAACAAAACCCTAGCAGTCAAAGCAAAACCCTAGCCATCGCCTACTTGTTTTCCTGTTGCTTCGGCTTGGACTATCGACTTGGACAGATTTTGGACAAGGCACTGAGTAATTACTACAGACAGATTTGACGACAACAAACGACACAATACCAAAGACACTTGCGGACAGATTTTGGGCAATCAAGGGCGCAATAATAGCCGCGGCTGATTTGCTTTTCTATTTTTTTTTTGTTGGTGAATGCGGACACAAACGGACATATTGGTCACGACTCAACAACCAGAACAAACGACACCAAAGGCGGACAGATTTGAGCCAACGACTCACACAACAAGGAAAAATAAGCGCGGACAGGTTTCAATGATAAAGAAACGATAACAACTTACGGACAGAATATATATATTTTTTAAACAAGACAGCGGAATCAACAAAACTAAGACAAGGCTACGGATATAATGGAAGATACCTCAACCAAAGCTCTGAAGCCAACTGATACGGTTCTCGATCAACACGTTTCGAGACACGTAGCACGTTCGCCCAAGGATCTAGCGAGATTGTACAACGCTGGGATTGCGGGGCCTAAAACCAACACGGACGACACGAATTGGTAGAAGGCGGTAGAAAGATGACTCCAATGGAAGGTGACTACTCCAGTGGATAGGTCGGTAGAACAATCAAGGACAAGACGTAAGATTGTTCAACACCCTTGTCAAGAGCAAGTAAAGGCTCGAAATTCTCACAAGAAAGAAAGTAAAAAATCTAAGTAAATTTTATTCATAAAACGTCTACCCCAAAACCTTACAAAATAAGCCTTTTTATAGGCTAATGGTTACTAAAACCTAAGGAAAACAGGAAAGGGAAATTCGGTCATCTTGGGGTCAAGATAGGCCGGCCCATGCTCTATTGAAACAAACTAATCCAACTCTAATAAACACTATGGCTTAAGGCCCTATTCGTCCAACTCACTTGGAGGTCCACTTGTCTCTTCATGGGATTGGATCATGGTGTAGATAACTTGATTGTCTCCTTCTAAGCCTTCAATATCTCTATGGATCCCATGTTGGTCTTGGACAATTCGAACAAGGGTTTGGAGGGATTCTTTGAAGAGCTTGGCCCATGCACGTATGACTGGGTCCAATGGAACTCGGACTGGGTCATTGCGCGGGCTGAGATCCGTGCACACGTAATCTAGACAAGCATTTTAGAGATGGTAATCTTTTGTAAAAGGGAAAGTCCTTTTGTTGTTTTGTATCTTGGCAACTCGGCACGTTCTGTTATGATCTTGTTGTTTCCCTTCTCCTTTTGAAATGATTTGATAAACCTATCCTAACTTGATGCAACTATTATGATCTTTTATAACATATGAAAATTTACTTTGCTTTTAATTGATTTTATGGCTTATATGTATATTTAAACTTTGCTCCACACTTTTAGATTTGTAATAAGACATGAACGGTAATAGACGTGATCAAGATCATACTTGAGAGCATAGGCAACCTCGGGATCTTGGAAGTGACCAGGGATCGATGGTGGACCAAAAATCGAGAACTTAGGTTGAAGCTGGGACCCAATGTTTGATTGCCAACTTGATATGTTAAAATTGTGAGTTTTGGGTTGGTAAAAGGAAATATTTGATAGATTTAATGAGCCTAACAATTAAGGGACATGATATAATATTTGGAATGGAAGCTTGAGGCTATACATAAACTATCGAGACTTGAACAATGTGACCATTAAGAACAAATACCATTTTACCTCATATAAATGAGAATTTGATCAACTGCAAGGAGCCGTGGTATTATCCAAGTTGAATTTAAAGTAGAGCTATTACCAGTTGAGGATCCTAGAAACTGATGTACTTAAGACCGCTTTCAATTTAAGATATGGCACTTTGAATTCACAGTTACGCCCTTTGGGTCGACTAATGCACTAGCAGCAATTATGGACTTAATACATCGGGGTTTTAAGCCGTATTTGGATCAATTTGTGGTGACATTTATTAATGGTATATCGACATACTCTAAGGTTCGAGGAGATCCTGAAAGACACCTGATGGTAGTTTTACAAACCCTGAAAGAACACCAACTTTTGTTAAGTTCAATAAGTGTGAGTTTGAATTGGAGAAATAGGACTTGATGAGAATTTGTCCTATGAAAAAAAAAAAGGCTGGTATAGATTTTAGATTGACAAGTGAAAGAATTAAGACGGAAGCAAATCCCTCTAATAAAGGTTATGAAGAAATTATGGAATGGCGGAAACAACTTGAAAAATAGAAGAGAAGATTCGAAGGAAGTACCTAGAATTGTTTCTAAATCAAGGTGTGAATTTCGAGGACGAACTTCTCTTTAAGGAGGGAAGGATGTGAGGACCCGAAAATTTTCTTATTTTTATCTTATTTTACTGGCCTATTTAATTATTTATATGCCCGTTTTCTCCGAAAAATTTATTTTAACCATTTTAAATCCTTTTACGTGGAACAATGTCTTACTTATATTTTAAAACGTCTCGTTAGCAAATTTAATTTTTCTGCGGCTCGTCTAGTAAGGAATAACGAATACACGTTTTTCGAGGTAATATTCGATCCGGGAGTGCAGTAATCTTGGAGGATTAAGAATGCTCAATTGTAGACTAAGAAAAATTAATTGAGAGATTAGATGTGAGTTAGTTAAAATTAAGTTTTCACCGCGCGCGCGTCGAAAGTTTCTTGAAAGTCGCATCACGCGACTAATTGGAGATTTAATGATTTAATACTAGACTCGTAAGTATGAGTAATTACAATGTTAGAGGAAGTACCTGGAGGATTAGTGCATGAGTGTATCAAACCCGAGAGAAAATGGTAGTACGAAACCCTATTTTGCACTATTAAGAGTTGACTTTTGTGCACCATCTTAAAGTAGCTTTTTCCATTCTTTCTCTCCAAGTTTTCATCACACAAAATCCTCATCTCTCTCACCTCATTCAGCCGACCAACCAAGAGGAAAAAGGAAGAAGAAAAACTCCATTTCTTTGGCTCCAATTTACTTGCAAATCTTCATCCAACTTTCTAGTTTCTTGGAGATTCGTCCTACCTTGGAGTAAGAAGCAATCTTGTGGAATTTCTTGGAGAAAATTTCGGTGAAAAATCTGGTTTTCTTCAAGGGTTTTAAGGGTAACCACTCCACCTCTTTTATCTTTCAAATTACAAGAAGTTTAACGGTTAATCTTCATGGGTTTACAACCCTAAGCAAGAAAATAGATTAGAGGACTTGAGAAAACCATTTATTTCATTTTAAATCATAGGCTATCAGACTTGACGAGACCTCTAGGTAGCTGACTTGAGGTTTGATTGTTTGGTTGTGGTTGTTTATGTGATATATAGCTTGATTACGGTTAGAAAGTGGAGAGAAATCGAAGGAAAAATTAGAATACAAGCTGGCCGAAATTTCTAGTCATGTGGTTCTGTTTTAGTTTCGAATTTTGATGCTTGGTTGACTGTGAAATTTATGGATATATGTTGTACATTGTGTGTACATAGTGCCTTTCAAAAATCGTGTTGAATGGTTGTGCAAAACTTGCGTTTTGGTAGAGGTTCGAATCTGGAAAACATATAACAGTGCACTCGGACAGTGCTTCTTTGTCCGAACATAACTTTCAGTACAAAAGTTAAAATTGAGTGCTGTTTATGGCATTCAAAACTAGACATTCATAACTTTCCAACGGTATAAGAATCTCCAACTCGTTCATTTTGAGTGAACTGTAGCGAGTCGGCAAAGTTGGCTGTTTTGTTTTGACTGTTCATACGAATGAAACTAGAAACTGCATTTTGTGGCTCGATATTGTCCCATTTGTGAAACGATTTTCAAAATGATGTATTCTGATGAATTGTAAAATTTGGAACCTAGTTTCTAATGCCATAAACCAATCTCAATTTGGAGTTGTATAGAGCTAGATATGGTTTGATTTCGAATATACGACAAAGCTGGAAATTGGAAACTTTTCCCTACCTTGTTGACCGAATGGTCAAATCTATTTTGGGATGTCATACTTTGAAATGTTTTGTATCAATTGCTCACCCATTGCCTATTAAATGTTTCTAGAACTTTGGTTTCAAAATTTGAGCAAATTGGGACTGGTTGTGTTGGACAAAATGTTTGAAAAAGAAAGAGAACTATGGTTGGCAGATTAGCCTTAAAAATTTTCCCAACTTTTGGTTGTTTCGTTAACTGTATTTTCGTACAATTTTTTACCTAAATTTTGGTAGAGAAGTAGTCCATATATGGAAGTTTAAGTGTACCATATTTGGTGTGATTTCAATACCATTTCGATATCCAAATGATGCCCCAAAGATTGCTCTTCAAATTTGGAATTCACTGGTCAGATTACAAAAATCAACCGACTTCAAACTGTTGTATCTTGTTGCTCAAAACTCCGAATTTAGTGTTGTGTTTGAAACTTTGTTTGGGACTCTTATTGTGTTATAAATTTCAGAGACTGATTTACCTTCTATGAATTTTGCTGAATTTCCAAATATCGCCGAAAACCAAGACTGGTTCTGTCTTGCTTTCTGGAATCAGTAATGTTAAGCTGAAAAATAAATGCTTTCTGTTTGGAATTTTAGAAAAGTGTCTTCTGTGAACTTTTAGCACTTTTAATTTAGTTTCCAGCAGTACAAAGTTTTTCATTTTTGGACATACGAAACTCAACATCATATTTTACCAAGTTTGTCGCGCAAAGCTGAAATTCTTGATTTCCTAGGAAATGAACTTTTAAGAACTTTCCATCCTCCTTTGCAATTGTTGGATGGTTTTAGTTTGTAATTTCATCGTGGAATACACAATTCTGTTAGAACTTTATGTAAGGATCGAAGACAACCTAAGAGGGGGTGAATTATGTAGTTTTAAAAACTAGCAAAGTTGTGAGTCACTTTTTGAGTACTTGCCCTCTTTTTCTAAAGGACCACACAATGGAGCAATTAATGAGAAAGCACAAGTGCTTGTGAGTAGAAGAGATGAACAATTTATATAACAAGACAGTAAGTAAAAGAGATAGAATATCAAACCAAATACCAAACTCCTCTTGAGTTTGAATATCACTTTAGTGAGTAAGCTTCTTCAAGTTGATCAACTTACAACCAATCTTTTTGTACAAAGAAAGGATCACTTCCTCCTTGCCCCAATCCACACTTGGTCAAGTATGAAAGTTTTACTATCACTCGGATAATCCTCACAAAGTTACACTATTGAAGTAATTGAATCACACTAGAAAAGTTTATCGAAATTTACACAACTAAGATTACAAATCTTCTTTGAAGAGTATTTTCCTACTAAAATCACTCTTGATTTGATGTAGTCTCAATGTGCAAAAGTGCTTTGAAGTAGTTGACTTTGTTCTATTTATATGAGACCAAAAACATCTTCAATTAATGCTCCCAACGGATAGAAGGCAGCTAAAGAGTCACCTAGCAGTTGTCAGTGTCGGACGTCCGATAGACCAATTTCTTGTGTCCGAACGTGGGTAGTGAGCTCAAGAAATCTTCTTGAATTATTTCGGATGTTCGGTGCCTTCAGTGTATGCATCTGAAAGTAGGAAGTGAAACTGAGAATTCTTCTTAAATTCTTTCGGACGTCCGATGCCTCCAAAGCTTTGCGTCCGAAGTGTCGCAATATTTGTCGGACGTCCGGTGCTCTGATGATGTCCGTCCGATCGAGGTCAGTGATCTTAGAAGGAATGACTTAATATCTTCGGACGTCCGAGGGTGGAGTTCTTCATGCGTCCGAAGTTGCGCAATGGTTGTCGGACGTCCAATCCAGTCTTCTTGTGCGTCCGACAGCAGCATCTTTGAACCTGTTTTGCTCCATTTCTGAAAAGGTCTATTGAGAGATCATTAGTAACATCCATTTGTTTTGTAATCATCAAAAGGTACAGACTGAGATTAACAATCTCCTCCTTTTTGATGATGACAAAACAATGGATGGAGGAAAATAATTGAGACATAGCTCCCCCTTACTTAATGCATCAAGGAGTGGATACTCCCCCTCAGAATGATATCCCTTTATTACACTTATCACCAGATTGACATCATTAGAAATCAGTATCCATTTCTCCCCTTTTTTGTCATCATTAGATCAACCAAAAACCAGTAATCAAAAAGCAATACTATCAACAATTATCAATCATTATCAGTAAAACCAGAAACCAAAACATAGCATCATCAATATTGGCAACAACCAGCAATTGTCAACAACACCATGAACAACATCAATTATTGGCAGTCAATATCAGAAATCAGAGGCCAGACTAAATTAAGCAACATTCATCCAAAACTAAAGGATAATCCACAAAAGCAACATTTATTCAAAACATAAAAGATAAGCAAATAGTTTTACAGACCAGCAAATGAAGGGAAATAGAATCCTTAATACAGAACACACGAAATGTTTAAAATGCAAAAGATGCCAAAAGCCTATTATGAACTATCATCCTAATCATGAAATGCATTTATCTAGAAGTGCCTAAATGGTGATGTTGGACGATCCAGGCCTCCTCCTTGCTAGGCAAAACTGAGCAGGATCTACTTCTTCCTCTTCAGTGTCCTCATCATCATCCTCTTCAGTTTCTTCTTCAGTTATTGGAGCCTTTCCCTTGTCTTGTGGCTGAGAACTGGAAGCATGAAACTCTGGAGTGGTTTCAGTACGGGGAGTTTGCTCAGTTGGCTCAGTTCTGGGTTTCTTTTGGTGTGCATTCTCATTGTCTTGAAGAATGGGAGGCACAATCAAATTCCTTTTGTCAATGAAGGTGGTTTGTTGGTCGGGTGACATGGTCATCATCAGACCATCTTCAAGGAGTAGGATGTGTTGTTTGAGGTTCTCAAGTAAGGAAATGACCTCAGAGTTAGATGAAGAGGACTTAGTGGCTGACCTTCTAGGATGGATGGTAAAGGGTGTGACATACATGGACTAATCTCGAGGAGTCCTAGGGGAAACAGGTGTTTCATGATGACTCTTTGTCCTAGTTTCCAAAACAGTTTCCTTGTAGCACCAATGACCCTAAAAAAATTTCAGATTTTTCCTTTCAAAATAAGTCTTGGAGAAAACAGTTGATGCACTTTCTTTTGGTGATTTTCCAGTGAAGGGAATTTCAAGATGAGCAAAGATAGGAGTCAGAAATTTTTCATAGGTGCTATCAGTGCTGATTTTGAGTAAGAATTTGCACATAATAAGGCCAAAATCAATTCTGATTTTTTCAAGAAAGCAATAGAACAGGTAAAGTTTCATTTAGTTGGCATCAATCCTATGACCATCAGTAGGGACCAACAGATTCAAAATTATAGAAAAGATGATCAAATTTTGAGGACTGAGATCCTCCAATCTTGCCTCTGCAGGAGTATTAAAATGAGTTTGAAAATATGTCATCAATTTAGCAACATGAAAATGATGATAGGCAGAAGGAAATTCTTCATATGAAAAGAAGTTTGCAAGTTTTCCTTTAAAACCATCTTCAATTTTGGTTTTCAGAACAGTGTTGACAATATCAGGGTTCAACTCTATGTCAACAAAATTGACACGTGAAACTAGATCAGTGTCTGATCTACCCTTCCTAAGGGTGGCAAAGAATTGATGAAGCATATCATAATAGTATGTGTTTGGAATGGTCAGAAGATGAGTCCATTTTTGAAATTCAAAAAGCTTAAGAACTGGTTCAAGGTCAAGCTTACGAAATTCGTGAGGGATGATAGTCCTCTGAGTGATGAAACCTTTCTGCGAGATCCATTCGAACCTCTCTCTAGCATCATCATCAATGAACTTGGGTAAGGGGGTAGGTTCCTCTGCAGTTTGAGCCTCAGGTTGCTCCATGGCAGTTCATTTCATCTTTGCACTTCGTTGAGCAATAGGTGCATCAGTTTGTCCACCAGATGTTGTTCTTGGTGACTTTCTGGTGGAAGTCTCAGGGGCTTGCTGAATCTCAGCATTTTACTCAGCAGCCTGCTGTTCCTCACTTTGCTCAACAGAAGGATGAGCAGTTTGCCTTTCCTTAGTTTGAGTAGTCCCTTTCCTTTTAGCGGACCTTTTTCCCTTTTTACTATGAGATTCCGTCACTTTACTGGGTGATTTCGTGACGGATGCATCAGTATTAGTGGGCTGTTCCAGTTTCTCTTCACTATCACTGACTGGAGGCAATGCAGTGGGCTGTTCCTTGGTTTGCTCAGTAGTTTGCCGCTCCTCTGAATGTTTCTTTTAGGCCGAACCTTTCCCTTTTCCACCATGTTTCTTTGTTCCTCTCTTTGGAGATTTAGTGGTGGATGGCTCAACAATGTCAATATTTTCATCAATCAACCTGAACTTTGTGGTGCATTCGGCACTGACAGACCCTCCTCTAAATCTCACCATGATGCAATGCAAGATGATGTTGTTGCAGAGTATGATGCGAGTGTGTAATGAAATGAACTACGAGTATAGATGAACTACAATGACTGCTTGAATCGTCCACAGAGAGTGAACTTTGAGTGGTTAGGGTTTCAGGTGAGAATTGGGATTTATGGGGTAGTTGGCAGTTAGAAGAAGTTATGAGGGGTAATGAACGGGCAATAGGAATGTAATTGTGTTTGGCAACTCACTTTCTTGGAACTTGATCACAAATGAGATGAATTTTGAATTTTGAATGTGGGAGAATATGAAGAGTTGCGTCCGATATAGTGGTTGAGTGAAATAAATGAGGAAGAAAACTGCTTTATAATACTTTTCTTTCGAGTGTCGGACGGCCGAACGAATTGGGGCGTCCGACACAACCGTCTGAACCAGAACTTTCTAGAAAAATGATGAAGAACACTGTCGGACGTCCGTTCTAACACATCGGACGTCTGATAAAGAGTGTCCAGAGAATTTTTAGAATATTTTTTTTGAAACGCCCAATTTTGTTCTCAAAGACACAAATTGATCCAGTGGTAAGGCTTTTGTGAGAATATTAGCAATTTGATCTTTTGAACAAACATATTGAACACAAATTTCACCCTTATGGATAAGATTGCGAATGAAATGATGCTTTATGTCTATGTGCTTTGTCCGAGAATGTTAAATGGGATTTTTTGTCAAATTTATTGCACTAGTGTTATCACAATACATAGGCACACAATCATACATTAATCCAAAATCATTCAATATGTTTTTCATCCACAATAATTGAGCACAACAAGCTCCGGCGGCAACATATTCCGCTTTGGTTGTAGACAAGAAAATAGCATTTTATTTTTTGCTAAACCAAGATATTAAGCAATTTTCAAGAAAGTTACATATACCCGTTGTACTCTTTCTATCTATTCTACAACCACCAAAATCAGCATCCGAGAATCCACATAAAGGAAATTCATGACACTTAGAATACCATAGGCCAAATTTCAAATTTTCTTTTAGATATCTAAGAATTCTTTTTACCTCATTCAAGTGAGATTCCTTTGGACAAGACTGAAAACAAGCACACAAGCACACAGCAAACATGATATCAGGTCTACTAACAATTAAGTAAAGCAAACTACCAATCATACCTCTATACTTCTTTTCATCAACTTTTGTACCTTCTTTATCCTTGTCAAGTTTGGTAGATGTGCACATAGGTGCTCCAACTTGTTTTGAATCTTCCATTCCAAATCTTTTGAGCAGCTCCTTGGTGTATTTGGCTTGATTAATGAACGTTCCTTCTTGGGTTTGAACCACTTGGAGGCCAGGAAAGAAATTTAATTCTTCCATCATGCTCATCTCAAACTCTTTTTGCATAATTGTGAAAAAATCCTTGCACAATCTCTCATTAGTAGAACCAAATATAATATCATTCACATATATTTGCATAATTAAAAGATCATTTGAACTATGTTTAGTGAAAAGAGTGGTATCAACAATGCCTCTTTTAAAATCGTTTTCAACCAAAAAATCACTTAAGCGCTCATACCATGCTCTTGGAGTTTGTTTTAATCCATACAAAGTTTTTGAGAGTTTAAACACATGATTTGGATAAGTCTCATTTTCAAAGTCAGGAGGTTGATCAACATATACTTCTTGATCAATAAAGCCATTTAAGAAAGCACTTTTAACATCCATTTGAAATAGTTTAAAATTCTTGAAACATGTAAAGGCCAAAAACATCCTAATTGACTCTAGCCTAGCTACGGGTGCAAATGTTACATCAAAATCTATTTCTTCTTCTTGAGCATATCCCTTAGCTACAAGTCTGGCCCTTATTACTTCACCTTTGTCATTCAATTTGTTTCTAAACACCCATTTTGTGCCAATGACAGGATGATCTTGAGGTCTATCAACTAATGTCCAGACCTTGTTCCTTTCAAACTGATTTAATTCGTCTTCCATAGCTACAATCCAGTTTTCATCTTTCAAGGCATCAATGACATTTTTGGGTTCAAAAAGTGAGACTAAGGCCAAGTTATCCATAAATTGTTTGGTGGATGAACGAGTTCTGACCTTCTCGGATGGATCACCAATGATGAGCTTCTTAGGATGGTTTTGAACAAATTTCCAAACTCTTGGAAGATCGTTGGGTGTACTAACATCCCTGTCATTGTCTTCCAGTGCTGGACTAACTTGAGAATCATCTTCCTTTGAATCATTTTCTGGTGAAGTAATGTCTTGGTCATTGTGATACGAACCAAGAGACACCATTGCGAACTACTCGAGTTTCCCTAGGACCCGTGACTCAAGCACGAGCTAAGAAGATGAGGGAGGAACTCCAAGGGCTTGTTCGTGAGATACAAGGCCAAGAAATTGTCCCCAAGGTCATTGAGGGACTTGAGCATGAAGGAATGAAGGTCATCCATGTAGTGCACGTCAAAGAGAACCATGCGTGACCCTTCTCTAGTCACATTTGCTGTTTTAGTTAAGTCATTGTAATAAGGGTTTAATGGTCCATAGCCTTGCTTTATTTATCTAAGGGATGACCTCATAAGGTTCGGTCAAGCCCACAATTCTTAATCTTATGGAAATAGTCAAGCCTACAATTCTTAATCTTAGTCAAGCCCACAATTCTAGACTAGTTCCACATTATTTAGTTTTTCATCTCTATTTAAGGTTATAAATAGCCCACACTTCCAACGGTTTTAGGCATTTAATCAATAAATTAGATTTTGAGAATTTTCTTGGTTTTTTCAAGGCTTCTTGAATACCTTAGAATTTCTCTACGTATTCGTGACTTATCAATCTAGAATTGCACTAGGTTGTGGCGTCTTCTACCATTATACCAAGGTTCGTTAACCACGTGATTAACAGGTTGAGGTCATCCGCTCCAAACTTGGTGTCCTCTTGTCGATCCTGAAGCTATTTTTTTACAGGTTTCGTCACAAGGTTGTCGACGTTCGTAACAGTTGGTAATCAGAGCTAGTTAAGAGGTATCACGTTATATCCCTTTATTTATTTCCTTTTCGAGTCAAGTTGTCCAAAATTCTGTTTTCGTGTTCTAAGTTTGCTATCCGCAATTTCCAGATTTGTTGCATCGTGTTCTTGCATTATTTTCCAGATTTGTTGCGTCATAAACTTGCGTCTAGTTGTTGTTAATTGCTGTGGTTAGCCTTGTTTGGTCCAGCCTTTTTTTTGTGTCTTATTCTTGATTCTTTGTTTGTGTTTGTGTCTTGTTTCTATCCTGTTATATCCATTTAATTCCAGTCTTTTGTTCTACTTGATCACCCGAGGTTACTGTTCATCCAAAAAAAATCAGTTTGTAGTAAGGGTTTTAGAGTCCTATCTAGTTGTTACCTTGTGTTCTTGTTGTTTACATACAAAAAAAAATATAGCTGGCTGACCTTACAAAATTCTTGAAAATCTGTCTTGATCAAAACTTGGGTTTCTTGAAGTTCTTGATTGTTTAAAACCACAATCTTGAAGTTCTTGGAACTTTTGTTGGGATTCTTGAAAGCCTCCAGAATTGACCATTGATAAGAAGAACATTCAGCCATGAAATTTGACTCTTGAAAGCCAGCCTGTGACGACCCCACTTCTCCCAAGGGCGAACCCAAGGGTATCGGCGGGCCGCCTGCCTAGCTCGCGCCAGGACTCAAAACTTAAAGCAATAAAACTAGATAAATCGAAAGAGCACTATATACAATATATATACAATCCCAAAAGTTACATTTACATCCTCAAAAGTCTCGAGTCAAACCACTCTAATACACTATAACCACAACCAGCAGAAGATAGACCCTAAGAAGGGTCCTTATACAAATCACCAAAACTAAAACAAACATCCTAACTGTTTAACTAATACAAGCCAATCTATAAGTCCAACTATTACAATCAAACGCAAACTTAACTACACTAGTGTAAGTGACAAGAGTCCCCGCGTCGGCCCCTGCTAAGGAAAACAAAAGGAAAGGGGTAAGCTATATGCTTAGTAAGTAAACAGGGGCGAAAGCATAAATTTCACGTAACAACAGTTACACAGTAAGAGTAAAGCAAAAGCAGAAAAGTAACATCACATAATAAGGATACAGGTGGCACCAAAGCCAATTTATATGCCATGCGTGATCTCCTGCCGACACTCCGTCGACCACACTCAATGGTCCGTAGAACTTCACTTGTACACCCACCGACACCTTATCACCCTCACTGGCCAGTCACCTCACAAACTTGCCCGGGCGAACGAAATCACAAACTTGAGCTTGAGTCACAAGCTCGGGTCACAAACTTGGTCACCTTCTCGGTGAACCGGATTCACAAAATTGGTTCATAACATGAACCTACAAACTTGGTGACCTCAGACTAAGTTGGACTGACTTCGACCAAACCCTAACCGGCTCGAATAGTCCAAACAGGTCTTAGATCGGGCCCACGAACTCACAAACTTTGCAAACTTCACAAACTTTACTCGAAAGTCACCCCGAGCCACAAGCTCAAGGGTTTTGGTTCCAAAAGGTTCATATACATATGCCAAGTACAATTATACATTCAAATTAGGGTTTAGGTCGAGTGCGATAAAGTACACCCTCGCCTAAGTACCCTTTTCACACATCTCAAACACATAGCAAAGAAAACACACCAAACTGGCCTGAATACTTACTCAGAATCTGAAATAGCAAAAACACGAAGTCGGATCGAAATGAACAGCTAGTAGTGGGCCCCACCAGTTCCGCCCAGCTCACCACCGTCTGACATAGAAGATTGTGTCACATAATATCGCAAACGGCTACTATCGTGCCTAAAACAAGCAAAACGGCAAAAACGACACGCGCGCACGTAAATATGACGGACGGAAACGGAAACGGCCGTTAGCAGAAACGGCAGATTTGACACTCATTTCTAGTTTACTCATAAGTTGAGCTACGAATATCGGATTAAGGCGTATGAGATGCCATATCGAAGCTTAAAGGATGAACAACAACTGTTATGAAGACATCCAGAACTGAAACTGGAGGCTTCAGTCCCAAATGAACCAAACACAATCACTTACGAAATCTGGCCAATACACAAATGGTCAGTTTTGAGTGCAAACTGTTGTCCATGCTACACATGGTCAAAAGAGCTGAACATTGGCAGTTAGATGGTTCATTCCAAATGGAACAACTTTCATGAAGGTCGGCAATCCAAATTCGAAACGGAAATTGGTCATCAGGACCAAAACATATCTGACCAGAAAATGGTCATTTTCACGGGCAGGCCTTGTTTGCTCGGCTATATCTCAGGTTTTATAAATCCGATTCATGAATTTCCAAGGGCGTTAGAAAGCTCTGATATAGGGTTATAAGTTTGGTGTTTTGGTCGCAAGCCCAAACAGCTTGTAATCTAGTCAAATGTGAAGCCAAAGTTTCAGTCGTAAACTGTCCGGATATAAAAACAGTTCTGACATGCATTCTTATTTCGATCATAACCAGAGCTACGGGACTCGGATTTTGACGCACTTTATAGCGTTTCAAAGCTGTGGCCAAGATCTACATTTCTTATGAAGAAGTCGACACCCAGATCATACTCTATCAAAATCGAAAAAAATCACGGTCAGAAACTTTCCGAAAACGTAACAGAATTTGACGGTCACAACAGGTCTGAGTATTTCGTTTATAACTCAGGCTATACTAATCCGTTTAACCTGAAAATTTACAGGGATATCCAGGACTTAAGGGGATACAATATTGAAGAAGGAAACTTTGTCCAATTTTGAATGTAACAAGGTCAAAAATGCAAGACACTATACCAGAATCGCAAAACAGGATCACAAACCGTATTCTAGTACAAACATCATAACTCAGCCTACACAAATCCAAATCCAGAAATTCCAAAGGAATATGATAGCTACGACATCCAGATACATTTCATCAGAAGACACCAACATCCAAATCCAAATCAATACCAGTCAAAATAACCCATTTCAAACACAGTTCGCACATTCTGATTAACCCAGAACAGCAACAATAAAATCGACATATCTCACTCTACACTAATCCAAATGACCTGAAATTTTACAGGCACCTCAAACACATCAATACCTACAACTTTCATGTTTTAAACAAAGACCAATTCGGCCTCTAACCACATGATCCAAAACCGAACAGAAAGGGGGTTATGAAACCCTAACTTTTCCCATTTCAAACCAAACCCAAAATTGGTTGCATTTATCAATAATTCACACCTACTAGGGTCATAACCCCTCATTATCAACCATCATAAACAACCACAATACCATGATCACATTAAACCAGAAAATTCCTCAAAAAAAATAAAAACTTCACCAATTCATCACAAACCAAGAAATAAATCACATAATCCATCACTTTAGCTCCCATTAGGCACAAATTAAACATCATTAAGTATAGGAGGAAGTTTAAGCATCACTTACCTAGTAAACAAGAGAGGGGAAGTTGTAGGACACCTTAGCTCTCCAAGAAAACTTCACCAAATCACTCACTAACACCAAAGAGAAGGTTTTTATGGAGTGGAAACTAACTTAAGCACTTAGTTTGGTTGATTTGAGCTAAGTAGTAGCTAAACTTTGAAGAGTTTTTTCTTTCTTCTTGCTAGAGAGGGCCGGCCATAAGGAGGTAAGAAAGAGTGAATTTTGTGGTAATTTTCAAGATATTTAACTAATTGGGTCAAAATTCAAAAACATGAATAGTGTTCCATAAGTCAAATCCAATAAAAGGTTGACACTTGTCACTCCTTAAATGCAATCTTATCTTTTCTTTTTCCTCTCACATCAATCACTTCACATCCTCTACTTATCTCTTAGCACCCGATAAATTTTACACAGTATCCAGAATTTAACCTAATTGGCCGAATTTTTCCGAACTTACCGCACTAGTGGGTCCCACATCCGATATACGTTCTTATTTTCTCAAAATCTAACCGATACTTGAAAAATCATCGAAAACCCATATTTACTCATAAAAATTATCCTGGAAATTTTTCTAATAAAGAAAATGTAGAAAAGGCAGGCGATAAATAATCTTCCACTTAAACTTTCTAATATTGTAACACTAGAGGTTTGCTAATCATTCAAACTTACTAAACCTTTATAATTAAAACAAATCCTATATTTACTTACGTCAAGGCACACACTAGAATACCGAATATAAATTAAAGCTTGAACCTTATAATAATAATACGTAAACTAGGATTTTCAAACTTAACCAAATTAGGGTTTCCTTCCTAGCCATAAAACCCTATTTTCCATACCGAATATCAAATAACCCAAATATCGACTTACGATCGGACTGGGGCCTCACACAGCCTTCCTAAGCCACGAAATTTGACTCTTGAAAGCTTCCAAATTTGACCATTGATTGTGATAAATACCCTCCTAAAAGCTGACCATCGAAATATTGGTGTCTAAGAGGCCCCAGGTCAAGTCAATTTTTTTTTCAGCTTATTCAAGTCAAATTTTGCAACCTATTCAAAGTCAAATTTTTCAAACCGTTCAAGTCAAATTTTCTTTCCCAAAAATAACCAAATCAGTTCCAATCTTGATCTTGACCTTAGAATTCGTGGGAACCAACAAATAGGAAGACTAATCCTTGTTCCAAAGGATTAAGGAAGAAAAGTCAGCCTTGGGTTTCCAAAACAGTCCTACCGCAACACAAATTCCTTTTCCATTCGGATTCCATCTTTGCAACCGTTGGAAAATTTCTGTCCAATCATTAATTCTGGAAATTTTCGTGCATCATTAGGTCAGTTTTAAGTGTCATTCTGAATCCTCTAAGTGTCCATTTACCTACCAAAACAAGCAACCAGCAGTTCAAAAGTCCAGTTTTGGGTAGAGTTTTGTCTAGGATTCTTAAAATTCAACTTTGAATCATTCATTGAGTCGTGGTCAGTCCCTTCATCTTTTGTTCTTTTTTCGTTCAAAGTGCTACAATCTTGTGACCCTGGTTGGTAAGTCGATCCACACTAGAAGGAGTTCTAACTTCTTCGAGGAGTTGACCGAGGAGCCTTGAAAACACCTTGGTGAGTTCATTAGAGTGTTCAAAAATGAGAGCGAGAGTAAACACGTGAGGAAGTGTGCGAGATAAACTTTGCTTCTTTCCATTATTATTTTTTTTACCCTATACTTCACCATGGCTAACGAGGGGGGAGCAAGCTCCCAAGCTTTTGATCTTAAACTTTTCACAGAAGCAATCAAAGGCGAATTGGGACGCATGATGGACCAAAAACTTGAACTGATGCACCAACGCATTGACAGCTTAGAGTTGTCTCATGGACGCTCCAAAGGCAGCCGTGGAAAGGCTTATGGACATAAGTCTAGTGACTCTAACTCAGACAACAACTATGAGCATATAAGCAAAATAGGTCCAAGCGTGATGCTAGGCCTTCAAATGACCACATTTCGGGCATAAAGATGAAAATTCCACCCATCCAAGGACGATCAGACCCCGATGCCTACTTAGAGTGGGAGAAGCGGATTGAACTTGTCTTCGACTGCAATACTTACTCGGAGGAGCAAAAGGTCAAGTTGGCCGTGGTCGAATTCAATGACTACGCCGTTGTGTGGTGGGATCAACTCTCCACTAGTCGAAGGAGGAGTCGTGAACCTACCATACAAACTTGGACGGAGCTAAGACGACTAATGAGGAAGCGTTTCGTACCAAGTCACTATTACCGTGACTTGTACCAAAAGCTTCAAACCCTCAACCAAGGAGCACGAAATGTCGAGGACTATCACAAGGAAATGGAAATACTCATGCTACGGGCAGACATCATGGAGGATCAAAAAGTAATAATGGCATGCTTCTTGAACGGATTAAGGCCCGAAATCGCTGATCAAGTGGAGTTACACCACTATGTGGAACTTGGGGACTTGGTGGAGAAGGCCATCAAGATTGAAAGGAGGATTAAGAGGAGGGGTTCGACTTGGAGTTACTCCAACTTTTCACCCTCTTATCCCCGAACTATACCACTAAAGAAAGAGGATAAATGGCCGAGTAATTCCACCCCTTCAAGACCGAGGTCGGATATGACTAAGTTGGAGTCTAAGGCAACACCAAAGACTGCCATTGAGTCGAGCATGGGGCGAAATCGAGATACTAGATGCTTTAAATGCCAAGGCCGAGGGCATATTGCTAGCCAATGCCCGAACCAACGCACTATGATCTTCTTACCCAATGGTGAGTTTCTCACCGATGATGAATATGAGAAGGAGGAGTTGCCATCCCTTGAGGAAGAAGAGGAAGCATTGCCCGTCGATGAACGAGTTGGACTCGTTGTCAGACGAGCCTTAGCAACCCAAGTGAAAGCTGCCGACCATGCACAAAGGGAGAACATTTTCTACACCCGTTGCTATATCAAAGGCAAGGTATGTAGTTTGATCATAGATGGAGGTAGTTGTGCTAACGTCGCTAGTGCCTTGATGGTGAAAAAACTAGCACTACCCACTCTACGACATCCAACACCTTATCGTTTGCAATGGTTGAACGATAGTGGGGATGTTTGTGTGACCAAACAAGTCCAAGTACCTTTCCAAATTGGAAAGTATGAGGACGTGGTGTTATGCGACGTGGTCCCTATGCAAGCATGTCACATACTATTGGGGAGACCATGGCAATTCGACAAGGGAGTTACATTCGATGGCATTACCAATAAATACTCTTTCAAGCAAGACGAGAAGAGGATTGTGCTTGTGTCACTCACTCCTATCCAAGTTCGTGAAGATCAAGAAAGCCTGATCAAGGAGATTGAGCTTGAGAATGAGAAGAAAAAAATAGAAAAGGCCGAGAGCTCAACAGAAAATGATAAGGCCGAGAAAATTGAGAGGAAAAAGACATATGGTAAGCCAGCCAAAATTGAAAAGAGAGAGAAAAGGAAAAATCTATTGATAAAAGCCAATGTAGTAAGAAAAGCTTTGAGTGTTAATACACTCATCTTTGTACTTTTGTGCAAAGAGGTGTTGGTTGTTACAAGTGATCTTACTAACACTCTACCATTTAGTATTGTCTCTCTTTTGCAGAATTAAAAGGATATCTTCCCCGATGAGATTCCAAATGGACTACCACCAATAAGGGGAATTGAGCATCAAATTGACTTGGTTCCAGGTGCCCCACTTCCTAACAGAGCAGCCTACAAAATGGGACCAGATGAGACAAAGGAGCTCCAACGCCAAATCAAAAAGCTTCTAACAAAGGGATGGGCACGAGAAAGCTTGAACCCATATGCGGTTCCCGTCATCTTAGTGCCTAAAAAGGATGGAAGTTGGCGAATGTGCACTGACTGTAGGGCCGTTAATGCAATAACGGTAAAATATTGTCACTCTATTCCTAGACTTGATGATATGTTAGATGAGCTATATGGTGCTGTGATTTTCACTAAAATTGATCTAAAAAGCGGTTCTAATCAAATTAGGATGAAAGAGGGGTATGAATGGAAAACGGCCTTTAAAACAAAACATGGCTTGTACGAGTGGTTAGTTATGCCATTTGAACTAACTAATGCACCTATTACGTTCATGAGGTTGATGAACCATGTACTTCGTCCATTCCTTGAAAAATTTGTAGTTGTGTATTTTGACGACATCTTGATTTATAGTAGGAGCCTAGATGAGCATGTTGAACATATGAAGCTTGTTCTTTATGTACTTCGAAGGGAAAAGCTCTATGCTAACCTTAAGAAGTGCTCCTTTTGTACTGATCAACTTGTCTCCCGAGACTTTGTTGTGAGTAAACAGGGAATCAAAGTGGATGAGGAGAAGGTTAAAGCAATTCGAGAATGGCCTACTCCAAGCACGGTGGGTGAGGTACACAGCTTCCATGGTCTTGCTAGTTTTTATAGACAATTTGTTAAAGATTTTAGTACCATTGCTGCATCTGTAACTGCTGTAATTAAGAAAAATGAGCATTTGTGTGGGGTGATGCTCAAGAACGTGCTTTTCAAATACTTAAACATCAACTCACACACGCACCACTACTTGCATTGCCATGCTTTGACAAGATGTTTGAAATAGAGTGTGATGCATCTGGGGTGGGTATTGGAGCTGTCCTAATGCAAGAGGGCAAACCAATTGCATACTTTAGTGAAAAACTCAATGGGGCAGCTTTGAACTATTCCACTTATGATAAGGAATTGTACTCTTTAATCCGTGCTTTAGAAACTTGGCAACATTACTTGAGACCAAGGGAATTTGTCATACACACTGACCATGAGTCGCTTAAGCTCATTAAGTCATAACACAAGTTGAATAAGCGTCATGTTAGGTGGATTGCATTTATTGAAACCTTCCCTTATGTGATTAAGTACAAGTGGGAAAAACTAATGCTGTTGCTGATGCATTATCACGCCGGTACTCTTTGCTCACTTAACTTGATCCAAGGTTGTTAAGATTTGAATTAGTTAAAGAGTTATACACCAATGACCTAGATTTCTCAGGTATTTATGACTCTTGTGGTTCAGCAACTCAAGGTAAATTCTACATCCTTGATGGATTTCTTTTCTACCTCAATCGACTGTGTATACCTAACTGCTCTATTTGCTCTTTACTTTTAGGGAAGCACACGGAGGTGGCTTGATGGGACACGTTGGCGTGGCTAAAAGCTTAGCTATCCTTCAAGAGCACTTCCATTGGCCAAGGATGAAGCGAGATGTGGAACGAATGGTGGCTAAATGCATCACTTGCCACAAAGTTAAGTCTAAACTTCAACCTATGGCTTTTATAGTCCTTTACCTGTACCTAAGGAATCTTGGACCGACATTTCCATGGATTTTGTTTTAGGGTTGCCTAGGTCAAAGAGGGGAAATGATAGCATCTTTGTTGTTGTTGACAGATTATCAAAATGGCACATTTTATACTATGTCACAAATGTGAGACCCCGAAAATTTTCTTATTTTCTAGGCATTTATTTTAGGCTTTGGGCTTAATTTTAGTGTTTTCTTTAATGTGTTCATTTTCTAGGGATTTTATGAGAAATAGGAATTTTAAATCATTTTCCTGAAATAAAACATTTTCTGCGGTAATAGGGGTGCACAGTGGATGTGGGACCCGCTAGTGCGGTTGGTGTAGAAAAATGGGTTGGAGGAAAATTTTACATGCGGAGATTTTATTATCTTGTATTATGAGCTAATTAGAGGTTAGCTAGTGTAATTAAGTATTGGAAGACAAAGGAATGAGATAAACTCAAAAAGGGCCACTTGTCATAACCCTAATGGAAGTTGGACTTTTGACTACTTTCTTTACCTTTCTTATTAATCAATTTTGACCCAAAAATCCCCTCATTTTCTCCTCCTCTTGGCTGAACATCCTAGAGAGAAGAAGAGAGAAAACTTCCAACCTTTGTTCTTCATTTCTTGCCAAATCTTGAAATTCAACCGTTAATCTTTCAAATTTCTCCACAAAAGTGAGTTGAGAGGTGAGTTTAAGAGGATTGGTGAAGCATTTTGGGAAGAACAAGCCCTAGCTATCTTGTTTCTTGAGGTTACAAAGGTGAGTGGTTAGGAAATTGTCCCTTTGTTGGTTATGATGTGAAATTAGTAGAGGTTGGTAGTTAAAGATGCAATTTTGTGGAGTATTTCATGAATTACGGTTGTGTTGTCTAATTTTCCTATTTATTGGGAATTTTTCTGTTTTATATAGTTTCTTATGGTTAGCTAAGGTATGATAACCTTATATTGGATAATTTAGAGCTTCTATGTGTTAATGGTGGTTAATTGCGGAAAATTTCCGCTTTTGTAGGAAAATTCCAGATTTTAGGGGTTTAAACATTTCCATTCTGACCGGTACTGTTTCTCCTAGTTAGAGGCTGAATTAGGCTTGGTATAAACATGAAAGTTGTAGAGAATGATGTTTTATAGTTTTCTAGAAAATTTCAGATCAATCGTAACAACGTAGCCTGTGAAAAGACCGAAATACCCCTGCTGCCCTGTTTCTGTCCGAAATTGATAATCAGCTTGTGTAATTGGTTAGTTTGACCAGGAATATTACCGAATTGGATATTGGTGTCTTCTTAAGAATTATAGCCTTGTATCTTAGCTTTCAAATGGCTTTGGAATTACCTGATTTGGAGTTGTGTGTGCTGAGATAAGAGTGAATGAATCAGGACTGCCAGTTGAATTCCGCGGTGAGTTCGAACTAGAAAATCTGGAGTTGTTTTGGTAAATTTGATCTAGTTAGGGTGAGAACTGGACTTATTAGTCTTCATCAAAGTTATAGGTCTCTATCTTAGCTTCGGTGTAGATTGCGCCCCAATCCGATAAGTGTAACCCTGTTGTGTCCGTTCCGCTAAATGACGTCAAAACTGTCTTTTGGTTTTAGGGCATAAACTTCATTCCGGATTCTCCCTAGCTTGGTTAGGCACTTATATGTTCTATTGGGCCTTATTTTTTTGTAGGGTGTGGATTTACTTTGACTCGTATTCGAGTCTTAATTGTGATGTTCTTGTTGTATAGGTCATACCGGTGCTTCGACGCCTACGCCTGAAGCTAACTTGTGACCTTGTTTACTTACCTTGGTGAGTGTACCATTATATGGTCTACTACTTCATTGGTTTATTATACTTGCTATGTGAACTTGAATGGCCTGAATGAAACGAAGGTGTACTTTATCGCTCTCGATCTCTTATCTGCATTCCTGTTACTGTCAAAGTGTGAAATTGTCTACATGTATGTTTTTACATGGCTGAGGGCTTTGCCCGACAACTTAACTGTGCTAACTGAGCTCATACCCCATTGGTCCTTAATCGAGTCAAGCCGGCCAGGGCTTGGGCGAATCGATAATGAACCTTGGGTTCACTGTAGTCGAGTGGAGTGTTAACTCCTCGACCTTATGGTATACTCGAGTATTACCCTCTCTGTTACTATGAGGTGTTCGGGCCTGGTAAGGGGGTGACCGGTGGAAGGGATATGGAGTAAAGTGGGGTTCTACGGAATGTTCTTCGCTTTAAAGGTTGACGGAGTGTCAATGGGTTGGTGATCAAGTGCGGCAAGTGGAAAGTGCTCTTGAGAGCCAATTGTATCCTTTTATATTGACTTGTTGTGTTTATGAGCTTTGGGATCACTATGTGATAACATGTGGTTACTGGTGTGTCTTGTTGGTACCTCACGAGCGTAAGCTCACCCTCGTTACTTTGTTTTCCCTACAGGGAATAAACTTTTGAGATCTATGATGTGGTGAAGCCGAGTTGAGCTAGTTTCCATATTTTTTTTGTATAGTTCCTCGATAGTTGGGAAATCCATACATGTACTTGGATCCAACATTTCTTTTGGAATGTAAATTTGTAATTATGCGTGTATAAAAGTGTTTGGAAATGTTCATGTGCGGCCCCATTTTTTTTCCATTTTCGTTTCGTGACTTCGATTTATTTGAGCGCGCTAAAATATTCTGGAACATTTTAGATTATGTTTAATCGTCTTTCTAGTCCTGACAAGAGTTGGGCAGGCAGTCCGCTAACCCCTTTGGTAGGCCCTAGGGGAAAGTGGGGTTGTCACAGGTGGTATCAGAGTCAGGTTAGAAATAACCTGGGCAAACCCGAAACTTGAATCTTAGCACTTTTGGAGATTTTGATAGGCTATGTTTAAGTATGATCACTTTGTCTAAGTTGTAATCTGTGGCTATCCTTATAGGTCATGGACGGAGTTAGTGGGAGTGGAGGTGGGCCGCCTCGGAAGCGTTTTCGTGTTGTCGACTACGAGGAAAGGCCCGGAGGACCGATTCGGCGCTGGAGTACAGCCAATCGGACTAGGCGCTGTGGTCGTTGCCAGCACTACTCCTACGCTGACCATGTGGTCGTGGCTGTGTTAGATGAGAGGAGGAGGCTCAGGCGTGCCGTCGCCAGAGATCACACTGAGCTGCAGCATGTGAGGGGTATCATGAGGATGTAGGCGGATCGCATTCGAGAGCTCCAGGGGGACATAGCCATGGAGCAGGAGAGGACAAACGCTCTGAGGGAGCAGTTACTGGTAGCCTACGGCCGTCTCACTAGGGTAGTCCGGGAGGTTCGAGACCGGTCTGATGGCATTATTAACGAGTGTGAGGCGCTAATCCAGGGAGTGATTGGCGCCAATGTGCCAGGAGCAGTTCCGGGTGACGGAGCTCCAGGCGAGGGAGGCGCCCCTAGTTCTAACTCTGGGGAGGAGTCGGTTGGCTCCATTGAGAACTAGGCTAGAGTGCTTTGGACTATGTTTTGATCCCATGTGAGGGATGCCTAGGGAAATTTTTTGGTTTGTTGTGTTGTACTTTTGGGACCTAGTTCGTATAGTGTATTTTGGAAGACCCTCTTTTGGCTTCATGGAATTACTTTGGTACATAATTGCTTGACTACTCATGTATGACTGTTTGACACAGTTTTGTGTTCTATGTATAACTGCTCTATGTGTATACATGCCTTATGTGGTGTTTATTTTGGTTCTTTGTTCATGCTTATATGACTATGTTTGTATGCACTTTTAATATTATGTTTGTGCCTCGACCTTAGATTGACTTAGATCGATGGAAGGCACGCGTAGTGGCCGAGGCCGGGTTCGTGGGGGTAGACAGCCCACGATTGAATGGGGTACGGGGACCGCTATGCCCGAACTAAATCCTGAACCCCAAATTGATCCCAACATTCAGGTAGCCGCTGCTATCCAGCGGATGACTGATCTCTTAGCCTAGGTAGTGCAACAACAGGGCCCCAACCCTGTTCCACCAGTTGGTAACCCTGGAAACCCTAGAAATCACGTCGAGAGCGAGGATCGAGCTCTCGAACAGTTTCAAAAATTCCCTCCACCAAAGTTTCTTGGAGGGCTCGATCCAGATGTGGCTGAACAGTGGTTAGAAAAGATGATAGACATTTTTGCCGCTTTACATTACTTGGAGGAGAGGCAGGTTATTTTTGCGGTCTTTCAATTAGAAGGGGCCGCTCGCTCTTGGTGGAATATTATTCGGACGAAATGGGAGCGAGAACAGACACCAAGAACGTGGGTGAACTTCGTAAGGGAGTTCAATGCCAAGTACTTTCCACCATTGGTCCAGGAGAAGAAGGAAGACGAGTTCATCCGACTCCGCCAAGACACCCAATCTGTGGCTGAATACGAGAGCCAGTTTACCCGCTTGTCAAAATTCGCTCCTGAACTCATCCGAATTGAACAAAGGAGGGCGAGACGTTTCCTTCAGGGGCTTAACGTAGAAATTCAAAAGGACTTAGCCGTGGCCCAAATTACCACCTTTAGTGATGCAGTTGAGAAAGCCTTACGATCTGAGAATGCCAGGCTTCAAGTGAGGAACTTTCAAAATAGAAAACATGGAGCTTCTAGGAGTAGCTCAACTCAAGGGGATAAAAGTACCCCTCCCAAATTTGGAAGGGGAGCCGGAGGGGGACGGTTCTCGGGTATGGAAAGAGGGACTCCGCCAAGAGGTGGCCAGATGGGACGAGGCCAGCAGAGGAGCGCCTCGCAAGGGAGTTCAACCACCGTTTCTCGTGGACCGTGTAGCTTCTGTGGGAAACCAAACCACACGGAGGACGACTGTTGGAGGAAGCAGAACAAGTGCTTACGCTGTGGGAGTACGGAGCACCGGCTCGCTAGTTGTCCAGTCCAGTCTCGGGAAGCGAAAGGAACTACTCAGTCGTCGAAGGCTACCTCAAGCCAGTCACGGGTAGAAGGAGCGAAACCGAAGGTGCTTGGTCGAGTATACTCCATCGAGCAACGTCCGGTTCCTGACTCTGCAGAGGTGGTGAAAGGTACGATCCCTGTCTTCCACCGCCTAGCTAGAATTTTGATAGACCCTGGTGCCACCCATTCCTTCGTTAACCCTGAGTTTATGTGTGGAATCGATATACACCCTGTCACTCTCCCCTATGAGCTGGAAGTTAGTACCCCTACGGGGGACCAATGTTTGATGTCTAGTAAAATGTATACAAATTATGAAATCTGGGTAGGAGAGAGAAAGTTGTTAGGGAATTTGATAAACTTGGCCATTAAAGGGTACGATGTGATATTGGGCATGGATTGGTTGGCTCGATACGATGCCCAACTAGACTGTAAGAGGAAAATTGTAGAATTTTGTATCCCTAGGGAGGCAACTTTGAGATTAGATATGAGGGGTAGTCTTGCCTCATCTGCTATGATTTCGGGAATTCGGGCTAGAAAACTACTGAGTAGAAGGGCACAAGGGTTCCTAGCTTTTCTCAATAATACTCCTACCGATAAACTAAAAATAGAAGATGTTTCCGTAGTGAGTGAATATCCAGACGTATTTCCCGATGAGTTAGTAAATTTACCTCCGAAAAGAGAAATTGAGTTTGAAATTAACATATTACTGGGGACTTCTCCTATTTCCAAGACTACCTACCGAATGGCACCTGCTGAACTCAAAGAGTTGAAATTGCAGTTGCAAAACCTTTTAGAACAGGGTTTTATTCATGAGAGTGGATCACCTTGGGGGGCACCTGTTCTCTTTGTTAAGAAGAAGGACGGAACCTTGAGACTGTGTATCGATTACCGAGGGTTGAACAACGTGACCATTAAGAATAAGTATCCATTACCCCACATTGATGAGTTATTTGACCAGTTGCAAGGTGCGGTGGTCTTTTTTAAGTTAGATCTTCGACAGGAATACTATCAATTGTTGATTAGGAAGGAAGATGTGCCTAAGACTGCCTTCAATTCTCGGTATGGGCATTTCAAATTCGCCGAGATGCCTTTTGGACTAACCAATGCCCATACCGCTTTTATGGACCTTATGCATCGGATTTTCAAACCCTATATGGACCGATTTGTCGTTGTCTTTGTCGATGACATTTTGGTCTATTCAAAAACCCATGAGGAGCATGTGCAACATTTGAAAGAGATCTTACAAACCTTGAGGGATCACCAGTTGTACGCTAAATTTAGTAAGTGCGAGTTTTGGGTAGAGAAGGTTTCTTTCCTGGGGCACGTGATTTCAAAGAAAGGAATTGCTGTAGATCCAGCCAAGGTAGAGGCAGTGACAGAGTGGAAGAGACCCGACAATCCTACTGAAATCCGGAGTTTTGTAGGGTTGGCAGGTTATTACCGGTGATTTATCAATGATTTCTCGAAACTAGCCAGTCCCATAACTAATTTAACGAAGAAGAGTGGTCGGTTTCTGTGGAGTGATAAGTGTGAGAACTGCTTTCAAGAGTTGAAACGAAGGTTAACCATGGCCCCTATCCTGGTCTTGCCTAACGGTAAGGACAGTTTCACTGTTTACACTGACGCCTCTAGAGAAGGTTTGGGGTGTGTATTGATGCAACACCAGAATGTGACAGCCTATGCTTCTAGGAAACTGAAAACCGATGAACAAAACTATCCTACTCATGACCTAGAGTTGGCTGCAATTGTCTTTGCTCTGGAAAAGTGGAGACACTACCTATACGGGGTGACCTTTGAGGTCTATTCCGATCATAAGAGCCTTAAATATCTCTTTTTCTAGAAGGAGTTGAACATGAGACAATGCCGGTGGATGGAATTCTTAGAAGATTATGAATGTCCTATTAACTACCATCCGGGTAAGGCTAATATTGTAGCGGATGCCCTAAGTCGGAAGGCTCAGATTTCTGGGTTAATGTTGAAAGAGTGGGAAATGTTGGGAACCATTGGGGAGTGGAATCCGAAGGTGGAACATAAGAAGATAACCTTTGGTAACATATGGGTAACATCCACTTTGTTGGATAGAATTAAGGAGGCTCAAACTATGGATCTCACGGTTCAGAAATGGGTGGAAAATGGGAGGAAAGGAGAAAGTCCGGATTTCAATCTAAGCCCTGAAGGGATTTTGAAATTTAGAAATTGGGTTGTGGTACCTACGGATGAGAATTTGAGAAAAGAAATTTTGGAGGAAGCCCATCGATCCAAATATACAATCCATCCAGGTAGTAACAAGATGTATCAGGATTTACGACAGTTGTACTGGTGGGACAGGATGAAAAGGGATATAGCTCAATATGTACAAACCTGTCTAGTATGCCAGCAGGTTAAAGCCGAACACCAAAAACCTTCTGGATTACTGCAGCCTCTGGAGATACCCGAATGGAAATGGGAACATATCACCATGGATTTCATTTCTGGACTACCTAGAACCCAAAAGGGACATGATGCCGTTTGGGTAATCGTTGATCGGTTGACCAAATCGGCTCATTTCTTACCTGTGAATATGAAGTATTCCTTGGATAAGTTAGCTCGAGTATATTTGGAGGAGATTGTGAGATTACATGGAGTGCCCATGAGTATAGTTTCCGACCGAGACCCTCGTTTCGTGTCAAGATTTTGGCAAAAGTTTCAGGAGACTTTGGGGACGAAGCTGAATTTAAGCACCACTTATCATCCTCAGAAGGATGGACAGTCGGAGCGGACGATTCAGACCCTTGAGGATATGTTACGCACTTGTATTCTAGATTTTGCGGGTAGTTGGGGTCAACATATGACGTTAGTGGAATTCGCCTACAATAATAGTTACCATTCGTCGATCCAAATGGCACCGTATGAAGCTCTTTATGGGCGAAAGTGCCGTTCGCCGATATACTGGGATGAAGTAGGAGAAAAGAAGATCTTAGACCCCACTATTATTCCTTGGATGGAGGATGCCCAAGAAAAGATCAAGTTAGTCCGTCAGAGACTCCAGATAGCTCAAAGTCGCCAGAAGAGCTACGCCGATAACCGAAGGAAAGATCTGGAATTTGAAGTTGGAGACCAAGTTTTCCTTAAGATTACCCCGTTACGAAGTGTTACGGCTGGCAGAGGAAAGAAGCTCCAACCTAGATTCGTAGGCCCCTTCCCGATTCTTCAACGAGTTGGGAAAGTAGCATACAGACTCGACTTGCCGCCAAACTTGTCACGGATTCACGATGTATTCCATGTGTCAATGCTCAAAAAGTACTACCCCGATCCAACTCACATTGTGCAACCGGAGGAGATTGAAATTGATGAAACCCTTACCTACGAGGAGAGACCTGTGCGAGTACTTGATAGAAAAGTTAAGGAGCTGAGAGTTAAACAAATTCCACTGGTGAAAATTCTATGGAAGAACCACGGGGTCGAAGAGGCGACCTGGGAAGTGGAGAAGGAGATGAAAACGAAATACCCAGGACTGTTTAATGACTCAGGTGAGAAATTTCGAGGACAAAATTCCTTAAGGGGGAGAGAGTGTGAGACCCCGAAAATTTTCTTATTTTCTAGGCATTTATTTTAGGCTTTGGGCTTAATTTTAGTGTTTTATTTAATGTGTTCATTTTCTGGGGATTTTATGAGAAATAGGAATTTTAAAACATTTTCTGTGGCAATAGGGGTGTACAGTGGATGTGGGACCCACTAGTGCGGTTGTTGCAGAAAAATGGGTTGGAGGAAAATTTTACATACGGAGATTTTATTATCTTGTATTATGAGCTAATTAGAGGTTAGCTAGTGTAATTAAGTATTAGAAGACAAAGGAATGAGATAAACACAAAAAGGGCCACTTGTCATAACCCTAATGGAAGTTGGACTTTTGACTACTTGCTTTACCGTTCTTATTAATCAATTTTGACCCAAAAATTCCCTCATTTTCTCCTCCTCTTGGCCGAACATCCTAGAGAGAAGAAGATAGAAAACTTCCAACCTTTGTTCTTCATTTCTTGCCAAATCTTGAAATTCAACCGTTAATCTTTCAAATTTCTCCACAAAAGTGAGTTGAGAGGTGAGTTTAAGAGGATTCGTGGAGCCTTTTGGGAAGAACAAGCCCTAGCTATCTTGTTTCTTGAGGTTACAAAGGTGAGTGGTTAGGAAATTGTCCCTTTGTTGGTTATGATGTGAAATTAGTAGAGGTTGGTAGTTAAAGATGCAATTTTGTGGAGTATTTCATGAATTACGGTTGTGTTGTCTAATTTTCCTATTTATTGGGAATTTTTCTGTTTTATATAGTTTCTTATGGTTGGCTAAGTTATGATAGCCTTATATTGGATAATTTAGAGCTTCTATGTGTTAATGGTGGTTAATTGCAGAAAATTTCCGCTGTTGTAGGAAATTCCAGATTTTAGGGGTTTAAATATTTCCATTCTTCCCGGTACTTTTTCTCCTAGTTATAGGCTGAATTAGGCTTGGTGTAAAACATGAAAGTTGTATAGAATGAGGTTTTATAGTTTCCTGACAAATTTCAGCTCAATCGGAGGAACGTAGCTTATGAAAAGACCGAAATACCCCTGCTGCCCTGTTTCTGTCCGAAACTGATAATCAGCTTGTGTAATTGGTTCGTTTGACCAGGAATATTACCGAATTGGTTGTTAGTGTCTTCTTAAGAATTATAGTATTTTATCTTAGATTTCAAATGGATTTGGAATTACCTGATTTGGAGTTGTGTGTGCTGAGATAAGAGTGAATGAATCAGGACTGCCAGTTGAATTTTGAGGTGAGTTCGAACTGGAAAATCTGGAGTTGTTTTGGAAACTTTGATCTAGTTAGGGTGAGAACTGGACTTAGTAGTCTTCATCAAAGTTATAGATCTCTGTCTTATCTTCGAAATGGTATAGATTGCGCCCCAATCCGATAAGTGTAACCCCAGTTGTGTCCGTTCTGCTAAATGACGTCAAAACTGTCTTTTGGTTTTAGGGCATAAACTTCATTCCGGATTCTCCCTAGCTTGGTTAGGCACTTATACGTTCGATTGGGCCTTATTTTTTTGTAGGGTGTGGATTTTCTTTGACTAGTATTCGAGTCTTAATTGTGATATTCTTGTTGTATAGGTCGTACCGGTGCTTCGACGCCTACGCCTTAAGCTAACTTGTGACCTTGTTTACTTACCTTGGTGAGTGTACCATTATATGGTCTACTGCTTCATTGGTTGATTATACTTGATATGTGAACTTGAATGGATAGAATGATACGCGGGTATACTTTATCGCTCTCGATCTCTTATCCGTATTCCTGTTACTGTCAAAGTGTGAAATTGTCTACATGTATGTTTTCACATGGCTAAGGGATTTGCCCGACAACTTAACTGTGTTATCTGAGCTCATACCCCATTGGCCCTTAATCGAGTCGAGCCGGCCAGGGCTTGGGCGAATCGATAATGGACCTTGGGTTCATTGTAGTCGAGTGGAGTGTTAACTCCTCGACCTTATGGTATACTCGAGTATTACCCTCTCTGTTACTGTGAGGTGTTCGGGCCCCGTAAGGAGGTGACCGGTGGAACGGATATGGAGTAAAGTGGGGTTCTACGGAATGTTCTTCGCTTTAAAGGTTGACGGAGGGTCAACGGGTTGGTGATCAATTGCGGCAAGTGGAAAGTGCTCTTGAGAGCCAATTGTATCCTTTTATATTGACTTGTTGTGTTTATGAGCTTTGGGGTCACTATGTGATAACATGTGGTTACTGGTGTGTCTTGTTGGTGCCTAACGAGCGTAAACTCACCCTCGTTACTTTGTTTTCCTTACAGGGAATAAACTTTTGAGATCTATGATGTGGCGAAGCCGAGTTGAGCTTGTTTTCATATTTTTTTTGTATAGTTCCTCGATAGTTAGGAAATCCATACATGTACTTGGATCCAATATTTCTTTTGGAATGTAAATTTGTAATTATGCGTGTATAAAAGTGTTTGGTAATGTTCATGTGCGGCCCCATTTTTTTTCCATTTTCGTTTCGTGACTTTGATTTATTTGAGCGCGCTAAAATATTCTGGAACGTTTTAGATTATGTTTAATCGTCTTTGTAGTTCTGGCGAGAGCTGGGCAGGCAGTCCGCTAACCCCTTTGGTACGCCCTAGGGGAAAGTGGGGTTGTCACAGGTGGTATCAGAGTCAGGTTAGAAATAACCTGGGCGAACCCGAAACTTGAATCTTAGCACTTTTGGAGATTTTGATAGGCTATGTTTAAGTATGATCACTTTGTCTAAGTTGTAATCTGTGGCTATCCTTATAGGTCATGGACGGAGCTAGTGGGAGTGGAGGTGGGCCGCCTCGGAAGCGTTTTCGTGTTGTCGACTACGAGGAGAGGCCCGGAGGACCGATTCGGCGCTGGAGTACAGCCAGTCGGACTAGGCACTGTGATCGTTGCCAGCACTACTCCTACGCTGACCATGTGGTCGTGGCTGTGTTAGATGAGAGGAGGAGGCTCAGGCGTGCCGCCGCCAGAGATCACACTGAGCTGCAGCATGTGAGGGGTATCATGAGGATGTAGGCGGATCGCATTCGAGAGCTCCATGGGGACATAGCCATGGAGCAGGAGAGGACAAACGCTCTGAGGGAGCAGTTACTGGTAGCCAACGGCCGTCTCACTAGGGTAGTCAGGGAGGTTCGAGACCGGTCCGGTGGCATTATTAACGAGTGTGAGGCGCTAATCCAGGGAGTGATTGGCGCCAATGTGCCAGGAGCAGTTCCGGGTGACGGAGCTCCAGGCGATGGAGGCACCCCTAGTTCTAGCTCTGGGGAGGAGTCGATTGGCTCCGTTGAGAACTAGGCTAGAGTGCTTTGGACTATGTTTTGATCCCATGTAAGGGATGCCTAGGGAAACTTTTAAGTTTGTTGTGTTGTACTTTTGGGACCTAGTTCGTATAGTGTATTTTGGAAGACCCTCTTTTGGCTTCATGGAAGTACTTTTGTACATATTTGCTTGACTGCTCATGTATGACTGTTTGACACAGTTTTGTGTTCAATGTATAACTGCTCTATGTGTATACATGCCTTATATGGTGTTTATTTTGGTTCTTTGTTCATGCTTATATGACTATGTTTGTATGCACTTTTAATATTATGTTTGTGCCTCGACCTTAGATTGACTTAGATCGATGGAAGGCACGCGTAGTGGCCGAGGCCGGGGACGTGGGGGTAGACAGCCCACGATTGAACAGGGTACGGGGACCGCTATGCCCGAACTAAATCCTGAACCCCAAATTGATCCCAACATTCAGGTAGCCGCTGCTATCCAGCGGATGACTGATCTCTTGGCCCAGGTGGTGCAACAACAGGGCCCCAATCCTGTTCCACCAGTTGGTAACCCTGGAAACCCTGGAAATCACGTCGAGAGCGAGGATCGAGCTGTTGAACAGTTTCAAAAATTCTCTCCACCAAAGTTTCTTGGAGGGCCCGATCCGGACGTGGCTGAACAGTGGTTAGAAAAGATGATAGACATTTTTGCCGCTTTACATTACTCGGAGGAGAGGCAGGTTACTTTTGCGATCTTTCAATTAGAAGGGGCCGCTCGCTCTTGGTGGAATATTATTCGGACGAAATGGGAGCGAGAAAAAACACCAAGAACGTGGGTGAACTTCGTAAGGGAGTTCAATGCCAAGTACTTTTCACCATTGCTCCAGGAGAAGAAGGAAGATGAGTTCATCCGACTCTGCCAAGGCACCCAATCTATGGCTAAATACGAGAGCCAGTTTACCCGCTTGTCTAAATTCGCTCCTGAACTCATCCTAAATGAACAAAGGAGGGCGAGACGTTTCCTTCAGGGGCTTAACGTAGAAATTCAAAAGGACTTAGTCGTGGCCCAAATTACCACCTTTAGTGATGCAGTTGAGAAAGCCTTACGATCTGAGAATGCCAGGGTTCAAGTGAGAAACTTTCAAAATAGAAAACGTGGAGCTTCTGGGAGTAGCTCAACTCAAGGGGATAAAAGTAACCCTCCCAAATTTGGAAGGGGAGCCGGAGGGGGACGGTTCTCGGGTATGGCAAGAGGAACTCCACCAAAAGGTGGCCAGACGGGACGAGGCCAGCAGAGGAGCGAATCGCAAGGGAGTTCAGCCACCGTTTCTCGTGGACCGTGTAGCTTCTGTGGGAAACCAAACCACACGGAGGACGACTGTTGGAGGAAGCAGAACAAGTGCTTACGCTGTGGGAGTACGGAGCACCGGCTCGCTAGTTGTCCAGTCCAGTCTCAGGAAGCGAGAGGAACTACTCAGTCGTCAAAGGCTACCTCAGGCCAGTCACGGGTAGAAGGAGCGAAACCGAAGGTGCCTGCTCGAGTATACTCCATCGGGCAACGTCCGGTTCCTGACTCTGTAGAGGTGGTGGAAGGTACGATCCCTGTCTTCCACCGCCTAGCTAGAATTTTGATAGACCCTGGTGCCACCCATTCTTTCGTTAACCCTGAGTTTATGTGTGGAATCGATATACACCATGTCACTCTCCCCTATGAGCTGGAAGTTAGTACCCCTACGGGGGACCAATGTTTGATGTCTAGTAAAATGTATACAAATTATGAAATCTGGGTAGGAGAGAGAAAGTTGTTAGGGAATTTGATAAGCTTGGCCATTAAGGGGTACGATGTGATATTGGGCATGGATTGGTTGGCTCGATACGATGCCCAACTAGACTGTAAGAGGAAAAGTGTAGAATTTTGTATCCCTGGGAAGACAACTTTGAGATTAGATATGAGGGGTAGTCTAGCCTCATCTGCTATGATTTCGGGAATTTGGGCTAGGAAACTACTGAGTAGAGGGGCACAAGGGTTCCTTGCTTTTGTCATTAATACTCCTACCGATAAACTAAAAATAGAAGATGTTTCCGTAGTGAATGAATATCCAGACGTATTTCCCGATGAGTTAGTAAATTTACCTCCGGAAAAAGAAATTGAGTTTGAAATTAACCTATTACCGGGGACTTCTCCTATTTCCAAGACTCCCTACCGAATGGCACCTGTTGAACTCAAAGAGTTGAAATTGCAGTTGCAAGACCTTTTAGAACAGGGTTTTATTCATGAGAGTGGATCACCTTGGGGGGCACCTGTTCTCTTTGCTAAGAAGAAGGACGGGACCTTGAGACTGTGTATCGATTACCGAGGGTTGAACAACGTGACCATTAAGAATAAGTATCCATTACCCCACATTGATGAGTTATTTGACCAGTTGCAAGGTGCGGTGGTCTTTTCTAAGTTAGATCTTCGACAGGGATACTATCAATTGTTAATTAGGAAGGAAGATGTGCCTAAGATTGCCTTCAATTCTCGGTATGGGCATTTCGAATTCGCCGTGATGCCTTTTGGACTAACCAATGCCCCTGCCGCTTTTATGGACCTTATGCATAGGATTTTCAAACCCTATCTGGACCGATTTGTCGTTGTCTTTGTCGATGACATTTTGGTCTATTCAAAAACCCGTGAGGAGCATGTGCAACATTTGAAAGAGATCTTACAAACCTTGAGGGATCACCAGTTGTACGCTAAATTTAGTAAGTGCAAGTTTTGGGTAGAGAATGTTTCTTTCCTGGGGCACGTGATTTCAAAGAAAGGAATTGCTGTAGATCCAGCCAAGGTAGAGGCAGTGATAGAGTGGAAGAGACCCGACAATCCTACTGAAATCCGGAGTTTTCTAGGGTTGGCAGGTTATTACCGGTGATTTATCAATGATTTCTCGAAACTAGCCAGTCCCATAACTAATTTAACGAAGAAGAGTGGTCGGTTTCTGTGGAGTGATAAGTGTGAGAACTGCTTTCAAGAGTTGAAACGAAGGTTAACCATGGCCCCTATCCAGGTCTTGCCTAACGGTAAGGACAGTTTCACTGTTTACACTGACGCCTCTAGAGAAGGTTTGGGGTGTGTATTGATGCAACACCAGAATGTACAATTGCTGCACCACTTACGTCAATTATCAAGAAAGATGTACAATTTCATTGGGGAGAGGAACAAGCTAAGTCTTTCCAATTACTTAAACACAAGCTCACACATGCACCTGTTCTTAGTTTACCTAATTTTGACAAAGCTTTTGAAGTAGAGTGTGATGCTTCTGGTATAGGTATTGGAGCTGTCTTACTTCAAGAGGGCCGCCCAGTTGCCTACTTTAGCGAGAAGTTGAATGGAGCTGCTCTAAACTACTCAACATATGATAAGGAACTGATGGCCTTAGTGCGAGCTCTACAAACATGGCAACATTACCTTCGCCCTCGTGAGTTTGTCTTGCACACAGATCATGAGTCGCTCAAGCATATCAAGTCCCAAGACAAGTTGAGTAAGCGACATGCACGATGGATTACCTTCATTGACAGTTTTACCTTTGTGATCAAATACAAGACAGGTAAGACGAATGTAGTGCTGATGCACTCTCGCGAAGGCATACACTTATCACTACATTAGATGCTAAGTTGCTTGGTTTTGAATTCCTTAAAGAACTTTATGCAACTGACTCAGATTTTGGTGAGATTTTTTCCTCCTTGCCACGACACTCTCGTGAGAATTATTTCATCTCTTACGGGTTCTTATACTACAAGGACAGGCTTTGCATTCCCAAGAGCTCCATGCGCACACTCCTAGTAAGAGAATCTCATGGAGGAGGGCTAATGGGACACTTCGGCATTGCCAAGACCTTAATGATTCTCCAAGAACATTTCTTCTGGCCATGCATGAGGAGTGACGTGGAACGACACATTGAAAGGTGCGTGACTTGTCACCAAGCAAAATCAAAGGTACACCCTTATGGTCTCTATACACCTTTGCCAATTCCACAGGAACCATGGGTTGATCTGTCAATGGATTTTGTGCTTGGACTACCTAGGACTAGAAAAGGACATGATTCAATCTATGTGGTAGTTGACCGCTTCTCCAAAATGGCCCATTTTATTCCTTGTCTTAAAACAGATGATGCTAAGCATGTTGCAAATTTATTCTTTCGTGAGATAGTTAGATTACTTGGCATGCCACGCACTATTGTTTCTGATAGGGATGCCAAATTCCTTAGCTATTTTTGGAAAACTTTGTGGTGTAAACTAGGTACTAAATTGCTATTTTCTACTTCTAGCCACCCATAAACAGATGGTCAAACCGAAGTGGTTAATAGGACTTTATCTACCCTATTGCGCGCAATTATTAAAAAGAACATTAAATCTTGGGAAGATTGCTTACCACATGTGGAATTTGCATACAATCGCACTGTTCATTCTGCTACACGTTATTCGCCGTTTGAAATTGTGTATGGTTTTAACCCTCTCACACCTTTGGATTTAACTCCTTTACCTGTTCATGAGAGAGTTAACTTGGATGGTAAGACCCAAGCTGCATATGTGCGTGAGTTACACATTAAGGTGCGAGCCAACATCGAGAAGCGTACACTTCAATACATCCAAAGTGCCAACAAGGGGCGCTGCAAGATGGTCTTTGAGCCTGGCGATTGGGTATGGATACACATGCGCAAAGAGAGGTTCCCAGTCAAACGGCGTAGTAAGCTACTTCCACGGGGAGATGGTCCATTCCAAGTCCTGGAACGTATAAATGACAATGCCTACAAACTTGAACTTCCAGGCGAGTATGGGGTACATGCTACTTTTAATGTATCTGACTTGAGTCCTTTTCATGCAGACGATGAGTTTGATTTGAGGACAAATCGCCTTCAAGAGGAGGGGACTAATGAGGAGGGGCTCAAGGCTGCTCAAACTTCTAGTGCTCAGGTCATGCAAATACCCAGTGGTCCAATTACAAGAGCGCGTGCTAGGAGAATTCAAGAATCACTTCAAGCTCTTGTTTGCACGATTCAAGAACGAGTTGGTGATGACTTGAGGACCATTGAAGGATTACATAATGGAGAAACTACTCTATACACTTTCCTTCAAATGGAAGAACCAAGTGAAGACTAGTTCACAGAGCACTAGCTTGCTAATTAGGGTTTTAGTTACCATTATTAGTTGTTTGTTAGCATTAATAATTTCGGTCAATTTTCACTTCACTTTGGCCAAATTCAGAGTCTTAATTTTAGTCAATTAGTTGTTAGATATTTTCACCCTTAATGAAGGGCAAGGTCGTCCATTGGACATTCTAGGGTTTGAGTCCTGTAAGGCTATATATAGCCTAGGTTTTCATTCATTAAAGGAGAATTCAGATTTCATAAAATATATGTGAGTTTATTCACTATCTCTTGCCTCAAGAGAATTCCCTTTGAATACTTGAGAATTAATCTCAAGCTGTTCATTGAACTTATCAATCAAGTAGACTCCTTGATTGTGGCGTTCTTCTATCCATACTTTTGGTTCACTAAATTTGCTAGTCTTGGGTTAAGGAGTTTCCTTAGTTCGTGACTTGTGATTTTAGAAGGGTCAAGGTTCCGCAATCAACCCAACTTGGTGTTCGTCTAGATCCGTCGCACATCACCTTCGATTATAGACTCTAAAACCTCTTTTATTTTCACAGTACCCCAAGAAAATTTCTTCATCAAATTTTTTATCAAACTTTTCAATATGTTCCTTGATGTTTAAAACGAAGCATTTGCAACCAAAAACTTTGAAGTAACCAACAATAGACCTTTTATCAAACATTAACTCATAAGAGGTTTTGTTCAAGATTGGTCTTAAAAGAACTCTATTCATAGTATAGCAAGCTGTATTTATGGTTTCTGTCCAAAAATATTTTGGCAAGTTGCATTCACTCAACATGGTTCTAGTAGCCTCTTGAAGTGTTCTGTTCTTTCTTTCAACAACACCATTTTGTTGAGGTACTCTTGCAATAGAAAATTCATGTGTAATTCCATTGTTATCACAAAATTCTGGAAAGCCACAAAAATGAAATTTTGAGCCATTGTCACTTCTGATCTTGATGATTTTCAACCCAATCAGATTTTGAACCTTTGAAATAATGAAATAAAGTTTTTGAAAGTATCATCTTTGTGTGCAAGAAACATCACCCAAGTGTATTTATGTGTGCACGGACCTTAGCCCAAGTAATGATCCAGTTCGAGTTCCATTGGCCCCGGTTACACATGCACGGGCCAAGCGCTTCAAGGAGTCCCTTCATGCTCTTATGCGAAATGTTCAAGACAAACAAGGAGTCCATCGGGATATTGAAGGCTTGGAAGGTGATAATCAAGTTGTCTACACGATGATCCAAACCCACGAAGAGAGCCCATGAAGGGTTGGTCGACTAGGCCCTAGCCCATGTTGTTAGGTTCACTTGTTTAGAGTTGGATTAGATTATTTCATTTGAGTCATGGGCCGGCCCACCTTGTCCAAGGAGTGGCCGACCCTCCTTTAGCTAGTTTCCTAGGGTTTTATTAGCCCCTTAACCTATATAAAGGCCCACTTTGTACGGTTAACGGGTACACAATTTTTATAATCAAATTCTGATTTGTTTCTCTTCAAATTATTGAGAGCATTTGAACCTTAACTTGCTTGGCAAGGGTTCTTGAGCAATCTTGCGTGTCATTCTTAATTGTTCTACCGGCCTATCCACTAGAGTATTCACCTCAATTGGAGTTGTCGTTCTACCACCTTCAACTAACTCATGTCGTCCGTTTTGGTTTTAGGTTCTGCAATCCAAGCGTTGGACAAGCTCGCTAGATCCTTGGGCAAATGTGCTATGTGTCTCGAAACGAGTTGATCGAGGAGCATATCAGTTGGCTTCAGAGCTTAGGTGGAGGTATCTTTCATTCTATCTTTGTTTTTTGTAGTTGTGTTGTAGGGTTTTTGTGTTTTGTCCGCTGCCTTGTTACAAAAAAAAAAAAAAAAAAACTCTGTCCGTGTAGTTTGTCGTCTTTGTCACGTCAATTTCTGGTCACACTTGCATCTACATTCTGTCTGAAGTTGTTGCGTCCTGTTATCTCACATAATCTGTCCGGTTGGTCATCATTGTGGCAACAATTTGTTGGTCGTGTGGCTCCATTGTGTGTGGTTGTTGACCATCACAACTCCAGTCCGTTAGCATCTTTTGTGCGCGTCAAATCTGGCCACGACTTCTTTGTGGCATTGAGTCGTTAGTTGTCTTCAAGTTCTGTCCATAATCTTGTGTCTTGTTTCGTACCAAACTGTCTTGAGTAGTTGAGCGACACTTGGGCAGCAAAAAGGTCGGACCTTGGGTGGCTAGGGTTTTGTTTTGCGCAAGAGTTTCTTTGTTTCAAATTTGTCCAAGTTTTGTTTGCTTTATCCAAGTTGTTTACTTAATTTTCAAAACTGATTTTGGGTAAAACTTGTTGGTGTTGGGAATCCTTGAGAGAGTCTACAGGATTTTAGGGTTTCTTGACGTTCTTGATTACTATCTTGAAGTTCTTGAAATTCTTGATACGTATCTTGCTAGTTCTTGAAGGATTGTGGTTGTGCATTGGTGCGAATTGAGGGGCTGACCAGATTTTGTTTTGATCCATTCGGCCAAGTGTTTGTGGCGTTGTTAAGTCAAAAAAAAAAAATAGAAACGAAAAGAAAAGAGAGACAACCCGATTGGCAAGAAACAAAGACAAACAAGAGAAGAAAGTTGAATTTTATGTTAAGTAAAAAAAAAACAGTAACAAAAAGAAAAGAGAGACAACCCGATTGGCAAGAAACAAAGACAAACAAGAGAAGAAAGTTGAATTTTATTGCCCAAACCAGATTCTTACATCGTGCTCTATAACCCAAAACGACAATTCCAAACAAAAAAAAAAAGAAAAGTACTCAAAAGTTTTGACATACCTTGATCACCTTGTGTCTTGGAAACTTGTACCACCCTTCGAATAATCTGATCACCTTGTGTCTTGGAAACTTGTACCACCCTTCGAATAAATATCTTTTTATACTCTCTTGCTGTGGTGAAAGGTTTCCTTAGTTTGGGAGTAAAACTCTTGGGAAACTCTTGAGCAGCCCGTTAGGGGAAAGCTTGAGTGACATTGCTTGCATCTTCTTGAGACGCCATCTTCTTGCCTTGACCAATAGTCAAATTATCTTGAGCACTAAGACCAGAAATTCCGAATTGCACTTGGTCATCTTCGAGAGTGTAAGTGACGGCTATAGTTGAGAGCTTTAATAAGCCATCTCCACCGACTTGGGAAGAGGGTTTAGGGGAAGGACCGAAATTTGCTAAGGAAACCCGACTTGGGTTGGGATTTGGAAGGTAATCAAAGTTGTTCAAGAAAAGGTTTTCTAAACGGTTTCCAAAACTAACTTGTTTTCTAAATCAATTTAGGAAACTAAGTAAAACACTTGGATTACTCCTTTGTCTTCACTTGGCTACTCTCCTACATTCTCTCCTACATTTTAGGAACACTCTCCTACATTCTCTTCTACATTTTAGGAATACTCTCCTACATTCTAGGAACCCACTCCTACATTTTAGGAAGCTAGGGTTTCTTTCTTTTGTGTTCCCATTGGCGCACTTCCATTTCTGTCCGCCACTATTGGCCTTTCAAATTCGTCAATTCCCACTGCATTTTGCACCCACATTTGTGTCTTACCTTCTTGGTTACTCTTGTGAAAAAAGTTGGTGACAATTATTGGACTTGAGCGGCCTTTCTCAACTACCTAACCCAACGGGTAAACGTATTTGGTATGTCCATTAGAGTGCTTTTGAGTGATACACATGAGATTGAGTGATACACTAAGGGAGTGAATTGAGGATATACTTGTGTTGTTGTTACTAACCTTTTGCAGGGCATAAAGAGGGACATGGAGCAAAATCAACTGACCACAGACTACTCGTTGATGTTCACCGCCATGAAGAACGAGCTTAGGCGAACTAGTGAGCAACAAATGGAGGAGTTGCACACTCGTTTTGAGGAGCTATCCAGGAGTCTCATACGAGGCTCTCGTTCTCGGTCTCACAACCGGAGTAACCATGGCACCAAGGAGGCAAATTGTGAAGACTACTCGGCTAGTGAAGATGACGAGAGAGCCGAGAGGCCTAGAAAGGACATGCCTAAGAACGAACTCAAGGCACTCAAAATTCAAGTGCTCGCATTCAAAGGCAGAAGTGATCCTAAGGCTTACTTGAAATGGGAAGACCGCATCGAAATGGTCTTCGACTGTTATGACTATAGCGAGGAACAAAAGGTGAAAGTTGCCACCGTTGAGTTCACCGACCACGCCCTAGTTTGGTGGGACCAAGTGAGGATCCATAGAAGGAGAATGGGAGAACCACGAGTCCGAACTTGGCGAGAACTCAAGGCATTGATGCGCAAGAGATTTGTTCCTAACTACTACAATCGCAATCTCCACTCCAAACTTCAAACCCTCACTCAAGGTAACATGAGTGTGGAGGACTACTACAAGGAGATCGAAATGGCCATGATGAGGGCGAACCTTCAAGAAGATAGTGAAGCAACCATGGCGAGCTTTCTTAGAGGTCTCAACCCTGACCTTCAAGAAGCCTTGGAGTTCCAACATTATTTGGACATGCATGATCTTCTTGAACTCGTTATCAAGGCCGAGAGGGGAAAGAAATTGAGGCGAGGAGCCCGTACCTTCCAAACTTCCAACTTGACTTTATGGAGGGGCAACCAACCACGGAGAGCGACCCACGAAACTGGAAATTCGGCTACACCACCTTCATTTGGCCGAGCTCAAGGTAATGCTCCTAACCGAAATTCCAATTTTACCCCTAACAAAGTTGTTGATGCATCCAGATCCACTTCTAAGGCACCTCATGAGACTCCTAAGACTAGGAGTAGAGATATCAAATGCTTCAAGTGCCAAGGGTTTGGACATATCCAGTCCCAATGTCCAAACCAGAGGATCATGTTAGTCACTCACAATGGAGAGATCGTGTCCGATGACGACGATTGTGAGGATATGCCTGGATTGATCAAGGGCGATTGCTTGGAGAATGACTCGGCTAAGGAAGAATACTCTCCTACTCAAGGGGAAATAGGGTGTTTGGTGGCCTGACGAGTGCTAATCGTCCGAGTCAAGGAGGACGAGCAATTGCAAAGGGAAAACTTATTTTACACTAGTTGTAAAGTAAGTGATAAAGTGTGCAGTTTCATCATTGATGGTGGGAGTTGCATCAATGTGGCAAGCTTACTAATGGTTGAGAGCTTGGGCCTTCCTACCACTAGACATCCACATCCATACCGCCTCCAATGGCTAAGTGAAGAAGGTGAGGTATGTGTCTACAAACAGGTACGTGTTCCTTTTTCAATTGGCAACTACATTGATGATGTTATGTGTGATGTTGTACCTATGCATGCGACACATGTCATTCTAGGAAGACCTTGGTAATTTGATAAACATGTCACATTTGATGGTAGGGCAAACAAATACACTCTTTTGCACAATGGTAAACGCATGGTCCTAACACCCCTCACACCTGCACAAGTGTATGAGGACCAACTTAAATTGCAAAGGGAGTGTGAAATGGACCGCCAAAAGAGGAAACAAAAGGCGGCCGACCCTGGAAAATGCTCCACTTCTACAAGTGAGCAATCGACCAAGGGTCAAGTGAGCACACCTAGTGTTACACATGACCATTCACTCATTAAACCCACCACTAGCAAGCAAAACATGATCATTAAGGCTAAGGATGTTAGAAAGATTATGAATTTTGATCAGCCTGTACTTCTCATGATTTGTAAACATGTGCTTTTAGATGTTGCTGAGCTCGATAAGGCATTGCCTTAGAGTATAGTTGCTCTTTTGCATGAATTCGAGGACGTGTTCCCTGATGAGGTCCCTGATGGTTTACCACCCATTCGAGGGATTGAGCACCAAATAGACCTGATTCCTGGAGCATCACTACCCAACAAACCGACTTACTACATGGGTCCTGAGGAGACAAAGGAGTTTCAAAGGCAAGTTGATGGCCTATTAGGTAAGGGTTGGATAAAGGAAAGTCTAAATCCTTGTGATGTGCCTGTGATACTTGTCCCCAAAAAGTATGGTACTTGGCGCATGTGCACTGATTGTAGAGCCGTTAATGCTATTACTGTTAAATATCATCATCCCATTCCTAGGCTAGATGATATGCTTGACGAACTTGATGGTGCTGTTATTTTCACTAAAATTGATTTAAGGAGTGGCTATCATCAAATTAGGATGAAAGAAGGCGATGAATGGAAAACGGCTTTCAAAACTAAACATGATCTTTATGAGTGGCTAGTCATGCCCTTTGGGTTGACTAATGCCTCTAGTACATTTATGAGATTATTGAACCATGTTTTGAGACACTTCATTGGGAAGTTTGTGATTGTCTATTTTGATGACATTTTGATATATAGTCAAAATGAGCATAAGCACATGGAGCATTTGAGATTAGTTCTTAATACATTTCGAGAGGCGCGTCTATACGCCAACCTTAAGAAGTGCACCTTTTGTACTAATGAGCTTGTGTTTTTAGACTATGTTGTGAGTTCACAGGGCATCAAAGTGGACGAGTCCAAGATTGAGGCCATCAAGCAATGGCCAACTCCAACATCCGTCCCTGAGGTGCGCAGCTTTCATGGATTGGCGGGCTTCTACCAGCGATTTGTCAAAGACTTCAGCACCATTGCTGCTCCATTGATCGCAGTGACAAAGAAGAATGATAAATTTCATTGGGGAGAAACCCAAGAACAAGCATTCCTTACCCTCAAGGACAAACTCACACATGCACCTGTTTTAGAATTACCAAATTTTAACAAGACCTTTGAAATTGAATGTGATGCTTCTGGTGTAGGTATTGGCGCCGTTCTCATGCAAGACAAGAGGCCTTGTGCCTTCTTTAGCGAGAAACTGGGAGGTGCTGCCTTAAACTACCCCACGTACGACAAGGAGTTGTATGCACTGGTGAGGGCTTTGGAGACCTGGCAACACTACCTCCGCCCTAGAGAGTTCGTGATACACACTGATCACGAGTCATTGAAGTTTCTCAAGGGGTAACCAAAATTGAGTAAAAGACATGCCAAGTGGGTAAGCTTCATTGGCACCTTCTCTTATGTCATTAAGTACAAAACTGGCAAATCGAATGTGGTAACTGATGCCTTATCACGTAGACATTCCTTGCTTATTTTTCTTGATACTAAGTTATTAGGGTTTGAAATGATTAAGGAACTCTATGCACATGATCATGATTTTGGAGACATATATGCTGCTTGTGTTAAGAACCCGCATGGAAAATACTTTTTACGTGATGGATTCCTATTCCATGTAGATAAGTTGTGTGTGCCTAATTCTTCCATTCGTGATCTTTTGGTTAAAGAGGCACATAGTGGTGGTCTCATGGGACATTTTGGTGTTGTTAAGACTTTAGCAATGTTGCAAGAACGCTTCTGCTGGCCCCATATATGTAGGGATGTTGAGTGCATGGTTGGTAGATGTGCCACTTGTCACAAGGCCAAGTCTAAAACAAACCCATATGGCTTGTATACCCCATTGCCCATTCCACATCATCCTTGGGTAGACTTGTCTATGGACTTTGTCTTGGGTCTACCAAGGTCAACTCCATCTATGTGGTAGTTGATCGATTCTCTAAGATGGCTCATTTCATCCCTTGCCACAAAACTGATGATGCATCTCATATTGCTAGCTTGTTCTTCAAAGAAATTGTTCGCTTGCATGGTATGCCTCAAACCATTGTTAGTGATAGAGATGTGAAGTTCTTGAGTTATTTTTGGAAGACCTTGTGGTGTAAACTTGGCACTAGATTATTGTTTTCAATCACAAGTCATCCCCAAAGCGATGGCCACACTGATGTTGTCAATCGCACACTTGAAACATTACTCAGGGTTTTGATTAAAAAGAATCTTAAATCTTGGGAAGAATGTTTGCCACACGTGGAATTTGCTTATAATAGAACTGTTCATAGTGCAACACACTACTCACCATTTGAGATTGTATATGGTTTTAACCCCTGACTCCCTTTGATTTGGCACCCTTACCTTCCTCTGAGCATACAAACTTAGATGGGAAAAAGAAAACTGATTTTGTGCGCAGGTTACATGAAATTGCTCATGCAAATATTGAGAAGTGTACGTAGCAATACATCCAGCAAGCTAACACGCACCGTCGCAAGATGACCTTTGAACCTGGTGATTGGGTGTGGCTACACTTGAGAAAAGAAAGATTTCCCAAGCAACGCCAAGGGAAGCTATCCCCAAGAGGTGATGGACCATTTCGAGTGCTCCAACGCATCAATGACAATGCCTACAAATTGAAACTACCTAGGGAGTACAATGTTAGCGCGACTTTTAATGTCGCAGAGTTCAGCCCATTCCTTAGTGAGGAGGATCCAGATTTGAGGACAAATCCTCCTCAAGTGGAGGGGACTGATGTGTGCACGGAGCTTAGCCTAAGTAATGATCCAGTTCGAGTTCCATTGGGCCCAGTCACACGTGCACCGGCCAAGCGCTTCAAGGAGTCCCTTCAAGCTCTTGTGCGAAATGTTCAAGACCAACAAGGAGTCCATCGGGATATTGAAGGCTTGGAATGTGCCAATCAAGTTGTCTACACGATGATCCAAGCCCACGAAGAGAGCCCATGAAGGGTTGGTTGACTAGGCCCTAGCCCATGTTGTTAGGTTCACTTGTTTAGAGTTGGATTAGATTATTTCATTTGAGTCATGGGCCGGCCCACCTTGTCCAAGGAGTGGCCGACCCTCCTTTAGCTAGTTTCCTAGGGTTTCTTTAGCTCCTTAGCCTATATAAAGGCTCACTTTGTACGGTTAACGGGTACACAATTTTTATAATCAATTTCTGATTTGTTTCTCTTCAAATTATTGAGAGCATTCGAACCTTAACTTGCTTGGCAAGGGTTCTTGAGCAATCTTGCGTGTTGTCCTTGATTCTACCGACCTATCCACTAGAGTATTCACCTCAATTGGAGTCGTCGTTCTACCACCTTCAACCAACTCGTGTCGTCCGTTTTGGTTTTAGGTTTTGCAATCCAAGCGTTGGACAGTCTCGCTAGATCCTTGGGCAAACGTGCTATGTGTCTCGAAACGAGTTGATCGAGAAGCGTATCATGAATCTAGAATAATCATCAACAACAACAAATCAATATCTTTTTCCACCTAAGCTAGCAGTTTGTGTAGGACCAAATAAATCAAGATGTAAAAGTTCCAAAGGTTTTGTGTTCTTGGGTTTAAAAGAAACTTTGACTTGCTTTCCAAATTGGCAAGCATCACAGATTTTGTCCTTTTCAAACTTAATTTTTGGCAAACCTCTAACAAGCTCCTTTTTAAAATTTCTTTTAGCAAATCCATGTTGAAATGACAAAACCTTCTATGCCACAACCAAGAGTCTTCATTTGCAACTTTAAGACATTTAAAGCTAGAAGAATCAACATTTTCAAGAACGACTATATAAATATCATTAACCCTTTTTCCATTGAAAATAGGATTAAACTTTGAGTCAAGAACAAGACATTCATACTTTCTGAATAACACAAACAGATTTCTATCACATAATTGACTAATACTTAACAAGTTATAACTCAGATTGTCAACTAAGAGAACATTGTGAACAAAAGTTTGACCATCCTTACCAACATCTCCTACTCCAATTGTTTTAACTTTGTTGTCATCTCCAAATGTTACTTTTCCACTTGATTTTGGTTTGAGATTGATGAATTGTGATGGATCACCAGTCATATGCCTTGAACATCCACTATCTATGAACCATTTTGATTCCTTAATAATATTCACCAAGTTCACCTACACAAGAGGTCACAAGATAATATTTGATACCCTTTACTTTTTGGGTTCTTGAGAGTTAGCATTATGTCTAACTATCCACATGCATTTCATGCCATTTCTCATATACTTTCTTACATAACAATTACTTTTCATGTGATCAATTTGATAACAAAAACTGCACATAGTCAGTGAATTAGTTGCATGGACAGGTTTAACAAATCTGATTTGCCTTCTCTTATAAATGGTAAATTCGTTTGCACTAGAATTCAACCTTTTCTCATGAATGCCAAAATGAGGTTTTGTATCATTCCTTTGAAAACAGTTTTGTTTCTTATGTTGAAGCAATTGATTAAGATCATCCAATCTTCTTTTCAAACTCCCTTGTTCATTTTTGAGCATGTCACAGAAGTTTGTTTTTCTATCAAGTTCAGCATGTAAATCATTTTCAATCCTTTTCAGGTTTTCATTTTCATTTTTCAGACTCTTGTTTTGTCGAAAAAGGTTTTCATTGTCTTGAATCAGAAAATTGATCTTTTGTTTTAGTTCATTGTTTCTAGCATAGGATTCTTTCAAGTTATTATGCAGTCTTTCCATATAAATGAATTAATATCATCATCAGATTCATCATCACTATCAAGTTGAGAGTTACAAGTAGTTACCTCATCATCACCAATGGCCATGAAAGCCATTTGGGCAGATTCCTCTTCTTCTTCGACTTCACCTTCTGTGTTGCAATCATTCCATGTAATTTGAAAGTTGTTGAATTTTGGTTTTCGTTCAACCTTACCTTCCTTCTTTTTCTTCATTGGACACTCACTCATGTAGTGTCCAGGTTGGCAGCTTTCACAGCATTTATCAGTTTGCTTTTTATTGAACTCTTGCTTCCCTTTGTTTCTTGAGCTGTTGAACTGATTTGTGAATGGATTTCTAGGTCCTCCTTTTCTGAATCTTCTTTTGTTGAGAATTCTTTTGAAGATTCTTGTGATGATTGCAATATCACTGTCATCAACTTCCATATCTTCTCCATTCAAGGAAGCTGAGTCATCTTCATCTTGCGAGGCTTTTAGAGTAATACTTTTCTCACCTTTGCATCTTCTTCCTCGTGCACCTTGGACTTGAGTTTCAGCTTATAAGAGGTTAGAGAATTAATAAGAGATTCAATAGGCATGGAATTTAGATCTCTAGTTTCTTCAATGGCAGTCACTTTACTCTCCCAATCCTTGGATAAGGCATTCAAAATTTTTCTGTTTTTCTCACCTAGAGAGTATTCCTTTTCCAGCACTTCTAAATCCTTAATGAGATCATTGAATCTACAATACATCTTACCAATATTTTCATGAGATTCCATCTTAAATGATTCATACTTAGTAACTAGTATTGATTTCTTTTGTTCTCTTACATTCTCACTCCCTTCATGGATTTCGTTAAGTTTATCCCAAATCTCTTTTACAAATCTACAGCCTTTGACTCTAATAGACTCATTTGAATCTAGAGCACTGTATAACACATTCATAGCCTTGACATTCAAAGTGAGGTGGGTTCTATCATCACCAGTCAATTCATTTTTAGTTTTTGGTTTTGGTCTATGAGTGACTACATCAACTATAGAGGCATCATATGGACCTTCATTGACAATAAACCACAGCTTGATATCAATAGATTTTAAGAAAATAATCATCCTTTCCTTCCAACTCACATAATTTGATCCATTGAACATTGGGGGTCTAGTAACGGATTGTCCTTAAAAAAACATGGCATTGTTGGTTGTCATTTTTACTTCAAAGCTGATTGAGCTTAATCTCTAGGAGACCAATCTCTGATACCAATTGTAAGGATCGAAAACAACCTAAGAGGGGGGTGAATTAGGTAGTTTTAAAAACTGGCAAAGTTGTGAGTCACTTTTTGAGTACTTGCCCTCTTTTTCTAAAAGACCACACAATGGAGCAATTAATGAGAAAGCACAAGTGCTTGTGAGTAGAAGAGATGAACAATTTATATAGCAAGACAGTAAGTAAAAGAGATAGAATATCAAACCAAATACCAAACTCCTCTTGAGTTTGAATATCACTTTAGTGAGCAAGCTTTTTCAAGTTGATAAACTTACAACCAATCTTTGTGTACAAAGAAAGGATCACTTTCTCCTTACCCCAAGCCACACTTGGTCAAGCAAGGAAGTTTTACTATCACTCGGATAACCCTCACAAAGCTACACTATTAAAGTAATTGAATCACACTGGAAAAGCTTATCGAAATTTACACAACTAAGATTACAAATCTTCTTTGAAGAGTATTTTCCTCCTAAAATCACTCTTGATCTGATGTATTCTCAATGTGCAAAAGTGCTTTGAAGTAGTTAACTTTGTTCTATTTATATGAGACCAAAAAGTTTTTCAATTAATGCTCCCAATGGATAGAATGCAGTTGAAGAGTCAACTAACCGTTGTCAGTGTCGGACGTCCGGTAGACCAATTTCTTATGTCCGAACATGGGCAGTGAGCTCAAGAAATATTTTTGAATTATTTCGGACGTCCGGTGCCTTCAGTGTATGCGTCCGAAAGTATGAAGTGAAACTGAGAATTCTTCTTCAATTCTTTCGGACGTCCAATGCTTCCAAAGCTTTGCGTCCGAAGTGTTGTAATGTTTGTCGGACGTCCGGTGCTCTGATGATGTGCGTCCGATTGAGGTCAGTGAGTTTAGAAGGAATGACTTAATATCTTCGGACGTCCGAGGGTGGGGTTCTTCATGTGTCCGAAGTTGCGCAATGGTTGTCGGACGTCCGATCCAGTCTTCTTGTGCGTCCGACAGCTGCATCTTTGAACTTGTTTTGCTCCATTTCTGAAAATGTCTATTGAGAGATCATTAGTAACAACCATTTGTTTTTTAATCATCAAAACTGCAGACTGGGATTAATACTTTAAACCTTCATTTCAAATCTTGGTTTCCGAAGGTTAAACCTCTCTTAATGCATTTTCTTGGTTGTTCCACTTTCTTGGTTAATGATACCTTATTTTATACTTGAATCTTGGAACCTTAGCTTTGATATTTTTTCTATGAAATGAGTGGAGTATTGGACATGTTTGACTCCATTAGCTTGGAAAAATGTGAATACTCTTTACCTTCCAAAGTTTGGACATGAGATTTAAAGTTTTGGGAAACGAGAACCATTTACTCTTTTCTCGATTTTTGTGCCGAAGTGAATATTGTACTTTCTTTTGGAATTGAGATTTATTACCATGACTTGGAATCAAAAAATGACTTTTGAGTTCTCTTTGAGCATTATTCCAATGTTTTAGCTAGAAAAACTTCTTTAATTTGACCAGATTTGAATTAATGCATTCTTAGATATTTTCAAATGCTACCCTCGTGGATTAAGTAGTAAGTGATAATTGCATTCGATTTGAACGTGTTATCTCTTGTGTGAGGGTAGCGGGAAAATTACTAGACCTTGGCTGAATACCTAGATAATTTGTAATTGTGCATGTCTCAGGTGATCAAGTGGATCCCGAGGAGCTCGTTTGATCTTGCCTTGCTCTTGCTTTACACTCTTGATTTTGGTGAGTGTCAAGTGCATGACTTGTTGCCTAATACTTGAAATGCTTCTAGTTGAATATATGAATTTGACTTGTGGAGATGAGTGTGAATTTTATCGCACTCGCTCTCCTTACTTGACTCGTTACTTGATTTACTCGACTAGCTACTCGACTTGCTCATACTTGAAACTATACTTATGTGTGACTCGGTGTCGATTGGAACGATGTCTCGTCGACCACTCCTACTCGTGGCGGACGCCCAAACTCATCGGCTAACTTTGCGAATCGAGCCAGCATGGGCTTGGTCAAGAAACTTAGTAAACCATGAGCAAACACGAAACTTGATCTATTGGAGAGATCTTGCTTGGCATACTCGCGTAGTATTGCCACGATATACTCGAGTAATATCAAAATCTTGACGAGCGGGCTCAGTAAGGGGATGTAACGGTGAACGGGATCTGGGGAAAGTGGAGTCTCTACGGATTTGATACTTACTTGGTTGACGGAGTGTCAACATGGAATTTGATCAAGACCTTGACCCTACTACGTGGAATTTGGCTCCTGAGAGCTACAGTATCCTTGAATTGTTTATACTTACTTTTCCTACTTGAAATGTTAATTACTCGAACTTTACATGTGTTTGTATGTGTGTTTCTTGGCTTCGCTGAGCGTTTGCTCGCCCCATTAGTTTGTTTTCCTTAACAGGAGTTCGAAATGGAAAGAATTTTGGGGAGAGCCGACTTGATTACTTTTGATTAAAATCTTTGGATGTAATTAATTAGTCGGCTTCTAGTGGTTGTATTTTAGGGAAAGTTGATGTACATTTGGTAACTTGTGATGTAAGATTTGAATAATTATATAAGGAAGTGTCTTTTCTTTATTTTGGCTTTTATTATTGGTGGTGTATTGTTAAGTTTAAATTTGATTTGTATCGAGTCCTGACGAGAGCTAGGCAGGCGTTCCGTGGATACCCTTGGATTCGCCCTAAGGAGAAGTGGGAGCGTCACAATAGCAGCTCTCTTTTTGCCAAAATAATTGTTGTAGCCCTCTATCTAAAAATTCTATCACCAACAAAAAAAGCATAGGGGATAGGGTTGAATGGAATTTTCTGTGATACCCTTACTTGGAACAAATCCCGTCTGCCATGACGAAATCAATCTTGGAAGTAGAGAACTAAAGCAGACTGCAAAATTTTGGAGATCACCTTCGAACTAAAATTGTAGAGACTAATTGGCCTAAAATCCTTCCATTGAGATGCCCCTTGGATTTTTGGGATAAGAACAATGGTTGCGTTCAAGAAACCTCTAGGCTACTGTACCCCATTGAAAAACTCCTGAACCGCCTCCAACAAATCGTCTCCAATAAACTGCCAACATTCTTGATAGAAACCCGCACCAAAGCCATCTGGTCTAGGTGCACTCTCAAGAGACAGTGAAAACACCACCTCCTTTAACTCTTCCAATGTAGGTAGACTCTGTAACTAAGCATTATCTTTCTGACTCAATCTTGGGATGGAGAAGTCCAACTGAGGATTCAATTTGTCCTGCCGATCAGATGTGAACAACTTATGAAAGAACTGAGTGGCCGAATCTTTAATGTCATCTTTCTGCTCTACCCAGCTGGCCGTCTCATCCTTAATGAGACATATGAAGTTCATGTTCCTCCTCTACTTAACAACCGAGTGATAGTACTTGGTATTCGTGTGAGAGCTCAAATTTTAAACCTAATTGCATACACTATGTAACAGCCCCACTTTCCCCTAAGGCGAACCAAAGGGGTTAGCGGACTGCCTGCCCAGCTCTCGCCAGGACTACGGATCAGTTCACGTCGATCTAATACGTTCCGGAACATACCCCCGCGCGTAAACAAGTCAAAATCACAAAATAAAAAAAAACGAAAAAATCGAAGCCGATGATGAACAGTACCGGCCACGTCAGAATCCAGATACTAGGCCGAGAGTAGCCAAAATTTTTCTTTTGCCGTTTCAAATACGAGTTGATCCGAAATTCAACCAAATATCAACCAAACATACATACATTGAAATGTAACATTTACAAGCCAAAGCGGCATATCAAAAACCATTCATTACGAATATACATGTTCGGTTTGCCAATCAAAAGAAAGTGAACCCAATACACATTAGGGTTTCATTCAAAGAGCTATCCAAAAGATACATTTACATGAGCTCAACTTGACAACCAACAAGTATAACCTTTCCAAAAGTGGTCATTTTCCTGTAAGGAAAACAAATGGAATGGAATGAGCTTAAGCCCAGTGAGTTACTACCACATAAGCAACAAAGATCACATAAGCATAATCTTTCATTTCAAGTACACAATTAAGAAGTAAAACAAGTCGGTAAAAGGATACGGACGGCTCTCAAGAGCCCATTTCCACGCTTACATTCTTGATCCAATCTCATTGACTCCCCGTCAACGTTTATGAGTACCAACCGTAGAACCCACTTCACTCCCATCCCTTCCACCAAACATACCCCAACCGGGCCCGCACTCCAATCAGTAGCTTTTGGTAATACTCGAGTTTACCGGAATCAAGAGTCTCATTACTACAATATTCCCCAGTACAATCCCCGTGGCATGTCAATTTTCACGACCAAGCCCCCGCCGGCTCGATTCAATTGACTACCAACGGGGTTGAGCTCAGTAGTACAGTAAGGCCGTTGGATACTCGTCCAAACGACACCAAATCAGTTTTTCATGAAGTGAATTCAATATCTCATATAGCAAGTGCAGTATATCAGTGAAGCGGTAAACAGTCATTAACGGTATCACAAGGGGTGAGGGCGGTCAAGTACACCCTCACATCAATCAATTCCAATAGCCAAATAAGCCTTCAAGGCATCAAAATCACATATAGCAAAGTCACATTGTAACATTCAAGTGAGTAGTATACTTACTAATCAAGTAAGTGTTGTTTCATGCACGTCCGTCAAAAGTATTTCGTGAACCACCGTCACGCCCTAGAACACGCAAACAAGTACAATGAGACTCGATAACGAGTCATAAAGCAATGCCAATCACAACCCCAATAGGGTTTTATAAACATATACAAGCATCATAGGCAACCAGAAAATCCGGGAATGCAATTAACTTTGGCCCTGAAAAAAAAACAGTTTTGTCCTCATTTTGCGGTAATGGCACCGATTTCACTACGATTATCGGATGAGGGTGCAAGACCCACCATTTCGAAGCTAAGAAACAGGGCTACAACAATGTAGAAGGTCAATCAGTCCAATTCCTAGCAAAACTAGGTCAAATATGCAAAATACCAAACCAGAACCTTAATTGCAGGTTTTCAAATTACACTACGCTGTAATTAGTCCAACACAGTCTATACAAGTCCAAATTCATTGATTCCAAAGGCATGCGGTAGCTAAGACATCAAGCTACATTTCATCAGAAGACCTCAACAACCAAATCCAAAGCAATTCCAGCCAAAACCACCAATTACAGACGCAGTTCTTACATCCTGATGAACCCAGAACAGCAATAGTAATTTCGACTTTTCTCACTCCACACAACTCCGATTGACCTGAAATTTTACAGGAACCTCACACACATCAATACCTACAACTTTCGTGTTTTAAGAAATGGCCAATTCGGCCTCTATCTAGGACCTAAAATTTCGGACAGAATGCCCCCCTCAAGAACCCTAGTTTTCTGAAATTTCTTCCAAACCAGAAATTGGTTGCAAATACCAATCATGTACACCTACTAGAGTCATTAACCATCATTTCCAACCATCATAGATAGCCACAACATCATGATCACATTAAACCAGAAAAATCACCAATAAATTGAAAACTTCATCAATTCATCCAAAAGCAAGAAATAAACCACAAAATTCATCCCTTTAGCTACCACTAGGCACAAGTTAAGCTTCATTAAGTGTAGGAGAAAGTTCAATCACCACTCACCTAGTAAACAAGAGAGGGAGAGTTGTAGGACACCTTAGCTCCTCCAAACACTTCACCAAACAAACCACTAACACCTAGTGAAAGGGTTTTATGGAGTAGAAACAAGTTTAGGTGATTGCTTTGGATGATTTGCACTAGATGGATGCCAAGATTTTGAAGAGTTTCTTCCTTCCTAAGCTCAAGGTGGCCGGCCAAGAAGATTTTTTTTTTTTTTTTTTAATAAAAGTGGAGAACCCCCCAAATTTTATTCAACAGCAACAAAATCATACGACGAAGGAAGCAAACCCTCCCTTCAACACATGCCAGAAAAATAAGAAAATACCTAACAACTAACGTTTCGAATATATGGATAGCCCATTGCATCCAAGTTAATCAACGACCGAGCCCTACTTGGAAGCAGATGATGAGATTGGAAAGTAACAAATGGACTCTCCAAAGATAAAGCCGCTAGGCTGTCTGCCACAGCATTCGCCTCACGATAGATATGCGTAATGGTCCCCTGCACCTTACCTAACAACAACCGAATCTGGCTTAAAATGCTACACAACGGCCACTTACCAAGAAGATGAAGACAAGAGTGAATTTTTTTGTGATTTTTAGAGATATTTAACCACATGGTCAAAAGGTCAAAAAAAATAAATAGTAAGTCATAAAGGTACAACCAATCCCAACATGACAAGTGTCACTTCATTAATGCATTCCTATCCTTCTTTTTTTCCTCTCACATCAATCACTTCACATCCTCTACTTATCTCTTAACACCCGATAACTTTCAACCAGTATCCGAAACCTAACCTAATTGGCCGAATTTTTCCGAACTTTTCGCACTAGTGGGTCCCACGTCCGATATATATCCTTAATTTTTCAAAAACTCTCCAATACTAGAAAAATCATCTAAAAACATAATTACTCATAAAATTCACCAGGAAAATTTTTCCTAAGCCAGAAAATGCAGAAAACATGTCTTTAAAGGGGAAAAACCCTAGGAAAATTATTAGGGAATTTACGGGTTCTCACACTCTCTCCCCCTTAAAAGAATTTCGCCCTCGAAATTCCATATCATTGGCTACTCCGGGATACAAAAATTTTAATACTTCCTTCTCCTGATTAAATTGAGCATCATACTTAGCTAACAAATCTGTACCCCCTTCACTGGCCAGGTTCAGTAAATTCTTACCTTCCACGTCCTCTAATGGGTCAAAGACTTGATGTTGTTCTAAGGAGTACACCCGAGAGGACACTTTCGATCCATCCTTGTCCCCCTTTGACTGGGCAGGGTTGGTCGTAGTTGGTGGCAGAGTCCCTTGCCGTTCGCGCAAGCGAGCTGGACAGTTAGCAATTTGATGTTCGGCACTCCCACAGAGCAAGCATTTTCCTCCTTTCTTCCAGCAATTGTCCTCCGAGTGGTTTAGTTTTCCGCAATACCCGCAGGGTCCGCGTGCTACAGAAGCCGAGCCTCCTCTTGACGGGCTCTCTTGTGACACTCCCGGCATCCTTACTCCTCCCGTTCCCCGCCCAAACTTGGGAGGGGTACTTTCATCCCCCTGCCCCGAACTACTTCCAGGAAATCCTCTCTTTTTCGCCTGGAAGTTTTTCACCTGGAGCCTAGCATTCTCTACTCGTTGTGCCTTCTCCACTGCTTCGCTGAAGGCGTTAATTTGGGCTGCCGCGAGGTCCTTCTGGATTTCTACGTTCAGGCCCTGGACAAATCGCCGTATTCTTCGTTGCTCGGTCATGATGAGTTCGGGCGCAAATTTGGATAGGCGAGTGAATTGGCTCTCATATTCCGCCACAGTTTGAGCTCCTTGACGGAGTCGAATGAACTCGTCTTCCTTCCTCTCCTGAACTAGAGGAGGGAAAAACTTCGCATTAAACTCTCTGATGAAGTTCACCCAAGTCCTAGGTGTCTGTTCTCGTTCCCACTTCTGCCGAATTACGTTCCACCAGGAACGGGCTGCCCCCTCAAGCTGGAACACGGTAAAAGTCACCTGCCGTTCGTCAGGGTTGTGTAGGGCTGCAAATATATCCACCATCTTTTCAAGCCATCTTTCGGCAACGTCTGGGTCGGGTCCCCCAACAATCTTTGGCGGAGCGAACTTTTGAAATCGTTCGAGAGCTCTGTCTTCGCTCTCGATATGGTTACCAGGGTTTCCAGGGTTAGGGTTTGGGTTCTGGCCTTGTTGTTGCACTACTTGTGCTAGTAAGTTTGTCATTTGCTGCATAGCAGCAGCTATTTGCACATTAGGGTTTACTTGCGGTTCCAGATTGGGTCCAGTAGAGGTTTTCCCCGTACCCCTAACCGGTGTGGGTTGTCTAGTTCCGCGCCCACGTCCCCGACCACTCCGTGTACCTTCCATGAGTTTTACTTGGTCTAGGCAATAATACTAAACCAAAATAAGCACGATGCATGTGAGTAACACTCAAAACTTTTATAGTAACACACATTTATACATTCCAAACAAGATCAAAACATATATATACAAGCCGGTCAAAATTAAGCCACACACATATATACAGCCAGTTAAGTCAGGTACAAACATAAACGATCCACCGAGGAATGGCCTTTCTAGTTCACCAAATCCTTTCTAACCTAGGCCCTCATATCTTTCGTATCCGGGCGCAAGAATCCCATCTAAGATAATTCACCACTCGAGCCGGCCGGTCCCAAGAGTAAACCATCCTTATTAAAGATTCCTACCCGACATACATACCTAGCTTCCTCGAGTCCCATGATAATGATTCGTACACTTATCACATGCCCGGTTCATAACTTATGCACAAACGAGCACTTAGACATATTCATGAAATTAGGACCACAACACCACTTGGCCCAGTTTCACTCCGCGCAGAGACCACGCGAAGTGGCTCTGATACCACTTGTAACAGCCCCACTTTCCCCTAAGGCGAACCAAAGGGGTTAGCGGACTGCCTGCCCAGCTCTCGCCAGGACTACGGATCAGTTCACGTCGATCTAATACGTTCCGGAACATACCCCCGCGCGTAAACAAGTCAAAATCACAAAATAAAAAAAAACGAAAAAATCGAAGCCGATGATGAACAGTACCGGCCACGTCAGAATCCAGATACTAGGCCGAGAGTAGCCAAAATTTTTCTTTTGCCGTTTCAAATACGAGTTGATCCGAAATTCAACCAAATATCAACCAAACATACATACATTGAAATGTAACATTTACAAGCCAAAGCGGCATATCAAAAACCATTCATTACGAATATACATGTTCGGTTTGCCAATCAAAAGAAAGTGAACCCAATACACATTAGGGTTTCATTCAAAGAGCTATCCAAAAGATACATTTACATGAGCTCAACTTGACAACCAACAAGTATAACCTTTCCAAAAGTGGTCATTTTCCTGTAAGGAAAACAAATGGAATGGAATGAGCTTAAGCCCAGTGAGTTACTACCACATAAGCAACAAAGATCACATAAGCATAATCTTTCATTTCAAGTACACAATTAAGAAGTAAAACAAGTCGGTAAAAGGATACGGACGGCTCTCAAGAGCCCATTTCCACGCTTACATTCTTGATCCAATCTCATTGACTCCCCGTCAACGTTTATGAGTACCAACCGTAGAACCCACTTCACTCCCATCCCTTCCACCAAACATACCCCAACCGGGCCCGCACTCCAATCAGTAGCTTTTGGTAATACTCGAGTTTACCGGAATCAAGAGTCTCATTACTACAAGATTCCCCAGTACAGTCCCCGTGGCATGTCAATTTTCACGACCAAGCCCCCGCCGGCTCGATTCAATTGACTACCAACGGGGTTGAGCTCAGTAGTACAGTAAGGCCGTTGGATACTCGTCCAAACGACACCAAATCAGTTTTTCATGAAGTGAATTCAATATCTCATATAGCAAGTGCAGTATATCAGTGAAGCGGTAAACAGTCATTAACGGTATCACAAGGGGTGAGGGCGGTCAAGTACACCCTCACCTCAATCAATTCCAATAGCCAAATAAGCCTTCAAGGCATCAAAATCACATATAGCAAAGCCACATTGTAACATTCAAGTGAGTAGTATACTTACTAATCAAGTAAGTGTTGTTTCATGCACGTCCGTCAAAAGTATTTCGTGAACCACCGTCACGCCCTAGAACACGCAAACAAGTACAATGAGACTCGATAACGAGTCATAAAGCAATGCCAATCACAACCCCAATAGGGTTTTATAAACATATACAAGCATCATAGGCAACCAGAAAATCCGGGAATGCAATTAACTTTGGCCCTGAAAAAAAAACAGTTTTGTCCTCATTTTGCGGTAATGGCACCGATTTCACTACGATTATCGGATGAGGGTGCAAGACCCACCATTTCGAAGCTAAGAAACAGGGCTAAAACAATGTAGAAGGTCACTCAGTCCAATTCCTAGCAAAACTAGGTCAAATATGCAAAATACCAAACCAGAACCTTAATTGCAGGTTTACAAATTACACTATGCTGTAATTAGTCCAACTCAGTCTATACAAGTCCAAATTCATTGATTCCAAAGGCATGCGGTAGCTAAGACATCAAGCTACATTTCATCAGAAGACCTCAACAACCAAATCCAAAGCAATTCCAGCCAAAACCACCAATTACAGACGCAGTTCTTACATCCTGATGAACCCAGAACAGCAATAGTAATTTCGACTTTTCTCACTCCACACAACTCCGATTGACCTGAAATTTTACAGGAACCTCACACACATAAATACCTACAACTTTCGTGTTTTAAGCAATGGCCAATTCGGCCTCTATCTAGGACCTAAAATTTCGGACAGAATGCCCCCCTCAAGAACCCTAGTTTTCTGAAATTTCTTCCAAACCAGAAATTGGTTGCAAATACCAATCATGTACACCTACTAGAGTCATTAACCATCATTTCCAACCATCATAGATAGCCACAACATCATGATCACATTAAACCAGAAAAATCACCAATAAATTGAAAACTTCATCAATTCATCCAAAAGCAAGAAATAAACCACAAAATTCATCCCTTTAGCTACCACTAGGCACAAGTTAAGCTTCATTAAGTGTAGGAGAAAGTTCAATCACCACTCACCTAGTAAACAAGAGAGGGAGAGTTGTAGGACACCTTAGCTCCTCCAAACACTTCACCAAACAAACCACTAACACCTAGTGAAAGGGTTTTATGGAGTAGAAACAAGTTTAGGTGATTGCTTTGGATGATTTGCACTAGATGGATGCCAAGATTTTGAAGAGTTTCTTCCTTCCTAAGCTCAAGGTGGCCGGCCAAGAAGATGAAGACAAGAGTGAATTTTTTTGTGATTTTTAGAGATATTTAACCACATGGTCAAAAGGTCAAAAAAAAATGAATAGTAAGTCATAAAGGTACAACCAATCCCAACATGACAAGTGTCACTTCATTAATGCATTCCTATCCTTCTTTTTTTCCTCTCACATCAATCACTTCACATCCTCTACTTATCTCTTAACACCCGATAAATTTCAACCAGTATCCGAAACCTAACCTAATTGGCCGAATTTTTCCGAACTTTTCGCACTAGTGGGTCCCACGTCCGATATATATCCTTAATTTTTCAAAAACTCTCCAATACTAGAAAAATCATCTAAAAACATAATTACTCATAAAATTCACCAGGAAAATTTTTCCTAAGCCAGAAAATGCAGAAAACATGTCTTTAAAGGGGAAAAACCCTAGGAAAATTATTAGGGAATTTACGGGTTCTCGCACTCTCTCCCCCTTAAAAGAATTTCGCCCTCGAAATTCCTTATCATTGGCTACTCCGGGATACAAAAATTTTAATACTTCCTTCTCCTGATTAAATTGAGCATCATACTTAGCTAACAAATCTGTACCCCCTTCACTGGCCAGGTTCAGTAAATTCTTACCTTCCACGTCCTCTAATGGGTCAAAGACTTGATGTTGTTCTAAGGAGTACACCCGAGAGGACACTTTCGATCCATCCTTGTCCCCCTTTGACTGGGCAGGGTTGGTCGTAGTTGGTGGCAGAGTCCCTTGCCGCTCGCGCAAGCGAGCTGGACAGTTAGCAATTTGATGTTCGGCACTCCCACAGAGCAAGCATTTTCCTCCTTTCTTCCAGCAATTGTCCTCCGAGTGGTTTAGTTTTCCACAATACCCGCAGGGTCCGCGTGCTACAGAAGCCGAGCCTCCCCTTGACGGGCTCTCTTGTGACACTCCCGGCATCCTTACTCCTCCCGTTCCCCGCCCAAACTTGGGAGGGGTACTTTCATCCCCCTGCCCCGAACTACTTCCAGGAAATCCTCTCTTTTTCGCCTGGAAGTTTTTCACCTGGAGCCTAGCATTCTCTACTCGTTGTGCCTTCTCCACTGCTTCGCTGAAGGCGTTAATTTGGGCTGCCGCGAGGTCCTTCTGGATTTCTACGTTCAGGCCCTGGACAAATCGCCGTATTCTTCGTTGCTCGGTCATGATGAGTTCGGGCGCAAATTTGGATAGGCGAGTGAATTGGCTCTCATATTCCGCCACAGTTTGAGCTCCTTGGCGGAGTCGAATGAACTCGTCTTCCTTCCTCTCCTGAACTAGAGGAGGGAAAAACTTCGCATTAAACTCTCTGATGAAGTTCACCCAAGTCCTAGGTGTCTGTTCTCGTTCCCACTTCTGCCGAATTACGTTCCACCAGGAACGGGCTGCCCCCTCAAGCTGGAACACGGTAAAAGTCACCTGCCGTTCGTCAGGGTAGTGTAGGGCTGCAAATATATCCACCATCTTTTCAAGCCATCTTTCGGCAACGTCTGGGTCGGGTCCCCCAACAATCTTTGGCGGAGCGAACTTTTGAAATCGTTCGAGAGCTCTGTCTTCGCTCTCGATATGGTTACCAGGGTTTCCAGGGTTAGGGTTTGGGTTCTGGCCTTGTTGTTGCACTACTTGTGCTAGTAAGTTTGTCATTTGCTGCATAGCAGCAGCTATTTGCACATTAGGGTTTACTTGCGGTTCCAGATTGGGTCCAGTAGAGGTTTCCCCCGTACCCCTAACCGGTGTGGGTTGTCTAGTTCCGCGCCCACGTCCCCGACCACTCCGTGTACCTTCCATGAGTTTTACTTGGTCTAGGCAATAATACTAAACCAAAATAAGCACGATGCATGTGAGTAACACTCAAAACTTTTATAGTAACACACATTTATACATTCCAAACAAGATCAAAACATATATATACAAGCCGGTCAAAATTAAGCCACACACATATATACAGCCAGTTAAGTCAGGTACAAACATAAACGATCCACCGAGGAATGGCCTTTCTAGTTCACCAAATCCTTTCTAACCTAGGCCCTCATATCTTTCGTATCCGGGCGCAAGAATCCCATCTAAGATAATTCACCACTCGAGCCGGCCGGTCCCAAGAGTAAACCATCCTTATTAAAGATTCCTACCCGACATACATACCTAGCTTCCTCGAGTCCCATGATAATGATTCGTACACTTATCACATGCCCGGTTCATAACTTATGCACAAACGAGCACTTAGACATATTCATGAAATTAGGACCACAACACCACTTGGCCCAGTTTCACTCCGCGCAGAGACCACGCGAAGTGGCTCTGATACCACTTGTAACAGCCCCACTTTCCCCTAAGGCGAACCAAAGGGGTTAGCGGACTGCCTGCCCAGCTCTCGCCAGGACTACGGATCAGTTCACGTCGATCTAATACGTTCCGGAACATACCCCCGAGCGTAAACAAGTCAAAATCACAAAATAAAAAAAAATGAAAAAATCGAAGCCGATGATGAACAGTACCGGCCACGTCAGAATCCAGATACTAGGGCGAGAGTAGCCAAAATTTTTCTTTTGCCGTTTGAAATACGAGTTGATCCGAAATTCAACCAAATATCAACCAAACATACATACATTGAAATGTAACATTTACAAGCCAAAGCGGCATATCAAAAACCATTCATTACGAATATACATGTTCGGTTTGCCAATCAAAAGAAAGTGAACCCAATACACATTAGGGTTTCATTCAAAGAGCTATCCAAAAGATACATTTACATGAGCTCAACTTGACAACCAACAAGTATAACCTTTCCAAAAGTGGTCATTTTCCTGTAAGGAAAACAAATGGAATGGAATGAGCTTAAGCCCAGTGAGTTACTACCACATAAGCAACAAAGATCACATAAGCATAATCTTTCATTTCAAGCACACAATTAAGAAGTAAAACAAGTCGGTAAAAGGATACGGACGGCTCTCAAGAGCCCATTTCCACGCTTACATTCTTGATCCAATCTCATTGACTCTCCGTCAACGTTTATGAGTACCAACCGTAGAACCCACTTCACTCCCATCCCTTCCACCAAACATACCCCAACCGGGCCCGCACTCCAATCAGTAGCTTTTGGTAATACTCGAGTTTACCGGAATCAAGAGTTTCATTACTACAAGATTCCCCAGTACAGTCCCCGTGGCATGTCAATTTTCACGACCAAGCCCCCGCCGGCTTGATTCAATTGACTACCAACGGGGTTGAGCTCAGTAGTACAGTAAGGCCGTTGGATACTCGTCCAAACGACACCAAATCAGTTTTTCATGAAGTGAATTCAATATCTCATATAGCAAGTGCAGTATATCAGTGAAGCGGTAAACAGTCATTAACGGTATCACAAGGGGTGAGGGCGGTCAAGTACACCCTCACCTCAATCAATTCCAATAGCCAAATAAGCCTTCAAGGCATCAAAATCACATATAGCAAAGCCACATTGTAACATTCAAGTGAGTAACATTCAAGTGAGTAGTATACTCACCAATCAAGTAAGTGTTGTTTCATGCACGTCCGTCAAAAGTATTTCGTGAACCACCGTCACGCCCTAGAACACGCAAACAAGTACAATGAGACTCGATAACGAGTCATAAAGCAATGCCAATCACAACCCCAATAGGGTTTTATAAACATATACAAGCATCATAGGCAACCAGAAAATCCGGGAATGCAATTAACTTTGGCCCTGAAAAAAAAATAGTTTTGTCCTCATTTTGCGGTAATGGCACCGATTTCACTACGATTATCGGATGAGGGTGCAAGACCCACCGTTTCGAAGCTAAGAAACAGGGCTAAAACAATGTAGAAGGTCACTCAGTCCAATTCCTAGCAAAACTAGGTCAAATATGCAAAATACCAAACCAGAACCTTAATTGCAGGTTTACAAATTACACTATGCTGTAATTAGTCCAACTCAGTCTATACAAGTCCAAATTCATTGATTCCAAAGGCATGCGGTAGCTAAGACATCAAGCTACATTTCATCAGAAGACCTCAACAACCAAATCCAAAGCAATTCCAGCCAAAACCACCAATTACAGACGCAGTTCTTACATCCTGATGAACCCAGAACAGCAATAGTAATTTCGACTTTTCTCACTCCACACAACTCCGATTGACCTGAAATTTTACAGGAACCTCACACACATAAATACCTACAACTTTCGTGTTTTAAGCAATGGCCAATTCAGCCTCTATCTAGGACCTAAAATTTCGGACAGAATGCCCCCCTCAAGAACCCTAGTTTTCTGAAATTTCTTCCAAACCAGAAATTGGTTGCAAATACCAATCATGTACACCTACTAGAGTCATTAACCATCATTTCCAACCATCATAGATAGCCACAACATCATGATCACATTAAACCAGAAAAATCACCAATAAATTGAAAACTTCATCAATTCATCCAAAAGCAAGAAATAAACCACAAAATTCATCCCTTTAGCTACCACTAGGCACAAGTTAAGCTTCATTAAGTGTAGGAGAAAGTTCAATCACCACTCACCTAGTAAACAAGAGAGGGAGAGTTGTAGGACACCTTAGCTCCTCCAAACACTTCACCAAACAAACCACTAACACCTAGTGAAAGGGTTTTATGGAGTAGAAACAAGTTTAGGTGATTGCTTTGGATGATTTGCACTAGATGGATGCCAAGATTTTGAAGAGTTTCTTCCTTCCTAAGCTCAAGGTGGCCGGCCAAGAAGATGAAGACAAGAGTGAATTTTTTTGTGATTTTTAGAGATATTTAACCACATGGTCAAAAGGTCAAAAAAAATGAATAGTAAGTCATAAAGGTACAACCAATCCCAACATGACAAGTGTCACTTCATTAATGCATTCCTATCCTTCTTTTTTTCCTCTCACATCAATCACTTCACATCCTCTACTTATCTCTTAACACCCGATAAATTTCAACCAGTATCCGAAACCTAACCTAATTGGCCGAATTTTTCCGAACTTTTCGCACTAGTGGGTCCCACGTCCGATATATATCCTTAATTTTTCAAAAACTCTCCAATACTAGAAAAATCATCTAAAAACATAATTACTCATAAAATTCACCAGGAAAATTTTTCCTAAGCCAGAAAATGCAGAAAACATGTCTTTAAAGGGGAAAAACCCTAGGAAAATTATTAGGGAATTTACGGGTTCTCACACTCTCTCCCCCTTAAAAGAATTTCGCCCTCGAAATTCCTTATCATTGGCTACTCCGGGATACAAAAATTTTAATACTTCCTTCTCCTGATTAAATTGAGCATCATACTTAGCTAACAAATCTGTACCCCCTTCACTGGCCAGGTTCAGTAAATTCTTACCTTCCACGTCCTCTAATGGGTCAAAGACTTGATGTTGTTCTAAGGAGTACACCCGAGAGGACACTTTCGATCCATCCTTGTCCCCCTTTGACTGGGCAGGGTTGGTCGTAGTTGGTGGCAGAGTCCCTTGCCGCTCGCGCAAGCGAGCTGGACAGTTAGCAATTTGATGTTCGGCACTCCCACAGAGCAAGCATTTTCCTCCTTTCTTCCAGCAATTGTCCTCCGAGTGGTTTAGTTTTCCGCAATACCCGCAGGGTCCGCGTGCTACAGAAGCCGAGCCTCCCCTTGACGGGCTCTCTTGTGACACTCCCGGCATCCTTACTCCTCCCGTTCCCCGCCCAAACTTGGGAGGGGTACTTTCATCCCCCTGCCCCGAACTACTTCCAGGAAATCCTCTCTTTTTCGCCTGGAAGTTTTTCACCTGGAGCCTAGCATTCTCTACTCGTTGTGCCTTCTCCACTGCTTCGCTGAAGGCGTTAATTTGGGCTGCCGCGAGGTCCTTCTGGATTTCTACGTTCAGGCCCTGGACAAATCGCCGTATTCTTCGTTGCTCGGTCATGATGAGTTCGGGCGCAAATTTGGATAGGCGAGTGAATTGGCTCTCATATTCCGCCACAGTTTGAGCTCCTTGGCGGAGTCGAATGAACTCGTCTTCCTTCCTCTCCTGAACTAGAGGAGGGAAAAACTTCGCATTAAACTCTCTGATGAAGTTCACCCAAGTCCTAGGTGTCTGTTCTCGTTCCCACTTCTGCCGAATTACGTTCCACCAGGAACGGGCTGCCCCCTCAAGCTGGAACACGGTAAAAGTCACCTGCCGTTCGTCAGGGTAGTGTAGGGCTGCAAATATATCCACCATCTTTTCAAGCCATCTTTCGGCAACGTCTGGGTCGGGTCCCCCAACAATCTTTGGCGGAGCGAACTTTTGAAATCGTTCGAGAGCTCTGTCTTCGCTCTCGATATGGTTACCAGGGTTTCCAGGGTTAGGGTTTGGGTTCTGGCCTTGTTGTTGCACTACTTGTGCTAGTAAGTTTGTCATTTGCTGCATAGCAGCAGCTATTTGCACATTAGGGTTTACTTGCTGTTCCAGATTGGGTCCAGTAGAGGTTTCCCCCGTACCCCTAACCGGTGTGGGTTGTCTAGTTCCGCGCCCACGTCCCCGACCACTCCGTGTACCTTCCATGAGTTTTACTTGGTCTAGGCAATAATACTAAACCAAAATAAGCACGATGCATGTGAGTAACACTCAAAACTTTTATAGTAACACACATTTATACATTCCAAACAAGATCAAAACATATATATACAAGCCGGTCAAAATTAAGCCACACACATATATACAGCCAGTTAAGTCAGGTACAAACATAAACGATCCACCGAGGAATGGCCTTTCTAGTTCACCAAATCCTTTCTAACCTAGGCCCTCATATCTTTCGTATCCGGGCGCAAGAATCCCATCTAAGATAATTCACCACTCGAGCCGGCCGGTCCCAAGAGTAAACCATCCTTATTAAAGATTCCTACCCGACATACATACCTAGCTTCCTCGAGTCCCATGATAATGATTCGTACACTTATCACATGCCCGGTTCATAACTTAGGCACAAACGAGCACTTAGACATATTCATGAAATTAGGACCACAACACCACTTGGCCCAGTTTCACTCCGCGCAGAGACCACGCGAAGTGGCTCTGATACCACTTGTAAAAGCCCCACTTTCCCCTAAGGCGAACCAAAGGGGTTAGCGGACTGCCTGCCCAGCTCTCTTCAGGACTACGGATCAGTTCACGTCGATCTAATACGTTCCGGAACATACCCCCGCGCGTAAACAAGTCAAAATCACAAAATAAAAAAAAACGAAAAAATCGAAGCCGATGATGAACAGTACCGGCCACGTCAGAATCCAGATACTAGGGCGAGAGTAGCCAAAATTTTTCTTTTGCCGTTTGAAATACGAGTTGATCCGAAATTCAACCAAATATCAACCAAACATACATACATTGAAATGTAACATTTACAAGCCAAAGCGGCATATCAAAAACCATTCATTACGAATATACATGTTCGGTTTGCCAATCAAAAGAAAGTGAACCCAATACACATTAGGGTTTCATTCAAAGAGCTATCCAAAAGATACATTTACATGAGCTCAACTTGACAACCAACAAGTATAACTTTTCCAAAAGTGGTCATTTTCCTGTAAGGAAAACAAATGGAATGGAATGAGCTTAAGCCCAGTGAGTTACTACCACATAAGCAACAAAGATCACATAAGCATAATCTTTCATTTCAAGCACACAATTAAGAAGTAAAACAAGTCGGTAAAAGGATACGGACGGCTCTCAAGAGCCCATTTCCACGCTTACATTCTTGATCCAATCTCATTGACTCTCCGTCAACGTTTATGAGTACCAACCGTAGAACCCACTTCACTCCCATCCCTTCCACCAAACATACCCCAACCGGGCCCGCACTCCAATCAGTAGCTTTTGGTAATACTCGAGTTTACCGGAATCAAGAGTTTCATTACTACAAGATTCCCCAGTACAGTCCCCGTGGCATGTCAATTTTCACGACCAAGCCCCCGCCGGCTTGATTCAATTGACTACCAACGGGGTTGAGCTCAGTAGTACAGTAAGGCCGTTGGATACTCGTCCAAACGACACCAAATCAGTTTTTCATGAAGTGAATTCAATATCTCATATAGCAAGTGCAGTATATCAGTGAAGCGGTAAACAGTCTTTAACGGTATCACAAGGGGTGAGGGCGGTCAAGTACACCCTCACCTCAATCAATTCCAATAGCCAAATAAGCCTTCAAGGCATCAAAATCACATATAGCAAAGCCACATTGTAACATTCAAGTGAGTAACATTCAAGTGAGTAGTATACTCACCAATCAAGTAAGTGTTGTTTCATGCACGTCCGTCAAAAGTATTTCGTGAACCACCGTCACGCCCTAGAACACGCAAACAAGTACAATGAGACTCGATAACGAGTCATAAAGCAATGCCAATCACAACCCCAATAGGGTTTTATAAACATATACAAGCATCATAGGCAACCAGAAAATCCGGGAATGCAATTAACTTTGGCCCTGAAAAAAAAACAGTTTTGTCCTCATTTTGCGGTAATGGCACCGATTTCACTACGATTATCGGATGAGGGTGCAAGACCCACCGTTTCGAAGCTAAGAAACAGGGGTAAAACAATGTAGAAGGTCACTCAGTCCAATTCCTAGCAAAACTAGGTCAAATATGCAAAATACCAAACCAGAACCTTAATTGCAGGTTTACAAATTACACTATGCTGTAATTAGTCCAACTCAGTCTATACAAGTCCAAATTCATTGATTCCAAAGGCATGCGGTAACTAAGACATCAAGCTACATTTCATCAGAAGACCTCAACAACCAAATCCAAAGCAATTCCAGCCAAAACCACCAATTACAGACGCAGTTCTTACATCCTGATGAACCCAGAACAGCAATAGTAATTTCGATTTTTCTCACTCCACACAACTCCGATTGACCTGAAATTTTACAGGCACCTCACACACATAAATACCTACAACTTTCGTATTTTAAACAATGGCCAATTCGGCCTCTATCTAGGACCTAAAATTTCAGACAGAATGCCCCCCTCAAGAACCCTAGTTTTCTGAAATTTCTTCCAAACCAGAAATTGGTTGCAAATACCAATCATGCACACCTACTAGAGTCATTAACCATCATTTCCAACCATCATAGATAGCCACAACATCATGATCACATTAAACCAGAAAAATCACCAATAAATTGAAAACTTCATCAATTCATCCAAAAGCAAGAAATAAACCACAAAATTCATCCCTTTAGCTACCACTAGGCACAAGTTAAGCTTCATTAAGTGTAGGAGAAAGTTCAATCACCACTCACCTAGTAAACAAGAGAGGGAGAGTTGTAGGACACCTTAGCTCCTCCAAACACTTCACCAAACAAACCACTAACACCTAGTGAAAGGGTTTTATGGAGTAGAAACAAGTTTAGGTGATTGCTTTGGATGATTTGCACTAGATGGATGCCAAGATTTTGAAGAGTTTCTTCCTTCCTAAGCTCAAGGTGGCCGGCCAAGAAGATGAAGACAAGAGTGAATTTTTTTGTGATTTTTAGAGATATTTAACCACATGGTCAAAAGGTCAAAAAAAATGAATAGTAAGTCATAAAGGTACAACCAATCCCAACATGACAAGTGTCACTTCATTAATGCATTCCTATCCTTCTTTTTTTCCTCTCACATCAATCACTTCACATCCTCTACTTATCTCTTAACACCCGATAAATTTCAACCAGTATCCGAAACCTAACCTAATTGGCCGAATTTTTCCGAACTTTTCGCACTAGTGGGTCCCACGTCCGATATATATCCTTAATTTTTCAAAAACTCTCCAATACTAGAAAAATCATCTAAAAACATAATTACTCATAAAATTCACCAGGAAAATTTTTCCTAAGCCAGAAAATGCAGAAAACATGTCTTTAAAGGGGAAAAACCCTAGGAAAATTATTAGGGAATTTACGGGTTCTCACACTCTCTCCCCCTTAAAAGAATTTCGCCCTCGAAATTCCTTATCATTGGCTACTCCGGGATACAAAAATTTTAATACTTCCTTCTCCTGATTAAATTGAGCATCATACTTAGCTAACAAATCTGTACCCCCTTCACTGGCCAGGTTCAGTAAATTCTTACCTTCCACGTCCTCTAATGGGTCAAAGACTTGATGTTGTTCTAAGGAGTACACCCGAGAGGACACTTTCGATCCATCCTTGTCCCCCTTTGACTGGGCAGGGTTGGTCGTAGTTGGTGGCAGAGTCCCTTGCCGCTCGCGCAAGCGAGCTGGACAGTTAGCAATTTGATGTTCGGCACTCCCACAGAGCAAGCATTTTCCTCCTTTCTTCCAGCAATTGTCCTCCGAGTGGTTTAGTTTTCCGCAATACCCGCAGGGTCCGCGTGCTACAGAAGCCGAGCCTCCCCTTGACGGGCTCTCTTGTGACACTCCCGGCATCCTTACTCCTCCCGTTCCCCGCCCAAACTTGGGAGGGGTACTTTCATCCCCCTGCCCCGAACTACTTCCAGGAAATCCTCTCTTTTTCGCCTGGAAGTTTTTCACCTGGAGCCTAGCATTCTCTACTCGTTGTGCCTTCTCCACTGCTTCGCTGAAGGCGTTAATTTGGGCTGCCGCGAGGTCCTTCTGGATTTCTACGTTCAGGCCCTGGACAAATCGCCGTATTCTTCGTTGCTCGGTCATGATGAGTTCGGGCGCAAATTTGGATAGGCGAGTGAATTGGCTCTCATATTCCGCCACAGTTTGAGCTCCTTGGCGGAGTCGAATGAACTCGTCTTCCTTCCTCTCCTGAACTAGAGGAGGGAAAAACTTCGCATTAAACTCTCTGATGAAGTTCACCCAAGTCCTAGGTGTCTGTTCTCGTTCCCACTTCTGCCGAATTACGTTCCACCAGGAACGGGCTGCCCCCTCAAGCTGGAACACGGTAAAAGTCACCTGCCGTTCGTCAGGGTAGTGTAGGGCTGCAAATATATCCACCATCTTTTCAAGCCATCTTTCGGCAACGTCTGGGTCGGGTCCCCCAACAATCTTTGGCGGAGCGAACTTTTGAAATCGTTCGAGAGCTCTGTCTTCGCTCTCGATATGGTTACCAGGGTTTCCAGGGTTAGGGTTTGGGTTCTGGCCTTGTTGTTGCACTACTTGTGCTAGTAAGTTTGTCATTTGCTGCATAGCAGCAGCTATTTGCACATTAGGGTTTACTTGCTGTTCCAGATTGGGTCCAGTAGAGGTTTCCCCCGTACCCCTAACCGGTGTGGGTTGTCTAGTTCCGCGCCCACGTCCCCGACCACTCCGTGTACCTTCCATGAGTTTTACTTGGTCTAGGCAATAATACTAAACCAAAATAAGCACGATGCATGTGAGTAACACTCAAAACTTTTATAGTAACACACATTTATACATTCCAAACAAGATCAAAACATATATATACAAGCCGGTCAAAATTAAGCCACACACATATATACAGCCAGTTAAGTCAGGTACAAACATAAACGATCCACCGAGGAATGGCCTTTCTAGTTCACCAAATCCTTTCTAACCTAGGCCCTCATATCTTTCGTATCCGGGCGCAAGAATCCCATCTAAGATAATTCACCACTCGAGCCGGCCGGTCCCAAGAGTAAACCATCCTTATTAAAGATTCCTACCCGACATACATACCTAGCTTCCTCGAGTCCCATGATAATGATTCGTACACTTATCACATGCCCGGTTCATAACTTAGGCACAAACGAGCACTTAGACATATTCATGAAATTAGGACCACAACACCACTTGGCCCAGTTTCACTCCGCGCAGAGACCACGCGAAGTGGCTCTGATACCACTTGTAAAAGCCCCACTTTCCCCTAAGGCGAACCAAAGGGGTTAGCGGACTGCCTGCCCAGCTCTCTTCAGGACTACGGATCAGTTCACGTCGATCTAATACGTTCCGGAACATACCCCCGCGCGTAAACAAGTCAAAATCACAAAATAAAAAAAAACGAAAAAATCGAAGCCGATGATGAACAGTACCGGCCACGTCAGAATCCAGATACTAGGGCGAGAGTAGCCAAAATTTTTCTTTTGCCGTTTGAAATACGAGTTGATCCGAAATTCAACCAAATATCAACCAAACATACATACATTGAAATGTAACATTTACAAGCCAAAGCGGCATATCAAAAACCATTCATTACGAATATACATGTTCGGTTTGCCAATCAAAAGAAAGTGAACCCAATACACATTAGGGTTTCATTCAAAGAGCTATCCAAAAGATACATTTACATGAGCTCAACTTGACAACCAACAAGTATAACTTTTCCAAAAGTGGTCATTTTCCTGTAAGGAAAACAAATGGAATGGAATGAGCTTAAGCCCAGTGAGTTACTACCACATAAGCAACAAAGATCACATAAGCATAATCTTTCATTTCAAGCACACAATTAAGAAGTAAAACAAGTCGGTAAAAGGATACGGACGGCTCTCAAGAGCCCATTTCCACGCTTACATTCTTGATCCAATCTCATTGACTCTCCGTCAACGTTTATGAGTACCAACCGTAGAACCCACTTCACTCCCATCCCTTCCACCAAACATACCCCAACCGGGCCCGCACTCCAATCAGTAGCTTTTGGTAATACTCGAGTTTACCGGAATCAAGAGTTTCATTACTACAAGATTCCCCAGTACAGTCCCCGTGGCATGTCAATTTTCACGACCAAGCCCCCGCCGGCTTGATTCAATTGACTACCAACGGGGTTGAGCTCAGTAGTACAGTAAGGCCGTTGGATACTCGTCCAAACGACACCAAATCAGTTTTTCATGAAGTGAATTCAATATCTCATATAGCAAGTGCAGTATATCAGTGAAGCGGTAAACAGTCTTTAACGGTATCACAAGGGGTGAGGGCGGTCAAGTACACCCTCACCTCAATCAATTCCAATAGCCAAATAAGCCTTCAAGGCATCAAAATCACATATAGCAAAGCCACACATTGTAACATTCAAGTGAGTAGTATACTTACCAATCAAGTAAGTGTTGTTTCATGCACGTCCGTCAAAAGTATTTCGTGAACCACCGTCACGCCCTAGAACACGCAAACAAGTACAATGAGACTCGATAACGAGTCATAAAGCAATGCCAATCACAACCCCAATAGGGTTTTATAAACATATACAAGCATCATAGGCAACCAGAAAATCCGGGAATGCAATTAACTTTGGCCCTGAAAAAAAAACAGTTTTGTCCTCATTTTGCGGTAATGGCACCGATTTCACTACGATTATCGGATGAGGGTGCAAGACCCACCGTTTCGAAGCTAAGAAACAGGGGTAAAACAATGTAGAAGGTCACTCAGTCCAATTCCTAGCAAAACTAGGTCAAATATGCAAAATACCAAACCAGAACCTTAATTGCAGGTTTACAAATTACACTATGCTGTAATTAGTCCAACTCAGTCTATACAAGTCCAAATTCATTGATTCCAAAGGCATGCGGTAACTAAGACATCAAGCTACATTTCATCAGAAGACCTCAACAACCAAATCCAAAGCAATTCCAGCCAAAACCACCAATTACAGACGCAGTTCTTACATCCTGATGAACCCAGAACAGCAATAGTAATTTCGATTTTTCTCACTCCACACAACTCCGATTGACCTGAAATTTTACAGGCACCTCACACACATAAATACCTACAACTTTCGTATTTTAAACAATGGCCAATTCGGCCTCTATCTAGGACCTAAAATTTCAGACAGAATGCCCCCCTCAAGAACCCTAGTTTTCTGAAATTTCTTCCAAACCAGAAATTGGTTGCAAATACCAATCATGCACACCTACTAGAGTCATTAACCATCATTTCCAACCATCATAGATAGCCACAACATCATGATCACATTAAACCAGAAAAATCACCAATAAATTGAAAACTTCATCAATTCATCCAAAAGCAAGAAATAAACCACAAAATTCATCCCTTTAGCTACCACTAGGCACAAGTTAAGCTTCATTAAGTGTAGGAGAAAGTTCAATCACCACTCACCTAGTAAACAAGAGAGGGAGAGTTGTAGGACACCTTAGCTCCTCCAAACACTTCACCAAACAAACCACTAACACCTAGTGAAAGGGTTTTATGGAGTAGAAACAAGTTTAGGTGATTGCTTTGGATGATTTGCACTAGATGGATGCCAAGATTTTGAAGAGTTTCTTCCTTCCTAAGCTCAAGGTGGCCGGCCAAGAAGATGAAGACAAGAGTGAATTTTTTTGTGATTTTTAGAGATATTTAACCACATGGTCAAAAGGTCAAAAAAAATGAATAGTAAGTCATAAAGGTACAACCAATCCCAACATGACAAGTGTCACTTCATTAATGCATTCCTATCCTTCTTTTTTTCCTCTCACATCAATCACTTCACATCCTCTACTTATCTCTTAACACCCGATAAATTTCAACCAGTATCCGAAACCTAACCTAATTGGCCGAAATTTTCCGAACTTTTCGCACTAGTGGGTCCCACGTCCGATATATATCCTTAATTTTTCAAAAACTCTCCAATACTAGAAAAATCATCTAAAAACATAATTACTCATAAAATTCACCAGGAAAATTTTTCCTAAGCCAGAAAATGCAGAAAACATGTCTTTAAAGGGGAAAAACCCTAGGAAAATTATTAGGGAATTTACGGGTTCTCACACTCTCTCCCCCTTAAAAGAATTTCGCCCTCGAAATTCCTTATCATTGGCTACTCCGGGATACAAAAATTTTAATACTTCCTTCTCCTGATTAAATTGAGCATCATACTTAGCTAACAAATCTGTACCCCCTTCACAGGCCAGGTTCAGTAAATTCTTACCTTCCACGTCCTCTAATGGGTCAAAGACTTGATGTTGTTCTAAGGAGTACACCCGAGAGGACACTTTCGATCCATCCTTGTCCCCCTTTGACTGGGCAGGGTTGGTCGTAGTTGGTGGCAGAGTCCCTTGCCGCTCGCGCAAGCGAGCTGGACAGTTAGCAATTTGATGTTCGGCACTCCCACAGAGCAAGCATTTTCCTCCTTTCTTCCAGCAATTGTCCTCCGAGTGGTTTAGTTTTCCGCAATACCCGCAGGGTCCGCGTGCTACAGAAGCCGAGCCTCCCCTTGACGGGCTCTCTTGTGACACTCCCGGCATCCTTACTCCTCCCGTTCCCCGCCCAAACTTGGGAGGGGTACTTTCACCCCCCTGCCCCGAACTACTTCCAGGAAATCCTCTCTTTTTCGCCTGGAATTTTTTCACCTGGAGCCTAGCATTCTCTACTCGTTGTGCCTTCTCCACTGCTTCGCTGAAGGCGTTAATTTGGGCTGCCGCGAGGTCCTTCTGGATTTCTACGTTCAGGCCCTGGACAAATCGCCGTATTCTTCGTTGCTCGGTCATGATGAGTTCGGGCGCAAATTTGGATAGGCGAGTGAATTGGCTCTCATATTCCGCCACAGTTTGAGCTCCTTGGCGGAGTCGAATGAACTCGTCTTCCTTCCTCTCCTGAACTAGAGGAGGGAAAAACTTCGCATTAAACTCTCTGATGAAGTTCACCCAAGTCCTAGGTGTCTGTTCTCGTTCCCACTTCTGCCGAATTACGTTCCACCAGGAACGGGCTGCCCCCTCAAGCTGGAACACGGTAAAAGTCACCTGCCGTTCGTCAGGGTAGTGTAGGGCTGCAAATATATCCACCATCTTTTCAAGCCATCTTTCGGCAACGTCTGGGTCGGGTCCCCCAACAATCTTTGGCGGAGCGAACTTTTGAAATCGTTCGAGAGCTCTGTCTTCGCTCTCGATATGGTTACCAGGGTTTCCAGGGTTAGGGTTTGGGTTCTGGCCTTGTTGTTGCACTACTTGTGCTAGTAAGTTTGTCATTTGCTGCATAGCAGCAGCTATTTGCACATTAGGGTTTACTTGCTGTTCCAGATTGGGTCCAGTAGAGGTTTCCCCCGTACCCCTAACCGGTGTGGGTTGTCTAGTTCCGCGCCCACGTCCCCGACCACTCCGTGTACCTTCCATGAGTTTTACTTGGTCTAGGCAATAATACAAAACCAAAATAAGCACGATGCATGTGAGTAACACTCAAAACTTTTATAGTAACACACATTTATACATTCCAAACAAGATCAAAACATATATATACAAGCCGGTCAAAATTAAGCCACACATATATATACAGCCAGTTAAGTCAGGTACAAACATAAACGATCCACCGAGGAATGGCCTTTCTAGTTCACCAAATCCTTTCTAACCTAGGCCCTCATATCTTTCGTATCCGGGCGCAAGAATCCCATCTAAGATAATTCACCACTCGAGCCGGCCGGTCCCAAGAGTAAACCATCCTTATTAAAGATTCCTACCCGACATACATACCTAGCTTCCTCGAGTCCCATGATAATGATTCGTACACTTATCACATGCCCGGTTCATAACTTAGGCACAAACGAGCACTTAGACATATTCATGAAATTAGGACCACAACACCACTTGGCCCAGTTTCACTCCGCGCAGAGACCACGCGAAGTGGCTCTGATACCACTTGTAAAAGCCCCACTTTCCCCTAAGGCGAACCAAAGGGGTTAGCGGACTGCCTGCCCAGCTCTCTTCAGGACTACGGATCAGTTCACGTCGATCTAATACGTTCCGGAACATACCCCCGCGCGTAAACAAGTCAAAATCACAAAATAAAAAAAAACGAAAAAATCGAAGCCGATGATGAACAGTACCGGCCACGTCAGAATCCAGATACTAGGGCGAGAGTAGCCAAAATTTTTCTTTTGCCGTTTGAAATACGAGTTGATCCGAAATTCAACCAAATATCAACCAAACATACATACATTGAAATGTAACATTTACAAGCCAAAGCGGCATATCAAAAACCATTCATTACGAATATACATGTTCGGTTTGCCAATCAAAAGAAAGTGAACCCAATACACATTAGGGTTTCATTCAAAGAGCTATCCAAAAGATACATTTACATGAGCTCAACTTGACAACCAACAAGTATAACTTTTCCAAAAGTGGTCATTTTCCTGTAAGGAAAACAAATGGAATGGAATGAGCTTAAGCCCAGTGAGTTACTACCACATAAGCAACAAAGATCACATAAGCATAATCTTTCATTTCAAGCACACAATTAAGAAGTAAAACAAGTCGGTAAAAGGATACGGACGGCTCTCAAGAGCCCATTTCCACGCTTACATTCTTGATCCAATCTCATTGACTCTCCGTCAACGTTTATGAGTACCAACCGTAGAACCCACTTCACTCCCATCCCTTCCACCAAACATACCCCAACCGGGCCCGCACTCCAATCAGTAGCTTTTGGTAATACTCGAGTTTACCGGAATCAAGAGTTTCATTACTACAAGATTCCCCAGTACAGTCCCCGTGGCATGTCAATTTTCACGACCAAGCCCCCGCCGGCTTGATTCAATTGACTACCAACGGGGTTGAGCTCAGTAGTACAGTAAGGCCGTTGGATACTCGTCCAAACGACACCAAATCAGTTTTTCATGAAGTGAATTCAATATCTCATATAGCAAGTGCAGTATATCAGTGAAGCGGTAAACAGTCTTTAACGGTATCACAAGGGGTGAGGGCGGTCAAGTACACCCTCACCTCAATCAATTCCAATAGCCAAATAAGCCTTCAAGGCATCAAAATCACATATAGCAAAGCCACATTGTAACATTCAAGTGAGTAACATTCAAGTGAGTAGTATACTCACCAATCAAGTAAGTGTTGTTTCATGCACGTCCGTCAAAAGTATTTCGTGAACCACCGTCACGCCCTAGAACACGCAAACAAGTACAATGAGACTCGATAACGAGTCATAAAGCAATGCCAATCACAACCCCAATAGGGTTTTATAAACATATACAAGCATCATAGGCAACCAGAAAATCCGGGAATGCAATTAACTTTGGCCCTGAAAAAAAAACAGTTTTGTCCTCATTTTGCGGTAATGGCACCGATTTCACTACGATTATCGGATGAGGGTGCAAGACCCACCGTTTCGAAGCTAAGAAACAGGGGTAAAACAATGTAGAAGGTCACTCAGTCCAATTCCTAGCAAAACTAGGTCAAATATGCAAAATACCAAACCAGAACCTTAATTGCAGGTTTACAAATTACACTATGCTGTAATTAGTCCAACTCAGTCTATACAAGTCCAAATTCATTGATTCCAAAGGCATGCGGTAACTAAGACATCAAGCTACATTTCATCAGAAGACCTCAACAACCAAATCCAAAGCAATTCCAGCCAAAACCACCAATTACAGACGCAGTTCTTACATCCTGATGAACCCAGAACAGCAATAGTAATTTCGATTTTTCTCACTCCACACAACTCCGATTGACCTGAAATTTTACAGGCACCTCACACACATAAATACCTACAACTTTCGTATTTTAAACAATGGCCAATTCGGCCTCTATCTAGGACCTAAAATTTCAGACAGAATGCCCCCCTCAAGAACCCTAGTTTTCTGAAATTTCTTCCAAACCAGAAATTGGTTGCAAATACCAATCATGCACACCTACTAGAGTCATTAACCATCATTTCCAACCATCATAGATAGCCACAACATCATGATCACATTAAACCAGAAAAATCACCAATAAATTGAAAACTTCATCAATTCATCCAAAAGCAAGAAATAAACCACAAAATTCATCCCTTTAGCTACCACTAGGCACAAGTTAAGCTTCATTAAGTGTAGGAGAAAGTTCAATCACCACTCACCTAGTAAACAAGAGAGGGAGAGTTGTAGGACACCTTAGCTCCTCCAAACACTTCACCAAACAAACCACTAACACCTAGTGAAAGGGTTTTATGGAGTAGAAACAAGTTTAGGTGATTGCTTTGGATGATTTGCACTAGATGGATGCCAAGATTTTGAAGAGTTTCTTCCTTCCTAAGCTCAAGGTGGCCGGCCAAGAAGATGAAGACAAGAGTGAATTTTTTTGTGATTTTTAGAGATATTTAACCACATGGTCAAAAGGTCAAAAAAAATGAATAGTAAGTCATAAAGGTACAACCAATCCCAACATGACAAGTGTCACTTCATTAATGCATTCCTATCCTTCTTTTTTTCCTCTCACATCAATCACTTCACATCCTCTACTTATCTCTTAACACCCGATAAATTTCAACCAGTATCCGAAACCTAACCTAATTGGCCGAAATTTTCCGAACTTTTCGCACTAGTGGGTCCCACGTCCGATATATATCCTTAATTTTTCAAAAACTCTCCAATACTAGAAAAATCATCTAAAAACATAATTACTCATAAAATTCACCAGGAAAATTTTTCCTAAGCCAGAAAATGCAGAAAACATGTCTTTAAAGGGGAAAAACCCTAGGAAAATTATTAGGGAATTTACGGGTTCTCACACTCTCTCCCCCTTAAAAGAATTTCGCCCTCGAAATTCCTTATCATTGGCTACTCCGGGATACAAAAATTTTAATACTTCCTTCTCCTGATTAAATTGAGCATCATACTTAGCTAACAAATCTGTACCCCCTTCACAGGCCAGGTTCAGTAAATTCTTACCTTCCACGTCCTCTAATGGGTCAAAGACTTGATGTTGTTCTAAGGAGTACACCCGAGAGGACACTTTCGATCCATCCTTGTCCCCCTTTGACTGGGCAGGGTTGGTCGTAGTTGGTGGCAGAGTCCCTTGCCGCTCGCGCAAGCGAGCTGGACAGTTAGCAATTTGATGTTCGGCACTCCCACAGAGCAAGCATTTTCCTCCTTTCTTCCAGCAATTGTCCTCCGAGTGGTTTAGTTTTCCGCAATACCCGCAGGGTCCGCGTGCTACAGAAGCCGAGCCTCCCCTTGACGGGCTCTCTTGTGACACTCCCGGCATCCTTACTCCTCCCGTTCCCCGCCCAAACTTGGGAGGGGTACTTTCACCCCCCTGCCCCGAACTACTTCCAGGAAATCCTCTCTTTTTCGCCTGGAATTTTTTCACCTGGAGCCTAGCATTCTCTACTCGTTGTGCCTTCTCCACTGCTTCGCTGAAGGCGTTAATTTGGGCTGCCGCGAGGTCCTTCTGGATTTCTACGTTCAGGCCCTGGACAAATCGCCGTATTCTTCGTTGCTCGGTCATGATGAGTTCGGGCGCAAATTTGGATAGGCGAGTGAATTGGCTCTCATATTCCGCCACAGTTTGAGCTCCTTGGCGGAGTCGAATGAACTCGTCTTCCTTCCTCTCCTGAACTAGAGGAGGGAAAAACTTCGCATTAAACTCTCTGATGAAGTTCACCCAAGTCCTAGGTGTCTGTTCTCGTTCCCACTTCTGCCGAATTACGTTCCACCAGGAACGGGCTGCCCCCTCAAGCTGGAACACGGTAAAAGTCACCTGCCGTTCGTCAGGGTAGTGTAGGGCTGCAAATATATCCACCATCTTTTCAAGCCATCTTTCGGCAACGTCTGGGTCGGGTCCCCCAACAATCTTTGGCGGAGCGAACTTTTGAAATCGTTCGAGAGCTCTGTCTTCGCTCTCGATATGGTTACCAGGGTTTCCAGGGTTAGGGTTTGGGTTCTGGCCTTGTTGTTGCACTACTTGTGCTAGTAAGTTTGTCATTTGCTGCATAGCAGCAGCTATTTGCACATTAGGGTTTACTTGCCGTTCCAGATTGGGTCCAGTAGAGGTTTCCCCCGTACCCCTAACCGGTGTGGGTTGTCTAGTTCCGCGCCCACGTCCCCGACCACTCCGTGTACCTTCCATGAGTTTTACTTGGTCTAGGCAATAATACAAAACCAAAATAAGCACGATGCATGTGAGTAACACTCAAAACTTTTATAGTAACACACATTTATACATTCCAAACAAGATCAAAACATATATATACAAGCCGGTCAAAATTAAGCCACACATATATATACAGCCAGTTAAGTCAGGTACAAACATAAACGATCCACCGAGGAATGGCCTTTCTAGTTCACCAAATCCTTTCTAACCTAGGCCCTCATATCTTTCGTATCCGGGCGCAAGAATCCCATCTAAGATAATTCACCACTCGAGCCGGCCGGTCCCAAGAGTAAACCATCCTTATTAAAGATTCCTACCCGACATACATACCTAGCTTCCTCGAGTCCCATGATAATGATTCGTACACTTATCACATGCCCGGTTCATAACTTAGGCACAAACGAGCACTTAGACATATTCATGAAATTAGGACCACAACACCACTTGGCCCAGTTTCACTCCGCGCAGAGACCACGCGAAGTGGCTCTGATACCACTTGTAAAAGCCCCACTTTCCCCTAAGGCGAACCAAAGGGGTTAGCGGACTGCCTGCCCAGCTCTCTTCAGGACTACGGATCAGTTCACGTCGATCTAATACGTTCCGGAACATACCCCCGCGCGTAAACAAGTCAAAATCACAAAATAAAAAAAAACGAAAAAATCGAAGCCGATGATGAACAGTACCGGCCACGTCAGAATCCAGATACTAGGGCGAGAGTAGCCAAAATTTTTCTTTTGCCGTTTGAAATACGAGTTGATCCGAAATTCAACCAAATATCAACCAAACATACATACATTGAAATGTAACATTTACAAGCCAAAGCGGCATATCAAAAACCATTCATTACGAATATACATGTTCGGTTTGCCAATCAAAAGAAAGTGAACCCAATACACATTAGGGTTTCATTCAAAGAGCTATCCAAAAGATACATTTACATGAGCTCAACTTGACAACCAACAAGTATAACTTTTCCAAAAGTGGTCATTTTCCTGTAAGGAAAACAAATGGAATGGAATGAGCTTAAGCCCAGTGAGTTACTACCACATAAGCAACAAAGATCACATAAGCATAATCTTTCATTTCAAGCACACAATTAAGAAGTAAAACAAGTCGGTAAAAGGATACGGACGGCTCTCAAGAGCCCATTTCCACGCTAACATTCTTGATCCAATCTCATTGACTCTCCGTCAACGTTTATGAGTACCAACCGTAGAACCCACTTCACTCCCATCCCTTCCACCAAACATACCCCAACCGGGCCCGCACTCCAATCAGTACCTTTTGGTAATACAAGAGTTTACCGGAATCAAGAGTTTCATTACTACAAGATTCCCCAGTACAGTCCCCGTGGCATGTCAATTTTCACGACCAAGCCCCCGCCGGCTTGATTCAATTGACTACCAACGGGGTTGAGCTCAGTAGTACAGTAAGGCCGTTGGATACTCGTCCAAACGACACCAAATCAGTTTTTCATGAAGTGAATTCAATATCTCATATAGCAAGTGCAGTATATCAGTGAAGCGGTAAACAGTCTTTAACGGTATCACAAGGGGTGAGGGCGGTCAAGTACACCCTCACCTCAATCAATTCCAATAGCCAAATAAGCCTTCAAGGCATCAAAATCACATATAGCAAAGCCACATTGTAACATTCAAGTGAGTAACATTCAAGTGAGTAGTATACTCACCAATCAAGTAAGTGTTGTTTCATGCACGTCCGTCAAAAGTATTTCGTGAACCACCGTCACGCCCTAGAACACGCAAACAAGTACAATGAGACTCGATAACGAGTCATAAAGCAATGCCAATCACAACCCCAATAGGGTTTTATAAACATATACAAGCATCATAGGCAACCAGAAAATCCGGGAATGCAATTAACTTTGGCCCTGAAAAAAAAACAGTTTTGTCCTCATTTTGCGGTAATGGCACCGATTTCACTACGATTATCGGATGAGGGTGTAAGACCCACCGTTTCGAAACTAAGAAACAGGGATACAACAATGTAGAAGGTCACTCAGTCCAATTCCTAGTAAAACTAGGTCAAATATGCAAAATACCAAACCAGAACCTTAATTGCAGGTTTACAAATTACACTATGCTGTAATTAGTCCAACTCAGTCTATACAAGTCCAAATTCATTGATTCCAAAGGCATGAGGTAGCTAAGACATCAAGATAAATTTCATCAGAAGACCTAAACAACCAAATCCAAAGTAATTCCTGCCAAAACCACCAATTACAGATGCAGTTCTTACATCCTGATGAACCCAGAACAGCAATAGTAATTTCGACTTTTCTCACTCCACACAACTCTGATTGACCTGAAATTTTACAGGCACCTCATACTCATCAATACCTACAACTTTCATGTTTTAAGAAATGGCCAATTCGTCCTCTATATAGGACCTAAAATTTCGGACAGAATGCCCCCCTCAAGAACCCTAGTTTTCTGAAATTTCTTCCAAACCAGAAATTGGTTGCAAATACCAATCATGTACACCTACTAGAGTCATTAACCATCATTTCCAACCATCATAGATAGCCACAATATCATGATCACATTAAACCAGAAAAATCACCAATAAATTGATAACTTCATCAATTCATCCAAAAGCAAGAAATAAACCACAAAATTCATCCCTTTAGCTACCACTAGGCACAAGTTGAGCTTCATTAAGTGTAGGAGAAAGTTCAATCACCACTCACCTAGTAAACAAGAGAGGGAGAGTTGTAGGACACCTTAGCTCCTCCAAACACTTCACCAAACAAATCACTAACACCTAGTGAAAGGGTTTTATGGAGTAGAAACAAGTTTAGGTGATTGCTTTGGATGATTTGCACTAGATGGATGCCAAGATTTTGAAGAGTTTCTTCCTTCCTAAGCTCAAGGTGGCCGGCCAAGAAGATGAAGACAAGAGTGAATTTTTTTGTGATTTTTAGAGATATTTAACCACATGGTCAAAAGGTAAAAAAAAATGAATAGTAAGTCATAAAGGTACAACCAATCCCAACATGACAAGTGTCACTTCATTAATGCATTCCTATCCTTCTTTTTTTCCTCTCACATCAATCACTTCACATCCTCTACTTATCTCTTAACACCCGATAAATTTCAACCAGTATCCGAAACCTAACCTAATTGGCCGAATTTTTCCGAACTTTTCGCACTAGTGGGTCCCACGTCCGATATATATCGTTAATTTTTCAAAAACTCTCCAATACTAGAAAAATCATCTAAAAACATAATTACTCATAAAATTCACCAGGAAAATTTTTCCTAAGCCAGAAAATGCAGAAAACATGTCTTTAAAGGGGAAAAACCCTAGGAAAATTATTAGGGAATTTACGGGTTCTCACACACTACCACTAGAAATTTTGAACATGCAATCTTGTTCGATTATCAGCTACTTGGAGTCTTTAATTGATTGCCTTATACTTAAGTGTATTAGAATATTCTAAATTCATGCATGATTCACATTCATTGTAATATAATACAAATTAGACAAGAAACTAGTAGGGTAATAGTGAGATGGAATGAAAGTGCACGGTTTAAAATTTCATTTGCTCATGCATTTGACACTTGGCTTGCATTCACATGTTCTATAGGATTCACTTTGATTTTATTTGAAGATTTGCTCGGTTTCCTAAGATTAATAGAATTATCAACATGACCCAATTGGCCTTGTATATCCCTAATCACGGTCATCATAATCTTTCTTTTGTTTTATGAACATATTTTTCAAAATTGACCTCCAAAGTTGAAAAACATGACTCAAGTAGCCTTGTTGGAAAATTGGGTGGATTGATAGGTTTTTGTGAATTTGACGAGTCTCTCCACCCTAAATTAGGATGATTCTTCTAACCGGGGTTGTTAATATTTTAAAAAGGGTTATTTTGAGGTGGCGGATTATAGTTGTTGACATTACGAACTTGCTGTGACTCCCCCACTTCTCCCTAAGGCGAACCAAAGGGTATCCGCGGGACGCCTGCCCAACTCTCGCTAGGACTCGAAATAAATCCAATTCAAACCTAGTCTAATACTAACAACGAAAGTCGGAATAAAGGTACGAAATCATTTCCATACATAATTATCCAGTCTTACATCACAATTTCAAATTTACAAACACTTTCCCCAAAAATATACAACATCCAAAAGTGTCTAGCAAAGTCTTGATCACAACTCATGTTGACACTCCATCAACCACATAAGTATCAAATCCGTAGATACACCACTTTTTTTCGAATCCTGTCACCGTTACACCCCCTTACCGGGCCAGCTCATCAAAGTTTTGATAATACTCGAGTATATCATGGCAATACTGCGCGAGTAATGCCGAGCAAGATCTCTCCAATAAATCATGCTCTACGAATATCTCATGATTTGCTAAGCTTATCGACCAAGCCCATGCTGGCTCAAATGGCAAAGTTAACCAACGACTTTAGGCGTCCCCCGAATATGAATATGAATACGAATACGAATATAAGTCGATGAGCAACGCTCAAATCGACGATTCCAAATAGGAATCATGTGACGCCCCGAAAAAAAAAATGAGTTTGAGAACCCGGAAATTTTCTAATTTTCTAGGGTTTTATTTATTTAATGGCTTGTTTTCTGCGTTTTCTTTAGTAGGGAAATTTTCTAGATATTTTTAAGGAGCAGATATAGTTTTTAGATGATTTTTCTAGTATCGGTTAGATTTTGAGAAAATAAGAACGTATATCGGACGTGGGACCCATTAGTGCGAAAAGTTCGGAAACATTCGGCCAATAAGGTTAAGTTTCGGATACTGTGTGAAATTTATCGGGTGTTAAGAGATAAGTAGAGAGTGAAATTTGATTGATGTGAGAGGAAAAAGAAAGATAAGAATGCATTTAAGAGGTGACAAGTGTCACTCTCTTATTGGTTATACTTTATGATTTACTATTCATGTTTTTGACTTTTGACCAAAATGGTTAAATATCTTAAAAATTGCACAAAAATTACCATTTCTTACCTCCTTCATAGCCGGCCCTCTCTCTTGCCAAGAAGGAAGAAAACTTCTTCAAACTTCAAGATTTCAACTAGCTCAAATCATCCAAACCAATTGCCTAAACTAGTTTCTACTCCATACAACCTTTCCATTTGGTGTTAGTGGTGAGTTTGGTGAAGTTTTTGGAAGAGCTAAGGTGGTCTACAACTCCTCTTCTCTTGTATACTAGGTAAGTGATGATTGAACATACTCCTACACCTAATGATGCTTAAGTTATGCTTGGTAGTGGCTAAAGTGAAGATATTTGTGATTTATTTCTTGATTTGAAGTGATTTGGTGAAGTTTTTATATTTTTGAGGAATTTTCTGGTTTAATATGAATGTGATGTTGTGGTCATATATGATGGTTGATAATGAGGGGGAATGACTCTAGTAGGTGTGAATTAGTGATAATTGCAACCAATTTTGGGTTTGGATTGAATTGTGGAAAGTTAGGGTTTTATCACCCCTTATTCTGTCCGGTTTTGGATCATAGGGTTAGAGGACGAATTGGATTTTGTTTAAAACATGAAAGTTGTAGGTATTGATGTGTTTGAGGTGCCTGTAAATTTTAAGGTCATTTGGATTAGTGTAGAGTTAGATATGTCGATTTTACTGTGGCTGTTCTGGGTTGATCAGGATGGCAGAACTGCGTTTGTATTTGGCTATTTTGACTGGAATTACTTTGGATTTGGATGTTGGTGTCTTCCGATGAAATATATAGGAATGTTTTAGCTACCATATGCCTTTGGAATCAATGCATTTGGACTTGTATAGACTGAGTTGGACTCATTACAGCATTATGTGATTTGCAAACCTGTTTTGGTAATTCTGGATTCGTATTTTGCATATTTAACAGGATTTGGACTGAGTGGCCTTCTACATTGTTGTATCCCTGTTTCTTAGTTTCGAAACGCTATAAAGTGCGTCAAAAGCCGAGTCCCGTAGCTCTAGTTATGATCGAAATAAGAATGCATGTCAGAACTGTTTTTATATCCGGACAGTTTACGACTGGAACTTTGGCTTCACATTTGACTAGATTACAAGCTGTTTGGGCTTGTGACCAAAACACCAAACTTATAGCCCTATATCAGAGCTTTCTAACGCCCTTGGAAATTCATGAATTGGATTTATAAAACCTGAGATATAGCCGAGCAAACAAGGCTTGCCCGTGAAAATGACCATTTTCTGGTCAGATCTGTTTTGGTCCTGATGACCAATTTTCGTTCCGGATTTGGATTGCCGACCTTCATGAAAGTTGTTCCATTTGGAATGAACCATCTAACTACCAGTTTTCAGCTCTTTTGACCATGTGTAGCATAGAAAACAGTTTGCACTCAAAACTGACTATTTGTGCATTGGCCAGATTTCGTAAGTGATTGTGTTTGGTTCATTTGGGACTGAAGCCTCCAGTTTCAGTTCTGGATGTCTTCATAACAGTTGTTGTTCATCCTTTAAGGCTTCGATATGGCATCTCATACGCCTTAATCCGATATTCGTAGCTCAACTTATGAGTAAACTAGAAATGAGTGTCAAATCTGCCGTTTCCGCTAACGGCCGTTTCCGTTTCCGTCCGTCATGTTTACGTGCGCGCGTGTCGTTTTTGCCGTTTTGTTTGTTTTAGGCACGATAGTAGCCGTTTGCGATATTATGTGACACAATCTTCTATTTCAGACGGTGGTGAGTTGGGCGGAACTGGTGGGGCCCACTACTAGCTGTTCATTTCGATCCGACTTCGTACTTTTGCTATTTCAGTTTTTGAGTAAGTATTCAGGCCAGTTTGGTGTGTTTTCTTTGCTATGTGTTTGAGATATGTGAAAAGGGTACTTAGGCGAGGGTGTACTTTATCGCACTCGACTTAAACCCTAATTTGAATGTATAATTGTACTTGGCATATGTATATGAACCTTTTGGAACCAAAACCCTTGAGCTTGTGGCTCGGGGCGACTTTCGAGTAAAGTTTGTGAAGTTTGCAAAGTTTGTGAGTTCGTGGGCCCGATCTAAGACCTGTTTGGACTATTCGAGCCGGTTAGGGCTTGGTCGAAGTCAGTCCAACTTAGTCTGAGGTCACCAAGTTTGTAGGTTCATGTTATGAACCAATTTTGTGAATCCGGTTCACCGAGAAGGTGACCAAGTTTGTGACCCGAGCTTGTGACTCAAGCTCAAGTTTGTGATTTCGTTCGCCCGGGCAAGTTTGTGAGGTGACTGGCCAGTGAGGGTGATAAGGTGTCGGTGGATGTACAAGTGAAGTTCTACGGACCATTGAGTGTGGTCGACGGAGTGTCGGCAGGAGATCACGCATGGCATATGAATTGGCTTTGGAGCCACCTGTATCCTTATTATGTGATGTTACTTTTCTGCTTTTGCTTTACTCTTACTGTGTAACTGTTGTTACGTGAAATTTATGCTTTCGCCCCTGTTTACTTACTAAGCATATAGCTTACCCCTTTCCTTTTGTTTTCCTTAGCAGGGGCCGACGCGGGGACTTTTGGCTTGTACACTAGTATAGTTAGATTGGCTTGTATTAGTTAAACAGTTAGGATGTTTGTTTTAGTTTTGGTGGTTTGTATAAGGACCCTTCTTAGGGTCTATCTTCTGCTGGTTGTGGTTATAGTGTATTAGAGTGGTTTGACTCGAGACTTTTGAGGATGTAAATGTAACTTTTGGGATTGTATATATATTGTATATAGTGCTCTTTCGATTTATCTAGTTTTATTGCTTTAAGTTTTGAGTCCTGGCGCGAGCTAGGCAGGCGGCCCGCCGATACCCTTGGGTTCGCCCTTGGGAGAAGTGGGGTCGTCACAATTGGTATCAGAGCTTAGGCTTCAGATCTCTGTAGTGTATCCTAGGCGTGAAGTTTAGGATGCCGGACTGTGGGTTTGATTTGACTCTTGAGAGATTTTTGCGGGATGTCTTGACTGGATTGGTACAAGAGGGAATGTCGAGGACGACATTCTTTTAAGGAGGGGAGATTGTGACGCCCCGAAAAAAAAAATGAGTTTGAGAACCCGGAAATTTTCTAATTTTCTAGGGTTTTATTTATTTAATGGCTTGTTTTCTGCGTTTTCTTTAGTAGGGAAATTTTCTAGATATTTTTAAGGAGCAGATATAGTTTTTAGATGATTTTTCTAGTATCGGTTAGATTTTTAGAAAATAAGAACGTATATCGGACGTGAGACCCACTAGTGCGAAAAGTTCGGAAACATTCGGCCAATAAGGTTAAGTTTCGGATACTGTGTGAAATTTATCGGGTGTTAAGAGATAAGTAGAGAGTGAAATTTGATTGATGTGAGAGGAAAAAGAAAGATAAGAATGCATTTAAGAGGTGACAAGTGTCACTCTCTTATTGGTTATACTTTATGATTTACTATTCATGTTTTTGACTTTTGACCAAAATGGTTAAATATCTTAAAAATTGCACGAAAATTACCATTTCTTACCTCCTCCATAGCCGGCCCTCTCTCTTGCCAAGAAGGAGAAAACTTCTTCAAACTTCAAGATTTCAACTAGCTCAAATCATCCAAACCAATTGCCTAAACTAGTTTCTACTCCATACAACCTTTCCATTTGGTGTTAGTGGTGAGTTTGGTGAAGTTTTTGGAAGAGCTAAGGTGGTCTACAACTCCTCTTCTCTTGTATACTAGGTAAGTGATGATTGAACATACTCCTACACCTAATGATGCTTAAGTTATCCTTGGTAGTGGCTAAAGTGATGATATTTGTGATTTATTTCTTGATTTGAAGTGATTTGGTGAAGTTTTTATATTTTTGAGGAATTTTCTGGTTTAATATGAATGTGATGTTGTGGTCATATATGATGGTTGATAATGAGGGGGAATGACTCTAGTAGGTGTGAATTAGTGATAATTGCAACCAATTTTGGGTTTGGATTGAATTGTGGAAAGTTAGGGTTTTATCACCCCTTATTCTGTCCGGTTTTGGATCATAGGGTTAGAGGCCTAATTTGATTTTGTTTAAAACATGAAAGTTGTAGGTATTGATGTGTTTGAGCTTCCTGTAAAATTTCAGGTCATTTGGATTAGTGTAGAGTGAGATATGTCGATTTTACTGTGGCTGTTCTGGGTTGATCAGGATGGCAGAACTGCGTTTGTATTTGGCTATTTTGACTGGAATTACTTTGGATTTGGATGTTTGTATCTTCTGATGAAATATATAGGAATGTTTTAGCTACCATATGACTTTGGAATCAATGCATTTGGACTTGTATAGACTGAGTTGGACTCATTACAGCATTATGTGATTTGCAAACCTGTTTTGGTAATTCTGGATTCGTATTTTGCATATTTGACAGGATTTGGACTGAGTGGCCTTCTACATTTTTGTAGCCCTGTTTCTTAGCTTAGAAACGCTATAAAGTGCATCAAAAGCCGAGTCCCGTAGCTCTAGTTATGATCGAAATAAGAATGCATGTCAGAACTGTTTTTATATCCGGACAGTTTACGACTGGAACTTTGGCTTCACATTTGACTAGATTACAAGCTGTTTGGGCTTGCGACCAAAACACCAAACTTATAGCCCTATATCAGAGCTTTCTAACGCCCTTGGAAATTCATGAATTGGATTTATAAAACCTGAGATATAGCCGAGGAAACAAGGCTTGCCCGTGAAAATGACCATTTTCTGGTCAGATCTGTTTTGGTCCTGATGACCAATTTTCGTTCCGGATTTGGATTGCCGACCTTCATGAAAGTTGTTCCATTTGGAATGAACCATCTAACTACCAGTTTTCAGCTCTTTTGACCATGTGTAGCATAGAAAACAGTTTGCACTCAAAACTGACTATTTGTGCATTGGCCAGATTTCGTAAGTGATTGTGTTTGGTTCATTTGGGACTGAAGCCTCCAGTTTCAGTTCTGGATGTCTTCATAACAGTTGTTGTTCATCCTTTAAGCTTCGATATGGCATCTCATACGCCTTAATCCGATATTCGTAGCTCAACTTATGAGTAAACTAGAAATGAGTGTCAAATCTGCCGTTTCCGCTAACGGCCGTTTCCGTTTCCGTCCGTCATGTTTACGTGCGCGCGTGTCGTTTTTGCCGTTTTGTTTGTTTTAGGCACGATAGTAGCCGTTTGCGATATTATGTGACACAATCTTCTATTTCAGACGGTGGTGAGTTGGGCGGAACTGGTGGGGCCCACTACTAGCTGTTCATTTCGATCCGACTTCGTACTTTTGCTATTTCAGTTTTTGAGTAAGTATTCAGGCCAGTTTGGTGTGTTTTCTTTGCTATGTGTTTGAGATATGTGAAAAGGGTACTTAGGCGAGGGTGTACTTTATCGCACTCGACTTAAACCCTAATTTGAATGTATAATTGTACTTGGCATATGTATATGAACCTTTTGGAACCAAAACCCTTGAGCTTGTGGCTCGGGGCGACTTTCGAGTAAAGTTTGTGAAGTTTGCAAAGTTTGTGAGTTCGTGGGCCCGATCTAAGACCTGTTTGGACTATTCGAGCCGGTTAGGGCTTGGTCGAAGTCAGTCCAACTTAGTCTGAGGTCACCAAGTTTGTAGGTTCATGTTATGAACCAATTTTGTGAATCCGGTTCACCGAGAAGGTGACCAAGTTTGTGACCCGAGCTTGTGACTCAAGCTCAAGTTTGTGATTTCGTTCGCCCGGGCAAGTTTGTGAGGTGACTGGCCAGTGAGGGTGATAAGGTGTCGGTGGATGTACAAGTGAAGTTCTACGGACCATTGAGTGTGGTCGACGGAGTGTCGGCAGGAGATCACGCATGGCATATGAATTGGCTTTGGAGCCACCTGTATCCTTATTATGTGATGTTACTTTTCTGCTTTTGCTTTACTCTTACTGTGTAACTGTTGTTACGTGAAATTTATGCTTTCGCCCCTGTTTACTTACTAAGCATATAGCTTACCCCTTTCCTTTTGTTTTCCTTAGCAGGGGCCGACGCGGGGACTTTTGGCTTGTACACTAGTATAGTTAGATTGGCTTGTATTAGTTAAACAGTTAGGATGTTTGTTTTAGTTTTGGTGGTTTGTATAAGGACCCTTCTTAGGGTCTATCTTCTGCTGGTTGTGGTTATAGTGTATTAGAGTGGTTTGACTCGAGACTTTTGAGGATGTAAATGTAACTTTTGGGATTGTATATATATTGTATATAGTGCTCTTTCGATTTATCTAGTTTTATTGCTTTAAGTTTTGAGTCCTGGCGCGAGCTAGGCAGGCGGCCCGCCGATACCCTTGGGTTCGCCCTTGGGAGAAGTGGGGTCGTCACAATTGGTATCAGAGCTTAGGCTTCAGATCTCTGTAGTGTATCCTAGGCGTGAAGTTTAGGATGCCGGACTGTGGGTTTGATTTGACTCTTGAGAGATTTTTGCGGGATGTCTTGACTGGATTGGTACAAGAGGGAATGTCGAGGACGACATTCTTTTAAGGAGGGGAGATTGTGACGCCCCGAAAAAAAAAATGAGTTTGAGAACCCGGAAATTTTCTAATTTTCTAGGGTTTTATTTATTTAATGGCTTGTTTTCTGCGTTTTCTTTAGTAGGGAAATTTTCTAGATATTTTTAAGGAGCAGATATAGTTTTTAGATGATTTTTCTAGTATCGGTTAGATTTTTAGAAAATAAGAACGTATATCGGACGTGAGACCCACTAGTGCGAAAAGTTCGGAAACATTCGGCCAATAAGGTTAAGTTTCGGATACTGTGTGAAATTTATCGGGTGTTAAGAGATAAGTAGAGAGTGAAATTTGATTGATGTGAGAGGAAAAAGAAAGATAAGAATGCATTTAAGAGGTGACAAGTGTCACTCTCTTATTGGTTATACTTTATGATTTACTATTCATGTTTTTGACTTTTGACCAAAATGGTTAAATATCTTAAAAATTGCACGAAAATTACCATTTCTTACCTCCTCCATAGCCGGCCCTCTCTCTTGCCAAGAAGGAGAAAACTTCTTCAAACTTCAAGATTTCAACTAGCTCAAATCATCCAAACCAATTGCCTAAACTAGTTTCTACTCCATACAACCTTTCCATTTGGTGTTAGTGGTGAGTTTGGTGAAGTTTTTGGAAGAGCTAAGGTGGTCTACAACTCCTCTTCTCTTGTATACTAGGTAAGTGATGATTGAACATACTCCTACACCTAATGATGCTTAAGTTATCCTTGGTAGTGGCTAAAGTGATGATATTTGTGATTTATTTCTTGATTTGAAGTGATTTGGTGAAGTTTTTATATTTTTGAGGAATTTTCTGGTTTAATATGAATGTGATGTTGTGGTCATATATGATGGTTGATAATGAGGGGGAATGACTCTAGTAGGTGTGAATTAGTGATAATTGCAACCAATTTTGGGTTTGGATTGAATTGTGGAAAGTTAGGGTTTTATCACCCCTTATTCTGTCCGGTTTTGGATCATAGGGTTAGAGGCCTAATTTGATTTTGTTTAAAACATGAAAGTTGTAGGTATTGATGTGTTTGAGCTTCCTGTAAAATTTCAGGTCATTTGGATTAGTGTAGAGTGAGATATGTCGATTTTACTGTGGCTGTTCTGGGTTGATCAGGATGGCAGAACTGCGTTTGTATTTGGCTATTTTGACTGGAATTACTTTGGATTTGGATGTTTGTATCTTCTGATGAAATATATAGGAATGTTTTAGCTACCATATGACTTTGGAATCAATGCATTTGGACTTGTATAGACTGAGTTGGACTCATTACAGCATTATGTGATTTGCAAACCTGTTTTGGTAATTCTGGATTCGTATTTTGCATATTTGACAGGATTTGGACTGAGTGGCCTTCTACATTTTTGTAGCCCTGTTTCTTAGCTTAGAAACGCTATAAAGTGCATCAAAAGCCGAGTCCCGTAGCTCTAGTTATGATCGAAATAAGAATGCATGTCAGAACTGTTTTTATATCCGGACAGTTTACGACTGGAACTTTGGCTTCACATTTGACTAGATTACAAGCTGTTTGGGCTTGCGACCAAAACACCAAACTTATAGCCCTATATCAGAGCTTTCTAACGCCCTTGGAAATTCATGAATTGGATTTATAAAACCTGAGATATAGCCGAGGAAACAAGGCTTGCCCGTGAAAATGACCATTTTCTGGTCAGATCTGTTTTGGTCCTGATGACCAATTTTCGTTCCGGATTTGGATTGCCGACCTTCATGAAAGTTGTTCCATTTGGAATGAACCATCTAACTACCAGTTTTCAGCTCTTTTGACCATGTGTAGCATAGAAAACAGTTTGCACTCAAAACTGACTATTTGTGCATTGGCCAGATTTCGTAAGTGATTGTGTTTGGTTCATTTGGGACTGAAGCCTCCAGTTTCAGTTCTGGATGTCTTCATAACAGTTGTTGTTCATCCTTTAAGCTTCGATATGGCATCTCATACGCCTTAATCCGATATTCGTAGCTCAACTTATGAGTAAACTAGAAATGAGTGTCAAATCTGCCGTTTCCGCTAACGGCCGTTTCCGTTTCCGTCCGTCATGTTTACGTGCGCGCGTGTCGTTTTTGCCGTTTTGTTTGTTTTAGGCACGATAGTAGCCGTTTGCGATATTATGTGACACAATCTTCTATTTCAGACGGTGGTGAGTTGGGCGGAACTGGTGGGGCCCACTACTAGCTGTTCATTTCGATCCGACTTCGTACTTTTGCTATTTCAGTTTTTGAGTAAGTATTCAGGCCAGTTTGGTGTGTTTTCTTTGCTATGTGTTTGAGATATGTGAAAAGGGTACTTAGGCGAGGGTGTACTTTATCGCACTCGACTTAAACCCTAATTTGAATGTATAATTGTACTTGGCATATGTATATGAACCTTTTGGAACCAAAACCCTTGAGCTTGTGGCTCGGGGCGACTTTCGAGTAAAGTTTGTGAAGTTTGCAAAGTTTGTGAGTTCGTGGGCCCGATCTAAGACCTGTTTGGACTATTCGAGCCGGTTAGGGCTTGGTCGAAGTCAGTCCAACTTAGTCTGAGGTCACCAAGTTTGTAGGTTCATGTTATGAACCAATTTTGTGAATCCGGTTCACCGAGAAGGTGACCAAGTTTGTGACCCGAGCTTGTGACTCAAGCTCAAGTTTGTGATTTCGTTCGCCCGGGCAAGTTTGTGAGGTGACTGGCCAGTGAGGGTGATAAGGTGTCGGTGGATGTACAAGTGAAGTTCTACGGACCATTGAGTGTGGTCGACGGAGTGTCGGCAGGAGATCACGCATGGCATATGAATTGGCTTTGGAGCCACCTGTATCCTTATTATGTGATGTTACTTTTCTGCTTTTGCTTTACTCTTACTGTGTAACTGTTGTTACGTGAAATTTATGCTTTCGCCCCTGTTTACTTACTAAGCATATAGCTTACCCCTTTCCTTTTGTTTTCCTTAGCAGGGGCCGACGCGGGGACTTTTGGCTTGTACACTAGTATAGTTAGATTGGCTTGTATTAGTTAAACAGTTAGGATGTTTGTTTTAGTTTTGGTGGTTTGTATAAGGACCCTTCTTAGGGTCTATCTTCTGCTGGTTGTGGTTATAGTGTATTAGAGTGGTTTGACTCGAGACTTTTGAGGATGTAAATGTAACTTTTGGGATTGTATATATATTGTATATAGTGCTCTTTCGATTTATCTAGTTTTATTGCTTTAAGTTTTGAGTCCTGGCGCGAGCTAGGCAGGCGGCCCGCCGATACCCTTGGGTTCGCCCTTGGGAGAAGTGGGGTCGTCACAATTGGTATCAGAGCTTAGGCTTCAGATCTCTGTAGTGTATCCTAGGCGTGAAGTTTAGGATGCCGGACTGTGGGTTTGATTTGACTCTTGAGAGATTTTTGCGGGATGTCTTGACTGGATTGGTACAAGAGGGAATGTCGAGGACGACATTCTTTTAAGGAGGGGAGATTGTGACGCCCCGAAAAAAAAAATGAGTTTGAGAACCCGGAAATTTTCTAATTTTCTAGGGTTTTATTTATTTAATGGCTTGTTTTCTGCGTTTTCTTTAGTAGGGAAATTTTCTAGATATTTTTAAGGAGCAGATATAGTTTTTAGATGATTTTTCTAGTATCGGTTAGATTTTTAGAAAATAAGAACGTATATCGGACGTGAGACCCACTAGTGCGAAAAGTTCGGAAACATTCGGCCAATAAGGTTAAGTTTCGGATACTGTGTGAAATTTATCGGGTGTTAAGAGATAAGTAGAGAGTGAAATTTGATTGATGTGAGAGGAAAAAGAAAGATAAGAATGCATTTAAGAGGTGACAAGTGTCACTCTCTTATTGGTTATACTTTATGATTTACTATTCATGTTTTTGACTTTTGACCAAAATGGTTAAATATCTTAAAAATTGCACGAAAATTACCATTTCTTACCTCCTCCATAGCCGGCCCTCTCTCTTGCCAAGAAGGAGAAAACTTCTTCAAACTTCAAGATTTCAACTAGCTCAAATCATCCAAACCAATTGCCTAAACTAGTTTCTACTCCATACAACCTTTCCATTTGGTGTTAGTGGTGAGTTTGGTGAAGTTTTTGGAAGAGCTAAGGTGGTCTACAACTCCTCTTCTCTTGTATACTAGGTAAGTGATGATTGAACATACTCCTACACCTAATGATGCTTAAGTTATCCTTGGTAGTGGCTAAAGTGATGATATTTGTGATTTATTTCTTGATTTGAAGTGATTTGGTGAAGTTTTTATATTTTTGAGGAATTTTCTGGTTTAATATGAATGTGATGTTGTGGTCATATATGATGGTTGATAATGAGGGGGAATGACTCTAGTAGGTGTGAATTAGTGATAATTGCAACCAATTTTGGGTTTGGATTGAATTGTGGAAAGTTAGGGTTTTATCACCCCTTATTCTGTCCGGTTTTGGATCATAGGGTTAGAGGCCTAATTTGATTTTGTTTAAAACATGAAAGTTGTAGGTATTGATGTGTTTGAGCTTCCTGTAAAATTTCAGGTCATTTGGATTAGTGTAGAGTGAGATATGTCGATTTTACTGTGGCTGTTCTGGGTTGATCAGGATGGCAGAACTGCGTTTGTATTTGGCTATTTTGACTGGAATTACTTTGGATTTGGATGTTTGTATCTTCTGATGAAATATATAGGAATGTTTTAGCTACCATATGACTTTGGAATCAATGCATTTGGACTTGTATAGACTGAGTTGGACTCATTACAGCATTATGTGATTTGCAAACCTGTTTTGGTAATTCTGGATTCGTATTTTGCATATTTGACAGGATTTGGACTGAGTGGCCTTCTACATTTTTGTAGCCCTGTTTCTTAGCTTAGAAACGCTATAAAGTGCATCAAAAGCCGAGTCCCGTAGCTCTAGTTATGATCGAAATAAGAATGCATGTCAGAACTGTTTTTATATCCGGACAGTTTACGACTGGAACTTTGGCTTCACATTTGACTAGATTACAAGCTGTTTGGGCTTGCGACCAAAACACCAAACTTATAGCCCTATATCAGAGCTTTCTAACGCCCTTGGAAATTCATGAATTGGATTTATAAAACCTGAGATATAGCCGAGGAAACAAGGCTTGCCCGTGAAAATGACCATTTTCTGGTCAGATCTGTTTTGGTCCTGATGACCAATTTTCGTTCCGGATTTGGATTGCCGACCTTCATGAAAGTTGTTCCATTTGGAATGAACCATCTAACTACCAGTTTTCAGCTCTTTTGACCATGTGTAGCATAGAAAACAGTTTGCACTCAAAACTGACTATTTGTGCATTGGCCAGATTTCGTAAGTGATTGTGTTTGGTTCATTTGGGACTGAAGCCTCCAGTTTCAGTTCTGGATGTCTTCATAACAGTTGTTGTTCATCCTTTAAGCTTCGATATGGCATCTCATACGCCTTAATCCGATATTCGTAGCTCAACTTATGAGTAAACTAGAAATGAGTGTCAAATCTGCCGTTTCCGCTAACGGCCGTTTCCGTTTCCGTCCGTCATGTTTACGTGCGCGCGTGTCGTTTTTGCCGTTTTGTTTGTTTTAGGCACGATAGTAGCCGTTTGCGATATTATGTGACACAATCTTCTATTTCAGACGGTGGTGAGTTGGGCGGAACTGGTGGGGCCCACTACTAGCTGTTCATTTCGATCCGACTTCGTACTTTTGCTATTTCAGTTTTTGAGTAAGTATTCAGGCCAGTTTGGTGTGTTTTCTTTGCTATGTGTTTGAGATATGTGAAAAGGGTACTTAGGCGAGGGTGTACTTTATCGCACTCGACTTAAACCCTAATTTGAATGTATAATTGTACTTGGCATATGTATATGAACCTTTTGGAACCAAAACCCTTGAGCTTGTGGCTCGGGGCGACTTTCGAGTAAAGTTTGTGAAGTTTGCAAAGTTTGTGAGTTCGTGGGCCCGATCTAAGACCTGTTTGGACTATTCGAGCCGGTTAGGGCTTGGTCGAAGTCAGTCCAACTTAGTCTGAGGTCACCAAGTTTGTAGGTTCATGTTATGAACCAATTTTGTGAATCCGGTTCACCGAGAAGGTGACCAAGTTTGTGACCCGAGCTTGTGACTCAAGCTCAAGTTTGTGATTTCGTTCGCCCGGGCAAGTTTGTGAGGTGACTGGCCAGTGAGGGTGATAAGGTGTCGGTGGATGTACAAGTGAAGTTCTACGGACCATTGAGTGTGGTCGACGGAGTGTCGGCAGGAGATCACGCATGGCATATGAATTGGCTTTGGAGCCACCTGTATCCTTATTATGTGATGTTACTTTTCTGCTTTTGCTTTACTCTTACTGTGTAACTGTTGTTACGTGAAATTTATGCTTTCGCCCCTGTTTACTTACTAAGCATATAGCTTACCCCTTTCCTTTTGTTTTCCTTAGCAGGGGCCGACGCGGGGACTTTTGGCTTGTACACTAGTATAGTTAGATTGGCTTGTATTAGTTAAACAGTTAGGATGTTTGTTTTAGTTTTGGTGGTTTGTATAAGGACCCTTCTTAGGGTCTATCTTCTGCTGGTTGTGGTTATAGTGTATTAGAGTGGTTTGACTCGAGACTTTTGAGGATGTAAATGTAACTTTTGGGATTGTATATATATTGTATATAGTGCTCTTTCGATTTATCTAGTTTTATTGCTTTAAGTTTTGAGTCCTGGCGCGAGCTAGGCAGGCGGCCCGCCGATACCCTTGGGTTCGCCCTTGGGAGAAGTGGGGTCGTCACAATTGGTATCAGAGCTTAGGCTTCAGATCTCTGTAGTGTATCCTAGGCGTGAAGTTTAGGATGCCGGACTGTGGGTTTGATTTGACTCTTGAGAGATTTTTGCGGGATGTCTTGACTGGATTGGTACAAGAGGGAATGTCGAGGACGACATTCTTTTAAGGAGGGGAGATTGTGACGCCCCGAAAAAAAAAATGAGTTTGAGAACCCGGAAATTTTCTAATTTTCTAGGGTTTTATTTATTTAATGGCTTGTTTTCTGCGTTTTCTTTAGTAGGGAAATTTTCTAGATATTTTTAAGGAGCAGATATAGTTTTTAGATGATTTTTCTAGTATCGGTTAGATTTTTAGAAAATAAGAACGTATATCGGACGTGAGACCCACTAGTGCGAAAAGTTCGGAAACATTCGGCCAATAAGGTTAAGTTTCGGATACTGTGTGAAATTTATCGGGTGTTAAGAGATAAGTAGAGAGTGAAATTTGATTGATGTGAGAGGAAAAAGAAAGATAAGAATGCATTTAAGAGGTGACAAGTGTCACTCTCTTATTGGTTATACTTTATGATTTACTATTCATGTTTTTGACTTTTGACCAAAATGGTTAAATATCTTAAAAATTGCACGAAAATTACCATTTCTTACCTCCTCCATAGCCGGCCCTCTCTCTTGCCAAGAAGGAGAAAACTTCTTCAAACTTCAAGATTTCAACTAGCTCAAATCATCCAAACCAATTGCCTAAACTAGTTTCTACTCCATACAACCTTTCCATTTGGTGTTAGTGGTGAGTTTGGTGAAGTTTTTGGAAGAGCTAAGGTGGTCTACAACTCCTCTTCTCTTGTATACTAGGTAAGTGATGATTGAACATACTCCTACACCTAATGATGCTTAAGTTATCCTTGGTAGTGGCTAAAGTGATGATATTTGTGATTTATTTCTTGATTTGAAGTGATTTGGTGAAGTTTTTATATTTTTGAGGAATTTTCTGGTTTAATATGAATGTGATGTTGTGGTCATATATGATGGTTGATAATGAGGGGGAATGACTCTAGTAGGTGTGAATTAGTGATAATTGCAACCAATTTTGGGTTTGGATTGAATTGTGGAAAGTTAGGGTTTTATCACCCCTTATTCTGTCCGGTTTTGGATCATAGGGTTAGAGGCCTAATTTGATTTTGTTTAAAACATGAAAGTTGTAGGTATTGATGTGTTTGAGCTTCCTGTAAAATTTCAGGTCATTTGGATTAGTGTAGAGTGAGATATGTCGATTTTACTGTGGCTGTTCTGGGTTGATCAGGATGGCAGAACTGCGTTTGTATTTGGCTATTTTGACTGGAATTACTTTGGATTTGGATGTTTGTATCTTCTGATGAAATATATAGGAATGTTTTAGCTACCATATGACTTTGGAATCAATGCATTTGGACTTGTATAGACTGAGTTGGACTCATTACAGCATTATGTGATTTGCAAACCTGTTTTGGTAATTCTGGATTCGTATTTTGCATATTTGACAGGATTTGGACTGAGTGGCCTTCTACATTTTTGTAGCCCTGTTTCTTAGCTTAGAAACGCTATAAAGTGCATCAAAAGCCGAGTCCCGTAGCTCTAGTTATGATCGAAATAAGAATGCATGTCAGAACTGTTTTTATATCCGGACAGTTTACGACTGGAACTTTGGCTTCACATTTGACTAGATTACAAGCTGTTTGGGCTTGCGACCAAAACACCAAACTTATAGCCCTATATCAGAGCTTTCTAACGCCCTTGGAAATTCATGAATTGGATTTATAAAACCTGAGATATAGCCGAGGAAACAAGGCTTGCCCGTGAAAATGACCATTTTCTGGTCAGATCTGTTTTGGTCCTGATGACCAATTTTCGTTCCGGATTTGGATTGCCGACCTTCATGAAAGTTGTTCCATTTGGAATGAACCATCTAACTACCAGTTTTCAGCTCTTTTGACCATGTGTAGCATAGAAAACAGTTTGCACTCAAAACTGACTATTTGTGCATTGGCCAGATTTCGTAAGTGATTGTGTTTGGTTCATTTGGGACTGAAGCCTCCAGTTTCAGTTCTGGATGTCTTCATAACAGTTGTTGTTCATCCTTTAAGCTTCGATATGGCATCTCATACGCCTTAATCCGATATTCGTAGCTCAACTTATGAGTAAACTAGAAATGAGTGTCAAATCTGCCGTTTCCGCTAACGGCCGTTTCCGTTTCCGTCCGTCATGTTTACGTGCGCGCGTGTCGTTTTTGCCGTTTTGTTTGTTTTAGGCACGATAGTAGCCGTTTGCGATATTATGTGACACAATCTTCTATTTCAGACGGTGGTGAGTTGGGCGGAACTGGTGGGGCCCACTACTAGCTGTTCATTTCGATCCGACTTCGTACTTTTGCTATTTCAGTTTTTGAGTAAGTATTCAGGCCAGTTTGGTGTGTTTTCTTTGCTATGTGTTTGAGATATGTGAAAAGGGTACTTAGGCGAGGGTGTACTTTATCGCACTCGACTTAAACCCTAATTTGAATGTATAATTGTACTTGGCATATGTATATGAACCTTTTGGAACCAAAACCCTTGAGCTTGTGGCTCGGGGCGACTTTCGAGTAAAGTTTGTGAAGTTTGCAAAGTTTGTGAGTTCGTGGGCCCGATCTAAGACCTGTTTGGACTATTCGAGCCGGTTAGGGCTTGGTCGAAGTCAGTCCAACTTAGTCTGAGGTCACCAAGTTTGTAGGTTCATGTTATGAACCAATTTTGTGAATCCGGTTCACCGAGAAGGTGACCAAGTTTGTGACCCGAGCTTGTGACTCAAGCTCAAGTTTGTGATTTCGTTCGCCCGGGCAAGTTTGTGAGGTGACTGGCCAGTGAGGGTGATAAGGTGTCGGTGGATGTACAAGTGAAGTTCTACGGACCATTGAGTGTGGTCGACGGAGTGTCGGCAGGAGATCACGCATGGCATATGAATTGGCTTTGGAGCCACCTGTATCCTTATTATGTGATGTTACTTTTCTGCTTTTGCTTTACTCTTACTGTGTAACTGTTGTTACGTGAAATTTATGCTTTCGCCCCTGTTTACTTACTAAGCATATAGCTTACCCCTTTCCTTTTGTTTTCCTTAGCAGGGGCCGACGCGGGGACTTTTGGCTTGTACACTAGTATAGTTAGATTGGCTTGTATTAGTTAAACAGTTAGGATGTTTGTTTTAGTTTTGGTGGTTTGTATAAGGACCCTTCTTAGGGTCTATCTTCTGCTGGTTGTGGTTATAGTGTATTAGAGTGGTTTGACTCGAGACTTTTGAGGATGTAAATGTAACTTTTGGGATTGTATATATATTGTATATAGTGCTCTTTCGATTTATCTAGTTTTATTGCTTTAAGTTTTGAGTCCTGGCGCGAGCTAGGCAGGCGGCCCGCCGATACCCTTGGGTTCGCCCTTGGGAGAAGTGGGGTCGTCACAATTGGTATCAGAGCTTAGGCTTCAGATCTCTGTAGTGTATCCTAGGCGTGAAGTTTAGGATGCCGGACTGTGGGTTTGATTTGACTCTTGAGAGATTTTTGCGGGATGTCTTGACTGGATTGGTACAAGAGGGAATGTCGAGGACGACATTCTTTTAAGGAGGGGAGATTGTGACGCCCCGAAAAAAAAAATGAGTTTGAGAACCCGGAAATTTTCTAATTTTCTAGGGTTTTATTTATTTAATGGCTTGTTTTCTGCGTTTTCTTTAGTAGGGAAATTTTCTAGATATTTTTAAGGAGCAGATATAGTTTTTAGATGATTTTTCTAGTATCGGTTAGATTTTTAGAAAATAAGAACGTATATCGGACGTGAGACCCACTAGTGCGAAAAGTTCGGAAACATTCGGCCAATAAGGTTAAGTTTCGGATACTGTGTGAAATTTATCGGGTGTTAAGAGATAAGTAGAGAGTGAAATTTGATTGATGTGAGAGGAAAAAGAAAGATAAGAATGCATTTAAGAGGTGACAAGTGTCACTCTCTTATTGGTTATACTTTATGATTTACTATTCATGTTTTTGACTTTTGACCAAAATGGTTAAATATCTTAAAAATTGCACGAAAATTACCATTTCTTACCTCCTCCATAGCCGGCCCTCTCTCTTGCCAAGAAGGAGAAAACTTCTTCAAACTTCAAGATTTCAACTAGCTCAAATCATCCAAACCAATTGCCTAAACTAGTTTCTACTCCATACAACCTTTCCATTTGGTGTTAGTGGTGAGTTTGGTGAAGTTTTTGGAAGAGCTAAGGTGGTCTACAACTCCTCTTCTCTTGTATACTAGGTAAGTGATGATTGAACATACTCCTACACCTAATGATGCTTAAGTTATCCTTGGTAGTGGCTAAAGTGATGATATTTGTGATTTATTTCTTGATTTGAAGTGATTTGGTGAAGTTTTTATATTTTTGAGGAATTTTCTGGTTTAATATGAATGTGATGTTGTGGTCATATATGATGGTTGATAATGAGGGGGAATGACTCTAGTAGGTGTGAATTAGTGATAATTGCAACCAATTTTGGGTTTGGATTGAATTGTGGAAAGTTAGGGTTTTATCACCCCTTATTCTGTCCGGTTTTGGATCATAGGGTTAGAGGCCTAATTTGATTTTGTTTAAAACATGAAAGTTGTAGGTATTGATGTGTTTGAGCTTCCTGTAAAATTTCAGGTCATTTGGATTAGTGTAGAGTGAGATATGTCGATTTTACTGTGGCTGTTCTGGGTTGATCAGGATGGCAGAACTGCGTTTGTATTTGGCTATTTTGACTGGAATTACTTTGGATTTGGATGTTTGTATCTTCTGATGAAATATATAGGAATGTTTTAGCTACCATATGACTTTGGAATCAATGCATTTGGACTTGTATAGACTGAATTGGACTCATTACAGCATTATGTGATTTGCAAACCTGTTTTGGTAATTCTGGATTCGTATTTTGCATATTTGACAGGATTTGGACTGAGTGGCCTTCTACATTTTTGTAGCCCTGTTTCTTAGCTTAGAAACGCTATAAAGTGCATCAAAAGCCGAGTCCCGTAGCTCTAGTTATGATCGAAATAAGAATGCATGTCAGAACTGTTTTTATATCCGGACAGTTTACGACTGGAACTTTGGCTTCACATTTGACTAGATTACAAGCTGTTTGGGCTTGCGACCAAAACACCAAACTTATAGCCCTATATCAGAGCTTTCTAACGCCCTTGGAAATTCATGAATTGGATTTATAAAACCTGAGATATAGCCGAGGAAACAAGGCTTGCCCGTGAAAATGACCATTTTCTGGTCAGATCTGTTTTGGTCCTGATGACCAATTTTCGTTCCGGATTTGGATTGCCGACCTTCATGAAAGTTGTTCCATTTGGAATGAACCATCTAACTACCAGTTTTCAGCTCTTTTGACCATGTGTAGCATAGAAAACAGTTTGCACTCAAAACTGACTATTTGTGCATTGGCCAGATTTCGTAAGTGATTGTGTTTGGTTCATTTGGGACTGAAGCCTCCAGTTTCAGTTCTGGATGTCTTCATAACAGTTGTTGTTCATCCTTTAAGCTTCGATATGGCATCTCATACGCCTTAATCCGATATTCGTAGCTCAACTTATGAGTAAACTAGAAATGAGTGTCAAATCTGCCGTTTCCGCTAACGGCCGTTTCCGTTTCCGTCCGTCATGTTTACGTGCGCGCGTGTCGTTTTTGCCGTTTTGTTTGTTTTAGGCACGATAGTAGCCGTTTGCGATATTATGTGACACAATCTTCTATTTCAGACGGTGGTGAGTTGGGCGGAACTGGTGGGGCCCACTACTAGCTGTTCATTTCGATCCGACTTCGTACTTTTGCTATTTCAGTTTTTGAGTAAGTATTCAGGCCAGTTTGGTGTGTTTTCTTTGCTATGTGTTTGAGATATGTGAAAAGGGTACTTAGGCGAGGGTGTACTTTATCGCACTCGACTTAAACCCTAATTTGAATGTATAATTGTACTTGGCATATGTATATGAACCTTTTGGAACCAAAACCCTTGAGCTTGTGGCTCGGGGCGACTTTCGAGTAAAGTTTGTGAAGTTTGCAAAGTTTGTGAGTTCGTGGGCCCGATCTAAGACCTGTTTGGACTATTCGAGCCGGTTAGGGCTTGGTCGAAGTCAGTCCAACTTAGTCTGAGGTCACCAAGTTTGTAGGTTCATGTTATGAACCAATTTTGTGAATCCGGTTCACCGAGAAGGTGACCAAGTTTGTGACCCGAGCTTGTGACTCAAGCTCAAGTTTGTGATTTCGTTCGCCCGGGCAAGTTTGTGAGGTGACTGGCCAGTGAGGGTGATAAGGTGTCGGTGGATGTACAAGTGAAGTTCTACGGACCATTGAGTGTGGTCGACGGAGTGTCGGCAGGAGATCACGCATGGCATATGAATTGGCTTTGGAGCCACCTGTATCCTTATTATGTGATGTTACTTTTCTGCTTTTGCTTTACTCTTACTGTGTAACTGTTGTTACGTGAAATTTATGCTTTCGCCCCTGTTTACTTACTAAGCATATAGCTTACCCCTTTCCTTTTGTTTTCCTTAGCAGGGGCCGACGCGGGGACTTTTGGCTCGTACACTAGTATAGTTAGATTGGCTTGTATTAGTTAAACAGTTAGGATGTTTGTTTTAGTTTTGGTGGTTTGTATAAGGACCCTTCTTAGGGTCTATCTTCTGCTGGTTGTGGTTATAGTGTATTAGAGTGGTTTGACTCGAGACTTTTGAGGATGTAAATGTAACTTTTGGGATTGTATATATATTGTATATAGTGCTCTTTCGATTTATCTAGTTTTATTGCTTTAAGTTTTGAGTCCTGGCGCGAGCTAGGCAGGCGGCCCGCCGATACCCTTGGGTTCGCCCTTGGGAGAAGTGGGGTCGTCACAATTGGTATCAGAGCTTAGGCTTCAGATCTCTGTAGTGTATCCTAGGCGTGAAGTTTAGGATGCCGGACTGTGGGTTTGATTTGACTCTTGAGAGATTTTTGCGGGATGTCTTGACTGGATTGGTACAAGAGGGAATGTCGAGGACGACATTCTTTTAAGGAGGGGAGATTGTGACGCCCCGAAAAAAAAAATGAGTTTGAGAACCCGGAAATTTTCTAATTTTCTAGGGTTTTATTTATTTAATGGCTTGTTTTCTGCGTTTTCTTTAGTAGGGAAATTTTCTAGATATTTTTAAGGAGCAGATATAGTTTTTAGATGATTTTTCTAGTATCGATTAGATTTTGAGAAAATAAGAACGTATATCGGACGTGGGACTCACTAGTGCGAAAAGTTCGGAAACATTCGGCCAATAAGCACTACAAGAAAATTGGTCATCAGTGACAACTTTTCTCTGTGACGAAACAAAGTTGTCACAAAAGGGGATCCTTTATTGACGACTTTCTAACTCGTCACAAACCTCTAATGGGAGCCAACTCATTTGTGACGACTTAGAAAAGTCGTCACTAGTAAATTCCCGCCAAGATTTAACAAGAGCGCGGGAGTGTTTAGAACACACAATAGTGACGACATTAGGAACATCATCACTATTGCTTGGCCTATTTACGGACGACTTTTTGTTGTCGTCACTGATCACCAAAAAAAAGAGTTATTAGTGACAACATTTTTTAGTGATGACAATAAGTCGTCACAAAAGGAGCTTCTTTAGTCGCGACACTTAAAGTTGTCACAATTACATCAAAGCAACTAAATATTTAGTGACGACCCGTTATTTTCGTCACAAACTACACTGCAAGAAATATGGTCATTAGTGACAACATTTTCTAGTGACGACAAAAGTCATCACAAAACGTGGTTTTTTAGTGACGACAAGTATAGTTGTCATAATTGATCAAAGCAACTAAGTCTTCAGTGACGACCTTGAAAAACGTTGTCACTAAAATGATCTATATAGTGACAACTTGTAATATCGTCACTGTCACTCTACCGATTCGGATTTAGTGACAAGAATTAATCGTCACTGTTTAAAGTACTTATTTCTAAGTCACTTTCAATAATTCTACTGTGCCACCCTAACTTTTGCGATGTAGTCCCAAATGTTGTAAAAAATTCCATTCATTCCATTGTGATATCTTAACTTTTACAATTTAGCCCCATATGTAGTACACCGATCTCTTTAATTCTATTATTACTCCCTAACTTTTGTAATTTAGCCTCATATGTAATTCACCAATTTCATTAATTCTACTATGGCACTCTAACTTTTGCAATTTAACCCCCATATGTAATACACCAATTTTATTATTTCTATTATGGCACCCTAGCTTTTACAATTTAGCCCCTATTTTTTATTAGGAAATTGCGAATGGTATCTTGATAAACTATGCATAAATATTTTATAATTTTTTCAAACTTAAGTAATAATTTGTTATAAACTCTAAAGATATATCTTTCATTACAATAGTTATAAGGCAGCCAGGTCTTTTTATCAATTGAATAAGAAATTTATGCCAGATTTATCCTTTGTACTACGTGCCAAGTAGTATTAGCAAAGGAATAACAAAGTACTACAAAGTAATTAACAAAATAGCCTTCAGGGAGTGTAGTTTATGGGCAAATGAGCATTATCTATTCAAAGTACCAACTTTTTATGGGCATTTTACTCTCAAACATATAATTTATGATAAATTTATAAATGTTTGTAAGTAAAATTCAAAAAGTGTTACATTGATTTCTTACAAAACGAAAACTGGCAGGTTATCTTTTCAACATAAATTAAATTTTTTTAAAAAAAGAAATGGCCCATAAAGTACCAACTCTTTGTGGGTTTCCTCCATTACATGAACAAATATTCTGCTCTTTATGGGCATTTCACTCTGAATCATTTAATTTATGTTAAATACATAAATGTTTGTAAGTAAATTTCAAAAAGTGTTGCACTAATATTTTTATGAAAGGGAAACTAGTAGGTTTTGTATTTAACATAAATTAAATATGTGAAAGCAAAAAAAAAAAGAAGAAATTACCCATAAATCTATGTCTTGCAAATCTATACTAGTAAAATAGTTTCAAACAAAATTAAACATTAAAATAAACTGTAATTTATACACATTAAAATATCTGTAATTTATACACATTTTGCAACTACTATTTTGTGTTTTCTCTGTAATGAATTTTTTAACTATTGAGAACTTAAGTTTTGTCATGCAAATCTATACTAGTACAATAGTTTTAAACAAAATTAAACATTAAAATAAATGTTTGAAAAAGAACAAAAGTACATTTATCACTTGCAGTAATGTAACAAAAATTTCTCAACCATTATCAATATTTTCACAAAAGGATTAAAAACTAGCAATTGACAATATTAAAAACTAGCAATTTAATTAGTGCATCTTTTCTTCTCATTATAATCTTGAATAAATTAGTGATAACATTATGTCATCACTAAATTTTCTTTGATTTTGACTTAACAATAATGTCTTATTAATAGCATTTGATTATTTTTAATGAAAGTCTGTTATAACCATAGAATTTGACTTTCGTTATTTTCAATTAATGATGTACTTTAGTGCTGGAATTATAAAAAATTGCAGGGCTAAAATATTTGCAAATTATAAAAGTATATTTTCACTTATATGTAATTAACAAATTTTGCCACCTATATTGATGAAAATTTGTGTTTTTGTAATAAAAAATAAAGAATAATACTATAGCAATAAAATCTATGCTTCAAACCAAATTAAAAATAAAAAAAAGCATGATGATTGGTTTCAAATGTTGGGAAAATGATTATTTTTATTGAAACTATGTTATAACCATATAATTTGAGTTTAATTATTTTCAATTACAAGATGTTCTTTAGTGCTGCAATTATACGAAATTAGTATAAAATATTAGCAAATTATAAAAGTACATTTTCAATTATATGAAATTAACAATTTTTGCCACCTATGTTGATGAAAATTTTTATTTTTTGCTAAAAAATAAAGAATAATACTATAGCATTAAAATCTATGGTTCAAACCATATTACAAATCTAGAAAAAAACATGATTTTTGGTATCAAATGGAGGGAAAATGAGTGAAGTCAAAATTTTGATCAAATCATAGTGAAAGTGCCGCGCAACAAAAACAATATCCAAAGCAAAGCAAAGACCAAAGCAAGGATAGAGGTTCAGAAAACAAAAGCAACGGAACACTTGAGACAAACTTTCACCGAGCTGAAGTAAACAAAAGCTTCTGCACTAAGCACCAAAACAGAGCTTCCGCACGGCCTGATACTTTCACCCACACAACAAATCCGTTCTCTGGCTTCTCACTAGCATCACCATGGCTGTCCAGCATTAAAGTACAAGGTTTTCATTGGAAAGGTTCATTTTTCTCTCTCCTATACATTTTCCCCAATTTTTCCAAATCCCTAATATGTAAGATCCTTTTTGTTATCGCTACTGAGTCGCCTGGATTAAGTTGTGTAGCTACTTGTTTTAGCTTCAATATTTCGGGTTATCTGACCACAGGTTAGGGTAGTTTAGGATGGTCCGAGGAGCCAGTGCTCCTTATTTTCTGGAATGCATTAAAGAGGGAGGAGACAGAATTGTTGAAAATTGGAATGGAAGCCTATGTTGGGCATTCCGAGAGAAGGGATCGAGTTTTGTTTAAATAACTGGCCAATTAGGTGAGTAGTTCAAGGTTATTTCATTGACAGCGCAATTAATTTTTGTAGGCTTACCCAGTAAGCGAAGTTTTGAGCTTCCATGGTTTTGGTTTGCTGTCGTTGGAAATACTGATATATTAAATTTTTGTGGCCCTATTGCTAATTACGTAATACATGTCTTGGTTGAGAGTTAGGTGCAACCGTGACCAAAATCTTTTTCGTTTTCTTGGGTATATATCCCCTTATCCGATAAGGTTGCCATGAAAGGGGACAGAAATTGAGGGAATGGACGAAGGAATCATTTATGTCCACTGCCCAGTTCTTGTGAATTAGCAGCAACCAAGACTCTAGTCTCAGTGGGTCTATTTTGTCTAATATTTTCAGTTGCATTGCAATAAATTCTGGTATTGTTTTTTTAAAAAGAAAATTCTGGTTTAATGCCCTACTCGGTGCTTTAACCTTACCTCAACTGAGATAAAATGCCATGCCCAAAACCCCTAAAGATGGCTTTCAGGTGTTCTACTATTTTTTAATTCCCCTAAAGATGGCTATCAGATGTTATATCATTTTGTCTTATTAGTAATTTCTAGTCTTATGAATCAGGTTCATCCCTGCATCTTTGTGTCAAACCTCTTTTATATGGCTCTGCCCTTTTTTGAATTGTTCTCCATTTAACTCTCTGGAAATCACTTTCTAACTCACTGCCAGAACTATAACTCTTTGGAAATCACTTTCTAACTCACTGCCAGAACTAGTTCTTTGGCAACTCCGTTACCTCAGAATATCCAGTTCCATTTCAAAGTAAGGGCCATCCCTTGCCTTTTTAAAACCCTATTAGCTACATAACTGCCTTTACGCCTCAGGTCCAGATGAATCTGAGGACAGACATCTACCTAAGTTAGTCATCTCTAATGAAAGTTTTCCATGCTTTGATGCTTGGTTAACCGCAAACCTTCTTAGACAAGTATTGGTTTAGCCATGAATTGTTTCTTGGAAAATTTTTGATCAAATACTAAAAGTTAGAATTGTTTTTGGAGCATTTTACTGGACATGTTCGTGGAAGTTAAATAACCAGTGGACAACCAGAATGAGGCCAAATATGCACCTTACATTGCACGAGCATAAATTTAACTTTGATAAAACATTGTTATGATGAGTGTTGCTGAATACCTAAGACACAATAATTTTCTGTTGCTCCTAAGATGCTTTTGCCTTAAGACCTGAGCCATTGTTTGAGTACCCAGGCCGAAGGAGCTGTCTGATTCATGTGTTTCAAGCTATGTAAGCCACTGCAGTTAGTATCAGGAATCTTATTGCAATGCTTAAAAATGAAGCTCTCTGTGGAATAGTTGATATAATATAGTCTTTAACATTTGTTAGTAGTAAATTGATGTGAACTAATGGCAAAAATAATGTAACTTCCATTATAGAAGGGCACGGAGAGTTTTTGCAGAAATGCTACTTAATTTCAGGTTTTTTGTTTCAAGCATATCTGCTTGGGACTGGTTTCTTATTGCTGCTAGATGAGATTTCTAAGTTTTCCCTTAATCTGCATTTTGACAGTTCTTGCGAGCTTCAGGATTACCTTAAGTTTACTTCCCTTTCTTGATTGTATTGGCTGCCTCGCAGAAGAAAAGAGAAAGGGTACAATGGGTGGGATAGATTTTCTAAGGCACCAAATATAATAGGGAAGAGTTCAGTCATTACTGCCATTAACAAAATCACATACTAAGGCTCTTCCAATGAAAATTCACAACAGTCATGGCCATTCTAATTTATTTTTGAGTTGATAATATACTTCTAGATTATATAGTAGTGAATATACTTCCAGATTATATAGTAGTGAATATACTTCTCTCATGCGCACATAATGTGTGGACCTAATTTCTTCCCTTGTACTTATATTTTTTGGCTGTTGGCTGATGGATGATGGCTAGTCAAATAGTAACATTTGACAAAGCTAGACTATAACAGGTTGCTTATAGTTTCTAAAAGGAGAGAAATGGTGGTTATGTTTCTTCTTACTCATTTGAAGAATTGAAAACCCGAATCTGGATATGAGAGCAGGTGGATGATAATGTTCAATTTGGCGAACAAATTGTTCCTTCAACTTTTGTAACTTTATGATAGTTATTCTGCTTTAAAATAGTGATTCTATGATACTTATGTTTCTTAAGTGTACAAACATGTAATGACTGCTAAAACATCTTGTTGGTCGTTTAGATCCTCAGTTATCTGTATGAGGTTTCATGGGTTGAGTTGTTCATTCATTTTCATTGCTGAATTATGGTACCATTCGACTTCATTACCAGCTACTAGTTCCTTATTTCTTGCCAGTTGTCAGTGCATGAATCAATGTTAATGAGTTTTTTTTTTCTGTTACTTTCTTTTCTGGGCCAGTAGATTACAGGCGATACTTCCCATTATGATGCTGTAGCAAATTCAGCTGCATCTGGAGTACAGTCTGCAGGCCTTAATTCTGGTTAGTCGATGTTAATGCAGGCAAGCACAATAAGAAATGATGAAATACTATTTGCATATTTAACCGAAGGGTTAAATTAACACCCTATATCTGAAATCTGCACTTTTGATGGCTTAATAAGTAGCATAGTTATATTGATTATGTACAGCACTTTTGTCTGTTATGATTTACTATATATATCACAAGCTCGTTTTACTTGTAAAGATGGTGAATGTCATTATAATCATGGATAAAAGAACAAAAAAATCCAAAAAAAAAAGAGGAAAGAATCCAAAATGTCGTACAAGAATTAGACTTGCCTGTTTAGAGAAAGCAACCCTCAGTCAATACTCGTTTAGAGAAAGCAACCCTCAGTCAATCCTCAGACTTGCCTGTTTGCTACTGGGATAGGCAGTTTTGCGAAAATGGTGGTACGTTGGCTATTATTTAGTGCAGTTTTGAAACCCCTTTGGTCCCCTCCTCTACTCTACCTGGGGTGGTGCAGTCAGTGGCCCAAAAGCTTGCTTTTGCGTACCTGATATGCAAAATGTGACCTATTTAAAACGAGTACCAGCCGTAGCTTAGATCGAGAGGTGGTTGAATTATTGAATACTCCTATCATTTTTTGGGTTGGCTAGCTTTCTATTTTCCTGCACCCTTTCTCTAATCCACATCATGGAGTTGCTGGCACTCTGTTTTGTCCAGCACCAACCGATCATTATTGGAGGATTCCACATCATGGAGTTGTCTTGATTCAATTTGGTACTGACCATTTGTTTCCTCTCGGAGAAGGCATTAGAAAGATTTTTTTTTTTTTTTTACAAAAACACACCAGTAGTAATTTGTGTTCAAATTCCTATGCGATCTGATGTCTGCCGCTCGTAATTAGAAGCCATTGTGCTCCACAAATTTAAAGGCATTGTACTGAAGAAAGTTTCGATCAAGTTACATTTAGCCTAAAGGTAGAATACGGACAAGAGGACTTATGCAGTGTTGTAGAGAGCTCTTTAGTTGAGCTTATGCAGTGTTGTATTTGTATAGATTGGACTGTGATTTCTAATTTCTTGTTGGTGTTGTAATATGTGGGCCCAAATTATATGAGGTTCTTAATGAATTGTAATTTTTGTCTTAATAATCTAAGTCTCATTACTTGTTCTTTATTATTGTACTCCTCCCCTTACCTACTTCTTTTACTCTTTTATGACAGATAAATGCTATTCATACTAGCTTTTGGAAGATATCTATGGTTATGGTTGAAGAACGTTGAAGACAAAATTGCCTTTTGCTCATGGAGTGGTTCATTTAGATGTTTTTCAATTTCTTAAACTGTGATTGCTTTTGTACTTGTACCTTATGTATAAGTGATATTTTGGACAAATGTTATTTTTGTAGGCATTAGTTGGGTAATGTACACTTGAATTTGGCATTTGAGAATGCTATATTATTACCATGTAATCTAATGCAAATACTTTTGGTTATCAATTGTTCATGTTTATTTGTATGGTTTGTTTAAAATCAATGATTTAGCAATGATTACAGGCCAAATTATGACTATTAAGCTATTGAGAAATTATCTAATGACAAAAAAAAGTTGTCACAAAATAGAAAATAAAAACTCCTTGTCACAACAGAGACTGTCACTAAATCTAAGCTACATTTGTGACGACAATTGTTATCAGTAAAATAGTTATATACAATGGCTTTCGGTGCTTTTTAGTGACGACTTTAAGTAGAGCATTTTTGACAAAAGGTCAAGTCGTCAATAAAACACTTCCGGATTGTTGTCACTAATGACAACTATTTAGTGACGACATTTCAGGTCGTCACAAAAGAGTTGTCATTAGTGACAACAATCCGGAAGTGTTTTATTGACGACTTGACCTTTTGTCAAAAATGCTCTACTTAAAGTCGTCACTAATGAGAACTATTTAGTGACGAAATTTTAGGTCGTCACTGTTTACTTTTACCGACGGGGATTTAGTGACGACTTTGTGACGATCAAAAAGTCGTCAATAAAAGGTATTTGTGACGATATTTGTATGTTCTGTGATGACTTTGTGTTGTCACTGATGAACAATTTTCTTGTAGTGAAGGTTAAGTTTCGGATACTGTGTGAAATTTATCGGGTGTTAAGAGATAAGTAGAGAGTGAAATTTGATTGATGTGAGAGGAAAAAGAAAGATAAGAATGCATTTAAGAGGTGACAAATGTCACTCTCTTATTGGTTATACTTTATGATTTACTATTCATGTTTTTGACTTTTGACCAAAATGGTTAAATATCTTAAAAATTGCACAAAAATTACCATTTCTTACCTCCTCCATAGCCGGCCCTCTCTCTTGCCAAGAAGGAGAAAACTTCTTCAAACTTCAAGATTTCAACTAGCTCAAATCATCCAAACCAATTGCCTAAACTGGTTTCTACTCCATACAACCTTTCCATTTGGTGTTAGTGGTGAGTTTGGTGAAGTTTTTGGAAGAGCTAAGGTGGTCTACAACTCCTCTTCTCTTGTATACTAGGTAAGTGATGATTGAACATACTCCTACACCTAATGATGCTTAAGTTATGCTTGGTAGTGGCTAAAGTGATGATATTTGTGATTTATTTCTTGATTTGAAGTGATTTGGTGAAGTTTTTATATTTTTGAGGAATTTTCTGGTTTAATATGAATGTGATGTTGTGGTCATCTATGATGGTTGATAATGAGGGGGAATGACTCTAGTAGGTGTGAATTAGTGATAATTGCAACCAATTTTGGGTTTGGATTGAATTGTGGAAAGTTAGGGTTTTATCACCCCTTATTCTGTCCGGTTTTTTATCATAGGGTTAGAGGCCGAATTGGATTTTGTTTAAAACATTAAAGTTGTAGGTATTGATGTCTTTGAGGTTCCTGTAAAATTTCAGGTCATTTGGATTAGCGTAGAGTGAGATATGTCGATTTTACTGTGGCTGTTCTGGGTTGATCAGGATGGCAGAACTGCGTTTGTATTTGGCTATTTTGACTGGAATTACTTTGGATTTGGATGTTTGTATCTTCTGATGAAATATATAGGAATGTTTTAGCTACCATATGACTTTGGAATCAATGCATTTGGACTTGTATAGACTGAGTTGGACTCATTACAGCATTATGTGATTTGCAAACCTGTTTTGGTAATTCTGGATTCGTATTTTGCATATTTGACAGGATTTGGACTGAGTGGCCTTCTACATTTTTGTAGCCCTGTTTCTTAGCTTAGAAACACTATAAAGTGCATCAAAAGCCGAGTCCCGTAGCTCTAGTTATGATCGAAATAAGAATGCATGTCAGAACTGTTTTTATATCCGGACAGTTTACGACTGGAACTTTGGCTTCACATTTGACTAGATTACAAGCTGTTTGGGCTTGCGACCAAAACACCAAACTTATAGCCCTATATCAGAGCTTTCTAACGCCCTTGGAAATTCATGAATTGGATTTATAAAACCTGAGATATAGCCGAGCAAACAAGGCTTGCCCGTGAAAATGACCATTTTCTGGTCAGATCTGTTTTGGTCCTGATGACCAATTTTCGTTCCGGATTTGGATTGCCGACCTTCATGAAAGTTGTTCCATTTGGAATGAACCATCTAACTGCCAGTTTTCAGCTCTTTTGACCATGTGTAGCATAGAAAACAGTTTGCACTCAAAACTGACTATTTGTGCATTGGCCAGATTTCGTAAGTGATTGTGTTTGGTTCATTTGGGACTGAAGCCTCCAGTTTCAGTTCTGGATGTCTTCATAACAGTTGTTGTTCATCCTTTAAGTTTTGATATGGAATCTCATACGCCTTAATCCGATATTCGTAGCTCAACTTATGAGTAAACTAGAAATGAGTGTCAAATCTGCCGTTTCCGCTAACGGCCGTTTCCGCTTCCGTCCGTCATGTTTACGTGCGCGCGTGTCGTTTTTGCCGTTTTGTTTGTTTTAGGCACGATAGTAGCCGTTTGCGATATTATGTGACACAATCTTCTATTTCAGACGGGGGTGAGTTGGGCGGAACTGGTGGGGCCCACTACTAGCTGTTCATTTCGATCCGACTTCGTACTTTTGCTATTTCAGTTTTTGAGTAAGTATTCAGGCCAGTTTGGAGTGTTTTCTTTGCTATGTGTTTGAGATATGTGAAAAGGGTACTTAGGCGAGGGTGTACTTTATCGCATTCGACCTAAACCCTAATTTGAATGTATAATTGTACTTGGCATATGTATATGAACCTTTTGGAACTAAAACCCTTGAGCTTGTGGCTCGGGGCGACTTTCGAGTAAAGTTTGTGAAGTTTGCAAAGTTTGTGAGTTTGTGGGCCCGATCTAAGACCTGTTTGGACTATTCGAGCCGGTTAGGGCTTGGTCGAAGTCAGTCCAACTTAGTCTGAGGTCACCAAGTTTGAAGGTTCATGTTATGAACCAATTTTGTGAATCCGGTTCACCGAGAAGGTGACCAAGTTTGTGACCCGAGCTTGTGACTCAAGCTCAAGTTTGTGATTTCGTTCGCCCGGGCAAGTTTGTGAGGTGACTGGCCAGTGAGGGTGATAAGGTGTCGGTGGGTGTACAAGTGAAGTTCTACGGACCATTGAGTGTGGTCGACGGAGTGTCGGCAGGAGATCACGCATGGCATATGAATTGGCTTTGGAGCCACCTGTATCCTTATTATGTGATGTTACTTTTCTGCTTTTGCTTTACTCTTACTGTGTAATTGTTGTTACGTGAAATTTATGCTTTCGCCCCTGTTTACTTACTAAGCATATAGCTTACCCCTTTCCTTTTGTTTTCCTTAGCAGGGGCTGACGCGGGGACTTTTGGCTCGTACACTAGTATAGTTAGATTGGCTTGTATTAGTTAAACAGTTAGGATGTTTGTTTTAGTTTTGGTGGTTTGTATAAGGACCCTTCTTAGGGTCTATCTTCTGCTGGTTGTGGTTATAGTGTATTAGAGTGGTTTGACTCGAGACTTTTGAGGATGTAAATGTAACTTTTGGGATTGTATATATATTGTATATAGTGCTCTTTCGATTTATCTAGTTTTATTGCTTTAAGTTTTGAGTCCTGGCGCGAGCGAGGCAGGCGGCCCGCCGGTACCCTTGGGTTCGCCCTTGGGAGAAGTGGGGTCGTCACAAATCACATATACGAATCACATCCACATTACTATGTACAAGTCGAATATGAATTCACATAGCAAAATACGAATATAATTTCATTCGAAAGAGAACGAGTGCGGTAAAGTACACACTCGTCTCAAAATTTCAAATTCACATAACGGATAAGAAATAGTTAACCACTTAGCAACAAATTCATGCACTTGACACTCACCAATCAAAATAAGAGAGTGAGTGTGTAAACAAGCCTTTAGGTGTTCCCCTCGAGATCCTCGTGAAGGTCTCCTTGAGCACCTGAGCAAACAATAGTTATCTATTACACACTATCACTTGAAAATCCTATCTTATCAAGAGAGGGATTGTACATTTGTACAATCTAGAAAATACCATGGAATGGGGTTTTACTTGCTCAAAATTCAAGGTTCTAAAGTAGTATTTATTAACACAAAGAAAAAAAACTGATTTCCTTCATGAAGACAAGTTCAAAATGATCAATTAGTGTTGAAGGATAGGGAAGAGTTTCAAAAACTCAATTCCCGTCAAGTTTGAAAATTTCTGATTTGAGGTTCAATCTTTGAAACATCGTATCTCACTCTTCGTATGTCCAAAATTGGAAAAATTGGTACCGTTAGAAACTACTTCCAAAGTACTAAAAGTTCCTAAAAGACATTTTTCCAAGATTCCAAATGGATAACATTCAAAATTCGGCTCAAAGTTGCTGTTTTGGACCATTAAGACAGTTTCTGGGTTGGTTTTTGGCCAACTTTGAAAATTCGGCAAAATTCACACAATGCGAACTAGCCTTTGAAATTTGGAAATATACTAGAGTTATAAACAAAGTTCAAAACAAAAGAAGTAGGACAAGAATTGGAGTTTTGAGCACCAATATATGGCGGCTTAAAGTTACTGAAAAAGTGAGACCGTTAGGCCAAATTCCAGATTTAATTCATGAACGTTGGGACTTTGATTGAACATCGAAATGGACTCGTAATGGCACCAAGTTTGGTAGTATTATCCTACCATATAAGGGCTATTCCTCTACCAAATTTCATAGGAAAATTCATTCGGAAAGTTGGTTAACAAAACCTTCAAAGTTTCTAAATCTCCAAGGCAAAGCTGCCTTGCACCTCTAGTTTTTTTTTCTCAAACCTTTGGCCAATAAAATGCCTAAAACATGTCTCATTTGTGATAACCAGGTCTAATAAGGATCAAGATACATTTGGTAGGTGATTTACACCAAGACTTTCGAATAGAAAGTCTCAAATCAAGATTGGTTACAAATCTGTCCAACATGAGGGTTTTCTCCCACAAAGTCAGTTTTGAAATCTGGTCATAAATCACTCAATTCAACTCAGAATTGAGCATGGTTGGTAGCATTGAAAACTAGATTCATTATACTAAAATTTCTTAGAAGAAATCGTTTTCAAAATCTATCCACAACCACCTCATATGTGAGCATCAATTCGCTGCTCAAAACAGAGCTCCCAGTGTAGACGTGAAACAGGACAGTCATGTTCAAACGATTGGTATGGACGACTCAGGTGGAACCAGAATGTGAATTTTATACCGTTAGAAATCTGGGAATGTCTAGTTTCCAGTGCCATAAACGGCACTCGATTTCAACATCGGGGTAAAAAGTTATAGCCAAAACAAGAACACTGCCAGAGCAGTTACAGGAAAAATTTTCAGTTTTGCTGATTTCCGAAAACACAACATTTGGCCAACCAAATCACGTTATTTTTTTATTAAACTTTGTACACAACTTATACTACATATATACATCATAAAAAGGTCATTAGAACCACGAAAAATCACCCTATGGGTCACGGACAACACAGGGGCAGAAATGGAAAAATTTCCCTCTTCACATCCTTTGAGTTTCCACCAACAACACAACATTATTCCACTAAATTAAGCACTAAACCAACATTAATAACACCATAATTCATCAAATCAATCCATCCAGCCATAGTGGGAATTCATAGAACCCACACAACATTTTCCAACATAAATAAGACTACCCACATGCATGCATGAGCTTATAAATGCTATATTACTTCCATAAGACAAGATTTGAGTAGTGGATCATCACTTACTTCCTTAGATGAACCAAGCAGAAATTTTCGGTCCTAACTGTGGAAAGCAGCCCTCTTTCCTAGCTTGATGTGGTCTCCAAGTGATTAGCTAAGTGTGGTTAAATTTTGGTGTGATTTAGTGGAAGATTTGATGAAGAAATTGGAAGAGCTTCTTGGTTCTTTTTCTTTCTTGATGGCCGGCTGTTTGGAGCAAGAGAGAGGGAGTGTTTGATGCAAATGAAGCTTCCAAGAGAAGCTAAAATGTGTGGCCCAAAATTAAGCAAAAGTTAACTCTCTCCTCGCGCGTACACGCGCGCGTTTTGTGCTCGATTTCTCTAGTGCACTAAAACTCTAATGCACCTTCATTCATACTATTATTATTCACTCTTAATGGTCTAAAAATAATGGTCTTAAGTCCCTCAATTTAATCGCGTGCGTAAAAACGCGTACTTCCGATTTTTGCGCGATAAAGTGAAATCTCCAAGAAATTCTTATAACGATTATATCACTAACTAATAATTGAACACTTAAACATAAAAATACCTATTTCAGGATTAATGTACTCTCGGATTAAACATAGTCTCGAAAAATGTGTACTCCTTATTTCTCGCTACGCGAGCTCTAGAAAAATTAATTTTACTAACGAGGCGTGTTAAAAATATAATTGAGACATTATTCCATTTAATAAGTTTAAAGTAGTTGAAATAAATTATTCGGAGAAAATGAGTGAATAAATATTTAATAGAGCCATTAAAATAATACAAAAGCAAGAAAATAAAAATCTGGGTCCTCACATCCTTTCCTCCTTAAAAAGAATTTCGTCCTCGAAATTCATACTTAAGGTAATATCATACCCTTTTATAGTCATGCTTATCAGATCAATCAGTAGCTTACACTTTTCAACCCGTATTTCATAATTTCTATCCACCCAAGAAGTAATCAAACTTTTGATCCTCAATAGGCGTCTTAACTTCCAAGTCATAGGGCAAGCGATCACATTTTATTTATGCCATTCATGAAACTAGGGTTTACACAAGAATAATTGACTCCAGGGTGAATTAAAACTCCAGTTTAAAGATTAAATCTTGTAGTTCAAAACTCGAATAGAGTGATATATTTTCAATAGAAGACTAAGCTTACCAAAATTTTCGGACTCAATTTGTCCAAATCAAGTCAATCATAACATGCGAGATAAAATCGGGGCTTTAATGTGTGACAGCCCCACCTTCCTCTAAGGCAAACCAAAGAGGTTAGCGGACTGCCTGCCCAGCTCTCGCCAGCACTACCGGTGTAGTATAGAGCAATCTATTGCGTTCCGGAACTTATAAAAGCGCGTAAACAAGGCAAAAGGGCAAAATAACCCAAAATAAAAAAAATAAGATTCGGAGTCGGCCATGAATAGTAATCGACCCGTCAGAACGCAACCAAATCTCGAACAAACATTCACATCTTGAACTTTAGCAAATACAATCCAAAGTGACATACAAAAGTTGTCAAAAGTGAATATATACACGGTTTGCCAAATTGAAAGTGAAAACGGCCCTAAAGATACATTTAGGGTTTCACTTCATATGCAATACAAAAAAAATATACATCTAGTTCATTCGGCAACCATCTATCAAGATTCATTCCAAAAAGAGTCATATTCCTGTAAGGAAAACAAAAGGAACGGTGTGAGCTAATTGCCCAGTGAGATACTATCACTTACGCAACCAAGTGCATATAAGCATCAAGCTTTCAATCAATATAATAAACATAAGCAAAGGCACACGTCAAATATGGTGATAAAAGGATACAGATGGCTCTCAAGAGCCCTTTTCCTCGTTTGCATTTCTTGATCGAACGCCATTGAATCTCCGTCAATGTTCAACAATAACCAACCGTAGACTCCACTTTACTTCCATTCCTTCCACCTAACATTCCCCAACCGGGCCCGAAATCCAAACACGTGCATTGTGGTATTACTCGAGTAAACCGGAATCGAGAGTCTATCATACTACAAGATTCCATATAACATTGCCCCAAGGCACATTAATTGGCACGACCAAGCCCTCGCCGGCTCGATTCAATCAATTACCAATGGGGTTGAGCTCATTGATAACATTTGTAGTCGTTGGAGACTCATCCAAACGACACCAAGTCATGTATTTCATTTCATATAACATTTCATATAACATTCCAATAACTTTTCAATAACATGCGAAACAAGAAGTGAGAGTGATAAAGTACACTCTCACTTCAATCAATTAACATTCAACAAACTCAAGTTCAAATATCAAAGCCATATAATAGCACACAAGTGAGTAGTACACTCACCAAGCTAGCAAATGTGGTTTCATGCACTTCCATCAAAAGAACGTTGTGCACCACGGTCACGTCCTAAAACATGCAAACAAATACAATGAGACTCGATAACGAGTCATAAACCAAGGCCAAACATGACCCCAATAGGGTTCCATAAGCATATACAAACGTTAAAGGAAACCAGAAATTTCGGAAATGTAACTAGCTTTGGCCCTGAAAAAAATAGTTTTTATCCTCATTTTGCGGTAATGGCACCAATTTCACTACGATTATCGGATGAGGGTGAAAAACCCACCATTTCGAACCTAAAATACATGGATACAACATCACAGAAGGTCACTCAACCCAGTTTTGAGTGCAAACAGGTTAAAAATGCAAGATACTACATCAAAAACGTAAAACAGATTCACCAAAATGCATTCTAGCGGAAACATCATAACTCAGGCTCTCCAAGTCCAAATCCAGAAATTCCAAAACCAGATGAAAGCTAAGAAACAGGGGTAAATTTCATCAGAAGGCATCAACAACCAATTCGGAAGCAATTCCAGCCAAAACAACCAATTACAGGCGCAGTTCTTACATTCGGGTAAAACCAGAACAGCAATAGTAATTTCGCCTTATCTCATTCTACACTACTCCGATTGACCTGAAATTTTGTAGGCACCTCTAAAATGTCATTCCCTACAACTTTCATGTTTTAATCCAAGGCCAATTCAGCCTCTAACTAGGATCTAAAAATTCGGGCAGAATGCTCCCTCAAGAACCCTAATTTTCTGAAATTTCTTCCAAACCAGAAATTGGTTGCAATTAATCACTTTTTCCACCTCCTAGAGTCATTATATACCATTTCTAATCATCATAGATAGACACACAATCATGCTTATATTAAAACAGAAAAATCCCCAAAAATAATAAAACTTCATCATTTCAACCACAAATCAAGAAATAATCCATCAACTTGCATCTCATACTACCACTAAGCATGATTTAAGCATCAATTAAAGGAGGAGGGTGATTCTTCACAACTTACCTTAGAACAAGAGAGAGAGAGCTATTGGTCACCTTAACCTTCCAAAAAAAACTTCACACAACAACTCACCAACACTTCCTTAAGAAGTTTTATGGAGCAAAATCAAGGTTGGATGGTTGGTTTTGATGATTTAGAACAAGATTGAAGTGTTTTCTTCCTTGTGCTTGGAGTAAGAGAGAGAGAAAGAGAGAAAGAGAGGGCCGGCCACTTCTTGATGTTTTTTGAAGATTTTTGGTCATTTTTAAGCTATTTTAACCAAATTGGTAAAAGGGTGAATAGTGTTCCAAAAGGTCAAACCACTCCTATGGTGACACTTGTCACCTTTTATTAAATGCTCACCTACCTTGTCTCTCTTATATCAATCCACTTAGCACCCTCTACTTATCTCTTAACACCCGATAAATTAATTCCAGTATTCAAAACTTAATCGAGTTGGCCGAATTTTTCCAAACTTTTCGCACTGGTGGGTCCCACGTCCGGTATACGCTCTTAATTTCTCAAAACCTATTCGATACTAGAAAAATCATCTAAAAATTATATCTGCTCCTCAAATTCATCTAGCAATTTTTCTAATCACGAAAATGCAGAAAACAAGCCATGGAAAATACGAGAAACCTAGAAAATGAAAATTATGGGTTCTCACACTCTCTCCCCCTTAAAAGAATTTCGCCCTCGAAATTTCTCACCTTAACTCACGAAAAGGTTAGGGTATTTCGTTCGCATTTCCTCTTCCACTTCCCAGGTAGCTTCCTCTACCCCATGGTTTCTCCACAGTATCTTCACCAATGGAATCTGCTTGTTTCTTAGCTCTTTGACTTTCCGATCAAGCACTTGGACAGGTTTTTCTTCGTAAGCAAGCGATTCGTCTACGTCGATCTCCTCTGGTTGTAAGACATGGGTTGGGTCGGGATAGTACTTCTTGAGCATTGAGACATGAAATACGTCGTGGATTCTCGAGAGACTTGACGGTAGTTCTAGTCTATACGCTACCGCACCTATCCTCTGTAAGATCTTGTAAGGTCCGACAAACCTCAGTTGAAGCTTCTTTCCTTTGCCTGCTGTGACACTCCGTAAAGGGGTGACTTTAAGAAATACGTGGTCTCCAACCTCGAACTCCAAATATTTTCTTCGGTTGTCGGCGTAGCTCTTTTGTCGGCTTTGAGCTGTTTGGAGTCGTTGCCGTATCAACTTGACCTTTTCTCGAGCTTCCTCCATCCAAGGAATAGTGGTTGGATCTACGGCCTTCCTCTCGCCAACTTCATCCCAGTAAATTGGTGCTCGGCATTTTCGTCCATATAATGCTTCATATGGAGCCATTTGAATCGACGAATGGTAGCTATTGTTGTACGCAAACTCTACCAAGGTCATGTGTTGACCCCAGTTGCCTCCAAAATCCAGAATGCAAGTTCGCAGCATGTCCTCGAGAGTTTGAATGGTTCGTTCTGATTGTCCATCCGTCTGTGGGTGATAGGTCGTGCTCAAGTTGAGTTTCGTCCCTAGAGTCTCCTGAAACTTTTGCCAAAACCGAGATACGAAACGTGGATCTCGATCAGAGACGATGCTGACTGGAACGCCGTGCAGCTTTACAATCTCATCCATGTACAGTTGAGCCAACTTGTCCATGGAATACTTCATGTTCACCGGCAAGAAATGAGCCGATTTGGTTAACCGGTCGACGATCACCCAAACGGCATCGTGTCCTCGCTGCGTTCATGGCAATCCTGAAACGAAATCCATGGTGATGTTCTCCCACTTCCATTCAGGTATTTCAAGGGGTTGTAACAGGCCCGATGGCTTTTGATGCTCTGCTTTCACTTGTTGGCAAATGAGACATTTTTGCACGTACAGAGCAATTTCCTTCTTCATATTGTCCCACCAATAGGTTCCTTTCAGGTCTTGATACATCTTGCTACTACCCGGATGGATTGTATACTTAGATCGATGGGCTTCCTCCAGAATCTCCGTTTTCAACGATTCATCCTTCGGCACCACTATTCGATTTCGGTATTTTAAAATACCCTCAGGACCAAAATTGAAATCAGTGGTTTCCCCTTTTTCCACTTTCTCTCCCCACTTTCGTACCATCTGATCCTCCTTTTGAGCTTCTTTAATTCTCTCCAAGAGAGTGGAAGTCACTTTAATATTGCCAAAAATCACATTATGGCTCCCAGGGCAGGGTTTCCATTCACACATGGAGTCTAACAATTCCCACTCTTTGATCATTAGACTCGCGATCTGAGCTTTGCGACTTAGGGCATCGGCCACCACGTTTGCTTTTCCCGGATGGTAGTTGATGGTACAGTCGTAATCCTCCAGAAATTCCATCCACCGTCGCTGTCTCATGTTTAATTCCTTCTGTGAGAAAAGATACCTCAGGCTTTTATGATCGGAGTAAACCTCGAAAGTTACTCCATATAAGTAGTGCCTCCACTTCTTCAGAGCAAAAACAACTGCTGCTAGCTCCAGATCGTGGGTCGGGTAATTTTGCTCGGGTAACTTCCTCGAGGCAAAAGAGATCACATTTCGGTTTTGCATTAATACACAACCCAGGCCTTCTCGTGATGCATCAGTGTACACAGCATATCCGTCCACCCCGTTTGGTAAGGCTAGAACTGGAGCCATGGTCAATCTTTTCTCTAATTCTTGAAAACTTGTCTCACTTCGGGCTTTCCATAAGAACCGACCATGTTTCTTCGTCAAATCGGTTAGAGGACCGGCTAGTTTGGAGAAGTCCTTGATAAAAAGCCGGTAATATCCAGCCAGTCCTAGAAAGTTGCGGATCTCGGTGGGAGTTTCTGGCCTCTTCCAATTAGTCACAGCCTCTACTTTCGTCGGGTCGACTGAAATACCCTCTTGAGAAATTACGTACCCCAGAAAAGCAATTTTCTCCAGCCAAAATTCGCATTTGCTGAACTTGGCATATAGTTGATGGTCTCTTAGGGTTTGTAAAACAACCCTCAAGTGCTGCTCATGCTCTTCACGCGTCTTGGAATAGACCAGGATGTCATCGATGAAGACCACTACAAAGCGATCCAGGTAGGGCTTAAAAACCCTATGCATTAGGTCCATGAAGGCTGCAGGAGCATTGGTTAGTCCAAAGGGCATCACTGCGAACTCGTAATGCCCATATCTCAAGTTGAAGGCGGTCTTCGGAATATCCTCCTTCCTGATTAGTAACTGGTAGTACCCTTGGCGGAGGTCCAGTTTCGAGAAGACCACCGCTCCTTGCAACTGATCAAATAGCTCATCGATATGGGGCAGTGGATACTTATTTTTAATTGTACTATTATTCAGGCCCCGATAATCAATACACATCCTCAAACCACCATCTTTTTTCTTCACAAACAGTACAGGAGCTCCCCAAGGAGACCCACTCTCTTGAATGAATCCCCGCTCCAGAAGGTCCTGTAATTGCAACTTTAGCTCCTTGAGCTCGGCAGGAGCCATTCGGTATGGTGTTTTTGAGATGGGTGAGGATCCCGGTAGCAGGTCTATTTTGAATTCAATTTCTCTTTCCGGAGGTAAGGCTACTAATTCATCAGGAAACACGTCCGAAAATTCCGTCACTATGGGCACATCCTCCATTTTCACTTTATCTGTAGGGGTATTGATCAAAAAGGCCAAAAATCCTTGCGCTCCTTTACTTAGCAATTTCCTAGCCCGAATGCCCGAAATCAAAGCAGATGAGGCTAACCTACCCCTTATATCCAACCTTATGGTTGCCTCACCAGGGATACGGAATTTCACCACTTTCGTTTTACAATCCAGTTGGGCATTATACTTGGCTAGCCAATCCATGCCCAATATCACATCATACCCCTTAATGACCAGACTTATCAAATCCCCTAGCAATTTCCTTTCTCCTACCCACACTTCACAATTCCTATAAACCATACTAGTAACCAACCGTTGATTCCCCGTAGGTGTACTAACTTCTAGGTCGTATGGTAAGCTAGCAGGTTTTATATCGATGCCACACATGAAATCAGGGTTAACAAAGGAATGAGTGGCACCAGGATCAATTAAAACTTTGGCAAAACGGTGAAAAATAGGGATCGTACCTTCTACGACCTCTGAGGAATCTGGGACCTGTCGAGGTTCTAAGGAATAGACTCGAGCTGGCACCTTAGGTTTCGCCTCATTCCCCTTATTTGGTCCCGTATTGGTCTTTGGCGTGGTTTGAGTTCCCCTTCCGTCTTGCGTTATGAGTGGGCAGGTAGCAAGCTTGTGGTCTGCGCTTCCGCAACGCAGACATTTGCCTCCCTTCTTCCAGCAATTGTCTTCAGAGTGATTCGGCTTTCCGCAGTACCCGCAAGGTCCACGAGACGCCGAACCTGAGCCCTTCTGGAAGTTTCCACCTTGGCCTCTCCAGGCTGGGCCGCCCCTAGACTGAGCCCCTCTGCCGGATCCTGACTGTCGCCCACCTCCAGCTCCGCGTCCAAACTTGGAGGGAGTACCTTTGTCCCCTTGTCCGGAGCTGCTTCCAAGGAAGCCTCGCTTCTTAGCCTGGAAGTTCCGGACTTGCAATCGAGCACTCTCTACCCTTTGGGCCTTTTCTACGACCTCGCTAAAAGCATTGATTTGAGCCACTGCGAGGTCCTTTTGGATTTCGACGTTCAAGCCCTGGATGAAACGCCTGATTCGCCGTTGCTCCGTCATGATCAGCTCAGGCGTAAATTTGGACAAACGTGTGAACTGGCTCCCGTATTCCGCCACCGATTGAGTTCCTTGGCGGAGTCGAATAAATTCGTCTTCCTTCCTCTCCTGAACTAAAGGAGGGAAGAATTTCGCATTGAATTCCCGGATGAAATTCACCCAAGTTCTGGGCGTTTGTTCCCGTTCCCATTTTTGGCGTATGACGTTCCACCAGGAACGGGCCGCCCCCTTCTAACTGGAATACGACAAAAGTCACCTGCCGTTCATTAGTGTAGTGCAAGGCCGCAAAAATACCAACCATTTTCTCGAGCCATCGCTCGGCAACATCCGGATCTGGCCCCCCAATAAACTTGGGTGGAGCAAACTATTGAAAACGTTCGAGAGCTCTGTCTTCGCTCTCGATGTGGTTACCAGGGTTTCTGGGGTTTCCAGGATTAGGGTTTGTATTCTGGCCTTGTTGCTGCACCACTTGTGCTAGCAGGTTAGTCATTTGCTGCATAGCGGCAGCGATTTGCACATTGGGGTCAGGGTTAGGTCCAGTAGAGGTTTCCCCAGTACCCCTATCCGGTGTGGGTTGTCTATTTCCGCGCCCACGTCCCCGACCACTACGTGTTCCTTCCATAAACTTTACTTGGTCTAGGCAATGGTACTAAACCAATATAAAACATTGCGTGTAAGTAAACTCAAAACTTTCCAAAAACACATATATACATTCCAAACAAGGCAAACAACACACATATATACAATCAGTCAAGTCATGTTCAGTCAAGTCAAGTACAAGCATGGACAATCCCCAAGGGAATGGCCTCATCAAAAGAAATATACACGTAGCTAATCTAGCCGTACAAAATGATTAGCTAAGGCCCTTCTCCCTATCCGCCCTATATACAAAGCCAAAACTATCCAAAACAACTCTAGGAGTCATAACCTAGACCGACGACGAGCTATGAGACCCACCCGACGGAGTGGATCCAACCCTAGCCTCAGGACCCGCGCAAGAGTCCTCGTCACTCACGCCCTCAACCACGTCAGCGTAAAGATTCAGGATCGATGCAGCTCGAACCTTCACCTTGCGAGCTCGCTTATTCTCGCGCTCTTGGACCTCCTTCAGCTGAGCGCAGAGGTCATCAACCCTATCCTCTGCATCAAGCACGTCGTACTTCAGGCCCTCAACGCGCTCGGCCTGTCTCTCATTGGCCGCCCTAAGTTGGGTCACCTCGGCCTCAAGTCGAGCATTCTCTCCGGCCAACTCCTTACGCTCCTTGTCCAGAGCAAACACCAGAGCGTTCGGATAGGCATACTTATGTTTACACTCACACCGTCGGAGACGGTTAGACGGGCTCCGGCGCACGACGGCCCCTCCTGGCCGTATCTGGTACGGAATCACTGGGAGTGCTCCGCGTGGTCTCTCGCCCGGAGGACTATCACTAGGTTCACCCTGTCCGGCCATCCTACACCAAAAGAGCAATTAACCATAAATATAAGCTTAGAGGCCATAAACAATAAACCCTCAAATCAAGCATTCCTCTAACAGCCAGGCTAATTCAAACCTATGCTCTGATACCACCTGTGACAGCCCCACCTTCCCCTAAGGCGAACCAAAGAGGTTAGCGGACTGCCTGCCCAGCTCTCGCCAGGACTACCGGTGCAGTACAGAGCAATCTATTACGTTCCGGAACTTATAAACGCGCGTAAACAAGGCAAAAGGGCAAAATAACCCAAAATAAAAAAAATAAGATTCGGAGTCGGCCATGAATAGTAACCGACCCGTCAGAACGCAACCAAATCTCGAACAAACATTCACATCTTGAACTTTAGCAAATACAATCCAAAGTGACATACAAAAGTTGTCAAAAGTTAATATATACACGGTTTGCCAAATTGAAAGTGAAAACGGCCCTAAAGATACATTTAGGGTTTCACTTCATATACAATACAAAAAAAAATATACATCTAGTTCATTCGGCAACCATCTATCAAGATTCATTCCAAAAAGAGTCATATTCCTGTAAGGAAAACAAAAGGAACGGTGTGAGCTAATTGCCCAGTGAGATACTATCACTTACGCAACCAAGTGCATATAAGCATCAAGCTTTCAATCAATATAATAAACATAAGCAAAGGCACACGTCAAATATGGTGATAAAAGGATACAGATGGCTCTCAAGAGCCCTTTTCCTCGTTTGCATTTCTTGATCGAACGTCATTGACTCTCCGTCAATGTTCAACAATAACCAACCGTAGACTCCACTTTACTTCCATTCCTTCCACCTAACATTCCCCAACCGGGCCCGAAATCCAAACACGTGCATTGTGGTATTACTCGAGTAAACCGGAATCGAGAGTCTATCATACTACAAGATTCCATATAACATTGCCCCAAGGCACATTAATTGGCACGACCAAGCCCTCGCCGGCTCGATTCAATCAATTACCAATGGGGTTGAGCTCATTGATAACATTTGTAGTCATTGGGACTCATCCAAACGACACCAAGTCATGTATAACATTTCATATAACATTTCATATAACATTCCAATAACTTTTCAATAACATGCGAAACAAGAAGTGAGAGTGATAAAGTACACTCTCACTTCAATCAATTAACATTCAACATCTCAAGTTCAAATATCAAAGCCATATAATAGCACACAAGTGAGTAGTACACTCACCAAGCTAGCAAATGTGGTTTCATGCACTTCCGTCAAAAGAACGTTGTGCACCACGGTCACGTCCTAAAACATGCAAACAAATACAATGAGACTCGATAACGAGTTATAAACCAAGGCCAAACATGACCCCAATAGGGTTCCATAAGCATATACAAACGTTAAAGGAAACCAGAAATTTCGGAAATGTAACTAGCTTTGGCCCTGAAAAAAACAGTTTTTGTCCTCATTTTGCGGTAATGGCACCAATTTCACTACGATTATCGGATGAGGGTGCAAGACCCACCATTTCGAAGCTAAAAGACAGGGATACAACATCACAGAAGGTCACTCAACCCAGTTTTGAGTGAAAATAGGTTAAAAATGCAAGATACTACATCAAAAATGTAAAACAGATTCACCAAAACGCATTGTAGCGGAAACATCATAACTCAGCCTCTCCAAGTCCAAATCCAGAAATTCCAAAACCAGATGAAAACTAAGAAACAGGGCTAAATTTCATCAGAAGTCCTCAACAACCAATTCGGAACCAATTCCTGCCAAAACAACCAATTACAGGCGCAGTTCTTACATTCGGGTAAAACCAGAACAGCAATAGTAATTTCGCCTTATCTCATTCTACACTACTCCGATTGACCTGAAATTTTGTAGGCACCTCTAAAATGTCATTCCATACAACTTTCATGTTTTAATCCAAGGCCAATTCGGCCTCTATCTAGGACCTAAAAATTCGGGCAGAATGCTCCCTCAAGAACCCTAATTTTCTGAAATTTCTTCCAAACCAGAAATTGGTTGCAATTAATCACTTTTTCCACCTCCTAGAGTCATTATATACCATTTCTAATCATCATATATAGACACACAATCATGCTTATATTAAAACAGAAAAATCCCCAAAAATAATAAAACTTCATCATTTCAACCACAAATCAAGAAATAATCCACCAACTTGCATCTCATACTACCACTAAGCATGATTTAAGCATCAATTAAAGGAGGAGGGTGATTCTTCACAACTTACCTTAGAACAAGAGAGAGAGAGCTAGTGGTCACCTTAACCTTCCAAAAAAAAACTTCATACAACAACTCACCAACACTTCCTTAAGAAGTTTTATGGAGCAAAATCAAGGTTGGATGGTTGGTTTTGATGATTTAGAACAAGATTGAAGTGTTTTCTTCCTTGTGCTTGGAGTAAGAGAGAGAGAAAGAGAGAAAGAGAGGGCCGGCCACTTCTTGATGTTTTTTGAAGATTTTTGGTCATTTTTAAGCTATTTTAACCAAATTGGTAAAAGGGTGAATAGTGTTCCCAAAGGTCAAACCACTCCTATGGTGACACTTGTCACCTTTTATTAAATGCTCACCTACCTTGTCTCTCTTATATCAATCCACTTAGCACCCTCTACTTATCTCTTAACACCCGATAAATTAATTCCAGTATTCAAAACTTAACCTAGTTGGCCGAATTTTTCCGAACTTTTCGCACTGGTGGGTCCCACGTCCGGTATACGCTCTTAATTTCTCAAAACCTATTCGATACTAGAAAAATCATCTAAAAATTATATCTACTCCTCAAATTCATCTAGCAATTTTTCTAATCACGAAAATGCAGAAAACAAGCCATGAAAAATACGAGAAACCTAGAAAATGAAAATTATGAGTTCTCACATAATGTATTTTGGCTATATATGTGGCAAAATGAAATTCAAAATTTCAAAACTAGAGTTAAAAATACAAACTTTTCTTTATGGTCCGAAACTAAATTTTCTTAGTAAGAAATTTCAAACAATATTTTTACCACAATCATCAATACATTTAAGAATTCTTCAAATACGTTTAGGAAGATTAATCATGCAACTTAATGCGTGGGTATTAAAACACATATATAATAAAATAACGTACACAAGGAGGATATTTCAAAATTTCCCTTAAAGTTTCGAGTTAAGAGTTGTGTTTGAGTAAAGGTATACTCTAGAAAATACTTTTTAAGAGACATAAGTAAACATTCAAGTTCATATATGCATAAACTTCGATCCAACACCTTTATCACTCTATACCTCTAATATCGAGAGCTAACTTTAATGGTACATACAGCTCTGTCATTTTTTACTTTCCAACGCACAGTAAATATTCATTCTTATTCTTAAGAAAAGATCCGAACCTAAGCTCTGCCTGATTTTCAATTCTTAGGCGAGTTCAAAATGTATATACATATATTTAAATATTTGCGGGAAAAGGAACAGTAGGCATATAATTACATATAATAATGGTCAAGAAAAATTGAAAGTGCTTCTATTCAATTAAAACAAATAGGTAATGAGTTCAAGTCACTTCACGAATAACCAATGCAATCTTTTGGAAGTTCAAATGTTTACAAAAGGTTGAAACATGTCCATAGGACCAATCATAAGACACGGGTAGAACAAGTATTAAAATTTCACAACGGAGAACCTCACTAGATACCCCACTAGGTCAATCCATAATAACACTTGTAGGTCTAATCTTCTTGTTCATTTCCGACTCATATCTAGCACTAGAATCCCATTGAATTACATAAGACCATCCATCATTCTTTCTTAGGAATGTGGGGTTGCCTAAACCTACCCCGTTCATTGTCCTTGCCAAGCCATATTTAATATAAGTCTATACGCGTAAGAGAATAAATAATTAGGCATAGAAGAACTTAATGCATATACAAGTTACAAATACATTTAGAATTAAAAGCATGATTCTTTACATATATCAAAAGTCACAGTACGAGTCGAGAGATCACAAACAAGTAAAGTATATACCAAGTCAAGGTCAATAAACAAAAGTAAACATGTGATTAACAAAAGTACACTCATCTCCAAGGCACAAACTCTTTAGTACTCGGGTACAAGAATCCAAAACAAAATAATTCACAACTCGAGCCGGTCTGTCCCAAGAGTAAATCACCACATTTGAGATTCCTACCCAACATACATATCTAATTTCCTCCAAGTATCAAGATAAAGGTTTTATACCTATCACATTCATGATCCATAGCTTTATTCTAGAAGAGCACTTAAGTCTTTACTCATCCACATAGTAAGAACCATAACACTACTTGGTCCAAACTCACCCCGTGCAGGGCCACGCGAAGCTGTTCTGATTTTCATCCCTACAATCTGTTACTAAAATTTCAAACTAGTTCCACAGTCCGGCATCCAAAACTTTTAAGCCTAGGATAAACTACAAAGATCTGAAGTGTGACAGCCCCACCTTCCCCTAAGGTGGACCAAAGGGGTTAGCGGACTGCCTGCCCAACTCTCGCCAGGACTACTAAGACGGTAATTGTGACGCCCCCGTTTCTCCCAAGGGCTAACCCGAGGGTATCGGCGGGATGCCTGCCTAGCTCGCGCCAGAACTCGAAAATACAAAATAATAAAAACTAAAGAAACCAAAAGAGCACTATTCACAATATACAATCCCCAAAAGATTTCTATTTACATCCTCAAAAGTAGATATCCAGATCACTACATCATCGTATGATAGTAATCAAAATTAGAAAATTGACCCAAAGAAGGGTTTTTAATACAGCTCACCAAAACAAACATAAATATCTTAGTTGTTCAACTATTACAAACCAAACCTAACTATACCAGTGATAGTGTTACAAGGGTTCCCCGCGTCGTCCCCTGCTAAGGAAAACAAAAGAAAAGGGGTAAGCTACATGCTTAGTAAGTAAACAGGGGTAAAACTGTAAATTTCACATATTAAACGAACAATTACATCATAAAGATGTCAAATCGAAAATATAAAAGTAACAACACAAGTTAAGGATACAGGTTGGCTCCAAAGCCAAATCGTATGCCACGTGTGACCTCCTGTCGACACTCCGTCGACCACAAATAATGGTCCGTAGAACTCCACTTGTACTCTCACCGTACATCTTATCACCCTCACTGGCCAGTCACCTCACAAAATGGCTCGAGCAAACGAAATTGAGTTGGGTTCACAAGCTCGGTTCACAAACTTGGTTCACATACTCGGTGAACCGGATTCACAAACTTAGTGACCTCAGACTAGGTTGGACTGACTTCGACCAAGCCCTGACTGGCTCGAATAGTCCATCTAGGTCTTGAGATCGGGCCCCAAACTCACAAACTTTACAAAATCACCCAAAAGTCACCCCGAGCTACAAGCTCAAGGGGTTTAGTTCCAAAATAGTTCATATACATATGCCATGTACAAATATGTGTGCAAATTAGGGTTTAGGTCGAGTGCGATAAAGTACACCGTCACCTAGGTACCCTCTCATACATATCAAAACACATAAGCAACTAACACATAGGAACGGCCTGAATACTTACACAAAGCACAAAACTAGCACAAGTGCGCAAATGTCTTCGTGTGTGATAGCTAGTAGGCCCCATCGGCTCCATTTAGCTCACCACCATCTGAAATAGAAGATTGTACCACATTATATCACAAACGGCTACTAGAATGCATAAATCAAGCAAAACGGCAAAATTGGCACATGCATGGGTGGGAACGGCATACGGAAACGGAAATGGAAACGGGCATAGCTGCTGTCCCAAACTGTTTTGATCAGATTTCAGGCTACCGGTATTGGATTGAAGTTCATGAGGTACCGTTGCAAAGCTAAGAAGAAGGGCTACAACTTTCATGAAGACACCTCAAGCCAGATCTCAATGGAACTAGGACAAAATTGCACAAAACAGTTCCAGCCGTTTCATTTCAGATTACCAAACAGGCCCTGTTTGAATGACCATAACTCATGACTCACAGATTGGAATCAAGAAATTCAAAAGGCATTGGAAAGCTTATTAATAAGGATATAAATTTCGTGTCTTGACCATGAACTGAATCAGTACAGACCATAGGGAAAAACGGGTCCAAATTTCCGGTCAGAACTGGCCAACTTCAAAGGCAGTTCTAACGCTCGATTTTGTTTTAGGTATAAATGGAGTTACGGAACTCAGATTTGGACGCATTTTATACCATTTCGAAGATAAGACAAAGATCTACAAATCTTATGCAGACCTCAACACCCAGTTCACACGTTATCGAGGTGAACTGAGCATGGTCAGAAGCAAAATCAAGAAACGCAGCAAAATTCTGGGTTTAGAATAGAAGCGAGTGTGTTGGCCATAACTCAGGCTACACAGATCCATTTGACTTGAAATTTTGTAGGCACAACAAGGACTTAAGAAGCTACAACTTTTATGTTTTGGATAAACCCTGAATCCATACGTAACATAAAGAAAAATGGAGCCAAAGTTCAGATGCTGGGCTGGCCTGTTTCCCCATTTTGCCGGTTTCAAACGTCGCAAACGCATGGTTCATTTCTATGGTTCTCATGCAAGTTTTCCAACCAATTTCATACCAAATAAACACACATATACCACCTTCTATTTGCCCTACAAGAAAACCGAAATTCCTTTCGCAATTTCATCCCAACACTTAACAATCACTAACCTTAGTCTAGGCACTAATCTTACTAACTCCAACTAGTTCTAACACCTTAACCAACTATACCCTAATCATCTAAACCCTAACTCAACTAACATAACTTCCCATTACCCAAGGGTTTCATGGCCAAATCTGATTTTTTCGAAGAATCACCATACAAGTGAAATTAATACACCAATGACTCCATTTCCAAGTCAAAACCCAACCAAATCGAAATTGAATCATGAAGCAAGAAACCCTAATCTTTTCATAGCCTTAACCGAAATTGATGGAGCAATAAACAACTAGAATGAACCATCAAACTACACAATAATCACCACATAAACCATACAAATTCATAATTACAACAAAAACATCACTTCACATGGTTTCAAGACTTAATCACCAAGAGTTAACTTTCAAATCAAATGATTTACCTTCACTCAAGCCTTGTTGATGATCAAACCACAACAATCAAGTGGCAAAGTTGTTGCCTTAGACTCCAAAATCAAGATGGAAGCTAGAAGAAGTTGAACTTGGAAGAACTTTTCCTGCTTTCTTTCTTTCTTGCTCTCGGCCTTCTCCCTCTTTTTTTTCTTGGTTTTGTTTTGTTTTGTTTCTCATGTTTCTCTTATAAATCCTATGACAGAATATTAGTCAAAGCTTTGGAAGAAATTTTCTAACACAACCAATCACATAAAAGCTCCCAATTTGCTCCTTAGCCCTTACACCTTTACTTTCTCTTTCTTACACTCTTGCCCAAACGTATATAGAAAGCTTTCAATTAACTCCATAGGATATAAACTTAATCTAGTCTAAAATACTTAATCACACTTAATTGCTTCACTAATCACCCTCCTATATTAATCACCTGTACTTAATTATACTTTATCCCACATAAAAGCAATTAAACAACAACCTTTTTGTCAAAGACAAAATTAGGGTTTTAAACCCAACTTAGGACTTCTAATAGATTCTAACACTAGAGGTTTTGCTCATTTAGGGTTTCTAACCTTTTAAGGCCTACTTCCCATTTGTAAAATAAACCAAATCCTATACTTACCTGTACAAAATCACACACTAGCATAACTAACTCTAACTACAACTCAAACTTGTGATTAATATAAAAACTAGAGTTTTAATCATAACCCAAATTAGGGTTTTCCAATTAACCCTAAAACCAAAATTTTACCACACAAATAATTAGCATCACATAATATCCAACTTAAGGACTAATCAGGGTCTTACAACCTCTCCCTCTTAGAATAATTTCATCCTCGAAATTAATACCTTTGTTCGTGAACCATAATGCAGGGTTTACAAAAGAGGGCATGGCACCAGGGTCTTTTAAAACACTTGCGGTACGCCGAAAAGAGAGAGCGTACCTTCGATGCCCGCCGAAGGGTCAGTAACCTCTTGTTGACCCATTGCATATACTCTTGCTGGCCCTTTGGGTCGATTTCCCCCTGTGTTTGTCGGTTTAGTTGTGGTCCCTTCTGTCGGTGACTTAAGTCCCTCTTTCTGCATTTTAGGGCATTGGGCAATCAGATGTTTTGTACTATCACATTTAAAACATTTTCGTACCGAACTATTTTTTCAGCAGTTATGGTTGGTGTGATTGCCCCCGCAGAAACCACAGGTTTGCCTAATTCTCGCACTTGACCCTCCATGCTGGGCACCCCTCTGGGGCCTTGCCCTACCTGACCTCTCCCAAAGTTATCCTCACGTCTCTCTTGCACAATGGGAGGTAAATATTTCTCATTAAATTCTCGAGTAAAGTTGACCCATGTCCAGGGGATCTGTTCCCGCTCCCACTTAGCCTTGACCACATTCCACCAAGCTCGGGCAACCCTCTCAAACTGAAAAACAGCAAAAGATATCTGCCGCTCCTCTGAATACCTAAGCGCGGCAAATACATCCAACATACGGTCCAGCCAACCCTCTGCTAAGTCAGGGTTAGGTCCACCTATAAATTTCAGAGGGGCAAACTTTTGGAACCGTCCTAAGGCACGGTCCTCTCCCTCATGATTACCCACATTATTTCCAGGGTTTCCGGCATTATTCCCCTGGCCCAGACCCTGTTGATTAACCATTTGTTCTAAGAGGTCAGCCATTCAGCTACCTGATCCGGCTCATTCTCATTTTCTCCTTCGGGGCCTTGTCCTCGCCCTCTACCTCTACCTCGACTACCAGAGTCCATTGAGGTTCAACAGTCTATAAATCGAAATGAAACGCGTTCTTATTATCCAAACTATGAACAAAATAAAGAACACAAAGCATATGCACAAAAGACAAGCAAAAGATAAGTTCAAAAGATTATACTCAAATATATACATATATTGACAAAGTCACACCAAAAGATATACAAGTTATTCGACATCCAGTCGGTACAAAACCCATTATTTACATGAGCACTCCGGCTCCAAAAAATGTAGTCAACCACCAAATAACAAAAGAAACCAGGCATACTGGTTATAACAAAAACAGACATGTCAGATAGTCAAAAGGAGATCCCAACAACGGCCCTACACGCCTCCCCTGGAGCCCCAATTCCCAACGGAACCTAAAGTGTCCACCTCGTCCATCAGCTCTGGGCCGGTATGTGACAGCCCCACCTCACCCTAAGGTGAACCAAAGGGTTCGGCGGACCGCCTGCCCAGCTCTCGCCAGGACTACGAAGTCGATTCACACAAACCCAACATAGTACGCGCGATAGGATCCAAAGAAAACGAACAATCGGAAACTACATATATTTACATTGGAGTCTTGAGCAAATTAACATACAGTGCAATCCGAGGTATTCATACTACACAAAATATAATTAGGCCTTCGTTTTCAAAAGAGCTTAACAACATGACATATATACTAGCTTGACCCTTTTCTTCCAAAACTGTGATTTCCAAGTTTGTCCCCTGTAAGGAAAACAAAGGTAACAGAAAGGGGTGAGCTTGCGCTCAATGAGGTACCAAACATATAGGGGTAAAATCATGGCCTTTCACGTTTAACCAATCAGATACATATACCAGATATAAAGGAAAGCAGTTAGACACAGTGATTCAAAGAGAAAGGATACAAGTGGCTCTCAGGAGCCAGATTTCCATTTGCAGTACTTGATCCGAACCCGTTGACTCTCCGTCAACGTAAATAGAACCAACATGTCCGTAGACCCCACTTTACACCAATTTCCCGTCCACCAAACATACCCCAACCGGGCCCGAACGCCGAACAGGAACAGTAATGGTAATACTCGAGTATACCGGAATCAAGAGTCTCAATACCCAAAGATTCCCAGAACAGACTACCGTGGTTCGTTATCTAATCGACCAGGCCCTTGCCGGCCCGACTCGAGTAACTAGCCACAGGTGTTAAGCTCAAAGGTCACAAAAAGGTTGTTGGATACTAACCTACAAACGACGTCCGAACAGACTCAGATACAGATAACAGATTATACACAGTAAATAGGCATACAGATAGACAGTAGATACACAGACAGACAAGAGAACGAGTGTGATAAAGTACACCCTCGTCTCAAACAGAATAAACAGATAGTACAGTCATTCAGAGCACAGATTGCAAGTGCAGAAATCAAGTTAAGTAACAAATGAGGAGAGTGGTACACTCACCGGTTCCAGTTCAGATACTTCAAAAGTTTTTAGCCACGAAACCCTAAAATAATCAAGATAAAACTATTATAGTTCGCACATCCACAAACCTAGTAAATAAAATGCATAAATGAGGCTCGACTACACGTCGTACGCCTTTCCAGGTTAAGTACTAGTACAGAAGAATAAAAATAGGACTTTTGAGTAAAAAAATAACAGTTGGTTCTAGGGTTACAAACAACTCCAAAAACCCCTTCATTTTTCCAAGATCAACTCAACTTGAAGGAATCGCGTAGCCCTAAAATTTTGGGCAGCATGCCCTCTGTATTTACCTATTTTTCAGCCATTTATGGCTTCATTATTTTTCCTCAACTTAATCCAATTCAACACATAAGAAATCTCAATACAATAGCCCTTCAACTAGGCTCAAGTTCATCCAAATACAACGCAAGTCTAGGAATGCAACTAGAAATCAAGTTTTAAGGACAAAAGCGAAATAGCAGGTTTGATGTCTCCTAGCGTATCGGTCACAACTAGAGCTATGCTTATCGGATTCGGGTGAAATTTATACCGTTTCGAAGCTAAGATAAAGTTCTAAAACTTTGATGAAGATCACTCAGTCCAGTTCATAGTGTATCTAGGTCAAAATGTCAAATTACAGAACCAGCATCTCACAATCAGACTAGTTAACCGTACTATGATTAAACGACAATAACTCAGGCTACCGAAGTCCGATTGAGGTGTATCTTATGGAGTTTCGAAGCCAAGACATATACCTACATTTCTTATGCAGACTGCCAAAGCTACATCATGCATTTTCAGAGTCAAAAATTGAAATCCCCACGAAGATAGAAAACTGTCTGCGAAAATAGGGCTTATGGGCAGTCAAGGGTATTTCGGTCATTTCACATGCTACGGTGCTCCGATCGAGCTGAACTTTTACTGGAAGCTATAAAACATCATTTCCTACAACTTTCATTTTTTGTGCTAAGCCTAATTTGGCCTTTAACCTAGCATAACAGAACCAGGAAGAACAGGGGTTAGTTGAAACCCTAATCTGGAATTTTCACACCAAACCAGAAATTTTTCACAACCAATCATATCCAACATATAACAACTCCATTTTACACTATAACAAACCATCGATCCATGACTAAACAATAATTTATATATTAAAACAGAAAAAACCTCAATAAATAGAAAAATTAGACAACTCAACCATAACTTATGAAATAATCCATAAAATGATATGTTTCACCACTAAAAACCCTTAATTGATCATTATTATCGTGAAAGGGAAGATATCTTGACAACTCACCTTGGCAACTCCAAAAAACTAGATAGCTAGAGCTTGTTCTTCACAAATGGCTCCACTAAAGGCCTTAAACTAGCTTATCAACTTACTTTTGTGGAGGGATTTGAAATTTAAACGGTAGGTTTGCAAGATTCAAGCAAGAAATGAAGAAACAAGTTGGAAGCTTTCTTTCTTTTTCTCTCCAAGATGCTCGGCCAAAAGAGAAGGAAATGAAGATGATTTTGGGTCAATTTTTGATATTTAGTAAAGTTAATGAATAGTGGTCAAAGTCCAAGAACCAACAGTAGCGCGACACCTAGCACCTTTAAGGTTTAAACTTACCCTTTTGTCACTCCAAGATTAACCATCTAAGCAACCTCTAATTATCTCTTAACACCTACTAAATTAATCCCTGTATACAAAACTTAACCTAATTGACCGAATTTTAGCCCACTTACCGCACTAGCGGGTCCCACGTCTAATATACACTCCTAAAATCTCATGAACTAACTTATACTAGAAAAATGTGTTAAAAACTCTATTCATTTATAAAATGTCTGGAAAAATCAATATAAGAAGGTATAATGAAGAAAATGTATCCGAGAAAATAAAATAAAATAAGAGAAATTTACGGGTCCTCACACGATAGCTCGTGGTGGTGCCTCCGCGGCCACATCTAGCAGGACCTCACAGTCCAGCATGATACCCCGAGCCCTCTCCCTCAGCTGCCCCTTCAAAGCGAAGAGGTGCTGGTGTGTGTCCTGAAGCTGACGATGAAGAGCGTCCGCCCTCTCCACCTCAACTCGGAGGCCCTGCTCCATATCCCTAATGCGCCTAGCCTGCCCATGGGCCACCTCCCTGGCCTCCTCCAACTGTCTAACCAAGCGATTGTTCGCCTTCCCCAGGCGACGTTGCTCGTCGTCCACCGCCAGGACGACCTCATCTGGGTAGCCATACGTATGGCGACACTCACAGGGTCGGTGCGGCATCCGACCAAAAGGTGAATACAAAGTGTAGGGCTCCCCAGGCCTCCTCTGATATCGGATCACCCGCCTACGCAACACCCGGTTCACCGGGCCCCCCACACTCGGAAGTCTCGGTCCCGATCCCGATCCTATGCCGCTGGGTCCCGCACCACTAGAACTACCCGGATCCATACCTATAAAACATTAAGTCGTCAGTTCACCGGCATTTCATCTTAAAATATACCATTCATCTTAAAGGAATCATAAGGAATCAAATATGCCTAGTGCCTATCGCGTATGTCCCACTTGCCCAAGTCCTGTAACCTAGGCGATTTGATAGCACCTGTGACGCCCCCGCTTCTCCCAAGGGCGAACCCGAGGGTATCGGCAGGACGCCTGCCTAGCTCGCGCCAGGACTCGAAAATACAAAATAATAAAAACTAAAGAAACCAAAAGAGCACTATTCACAATATACAATCCCAAAAAGATTTCTATTTACATCCTCAAAAGTAGATATCCAGATCACTACATCATCGTATGATAGTAATCAAAATTAGAAAGTAGACCCAAAGAAGGGTTTTTAATATAGGTCACCAAAACAAACCTAAATATCTTAGTTGTTCAACTATTACAAACCAAACCTAACTATACTAGTGATAGTGTTACAAGGGTTCCCCGTGTCGTCCCCTGCTAAGGAAAACAAAAGAAAAGGGGTAAGCTATATGCTTAGTAAGTAAACAGGGGTAAAACTGTAAATCTCACATATTAAACGAACAATTACATCATAAAGATGTCAAATCGAAAATATAAAAGTAACAACACAAGTTAAGGATACAGGTTGGCTCCAAAGCCAAATCGTATGCCACGTGTGACCTCCTGTCGACACTCTGTCGACCACAAATAATGGTCCGTAGAACTCCACTTGTACTCCCACCGTACAACTTATCACCCTCACTGGCCAGTCACCACACAAAATGGCTCGAGCAAACGAAATTGAGCTGGGTTCACAAGCTCGGTTCACAAACTTGGTTCACATACTGGCCAACTTTCATGTCAGAACTGGCCAACTTCAAAGGCAGTTCTCACGCTCGATTTTGTTTTAGGTATAACTGGAGTTACGGAACTCAGATTTGGACGCATTTTATACCATTTCGAAGCTAAGACAAAGATCTACAAATCTTATGGAGACCTCAACACCCAGTTCACACGTTATCGAGGTGAACTGAGCATGGTCAGAAGCGAAATCAAGAAACGCAGCAAAATTCTGGGTTTAGAATAGAAGCGAGTGTTTTGGCCATAACTCAGGCTACACAGATCCATTTGACCTGAAATTTTGCAGGCACAACAAGGACTTAAGAAGATACAATTTTCATGTTTTGGGTAAACCCTGAATCCATACGTAACATAAATAAAAATGGAGCCAAAGTTCAGATGCTGGGCTGGCCTGTTTCCCCGTTTTGCCGGTTTCAAACGTCACAAACGCATGGTTCATTTCTATGGTTCTCATGCAAGTTTTCCAACCAATTTTATACCAAATAAACACACATATACCACCTTCTATTTTCCCTACAAGAGAACCGAAATTCCTTTCCCAATTTCATCCCAACACTTAACAATCACTAACCTTAGTCTAGGCACTAATCTTACTAACTCCAACTAGTTCTAACACCTTAACCAACTACACCCTAATCATCTAAACCCTAACTCAACTAACATAACTTCCCATTTGCCTAGGTGTGATGCCCCGAAAAGAATGAGTGTGAGAACCCGAAAATTTTCTAATTTTCTAGGGTTTATTTTTTTTTAATCGCCCGCCTTTTCTATATTTTCTTTATTAGAAAAATTCCCCAAATAATGTTTATGAGCAAAGATAGTTTGAAAATGATTTTTCTAGTATCGGTTAGTTTTTGAGAAATTAAGAGCGTATTTTGGACGTGGGACCCGCTAGTGCGGTAAATGCATTATATTTTTGACAACTTGTTGGAATTTTGTATTAAGTGATATTATTTTACAAAGTGTTAAGATATTTGTATTGGAGAGACAAAAAGATAAGTTTTAAACCAAAAAGGTGACAAGTGTCACCTTGTGATTTAATCTTGGACTTTGACCATTTGACTTTACCTTTACCTTTACCAAATAAATACAAAAAAATTGATCAAAATAAGCTTCATTTTGCAAGCTTCTTGGCCGAATGTTCTTGCTCAAAGAAAGAAAGAAAAGCTCTCAATTTCTAGTCTCCAATCTTGCCCAATCTTTCAATTAAACCGATTAATCTTTCAATTACTCCATAAAACCACTTAAGGAAGTATTGGTGAGTTGTTGTGTGGAATTGTTTGGAAAGCTAAGGTGACTAGTTGCTCTATCTCTTGTATTGCTAAGGTGAGTTGTGAAGGACCCCTCTCCTTCCTCTAATGATGTTCAATTCATGATTGGTGGTGGTATAAGATGCAATTTTATGGATTATTTCTTGATTTTTGGTTGAATTGGTGAAATTTTATAATTTTTGGGGATTTTTCTGTTTTCATATGGATATGATTATGGGGTCATGTATGATGATTGGAAATGATGTTTAATGACTCTAGGAGGTGGAAAAAGTGATTAATTACAATCAATTTCTGTTTTGGAAGGAAAAGTGGAAAACTAGGTTTCAATGTTCTTCATTCTGTCCGAATTTTTAGCTCATAGATAGAGGCCGAATTGGCCTTGTATTAAAACATTAAAGTTGTAGGGAATGACATTTTAGAGGTGCCTACAAAATTTCAGGTCAATCGGAGTAGTGTAGAATGAGAAAAGTCGAAATTACTATTGCTGTTCTGGTTTTACCCGAAATTGAGAAGTGCGTCTGTAATGGGTTATTTTGGTTGAGAATGCTTCCGAATTGGTTATTTAGGTCTTCTGATGAAATGTAGCCCTGTTTCTTATCTTTCAGATGATTTTGGAATTTCTGGATTTGGACTTGTAGAGCCTGAGTTATGATGTTTCCGCTAGAATACGTTTTGGTGAATCTGTTTTACGTTTTTGATGTAGTATCTTGCATTTTCGACCTGTTTGCACTCAAAACTGGGTTGAGTGACCTTCTGTGATGTTGTAGCCCTGTCGCTTAGCTTCGAAATGGTGGATCTTGCACCCTCATCCGATAATCGTAGTGAAATTGGTGCCATTACTGTAAAATGAAAACAAAAACTGTTTTTTTTTTCAGGGCCAAAGCTAGTTACATTTCCGAAATTTCTGGTTTCCTTTAATGTTTGTATATGCTTATGGAACCCTATTGGGGTAATGTTTGGCCTTGGTTTATGACTCGTTATCGAGTCTCATGGTATTTGTTTGCATGTTTTAGGACGTGACCGTGGTGCACAACGTTCTTTTGACGGAAGTGCATGAAACCACATTTGCGAGCTGTGAGTGTTCTATATACGTTTTGTTTCTATGACTATGTGGATTGTTGTGACTATGTGGTTATTTGTGAACAATTGATTAAATGTTAATTGTTTTCTACGATTTCTAAAATGATCTTTTGCTAGGTGAGTGTGTACTTTATCGCACTCGACCTAAATAAATATGAGATTTTTGGTGTTTAAATGTTGAAATATTAATTTCGCATGAATGTAAGCCTTTTGGCTGAACTGGGCCCTTGCCTTTGTCACCGATCGACTCGAGCCAGAAGCGGACTCGGTCGGGCGATTTGGTGACCTGGGTGCACATTTGGTATACTCGAGTATTACCTTGTAGTCCGGTCAACGTCCGGATGGGTGGAGTCCGGTCAACGTCCGGATGGGTGGAGTCCGGTCAACGTCCGGATGGGGGGAAAAGCCTGGCCAACGTCCAGGAGGAGGTAAACAAGAATGAACAAACGAACGTCAAAGAAAAAAAAAACGAGGGGTTTTACTTACAAAGATGCAATTTTAAATAATTGGAGGAATAAGGAAATGAATGGGAAACGAACAACGAATTGCTCCTTGTGAGCCTGTATCCTTTTAATGAATGTATTATAATTGCTTTATATTGGACATGTTTTCTGGATTATTTGTTATTACATGATTAATGTCCTTATTCAATTACTTGTTTTTGTATATAGAATCTCACTGAGCTTTTAGCTCACCCCTTTAGTTTGTTTTCCTTAACAGGGGAAGGCGAGCAAGGACGAGAGCTCAGTTTAGACTAGCCTAGACTAGTTTTTGGTGTTGTAATGGTTCTCGCCCTAGTGCTTGGCACGGGCTGGATGTGTGGTGAACTAAGAACCTTTGTATATTCGATGTTTGTACTCCCTTTTGAGATAGTAATGTATATAAGTTTTGCGTTAAGTTTTGGATCGTCGTTATATTTATTCTCGTGATTTATTTCGATTTTTAATTGAGGATTGAAGTGAACGAGTGAGTCCTGGCGAGAGCTGGGCAGGCGGTTCGCCGAACCCTGGGGTACGACCTAGGGGGAAGTGGGGCCGTCACACTAGGGTTGCATGGCCAAATCTGATTTTTACTAAGAATCACCATACAAGTGAAATTAATACACCAATGACTCCATTTCCAAGTCAAAACCCAACCAAATCGAAATTGAATCATGAAGCAAGAAACCCTAATCTTTTCATAGCCTTAACCGAAATTGATGGAGCAATAAACAACTAGAATGAACCATCAAACTACACAATAATCACCACATAAACCATACAAATTCATAATTACAACAAAAACATCACTTCACATGGTTTCAAGACTTAATCACCAAGAGTTAACTTTCAAATCAAATGATTTACCTTCACTCAAGCCTTGTTGATGATCAAACCACAACAATCAAGTGGCAAAGTTGTTGCCTTAGACTCCAAAATCAAGATGGAAGCTAGAAGAAGTTGAACTTGGAAGAACTTTTCCTGCTTTCTTTCTTTCTTGCTCTCGGCCTTCTCCCTCTTTTTTTTTCTTGGTTTTGTTTTGTTTTGTTTCTCATGTTTCTCTTATAAATCCTAATCCTATGATTGAATGTTAGTCAAAGCTTTGGAAGATATTTTCTAACACCACCAATCACATAAAAGCTCCCAATTTCCTCCTTAGCCCTTACACCTTTACTTTCTCTTTCTTACACTCTTGCCCAAACATATATAGAAAGTTTTCAATTAACTCCATAGGATATAAACTTAATCCATTCTAAAACACTTAATCACACTTAGTTGCTTCACTAATCACCCTCCTATATTAATCACCTATACTTAATCATACTTTATCCCACATAAAAGCAATTAAACAACAACCTTTTTGTCAAAGACAAAATTAGGGTTTTAAACCCAACTTAGGACTTCTAATAGATTATAACACTAGAGGTTTTGCTCATTTAGGGTTTCTAACCTTTTAAGGCCTACTCCCCCTTTGTAAAATAAACCAAATCCTATACTTACCTGTACGAAATCACACACTAGCATAACTAACTCTAACTACAACTCAAACTTGTGATTAATACAAAAACTAGAGTTTTAATCATAACCCAAATTAGGGTTTTCCAATTAACCCTAAAACCCAAATTTTACCACACAAATAATTAGCATCACATAATATCCAACTTAAGGACTAATCGGGGTCTCACAGTAATACATAAATTCAAATCGTTCTGGAAAATATTAGTGCGCTTAACCAAACCAACAATCATGAAACAGAAAACAAAAATCGAAAAGGAAAGTGAATAGTGACTGCCACGTCACCATCCGACCGGGACCCAATCGAATACAAGTAACTTCATATAATCCTTGAAATGGACATATACAAACCAAATATAACACATGAACAGGAGTACACACTTTTATAAACCACATTCGTATATTTACAAGTTAAAAGGAAACATTTGAATCCAAGTACAATTAGGGTTTCCAACCATTGAGGAGCTATACAAAATATCTAAACTAGCTCAACTCATATTTCAAAGATCAAAAGTCCAAAAGATGGTTCCCTGTAAGGAAAACAAAATTAACGGAGTGAGCTTTCGCCCAATGAGGAACCATCACGTAAATATACCAGGATCACATAAACACAAGAATATTCAATTCAAATACGTTCATCAAGTGAGCAAAATCAACACCACCAAACTATAGAGAATAAAAGGATACGGACGGCTCTTAAGAGCCCTTTTCCTTTTTTGCCATATTTGATCTCATCTCATTGACTCTCCATCAATGTATACAGGGTAATCATAACCGTAGACTCCTCTTTACTCCCATTTTCCGTCCACCACACATTCCCCTTACCGGGCCCGAACACCAAACAGTACAGAATTGGTAATACTCGAGTATACCGGAACCAAGGGTCTCATACCCAAAGATCCCAAAACAGTCCCCATGGCTTGTCAATTTCCCTCGACCAAGCCCTTGCTGGCTCGAGTCAATTGACTGCCAATGAGGCCCCACCGAGTGAACAGTAAAAGTCGTTGGATACACGTCCAAATGACACCAAATCAAGTATAATCAAGAGAATTTCAAGTGATACAGTAAACGGTCAAGTAAGCAATAGAGTACGAGAGTGGTAAAGTACACCCTCGTCTCATCTAGCATAAGCAATAATCACATGTAATCCAATCACAGATTCCAAGTACAATAAAGCCACGGAATAACAAACATGTGAGTAGTACACTCACCAAGTCAAACAAAGCAATTTCACAAGTTTTCACCCGACGTGAACCTCAGATCACCGGCACGCCCTATAACAATCAAGAAAGCATAATTGAGACTCGTACACGAGTCGAATACCTCTTAAATGAACTATTAAGGCAAAAACCAAATATAGCTTGGAAAAGGAAAATCCATAACATTTAGGGCTAAAAGTAGAAACAAACCCTAAAACCTTTCATTTCTATCCAACCTCAACCCAAACTCACAAGAATCTAATATCCTAAACATTTGGACAACATTTCCCCTAAAATTTTAGCTTTTCCATCCTACAAACAACCATTAAAATGCATCCAAACCAACCACAAGCACACAAACAATTCATAGGCCATTCAATACACTTCATTAGGGTCATAATACCCCTTATTCATAGCCAATTAGAAGCTCAACAACCAACCATAGAAAAGCCCCAATTAGAAACCCTAAATCTGAAATTTTTCCGCACAAGCGGAAATTTTTCGCAAATAACCGCAATTAACATACAAGAGATCCATTTAACACAATTTAGAACCATCAATTCAAGGTCAACCATAACCATCATATGAAAACAGAAAAATTCTCAAAAAATTCAGAAATTTAGCTAACTTCACTCTAATCCATAAAATCCAATCACCCTTGGAAAAGGAAAATCCATAACATTTAGGGCTAAAAGTAGAAACAAACCCTAAAACCTTTCATTTCTATCCAACCTCAACCCAAACTCACAAGAATCTAATATCCTAAACATTTGGACAGCATTTCCCCTAAAATTTTAGCTTTTCCATCCTACAAACAACCATTAAAATGCATCCAAACCAACCACAAGCACACACACAATTCATAGGCCATTCAATACACTTCATTAGGGTCATAATACCCCTTATTCATAGCCAATTAGAAGCTCAACAACCAACCATAGAAAAGCCCCAATAAGAAACCCTAAATCTGAAATTTTTCCGCACAAGCGGAAATTTTCGCAAATAACCGCAATTAACATACTAGAGATCCATTTAACACAATTTAGAACCATCAATTCAAGGTCAACCATAACCATCATATGAAAACAGAAAAATTCTCAAAAAAATCAGAAATTTAGCTAACTTCACTCTAATCCATAAAATCCAATCACCTAGTTAGCTACCATAAGTCACCAATTGACCATTATTAGGAACAAAGAGTTAGTTCCAAGCAAAATACCTTAACTCCTCAAGAAAGGTAGTAGGTTAGGGGTTTTTCTTCCAAAACAACTCCACCAAGACCTTCAAACTCCCTTAGCAAGTCTTTTGTGTGGACTAATTCAAGGTTTAATCGGTTAGATTTCAAGATTTGTGCAAGAAATGGAAGATATAGTTGAAGCTTTCTTTTCTTTTCTCTCAAGGTGAAGTTCAGCCAAGGAGGTGATGAAATGAAGATGATTTGGGTCAAAATTGGAGTTTTAGTAAAGTTAAAGAAAAGTTAGGCAAGTCAACTTTGACTAGGTAGTGACACTTGGCACTTTGTTGTTGCTTGAAGTTATTTTCTTGTCTCCCCATGGTTAATCCATCTAAGTAACCTCTAATTATCTCCTAACACCTTGGAATTAAATCCCTTTATGCAAAATTTAACCTAATCGGCCGAATTTCTCTCACTTAATGCACTACTGGGTCCCACGTCCAATATACACTCCTAATTTCTCATGAACTAACTTATACTAGAAAAATGATCTTAAAACTATATTTACTGATAAAATATTGATAAAAGTAATATAATAAAGAAAATAAAAAAAACGGGTGCACAGGAATAAAATAATGCCTAATTTGTTTTTTGTTTTTTTTTTTCTGGGTTCTCACATGAAGCCTAAGCTCTGATACCAACTGTGACGCTCCCACTTCTCCCTAAGGCGAACCAAAGAGTATCCGCGGGACGCCTTGTGAGGACTCGAAATTTTCTTATTTTATTTTATTTTACTGGCTTAATTAATTATTTACTCACACGTTTTCTCTGAATATTTTATTTCTGTGACGACCCCACTTCTCCCAAGGGCGAACCCAAGGGTATCGGCGGGCCGCCTGCCTAGCTCGCGCCAGGATTCAAAACTTAAAGCAATAAAACTAGATAAATCGAAAGAGCACTATATACAATATATATACAATCCCAAAAGTTACATTTACATCCTCAAAAGTCTCGAGTCAAACCACTCTAATACACTATAACCACAACCAGCAAAAGATAGACCCTAAGAAGGGTCCATATACAAACCACCAAAACAAAAACAAACATCCTAACTGTTCAACTATTACAAGCCAATCTAACAATACTAGTATACGAACCAAAAGTCCCCGCGTCAGCCCCTTTTAAGGAAAACAAAAGGAAAGGGGTAAGCTATATGCTTAGTAAGTAAACAGGGGCGAAAGCATAAATTTCACGTAACAACAGTTACACAGTAAGAGTAAAGCAAAAGCAGAAAAGTAACATCACATAATAAGGATACAGGTGGCTCCAAAGCCAATTTATATGCCATGCGTGATCTCCTGCCGACACTCCGTCGACCACACTCAATGGTCCGTAGAACTTCACTTGTACACCCACCGACACCTTATCACCCTCACAGGCCAGTCACCTCACAAACTTGCCCGGACGAACGAAATCACAAACTTGAGCTTGAGTCACAAGCTCGGGTCACAAACTTGGTCACCTTCTCGGTGAACCGGATTCACAAAATTGGTTCATAACATGAACCTACAAACTTGGTGACCTCAGACTAAGTTGGACTGACTTCGACCAAGCCCTAACCGGCTCGAATAGTCCATACAGGTCTTAGATCGGGCCCACGAACTCACAAACTTTGCAAACTTCACAAACTTTACTCGAAAGTCGCCCCGAGCCACAAGCTCAAGGGTTTTGGTTCCAAAAGGTTCATATACATATGCCAAGTACAATTATACATTCAAATTAGGGTTTAGGTCGAGTGTGATAAAGTACACCCTCGCCTAAGTACCCTTTTCACATATCTCAAACACATAGCAAAGAAAACACACCAAACTGGCCTGAATACTTACTCAGAATCTGAAATAGCAAAAACACGAAGTCGGATCGAAATGAACAGCTAGTAGTGGGCCCCACCAGTTCCGCCCAGCTCACCACCGTCTGACATAGAAGATTGTGTCACATAATATCGCAAACGGCTACTATCGTGCCTAAAACAAGCAAAACGGCAAAAACGACTCGCGCGCACGTAAATATGACGGACGGAAACGGAAACGGCCGTTAGCGGAAACGGCAGATTTGACACTCGTTTCTAGTTTACTCATAAGTTGAGCTACGAATATCGGATTAAGGCGTATGAGATGCCATATCGAAGCTTAAAGGATGAACAACAACTGTTATGAAGACATCCAGAACTGAAACTGGAGGCTTCAGTCCCAAATGAACCAAACACAATCACTTACGAAATCTGGCCAATCCACAAATGGTCAGTTTTGAGTGCAACCTGTTGTCCATGCTACACATGGTCAAAAGAGCTGAAAATTGGCAGTTAGATGGTTCATTCCAAATGGAACAACTTTCATGAAGGTTGGCAATCTAAATTCGGAACGGAAATTGGTCATCAGGACCAAAACAGATCTGACCAGAAAATGGTCATTTCCACGGGCAGGCCTTGTTTGCTCGGCTATATCTCAGGTTTTATAAATCCGATTCATGAAATTCCAAGGGCGTTAGAAAGCTCTGATATAGGGCTATAATTTTGGTGTTTTGGTCGCAAGCCCAAACAGCTTGTAACCCAGTCAAATGTGAAGCCAAAGTTCCAGTCGTAAACTGTCCGGATATAAGAACAGTCCTGACATGAATTCTTATTTCGATCATAACTAGAGCTACGGAACTCGGATTTTAACGCACTTTATAGCGTTTCAAAGCTGTGGCCAAGATCTACATTTCTTAGGACATAGTCGAAACCCAGATTGTGAGGCCCCAGTTCGTTCGTAAATAAGGGTTATTTATTATTCATTATTTTGTGCGGTTAAAATAAGGTTTTAGGGCTAAGATTGAAAACCCTAACTTTGCTTATGAGTAAACCTTAGTTTAGATATTATTCGGTGCTCTAGTGTGTGTTTTGGCCCAAGTAAAAATCGGATTTCGTTTGAGTTTACAAACCTTGGATTAGTAAACCTTTAGTGTTATAAATTATTAGAAAGCTTAAGTTGGGTTTAAAAACCCTAATTTTGCCCATATTATATAAGTTGTTGTTTAATTGTTTTATATATGGAGAGAGTATGTTTAAGTATAGGTGATTAAAATAAGAAAGTGATTAGTGAAGTAATTAAGCATGATTACATGTTTTAGATTAGATTAAGTTATGACCTATGGAGTTAATTGAAAGATTATCAAATGTTTGAGGAAAAATGTAAAAGAAAGAGGAAGTTAGAGTGCAAGGGTTAAAAGTGCAATTTAGGAGCTTTTATGTGATTGGCTAAGCTTAATAAAAATCTCCAATGGTCTTGACCATTATTACATTAAGACTTGTAGGCTAATCAAGACAAAACAAACAAGACAAACTTGGAGCAAGAGAGAGAGGTAGAGCCGAGAGAGAGAGCAAGTGAAGGTGAGACATTTTCTTCAAAAATCTGCAATTTTTAGCTTCCATCTTGAGTTTGAAGCTTGGAGTAACCACTTGGGTGTTGGATTATTGAAGCTTGATCATCTTCTTAACTCACTTGAAGGTATGTTATTTTCTTTACAAGAGAAATGTTGGGGTTTTACTTTCTAAGCTATGGAAATGATGTGGTATGTTGTGATTATGGATTCTTATGGTGAATTTGATGTTATATGGAAGTTTTATGGTTAATATTTGGTGATTTATGCTGCTGGAAATTTCGGTCAAGAGAGAGAAAGATTTGGGTTTCTTGCTTAAATGCTTACCTTAGTTGCTTTCATTGAGAATTGAATTGTAGTGATTGTGTTTGATAACTTGCCTCACTTGATTGGTTGGTTTCTAGCAAAAATCTGATTTGGGTTAAGAAACCCTAGACTCCATTAGGTTAGTGTAGTTTAGTCTATGGCTATTGAGTAGGGTTTGTGTGTTTGGATGGTTAGAATAAGTCCTATGGTGTAAGTGAAACTAGACTAAGGATTATGGTTAGTATTTGGTGATCTTGGGCTATCTTGTGAAGAAACCTTAGCCACTCTTAGACTGATATAAGTATGGTTATTAGGGATCATTTTGGTTAGAAAATTCGCATAAGAGCCATAGAAACGAACCGTACGGTTGCGGCGCGCGAAACCGGCGAAACTGGAAAATCAGAGCAGTTCAGGATCCGAACTTCGGCTTTATTTTTAGTGATGTTGCGTACAGATTCAGAAGTTCCTCAAAACATGAAAGTTGTAGCCTTATATGTTCTGAACATTCCTGAAAAATTTCAGGTCAATCGGATTAGCGTACCCTGAGTTATAGATGAAATACTTGAGCCTGTTTTGAACACCAGATTCTGTGCGTTTTTCTAATTTAGCTTCTGCCTGTGACTTTTCGGTTTTGATCCTGTACGATCTGGGTTTTGACTCCTTCATAAGAAACGTAGATCTTGGTTTTGGTTTCGAAATGGTGTAAAGTACGTCGAAATCGGAGTTCCGTAGCTCCTGTTACGACCAAAACAAGATCGATCGTCAGAACTGCCTGGAATCAGGACAGTTCTGACGGGTACTTTGACACTCAGATTTCGTTCTGTTCTGAGTGGATTCAGGTCTTGGCCAAAACATCAAAGTTATAGCCTTATGTCTCAGCTTTCTAATGCCTTTGGAATTTCCTGATTTCGATTTGTGAGCTGGGAGTTATGGTCCAGCAAACATACTCTGTCCGTTACTCTGAGTGTAAATTCCTGGATTGGTTTTCTGCACTTTCGACCCATCTCTGTTCCGATCCGGAGTTAGGTGTCTTCATGGAAGTTATAGACTTTTCTCTTAGCTTCGCAACGGTACCTCATGTACCTTGATCCGACACACGTAGCTTCGATTAGGCCCAAAACAGTTTTGATGGCAAGGTGGCTAGGCCGCCATTTCCGTTTCCGTTTTGCCGTTTCCGCACTTGCATGTGCCAATTTTGCCGTTTTGCTTGTTTTAGATATATTAGTAGCCGTTTATGATATTATGTGACGCAACCTTCTATTTCAGACGGTGGTGAGCTAGGTGGTGCCGGTGGGGCCTACTAGCTACTCTTCGCGGCACAAATTTCGAAATTTGCTCTTTTGTTCGTTGTGTAAGTATTCAGGCCGCTCTTACGTGTTAGTTGCTTATGTGTTTCGATTTGTGTGAAATGGGTACTTAGTCGAGGGTGTACTTTATCGCACTCGACCTAAACCCTAATTTGCATACATAATTGCACATGACATATGTCTATGAAACATTTTGGAACTAAACCCCTTGAGCTTGTGGTTCGGGGTGACTTTGGAATAATTTTGTGACGTTTGTGAGTTTGGGGCCCGATCTCGTGACCTAGATGGACTATTCGAGCCAGTTAGGGCTTGGTCGAAGTCAGTCCAACTTAGTCGGAGGTCACCAAGTTTGTGAATCCGGTTCACCGAGAATGTGGACCAAGTTTGTGACCCGAGCTTGTGATTCAAGCTCAAGTTTGTGATTTCGTTCGCCCGGGCAAGTTTGTGAGGTGACTGGCCAGTGAGAGTGATAAGGTGTCGGTGGGTGTACAAGTGGAGTTCTACGGACCATTATGTGTGGTCGACGGAGTGTCGGCAGGAGGTCATACATGGCACATGAATTGGCTTTGGAGCCACCTGTATCCTTGTTATGTGATGTTACTTTTCTGCTTTTGCTTTACTTTTCTGTGTAATTGTTGTTATGTGAAATTTACGCTTTTGCCCCTGTGTACTTACTAAGCATATAGCTTACCCCGTTCCTTTTGTTTTCCTTAGCAGGGGCCGACGCGGGGACTTTTGACTAGTTAGGTTGATTGTAATAGTTGGACTTATAGTATGTTTGTTTTCTTTTGTTTTAGTTTTGGTGGTTTGTAAGGACCCTCCTTAGGGTCTACGTTTTGGTTTTGGTTGTTGTGATAAGGATGTAATAGTGTGAGCAGGTACTTTTGGAGAATGTACTTATAACTCTTTTGGGATTGTATGTTATATGTATAGTACTCTTTTGGAGTTTCTGGCTTTTATTGTTTTAAGTTTTGAGTCCTGGCGCGAGCTAGGCAGGCGGCCCGCCGATACCCTTGGGTTCGCCCTTGGGAGAAGTGGGGTCGTCACAGTTGGTATCAGAGCGCCTAGGTTAGAGGACTTGGACAATTGTGGGACATACGCGATAGGCACTAGGCATAGTTGATTCTTTTAAGCTGAATGATATACTTTAAGCTGAAATGCCGGTGAACTGACGAATTAATGTTTTGTAGGTATGTATCCGGGCGGTTCGAGTGGTGCGGGACCCAGTGGCATGGGACCGAGATTTTCGAGTACGAGAGGCGTCGAGGATCGAGTGCTGCGTAAGCGGGCGATCCGCTATCGACAGAGACCGGGAGAGCCTTACACGTTATACTCCCCTTTTGGTCAGGTGGCGCACCGACCTTGTGGATGTTGGTACACATACTGTTATCCTGACGAGGTCGTCCTGGCTGTGGACGACGAGCGACGCAGCCGGCTTAGACAGGTAGACAGGCTAGAGAGGTTGGCCTTGGGCAGGCGATACGTATTAGGGACTTGGAGCAGAGTCTCCGAGAGGAGAGGGAGCGGACGGACGCTTTGCACCGTCAGCTTCAGGACACACACCAGCACCTCTTCGCTATGAAGAGGCAGCTGAGGGATAGGGTTCGGAGTATGTCTGTCGACTGCGAGCTCCTACTGGATCTAGCCGCAGAGGCACCGCCGCGAGCCACCGGTCCAGAGGGGATGGACGAGGTGGACACGTTAGGTTCCGTTGGGAACCTGGGGCCTAGGGGAGGCGATTAGGGTCGCTTTTGTACTTTTGTTTAGCTAGTGTATGACTTTTGTTAGAACTAGCATGACTACTCTCTTTTCTTTTGTTCTGGTTGACTGACTAGATTTTGGAGCCAGTGCTCATGTGTACATTGGGTTTTGTACCGACTGGAGGTCGGTAATGTGTAAATCTTTTGGTGTGACCTTGTCAATATATGTATATATGTGAAAAGTATTTTGAACTTATCTTTTGTGTGTCTTCTGTGCATACGCTTTCGTCCGTAGTTTTGTTCATAGCTTGGATAATAAGTATACGTAATGTTCCGATTTATAGACTTTTGCACTTAAATGGCCTCTGGTACTCGAGGTGGAGGTAGAGGGCAAGCACGAAGCCCTGAAAGGGAACAAGGACAAGAGCCAGATCAAGTCGCTACAGCCATCCAGCGGATGGCCGATCTATTAGAGCGAATGTCAAATCAACAAGGCCAGGGGAGCAGTACTGGGAATCCTGGACATAATCCGGGACATAATCCGGGTAATCATGAGGGAGAGGACCGTGCTTTAGAACGGTTCCAAAAATTTGCGCCCCCTAAGTTTGTAGGTGGACCCGACCCTGACCTAGCGGAGGGTTGGATGGACCGTATGCTAGATATTTTTGCCGCACTTAGGTATTCGGAGGAGCGGCAGATATCTTTTGCTGCGTTCCAGTTTGAAGGAGCCGCTCGAGCCTGGTGGAACGTGATTAAAGTCAAGTGGGAGCGCGAACAAACCCCCTGGACCTGGATCAATTTAACCCGAGAATTTAATGAGAAGTACTTGCCGCCCATCGTGCAAGAGAAACGGGAAGATGATTTTATCCGCCTGCGTCAAGGTGCATCTAGCGTGGCGGAGTACGAAACTCAGTTCACGAAACTTTCTCGCTTTGCCCCAGAGCTGGTGTTAACGGAGCAGAAACGAATCCGTCGATTCGTTCAAGGTTTAAATGTGGAAATTCAGGAATCGCTAGCAGCTGCTCAGTTGAACACGTTTAGCCAAGCGCTAGAAAAAGCACAGCGGATTGAGACTGCCAGAGGACAGGTTAAAGCCTTTCACGATCGGAAAAGGAGGCAACCTAGCTCAAATGACTCCATGGTCGGACAAAGCCCGCGAAACGAGCCACCTGCCAAGATAAATAAAGGTACGAATGGTCCACGACCTGCAGGGACCCCGAATAACTTTGTGCGGGGTCAGGTAGTGCAAGAGGGGCCGAGGAGTGTCCAGCGTGGAGGGGCAAGTACAGCCGCCAAGTCAACCTGTAGTTTCTGTGGGGGCAATCACACCGATGAAAATTGCTGGAAGAATAGTTCGGTACGCAAATGCTTCAAATGTGGTAGCACCGAACACCTGATTGCCCGGTGCCCTAAGATGAAGAAGGAAGAACTCAAGCCCCTGACTGAAGGGACCACAACGAAACCATCAAACGCAGGGGAAAATCGACCCAAAGGGCCAGCAAGAGTGTATGCAATTGTGAGGCCCCAGTTCGTTCGTAAATAAGGGTTATTCATTATTCATTATTTTGTGCGGTTAAAATAAGGTTTTAGGGCTAAGATTGAAAACCCTAACTTTGCTTATGAGTAAACCTTAGTTTAGATATTATTCGGTGCTCTAGTGTGTGTTTTGGCCCAAGTAAAAATCGGATTTCGTTTGAGTTTACAAACCTTGGATTAGTAAACCTTTAGTGTTATAAATTATTAGAAAGCTTAAGTTGGGTTTAAAAACCCTAATTTTGCCCATATTATATAAGTTGTTGTTTAATTGTTTTATATATGGAGAGAGTATGTTTAAGTATAGGTGATTAAAATAAGAAAGTGATTAGTGAAGTAATTAAGCATGATTACATGTTTTAGATTAGATTAAGTTATGACCTATGGAGTTAATTGAAAGATTATCAAATGTTTTAGGGAAAATGTAAAAGAAAGAGGAAGTTAGAGTGCAAGGGTTAAAAGTGCAATTTCGGAGCTTTTATGTGATTGGCTAAGCTTAATAAAAATCTCCAATGGTCTTGACCATTATTACATTAAGACTTGTAGGCTAATCAAGACAAACTTGGAGCAAGAGAGAGAGGTAGAGCCGAGAGAGAGAGCAAGTGAAGGTGAGACATTTTCTTCAAAAATCTGCAATTTTTAGCTTCCATCTTGAGTTTGAAGCTTGGAGTAACCACTTGGGTGTTGGATTATTGAAGCTTGATCATCTTCTTAACTCACTTGAAGGTATGTTATTTTCTTTACAAGAGAAATGTTGGGGTTTTACTTTCTAAGCTATGGAAATGATGTGGTATGTTGTGATTATGGATTCTTATGGTGAATTTGATGTTATATGGAAGTTTTATGGTTAATATTTGGTGATTTATGCTGCTGGAAATTTCGGTCAAGAGAGAGAAAGATTTGGGTTTCTTGCTTAAATGCTTACCTTAGTTGCTTTCATTGAGAATTGAATTGTAGTGATTGTGTTTGATAACTTGCCTCACTTGATTGGTTGGTTTCTAGCAAAAATCTGATTTGGGTTAAGAAACCCTAGACTCCATTAGGTTAGTGTAGTTTAGTCTATGGCTATTGAGTAGGGTTTGTGTGTTTGGATGGTTAGAATAAGTCCTATGGTGTAAGTGAAACTAGACTAAGGATTATGGTTAGTATTTGGTGATCTTGGGCTATCTTGTGAAGAAACCTTAGCCACTCTTAGACTGATATAAGTATGGTTATTAGGGATCATTTTGGTTAGAAAATTCGCATAAGAGCCATAGAAACGAACCGTACGGTTGCGGCGCGCGAAACCGGCGAAACTGGAAAATCAGAGCAGTTCAGGATCCGAAATTCGGCTTTATTTTTCGTGATGTTGCGTACAGATTCAGAAGTTCCTCAAAACATGAAAGTTGTAGCCTTATATGTTCTGAACATTCCTAAAAAATTTCAGGTCAATCGGATTAGCGTAGCCTGAGTTATAGACGAAATACTTGAGCCTGTTTTGAACACCAGATTCTGTGCGTTTTTCTAATTTAGCTTTTGCCTGTGAATTTTCGGTTTTGATCCTGTACGATCTGGGTTTTGACTCCTTCATAAGAAACATAGATCTTGGTTTTGGATTCGAAATGGTATAAAGTGCGTCGAAATTGGAGTTCCGTAGCTCCTGTTACGACCAAAACAAGATCGATCGTCAGAACTGCCTGGAATCAGGACAGTTCTGACGGGTACTTTGACACTCAGATTTCGTTCTGTTCTGAGTGGATTCAGGTCTTGGCCAAAACATCAAAGTTATAGCCTTATGTCTCAGCTTTCTAATACCTTTAAAATTTCCTGATTTCGATTTGTGAGCTGGGAGTTATGGTCCAGCAAACATACTCTGTCCGTTACTCTGAGTATAAATTCCTGGATTGGTTTTCTGCACTTTCGACCCATCTCTGTTCCGATCCGGAGTTAGGTGTCTTCATGGAAGTTATAGACTTTTCTCTTAGCTTCGCAACGGTACCTCATGTACCTTGATCCGACACACGTAGCTTCGATTAGGCCCAAAACAGTTTTGATGGCAAGGTGGCTAGGCCGCCATTTCCGTTTCCGTTTTGCCGTTTCCGCACTTGCATGTGCCAATTTTGCCGTTTTGCTTGTTTTAGATATATTAGTAGCCGTTTATGATATTATGTGACGCAACCTTCTATTTCAGACGGTGGTGAGCTAGGTGGTGCCGGTGGGGCCTACTAGCTACTCTTCGCGGCACAAATTTCGAAATTTGCTCTTTTGTTCGTTGTGTAAGTATTCAGGCCGCTCTTACGTGTTAGTTGCTTATGTGTTTCGATTTGTGTGAAATGGGTACTTAGGCGAGGGTGTACTTTATCGCACTCGACCTAAACCCTAATTTGCATACATAATTGTACATGACATATGTCTATGAAACATTTTGGAACTAAACCCCTTGAGCTTGTGGTTCGGGGTGACTTTGGAATAATTTTGTGACGTTTGTGAGTTTGGGGCCCGATCTCGTGACCTAGATGGACTATTCGAGCCAGTTAGGGCTTGGTCGAAGTCAGTCCAACTTAGTCGGAGGTCACCAAGTTTGTGAATCCGGTTCACCGAGAATGTGGACCAAGTTTGTGACCCGAGCTTGTGATTCAAGCTCAAGTTTGTGATTTCGTTCGCCCGGGCAAGTTTGTGAGGTGACTGGCCAGTGAGGGTGATAAGGTGTCGGTGGGTGTACAAGTGGAGTTCTACGGACCATTATGTGTGGTCGACGGAGTGTCGGCAGGAGGTCATACATGGCACATGAATTGGCTTTGGAGCCACCTGTATCCTTGTTATGTGATGTTACTTTTCTGCTTTTGCTTTACTTTTCTGTGTAATTGTTGTTATGTGAAATTTACGCTTTTGCCCCTGTGTACTTACTAAGCATATAGCTTACCCCGTTCCTTTTGTTTTCCTTAGCAGGGGCCGACGCGGGGACTTTTGACTAGTTAGGTTGATTGTAATAGTTGGACTTATAGTATGTTTGTTTTTTTTTGTTTTAGTTTTGGTGGTTTGTAAGGACCCTCCTTAGGGTCTACGTTTTGGTTTTGGTTGTTGTGATAAGGATGTAATAGTGTGAGCAGGTACTTTTGGAGAATGTACTTATAACTCTTTTGGGATTGTATGTTATATGTATAGTACTCTTTTGGAGTTTCTGGCTTTTATTGTTTTAAGTTTTGAGTCCTGGCGCGAGCTAGGCAGGCGGCCCGCCGATACCCTTGGGTTCGCCCTTGGGAGAAGTGGGGTCGTCACAGTTGGTATCAGAGCGCCTAGGTTAGAGGACTTGGGCAATTGTGGGACATACGCGATAGGCACTAGGCATAGTTGATTCTTTTAAGCTGAATGATATACTTTAAGCTGAAATGCCGGTGAACTGACGAATTAATGTTTTGTAGGTATGTATCCGGGCGGTTCGAGTGGTGCGGGACCCAGTGGCATGGGACCGAGATTTTCGAGTACGAGAGGCGTCGAGGATCGAGTGCTGCGTAAGCGGGCGATCCGCTATCGACAGAGACCGGGAGAGCCTTACACGTTATACTCCCCTTTTGGTCAGGTGGCGCACCGACCTTGTGGATGTTGGTACACATACTGTTATCCTGACGAGGTCGTCCTGGCTGTGGACGACGAGCGACGCAGCCGGCTTAGACAGGTAGACAGGCTAGAGAGGTTGGCCTTGGGCAGGCGATACGTATTAGGGACTTGGAGCAGAGTCTCCGAGAGGAGAGGGAGCGGACGGACGCTTTGCACCGTCAGCTTCAGGACACACACCAGCACCTCTTCGCTATGAAGAGGCAGCTGAGGGATAGGGTTCGGAGTATGTCTGTCGACTGCGAGCTCCTACTGGATCTAGCCGCAGAGGCACCGCCGCGAGCCACCGGTCCAGAGGGGATGGACGAGGTGGACACGTTAGGTTCCGTTGGGAACCTGGGGCCTAGGGGAGGCGATTAGGGTCGCTTTTGTACTTTTGTTTAGCTAGTGTATGACTTTTGTTAGAACTAGCATGACTACTCTCTTTTCTTTTGTTCTGGTTGACTGACTAGATTTTGGAGCCAGTGCTCATGTGTACATTGGGTTTTGTACCGACTGGAGGTCGGTAATGTGTAAATCTTTTGGTGTGACCTTGTCAATATATGTATATATGTGAAAAGTATTTTGAACTTATCTTTTGTGTGTCTTCTGTGCATACGCTTTCGTCCGTAGTTTTGTTCATAGCTTGGATAATAAGTATACGTAATGTTCCGATTTATAGACTTTTGCACTTAAATGGCCTCTGGTACTCGAGGTGGAGGTAGAGGGCAAGCACGAAGCCCTGAAAGGGAACAAGGACAAGAGCCAGATCAAGTCGCTACAGCCATCCAGCGGATGGCCGATCTATTAGAGCGAATGTCAAATCAACAAGGCCAGGGGAGCAGTACTGGGAATCCTGGACATAATCCGGGACATAATCCGGGTAATCATGAGGGAGAGGACCGTGCTTTAGAACGGTTCCAAAAATTTGCGCCCCCTAAGTTTGTAGGTGGACCCGACCCTGACCTAGCGGAGGGTTGGATGGACCGTATGCTAGATATTTTTGCCGCACTTAGGTATTCGGAGGAGCGGCAGATATCTTTTGCTGCGTTCCAGTTTGAAGGAGCCGCTCGAGCCTGGTGGAACGTGATTAAAGTCAAGTGGGAGCGCGAACAAACCCCCTGGACCTGGATCAATTTTACCCGAGAATTTAATGAGAAGTACTTGCCGCCCATCGTGCAAGAGAAACGGGAAGATGATTTTATCCGCCTGCGTCAAGGTGCATCTAGCGTGGCGGAGTACGAAACTCAGTTCACGAAACTTTCTCGCTTTGCCCCAGAGCTGGTGTTAACGGAGCAGAAACGAATCCGTCGATTCGTTCAAGGTTTAAATGTGGAAATTCAGGAATCGCTAGCAGCTGCTCAGTTGAACACGTTTAGCCAAGCGCTAGAAAAAGCACAGCGGATTGAGACTGCCAGAGGACAGGTTAAAGCCTTTCACGATCGGAAAAGGAGGCAACCTAGCTCAAATGACTCCATGGTCGGACAAAGCCCGCGAAACGAGCCACCTGCCAAGATAAATAAAGGTACGAATGGTCCACGACCTGCAGGGACCCCGAATAACTTTGTGCGGGGTCAGGTAGTGCAAGAGGGGCCGAGGAGTGTCCAGCGTGGAGGGGAAAGTACAGCCGCCAAGTCAACCTGTAGTTTCTGTGGGGGCAATCACACCGATGAAAATTGCTGGAAGAATAGTTCGGTACGCAAATGCTTCAAATGTGGTAGCACCGAACACCTGATTGCCCGGTGCCCTAAGATGAAGAAGGAAGAACTCAAGCCCCTGACTGAAGGGACCACAACGAAACCATCAAACGCAGGGGAAAATCGACCCAAAGGGCCAGCAAGAGTGTATGCAATGGGTCAACACGAAGCGACTGATCCTTCGGCAGGTTTCGAAGGTATGCTTTGATCAAAGAATTAATTTCGAGGACGAAATTGTCCTAAGTGGGGGAGATTGTGAGGCCCCAGTTCGTTCGTAAATAAGGGTTATTCATTATTCATTATTTTGTGCGGTTAAAATAAGGTTTTAGGGCTAAGATTGAAAACCCTAACTTTGCTTATGAGTAAACCTTAGTTTAGATATTATTCGGTGCTCTAGTTTGTGTTTTGGCCCAAGTAAAAATCGGATTTCGTTTGAGTTTACAAACCTTGGATTAGTAAACCTTTAGTGTTATAAATTATTAGAAAGCTTAAGTTGGGTTTAAAAACCCTAATTTTGCCCATATTATATAAGTTGTTGTTTAATTGTTTTATATATGGAGAGAGTATGTTTAAGTATAGGTGATTAAAATAAGAAAGTGATTAGTGAAGTAATTAAGCATGATTACATGTTTTAGATTAGATTAAGTTATGACCTATGGAGTTAATTGAAAGATTATCAAATGTTTTAGGGAAAATGTAAAAGAAAGAGGAAGTTAGAGTGCAAGGGTTAAAAGTGCAATTTAGGAGCTTTTATGTGATTGGCTAAGCTTAATAAAAATCTCCAATGGTCTTGACCATTATTACATTAAGACTTGTAGGCTAATCAAGACAAAACAAACAAGACAAACTTGGAGCAAGAGAGAGAGGTAGAGCCGAGAGAGAGAGCAAGTGAAGGTGAGACATTTTCTTCAAAAATCTGCAATTTTTAGCTTCCATCTTGAGTTTGAAGCTTGGAGTAACCACTTGGGTGTTGGATTATTGAAGCTTGATCATCTTCTTAACTCACTTGAAGGTATGTTATTTTCTTTACAAGAGAAATGTTGGGGTTTTACTTTCTAAGCTATGGAAATGATGTGGTATGTTGTGATTATGGATTCTTATGGTGAATTTGATGTTATATGGAAGTTTTATGGTTAATATTTGGTGATTTATGCTGCTGGAAATTTCGGTCAAGAGAGAGAAAGATTTGGGTTTCTTGCTTAAATGCTTACCTTAGTTGCTTTCATTGAGAATTGAATTGTAGTGATTGTGTTTGATAACTTGCCTCACTTGATTGGTTGGTTTCTAGCAAAAATCTGATTTGGGTTAAGAAACCCTAGACTCCATTAGGTTAGTGTAGTTTAGTCTATGGCTATTGAGTAGGGTTTGTGTGTTTGGATGGTTAGAATAAGTCCTATGGTGTAAGTGAAACTAGACTAAGGATTATGGTTAGTATTTGGTGATCTTGGGCTATCTTGTGAAGAAACCTTAGCCACTCTTAGACTGATATAAGTATGGTTATTAGGGATCATTTTGGTTAGAAAATTCGCATAAGAGCCATAGAAACGAACCGTACGGTTGCGGCGCGCGAAACCGGCGAAACTGGAAAATCAGAGCAGTTCAGGATCCGAACTTCGGCTTTATTTTTCGTGATGTTGCGTACAGATTCAGAAGTTCCTCAAAACATGAAAGTTGTAGCCTTATATGTTCTGAACATTCCTAAAAAATTTCAGGTCAATCGGATTAGCGTAGCCTGAGTTATAGATGAAATACTTGAGCCTGTTTTGAACACCAGATTCTGTGCGTTTTTCTAATTTAGCTTCTGCCTGTGAATTTTCGGTTTTGATCCTGTACGATCTGGGTTTTGACTCCTTCATAAGAAACGTAGATCTTGGTTTTGGATTCGAAATGGTATAAAGTGCGTCGAAATTGGAGTTCCGTAGCTCCTGTTACGACCAAAACAAGATCGATCGTCAGAACTGCCTGGAATCAGGACAGTTCTGACGGGTACTTTGACACTCAGATTTCGTTCTGTTCTGAGTAGATTCAGGTCTTGGCCAAAACATCAAAGTTATAGCCTTATGTCTCAGCTTTCTAATGCCTTTGGAATTTCCTGATTTCGATTTGTGAGCTGGGAGTTATGGTCCAGAAAACATACTCTGTCCGTTACTCTGAGTGTAAATTCCTGGATTGGTTTTCTGCACTTTCGACCCATCTCTGTTCCGATCCGGAGTTAGGTGTCTTCATGGAAGTTATAGACTTTTCTCTTAGCTTCGCAACGGTACCTCATGTACCTTGATCCGACACACGTAGCTTCGATTAGGCCCAAAACAGTTTTGATGGCAAGGTGGCTAGGCCGCCATTTCCGTTTCCGTTTTGCCGTTTCCGCACTTGCATGTGCCAAATTTGCCGTTTTGCTTGTTTTAGATATATTAGTAGCCGTTTATGATATTATGTGACGCAACCTTCTATTTCAGACGGTGGTGAGCTAGGTGGTGCCGGTGGGGCCTACTAGCTACTCTTCGCGGCACAAATTTTGAAATTTGCTCTTTTGTTCGTTGTGTAAGTATTCAGGCCGCTCTTACGTGTTAGTTGCTTATGTGTTTTGATTTGTGTGAAATGGGTACTTAGGCGAGGGTGTACTTTATCGCACTCGACCTAAACCCTAATTTGCATACATAATTGTACATGACATATGTCTATGAAACATTTTGGAACTAAACCCCTTGAGCTTGTGGTTCGGGGTGACTTTGGAATAATTTTGTGACGTTTGTGAGTTTGGGGCCCGATCTCGTGACCTAGATGGACTATTCGAGCCAGTTAGGGCTTGGTCGAAGTCAGTCCAACTTAGTCGGAGGTCACCAAGTTTGTGAATCCGGTTCACCGAGAATGTGGACCAAGTTTGTGACCCGAGCTTGTGATTCAAGCTCAAGTTTATGATTTCGTTCGCCCGGGCAAGTTTGTGAGGTGACTGGCCAGTGAGGGTGATAAGGTGTCGGTGGGTGTACAAGTGGAGTTCTACGGACCATTATGTGTGGTCGACGGAGTGTCGGCAGGAGGTCATACATGGCACATGAATTGGCTTTGGAGCCACCTGTATCCTTGTTATGTGATGTTACTTTTCTGCTTTTGCTTTACTTTTCTGTGTAATTGTTGTTATGTGAAATTTACGCTTTTGCCCCTGTGTACTTACTAAGCATATAGCTTACCCCGTTCCTTTTGTTTTCCTTAGCAGGGGCCGACGCGGGGACTTTTGACTAGTTAGGTTGATTGTAATAGTTGGACTTATAGTATGTTTGTTTTTTTTTGTTTTAGTTTTGGTGGTTTGTAAGGACCCTCCTTAGGGTCTACGTTTTGGTTTTGGTTGTTGTGATAAGGATGTAATAGTGTGAGCAGGTACTTTTGGAGAATGTACTTATAACTCTTTTGGGATTGTATGTTATATGTATAGTACTCTTTTGGAGTTTCTGACTTTTATTGTTTTAAGTTTTGAGTTCTGGCGCGAGCTAGGCAAGTGGCCCGCCGATACCCTTGGGTTCACCCTTGGGAGAAGTGGGGTCGTCACACAGATCGTACTCTATCAAAATCGAAAAGTCACGGTCAGAAACTTTCCAAAAACGTAACAGAATTTGACGGTCAAAACAGGTCTGAGTTTTTCATTTTTAACTCAGGATATACTAATCCGTTTAACCTGAAATTTTACAGGAATATCCAGGAATTAAGGGGCTACAACAATGTAGAAGGCCACTCAGTCCAAATCCTAGCACAACTAGGTCAAATATGCAAAATACGAAACCAGAATTACCAAAACAGGTTTGCAAATCACATAATGCTGTAATGAGTCCAACTCAGTCTATACAAGTCCAAATGTATTGATTCCAAAGGCATATGGTAGCTAAAACATTCTTATATATTTCATCAGAAGACACCAACATCCAAATCCAAAGTAATTACAGTCAAAATAGCCAAATACAAACGCAGTTCTGCCATCCTGATCAACCCAGAACAGCCACAGTAAAATCGACATATCTCACTCTACACTAATCCAAATGACCTGAAATTTTACAGGAACCTCAAAAACATTCATACCTACAACTTTCATGTTTTAAGCAAAATCCAATTCGGCCTCTAACCCTATGATCCAAAACCGGACAGAATAAGGGGTGATAAAACCCTAACTTTCCACAATTCAATCCAAACCCAAAATTGGTTGCAATTATCACTAATTCACACCTACTAGAGTCATTCCCCCTCATTATCAACCATCATAGATGACCACAACATCACATTCATATTAAACCAGAAAATTCCTCAAAAATATAAAAACTTCACCAAATCACTTCAAATCAAGAAATAAATCACAAATATCATCACTTTAGCCACTACTAAGCATAACTTAAGCATCATTAGGTGTAGGAGTATGTTCAATCATCACTTACCTAGTATACAAGAGAGGAGGAGTTGTAGACCACCTTAGCTCTTCCAAAAACTTCACCAAACTCACCACTAACACCAAATGGAAAGGTTGTATGGAGTAGAAACTAGTTTAGGCAATTGGTTTGGATGATTTGAGCTAGTTGAAAGCTTGAAGTTTGAAGAAGTTTTCTTCCTTCTTGGCAAGAGAGAGGACCGGCTATGGAGGAGGTATGAAATGGTAATTTTTGTGCAATTTTTAAGATATTTAACCATTTTGGTCAAAAGTCAAAAACATGAATAGTAAATCATAAAGTATAACCAATAAGAGAGTAACACCTGTCACCTCTTAAATGCATTCTTATCTTTCTTTTTCCTCTCACATCAATCAAATTTCACTCTCTACTTATCTCTTAACACCCGATAAATTTCACACAGTATCCGAAACTTGACCTTATTGACCGAATTTTTCCGAACTTTTCGCACTAGTGGGTCCCACGTCCGATATACGTTCTTAATTTCTCAAAACCTAACCGATACTTGAAAACTTATCTAAAACCTATATTTACTCAGAAAATTATCTGGGGAAATTTCCAATAAAGAAAAAATGTAGAAAAGGCGGGCGATAAAAACCCGAAACCACCTCACCGATTAACGAATAACCCTCATATCAGCTTACGAACGGACTGGGGCCTCACAATCTTCCCCACTTAGGACAATTTCGTCCTCGAAATTCAATCCGTGGTCAAAGCGTACCTTCGAAACCTGCCATAAAGGATACACGAAAACACAAAACACAAAACAGATACACGAAAGGCACGCAAAGGATAGGTACAATACAAAGTCACACCAAAAGATATACAAATTACCCGACCTCCAGTCGGGTCAAAACCCAATATACACACGAGCACTCCGGCTCCAAAAATCTAGTCAACCAACCAGATAACAAAAGAAATTAGCCAGGCCAGTTCTAACAAAAGTAATCTGCCAGCTAATCAAAATACGAAAGCGACCCTAAACGCCTCCCCTAGGGCCCCGGTTCCCTACGGAACCTAAAGTACCTATCTCACCTATCTGCTCTGGCCCGGTAGCTCGTGGGGGTGCCTCCGCGGCCATATCTAGTAAGACCCCACAATCAAACGTGATACTCCAGCCCTCTCCCTGAGCTGCCTCTTCATAGCGAAGAGGTGCTGGTGTGTGTCTCGGAGATCCCGCTCCAGGTCTCTAACGCGCAACGCCTGCCAGCGGCTAAACTCTCTAGCCTCCGCCAGCTGCGCCCGCAAAGTCTCGACCGTCTGGTCTAGGTGATAACGCTCATCATCCAACGCTAAGACAATCTCGTCAGGATAGCTATAGGTATACCAGCACGCACAGGGTTGGCGCGACACCTGGCCGAAGGGAGAATACAAAGTATAGGGCTCCCCAAGCCTCCTCCGATAGCGGATCGCCCGCTTACGCAGCACCCGGTCATCCGAGCCCCTCCAACTCGGAGATCTCGGTCCCGGTCCCACGCCGCTAGAACTGCCCGGATCCATACCTACAAGCATTAATTCGTTAGTTAACCGACATTTCAACTTAAAATATATCATTCAACTTAAAGAGAATCACGTAATCCTAATGAACCTATCACGTATGTCCCACAATTGCCCAAGTCCTCTAACCTAGGCGCTCTGATACCAACTGTGACAGTTCTCAGGGTCACATCACGGGGTACCTATCAGCTTGCCACCCGCACGCGGGCATCCCCTACGGAGAGTTTCGCTTCGTGACTCTTCACGAACGAGAGGCTCGGGGCTTTTCCAGACGAAAGACTTAAAGTCCCAACTGTCGGCATATGGCTCTGATACCAACTGTGACGACTCCACTTCTCCCAAGGGCGAACCCAAGGGTATCGGCGGGCCGCCTGCCTAGCTCGCGCCAGGACTCAAAACTTAAAGCAATAAAACTAGATAAATCGAAAGAGCACTATATACAATATATATACAATCCCAAAAGTTACATTTACATCCTCAAAAGTCTCGAGTCAAACCACTCTAATACACTATAACCACAACCAGCAGAAGATAGACCCTAAGAAGGGTCCTTATACAAACCACCAAAACAAAAACAAACATCCTAACTGTTCAACTATTACAAGCCAATCTAACTATACTAGTATACGAACCAAAAGTCCCCGCGTCGGGCCCTGCTAAGGAAAACAAAAGGAAAGGGGTAAGCTATATGCTTAGTAAGTAAACAGGGGCGAAAGCATAAATTTCACGTAACAACAGTTACACAGTAAGAGTAAAGCAAAAGCAGAAAAGTAACATCACATAATAAGGATACAGGTGGCTCCAAAGCCAATTTATATGCCATGCGTGATCTCCTGCCGACACTCCGTCGACCACACTCAATGGTCCGTAGAACTTCACTTGTACACCCACCGACACCTTATCACCCTCACTGGCCAGTCACCTCACAAACTTGCCCGGGCGAACGAAATCACAAACTTGAGCTTGAGTCACAAGCTCGGGTCACAAACTTGGTCACCTTCTCGGTGAACCGGATTCACAAAATTGGTTCATAACATGAACCTACAAACTTGGTGACCTCAGACTAAGTTGGACTGACTTCGACCAAGCCCTAACCGGTTCGAATAGTCCATACAGGTCTTAGATCGGGCCCACGAACTCACAAACTTTGCAAACTTCACAAACTTTACTCGAAAGTCGCCCCGAGCCACAAGCTTAAGGGTTTTGGTTCCAAAAGGTTCATATACATATGCCAAGTACAATTATACATTCAAATTAGGGTTTAGGTCGAGTGTGATAAAGTACACCCTCGCCTAAGTACCCTTTTCACATATCTCAAACACATAGCAAAGAAAACACACCAAACTGGCCTGAATACTTACTCAGAATCTGAAATAGCAAAAACACGAAGTCGGATCGAAATGAACAGCTAGTAGTGGGCCCCACCAGTTCCGCCCAGCTCACCACCGTCTGACATAGAAGATTGTGTCACATAATATCGCAAACGGCTACTATCGTGCCTAAAACAAGCAAAACGGCAAAAACGACTCGCGCGCACGTAAATATGACGGACGGAAACGGAAACGGCCGTTAGCGGAAACGGCCGTTAGCGGAAACGGCAGATTTGACACTCGTTTCTAGTTTACTCATAAGTTGAGCTACGAATATCGGATTAAGGCGTATGAGATGCCATATCGAAGCTTAAAGGATGAACAACAACTGTTATGAAGACATCCAGAACTGAAACTGGAGGCTTCAGTCCCAAATGAACCAAACACAATCACTTACGAAATCTGGCCAATCCACAAATGGTCAGTTTTGAGTGCAACCTGTTGTCCATGCTACACATGGTCAAAAGAGCTGAAAATTGGCAGTTAGATGGTTCATTCCAAATGGAACAACTTTCATGAAGGTTGGCAACCAAATTCGGAACGGAAATTGGTCATCAGGACCAAAACAGATCTGACCAGAAAATGGTCATTTCCACGGGCAGGCCTTGTTTGCTCGGCTATATCTCAGGTTTTATAAATCCGATTCATGAAATTCCAAGGGCGTTAGAAAGCTTTGATATAGGGCTATAAGTTTGATGTTTTGGTCGCAAGCCCAAACAGCTTGTAACCCAGTCAAATGTGAAGCCAAAGTTCCAGTCGTAAACTGTCCGGATATAAGAACAGTCCTGACATGAATTCTTATTTCGATCATAACTAGAGCTACGGAACTCGGATTTTGACTCACTTTATAGCGTTTCAAAGCTGTGGCCAAGATCTATATTTCTTATGACATAGTCGACACCCAGATTGTACTCTATCAAAATCGAAAAGTCACGGTCAGAAACTTTCCAAAAACGTAAAAGAATTTGACGGTCAAAACAGGTCTGAGTATTTCGTTTATAAATCAGGATATACTAATCCGTTTAACCTGAAATTTTACAGGAATATCCAGAACTTAAGGGGCTACAACAATGTAGAAGGCCACTCAGTCCAAATCCTAGCACAACTAGGTCAAATATGCAAAATACGAAACCAGAATTACCAAAACAGGTTTGCAAATCACATAATGCTGTAATGAGTCCAACTCAGTCTATACAAGTCTAAATGCATTGATTCCAAAGGCATATGGTAGCTAAAACATTCCTCTATATTTAATTAGAAGACACCAACATCCAAATCCAAAGTAATTACAGTCAAAATAGCCAAATACAAACGCAGTTCTGCCATCCTGATCAACCCAGAACAGCCACAGTAAAATCGACATATCTCACTCTACACTAATCCAAATGACCTGAAATTTTACAGGAACCTCAAACACATCCATACCTACAACTTTCATGTTTTAAGCAAAATCCAATTCGGCCTCTAACCCTATGATCCAAAACCGGACAGAATAAGGGGTGATAAAACCCTAACTTTCCACAATTCAATCCAAACCCAAAATTGGTTGCAATTATCACTAATTCACACCTACTAGAGTCATTCCCCCTCATTATCAACCATCATAGATGACCACAACATCACATTCATATTAAACCAGAAAATTCCTCAAAAATATAAAAACTTCACCAAATCACTTCAAATCAAGAAATAAATCACAAATATCATCACTTTAGCCACTACTAAGCATAACTTAAGCATCATTAGGTGTAGGAGTATGTTCAATCATCACTTACCTAGTATACAAGAGAGGAGGAGTTGTAGACCACCTTAGCTCTTCCAAAAACTTCACCAAACTCACCACTAACACCAAATGGAAAGGTTGTATGGAGTAGAAACTAGTTTAGGCAATTGGTTTGGATGATTTGAGCTAGTTGAAAGCTTGAAGTTTGAAAAAGTTTTCTTCCTTCTTGGAAAGAGAGAGGGCCGGCTATGGAGGAGGTAAGAAATGGTAATTTTTGTGCAATTTTTAAGATATTTAACCATTTTGGTCAAAAGTCAAAAACATGAATAGTAAATCATAAAGTATAACCAATAAGAGAGTAACACCTGTCACCTCTTAAATGCATTCTTATCTTTCTTTTTCCTCTCACATCAATCAAATTTCACTCTCTACTTATCTCTTAACACCCGATAAATTTCACACAGTATCCGAAACTTAACCTTATTGGCTGAATTTTTCTGAACTTTTTCGCACTAGTGGGTCCCACGTCCGATATACGTTCTTAATTTCTCAAAACCTAACCGATACTTGAAAACTCATCTAAAACCTATATTTACTCAGAAAATTATCTGGGGAAATTTCCAATAAAGAAAAAATGTAGAAAAGGCGGGCGATAAAAACCCGAAACCACCTCACCGATTAACGAATAACCCTCATATCAGCTTACGAACGGACTGGGGCCTCACAATTTCAACCTTTTATTGCTCAAATATATGGAATTATGGCTCACATGTATTTTAAAAATGACTTGATTTCAAAAGTTATTATTTTGAAATCTCGTTAAGTGAGAATAGTGAATACATGTTTGGAGACTATATCCGATTTGAGAGTACAATGAGCTTGAAAAATTGGAGACTTGTACATTAGCCTTGAAATAGGTATTTTTATGTTTAAGTGCTCCAGTGATAGTTAGTTATACTATCGTTATAAGAATTTCTTGAAAAAATCATTTTATCGCGCACAAATCAGAAGTACGCGTTTTCACGCGCGCGATTAATTAAGGGACTTTAGACCTTTATTTTTAAACCATTAAGAGTGAATAATAATAGTATGAATACAAGTGTATTAGAGGTTTAGTGCACAAGTGAAACAAACTCGAGAGGAATCGAGCACGAAACGCGAGCATGCGCGCGCGAAAAGAGAGTTGACTTTTGGAGCAATTCTTGTCCACAAATTTATAAGCTTCTCAAGGAAGCTTCTTCATCAGCAACGCCACTCTTCTTCTTCCTTGTTCCAGCCGTGCATCAAGACAAGAAAACAACTCCAAGCTCTTCAAATTCCTTCATCAAACTTCCTCCAATTCACCTCAAATTTCACCTACACTCAGTTAATCACTTGGAGAGTGCATCAAGCTAGAAAAAGGGGCTGCTTTCCACAGTTTTTCTTGAGCATCTTTGGACCGAAATTTCTGCTTGGTTCATCTAAACAAGTAAGCAACGATCAAGCCTTCAAATCTTGGTTTATGGAAGTTCTATTACACTTATAAGTTCATTTAATCATGTGGGTAGCTTGTTTATGTTGGAAAAATTGTTGTGTGGGCTCTATGAACTCCCACTTGGATTGGATGGACTGATTTGATGAATGATGATGCTATTAATGTTGGTTTAGTGCTTAAATTAGTGGAATAATGTTGGGTTGTTGGTAGAAATTCAAGGAAGGTGCAATGAACAAAAGTGACCATTTTACCCCTGCCATGTTCTTGCACTTTGGTGCGAAATTTTGAGGTTCTAATGACTTGTTTGTGATGTATACATGTTATATGAATGGTGTAGAAAGTTCCATTGAAAAATAACATGATTTGGTTGGTCAATTGTAGTGATTTCAAAGGTTTAGCAAAACTGGAAAATTTTCCCGGATTGCCCAGGCAGTCCTTTTCTTTCAGTCATAACTTTTTACTCCGATGTCGAAATTGAGTACCGTTTGTGGCACTGGAAACTAGACATTCCCAGCTTTCAACGGTATAAAATGTACATCCTGATTCCACATGAGTAATCTGTACCAACCATTTGAACTTGGTTGCCCTGTTTCGTTAGTTCCCTGGAAGGCAGAACATGAACTACAACTTGAGGCTCAAATGTAGACTAGTTGTGGACAGATTTTGAAAATGGTTTCTTCTGAGAAATTGTAGATTTATGAATGTGTTTTTCAATGCCATCAACCACGTCCAATTCCAAGTTGAATTGACTGATTTGTGGCCGTATTTCGAAACTGACTTCTTGAAGGAAAACCCTCCTTTTGGGCTGAATTGTTACTAAACTCGATTGAGACTTGTTAGTTCGAGATTCTTGGTGTTAATCACCTACCAAACCTATCTTGGAATGTTTATTAGACCTTTTCTACACCAATGAACCATGTTTGAGGAAATTTCCTTGGCCCAATGCTTGAAAACGGAAAAACGGAAGTCCGAGGCAGATTTGCGTTGGAACTTCTTGGGAATTTAGTGGTTTTGTTAACCGACTTCCCGTGCATATTTTTCTATGAAATTTTATAGAGGAGTCGCCCTTATATGTTAGTGTAATACTGCTAATTTTGGTGCCATTCCGATTCCGTTTCGATACCTAACCAAAGTCCCAAAGTTTGAAGTTTTAATCTGGAATTTTGTTTAACAGTTTCGATTTTTCACCAACTTTGAGCTACTATATCTTGGTGCTCAAAACTCCGATTCTTGTTCCGCTTATTGTGTTTTAAAATTTTTTTATGACTCTAATTAAGTTCCAAATTTCAGAGGCTGGTTCATATTGTGTGAATTTTTCCGAATTTCCAAACTTTGCCGAAAACCAACCCCAAAACTGTCTCGCAAGCCAAAACAGCAACTTTGAGACAAATTTTGAATACCTTCCATTTGGAATCATGGAAAAGTGTCTTCTAGAAACTTTTATTACTTTGGAAGTAGTTTCCAAAGGTACCAAGTTTTCCAATTTTGGATTCATAGAGAGTGAGATCTGATTTTTCAAAATTTGCTTGCCGAATCTGAAATTTCCGAACTTAAAGGAAATTGAGGGTTTCGAACTCTCCATTTTCCTCCGATATTGCTAGACCATTTTACACTTGATTTCAAAGGTGAAAATTAGATTTCTCTTTTGTTTTTGAAACCCACTTCCGAGCCTCGATTATAAATAATTAAGGCTCAATTCATGAATTCTCCTTAGATTGTACACTAGTACAACTTTCTTTGATAAGTAGGGGTTCTAAGTGATAGTGTATAATAATTGATGGTTATTTGCTCAGGCGCTCAAGGAGACCTTCAAGAGGAACTCGAAGAGGACGCCTAAACACTTGTTTGAGTACTTACTCACTTGTTTTGAATAGGTGAGTGTTCCATATAGGAGTACGTAATTTGAATAAGTCTATGACATGCTTATCCCATAGTCATTAAGTGTTAAGTGCTACATGTTAAGTATTTACCACACTCATGCATATCTAAGTAAGGTATACTTGAATTACTCGATATGAAATGCTTGAAGAGCATATTTACGTGACTACTTGAATTACTATATATGAAATGCTTGAAGAGCATATTTACGTGACTGCTTGAACTACTCGATATGAAATGCTTGAAGAGCATATTTAAGAGCATATTTATGTGACTACTTGAACTACTCGATATGACATGCTTGAAGAGCATATTTACGTGACTACTTGAATTACTCGACATGAAATCCTTGAAGGGCATATTTATTTAATATGTCTATCAATTAACCGTGACTACTTACCGTTAACCGTTAACCGTAATTACTTACCGTTTATCAATTTACTTGATTACCTGCTTACGTGATTACTTGACTACTTGATTACTTGATTACCATAAATTATAAGTTCATATGAAATTGTCCACCATTTTAAGGCGAGTGTGTACTTTATCTCACTCGACCTACTAAAATGATAAATTTTTACCGTTCATCGGTTTACTTGATTACTTGTGCATGTTGTAAGCTCTAAGCTGAACTGGGTCCTGCCCTTGGTTACTAACCTACTCGAGCCAGGGCTAGGCTCGGTCGGGTAGGTTGGAACCCTGGGCCACCGTTTCGGTATATTCGAGTACTACCACTGGAGGGATAAGGTGATAGCCAGACAAACCGAGGGAATCCGGATGTTATAAGGTGCAGATGACCGATATGGTTCCATTGGAACACCGTATCCTTTAATGTGTGTTTATTTTGTATAGAGATAACTATTTCATGCAAATGTACCAACGTGCAAATCTTGTTCATACCTGTGACACGTTCAAATTACTCGTACCATGATAATTGTCTCATGTTAATGTGTCATACCTGTGATATGGTCAAAGTACTCGTATAATGATAATTGTCTCATGTTCATGAGCCAACGTGCAACCCCGAACCATACATGTGGTATGCTCAATTACTTGATTTATTAGAACGGCTAGAGTGTCTTGGAACCTCACTGGGCTGTGTAGCTCGTCCCACTTTTTGTTTTCTTTAATAGGGTTCGAGACCAAGAGTGCTCGTGAATAGTACTAGGTAGCTTTCTTTTGAAAATTTCAAGTTGTATTATAGCGGATGGTTATAGTACATATTCCGTTGGGTTGTACTTAAGCTTAAAAGCTAAATAATTGTAAGTGTGAAATATTTTGGAGTACTTTAATTATGTATTGAAGTTATTTGAAGTATTCAGAATTTTTGAATTGTGGATTGTACCGAGTCCTGGCGAGAGTTGGGCAGGCATCCAGCCGATACCATTGGGTTCGCCCTTGGGAGAAGTGGAGGCGTCACACGCCTGCCTAACTCTCGCCAGGACTCGAAACAAATCCAATTCAAATCTAGTCTAATACTAACAACGAAAGTCGGAATAAAGGTACGAAATCATTTCCATACATAATTATCCAGTCTTACATCATAATTTCAAATTTACAAACACTTTTCCCAAAAATATACAACATCCAAAAGTGTCTAGTCAATTACAATCAAAACACTAATACAAAAGTGCCTCAAGTAGGCATTTGCTTAACTCCTTCCAATCAGGTTCTTGTTAAGGGAAACAAGCTAATGGAATGAGCCAATACTCAGTGAGGCCAAGAAACACACATGCAAACACATAACCCAAGTAGCAACAACAATTACATTGTAGATAAAGCTATCAAGTTCGAATAGGAAAAATAAACGGAAACAATTCAAGGATACTGTGTGAGGACCCGTACTTTTCTTAATTTCTAGGTTTTAATTTCTTTTAATTGCACGTTTTTCCACATTTTCTTTATTCAAAAATTTTAAAAAATAAATTTTATGAGTAAATATAGGTTTTAAATGATTTTTCTAGTATCGGTTAGTTTTTGAGAAATAAGAATGTATATCGGACGTGGGACCCACTAGTGCGGAAAGTTCGGTAAAATTCGGCCAACTAGGTTAAGTTTTGGATACTGGAATTAATTTACCGGGTGTTAAGAGATAAGTAGAGGTTGCAATTTGGATTGGTGTGAGAGGAAACAAAGTGATAGACTTGCATTAAATAGGGTGACAAGTGTCACCATTTGGTTGGATTGACTTGTATGACCACTATTCATTTTCTTACCAATTGACCAAATAAATCAAAAAAATACCAAAAATTCACCATTTTCTCCTTCATCTTGGCCGACCTCTTCAAGCAACAAAAGAAAGAAAACTCTTCAAGTTTTTGGCTTCAATCTTGCTCCAATCTACCAAATCAACCATTGAATCTTGGTTTTGCTCCATAGAAACACTTAAGGGAGTGATAGTGGGTTGTTTTGTGGAGTTGTTTGGAAGGCTCAAGTGATTAGTTGCTCTCCCTCTTGTGTTGCTAAGGTAAGTTGAGAAGGACCCCTCTCCTCCCTCTAATGATGCTTAAATCATGATTATTGGTAGTATATGATGCACTTTTATGGATTACATCTTGATTTTGGTTGAAGTGATGAAGTTTTATAATTTTTGGGGATTTTTCTGTTTTCATATGAATATGATTATGTGGTTATGTATGATGATGGGAAATGGTAGTTAAGGAAGCTAGAAGGTGGAAAAAGTGGTTAATTGCAAGCAATTTCTGTTTTGGAAAGAAAACTGGAAAATTAGGGCTCTTGGAATTACATTCTGCTCGGTTTTGTAGCTCATAGTTAGAGGCCGAAATAGCCTTGGGTTAAAACATGAAACTTGTAGGGAATGATATTTTAGAGGTGCCTGAAAAATTTCAGGTCAATCGGAGTAGTGTAACTTGAGAAAAGACGGAATTACCCTTGCTGCCCTGGTTTTACCCGAATTTAGAAATTGCTTCTGTAATTGGTTATTTTGGTTAGGAATGCTTCCGAATTGGTTGTTGAGGTCTTCTGATGAAATGTATCCCTGTTTCTTAGCTTTCATATGGCTTTAGAATTTCTGGATTTGGACTTAGGTAGGCTGATTTATGATGTTTGCACTAGAATGCGTTCTGTGAATCTATTTTTGCGGTTCTGGTGTAGTAGATTGCATTTTTGACCTGGTTACACTCAAAACTGGGCTGAGTGACCTTCTACAATATTGTAGCCCTATCTCTTATATTTGAAACGGTGGGTCTTGTACCTTCATCCGATAATCGTAGTGCCATTGGTACCAAAACCGCAAAATGATGTCAAAAACTGTTTTTTTCCGGGTTAACATTTACTCCATTTCCGGATTTTTCTGGTTTCCTCTATTGCCTATGTATGCTTATGGAACCCTATTTCGGTAGTATTTGGCATTGGTTTATCACTTGTAATTGAGTCTTATTGTGCTTATTGGAATATTTTAGGGCTTGACTTTCCTTTCCGGACATTTTCCTAGCTAAATGACTTGAATGACTTTAAGCCTAGTGAACAGCTTTTGGAAATGAGATTATTTTTGAACGAGATGTTGGGACTGATTTGAGGAAATAATGAAGCCATGACGGCTGGAAAAGTAAGCAAATTTAGGGGAAATGCTGTCCAATTTTCTAGGCCGTTTGGTTCCTTTAAGTTTGAATTGCCTTTTGGTAGAAATGAAGGGCTTTTGGGTTGTTTGAGCCTAGGTCTTCATGTTACCTTTTCGTTTCCAAAAATCATGTTTTGCACCCTTGCATTAGTAATTATTTGGCGAGGCATACGACTGGTAGTCGAGCCTCACATGTGCATTCTGTATACTCGATTTTTGAAAGTGGAACCTTCAATTATTTTACTTTGATTATTTTAGGATTTCTTGGTGATTAAATCTCTCTTTTGGGCAAAAACTTTTGAGGTATCTGTACTGACACCGGTGAGTGTACCACTCCCCTTATTTGTTACTTAACTTGATTTCTGTACTTGCAATCTTTGATCTGAATGACTGTACTATCTGTTTATTCTGTTTGAGACGAGGGTGTACTTTATCACACTCGTTCTCTTGTCTGTTCATATGCCAAATTTTGGTGCGAATCTGAATCTGTTATCTGTCATCTGTATCTGTATCTGTATCTGTTCTGACGTCGTTTGGAAGCTTGTATCCAACGATCTTTCTAGGACCTCTGAGCTCAACACCTGTGGCCAGTTACTCGAGTCGGGCCGGCAAGGGCCTGGTCGATTAGATAACGAACCACGGTAGTCTATTTTGGGATCTTTGGGTATTGAGACCGTTGATTCCGGTATACTCGAGTATTACCATTTCTGATCTGATTGGATTTCGGGCCCGGTGGGGGTATGTGAGGTGGAAGGAATCGAAGAAAGTGGAGTCTACGGTATTGGTTACTCCTTTAGCGTTGACGGAGTGTCAACTGTTATTTCGATCAAGTTTCGGTGACGGAAATGGGAATTTGGCTCCTGAGAGCCACCTGTATCCTTCCTATTTGAATTATTGGTTCCTTTACTTTACATCTGGCATGTGTACCTGAATTGTTACATGGGAAATGCCATGATTTTATTGCTATATGTCTGGTACCTCATTGAGCGCAAGCTCACCCCTTTCTGTCCCTTTTGTTTTCCTTACAGGAAAATAAATCCTTTTGGACTGGATTTGATAGTTGGTTGCCGACTTGAGCTAGATGGACATATCTTTTGTATAGCTCATTGATTGAAACCCTAAATGTAATTCTGGGTCCGTTTCTCTTTTGATTTGGCAAACCGTACATGTATCAACTTTTGAATACTTTTGTGTGCCACTTTGGGTTGTATATGCTTAATTTCAACATGTAAATATTTGCTTGATGTTTGGTTGGGTTTTGACATGTCGGTTACTATTCATGGCCGACTCCGGTTTCATTTTTTTTATTTTGACATTTTGACTTGTTTACGCGCATTTGTATGTTCCAGAACGTATTAGATCGCTCCAAACTGAACCGTTAGTCCTGGCGAGAGCTGGGCAGGCAGTCCGCTAACCCCTTTGGTTCGCCTTAGGGGAAGGTGGGGCTATCACAGGTGGTATCATAGCCACTTCGCGTGGTCTCTGCGCGGAGTGAGCTTGGGGCCAAGTGGTGTTATGGTCCTGCTTTCGTGAACGCGTCGAAAGGTATAAGTGCTCTGTTGAACGTAAACTATGAACTGTGCATGTTATAAGTGTAAGGATCATTATCATGGGACTTGAGGAAGTTAGGTATGTATGCCGGGTAGGAATCTTTAATATGGATGATTTACGCTTGGGACCGGCCGGCTCGAGTTGTGAATTATCTTAGATGGGATTCTTGCGCCCGGATACAAAAGAAATGAGAGCCTAGGTTAGAAAGGATTGGGCGAACTAGAAAGGCGATTCTATGGAACTCCGTGTGGTTTGTTCGGGTGTGGTTAAGCGTGATCCACCTTGATTAAGATATAGATGGTGTTGTTGTCGTAGATTATGGATGGAACCCTAGAGGGGGAAATGCTCTTCGTGAGTTATTTTGTACTCGTGACCTAGTCTGTCTATAGTACTTTCGGATGATCCCGCTACTTTCATGGATCTCTCATATTTGTCTCTAATTGACTGCTACTGTGTGACTGGTTTGGTCCAGTTGTGTGTATATATGCTTTTGATCTGTGTGTACCTCATGCTTATAATTATCTTTAATATTATCTTTGCAACCCTAGATTGACTAAGATTAATGGAGGACACACGTAGTGGCCGGGGACATGGGCGCGGGCGTAGGCAACCCACGCCGGACAGGGGTGCTAGGGAAACCTCATCTGGACCTAATCCTGAACTGAGGGTTGATCCCAACGTGCAAATAGCCGCTGCTATGCAGCAAATGACCAACCTGCTGGCACAAGTGGTGCAGCAACAAGGCCAAAACCCAAACCCTAATCCTGGAAACCGGGGCAATCATGTCGAAAGTGACGATAGGGCACTTGAGAGGTTCCAGAAGTTCGCACCACCGAAATTTATTAGGGAACCCGACCCGGATGTCGCCGAAAGGTGGCTCGAGAAGATGGTGGATATCTTTGCGGCCCTGCATTACACCGAAGAAAGGCAGGTGACTTTTGCCATCTTCCAACTAGAAGGGGCGGCCCGTTCCTGGTGGAACGTTATTCGGCAAAAATGGGAACGGGAACAAACGCCCAGGACTTGGGTGAATTTTATGCGGGAGTTCAACGTGAAATTGTGACGACCCCACTTCTCCCAAGGGCGAACCCAAGGGTATCGGCGGGCCGCCTGCCTAGCTCGCGCCAGGACTCAAACCTTAAAGCGATAAAAACCAGAAAATCCAAAAGAGTACCTTACATACTATATACAAATCCCAAAAAGGTTATAATTACATTCTCCAAAAGTACCTGCTCAAACTATTACACCCTTATAATTACAACCAAAACTAAAAGGTAGACCCTAAGGAGGGTCCTTATACAAACCACCACAATAAAAACAAACATCCTAATTGTCCAACTATGACAAACCAATACTAGTGTAAGTGCCCATAAGTCCCCGCGTCGGCCCCTGCTAAGGAAAACAAAAGGAACGGGGTAAGCTATATGCTTAGTAAGTAAACAGGGGCAAAAGCGTAAATGTCACGTAACCACAGTTACTCAATAAGAGTAAAGCAAAAGCAGAAAAGTAACATCACATAATAAGGATACAGGTGGCTCCAAAGCCAAGTCGTTGCCATGCGTGACCTCCTGTCGACACTCCGTCGACCATACATAAGGTCCGTAGAACTCCACTTGTACACCCACCGAACACCTTATCACCCTCACTGGCCAGTCACCTCACAAACTTGCCCAGGCGAACGAAATCACAAACTTGAGCTTGAGTCGCAAGCTCGGGTCACAAAATTGGTTCACATACTCAGCGAACCGGGTTCACAAACTTGGTGACCTCAAACCAAGTTGGACTGACTTCGACCAAGCCCTAACCGGCTCGAATAGTCCATCTAGGTATTGAGTTCAACCTCAAACTCACAAAATTCACAAAATTATTCAAAAGTCACCCTGAGCCACCAGCTCAAGGGTTTTAGTTCCAAAATTGCTTATATACATAAGCCATGTACAAATATGTGTGCAAATTAGGGTTTAGAGCGAGTGCGATAAAGTACATCCTCGTCTAAATACCCTCTTCATACATATCGAAACACATAAGCAACTAACATACAAAAGCGGCCTGAATACTTACTCCAAATACAAAAGTAGTACAAAAGCGGAAATCACTTCGTTGGTTGGCTAGTAGTGGGCCCCACCGGCTCCGCCTAGTTCACCACCGTCTGAAATCGAAGATTGTGTCACAATATATCACAAACAGCTACTCACACACGTAAAACAAGCAAAACGGCAAAATTGGCACGCGCAAGTGCGAAAACGGCAAAAAGGGGCACACGCGCGCGCGCGGAACGGCAAACGGGACGGCCAAATCGGCCATCTTAAACCGTTTTGGTCGAAAGTTAGGCTAGGAGTGTCGGATCAAGGTGAGCGAGATACCGTTTCGAAGCTAAGAGGAAGGGCTACAATTCTCATGAAGACATCTCAACCCAGATCTCAATAGGTATAGGTCAAAAAGGCACGAAATAGTGCCAGCTGTTTCATGGCAAGTTACCAAACATGCCCTGTTTGCAAGGCCGTAACTCACGGCTCAGAAATCGAAATCAAGAAATTCCAAAGGCGTTAGAAAGCTGAGACACAAGGCTAAAACTTTGATGTTTTGGCCAAGACCTGAATCCACTCAGAACAGAACGAAAATCGAGTGTCAACGTACCCGTCAGAACTGTCCAAATACAAGGCAGTTCTGACGAGCGTTATTTTTTTGATCATAACAGGAGCTACGGAACTCGGTTTTCGACGTACTTTATACCGTTTCGAAGCTGAGACCAAGATCTAAATTTCATATGAAGGAGTCGACACCCAGATCGTATGGAATCAGAACGGAAAAATGCACGGCAGAAACTGAAATGCAAAACGTACACAAACGGACGTCTAAAACAGGTCTGAGGGTTTTGTCTATAACTCGGAATACATTAATCCGTTTGACCTGAAATTTTACAGGTAGATTCAGCACTTAAAAGGCTACAACGTTGAAGAAGGCCACTTAACCCAGTTTCGAGTGTAACTAGGTCAAAACTGTAAGATACTAAACCAGAATCGTAAAACAGGTGAACAAACCGCAACCTGGTGCAAACAGTATAACTCAGCCTACTTAAGTCCAAATTCATAAATTTCAAAGGCATACGAAAGCTTAGAAACAGGGCTACATTTAGTCATAAGACTAGAACAACCAATTCCGAACTAATCCTATCCAAAATCACCAATTACAAGTGCAGTTCTTACATTCGGACAAAACCAGAACAGCAAGGGTATTTTCGACTTTTCTCACTCTACGCTACTCCGATTGACCTGAAATTTTACAGGCACCTATAAAATGTCATTTACTACAACTTTCATGTTTTAAGATAAGGCCAATTCGGCCTCTATCTAGGACCAAAATATTCGGACAGAATGAAGAACCAAGAAACCCCAATTTTCCAGATTTCATTCAAAACAGAAATCACTTGCAATCTTCCACTTTTTCCACCATCTAGCATCATTACATACCATTTCCAACCATCATATATAGCCACACAATCATGCTTATATTAAAACAGGAAAAATCCCAATAAATATAAAACTTCACTAAATCATCCACAAATCAAGATATAAACCATAATTTTTCATCTCTTAACACCACTAAGCATGAATTAAGCTTCATTAGGTGAAGGAGAGAGTTCATTCATTACTCACCTAGTAAAACAAGAGAGAGGGAGTTTCTTGTCACCTTAGCTTCCACAAACACTTCACCAATCAACTTACTAATACCAAATGAAGAGGTTTTATGGAAGGAATTCAAGATTAACCGGTTAGTTTATGAGATTGAGCAAGATTAGGACAAGGAATTGAGAGAGATTTTTCTTTCTTCCTTTGGAGAGAATTTCGGCCAAGAGAGAGAAAAGAATGAGGAAGATTAAGCTTCATTTGTCTTATAAGAAGGTTGAAAAAAATAAGAATTAATTCTAGCCACAAGTTTGGTTAACACTTGGTTGAATCACAACCACACAATTTTCTCTCTCTTGTTGCATTTTGAACCACTAATTTTCGGCCAATAAGAAGCTAAGAGGGGGGAAAGATATTTTGCTCTATTAATGGTAAACTTGCATAGCAAGTAAGTGGTGGTCAATTGGTGCGTTCAATCGGTAATGCACGGGACCCGCCGGTTCGCGCCGTTTTTTCTTTGTCGCGCCCCACTTTTCGATTCGAATGTGTTGTGTGTAGTGTGCAATGTGTGAACGTGTGCGAAATGAAAAGTAAAAAGGCCATGGGACTTAAGAATGCGACGATTTGGCCAAGTGAAGTTCAAAAAGGGTTTTTTTTAATGAAAATGGAGTCGCCACTTGGTATCGAGTTAGGGTGTACCAAGTCACCCAAAAATGATTTTTTGTTTTTGAATGAAAAAAGTAAATAAACCCTTTTAAAGAACTTTTTGGGTCTACGTAACCAAAAGAGGGATCGGGGGTCACATTTGACGAAGGGGAAGGCAAGGATAAAAATCCAAGGCACCCTTTCGACCTAGCCAAGGCTAGTTGCGTGACTTAAACCAATTTTTCCTAATTTTTCTACCCAAGGTATGTATCGCGTGTTGGATATGTCTATATGAATGCAAAAGCCTAGACCTAGGGGAATTGGGGGAAATTTCTCTTCAAAGGTTGAGTGGTGCCAATCACATTAATTGTGAAGCCCAATAATGATCCTTTTGGAGAGGTCACACCTAGACCTAAATGACGTGAAAAATGAGTGGAATGCATGCCATGTGAAAGTGTGAGTTTGTGTGAAGTGATAAAAATGATAAAAGTAATAAGATAAGAGTGAAGGTGTGCAAATGTCTTTGAATGCAAATATATACTCCAAGTGCAAGTGGGCAAAAATGCATGTATGCAATTTAAAGAAAAGTGCGAAAGTGTCGGTGTGCAAATGAAGATGAAAGTACTCGTGTGCGAGTGAAGATAAAAGTGTTCGTGTGCAAGTGAAAAAAGTGTTCGTGTGCAAGTGAAAGTGATAAAAAGGTGCATGTGTGCAAATGAGACAAAAGTGAAAGTGTGATGATAGAGTGGATTGAGAATGCATGAGCCTAGGGAATTCATGCATATTGGGTACAGGGAGACCTAAGTCGTGACTCAATTTACCCTTTTATAGAGAGGATACAAGCGTGCTAAGGCTTAGAAAAAGCCACACTCGTCTATATCCCATATTTAAGGGGACTTTCAAGCAAATGAACCCTATAACTAGTATGAGATGTAAAAATCCTAAAATGAGGGGAAAGGGGGTTCGAGGAGCATGCCAAGTGATAAAACTAAGAAAAATGCATGATATGTAGTGAACAGGCAAATAATGCATTAATGAAAAAACAAAAGAAAAAAATCCTATTGGGTCTAGCGTTGGACTAGCCCTTTCTATGAATTCCTAATGAAAAAATGAGCCACAACTAGCATTAGGCTAGTGTGGTGACGTACATTCATCCATTCCATTCCTTCATGGTTATGAAAGCAAGTAGACATGCCAAAACGCTCGTAAACACGTAGCACGTAGCACTTAGCATGCTCGACTAGATGCAAGAGCCTACTAAAGCAATTTAACATGTAACAACAAAAGCAAGCAACCAAGGGGAAGGGGAAATGGACCAGATGCTCTCCGAGCGCTATCTATTACAAGCCAAGAGGTGTACACATACCCCATAAAAGCATAAAAGGGAAAGGGTGAATGGACCAGATGCTCTCCGAGCACTATCTATTACAAGCCAAGAGGTGTACACATACCCCATAAAAACTTAAATAAAAGTAAAAAGCAAGTAAATGCACGCAGGGAGGTAAGGAAAGCGAAGTAGACATGCATGTTCACATAACACGTAGGAGCACATAAGGTCAAATGTAGTGCAAATGAGGGATAGAGTGTACCTCCCTTGAATTGACGCCCCAATGAAGTGAAATTATTCAATTACCCTCCAAAATAATAAAAAGGTCAAGGCACCACTTTATTTAAGAAAAATTAAAAGAAAGGGGCAAAACAAAGCTCACTTAGCCATAAAGTCCCTAAAGTCATAACTTCAGCGCAATTGAAACAAAGCATGGTAGTTAATTGACGCAAATCAGCAATGAAGTTGCACAAATTAACATGACCAAGGACCAAATGGATGAAATTATTTAATTGGTTGGGTCATAGTGAAATGAAGGGAGACTTGGGGGTCAAAGTGTAATTTCTAAAGTTGTTTTTCATGCAAAAGCATGCAATCCCACGTAAGAGACTTGTTTCTGCAATGTTTATGCATTCCAATCGAACAAAACAAAATCTGCTGCATTTTCTTATCAAACTCAACTTCCTTAACCACAGCCTTGATGCGATTTTTCCAAACTAACATCATAAATTCAAACAAGCAACCCATTTCATTCAATCAAACAGAAAGGCTTAGCAAAACATCATGCAAATCTGCCGCACAAATGAGAAACCAAAACAAATTGCAACCTGGACAGGAGAAACAATGTGAAAAAGAAACTAAAAGCACAAGAAAAGTCATGTACGACCGAAGTAAGTGCGAAATTAAAACCAGAAACAATCACACATGAACTCAGATTCTGGTGAGAGCCACTGAGAGTCAACAACGCAGCTGCTACATGCGTGAAAGATTGCAGCAAAGTAACAAAAAGAAGAAAAAAATGGCGGATGCATCTTATCAGCAAACTCAGGAAATTTGCAACCTTAACAGGCATATATTCATCATGAGCATACATTTGGACATGTAACCAAAAGAATTTGGGATAAAGAAAGAAAGAAAAACGCAGCTTCATGATCTAGGCATCGTGACACACAAATTCAACATCTCAACACACCAAAACATGGAAGAAAAATCATGCAAAGGCTGGAAAATCTTGATGTGCAATCACAGAATAGAAAAACAAAACAGAGTATGCAACTTCTTTTTGTTTTTGCTAAGAAATTTCGCAGCTACAAAGCTCGTGTAGGTTAAAATGCCAAAACATTCGATTAAACCCAACCATTTATTCAGCAAATGCACACACATTTTCCAGATATCTGTTTTAGCAGTGAAGGAACCAAAAAAAACGTAGCAAAGACAACACCATACTTCAGCTAATGTATCAAAATGCAGTGACAGGCAAAGCAGCAAATGGCAGGTTACGGTCTGCTGTCATAGTATCCAAATCCCAACAAAGCAAAACTTAATCAAGCAGGGGGGAAAGTCACGGCTGCAACAGCTTTTAGCTACTTGTGGCAATCCAAAAAATATTCCGCACTTTGCTATTTAAAAATGGTAGCTAACACACATGGGATACTATCTAACAACAAACAAACACCCAAGAGACAATTTAATCTACTCCAGAAAAATTCCAGCAGACCAAAGAGGTTGTCTTTTTTTTAAAACCGCTGTAACAAAACAAAACAAAGTCAAGGCCTGTTGCTGCAGACCCTTGTTAATCTTCCTAAACCCAAATCGTAAAAAAAAACAAACAAGACACTATTCAGAACTTGCAACTCACGGATCATGGGCAGGCTGCTTACGGAGGAAAGAAAAACATGAAAGCTAACAGCTTTTTGGATTCATAGGTTTTCCATCACACATATTCAGAATACACATAATAACCCACATAATAAATTCATGCTTGAAAGCTTCAAGATACTGAAATAAAGAAAAGAAGAACCACTTACGGTACGCGAGCTTTTCTTGATGAAGGTCCGCAGCTGCTAAATGGCGTGAAGGTTGGCAGTTCCTCCTTGCTCTCCGCCGTATCCTTTCTTCCCTCTTAGCCGCTCCAGATTTTTCTTCTCAGCCGCCCCCTTTGCCTCCCCGATTCTCTCTCTCGTTTTCTTCGGATCTTCTAAGCCCTTTTTCTTCCTACAACCCCTAACCCCAGCTCTCTCTTTCAGTTTTTCTCTCGCTGTCCCAACTCTCAATCCCTCAGCTCTCAGTTTTTCCTTTTAGCCGTTCCCTCTATCCTCTAAAAACCCTTGCTCAATTTTCTTTCAGCCCGTCGATGCTCTCTTCTTCTCAGCTCCCAGTTTTTCTTTTTCGTTCTTGACTCTCCCCGAAGCTTACCCTTTTTCCTCCTCCTTTGCGGCTACCATTTCCTTTAGCTTTTATATCCCCAGTTCAACCCTAAGAACCTCTGTCCTTTTTCTGTATTTTGCAGCTTCAGGAGCCGTCCCAGATTTTTTTTTTTTTTTGCAAACGGCGCAAGTCCGCAGCTTTCATGCTGCGGCAACAATTTTCCTTTTTTTTTTTTTTTTTTTTTTTTTGTACTTTCAACTTAATAAATACATAAATGATAAAATATAAACAATAATAATAATAACAAATTAACAAAAACCAAGTAATAATAATAATAAGAAGAAAACAAAAATAACTTTAACCAAAAACTAAACAAAAATGGCCATTTTTAAATTTTTCCAATTTTGCATTTTTCATCATTTTCTTTTTCTCAAAATAACTTAATAAAATAACTAAAGTGCCCAACGATTGAATTTAAAGAAATAAACATATTTTTGCGAACAAATTTCCCTTTTTCTCTTTTTTTTTCATTTTTCGAATCCAACTAAAGCCTATTTTTTTCTTTTTCTTTAATTTTTTTATGATTTTTCATTTTCATTTTTCTTTCAAGAAAGCATTGAATAAAAACAAAATGACTAAAATGATTTTTCTTTTCTTTCTAAAAACTCTATAAACTTAAAAACTAAAAAAAAAACTAAAAACTAAAAACTAGAAACTAAAATCTAAAACTTAAAAGTGATTAAAAACCTAAAATGACAAAATAAAAAATGAATAGACAAACTAAAAGGGCAAAATGAATAAAACTAAAATAAAATAACAACTAGAAATGCAAAACACACAACAATGAACTAAATGCAAGCGATCTAAAATAAAAATCATGAAGTAGATGCCACATACAAATTATTCAAAATTTGGTGTCTACAGTTTGCCCCTCTTTGTCTGAGTTTTGAAAAAACTTGAGACAAAGAAAGTAGACACCAAAACTTACCTGTGTTATTGGGCTACAACAGATTCCAACGAACAGGAATTCTAAAAAAAACGGGACTGACCCGAACATGAATGTAAAAAATGGGATAGACCCGAACATGAAATTTAAATTTGGGATAGACCCATGGGATAGACCCGGACAGAAATGTAAAATTGGGATAGACCCACGGGATAGACCCGGACTGGAATGTAAATTTGGGATAGACCCGGACAGAAATTTAAAATTGGGATAGACCCACGGGATAGACCCGGACTGGAATGTAAATTTGGGATAGACCCACGGGATAGACCCGGACAGAAATTTAAAATTGGGATAGACCCACGGGATAGACCCGGACAGAAATGTAAATTTGGGATAGACCCACGGGATAGACCCGGACAGAAATTTAAAATTGAAATTTAAAATTGGGATAGACCCACGGGATAGACCCGGACTGGAATGTAAATTTGGGATAGACCCACGGGATAGACCCGGACAGAAATTTAAAATTGGGATAGACCCACGGGAATGTAAATTTGGGATAGACCCACGGGATAGACCCGGACAGAAATTTAAAATTGGGATAGACCCACGGGATAGACCCGGACTGGAATGTAAAATTGGGATAGACCCACGGGATAGACCCGGACAGAAATTTAAAATTGGGATAGACCCACGGGATTTTTAAACAATGAATTGAGTTCTTACCTGAGACTAATTCAAACTTTTGTACCAAGAGGGAGATTTGGATCTCTATGGCTAGAACGATAGCTGATGTTGTTCCTTATGACCCAATCTTTGCCAAATTATCACTCCGTCTTTGCTTACTGGGGAACTTTTCTGACGTCGATTCAGGTGCTAAAAGAAGTGCGGTTGTTTGTGTTTGTAAATGCAATGTTCCTGCAAGACAAGAAGAAATATGGACTTGCCACCATCATTCGATCCGGCTTGCCTTGAGAATCGTGTAAACATGAGTCTTTTGATGCCTTTGCCAACTTTTGCTGCGGCATCTGCCTTGGTTGAATTTGTAATTTTGAAACCTTTCGATTTCGGAGACCAATAAAGTGCGCATTTACCATGTCACCAAATCCATGTAGCAGCTTGTTTGCATTTTACTCACTTTAAAAGATGATTGAATCCCATATTCTTGCGCAAACCTTAGGGTTTATCATTCATCCGAATCCAATGGTAAAAGAATGATGCATGAAAAATCAATGCAAAATGATTTCCTATGTTATGCAGGAATGCCAAAGAATGTAAAACACATCCAACTATGATTAATCCTACAAAATGCCATGAATACAAGCAAATGAGGACAGATGAATTTTATAAGAATGTATTTAGAAAAGAAAATTTTTACAAAGCGACACAGTTTTGGCCAACAGATGTCATATTCAAATCTCTGGATATTTTTGTTCTGGAATTTAATATTGGCAGAAGTATGACAAAAATGAGAAGAAATCCAAATGAACCAAGTCACCAGCTGTTCCTCCTCGTGCTTGCTCGTTGCAAAAAACTTGCCTTGGCGCCCTTTCGGGTTTTCACCAAGGTTGCCCCCACCCTTTTTTGTTTTTGTTTTGTTTTGTTTCGTTTGTTTTTTTTTGTTTGTTGTTTTTTTTTTTTTTTTTCTTGTTTGTTTTTTTTTCTTCTTTTTTTGAGGTGCCCTTTCGGGTTTTCACCTAAAGAAAAACGAAATATCTCGACCATGATCGACTCAGAAATGTGAGTTAGAGATTTCAGGCATCAGTAAAATGCACTTCCCTTGTAAGATTAGGCGAAGGCCTTATGAACATCACTTGCCAGTTGATTAGCAAAATTCCTAATAGAAATACAACAAGTGACGAAAGCCAGGACTTTGGGCTTTTGTAATGAGGTCAGGTGGGGTGTTTTCAAGAAAAGTTGAGGCTTGAAAGCAAATTTGATGAGAGGTGTGAAATAACCTGAGATTGCATCATTTTGAGATCATCTCCGAATTTTGAACAAAACTGAGGAAATTTGCCCCAGTTTAATTGAATTCTTCTCTTTGTGCTTTTCATTGCATTTTTTCACTTTTGCATTTTTCTTCAAAAACTAAATTTGCCCCAGTGTGGGGTTCTCTTTTTCTTTCTGATCATCTCTTTTCATAATGAATTTGCCCCAGTGTAGGGTTTTCCTTTTCTTTCCGATCATCTCTTTTCATAATGAATTTGCCCCAGTGTGGGGTTGGCAATTCTCAGGGGCTGCCAAACGAAAATTTGTCAATTCTGATGGCTCAAAGGGGACAAGTAGGGATAAAATGCTTTAAATGTAAAAGAAGAGGGCCTGACTTGCATTTCGCCATTTGCATGAATTTCTAAGGAAAATTTGCATGATCAAAATGAATATCTTCTTGCACATGTCTGATTTGATGGGTTGAGGGAATGTTTGACCATCCATTTCCGCCAAAATGAGTGTTCCGCCAGGTAATACCTTTTGGACAACGAACGGCCCTTTCTGATTTTGGGCGAATTTGTCTCTGCCTTCGTCTTGTATTGGCAAAGTTCGCTTGAGTGCTTTGTCGCCTTCCTCAAAATGTATGCTGATGAAACTTCTTGTCGTAGGCTCAGGCCAGGCGTTTTTGTAAGTTTTCATGACAAACGGCATTTTTGGTTGAACTCCCATTAGAGTGTGCAAAGATAGAATTTCTACTGCTGCAAATGAGACTGCATCCAACCATCTGTGTACTTTGACACATGGTCAAACCATTAATCATCTCCTTTCCTGCCTTCGTCCAAACGAATGCCGACTTATGTCTTCTTGACCTCATTCTCAGTGCCAAAGTGAACAATTGTTGTGGCTTCTTGGTTTGGTTCAAATTTCTCCTCATATTGTTCAAGATTTTGAAAAGAATCAAATATTCTCTTATTATCACTCTCGCTTGGAAATTTGGGTTCCAAAATTCTCAAGTCGTGAGTGAGATAGAGATTGCCATTATTGAATTCCAGAAAAGTGATATCCAAAGGGTCAAATAATATTATTTTTGACCATCTGAAAGAATTAAGGAATTTGGGATAACAAACAAGTATACAACAAACAAATGAACAATCAATATGACTGAAATATAAACAAACGAATAAACACAATAACATGACAAGAATGACTCGTGCCTTTTCATAAAACCTTTGATTGAAAGCGGAAATAAAAGGAAAGCAAGTGAAAATGAAATGAAAACATGTGCAAACTTTTAGTCAAAAATAAAGATGCTTTCATTAGCTATTTACAGATGCAAAAGCATTTTCAATGAGTTCGCATGGATGACAAACCCCTTTAGGTTTACGAAACTCCTTCTGAATGGCAGAAAACTCGGCTGTTCAATTGAAAATTGATCCTTCAGGGATGCCGAAAAATTCTGCCTCATTTCCAAACACTTCAGCCTCACTTGATGAGTTTTTAGCAAGCTCCTTAAATTCCGTATGGTCCATAATAACCCCAATGGTGTTATCGTATTCTGGCAGGGGGTTCTTATCCACATTTGGCGCTTCTGCTGGCCCTTCTCTAATCACTATTTTCCCTGCCTCGATCATGTCTTGCACCTTGTGCTTAAGTGCTCTACAATCAGTGGTTGGGTGGCCGGGTGCTCCCGAATGATAGGCGCAAGTGTACTGAGGATTGTATCCGGCAGGGACGCCATGAGAGTAAGTTGGGGGGGGAATTATGCCAATTCTACCGGCAGCCTTTAATTGTTCATACAATTGGTCCAGAGGCCTGCTTAGGTTGGTGAATGTTCGGGTACGGCTCTGATTGTAGGTTTTAGTGTGTTGGGGATAGTTGTAGGTAGGTCTGTTTGGTGGAGAAAATTGTTGATTGTAGGGAGGTCGAAGTCGAACTTGTTGGAAGTTAGGCTGAGATATTTGAAAAGGGGCTATAGACGAGTTGGTGTATTTAGGGCGAGGACGAGGTTGAGTGGTATTAGGGTGATGAACAGGATGAGGGTTTGAATAATAAGGGTAGGAGTTTGAGTAGGTAGGGTGTTGTCTAGGCCTGGAGCTTGGGACACGGTTTCGGTCACAAACAAAAATGATTTCCCCCTCTTCCTTTTGGAATTGTTGCTTTTTCCCACTGCTCCCTTGTCCTTGCAAAGCATCCAACTGCGATTTGAGGGCAGAGACATTACCCGTCCTGTCATACTTGTTAAATTTAGGGGTTTTGAACCTCTCAGGCAACCGCACATTCGAAAAATGGCAAAGCTCATCGTAATCCAAAACTCCTTGCTTGTTCAACCCCTGACTTTTCCCCATAAACTCATCAAAGCGGTCAAGGCGCTTGAGCAGCTTCATATCAATGGGAGCGAAAGATTCCCCCATTTCTGGCTTGGTTTGAACAGTGTGGTCTGGTAGTAAGGGTTCAGCAGCAGGGTAATAAAAGGTATGTGGCTCAGGTGGTATATTTGAAGTAGCTTGGGGTTGTGGGCCTTGCCTGCGAGTAAGAAAAGATGAAGGATTAGGAGGGTAAGCGTATGGCAAATGTATGGTGGGATATGTGAAAGTTCCTTCGGGTGGAATAGGAAAAGATGGGGTAACGGTGACTTGAGTTGAAGGGATGACAAACGATTCCGGCTCAGCCTGCTTGACGGGTGTAGGTTCGGGTTGAACTCCGCTGCTGATTAACTCATCAATCAACTTCCTTTGGGTTGCCATTTCAGATGTCATTTCCCCAAATTTGGCGAGTAATTCAGTCAACTGAACCCCGGGACTTGTGGCTTCCGGCTGGGTAGTTGCAGCGGTCTTATCAGACGATCCTGGCCGAGTACTCATGTCTACACGATTCTTTTGGGCTTTACTACGGGATCGCGTTATGATGGGGCTTCGACGAGAAGCTATGTTTAAATATTACCTGAGAATTTTTGAAAGATTACCTTTAGATTTAACCCTCGCTTAGTTATAATAAAGATAAAGAAAAGAAAAGAAAAAGAAAAAGGCAAGAGTTAGTAGATATCCATAAAATTCGGATGCATGTCCTATGGGGGAACCCTTTTTGTGCCAAGGGTAGGCCTAGCATGAAAATGCAATCCTCCAGAGCAGGCACTATACCATACCTGATGGATCTGATCAACTCATTGAGTGAGAAATAACTTTGAAAAATTTGGTCAATTAGAGTGAGAAGAGACGTTTGTCAAAATAAGGACATCGTCCAAAGGGATTGATCACTTTTGATCGATACAAGAATTTGCAAAAACGCACGGGTTTGACCTTGACGAACTTCCTATCGAAGAGATTGAAATTCGTTTTGACAACTTTTCTCAATGACGCACGGGTCAAAACTTCAACTGATCAAATGGCTGGATGCAATGGATGCTTTTCTCAAAATCGACTAGGTTTCCATTTTGAAAATTGACATTGAAATCCTAATTGGTCAAATGAAATTGACAATTTATCAAAAATCGACCGGATTACCCTAAAAAGGGAAACAGGTCAAATGATTTGAATGAAATTTAATTTATCCAAAATTAATCAGATCACCCTAAAAAGGGTAAATTGATCAAATAGATTGAACGAAACTTGATTTATTCAAAATCGGCTCGATTGCCCTAAAAATGGGTAAATTGGCCAAATGAATGAAATTGAATTAGGGATTTATTCAAAAATCGGCCGAACGACCCTAAAAAGGGTAAATTGGTCAAAAGACCCTAAAAAGGGTAAATTGGTCAAATGAATTGACGATTTATTCAAAATTGACCGAATGACCCTAAAAGGGTAAATTGGTCAAATGATTTGATGATTTATTCAAAATCGACCGAATGACCCTAAAAAGGGTAAATTGGTCAAATGAATTGATGATTTATTGAAGAATCGACCGGATGACCCTAAAAAGGGTAAATTGGTCAAATGAATTGGATGAAATGAAGTTATTGAAAAAAATGGATTGGATAAGATGGATGATTTGTTCAAAAATCGATTGAATTATTCGTCCACTGGGTGGTTTCAAGAAATCATTACAATGCCTTGGTCTATGAGCCTCTAAAATCAAAATTTGGCCTCTATATTTATCGTCTCAACAATGAGGAATCATTTGTGAATTTTCTTCGAATTAATGTCCTTTTACGCAAGGGAATTTTACCAATTTTGAGAAAATGGCCAAAAAGTGATTATTAGATGCTCATATTCCAAAAATCACTCTATGAAAATGATCGGATCCTACCTTACCTTGTGCACAACCCCTTCGGATGGTACGAGAAAGGTAAACGTGCAAGTCTCATTTGGATTATATATCCGAGACATGGGGTGGTTTATTCCTAACACGGGATCCCCTAAATGGCATTCCCTTTCTAGGGTTTATGCATGATGCCAGTTTATTAAAGCGATGTAAATATGTGACAGATACGACCTAAAGGACATGAATAATGCATCGAGGGGAAAAAGGTCTAGAATGAAATGTACTCATTGAAAATTAAGTGCAATAACTGAAATTTAAACATGTGAGCTATCTAGTAGGTGAGTCACTAAAAGAGTGCCAAAAGGGCCTCTTATCGCTAAGGCATATGAATGCAAGCCAAGAAACAAAAGAATGGTTAGTGCAATTGATAGTACACATAACACATTGTAAAGCAATCAAAGAAATAAAGCAATGAAAAAGGGGTTGGACCCCTCCCCTCGTGAATAGTGTCCCTAGCTTAGGATAAAGCTGACTCTACCCTAGGCAAGCTATCATGGATGCATGAGGTTGAGGTTCGCTAATGCATCTAGACTCGATAAGCTCAGGTCCCCGAGCCTTCAGACTTAGAAACCAAGGGTCACCAATCCCAAGGTTCTTTGTCGGTGGCTCGAGCGATTCCCCAAACACCGCTACGCACACATCGTGTCACGGCTACGTGTTTGAGTGAATCTATCAAAACCTCAATCTTCGACCAAAAGCTAAAGGCTATCAACCAATAGCTTTACGCGGAAGATTGAGTGACCCATTGGAACATGCTACACACACATCGTGTCGTGATCACATGTCCAAGTGAGTCACCTAATCCTAATAGGGTGGAGTGGCGTGACAAGCCACTAAAAGAAAAATAAAGGGATAAAAGAAGTAAAGCGTATGCTCGTATGCTAGTGCTCGTTTGGAGGGGAAGGGTCAAGAACCAACGCGAGGCTCTAGGGCGACCCATACCTCCCAAAATGCAATGCAAGCGCGAGATAACAAGTAAACATTCATTCAATCAACCAATCACACATACGTGAGTGAGGGAATAGTTGGATACGCGCGCGAGGCAAAAAGGCCCTAAAAATGGAAAATGCAAGCCTAATATCCAAATGCAATGCATAAAAAGGGTAGAAAAAGGAAACGAATGGCTAAGTCAAATGCTTGGACCCACTTAGGAAGTCCCCAGTGGAGTCGCCAACTGTCGCGCCCCACTTTTCGATTCGAATGTGTTGTGTGTAGTGTGCAATGTGTGAACGTGTGCGAAATGAAAAGTAAAAAGGCCATGGGACTTAAGAATGCGACGATTTGGCCAAGTGAAGTTCAAAAAGGGTTTTTTTTAATGAAAATGGAGTCGCCACTTGGTATCGAGTTAGGGTGTACCAAGTCACCCAAAAATGATTTTTTGTTTTTGAATGAAAAAAGTAAATAAACCCTTTTAAAGAACTTTTTGGGTCTACGTAACCAAAAGAGGGATCGGGGGTCACATTTGACGAAGGGGAAGGCAAGGATAAAAATCCAAGGCACCCCTTCGACCTAGCCAAGGCTAGTTGCGTGACTTAAACCAATTTTTCCTAATTTTTCTACCCAAGGTATGTATCGCGTGTTGGATATGTCTATATGAATGCAAAAGCCTAGACCTAGGGGAATTGGGGGAAATTTCTCTTCAAAGGTTGAGTGGTGCCAATCACATTAATTGTGAAGCCCAATAATGATCCTTTTGGAGAGGTCACACCTAGACCTAAATGACGTGAAAAATGAGTGGAATGCATGCCATGTGAAAGTGTGAGTTTGTGTGAAGTGATAAAAATGATAAAAGTAATAAGATAAGAGTGAAGGTGTGCAAATGTCTTTGAATGCAAATATATACTCCAAGTGCAAGTGGGCAAAAATGCATGTATGCAATTTAAAGAAAAGTGCGAAAGTGTCGGTGTGCAAATGAAGATGAAAGTACTCGTGTGCGAGTGAAGATAAAAGTGTTCGTGTGCAAGTGAAAAAAGTGTTCGTGTGCAAGTGAAAGTGATAAAAAGGTGCATGTGTGCAAATGAGACAAAAGTGAAAGTGTGATGATAGAGTGGATTGAGAATGCATGAGCCTAGGGAATTCATGCATATTGGGTACAGGGAGACCTAAGTCGTGACTCAATTTACCCTTTTATAGAGAGGATACAAGCGTGCTAAGGCTTAGAAAAAGCCACACTCGTCTATATCCCATATTTAAGGGGACTTTCAAGCAAATGAACCCTATAACTAGTATGAGATGTAAAAATCCTAAAATGAGGGGAAAGGGGGTTCGAGGAGCATGCCAAGTGATAAAACTAAGAAAAATGCATGATATGTAGTGAACAGGCAAATAATGCATTAATGAAAAAACAAAAGAAAAAAATCCTATTGGGTCTAGCGTTGGACTAGCCCTTTCTATGAATTCCTAATGAAAAAATGAGCCACAACTAGCATTAGGCTAGTGTGGTGACGTACATTCATCCATTCCATTCCTTCATGGTTATGAAAGCAAGTAGACATGCCAAAACGCTCGTAAACACGTAGCACGTAGCACTTAGCATGCTCGACTAGATGCAAGAGCCTACTAAAGCAATTTAACATGTAACAACAAAAGCAAGCAACCAAGGGGAAGGGGAAATGGACCAGATGCTCTCCGAGCGCTATCTATTACAAGCCAAGAGGTGTACACATACCCCATAAAAGCATAAAAGGGAAAGGGTGAATGGACCAGATGCTCTCCGAGCACTATCTATTACAAGCCAAGAGGTGTACACATACCCCATAAAAACTTAAATAAAAGTAAAAAGCAAGTAAATGCACGCAGGGAGGTAAGGAAAGCGAAGTAGACATGCATGTTCACATAACACGTAGGAGCACATAAGGTCAAATGTAGTGCAAATGAGGGATAGAGTGTACCTCCCTTGAATTGACGCCCCAATGAAGTGAAATTATTCAATTACCCTCCAAAATAATAAAAAGGTCAAGGCACCACTTTATTTAAGAAAAATTAAAAGAAAGGGGCAAAACAAAGCTCACTTAGCCATAAAGTCCCTAAAGTCATAACTTCAGCGCAATTGAAACAAAGCATGGTAGTTAATTGACGCAAATCAGCAATGAAGTTGCACAAATTAACATGACCAAGGACCAAATGGATGAAATTATTTAATTGGTTGGGTCATAGTGAAATGAAGGGAGACTTGGGGGTCAAAGTGTAATTTCTAAAGTTGTTTTTCATGCAAAAGCATGCAATCCCACGTAAGAGACTTGTTTCTGCAATGTTTATGCATTCCAATCGAACAAAACAAAATCTGCTGCATTTTCTTATCAAACTCAACTTCCTTAACCACAGCCTTGATGCGATTTTTCCAAACTAACATCATAAATTCAAACAAGCAACCCATTTCATTCAATCAAACAGAAAGGCTTAGCAAAACATCATGCAAATCTGCCGCACAAATGAGAAACCAAAACAAATTGCAACCTGGACAGGAGAAACAATGTGAAAAAGAAACTAAAAGCACAAGAAAAGTCATGTACGACCGAAGTAAGTGCGAAATTAAAACCAGAAACAATCACACATGAACTCAGATTCTGGTGAGAGCCACTGAGAGTCAACAACGCAGCTGCTACATGCGTGAAAGATTGCAGCAAAGTAACAAAAAGAAGAAAAAAATGGCGGATGCATCTTATCAGCAAACTCAGGAAATTTGCAACCTTAACAGGCATATATTCATCATGAGCATACATTTGGACATGTAACCAAAAGAATTTGGGATAAAGAAAGAAAGAAAAACGCAGCTTCATGATCTAGGCATCGTGACACACAAATTCAACATCTCAACACACCAAAACATGGAAGAAAAATCATGCAAAGGCTGGAAAATCTTGATGTGCAATCACAGAATAGAAAAACAAAACAGAGTATGCAACTTCTTTTTGTTTTTGCTAAGAAATTTCGCAGCTACAAAGCTCGTGTAGGTTAAAATGCCAAAACATTCGATTAAACCCAACCATTTATTCAGCAAATGCACACACATTTTCCAGATATCTGTTTTAGCAGTGAAGGAACCAAAAAAAACGTAGCAAAGACAACACCATACTTCAGCTAATGTATCAAAATGCAGTGACAGGCAAAGCAGCAAATGGCAGGTTACGGTCTGCTGTCATAGTATCCAAATCCCAACAAAGCAAAACTTAATCAAGCAGGGGGGAAAGTCACGGCTGCAACAGCTTTTAGCTACTTGTGGCAATCCAAAAAATATTCCGCACTTTGCTATTTAAAAATGGTAGCTAACACACATGGGATACTATCTAACAACAAACAAACACCCAAGAGACAATTTAATCTACTCCAGAAAAATTCCAGCAGACCAAAGAGGTTGTCTTTTTTTTAAAACCGCTGTAACAAAACAAAACAAAGTCAAGGCCTGTTGCTGCAGACCCTTGTTAATCTTCCTAAACCCAAATCGTAAAAAAAAACAAACAAGACACTATTCAGAACTTGCAACTCACGGATCATGGGCAGGCTGCTTACGGAGGAAAGAAAAACATGAAAGCTAACAGCTTTTTGGATTCATAGGTTTTCCATCACACATATTCAGAATACACATAATAACCCACATAATAAATTCATGCTTGAAAGCTTCAAGATACTGAAATAAAGAAAAGAAGAACCACTTACGGTACGCGAGCTTTTCTTGATGAAGGTCCGCAGCTGCTAAATGGCGTGAAGGTTGGCAGTTCCTCCTTGCTCTCCGCCGTATCCTTTCTTCCCTCTTAGCCGCTCCAGATTTTTCTTCTCAGCCGCCCCCTTTGCCTCCCCGATTCTCTCTCTCGTTTTCTTCGGATCTTCTAAGCCCTTTTTCTTCCTACAACCCCTAACCCCAGCTCTCTCTTTCAGTTTTTCTCTCGCTGTCCCAACTCTCAATCCCTCAGCTCTCAGTTTTTCCTTTTAGCCGTTCCCTCTATCCTCTAAAAACCCTTGCTCAATTTTCTTTCAGCCCGTCGATGCTCTCTTCTTCTCAGCTCCCAGTTTTTCTTTTTCGTTCTTGACTCTCCCCGAAGCTTACCCTTTTTCCTCCTCCTTTGCGGCTACCATTTCCTTTAGCTTTTATATCCCCAGTTCAACCCTAAGAACCTCTGTCCTTTTTCTGTATTTTGCAGCTTCAGGAGCCGTCCCAGATTTTTTTTTTTTTTGCAAATGGCGCAAGTCCGCAGCTTTCATGCTGCGGCAACAATTTTCCTTTTTTTTTTTTTTTTTTTTTTTGTACTTTCAACTTAATAAATACATAAATGATAAAATATAAACAATAATAATAATAACAAATTAACAAAAACCAAGTAATAATAATAATAAGAAAAAAACAAAAATAACTTTAACCAAAAACTAAACAAAAATGGCCATTTTTAATTTTTTCCAATTTTGCATTTTTCATCATTTTCTTTTTCTCAAAATAACTTAATAAAATAACTAAAGTGCCCAACGATTGAATTTAAAGAAATAAACATATTTTTGCGAACAAATTTCCCTTTTTCTCTTTTTTTTTCATTTTTCGAATCCAACTAAAGCCTATTTTTTTCTTTTTCTTTAATTTTTTTATGATTTTTCATTTTCATTTTTCTTTCAAGAAAGCATTGAATAAAAACAAAATGACTAAAATGATTTTTCTTTTCTTTCTAAAAACTCTATAAACTTAAAAACTAAAAAAAAAACTAAAAACTAAAAACTAGAAACTAAAATCTAAAACTTAAAAGTGATTAAAAACCTAAAATGACAAAATAAAAAATGAATAGACAAACTAAAAGGGCAAAATGAATAAAACTAAAATAAAATAACAACTAGAAATGCAAAACACACAACAATGAACTAAATGCAAGCGATCTAAAATAAAAATCATGAAGTAGATGCCACATACAAATTATTCAAAATTTGGTGTCTACATTCTTAAAACACACGTACTAGGGTTTTTACTTCCTATTCACTAATCTTATCTTATTGCTCCTAATTACATATTATTTCTCACTTAAAAGTCACTTTTAATCACCAAATTTGATCCTTTTTCCGTACCAAAATTTCATCCGGCGAAAATCACAAAAACCCTAATTTTGCTCCAATGCTGAAACCGAAGAGTGAAACCCTACTTTCTAGGCTCACTTGCACTTATTATGGAATAATTGGATAGTAGGGCTTTAAATCTTAATCCCTACATAGGGTTTTCGAAATACTCCTAAAACCAAACGTTACCGCCCAGCTAATGAATATATCAACGTAGAACGGACTGGGGCCTCACAATCTCCCCCACTTAGAACAATTTCGTCCTCGAAATTTTTCTATGAACGGAACCTATCGAATCTAAAGTAACCAGTGGCTTGTACCTTCTTCGTCCTCAGAAGAAACGAGGCTTTTCATTCCAGTCCCTTCTCTATTTGACGGTCCAGGGTCGGTCTGGGTTGGCTGCTGGGTTCCTTTCTTTTCACGCAATAAACTAGGGCAATTAGCAATCCGATGCTCGGTGCTCCCGCAACGCAGACACCTTCCATCCTTTTTCCAGCAATCCACCTCCATATGGTTGGATTTTCTACAGTAGCCACAAAATGAGAGAGCGATTGGGGTCTGATCCTCTTGTGAGACATCATGCAGTGGTCCTTCTCCACTTGGGTTTCCTCCCGGAGTATCCTCCTTAAATGTCTCCAAAATTTTCACACCCCTTACTCCACGACCCTTCTTAGCGACTGGCCTACCTCGCTTACACTGTTCTGGCCTTTTACCTCTTTTCTTTGCATGGAAGATATTTACTTGTGGCCTTGCAATTCCTGTCCTTTGAGCTTCCTCTGGAAACCCCATAGCAGTAGTGTTTTGTGCCATTGTTAAGGCCTCCTCAGAAATCCCTTCGTATTTCCTTTTTAGCTCCAAGTTCTGGTGCAAGAGCTCAATCTTTTCTGAATACTCGTGCTTCCATCGCCCTTCCCAGTATGCGGCTAGTCTCCTTTGGACCTCTATTTCGTCTCGAAGAACTGCGATTTCCTTATACATCTCGACCCAATGTGCCATCTCACGGAGTTGCTGGACCTTCGATAGTAGCCTGCTGGCCAAAACAATGGGTCATAATAAATTCCTAAATACCAATGACACTCTCGGTCCCTGGTTTTATTCAGTGGTTGTTTCCCCTTTTTCTTGACTCTTGGCCCCGCTTGGCTCCACGGCCACGACCATGTCCGCGACTACGTCTTCCCTCTATGTTTTTTTTTTTTCTTCCAAAGGGTACTTTAATAAACTTATACGCACATAACACGCCATATTAAGGAGACAGATAATCAATTACACAAATACATATCAAATTGGACAGATAACCATGTACACACACACACATACTAACATCATGTAGTAACTATATACGGGCGAGTCAAAAGAAAAGGTGAAATCGTCCCAGTCTCAAATAAATAACCCCGTCCGATCTATTACGTTACTTTCTATCCAAACTAGACGTCCATTGACCTCTTGTGCTCATTCTAGTCAGACAAAGCCTGTTCATGTTTCCAAAATGAAATTTCAAGTACTTAACGCTGCCTCAACTTTAGAGTACTCGGGCACGAGAATCCGAAATAAGATAATTCACATCTCGAGCTGGCCAGTCCCAAGAGTAAACTATCTACAATCGAAATTCCTACCCGACGTACCTATTTATGATCCTCAAATACCACGGAAAAGATTAAAGGCCCATAACATTTGCAATTCACAGCTTATGCTCGAACGAGCACTTAGTCCTTCATATTTATTCACCACTTAGTCCAGGCTCACTCCGCGCAGAGACCACGCGAAGCAGCTATATATTTTATCCCTCAATTACTTAACTTTCATATCAAATCAAATCCCACAGTCCGGCATCCTAAACTTCAAGCCTAGGATACACTACAGAGATCTGAAGCCTAAGCTCTGATACCAACTGTGACGACCCCACTTCTCCCAAGGGCGAACCCAAGGGTATCGGCGGGCCGCCTGCCTAGCTCGCGCCAGGACTCAAACCTTAAAGCTATAAAAACCAGAAAATCCAAAAGAGTACCTTACATACTATATACAAATCCCAAAAAGGTTATAATTACATTCTCCAAAAGTACCTGCTCAAACTATTACACCCTTATAATTACAACCAAAACTAAAAGGTAGACCCTAAGGAGGGTCCTTATACAAACCACCACAATAAAAACAAACATCCTAATTGTCCAACTATGACAAACCAATACTAGTGTAAGTGCCCATAAGTCCCCGCGTCGGCCCCTGCTAAAGAAAACAAAAGGAACGGGGTAAGCTATATGCTTAGTAAGTAAACAGGGGCAAAAGCGTAAATGTCACGTAACCACAGTTACTCAATAAGAGTAAAGCAAAAGTAGAAAAGTAACATCACATAATAAGGATACAGGTGGCTCCAAAGCCAAGTCGTTGCCATGCGTGACCTCCTGTCGACACTCCGTCGACCATACATAAGGTCCGTAGAACTCCACTTGTACACCCACCGAACACCTTATCACCCTCACTGGCCAGTCACCTCACAAACTTGCCCAGGCGAACGAAATCACAAACTTGAGCTTGAGTCACAAGCTCGGGTCACAAAATTGGTTCACATACTCAGCGAACCGGGTTCACAAACTTGGTGACCTCAAACCAAGTTGGACTGACTTCGACCAAGCCCTAACCGGCTCGAATAGTCCATCTAGGTATTGAGTTCAACCTCAAACTCACAAAATTCACAAAATTATTCAAAAGTCACCCTGAGCCACCAGCTCAAGGGTTTTAGTTCCAAAATTGCTTATATACATAAGCCATGTACAAATATGTGTGCAAATTAGGGTTTAGAGCGAGTGCGATAAAGTACAACCTCGTCTAAGTACCCTCTTCATACATATCGAAACACATAAGCAACTAACATACAAAAGCGGCCTGAATACTTACTCCAAATACAAAAGTAGTACAAAAGCGGAAATCACTTCGTTGGTTGGCTAGTAGTGGGCCCCACCGGCTCCGCCTAGTTCACCACCGTCTGAAATCGAAGATTGTGTCACAATATATCACAAACAGCTACTCACACACGTAAAACAAGCAAAACGGCAAAATTGGCACGCGCAAGTGCGAAAACGGCAAAAAGGGGCACACGCGCGCGCGCGGAACGGCAAACGGGACGGCCAAATCGGCCATCTTAAACCGTTTTGGTCGAAAGTTAGGCTAGGAGTGTCGGATCAAGGTGAGTGAGATACCGTTTCGAAGCTAAGAGGAAGGGCTATAATTCTCATGAAGACATCTCAACCCAGATCTCAATAGGTATAGGTCAAAAAGGCACGAAATAGTGCCAGCTGTTTCATGGCAAGTTACCAAACATGCCCTGTTTGCAAGGCCGTAACTCACGGCTCAGAAATCGAAATCAAGAAATTCCAAAGGCGTTAGAAAGCTGAGACACAAGGCTAAAACTTTGATGTTTTGGCCAAGACCTGAATCCACTCAGAACAGAACGAAAATCGAGTGTCAACGTACCCGTCAGAACTGTCCAAATACAAGGCAGTTCTGACGAGCGTTATTGTTTTGATCATAACAGGAGCTACGGAACTCGGTTTTCGACGTACTTTATACCGTTTCGAAGCTGAGACCAAGATCTAAATTTCTTATGAAGGAGTCGACACCCAGATCGTATGGAATCAGAACGGAAAAATGCACGGCAGAAACTGAAATGCAAAACGTACACAAACGGACGTCTAAAACAGGTCTGAGGGTTTTGTCTATAACTCGGAATACATTAATCCGTTTGACCTGAAATTTTACAGGTAGATTCAGAACTTAAAAGGATACAACGTTGAAGAAGGCCACTTAACCCAGTTTCGAGTGTAACTAGGTCAAAACTGTAAGATACTAAACCAGAATCGTAAAACAGGTGAACAAACCGCAACCTGGTGCAAACAGCATAACTCAGCCTACTTAAGTCCAAATTCATAAATTTCAAAGGCATACGAAAGCTTAGAAACAGGGCTACATTTCGTCAGAAGACTAGAACAACCAATTCCGAAGTAATCCTATCCAAAATCACCAATTACAAGTGCAGTTCTTACATTCGGACAAAACCAGAACAGCAAGGGTATTTTCGACTTTTCTCACTCTACGCTACTCCGATTGACCTGAAATTTTACAGGCACCTATAAAATGTCATTTCCTATAACTTTCATGTTTTAAGCCAAGCCCAATTCGGCCTCTATCTAGGACCAAAATATTCGGACAGAATGAAGAACCAAGAAACCCCAATTTTCCAGATTTCATTCAAAACAGAAATCACTTGCAATCTTCCACTTTTTCCACCATCTAGCATCATTACATACCATTTCCAACCATCATATATGGCCACACAATCATGCTTATATTAAAACAGGAAAAATCCCAATAAATATAAAACTTCACTAAATCATCCACAAATCAAGATATAAACCATAATTTTTCATCTCTGAACACCACTAAGCATGAATTAAGCTTCATTAGGTGAAGGAGAGAGTTCATTCATTACTCACCTAGTAAAACAAGAGAGAGGGAGTTGCTTGTCACCTTAGCTTCCACAAACACTTCACCAATCAACTTACTAATACCAAATAAAGAGGTTTTATGGAAGGAATTCAAGATTAACCGGTTAGTTTATGAGATTGAGCAAGATTAGGAAAAGGAATTGAGAGAGATTTTTCTTTCTTCCTTTGGAGAGAATTTCGGCCAAGAGAGAGAAAAGAATGAGGAAGATTAAGCTTCATTTGTCTTATAAGAAGGTTGAAAAAAATAAGAATTAATTCTAGCCACAAGTTTGGTTAACACTTGGTTGAATCACAACCACACAATTTTCTCTCTCTTGTTGCATTTTGAACCACTAATTTTCGGCCAATAAGAAGCTAAGAGGGGGGAAAGATATTTTGCTCTATTAATGGTAAACTTGCATGGCAAGTAAGTGGTGGTCAATTGGTGCGTTCAATCGGTAATGCGCGGGACCCGCCGGTTCGCGCCGTTTTTTCTTAAAACACACGTACTAGGGTTTTTACTTCCTATTCACTAATCTTATCTTATTGCTCCTAATTACATATTATTTCTCACTTAAAAGTCACTTTTAATCACCAAATTTGATCCTTTTTCCGTACCAAAATTTCATCCGGCGAAAATCACAAAAACCCTAATTTTGCTCCAATGCTGAAACCGAAGAGTGAAACCCTACTTTCTAGGCTCACTTGCACTTATTATGGAATAATTGGATAGTAGGGCTTTAAATCTTAATCCCTACATAGGGTTTTCGAAATACTCCTAAAACCAAACGTTACCGCCCAGCTAATGAATATATCAACGTAGAACGGACTGGGGCCTCACAAAAATTCTTCTCTCGTCTAGTCCAGGAGCGGAAGGAAGATGAATTTATCCGACTTCGCCAAGGGACCCAATCTGTAGCGAAATATGAAAGCCAGTTCACCCGCCTATCCAAATTTGCCCCTGAACTGATCATGACCGAGCAGCGGCGAATAAGGCGTTTTATCCAGGGCTTGAACGTAGAAATTCAGAAGGACCTCGCGGTGGCCCAGATTAATGCTTTTAGCGAGGCCGTAGAGAAGGCGCAACGAGTAGAAAATGCTAGGCTGCAGGTGAAAAACTTTCAAGCCAAGAAAAGGGGCTTTCCTGGGAGTAGCTCTGAGCAAGAAGGTACAAGTACGCCCCCTAAGATGGGAAAGGGAAACGGGGGAGTACGACAACCAGGGGTATCGCGTGATGTCTCTCAAGGGGGACCGGTCTCTGCTACTCGTGGTCCTTGCGAATATTGCAGAGGGCCAAATCATACGGAGGCAAATTGTTGGAAGAAAGAGGGAAAATGTCTGCGCTGCGGAAGTGCCGATCATCGGATTGCTGACTGGCCAATTCGATTGCGAAAAGGAAAAGGGTCCCCGCAACCAACTAAGACTAACCCTGGACAGTCGGCAAAAGAAGGGACTGGATCCAAGGTACCGGCTCAGGTGTACTCTTTAGAACACCATCAGGATCCTGACTCGTCTGAGAACGTAGAAAGTATGGTCCGTTGGGTACCTTAGATGTTGATAGATTCCGTTGATAAGAAAATTTCGAGGACGAAATTTCTTTAAGGGGGAGAGAGTGTGAGGACCCGTACTTTTCTTAATTTCTAGGTTTTAATTTCTTTTAATTGCATGTTATTCCACATTTTCTTTATTCAAAAATTTTAAAAAATAAATTTTATGACTAAATATAGGTTTTAAATGATTTTTCTAGTATCGGTTAGTTTTTGAGAAATAAGAATGTATATCGGACGTGGGACCCACTAGTGCGGAAAGTTCGGTAAAATTCAGCCAACTAGGTTAAGTTTTGGATACTAGAATTAATTTACCGGGTGTTAAGAGATAAGTAGAGGTTGCAATTTGGATTGGTGTGAGAGGAAACAAAGTGATAGACTTGCATTAAATAGGGTGACAAGTGTCACCATTTGGTTGGATTGACTTGTATGACCACTATTCATTTTCTTACCAATTGACCAAATAAATCAAAAAAATACCAAAAATTCACCATTTTCTCCTTCATCTTGGCCGACCTCTTCAAGTAACAAAAGAAAGAAAACTCTTCAAGTTTTTGGCTTCAATCTTGCTCCAATCTACCAAATCAACCATTGAATCTTGGTTTTGCTTCATAGAAACACTTAAGGGAGTGATAGTGGGTTGTTTTGTGGAGTTGTTTGGAAGGCTCAAGTGATTAGTTGCTCTCCCTCTTGTGTTGCTAAGGTAAGTTGAGAAGGACCCCTCTCCTCCCTCTAATGATGCTTAAATCATGATTGGTGGTAGTATAAGATGCACTTTTATGGATTACATCTTGATTTTGGTTGAAGTGATGAAGTTTTACAATTTTTGGGGATTTTTCTGTTTTCATATGAATATGATTATGTGGTTATGTATGATGATGGGAAATGGTAGTTAAGGAAGCTAGAAGGTGGAAAAAGTGGTTAATTACAAGCAATTTCTGTTTTGGAAAGAAAACTGGAAAATTAGGGTTCTTGGAATTACATTCTGCTCGGTTTTGTAGCTCATAGTTAGAGGCCGAAATGGCCTTGGGTTAAAACATAAAACTTGTAGGGAATGATATTTTAGAGGTGCCTGCAAAATTTTAGGTCAATCGGAGTTTCTAGATAGAGCCAAATTCCAAGAAGTTTCCCTCACCTTTCTTCTAGTAGAGGAGGAGTTTCCCTCACCTTTCTTCTAGATAGAGCCAAATTCCAAGAAGTTTGATGGTTGGATGAAGAACTTGAGCAAGATTGGAGCAAGAAGATGAAGTTTTTCTCTTCCCTTTTCTTTCCCTTGGGTTCGGCCGAATGAGAAAGGTGAGGGAGTGTTTTTGGTTTGGAATTTGGTGGAAGAAACTAGTGTTGGACAAGCTAACTTAAAGTTGTGCAAAAAGTCAACTCTTAATAGTGGCGAAATAGTGCATTGTACTACCACTTTTGCTCTCGTTTGTTACACTTATACACTAATCCTCCAAGGTAATTCCTCTAACACTGTAATTACTCATACTCACTAGTCTAGTATTAAATCCTCAAATCTCCAATTAGTCGTACCGGTGCGACTTTTAGAAATTTTCAACGCGAACGCGATAAAGCGAAATTTAAGGAAAATTCACGCAATAATAGTATAATTAAATAATACTAGGGCAAATAATTATAAAAATAACTAAATTAAGAATAAAAACATGAGTCCTCACATCCTCTACCCCTTAAAAGAATTTCGTCCACGAAATTCATACCTTGATTCGGAAATAGGTCTGGATATTTCTGTCGAATCTCCTCCTCTACTTCCCAAGTTGCTTCCTCTATTCCGTGATTTCTCCATAGAACTTTTACCAGAGGGATTCGCTTATTCCTTAGTTCCTTCACCTTACTATCCAGAAGCTTCACTGGTTTCTCTTCATAAGTCAGTGCCTCGTCGATCTCAATATTTTCTGGTTGCAGTACATGGGAGGGGTCTGGGTTGTACTTCTTGAGCATAGACACGTGAAAAATATTATGAATTCGAGATAAACTTGGTGGCAGTTCCAACTTATAGGCCACGTTTCCCACACGTTGGAGAATCTTATAAGGTCCTACAATCTAGGTTGCAACTTCTTTCTTCTTCCTGCCATCAAACTTGCTTTTAGAGGAGTGATCTTAAGGAAAACTTGATCTCCAACCGTAAATTCGAAATCATTCCTTCGATTATCTGCATAACTCTTTTGGCGGCTCTGAGCTGTCTGAATTCTTTGGCATATTAACTTCATCTTTTCATATGCCTCTTCAATCCATGGTATTGCAGTTGCGTCTAAAATCTTTCTTTCACCTACTTCATCCCAACAAATAGGAGATTGTAAGCAAATTCCACCAATGTCAAGTATTTACTCCAACTCTCTCAAAAATCCAAAATACATGTTCTCAACATGTCCTCAAGAGTCTGAATTGTTCTCTCTGACTGTCCATCAGTCTGGGGGTGGTAGGTAGTGCTAAAACTCAATTTGGTTCATAGCATTTCTTACATCTTTTGCTAGAACCGAGAAACAAACCGAGGGTCTTGGTCAGATACAATACTTACTGGTATCCCATGTAGCCTTATAATCTCATCCAAATATAATTTAGCTAACTTCTCCAACGGGTACTTCATACTAGTCGGCAGAAAATGAGCAGATTTGGTCAATCTATCTACTATCACCCAAACGGCGTCGTGACCTCTTTGTGTCCTTGGTAATCCAAATACAAAATCCATGGTGATATTTTACCATTTCCACTTGGGTATCTCTAAAGGTTGCAATCTGATGCTCGGCTTTAACCTGCTGGCAAATCAAACAAGTCTGGACAAACTGAGCAATTTCCTTCTTCATGTTCTCCCACCAATACAAGCTCTTCAAGTCTTGGTACATTTTATTTCCTCCAAGATGTACCATGTACTTAGAACGATGAGTTTCCTCCAACATTTCCCTTTTAATTCCTTCATCTTTTGGCACCACTATGCGATTTTGAAACCTCAGTATACCATTTACTCCCAAATTAAAATCTGACTTTTCCCCCTTATTAACTTTCTCCAACCACTTTTGTGCTTCAGAATCCTTCCCTTGTACTTCCTTGATATGATCTAACAAAGTAGATTTCACGACAATGTTCTCAAGGATCACTTTTCTTGGTTCAAGTCGAGGATTCCAAATACTAACCTCTTCCAACAAGTGTAACTCTTTGATCATCAATCCTGCTACTTGTACTTGACCACTTAAAGCATCTGCTACCACATTAGCTTTCCCTAGGTGATAATTAATCGTGCAATCATAATCTTCCAAAAACTCCACCCATCTATGTTGTCTCAAATTCAACTCTTTTTGGAAAAACAAGTACTTAAGACTCTTGTGATCTGTAAAAATCTCAAACGTCACCCCATATAGGTAATGTCACCACTTTTTCAATGCAAATACTACAGCTACTAACTCCAAATCGTGAGTTGGATAATTTCTCTCATGAGGTTTTAACTTCCTAGAGGCATACGCAATCACCCTTTCATTCAGAATCAACACACATCCCAAGCCTTCCTTTGAAGTATCTGTATAGACCACAAAACTATTCTTTCCATTAGTCCCGCAATCTTAGAAAAATCTTTAATAAACCTCCGATAATACCCTGCTAACCCTAAGAAACTTCAAATTTCAGTAGGATTTTCTGGTTGCTTCCACTTAGAAACTGCTTCAACTTTGGTCGGATCCATCTTAATTCATTCCTTGGAGATTATATGACCTAAGAAAGTCACTTCCTTTAACCAAAATTCACATTTACTAAACTTAGTACACAACTGATGTTCCCTCAAGGTTTGCAAGACAATCCTCAAATGTTTCTCATGATCCTCCAGAGTTTTAGAATATACCAGTATATCGACAATGAACACCACCACAAACTGATCCAAGTAAGGCTTAAAGATTCGGTGCATTAAATCCATAAAAGCTGCAGGAGCATTAGTCAACCCAAACGGTATCACTGCAAACTCAAAGTGTCTGTACCTCGAGTTAAAGGCAGTTTTAGGTATATCCTTTTCCAAAATCCTCAACTGATAATAACCCTACCTGAAATCCAACTTTAAGAATACTACCACCCCTTGCAATTGGTCAAACAATTCATCAATGTGGGGTAAAGGGTACTTATTCTTAATGGTAACGTCATTCAAGTCTCGGTAGTCTATACACAACCTTAAGCTCCCATTCTTCTTTTTAACAAACAACACCGGAGCTCCCCACGGAGAATCACTTTCTTTTATAAAGTCTCACTCTAGCAAATCCTGCAATTGCAACTTTAATTCTTTCAATTCAGCTGGAGCCATTCTATAGGGCGTCTTAGAGATAGGTGCTACTCCTGGAGTCACATCAATTTTCAAGACTATCTCTCTTTTCGATGGCAAAGATTTTAGTTCCTCAGAAAAAACATCTGGATACTACTTAACCACTGCCATATCTTCTAATCTCACCTTGTTACTAGGAGTATTTATAAGAAAAGCCAAATACCCTTGAGTTCCCTTACTCAACATCTTTCTAGCTCGAATTCCTGAAATAAGGGCGGATGAGGCTAGTCTACCCCTTACATCCAATTTTAAAATTGCCTCTCCCGGAATACACGGCTCAACCATTTTCGTCTTACAATTCAACTGAGCATGATAACGGGCTAACCAATCCATTCCTAGGATGACATCATACCCTTTAATAGCTAAGCTCATCAGGTCGGCCAATAATTTTTGTTCTCCAACCCATATCTCACAATCTCTATACACCAAGTTAGCAATTAACTTTGATCCCCAGTAGGCGTTCTAACCTCCAAGTCATAAGGTAATTTAATTGACTTCACGTCTACCCCACTCATGAATTTAGGGTTTACAAAGGAGTGTGTCATACCAGGATTAATTAAAACCTTAACTAAGCGGTGAAAAATAGGAATCGTACCTTCAACCACCTCTGTGGAATCGGGAATCTGCTGATGGTCCAATGCATAAAACCTAACCGGCACCTTAGGTCGACCCCTCCAGCACTAGACTACTTAGATGCTGATTTCTCTGGCCTTTGAGTACTGCCTCCCTCTTTTGGTATACTTGGGCATTTTGAGATCTGGTGCTCGGTACTGCCACAATGCAGGCACTTCCCCAATGCCACAATGCAAGCGTACCATCGATTTGAGGCCAAATCGCTTTCAAGAGGAAGGGAATGATGCAAACATGAAAATTATCCTCCAAACTATTGAGTCAAATGAAGAGTGGCTGCAATCTGTTTCCCGTTCCGAGTGCTCCACCGTGTCAACAACAATGCTTACAAATTGGAGTTACCTGGGGAGTGCAATGTTAGCACGACTTTCAATGTCGCGGACTTGAACCCGTTCCGTGACGAGGAGGATCTAGATTTGAGGACAAATCCTTCCCAAGTGGAGGGCACTGATGTGTGCACGGATTTGAGGCCAAATGATGAACAAAGGGTCTATAGGAACATTGAAGGCTTGGAAGTTGCTAATCTGGCCTTCGCTACTTGGGTCGGGCACTAGTAATGTTAGCCACTGGTTTTGTTAGTTGGATTGGTTATTATGATGTCATGTTTTAATTCGTTAGTCTTGTTAATTAGTGGAGTTAAATAAGTCGGCCCAATTCATGTAAGTGTGGACCGAATTAGTCTTGCTAGTGTTAGGAAGATGGGCTGCAAATCCTTGTCTCAAATGGATTAGGCTCCTAGGTTTCTAGCCTATAAAAAGGCTCCTTCATGTACGGTTGAGGTTAGACACTTTGATAATAAAATTCCAGTTTGTTTCTCTTCCATTATTGAGAGATTCGAATCCTTCACTTGCATTGGCAAGGGTTCTTGAGCAATCTCGCGATTGTCCTTGATTGTTCACCCGACCTATCCACTTGAGTATTCATCTCGTTGGAGTCGTCGTTCTACCACCTTCAATCAAGTCGTGTCGTTCGTCTTGGTTTTGGGTTCCACAAACCAAACGTTGGACAACCTCGCTAGATTCTTGGGCAAACGTGCTACGTGTCTCGAAACGCGTTGATCGAGAAGCATATCAATTGGCTTCAGAGCATAGGTTGAGGTATCTTCCGTTATATCTGTTGTTTTGTCTTTGTTGAGTCATCTAGGGTTTATCCTTTGTGTTTTCCGCTGCCGTGTGTTAAAAAAAAAAATTTCTGTCCGCACCTTTGTGTTCTTTGTTGCGTCCAATTTCTGGTCATAGTTGTGTCCCCAATCTATCCGTAGTTGTTGTGTCTTGTTGTCTAAGCATTCTGTCCGCATAGCCTTCTCCTTATTGCATCAAGTTTCTGTCCGTTTGTGTGTCTTATCGTTGCTTTTAAATCTGTTTGTGATTGTGCTGCTCGTTGGGTTGAATTCTGTCTGAAGTCTTGTGTTTCCTTGTGTCGTGTCCAGCAAGAAAACAAAAGGAGGAAGTTGTGTTGGCGGCACTAGGGTTTCTTGTATCTCTTGTCGGAATCTGTCCAAACCAATTTCTGTCTGTTGTGTCCAGCTATTGTGTGGCAATCTGTCCAGATTTCCCTTCGTTGTTTGCTGTTCGTTTTTGTCTAGATTATAGTCTCATTCTTGTGGGAAAAGATTAAAAATCGAAAAATCTTTGCGGCGGCTAGGGTTCTTCCCTTCTAGGCGCATCTTGCATTGTAGTAAATTGCCCAGATTTTTCCTTTGCTATTTCCTGTAGTTTTTGTCTCGGTTGTAGCCTGATTCTGGTTCGTAGTTGTGTTGTTTGGGGCGTGCAAAACAACCCAGCAAAGGTCAAAAAAAAAAAGGTGCCGCATACCTCATTGTTCTTGAGTCAATTGCTGGAATTTTCTGTTTGGGACTGCCGAACCTGTTTTGCCTTTGATTCTTGAACTTTTGTGTTGTTTCTTGCAAACCTTGAATACCAACATATATTTGGAAAAGTTCTTGAGCTTCTTGAATGAAATTCTTGAAGTTCTTGGACCACCAAAGACTGACTTGGGAAGTTCTTGAAAATTGAAATAACCTTCATCCGTGTTCTTGATCTTCTTGGGTTTTTGATCTTGTAATTTGGATGAAATTGGATCTGTAATTGAGTTTCTTGAAGAGCCAAGAAAATAAAGCAACGAAAAAGAGAAAAAAAAACAAAAAAAAAAGGAAAGAGCAATCAGCTCTAGCAAGAAACTCCAAGTTTCCAAATCTTGCTCAAACTCCAAGTTTCCAAATCTTGCTCAAACTTCAAGTTTCCAAATCTGACCAACTCCAAGATTCCCGAAATTTGAACTACTCTAGACTTCCAAATCTGATCAAACTTTAAGGTTTCCAAACCTTGAATAAGTCCAAGAGTCCAAATCAGACCAAACTCTAAGATTTCCAAATCGTGATTGGTTTCCAATTCTTGGTTGGTTTCCAAATCTTGATTGGCTTCCAAATCTTGAGTTTTCCATTCTTGATTGGTTTCCAAGACCCCAACCAACCTGGATAGTCCAAAAAAACACCCAAAATAGTTTCCCAAACCGAACCTAAACTGCCATCCATACCTTAGCCAAACCGCTTTTGGATCCTTGAGTTTTTAAAAATCAGTTGAGCTAGTTTAAAAAAATGATTGGACTGAATTTTGAGGACTGATTTGTACCTAATTTGAGCACCCTAAGGGCACCATTTACCTACCAAAACACTGACCAGAAACTCGGCAACCAGCAGCTCCAAAATTCCAGTTTCGAGTAGGCGTCCTTCTAGGATCCCAAATTTTAGCTTTTGAGTTTCGTGTCGTGTCTAGTGTCCATCATCTTAGGGTTGTTTTCCTATATCATTTGAGTCATAAAACAGCATCTCCAATGTGTCCAAAGCATCTTTATTCTTGGTTGCTCTTGTGCAAAGTTTGGTGAAAAATTCTTGGACCTTGCGAGGCAATGCTCGAGTTACTCAATCCGGCAATGTAAGAGTAATGATAAGACCATTAGAGTGTCATAAGCATGAGTGATACATGAGATTAGAGTGTGCATACATGAGCTTGTGTGTGGGAGGAAAATTATTTTCTCTGCTAACCGTCTTTGCAGGTCACATAATCATGCCCCATGGAGTTGCATCTTGCTCATACAATTAGGAATTCTTGGAGGCCAAGCCTTTCAAGAGGAGGGGTTCCAAGCGTGTATATGAGTTTTGTTTACTCCGGGAGGAGATGGAACGTTACTGTGCTTCGCGTGTATATGAAAGGTATAAACGAGATTGCAATGAGTATGAGAAGGAGCAAAGAAGTTTGCGCCGAGCATCTAAGTCGAGGTCTACCTCAAGCAAATGAGATTCATCTAAGAAGTGTCTTGACAATCAAGACAAAGAGTTTGAGAATTCTCGAATTGAGTCAAAGCTTTGTGAATCAAAGGATGAATTCCGAAGTCGGACTAAAGCATTGGTTGATTCTATGATGGACAGACTTAGCCAAGTGCTAGATTCCCACTTGGAGCAACTTAATCATATGTCAACCGGTGGTAATAAAGGGAAAATTCATCCAAGTCTCTCGTTGATTGAAGAGCCATATATGAATGAGTTGTAGCCGAGCCATGAACATGAGCTAGACAATGAAAATCCAAACTCAAGTGCAATGAATGAACAATGGTCTGAGAAGAATGGAGTGAGAAAAGGCAAGTATAATTTGGCCTTATTGACGAGTAAAGAGGAGGAGTTGGCCATGTTCGCAAAAGTTGAAAGTGTGGATGTTTTGTTTGCTAACAAGCTAACATGTGTTTTGTTTAGTACCTCTTCTTTTATGCAGATTAAACAAAGTCAAGTAGAGTTGGTCATGACATGTTCCATTCCCAAGTCACTTGGACACTTTACGAGTTTCCATGGAGTTTGTCTTCTAGGAGCTAACTCTCTTTGGTCTCAATTCATGGAACCATGTCAACTCAAACATGTCCACACCATTGGAGGATTGATTCGAGCTCATCTTAAAGGGGGAATTCTAGATTTCACTTCTTGTTCTTTACCGATGGGTCATTCATCATTTTTGGCTTATTTTGAGCATGTTACTCGTCCTAAATCTTGTCGTTCCTATGTAGCTTTTGATGGGAAGTGTAGAGAACCCGCACTAGATTCTCAAGTTAAATCAAGTGGTGGAAGGCACGCTGAAGTGTCAAAGGGAGTTTTCACATTTAAATCTTGATCTACACCTTCTTACCATTTAGCTAATGCTGTCCTATTGCTTCTTTATCCAATTTCTGGTTCGACACAAGCTGAAACTTATTTCATTTTTGTAGGTAGTAAAGCTGTCCGAAAAATTTCAGCCTTGACCAAAGAATTGCAACTTGATTTCATGCTCATTCCAGCTGCATGTTGCGAACAAGGGCCGAACTATACCACCTTGTACAACCCGATTCAGGATTTCTCTAGCTTCAATGAGCATCATTATGAAGATCCTTATCTTGTGCACGTGACTGGTAAGCCATTGCATAGTTTTATACCTATGACTACTCACTATGTGATTTATGTGTAGGTAACATCATGACAGTCCATGCTCAAAGGCTAATTAGAGAGTTTTGGGTTACAACCTGGAATTTTCGCAAGCCTTATACACGTTCTTTCCAACCTTGGTGAATGTCCTTGTTTGAGAGCCCCTTGAGGCTGGCCAAATGGCATTTAACTTGGCTCCTGACCCTTCATTTCTTTCCAACGTGGTTGTCCTCTAAGCGTACCATCGATTTGAGGCCAAATCGCTTTCAAGAGGAAGGGAATGATGCAAACATGAAAATCATCCTCCAAACTATTGAGTCAAATGAAGAGTGGCTGCAATCTGTTTCCCGTTCCGAGTGCTCCACCGTGTCAACAACAATGCTTACAAATTGGAGTTACCTGGGGAGTGCAATGTTAGCACGACTTTCAATGTCGCGGACTTGAACCCGTTCCGTGACGAGGAGGATCTAGATTTGAGGACAAATCCTTCCCAAGTGGAGGGCACTGATGTGTGCACGGATTTGAGGCCAAATGATGAACAAAGGGTCTATAGGAACATTGAAGGCTTGGAAGTTGCTAATCTGGCCTTCGCTACTTGGGTCGGGCACTAGTAATGTTAGCCACTGGTTTTGTTAGTTGGATTGGTTATTATGATGTCATGTTTTAATTCGTTAGTCTTGTTAATTAGTGGAGTTAAATAAGTCGGCCCAATTCATGTAAGTGTGGACCGAATTAGTCTTGCTAGTGTTAGGAAGATGGGCTGCAAATCCTTGTCTCAAATGGATTAGGCTCCTAGGTTTCTAGCCTATAAAAAGGCTCCTTCATGTACGGTTGAGGTTAGACACTTTGATAATAAAATTCCAGTTTGTTTCTCTTCCATTATTGAGAGATTCGAATCCTTCACTTGCATTGGCAAGGGTTCTTGAGCAATCTCGCGATTGTCCTTGATTGTTCACCCGACCTATCCACTTGAGTATTCATCTCGTTGGAGTCGTCGTTCTACCACCTTCAATCAAGTCGTGTCGTTCGTCTTGGTTTTGGGTTCCACAAACCAAACGTTGGACAACCTCGCTAGATTCTTGGGCAAACGTGCTACGTGTCTCGAAACGCGTTGATCGAGAAGCATATCAATTGGCTTCAGAGCATAGGTTGAGGTATCTTCCGTTATATCTGTTGTTTTGTCTTTGTTGAGTCATCTAGGGTTTATCCTTTGTGTTTTCCGCTGCCGTGTGTTAAAAAAAAAAATTTCTGTCCGCACCTTTGTGTTCTTTGTTGCGTCCAATTTCTGGTCATAGTTGTGTCCCCAATCTATCCGTAGTTGTTGTGTCTTGTTGTCTAAGCATTCTGTCCGCATAGCCTTCTCCTTATTGCATCAAGTTTCTGTCCGTTTGTGTGTCTTATCGTTGCTTTTAAATCTGTTTGTGATTGTGCTGCTCGTTGGGTTGAATTCTGTCTGAAGTCTTGTGTTTCCTTGTGTCGTGTCCAGCAAGAAAACAAAAGGAGGAAGTTGTGTTGGCGGCACTAGGGTTTCTTGTATCTCTTGTCGGAATCTGTCCAAACCAATTTCTGTCTGTTGTGTCCAGCTATTGTGTGGCAATCTGTCCAGATTTCCCTTCGTTGTTTGCTGTTCGTTTTTGTCTAGATTATAGTCTCATTCTTGTGGGAAAAGATTAAAAATCGAAAAATCTTTGCGGCGGCTAGGGTTCTTCCCTTCTAGGCGCATCTTGCATTGTAGTAAATTGCCCAGATTTTTCCTTTGCTATTTCCTGTAGTTTTTGTCTCGGTTGTAGCCTGATTCTGGTTCGTAGTTGTGTTGTTTGGGGCGTGCAAAACAACCCAGCAAAGGTCAAAAAAAAAAAGGTGCCGCATACCTCATTGTTCTTGAGTCAATTGCTGGAATTTTCTGTTTGGGACTGCCGAACCTGTTTTGCCTTTGATTCTTGAACTTTTGTGTTGTTTCTTGCAAACCTTGAATACCAACATATATTTGGAAAAGTTCTTGAGCTTCTTGAATGAAATTCTTGAAGTTCTTGGACCACCAAAGACTGACTTGGGAAGTTCTTGAAAATTGAAATAACCTTCATCCGTGTTCTTGATCTTCTTGGGTTTTTGATCTTGTAATTTGGATGAAATTGGATCTGTAATTGAGTTTCTTGAAGAGCCAAGAAAATAAAGCAACGAAAAAGAGAAAAAAAAACAAAAAAAAAGGAAAGAGCAATCAGCTCTAGCAAGAAACTCCAAGTTTCCAAATCTTGCTCAAACTCCAAGTTTCCAAATCTTGCTCAAACTTCAAGTTTCCAAATCTGACCAACTCCAAGATTCCCGAAATTTGAACTACTCTAGACTTCCAAATCTGATCAAACTTTAAGGTTTCCAAACCTTGAATAAGTCCAAGAGTCCAAATCAGACCAAACTCTAAGATTTCCAAATCGTGATTGGTTTCCAATTCTTGGTTGGTTTCCAAATCTTGATTGGCTTCCAAATCTTGAGTTTTCCATTCTTGATTGGTTTCCAAGACCCCAACCAACCTGGATAGTCCAAAAAAACACCCAAAATAGTTTCCCAAACCGAACCTAAACTGCCATCCATACCTTAGCCAAACCGCTTTTGGATCCTTGAGTTTTTAAAAATCAGTTGAGCTAGTTTAAAAAAATGATTGGACTGAATTTTGAGGACTGATTTGTACCTAATTTGAGCACCCTAAGGGCACCATTTACCTACCAAAACACTGACCAGAAACTCGGCAACCAGCAGCTCCAAAATTCCAGTTTCGAGTAGGCGTCCTTCTAGGATCCCAAATTTTAGCTTTTGAGTTTCGTGTCGTGTCTAGTGTCCATCATCTTAGGGTTGTTTTCCTATATCATTTGAGTCATAAAACAGCATCTCCAATGTGTCCAAAGCATCTTTATTCTTGGTTGCTCTTGTGCAAAGTTTGGTGAAAAATTCTTGGACCTTGCGAGGCAATGCTCGAGTTACTCAATCCGGCAATGTAAGAGTAATGATAAGACCATTAGAGTGTCATAAGCATGAGTGATACATGAGATTAGAGTGTGCATACATGAGCTTGTGTGTGGGAGGAAAATTATTTTCTCTGCTAACCGTCTTTGCAGGTCACATAATCATGCCCCATGGAGTTGCATCTTGCTCATACAATTAGGAATTCTTGGAGGCCAAGCCTTTCAAGAGGAGGGGTTCCAAGCGTGTATATGAGTTTTGTTTACTCCGGGAGGAGATGGAACGTTACTGTGCTTCGCGTGTATATGAAAGGTATAAACGAGATTGCAATGAGTATGAGAAGGAGCAAAGAAGTTTGCGCCGAGCATCTAAGTCGAGGTCTACCTCAAGCAAATGAGATTCATCTAAGAAGTGTCTTGACAATCAAGACAAAGAGTTTGAGAATTCTCGAATTGAGTCAAAGCTTTGTGAATCAAAGGATGAATTCCGAAGTCGGACTAAAGCATTGGTTGATTCTATGATGGACAGACTTAGCCAAGTGCTAGATTCCCACTTGGAGCAACTTAATCATATGTCAACCGGTGGTAATAAAGGGAAAATTCATCCAAGTCTCTCGTTGATTGAAGAGCCATATATGAATGAGTTGTAGCCGAGCCATGAACATGAGCTAGACAATGAAAATCCAAACTCAAGTGCAATGAATGAACAATGGTCTGAGAAGAATGGAGTGAGAAAAGGCAAGTATAATTTGGCCTTATTGACGAGTAAAGAGGAGGAGTTGGCCATGTTCGCAAAAGTTGAAAGTGTGGATGTTTTGTTTGCTAACAAGCTAACATGTGTTTTGTTTAGTACCTCTTCTTTTATGCAGATTAAACAAAGTCAAGTAGAGTTGGTCATGACATGTTCCATTCCCAAGTCACTTGGACACTTTACGAGTTTCCATGGAGTTTGTCTTCTAGGAGCTAACTCTCTTTGGTCTCAATTCATGGAACCATGTCAACTCAAACATGTCCACACCATTGGAGGATTGATTCGAGCTCATCTTAAAGGGGGAATTCTAGATTTCACTTCTTGTTCTTTACCGATGGGTCATTCATCATTTTTGGCTTATTTTGAGCATGTTACTCGTCCTAAATCTTGTCGTTCCTATGTAGCTTTTGATGGGAAGTGTAGAGAACCCGCACTAGATTCTCAAGTTAAATCAAGTGGTGGAAGGCACGCTGAAGTGTCAAAGGGAGTTTTCACATTTAAATCTTGATCTACACCTTCTTACCATTTAGCTAATGCTGTCCTATTGCTTCTTTATCCAATTTCTGGTTCGACACAAGCTGAAACTTATTTCATTTTTGTAGGTAGTAAAGCTGTCCGAAAAATTTCAGCCTTGACCAAAGAATTGCAACTTGATTTCATGCTCATTCCAGCTGCATGTTGCGAACAAGGGCCGAACTATACCACCTTGTACAACCCGATTCAGGATTTCTCTAGCTTCAATGAGCATCATTATGAAGATCCTTATCTTGTGCACGTGACTGGTAAGCCATTGCATAGTTTTATACCTATGACTACTCACTATGTGATTTATGTGTAGGTAACATCATGACAGTCCATGCTCAAAGGCTAATTAGAGAGTTTTGGGTTACAACCTGGAATTTTCGCAAGCCTTATACACGTTCTTTCCAACCTTGGTGAATGTCCTTGTTTGAGAGCCCCTTGAGGCTGGCCAAATGGCATTTAACTTGGCTCCTGACCCTTCATTTCTTTCCAACGTGGTTGTCCTCTAAGCGTACCATCGATTTGAGGCCAAATCGCTTTCAAGAGGAAGGGAATGATGCAAACATGAAAATCATCCTCCAAACTATTGAGTCAAATGAAGAGTGGCTGCAATCTGTTTCCCGTTCCGAGTGCTCCACCGTGTCAACAACAATGCTTACAAATTGGAGTTACCTGGGGAGTGCAATGTTAGCACGACTTTCAATGTCGCGGACTTGAACCCGTTCCGTGACGAGGAGGATCTAGATTTGAGGACAAATCCTTCCCAAGTGGAGGGCACTGATGTGTGCACGGATTTGAGGCCAAATGATGAACAAAGGGTCTATAGGAACATTGAAGGCTTGGAAGTTGCTAATCTGGCCTTCGCTACTTGGGTCGGGCACTAGTAATGTTAGCCACTGGTTTTGTTAGTTGGATTGGTTATTATGATGTCATGTTTTAATTCGTTAGTCTTGTTAATTAGTGGAGTTAAATAAGTCGGCCCAATTCATGTAAGTGTGGACCGAATTAGTCTTGCTAGTGTTAGGAAGATGGGCTGCAAATCCTTGTCTCAAATGGATTAGGCTCCTAGGTTTCTAGCCTATAAAAAGGCTCCTTCATGTACGGTTGAGGTTAGACACTTTGATAATAAAATTCCAGTTTGTTTCTCTTCCATTATTGAGAGATTCGAATCCTTCACTTGCATTGGCAAGGGTTCTTGAGCAATCTCGCGATTGTCCTTGATTGTTCACCCGACCTATCCACTTGAGTATTCATCTCGTTGGAGTCGTCGTTCTACCACCTTCAATCAAGTCGTGTCGTTCGTCTTGGTTTTGGGTTCCACAAACCAAACGTTGGACAACCTCGCTAGATTCTTGGGCAAACGTGCTACGTGTCTCGAAACGCGTTGATCGAGAAGCATATCAATTGGCTTCAGAGCATAGGTTGAGGTATCTTCCGTTATATCTGTTGTTTTGTCTTTGTTGAGTCATCTAGGGTTTATCCTTTGTGTTTTCCGCTGCCGTGTGTTAAAAAAAAAAATTTCTGTCCGCACCTTTGTGTTCTTTGTTGCGTCCAATTTCTGGTCATAGTTGTGTCCCCAATCTATCCGTAGTTGTTGTGTCTTGTTGTCTAAGCATTCTGTCCGCATAGCCTTCTCCTTATTGCATCAAGTTTCTGTCCGTTTGTGTGTCTTATCGTTGCTTTTAAATCTGTTTGTGATTGTGCTGCTCGTTGGGTTGAATTCTGTCTGAAGTCTTGTGTTTCCTTGTGTCGTGTCCAGCAAGAAAACAAAAGGAGGAAGTTGTGTTGGCGGCACTAGGGTTTCTTGTATCTCTTGTCGGAATCTGTCCAAACCAATTTCTGTCTGTTGTGTCCAGCTATTGTGTGGCAATCTGTCCAGATTTCCCTTCGTTGTTTGCTGTTCGTTTTTGTCTAGATTATAGTCTCATTCTTGTGGGAAAAGATTAAAAATCGAAAAATCTTTGCGGCGGCTAGGGTTCTTCCCTTCTAGGCGCATCTTGCATTGTAGTAAATTGCCCAGATTTTTCCTTTGCTATTTCCTGTAGTTTTTGTCTCGGTTGTAGCCTGATTCTGGTTCGTAGTTGTGTTGTTTGGGGCGTGCAAAACAACCCAGCAAAGGTCAAAAAAAAAAAGGTGCCGCATACCTCATTGTTCTTGAGTCAATTGCTGGAATTTTCTGTTTGGGACTGCCGAACCTGTTTTGCCTTTGATTCTTGAACTTTTGTGTTGTTTCTTGCAAACCTTGAATACCAACATATATTTGGAAAAGTTCTTGAGCTTCTTGAATGAAATTCTTGAAGTTCTTGGACCACCAAAGACTGACTTGGGAAGTTCTTGAAAATTGAAATAACCTTCATCCGTGTTCTTGATCTTCTTGGGTTTTTGATCTTGTAATTTGGATGAAATTGGATCTGTAATTGAGTTTCTTGAAGAGCCAAGAAAATAAAGCAACGAAAAAGAGAAAAAAAAACAAAAAAAAAGGAAAGAGCAATCAGCTCTAGCAAGAAACTCCAAGTTTCCAAATCTTGCTCAAACTCCAAGTTTCCAAATCTTGCTCAAACTTCAAGTTTCCAAATCTGACCAACTCCAAGATTCCCGAAATTTGAACTACTCTAGACTTCCAAATCTGATCAAACTTTAAGGTTTCCAAACCTTGAATAAGTCCAAGAGTCCAAATCAGACCAAACTCTAAGATTTCCAAATCGTGATTGGTTTCCAATTCTTGGTTGGTTTCCAAATCTTGATTGGCTTCCAAATCTTGAGTTTTCCATTCTTGATTGGTTTCCAAGACCCCAACCAACCTGGATAGTCCAAAAAAACACCCAAAATAGTTTCCCAAACCGAACCTAAACTGCCATCCATACCTTAGCCAAACCGCTTTTGGATCCTTGAGTTTTTAAAAATCAGTTGAGCTAGTTTAAAAAAATGATTGGACTGAATTTTGAGGACTGATTTGTACCTAATTTGAGCACCCTAAGGGCACCATTTACCTACCAAAACACTGACCAGAAACTCGGCAACCAGCAGCTCCAAAATTCCAGTTTCGAGTAGGCGTCCTTCTAGGATCCCAAATTTTAGCTTTTGAGTTTCGTGTCGTGTCTAGTGTCCATCATCTTAGGGTTGTTTTCCTATATCATTTGAGTCATAAAACAGCATCTCCAATGTGTCCAAAGCATCTTTATTCTTGGTTGCTCTTGTGCAAAGTTTGGTGAAAAATTCTTGGACCTTGCGAGGCAATGCTCGAGTTACTCAATCCGGCAATGTAAGAGTAATGATAAGACCATTAGAGTGTCATAAGCATGAGTGATACATGAGATTAGAGTGTGCATACATGAGCTTGTGTGTGGGAGGAAAATTATTTTCTCTGCTAACCGTCTTTGCAGGTCACATAATCATGCCCCATGGAGTTGCATCTTGCTCATACAATTAGGAATTCTTGGAGGCCAAGCCTTTCAAGAGGAGGGGTTCCAAGCGTGTATATGAGTTTTGTTTACTCCGGGAGGAGATGGAACGTTACTGTGCTTCGCGTGTATATGAAAGGTATAAACGAGATTGCAATGAGTATGAGAAGGAGCAAAGAAGTTTGCGCCGAGCATCTAAGTCGAGGTCTACCTCAAGCAAATGAGATTCATCTAAGAAGTGTCTTGACAATCAAGACAAAGAGTTTGAGAATTCTCGAATTGAGTCAAAGCTTTGTGAATCAAAGGATGAATTCCGAAGTCGGACTAAAGCATTGGTTGATTCTATGATGGACAGACTTAGCCAAGTGCTAGATTCCCACTTGGAGCAACTTAATCATATGTCAACCGGTGGTAATAAAGGGAAAATTCATCCAAGTCTCTCGTTGATTGAAGAGCCATATATGAATGAGTTGTAGCCGAGCCATGAACATGAGCTAGACAATGAAAATCCAAACTCAAGTGCAATGAATGAACAATGGTCTGAGAAGAATGGAGTGAGAAAAGGCAAGTATAATTTGGCCTTATTGACGACTAAAGAGGAGGAGTTGGCCATGTTCGCAAAAGTTGAAAGTGTGGATGTTTTGTTTGCTAACAAGCTAACATGTGTTTTGTTTAGTACCTCTTCTTTTATGCAGATTAAACAAAGTCAAGTAGAGTTGGTCATGACATGTTCCATTCCCAAGTCACTTGGACACTTTACGAGTTTCCATGGAGTTTGTCTTCTAGGAGCTAACTCTCTTTGGTCTCAATTCATGGAACCATGTCAACTCAAACATGTCCACACCATTGGAGGATTGATTCGAGCTCATCTTAAAGGGGGAATTCTAGATTTCACTTCTTGTTCTTTACCGATGGGTCATTCATCATTTTTGGCTTATTTTGAGCATGTTACTCGTCCTAAATCTTGTCGTTCCTATGTAGCTTTTGATGGGAAGTGTAGAGAACCCGCACTAGATTCTCAAGTTAAATCAAGTGGTGGAAGGCACGCTGAAGTGTCAAAGGGAGTTTTCACATTTAAATCTTGATCTACACCTTCTTACCATTTAGCTAATGCTGTCCTATTGCTTCTTTATCCAATTTCTGGTTCGACACAAGCTGAAACTTATTTCATTTTTGTAGGTAGTAAAGCTGTCCGAAAAATTTCAGCCTTGACCAAAGAATTGCAACTTGATTTCATGCTCATTCCAGCTGCATGTTGCGAACAAGGGCCGAACTATACCACCTTGTACAACCCGATTCAGGATTTCTCTAGCTTCAATGAGCATCATTATGAAGATCCTTATCTTGTGCACGTGACTGGTAAGCCATTGCATAGTTTTATACCTATGACTACTCACTATGTGATTTATGTGTAGGTAACATCATGACAGTCCATGCTCAAAGGCTAATTAGAGAGTTTTGGGTTACAACCTGGAATTTTCGCAAGCCTTATACACGTTCTTTCCAACCTTGGTGAATGTCCTTGTTTGAGAGCCCCTTGAGGCTGGCCAAATGGCATTTAACTTGGCTCCTGACCCTTCATTTCTTTCCAACGTGGTTGTCCTCTAAGCGTACCATCGATTTGAGGCCAAATCGCTTTCAAGAGGAAGGGAATGATGCAAACATGAAAATCATCCTCCAAACTATTGAGTCAAATGAAGAGTGGCTGCAATCTGTTTCCCGTTCCGAGTGCTCCACCGTGTCAACAACAATGCTTACAAATTGGAGTTACCTGGGGAGTGCAATGTTAGCACGACTTTCAATGTCGCGGACTTGAACCCGTTCCGTGACGAGGAGGATCTAGATTTGAGGACAAATCCTTCCCAAGTGGAGGGCACTGATGTGTGCACGGATTTGAGGCCAAATGATGAACAAAGGGTCTATAGGAACATTGAAGGCTTGGAAGTTGCTAATCTGGCCTTCGCTACTTGGGTCGGGCACTAGTAATGTTAGCCACTGGTTTTGTTAGTTGGATTGGTTATTATGATGTCATGTTTTAATTCGTTAGTCTTGTTAATTAGTGGAGTTAAATAAGTCGGCCCAATTCATGTAAGTGTGGACCGAATTAGTCTTGCTAGTGTTAGGAAGATGGGCTGCAAATCCTTGTCTCAAATGGATTAGGCTCCTAGGTTTCTAGCCTATAAAAAGGCTCCTTCATGTACGGTTGAGGTTAGACACTTTGATAATAAAATTCCAGTTTGTTTCTCTTCCATTATTGAGAGATTCGAATCCTTCACTTGCATTGGCAAGGGTTCTTGAGCAATCTCGCGATTGTCCTTGATTGTTCACCCGACCTATCCACTTGAGTATTCATCTCGTTGGAGTCGTCGTTCTACCACCTTCAATCAAGTCGTGTCGTTCGTCTTGGTTTTGGGTTCCACAAACCAAACGTTGGACAACCTCGCTAGATTCTTGGGCAAACGTGCTACGTGTCTCGAAACGCGTTGATCGAGAAGCATATCAATTGGCTTCAGAGCATAGGTTGAGGTATCTTCCGTTATATCTGTTGTTTTGTCTTTGTTGAGTCATCTAGGGTTTATCCTTTGTGTTTTCCGCTGCCGTGTGTTAAAAAAAAAAATTTCTGTCCGCACCTTTGTGTTCTTTGTTGCGTCCAATTTCTGGTCATAGTTGTGTCCCCAATCTATCCGTAGTTGTTGTGTCTTGTTGTCTAAGCATTCTGTCCGCATAGCCTTCTCCTTATTGCATCAAGTTTCTGTCCGTTTGTGTGTCTTATCGTTGCTTTTAAATCTGTTTGTGATTGTGCTGCTCGTTGGGTTGAATTCTGTCTGAAGTCTTGTGTTTCCTTGTGTCGTGTCCAGCAAGAAAACAAAAGGAGGAAGTTGTGTTGGCGGCACTAGGGTTTCTTGTATCTCTTGTCGGAATCTGTCCAAACCAATTTCTGTCTGTTGTGTCCAGCTATTGTGTGGCAATCTGTCCAGATTTCCCTTCGTTGTTTGCTGTTCGTTTTTGTCTAGATTATAGTCTCATTCTTGTGGGAAAAGATTAAAAATCGAAAAATCTTTGCGGCGGCTAGGGTTCTTCCCTTCTAGGCGCATCTTGCATTGTAGTAAATTGCCCAGATTTTTCCTTTGCTATTTCCTGTAGTTTTTGTCTCGGTTGTAGCCTGATTCTGGTTCGTAGTTGTGTTGTTTGGGGCGTGCAAAACAACCCAGCAAAGGTCAAAAAAAAAAAGGTGCCGCATACCTCATTGTTCTTGAGTCAATTGCTGGAATTTTCTGTTTGGGACTGCCGAACCTGTTTTGCCTTTGATTCTTGAACTTTTGTGTTGTTTCTTGCAAACCTTGAATACCAACATATATTTGGAAAAGTTCTTGAGCTTCTTGAATGAAATTCTTGAAGTTCTTGGACCACCAAAGACTGACTTGGGAAGTTCTTGAAAATTGAAATAACCTTCATCCGTGTTCTTGATCTTCTTGGGTTTTTGATCTTGTAATTTGGATGAAATTGGATCTGTAATTGAGTTTCTTGAAGAGCCAAGAAAATAAAGCAACGAAAAAGAGAAAAAAAAACAAAAAAAAAAGGAAAGAGCAATCAGCTCTAGCAAGAAACTCCAAGTTTCCAAATCTTGCTCAAACTCCAAGTTTCCAAATCTTGCTCAAACTTCAAGTTTCCAAATCTGACCAACTCCAAGATTCCCGAAATTTGAACTACTCTAGACTTCCAAATCTGATCAAACTTTAAGGTTTCCAAACCTTGAATAAGTCCAAGAGTCCAAATCAGACCAAACTCTAAGATTTCCAAATCGTGATTGGTTTCCAATTCTTGGTTGGTTTCCAAATCTTGATTGGCTTCCAAATCTTGAGTTTTCCATTCTTGATTGGTTTCCAAGACCCCAACCAACCTGGATAGTCCAAAAAAACACCCAAAATAGTTTCCCAAACCGAACCTAAACTGCCATCCATACCTTAGCCAAACCGCTTTTGGATCCTTGAGTTTTTAAAAATCAGTTGAGCTAGTTTAAAAAAATGATTGGACTGAATTTTGAGGACTGATTTGTACCTAATTTGAGCACCCTAAGGGCACCATTTACCTACCAAAACACTGACCAGAAACTCGGCAACCAGCAGCTCCAAAATTCCAGTTTCGAGTAGGCGTCCTTCTAGGATCCCAAATTTTAGCTTTTGAGTTTCGTGTCGTGTCTAGTGTCCATCATCTTAGGGTTGTTTTCCTATATCATTTGAGTCATAAAACAGCATCTCCAATGTGTCCAAAGCATCTTTATTCTTGGTTGCTCTTGTGCAAAGTTTGGTGAAAAATTCTTGGACCTTGCGAGGCAATGCTCGAGTTACTCAATCCGGCAATGTAAGAGTAATGATAAGACCATTAGAGTGTCATAAGCATGAGTGATACATGAGATTAGAGTGTGCATACATGAGCTTGTGTGTGGGAGGAAAATTATTTTCTCTGCTAACCGTCTTTGCAGGTCACATAATCATGCCCCATGGAGTTGCATCTTGCTCATACAATTAGGAATTCTTGGAGGCCAAGCCTTTCAAGAGGAGGGGTTCCAAGCGTGTATATGAGTTTTGTTTACTCCGGGAGGAGATGGAACGTTACTGTGCTTCGCGTGTATATGAAAGGTATAAACGAGATTGCAATGAGTATGAGAAGGAGCAAAGAAGTTTGCGCCGAGCATCTAAGTCGAGGTCTACCTCAAGCAAATGAGATTCATCTAAGAAGTGTCTTGACAATCAAGACAAAGAGTTTGAGAATTCTCGAATTGAGTCAAAGCTTTGTGAATCAAAGGATGAATTCCGAAGTCGGACTAAAGCATTGGTTGATTCTATGATGGACAGACTTAGCCAAGTGCTAGATTCCCACTTGGAGCAACTTAATCATATGTCAACCGGTGGTAATAAAGGGAAAATTCATCCAAGTCTCTCGTTGATTGAAGAGCCATATATGAATGAGTTGTAGCCGAGCCATGAACATGAGCTAGACAATGAAAATCCAAACTCAAGTGCAATGAATGAACAATGGTCTGAGAAGAATGGAGTGAGAAAAGGCAAGTATAATTTGGCCTTATTGACGACTAAAGAGGAGGAGTTGGCCATGTTCGCAAAAGTTGAAAGTGTGGATGTTTTGTTTGCTAACAAGCTAACATGTGTTTTGTTTAGTACCTCTTCTTTTATGCAGATTAAACAAAGTCAAGTAGAGTTGGTCATGACATGTTCCATTCCCAAGTCACTTGGACACTTTACGAGTTTCCATGGAGTTTGTCTTCTAGGAGCTAACTCTCTTTGGTCTCAATTCATGGAACCATGTCAACTCAAACATGTCCACACCATTGGAGGATTGATTCGAGCTCATCTTAAAGGGGGAATTCTAGATTTCACTTCTTGTTCTTTACCGATGGGTCATTCATCATTTTTGGCTTATTTTGAGCATGTTACTCGTCCTAAATCTTGTCGTTCCTATGTAGCTTTTGATGGGAAGTGTAGAGAACCCGCACTAGATTCTCAAGTTAAATCAAGTGGTGGAAGGCACGCTGAAGTGTCAAAGGGAGTTTTCACATTTAAATCTTGATCTACACCTTCTTACCATTTAGCTAATGCTGTCCTATTGCTTCTTTATCCAATTTCTGGTTCGACACAAGCTGAAACTTATTTCATTTTTGTAGGTAGTAAAGCTGTCCGAAAAATTTCAGCCTTGACCAAAGAATTGCAACTTGATTTCATGCTCATTCCAGCTGCATGTTGCGAACAAGGGCCGAACTATACCACCTTGTACAACCCGATTCAGGATTTCTCTAGCTTCAATGAGCATCATTATGAAGATCCTTATCTTGTGCACGTGACTGGTAAGCCATTGCATAGTTTTATACCTATGACTACTCACTATGTGATTTATGTGTAGGTAACATCATGACAGTCCATGCTCAAAGGCTAATTAGAGAGTTTTGGGTTACAACCTGGAATTTTCGCAAGCCTTATACACGTTCTTTCCAACCTTGGTGAATGTCCTTGTTTGAGAGCCCCTTGAGGCTGGCCAAATGGCATTTAACTTGGCTCCTGACCCTTCATTTCTTTCCAACGTGGTTGTCCTCTAAGCGTACCATCGATTTGAGGCCAAATCGCTTTCAAGAGGAAGGGAATGATGCAAACATGAAAATCATCCTCCAAACTATTGAGTCAAATGAAGAGTGGCTGCAATCTGTTTCCCGTTCCGAGTGCTCCACCGTGTCAACAACAATGCTTACAAATTGGAGTTACCTGGGGAGTGCAATGTTAGCACGACTTTCAATGTCGCGGACTTGAACCCGTTCCGTGACGAGGAGGATCTAGATTTGAGGACAAATCCTTCCCAAGTGGAGGGCACTGATGTGTGCACGGATTTGAGGCCAAATGATGAACAAAGGGTCTATAGGAACATTGAAGGCTTGGAAGTTGCTAATCTGGCCTTCGCTACTTGGGTCGGGCACTAGTAATGTTAGCCACTGGTTTTGTTAGTTGGATTGGTTATTATGATGTCATGTTTTAATTCGTTAGTCTTGTTAATTAGTGGAGTTAAATAAGTCGGCCCAATTCATGTAAGTGTGGACCGAATTAGTCTTGCTAGTGTTAGGAAGATGGGCTGCAAATCCTTGTCTCAAATGGATTAGGCTCCTAGGTTTCTAGCCTATAAAAAGGCTCCTTCATGTACGGTTGAGGTTAGACACTTTGATAATAAAATTCCAGTTTGTTTCTCTTCCATTATTGAGAGATTCGAATCCTTCACTTGCATTGGCAAGGGTTCTTGAGCAATCTCGCGATTGTCCTTGATTGTTCACCCGACCTATCCACTTGAGTATTCACCTCGTTGGAGTCGTCGTTCTACCATCTTCAATCAAGTCGTGTCGCCTGTCTTGGTTTTGGGTTCCGCAAACCAAACGTTGGACAACCTAGCTAGATCCTTGGGCAAACGTGCTACATGTCTCGAAACGCGTTGATCGAGGAGCGTATCAGTAAGTCTCTAAATTGCAACCTTGCGCTTTCGACTCTCTGCGCTTTCTCTAGGGTTTTAGTGAACGTAGAGATTTGGGCTGCTGCTAACCCCTCTTGAATCTCCACATTAAGTCCTTGTACAAAGCACCTTATCCTTCTCCGTTCATTAGCCACCAATTCCGGAGCATACATAGAAAGCTTAGTAAATCGCTCCTCATAGTCAGCCACGCTAGAAGCCCCCTGTCTCAACTTTATGAATTCGTCCTCCCGTTTCTCTTGAATCAAAGACGAGAGAAATTTCTCATTAAACTCCCTTATAAAGTTTTTTCAGGTCCAAGGGGTTTACGCTCTTTCCTATTTTTCCCTTATCATATTCCACCAAGCACGTGCTGCACCCTCAAATTGAAAGGCAGTGAAGGTCACTCGCCTCTCCTCAGTATAATCTAAGGCAGCAAATATATTGGTCATTCTCTCCAGCCAGTTCTCCGCTAACTCGGGGTCAGGTCCTCCAATAAACTTAGGCGGAGTAAAATTCAAAAATCTCTCCAAGGCTCTATCCTCCCTGTGACAGCCCCACCTTACCCTAAGGCGAACCAAAGGGTTCGGCGGACCGCCTGCCTAGCTCTCGCCAGGACTACGGAGTCGAATCACACAAATCCGATATTACACGAGATAGGACCCAAAAGAATTGAATGATTGAAAACCGCCAAGCTTAACAGTAACTTACCAAAATCACATGGAAAAAAAACATTTTCATATATACATGTCGCTAGGTTTACAATTCAGATGGAACCAGTGAAACGAAGTACATTTAGAGTTTGCTTCCCCTCGAGGAGCTATACAAAAGAACAAAAGATTATCTAACTAGCTCAACTCGCTTTTCAAAATCATGATTTCCAAAAGAGGTTCCTGTAAGGAAAACAAAAGGAACAGAAAGGGGTGAGCTTGCGCTCAATGAGGTACCAGACATATAGCAGAAAAATCATGGCATTTCACATTTAACAAATCAGATACACATGCTAGATGTAAAGTAAAGTAACTAATGATTCACATAGGAAGGATACAGGTGGCTCTCAGGAGCCAAATTCCGATTTGCGTCACCGAAGCTTGATCGAAGTTGACACTCCGCCAACGTAAATAGAACCAACGTCCGTAGACCCCTCTTTACACCGAATCCCGTTCACCAAACACCCCTTTACCGGACCCGCTCACCGCAAACGAACAGAAATGGTAATACTCGAGTATACCCGGAATCAAGGGTCTCAATACCCAAAATCCCCGAACAGACTACCGTGGTTCGTTATCTAATCGTCCAGGCCCTTGCTGGCCCGACTCGAATAACTTAGCCACAGGATTGAGCTCATAGGTCATAGAAATCCGAACAGATGCAGACACAGATAACATATTCAAATTTTGCATGGTAAATTGGCATATGAACAGACAAGAGAACGAGTGTGATAAAGTACACTCTCGTCTCAAACAAATTAAACAGATTGCAGAGCAGAAATCAAGTTAAACAGCAATGGAGGGGAGTGGTACACTCACCGGCTCAACTTCAAAAGTTTTCACTTCAGATTGGCCTTAATCGCCAAGAAACCCTAAAATAATCAAAATAAACCAATTGAAGACTTCATATCCAAATCGAACAAACGGAATGCACAAGTGAGGCTCGACTACACGTCGTATGCCTTGCCAAATAAATACTAATGCAAGGGTGCAAAAACATGATTTTCTTGGAAACAAAAAGGTAACATGAAGACTTAGGCGCAAACAACCCAAAAGCCTTTCATTTCTACCAAAAGGCAAATCCAACTTAAAGGAACCAAACGGCCTAGAAAATCGGGCAGCACTTCCCCTAAATTTCTTACTTTTCCAGCCCTTAAGGCTTCACTATTACCTCAAATCAGTCCCAACATCTCACACAAAAGTCATCTCATTTCCCAAAAGCCGTTCACTAGGCTCAAAGTAGTACAAGTACAAAAGTTAGCTAGGAAATGATCGGAATGAAAACAAGCCTTAAAACTATTCAAATAAACACAATAAGATTCGTTTACAAGTCATAAACCAAGGCCAAGTATTACCAAAATAAGGTTCCATAAGAATATATAAGCATTAAAGGAAACCAGAAAAATCCGAAAATGGAAATAAGCTTTAACCAAAGAAAACAGTTTTTGACGTCATTTTACGGTTTTGGCACCAAAGACACTACGATTGTCGGATGAGGGTGAAAGACCCACCATTTCGAAGCTAAAAGACAGGGTTACAACATCATAGAAGGTCACTCAGCCCATTTTTGAGTACAAACAGGTCAAAAATACAAGATACTTCATCAACAACGTAAAACAGATTCACCAAAATGCATTCAAGCGGAAACATCATAACTCAGGCTCTACAAGTCCAAATCGATAAATTCCAAAACCAGATGAAAGCTAAGAAACAGGGATACATTTCATCAGAAGACCTCAACAACCAATTCGGAAGCATTCCCGACCAAAACAACCAATTACAGAAGCACTTCTTACATTCGGGTAAAACCAGAACAGCAATAGTAATTTCGACTTTTCTCACTCTACGCTACTCCGATTGACCTGAAATTTTGTAGGAACCTCTAAAATGTCATTCCATACAACTTTCATGTTTTAAGACAAGGCCAATTCTGCCTCTATATTTGACCTAAAAATTCGGACAGAATGTTCATCACAAAACCCTCACTTTTCAATTTTTGGTCCAAAACAGAAATTGGTTGCAATTAATCACTTTTCCCACCTCATAGAGTCCTTAAACATCATTTTCAATCATCAAACATAGCCACATAATCATGCTTATATTAAAACAGAAAAATCCCCAAAAATAATAAAACTTCATCATTTCAACCACAAATCAAGAATTAATCCATAAACTTGCATCTTATACTACCACTAAGCATGATTTAAGCATCAATTAAAGGAGGAGGGTGGTTCTTCACAACTTACCATTAAAACAAGAGAGAGAGAGCTATGGGTCACCTTAACTTTCCAAACAACTTCACACACCAACTCACAATCACTACTTGAAGAGGTTTTATGGAAGGAATTCAAGATTAAACGGTTAGTTTGTGAGATTGGACATGATTGGAGCAAGAAACTTGGAAGCTTTTCTTTCTTTTCTTGTAAGAGGAGGTTCGGCCAAGCTTGAAGGAAAAATGGAAGATTTTTGGTCAATTTTGATATTAATTTGGTAAAGGCATGAATAGTGGTCAAATGGCAAGACTAACTCTTATGGTGACAATTGTCACCTTTTTAATGCAAGTCTATAACTTTGTTCCCTCTCACATCAATCCAAATAGCTTCCTCTAACTATCTCTTAACACCCGATAAAATAATTCCAGTATTCAAAACTTAATCTAGTTGGCCGAAATTTTCCGAACTTTTCGTACTAGTGGGTCCCACGTCCAAAATACGCTCTTAGTTTCTCAAAATCTATTCGATACTAGAAAAATCATCTAAAAACTATGTTTACTCATAAAATTTATCTAGAAAATTTTCCGGATACAGAAAGTGCAGAAAACAAGCCATGAAAATGCGAAAACCAAGAAAATGCAAATTACGGGTTCTCACACTCCCCTCTTTCCTAAGCCCGGGTTGGTTAACAGGTTCTGGACCCTGTCGCTCTGCTAACCGCTCGAAAATATCCGTCATACAGTTAATGGCAGTAGCCACTTGGTTATCCTCTTCATTTACTTGTCCTTGGCTCAGTCCAATAGTCGATCCTTGATCATCTCCTTGAGGTTGGGGTTGCCTAACCCCACGCTCTCGACCCTTACCACTTCTTCGGCCGTCCATGATCTTAATTATGTCTAAGTGCAAGAATAAAAATAATTACGCGAGAGAATACTTAAAGACAAAATCCAACATGAAAAACATTTCAAATAACAATAACTAGCATATATTAACATTTAAAGGTTCATACATAATCAACAAGTCATGGGGCATTTACAAAAACATAGAACACATGTGCCACAAAAGTACAATCAATCATGCAGTAAAAGTCAAGAGCTTTACAAGCATCACCCTAGCTAATCCCAGCTACAAAAATCAAAAGATTCATCAATCCTAGCCTAGTTCGCAGCCAAACCGCCAGTCTGGACCTCCTTCTCTGGGTCCTCCTCAAAAGGCTCCTCCTCAGGAGTGCCCTCACGAATCGAGCTCTCGACGACATCTATCTGTGAGGACTCGTAATTTATTTTATTTTATTTTATTTTATTTATTTATTTTATCGATTTATTCACTTATTTATTGGTTTACCCTAAAAGGGTTATTTTCATTTTTAAGTACTCAAGTATTAGTTAGTTATACTATCGTTATAAGAATTCCTTAGAAATTTCGCTTTATCGCGCACAAATCGGGAGTACGCGTTTTTGCGTGCATGATAAATTGAGGGGACTTTAGACCTTTATTTTTAGATTATTAAGAGTGAATAATAATAGTATGAATGGAAGTGCATTAGAGGTTTAGTGCACAAGTGAAACGAACCCGAGAGGAAACGAGCACGAAATGCGCGCGTACGCGCACTATTGGAGGGTTGACTTTTGAGCACTTAAACCTCTCACCTACCAAGCTTACTCAAGAAGATTTTGCAGCTCAACACTCTCTCTCTTTTCTCTCATTGTGGCCGAACAACACCAAGGAGAAGAAGGAGCAAACCTTCATCATTTCACCTCACTTTCTTGCACCAAATCACTTCAAATTTCTACCACAAACTCAAAACCACTTAGAAATCATCTTGGACTAGGAAGAGTGTGAGAACCCGTAACTTTTTCATTTTTTAGGTTTTATTATCTTTCTAGGTTTTCTTATCTTCAATGGCTTGTTTTCTGCACTTTTTGTATCTGGAAAATTGTCTAGATAATTTTTATGAGTAAATATAGTTTTTAGATGATTTTTCTAGTATCGAATAGGTTTTGAGAAATTAAGAGCGTATACCGGACGTGGGACCCACAAGTGCGAAAAGTTCGGAAAATTTCGGTCAACTAGGTTAAGTTTTGGATACTGGAATTAATTTATCGGGTGTTAAGAATTAATGAGAGGAGGTTAAGTGGATTGGTATAAGAGAGACAAAAGTTAGGCAAGCAATTAATGCAAGTGACATGTGTCACTTAGAGATTAAATCCTACTTTTGACTTCCTATTCATGCTTTTACCATTTTACCAAAATAACTCAAAAATCCCCACAAATATCAAGCTCATAGCCGGCCCTCATTAGAGAGAAAAGAAAAGAAAAGCTCTCCAAAAATTTGATCCCAACTTGCTCAATCTTCCACTCCTACTGTTTAATTTTGGTTTTGCTCCACAAAACTCCTCCACTTGGTGATTTTGAAGTGATTGGTGAAGTTGTTTGGAAAGTTAAGGTGACCAATAGCTCTCTCTCTCTTGTTTCTAAGGTAAGTGGTGAAGAACCACCCTCCTCCTTTAATTGATGCTTAAATCATGCTTAGTGGTAGTATGAGATGCAAGTTTATGGATTACTTCTTGATTTGTGGTTGAAATGATGAAGTTTTATTATTTTTGGGGATTTTTCTGTTTTAATATAAGCATGATTGTGTGGCTATCTATGATGATTATAAATGGTATATAATGACTCTAGGAGGTGGAAAAAGTGATTAATTGCAACCAATTTCTGGTTTGGAAGAAATTTCAGAAAATTAGGGTTCTTGAGGGAGCATTCTGCCCGAATTTTTAGCTCCTAGTTAGAGGCCGAATTGGCCTTGTCTTAAAAAATTAAAGTTGTATGGAATGACATTTTAGAGGTGCCTACAAAATTTCAGGTCAATCGGAGTAGTGTAGAATGAGATAAGTCGAAATTACTATTGCTGTTCTGGTTTTACCCGAATGCAAGAATTGCGCCTGTAATTGGTTGTTTTGGCTGGAATTGCTTCGGAATTGGTTGTTTATGTCTTCTGATGAAATGTAGACCTGTTTCTTAGCTTTCATCTGGTTTTAGAATTTCTGGATTTGGACTTGGAGAGCCTGAGTTATGATGTTTCCGCTAGAATACGTTTTGGTGAATCTGTTTTACGTTTTTGATGTAGTATCTTGCATTTTTGACCTGTTTGCACTCAAAACTGGGTTGAGTGACCTTCTGTGATGTTGTAGCCCTGTCTTTTAGCTTTGAGATGGTGGGTCTTACACCTTCATCCGATAATCGTAGTGAAATTGGTGCCATTACCGCAAAATGAGGACAAAAACTGTTTTTTTTCAGGGCCAAAGCTAATTGCATGTCCGAATTTTCTGGTTTCCTCTAGTGTTTGTGTATGCTTATGGAACCCTATTGGGGTCATATTTGGCATTGGTTTATGATTCGTTATCGAGTCTCATTGTACTTGCTTGCATGTTTTAGGGCTTGCTTTCATTCCGGTCGTTTCCTAGCTAACTTTTGTACTTGGATAACCTTGAGCCTATTGAACGGCTGTGGTGATGAATGTATATTGAGTATGACTTTGGGAGTTGATTGAGGAAAATAATGAAGCCGTGATGGCTGGAAAAGTAAGAAATTTAGGGGAAGTGTTGTCCAATTTTTCTAGGCCGATTGGTTCCTTTAAGTTTGAATTGGCTTGTGATAGAAATGAAGGGCTTTTGGGTTGTTGAACCTAGGTATTCATGTTACCTTTTTGTTCCCAAAAAAATCATGTTTTGTACCCTTGCATTAGTAATTATTTGGCGAGGCATACGACTAGTAGTCGAGCCTCACATGTGCATTTTGTTTACTCGATTCTGGATGTGAAACCTTCAATTGGTTTACTTTGATTATTTTAGGGTTTCTTGGCGATTGAAGCCAATCCGAAGTGAAAACTTTTGAGGTATCTGTACTTGAATCGGTGAGTGTACCACTCCCCTCCATTGCTGTTTAACTTGATTTCTGCTCTGCAATCTGTTTAATTTGTTTGAGACGAGGGTGTACTTTATCACACTCGTTCTCTTGTCTGTTCATATGCCAATTTTGGTGTCAATCTGAATCTACATCTGTATCTGATATCTGTATCTGTATCTGTATCTGTATCTGTTCGGACGTCGTTTGAAAACTTGTAACCAACGACCTTTCTGTGACTTATGAGCTCAAATCCTGTGGCTAAGTTATTCGAGTCGGGCCGGCAAGGGCCTGGACGATTAGATAACGAACCACGGTAGTCTGTTTTGGGATCTTTGGGTATTGAGACTCTTAATTCCGGTATACTCGAGTATTACCATTTCTGTTTCTGTTGAGGTGAGCGGGCCCGGTAAAAGGGTGTTTGGTGGACGGAATTTGGTGTAAAGTGGGGTCTACGGACGTGTTGGTTCTATATACGTTGACGGAGAGTCAACCGGCTTGGATCAAGTACTGCGCTGGAAAGCTGGCTCCTGAGAGCCACCTGTATCCTTCCTATTTGAGTTCTTGTGTTTACCTGTCTTACTTTATAGCGAGCATGTGTATCTGGTTTGTATAACGTGAAATACCTGATTTTTCTGCTACATGTTTGGTACCTCATTGGGCGTAAGGTCACCCCCTCCTCGTTATCTTTGTTTTCCTTACAGGAACCTCTTTTGGAAATCATGATTTTGAGAAGCGAGTTGAGCTAGTTAGAAAATCTTTTGTTCTTTTGTATAGCTACTCGAGAATGAGCAAACCCTAAATGTATTTCGTTTCACTGGTTCCATTTGAATTGTAAACCTAGCGACATGTATATTTGAAAGCGTTTTCTCCATGTTTAAGCTTGGCGGTCTTCAATCGTTCATTTCTTTTGGGTCCTATCTCGCGTAATATCGGATTTGTGTGATTCGACTCCGTAGTCCTGGCGAGAGCTGGGCAGGCGGTCCGCTGAACCCTTTGATTCGCCTTAGGGTGAGGTGGGGCTGTCACAAAGAGAACTTCATTCTCACGTTTTTCTTGGAGCTCAAAGGACCGAAAATTTCTGAGTTCATCATCTAAGGAGGTACTTAATCATCCAACCCTTGAATCTTAGCTTTTGTAAGTTAGATTATACTTAGAAGCTTGTAGCTTCATGTGGGTAGCTTTGGATTGTTGAAAATCATGTGAGTGGGCTCTATGAAATCCCACAATGGACTTATTAGACTGATTTGATCATTTTGAATGTTATTTATGTTGATTAAGTGTTAATCTAGTGGATTTAAGTTGAAAGAGTAGAAAGAAACTCAAAGGAAGTTGAAATGGAAGAAGGGCTGGTTTTGCCCTGTTCTTGTCTCGCCTTTTGGTGTGATTTTGGTGGTCAAATTGTCTTGATTTTGATGTGGATATGTTGTATAGGTTGTGTGGAAAGTTTCCACCAAAAATCACTTGATTTGGTTGGGTAAATGTGTGGATTTCGAAATTTCTTCATGGCTGGAAAACGTGTCCAGAGTTACTCTGGCAGCGAATTTCAAACAACTATAACTCTTTGCTTTCATGTCAAAATCGAGTGCTGTTTGTGGCACTAGAAAATAAACACTTCCAGTTTTCTAACAGCATAAAATACATCCCCTGATTCAACTTGAGTGAACCGTACCAGCCTTTCAAATTTAACTGTCCTGTTTCACTGCTGTGTTAGAAAACCTGTTATGTGCTGTGACTTGTTGCTCAAATATGAGCTAGTTATGGACAGAATTTCAAAAAGATTTCTTCTCAGAAATTGTAGCCTTATGAATGTAGTTTCCAATGCCACCAACCATGCCCAATCCCAAGTTGAATTGAGTGAGTTGTGGCCGAATTACAGAACTGCATCAGTGATTGAAAACCCTAATTTTGGGTTAGCCAATGGCTTATTTCGAATTGGGACTTGTTATTTTGAAACTTTTGGTGTCAATCACCTACCAAATGTATTTTGGTAGTTTATTAGACCTTGTTTTCATAAAATAAATAGATTTGAGTCGATTTCATTGGCCAAAAGTTAGAAAATAAAAAGGGGAAAACGGAAGTACAAGGCAGGTTTGCCTTGGAAATTCTTGAAACTTTAGTGGCTTTGTTAACTGACCTTCCATATGAATTTTTACATGAAATTTGACAGAGGAATAGCCCTTATATGGTAGGATAATACTACCAAATTCGGTGCCATTCCAAGTCCATTTCGATGCCCAACTAAAGTCCCAAAATTTATGTTTCAAATCTGGAAAATCCTTGTTCAGTGAGAAATTTTCAGCAAATTTGAGCTGCTATATCTTGGCGCTCAAAACTCCGATTCTTGTTCTATTTGTTGTGTTTTAAACTTTGATTGTAACTCTAATTGAGTTTCAAATTTGAGAGGCTAGTTCATATTCTGTGAATTTTACCGAATTTCCAAATTTTGTCAAAAACCAAACCCGAATCTGTCCGGGGAGCCCAAATCAGCAACTTGAAGCCAAAATTTGAATGCCTTCCATTTTGAATCATGGCAAAGTGTCTTCTAGGAACTTTTAGTACTTCGGAACTAGTTTCCATCGGTATCAAGTTTTCCAATTTTGGACCTACAGAGAGTGAGATACGATTTTTCAAGGATTGCTTGTCAAATCTGAAATTTCCGAACTTAAAGGAAATTGAGTTTTTAGAACTCTCCATTTTCCTTCGATATCGTTTGACCATTTTACACTTGATTTCAAAGATGAAAATCTGATTTTTCTTGTGTTTTTAAATCCTACTTTTGAGCCTCGATTTACGAGTAATTAAGACTCATTCTCATGATATCTTCTTAGATTGTACACGAGTGCAATCTTTCTCGATAAGTAGGGATTTTAAGCGATAGTGTGTAATAGTTCATTATTAATTGTTCAGGCACTCAAGAGGACCTTCAAGAGAATCTCACAGGAGACGCCTAAACAACCGCTTGTGCTTGCTTCCTTATTTTACTTGGTGAGTGTCAAGTGTATGCGAACTTGATACATGTTTAACTGTTATTAATGATTGGATATTTTGAAAATGGAGTCAAGTGTGTACTTTACCGCACTCATTTTCATTTGAATGAATCATGATTGAATTGATTGAAATGAAATGAATGGAATGAAATGTATTGAATGGATTGAATGAAATGAACGATTGAATGAATGAAATGGTATGCTATGGCTGCATACGTCATTGGAGTGAATCTCCTCGACTCATAAATGTTAAATGGGGGACGCCCAAACTCATGGACCGACCTTGGGACTCGAGCCGACATGGGCTTGGTCGGGAACCTTGGTGACCTAGAAGTTAGTACTCCGACGGGGGAACACCATTTGCTCACTAGCATGGTTTATAAGAATTGTGAAGTTTGGGTAGGAGACAGGAAATTGTTAGGGGACTTAATAAGCTTGTCCATTAAGGGGTATGATGTAATTCTTAGCATGGATTGGTTAACTCGGTATAATGCTCAACTCGATTGTAAGAGAAAAGTAGTAGAATTTCGTATTCCCGGGGAGGCGACCTTAAGGTTAGATATAAGGGGTAGGTTAGCCTCATCTGCCTTGATCTCGGGTATTCGGGCTAGGAAATTGCTAAGTAAAGGGGCGCAAGGGTTCTTAGCCTTTCTAATCAATACCCTCATCGATAAACTGAAGGTAGAAGATGTACACGTGGTGAAGGAATATCCAGATGTATTTCCTGATGAATTAGTAACCCTACCTCCGGAGAGAGAGATGGAATTCAAAATTGATTTACTACCAGGAACATCACCTATCTCTAAGACCCCATATCGGATGGCCCCTGCCAAACTTAGGGAGTTAAAGTTATAGTTGCAAGACCTATTGGAGTGCGGGTTTATTCGAGAGAGTGGATCTCCTTGGGGAGCCTCTGTGTTGTTTGTGAAGAAAAATGATGGGAGTTTGCGGATGTGTATAGACTACCGGGGGTTGAATAATGTAACGGTTAAGAATAAATACCTACTGCCCCATATCAATGAATTGTTTGACCAGTTGCAAGGTGCAGTGGTCTTCTCGAAGTTAGACCTCCGATAGGGATAATATCAATTGTTGATTAGGAAGGAGGACATACCAAAGACTGCCTTTAATTCTAGATACGGGCATTTTGAATTCGCAGTCATGCTCTTTGGACTGACCAATGCCCCTGCTACTTTTATGGATTTGATGCATAGAATATTTAAACCCTACCTTGACCAATTTGTCGTTGTATTTATCGATGACATTTTGGTTTATTCCAAAATTCGAGAGGAGCATGAGCAGCACCTGCGAATTGTTTTACAAACCCTAAGAGAGCATCAATTGTACGCAAAATTTAGTAAGTGTGAGTTTTGGCTGGATAAGATTTCTTTCTTAGGGCATGTAATCTCACAAGAAGGTATCTCTGTTGACCCGGCAAAAGTAGAGGCAGTGACGGAATGGAAAAGGCTAGAAAACCCCACTGAGATTCGTAGCTTTCTAGGGTTGGCTGGGTACTATAGGCGTTTTATTAAGGACTTTTCTAGACTTGCCGGCCCTTTAACCGACCTGACGAAGAAAAATGGTCGTTTTGTGTGGGATATGAGGTGTGAAACTAGTTTCTAAGAATTGAAGAGAAGATTAACCGTGGCCCCCGTACTAGCTTTATGTAACGGAATAGATAGCTTTACTGTTTATACTGATGCCTCGAGGGAAGGTTTGGCATGTGTGCTGATGCAAAACAAGAATGTGATATCTTTTGCCTCTAGGAAATTGAAAACTCATTAGCAGAACTACCCAACCCACGACCTAGAATTAGCTGCAGTTGTTTTTGCTCTGAAGAAGTGGAGACACTATCTGTACAGGGTAACTTTCGAGGTTTAACCTCTTCTCGCAAAAGGAATTGAACATGAGGCAGCGGTGATGGATGGAGTTTCTGGAGGACTACGATTGCACCATCAACTACCATCGGGGAAAAGCTAACGTGGTGGCCGATGTCTTAAGTCGAAAGGCTCAAGTTGCGGGATTAATGATTAAGGAGTGGGACTTGTTAACATCAATTAGTGAATGGAACCCTTGTCTTGGCAATAAGAAGGTAATTTGTGGTAACATTAGAGTGACATCCACTCTACTGGAGAGAATTAAAGAGGCCCAGAAGGAAGATTTGATGGTACGAAAGTGGGGGGGAATAAGTGGAAAAGAGAGAAACGTCTAATTTCAATCTAAGCCCCGAGGGAGTTTTGAAGTATCGGACTCGAGTGGTGGTGCCCAAAGATGAAGTTTTGAAAAGGGAAATCTTGGAGGAAGCTCATCGGTCAAAGTACACAATCCATCCAGGTAGTAGTAAGATGTATCAGGATCTAAAAGGGGCCTATTGGTGGGACAACATGAAAAAGAAAGTTGCCCAATAAGTGCAAACTTGTCTCATTTGTCAGCAAGTTAAGGCAAAATATCAAAAACCATCCGGATTGTTACAACCCCTTGAGATACCCTAATGGAAGTGGGAAAACATTACAATGGACTTTGTTTCAGGTTTGCCACGAACCCAACGAGGACATGATGCCGTTTGGGTGATCGTTGATCGGTTGACCAAATCGGCCCATTTCTTACCGGTAAACATGAAGTATTCCATGGATAAATTGGCTCAGTTATATATGGATGAGATTGTAAGACTACACGGAGTCCCTATGAGTATCGTTTCGGATAGAGATCCTCGTTTCGTGTCTAGATTTTGGCAAAAGTTTCAAGAAACCTTGGGGACCAAACTCAACCTTAGTACCACTTATCACCCCCAGACGGATTGACAATTTGAGCGAACTATTCAGACCCTTAAGGATATGTTAAGGACTTGCATCTTAGATTTTGGAGGTAGTTGGGGCCAACACATGACTTTAGTGGAGTTTGCCTACAATAATAGTTACCACTCGTCGATCCAAATGGCACCGTACGAAGCACTTTACGGAAGGAAGTGCAGATCACCGATCTATTGGGATGAAGTAGGCGAAAAGAAGGTTCTAGATCCAACAACCATTCCATGGATGGAGGATGCCCAAGAAAAAGTCAAGTTAATACGTCAAAAACTCCAAACAGCTCAAAGCCGACAAAAGAGCTACGTGGACAACCAAAGGAAAGATTTGGAGTTCGAAGTTGGAGACCGTGTTTTCCTTAAGATCACGCCACTACGAAGTGTCACTGCGGGTAGAGGAAAGAAACTTCAACCTCGGTTCGTAGGACCTTATACGATTCTTCAACGAGTTGGGAAAGTGGCGTACCGACTCGAGTTGCCGCCAAGTTTGTCCCGAGTTCATGACGTCTTTCATGTCTCGATACTCAAAAAGTATTACCCCGATCCAACTCATATCTTACAACCGGAGGAGATTGAGATAGATGAATCACTCACCTATGAGGAGAAACCTGTACAGCTACTCGACCAAAAAGTTAAGGAGTTGAGAAATAAACAAATCCCTCTGGTGAAAATCTCGTGGAAAAATCACGGGGTAGAGGAGGCGACCTAGGAGGTGGAAGAGGAGATGCACCAGAAATACCCTGGTCTATTTACGAATCACGGTAAGAAATTTCGAGGACGAAATTTTTCTAAGGGAGAGAGAGTGTGAGAACTCGAAATTTTCTTATTTTCTAGCCATTATTTTATTTATTTGCACCCATTTTCCATATTTTCTTTATTAGGAAAATTTTTAAATAATTTTTATGAGTAAATATAGTTTTTAAATTATTTTTCTAAAATAAGTTAGTTTATGGGATATTAAGAGTGTATATCGGACGTGGGACCCGCTAGTGCGATAAGTGTGATAAATTCGGCCAATTAGGTTAAGTTTTGTGTACAGGGATTAATTTACTAGGTATTAAGAGGTAATTAGAGGTTACCTAGATGGATTAACATTGGAGAGTCATGGAGATAAGTTTAAACCCAAAAGGTGACATGTGTCACTTTCTTATTCAACCTTGGACTTTGACCATCTTACCTCAACTTTACTAATTACCAAAATTGACCAAAAATCATCTTCATTTGCATTCCTCTTGGCCGAACCTCTTAGGGAGAGAAAAGAAGAGAAAACTTCAACTACTTCATTCAATCCTTGCACAAATCTTGTGATTCAACCACCAAAACACTAAATCACTCCATAAAAATCCTTTGCTAGGTAGGATTATAGAAGGTGGTGGAGTTGTTTTGGAAGAAAGAAACCTAAGCTACTACCTTTCTTGAGGTGTCAAGGTATGTTGTGTAGAAACTCATTGTTTGTTCCTAATAATGGTTTATTAGTGACTTGTGGTAGCTAAATAAGTTGTTTTGTGGAAGGTTTCATGATTTTTAGTAGAGTTTGATAAATTTCTGATTTTATTAGTGATTTTTCTGATTTTATATACTAATTGTTGGTTGGCCATGGATGATGGCTTGATATGGTCTAAAGTGGAACTTTGGTGTGTTAATTGTAGTTATTTGCGAAAAATTTCAGCTTTGTGTGAAAATTTCAATTTTAGGGTTTCAATTTTAGGGTTTTCTAGGGTTTGTTGTGGAACTCTTGTTTGGCTAAAATTAAAGGGTATTGTAACCCTAATAAGGTGTATTGAATGGCTTATGAATTGTAGATGTATTTGTGGTTGTGTTGGATGAATCTAAATGGTTGCTTATAGGATGGAAAATCTGAATTTTAGAGGTTATGCTGTCCAATTTTTAAATCTATGTGATTCCTTGGAATTAGGTTGCCTTGAGTGCATATGAGTCACTTTAGGGTGGTCTAAACCTTTGACACCAAGTGTTTCTTATTTCATTTCAAGTTCTACTTGACCTTGCATTAGTAGCTTATTGATAGGTTTATGACTCGTGTTCGAGTCTCATTGTGCTTTCTTGATTATTTTAGGGCGTGCCGGTGATCCAAGGCATCCGTCGGATGGAAACTTGTGAAATTACTTTGTTTGAATTGGTGAGTGTACTACTCACGTGATTGTTATTTCATGGCTTTACTGTACTTGACATCTGTGATTGGACTGTTTGTGCTTACTGCTTGTGCTAGATGAGATGAGGGTGTACTTGATCGCTCTCGTACTCTATGGCTTATTTGACTGTTTACTATATCACATGGAATCCTCTTGATTATACTTGAACTGATGTCGTTTGGACGTGTATCCAACGACTTTTACTGTTAACTCTGAGTTCAACCTCATTGGAAGTCAATTGACTCGAGCTAGTAAGAACTTGGTCGAGGAAACTTGACAAGCCATGGGGACTGTTTTGAGGAATCTTTGGGTATGAGACTCTTGATTCCGGTATACTCGAGTATTACCAATTCTGTACTGTTTGGTGTTCGGGCCCGGTAAGGGGAATGTGTGGTGGATGGAAATCGGAGTTAAGAGGAGTCTACGGTTATGGTTGCACTTTATACATTGACGGAGAGTCAATGAGGTGAGATCAAGTATGGCAAAAGAGGAAAAGGCTCTTGAGAGCCGTCTGTATCCTTTTACTCTCATTTGTTGTGTGGTGTTAGTTTTGCTCACTTGATGAACGTATTTGAATTGAGTATCATCATGTTTATGTGCTCCTTGAATGCTTGAGTGATGGTACCTCATTGGGCGAAAACTCACTCCGTTAATTTTGTTTTCCTTACAAGGAATAACCTTTTGGACCTGTGATTTTTGAAGAATGAGTTGAGTTAGTCTAGATATTTTTGTATAGCTCCTCAGTGGTTGGAAACCCTAAATATATCTTGATCCAAATGTTTCCCTTTTGATTTGTAAATATACGAATATGGTATATAAACGTGTTTAGTCATGTTCATGTGTTATTTTGGTTTGTAAATGCCCATATTAAAGGATTATATGGAGTTACTTGTGTTCGATTGGGTTTTAAACAGGTTCGAAATTTGAACGAAGAAGGAAAATTTTGGCGGGAAAATTCTGCAGTGGAATCCGGCCGAAAATCCGGCCATTTCTTGGCCGGATTGTCAAGGATTTTTGGATCCGGTTGGTTTTGGCTAGTGCCTCCAATCCAGCCGGGAATCTGGCCGGATTGTGACGTGGCAGTCACTATTCACTTTCCATTTCGATTTTTGTTTTTTCCGTTTCATGATTTTTGCTTTGTTTAAGCGCGCTAAGATATTCCGGAACGATTTGAGTTGTGTATAACATTCTTAGTAATCCTGGCGAGAGCTGGGCAGGCAGTTCGCTGACCCCTTTGGTACGCCTTAGGGGAAAGTGGGGCTGTCACACGAGCAATTGCTCACCCCGTAGATTTGTTTTCCTTAACAGGAATGGACAGAGAGTGAAATTCAGAGAAACCCCTTTGGATGTACTTTTGTATTAGGGTTTCAAATGTAAATGACTAGACATTTTGGCTGTTGTATATTTTGGGAATTGATGTATCTTTTGGATACCTAATGTAAGAATTGGATAGCTGATGTATTTTGAACTCGTGGTGTAAGACTTGGATATTTGATTATGGAAGCGACTTTTCTTTGTTAGGCTTGTATTAATCGTTATCGTTAAGCGTGAATCGAATTGTCTTGAGTCCTGGCGAGAGTTGGGCAGTGTCCCGCGGATACCCTTTGGTTCGCCTTAAGGAGAAGTGGGGGCGTCACACTATCACCTCCTCTATCAGCATGGTAGTGTCGGCTAAAATCCCAGCGGCCCGATCCTGGACCTCCTCGACTACCCTAGGTAGTCAAACCCTTGTCCTCTGAAACTCGACACTAGCGGCCCCAGCTCTAGTGTGCTCATCTATCACTGTCCCCTCGAGCTCTATGATCCTAGCACCCTGGGCATCCACCATAGCGTTCAGCTCCTCAATCTCCTGAAGTAATGCCCTATTAGTAACCACCAACTGCCGATGCTCATCATCAATGGATAGCACAAGATCATTAGGGTAGGCATGTGTCTCCCTAAAAGGACAACGAGGGAATCTAGAGGAGGGTGAGTATCAGACATGGGGTCCTCCACCCAGCACTCGATATCGGATGGGCCTAAGAGACTCCACATGACCGTTAGCGGCTCCATTACCGTTAGCCGCGTGACCTCCATTGCCGTTCTCCATTCCTACAAAACAACCACAAAACTTAAAGTTAGAAACTTAAGGTCACTAATTCACTCAAACATCAACTTAAGGTATAACTAAGTCATCTAATCCCTATTCTCAAGAGTAAAGCCTCTAAAACATCTCCCAAATAGATCTCTAAACCTAGGCTTTGATACCAACTGTGACGACCCCACTTCTCCTTAGGGCGAACCCTAGGGTATCGTCGGGCCGCCTGCCTAGCTCTCGCCATGGCTCAAAATGAGTCAAATTTAAACTTAAGGGTAAACAACCAATAATAAAAGTAGATACAAAGAAAGGTCGCTTCCTTAAATAAACGTTCAATTCTTACATCACAAGTTACTAAAAGGTACATCAACTTTCCCCAAAAATACAACCACCAAAAGTCGACTAATCAAATACATCCAAAATTCTAATCAAAAGGTAATCAAGTCGGCTTCCCCAAAATCCTTCCATTCCGAGCTCCTATTAAGGAAAACAAACTACGGGGTGAGCTAACGCTCAGTGAGGCCAAGAAAAGCATGCAAACGCATAGTTCAAGTAACAATAACACTGATACAAAAAAAATTAAATTGAAAGTTCAAGTAATTCACCATTAACAATAAAACACACTCAATAAGGATACGGGAGCTCTCAGGAGCTAGATTCCTCTTGTTTTGCCGAGGCTCGATCCAATACCTTCACGTGATGACACTCCGTCAACCGGATAGGTATCAAGTCCGTAGGACTCCACTTACTTCCCCCATCCTTCATTTCACCCTCTCGGATCCATAACCAAACACTCACTGGGAGGGCAATACTACTCGAGTATGCCCAGTAAAATCTCAAAAGATCAACCTTATAATTTTCTCATGGTTCACCAGGCTTCTCGACCAAGTCCATGCCGGCTCGAGTCGCAAAGTTGGCCAATGAGTTTTGGGCATCCCAAGATGTACAATTACAATTGCCAATTCTCTCAATTCAATTATCAATTCACTTCACACAATTCAATTATAAATTCATGTAAAAGAGAACGAGTGCGATAAAGTACACACTCGTCTCGACAATTCCAAATTTCTCAATTAACAAGAAACAATTCAAGTATTTAGCAATAATTCATGCACTTGACACTCACCAATTCAAAAGTAAGTGAGTAAACAAAGCCCTTCAGTTGTCCACACCGGGATTCCTTTTGAAACTCTCTTGAGCACCTGAAGAAACAGTGACCAACCATCACTCACATATACTCACGACCACTTAACATTCAAGGAAGAAAGTGCACTCGCTTAAAACTTAAGACAATGGCTCTTGATGTCTAGTTTTGAACCTCAAAGTGAACAAGCAGGGAAATTTTATACTGTTAGAAAGCTCTTGATGTCTAGTTTTGAATGCCACAAACGGCACTCAATTTTGACTTTTGTACAAGGAGTTATGTTCAAACAAAGTACCCCTGTCCACTGTCCTGGTGACCGTTTTCCAAATTTCTTTCTTTCACCAAAACTCAAGTTTTGTGTAACCAATTGAAATGATTTTCAAAAGATACTTTCTACACACGTAATACAACATATATCAATCAGTTTAGTAGCAAAATAAGCAACAAAATTCCAATTCAAAGCAGGACAACAAGAACAGTAAATTTCGGCCAGCTTCCCTCTCACGGTTTTCCTCCAATTTCTCCCCACTATCAAACCAATATCAAGCTATAATTCACACAAACAACAATAATCAAGCAATAACCTCAAGTCAGCTACCTCATAGGTCACCTCAAGGCTACTAGCTTAGAATATAAAGCAAGATAAAATTTTCCTCAAGTCCACTAGCTTAGAATCTTGATTAGGGTTTCAAACCCATGAAATCCAACCTATAATCTTGATAAAATTTGAAGAGCAAAGGAGGGGGTGAAGTGGTTACCTTTGAAGCTCTTAAACCCTAGATGAAGGTAAGACTTTCACCAATTTTTCACCAAGAAACACCACAAGCTTACACCTTTCTTCTATCTAGAGCCACATTCCAAGAGGTTTGATGGTTGGATGAAGAACTTGAGCAAGATTGGAGCAAGAAGATGAAGTTTTTCTCTTCCCTTTTCTTTCCCTTGGGTTCAGCCAAATGAGAGAGGTGAGGGAGTGTTTTTGGTTCTGAATTTTGTGGAAGAAACTAGTGTTGGACAAGCTAACTTAAAGTTGTGCAAAAAGTCAACTCTTAATAGTGGCGAAATAGTGCATTGTACTACCACTTTCTCTCTCGTTTGTTACACTTATACACTAATCCTCCAAGGTAATTCCTCTAACACTATAATTACTCATACTCACTAGTGTAGTATTAAATTCTCAAATCTCCAATTAGTCGTACCAGCGTGACTTTCGAGAAACTTTCGACGCGAACGCGATAAAACGAAATTTAAGGAAAATTCACGCAATAATAGTATAATTAAATAGCACTAGGGAAAATAATTATAAAAATGACTAAATAAAGAATAAAAACATGAGTCCTCACATCTCTCCCCCTTAAAACAATTTCGTCCACGAAATTCATACATTGATTCAGAAATAGGTCTGGATATTTCTGTCGAATCTCCTCCTCTACTTCCCAAGTTGCTTCCTCTATTCCGTGATTCCTCCATAGAACTTTTACCGGAGGAATTCGCTTATTCCTTAGTTCCTTCATGTTATGATCCAGAAGCTTCACTGGTTTCTCTTCATAAGTCAGTGCCTCGTTGATCTCAATATTTTCTGATTGCAGTACATGGGAGGGATCTGGGTGGTACTTCTTGAGCATAAACACGTGAAAAACATTATGAATTCGAGATAAACTTGGTGGCAGCTCCAACTCATAGGCCACGTTTCCCACACGTTAGAGAATCTTATAAGGTCCTACAATCTAGGTTGCAACTTCTTTCCTCTTCTTGCCATCAAACTTGCTTTTAGAGGAGTGATCTTAAAGAAAACTTGATCTTCAACCGTAAATTCTAAATACTTCTTTCGATTATCTGCATAACTCTTTTGATGGCTCTGAGATGTCTGAATTCTTTGGCGTTTTACTTCACCTTTTCATACGCCTCTTCAATCCGTGGTACTGTAGTTGGGCCTTGAGTTATTTTTGAGTCCTTAATAAGGGGAATAAAGGCTAAGGTCATGTTGACCATAGTTAAGCCAATTTGAGTTAGTTAATTTGCTATTCTAGTTGAGTTAGAGTTTTAGGAAAGTAGTTAATTGCTTTCAAATTTGTTTAGAAAATTGTGTCAAGTTTAGAAGCCAAGTCAAATAAGGAAACTTGATTTGTTTCCAACTTATATTAGGTTTTTGAGTCTTGTAAGGCTATAAATAGCCAAGCTTATGATATTTTCGATAGTTAGACAATTATGAATAAAATTTGAGAGTTTTCTCTTTCTTGTTCCTTTGGGAACATTCCTTGATACAAAGTGAGTCATGCCTCCTTTGTTCAAGTTTTGGCTTATCAATTCAAGACCACATTGAATTGTGGCGCCATTCTACCAACACCTTTGGTTCGTTAATCCGTTAGTTTGTGGGTTGAGATAATATCAAGATTGTTCGCAATCTCGGGGATTAGAGGGGTCGTAAGGTTTTTCCGTCTCACTTGGATATTATCTCAACCTACAAACTAATGGATTAGCGAACCAAAGGTGTTGGTAGAATGGCGCCACAATTCAATGTGGTCTTGAATTGATAAGCCAAAATTTGAACAAAGGAGACATGACTCACTTTGTATCAAGGAACGTTCCCAAAGGAACAAGAAAGAGAAAACTCTCAAAATTTATTCATAATTGTCTAACTACCAAAAATATCATAAGCTTGGCTATTTATAGCCTTACAAGACTCAAAAACCTAATATAAGTTGGAAACAAATCAAGTTTCCATGTTTGACTTGGCTTCTAAACTTGACACAATTTCCTAAACAAATTTGGAAGCAATTAACTACTTTCCTAAAACACTAACTCAACTAGAATAGCAAATTAATTAACTCAAATTGGCTTAACTATGGTCAACATGACCTTAGCCTTTATTCCCCTTATTAAGGACTCAAAAATTAACTCAAGACCAACTCTAATTAACTAACAATTATTGCTGAAAACTTAATTAAATAAATAACAAGAAATAATCATGACACAAGTTCGGATTTTCAATGATTCTTGAGCCCGATTGCACCATCAACCATCAATCAAATTTCCTTGAACTTGAAGGGAATCCAATCTTCATGTTCTCATCATAACATGTACATGGATTTCCCCCTTGAATTGAACAAGAAATCATGCGTTTTGGGGAGAGTTTGTGAGTGAGAAAAATCTGAAAACTGGAGACTTCTTAGTTGGGACTTGGAAGTAGCTTCGTTTAAATGTGTGGCTTGGAGTGGTGGATCTTATTGTACTCTATTTACTTGATTCTAGGACTTGGAAGTGAGGCTGAAATTACACCTGAGGTGGACATTTAAGCTTTGTTTTCAGTGGTGAGTGGTTCTAAGTGCTTGTAAAGTGCTTATGTGCTATGTTTCCTTACTTGAATGACATGCTTTCTTGATGGAGATACTTGTACTTGAATTGATATTGCCTGGGCGAATATGTACCTTATCATACTCTACCCTTCTTGACTAGATTCCTGATGTTTGTATTAAATGAATTGCTTTACTTGTGCTTGACTTAATGGTCGTTTGGGTTGTTATCCCATCGACTCTATTGCGTGCTTGGGGCCCTAAACTCCATTGGCTAGTTGGTCGAGTCAAGCCAGCAAGGGCTTGGTTGATGAGATCAATGAATCATGGGTCTTGTCACTTGAACTTTCATTTGAGCTCTTGAACTTGAACTTGAATTGGAACCTGTACTTGAGTTCTTGAACTTGATCTGGAACCGGTATACTCGAGTATTAACCTTCTTAAATTTGATGTGCAAGCCCGGTAGGGGGTTGAATGGTGGTTGGAGAATGATGTGAAGTGATGAATTACTTGATAGTATTATGGAATAAAGTTGACGGAGTGTCAACGGAAATCTTGAATCTTGATCAAGTTACTTGAACAAGCTCATGAGAGCCCTGTATCCTTTTAAATGAATGTGTTATTGCTTAATTGAAGTGTAATTGCTCTATCTAGTGGTGGTTTACATTCTTTGTGGCTTGTGTATTATATTATTGATTGCATGACCTTCTTGGATCCTCATTGAGCGAAAGCTGACCCCTTTTAGTTTGTTTTCCTTACGGGGGGCAAGAAGTTGGGCAATTGATTGTGAAGGGCTGAGTTTTGTCTAAATCTTTTGCTTTTGTGTAATAGCATCAACTTTCTAGTTTTGTTCATGACTTGCAAGTTTGAAAACTCGACTTTTGTAAATTTGGGCCAGTGATGTATCTTAAGACTGAAGTGATCACTGTCTCATGTATTTGTTGAAGAATGGTTCTTGTTATTGTCATTGGGAGATGTGATTCTTGCTTTTGAGGTGGTTGCGCTTGTAACCAAGGTTTATGAGTAAGTTAGTAATTGAATCCTGACAAGAGTTGGGTAGGCAGCCCATTAAACCCTTTGGTTCGCCTTGGGGAGTTGGGGTCGTCACAGTTCATCTTCTCCCTAGGAGGTGAAAAAATTTGGCTAGACATCATATTAAGAATATCTAAGTATAAAACAAATTTGTAACAAAGTATGACAAATAAGAACAAGAGACAAAACTTAGGAAGAAAAATTCTTATTTAATGTTTTGATGGTTGAATCCTTAAATTACTTCACAAGTTGATCTCTCAAATAAGCAAAGTACAAAAGTGCTCTCACTTTCCTCTCAAATCTCTTAAACTAACAAAGAAACTCACAATATGAAACTAGAGGTAAAACTGCTTCTACCTCTACTTCTATTTTGTTCTACTTCATCATCCTCTACTCTAATGTCCTTTTTATCAATGAGATATAAGGGGGTATATATAGATGTTTTTGGCAGAGAATTGTGCTCATAATGTTGTCATAAAGTTGTTCTTCACTTTTTTAATACAAGTTTAGCTGGATCCAACCATATTTTTTCAGAAAAAATTTGTCAACAAAGCAATATAAAATGAGTGCAAGTTGTAGAGCAATTTGTACCAATGGTTCAGAGAAGTGCGAGGTTTACTTCACAAATCACCTCGCAGATCCACTTGCTTAGCAGGTTTGCACTTTTTGCATTAATCTTCAGTATTGTTTTGTTGTTGGACCAACATCAACTAAAATTTTCTTGATGATGGAAGCTGAATTAGCTTTTGTAAAAAACATGAAAGTTGTATCTCTTTGAGTTATCTTTCCAATGCATCAAGAATCATATCATCTAGATGTTTGTATTCTAAGAAATGACTAAAATACCCCTAACTAGTCAATCGCCTATTTTAACTTTGGACAACAAATTTGTCTGATTATATTTTGACATTTTGACCAAGGAAACTCATGAACTAGACTTAGATATCTCTCACGAAATGAAGAGCTATGTCTTAACTTCAAAATGATTTAAGAATCACCTCAATCAAACAGATGTAGTTCAAATTATTGCCGAAATACCAATAGGTGTCAAATCTGTCAAACTTTCCTTCTATTGCACTTACATGATATTCACACTTTGAACATTTTGCACTACATATTCACTTCCAATCATGATTGAGGTTAATTTATCTAATTCTATTAATTCTTGGGTATTAGATATCGGAAGCGGTTCTCATTTTTGTTTAAATATGTAGGAACTAAAAGGAAGTAGGATACTAAAGAAGAATGAAGTTTAAATCGAGTTTCAAAAAACTGCCTCGAACACTTTAAATTGAGTTTCAACAAAAAAATGTTCCTTCTACGCCATATGAGATGTAGAAAGGTAGAAAATCAAATCTTTCGCATATAAAGATTTGGTGTTGTCCAACTTATGTGAAGCGAGACATGTCAAATAAGTTAAAACCCAAATCTGACAAATATTGGGGTATTCTAAAAAAAAAATAAGAGGATAATATTTCTGTCACCCCATTAAACAAAAATGTTTATTGCTTAGACTGCTGTCTTTCTAGAAAAAGAATTTATTTTAGAATGAGGTAGTGGGAGTAAGATAGATCTTGAAGAAGTTCAAGATGTGAAGTAGATAACGAATAGTGTAGACACCAATTTTTAGCATTTAGTTTTTTATTTGTCGTTTTAGTTTTATTCACTTATTAGTGTTAGTTTTTTAGTTTTTATTTTTACTTTTAAGTTTCAGCATAAAATTTCTCAAAAAAAAAAGAAAGAAAGAAAAGCATTCAAAAATATGTTCTGTTGTTTGGGATTTAATTTCAATGTTTTCTTGAAAAAAGAAGGGAAAAAGAAAAAGAAAGAAAAAGAAAGAAAATTAGCATTTCGTTAGCATTTCTGCGTTTATTTTTTATTTTTTATTATTATTATTAGTAGGTAATCGGTTATCTATATTTATATTATACTTTTACAATATATATATATATATATATATATATATATATAGGGAACACGCCACAGCAAGCTGCGTATTTTCGCAGCTTGCAAGAGAGGACCTGGGCAGTCCCTTAGCTGCAAATATAGGAGAGATGGCTGGGGTTTTAGGGTTGGAGATGCTGGTATAAATAGCAAAGGCAAGACAGCCGCAAAACAGGGCAGCCGCAAGGGGAGAGAGGATTAAGAGATGACGGCTGAAAATAGGAAGCAAAAAAGGAAGCGATAAAACGGGAGTGAAAAAAGGAGAGAGCTTTCGGAGTGAGGAGGCTCGAGTGAGGAAGCTACAGACTGAGGAAGATCGAAGAGGAGCGGAGCAACAAGGAAAAGAAAGAAACCAAAAGGAAGGTGACGGGCAGAGAGAGTCGGGGGGAGAGAAGAAAACAAAAAAGAGAGGAAGTTTTTCTTTGAGGAACGGCTAAGGAAAAACCGAGAGCAAAGGAGAGAAATCTGGGCTGAGGTCTGAGAGAGAAAGAGAGTGGAGAGTGAAGCTGGGACAGATTCGGAGCAAAAGAAAAGGGAGAGGCTACGGCCGAAAGAGAAAGGGAGCAGCAACCAAAGCAGGGAGGAGGAGGAATTGCCGGAAACTTTCTTCATCGGCTGTCTTTGTTCTTTCACAGACTGCACTAGCTTCTATCCATCTTTCAAGGTATATTTCCAAGCTATCCATCAAAGCTATGTTTTAGATTTTTACTTGAAGTCAGGATTGTTTTTCTTCTCCATAAATCTGTTGAGGAAGGGATGAACTGTAATCTTGGATATTGTTCTGTTTCTTCCTTTTCTTGCTTCCGTTGTCAAGGATTTTATGGGAAAGGCTAGATTTTTTCCGTTGATCAAAACCTCTTAGCAGCAATCTTGATAAAAATTTGATCTTTCGGGCTGCTAAACCATTTTATGTGAATGTATTGTTCAGAATTTCTTTGTTGCAATCAGTTCTTTCATTGTTGTTTGTTTGTTTGGAGCTTTAAAGTTAAGCAGCTTGTTGTTTGGTTACCTGAATCTGGTTTGCTTGATGAAATGAAAAGCCGCGGCTGGGTAAAATTGCAGAAAAGCTTGCGGCACTTTGTCTCTTTCTTTCTATCGTTGTTTTTGCTGTTTACTTTCATTTTTTGTTGGTCAGCTTCATTTTTCTGTTTTCGATCCTGCTACGAAGTTGCGTGTTTAGTCGATGATGGATAGGTAGAATTCTGGTTCCTTGTTGAATCTGTTTGCATGATAAACTAGAAATTCTGGACAAGTCGCGGCTGAAAATTGCAGCAAAGCTTCTGATTTTCCAGATTTGCATGATAGCTTTCTTGAGTTTTTGTTTCCTTGGTTGGGCTTACGGTTTTGGATAGCTGTTGTTTAATCTAAAGCCTTTGATGCTTGGTTAAAAATCCTGATTCATTATGGGTTGCCAAAAGCTTCCTAGCTTTGCAGAAATTCTTGCGGCATTCTGTCTTGTTGTTTTTCCTTATCTTGGGCGGTCATCAACTCAGATTTGCCATCTTAATCTTGCAAACAAATTGTCATGTCTAGATTTGGGTCAATAATTTCTGGTTTGATGAACTTGTTTGTATGATGAAATGGATGTAGTTGTTGCTGGGTATTGCCGAAGCTTTGGAAATAAAAGGGAGCAGCCTTTGTTTTCTAGCTGCAGAAAGCTTTAAAATGCAGAAATCTTCTACGTATGCATGCATGGAAAAATTCTGAGTTTTGCATTTTGACCCTCCAAGTCTCCCCTCGTTCTACTATGACCCAGTCAATTGAAGAATTTCATCAATTTGATCCTTGGCAACTCTAATTTTGCAACTTCATTGTTTGTTTGCTTTAATTGGCTACCATGCTTTGCTTAAATTGCACTTAAGTCACAATTTTAAAGGTTTTATGATCAATTGAGCTTGTGTTTGTACATTTTCTTTAGTTTTTCCAAATAAATTGGTACCTTGACCCTTTTATTATTTTGGAGGGTAAATTAGTAGTTTCGCCTCGCTAGGGCATCGATTCAAGGGAGGTACACCCTATCCCTTATTTGCACTTCATTTGACCCTACGTGCTCCTACGTGTTATGTGAATATGCATGTCTACTTCGCTTTCCTTGCCTTTCCTTAATTCCTTGCATTTATTTCATTTACTTTTGCTTTTATTTAAGTTATTCTTTTAATGGGGTATGTGTACACCTCTTGGCTTGTAATAGATAGGGCTGTGGCGAGCAATTTGGTCCATTTTCCCCTTCCCCTTTTGTTTTAGTTAGTGAATGTAATAGGTTCATTAGCTTGGTTGCATGCCTACGTGTTAAGTGTTATTCATTTTATTAGGCTTTTGCATCTAGTCGAGCATGCTAAATGTTACATGCTACGTGTTTATGAGTATTTGGTATGTCTACTTGCTTTCCATAGTGTGGATGAATGGAATGGATGAATGTACGTCACCACACTAGTCCAACGCTAGTTGTGGCTTCTTTTATCGTTTCCACTAGTCTAATGCTAGTAGGAATTCATAGAAAGGGCTAGTCCAACGCTAGACCCAATAGGATTTTTCCTTTGTTTTTCATTAATGCATTATTTGCCTGTTCACTACATATCATGCATTTTTCCTTAGTTTTATCATTTGGCATGCTCCTCGATTCCCCTTTCCCCTCACTTTAGGTCTTGCATCTCATGCTAGTTAGGGTACATTTGCCTGAAGAGTCCCCTTCTGATAAGGGAAACGAGCGAGTGTGGCTACTCGATAGCCTTAGCACGCTAGTTTTGCTTTCTAATCAAAGGGAAAATCGAAGTCGAAAAAGTTAGGAGTCATTCCCATACCCGACCTGATGCATTCCTTTAGGTTCATTCATTCTCATTTATCACTTACTCATTTTTTTTTTCAATTCACATTTCCTCATCACTTTTCCTTTCCTTATTGTTCATTTTGATTTCTACTTCACAAAATTGCACTTAATTACACCTATATGCCCTTATCACTATATTTCATACACTTGCACACAAACACTTGGATTTTTCATACAATTTCGCACATGCACCTTTTCATACACTTGCACACAAACACTTGGATTTTTCATACAATTTCACACGTGCACCTTTTTATACACTTGCACACTTGCACACTTGCACTTTAGCCATCATTTGCATTAATCGACCTCTATAAGGTTTTCCTTTATTGGCCGCCACAACTCATGTGGTTGGGACCAAAAACCTTACAAGAGACATTTTAGAATTTAGGTTTGCATTTTTCCTTTCTTTTTGCATTCATCTAGACATATCCAACATGCGATACATACCTTGGGTAGAAAAATTAGGAAAAGTTGGGTTAAGTCACGCAACTAGCCTTGGCTAGGGTGAGGGAGTGCCTTAGGCCTTGCCTTTGCCTTCTCTCTCATCAAATGTGACCCCCGATCCCTCTTTTTGGTTACGTAGACCCAAAAGTTCTTTAAAAGGGTTCATTTACTTTTTTCATTCAAAAAACAAAAATCATTTTTGGGTGACTTGGTACACCCTAACTCTATACCAAGTGGCGACTCCATTTTTGATACAAAAAACCCTTTTTGAACTTTATATGGCCAAACCGTCGCATTATTAAGTCCCATGGCCTTTATTTTCATTTTGCACATGTTCACACACACTCACACTACACATCATTCAAAAAGTGGGGCGCGACAGTTGGCGACTCCACTGGGGACTTTCTAAGTGGGTCCAAGCATTTGACTTAGCCATTCGTTTCCTTTTTCTACCCTTTTTATGCATGGCATGTGGATATTAGGGTTGCATTTTGCATTTTAGGACCTTTTGCCTCACTCACGTCTCAAACTACTCCCTCGCTCACGAATGTATGATTGGTTGATTGGATGTATGTTTACTTATTTATCTCGCGCTTGCATTGCATTTGGGGGGGTGTGTGTCACCTTTAGAGCCTCGCGTGGTTCTCAACCCTTTCCCTCAAAATAGGGAACACTTCATACGTGCACGTTTACTTGCTGTTATCCCATTTTATTTTATTTTTTGTGGGCTCTTTCCCACACCGCCTTGTAGGACTAGGAATGATTTCTCTGGGTATGTGGATGGTGTGCCTTGCGCCCATAGCAATACCTAGGGGATCGCTCGAGCCACCGACCGAGGGTCTTGGGATTGATGACCCATTCCCTTAGGTCTGAAGGCTTGGGGACCTTTTAAGCCTTATCGAGTCTAGTCGCATTAGTGAACCCCAACCTCATGCATCCATATTAGAGTTTGCCTAGGTTAGAGTCAGCCTCACTCTTTTTTAAGCACCTTAGGCACGAGGGAAGGGGTTCCACCCCTTTTACTTGCTTTATTGTACCTCTTTTCTTAATTGCTCCCAATGTGTTATGTGTACTATCAATTGCACTAACCATTCTTTTGTTTTCTTGGATTGCATTCATGTGCCGTAGCAATAAGAGGCCTCGTTGGCACTCTTTTAGTGACTCACCCACTAGATGACTCATATGTTTAAATTTCAGTTATTGCACTTAGCTTTCAATAAATACTTTTCATTTTAGACCTTTTCCCCCCATTGCATTATTTGTATCCTTTAGGCCATATTTGTCACATGTTTATATCGCTTTAATAAATGGCATCATGCATAAACCATAGAAAGGGAATGCCACATAGGGAATCCCGTGTTTAAGAATAAGCCACCTTGTGTCTCGGATACTTAATCCAGTGAGACTTGCACGTTTACATTTTTGTACCATCCAAAGGGGTAGTGCACAAGGTAAGGTAAGATCCGATCTTCTTCATAAGAGCGATTCTTGAAATCTGAGCATCTAGTAATCACTTTTTGGCCATTTTTATCAAAATTGGTAAAATTCCCTTGCGCAAAAGGACATTAATTTGAAGAAAATTCACAAATGATTCCTCCTATTGAGACGATAAATCAATTGAGGCCAAATCGTGATTTTAGAAAGCTCATAGACTAATTTTCTGAAACCACCAATGGCCGGCCGATTCAATCGATCCATTTTATCAATTTTGGATAAACCATCATTTGACCAATTTACCCTTTTAGGGTGATTTGGCCGATTTTTGAGTAAATCATTAATCTCCATTTCATTCATTTGGCCAATTTACCCATTTTTAGGGGTAATCAAGTTGATTTTTGAAGAGATCAACAATTTCATTCAATTCATTTGACCAAATTCTTTTTTAAGGATGATCTGGTCCATTTTGAATAAAATTCTCAATTTCATTCGATCAGGTTCCTTTTTTAGGACGGTCTGGTCAATTTTGAGTAAATTTCACTCAATTCATTTGACATGTTTCCCTTTTTAGGGTAATTCGGTCATTTTAAATAATTGGTCAATTTCATTCAATCCATTTGACCAATTGAGGTTTCATTGTCAAATTCCAAATTTGGAAATCTAGTCGATTTTGAAGAAAACCGTCCATTGCATCTAATCATTTGATCAATTAGGGTTTTGACCCGTGATTCACTGAGAAATCTTGTCAACAAATTCAAATATTTTCAATAGGAAGTTCATTAAGGTCAAACCCATGCGTTTTTTGCAAAATCTTGCATCGATCAAAAGTGATCAATCCATTCGAACGTTGACCTCATTTTGACAAATGACTCTCGTTATTCCAATTGATCAAATTTTTCAAAATTGTTTTTCACTCAAGGAGTTGATCAGATCCATCAGGTATGGTATAGTGCCTACCTCAGAGGATTGCATTTTCATGCTAGGCCTACCCTGGGCACAAAAAGGGTTCCCCCATAGGACATGCATTCGAATTTTCTGGATATTTACTAACTTTTGCCTTTTTCTTTTTCTTTTTCTTTGTTTTTATTGGAATCACTAAGCAAGGGTTAAATCTAAAGGCAATCTTTCCAAAATTTTCAGGTAATATTTAAACATAGCTTCTCGTCGAAGCCCCGTCATAACGCGATCCCGTAGTCAAGCCCGGAGGAGTCGTGTAAACATGAGTTCACAGCCGGAACCGTCGGATAAGTCTGCTACTACAGCCCAACCTGAGACTGCAAGTTTGGGGGTCCAACTGACCGAGATGCTCACGAAGTTTGGTGAGATGGCATCTGAAATGGCCGCCCAAAAGAAATTAATCGATGAGCTTATCAGTAGCGGAGTTCAACCCGAGCCTGGACTCGTCAGTCAATCGGGGCCAGAATCATTGGTCATGCCCATGACCCAAACCACTTTTACTCCACCCTTCATCATTTCACCCGAAGGAACTTTCACCTATCCCACCATAAATTTGCCATACACTTACCCTCCTAACCCTTCGTTCTTTCCTACTCACATGCAAGGTCCCCAACCGCAAATCACTTCAAACATACCACCTGAGCCACATATCTTTTATCACGCTGCTGCTGAGCCTTTCTTGCCAGACCATACCATTCAAAACAAGCCAGCAATGGGAGGATCTTCTGCTCCCATTGATATGAAGCTTCTCAAGCGCCTTGACCGTTTTGATGAATTTATGAGGAAAAGTCAGGGTTTAAACAAGCAAGGAGTGCTGGATTATGATGAGCTGTGTCTCTTTCCAAATGTTCAATTGCCTGAGGGGTTCAAAACTCCAAAGTTTAACAAGTACGATGGCACGGGCAATCCCAAGACACACCTCCGATTGTTCGCCAATAAGTTGGGTAGGCCAGTAGATGATGAAACTCTACCTTTAAGGCTATTCCCAGAAAGTCTGGAAGGCGACGCACTTGATTGGTATTCAACTTTGAAGTCTGAGGAGATAAAAACTTGGCTGGACCTGTCCAATGCTTTTGTAAGGCAATACGAGTACAATTGTGAGCTGGCTCCGACGCGAACTACATTGGAGGGGACAAAGAGGAAGCCATCTGAGGATCACAAGACTTATGCCAGGAGATGGAGGAGGGTAGCTGCAAAAGTCGAGCCACCGATGACTGAAGACGAAATCATTCGCACCTTCATTAAAGCACACGATCCCCCGTACTTTGAGGAAATTTTTCGCATGACTGGATGCTCATTTGCCGCTATTGTCAATAAGCTGGAGGAATATGATGACTTCGTGAAAGCTAGAAAGATTGTTAATGTGTCTGCCCTGAAAACTCAGGTGGAAGTTTTGCAAAGTCAAAGTAGTAATGGGAAGAAGCAACAATTCAAAAAGCAAGAGGGGGAAGCTGCTTTTGTCTGGGATCAAAACCCTACCCCAAAACCCAGATTTCGACAATACCCTACCTACTCCAACCCTTACCCCCATTATCCAAACTCTCATCCTGTTTATCACGCCAATATCCACCACCCTCGACCTCGCCCAAGCTATCCTAATCCACCTGTAGTCCCTTTTCAAATAACTCAACCTAATTTTCAACAAATTCGACCCCGGCCCCCTTACAATCAACAACTTCCTCCACCAAATGGACTCACCTACAACTACCCTCAACCCACTGAACCTCAAAGGAAAAATCGCTATTGCACTTTTACTAATCTTGGCAGGCCTCTGGACCAATTGTATGACCAATTAAAAGCCGCTGGTAAAATCGGCGTAATTCCCCCTCCAGCTTACCCCCATGGCGCTCCTGCTGAATACAATCCACAGTCCACCTGTGCCTATCATTCAGGGGCACCTGGCCACCCAACCGCCGACTGCAGAGCACTTAAGAACAGAGTCCAAGATATGATCGAGGTAGGGGAAATAGTGCTAAGAGGAAGGAGTGAACAAGGTCCGAGTATAAGTACAAACCCCTTTCCCAAGCACAAGGACACCTTTGAGGCATCCACCTCCAATAACGAAATTTGAAAAGCCCGAAAGGAGCTTTGCACAATTTGGGGGGCCGAGTATTATCCTTCTTGAAGGAAATTTCGGTAAATCTAGGGGTTGTTATTTACTAAGTTCATGAAAACTGTTTTTCGCATATGTGAGTAGCTTAATAAAAGCATTTTTTTGCAAATTGAGTTTTTGGCTTGCTTCCGTTTAATTTGGAGTTTCATAAAATGCACAATTTGTTTTATTTGATTATGGTCCTGATTGTTTAATTCTCTTAAGATGGCCAAAGATAAAATTATTTGATCCTTTGAATATCACTGTGCTGGAATCCAATGATGGCTTCATTGAAAAATCCCTTTATTCAGAAATCCCTTCATATAAAAATTGCTTCATTGAGAAGATCCCTTCGCTTGAAAATCCATTCCTTGAGAAAACCTTCATTGAAAAGGCCAAAATCCCTTCATTAAAAATCCCTTCATTGATAAAAATTCCTTCCCTGCCAAGCTTGAAGCTGATTGGTTAGAGTAGGGTTACCAATGATCGATTTTGACTGATGAAAAGTAGCTGAATGCCATAACGCATGGCCCATGTCTGCCACCAATCCTTTGGAGAAGGGGACAAAGAACTGAAACGAGTTTTGCCTAATAAATGATGAAGTCGAAGGCAAATTTGCTTCAAATTGACAAAGCTCATTGGGTGTTCAAAAGGTATTGCCTGGAGGAGTACTCATTTTGGGCAGAGATGGAAGGACAGACATTCCCTCAACCTATCAACTTGGACATGTGTAAGAAGTTCTTTATTTGATTATGCAAATTTCTTTTTGGAAATCGCGCAAGGGACGAGGCAAAAGTCAGGCCATCTTCTTTTCCAATCAAAACATTTCATCCCTAGTCATCCCCTTTGAGCTATCAGAACAATAATTTTCGTTTGTCAGCCCCTGAGGATTGCAAACCCCACACTGGGGCAAATTCATTTTGACAAAATGATCAGGAAAAAAAGAAAAACCCCACCCTGGGGCAAATTTATCTTTGAAAGAGATATGGGAAAAAGAAAGAACCCCATACTGGGGCAAATTTATTTTGAAAGAGAGATGAAAAGGAAGAAAGAACCCTACACTGGGGCAAATTTAGTTTTTGAAGAAAAATGCAAAAGAGAAGAAAATGCAATGAAAAATACAAAGAAAGAAAAATCCAATCAAACTGGGGCAAATTTTCCTCGGTTTCGTTCAAAAAATTGGAGATAATTTCAAAATGATGCAATTTCAGGTTATTTCACACATTTCATCAGACCTGCTTTCAAGCCTCAACTTTTCTTGAAAAACACCCCACCTAACCTCATTACAAAAGCCCAAAAGTCCTGCCTTTCGTCACTTGCTGCAATTCTATTAGGGATTTTGCTAATCAATTGGCAAGTGATGTCCATAATGCCTTCGCCTAATCTTAGAAGGGAAGCGCATTTTACTGATGTCAGCAATCTTCAGTTCATACTCCTGAGTCGATTATGGTTGAGTTTTTCCATTGTTCCTTAGGTGAAAACCCGAAAGGGCACCTCAAAATAAAAGGAGAAAAAGAAAAGAAAAAGAGAAAAACAAAAACAAAAACAAAACAAAAGAAAAGGAGTGGGGGCAACCTTGGTGAAAACCCGAAAGGGCGCCAAGGTAGGATTTCTGCAATGAGCAAGCACAAGGAGGAACAACTGGTGGTTTGGTCCATTTGGATTTCTCCTCATTTTTGTCATACCTCTGCCAATATTGAATTCCAGAACAAGGATATTCAGAGATTCGAATATGCATCCTTTGGCCAAAGCTGTGTCATTTTGTAAAACATTCTTTGGCAAATACATTCTTCGGAAACTCACTTTTACCAAATTACTTGCATTCATGGCATTTTTTTTAGAATTTAAGCACAAATGGTTATGAGTGCATTCTTGTGCATATTCATTTTTACATGACATGTGATTTTTCTTGCATACCTCATTCTTTATCATTGAATTGTGGTAAATGACAATCCCCGTGGTTTATTTCAAAAGCATACTTGGATTCAGTCATCTTTTGGGAACAGTTGAAATTCAGCCAAGCCAGCTACACGGACTTCACAATATGGCAAAGCACATGCCTGGTCGGTTTGAAAATCGGAAAAGCCTTAGGGTGAGAAATCCAACTCAATCGGCTACCGTAGCAGAAGTTGATAAAGGCATTGAAAGACTCATGTTTACACGATTCTCAAAGGAAAACGGATCAAATGATGGTGGCAATTTCCTTTGTTTTTTCTCTTTTGTAGAAAATTGCATGCACAGATGAAAGTAATCACACCTTGCACCGGTGTCGGAAAGAGTCCTCCGGTGAACAAAGGCAGATCGTAAATGTTGCAAGCAAATTTGATCAAAAGGTGCAACAACATGGCGATACAGAATCAACTATGGACTCAAATTGCAGAAATCCATCATACTGGAGCAAATTAATTTTTTGGAAAGATTCTCAAAAGTCAAAAAGAAAAGCGAAAAGAAAAGAAAAATCACCAGACAAAAATCAAAAAAATCAATCAAATCAAGTTCATCACGGCAGGCTCGGGTTTTGATCCCGCTGTCCGATTGTCAAAAGCATTTCAATTTTCATTGCTACTGGAGCTGGGTTTGTCCCACCAGTAAGCATTTCGTTTACATCGCTACTGGAGCTGGGTTTGTCCCGCCAGTAAGCATTTCATTTTCATCGCTGCTGGAGCTGGGTTTGTCCCGCCAGTAAGCATGTTCATTTGCTTTCGCCACTATCCGTTGGGTTTGTCCCACTAGTGTGCCTTTCATTTGCATCCGCCGCTAGCCGTTGGGTTTGTCCCACTAGTGTGCCTTGGGTTTGTCCCACTAGTGTGCCTTTCATTTGCATCCGCCGCTAGCCGTTGGGTTTGTCCCACTAGTGTGCCTTTCATTTGCTTTGCCGCTAGTCGTTGGGTTTGTCCCACTAGTGTGCCTTTCATTTGCATCCGCCACTAGCCGTTGGGTTTGTCCCACTAGTGTGCCTTTCATTTGCATCCGCCGCTAGCCGTTGGGTTTGTCCCACTAGTGTGCCTTTCATTTGCTTTGCCGCTAGCCGTTGGGTTTGTCCCACTAGTGTGCCTTTCATTTGCTTTCGCCGCTAGCCGTTGGGTTTGTCCCACTGGTGTGCCTTTCATTTGCTTTCGCCGCTAGCCGTTGGGTTTGTCCCACTAGTGTGCCTTTCATTTGCTTTCGCCACTAGCCGTTGGGTTCGTCCCACTAGTGTGCCTTTTAATTGCATCCGCCGCTAGCCGTTGGGTTTGTCCCACTAGTGTGCCTTTTAATTGCATTCGCCGCTAGCCGTTGGGTTTGTCCCACTAGTGTGCCTTTCATTTGCATTCGCCGGTAGCCGTTGTTTTGTCCCACTAGTGTGCCTTTTATTTGCTTTCGCCACTAGCCGTTGGGTTTGTCCCACTAGTGTGCCTTTTAATTGCATCCGCCGCTAGCCGTTGGGTTTGTCCCACTAGTGTGCCTTTTAATTGCATTCGCCGCTAGCCGTTGGGTTTGTCCCACTAGTGTGCCTTTCATTTGTCATTGCCATTAGCCGTGGGTCAGTCCCACTAGTGTGCACCATGATTTTCATCTTATTCGGGTCAGTCCCGTTTAAATTCCTGTTCGGGTCAATCCCGTTTAAATTCCTGTTCGGGTCGGTCCCGTTTAAGTTCTGTTCGGGCCAGTTCCGCATTTTCAATTTTTTGTCTGGGTCAATCCCATTTTAAAATTTTGTCAAAAGGGGTCAGTCCCCATTTCTAAAAGCATTCATCATTCGAGACGTTCACCGCCGAATAACACAGGTAAGTATTTGGTGTCTACTTCTTTGTCTCAAGTTTTTCCAAAATTCAGACAAAGAGGGGCAAACTGTAGACACCAATTTTTAGCATTTAGTTTTTTATTTGTCGTTTTAGTTTTATTCACTTATTAGTGTTAGTTTTTTAGTTTTTATTTTTACTTTTAAGTTTCAGCATAAAATTTCTCGAAAAAAAAAAGAAAGAAAGAAAAGCATTCAAAAATATGTTTAGTTGTTTGGGATTTAATTTCAATGTTTTCTTGAAAAAAGAAGGGAAAAAGAAAAATAAAGAAAAAGAAAGAAAATTAGCATTTCGTTAGCATTTCTGCGTTTATTTTTTATTTATTATTATTATTATTAGTAGGTAATCGGTTATCTATATTTATATTATACTTTTACAAAAAAAAAAAAAAAAAAAATAGGGAACACGCCATAGCAAGTTGCGTATTTTCGCAGCTTGCAAGAGAGGACCTGGGCAGTCCCTTAGCTGCAAATATAGGAGAGATGGCTGGGGTTTTAGGGTTGGAGATGCTGGTATAAATAGCAAAGGCAAGACAGCCGCAAAACAGGGCAGCCGCAAGGGGAGAGAGGATTAAGAGATGACGACTGAAAATAGGAAGCAAAAAAGGAAGCAATAAAACGGGAGTGAAAAAAGGAGAGAGCTTTCGGAGTGAGGAGGCTCGAGTGAGGAAGCTACAGACTGAGGAAGATCGAAGAGGAGCGGAGCAACAAGGAAAAGAAAGAAACCAAAAGGAAGGTGACGGGCAGAGAGAGTCGGGGGGAGAGAAGAAAACAAAAAAGAGAGGAAGTTTTTCTTTGAGGAACGGCTAAGGAAAAACCGAGAGCAAAGGAGAGAAATCTGGGCTGAGGTCTGAGAGAGAAAGAGAGTGGAGAGTGAAGCTGGGACAGATTCGGAGCAAAAGAAAAGGGAGAGGCTACGGCCGAAAGAGAAAGGGAGCAGCAACCAAAGCAAGGAGGAGGAGGAATTGCCGGAAACTTTCTTCATCGGCTGTCTTTGTTCTTTCACAGACTGCACTAGCTTCTATCCATCTTTCAAGGTATATTTCCAAGCTATCCATCAAAGCTATGTTTTAGATTTTTACTTGAAGTCAGGATTGTTTTTCTTCTCCATAAATCTGTTGAGGAAGGGATGAACTGTAATCTTGGATATTGTTCTGTTTCTTCCTTTTCTTGCTTCCGTTGTCAAGGATTTTATGGGAAAGGCTAGATTTTTTCCGTTGATCAAAACCTCTTAGCAGCAATCTTGATAAAAATTTGATCTTTCGGGCTGCTAAACCATTTTATGTGAATGTATTGTTCAGAATTTCTTTGTTGCAATCAGTTCTTTCATTGTTGTTTGTTTGTTTGGAGCTTTAAAGTTAAGCAGCTTGTTGTTTGGTTACCTGAATCTGGTTTGCTTGATGAAATGAAAAGCCGCGGCTGGGTAAAATTGCAGAAAAGCTTGCGGCACTTTGTCTCTTTCTTTCTATCGTTGTTTTTGCTGTTTACTTTCATTTTTTGTTGGTCAGCTTCATTTTTCTGTTTTCGATCCTGCTACGAAGTTGCGTGTTTAGTCGATGATGGATAGGTAGAATTCTGGTTCCTTGTTGAATCTGTTTGCATGATAAACTAGAAATTCTGGACAAGTCGCGGCTGAAAATTGCAGCAAAGCTTCTGATTTTCCAGATTTGCATGATAGCTTTCTTGAGTTTTTGTTTCCTTGTTTGGGCTTGCGGTTTTGGATAGCTGTTGTTTAATCTAAAGCCTTTGATGCTTGGTTAAAAATCCTGATTCATTATGGGTTGCCAAAAGCTTCCTAGCTTTGCAGAAATTCTTGCGGCATTCTGTCTTGTTGTTTTTCCTTATCTTGGGCGGTCATCAACTCAGATTTGCCATCTTAATCTTGCAAACAAATTGTCATGTCTAGATTTGGGTCAATAATTTCTGGTTTGATGAACTTGTTTGTATGATGAAATGGATGTAGTTGTTGCTGGGTATTGCCGAAGCTTTGGAAATAAAAGGGAGCAGCCTTTGTTTTCTAGCTGCAGAAAGCTTTAAAATGCAGAAATCTTCTACGTATGCATGCATGGAAAAATTCTGAGTTTTGCATTTTGACCCTCCAAGTCTCCCCTCGTTCTACTATGACCCAGTCAATTGAAGAATTTCATCAATTTGGTCCTTGGCAACTCTAATTTTGCAACTTCATTGTTTGTTTGCTTTAATTGGCTACCATGCTTTGCTTAAATTGCACTTAAGTCACAATTTTAAAGGTTTTATGATCAATTGAGCTTGTGTTTGTACATTTTCTTTAGTTTTTCCAAATAAATTGGTACCTTGACCCTTTTATTATTTTGGAGGGTAAATTAGTAGTTTCGCCTCGCTAGGGCATCGATTCAAGGGAGGTACACCCTATCCCTTATTTGCACTTCATTTGACCCTACGTGCTCCTACGTGTTATGTGAATATGCATGTCTACTTCGCTTTCCTTGCCTTTCCTTAATTCCTTGCATTTATTTCATTTACTTTTGCTTTTATTTAAGTTATTCTTTTAATGGGGTATGTGTACACCTCTTGGCTTGTAATAGATAGGGCTGTGGCGAGCAATTTGGTCCATTTTCCCCTTCCCCTTTTGTTTTAGTTAGTGAATGTAATAGGTTCATTAGCTTGGTTGCATGCCTACGTGTTAAGTGTTATTCATTTTATTAGGCTTTTGCATCTAGTCGAGCATGCTAAATGTTACGTGCTACGTGTTTATGAGTATTTGGTATGTCTACTTGCTTTCCATAGTGTGGATGAATGGAATGGATGAATGTACGTCACCACACTAGTCCAACGCTAGTTGTGGCTTCTTTTATCGTTTCCACTAGTCTAATGCTAGTAGGAATTCATAGAAAGGGCTAGTCCAACGCTAGACCCAATAGGATTTTTCCTTTGTTTTTCATTAATGCATTATTTGCCTGTTCACTACATATCATGCATTTTTCCTTAGTTTTATCATTTGGCATGCTCCTCGATTCCCCTTTCCCCTCACTTTAGGTCTTGCATCTCATGCTAGTTAGGGTACATTTGCCTGAAGAGTCCCCTTCTGATAAGGGAAACGAGCGAGTGTGGCTACTCGATAGCCTTAGCACGCTAGTTTTGCTTTCTAATCAAAGGGAAAATCGAAGTCGAAAAAGTTAGGAGTCATTCCCATACCCGACCTGATGCATTCCTTTAGGTTCATTCATTCTCATTTATCACTTACTCATTTTTTTTTTCAATTCACATTTCCTCATCACTTTTCCTTTCCTTATTGTTCATTTTGATTTCTACTTCACAAAATTGCACTTAATTACACCTATATGCCCTTATCACTATATTTCATACACTTGCACACAAACACTTGGATTTTTCATACAATTTCGCACATGCACCTTTTCATACACTTGCACACAAACACTTGGATTTTTCATACAATTTCACACGTGCACCTTTTTATACACTTGCACACTTGCACACTTGCACTTTAGCCATCATTTGCATTAATCGACCTCTATAAGGTTTTCCTTTATTGGCCGCCACAACTCATGTGGTTGGGACCAAAAACCTTACAAGAGACATTTTAGAATTTAGGTTTGCATTTTTCCTTTCTTTTTGCATTCATCTAGACATATCCAACATGCGATACATACCTTGGGTAGAAAAATTAGGAAAAGTTGGGTTAAGTCACGCAACTAGCCTTGGCTAGGGTGAGGGAGTGCCTTAGGCCTTGCCTTTGCCTTCTCTCTCATCAAATGTGACCCCCGATCCCTCTTTTTGGTTACGTAGACCCAAAAGTTCTTTAAAAGGGTTCATTTACTTTTTTCATTCAAAAAACAAAAATCATTTTTGGGTGACTTGGTACACCCTAACTCTATACCAAGTGGCGACTCCATTTTTGATACAAAAAACCCTTTTTGAACTTTATATGGCCAAACCGTCGCATTATTAAGTCCCATGGCCTTTATTTTCATTTTGCACATGTTCACACACACTCACACTACACATCATTCAAAAAGTGGGGCGCGACAAATAGTTAATGGAAATGGAGCAAGCTACTCATGATGATCAGGCACAACGGAAAGCTCCGAATACACAAGATCTTCATAAGTCAAATAGAACAAGTCATGCACCTGAAAAATATGATGACTTATTCATCTTAGAGGAAAATAATACTCCAATGACCTACATAGATATTCTAAGGAGTAAAAACTCTAAGAAATGGTTTGAAACCATGAAGTCAGAAATGGATTCCATCTATGAAAACAAGGTGTGGACACTAATTGATCCACTTGAAGGGATAAAACCCATAGGGCGTAAGTTCGTATTTAAAACAAAAAAAAGACTGACATGGATGATAAAGTAGTTACCTATAAAGTTAGGTTGGTAGTTAAAGGTTATAATAAAAAACAAAGTATTGATTTTGAGAAAACCTTTTCGCTAGTAGCCATGCTTAAATCTATTTAGATTTTACTTGATGTAACTGCATACTTTAGTTATGAGATATGGCAAATGAATGTTAAAATCGCTTTCCTTAATGGAAATCTTCAAGGGGAAGTGTACATGACACAACCTGAAAGTTTTACATCTAATGATGCTAATAAAGTATGCAAGCTGCAAAGATCTATTTATGGTCTTAATCAAGTTTTTAGGAATTGGAACATTCATTTTAATAAAGTAATCAAAGGGTTTGGTTCCTTGCAAAATCAAGACATGAAGGTTAGTGCAAGTTTAGTATATTTCCTTATATTATATGTGGATGACATAATAATCATGGGAAATGACATACCTATGCTCCAAACAGTAAAGGTATGGTTGTCAAAGAATTTCTCCATGAAGGATCTTGGAAATGGAATCTTTATTTTGGGAATGAGGATCTATAGAGATAGATCAAAAAGACTACTAGACCTTTCACAGTGCACATATGTAGATAAGATGCTAAAGAGCTTTAGTATGAAAAATTCTAAGAAAAGATTATTACCAATGTATCATGGCATCTACCTTTCTAAAAATATGTGCCCTAAAACGGAAGATGAAAGGTGTTAGGCTCGAAAACAACCTAAAAGGGGGTGAATTAGGTTGATTAAAAAACTAATCAGATTATGGGCACTTTTTGCTCAATACGAAATTTACCCTCTTTAAATCAATCAATAAAGGAGCAATATCACTTGAGAGAAATATAAGACATATGCAATTTAAGGATCACAAGCTAATAGATAAATAAAAAGATAGGAAATGCAAACCAATTGACTACCAAGCTCCTCTTAAACTCGAAGATCAATTCACAAAACAAGTTTCTTCAAATTGATGAATACAACCAATCTTGTGTACAAAGGAAGGCTCACTTCCTCCTTGCCCCAAATTTCACTCGGTCAAGTTAGGAAGTTTTACAATCCCTCAGGATAACCCTCACAAAGCTACACTATTGAAGTATTGTCTAACAAATGAAAAGCTTACAAGGAGTCTTACACCACAAAGAGTACAAATGTTTCTTAGAGAGTATTTTCTCACTAAAACTACTCTTGATCTTTTGTATTCTCAGTGTGCAAGCTATTTTGAAGTTTCTGACCATGCTCTATTTATGGGAGATCAAGAAAGTGTTTCATTAAAGCTTCCAACGAATAGAAAGTAGCTGAAGAGTCAACTAGTCGTTGGGAGTATCGGACGTTCGATACTTCTAATACTTGCGTCCAAAAGCAGATAGAGATTCAATTCTTCCGGACATCCGGTGATGATGTTCTTCGTCCGATATGATCGTCCGGTACCTGCCCTATCTATCGACGTCCGGTGTTGTCATTGTGAGCGTCCGATAGCTTTCGACTTCTTTTTTCTTCTTTCATTTGCTTTTTGAATCAAATTTCTTCAAAGTTGAAAAGCTTTCTCATTGAAAAAATATTAGTTTAAATTATCCAATTATTTTGTAAACATCAAAAAATCGGGATCAAGATCATCATTCTCCCCTTTTTAATGATGATGAAACAATGGATGATATTTTGAAAAAATTTTGAGCAAAAACTCCCCCTTACATATAGCATCCATAACCAATTCAAAAATCATTCAGTACCAGCATGAGCAAAGTCATAAGCAAAGTAATTTCTATCATAGTCAACATAATATCATCAAAAACTCCCCCTTCCACATAGCATCCATAACCAATTCGAAATCATTCAATAATTTTCCCCCACTTTTGTCATCATAAAATCAGAAAGTAATTGCCATCAAAAGTAACATCATCAGCTAACATCAAAATCAATCAATGGCAACCATCACCAGCCAATATCAACAAAAAAATAATATCAAAGGATATCAATGAACATTAATGATACCAACATTCATATCAACCAAAATCCATTAATGGTAACATTTAAAAATGTCAAAGGAAACACAGTACCGAACATCAAAAACATCAAAAATATTACAAAAGAAAATTTGAAAATGCATCCTAATATGAAGTGCAAATGACCCTAGAGTACTGTCGGACGCCCGTTCATCAACTATCGAACGTTCGATAAAGCTTGACTGAAAAAAAAAAATTTAGTTAGTCTTTTCCAAAACGCCCAATTTTGTCCTTAAAAATATAAACTGATCCAAAGGTAAAGCTTTTGTAAGAATATCAGCAATTTGGTCTTTCGAACAAACATATTTTACACAAATTTCACTCTTTTGGACAAGATCATGAATGAAATGATGTTTTATGTCTATGTGCTTTGCCCTAGAGTATTGAATGGGATTCTTTGTCAAATTTATGGCACTCGTGTTATCACAATACATAGGCACACAGTCATACACTAGTCCAAAGGCATTCAAGGTATGTTTCATCCATAACAATTGAGCACAACATGCACCGGCGGCTACATATTTCGCTTCTGCCGTAGATAAAGAGATGGCATTTTATTTTTTGCTAAATCATGATACCAAACAATTACCAAGAAAATGACATGTTCCACTACTACTTTTTCTATCTATCCTACACCCACCGAAATCAGCATTCGAAAAATCACATAAGCCAAATTCATGACATTTAGGATACCAAAGACCATAATTCAAGATTCCGTTTAAATATCTAAAAATTCTTTTAACAACAATTAAATGAGATTCTTTAGGGTAAGATTGGAAACGAGCACACAAGCAAACAGCAAACATAATATCGAGTCTACTTGCGGTTAAATAAAGTAAGCTACCAATCATACTTCTATATATCTTCTCATCAATTTTCGTACCTTCTTCATCTTTGTTAAGTTTGGTGGATGTACACATGGCGTTCCAACTTGCTTCGAATCCTCCATTTTGAATCTTTTGAGAAGTTCCTTTGTATACTCTTCTAATGGAGTATTTTCTTCATCTTGAATCGTCAACTTCTTAAATCCTTCTTGAACACCTACATCATCATCTTTACAGCAACTCTTGGAAATATCATCATTAGTTTTATCAAATATGACATGTATGGTTTCTTCTATAACAAGAGTCCAAGAAATAATATTTGGTACCCTATAATATTTTGGGTTCTTGAGAGTTAGCATCATGTCTAACTATCCACATGCATTTTATACCTCTTCTCATGTTCTTCCTCACATAACAATCACTTTTCATGTAACCTTTTTGACAACAAAAACTACACATAACCAAAGAGTTATTTACATGAAAATGTTTAATAGATCTTACTTCTCTTCTTTTATAAATAGTAAATTTATTTGCACTAGAATTTAACTTCTTTTCATGAGTGTCAAGATGAGGTTTTGATCCATTTCTTTAAAAACAGTTTTATTTTTTATGTTGGAGAAAGTCATTTAGATTGTCCATTCTTCTTTTCAAATCACCTTGTTCCTCCTTGAACATTTCACAAAACCTTGTTTTTCTATCAAACTCATTTTGTAGATCAATCTCACTTTCTTTCAAGTAATCATTTTCAGTTTTTAGCTTTTTGTTTTCTTGAAAAATACGTGCATTGTCCTGAAGAAGAAAACTAATTTTGTGTTTTAATTCCTTATTTCTAACATAAGATTCTTTCAAACTATCATGCAATTTTTCAATGAAGGATTCAAGATCATCATTAGTTTCATCATCACTTTCAAGTTGAGGGTTACAAGTTGTTACCTCATTATTTCCAATGGCCATAAAAGCCATTTGAGCAGATTCTTCTTTCTCTTCTATTTCACCATTTGAGTTGCACTCATTCCATGCGAATAAGAGTTGTTGAATCTTGGTTTTCTTTCAGCTCTCCTTTCTTTATTCTTCTTCATTAGACACTCACTCATGCAGTGACCGCATTCATAGCATTTGCACCTTACTTTTTGTTGGCCTCTTGCTTTCCTTTGTTTATTGCATTGTTGAATTGATTGGAATTCGAATTGCTAGGTCCTCCTTTTCTGAATCTCCTTTTGTTGAGGATTCTCTTGAAATTTTTTGTGATGAGAGCTAGGTCATTGTTATCAACATCCATATCTTCACCATCCAATGAAACCGAGTCATCTTCATCTTGGGATGCTTTTAGAGCAATGCTCCTTTTTACTTTTGCATATTCTTCTTCTTGTACCTTGGTCTTAAACTTCAACTCATAAGATGTTAGAGCGTTTATAAGAGATTCAATAGACATTGAATTCAAATCTTTCGCCTCTTGAATAGTAGTCACTTTATTTTCCTAATCTTTAGACAAAGCATTCAAGATTTTTCTGTTTTTCTCTCCTAAGAAGTATTCTTTTTCCAGAACCTCTAAATCCTTAATAAGATCATTAAATCTATAATACATTTTATCAATATTTTCATAAGGTTCCATCTTAAACGACTCATATTTAGTAATCAATATAGACTTCTTTTGTTCTCTAACATTCTCACTACCTTCATGAATTTCTCTCAATTTGTCCAAAATCTCTTTAGCCGACTTACAGCCTTTGACACTAATAGATTCATTTGACTCTAAAGTACTATATAACACATTCATAACTTTTGCATTTAAGGTGAGATGAGCTCTATCCTCTGCAGTTAATTCATTTCTTATTTTTGGTCTGGGTCTATGAGTATTTTCATCTTCTATTGAGGCATCATATGGACCTTCATTAACAATAAACCACAGTTCAATGTCAATTTATTGCAAGAAAATAACCATTCTCTCTTTCCAACTCACATAATTTGACCCATTAAATATTGGAGGTCTAGTTACAGATTGTCCTTCAAAAAATATAGCATTGTTGGTTGTCATCTTTGCTCTTAAGCCGCTTGAACTTAATCTCTAGGAGACCAAACTCTGATACCAATTGTTAGACCCGAAAACAACCAAAGAGGGGGGTAAATTAGGCTGATTAAAAAATTAATCAGATTATGGGCACTTTTTGTTCAATACGAAATTTACCCTTTTTTTTAAGTGATCACACAATGAATCAATCAATAAAAGAGCAATATCACTTGAGAGAAGTAGAAGAGATATGCAATTTAAGAATCACAAGATAATAGATAAATAAAAAGATAGGAAATGCAAACTAATTGACTACCAAACTCCTCTTAAGCTTGAAGATCAATTCACAAAACAAGCTTCTTCAATTGATGAAATACAACCAATCTTGTGTACAAAGAAAAGCTCACTTCCTCCTTGCCCCAAGTTTCACTCGGTCAAGTTAGGAAGTTTTACAATCCCTCAGGATAACCCTCACAAAGCTACACTATTGAAGTATTCTCTCACAAATGAAAAGTTTACAAGGAGTCTTACACCACAAAGAGTACAAATGTTTCTTGGAGAGTATTTTCTCACTAAAAGAACTCTTGATCTTTTGTATTCTCAGTGTGCAAGCTATTTTGAAGTTTTTGACCATGCTCTATTTATGGGAGATCAAGAAAGTACTTCATTAAAGTTTCCAACGAATAGAAGGTAGCTGAAGAGTCAACTAGCTGTTGGGAGTATCGGACGCCCGATATTTTCGATGCTTGTATCTGAAAGCAGACAGAGAGTTTGAAGAATTATTTCAATTCTTTCGGACGTCCGGTGATGATGTTGTTCGTCCGATATGATCGTCCGGTACCTGCCCTGTCTATTGGATGTTCGATGTTGTCATTGTGAGCGTCCGACAGCTTTCAACCTCATTTTTCTTCTTTCAATTGTTTTTTGAATCAAATTTCTTCAGAGTTGAAAAGTTTTCTCATTGAAAAAAAATATTAGTTTGAATTATCCAATTATTTTGTAAATATCAAAAAATCAGGCTCAAGATCATCAAAAGGCATGCATGAATAGAACACCCAATGCTTTAGCAATAGGTTCTATCATATATTTTATGATGCGTACTAGGATTGATGTCTCTTATGTTTTAAGTTTTACAAACAGATGCCAGGCAAATCTCCGTGATGGACATCAGATGGCCGTCAAGAATATTGTCAAATATTTGAGAAGGACTAAGGATATAATCTTGGTATATGAAGAAAACAATTTGCAAGTGGAGAGATACAATGATGCCAACTGTCAATCTGATAAAAATGATAGCAAATCTCAGTCTAGAGATGTGTTTACTCTAAATAGTAGTGTTGTGACTTGGAAAAGTTTCAAACAAGAGACCACAACAGATTCTACATCTGAAACCAAATACATTATAGCAGTTGAGGCAGCTAAAGATGCCGTTTAGATCAAGAAATTCATCATTGAGTTTGAAGGGGTTCCATGCATTAAAGATCTAATACTTTTATATTGTAATAATAATGGAGCTATTACTCAAGCAAAGAAACCAAGGTTTCATCAATGGTTAAAGCATATAAGGCGTTTTTACCTAATTAGAGAGATCATTGGTAGAATGAATCCACATTATAACTAATATGCATATTCTTTAATAAGAGATAACATTGAATCACATATTTAACATTCTTCCATTTTAAGGAGATGGATAGTGCCAATCGGAATCATCAAATTCTATTCCATTATTAAAGTATTTAATAGGTACTGGGTTTGCATCAAATTCGACATCAGAAAAATAATCTTCGTAATTATTTAAGGAAATATGTAGATTATTTCTAGGAAGTGTGAGATCATTTATGGGGATTATGGGATCATTTATGGGCTCTGATACTATTTCGGTGCCCAAATTTAAGTCCAAATTTAAACTTGGGTTGGCTAACAAGATATTCATATTTATCATTCTAGATGCAAAAGATATTTTTATTTCTAAAGTATATTTAGGATGTGTAATATTTATTGATAAGGTACAAAATGGATTTGAAATATTTTCCATAAAATTTTTTGCAAGAGAATAGAGTGCAAACCATATCAAGACTAACAATTTTTTATTAACAAAAGAAATGGGTCCAACACGCTTCCATACGTTAAATCTGATTTTTTACAGACAAAACTCTGGCTACCTCTCCGAGGACTTCTTACTTGGGCGTTGCAGCCTCCAACCACCAAGGTAACTTCCTTTAAGGGTCGCTGTTTTGCAGCACAGCTTAGTTTCATTTTCTACCTCTAAGCGTACTCAGATGTAAATATAGAAAGTTGTGAAGAAACTTGCTTCTTTTATTAATGAAGAAAGTTTAGTACATGATATAGGCTAAGCACACTACTCTCTCTCTATCTCTTCTTATTTACTAAAGATGAGAGAAAATTTTCAAGACAATCGGTAAGGTTGAGTTGCCAAAGTAGAACTCTTGATTCCTTCAATTGCCTTCTTCATATGGCATGCTCCTATTTATATAGGTGTTTGGCGGACTTCAATGCTGGATTTGAATTGATATTTCCACGGATTTCTACTGGCTTCAATTCCATAGACGGACTTCAATTGGTTTCAATCCCGCGGACTTGAGTAAAATATTTTGGATTCCGGTAGTGACGTAAGTGCCTGCGTCTTATTCCATACTTTGACTACTTGATGTCGTGTCCTTATTTTTTTTTTGGTACAGGCTGAACACGTATTATTTTTGCGCTTTCTCATCCTACACAAAGTTTTGATAGTTTTGTCGTTGGATTTTATTTGACTGCTTTCCAATAAGCATGTCGCGCCCCATTTTTTATAAGAAAAATAAATGGTTTAAAAAGTGAATTTTGGTTTGATTTTTGATTTGAAAAAGGATTTTTGATTTAAAAAGAAAATGGGCCTAAATGGGGTTTGTAATGCGACGATTTAGGCCCAAATTATAGTTTAAAAAGGGTTTTTGAAATAAAAATCGGAGTCGCCACTTGGTATTGAGTTAAGGTGTACCAAGTCACCTAAAAATGAATTTTTTAAAGAAAAAATAGAAAAATCCCTTTTAAACGACTCCAAGTCTACGTAAATCAAAGAAAAAGGTTTGGGAGTCACATTTGAAGAAAGGGAAGGCAAGGATAAAAATCCGAGGCACCCTTTCGACCTAACCAAGGCTAGTTGCGTAATTTAGTCAAAGATTTTCTTATTCTTAACCTAAAAATTTATCACATTTGGACGTACTATATGAATGCAAACCCTAGATGTGACAGCTCCACCTTCCCCTAAGGCGAACCAAAGGGGTTAGCGGACTGCCTGCCCAACTCTCGCCAAGACTAACGGTGTAGTTTAGAGCGATCTATCGCGTTCCGGAACTTATAAACGTGCGTAAACAAGTCAAAATGGCAAAATAACCCAAAATAAAAAAAAATGAAATCCGGAGTCGGCCATGAATAGTAACCGACCCGTCAGAACCCAACCAAATAACAAGCAAACATTCACATCTCGAAATTTAGCATTTACAAGCCAAAGTGGCATACAAAAGTATTCAAAAGTGGATACATACACGGTTTGCCAAATCAAAAGAGAAAACTCCCCAAAAGTACATTTAAGGTTTCAATCAATGAGCTATACAAAAGATATGTCCAACTAGCTCAATTCGGCAATCAACTATCAATTGCAGTCCAAAAGTATTTATTTTTCTGTAAGGAAAACAAAAGGAATAGAGTGAGCTAATTGCCCAGTGAGATAATACTACTCAAGCAACCAAGTTCATATAAGCATAAAGCTTTTCATTTCAATTCATCAAAAGTAAGTAAAGGCACACATTAATGGTGGAGATAAAAGGATACGGGCGGCTCTCAAGAGCCCTTTTCCTCGTTTGCATTCTTGATCGAACCTCATTGACTCTCCGTCAATGTTTAAAAGTAACCAACCGTAGACTCCACTTTACTTCCATTCCTTCCACCCAACATACCCCTACTGGGCCCGAACTCCAAACACTTGCACTGTGGTATTACTCGAGTATACCGGAATCGAGAGTCTCTCATACTACAAGATTCCATTAACAGTCCCCAAGGTTCATTAATTGGCACGACCAAGGCCTCGCCGGCTCGATTCAATCAATTACCAATGGGGTTGAGCTCAATGGTAACAATCATGGTCGTTGGATACTCGTTCAATCGACACCAAGTCAAGTACTTTTCATTTCATGTAACAGTCCATGTAACATTCCAATAACATGAGAAATAAGTGAGAGTGATAAAGTACACCCTCACTTCAATCAATATCGATGGTGCAATAACATTTAACTCATCAAGTTCAAGTATCAAAGCCATATAGTAACACATAAGTGAGTAGTACACTCACCAAGCTTGCAAATGGTGTTTCATGCACTTCCGTCAAAAGAACGTCGTGAACCACCGTCACGCCCTAAAACATGCAAACAAGTACAATGAGACTCGATAACGAGTCATAAACCAATGCCAAACACGACCCCAATAGGGTTCCATAAGCATATACAAGCATTAGGGGAAACCAGAAAATCCGGAAATGGCATTAGCTTTAGCCCTGAAAAAAATAGTTTTTGACCTCATTTTCCGGTAATGGCACCAAAGGCACTACAATTATCGGATGAAGGTCCAAGACCCACCGTTTCGAATCTAAGAGATAGGGCTACAATATTACAGAAGGTCACTCAACCCAGTTTCGAGTGTAACCAGGTCAAAAATGCAATCTACTATACCAGAACAGCAAAAACAGATTCACAGAACGCATTCTAGTGCAAACATCATAAAACAGCCTACATAAGTCCAAATCCAGAAATTCCAAAGCCATCTGAAAGCTAAGAAACAGGGATACATTTCATTAGAAGGCCTCAACAACCAATTCGGAAGCATTCCTAACCAAAATAACCAATTACATAAGCAATTCCCAAATTCGGGTAAAACCAGGACAGCAAGGGTAATTTCGACTTTTCTCAAGGTACGCTACTCCGGTTGACCTGAAATTTTTCAGGAACCTCTAAAATATCAGTCCCTACAACTTTAATGTTTTAAGCCAAGGCCAATTCGGCCTCTAAATATGAGCTACAAAACCGGGCAGAATGTAATTTCATAAACCCTAACTTTCCAAAATTTCTTCCAAAACAGAAATTGCTTGCAACTATCCACTTTTTCCACCTCCTAGGTCCCTTACACACCATTTCCAATCATCATACATAGCCACACAATCATATTCATATTAAAACAGAAAAATCCCCAATAATTACAAAACTTCATCAATTCAACAAAAAATCACAATATAATCCATAAAGTTGCATCTTATACCACCACTAAGCATAAATTAAGCATCATTAGAGGGAGGAGAGTGGTTCTTCATAACTCACCTTAGAAACAAGAGAGAGAGAGCAACAAGTCCTCTTAGCTTTCCAAACAACTCCACCAAACCCCACACAAACACTCACTTAAGGTTTTCTATGGAACAAAAGTAAGATTAAGTGGTTGTTTTGATGATTTGGAGCAAGATGGAATCAAGAACTTGGAGAGTTTCCTTCTTTCTTCTTGAGAGAGAGGGCCGGCCAAGATGAAGAGAAAAATGGTGATTTTTTGGTGATTTTTGTGATTTATTTGGTCAATTGGACAAAAGGTGAATAGTGGTCTTACTTAAGACCAAATCCCATGGTGACACTTGTCACCTTCATTAATGCTTGCCTAACTTTTGTCTCTCTTATACCAATCCACTTAGCATCCTCTACTTATCTCTTAACACCCAGTAAATTAATTCCAGTATCCAAAACTTAACCTAGTTGGTCAAATTTTTCTGAACTTTTCGCACTAGTGGGTCCCACGTCCGGTATACGCTCTTAATTTCTTAAAAACTATTCGATACTAGAAAAATCATCTAAAAACTATATCTGCTCCTTAAAAGTATTTAGAAATTTTTCTAATCACGAAAATGCAGAAAACAAGCCATTAAAGAGAATAAAACCTAGAAAATGGAAAAGTTACGGTTCTCACACTAGACCTAGGAGGGTGTCGGGGGGTCGAAATGTATCTTCAAAACTTATTTGGTACCAATCACATTAATTGTGACACCCAATGAAGACTCTTCGAAAAAGTCACGAATAATGCAAAAATATGAGACTCTAAGAAAAGAAAAGGAATAAAATAATTATACAACTATACATGTCTTAAATGAGTGCATCATGTCGGGTACGGGGGACTAATGTTCGTGACTCAATTTTTCCTTTAATAGAGGGAATACGAGCGTGCTAAGACTAGAAAGCCAAACTCGTCCATATCCCATATCCAAGGGGGTTATTCCCTAATCTAATCAAGCAAATGCACTACCCTAATCCTAATTCTAAAATGAAATGCAAATCTAATGTTATGTATCATGCATAGGGGTATATATATATAGGGAAATTAGGGACAAGGGATATACGTATAAGGGGAATATCATACAAAATAATAATAAGACCCTAGAAAGTGAAAAATATGCATAAGATGAAGTGATTTTATCATACAATCATGATCTAACGTGCGAAGAGCTCCTAAGGGTCTAGCATTGGACTAGCCCATATTTCTACTTTCTCACTAGCGTTGGACTAGTGAGAAATCGGACAATAGGAACCACAACTAGCGTTGGACTAGTGTGGTATCGAGACAGGAATCACAGCTAGCATTGGACTAGTGTGATAACATGCATTTATTACCGTCTAAGAAATCAGATAAAGCATAATAAAGCAAATGAACACATAAATCACATAAAACACATAGCACATAGGCATGATATCTAGATGCACGTCCTAAGAAAGCGGTAACACATAGCATATAAGCATGCAAATCACATCAAGCAAAGAAAGCAAACAAACCCTATCTATTACATTAGGGGGAGGCCCTACTACAATCTAATGGGGGATGAATAAAAAGAAAATAATAAATAAATAAACCCCTAACTATTACAACTCGGCATTTAAATGCCTTTCAAATGATCAAAAAATAAAATAAAATAAATATACTAAATTAAAACAAATAAAGCGAATAAATAAATAAATAAAATGAAAACATTTAAAAGGCATGCAATCAAGCACATAAAGTCACGTAAGGGCGCACATAGGATCAAATAAAGTAAAAATAAGGGATAGAGTGTACCTTCCTTGAGTTGGGGCCCTAATGAAGTGAGATTACTTATTTACCCTCCAAAAACAAAGAAAAGGTCAAGGCATCACAGATAACCACATAAATATGAAATTGAATCATCAAAAGCCTTTAAATAATAAAACAGCCTATGTTCACCAAATTAGAACCCAATTAGAAGGAAAGGAAAAGTTTGAGGGATCAATTTGATTAATTTTTTCAATTGCTTGGGCCGTAGTAGAATTAGACAAGAATCCAGGGGTTGGAATGCAACTATTGGAAGCTTTTCATGCAACCCATGCAATCCACGAAGGAAAACAAGATTCTGTAACTACTTTCTATACTTTTATGCTTCAGCAAACAATGCTTTTAAGCTTCAGCGACTTGCAAGCAATGGCAGATTCACACAACCATCTCAAACCACAAACCCAACCTCAAGTTCTTATCTAGCTTATCATGCATGCAAATGGCAGAACCAGAATGAGGAAAATTTTCATGCAAACTCCATGCAGAAAAACGAACAAAGCTTTCTGCTAAAAATTCCAGCAGCTGATGAAGCTTTCTGCAATTCTAAGCTAGCTGCAACATTTCTCATTCCAACCGAAACACATTGATGAAATAACTCAAACCAAACACAAATGCAATGACCCCAAGCCCATGTTGTTAACATCAACCAAATGCCATTGTTTACCCCACTAAAATCAAACAAGGGAGCTGAACATGAAAACAACAAAGAAAATGAACTTGGAGCAGCGAAGGTTTCGCTCATTTGCAAAACAATGTCTACCTCTATTGCTACAACAAGCCAGGAAACTCCCTTTTCCAGAAAACTTATGGCTGAACATTTCCTACACTACCAAGCAATGGTCTTGACAGTTCGACAAAAAATGCAGCCTGGTCGAGTTTTTGATGCAACTCCCAGACGCAATCCTAAATGCACCATTAACTTCTCGACCCAACTCACTTTGAACCAAACAACAAAACCACTAAATGTTCTCCTCATTTTCACTATAAAAACACATGTTTAAGCAGAAAAAAAAATAAAATAAAATTCAGACAAAAGATCATGCAAGCATCAAGTAACAAAATTCAGCAATTTTCCAGCTACGATTAGCTACACTTGTGGTGTGCTTCAGATGTAATTTTTCATTCAAACACGGTCAGCTTCTCAACCAAACAGCAAAGCCATGATCTTATCAACAAATTCACAAAACTCACATCCAAACAAGCAAAAACATAGAAGGAAATAATGCAAATTCTGGAAAACTTCATGCAAAATGGTTCGGCAGCAAGCTTGCGGCACAACTTTCATGGTTTCTGATGGAATTTCTTTTCATCCGAATACAACTAATGACTTAGACAACAAAGACTTAGACTATAGTAGCAAATTTTCCAAACATTTTCCAAAATCCTTATATGTAAACACAACAGTTCACAGGAAAAGAGCATGCCCAAATCTGGGAAAATTATGAGATTATGCTGGTTCGACACAATCAAGAGAAACTCCACAGAAGACCAGAAAAACAACTATTGGAGCCCATGAATAAAAAAAAGACAGAAAATGGATCGAGCACAACAAAAGGCAGCGGGCATGGTTCAACAATCCTCGTAGATTCATCAGGTAAGACAGAGACAGAAACCCCAAACCCATTTCTTTACAAAAATCATCTCAAGAACCCCTACCAAAATCAGGAATCATGCATAAACCTCAGAAAAGATAAAAAATTTTCCTTTTCACTACCGAAAAGGGAAAGAAACAAACAGGTTAAATGACTCTCATTTCAAAGATTAAAGGTAAGAAAAGGGTAAGAAGGCATTACAGTGCTCCTCCAATGATGGTTATCGGCGATGGTGGTGGATTGTAGTGTGGTGGTGGTGGTCGTTTGTCCCTCTGCTCCTCAGCCTTGCCTTTTCCGAAGCTTGTTTTCCTTTCCTTTTGTTCAGCCGAACGCCTCCCTCAATCTCCCCTCTCTCTCTCCGTTGGTTTTGCCTAAAACCCTCAAGCTCTCACTCAACCATAGCTCCTCCAGTCCGTTACCCTTTTTCTCTCTAGCTTTTTCTCTCAGCCGTCACCTCTCTATCACTCTCTATCCTCCTGCCGTCAGTCCTTCTCTTTGTTTTCACTCTCCCGCCGTCACTCTTATGCTTTCCTTCAAACTTTCTCGGCCCTCCCTAGATTTTCTCGTATGTATCCTTTTATAGTGCTATAGAATCCCCCAAAACCTAGAACTAAGGGAGGAGATTGGAGCTGCATTTTTCTGATAGCAATTTTAGAGCCGTTTGATTGTTTTTCTTCTGGAATTTTCTTGGAGCTAGCTGGCTTGGTGTTGGAATGATCAAACGGAGGAGAAAAATGAGTGAAAAAAGAATGGAGAGGAATTTTGCAACTGGATTTTTGTACTCGTGCCTCCCTTCTGCTTGCTCGATTAGAAGAAGAAATAGCGCGCGTGCCGTGCACACGCGCGTGACTCTTCTTTTTTTTTTTTTTTTTTGATTGATGATTTTCCTTCTCTTTTTTTTCAGTGGATTAATTAATAAAAACAAAAACAATTTTCTTAACAAAAATTAGAATGAGATAAACTAAGCAAGAAATAAAAATAAAATAAATAAATAAACAAAAATCACCTAGAATAAAAAAAACTAAAATTTTGGTGTCTACAAAGCGTATTTTCCAATCCAAATAATTTATTGCTGCTTCCGGAGTCTTCCCTGCATATGTAGTCATTATTCAAGAAAATGTTCCATTTCCTCCATATGCACGAAATCCTTGTTTGGGGGTATTTTCAAGATTTTGCAAAACAATCCTTATCCCCAGAGCTCTTCGATAATGTATTTTATCTTCAGAAAAATATTCATATTCCTTCCTTTGAGGGTAGACTTTTATCTCCAACTCGTCAAATTTCATAACTTTGATATGATGAAAGGCATCATATCTATTTGATTCTTCAAAATCTGGTCTAGCTGAAATAATCTTGAGTATTAAAATGTCTTTGGGACCATATGTGGGGTTATTTTGATAAATATGCCTAACTCCTTCTTGAATCCATCGAGGAAGTTTGGAAATTTTAGGAAATGTAGGAGTAGTCGTATAGATAGCATTGATTACTCCAAAATTGTACCATTTTTGAATCAAATTGCTATCACATCTCTGCACACAATTTGTTCGAGGATAGATCCCTGTGAAATCCATATAGTATGTTTCTGTATTTTGAAATGCATATAATTCTCTCATGAGAGAATTGTATTCAGTGTGACGATCGCACTTCTCCTTAGGGCGAACCCTAGGGTTTCGGTGAGCCGCCTGCCTAACTCTCGCTAGGATTCACTACGAGTCAAGCTCTTAACTTAGAACTACTCAAACAACAAATTACTAATATATATAGAAGAAGTCACTTCCTTCAAAAGTCGTTCAATTCTACACCATAATATTTCCAGAATTACATCAAGCGTCCCAAAATATACAACTATCAAAAGATCAGTTAAATCATTTACATCCATAGTTAAACCAAAATATAGTCAAGGCCAGCTTCTTCAAAAATCTCTCCACTTCAAATTCCTGTTAAGGAAATCAAACTTAAAGGGGTGAGCTAACGCTCAGTGAGGTCAAGAAAAGCAGGCAAGCAAACAAGTACAGCTAGCATTAATAATATGCAAATCAAGAAGGGCAGCCATAATGTTTTACGTAAATTCACAAGAGAAAACAAAAGCACAATCACTGAAGGATACAGGAACTCTCAGGAACTAAATCCATGATTCATGCTACATCGATACTTTTGAACCACGATTTCCAAATGTTGACACTCTGTCAACCAAGCAAATAACAAGTTTGTAGAACTCCACTTTTCACCAATCTCCATCCATCATGACACCCCCTGCCGGGCCCGCACGTCAAACAATATGTGATATTACTCGAGTATATCCAAGCAAGTCAAGTACACGAGCCTAAGGTTCACCAAACTCCTCAACCAAACTGTTGCTGGCTCGAGTTGAATGGCTAGCCATTGGGTTTTGGGGCCCCTAAGATCAAGTACAAGTCGATGAGATTGCTCTCAAATCGATGCCAAGGCAGGCACAAGCACAAGGATAATTGTCAAGTACGAGCAAGTAAATTATCAAATCAAACAGGAGAGGACGAGTGAGATAAAGTACACACTCGCCTCAACAAATTTAATTCACACAATCAACAAGTATCATCAAGAATCAATCCAAGTAGAGTGCAATAGGACATGCACTTGACACTCATCAAAGCCAAAAGCAAGCAAGCAAGCAAGTCCTTTACTGTTCCGTGCCGGGATTCCTTTGAAAATCCTCTTGGACACCTGAAGCAATATCAACCAACCATCACTAAAAGCAAACCATCTTTAGCCAAATCCCCCCCTTAAACCATCACTCACGTAGACCCTAAGTTACTTAGCACACAAGGAGGAAAAATTCATTTGCTTAATCAACTAAGACAATACACCAAGAGAGGTTTAAATCCTTTAAAAACCAAGATTCAAAACAAGGGGTTAAAGTCACAAGAGACCTTGTATCTATCCATTAAATCAACTTGAAACGGAATAACAATTTCAAAGGAAAGTTGTAAGTTCTTAAAAGAGCATTTTTTAATTAAACCACAAAATTCAGCTTTGCGCGATGCTACGTGAAAAATCATATCTTGAGTTTCGTAAGTTCAAAATTTGCAAACTTTATACTGCTGGAAACTAGACTCAAAGGACTACATTTTTCCCAAAAGACACATTTGTTAGACTCTGTCCACAAATCAGTCAAATTCCAGTCTCAATTTGCTGCTTCATCAGGTAGAAAAACAGAACAGGTGTGAAATTTCAGTCAAATTTGGAAAATCATAGATATTCATAGAAATCGAGAAAAATTCTGAAATTTGTACGGTGGAAAGCACTGTGAATCTAGTTTCAAACGCAACAAGCAGAACTCAATTTGGATCTTTTTACACCAAGATATGACTGATTTCCAAGACTGCTTAAAGTCTCCTGCGAGAAAAATTTTTAGTAATCCTTGACCCAACCTTCTCACTTAAGCTCATGTTTTTTGGTTCAAATCCAACTTGAAATCAAAGTTTAATGTCTACACAGTTTGTGGAGCAAGATTTTCCCCAAAATTTCTTGAAAAATAAGGGCTAACAACACTCAAAAATTTCGGCTAGCTTGAAGCTCTCAAAATAAAAATTTTTCCACCACCATTTGCAACAAAATCCAACCAAGATTTAAGCTTTCCAAGAAATATACACACAAGCCACAATATCAAGTTTTAAAGCACTAAAATCTATCACAACATTCATCATAAAAGCACAAGAATGACCCTCAAGTCCTCTACCTAGCTTGCCATGGAGACACAAAATTTTTTTTCTCAAGTCCTCTACCTAAAACAAGGTTTTAAAGAAACCTATCAAAGATTCAACCTTTCAAGATACAAGTCTACTAGAATCTAGCCCACAATTGCTTGAAAACAAAAGAGTGAAGTAGATTAATCACTTACCTCTTCAAAACTTCAAACCCTAGCAAGATTAACTCAAGGTGATGGCAAGATCAACCCTTAGGAGCCTCTTTCTCTCAAGATCTTCCAAAGGTGCAATCTGGTTGGTGGAAGGAAAGCTCTTCAAAATTTTCAAGAAGGATGAAATTTCTCTCTCTCTCTTCCTCTCTCAAATTTCGGCCAGCCAAGAAGGAAAAATGAGGGTCTTTTGGTTGTTTTTGGAGATAATATAAAAGCCACAAGAAGGGTTTGCAATGTCAACTTTGAATAGTGACCAATAGTGTCTCCTACTTAAGTTTTCTTACTATCCACCCTTAGCTCCTCTAACCTTCTTTTAACTCCCAAAAATATTTTTTTTTTTTAACTTTACTAATGTCTCAACTTATAGTCTCCTAGGGTTTCGGCCAATTCACCAATAATTCGCAAAATCAACAATTTTCAAGAATTTAATCGCTCGAAAGTTAAAATAAGCAAGTAAGAGAAACTCTTTTATCAATTAACAAGTAAAACACTTAATGAATGCAATTTTTGCAAAAAAACATAATTTAAATAGAAATGCAAATAGTTGGGATGTGGGAAAATAAACTTTTTTTTTTCTTCTGGGTCATCAAAATTCAGTGGCGAGTGGGTGCTCATTAATTATATTATCCATTATGGGTATCCTTTAAAATGTCTGTTTTGACTAAAATCCGGTTTCAAGGATATCCCATCATTGAAAGAATTTTTTCTAGATCTATAAGTCTGTTGACAATCTTCTTATCCCGATGAAGGGGGAAGATTTTCTATTTCATATATTTTGAATTGGTCATATAATAATTCTTCAACCTTATCGTAAAGGCTGATTGTATTTTGCCCTTTTTCGACATGCTTGATAAGAAGTTTAGAAACTTCTTTATTTATATCTTGATAATTCATAATATCCATTACAGCGTTGAATGACGTTTGCAATTGAGAAATTTTCTCAGATAATTCCGAGACTTTATCTAAGAGAATAGTTTACTTATTCATTTGGCCTTCCATCTCTAGTGAGAAAATCTACAAGACAATTCTCATCAGATTTTATTAGTTCAATTTCAATCGTAAACTCAAATAATGCCATTTGCCATCTAATTAAATCTTTTATTTTGAGGCAGAGGTTTAATATTATTTTTAATAAATGCTCTTACTTGAGAATTATCCGTTCGTAACTTGAATTTCTTGGGTAATAAAAAGTAGTAAAATTTATGACATCCTCTTATTACTGCAAATAATTCTTTTTCATTTGTGTGATATCTTTTTTCTGTATCTGAGAACATTCCAGATGTATATCTACATAATAGATTATTTTCTGTTTTTAAAACTGTACTCCAAACTTCTTTGAAAGCATCAGTTTCTAATATAAGATTATCTTCATCAGATGGTAAAGTTAAAAATGGTAAATTTTTACATTGCTTTTTTATTTTCTTTACTAGACTTATATGGTTTTCAAAGAATTCATATTTATTATTTTTCTTTAGCAATATTTGTAATTATTTTCTTTTATCCGCTAAGTTGCAGATAAAATCAGATGCATAATTTAATGTTCTTAAACATCTTTGCAATTGTTTTTTATCTTCTAATTTATCAAGAAATGCTTGTATTTTTTCTAAAATATGTGGTTGCATTTTTTTTTCTTTCACCATTTATTTCTAGTCATAAAAATTCAATTTCTTTTAATCATATTTTTTCTTCTTTTCTGATAATCCAATTTCATGTTTTAGACATAAATTAGAAAATATATTTAAATGTTCTAAATGTTCTTCTATTGAATCTGAGGCTATTAGAATATCATCAACACATACATATACGAAAGGATAATCTTTGAAGATTTTATCCATTTTTCTTTGATATATTTTGAGGGGCATTTTTTAATCCAAACGGTATAACTAACCATTCATATTATCCTTGAGGAGTACTAAATGTTGTGTATTTAATACTGTCAGAATGCATTTTTATTTGCCAAAAGCCACTTTTACAATCAAATTTAGAATATATATTTTTTCTTTTACTCATATTTATTAGAGTTTCTTTATGTGGTAAAAAGTATACATCAAATATGGTTTCACTATTTAATTATTTATAATTAACACCATTCTAGGTTTATTTCTTACTATTTCAGAATGGTTTCTTACCATAAATGCAGGCGAAGAATGGGAAGAATTACTTTTTCTTCTGAAAGGAATTTCTAATAATTCTTTAATTTATTTTTTGAATTCATCTTGATCAATAGGATTATATCTCATGGGTTTAACTCTAGTTATATCAATAGGATTCATCTTGATCAATTGAATTCTCTAATGATTGCATTTAGTACAAGTGGGAGATTGAAAGTATGTATGCCCTAAAAACAATCGTTTTTAGGAATTTTATATCTACTTGAACTATTTATACATTAATAAATGACATCTTTATCATATTGATCGTTTGTATATCTATACTTGTATGATAAAGTCCCTAGAATAAATTTGATCAATGAAATCATAAAGTGTTACGATGGTGATATTCATTTGATAAAATATAAAGTTTATTCTTAAATATCTCTAGTCAAAGTATTAACATAATTGAAACATTGTTCATACGGTTAGATTAGCATATACTATACCACTTCCATTAGGAAAATAGTATACCTCATCTATTGTGGTGTATGAGACATCTAATCTAATATATGGATGCTTGATAGAATGATCAAATTCAATAGATTGATCCACATAGCGATATCTCTAAAAAACGTTTTATGTAAGTGATCCTTTGACTTAAAATTATCATGGTACCTTGAGTATGGATAGTTATACCATATATTATATATTTACTTCCGTAAAAGAGAATGCTCAAAACATTAACATACATGTATATAATTGAAGTACAGAAAGGTAGTGAATAATCTTTAATGATTTACCACCTCTTGTGAAAAAGGACTTATCTCATTTATAGCTAGTTGTAAAAATATAACTCAAGAAATTTTTGTACCAAGTGAATGAGTCCAAAAAAGGTATTTTTAAATACTTGTTGTTTTGGGAATTATATTTTGACACAAAAATAGAACATTAATCATATAATGGAATTGGCACGACTAATTCCATGATTAATGTGAGATAAGTATAGTAAAAAGATATTAATTACATGGTAAACATTCATTAAAAGATGCAGTAATCCACTTGACTTTTCTCATTACATGGGTGGTTATGATTCATTGCTAGATGCCAATTTTGATATATAAGAATGAGTTGATTGATTAGTTGAATCAATAATAAATTAAAGGAGTTTTAATTTATCTAGTTCTTGTTATTAGGAAGTATGACTCATTCTTATTGTCAACATATTTGAGAATCTAATGGGTCCCATACATTAAGAACTTCTTTAGTTGGATTAAATGAATTTCAAGTGGGAACTTGAAGCTGTCAAAATGTTGAGTCAAGCCTTGTTCTACATCAATACATTATTGGTGAACCACCCAGTAATTCTTAACTCATTGGAAGGGTTCGCTCTTGTTAGGCGTGCCCGCGTCTAACTTGATCATATTCTTTACTTTTAGTCTTTTCATAGTTGAGTCTTTTATCAATTGAATAAACTAATTCGATCAATGCTTGTTGGATTCGTTGGATAGTTAGTGTCATTTAAGTTGTTTGGGCCTTTTTCATATAGGGTAATAAAGTCGGCCAGCTTATATCAAAGTTGAGTTCTTAGTTGGTTAGTTAAGTAGTTAAGTCTTGACTTGTTTGGATTTGTACTTTGGCTATAAATAGCCTTACTATAACTTTGAAAAGTTAGACATCGATGAATAAAATTTGAGAATTTTCTCTTTCTTGTTCCTTTGATATAAAGTGAGTGTGTCTCCTTCGTTTTCAAGTTTGGCTTAGCAATCAATGACTACGATTGATTGTGGCGTCTTTCTACCTATACCGAGGTTCACATTCTTTTGAAGGTGTTAGGTTGAGATAGTATCAATAGATTCGCATTTTTGATGATTTATCGGGTTAAGGTTTTCTATCTAGTTATTCTATAACCTGGTCAAGATAAATCCTTCTGCTGCTTGTGTAAATCGATTCTTCAAAAGTGGGAGATTGGAGATTCGAATTCACATCAGGACTTGAAAAATAAGTTTTATAACTTATAGTTTAATTTGTGAGACAAATTAATCTTGAAGGACTTATAGTGGAAATGAGTTTAATTCTTCCAAATATAAATGTTGTATTAAAATAAGAAAGTTGAATTCTATTGGAAACTGGTTTCAAGTTTCCATAAGGGTATGGACAACCTATTTATCTATAAATACTCATTAAACTTTTGCTAGTAAGACTAATCAATACACAAATTATCTTATGAGATTTTTGAAAAAAATCTTGAGAGTAAAATATCCAAAATTCGTCCATAAAATAAGGAAAAAAACCACATCTCTTATTTTTCTCATAGGGCTAGTTTTTTATGATGAAAATTTTGGATTTTTCTCAATCAATTTTTCGGAGGTATCCTAACAATAGCTAACACTAATCTAATTCGACTTTGAAGATTTTGGTTAAAGAGCTCGTGTGGATCACCATTAAAAACCGAACACTTGAATGACTAAGTGAATTTCTCGTCTTTCTCTGCATCAAACGCTCCTACTATTCGCGTATTTCTTCGTTGATTGAGGTAATACATTTGAACACCTTTTTTAATTGCATATGTTTTTATCAAAACTGAAGATCCTTTAACGAATTAAAATTAAATTTTTTCACTGTTTTTATCTTAATGATTCTTTACATATACTGCAAACAAACTATTGCATTCCAGTAGGGAGAGGGATGAGTTGAAAGGCACCGCGGGATAGAAATAAGGCGGGGGATGGGACAGGGGCAAAATATTTCTCCCCGCCTTAAAATGAGGCAGGGCAACATACACTCGTCCCATCCCCCACCCCGTCCCCCGCATACAATAAAAAATATATATATATCTATATATATAAATATATCCTATATATATATATATATATATATAGGATATGAACATACCACCATTTGTTTTTATTTGTTTTGATTATGCTAACTATCCATGGTCAGTTATACCGCCTGAGCTACCAAACTAACTTGTTTTTACATTTCATTTATATTTTGTTTATACATGGCTGGTTCAACCGCCTATACTAACTAGTGGCAGTCCGACTGCAACCCACTTCCTAACTCTTATGCTTTCATTTTACTTTATTTTCTTGGTTAAAGGGGCTAACCCCTCGTCCCGTCTGGTATCAAAGCCCTAAATTTCTCAAAGTTGCACCCTTACTTACAAGTACAACGCTGGTCAGTGCTAACTGCCACATCGCCACAACAACTGAAGAAATTTCTTGGACTATTGTTGATTTGTTTCCAAGGCCCCCCCTCCCCCAAAGACTAAGCTATCCAATTCCAACCTGTTTTGCTCCTAACCCTTTATTATCTTAATCAGTTCCTTTTCTCCACACTGAATGTAACTTGACTTATTGTACTTTATTTCCATCTTGACAGTTATTTAACGTTGTTTACAATTGTATTATTGTAAGAGAATATTTATGACAAGTTAGTACTGCAGGAGAAATGGAGCGGGAGCGGGGACGGGGGCGGGGCGAGGGATTGGGCGGGGGACAGGGGTGGGGGATCCTTCTCCCGCACCAACCCTGCCCCATTGCCACCCCTAGGTACGAGGAGGGGGAAGTGTAAAAAGAGTTTTCAAATTCAAAACCTTCTACTTACCCTAATTAAACAAAAAAGAAAAAAAAGAAAAAACTGTTGCATTTATACTTGTGAAGATAACATTTAAAAGGCCGACACTAAACATTCTAAAGCTAAACCATCGAAAGTCAAAGATCCACTGATAGATATGATGTCAATAGAAAAGATTAATGTTTCACATTCCACTCGCCTTTGTACCTTGAGCTTGAACTGGGATGGAGATCAAATTGACTTAATCTTTCCCGACCAGCCAGCTAAGAAAATGTTACTCGATCATGACTCTGTAATGCCTTAGGTCATTGGTCCTCCCATCTAAGTCAATTTCCAAGGACCACCCTCGTTGACTGCCCTCGAAATTAAAATACACAAAAAGCATCCACATTAACGTTAGACAATTGAAGAACCATCACAAATTTTTTCAAGAGCACATGCATTACACGTAAAGATCCTGGTACTGCTGACGACAGCTGACAGTTAAAATGCAGAACAGTTCGAAAGCTTATGAAGCATTCCTAATAACTGGCAATAGGGAAAGAGAAAATGGGGGTCATAGGATTGTACAAGACATCACCATGTCTTGTTGCTGAAACATAGATTAAGACAAATACCCATTACGCTTTTACATGAACTCTTCTATAGTACAACTGCAGAGAAAAAACAAATAAACAACTAAATACACGAGTTGAAGGGTGCCAGAAGGAAAGAGCGATTGTGGGGTAGAATATTTAATACTGTAGAACAATTAGATATACTACAGTTCTTAGCAAAGCCTACAAGGTACAAAATGAATTATTAACTCCACTTGAAATTTTTGAGAAAAATAGCATCTGTCTAAGTGGCAGATTTTGGTATCCTGTAATGTTTCTTGAGGAACTGAGAAGCTTCTGAATCACCCCTATGACACAAAATCCTCAGGAGGGTTTTCGTATCTGCACCCAATTTGCTCCTGCCACCCTGCAGCTCTAATTCACTTGCAGATTTTAAGTCCTCGATCAACTCCCGCGTCTGCAATTCATGAAAATGATGAACACAGAATTCTATTAGACAAGGAGAATCAGCAAGAAGTTGATAAAATAGCCTAACTTGACTTTTCCTTTTTTTTTTGGGTGAGGGAACTTAACCACATTTGGCTTGAGCAGACAGTACTTGTAGTTCATTTTTTGAACTCAACACTAATAACCTTGAAAAGGAATAAGTTTCATTAAGAAAAGGAAACTTTATTTTTACACCATACAGCATAGCGAAGTAGTTGAATTATTCATGTCGACCTTGCAATGGTATATTCTTTTCACAAGATTCCAACTTCCAGTCTTTAGACAATCAAAGGACCTAAATTTCTTATTAGTCCAAACAATTGAACGCAACTGTCTCCTACTAACTAAGGGAAAAAGAATCTCTGGATCTTATGTCTGATTGTTATTGTAAAACCCATATCTTGTAAAAGAATTTCAATGAGGTACATAAAGAAAAGATTATGCACTAGAGCATAAAACAAGGAATCAAGTGACACCCATTCTTCCGCATTATGAAACTCCATGGATTATGTGATTTTGGATTCCCACAAAACCTTGGTTCCCAGACAGCATGAATGAAAAGATGTTTGAAATTTACACTCTGAAAAGTTAAATTTCTTGTGCTAAAAGTCTCTTATTTTATGATCTTTGAGAAGGTACATAGCTAAAGTATAGGAAGATGATAGACAATTCAAGGAACTTCCATTAGCAATATTATCTATAGTACTTTGAAGTCCAAGAATCTTGCAAAATTCCAAATCTCAGGAAAAATAGAAAACTGATAAAAATTGACCAACACGGAAATCAAATTTCATCTTATGAATTTGTAGCTACTTTTTCCTGCTCTTAGTGTATTGACTTCACAACAAGCTTTATGATTAATTATGGAGACATCAGATAATTCTTTATTATGACTGACAAAATTGAATGGATTTTAGCAGCATTCTTTACTACACAAGGTCCTGCTAGAGCTAACCTCATAACCAAGCAACTTTATCACCTGCCGTACGCCAGCTACTTGATTTTCAACTCCTCCACGAGGAAGCCCATCTCCACCAGAGATGAAAAACTCCTACAAGATAAATAAGCTCAGTTGGAGAATAGGCAGCCAAAATTGCTTATTTTTCTCAATTAAATGTTCCATCTATCTATCCTTGAAACAGCGAAAATGTTGTAATACAAGTGAACACATATATGTCCATTTTTTTATTAGCCAAAGACAACTCCTCCATTTGAATCAAAATTTTCCTTTATCACCTTTAAGACCTCTACATCTTCCTCCAATAACTTAGCATCAGCAAGGGTAAAAATGCGTGATGGGCCTCCATCCAAAATGACGCGGAGTAAGCCATCCTGATGCAAGGAAATTAAAAATAAATTAAAAAATTTCAGCATTTAAAGATGAAAGTGAAAGGATTTAGCACATACCAGTGAGGCTTGGAGGAGACCTGTTACAACACGATCTCGGAGTTGCTCCACAATTATATCACAAAGTTGATTGAGTACCTGCAGATGGAAAGTAGATGTATTCACATATGTTTGACATAATTATATTATCTATTAATGACAAACAAGTACTACTACGTACACATTTTCTTGCAAATATGACAAACTTCATTCTACTGTGCAGAGAAGGTAAAAAATTACTGAAGTTTGAAGGCTGAGCAGAAATTGTCACGACAGACAGCAATTATCAACAAAAAGATGTTTAGATTCATGCTTCACCATACAACTGGAAGTGGGACAAGATAATAAAACAAGGCTTTGAATAGTTTTGAATATCATTGCATGTGGGGAAATTAAAAGACATATCAGGCCAAGTTGAGAACAGATCCATGTATCTCAAGAAATTTCTACATAAAACAGGGTATGCCTAGAAAAATCACTCCATTGCAGTCCAAATACCACAAGTAGACAGACTACGTACACTAGAATGACTTAGTCTGGCAACTAAACACGAGTTCAGCAATCAAGACGGGAATTAGCCTGATTTTCAAAAGTTCCTTTAGACTAGCTATATTTTGCAGTTCATACACTATTGGTTTAGGCACGACAAAAGATAAGTTGGATTCACAATGAAATGGCCATTCTTTTAATAGTCTAAGCTATATGGGAAAAGGGTTCTATTGAAGGACTCACAGAGATATGAAAGGTAATTTGCAAAATCCATTGCTATATCAAAGGAGAAAGAGAGAGATGGTCAAATTCTTCAAATAACTCATATGGCCAAACATTCATTGGTCCTTTTCCATTTTCATTTCATCTGCTGATCCTACATATCAATAGGAAATAACACAAGAGAGACAAGGGCATACCAAATCCAGTTGATCAATCAATGTTTCAAACCTACACTGAGAAACAGTTGGCTTATAAAGATTGTCAATAAAAGACTCTCTGAGGTCCCAAAAAATTATTTTAGTTCCTGCAAAAATAGGAAACAACAAATAAGACTACAGTCTACAAAGTGTGGGTCATAACCAAAAGCACCAACATGCTCACCAGTGAACTCACAAACTCGGTTAATAGCAGCATTTATATCTTTTCTACTGCCATCAAAAGTCTCTTTCTGTGTGGAACTTCTTAAATTTTCTTCTGTAGGTCTCCCTACCATGCCAAACCAAACATAAGCATAAATTGCAAAAGAAAAACAGAAGCAGCAGTATGCATTTGTAGCAATTGCAGAATACACAAGGTCTGTAAGCCAGAAAGGTTGTTTAATAAACCTAACAATTCTGTCATCTGATAAAACCACTGATTAAAAGTACGAAGAGAAGTCTAATAAGAAATACTCACTTATTGACTTATCATGGTAGTTTTTCCTTGTCCATCTCTCCCAAATGCTATCTTCCAACTTATTCAGTTGGCTAATTGCATACTATGGACAGTGAAAAAATCAGATACTGTAACTGATTAGGATTATTGGAGAGTAAGGGAAAACAAAATCAGAATTATAAGGACAAGCAGAAGAGCAGCACAGGCAGTAGCAGAAAACAAACTTGGAATAAATGTCCAATTAGGTAGCAGTTTCCTCATGCTAGATTGGATCTTCATGAAAAATCATCTACAAAAGGAATTTACCAGGTGCTTTCTGAAGTCTTAACAGTGGCAAGCCTAAGCATCTTATCAGGACATAAATGTACACAACTCGCAGCTCTGAACATATGGCTTTACTTCAACTTAGGTTGACATCTTGGCAAGTTTACCAATCTCAATTTTTTCCTTTTTTTTTTGTTTGGTTGACATCTTGGCAAGTTTACCAATCTCAATTTTTTCCTTTTTTTTTTTGTTTGGTTCCAAACAAAAAAAGTTGAACTTAATTAGCAGAAATTGTTTTTTATTTCACAAGCTTTACCGACATACACTAAACTCTACTAATTGGGGACTAAATAACAGTGCCATTAAGAGTTTCAATAACGTGCTGCACCCATATCAATTTCCCCCATTCAATGACAAAGATATATTGATGAAGTTACTGAAATTGATGCTACCTGTCATCTTATAAACCAAGAATGTATTGATCGAGTCACATTACCAAATTCATAACAATTTGTAGACTATATATGAGGAGAGATGGGGTTAATTTTAGAAGTTTGTTGCTCATGAGCAATCAGGTAAAACTGTTGAGAGCAATTGCTTAGCAAGGAATCCCCAGTATGGATACATGGCATGTGGCTGTCTTGGAATAAGGGATCTGAGTTTTCTTGTCTTTTACTTGGTTCCATGGCTTACCAAAACTTGAAAATAATTGGACAAAATTTTCTGCAAATAATTGGACAAAAACTGATATGTAGTTAGACTAATATGCCACATATCATTAAATGGAACAATCTGAAGTTCTAGTCAGAATTGAATCGAGGACCTTTTACTCCCTGAACCTCAAAATTGGCAGCTTTAAATCACTGGATTAAGACCTTTTGGGCTGGGAACTCCGGTATAAAATATCTTGACATACTCAAATGATGTCACAAACTATTTGACCCTTGTACTCTAAGGACCTCAACCTTGGCTGCCCTTCACAACAATATCAAGACCTCCTTGGGATGAGACTTATAACCTCTTGACAATGTCGCTAGTTGTCACTTATTTCCATTGTTATTGTAAATTTGAATCGTTTTCGAGGAGTATAAAAATTTTACTTCGGGAGATCTCTAGGCTTTTCTGCAAAGCAAACTCCTTTTTAATTTTTAATTTTTATTTTTTGAAAGATCTAGATTCAAAATTTATCTTTTAATGTAAATTTCCACAAAGCAAAAAGACCAATTCATGGTTTGGATTAGACTCAATATATGAAGCAAGAGCAAGAACATGCAGAACCAAGGATTGATTGCTTGGAGGAATTTTACTAGGAAACAATAAATTACTGTACAATGTAGGGAAAGATATACATTACAATGTAATAGCAGTTGATAATCATGGTGAAGGATACAAATAGACTATTACAAAATTTTTAGGACAGGGTGTAGATTATAAGCCAAATGTGTCTTGTAGGCCATTAAAAACTGCGGCAGGTTTTATCCCAGAAGATAACAAAGAACATGACAAAGTGGAAAACAAGGCTAGAAGAAGAGGTGTTCCTGGAACTCACGTAAAGTGTATTCAACTGAACACAAACCGTTGGTGTTGTCAAAGCACTATAATCAGTCGACCTTTTCACATCAGGTTGCCTTGGATCCCTCAGTTCCTTTTTTACTAGTGCCTTAATTCCACCTTCTTTAGAGTAACGTGTAAGAATCGGCACAGGAGGAATGACATCTTCTTTCTTGGCTGCAAGGGCAAGATAGTAACAATAACCATGATGGCAAAGATATAAACACAGACAAGAATAACAAAATTGGTCTTAAGAATTGTATGGATAATATAACATTAAATTCAGAAGCTTAATAATCAGAGCAAAAATGGATAAAATATTGCAACATGCTTAAAGATCATTTTGCTTCAGTTCAATGAACAGAAATAAGGGTGATATGGAAGTCATAGCCCGGAAATCTTCTGTAAATTCATCCCCAAACAATTCAGCTGGAGACAACTACAGAGGCTTTTTTTAATCCATCCTTCTGTGCACATGCAAATCCATAATCTTCAGCATAAACAATTGGACAAAGGGCATCCTGGTCTGCTGAAATCGATCATAACTTAAAAGCCAAGATAGTTTTAGTAGCTTCTTGACACTACATTGTTATCTTATATTGAAAACAAAAACTCTTATCTTATGACGCTAATGTATTGCAAATGTTATAGTCACAAATGTCAACAAAGGAGAAACATGAATTTAGGTAGTTACGAAATAACTTTCAACTACAGTCTAGGTGGCAAAAATCAATGCATTTTTTGATATAAGATCCAATTGGCAGCTATCAAAAAGTTCAACTTCCAACTAAAGCCAATTGGCAACAAAAGGAGTGGCCCAGGATCTAATTAATTTAGCTGGAAATCGTTGCGAAACCATTGTGGGGCATATTGTCCCTTTACAGCCTCTCTCACACTTGACTTCGTACTGGCCACAGCCATTGAAATTTGAAGCGGGCTCATGAAACATTGTTGACAACATAGGGCTTGAGGGTATGGGTGATTGAAGCTCTAGAACTCCTCTAGGCCTGTAAGAAAGAATCGAGACATGGTGAACTATAAGAGGGTTGATGAATAAATCCCTCAAATACCATAACTAGGGGTGGGCACGGGTCGGGTACCCATCCCTAACATGATTTGGCTGATCCGACCCTGATATATCGGATCAGCCATTTTGCGACTCTAACCCGCTCCTAATGTCTTCGGGTACCCAAAAAAAAGGGGCAAATCATAGGGTACCCACCCCTAAAAAAAAAACTATTTTCCAATAAAAAAATTGCTTTTCACTTAATATCAACATGTTTTCCAATAAAAAAACTGCTTTCCAATTAATATTGGTAAAGATATTGTAATCAAAATCCATACATCACCATTCTCACACATTTCATCCAATAATCAAACCGATCTCATAAATTTAGTACATATTAGAATTATAATATCTAATAGACAAAATGAAGTTTCATGATAATTTTGAGTACATCACCATTCTCATACATTTCATCCTTCTACAACATAACAAACACAAGGATAATAAGTATTTGGCAACTTTCCCAGCTTCCTTAAGGATGTTATGGTACAAGACTGTATCCCAAATGAGTCAATTGTGGAATCAAGTCCGAAAAAGAATTGAACAGAGCTAATAATTTTTGGAGAAAGTATAACCAAAATAATCTTGAAAATTTTTCCCCAACTTGCTTACATCTTTGGAATAGACCTTATGGCATTAAAGGTGATGAAAAAGAAAAATAAATTTCTTGCACTAAAATAAAGGAGACAAATTTAAGAGACATAATTGCAATAAAATAAATAAACAAATGAAAGACACAAATGTTTTAATTATCTAGTTAACAGAAAATTGGAGCTCCAAACACAAATCTTTGATTGAATTGATGAAAAATTTGCAGGAAAGATCGATGGAGGTAGAATAAAAATGAAAAAGGATGAAAGGGATGAACAATTTTTATGATAGAGTTTCACAAAATTTTCTTTGTTTTGTTCATTTGGTTCAGGTTTCACCAAGAATATTCGCTTTTTTTAGACAAGATGAGGAGAGGCGGATCATATGGGATTAGAATATGAGGTTGTGTGCCAATAATGAGCCCTAATTTTTTAATATTTATATAATATACCCTGCAGGTTGAGTACCCACCGATTTTTATTTTCCTGATCCGTATCCGTATCCGTCTTTTGCGGGTTACCCAACCCGCATCTGCCCCGCTAAGAAAAATCAGATCGGATATCCTATTTTTCGGATTGGATCGGGTTTATCGGGTTTTTGGATCGGCGGGTTTTTTTGCCCACCCCTAACCGTAACAAAGAACTTGGGTATCCATCTCAAAACCAATTGGTGATGACTGAAGTTGCCTTATTAATTTAGCTGAAAACCCTTGGAAACCAATGTGGGACATTTTGTCTCTCAACAGCAGCAACAGCAGAAGAAACTAATTAGTGGTGGGTGTCCAACAGTGGTGAGGTCATAATTAGCAGCACTGATGTAGATTAGGTATGATTCTAGAGGTACCCAAACCCTGGAGAAGAAAGAGGGAACAGTAACTAGGGTGGTATTGGGTGCTACTGAATTAGGGATAGATTTTCATACCTAAGGCTATTGTAAAACTAGAAATGTTTAACAATTTAAAATTTGCAATTCGTGGAAGAAAGAATTAGGACAAAAAAATCTGCACAACTGTGCAAAACATTCTCTTAAAATATGTACATCCACTTCAATGTGTTGGATTATACCTAGTTGATTCACCACACTCCTTGCATACACTTGAAATGCATTGTCAATGCCACGAAGGAGGCTGCTTAGTTCACTAGACCTCATTGGGACTTTCAGAGCAAAAAATTGATCAACTGTCTGCAATACAAGAAGAAAGTAATTGGTTTTCAGTATCTGATCTGTTAGGATATAACCAAAGATGTATGTAGTAAAGCATATTAAATGACTAATGGGAGAGAAAGTCTGAGATAGCTGAAATCTTCAAATTCTACTGCTCTATGGGCCTTAAAATGACCACATACTTTTGTTCAATGAGGCACAGCAATCAGAGTTCTGGTTAAACAAGGCACATTGCTGAAAGAAGTTTAAGACTTTGAGCCTAGAGTGGCTACCCATGTCTTGACAAAGAAAACAGTAATTGTATCTATTATTCCAATGGAAAAGCAAGTCTAGTTAGCAATTTGCTTTATGTTTGGGCAATGACTCATTTCATGCAGTGTACTAAACAAATTTCAGCTGTGTCTAATTTCTTTTTTATACTTGCAATTGCTACAGATAAAAATTTTCTAATCATTTGAAGAGTTGATTATTGCAGGCCTTGTTGCTTTTCATTTGTGCTTTTGTTGTTCATTCGTAAATTATCAGGCCTTTGTGTTTCTTGTGTGTATAGTACCCGATGAAGAAAAGTAAAAACTGTGGAAAATCAAACTTAATCTGCAGTGCCAAAATGAAGCCATTTTGTTTACCAGAAGCCAATTAAAGCTTCTATTCTCTCGGGAAACTGTAAATTGCAGTGATCTCAAAGAAAAACGGCGAAGGAGCCTTGCAGCTATCTTGATGCTGGAAAAAGGATGTGTATAAATGTAAATTTGTCAAGGTATTAAAGGATTTGTATAACCTAACATTGAAAGAAAAAAGCATATCCCCTTTTGTCCATTCTGTGCCTGGCAAGTACAACTCATAGTATCCGTTCTCAATTTCTTATCATATCAAACTACAAAATCCAGCTAATAACAGGAAAGTGCTCCATGTTGGTAATGGAGGAGTAGACAAGAGGAGACTATCTACATAAATAAAGGATGACAAGAGGGAACCTCTTCCACAATTCTGTAGACTTCAACAATTGAACTTCCATGCCTTTGTTGAGGTGACACAGGGACCCATCTCTGCAGAAATCTTAAAGAAAATTACTCCACACAAAGTAGAAACTTCAGGAAAAGAAAGCGGCTAACAGAAATAAACAGTTCATAAACAAAAGCAAATCTTTAGGGGAGTATTTGATACATTTATCTTTGGTTTCCCTGTCAATGCTTAAGAACCATTATGAACAAAACCAAGAAAAACAAAATAAATAGGGGATTGTTGCTTGAGCATTGATTTTAATGTCTTCAATGAGATCCCTTCCCCAAATTTTAGTGACAAACATCTTAAAGCATTGAATGAAATTGTTTGTTAATTGGGGGATTGTTTCACAAGTATTGAAATTAATACCCAATGAAATCCCTGCTCCAATTTTTTCTCACGAACTTTGTATTTTCCTTCTGTATGCATGTATACAAACCAATAGGATCATTATGACTACCTAGTCCCACCCCTCTGATCGCACCCTCTCCAGACGTCCAGCTATTTCTCCCTAACCACCTTCCCCTGGAGTTTGTCAAAGCCTCTCTTCCACCCCATTCCAAGCTCCAACTTCCCCCTCCCAAGTACCCTGCTAGACCAAATCACAGCCTCCAGAGTCCCCCTCCCTCCTTGTCACCAATCGCTCTTCAGACACCAAATTGTGATCTTTTCCTCTACTCCCTCAAGATCACTTACAAAGCTTTTCGCTCATAATCTTGAGATATGGAAAGAAAGTTCTCACCAAAGATTTTCTATTGCCAACTTTGCCCAAAAAAAGATAGAAGAACAAATTACTATTAACTCATGAATCCAAAACAAATTACCATTATCTCTTGAATCCAATATTTCCTTATTTCCTTAACTTTCAACCAAAAGGAAAAGGAAAGAATCTTCTCTTTTCGGTGATGAAAAAAAAATTTTAGGCTTTTTTTTTTTTAAGTTAATGCGAGGACTCCCAACCTTACAAGGGGGTAGGGGCTGATCATATGTTTAGTAACACTGATAAAAATGCACCTAATTAATAACTCCCATATGACATATGTCAATAAAAGTTTCAAGAATGGAAATCTGCATCTCTATGTTAATTGCCCTTATTGACATAAATTAACACCATTTTTTCCCTGGCCAAGGAGGAGCATCAGCCAGAACCACAGTTTTTCAAAATCAACTACCAACACTTGATAAAGCCAAACATTTGGCTTAAACATCACACTTTGTCCCCTTACCTGCTTACAAGTTATGACTAAACATGAAGTAGACAGCATGAATCCAACAAATGCATCTTTTAGAAAAGGAGACAGACTATAAATGGATCACCTCTTGTTCAATAGCACGCTCAACCCAACTTAAAATTCTCCCAAGTTGCGAATTCACCCATCTCAGCACCAGTGTCCCAGATATAGTCTCGATCTGGACAGAGTAAAGGAAACCATATCAAACAGTCAAAAGACAAGACTGCAGAAGATCAATAACCACAACATGGAAAAGAAGTTTGCTCATATGGGAAAGCATCAGAAGCAACATTCTTTCAAGCAACCATTAAGAACACAGAATAAACATCAAATGGGAACAGAAAAGGCCACAAGTACATTTTTTCCCTTTATATGTACTGATGTCTGGATATGCTCAAAAAATTGTGCAAATACGGTATGCAATTAAAAACTGAAGTAGCCAATTTTTTTGACTAAGTAGTCAAGCACAATTGATTAGGAACAGATGATGCTATAAGCCGAAGATCATATTACACTCAGTTGACTATCAAATCATGCCTCTAATACTGACAAGTCATTAGCAGCTGTTAAGAGAATATAAGTATTCTTGTAGATAATAAATTAGTAAGGGTATTCTTGTAAATAGTTTGTTAAGTTTGTACTTCTATAAATACTAGTTGGTCACTCATAATATACTGACTAGATGTTTTCCTCCCAAAATACCTGTTAACATGGTATCAGAGCCAGGTTCTAGGATTAGGGTTAAACATCTAGCAAAGTACTGTTCACGCTGTTACTGTTCACGCGCAGTACTGTTCACGCATACTGTTCCACGCTGTTACTGTTCATGCATACTGTACACGCGCACTGTTCATCTCGAGTTTTGACCCTTTCTTTGGTTTAAAGTGCTATTCGCTATGGTTGAAAGGTTTATTAATGCGGTTACCACTGACCAAGTTGAATCGAGTTCCCAGAAGACTGTTACTATATCCGAGAAAGATTATGTTAAATTTCTACAGTACCAAACTACAAATCACGCATCTCTTCCCTCTGCTTCTTTAGCACAAAAAGGTAATGACTCATGGATTATTGATTCCGGGGCTACTGATCATATGTCAGGTACCTCTAAAAACTTTTCTAATTTTCAAGAGTCTGCTTCCTTTCCTCATGTTACTTTAACTGATGGATCTACCACTAAAGTTAAAGGACTAGGCACTGTAGAAATTAATCCATCTCTTCTGCTGTCTTTTGTTCTTTACGTACCCGATTTGCCCTTTAATCTAATGTCTGTTAGTAAGCTCACTAAATTTCTACAGTGTTCAATTACTTTTTCTCCTGATTCTGTTGTCATTCAGGATTTGAAAACAAAGAGGACGATTGGTGGAGGGCATGAGCATAATGGTCTTTATTTTCTCAACTCTAATAGTCCGATTGCATGTTCTGCTACTGTTTCTCCTCTTGAAATTCACTGTCATTTGGGTCATCCGTCTCTACAAAATTTGAAAAAGTTAGTTCCTACTTTGAGTTTCTAATTTTGTTTCTTATTCTCGTCTCTTTATGTCATATTCTTCTTTTGTTGCTTCCCTTGATTCTATCTCTATTCCTAAGTCTATTACCTATGCTCTTAATCATCCTGGTTGGAGATTAGCTATGCAAGAAGAGATGTCTGCTTTGGAACAAAATGGTACTTGGGATCTTGTCCCTCGTCCTTCAAGTAAGTCTGTTGTTGGTTGTAAATGGGTGTACACTATAAAAGTGCAGCCTAATGGTTCTATTGATAGATTGAAAGCTCGTCTGGTAGCTAGAAGATTTACTCAGGTGTATGCAGTAGACTACTTAGAAACATTTTCTCCTGTTGCCAAGATTACCTCGGTTCGTCTTCTTATCTCTTTGGCAGCAACTTACAATTGGTCATTGCATCAGTTGGATGTGAAAAATGCATTTCTGCATGGAGATTTGGAAGAAGAGGTATATATAGAACAACCTCCTGGATTTGTTGTTCAGGGGGAAAATTCGCGGTTGGTTTGTCGTTGAAAAAATCCTTATATAGATTGAAATAGTCTCCGAGGGCCTGGTTTTGCCGGTTTAGTAGTGTTGTCATGGAGTTCGGTCTGACAAGATGTAGAGTAGATCATTCTGTATTTTATCGGCATTCTAATGTTGGTAAAATTTTATTAGTTGTTTATGTGGATGATATTGTGATTACAGGTGATGATGTTGTGGGGATCCAGAAACTTAAATCCAATTTGCAGGCAAACTTTCAGACAAAGGATTTAGGTCATCTACAGTATTTTCTGGGCATTGAGGTAGCTCGGTCTAAATATGGGATTTATTTATGTCAAAAAAAATATGTACTCGATATGCTGAGTGAAGTTGGGATGTTAGGTTGCCAACCTGTGGATACTCCTATGGATCCTGATGTGAAATTAGTAGGAGATCAAGGTACATTACTAGATGATCCTAGGCAATATCGAAGACTTTTGGGTAAATTAAATTATCTCACTGTAACGAGACCTGACATTTCGTTTGCAGTGAGTGTTGTGAGTCAATTTCTTGATAGCCCTCGTACTAATCATTGGGATGCTGCTATACGGATTCTCAGGTATCTTACGAGTGCTCCTGGAAAAGGGTTGCTGTATCAAAATCATGGACACATTGATATTGAAGGATGTAGTGATGCAGATTGGGTTGGTTCTGCCTCAGATCGAAGATCGACCACAGGATATTGTGTATTTGTTGGTGGTAATTTAGTATCGTGGAAGAGTAAGAAGCAAACAGTTGTCTCCAGATCAAGTGCAGAATCTGAATACCGCGCTATGGCTCACACTGTGTGTGAGTTGGTTTGGTTGAAGAGCATGTTACTTGAAATTGGGTTTGAACATAAACAGCCTATGAATTTAGTGTGTGATAATCAGGCAGCTGTTCATATTGCGTCTATTCCAGTGTTTCATGAAAGGACAAAACATATTGAAGTTGATTGTCATTTCATTCGAGAAAAATTGCTTGACGGAGTCATCAAGACATCTCATATACTATCTGTAGATCAATTGGCTGATGTGTTTATCAAGAGTTTAGGGGGTTCTAGGATGAAATACATTTGTAACAAGTTGAGTGCTTATGATATATATGCTCCAACTTGAGGGGGAGTGTTAAGAGAATATAAGTATTCTTGTAGATAATAAATTAGTAAGGGTATTCTTGTAAATAGTTTATTAGGTTTGTACTCCTATAAATACTAGTTGGTCACTCATAATACAGTGACTAGATGTTTTCCTCCCAAAATACCTGTTAACAGCAGCAAATTCAGCATCAGTTCATGACATGCACATAGGCATTAACTACATACTAGCTATCCTTATTCACAAAAGCAATTGTTTGGAAAACCCTACTGCATAGTTTTGATGAAAACGAAAAGGCTTCAATACAAGCTCTTTCACAACATAGAACACTTATTTTTTATACAGAATACCATATTTTTATAAAAAGTAACAATGTGAATGGAAAACAACAAAAGCAACACACAGAGTACTCGGGAACCTGTACCAGGAAACAGCAATCTCCCTACTCATCTGAATTCCTTAGTCTAAATTCAAACATTTAACTACAATAGATGTGGACATCATTTTCTAAATTGCCCATTGCATTCAACAGAGAGCATTTGTGCGATTTACAGCAATCACTCATCTGAAATCATATCATCTGACCTACAGTTTTTGCATACCAATAGCAAAACAAAGAGCCAACCAAACAGAGGCATCAAAGTCCTTGAGTTGCCTGAGATGCTATCCAAATAGAATTATGTTTATCAGCATATATTACCAAAATTTTGGACAACTAGACAAGTCACGTGACTCTGAATTACATACTCAGACTCTACAATTTTTTGTTCAGATCTCAAAAGGTTATTGTTACTCTCTCCGTCTTGTCTTATTTGTCACGGTCAACTTTGTACACAGTTCAAGACATTTGATGCTTGACCAACTAGCAATAAACTCTTTCCATGATAGCACCTAGATTTATATTCAAACTTCATTAGTTTCTTCTGAATTTTTTAACTATTAGAGTATTAAATGTTGGAATTTGATTCTAATGCTCTTTTTAAAAATTTTTGCTTTTGACATTTTAAATTTTAGAAAGCTCTGTTAGAGTATTAATAAAACATGACATCATTGCTCTTTTAGGAAAAGGTACAAAAGGTAACAGGGGGAAGCTGGTCCTTCTTTATTTCCTTTTCAGACCATGACAAATAATTTGGTACATCACCAAAATAAAAACCATAGCTAATGAAATGGGACAGAGGGAGAAGAATGTTTTAGAGAACAAGCATTGCTACTTCAGTGCACAATGAATGCATGTGTCCTTTATCAATTAATTTCATTTTTCTTTTTAATTATGAAGGTAAGAGGGTGTTTCTAATTTTTAATATAAAACAAGAAGATTTTTGAATGATGTACTTAAGCTTTAAGTGGAATTGATGCTTTTAATAATATGAAGTCAGCAAAGGGTTTAATTTGTTCAATTAAAGCAATCTTCAGTTGCTTTACCTAGTAGCAAGTGCCTCCAACAATAGAATTACATATTTCTGGAATTGTGATTAAAGGAGTATTTGGTTATCCACTTCATATTTAAATAGCACTATGAATTATCTTATCCAGATGAAATCTTTACTGCAGTGGGACTCCCGTTTAGATTGAATGTGGTAGGAATATACTGAATAGGAAAGGGCTTTGTCCAAAAAGTAATTGGCCCCCTTGTTTCCCAACTGTTTGCTAGGATAGGAAAGCTCGTCCACTTTAGTGCACAAGGTTGACGGGCATGACTTGTAAAGATGTACTCTTTCTTCTTCTTTTTTGTTTTTTTTTGGAGGAATTTGGGGCTGCGTTTGGGAATGTGGGTGTTTTTTTTTTTTTTTTTTTGGGTTGGGCGGGAAAGGGGGGGGGGGCATTTAGTGAATAAAATTTTCGGAACATAGCTTACATTTTACAAATATATAACGAGAAATTTCCAATTCTACAGGCAACAATATAATAAGTTTGAAAAGTGAAAATCCATGACTAGTGCCCTCCCACCCTCACCCACAAAAGAAAAGGTACCTCTGCCTCATACCAAGCATTCAAAGGCTGAGCTACTAATTGCGAGTATTTAAACCCTGAAAAAGTACTACAACTCTATGAAGCTGCCTTTCAAAACTTCAGAAATGAGAACTTAAGAGCAACAGTAATCAAACTTGTCCACTTAAAGGTTTTGGCTTTTAGCTCAAGACTACATCTTGAGTTCTTTTAGTATGGAAACAAAATCCTATCAGATAGTAAAACACCAAAATACTAATCAAACCAGAAGAATTTTACTACTACTTCGCTGAAACAACATACTTACCTTGTATAAATTTAGTTTCTTGCAATACATTTCTCCAGTTTCTTCGTTGCAGTTTGACATGATGACTTCTATTACATACTGCTCAAGGCTATTAGCAGCAGGAAATACAGCTACAGTATCTTCAGTGAGATGTTCAACACTATCGAGAAATGGTTTCTGAAGAAAGTAATTGTTAAGCCTCTGTGGTTCCAGATGCATAAAGATATATGCTACCATAGAACATTCATATACTAACTATGCATCAGCTTACCAATTTAATTCCAAAAAGCTTGTGAATGAGAGAGGCAGAAACAGCAGTTGCATTTGGGTGCCTCTGAGATAGGATAGGCATATACATAGTTGCATCTTTTTTCAAAAGTTTCTTTGTTTGCTCTGCAAGTGATGCCAACGGATGCTCGTGTGTTACATCAGACATCGTCTCAACATCCTTAATTATCTGCATAAAAAGTGACAACAGACAATTTTGTTTGGTACCAGCCAATTAGAGGGCATTCTTCAGTGCACTATTTTTCTGATTCCAAACAAAGCCAGACTGTCATATAAAAGTCATGTGCAAATAAACCTGACTCAAAGGCTGTTTGATCACTCATCAAGTGTTGAAACCAAAAAATGAAAGAGGGAAACACTACGCTGGTGAAATACCAATGGGTATTGGCATCTCTTAAATTCATAAATTTCTCTTGAAACATGCCTCTATTTTCTCTTTAAACATGCCTCCAATTTTCACTTATCGACAAATGTAGAACGTGCAAAGCAATGATTTCCATAAATTTCCATTCTTTAGACTTTCAGCCGTAATAACTTCCTTGTTCAGAAGTCGGCCAGTGTGTTCCCTTCTTTCAAGCAATTTGAAGCAACATCCTAGTGCCTAGCTGATTTTCTGCTATAACCTATCATCCCATTGTGGCCTCAAACAGGATACAGAAGGGAACCATACAAACGACCAGGGTCCTTAACTTTAGGATGGCCAAAACCCACCCATTAATCCCATCTCCCAAAAAAGAAAGGAAATAAAGAAAACAACCCGACTGAAGAAACCAGACATATTTCAGCTGAAAATTGAACAACTCACCCTCACATATGCACTTTTAATGGATGACAAAACATATGATTCTATCTGCTCAGTATCTGCGACAGGTCCAGTGTACATTGCCTGCAGGAAGTGCCAAAAAATTGTCAAGTGCTTCTAGATCCAACAGGTTGTATTTGCAACATAAAACTGTTCTTCAGCTGATTAATTTTGAACTCAATCTTCGAGAAACATCGTGGACAAATACCATTTCAGGTTCTTCACAAAGAAGTCTTCGAACAACCATTGCTGCAACTAATACACTCTCCATCATTGCTGTGGCCTAAAAGGTAGAATACAAATGTAAGTTTTTTTTTTCAGCAGTGAAAATAAGAGCATCTGAAAATGCATAGAGAAAGAAAAGCACTTTTCCAAAAAGAAGATTAGAAATTAAATACAACAAGAACAAACAGTCTAAAAGTCTAATTGTGATTGAATAAGATTAACGAGAAATGTCAATACATGCATCAGACCTGGAATAAAGAGTTAAGATAGGAGATAGAGAATTTAATCCTAAAAAGCTGTCACTTTTTCTCCATTGAATGTAAATCATTTCAAATTGACAATGATCACACTTTGTTTACCTTGAACGTTAAATGTTTTTCTGAATAGAAAATAAAAATGGTCAATCAGTGCTTCAGCTTCAATAGGTGGTAACTAATACTCAGAAAACAACTTGTCTGTTCTTGATATATCATTTTCCTCTTTTCTTTCTACAGTATGGAAGAAGGTAGCAAGTCTCATGTTTTTTTTATAGTCCTAAATGAAATTCCAAAATTGGATTAAAAGACCAACCATATTTTAAGAACCAGTCAGAAAACCCAGAAGAATTGTTTAGTTGCTAATGCTTCAAACAGTGAAAGCACCTGCTCAAGCAACAACTATCACAAAGCATACGAACATAATGTTGATAATTGCTGATGAAACAAAGATATCAGAACTATCAAATTTTTCTTATCACGTTCCTGACAGCTGGTATTAAATCTGAAATCCAATTTGTCATTGTATTCTTAAATATGAAAGAGATACAACTAAAATTAATCATCAAAAGAAATTATAGATTAACTTTTCAACCAGTATATGCCATAAATGAGGCATGATACTTGCTTTAATTTCAGTTAGAACCAGATCTTCTAAATCCCATCAAAAGCCTTCTCCCCCACCCCCTCTCTTCTGCAATTAAAAGAGACATGCTGCTTTACTGCTTTTTGCATCTATTAAATTATTTTAAACCTACTTTGAAGGTGTACAGTCATCAAAAGAAAACTTTATACTAGCAAATGTTCCAGACCCTGAAGCTTCTGCAAAAACATAGAGAAGAAAAAATATAAAATAAAGATTAATCGTTTATGCCAACTTGTCATTTAGAACTTCATTGACAATATGAATAGATGAATAGGCACATTGGATACACAAACAAAAAAGAAAAAGAATGATGTGAAGGATCAAATGATTTATTAGCACACCTCAGTATAATGATGATGGTAATCTCCGAGATGCTTATCAGTCCATTTCTGGATTGGTAGTAAGAAAGATTGTAAAAACGTCATCTCTTGAACTCCATTCTCACTTTCAACTCTTCCAAGCAAACTTTTCAAGTGCAACCTCTCCTGTGATCCTCGCTGCTCCTTCAAAGGGATTTTCTTCAATTGTTCAATAGAATGTTGCAACAACCCTCGCTCGCCCGTGAGAACAAACTGTAATGCACAATGAGGTGTTTTAGACATTATGGAAACAAAACACTTTTACAAGTTACTAAGCAACATCTTTTCAGGAGGGTGTCAGGACCAATCAATCAAGGGTAATAAAAAGCACTGATGTACAAAAGCGGAAATGATTAACAAAAAGACAAAGGAATTCCTACAAACTTGTCATAAGAAGTTAATGATATATTCAACAATATAATCCTGTTTTTATCATGCATTAAATGATTTGCAAAATAACTTGCATTGTGAAAGCTCATAGATGACAACGGCCCAACAACTGCTTTTGTACTTCACTAGCAAAACAGGAAAGAAAGAGCTAAATCCATCTTATGCATGATCAACAATTTGATGGACAAAAAATTAGTGGTTAACCATTTGGCCAAGATGCAAATGACTATTCAAGGCCTTGCACTAAGGAAAGAATGTTTAGTTTAAAAACCTGACGAAACAACACCCATGCATAGCAAGTATAATGGATGGTTTCTGTGATTCCCAGAATTCGCCAAGTGGACTTCAAAAGCTCCAAGATTTCTTCCACTTCCTGAAGACAAGATAATGCATAATCAAATAATCAAATTAATCTTCAAAGTCATTCTAGGAAACTACAGATAAGCAATTTGCATCCACCTAATGTAGGACAAGAAAGGTGTGATCTAGCCTACTAGCGCTAGCAGAAGAATGAGAGAGTCTTGGGACTATTTTAGGGCTGTAAACGATACCCATGAACAGTGGGGCAAAAAAGGTAAGATGGGGTTTTGGATTTTGAGGAAGAAGAACGAAAAAACTAATAAACAAATAATTCATTCTTTACCATCATTGTCTCTGCCTACAATAACGTATAAATATCAAAAAGCTGTAAACGTTCCTAAAGATGTGGAACTTCCATTTCTTGTTATAAATAGAAAAGCAAACTAGTTTTTAAATTTCCCTTAACTGCTACCTACTCCAATTAATTTCCTGATGTAATAAGCAACTAAAAAAGACTCAAAAGACACAATTGCTGCAAATTTCCTGCAAACAAGTAACAGACTAAAATACTCCTTGAAACCTGAAATTTTATAAAGTACTAAATCTCAAGAAAATGAAACTACAATGAACCTAAACAAAAACATTTTGCATTTTTGCTCCTAATTAGGCTGCTTATCTTCAAGGGATGCATAGTTGAAGCTTTAAAGAGGGAAATTTTTTTTTTTAATTTTATATATCCTGGAGCTGCTTGTTGACTGCATCGTCACCATAACCTAAATTTCCACAAATCAATTATAACTAGATATAGGAACATAAGTTCAGCTAATGTAAGAAGTATATATGACTAAAAAGGAGACGTCAAAAATTGTACAGTTTCTGGCTTTTAAAGAATCCATTTACCTCTGCAAGTTTTCCTTCGTCAAGAATGTCAAATACGCTGAGAAGCAGTTTTTCATATAATCTAACATTTAAGTGATAACCATCTGCCCAATGGCATATTTCACCAGTTAAGTCACCTCGAGCAGGCCTCTCTGCAAGGGGAGTAGCAACATCTCTCAGACATCTTAAACATTCTGTCCGCTGAAGCTCACCAGCAGAGGGTGTAAGCATCTGATACAAAAGGAAATACACTAGAGTTGAATACCGAGGCATACGCCGGTGATTCATTATGTTAATTTATTCATGTAGCTAGCTACAAGTATAGAGAGACAACTACTTGTGTTTTTCAAAGAACTGGATGGAAATCGCATTTAATTTAAAAACAGGGTTCTACTTTCACAGTTGAATGTAAGCACGTAGCATGAAGAAAAGACTTTCCCTTTGCATGCAGATAACCTGAAAGCTATAACTCTTGGGGTTAGGCTGAGGGAAGCTGATGAGTCATAAATGGATCATATGAAGAGTTTTAATAAGAAGACATTTGATGTTGAAGATACAAGACCTCATGGTAATGGCTAACCAACATATCCAATATTTAGGTGGACTAATACTTGATGATCAAGAAACTAATCTTTAGACAGAAGATCTGAATAGCTAAGAAGGTCAGACAACTATTGCACAGGTGGAGCATTCAAGTTTTGAAAATGGGAACATAAAGAATGGTCTTGTTTTGTTTAAGAAACTAACTTAAGCGGATGCAGGTACCATTAGTAGTAGCAAAAGAATGTTTAAAATAGAACTAAGCATAAAGCCAACTCAATAACAACTTTTCTCATGACAAAAGAGAGTAACCAAAACAAACAAACAAACAAAATAGAGTAAAATTTTTCTGCCATTGAACACTAAATGCGTACCTCAGATTCCTCAATCTTTGCCAACAGCACCCTTAACTCACTTGCTTTGCGGCCAGATTCTCCAAATCCTACAGCAGGATGATTGATAAGGCCTTCCTCCATCACATTTAGCTGAACTGACACAAAATTGAAAATAACAAAATCTTGATGTTAAATAATTTGAACATCACAACTTGCGCCAACTAAATAAACTGATTTGAACTGGATCTCTGCACATGTAATTGAGCTATATCCGGAATTAGACAGGATGCGTGAGAGAGAGAGGGGGAGAGAGAGAGGGAGAGAAAGAGAGAGAGAGAGAGAGAGAGAGATTACTTGTCTTTTTTGCCATTTGATATATGACTTCTTGTCAGAAAACTCTGTACGTGATATACAACACAGCAATTCCAGTGGAATCAAAAGAGCATCCATTCTTTTCCCAACTTTTCCCACCATTGCATTCAGAAGGCCAATTCTTGTTCTAACATCCATTGCCTCAGTAATCTGTAAATGTCATGAAAATGGACTAAAAAAGAAAAATATCTGAAATAGCAGAAATCTCATGAAAGTTGCCTCTGATACAGATGGCCACACAGAAAGTAATGTTAATATGATTGTTATGCAGTTTGAGTCACAAACATAACTTTTGAATAGTATTTGCTTGATTAGAAGACAAAGCTTGAATCTTTAAAAATTGGTTCGATATTTTGCAGCAACGAAGTTCTAAGATAGCCAAGAAAGATATATTCCTAACAACATTTGTTCGACTAGAAACAAGATGTATAATTTCAAAAGCTGACATAAATATACCACATCAATGACGTTTTAGGTGGTTAACGAACATGTATTCCATAGCAATTTCACATATAAAAAGAGATTTAACAACAGTTGATTGCAAGCCCCATATTTTCAGCTTCTCCTGCAATGCAGGAGAAATAACATGTTTGAGATCAATATGGGCCCTCACCACCCATCAAGCGAAACAAAGATTAAACATCAAGTGAGGAGTTTGAGAATAATCTAATGAAAACTACTTACTTTGATCACCAAGTGCAAAGCTTAATCTTGTAAACCCACCTCCATCACAAAAATAAAAAGCTGAAGCCTATGGAACAACTAGATTGTCTTCTAGAGCATGCTTGAACTAGACTATATTCCTAGACGTCAATCTTTACATTGCATGGGCATATCTTAGTATCTTACTGTAGCGAGACTGATGAAACAGTATACTAACAGAAACTTTGATGACTCAGAAGTCTTTATAGAGACTCTGACAACAAATAAATGGTCATTCTAACTTCCCCAACTTTGTTCCCATATTCAAGACTTTTTAGCTATTCAGTACTTATAAGTCCACCTTTTCCAAATGTTTGCAAGTGCTTACTCCAACCATACTGAGCGTATACACTTGTAGGTCAAATCAAACACAAATTTCAACAAACTTTTTTATTTTACGGGAGCCCCTTGCAAACATGTTCAACATCGCAATTGTTCAACTTCCGAATGCAAAGAGAGGCGTAATCATGTGCACTTCCACAAAGGACAGGAACTATGTGAAGCAGATAATGGCATATTTGCCTAGATGAAGAATTAGGGCAATAAAACACAACAATTTTACAAATTGAAGACCTTTCCAAACAATCATTTCAAAAATTGAAGACTTTCTCAAAGAGGACTAAAGAAAATGAGAATATTGAACCATTTAATCAAAGCAATACAAAGAGATTTAAACTGTTTAAGAGTAAACCAGACATCGATAGGGGTTGCACTGCCTTTTGTTTAATTTTTAGACTATGAAAACACATTATGGATCTTTGATAAACATCATCCCATTAACTATAAAGGCAAATCTTTTGATGTCAACAGCACTCATACATGCACTGCTCAATTAAGCAGCTTCTAAAATTCCCAAGGGGGAATAATAGATGAGAAGTGTTAGCTCTTTGATCAGTCTTTAACACAATATATGACTTCAGTACACACTATTTATCTAGGAAGTGCCAACTATAAATCTGTGTTCTTTGTAGCTGTCTAACCAAACTTCTTTCACAGAAGCAACTCAACATTATCACAATTACAGAATTATTAGGTACTTTGATGAGTAACTTTTAGCAAGAACAGGAGATTTTTACACATTCTTTTATCCGGCTTCTTTCATATCAGAAGATGGCTAATACAAAGAATGCTCAGTAATATTGAAATGCCCAAACAACAGCTACATTTATGGATGGGGAATGTACTTATCCAACAGGAGGAAAGTAAGCCTCAAAAGTTCACAAGATGTTTGAGTGAAGCAGTTAATCTTTACCTCCATTTGGACACGCATTGTCTCCAAAAGACTAACTAAACCAGATGTCTGCTGATTTTGTGTCGCAACATGTTCACCCTTACTGCGTCCCAACTTCCTCATCAATCTTGATTTTTTATCTTTCTTTTTTTCTTTGACAGGAACAATGAGGCCCCTGTTCAATAAATGTTCCACATATGAAGCCAACCCATCAAACATAACTATCACATCAAATTGAATTACTGGAAACAAAGTACCCTGAAGCTCCAGCAGAAGCCAAGAGAATCTCATATGCAGTTTCACGGAGATCATCATCCATAATACCTGAAAAGAATTGCAAAGCAGTTTATATTGACAGCAGCAATCATAGCCGCAATTTTTTTTTATTTCTTGTTTAACAGCATAAAAGTGACCAAAAGAAAGTTCTTCACAATTCTTATACTAAACCCCCATATCTGAATCACTTTCGTCAACAGCACAATACTTAAATCCTCAATTGTTTACAACATGAGGGTTTTTTGGCCCGTAAAACTTAATCATATTTTACAAGGAGACATGAATTATGACTTCTAACGACTTTGATGCACAAGGCACAAGAGAAGGGACCTGGTCAAGGAACAATGGACAAAATCCCCCATCAGCTTCCCAAGGAATTATAGATTCGTTAACACGTATCTTGGACCACTTGACTTATTGCCGATTGATTTTGAAAAGATCCAGTTCTTCATTAGACACTTTCATGATGTTACATGGACAAGGATCTTATGCAAATTTTCTAAGTATAAGATAGCATATAACATCATATCCATCCAGGGTGTGTTTCTTTTGGTTTTAGTTTCTGCTTTTAGCATATTTGGCAAATTTTAAGCTGATATAAGCTGATTCTGCAAAGTAGCCTAGAAATGCTTTTGGAAATGGCTTTGAGCTTTTCAAAGCATCTAAAACAAAAAGGGCTTTTCATTTTTGCAAGACTTTTCAATAATTATTTTCTGATAATCAGTTTTGAAATAGCACAACCAACAGCTAACAAGCCCAAATACTTTTTTAAGATTAGGGTTATGACTTAGTTTTGCAATTGAATGGCAATGAATCGGATATAGCATATGCTGCCATATAATGTGGTTATTTAGACTTCAAAAGTATTCCAAAATGCATTTCATGTCAACAGTCATATGCTTCTAATTTACACTTATCTATGTCTTGGAATCCATACATTACAAAGTGCTCTTGCAATTCAAGACCAGGTCAAGGGAATCAAGTTTCTATCAATTTGTCAAAAGCACTTATTGCAACAAACTAATCCTAAAGACAGTAATACGGCTAAGATGATATTGATCCGGTCTCTTCTGTCCTTTCTCTCATCCATCAAACCTAAAACAAGCCCATGGTACAAGCTAGGTACTATTGAGGAATTAGCTCGCAGTGCATATCTTCCTTGATTTGCTGATCCTTTGGGAGTAATTGACATATTCCTAAGAAAACCTCAGAGGAATTTCTAAAGAAGAAGAAAAGGGAAGGAAATGGCAGAATTTCTAAAGCATTACCTCACTTCCTCACCTACGAAGCTTAATCTTTTTCCTATAAAAAGCCCAACCACAAGCCACCAAACAACATAAAAAAACCAAAGATGTGCACTCCCATTAATCTCAGTAAGCAGCTCCATTTAGCAATCATTTCCAAGAAAAACACAACCAGAAAGCACCAAACTCCATAAAAAGGCCAAAGATGTCCCATCTAAGTACTTACTAGAAGCCCCAGTTTAACAATAGTTTCGACCTAATACCTTCTTCCCAATTAACACACCCCTCCAGGGGCTCCTTTTCCCATCGTCCCACCTTTTGGCCCTGAATTTGGCACTATCCCCACAGCAAGTAGTTTTCGTTGTTGTCTGTGGTATGATAAAGCTACTCCTACACCAGCCGTACAATAAAACTATTTAAATTATCCATCACAAATTTGTTCTTTTCCTTAGCTAAAGAACTGTACTTATCACAGATCCACCATCCCCTGAATATGATTGAATCAAATAAAATGATTACCATACTTTCCTCTCAAACAACATACGGTGCAAACAGGTCGGCACTTTTAACAGCATAATCAACATTATTCGAGTCTATTTTGACAACAGGTCCGGAAAGCAAAACTTTTGCCATTCCTCTTTTGCATATTGACCAGAAAAAAATCACTGATACTGCACTCTTCAAATTCATACCCAACATGACAATTACACGGAAACTCAAATTGGGACCTTGTGCCAGGCAACTTCATTTGTTGAAATAGATAAAAGTTGAATGATTCAGATAATTTAAGACAGCAGCGGTGATCACTTTGAACAATCCAAATAAAGCCACAGCAATAATTTATTTTTCACAGTTATGAACACAACTACACAGAACAAATTCCTTCTAAAAAGTTTTGCAGGAATGTTATAAATTTTGTTCCAACCCAAAATGTAGTTAAAAAGGATGCGGCATCTCATCAAGAATTTAACTGGCCAATGCTGCCATGCTCAAAACTCAAAGGTGCAAACTTTAGTAACATTTAACCTCCAAATCGCATAGCGCCAGACTTTTTAAAGTCGCAGGTAATATATCAAGAGGAAAACAGATATATCTTATGTAGTTTTGAAAACGCTTTCAGTCAAAAACATCCCTTCCAGCTTAATAGCTGCACAAGAGAACAACTAAACTAACATTTATCAAGCTTCAGTTCTAAACCAACCATTTAGAAAACAGCCAAAACCACCAATATCAAAAAACACTTTCAACTAAAAAGATGCTGCTTTTAATTTAGCACTGCAGAGACTGATTAAGTAAGACAATACCAAACATCTTGCAACACGGGGAGAAATGCAGATATCAAAATTGATTTTTTAAAAGTAAAATATGCGGCATTGGCTACCATGAACAGACGAGATATTTGTTTATTTAACATCAATAGGCACAAAGCTCTTGGCGGATTCTTGTACTTTCATCTCTCCACCATGCACTTTAATTTTGTGTTCAATCAGCACTAACCAACTTCAGCTGAAGACAAGTATTGACTAAACTATGCTGACAAGTTTTCAAGAACATTCATAAATCATTAACCTGTGGCAAATGAAGGCAATCCAAGCTCCAGATCAGCAGCATCATTCAGAACTCGTCTAGAGTATCGCTGACTATCAACTTCTTCCAAATCTTCATCATCATCAAAATCATCAATGTCATTGATAGTCAACTCTTGAACTTGTGTGGAGTTAAGAGACTGGGACTTTGATAGATTTAACAAATTTTCATCTTCTGCAGAATCAAGAGTCTCTGGAGTTGCTAGACTTGGCAAAATGGGGGATGGCATAATACTGTGGAGAAGAGGAGGTTCCCTTCTTGGAGGTGAACCTGAAGAAATAGGATCCGTAACCAAAAAGAATTCATCGGCAGGACCTGCTTTATTCTTACTCAAAGAAAAAACAATAAATATAAAACTCCATATTAGGCTACAACCGTAAGCAGCTCAAATCAAAATGAAAAACACTCAAAAAAGAGTATGAAGAGTTTAAAATTTCAAGCTTTACCATATTTGGGAACAAAGTACTGTCATGATACTCTCTAATAGCTTCTGAGAGGTCAAGCATTTCTCCTGCATTAATTTAAACAGCTTGCTTAATTCCAGTCCTCCCAATGAAAATCAGGGAACAAAATTTTTAAGAATACTAATTAAACATTTCAGGACCTTTCTTGGCACAATTCAAAACATGGTCAACACTGACTTGATCCAGATCCACATCATCCAACGAAACTGCTCCTGGGGGCATTACCACCTTCTTGATTAAGCTACCAGATAAAATGAAACTCAGCAGCACTCTCCTGTCCCGCCTATATCGCTGCAGAACTCCAACCACACCCTCCCTATTCAGATTTCAACAAAAATAGCTATCAAAAGTCAACTTTCTCATAATGGATCACTCATTAAACCTAAGTTCTATCCCTCACCATAATTTAACACCAAAATTTTGCCAGATACATCCATAAATCTTAAACAACTCGTACCACATTCTCAAGAGAAACAATAATCTGCTTCTCTGTTTAATTAAAACATCAAAACTTCCTTCCAACTAATCAGCAACATTACCAATAACACCAATAATATTAACAGTAGTAATAATGATAATGAGAGGAATTTAATAGCTCAATAATGCAATACACAAGTAAAGAAAACCAGTGCAATAGAAGTTTAGCTGCATTGTCTCCTCATCACAACAGTCGAAGCAAATCTTACTACTATTTTACATTAATCACCGCCATTAAAGCACATAAACAAATGAATTACGCCGGTTTTACGTACTCTTCCATCTCAAAATTGAATTGGTCGAGCTGAAGAGAACTGCTGCACCAGTAACTTCACTTTTGCTTTGCTTTCGACTTTGATTAACCGCCCGGCGATGAAGAAACAGCAGATTTGACTAGGATTGGAGTGAAATTTCTCGAAGTGAGGAAGGGAAACTGGGTTTTTTTTTTTTTGGCTGTGAATTTTGAGCTGAATTAATTGGATTTAAGTTGTGAATGGGATTTTCACATTTCTTTTCGCTTCTTGCGATTTCTTTGCTTTATTTTATTATTTTCCTGTCTACTTCTACGAGTAGGGAGTGGCAGGAGTGTCAACGGGTCGGGTTTGGATTCGGACCCGACCTGAATTCGATAAAAATTTTCTGACTTTGGATTGAAAAATAATTTTGATACTCGAACTCAAATTTAGACCCGTTTACTCTAACAAAAACGGGTCGTATACGAAATATAGGATTCCTACTCGTATTCGACTCGGATCCGACCAATATATTAATAATTATAAAATACAAATATTTTTAAATACATTCTTTTACTGTTTTAACAATTTAGTAATGACTTTGTAAATTGATTTATGGTTAGTTTTGAATTGACTATTGTGAGTTATTTGTTATTTAGTTTTGTAATTTGATTTGTTTAAGTTGGAGATTGGATTTGTGATTGGTTTTGGATTTAATTTTGGAATATTTAAATATGGACGTTTTAGATCCGAACCTGTCGAACCTAGTTCAGAAACTCTAAGATCAAGACCCGTCGGATATACAGGTCGAGTATTGAAAATTTCAGATCCAAACCCGATCCACTAACACCCCTGGGACTGGAGCGAAAGGGTAATGTAATCTCAACTGTATCATTGGGCTTGTGAGCATTGCAGATTCTTTCAAAATTCCTTTTAAATATTCTACCCCCTACTGCCCCACATGCATGTATGTGTATGTATACATATATATATGTAGAAACACACGTGTGTGTTGGTGGGGCCTTACTGGTAAGCTGTGACAGCCCCACTTTCCTCAAATGCGAACCAGAGGGGTTAGCGAATTACCTGCCAAACTCTCGTCGAGACTCACTACTATCCATAATTCAAAAGTTAGAAATACTTCAAATATTTTCAATATACATTTAAAGTATTTCAAAACATTTCATACTTAAAATTAGTTAACTTTCAAGTTTAAATACAACCTAAAAAATATGTACTACAGTCATTTACTATAATACAACTTAAAGTCTCCAAAAGAAAATAATTCAGTACTATTCGTAAGCACTCTCGATCTTGAACCATGTTGAGGAAAAGAAAAGGAGTGGAATAAGCTAAACAGCCCAGTGAGGTTCCAAAACACACAAGCAGTTCTAACAAATCAAGTAAATTAAGCATAACGCACATATGGTTCAAAATTTCACATTGGCACATTAAAATGAGACATTTATCATTTTACAGAAATAAACACACATTAAAAGGATACGGTGTTCAAGTGGAACTATTTCGATCAGTTTCACCTTATAACTCCAATAATTCCCTCGGTTCGTCTGGCCATCGCCTTATTCCTCTAGTAGTAATACTCGAGTATACCAAAACGGTGACTCAGGGTTCCAACCTATTTGACTGAACCCAGTTCTGGCTCGAGCAGGTTAGCAACCAAGGGCAGGGTCCAGTTCAGCTAAGAGCTTACAACATGCGCAAATAATCAAATAAACCGGTAAATGGTAGAAATTCACGGTTAAATTGTAGAAATTTGTTATTTTAGTAGGTCGAGTGTGAGAACCCTCACTTTAAAACACAATTTCCCCAAATTACTTGCCTTACTCTAGGATGTAAATCACTTATTATATGCCCTTGCATTATATTCTACATGTGTTACAACATTTCCCATGCATTACATTTCATTTCCTTTTACTTGAAGTAAAACATTTTCTTGAGTTGGTTTTAAATAATTCACCACTTGCATTTTTTCAAGTGTTCTTTTATTTGTTGTAGGGACTTTATATGAGGGATTAGAGGTGTTAAATAAGTATTGGTACATTTAGAAGGGTTGAAACATTATTAGTCAAAGAATTAAGAGAAATTTTGGATAGGCCTGTCAACGGGCCGGATCCGGGTCGAAATTAATAAATCCGGACCCGGACCCGTTATACTGCATTAGTTCCAGATTCAGCCTGAATACCCGACGGGTCTTCTAATCTTTCTACCGGATCCACACCGACGGGTCCCAGATCCGGGTCAGGCCTACTCGGCAAAAAAAATGTCTTGCCTGCCTAATGTTGATCAACTTTGTTTAAAAGTTTAATGTTGATCAACCCAGTGCTGCTTGGGTTGGTTTTATTTACTCAATACGTTGGTTTTTGGCAAGTGAAGTGTACTTACCATATTATTATTTGGCCAAAGAGGTGCTGGTAAACTTACAAATACAACAAACTACCAGTCATTAGTCAACAACCCGACTTTAGCAGCAGTCCCGAGGTTCACAATCTTGAGTTAAAACTATTGATGATGATGCAGAAAATAATCATCACAAGCCAAATACACACAGGATAGTTGTATGAACTCAAGGGCACACGGACAAAAAAGATTTGAGAGCCATAGCAAAAGAAAATTCAAACTGAGTAAAATATTATTGATGAGCGGACCCCTACTATCCAAACACTTATATTTAGTTGCTCCGCCAGCTAATCAGGACAACACGGTACTAATACTGAAGAACGAAGGAGAATGAAAGAATACACCAAAACCATAAAAAGTTGGTGGCCAGCGTTGGGCTTGCTGCAACCGTCAGGCGTCACAGCGGACTAGCGGAGCCGCGGAGGTAGAGCAAAAGAGGAGAAGTCTCACAGAAGAGCTGGGCTTGCTTCTTTGGAGCTGGCCAAACCCGGCGATTTCATTGGAGCTGGGGATGGAGAGCAAAATAGAAGCGTCGCCGGTCCCGGTGTCTAGTGACTGGCGGAGGCGGGACTCGGGGGGCAGAGCAAAAGAGAAGAGAGTGCGGCGGCGGTGGGTATTAGGGTTGAACAAAATTGGGAATGAAAGTAAGTATTGATATGAATAATTATTACATATAGGTATATATTTTTAATTATTAATTAATTAAAACGGGTCCGGGTCGGCGGATACTGGTCGGAATGGTATATTCCGTATCCGACCCGTAATTTTATTAGATAATATGGGTCCGGGTCCGGGTCCGGGTTACGGATCTATATATCTATCCGTACCCGACAAATATTGGCGGGTTTTGAACAAGAAGTGGGCTATGTGGCAAAACCCTAACCAAGTATTTTGTTTGACCAAAGGTTAGAAGACAATTTAAACTAAGCTTAGCCTTTTCTTTTCTCCTTGAGGCTGAACTCCTTGAGGCTTGTCAAGGAAGAAAGAGAACTCCATATTCTGGCTTTCTAACCCTAGTTGATCAAGAGCAAAAACCAAAAGAGAAAGATCTTGAGTTAGTGAGAAACTTTCCTCCAACCCTAGTGCTTGATTCAAGCTTGAAGCTTTCATTTTGGTAGATTGATTTGGTGGTTCAAGCTTCTTACATGAGAGGTAAATATTCTTTAAATGATAGTTTTATGGTGTTTTATCATGTACTTTAAGTTTTAATGGCAAACTACAAGTTGTTTTGGTTGAGATTTGGGGTTAATCTCTTGAATTAAACAAGTAGTAGTTGAGTTAGTTAGTATGCCTACCAAGTGTTTGATGAAATGTTTGAACCTTGTTCATGGTGGTTTATGAAGTATTAACATGTTTTAAACCTCTTTTGAGTTAGATTTAACACTTGATATGTTGTTTAAGTGAAAATCATTAGAGGATGAAGGTTGGATGAATAGAGGAAATTGTGGACTGTTTTCATCTCCTTAGCTGACCGGTATGAGAAGGAAGGGTTTCTTCTTGATCTTTGTGGTTTCATTGTACCCTAATCAAGCCTAATAAACATGGCTAGACATTGGTTAAATTCATGTATGAGTTGGAATGAAATTTGAGCAAGTAAAGTGGTGGTTTGGTCTATAGTGGACTGGTTTGGTTTTCTTGATGGCTACACTGCTATGGATATTCTTAATCATGTTTATGTGTTACATTTTGAAATCCAATGGTCCTAGGTGATGTGACTCCCTATATATGAACACTTGAGGACTAATTTGGGTGAATTTGAACCAAAACAAATGAAGATAGCACCAAGAACTAATGTGGTTTTGCTTGAGGTTAGGGCTGATCCAGAGTTGGAAAATCAGCCGACTTGTCCGAGCTACTGGTACTGATAGGAGATGAACTAGAGTGTGTATTGGTACCGTTGGAAAGCCCTTCGAATCTAGTTTCCAACGCCACCAACCACACCTGATTCTGACCTTCCTACAGTGAGTTATAGCCATTTTACCGAGACTGCACGGGCGCGACTGTTTTACCCGCGAAGAACATTCTAAGCTTGAATGAGACTTTTCTTTTGCCCAACTTTCATGCATTTATTAAACTTGTTTTCTCATGAACTTTTACTGCATTTTGGACCTCATTTGCATGATGAATTGAATGGCTTTAACCACTCACTTAGTCTCTTAATGACCCTACAATTGAGTGGGAAATGAACTTAATTTGTTAACGATTTCACTCGTTGCCCTAGGATTGGGAAACAAAGGTGGTCGTAACCGAGATACTTGACGTTTGACTACTACATTGCTTGACAGGTGAGTGTTCCACTACCTGCTACCTGCTTATGTGAAATATCTGAATACTTGATTTACGACTGTTTGAGCCAAACCTTGTTTTGATAAAAATGGAAGTGAGCGTGTATTTTATCGCACTCGACCTCCCTCACTTTCCACTGAGGCTCTGTATACTGCTATTATGAGATGTGATTTCTCTATATATGACTGTACTTGAGTTGTCTGGGTGATACCCCATCAACTACTACTACTGTTTGGGTACCCAACCTCATAGGTGAGTCGGTTCTATCGAGCCGGTAAGGGCTTGGTCGAGAGGGTCGATAAACCTTGGGGACTGTTTACTGAACACTGGAAACTGGTATACTCGAGTATTACCTAACTACTGCTTATGGAGTGCAAGCCCGGTAAGGGGTTGACTGGTGGACGGAAATTGGAGAAAGTAGTGTTCTACGGACTTTATATTCTTTAAATACAAACGTTGACGGAGAGTCAACGGGCCCCGGTATGATCAAGCTCAAGGGGATTTGGCTTTTGGAAACCACGTATCCTTAAATTGAACTGCGATTAAATTGTTATTGTACTATACGGTATTTACTTGGTTATTTTATGCTCTTATTTGGCTATGTGCTTACTTGTTTACTTGGAACCTCACTGAGCTTTATCTCACCCCACTCCCTTTATTTTCCTTAACAGATCGGGGATGAACTAACGGTCAAGAGCTTTCTTAGCTTTATTTTGCTTGAACTTGTAAATTTTTGTTAAGACGACTTTACTTTTGACTCTTGTAAGTTTGAATTCATAAGTTCGACTTATGTTATGTAATTATAGTATGGAGTGGTAAGTGTGACTTTTAGCTTGACATTTTAAGTTTAAAAAGTTGGCTGGACGATTATGTGCCATTAGGGTTTGTACGTTTTAACTTGAAGTTATTTCACTGGTTATCTTGAGTTGCTAGTTCTTTGATCGGCCGAGCCTCGGCGAGAGGTGGGCAGGCAGTCCGCTGATGAGTTGGGCAGGCAGTCCGCTGATACGCTGGGGTTCGCCCTAGGGAGAGGTGGGGCTGTCACAGGTGGTATCAGAATCTAGGTTTGAATTGGCCTGGACGAGTTAGAAATTTTCTACTTGAGGATTATATTGATTATTCCCTTTAAGTGTACTTAAGTTTATCTACACTTTTGTGTAGGATGGATGGATCTAGTGGCCCTAGCGATAGACCGGTTGGCGAGACGCCCCGTGGAGTACTCCCGATGATTAAGTATCAGATCCGATCAAGAGGGGCCACTGTATGTTGGAGTCCAGCCAATCGTTTTCGGCGTTGCGAGTGCCGCCATACTTATGTCTACTCCAATACCGTAGTTTTGGCCGTGGTAGAGGAGAGGGAGGCCCTAACAAGGGACAATACTAGGCTTGAAACCGAAGTGAACCAACTAAAGGAAGCTAATAAGATGCAAGCCGAGTGGATTAAGGAACTCGAGTATGATATGGTCGAGGGCCAGGAGAGGATTGATGATCTTTGCGCACAACTTGGAGAAGCTCAGGAGTGCATGGTCAAGAGGGCCATGAAAGTGAGGATTAGAGCGGAATCCATTCTGAATGTTTGTGATAACCTACTAGGAGAAGCGAGCGATGAGGCTTCTCAAATTGGAGATGGTATGGGAGCTGTACCCACCGAGGTTGGGGGGTCAGCTAGTCCCACCACGGACTAGGCCTTCACTATTAGGTTAGGATTGTGAGAACCCGTAAATTTTCTCATTTTCTAGATTTTATTCTATTTAAGTGCATGCTTTTCTGCATTTTCTTTATTAGGAAAATTTTCTAGATAATTTTTATGAGTAAATATAGTTTTTAAATGATTTTTCTAGTATCGGTTAGTTTTTGAGAAATTAAGAGCGTATACCGGACGTGGGACCCGCTAGTGCGAAAAGTTCGGTAAAATTCGGCCAGTTGGATTAAGTTTTGTATACCGGATTTATTTTACCGGGTGTTAAGAGATAATTAGAGGTTTCCAAATGGATTAGTGTGGGAGAGACAAAAGGATAGCTTTGCATTTAATGAGAGTGACAAGTGTCACTTGGTGAGTTGATCTTGATTTTGACCACTATTCACCACTTTACCAATTAAACAAAAATTGACCAAGAAAGCTTCATTTTCTTCACTCCTTTGGCCGGCCTCTCAAGAAGAAAAAGAAAGGGAAAAGCTCTCAACTTTCTTGCCTCAATCTTGCTCAATCTAGCAAATCAACCGTTTAAACTTCCAATTTCTCCATAAAAACCTTTAGTTGAGTAGTAGTGGGGTTGATTGTGAAGTGGTTTGGAAGCAAGAGGTGTTAAGTTGGTTCCTTTCTTGAGTTGCAAGGTGAGTAATTAAGGAACCTCTCTTTTGTTCTTAGTAATGTTAAATTAGTGGCGTGTGTGAGTAAAAGAGATGGTTTTAGGTGTTATTTCATGACTTTTGGTTGAGATTGGTGAATTTTATATTTATTCTTGATTTTTTTTATTTTTATATGTTTAGTATTGTGTGGTCATGGATGATGGCTTGGGATAGTCTAGAATGAAGCCATAGTGCGTAAATTGTAGCTAATTGCGGAAAATTTCCACTTTGTGCGGAAAATTCCAGATTAGGGTTTCAATTAACCCCATTCTGCCCGGTACTGTTTGGATAGGAAGAAAGCCGAATTAGCCTTGGGTTAAAACATGAAAATTGTAGAAAATAATGTTTTATAGTTGCCTGTAAAATTTCAGCACAATCTGAGCTCGGTAGCCTGAGAAAAGACAGAAATACCCGGACTGCTGTAGGTAGAGTTCGGTGAACAGGGTTGACATTTCACCCGATCTGGCCGTGTCTGTTTAGCTTGATGCGTACTGACTTAACCTTTGGTCAAAACACAAAAGTTGTAGTGCTGTGTCTTAGCTTTCCAACGCCCTTGAAAACGCCCCAATTGGACTTCGGTAGCCTGAGTTATGGTCATTTAACCAGAATGCGGTTAGCTAACCTGTTTGTGCGATTCTGGTTTGGTACATTGAAATTTTGACCTAGTTACACTGCAAACTGGACTGAATGACCTTTCTCTTAGGTTCGAAACGGTGTATATTGCACCTCAATCCGACAAGGGTAGCTTCAGTTGTGTTAATTCCGCTAAGCAACAGCAAATCTGCCTTTTGTTTTCCAATCTAAACTTCGTTTCCGCACATGTCCTAGTTTGATTTTTGCACTTATACGTTCCATTTGATTTTACTCTAGTAATATGTGGATTCGGTTTATGACTCGTATTCGAGTCTCATTGTGCTTGTTTGAATATTTTAGGGCGTGACGGTTATTCAAGACGCTCTTTGGGCGGAAGTGTATGAAATTTCATTTGCTTGCTTGGTGAGTGTACCACTCACTTGCTTGTTACTATGTGGCTTTGTTACACTTGAAATTGATGCCTTGAATGCTTATTTGCACCGTTGAAATTGGTTCAAGCGAGGGTGTATTTGATCACTTTCACCCTTTATGTCTTACGTATGACTGATTACTGTGTTACTTGAATGGTATATGAATATATTGGAATTGGTGTCGTTTGGACGAGTATATAATGGCCATTACTGTTATCACTGAGCTCAACCCCATTGGTGGTCAATTGAATCGAGTCGGCAAAGATTTGGTCGTGAAAATTAACGAGCCATGGGGATTGTTATATGGAATCTTCTAGTATGAGACTCTCGATTCCGGTATACTCGAGTATTACCAATTTTCCACTGTTTAGAATTCGGGCCCGGTAAGGGTATGTTGGGTGGAAGGAATGGAAGTAAAGTGGAGTCTACGGTATTGGTTACTCCTTAAGCATTGATGGAGGGTCAACGAGGCGAGATCAAGTACGGCAAGCGAGGGATAAGGGCTCTTGAGAGCCGCCCGTATCCTTTTACCATTGTTATTGATATGTGACTTTATTTAGCTTCCTTATTGAATGATTTGAGATTGATCGACTCCATGCATAATTGAACTTTCTTGCTTGAGTGAAAGTATCTCACTGGGCGTAAGCTCACCCTATTACTTTTGTTTTCCTTACAGGGGTTTGAAACTTTTGTGAGACTAGGACCTTTGGTTGCCGAGTTAAGCTTGAGTAAATACATTTTGAATAGCTCCTTATTGGGCAAAACCTTAAGTGCAATTTGATCCAACCTTTGCGTTTGAGTTGTAATTTGCAAACCGGACTTGTATAAACTTGTTAGATAACTTTTGTATGCTATTCTGACGTGTCCGGCACTGTTCATGTCGGTTCCGATTTTCGTTTCTTTTATTTGGTGATTTTGACTTGTTTGAGCGCGCTTTTATTTTCCAAAATGTTTTAGATCGTGTTTAACTGCACCGTTAGTGCTAGCGAGAGTTGGGCAGGCTGTCCGCTAACCTCTTTGGTTCGCTTTAGGGGAAGGTGGGGCTGTCACAGGTGGTATCAGAGCCTAGGTTTGAATTGGCTTGGGTGTGTTAGAAATGCTCGACTTGAGGATTACTTTGATTGTGTCCCTTAAGATTATTTATGATTATTTACTCTTTTGGTGTAGGATGGACGGGCATAGTGGGCCTAGTGGTAGCCCTACTGGTGAGCGACCCCGTGGAGTGCTCCCGATGATTAAGTACCAGATTCGGCCAAGAGGGGCCGTTATACGTTGGAGTCCGGCTAACCGCCTCCGACGTTGTGAGTGCCGTCACACTTACGCCTACCCTAACACCGTAGTGTTGGCTGTGGTAGAGGAACGAAAGGAGTTTGCGAAGGATAACGCTAGACTTGAGGCCGAAGTGAACCAACTAAGGGCAGCTAACGAGAAACAAGCCGAGCGAATCAAGGAGCTAGAGTACGACGTGATCGAAGGTCAAGATAGGGTGGACGACCTTTGAGCCCAACTTGTAGAGGCACGTGAGCGTATGACTAAGAGAGTTAGGAAAGTTAGGGTTCGAGCCGAGTCGATTTTGAACCTTTGCGACGATTTGCTCGAGGAGGAGAGTAACGAGGCTTCATGTGCGGGGGGCGAGGATGGAGGTGAATCCACCTCGTCGGGTGGGTCCACTTGCCCGACGACGGACTGAGCCGTTATTCTTAGGGTTTTGGATGATTTTGACTATTGTGTATAGGATGGATAGGTAATGGTAGACCTGGAGAAGAACCTTTAGCTAGCCGTTTTTGTATGTTTGGACTAGCATTGTATATATAACTGTTGATGATGCCGTTCCCTTGTGGATTGTCTTTGTTGTACTTGACGGACTGTTAATATGTGCCTTGTTTGACTTTATTTTGGTGACTTTGCTTTGGAATGTGTATATGCTTTGTTGTAAAAGCTTTTGGTTTCTTACGTACATGTATTGTTATTTTATTGTTCTAGTTACATTTGTCTAGATTGAATAGATTCTATGGAGGGCACCCGTAGTGGTCGGGGACGTGGGCGCGGGAGTAGGCAACTCACGTCGGACAGGGGCGTTGGGGACACTTCGTCTGGACCCAACCCTGAACCTGGGGTTGACCCTAACGTTCAAATAGCTGCTGCCATGCAGCAAATAACTAATTTATTGGCCCAAGTGGTGCAACAACAGGGTCAAAAGCCTAATTCTAACCCTGGAAACCCTAGTAACCACATGGAGAGCGAAGACAGAGCTCTCGAGAGATTCCAAAAGTTTGCTCCACCAAACTTCATTGGGGGGTCCGATCTAGATATAGCCGAAAGGTGGCTAGAGAAAATGGTGGATATTTTTGCTGCCTTGCACTACATCGAAAAGAGGCAGGTGACCTTTGCCGTCTTTCAGCTAGAAGGGGCGGCCCGTTCCTGGTGGAACGTCATACGGCAGAAGTGGGAACGGGAGTAAACGCCCCGGACTTGGGTGAATTTCATGCGAGAGTTTAACGCTAAATTCTTCCCTCCTCTAGTCCAGGAACGGAAAGAAGATGAGTTTATCCGACTTCGCCAAGGGGGCCCAGTTTTTAGTGGAATACGAGAGTCAGTTCACCCGCCTATCCAAATTTGCTCCCGAGCTGATCATGACCGAGCAGCGGCGAATAAGGCGTTTTATCCAGGGCTTGACCGTAGAAATTCAGAAGGACCTCGTGGTGGCCCAGATTAATGCTTTTAGTGAGGCCGTGGAGAAAGCCCAACGGGTGGAAAGCGCTAGGCTACAAGTAAGAAACTTCCAGGCAAAGAAGCGAGGCTTTCCTGGGAGCAGTTCCGGGCAAGGGGATAAGAGTGCCCCTCCGAAGTACGGACGGGAAGCCGGAGGTGGAAGGTAGTCGGGCACAGGTAGAGGGGCTCCGTCTAGGGGTGGCCCAGTTGGAAGAAGCCATGGAGGAAGTTTCCAGCGAGGTTCGGGTTCGGCATCCCGTGGACCCTGTGGGTATTGCGGAAAGCCGAACCACACAGAGGACAACTGCTGGAAGAAGGAAGGAAAGTGTCTGCATTGCGGAAGTGCAGACCACCAGCTTGCCACTTGCCCGATTCTAAAGCAAGATGGAAAGGGAAGTCAACCACTGCCAAAGACCAACGCTGGACCAGCTAAGGGAGACGGGACGAAACCCAAGGTGCCGGCTCGAGTGTACTCCCTAGAGCCACAACAGGTCCCTGACTCTTCCGAGGTCGTAGAAGGTACGACCCCTGTATTCCACCGCTTTGCAAAGGTCTTAGTAGATCCCGGTGCCACCCATTCCTTCGTTAACCCTAATTTCATGTGTGGCATTGATATAAAACCTGCTAGTTTACCATACGACCTAGAAGTTAGTACGCCTACGGGAGATCCTCGTTTGGTTACTAGCCTGGTTTATAAGGACTGCGAGGTTTGGGTAGGAGAGAGAAAGTTGTTAGGGGATTTGATAAGCCTGTCTATTAAGGGGTATGATGTGATTTTGGGCATGGACTGGTTGGCCAAGTATAACGCCCAACTAGATTGTAAGAAGAAGATGGTAGAATTCCGCATTCCTGGAGAGGCGACCCTAAAGTTGGATATAAGGGGTAGGTTAGCCTCATCTGCTTTGATTTCGGGCATTCGGGCTAGAAAACTGCTAAGTAGAGGGGCGCAAGGATTTTTAGCCTTTCTAATCAACACCCCCACGGATAAATTGAAGGTAGAGGATGTGCACATAGTACGGGAATTTTTGGATGTATTCCCTGATGAGTTAGTAGCCCTACCTCCGGAAAGAGAGATAGAATTCAAAATCGACCTGTTACCGGGAACGTCGCCCATCTCGAAAATCCCGTATCGGATGGCCCCTGTGGAACTTAAGGAGCTGAAATTGCAGTTACAAGACCTTTTGGAGCGGGGGTTCATTCAAGAGAGTGGGTCTCCTTGGGGAGCCCCTGTATTGTTTGTAAAGAAAAAGGACGGAAGTTTGAGGATGTGTATCGACTATCGGGGCCTGAACAACGTGACGATTAAAAATAAGTATCCACTGCCCTATATTGATGAGTTGTTTGACCAGTTGCAAGGAGCAGTGGTCTTCTCGAAATTAGATTTTTGACAGGGGTATTACCAACTGTTGATTAGGAAAGAGGATATTTCGAAAACTGCTTTCAACTCAAGATATGGGCATTACGAATTCGCAGTTATGCCCTTTAGACTGACCAATACCCCTGCCGCCTTTATAAATTTAATGCATAGGGTTTTTAAGCCCTACCTGGATCGATTCGTCATTGTCTTTATCGACAACATCCTGGTCTACTCCAAGACTCGTGAGGAGCATGAGTAGCACCTAAGAGTCATTTTGCAAACCCTAAGAGAGCATCGATTGTACGCTAAGTTCAGTAAATGTGAGTTTTGGCTGGAGAAAATCTCTTTCTTTGGGCACGTAATTTCTCTTGAGGGCATCTTGGTTGACCCGGCGAAAGTAGAGGCCGTGACCAATTGGAAGAGGCCAGAAAACCCCACGGAGATTCGTAGTTTTCTAGGGTTGGCGGGGTATTACCGACGTTTCATTAAAGACTTTTTCAAACTAGCCGGTCCTTTAACCGACTTGACAAAGAAGCATGGTCGGTTTGTGTGGGATGCCAAATGCGAAATAAGTTTTCAGGAGCTAAAGAAAAGATTGACTATGGCGCCAGTTCTAGTCTTGCCTAACGGAGTAGACGGGTTTACCGTTTATACCGACGCGTCGCGGGAAGGTCTGGGGTGTGTGCTAATGCAGAACCGGAATGTGATATCCTTTACTTCTAGGAAGTTGAAACCCCACGAGCAGAACTACCCAACCCACGATCTTGACCTAGCCGCGGTTGTTTTCGCTCTGAAAAAGTGGAGACACTACTTATATGGGATAACGTTCGAGGTGTACTCAGACCATAAAAGTCTTAGATACCTCTTCTCGCAGAAGGAATTAAACATGAGGCAGCGACGGTGGATGGAATTTCTGGAGGATTACGACTGCACTATCAACTACCATCCGGGGAAGGCGAACGTAGTGGCTGATGCCTTAAGTCACAAGGCTCAAGTAGCAGGGTTAATGATCAAAGAGTGGGATTTGTTAGAATCCGTTTGCGAGTGAAAACCCTGCCTTGGGAGTCATCAGGTGGTTTTTGGTAATATTAAGGTAACACCCACCCTACTGGAGCGAATTAAAGAAGCGCAAAAGTAGGATTCGATGGTGCGAAAGTGGGGAGAGAAGGTGGAAAAAGGGGAATCAACCGACTTCAACTTTAGTCCCGAGGGTACTCTAAAATACCGAAACCGAGTGGTGGTGCCTAAAGATGAAATGTTAAAGACGGAGATCTTAGAGGAGGCTCATCGATCCAAATATACGATCCATCCGGGTAGTAGCAAGATGTACCAGGACCTAAAAGGAACATATTGGTGGGATAACATGAAGAAGGAAATCGCTCTGTACGTGTAAAAATGTCTCGTTTGCCAACAGATTAAGGCGGAGCATAAAAAACCATCGGGTTTGTTACAACCCCTTGAAATACTCGAGTGGAAGTGGGAAAACATCACAATAGACTTCGTTTCAGGTTTGCCGCGAACGTAACGAGGACACGATGCCGTTTGGGTGATCGTCGATCGATTAACCAAATCGGCCCATTTCTTGCCGGTAAACATGAAATACTCCAAGGAGGAGTTGGCTCAGGTGTACATGGACGAGATCGTAAGGCTACATGGCGTTCCTGTGAGCATCGTTTCAGACCGAGATCCCTGCTTCGTATCTCGGTTTTGGCAGAAATTTCAAGAGACTCTGGGGACTAAACTCAACTTAAGCACCGCCTATCACCCTCAGACAGATGGACAATTGGAGCGAACAATCCAAACTCTCGAGAATATGTTACGGACCTGCATTCTGGATTTTGGAGGTAATTGGGGTCAACACATGACCTTAGTAGAGTTTGCGTACAATAACAGTTGCCATTCGTCAATTCAAATGGCTCCATACGATGCACTGTATGGACGGAAATGCCAGTCACCGATCTATTAGGACGAAGTCGGCGAGAGGAAGGCGCTAGATCCAGCAACTATTCCATGGATGGAGGAGGCACGAGAAAAGGTCAAGTTGATACGACAAAGACTCCAAACAGCTCAAAGCTGACAAAAGAGCTACGCGGATAATCGAAGAAAAGACTTAGAGTTCGAAACTGGAGACCGTGTTTTCCTCAAGGTCACACCATTACGGAGCATCACAGCAGGTAGAGGAAAGAAGCTCCAACCGAGGTTCGTTGGACCTTTCAAGATTCTCCAAAGGGTTGGTAAGGTAGCGTATCGCCTGGAACTACCGCCCAGTCTATCCAGAATTCACGACGTCTTCCACGTCTCGATGCTTAAGAAGTACTATCCCGACCCTTCTCAAATCTTACAGCTAGAGGAAATCGAAATAGATGAAGCGCTCACTTACGAAGAGAAACCTGTACAACTGCTTGATCGAAAAGTTAAAGAGTTGAGAAACAAGCAGATTCCTTTGGTAAAGATATTGTGGAGAAACCATGGGGTAGAGGAAGCTACCTGGGAGGTGGAAGAAGAAATGCAAAAGAAATACTCTGAATTTTTCGTGAGTCAATGTGAGAAATTTCGAGTGCGAAATTCTTCTAAGGGGGAGAGGGTGTGAGAACCCGTAAATTTTCTCATTTTCTAGGTTTTATTCTATTTAAGTGCATGTTTTTCTGCATTTTCTGTATTAGGAAAATTTTCTAGATAATTTTTATGAGTAAATATAGTTTTTAAATGATTTTTCTAGTATCGATTAGTTTTTGAGAAATTAAGAGCGTATACCGGACGTGGGACCCGCTAGTGCGGAAAGTTCGGTAAAATTCTGCCAGTTAGGTTAAGTTTTGTATATCGGATTTATTTTACCGGGTGTTAAAAGATAATTAAAGGTTTCCAAATGGATTAGTGTGGGAGAGACAAAAAGATAGCTTTGCATTTAATGAGAGTGACAAGTGTCACTTGGTGAGTTGATCTTGATTTTGACTACTATTTACCACTTTACCAATTAAACAAAAATTGACCAAGAAAGCTTCATTTTCTTCACTCCTTTGGCCGGCCTCTCAAGAAGAAAAAGAAAGGGAAAAGCTCTCAACTTTCTTGCCTCAATCTTGTTCAATCTAGCAAATCAACCGTTTAAACTTCCAATTTCTCCATAAAAACCTTTAGTTGAGTAGTAGTGGGGTTGATTGTGAAGTGGTTTGGAAGCAAGAGGTGTTAAGTTGGTTCCTTTCTTGAGTTGCAAGGTGAGTAATTAAGGAACCTCTGTGGGGACCCCACTTCCCCCTAAGGCGAACCAGAGGGTTGGCGGGCCGTCTGCCTAGCTCTCGCCAGGACTCACGCAAGCAATCTAGCCCAAATCCTCCCGGAGAATAACCTAAGCTATTACAACACCGTTTCCTTCCAAATAGACTGATAACTAAATCCTCATTAACTTCAACGATAACAGCATTTTTAAGATAGCCAAACGTCGACTCTTAAATACCTCCCGCGTTACACATCAGGCAACAAAAACATACAATCCAAATACATTAATACAAGCCAAATAACAATTCCAGGGTTTACACTTTTCCAGTTTCAAGAGGCAATCCAAAATAAAAGATACAATGTTTAACTCAAACTACAAGCATAAAAGTGAAATTAGATTTCAAGTCTTGTTCAAGAGCCAGGACCTGTCAAGGAAAACAAATAAACGTGGGGTGAGCTAAAGCTCAGTGGTGCCCCAAACATGCAATTAAATAAAACAACTAACACGTATTGATTTCAATCTGAAGTAAACAACTAGGAAAGCGCATAACAGTACAAAGTAGGATACAGGGGCTCTCAGGAGCCATTTTCCGCGCTTGATCAAAATTTACCGTAGTTGACCCTCCGTCAACTCTCACTACTTACGGTCCATGTAGAACTCCTTATTTTACTTAACTCCGGCCACCGAACATACCCCAGCTCCGGGCCCGCACGACAAGATAGATGAGAGCGGTAGTACTCGAGTATACCCCCTGGATAAACTAGTCGAGGAATTCACCCAACGACGTCTCACCCAACACTTATAGACTGGTCGAGGGATTCACCCAACGACTTTACGTCCGACACTTGATTTTTATAGACTGGTCGAGGGGTCCACCCAACGACTTTACGTCCAACACTTGATTACCAGGTCAGGATAAGAGACCCTCCCACCCTTAAGGTGTGGTACATTCCCCTGCCTAGTAACTTTAACACTTAGCAAGCGCAAGCAAGATATTCACGAAAACACTTCACACAAGTCACCACTCGAACGGCTAGTGTGATAAAGTACACACTGCTCATTTCGATGGATCAGAAATCATTTTTGACAATTACCACATATCGAGTCAAGAAAGCACTTTAACCAAATAGGCGTAGAACAAGCAGGGACACTCACCAAGAGTGAAGTTATTGATCAAGCTGGGAATCAAAGTCTGCGTCCTCGCTAAACCCTAGAAATCCAAGTTTTAAAACTATAAGTTTTACTAAACAAACCCTTGTTTTATATATAAAAGGTTATCTTGTATAAAACTAATTTAATTTCTCGAAACAAATCAATAGTTCCCTTGGAATTAAGGCTAGTAAAGAAATAAAATATTTCGTATGGTTTCTTTAAAGGTATTTCCCTTCTCGAGGGCAAACTAGAACCAAATTAATTCAAACAAGTTTTCTTGCTGAACAAGTTCCCTTTGTCTTTTATTTGAAATTATTCAAATCTAATGTTTTTAACAAATTTCCTTTAAAACAATTGGTCAAGGATAATTTTGTGAAAACTTAAAGTTTGGAAGTTAATGCAATTATTTATTAAAGGTGAAACACTAGTTTAAATAAAGAAAAGAATTAACACATCGGCAAGGTTTTAAAAGTCCCGATATCTAGATTTTAATATTAACGTACTATACTCAATGTATATAACTTGATATTAAGGCAAAATATTCCCACGAAGCTTGATTTAAAAGTATTCGAATTCAAGGGACCAAAACGGACTTCACGATTCCAATTCATTTGCACATTATATTCCAAGTCGCCAATATAGCAAAAACACAATTCAAACATCAATTTCACTAGGGCTTCATCCATCATTAGCCCTAGGTCTCAACAGATTCAATTCTAATCAAAATCAACCAAAGGAAGTCCAAAGTATTAAAACAATTCCAAATCACAAATCGTGGACCTTCCAAATGCATTTTGGCCAAACCACTTAAACAATTCCACCAAGAATTTAACCCTTGCAAAAATTACTCAAATGGCCAAGAGCTTCATCAATCATTAGCCCTTAGCATCCAACAATTATTTATTATTGCAATAGAGCCAAAATTTCGAACGTTTAGAATCACAAACAGGTATATGAACATAAGGCAAAATTTGCAATCATATTTTGTCCAAGATCTCAATTAGAATCTCATTACTCTTAACCAAATGCAGATTTAGACATCTCTCAATAATTATATTCCAAAATTATTACTTTCAATGCCGATAAATTCATCTCATCCTTGTGGCCATGATAAGATCAAATTGTCACCCCAAACTTCTCATGCATGGCCCTCTTAATATGTTCTTGAGTGGGGTTAATAAGCATGAAATATTTTACAGCTCAAAACAGCATTTTTAGAACTAAAATTCGCCAAAAGAAATTTGGGAAAAATTCCTTTCTTCCACTCTTGACTAAACTGGAAATTTTCCAGCACTTTGCTTCACCACTTTCAACCAAAATATCAATTGTATCAAAAGTTTCACATCTACGCAGCTTATTAGACGTAAAAACGCACATTTCTCATGCATTTCTAAACCATTTAATTCTAAGGAAAAATTTTCCAGAAGCAAGTGAAAATTTCCAGCTCCTCCTCTCGGTTTCCAAAATTTTCCAACAACTCATTAATCTTATGTCCAATTTTCCTTTGGCTAAAACAGGTTTTAGGCACTCAAGTCTAACATGCAAACACTTAACTAGCTAGTTAACATTTTAGCTCAAAATCAAATTCGATTAACAACTACATTTATCCCAAAATCCGGAAATTTGTCCAACTAGCCTCGGTTTAGCATGCATGTAGCAGATTTCTGTTTCATTTTCTTTTTCTGATTTAACCCAATTAATTAGCTAGGTGCAGAGCTTAATTATCTTGTTTGATCACCACTAATTAATATTGTGCAAAGCTTAAATAATCAGATTTAATCCAAAGTTCAGTTCGGTCATCATCAAGAACGAAAACATTAACCAGGATTCTATTTCTTTCCCCTCGGATGACTTGCATGCTACCGATCCTACTCTACTAATTTTTCTGGCTTCATCAGAGCTATACAGCCTCATGCAAGGCATAAACATCCCATCTATAATTAGCTAATCATACCTCTAAGCTCAGATTGCATCGAATTAGCAGATTGAAGCTACAGATTTCCAATTGGCCTCGGGTGATCTTGCATGCAACTGATGTCATTTCAATTTTTATTTTTCTTGCCTAACCGATCTAGCTATCCCCATGCAGGACTTAATCACTTAGTTTTTAGGTGATTAATCATAACTATAAGCTCAGATTGTCGAAATTAAACAAATTAAGCACAGCATTTCTTAATCAGTCTCGGCAGTCCAAATGTGCGCACATCAGAAAATTTTTTCTTCTTCTCTAAATTCAGCATCCGATGGTCTAAGGTCAACATTCAAAGCTTTAAACAGTTTAATTAGTTAGTGATTAGTTACTTAATCAACAATGCAAACTCAGATTATCCAGAGTTACACAGATTAGCTCGGCATTAATCCAAAACAGTCTCGGTAAACCCACATTCAGCGCACATCAGGTTTCTTTTCTTTTCTAGATCATCATCCAACGCATAAATTCAACATGCATGCTCCTAATTAGCTCAATCAACCTCTAATCAGGTGTTCTAGATCTGAAATTTACCTCAACAGCAGGCTTAGCTTACGCACAAGGGAACTGAAATTTTCGCCCTCGGCTCGCGCGCGACTAGGGTGTTGGTTCGCTTGGCTGTGGCAAATGGTGTAGCTGGTGGTTATTGCGGCTGGAAAATTGATTGCAGCTGGTAGAAATGGAAGTGCAGAATGGGTGGGACTTACGCACAGCTTTTCCTTTCCTTCCTCAGACTTACGGACAGCAGCAGAGTCGCTGCAGCTCACGGATTGCAGCTCTCGGATGAAGCTGCTGCTCACCCTCCCGCTCACACACTCTCTCTCTCTCTGTCGATACTCACGGTGAAGGTGGAATGCGGTGGTGGTTTGTGATACAGAAATGAAGAGGAAGAAGGATGGATGCCGCGGTTTTGAGAGGGAGGTTGAGTGTTTGTGAGGGTTGAGTGTTTAGATGGTGAAGTTGTGCATTGGCCGAAAGAGTGGTGAGGAATGATGTTGTCCGGAAATTGGTTCTTGTTTTGCATGGTAGTTTTTGTGAGGTTGTGAGGGTAGTTTAGTCTTTGCACTTCTCTTCCTGATACCCACTTAAGTCCTTAATTCTAACTTAACTCCAAAAATTTACCCCGAATGCAATTTGAATGCCTACTAGTATACTCGTCTCGCAAAAATTAAACTATCGATATTTTAACGTCCTAAGTATACTTGGTATACTTATATCGATTTTATCTAAACTTTATCGATTACATCGTAGTACTAAGGTTCCTATTAACCTTGAACATTATTAACGATTAAAGTTTAGCTAACGGAATTCGGAGAAATTAATTATTAAATAAATGAAATAATTTACCTTCGAATTATTAATTTAATATAATAAAGCCAAGGAACTTAATAGTTTAGCACAAATTATATTATTTTGCACATGAAAATTATTTTTACGTACTTATTTAAAACAATTAGATTAAATGCTAAAATTTATTAAAGAATTAGAAGTGCAAATAAAATATGCAATGATATTGGTATATATATATTATCAGGGTTCTCACAACCTCTCTTTTGTTCTTAGTAATGTTAAATCAGTGGCTTATGTGAGTAAAAGAGATGATTTTAGGTGTTATTTCATGACTTTTGGTTGAGATTGGTGAATTTTATATTTATTCTTGATTTTTTCTGTTTTTATATGTTTAGTATTGTGTGGTCATGGATGATGGCTTGGGATAGTCTAGAATGAAACCATAGTGCGTAAATTGTAGCTAATTGCGGAAAATTTCCACTTTGTGCGGAAAATCCAGATTGGGGTTTCAATTAACCCCATTCTGCTTGGTACTGTTTGGATAGGAACAAGGCCGAATTAGCCTTGGGTTAAAACATTAAAGTTGTAGGAAATAATGTTTTATAGTTGTCTGTAAAATTTCAGCTGAATCTGAGCTCGGTAGCCTGAGAAAAGACAGAAATACCCGGACTGCTGTAGGTAGAGTTCGGTGAACAGGTTTGACATTTCACCCGATCTGGCCGTGTCTATTTAGCTTGATGCGTACTGATTTAACCTTTGGTCAAAACACAAAAGTTGTAGTGCTGTGTCTTAGCTTTCCAACACCCTTGGAAACGCCCCAATTGGACTTCGGTAGCCTGAGTTATGGTCATTTAACCAGAATGCGGTTAGCTAACCTGTTTGTGCGATTCTGGTTTGGTACATTGAAATTTTGACCTAGTTACACTGCAAACTGGACTGAATGGCCTTTCTCTTAGGTTCGAAATGGTGTATATTGTACCTCAATCCGACAAGGGTAGATTCAGTTGTGTTAATTCCGCTAAGCAACAGCAAATCTGCCTTTTGTTTTCCAATCTAAACTTCGTTTCCGCACATGTCCTAGTTTGATTTTTGCACTTATACGTTCCATTTGATTTTACTCTAGTAATATGTGGATTCGGTTTATGACTCGTATTCGAGTCTCATTGTGCTTGTTTGAATGTTTTAGGGCGTGACGGTGATTCAAGACGCTCTTTGGGCGGAAGTGTATGAAATTTCATTTGCTTGCTTGGTGAGTGTACCACTCACTTGCTTGTTACTATGTGGCTTTGTTACACTTGAAATTGATGCCTTGAATGCTTATTTGCACCGTTGAAATTGGTTCAAGCGAGGGTGTGCTTGATCACTCTCACCCTTTATGTCTTACGTATGACTGTTTACTGTGTTACTTGAATGGTATATGAATATATTGGAATTGGTGTCGTTTGGACGAGTATCCAACGGCCATTACTGTTATCACTGAGCTCAACCCCATTGGTGGTCAATTGAATCGAGTCGGCACGGGCTTGGTCGTGAAAATTGATGAGCCATTGGGACTGTTATATGGAATCTTGTAGTATGAGACTCTCGATTCCGGTATACTCGAGTATTACCAATTTTCCACTGTTTGGAGTTCGGGCCTGGTAGGGGTATGTTGGGTGGAAGGAATGGAAGTAAAGTGGAGTCTACGGTATTGGTTACTCCTTAAGCGTTGACGGAGGGTCAACGAGGCGAGATCGAGTACGGCAAGCGAGGGATAAGGGCTCTTGAGAGCCGCCCGTATCCTTTTACCATTGTTATTGATATGTGACTTTATTTAGTTTTCTTATTGAATGATTTGGGATTGATCGACTCCATGCATAATTGAACTTCCTTGCTTGAGTGAAAGTATCTCACTGGGCGTAAGCTCACCCTATTACTTTTGTTTTCCTTACAGGGGTTTGAAACTTTTGTGAGATTAGGACCTTTGGTTGCCGAGTTGAGTTTGAGTAAATACATTTTGAATAGCTCCTTATTGGGCAAAACCTTAAGTGCAATTTGATCCAACCTTTGCATTTGAGTTGTAATTTGCAAATCGGACTTTTATAAACTTGTTGGATAACTTTTGTATGCTATTCTGACGTGTCCGACACTGTTCATGTCGGTTTCAATTTTTGTTTCTTTTATTTTGTGATTTTGACTTGTTTGAGCGCGCTTTTATTTTTCCGGAACGTTTTAGATCGTGTTTAACTGCACCGTTAGTCTTGGCGAGAGTTGGGCAGGCAATCCGCTAACCTCTTTGGTTCGCCTTAGGGGAAGGTGGGGCTATCACAAGGATAGTGGATGATTTTGACCTTTGTACATAGAAAGGTTAGGGGATATGGTGACTCGGTGGTTGTACAGCTTTCTTTTGACTACTTGCACTAGGTTTTTGCTTGATATGACTGTACGACTGTATCTGTACTTTTGAACCTCGTACTTGATACTTTTGGTCTTGTTATCTTGTAAATAACTGCTATGAGCCTTTTAATGTATAATGCTTTGACGGTTGACTTTGATCTTTGACTTTTGACTTTTAACTTTTGACTTTTGACTTTTGACCTTGACTTTGACTTTGACCTTGACTTTATTTCGGCATTGGCATTTACCTGCTTTGCATTTTCACTCGCTTATCGTGACTCCGATTCCATTTCTTATTTGACTTTTAAATATAAATAAGCATCTATTGTGTACCCATACTTGCTTACTCTATTAGTTATTATACGTGAACCCTAGACCAGTGAGTAATAATGGAGACTAGACGACAACGTGGTCGGGGCCGTGGACGTGGATTCAGGCAGGTTCAGGACCAAGAGGAGGAACAAGGGTCGGTAGCAAATCAGAACCAGGGGCCCAGAGTTGAAGGAGGGGACCAGGTTGCTACAGCTATCAATCAAATGACTGATTTACTGGCCCGTTTGGTTGACCAGCAAGGTCAAGCACCTGGTAACCAACAAAGGGACCCTGAGGTAGGTGAAGATAGGGCCCTGAAACGTTTCCAAAAGTTTGCTCTTCCAAAATTTCTTGGGGGACTCGATCCGGAAGTTGCTGAGAACTGGTTGGAGTGAATGGAGGATATATTCGCTGCGTTACATTACACTGAAGAGAGGCAAGTAACTTTTGCCATTTTTTAGTTAGAAGGTGCGGCCCGTTCCTGGTGGAACGTAGTAATAGCCAAGTGGGAAAAGGAGCAAATCCCACGTACTTGGTTAAACTTCAATAGGGAACTCAATGAGAAGTTCCTTCCACCCTTAATCCAGGAGAAAAGAGAGGACGGGTTTATTAAACTGCGCCAATGCACTTCAAGTGTGGCAGAATATGATATCCAGTTCACCCGACTCTCCAAGTTGGCTCCAGAATTGGTGGTCAATGAGCAAAAGTGCATAAGGCAGTTTATACAAGGCTTGAATGTGGAAATTCAAAAGGATCTAGCCGTTGTTCAAATCGATACCTTTAAAGATGCTCTTGACAAAGCTCAACGAGTGGAACAGGTTCGACTTCAAGTTCGGACCTTTCAAACCAAGAAACATGGTACCACCTCTAAAGTTTGGAAGAGGTGCGGGTGGAGTCCAAATTGCTGGGACACCAAAAGGAGGAGCTCCATCTAGAGGGACTCAAAGTGGAAAAAGGACAAGAGCAACATAGGACCATCTCCCAAGGAGTTCCTACACCCACTCCTCGCGTAAGCTATGGATATTGTGGTAGGGCAAACCACACCAAAGACGCTTGTTGGTGAAAATTGAAGAAATGTCTCCGTTGTGGAAGTTTTGAACATCAGATCGCCGCTTGTCCTGTTAAGAACCGTGAAGGAAACGAGGGTGCACAACCGGAGAAGTCAAACCCTAAGCAACCTACCGGCAGTGGATGTAGACCCAAAACCTCTGCTAGGGTTTTTGCTTTGGACCACCAGCGAGTTCCTGAATCATCAGAAGTAGTGGAAGGTACGATCCCTGTATTCCACCGCTTAGCTAAGCTTTTAATTGACCCTGGGCCGACCCATTCTTTTGTGAATCCTGCCTTTATGTGTGGTATTGCTGTGAATCCTGTTAAATTGCCCTACGACTTAGAAGTTAGAACACCTATTGGGGATCAAAGCCTAATTACTAATATGATTTATAAAAATTGCGAGATTTGGGTAGGAGAACGGAAGTTGGTGGGAGACTTGATAAGTTTAGACCTTAAGGGGTACAACGTGATTATAGGCATGGATTTGTTGGCCCGTTATAATGCTCAATTGAACTGTAAAACTAAGGTGGTAGAATTCTCTATACCCGGAGAGGCAACTCTAAGACTGGATATAAGAGATAGGTTAGCCTCGTCTGCACTTGTTTCGGGAATTCGAGCTAGAAAGTTATTGAGTAAAGCGGCGCAGGGTTACTTAGCCTTCTTAATTAATACTTTAGGAGATAAGGTGAAACTGGAGGATGTTTTAGTAGTGAATGAATTTCCTGATGTCTTCCCCGACGAGTTGAAATCGATGCCACCAGAGAGGGAAATAGAATTTAAGATTGATTTGGTGCTTGGAACTACTCCTATTACAAAAGCACCATACCGAATGGCTCCCGCGAACTTAAGGAATTGAAACTGCAGTTACAAGATTTGTTAGAGCGAGGGTTTATTCGAGAAAGTGAGTCACCGTGAGGAGCGCCTGTGTTATTTGTTAAAAAGAAGGATGGTAGTTTGAGGCTGTTTATTGACTATCGTGGCTTAAATGATGTTACAGTGAAAAATAAATACCCTTTGCCACACATTGATGAGTTGTTTGACCAGCTGCAAGGAACAGTGATTTTCTCTAAATTGGACTTGAGGCAAGGCTATTATCAGCTACGAATTAGGCAGGAGGATATACCTAAGACTACTTTTAATTCCAGATATGGACATTTTGAGTTCGCCGTGATGCCTTTTAGTTTAACAAATGCTCCTGCTGCATTTATGGATTTGATGCATCGAGTCTTTAAACCCTACTTGGATCAATTTATCGTAGCGTTTATCGATGATATTTTGGTGTATTCTAAGACTCGAGAGGATCACGAACGGCATTTGAGGATAGTTTTGCAGACTTTAAGAGAATATCAGTTATATGCCAAGTTTAGCAAGTGCGAGTTTTGGTTGGAACAAATCTCTTTTCTAGGGCATATAGTTACTAAAGATGGCATTTCTGTGGATCTAGTAAAAATAGAGGCTGTATCTGAGTGGAAACGACCGGAAACCCCAACTGAGGTCCATAGTTTCCTAGGTTTAGGTGGTTATTACCGTCGGTTCATCAAAGATTTCTCCAAGTTAGCCGGTCCTTTAACCGACCTGACCAAGAAGCATGGTCAATTTGTCTGGGATTCTAAGTGTGAAGCTAGTTTTCGGGTGTTAAAGAAACAGTTAACGTCGGCACCTATTTTAGTTTTACCAAATGGGAGAGATAGCTTCACTGTGTATACGGATGCCTCAAGGGAAGGTTTGGGATGTGTTCTAATGCAGAATGGGAGTGTGATTGCCTATGCCTCTAGGAAGTTAAAACCCCATGAGCGAAATTACCCGACTCATGATTTGGAGTTGGCCGTTGTAGTTTTTGCACTAAGGAAGTAGAGGCATTACTTGTATGGGGTGACTTTTGAGGTGTATACGGACCATAAGAGTTTGAAATACCTATTCTCTCAGAAGGAGCTAAACTTGAGACAGCGTCGATGGGTGAAATTTCTTGAGGATTATGACTGTACAATTAACTACGATCCGGGCAAGGCCAACGTCGTAGCGAATGCCTTATGTCGAAAAGTGCAAGTAGGTGTATTAATGGTTAAGGAATGGAATTTGCTGGAAGAGGTGAGTGAATGAAAATCGCGATTAGACCGACAGAGGGTGATTTTCTGCGATATTACAGTAAGATCTGATTTGTTGAACCGAATTAAAGAGGCTCAAAAGAATGACCAGATGGTGCAAAATGGTGGAAAAGTGGGTAGAAAAAGTGCAAAAAGGGGAGATACAAGACTTTAATGTGAGTTCCAAGGGTATCTTGAAATTTCGTGATCGGATAGTGGTACCGCAAGATGAAGTGATAAAATGGAATATTTTGGAAGAGGCACATCGATCCAAGTATACAGTACATCTTGGAAGTAGTAAAATGTACCAAGATTTGAGAAGGCTGTATTGGTGGGATAAAATGAAGAAGAAAATTGCTCAGTTTGTCTAAAAATATTTGGTGTGCCAACAAGTGAAAGTTGAACATCAGAAACCCTCAGGTCTTCTACAATCTCTGGAAATCCCTGAGTGGAAATGGGAATATATTACTATGGATTTCGTATCAGGGTTACCCCGTACCCAGAAAGGTCATGACGCCGTTTGGGTAATAGTAGACAGGTTGACCAAATCTGCTCATTTCTTACCTATAAATATGAGATACTCTTTGGAGAAATTAGCCCAACTGTACATGGACGAGATAGTGAGATTGCATGGAATCCTCGAAGTATTGTTTCTGATAGAGACCCACGGTTTGTGTCCCGTTTCTGGCAACAATTACAAGGAGCCTTGGGGACCAAGTTGAATTTTAGTACTACCTATCATCCCCAAACTGATGGACAGTCGGAGAGAACTATTCAAACACTTGAAGACATGTTGAGGACCTGTATTTTGGATTTTGGTCGAAGTTGGGGACAATACATGGCTTTAGTTGAATTTGCATACAATAATAGCTATCATTCTTCCATACAAATGGCACCGTATGAAGCTCTCTATGGAAGGAAATGCCGATCACCAATATTCTGGGATGAAGTAGGGGAAAGAAGGGTTTTAGACCCAGTTGCAGTACCATGGATCGAGGATGCGTATGAGAAGGTGAAAGTGATACGTCAGAGGCTTCAGACAGCTCAAAGTCGACAGAAGAGTTATGCTGATAATCGACAAAAGGACTTGGAGTTTGAGGTTGGGGACAAGGTATTCTTGAAGGTTACACCACTTCAAAGTCTCACGGCGGGAAAAAGAAAGAAGCTTCAACCGAGATACGTGGGACCATTCAAAATTCTACAACAAGTTGGAAATGTAGCATATCGATTGGAGTTACCGACAAGTCTATCCAGGGTTCATGACGTATTTCACGTGTCCATGTTGAAAAAGTATCATCCAGATCCCACTCATGTACTGAAACCAGAAGAAATTGACATTGATGAATCTCTAACTTATGAAGAAAGGCCGGTATGGATCTTGGATCGAAAGGTGAAGGAATTGAGAACTAAATAGATACCCTTAGTTAAAGTTTTGTGGAGGAATCATGGGGTGGAGGAAGCTACTTGGGAAGTGGAAGAGGACATTCACGCCAAGTACCTTGAACTATTCAGTGATCAAGGTGAGAATTTCGAGAACGAAATTTTTTAAGGGGAAGAGAGTGTGAGAACCCTCACTTTAAAACACAATTTCCCCAAATTACTTGCCTTACCCTAGGATCTAAATCACTTATTATATGCCCTTGCATTATATTCTACATGTGTTACAACATTTTCCATGCATTACATTTCATTTCCTTTTACTTGAAGTAAAACATTTTCTTGAGTTGGTTTTAAATAATTCACCACTTGCATTTTTCCAAGTGTTCTTTTATTTGTGGTAGGGACTTTGTAGAGGTGTTAAATAAGTATTGGTACATTTGGAAGGATTGAAACATTATTAGTCAAAGAATTAAGAGAAGTTTTGGACAAGAAGTGGGCTATGTGGCAAAACCCTAACCAAGTATTTTGTTTGACCAAAGGTTAGAAGACAATTTAAACTAAGCTTAGCCTTTTCTTTTCTCCTTGTGGCCGAGCTCCTTGAGGCTTGTCAAGGAAGAGAGAGAACTCCATATTCTTGCTTTCTAACCCTAGTTGATCAAGAGCAAAAATCAAAAGAGAAAGATCTTGAGTTAGTGAGAAACTTTCCTACAACCCTAGTGCTTGATTCAAGCTTGAAGCTTTCATTTTGGTGGATTGATTTGGTGGTTCAAGCTTCTTACAAGAGAGGTAAATATTCTTTAAATGATAGTTTTATGGTGTTTTATCATGTACTTTAAGTTTTAATGGCAAACTACAAGTTGTTTTGGTTGAGATTTGGGGTTAATCTCTTGAATTATACAAGTAGTAGTTGAGTTAGTTAGTATGCCTACCAAGTGTTTGATGAAATGTTTGAACCTTGTTCATGGTTGTTTATGAAGTATTAACATGTTTTAAACCTCTTTTGAGTTAGACTTAACACTTGATATGTTGTTTAAGTGAAAATCATTAAAGAATGAAGGTTGGATGAATAGAGGAAATTGTGGACTGTTTTCATCTCCTTGGCTGACCGGTATGAGAAGGAAGGGTTTCTTCTTGATCTTTGTGGTTTCATTGTACCCTAATCAAGTCTAATAAACATGGCTAGACATTGGTTAAACTCATGTATGAGTTGGAATGAAATTTGAGCAAGTAAAGTGGTGGTTTGGTCTATAGTGGACCGGTTTGGTTTTCTTGATGGCTAGACTGCTATGGATATTCTTAATCATGTTTATGTGTTACATTCTGAAATCCAATGGTCCTAGGTGATGTGACTCCCTGTATATGAGCACTTGAGGACTGATTTGGGTGAATTTGAACCAAAACTAATGAAGATAGCACCAAGAACTAATGTGGTTTTGCTTGAGGTTAGGGTTGATCCAGAGTTGGAAAATCAGCTGACTTGTCCGAGCTACTGGTACTGATAGGAGATAAACTAGAGTGTGTATTTGGTACCGTTGGAAAGCCCTTCGAGTCTAGTTTCCAACGCCACCGACCACACCAGATTTTGACCTTCCTACAGTGAGTTATAACTGTTTTACCGAGACTGCGCGGGCGCGACTGTTTTACCCGCGAAGAACATTCTAAGCTTGAATGAGACTTTTCTTTTGCCCAACTTTCATGCACTTATTAAACTTGTTTTCTCATGAACTTTTACTGCATTTTGGACCTCATTTGCATGATGAATTGAATGGCTTTAACCACTCACTTGGTCTCTTAATGACCCTACAATTGAGTGGGAAATGAACCTAATTTGTTAACGATTTCACTCGTTGCCCTAGGATTGGGAAACGAAGGTGGTCGTAACCGAGATACTTGACGTTTGACTACTACATTGCTTGACAGGTGAGTGTTCCACTACCTGCTACCTGCTTATGTGAAATATCTGAATACTTGATTTACGACTGTTTGAGCCAAACCTTGTTTTGATAAAAATGGAGGCGAGCGTGTACTTTATCACACTCGACCTCCCTCACTTTCCACTAAGGCTCTGTATACTGCTATTATGAGATGTGATTTCTCTATATATGACTGTACTTGAGTTGTCTGGGTGATACCCCATCAACTACTGCTACTGTTTGGGTACCCAACCTCATAGGTGTGTCAGTTCTATCGAGCCAGTAAGGGTTTGGTCGAGAGGGCCGATAAACCTTGGGGACTGTTTACTGAACACTGGAAACTGGTATACTCGAGTATTACCTAACTACTGTTTATGGAGTGCGGGCCCTGTAGGGGGTTGGCTGGTGGACAGAGATTGAAGAAAGTGGTGTTCTACGGATTTTATATTTTTTAAATACAAACGTTGACGGAGAGTCAACGGGCCCCGGTATAATCAAACTCAAGGGGATTTGGCTTTTGGAAGCCACCCGTATCCTTGAATTGAACTGTGATTAAATTGTTATTGTACTATACAGTATTTACTTGGTTATTTTATGCTCTTATTTGGCTATGTGCTTACTTGTTTACTTGGAATCTCACTGAGTTTTAGCTCACCCCACTCCCTTTGTTTTCCTTAACAGATCGGGGATGGACTAACGGTCAAGAGCTTTCTTAGCTTTATTTTGCTTGAACTTGTAACTTTTTGTTAAGACGATTTTACTTTTGACTCTTGTAAGTTTGAATTCATAAGTTCAACTTATGTTATGTAATTATAGTATGGAGTGGTAAGTGTGACTTTTAGCTTGACATTTGAAGTTTGAAAAGTTGGCTCGACGATTATGTGCCATTAGGGTTTGTACATTTTAATTTGAAGTTATTTCACTGGTTATCTTGAGTTGCTAGTTCTTTGATCGATCGAGCCCCGGCGAGAGCTGGACAGGCAGTCCGCTGATACCCTAGGGTTCGCCCTAGGGAGAGGTTGGGTTGTCACATCGATTGTGCTAAAGTACACACTCGCCTTAAAACGGTGAAAAGTTACATAGAAGCAATTATAGAGAGCACTTGACACTTAAACACATGATAAATATGAAGCAAACATGTAGCAAAACTATTCAAGTCACACACACATGCAAGAAACACTCACTGTTACGTGCGATATGTCTCGGTTCCTGGATAACACCCTTGATTGCCCTCGAGTCCTGAGGTAAGAACCAACAAGTTTAAATGCAAGTGAAAAAACAAAACCTTAGGATTTTCGCACTTAAGAAGTGAAGAAACAAGAGGTTGGTGTATAATTCTCAAATGTATACTAAAGAATAAAGCGAGTCATTATAGCCTTGAATCAAGTCTTTTCAAATTCAGAGTTCAAAAGTAAGAATGAAACCATGAGAAATCAAGTTCTGGGTCAAGAGTTAAGCATAATAAAGAACATTAAGGTTTCTCATTTAAATCCAAGGAAACATCAAGTACAAGGGTTTGAGTGTAATATGGAGTACAAATGTTAATTTGAACTAAGAAAAATGAATGGAATCAAAAAAAGTGAAGAAAGGAAATACTAAAGAGAAAATGTATAGGTGACAGATTTGTCATGTGTTGGTATTCTGATCATAACTGAGGCTATAAAAATCAGATTGACATCATTTCTATATCATTTCGAAGCTAAGACATAGGGCTACATTTCTTATGAAGACATCGGGTTCAAAATCAGACGTCTTCAGGGTAAAAAATGATTATTTCAGAAGTATAAGGAAAACGATTACAGCAAATCAGGGTTTTCACTGTAGGCAAGGTGTTCTGGTCATTTCAGAGGCTACGATGATCTGATTGATCTAAAATTTTACAGGTAGAAATCTGGCTCAATAATCTACAACTTTCATGTTTTGAGAAAGAGCTGATTTGGCCTAAACGATGGACAAATTCGCTGCTCAAATGACTCTTAAAACCTCTCTGAACAGAAAGTTTTCAACTCCAGCAACCAACTTTGGAAAAATCAAAACAGGGATTTTGTAAGTCCAAAAATCACCAAATTTTGACGCAAGAAAGTAGATTTGAAGAGCTACATATATCTAGAAGGTCACTTTACAAGATTCGGACCACAAACAAGTCAGATTTTAACTATACAATACAACAACTACAAAACTAAGGCAGAACAATCTCGAAATTTATCAAACTTTGAAAAATCACCATAAATCACACAAACAGAAGCAAGGGTCTGAAATGTTCATGGTTTATACCCTATGAATCTAGTTTTCGACACATTAAACAGAACTCAATTTTGACCTTCCTACACCAAGATACAACAGATTTCCCAACACTGCTCTAGCTACCCTGTTTTGTACCAGCTTTGGTCACATTACACAACTTCATGCAAAACAACAAGAAATCACCTACTAAAGCCTAAATAATCATCATCAACTTCATACCACAGCTTAAACACAACATATCAAGGTTAATCATGGCCATAACTCTCAAGTCAAGTCTTTCAAATTAACCCTATAAAGCTGAAATTTTCACAACATCACTTCAAACCATGAAACTTTCTCATAAAACTACCAATTTTGCAACCATACGCCACTAATTAGCAAATATTTGAAGTAGAGGAAAGTTTCTTGCCAAGTTACCTTGAACCTCCAAGAAAGATGGAAGCTTAGTGCTTTTCCACCAAAAATCTCTCCACTTAAGCCCTTAATCTTCCCTAGTGAAAAACTTTTATGGAGTGGTTTGCAAAATCTATGGTTGGAACTCAAGATTTAGGCAAGAAATTGGTGGTTGAAGATGAAGTTTCCTTTCTTTTTTTCCCTTTCAATGGTTCGGCCAAGCTAGGAGCAAACTAGAAGGAATTGTGGTCAAAATTTGATTTTATTAAAGAGGTAAGAAAGTCCTTGGTCAAGGTCAAAAGTTCAATAATTTTAAGACAAATGTTTAGCCAAGATTAACCCTTATCTTATTGTCTTCCAAAGGCTAAATATCTAGCTAATCTCTAATTATCCATTAGCACCTTATAAACAATATCCCTTCATACAAAATTCCACCTAATCGTCAAAAATTTATCGCACTTACCGCACTAGTGGGTCCCACGTCCATAATGCACTTCAAACTTAACGTGTACTAACTTATACCAAGAAAATGATTTAAAAGCTTGACTCACTTATAAAAATATCTAGAAAATTAAGACAATAATTTAAAGTAAAGAAAATGCATTTAAAGAAATAAATAAATATCACCTAATTTTCCGGGTTCTCACATAAGCTACTGTTAAATGAAAATAATTCTTTTAATCTAAATTAGTATTAAGTTGGAAGATCCTTTCCCAAAGCAAATCTAGTTTTACTCAATTTATACAGAGCAAATAGGACCAAGGATTGTGTCCAAATCCTAATAACTCTTGGCTTTCTGCTCTACAACAACTATTTGTAATACACAATCTTGTTTACTCAGAGTGTTTAACGGAATGAAATGAAACCTGCCAGGGGTTGTAATTTCAGAGATAAAATAATTATACAAACTAGGAGGAATATTAAAAGAATATCTCATAAAAGCTATTAATTTCAAAAATTCTTTGATACAATAGATCCTGTTTTGCAATACCTATGTTAAGTACATAAAACCTATAATAGATCCTATTTTGCAATACATAATAGATCCTGATTCCTGTACTACTTATTGCTTTTATTATTCCTTTAATATTTAATTTATCTTGAGTTGTGCTACTATCTGCTGCTCTTCCTAGAAATCCTAAATTTATTAATAAATCTGTATCTTGATATGAGTACGGAGTCTCAAAGTGTGGACTTATTTCTTCACTAAAATGGCTGCTCAAGTCATTTGTTAAGGGCCAAAATTTCCAGTTTTAGTTTTTTAGTTTAGTCTTAATTTTGGGTCATTTTTAGTTAATAAACAGACCAGCTTTTAAAGCTTGGATCTGTCCCTTAAGTAGGATTATGGGTTGGGTTAAAAGGTCCAACTTGTTATGTCTTAATTGTCCAAGTTTGGTTAGGAGTTCTTGTATCAAGATACATTAAAAGTACGTTGTTTCTTTTGAACAATAACATACGACATATTTTTCAAAACATATTCTTGGGAGAAATGCTCTCTTGACTCTACGAGCTTTTCTTGAACATTTAGAATCGTCTTCGTGTTCATTCGGCTTATCAATCAAGTTCATCACTCTTGATTGTGGCGCCTACTATCAATTCTTAGGGTTTGCTAGTTCGTTTGATTGCGGGTCAAGAAGATTCGCAATCACGGGGATTAGAGGGGTCTATGTAGGAATCCCGCTAAATTCAAATTTGTAATAATCACCATAGATCCAGGGTTATTATTCACGAATTTCGTGATCAACAGGGTTCGTATTAGCTGGTATTAGAGCTAGTTCATGATTTTTCAAGTTATATCTTTTGTTTTGGTTATAATTCGTTAGTGTTATTATCGTTTGGTGTCAATCCGTGTTGTTTTAGGAAGTCGCTAGGTCTTTGTTGATCATCGTGTCTTAGTTTTGTTCATCGTGAGCAATTCAATCGTTTCTTGTTGCAATCTATCCATGTCCTTTTTGTCATTGTTTCTTCTTGTTTTGGTCTATATTTTGGTGTTAATTTGTGTCATTATTCATGATATTGTTCCAGCAAAATAAAAATTTTTTTGAAGCCTCTAGGGTTTTGTTGCGGTACCATTAGGGTTTCGGGTTTTCTAGTTGTTGTCCGGCTTTGTTCTTGTTGTTTGCCTTCGATTCTTGTTTCTAGAATCTGATTTTATTGTTGTTTCTTGATTTAGTTAGGGTTTTGAGTCAAAAAAAATTCGTTACTATTCATCATTACTGTAGCAACTAATGTTCATTGCTACTACTCATCTTGTGGTACTGTTCATCGCAAAAAAAAAGGACTAACCTTGTAATATTCTTGGAATCTAAAATCAAAACTTGGGTTTCTTGAAGTTCTTGACTATTTAAAGTGTGAGGACCCAGACCGTTCGTAAGTTGATATTAGGGTTAGGGCTAAGAAGAAAACCCTAATTTCCGGTTAAGATTGAAAACCCGCATTTTCTACATTTTCTTTATTAGAAAAGTTTCCCAGATAAGTTTTATGAGTAAATATAGTTTTAGAACGTATATCGGATGTGGGACCCACTAGTGTGGGAAGGTATAGGATTTAATCCATTTTGTATAGGTTAATTAATTTTAAGAAGGTTAGAAACCCTAAGTGAGCAAAATCCCTAATGTTATGATTTATTAGAAACTTTAAGTTGGGTTTAAACCCTAATTTTGCCCTTGACAAAAAGGTTATTGTTTAATTACTTTTATGTGGGATAAAGCATGCTTAAGTGTAAGTGATTAAGATGAGAAAGTGATTAGTGAGGTAGTTAAGTGTGATTACATGATTTAAAAGAGATTAAGTTATGACTTATGGAGTAAATTGAAAGATTATCAAATGTGTGAGGGAAATTGTATATGAAAGAGAAAGTTGAAGTGCAAGGGTGAAAACAACAAATAAAGCATTTTTGTGATTGGTTAGCTATAAGAAATATCTCCCAAAGCTTTGACTATATGTTGTCTTACAACTTATAAGAAACAAGAGAAAACATAACTAAGAAAAAAAGAAAGGAAGAGCCGAGAGAGAGAGTGAGAGCCGTGAGAAGAGAAGAAAAAAGAAAGCTTGCTTTGGTGCATCATTTTTGTTCTTCAATCTTGAGTTTGGATCTTGGAGAAACAACTTGAGCACTTGATTGTTGTGGGTGATCATCTACAAAGCTTGAATCAAAGGTAAGAAAGTCTATTTGAAGACTTAAGTTGATTATTGTTTGATGAACTAGTGGTTATTTTGGCATAGGACCCTAGTTGTGCTTGATTGTGGTACCTCTTATGCCTATCACATGTTTTTATGGAGTACTTTGGTTAATTTTAGTGTTATTTGGTTGCTGAAAATTCGGCCAAGAAGAGGAAAGAATTTGGGTTTCTTGCTAATGCTTTCCTTACTTGTTTTAGTTGAGAAATGGACTTGTAGTGGTTATGTTTGATGAATTGCCTCACTTGATTTGGTTGGTTACTTGCAAAAAGCTGATTTGGGTTAAGAAACCCTAAACTCCATTAGGCTAATTTAGCTTAGCTTATGGTTAGTGAGAAAGAGTTTGGTTAGTGAGAGGCTGGATTAAGTTCATTGGTGCAAATGACATTTGGTTAGGGATTGTGGTTGATGATTGTTAAATTTGGTATTGACTTGGGAGGGGAATTTCGGACCATTTGTAGGCCATTTAGATGTTAGTATATGTGTGTTTATTTGGTACAAAAGTGGTTGAAAAACCTGCATAAGAACCATGAAAACGAACCATATGTTTGCGACATTTGAAACCGGCAAAATGGGTAAACAGGGCAACCCAGAACCTGAACTTGAGCTCCATTTTTCTTAATGTTCCGTGCTGATTCAGAAGTTCCGTAAAACATGAAAGTCGTAGCCCCTTGAGTTCTGAGTATGCCTGCAAAATTTCAGGTCAATCGGATTAGTGTAGCCTGAGTTATCGACGAAATGCTCAAGCCTGTTTTGACCCTCTGGTTCTACGCGTTTTCTGATTTTGTTTCTGCCCATGACTTTTCGATTTTTATAGAGTTCGATCTGGGTGCCGACTCCTTCATAAGAAGTTTAGATCTTGATCTCAGATTCGAAACGGTATAAAGTACGTCGAAAACCGAGTTCCGTAGCTCCGGTTATGATCAAAACAATATCGCTCGTCAGAACTGCCTTGTATTTGGACAGTTCTGACGGGTATTTTGGCACTCGAATTTTGTTTTGTTCTGAATAGATTCAGGTCTTGGCCAAAACATGAAAGTTTTAGCCTTATGTCTCAGCTTTCTAATGCCTTTGGAATTTCTTAATTTTGATTTCTGAGCCGTGAGTTACGGCCTTGCAAACAGGGCCTGTTTGGTAACTCGCAATGAAACAGCTGGAACTGTTTCACGCAATTTTCACCTATACCCATTGAGATCTGGGTTGCGATGTCTTCATGAACATTGTAGCCCTTCCTCTTAGCTTCGTAACGGTACCTCATGTACCTTGATCTGATATTCCTAGCCTAAATTTTGACCAAAACGGTTTGAGATGGCCGACTTGGCCATTTCCGTTTGCCGTTCTGTGCGGACGTGTGCGGCCGTTTTGCCGTTTCCGCACTTGCGCGTGCCAATTTTGCCATTTGGCTTATTTCAAGTACGTTAGTTGCCGTTTGTGATATATTGTGACATAATCATCGATTTCAGACAGTGGTGAGCTAGGCGGTGCCGGTGGGGCCCACTACTAGCCAACACACAAAGTGAATTCCGCCTTTATACTACTATTGGTATTTTGAGTAAGTATTCAGGCCGCTCTTATGTGTTAGTTGTTTATGTGTTTCGTTATGTGTAAAAAGGGTACCTAGGCGAGGGTGTACTTTATCGCACTCGATCTAGACCCTAATTTACGCACCAATTTGTACATGACATATGTATGTGAGAAATTTTGGAACAAAAACCCTTGAGCTTGTGGCTCGGGGTGACTTTTGAATACTTTTGTGAATTTTGTGAGTTTGCGGTTGAACTCAATACCTAGATGGACTATTCGAGCCGGTTAGGGCTTGGTCGAAGTCAGTCCAACTTGGTTTGAGGTCACCAAGTTTGTGACCCGAGCTTATGATTAAAGCTCAAGTTTGTGATTTCGTTCGCCTGGGCAAGTTTGTGAGGTGACTGGCCAGTGAGGGTGATAAGGTGTCGGTGGGTGTACAAGTGAAGTTCTACGGACCTTATTTATGGTCGACGGAGTGTCGACAGGAGATCAAGCATGGCAAATGAATTGGCTTTGGAGCCACCTGTATCCTTATTATGTGATGTTACTTTTCTGCTTTTCCTTTACTCTTACTGTGTAAATGTTGCTACGTGAAATTTACGCTTTTACCCCTGTTTACTTACTAAGCTTTTAGCTTACCCCATTCCGTTTGTTTTCCTTAGCAGGGGCCGACGCGGGTACGTTTGGGGCTCATACACTAGTTTAGTAGATTGGCTTGTAATAGTTGAACTTTTAGGATGTTTGTTTTTATTCTGGTGGTTTGTATTAGGACCTTTCTTAGGGTCTCCCTTTTGGTTTTGGTTGTAAGTATACGGATGTAATAGTAAGAGTAGGTACTTTTGGAGAATGTAATTATAACTCTTTTGGGATTGTATATAGTATGTATAGTACTCTTTTGGATTTTCTGGCTTTTATTGCTTTAAGTTTTGAGTCCTGGCGCGAGCTAGGCAGGCGGCCCGCCGATACCCTTGGGTTCGCCCTTGGGAGAAGTGGGGTCGTCACATAAAGAAGCAATCTTGAAGTTGTTGAAGTTCTTGAAGTCTTGAGTTGTGATTCTTGAAGTTGTGCAAAAACCCTAAATCTGTCTTGTTGAATTCAATGTACAAGTGTACTGTTGGGGGTTTAATCTTCAAAATTTTCCTTGTTTCTTGAATTCTAAAAACATCTTTGTTTTCTTGTCAAATTCTTGAAGTTTGCTAGGGTTTTTGGGGACTAAATCTTGATCAATCAAAGCTACTGCAAAATTTTGCCAGCGTGAAACCTAGTGTTCATCGTTCAAGTTTTGGTTGTTGCACAAAAAAAAAGAGTTATCACAGCCACAACTTTGATTCATAAAGCATCCAGAATTTAGCATTATTTGTGTTTTTGAAGGCTCCTAAGTCGATTGAATAGAATAAAAAGGAAATAGCTGCATATTCTTATCCAAATTCCATTTTGATTTGTAGTATGCTTCCATCAACGGCTGTTGACCAATTCCTTTTGGAAAAATTCATTAAATACAGCCTAGTAATCCTTGTTTCATCAAGAATAGGGGGTTATTTAGATTTGTTCTAAGATAATCAATCTGGATATGTGACGTCCCCACTTCTCCCAAGGACGAACCCAAAGGTATCTGCGGAACGCCTGCCCAACTCTCGTCAGGATTCGGTACGATTCCTGTTCAAGCTTAATACAATAATGACTATTAATACCAGACGACGTAAGAAAAGAAGTCACTTCCATGCATAGATATTCAATCTTATATTACAAGATACCAAAAGTACATCTCATTCCCAAATATACAACCTCCAAAAGTTGTCTAGACAAATACATCCAAAATTCCAATTCAACAGTGTATCAAGTCCCAAAATACAACCGTTATAAGTCGACCGAACAATTACAACCTAGGTACTAATTAAAAGAGTAATCTAGTCGGTTTTTCTCCAAAATATTTCCATCCGGTCCTGCTAAGGAAAACAAATCTAACGGGGTGAGCGAATGCTCGTGAGGCCAAGAAAAAAAACAAAACATGCACACGCGAATACATAGTTCAAGTAACAAGTAACAATAACATATGTATAGGAATTAAAGTCAGAAAATTCAAGTAATTCACAATTGATAATATAACACACTTGTTAAGGATATAGGAGTTGTGACAGCCCCACCTTCCCCTAAGACGAACCAAAGGGGTTAGCGGACTGCCTGTCCAACTCTCGCCAAGACAAACGGTTCAGTTTAGAGCGATCTGATACGTTCCGGAACTTACAAACGCGCGTAAACAGGTCAAAATCACAAAATAAAAAAAATGAAACAAGAGTCGGCCATGAATAGTAACCGACACGTCAAAACTAAACCAAACATCAAGCAAATATTTACATGTTGAAATTAAGCATATACAATCCAAAGTGGTATACAAAAGTTATTCAAAAGTTGATACATATACGGTTTGCCAAATCAAAAGAGGAACGGACCCAAAAGTACATTTAGGGTTTCAATCAATGAGCTACACAAAAGATATGTCCATCTAGCTCAATTCGGCAACCAACTATCAAATCCAGTCCAAAAGGATTTATTTTCCTGTAAGGAAAACAAAAGGAACAGAAATGGGTGAGCTTGAGCTCAATGAGGTACCAGACATATAGCAGTAAAATCATGGCATTTCACATTTAACAAATCAGGTACACATGCCAGATGTAAAGTAAAGGAACCAATGATTCAAATAGGAAGGATACAGGTGGCTCTCAGGAGCCAAATTCCCATTTGCGTCACCGAAGCTTGATCGAAATAATAGTTGACACTCCGTCAACGCTAAGTAACCAATACCGTAGACTCCACTTTCTTCGATTCCTTCCACCTCACATACCCCTACCGGGCCCGAAATCCAATCAGATCAGAAATGGTAATACTCGAGTATACCGGAATCAAGGGTCTCAATACCCAAAGATCCCAAAACAGACTACCGTGGTTCGTTATCTAATCGACCAGGCCCTTGCCGGCCCGACTAGAGTAACTGGCCACAGGTGTTGAGCTCAGAGGTCACAGAAAGGTCGTTGGATACAAGCTTCCAAACGACATCAGAACAGATACAGATACAGATACAGATACAGATACAGATAACAGATAACAGATTCAGATTCGCACCAAAATTTGGCATACGAACAGACAAGAGAACGAGTGTGATAAAGTACACCCTCGTCTCAATCAAAATAACCAGATAATTCAGTAATTCATATCACAGATTGCATGTACAAAAACCGAGTTAAACAACAAGTGAGGGGGAGTGGTACACTCACCGGTTCAAGTACAGATACTTCAAAAGTTTTCACTTCAGATTGGCTTTAATCGCCCCAAGAAACCCTAAAATAATCAAAGTAAACCAATTGAAGGTTTCACATCCAAAATCAAGTAAATGGAATGCACAAGTGAGGCTCGACTACACGTCGTAAACCTTTCCATGGTAAGTACTGGTACAAAAGAATAAAATATGACTTTCAAAAGGCCACTCAAACCTAAAGAGACTAAGCGGCCTAGAAAATTGGACAGCATTTCCCCTAAATTTGCTTACTTTTCCAGCCGTCATGGTTTCATTATTTCCTCAAATCCGTCCCAACATCTCGTACAAAAATAATCTCATTTCCAAAAGCCGTTCACTAGGTTTAAAGTCATTCAAGTACAAAATTTAACTAGGAAAATGACCGGAAATGGAAGTCAAGCCCTAAAAGATTCAAATAAGCACAATAAGACTCAATTATGGGTCATAAACCAATGCCAAATACTACCAAAATAAGGTTCCATAAGCATACATAAGCATTAGAGGAAACCAGAAAAATCCGAAAATGGAGTTAAGTGTTAACCCAAAAAAAACAGTTTTTGACATCATTTTGCGGTTTTAGCACCAAAGGCACTACGATTATCAGATGAAGGTGTAATATACACTGTTTCGAAGCTAAGAGATAGGGCTACAATGTTGAAGAAGGTAACTCTGTCCAGTTTCGAGTGTAACCAGGTCAAAAATGCAAGATACTACACCAGAACCGCAAAAACAGGTTCACAAACCGCATTCTGGTTCAAACATCATAAATCAGGCTACCTAAGTCCAAATCCAGTGATTCCAAAGCCATCCGAAAGCTAAGATACAAGGATACATTTCATCAGAAGACCTCAACAACCAATTATGAAGCATTCCCAACCAAATTAACCAATTACAGACGCAACTATCAAATTCGGGTAAAACCAGGGCAGCAAGGGTAATTCCATATTTTCTCAAGCTACGTTGCTCCGATTGACCTGAAATTTTGTAGGCATCTCTAAAATATCATTCCCTACAACTTTCATGTTTTAACCGAAGGCCAATTCGGCCTCTAACTATGAGCTACAGTGCCAGGCAGAATGAAGAACAATGAAACCCTAACTTTCCAATTTTCTTTCCAAAACAGAAATTGCTTGCAATTAACCACTTTTTCCACCTTCTAGCTTCCTTAAATATCATTTCCAATCATCATACATGACCACATAATCATATTCATATGAAAACAGAAAAATCACCAATAATTATAAAACTTCACCAATTCAACCAAAAATCAAGATATAATCCATAAAATTGCATCTTATACCACCACCAATCATGAATTAAACATCATTAGAGGGAGGAGAGGGGTCCTTCACTACTCACCTTAACAACCCAAGAGAGGGAGCAACTAATCACCTTAGCCTTCCAAACAACTCCACTAAACACCTCACAATCACTCACTTAAGGGTTTCTATGGAACAAAAGCAAGATTAAATGGTTGAGTTATTGGATTTGAGCAAGAGTAGAGCTAGGAATTTGGAGAGCTTTTCTTTCTTTCTTCCTTGATAAGAGTCGGCCAAGAAGCTTGCAAAATTGAAGTAATTTTGGTCAATTTTTAGTTTAAATGGTAAAGTCATGAATAGTGGTCCAAAAGGTCAAAAGGTAAGAATGAATCTTCAAGTGACACTTGTCACTTCATTTAATGCATCTCTATCTTTTTGTTTCCTCTCACACCAATCCAAATAGCAACCTCTAATTATCTCTTAACACCCGGTAAATTAAATCCAGTATCCAAAACTTAACCTAACTGGCCGAATTTTTCTGAACTTTTCGCACTAACGGGTCCCACGTCCGATATACGCTCTTAATTTCTCAAAACCCAACCGATACTAGAAAAATCATCTAAGAATTATATTTACTCATAAAATTTATTTTCACAATTTTTCGAATAAATAAAAGGTGGAAAAGCATGAAATTAAAAGAAAATAAAACCTAGCAATTACGAAAATTACGGGTTCTCACAGGAGTTCTTAGAAGCTAATTTCCACTTGCTTCTCTAAGTTTCGATCCGATACCCCCTCGTGAGGACACTCCGTCATCCGGGTAGGTATTAACTCCATAGAAACTTCACTTAATACTTCCTCCATCCACCGTTCCACCCTCCCGGATCCGTAACCAAACATGCACGAAAAGGGCGATACTACACTAGTATGCCGAACAAGATCTCAAGAGATCAAGTTTTGTTTTGAAGAACACGCACAAAAAGGCGATATTCCACGAGTATGCCGAACAAGATCTCAAAAGATCAAGTTGTGTTTTGTAATAATCCCATGGTTCATCAAGCTTCTCGACCAAGCCCATGCCTGCTCGAGTCGCAAGATTGGCCAATGAGATTTGGGCGTCCCCCACGTAAACACATATAATAGTAATCACGTATAATAGTCGACGAGGTTCATTTCAATCGACATACAACTTCAAATAGGTTAAGTAATAAGTCAAATAAAGGAGAGTGAGTGCGATAAAGTACACACTCATCTCATCAAGTTATGTTCATGTATACAAGTAAAATTGATCAAGTAAACACGTCATTCATGCACTTGACACTCATCGATTCAAAATAAGTGAGTAAACAAAGCTTTAGGTGTCCGCACCGAGATTCCCTTCGAAATCTCCTTGAGCGCCTGGACAATTAACAAATATTTCTCACTCATAATCACGTATTAATCAAGAAAGAAGGCACACTTAATTTGACTAGTTGATACCTCAAACACGAAGCTTAACCACTCAAAACAAAGGTTCAAAAGTGAGGATTTATTAACACAAGAAAAACTGAATTCCTTCACGAAATCGAGTTTAAAATGATCAATCATTATCAAAGGGTAGAGAAAAATTTCCAAAAACTCATTTCTCATCAAGTTCAAAAATTTCAGTTTTAAGGAGCAATCTTTGAAAAATCATATCTTGCACTCTTAGGTCCAAAATTGGAAAATTTTATACCATTGGAATCTTGTTTCAAAGTACTAAAAGTTCTTAGAAGACACTTTTCCAAGATTCTAAATGGAAGACACTCAAATTTCAGTTTAAAGTGGCTAATTCACACTACAAGACAGTTTCAATCCTAGTTTTCGGCAAACTTTGGAAATTCGACAAAATTCACAAAAAGTGAACTAGCCTCTAAAATTTGTAACACAATAAGAAGTCCAAACGAGGTTTTAAACAGGACAAACGGAACTATATTCGGAGTTTTGAGCATTGATATATAATAGTCTGAAGTCGGCTGGAATTTGGGCACAAATCAGAAATTTTTCAGATTTGAAAAGAAAACTTTGTAGCATCATTTGATATCGAAAGGTTGTTGAAATAACACCAAATTTTGTACACTTAAACCTCTATATGTGAACTACCCCTGTATCAAATTTCATGCAAAAACTTATGTGGGAAGGTAGTTAACAAAATGACTGAAGTTCATAAAATGTTTCAAAGCAAATCTGTCTTCTTGCTTTCCTTTCTTTTCAAAACATTTTGCACAATGAAATCAGTCCCAATTCAATCCATTTTTGAAACCAAGGTCCTAGAAACATATATTATACATTTGGTAGGTGATTGACACCAGAATTTTCGAAACAACGTGTCCCAAATCAAATTAGACCAGTCGGCTAGCAAGAAAGAAGGATTTTCCAAATTTCCAGCTTTACCGCAGTTTGAAAATTGAACCATATCTCACTCAATGCAACTTGAAATTGAGAATAGTTGGTTGCGTTGGAAACTAGATTAAAAAGGATACATTTCATCAGATGAAGTCGTTATGAAAATCAGTTCATAGGTAGTTCGAATTTAAGCGACAAGACACAGCTTACCACTGTCATTCGAACAGAATAGCAGAACAAAACAGGAAATTTGGTGAACTACTACGGTTCACTCAATTCGAACTAGATGGTAAATTTTATACTGTTGGAATCTACAAATGTCTAGTTTCAAATGCCACAAACGGCACTCGATTTCGACTTCTGTACAGAGAGATACGTTCAATTAAAGAGACACTGTTCATCAGCCCAGAACACATTTTCCAGTTTGCCTTTCATTTCGAAATTTCAACTTTTACTCAACCAAATCAATTGATTTTTGGTAGAAACTTTCTACACATCCTATACAACATATCTAAATCAGATTCAAGGTCATTTTAACATCAAAAATTTGAACCAAAGCTTCAAGAAAAACAGGGCAGATTTTCGGCTAAGCTTCCTATGCAATTCCTTTGGGTTTCCTTTCACTTTTCCAACAAATCTCATCTTGTTTATCACATAATTAACACAAACAACACTTATCATCATCATATCAGTCCTATATCATCAAGGTGTGATTTCATAGAGCCCACTCCAACCATTTAAACCCAACAACAACAATAACAATGAAGCTACAAACTTCTTAGCAAAGATCAACCCACTAAATCCAAGATTAGATGGTTGGATGATTACCTCCTCTTCCTTTGAGTGAAATCAGAAATTTTACACCTCTAAGACCTCAAGACAAACCGTGAGATGATGCTTCTTTCCTAGTCCAAGTGAATCTCCAAGTGAAGTGGAAGTTGTGTGGTGAATTTGAGTGAGAAATGGTAGCACAAAGTGATGTGAAATGAAGTGGAGCTCTCATTCTTCTTCCTTGGAGAATTTCGGCCAGCAAGATGAGAGGAGAGAGAGTGTGCAGCTGATAACTAAAGCTTCTCTTGGAAGCTTGGATACTTGGGGCCAAAGTTTGTCTCAAAAGTCAACTACCAATAGTTTCGAGCGTGCGTTTCGTGTCCGTTTTCCCTCGAGTTTGTTTCACTTGTGCACCATACCTTTAATGTACTTCCTTTAACGTTATAATTATTCACTCTTAGTACTCTAGAATAAGTTTCTTAATCTCCACTTTGCCGTTCCGGCTAGATATACGTGAATTTTTGATTCGCACGCGATAAAGTGAAATTTTTTGAACTCATTCACCACTAATGCCGCAATTAACTTTCTTAGTCTATTATTATTCGTTCTTAATTCTCCAAGACTAATGTATTTTCGGATCGAATTTACCTCAAAAAACGTGTACTCATTATTCCTTACCGAACGAGCCTCCGAAAAATAAATTTTCTAATGAAACGTTTTAAAAACGTAAGTGAGACATTGTTTCGTGTAAATGGATTTAAAATGGTTGAAATAAATTATTCGGAGAAAACAGGTGAATAAATAATTAATTAAGCCATTAAAATAAGATTAAAATAAGTAAAAATTCGGGTCCTCACATCATTCCCTCCTTAAGTGTGAATTTCGTTCTCGAAATTCACACTTAGGATAATATCATATTTCTTAAGAGTTATATTTATCAAATTGATCAACAACTTACACTTTCCAACCCATATCTCACAATTTCCATTCATCCAATTAGCAATCAACTTTAATTTCCCCAATAGGCGTTTTACTTCCAAGTCGTAGAACAAACGATCACACTTGACTTATACCATTCATGAAACTAGGGTTTACACAAGAATAATCGGCTCCAGGGTCAATTAAAACTTTAGTTTAAAAGATTCAATCTTGTAGTTCAAAACTCGAATAGAGTGATATATTTTCAATAGAAGACTAAGCTTACCAAAATTTTCGGACTTAATTTGTCCAAATCAAGTCAATCATAACATGCGAGATAAAATCGAGGGTTTTAATGTATTTTGGATATGTATGTGACAGAATACGATTCAAAATTTCAAAATTAGGGTTGAAGATACAAACTTTTTCTTCATGATCCGAAACTAAATTTTCTTAGTAAGAGATTTCAAATAATGTGTTTTGCCACCATCATCAATACATATTGCAATTTCCTCAGATACGTTTAAGAAGATTACTCATGCAACTCAATGCGTGGATATCAAAACACATATATAATAAATAACATATACATGGAGGATATTTCTAAAATTCTCTCAAAATTTTGAGTTAAGAGCTGCGTTTGAGTAAACGTATACTCTAGAAAACACTTTTAAGAAAGATAAGTAAACATGCAAGTTCATATATGCATAAACTTCGATCCAACACCTTTATCATCCTTTACCTCTAATTTGAGAGCTAACTTTAATGGTACATAAAGCTCTGTCATTTTTACTCTCCAATTCACAGCAAATATTCATTCTTATTCTTAAGGTAAGATCCGAGCCTAAGCTCTGCCTAATTTTCAATTCTTAGGCGAGTTCAAAATGTATATACATATATTTAGATATTTGCGGGAAAAGGAATAGCAGGCATATAATTACATATAATAATGGTCAAGAAAAACTTGAAAGTGCTTTTATTCAATTAAAATAATTAGGTAATGAGTTCAAGTCACCTCAAGAATAACCAACGCAATATTTTGGAAGTTCAAACGTTCATAAAAACCGAAACATGTCCATAGGACCAATCACAAGATACGTGTAGAACAATTATTAAAATTTTTACAGGAGAGAACTTCACTAGATACCCAACTAAGTCAATCCTTTAAAACACTGGTAGGTCTAATATTCTCGTTCATTTCCGACTCATATCAAACACTAGGATCCTATTGAGTTACATAGGGCCATCCATTAATCTTTCTCTACTTCTCTCTCTTAATTATTGTGCCACCTTAGCCAAACGACTATTGGTTTCCTGTAACTATTCACGTGAACTATCGATTCGTTCTTATTCCCCACAAATGGAGATCTCAAGTCCTTAACATTGCCATCAACTCTTAAGTATTCGGGTACAAGAATCCGAAATAAGATAATTCACAACTCAGGCCGTACGCTCCCAAGTGTAAATCATCCAAGTTAAGATTCCTACCCAACATACATATCTAATTTTCCCCAAGTATCAAGATGAAGGGTTTATACCTATCAAATTCATGATTCACAACTTACGATCTAGAAGAGTACTTAAACTTTTACTCATTCATATAATAAGGACCATAACACCTCTTGACTCAATCTCACCCCGTGCAGATACCACGCAAAATGGCTCCGATTTTTATTCCTACAAGCGGTCACTTAACTTTCAAACCAATCCCACAGTCCGGCATCCTAAACTTTTAAGTCTAGGATATACTACAAAGATCTGAAGTCTAAGCTCTGATACCAACTGTGACGCCCCCACTTCTCCCAAGGGCGAACCCAAGGGTATCCGCGGAACGCCTGCCCAGCTCTCCCCAGGACTCGGTACGATTTTCGTTCAAGCTTAATACAATAATGACTATTAATACCAGACGACGTAAGAAAAGAAGTCACTTCCATGTATAGTATTCAATCTTATATTACAAGATACCAAAAGTACATCTCATTCCTAAATATACAACCTTCAAAAGTTGTCTAGACAAATACCTCCAAAATCCCAATTCAACAGTGTATCAAGTCCCAAAATACAACCGTTATAAGTCGACCAAACAATTACAATCAAGGTACTAATTAAACGAGTAATCTAGTCGGCTTTTCTCCAAAATCTTCCCATCCGGTCCTGCTAAGGAAAACAAATCTAACGGGGTGAGCGAATGTTCGTGAGGCCAAGAAAAAAAAAACATGCACATGCGAACACATAGTTCAAGTAACAAGTAACAATAACATATGTACATGAATTAAAGTCAGAAAATTCAAGTAATTTACAATTGATGATATAACACACTTGTTAAGAATACAGGAGCTCTCAGGAGCTAATTTCCACTTGCTTTAACAAAAGCTCGATCCGATACCCTCTCGTGAGGACAATCCGTCATCCGGGTAGGTATTAAGTCCGTAGAAACTTCACTTAATACTTCCTCTATCCACCAGTCCATCCTCTCGGATCCGTAACCAAACACGCACGAAAATGGCGATACTACACGAGTATGCCAAACAAGATCTCAAGAGATCAAATTTTGTTTTCAAGAACACGCACAAAAAGGGCGATCCACGAGTATGCTGACAAGATCTCAAAAAATGAAGTTGTGTTTTGTAATAATCCCATGGTTCATCAAGCTTCTCGACCAAGCCCATGCCTGCTCGAGTCGCAAGATTGGCCAATGAGATTTGGGCGTCCCTCACGTAAACACGTATAATAGTAATCGCATATAATAGTCGACGAGGTTCACTCCAATCGACATACAACTTCAAATAGGTTAAGTAATAAGTCAAATAAAGGAGAGTGAGTGCGATAAAGTACACACTCATCTCATCAAGTTATGTTCACGTATACAAGTAAAATTGATCAAGTAAACATGTAATTCATGCACTTGACACTCACCGATTCAAAATAAGTGAGCAAACAAAGCTTTAAGTGTCCGCACCGAGATTCTCTTCGAAATCTCATTGAGCGCCTGGACAATTAACAAATATTTCTCACTCACAATCACGTATTAATCAAGAAAGAAGGCACACTTAATTTGACTAGTTGATACCTCAAACACGAAGCTTAACCACTCAAAACAAAGGTTCAAAAGTGAGGATTTATTAACACAAGAAAAACTGATTTCCTTAACGAAATCGAGTTTAAAACGATCAACCATTATCAAAGGGTAGAGAAAAGTTTCCAAAAACTCATTTCTCATCAAGTTTGAAAATTTCAGTTTTAAGGAGCAATCTTTGAAAATTCATATCTTGCACTCTTAGGTCCAAAATTGGAAAATTTTATACCATTGGAATCTTGTTTCAAAGTACTAAAAGTTCCTAGAAGACACTTTTCCAAGATTCTAAATGGAAGACACTCAAATTTCAGCTTAAAGTGGCTGATTAGCACTATAAGACAGTTTCAATCCTAGTTTTCGGCAAACTTTGGAAATTCGACAAAATTCACAAAAAGTGAACTAGCCTCTGAAATTTGTAACACAATAAGAAGTCCAAACAAGGTTTTAAACAGGACAAACAGAACTATATTCGGAGTTTTGAGCATTGATATATAATAGTCTGAAGTCGGCTGGAATTTGGGCACAAATCAGAAATTTTCCAGATTTGAAAAGCAAACTTTGTAGCATCATTTGGATATTGAAAGGTTGTTGAAATAACATAAAATTTTTTACACTTAAACCTCTATATGTGGACTACCTCTGTATCAAATTTCATGCAAAAACTTACGTGGGAAGGTAGTTAACAAAATGACTGAAGTTCATAAAATGTTTCAAAGCAAATCTGTCTTCTTGCTTTCCTTTCTTTTCAAAACATTTTGCACAATGAAATCAGTCCCAATTCAATCCATTTTTGAAACCAAGGTCCTAGAAACATCTATTATACATTTGGTAGGTGATTGACACCAGAATTTTCGAAACAACATGTCCCAAATCAAATTAGACCAGTCGGCTAGCAAGAAAGAAGGATTTTCCAAATTTCCAGCTTTTCCGCAGTTTGAAAATTGAACCATATCTCACTCAATGCCACTTGAAATTGAGAATAGTTGGTTGCGTTGGAAACTAGATTAAAAAGGATACATTTCATCAGATGAAGTCGTTATGAAAATCAGTTCATAGGTAGTTCGAATTTAAGCGACAAGACACAGCTTACCACTGTCATTCGAACAGAATAGCAGAACAAAACAGGAAATTTTGGTGAACTACTACGGTTCACTCAGTTCGAACTAGATGGTAAATTTTCTACTGTTGGAAGCTACAAATGTCTAGTTTCAAATGCCACAAACGGCACTCGATTTCAACTTCTGTACAGAGAGATATGTTCAATTAAAGAGACACTGTTCATCAGCCCAGAACACATTTTCCAGTTTGCCTTTCATTTCGAAATTTCAACTTTTACTCAACCAAATCAATTGATTTTTGGTAGAAACTTTCTACACATCCTATACAACATATCTACATCAGATTCAAGGTCATTTGAGCATCAAAAATTCTAACCAAAGCTTCAAGAAAAATAGGGCAGATTTTCGGCTAAGCTTCCTATGCAATTCCTTTGGTTTTCCTTTCACTTTTCCAACGAATCTCATCTTGTTTATCACATAATTAACACAAACAACACTTACCATCATCATATCAGTCCTATATCATCAATGTGGGATTTCATAGAGCCCACTCCAACCATTTAAACCCAACAACAACAATAACAATGAAGCTACAAACTTCCTAGCAAAGATCAACCCACTAAATCCAAGATTAGATGGTTGGATGATTACCTCCTCTTCCTTTGATTGAAATCAGAAATTTTGCACCTCTAAGACCTCAAGACAAACCGTGAGATGATGCTTCCTTTCTAGTCCAAGTGAATCTCCAAGTGAAGTGGAAGTTGTGTGGTGAATTTGAGTGAGAAATGGTAGCACAAAGTGAGGTGAAATGAAATGGAGCTCTCCTTCTTCTTCCTTGGAGAATTTCAGCCAGCAAGATGAGAGGAGAGAGAGTGTGCAGCTGATAACTAAAGCTTCTCTTGGAAGCTTGGATACTTGGGGCCAAAGCTTGTCTCAAAAGTCAACTAACAATAGTTTCGCGCGCGCACATTTCGTGTTTGTTTTCCCTCGAGTTTGTTTAACTTGTGTACTATACCTTTAATGTACTTCCTTTAACATTATAATTATTCACTCTTAGTAGTTTAGAATAAGTTTCTTAATCTCCACTTAGCCGTTCCGGCTCGATATACGTGAATTTTCTATTTGCGCGCTATAAAGCAAAATTTTTTGAACTCATTCACCACTAATGCCTCAATTAACTTTCTTAGTATATTATTATTCATTCTTAATTCTCTAGGACTAATGCACTCTCGGATCGAATTTACCTCGAAAAATGTGTACTCGTTATTCCTTACCGAACGAGCCTCCGAAAAATAAATTTTCTAACGAAACGTTTTAAAAACGTAAGTGGGACATTGTTTCGTGTAAATGGATTTAAAATGGTTGAAGTAAATTATTCGAAGAAAATGGGTGAATAAATAAATAATTAATTCATTAAAATAAGATTAAAAGAAGTAAAAATTCGGGTCCTCACAGGATAAATTTCCAGATCGCACAAATCATAAACTAGAATCGGGTAACATCCTATCCTTCTAGTGTCGAATTCCTAGCAGTCTTTGTGTCATTAGTCATCATTCATTTCTAGTAGTTTCTAGCCATAAATTTCCATAGTTTCCAGCCTTAATATCATTCTTAAAGCTTAGAATCATTAAGCTGTAAACTATCAGCTTTTTGGTATCGTTCTTACTAGTTTTTGTGTCGCATCTTTACTAGCTATTGAGTCGTTATTTCCAGCTTAATTCCAGTAGATTTTCAGTTTTATTCTTGTTCCAAAAGATGAGTTTTCTCCTCAAAATTTCCAGAATCGTGTCACCTATTTGTGTCATTACACATACTCTTTGGTTGGTGAGTTAACTTGAACACTTGAAGGAACTTCTAATTTCTTCAATGATGGTGACAGGGGCCTTGAGAAAGCTGTGATAAGACTATTAGAGTACTCTAAACACCGTGTGATACACGAGTGTTGAGTGCATACACGTGAGAGAGTGAAGTGAGGACAAATTTTTGTTACTACCTTGTTTTTGCATGTTTCACCCTAAGATGTCTAACTAAGATTGGAAGAGTTTAGATGAAGTTTTAGATGCAATGAGGGAAAAATTTGATCAGATTTTAAATGAAAAATTTTAACCTCTTCTTAGATGACTTGATCGAATAGAGAAAAGGGATGCCAAGAGGAGGGGTTCCCTACAATCTACCTCTTCAAAGTCGACCAATTCAAGAAGAAAGGAGGAGGTTCATTCGTCAACTTCTAGGCCGAAACATGTAGTTGAAGAAAGATTTGATTGAGTATGAGAGACTTATCAAAATCTTCTACGACAACAGCAAATGAAGAAGCTAGTTGACTGCAATCTTCAAGGATTATCTAAGGAGCTTGCCGCACCATTGGTTGAGAAGGATAACATTGTTATGCATCCAAGCTTTGATCATGAATAAGCTATGCTTAAAGTTCCATCTAAACTAGCCATTAGTCAAGAGCTACCTGGAGAGACATTGTGTGAGATGCAAAATAGGATTGTAAGGCATGAGGTAAAATTCGAGAAGAGTACGAAAGAAAAAGAGAGTAAGCATTCAAAAGAGCTCAGTGAGAAAGAGAAAGAACAAGAGCTGAATTTGGATTAGCATAAGAATAAGGGCATGATTGTAAAATCTGAGGGAGTTAGTAAGAGAGTTTATTGTTTTACTAACGATCTTAACTTTGCTTTGTTTAGTGTATCTTCTTGTGTGCAGGTTAAGCAAGGTGTTATTACCATGATCTTAACTTGTTTCATCCCTACATGCATTGAAAAGTTAAAGAGCTTTCATGGAGTTTGTCTTAAGTGTTGTATCTCTTTACTATCAACAAATGCTGAATTTCTTACCTAGGGCTGATTTGCTTATTGAGAAGCCTAATGACATTTCCAAGGGAGTAACTACACTTGAACGTTGTTCTATACTTCTTTCTTATTTAGATAATGATGTTCCCTTCTTTCTTTGTCAATTTTTTGGTTCTTTAAAAACTGATTTTGCTATTTCATTTATAGGAATTAAAGCTGTCCATTTCTGTCTAGCTCCACCTGTGCAAGATGTGCCAAATGAACAACCACCTGTGATGAATTTTACAATTTTGCACAACAAGATTTGGGACTTTGCTAGTTTATTTGAGCGTTGCTATGCAGATCCTTATCTAGTGGATGTGCATGGTAAGATTTTGAGTGGTTTTATACCTACAGACACTTATTGTGTGGTTTCTTATGTAGGTCCAGATTTGGGAAATCAGGAAGGATGGCTAATTTGAGAGCTTAGAGTATAAAATGGAACTTTAACAAGTATTATACGAGATGGTTTATGACTTGGAAGGTGTCTTTGTTCGTGAACATCAAGAGGTTGTCCAAATGGCATGCAACTTGGCTCGTAGCAATTCATCTATTTCCAACGTTACTGTCCTATAAACGCACCAACGATTTGAGGGCAAATCGGTTTCAAGAGGAGGGGACTGATATGAACACGAAACCTCAAAGTGTGGAGATATTTCTTCACTAAAGGGACTACTCAAGTCATTTGTTAACGCTGAAATTTCTAGCTTAAAAGCTTAAATTTCCAGTTTTAGTTTTGTTAGCTTAGTCTTAATTTTGGGTCACTTTTAGTTTATAAACGGACTAGCTTTTAAAGCTTGGATCCATTCCTTAAGTGGGATTATGGGCCTAGTTAAAAGGTTTAGTTTGTTATGTCTTAATTGTCCAAGTTTCATTAGGAGTTCTTGTGTCGAGATACATTAAAAGTACGTTGTTTCTTTAGAGCACTAACATATGACATATTTTTCAGAAAATATTCTTGAGAGAAATGCTCTCTTGGCTCTACGAAACTTTTCTTGAACACTTTGTGGCTCAAGAAAGTTCACAATCATGGGGATTAGACGGGTCCATATAGGAATTCCGCCAAATTCAAACTTGTGATAATCACCATCGATTCAGGGTTATTGTTCACGAATTTCGTCATCAACGGGGTTTGAATCATATCTCCTACAAATTTTTCATATCCTTTCGTTTGTATACCTATCTCTAAATATTCTAAATCTTTTATATTTAATCGAAAATTTGGTACACAATAAAAAAATACCTTTATTTTTATTCTTATCAACTTCTATTTGTGCTATTACTGCTTTTATTACATCTCGTTTCCATTTATTATCAAGTATGACTATTAAGGTTTTTGTTCCTAATTGTTTTCTTGCTAATCCTTTTATTCCTATTACGATCTTACCTAAATATACCAAACATTTCCTTGTGACTTTTAGATTGTTTATAGAGAATTTACTGATTATTTATAAATTTTTAGGTTCATTTGTTACTAATATTCTTTCTTCCCTATTTATTCTAATTAATTGAGTTTGTATATTCATTGGTCTTGTTCTATACAATATTTCGGGGTTTAACATACTTATCTGATAATTGTTAAATAATTCTTCATCCCTATTAATATCAATTATTTCTTCTAATGTCCTTTTTGTATTATTAGGAGTTCCTCTATTAAACATCCTTGCTAAAAATGATTGACTTCCTATATTACCTTGTTCATTTACAGAATGATCCCTAATAATTCTACTTGTACTAGGAATACTATTCTCTATTGGTGTGATAGTCATTTGGTTAGTCCAAAACTATATACTCCTATCCTTATTCTTACTTTTAGATATATAGGTTGTTCAGTAATTTTTATATTTTGAATTTTATGTATAATTTCTTCTAAATTTCTATTGCAATCTTTTTCTATTGTCTTTTTATTTTCTTTTAGACTTTTTATTTCTTCTTCAGGCTTGCTGATTCTTTGATGTAATAATACTAATAATCCTATTAATATATTATTTTGTTTAAGATACACTTTATCTTCACTGTTAATCCCCAAATACTTAGTAAAACCTGCAGACTCTTGATGATAGTTTTGTGAATATGTATATGCTTCTTTATAATACTTATTTCCTTTTAAATTCATTAACCAAGGAACCAGAACTCTTGTTGAGAGCTCTGATACCAAACTGGTGGGGGGCCTTATTGGTCAACTACTATTAAATGAAAATAATGCTTTTAATCTAAATTACTACATATATATTTATATGTATGTATGTATGTATGTATTCATATATACACATATGTACGTGTGTGTATATATACACACGCACACACAAATATATACACAAACACACGTGTACATATGTATATGTATACATTATGAATATCATACACAAGCAAGTAGGATTGTAGAGGTAGAACAAATGGATGGTAAGGCATATACATGTACTAAAGTAGTAAAACATTTAGACTTTCATTTTAAAATAGGAACTCTAGCATATATAGAACTTTATTATATACCAGAAACATAATATTATTCTTCATTATCATCATGATTTACTATTAACTAGGACCGGTATTCAATTCCTTAAAAGTAGTGTTTTAAAATATATACTCTAGAATGCACTGAGAAGCATGATGGGACTCTTAAACCCCCCCTCTCCTAAAAAAATTAGAATAAAAAAAGATGACCCTAGGTGATGCGAATTCGAATCTCTAAACTCCGCTCTTGAAGAAATGATTGCACAAACAGTGGAAAATTTTATTTTGATCAGGTTATCGATACACAAGATGGATCCTAAACCAATCAAGGACTGCTCGAGATTGTTTAAAAAGGTAGGAAGGTGCCACAATTCAACGCGGTCTTGAATTGATAAACCAAAACTTGAACAAAAGAGACACTTCTCACTTTGTATCAAAGGTGAAATCTTAGAAACCTTAGTTTCCAATCTTGAACTTGAACATTTGGGTTGTTTAATTCTTGAATTCTTGATATGAAAAAAAGATAGAGAATCACAAAATCAGTTGTGATCCATGAACAAAAAACTGCAAGCGGATCAAGAAATAACCTTTGAGTTGGAGATAAGAAGTAGCTCGCAAAATTGGAAACCTAATTTGACTTGGATTGTTGCCAAAATCTGCTCACATAAATCCTTGTCCAATTTCGTTTGTTAATTCACTTCAACATACATTAGGAAAGCTTTTTAAAATCAGCATCTTGTTTTCCAAAGTCCATCCAAGAACCATCAAACCAAGCTTCTAAATTCCAGCCATCACATACAAGCTGGTAGAGTTTCTAGGTTTCTAAAAAATCTGCCAAGTTGTTGTGTTCCATATTTTGATTGCTAATCTGTCCAGCTATATGTAGTCTGTGACAGCCCCACCTCCCCCTAGGGCGTACCCAAGGGTTTGGCAGACCGCCTGCCCAACTCTCGCCAGGACTCAGTCACAATTCATGAAATTTACAAATGATAATCTCAAAAAAAAAGCGATATTAAGTACAACCTTCCATATATACACTTATGGACCTCTAATATCCACACAATCTATAATACAACCAAGGAGTCAAACTTGCAAAAAAAAATCAAACCAAACAAGCTGGCTAGACATCTATGAAGTGCTCACGCGAGCAGCTAACAAAACCTAGACAAAGTTTATGTCTTCTCCACTTCCATTCTCACTTTCTTACTCCTGTAAGGAAAACAAATTTCATGGAATGAGTTAGAAGCCCAGTGAGGTTCCAAGTAACCAAGTAACCAAGTAGGTAAAATAATAGGCAAGATACCATACCCAGATATCAAGAAACAAGTCAAACTCAAATAGATCATGACCCAGTATATAGTTAAGTAAGTAGCCAAATAAATCATGCAAAAATGTACAGTAAAGAACACATTCATGGCAAAGGATATAGGTTGCTCTCAGGAGCTAGTCCCACTGTAGCTTGAACAAGGTCCGTTGACTCTCCGTCAACCACGAAAGTATAACGTCCGTAGATCACCACTTTACACCAATTTCCGTCCACCAAACATACCCCTTACCGGGCCTGAACACCAAAGAAGTACCTAAGATTCGTCGATCTCCTCGACCAAGCCCTTACCGGCTCGATTCGACCAACTAGCCCTGGGTTGGACTTATTGTGAGGACTCGTAATTTATTTTATCTTATTTATTTATTTTATCGATTTATTCTGTGACGGCCCCACCTCCCCCTAAGGCGAACCAAAGGGTTCGGCAGGCCGCCTGCCCAGCTCTCGCCGGGACTCAAAATTTTAAAACAATAAAATTAAATAAACCTACAAGCATACTATTCATAAGATATCTAACGCCAAAAGAGGTCTATTTACATCTTCAAAAGTATCGAGCCAAACCACTCTAATACATTAGAATAACAACCAGCAGAAGGTAGACCCTATGGAGGGTTCTTATACAAACCACCAAACAAAAACAAACATCCTAACTGTCCGACTGTTACAATCAAACCTAACTATACTAGTGTATGTGTCAAAAGTCCCCGCGTCGGCCCCGGCTAAGGAAAACAAAAGGAAAGGGGTAAGCTATATGCTTAGTAAGTAAACAGGGGCAAAAGCGTAAATCTCACGTAACAACAATTGCACAGTAAGAGTAAAGCAAAAGCAGAAAAGTAACATCACATAATAAGGATACAGGTGGCTCCAAAGCCAAGTCATTTACCATGCGTGATCTCCTGTCGACACTCCGTCGACCAAAAATAAGGTCCGTAGAAACTTCACTTGTACACCCACCGAACACCTTATCACCCTCACTGGCCAGTCACCTCACAAACTTGCCCGGGCGAACGAAATCACAAACTTGAGCTTGAGTCACAAGCTCGGGTCACAAACTTGGTCCACATTCTCGGTGAACCGGATTCACAAACTTGGTGACCTCAGACTAAGTTGGACTGGCTTCGACCAAGCCCTGACCGGCTCGAATAGTCCATCTCGGTCGAAAGATCAACCCCAAACTCACAAACTTCACAAAATTATTCAAAAGTCACCCCGAGCCACAAGCTCAAGGGGTTTAGTTCCAAAATGATTCATATACATATGCCATATACAAATGTGTGCGTAAATTAGGGTTTAGGTCGAGTGCGATAAAGTACAGTCTCGCCTAGGTACCCTTTTCATACATATCAAAACACATAAGCAACTAACACATAAGAGCGGCCTGAATACTTACACAACGAACAAAAGAGCAAAAGTACGAAATTCGTGCCGCGAGGAGTAGCTAGTAGGCCCCACCGGCTCCACCTAGCTAACCAACGTCTGAAATTGAAGATTGTGTCACAATATATCACAAACGGCTACTAACATACTTAGAACAAGCAAAACGGCAAAATCGGCACATGCAAGTGTGGAAACGGCAAAACAGGTGCACGCGCCCGCGCGGAACGGCAAACGGAAATGGTCAAATCTGCCTTCTCAAACCGTTTTGATCAAAAGTTAGCCTAGGAATGTCGGATCAAGGTACATGAGGTACCGTTGCGAAGCTAAGAGGAAGGGTTACTATTTTCATGAAGACAGCTAAGTCCGGATCTGAACAGAAATAGGTCGAAAGTATGGAAAATCGTTCAAGCAATTCGCACTTTAGAGTGACGAACAGGGTATGTTGGCTGGACCATAACTCCCAGCTCACAAATCAAAATCAGGAAATTCCAAAGGCATTTAAAATCTGAGACATAGGGCTAAAACTTTGATGTTTTGGTCAAGACCTGAATCCATTCAGAACAGAACGAAAATTGAGTGCCAAAGTACCCGTCAGAACTGTCCAGATCAAAGGCAGTTCTGACGATCAATCTTGTTTTGGTCATAACGGAAGCTACGGAACTCGGAATTTGACGCACTTTATACCGTTTCGAAGCTAAAACCAAGATCTACATTTCTTATGAAGGAGTCGACACCCATATCATACAGGATCAAAACCGAAAAATGCACGGTCAGAGGCTGAAATTCAAAACGTACACAATTTCAGGGTACAAAACAGGTGCGAGTGTTTTGGTTATAACTCGAGCTACACAGATCCGTTTGACCGGAAATTTTGCAGATATATTCAGGACATAAGAGGCTACAATATTTAAGAAGGCCACTCAGTCCATTTTCGAGGGTAACTAGGTCAAACATGCAAGAAACTACACCAGAACCGGAAAAACAGATTCACAAATTGAATTCTAGCGGAAACATCATAAATCAGGCTATCCAAGTCCAAATCCAGAAATTCCAAAACCAGCTGAAAGCTAAGAAACAAGTTTACATTTCATCAGAAGACCTCAACAACCAATTCGGAAGCAATCCTAACCAAAACAACCAATTACAGGCGCAATTCTTACATTCGGGTAAAACCAGAACAGCAATAGTAATTTCGACTTTTCTCATTCCACACTACTCCGATTGACCTGAAATTATGTAGGAACCTTTAAAATGTCATTCCCTACAACTTTTATGTTTTGAGCTAAGGCCAATTCGGCCTCTATCTAGGACCTAAAAATTCGGACAGAATGCTCCCTTAAGAACCCTAGGTTTTTCAATTTTCTTCCAAAACAGAAATTGGTTGCAATTAATCACTTTTCCCACCTCCTAGAGTCAATATAGACCATTTCCAATCATCATAGATAGCCACACAATCATGCTTATATTAAAACAGAAAAATCCCCAAAAATAATAAAACTTCATCATTTCAACCACAAATCAAGAAATAACCCATAAATTTGCATCTCATACAACCACTAAGCATGATTTAAGCATCAATTAAAGGAGCAGGGTGGTTCTTCACAACTTACCTTTAAAACAAGAGAGAGAGAGCTATTGGTCACCTTAGCTTTTCAAACAACTTCACCAATCACTTTAAAATCACCAAGTGGAGGAGTTTTGTGGAGCAAAACCAAAATTAAACGGTAGGAGTGGAAGATTGAGCAAGTTTGGATCAAATTTTGGAAGAGCTTTTCTTTTCTTTTCTCTCTAATGAGGGCCGGCTATGAGCTTGATATTTGTGGGAATTTTTGGGTCAAAATTTTGAGTTATTTTGGTAAAATGGTAAAAGCATGAATAGTAAGTCAAAAGTAGAATTTAATCTCTAAGTGACACATGTCACTTGCATTAATGGTTTGCCTAACTTTTGTCTCTCTCACACCTATCCACTTGGCAACCTCTAAATATCTCATAACACCCGGTAATTTAATTCCAGTATTCAAAACTTAACCTAGTTGACCGAATTTTTCCGAACTTTTCGCACTAGTGGGTCCCACATCCAGTATACGCTCTTAATTTCTCAAAAGAAAAATCATCTAAAACTATATCTGCTCCTTAACAATATCTAGAATTTTTTTCCTAATCACGAAAATGCAGAAAACAAGCCATGAAAAATGCGAAAACCTAGAAAATGCAAATTACGGGTTCTCACATATTCACTTATTTATTGGTTTATTTAAATAATTAATTGCCCATTTTCTTCGAATAATTTATTTAAACCCTTTTAGAACCATTTACATGGAACTATGACTTGCATATATTTTTAAAATGTTCCGTTAATAAATTTAATTTTTGGAAGCTCGTTTAGCGAGATTTAGTGAATGCGAGTTTGGAGGCAATAGTCAATTTGAGAGTACAGTGACCTTGGAGATTTGAGAACTCATGCGTTAGTTTTAAAATAGGTATTTTCATGATTAATTACCCAAGTATTAGTTAGTTATACTATCGTTACAAGAATTTCTTAGAAATTTCGCTTTACCGCGCGCGAGTCGGAAGTTCGCGTTTTCGCGTGCGCGATTAATTGAAGGACTTTAGAAAATTATTGATAGACTACTAAGAGTGGATAATAATAGTGTTAAAGGAAGTGCATTAGAGGTTTAGTGCACAAGTGAAACAAACTGATACGGTCCTCGATCAAAACGTTTCGAGACACGTAGCACCTTTGCCCAAGGATCTAGCGAGGTTGTCCAACGCTTGGATTGCGGGACCTAAAACCAAAACGGACGACACGAATTAGTTGAAGGGTAGTAGAACGACGACTCCAACAGAGGTGATTACTCTAGTGGATAGGTCGGTAGAACAATCAAGGACAATCGCGAGATTACTCAAGAACCCTTGCCTAAGCAAGTGAAAGGATCGAATGCTCTCAATAATTTGAAGAGAAACAAACCAGAATTTTATTATGAAAATTGTGTACCCGTTAACCGTGCAAAGTGAGCCTTTATATAGGCTAAGGGGCTAATGAAACCCTAAGAAACTAGATAAGGAAGGTCGGCCACTCCTTGGACAAAGGTGGGCCGGCCCATGACTCAAATAAACTAATCTAATCCAACTCTAAACAATTGAACCTAACACTAAGGCCTAGGGCCTAGTCGACCAACCCTTCATGGGCTCGCTACGTGGGCTTGGATCATCATGTAGACAACTTGATTATCACCTTCCAAGCCTTCAATACTTGGGCGTGGCCCGTGCACGTGTGACTGGACCCAATGGAACTCGAACTGGATCATTACTTGGGCTAAGGTCCATGCACACATCAGTCCCCTCCATTTGAGAAGGATTTGTCCTCAAATCTGGATCCTCCTCGCCAAGGAATGGGCTCAAGTCTGCGACATTTAAAGTCGCGTTAACATTATACTCCCCAGGTAGCTCCAATTTATAGGCATTGTCATTGACGCGTTGGAGCACTTGAAAGGGTCCATCACCTCTTGGGGATAGCTTCCCTTGGCGTTGCTTGGGAAATCTTTCTTTTCTCAAGTGTAGCCACACCCAATCGCCAGGTTCAAAGGTCATCTTGCGACGATGCTTGTTAGCTTGCTGGATGTATTGCTGCGTACGCTTCTCAATATTTGCACGAGCAGCTTCATGTAACCTGCGTACAAAATCAGCTTTCTTTTTCCCATCTAAGCTTGTGTGCTCAGAGGAAGGTAAGGGTGTACACAACTTGTCGGATACTATTGTTGTTTAGTCTCAAAGAGGATATTCCAATTTCTTTAGTTTATTTTTATTTTAAGACATTGTTTTGTTTGGACTAGAAACCCTAAATTCTAAAACCCCTAAATTCTAATAAAAAACCCTAGTTACTTGTGACTAATTGGTTTTCTTAAATCTCTCATGTTTTAATCGAAACCCTAATGTTAATCTATGGAATTGTAAAATCCCTCATATTTTCTTAACATTCCTTTTTATTTGGCATTTATTCCCTTATAATATCTCTACTACTCATTTACATCCCCAATATTTAGAATAAAGAATAGAATTAATAGTTTTCCCTTTTGCATTCATCGTTAGAGTAAACTAAGATCTTTTACTCCTTTTCGTATTAATCGTACGGAATGTGTATCACATTTGGTGATTAAGAGTGAGTTTTAGATGATATTAAGTGTGTGATTAGAAGTGATAATAATAAGTTAGTGAATTATAAGTGAAAACCCTAGTACGTACGAAATAAGGAAAAACGGTGTGAACCGACGGGTATTGTTCGCTACCGATTGGCTACCGATTGAACCCACCATTTGACCACCATTTTTATCAAGTTAATCTCATTGTTATTGGAACTTAAATATCAGCTCTAAAGCTGATCATGGGGGCCGAAAATATTGACCCAAAAAGAAAGGAAAAGAAGAAAAATTCAACATATCATCTTGGGGTGACAAGTGGCAAACATCCAAGGGTTGTTTGACCAACCAATTTCCTTCATTTTTATCCCCAAAATCACTTCATCTTCCCTTCATTTCTGCACATTCCAGCCGAGATTGAGGAGGAGAAAAACCAAGAGAGAAAAATTCCACTTTAATCTTGAATCCTTCTTGTTTGAGTGAAACCTCAAAACCTAAACCGATTAAACTTACCTTGTGGTGTTTGGCAAGCTTTGTGTGGAAAAATATTTGGAAGAAAGTGGTTTGTTTCTCACCTACAAGGGACTTTGGAAGGTACCATGGCTGCCTATCCCTTTTCTCTTCTTTAATCTTGTTAAAGTTTAGTTAGAAGCTCTTACTCTTGCCTTATGACGGTTAATCGGTTAGTTCTGATTGATTTGTTAGATATGGAGCTAGGGTTTACATTTTCAGCTTTGATTATAGTTATCTACCTCTTAATTGATGTTATTGAGCTAGTAGTGGATGGTTTTGATGATAGAGTACTTGTTGGACATGAATTTCTAGTGAAAAAGTTCAAATTCCAGCATTAGATTCTTCATTGCTATGTTCTGCCCGATTTTGTTTAACCATGATGGGGGCCGAATTAGGCTTAGCACAAAACATGAAAGTTGTAACCTTTTGTTTTAGCCTCGAGACGCTACCTAGTACACCTTGATCCGATAACCACAGCTTTGGTTATGGTCAGAACCGTGTAACCTATTTTTATACCTTTTCATTTCCGCGCATGCGCGCATACAATTTTTTGCCGTTTTTGCTACTTTGATTGTTTTTAGTCCTTATTTCCATTTGGGATGGTCGATTCACTGATATTTGAGTATAACCTTCTGTCACAGGCAGTGATGAACCAGACGGAGTCGGTGGACCCGTATAAAGTGCCTTAATTTACAAGCTAACTCTTTTGATTGAGTAATTGGATTGTTTATTGATGTGAAATTGTCAAAGTGCTTTGTATATGTTACATGGGTCCTTAGGCGAGGGTGTACTTTATCTCACTCGACCTAAGCCCATCATTCGTTTTGATTTCGTATGTGAGAATACATGCCTTATGTTGAGTATCACACTTTTACTGTGTGCTGATGGGGGTGATTACATGACTTGAGTTGAACCTCTTTTTGCTGTGTGCTGTTGGGGTAAGTACTTTGTTGTGTACTTTGTTAAGAGATATCATCTATTGAGAGATTGGATATCTCAGGGTTTGGTTCCAACCCGGTTCCAAGGGTAGACGAACTATTCGGGGCAGTCAGGGTTTGGTCGAAGTTAGTTCCATGCTAACCTTGGGATTTCGTTCTTTGTTAAAGCTTTGATTAAAGCTAAGTGATTTTGTTTCGCTCGAGCTGTTGTGTGCTGTTGACTGGTCAGCGGGGGTTGATAAGGTGAACGGGGAAAGTAAGTGGAGTCTACGGACCATGAGTACTTTGGTTGACGGAATGTCAACAGGCGTTCAAGCTCGGGGAATTGAACTGGCTTTGGAGCCACCCTTATCCTACCATTGTGATGTTTCCTTTCTGTTATTGATGTAAAATATCCTGATTTACTTGTTTATTTGGATGTGAGTTTACATTTTTACCCCTGATTACTCACTAAGCATATAGTTTACCCCATTCCATTTGTTTTCCATAGCAGGGGGCCAACGCAGGGATCACTTGGGAAGGTTTTTAGACATTTGGCTATAGAATAGTTGAATTTGTACTTATTATAAGTTGACTAGTAAGATGTATATAGTTGTCGTGGTGGTTGTAGTTATCAGCTTTTCTAGGGTTTACTTTCTGGTACCCGTGGTATGTTTGATTTGATGTATTAGTTTATGCAACTTTTGAAGATGTAATCATTTAAATAGAACTTTCTTTTGGTGTGAACTCTATTTTCTAGTTTTAGAGTATCGAGTCCTGGCGCGAGCTAGGCAGGCATCCCGCCGATACCCTCGGGTTCGCCCTTGGGAGAAGTGGGGGCGTCACAAAGGGTGCCAAATCAAAGGGAGTCAAGGGGTTAAAACCATATACAATCTCAAATGGGGAGTAGTGTGTTGCACTATGAATAGTTCTATTGTAAGCAAATTCCACATGTGGCAAACACTCTTCCCAAGATTTAAGATTCTTTTTAATCAAAACCCTGAGTAATGTTCCAAGTGTGCAATTGATAACCTTAGTTTGCCCATCGCTTTGGGGATGACTTGTGGTTGAAAACAATAATCTCGTGCCAAGCTTAGATCACAAAGTCTTCCAAAAATAACTCAAGAACTTCACATCTCTATCACTAACAATGGTTTGAGGCATGCCATGCAAGCGAACAATTTCTTTGAAGAACAAGTTAGCAATATGAGATGCATCATCAGTTTTGTGATAAGGGATGAAATGAGCCATCTTAGAGAATCTGTCAACTACCACATAGATGGAGTCATTACCCTTTGGTGTCCTAGGTAGGCCCAAGACAAAGTCCATAGGCAAGTCTACCCAAGGATGATGTGGGATGGGCAATGGGGTATACAAGCCACATGGGTTTGTTTTAGACTTGGCCTTGTGACAAGTGGCACATCTACCAACCATGCGCTCAACATCCCTATGCATATGGGGCCAGTAGAAGTGTTCTTGCAACATTGCTAAAGTGTTAACAACACCAAAATGTCCCATGAGACCACCACTATGCGCCTCTCTAACCAAAAGATCATGAAGGGAAGATTTAGGCACACACAACTTATCTACATGGAATAGCAATCCATCATGCAAAAGTACTTTCCATGCGGGTTCTTAACACAAGCAGCATATATGTCACCAAAATCATGATCATGTGCATAGAGTTCCTTAATCATTTCAAACCCTAATAACTTAGCATCAAGAAAAACAAGCAAGGAATGTCTACGTGATAACGTATCAGCTACCACATTTGATTTTCCAGTTTTGTACTTAATGACATGAGAGAAGGTGTCAATGAAACTTACCCACTTGGCATGTCTGTTACTCAATTTTGGTTGCCCCTTGAGAAACTTCAATGACTCGTGATCAGTGTGTATCACGAACTCCCTAGGGCGGAGGTAGTGTTGCCAGGTCTCCAAAGCCCTCACCAGTGCGTACAACTTCTTGTCATACGTGGGGTAGTTTAAGGTAGCACCTCCCAGTTTCTCGCTAAAGAAGGCACAAGGCCTCTTGTCTTGCATGAGGACGGCGCCAATACCTACACCAGAAGCATCACATTCAATTTCAAAGGTCTTGTTAAAATTTGGTAATGCTAAAACAGGTGCATGTGTGAGTTTGTCCTTGAGGGTAAGGAATGCTTGTTCTTGGGCTTCTCCCCAATGGAATTTATCATTCTTCTTTGTCACGGCAGTCAATGGAGCAGCAATGGTGCTGAAGTCTTTGACAAATCGCCGGTAGAAGCCCGCCAATCCATGGAAGCTGTGCACATCAGGGACGGATGTTGGAGTTGGCCATTGCTTGATGGCCTCAATCTTGGACTCGTCCACTTTGATGCCATGTAAACTCACAACATAGCCTAAAAACACAAGCTCATTAGTACAAAAGGTGCATTTCTTAAGGTTGGCGTATAGACGCGCCTCTCGAAGTGTATTAAGAACTAATTTCAAATGCTCCATGTGCTCATGTTCATTTCGACTATATATCAAAATGTCATCAAAATAGACAATCACAAACTTCCCAATGAAGTGTCTCAAAATATGGTTCATTAATCTCATAAATGTACTAGGGGCGTTAGTCAACCCAAAGGGCATGACTAGCCACTCATAAAGACCATGTTTAGTTTTGAAAACCGTTTTCTATTCATCGCCTTCTTTCATCCTAATTTGATGATAGCCACTCCTTAAATCAATTTTAGTGAAAATAATAGCACCATCAAGTTCGTCAAGCATATCATCTAGCCTAGGAATGGGATGACGATATTTAACAGTAATAGCATTAACGGCTCTACAGTCAGTGCACATACGCCAAGTACCATCCTTTTTGGGGACAAATATCACAGGCACAGCACAAAGACTTAGACTTTCCTTTACCCAACCCTTACCTAATAGGCCATCAACTTGCCTTTCAAGCTCCTTTGTCTCCTCAGGACCCATGCGGTAAGCCGGTTTGTTGGGTAGTGGTGCTCCAGGAATCAGGTCTATTTGGTGTTCAATCCCTCGAATGGGTGGTAAGCCATCAGGGACCTCATAAGGAAACACGTCCTCGAATTCCTGCAAAAGAGCAACTATACTCGAAGGTAATACCTTATCGAGTTCAGCAACATTTAAAAGCACATGTTTGCAAATCATGAGAAGTACCGACTGATCAGAATTCACAATCTTTCTAACATCCTTAGCCTTAATGATCATGTTTTGCTTCCTAATTGTGGGTTTAATGAGTGAATGGTCATATGTAATACTAGGTGTGCTCGCTTGACCCTTGGTCGATTGTTCACTTGTAGAAGTGGAGCATTTGCCAGGGTTGGCAGCCTTTTGTTTCCTCTTTTGGCGGTCCAATTCACACTCCCTTTGCAATTTAAGTTGGTCCTCATACACTTGTGTAGGTGTGAGCGGTGTCAGGACCATGCGTTTACCATTGTGCAATAGAGTGTACTTGTTTGCCCTACCATCAAATGTGACATGTTTATAAAATTGCCAAGGTCTTCCTAGAATGACATGTGTCGCATGCATGGGAACAACATCACACGCAACTTCATCAATGTAGTTGCTAATTGAAAAAGGAACGCGTACCTGTTTGTAAACACGTACCTCACCTTCTTCACTTAGCCATTGGAGGCGGTATGGATGTGGATGTCTAGTGGTAGGAAGGTCCAAGCTCTCAACCATTAGCAAACTTGCCACATTGGTGCAACTCCCACCGTCAATGATGAGACTGCACACTTTATCACTTACTTTACAACGAGTGTAAAATAAGTTTTCCCTTTGCAATTGCTTGTTCTCCTTGACTCGGGCGGTTAGCACTCGTCGGGCCACCAAACACCCTATTTCCCCTTGAGTAGGAGAGCATTCTTCCTCAGCCGAGTCATCCCCCAAGCAATCGCCCTTGATCAATCCAGGCATATTCTCACAATTATCGTCATCGGACACGATCTCTCCATTATGAGTGACTAACATGATCTTTTGGTTTGGACATTGGGACTGGATATGTCCAAACCCTTGGCACTTGAAGCACTTGATATCTCTGCTCCTAGTCTTAGGAGTCTCATGAGGTGCCTTAGAAGTGGATCTGGATGCATCAACAACTTTGTTAGGGGTAAAATTGGAATTTCAGTTAGGAGTATTACCTTGAATTCGGCTAGATGGTGTTGGTGTGGCCGAATTTCCAGTTTCGTGGGTCGCTCTCCGTGGTTGGTTGCTCCTCCATGAAGTCGAGTTGGAAGTTTGGAAGGTACGGGCTCCTCGCCTCAATTTCTTTCCCCTCTCGGCCTTGATAGTGAGTTCAAGAAGATCATACATGTCCAAATAATGTTGGAGCTCCAAGGCTTCTTGAAGGTTGGGGTTGAGACCTCTAAGAAACCTCGCCATGGTTGCTTCACTATCTTCTTGAAAGTTCGCCCTCATCATGGCCATTTCGATCTTCTTGTAGTAGTTCTCCACACTCATGTTACCTTGAGTGAGGGTTTGAAGTTTGGAGTGGAGATCATGGTTGTAGTAGCTAGGAACAAATCTCTTGCACATCAATGCCTTGAGTTCTCGCCAAGTTCGGACTCGTGGTTCTCCCATTCTCCTTCTATGGGTCCTCACTTGGTCCCACCAAACTAGGGCGTAGTTGGTGAACTCAACGGTGGCAACTTTCACCTTTTGTTCCTCGCTATAGTCATAACAGTCGAAGATCATTTCAATGCGGCCTTCCCATTTCAAGTAAGCCTCAGGATCGTTTTTGCCTTTGAACGCGGGCACTTGAATTTTGAGTCCCTTGAGTTCGTTCTTAGGCGTGTCCTTTCTAGGCCTCTCGGCTCTCTCATCATCTTCACTAGCCGAGTATTCATCACTATTTGCCTCCTTGGTGCCATGGTTACTCCGGTTGTACGACCGAGAATGAGAGCCTCGTGTGAGACTCTTGGATAGCTCCTCAAAGCGAGTGTGCAACTCCTCCTTTTGTTGCTCACTAATTCGCCTAAGCTCGTTCTTCATGGTGATAAACATCAACGAGTAGTCTGTGGTCGGGTGATTTTGTTCCATGTCCTTCTTTATGCCTTGCAAATGGTTAGTAACAAGGAAAACAACACAAGTATATCCTCACTTCACTCTAATGGACTTACCAAATACCTTTACCTGTTGGGTTAGGTAGTTGAGAAAGGCCGCTCAAGTCCAATAATTGTCACCAACTTTTTCCACAAGTGTAACCAAGAAGGTAAGACACAGATGTGGGTGCAAAATGAAGTGGGAATGGACGAATTTGGAAGGCCAATAGTGGCGGACAGAAATGGAAGTGCGCCAATGGGAACACAAAAGAAAGAAACCCTAACTTCCTAAAATGTAGGAGTGGGTTCCTAGAATGTAGGAGAGTATTCCTAAAATGTACGAGAGAATGTAGGAGAGTGTTCCTAAAATGTAGGAGAGAATGTAGGAGAGTATTCTTAAAATGTAGGAGAATATGTAGGAGAGTGTTCCTAAAATGTAGGAGAGTATCCAAGTGAGAAAAGAGTTATCCAAGTGCTTTACTTAGTTTCCTAATTGACTTTGGAAAGCAAGTTAGTTTTGGAAACCTTTAGAAAATCCTTTTCCTCTTGGAAACAATTTGTAAGAAACTTCCAAACCCTAATCTAAGAAGGATTATAAATCAGGTTCGGCCCCTTGCCCACCAAAATCCTTAGCAAAGTCGGCGGCAACAAGCTTTAAAGCTCCCCCACCGCACAATCCGAACTCACACACCACACAAGTGCAATTCAGAATTTCTGGTCTTAGTGCTCAAGATAATTCGGCTATTGGTCAAGGCAAGAAGATGGCGTCTCAAGAAGATGTAAGCAATGTCACTCAAGCTTCCCCCCAACGCTGCTCAAGAATTTCCCAAGAATTTTACTCCCAAACCAAGGAAGCCCTTTACCACTGCAAGAGAGTATAAAAAGATGTTTATTCGAAGGGTGGTACAAGTTTCCAAGACACAAGGTGATCAGATTATTCGAAGGGTGGTGCAAGTTTCCAAGACACAAGGTGATCAAGAACCTCAAGAAGAGGTAGGTTAAAACTTTTGAGTACTTTTCTTTTTCCTTTGCTTAATTTTCTATTTTGGATTGGAAGCAAGATGTAAGAAACTGTCTTGGGCAATAAAATTCACTTTCCTCTCTTGTTTTCTTTGTATCTTGCCAATCGGATGCTCTTTTCTTTTCTTTTCGTTTCTATTTTTTTTTTGACTTAACAAACGCCACAAACACTTGGCCGAATGGGTCAAGATCAAAATCTGGTCAGTCCCTTAATTTGCACCAATGCCCAACCACAATCCTTTAAGAACTAGCAAGACACTTATCAAGATTTTCAAGAACTTCAAGATAATGATCAAGAAATTCAAGAAGCTCTTAATTCTTGTAGATTCTCTCAAGATTCACAAACCACCAACTAGTTTTACCAAAAATCAGATTTAGAAACACAAGTAAACAACTAAGATAACTCACAAGAACTTGGACAGGTTTGAAACGAAAAAAACCCTAGCGCAATGAGAAACCCTAGCGCAAGGAAAACCCTAGCCGCCGCCCCACTTGTTTTCTTGTTGCTCTGGTGATGACTAACAACCAAGACAGATTTGGGAACACAACCTTACGGCAAATTTTGGACAGAAATTATCAACAAACTAGACACAAACACAAAAGAGATAACACACCAACAGATTTTGTGTTCGGATGAACAGTATCGGTGAACAGTGTCGGTGAACAGTGACATTTTTTTTTAACAAGGCAGCGGACAAAACACAAAAACCCTATGACACAACTACGAAAAACAAGGATATAACGAAAGATACCTCCACCTAAGCTCTGAAGCCAACTGATACGGTACTCGATCAACACGTTTCGAGACACGTAGCACCTTTGCCCAAGGATCTAGCGAGATTGTCCAACGCTTGGATTGCGGGACCTAAAACCAAAATGGATGACACGAATTGGTTGAAGGGTAGTAGAACGACGACTCCAACAGAGGTGATTACTCTAGTGGATAGGTCGGTAGAACAATCAAGGACAATCGCGAGATTGCTCAAGAACCTTTGCCTAAGCAACTGAAAGGATCGAATGCTCTCAATAATTTGAAGAGAAACAAACCAGAATTTTATTATGAAAATTGCATACCCATTAACCGTACAAAGTGAGCCTTTATATAGGCTAAGGGGCTAATGAAACCCTAAGAAACTAGATAAGGAAGGTCGGCCACTCCTTGGACAAAGGTGGGCTGGCCCATGACTCAAATAAACTAATCTAATCCAACTCTAAACAATTGAACCTAACACCAAGGCCTAGGGCCTAGTCGACCAACCCTTCATGGGCTCGCTATGTAGGCTTGGATCATCATGTAGACAACTTGATTATCACCTTCCAAGCCTTCAATATCCTGATGGACTCCTTGTTGGTCTTGAACATTTCGCACAAGAGCTTGAAGGGACTCCTTGAAGCGTTTGGCCCAGGCACGTGTGACTGGGCCCAATGGAACTCGAACTGGATCATTACTTGGGCTAAGGTCCGTGCACACATCTCAAACCCGAGAGGAATCGGGCACGAAACGCACGCGTACGCGCACTATTGAGAGTTGACTTTTGTGTAAAATTTGAACCACAACTATCAAGCTTCCAAGGGAAGCTTCACCATCAGCCTTTACACTCTTTCTTCCTCACTCAAGCTGGCTAAAAACTCAAGGCAAAGAAGGAGCAAAACTTTCATCTCATTTCACCTCAAATCATCCAACCATTTTACTCCAAAATCATCCCACAAACTCACAACAACTTGGAGAATCACTTGGACTAGGAAGAGAGCAGCTTTCTCACGGTTTCTTGGAGCTCTTAGTGACCAAAAATTCCTGAGTTTTCATCATCCAAGAGTTGGTAATCATCTAACCTTTTAAACTTGGTTTTTGTAGGTTAAATTTGACTTGGAAGCTTGTAGCTTCATGTGGGTCTCTTTATTTGATTGAAATTCATTTGAGTGGGCTCTATGAAATCCCACAATGGACATGTTGGACTGATATGATGATTATGGGTGTTATTTATGTTGATTAAATGTTAAACAAGTAGATATAAATTGAAAAAGTAGAAAGAAAATCAAAGGAAAGTTGCATGAGAAGCTTAGCCGATTCTGACCTGTTCTTACCGAGCCCTTGGTTCGATTTTTTTTGTGATCAAATGACCTTGAATTTGTTGCAGATATGTTGTATAGGATGTGTGGAAAGTTTCCACAAAAAATTACTTGATTTGGTTAAGAAAAAACTGAGTTTTCGACAAGAACAAAACTGGAAATCGCGTAATAGGGGTCTCCTGGCAGTGATTTTTGATTGAGCATATCTCTCTGCTCAGATGTCGAAATCAAGTGCCATTTGTGGCATTTAAAACTAGACACTTCTATTTTTCCAATGGTATAAAATGCATTTCCTGATTCGAAGTGAGTGAGCCGTACTAGTTCACTAAATTTACCTGTTCTGTTTTGTTGCTCTGCTCGAGAGTCAGTGATGTGCTGAGAATTGTTGCTTGAATTTGAGCTAGCTATGAACTGAATTTCAGAACAATTTCTTCTGATGAATTGTAGCTTTAGGAATGTAGTTCCCAATGCCACCAATCATGCCCAATTTCAAGTTGAATTGGCTGAGTTATGGCCAAATTACAGAACTACACCAATGATAGAAAACTCTAATTTTGGCTAGCCGAATGGCTTAGCTCGAATGGGGACTTGTTATTTTGAAAATTTTGGTGTCAATCAGCTACCAAATGTATGTCAGATGTTTCTTAGATATTTTCTTCATAAATGAACCATGTTTGAGATGATTTCATTGGCCAAAGGTTCGAAAAGAAAAAAGGAAGCATGAAGGCAGCTTTGTCTTCGGATTTCCTTAAACTTAGGTAGTTTAGTTAACTACCTTCCCTTGTGAATTTTTAAGCAAAATTTGGTAGAGGAGTAGTTCTCATATGGAAGTTGAATTGTACCAATTTTGGTGTTATTCTAAGACTGTTTTGATGTACAAATAAGTTACCAAAGTTATTTTTCCAAATCTGGAAAATTGCCTAACAATCCTCATTTTGAACCAACTTTGAGCTGCTATATCTTGGGGCTCAAAACTCCGATTCTTGTTCCGTTTGTTGTGTTTTAAACTTTGATTATAACTCTAGTTTATTTTCAAATTTTAGAGGTTAGTTCACATTCTGTGAATTTTGCCGAATTTCCAAAGTTTGCGAAAAATCAACCCCGAATCTGTCTTGGAAATGCGAATCAGTAGTTTTAAGCCAAAATTTGAGTATCTTCCATTTAAAATCATGGAAAAGTGTCTTCTAAGAATTTTTAGTACTTTGGAAGTAGTTTCCAATGGTATCAAGTTTTCCAATTTTGGACCTACAGAGAGTGAGATATGATTTTTCATAGATTGCACCTCAAATCTGGAATTTCTGAACTTGAAGGGAATTGAGTTTGTAGAAACTCTCTATTACCCTTCGATATTGCTTGACCGTTTTACACTTGGTTTCAAAGATAAAAATCAGATTTTCCTTGTATTATTAAACCCCACTTTTGAGTCTCGATTTACGAGTAATTAAGGCTCTCTTTCATGATATTTTCTTAGATTGTACAAGTGTACAATCTCCCTTGTTAACTAGGGGTTTTAAACGATGGTGTATGATAGTCAATTATTAATTGCTCAGGCACTCAAGGAGACCTTCAAGAGGATCTCACAAGGGACGCCTAATTACTTGATTGTGCACCACTCTTATTTTGACTAGGTGAGTGTCAAGTGCATGTTTTGTTGCAATTATGTGAATTGCTTCTCATGAACTGAAAATTGATAACTGCTGAGTTGAGTGTGTACTTTATCTCACTCGTTCTCATTCAAATGAATCGTAATTGAATTGCCTGAATTGAATTGGATTACCTGACCTGAATTGAATTGAATTACCTGACCTGAATTGAATTGCATTATATGTTATGGCTGCATATGTCGCTGGAGTGAAACTCCTCGACTCACACCTGACCTGGGGGACGCCCAAATCTCATCGGCCGACCTTGGTCTCGAGCCAGCACAGGCTTGGTCGAAGACCTTGGTGAGCCACGAGAAAACCTGTATAAGCTTGATCTATTGGAGAGATCTTGCTTGGCCTACTCGTGCGGTAGTGCCTTTATAGAAGTTCGGGCCCGGTGGGGTATGTATGGTGGATGGAGAACGGATAAGTGGAGTTTCTACAGATTAAATACCGACCCAGATGACGGAGTGTCATCGCGGGCAGGTAATTGATCGTACATTGGCAAAGCAAGTGGAAATTAGCTCCTGAGAGTTCCCATATCCTTGAATTGTTTCTGTTTACTTTTCTCACTCGAATTGCAATTACTTGAATATTACTGTTTACTTGCTAAATTGAGATTGCTACTTGAACTATGTGCCTGCATGTGTGTTTCTTGGCCTTACGAACAATCGCTCACCCCGTAGATTTGTTTTCCTTAACAGGTGGATTGGAAGATTTTGGAAAAGCCGACTAGGTTATATTTTTGTTTGGAATCTGGGTTGTAAATGTTTAGTCGACTGTTAATGGTTGTGTTTTGGGACTTGATGTATCTTTTGAGAACGTGATGTAAGATTTGGATATTCAGTTAAAGAAGTGACTTTTCCTCATTTTAGACTTGTATTATTTTGGTATGTACCGTTAAGTTTGAATTGAATTGTCTTGAGTCCTGGCGAGAGTTGGGCAGGCGTCCCGCGGATACCCTTGGGTTCGCCCTTGGGAGAAGTGGGGGCGTCACACTTATAGTCCTAGAGATTCAGTAATTCAGGATTTGGCTTATAGCCCCAAGTATTCAGGTATCCAAGATTGGAGTCGTTGGCTGTTATCCAACGCTCACAAAGTAAATGATTGGAGACGTTAGTTATCACTTAACGCTCTGTATTCAGTAATATTAGTGTTCAATTGATGAATTCCAGTCAGGAGTAAATAGGTTAAGAACTAGTCCTTTACCCAAGATTTCCCAACTTACCCGACCGCTCGGAGGCTGGTCTAAAGCAAGAGGTCCAATGAGGGCTCAGCTCAGCCGTTACCGACTTACATTTACGCATACGCATGAGTAACCCTAGATTTCACTTACTCGACATCTCGGATAAGGTCCAAGGCCCAGTTCAACAATTACAAAAGAAATGTAGCTGGTCTATAGTTCAACCGCTACAAGAAGGATATAGCCGATTTACTATTCAACCGCCACAACAGAAATACAGTCGGTCTACAACCATGCACATAAACATGCGGGTCCACATGTAGGATCAATTAACTCAAGTTCATGGAGGTCGAGTGCGAATAAGGACACACTCGCCTAGCCATAATCAAGTCAAAAGTAATACCCAGCAAGTCACATTTCAAGCATTCCAAGTATTTCAAGACAATATACGGTCACATGCAAATCAAATTACTTGTTCATGCATAAATGAGATATCAATTGTTTCATCAAGTTAGGTCGATTGAGTGGACATAAGAGTACACTCGCTTAAACAAGGCTCAAGTCAAGCTCAGTATATCATGTCTCAAGCATTTCAAATCCAAATAGTTGAAACCCGGGTAGGTGCGAAAACCTGATCAAACAAGAAAATTGGAGGAAAACTGTAGAAATCAGAAATTTCTTCAGCAAATCCGGCCACAAATCCGGCCAAATATTGACCGGATTCAAGGCCGGATTGATAGGGAAGGCAGAAAACAATTTGATTGCTTACTGCCTCGAATCCGGCCAAAAATCCTGCTAGAAAGTGGCCGGATTCTAGCCACATTTCAGTTATACAAAATGGCCAACACATGTTTTAACAGAATATCAAAAGTTTAGTCGAGTTAGGTCAAGTGCGATAAAGTACACACTTGCCCATGAGACGATAAATCAAGTACCTAGCAATTTCTAGCAACAGTGAACATGTAACATGCGCCCTAATCACACAAGAAAGTCGGTGGGATAACCACCCGAGTGACCAACAAGTCAAGTGCAAGCAAAGCAATTCATTTTATATCAATATCAAGAAGTTAACTACAAAGGATCGAGTATGATAAAGTAAATCCTCGTCCCAAAGGTCATCAATTCAAAAGCAATTATTTTAACTAAGCAAGCAAGTCATTCAAGTAAGGAGACATTCCACGTAAATATTTTCATGCACTTAGAACACTCACCAATCAATTGCAACCCTTCACTTTTACCCTGGTTGGTCCTCTTGAACTCTCTCGAGTCCTGTGGTCACATACTGTATTAAAAGACTAGCAATACAAAACCAAAATACATGAAGAAATTAAGGTTCCAAAACTTCAATTCCTTTCATTTAAACCTCAATTCCACCCATAAGCCAAACTCAAAATAGTTTACCAACTCCAATCTTAAAGCTGGAAATGAAAGTAAGAACAGTTCTAGGAAAACAGAATTTTTCCAGTTTTACATGGTGCTATTTGAAAAATCATAACTCAATCTTCCTAAGTCTAAAATTTATAACTTTATACCGTTGGAAAATAGACTCAAAGGGTTACAATTTCCCAGAAGACACCTTTGTAAGATTCTGTTTGCAAGTCAGTCAAATTCCAACCTAAATTTGCTGCTTCATCCAGTAGAAAGACAGAACAGATGTGGAAATTCAGTCAAATTTGAAAAATCATAGATATTCATAGGAATTGAGAAAATTATGAAATTTTCACAGTTGAAAGTCCCTAAATATAATTTCAAATGCGATAAACGGAACTTAATTCTGACTTTTCTACACAAAGATATAACAGATTCATGAAAGCTAATTTTTGAAACCTGGTTCACGGAATTCCAGCTTTGGAGCACTTGACACAGTTTCGAAATCAAGTCATAACTAAGGCTACACAAGTTCAAAATTAGCGTGGTTTATGGCTTGAAAACTAGATTCAAAATGCTAAAAATCACTAGAAGAAACTGCCTTCAAATTCGTTTTGTAAGATGAGTGAAAACGAGTTACAAACTGCAACTGTGCATGCTTCTCGGTTAAAACAGTGAGGAAAAATCAGTCGACTTTGCCGGCTCACTGTGGCTCATAGGAAACAAACTAGTGGTTGCATTTTATACCATTGGAAATCTCTCAGAGTCTAGTTTCATATGCCACAAACGGCACTTGATTTCGACTCCTGCACGAAAAATTATGGCCTGTTGAGTATACACTGGACTACTACACTGATCAGAAGTTTTCCAAGTTTGCTTCCTCACTTTAACCTAACTTTAACTCAACCAAATGAAATGATTTTTGGGAGATAATTTACACACATATACACCAACATATAAAAAGCATTTTGGCATCAAAACAAGCATAAAATTCGAAATGAAAATGAGGAAACTGAACCAGCAGAAATCGGACAACTTGCTCTTCTTACTCTTCAAGTTTTCTTTTCAATTTTTACACCCAAAACCAAGTTACAAATCACTAAACAACAACCAAACAAACAATAATTCCTCAAGGCAACTACCTAAGAATCCACCTCAACATATCTACCTAAAGTCAAGGTTCAAGGAACGCATCAACAACCCAAGCTTAACTTAGTTAAAACTAACCAAAATCTAACCAAGAGATGAAAGAAAATGAGGGAGGGGTTTTACCTTCTTCCAAGAGTAGTGAGCAACTACAAAGAAACAAGCTCTAAACCACCAAGTATCTTCCTCGTCCAAGTCTCCTTCTAAGCTTGAGTGATGATCCAAGAAGATGAGTAAGTTTGGAGCAAGTGTTTGGAGCAAAAATGGAGAAGATGCTAGCTGAAATTTTTTGGCTAAAATGGAGAGGGGATAGCTGGCTAAGAGGAGAAGAAAAATTGGAACTTTCTTGGCTAATTGGGAGATAAAGTGGACGGCCAAGGGGAAGAAGAAAGAAAGGAAATGAAATTTTTGGTCAATTTTTCTTTTACTTAAAGGTTAAGAGTAGTCCAAATCAAGGTCAAACTTCCATGGATGTTGTGACAATTGTCCTTCCAAGATTAATCCTCTTCCTATGTTCTATTCACTAAAATATCTAACCAATCTCTAATTATCTCTTAACACCTTATAAAATAATATCTATTTGCACAAAACTTCTTCTAATCTTCAAAAATTTATCACACGCACCGCATTAGTGGGTCCTACATCCATAATGCAATTCAAACTTAACATGAACTAATTTATACCAAGAAAATGATTTTAAAACTTGACTCACTCATAGAAATATCTAGGAAACTAAGGTAATAAAGTAAGGTAAAGAAAATGTGCTCAAAGAAATAAGATAAAATAAAGATAATTTTTGGGTCCTCACATAGTCCATGTTTGAGTCAAAATTTTCCAATTTATATTCGAGTTTCGTGGTCCAAAATAGTCCAAATCAGTCTAGGTTTATAAAGAGTCAAATAGTTTCCTAATTTGAGTCATAGGTTTCCTATTTCGAGTCCTCTTTGTCTTGTGTCTTGCTTGGCTGCATTAAACACCAAATGAAACCAGGTTTTTGGTTCTATTTCCAGCAAGAATTTAAGTGTTTTTGTAAATTAAAGTCTGGTCCAAAATTTGCACAATCACACCAAAACAATTCAGATTTTTGACTTCGTTGTCTAGGGTTCTTTGTGTCGAGTAGTGTTTATTATTTCATTGTTAAATCTGTAACTTTCCAACCTTGTTTCAACACTTTTGAGATGTGCAAATCAGTCTTTTTAGTGTTAAATCTCAACTCAAGTGTACCAAATCTCTTCTACGTCACTTTCTTGTGCATTGTTGGATAAGTCATTAAACTACTTGAGAAATTTCTGATTTCTTCAAAGGAGATCAACGACCAAGAGAGTTGCTTGGTGAGCTTATTATAGTGCATTAAATACTTGAGTGATACACGAGTGTGAGTGCATAGACGTGAGGGTGTGTTGTGAGAAAACTTTCCTTTGTTTTGCTAACCATTTCTTGCTGGTCAAAGATGAATACCAAAGGTAGTTCACACCACTTTGATCCTACACGTATGTTGGAATCCATATTGGGAGAAGTTGAAAGGAGGTTAATCAAATCAGTCCAACTCATACACAAAAGGTTTGATAGAATCGAGAATGAATCTCTTAAGAGGAAGGGTTCTATGCAATCTAACTATGATAAAATGTCAAACCATGAGTTTCGAACTCAAAAGGGGGAGTTGGATCGTGATCATGCACTAAGTGCTTATCAGAAATATAAATGCACTTGTGATGACTATAAAGAGAACCAAAGGAGGACGTGCCAAACATCTAAAAGAAGTTCATCTTCAACCAAATCAGCTTGTACCTTTGAGGAGTTTCATGACCACAATCGTAATAGATTGACATATGATGAATCAAAGGAGAAAAGACCTCTCAAAAGGGAAAAGGAGGTTACTACATCAATTTCTTCCAAGTCTGTGCATGCCAATACATCATCCATGGATGAAATATGTGGAAGGATATGGGATACTTACTAACACTTGCTTCAAAAAAAAGAAGAAAAATCATGTTGAAAGAACTGAGTTTGAGGAAATTGTAATAGAAGCTGCAAAGTGGAAATATGAAGTTGTTAGTGAGACATGTGATGTAAAACTTGAGAGTGCACATGAGCTAAAACTTGAGGAAAGTGTGTGAGGACCCGAAAATTATTTTATATATATATTTTTTCTTTGAATACATTTTCTTAACTTTACTTTATGCCTTAATTTTCTAGATATTTTTATAAGAGAGTCAAGATTTTTGATCATTGTTCTACCATAAGTTAGTGCATGTTAAGTTCGTAGTACATTATGGAAGTAGGACCTACTAGTGACGTGTATGCAATAAATTTTGAAGATTAGGAGAAGTTTTGCACAAAGAAATATTATTTTATAAGGTGCTAAGGGATAATTAGAGGTTGGCTAGATATTTTAGCATTTGGAAGACAATAGGATGAAGATAAACCCTTGGAAGCCATTTGTCACCAAAGCCTTAGAGCTTTGACTTTTGACTAAGACCCTTCTTAGCCTTTAATAAAAACAAAATTTGACCAAAACTGTGACGGCCCCACCTCCACCTAGGGTGTACCCCAGGTTTCGGCGGATCGCCTGCCCAACTCTCGCCAGGACTCACTCACTTGTATCACGTGCATATATCCATAGACCATAAATAACGACACAATTCAAACTTATAATTTACATCGGTGCACAATCAATATACAAAGTCTCTATATACCCAAACAGGTTCAAAGTGTATACAATCCAAGTACAATCATCTTAATCGAGTGATAGTGGGAGTACAAGTCAAAAGTCAAAACAACTGGGCTACGCTAGTCTTTACATATCTCACGCCTCGCTCGTAACCTTGTAAGGAAAATAAATGACGTGGAATGAGCTAAAAGCCCAGTGAGATTCCAAATAGCAAGTTAACCCTTATTTAAAAGTGCACGTCTCATGTAACAAAGTAATGAGCATGAAAAGTTCATAAAAGTGAGCAATAATACTTCAAGTAGCAAATCTCAAAGTGAGCGAGTGTAAAAGTTTTCAAAAGAAACAATAATCCAATAAACAATAATCACTCCAAAGTATAAGCATACGGATGGCTCTCAGGAGCCAAATTCCCATTGCATCACTAGAGCTTGATCAAGTAATAGTTGACACTCCGTCAACCTTCAAGTAAGTAACCAATCCAGTAGAGCACCACTTACACTACTCTCCGTCCACCATTCACACCCCCTACTGGGCCCAAAATCCTCAATAAACATGAGTGGTAATACTCGAGTATACCGATTAGTCGAGAAGATATCACTCCACTCGACATTACTAACTACCTATGGTTCGTTATCTAATCGACCAAGCCCTTGCCGGCTCGACTTGATTAACTAGCCAGTGGGGTTTGGGGTCCCCAAAAGTCGATGAGATAACACTCCAATCGATTGAATTAAAATAAAAGTATGGAGACGGGAATGAGAGGCACCTCCCATGTGAGAACCCGTAATTTTCTTATTTTCTAGGGTTTATTTTCTTTACTGGCATGTTTTCTGCATTTGCTGTATTAGGAAAATTTTTTTGATAATTTTTATGAGTAAAAATAGGTTTTAGGTGATTTTTCTAGTATCGGTTAATTTTTGAGAAATTCAGAACGTATACCGGACGTGGGACCCGCTAGTGCGGAAAGTTCGAAAAAATTTGGCCAACTAGGTTAAGTTTTGGATACTGGGTTTAATTTACCGGGTGTTATGAGATAATTAGAGGTTACCAAGTGGATTGGTGTGAGAGAGAAAAAAAGGTTAGGTATGCAATTAATGAAAGCGACATGTGTCACTTAGAGGTTAATTCTTACTTTTGACTACTATTCACCCTTTTACCATTTGTTTAAAATAACTCAAAAATTGACCAAAAATCACTCAAAATTTGCTTCTTGTGGCCGGCCATCTTCAAGCAACAAGACAAGAAAAGATCTCCAATTTCTTTGCTCCAAACTTGCTCAATCTTCAATTTCCACCGTTTAATTTTGTGTTTGCCCCATAAAACCTCTCCACTTAGTGATTGTGAGGTGATTGGTGAAGTTGTTTGGAAGACTAAGGTGTTGAATTGCTTCCTTTCTTGTCTTATAAGGTGAGTGACTAAGGGACTACTCTTGTCTTTCCAATAATGCTTAATTAGTGACCTATGTGAGTTGAAGTAATGATCTTTGGTGTTATTTCATGATTTTGGTTGAGATTGATGACATTTTCTATTTAATGATGATATTTCTGTTTTAATATGATTGTTATGGTGTGGCTATGTATGATGATTGGAAATGATCTAGAATGAAGCTAGAAGGTGTAAATGGTGGTTAATTGAAGGAAATTTCTGCTTTGGAAAGAAATTTTGAAAGTTAGGGTTTCATTTCCCCTCATTCTGCCTGGTACTGTTCATCATAATTAGAGGCCGAATTAGCCTTGGGTTAAAACATAAAAGTTGTAGGAAATGATATTTTAGAGTTGCCTACAAAATTTCAGGCCAATCGGAGTAGCGTAGCTTGTGAAAAGACCGAAATACCCCTGCTGCCCTGTTTTCACCCAAACTTGAGAATTGCTTCTGTAATGGGTTATTTCGGTTGGGAATACTTTGGAATTGGTTGTTGAGGTCTTCTGAATAAATGTAGCCTGATGTCTTAGCTTTCGAATGGCTTTTGAATCACTTGATTTGGACTTAGGTAGCCTGACTTACAGTTTATTAACCAGAATGCGGTTTGTTCACCTGTTTTTACGGTTCTGATTTAGTATCCTGCATTTTGGCCTAGTTGCACTATGAACTGGGCTGAGTGACCTTCTGTAACATTGTAGCCCTATCTATTAGCTTCGAAACAGTGTATCTTGCACCTCCATCCGATAATCGTAGTGCCAATGGTGCCAAAACCGCAAAATGATGTCAAAAACTGTTTTTTTTGGATTAGAGCTTAATTCCATTTCCGGATTTCCCTGGTTTACTCTAGTGCTTATACATTCTAGTGAAACCTTATTTTGGTGGTATGTGGATTTGGTTATGACTTGTAATTGAGTCTTATTATGCTTATTTGAATGTTCTAGGACGTGACGGTGGTCCAAGACGCTCTTTGAGCGGAAGTTGATGAAATTTCACTTGCTTGCTTGGTGAGTGTACTACTCACTTGTTGTTTACAATGTGGCTTTGGTATATGTGAACTTGATGCCTTGAAGGCTTATTTGCTCCGTTGAAATTGATTAAGTGAGGGTGTACTTGATCGCCCTCACCCATTTGGTATCTCATATGACTGTCTACTGTTTCACTGTAATGATTGAATGATACATGAAATACTGAATTTGGTTCATGAATTTGGTGTCGCTTGGACGAGTATCCAACGACCATTACTGATACTACTGAGCTCAACCCCATTGGTAGTCGATTGGATCGAGCCGGCGAGGGTTTGGTCGTGAAAATTGACGAGCCATGGGGACTGTTATATGGAATCTTGTAGTAGTGAGACTCTTGATTCCGGTATACTCGAGTATTACCAAATTTCTACTGTTTGGAGTTCGGGCCCGGTAGGGGTATGTTGGGTGGAAGGAATGGAAGTAAAGTGGAGCCTACGGTTGGTTACTTTGTAAACATTGACGGAGGGTCAATAAAGTCCGATCAAGTATACGAGCGAGGAAAGTGGCTCTTGAGAGCCGTTCGTATCCTTTTACCCATCTTGTTAATGTGTGATCGTGGTTTATTTCTTTCTTGACCGCTTTATGCCTATATGACTTGGTTGCTTGAGTGATAGTATACCACTGGGCGTAAGCTCACTCTGTCCCTTTTGTTTTCCTTACAGGAAAATAAATACTTTTGGACTGGATTTGATAGTTGGTTGCCGAATTGAGCTAGATGGACATATCTTTTGTATAGCTCATTGATTGAAACCCTAAATGTACTTTTGGGTCCGTTTTCTCTTTTGATTTGGCAAACCGTACATGTATAAACTTTTGAATAACTTTTGTATGCCACTTTGGATTGTATATGCTTAATTTCAACGTATAAATGTTTGATTGATGTTGGGCGAGAATTCGGACAGATTCGAATTTCAAACGGCGAAACAAATTTTTTGTTTTTTTTGCGGCCGGATTCTGACGTGCTAGTTACTGTCCATGACCGGCTCTGATTTTCGTTTTTTTTATTTTATGATTTTAACTTGTTTACGCGCGTCTGTATTTTTCGGAACGTATTAGATCGCTCTAAACTGAACCGTTAGTCCTGGCGAGAGCTGGGCAGGCAGTCCGCTAACCCCTTTGGTTCGCCTTAGGGGAAGGTGGGGCTGTCACATCCCACTCGGATAGAGTGTGGTACATACTGCCGCTCCACACTTACAAATCAAGTACAAGTATATCAAGTTAATTGCAACAATAAACAAGTAGATATTATATTAGGGCAAGTGCGATAAAGTACACCCTTGCCCGATCAACAAATCTCGTATCATGTATTTTCATGGATCAAGTATTAAAATAAGTGTCCAGTTCAACCAGATATTTGGAAGCACTCACCAAAAGATGCGGTGCCTTTACAAGTTACGTTCAGGTATTACTCCGTGTGTGTGGTGTAGACACCAAATTTTTAAGGTATTTTGTTTACTATTATTTTTATTTTTGATTAATTTCATTTACTTTTAGTCTTTTATTTTTAAGTCATTTTAAGTCGTTTAGTTAAACTTTAATCATTTAACCATTTAATTGTTATTTTGTTTGTTTCGATTATAGGTTTTTGAAGAAGAAAAGAAAAAAAGAAAAATCAATCGAAGGGACAAGAATAAGACACATAATCCTATTTTGGGGTTGGAAATCTTGGCCTTTCAAGTTAGGTTTAGTCTTTGGAGGTGCCTTTAAAATAAAGGGCCGCAAGCCAAAGAAAAGAAAAAAGAGTGACGGCTGAGGACCAAAAAGAAAGAAAAGCAAGAGAGGACAGAGGTAGAGAGAATAGGGGTTGGCGGCTGCGGTTACAAGGAACCGAGAGCTAGCAAAAAAGGAAGGATGGCGGCGGAAACCATAACCAGAAGAGCAAACAGATGAAAAAAGAGGAGCCGGGAACTAGGAGAAGAGGGGAGCAACTGAGAGAGAGCTAAGCAGGGTGGCGGCTGAGAGTTTGAGAGGATAGAGGAAACGGAAACCAGGGAGGCTAAGGACGGCGGGGGAAATCTGGTGAAGGGACTGAGAGGAAGATGAGAGAAAGCGAGAGAGAGGTTCTGGGACGGCAAAAAGAAAAACCAGGAAGGAATAGATCAGAGAGTAGATGGGTGACGGCTAAATATCTGGGGAACCAAGAGAGGCAAAAGGAACTGCGGGTAACAAGCAAAAAGCCAGGAAAGAAAGCTAGGGAAGATCGAGGAACCGATGAAAATTTTCTTCACCGGGCTGGCAAGCAAACCGAGTTCTAGGCCAAAGTTGGACTTCGATTCTGGCTTTTTGAAGGTTCTTGTGATTTCTGCACCTTCTGCAGCAGGAGTAGAAGAAACTTTGTTCACAAATCGCAGGGATGAAATAGATCCAGGCCAGTGGAATCGAGGCGCCAAGTATTAACTTCGGCAGCGCTAAAATCTTCCTCGACGCAAATTCCTGGGCAGTGTCTTCCCAGAACAGCTCATTTCTTTCTCCATCTCACCTGCGTTTAACCTTGCCAGCGTTCTCAGGTAACTATTGCCTTTCCTCTTATCAGTTTTTACACAACTGTCATGGAAATTCGGACCTAATGGATATGAAACTCTGGAAAATCTGTTTCAGCCTGATAAGTTTGCGTCGTCCCTCTGTTATATGGTCCTAAGACATTTCTTATTGTTGAATATTTTTTTGTTTGGTTGATGAATCTTGCTGTGTTGGAGTATGAAAACAAAACGCATGAAGTGTATGATCTTGTTTGGTGTGATAATTTGTTTCATACGTTGGCTGAAATGAAATCCAGAAGATTGCGCAATTTTTGTTGCAAAAGATTTGCGTATTCGCTCAATGAACTTCTATGATTTTTGCTGCTTAAACATGAGTTTTTTATAGTGAAAATGAGGAGAACATTCAGTGGTTTTGTTGTTTGGTTCAAAGTGAGTGGGGTCGAGATGTTAATGGTGCATTTAGGATTGCGTCTGGGAGTGGCAGCACAAGCTCGACCAGGCTGCATTTTTGTCCTGTCGAACTGTCAAGACCATTGCTTGGTAGCTTAGGTAATGTTCAGCCGTAAGTTTTATGGAAAAAGGAGCTTCCTGGCTTGTTGCAGCAACAGAGGTAGACATTGTTTTGCAAATAATCGAAACCTTCGCTGCTCCAAGTTCATCTTCTTTGTTGTTTCCATGTTCAGCTCCCTCGTTTGATTTCAATAGGGGAAACAATGGCATTTGGTTGATGTTAACAACATAGGCTTGGGGTCATTGCATTTGTGTTTGGTTTGGCTTGAGTTGTTTCATCAATGTGTTTCGGCTGGAATGAGAAAAGTTGCTGCTAGCTTAGAATTGCAGAAAGCTTCATTCGCTGCTGGAATTTTCGGTAGAAAGCTTTGTTCGTTTTTCTGCATGGAGTTTTGCATGAAAATTTTCCTCATTCTGGTTTTACCATTTCCTTGCATGCATGATAAGCTGGATAAGAACCTGAGGTTGGGTTTGTGGTTTGAGATATTTTGTATGAATCTGCCATGCGAAGTGCTGAAGCTCAAAAGCATTGCTTGCTGAAACTTTAAAACCATTTTGCATGAAAGTTCTCCAGGATTTGCAGAATTCCATTCTAAGTTTTAGCTTGTTTGGATGTTAAAATCATGTGTTTTGTTTGTCTAGTTTAAAGTTTTGATGTTTGGTTGAAAGAGTTTGGATCAAAAATTGCGTGTTTGGGTTTGAAATGTTGAAAAAGAGAGTGCAGCAAATTTCATTTCGGTTGCTAGAGTGTAGAAAGTAGTTGCAGAAGCTTGTTCCCTTCGTGGATTGCATGGGTTGCATGAAAAAAAAATTCCCAAAATTACACTTTGGCCCCCAAGTCTCCCTTCATTTCACTATGACCCAATCAATTGAATAATCTCCTCAATTTGGTCCTTGGTAGTTTTGATTTTACAACTTCATTGCTTGTTTGCTTCAATTGACTACTATGCTTTGTTTCAATTGCACTTAAGCCATGACTTTAGGGGCTTTACGATCAAGTGAGTTTTGTATTTGCGCATTTCTTTTAATTTTTCTCAATTAAAGTGGTACCTTGACCTTTTTATTGTTTTGAAGCCATTTCTCTTTCAGTTGGACACCATTCCAAGGGAGGTATAACTTCTTTATCTTTTCTTGTCTCTCTCCTATGTGATCCAACGTGCTAAGTGAGAATTGCATGTCTACTTTGCTTTCCTTGCCTTTCCTTAATTCCTTTCATTTATTTCATTTACTTTTGCTTTTATCAAGTTATCTTTTTATGGGGTATGTGTACACCTCTTGGCTTGTAATAGATAGGGCTTGGAGAGCATTTTTATTCACTTTTCCCCTCCTCAATTTGTTTTAGCTAGCCAATGTAATAGGTTCATTAGTGTGATTTGCATGCTTGTGTGCTACGTGTTACTTGCTTTCTTAGGGTCTTGCATCTAGATACCATGCTTATGTGTTATGTGCAATATGTGATTTATGTGTTTATTTACTTTATTAGCCTTTACATGACTTATTTGGCTTATAATGGATGAATGCGTCACCGTGGCTAGTCCAACGCTGGCCACGGTCTTTCCCCTCGGGCTCTCGCAAGTCCAATGCTTGTGAGAGAATTTTAGAAAAGGGCTAGTCCAATGCTAGACCCAATAGGCCGTCCCCTCTCGTTAATGCATACTTGCATGTTTCACTACATTTCATACATTTTTTTTAGTTTTCTAGCATTTGGCATGCTCTTCCAATCCTTTCCCCTTCATTTTAGGTTTTTTGCATCCTCATGCTAGTTATAGGGTACATTTGCTTGAGAGTCCCCTTTCGGTAAGGGAAACGAGCGAGTGTGGCTACAAAATAGCCTTAGCACGCTAGTTCTTCCTTCTAATCAAAGGGAAAATTAAAATCATGAAGGGTATGTTTGTTTGGACTGAAAATATTTTCCCGAAAAGGTTTTCCAGAATTTCTGGTGTTTGAAAGCAAAAGAGGTTGGAAAATTATTTCAGCTGGAAAATGTTTTCACGCCACCGGGTGTAAAATGACTTCCACAACAATTTTCCTGAAGTTAATTTCCGACGGCTTCAGGACTCATGAAAAAGGAGCTGGTGAGAGTTGTAGAAGTTTTTTAACTTCTCTGTCTTTGAATGCTTTGTCAAGTGTCCTCCGTAAGACTATCAAATCTCACTTCCGCTTCCAGATTCGTACTTTGCCACAGCCAAGTTATCTCTTCTATTTGAATAAATCAACTTACAAGATTCCGCTGAACAATACAGCACCAGTGAACTTTTTTCATTTTCTCCACGAAAAACAAGAAGGCCAGCCATGAAGATGATGAAGGCCGTGAAGATGCTCAAGTTCTGGTCAAGAAAGCAGAAGAAGAAGAAGAATAAGAAGAAGAAGGCATTGTTCATTGATAACCCACCACCACCACCATGCCATTGTCAGTACCAATATTACTGTCCGCCGTATGAGCCCTCTGCCCCACCATTACCAACATTATCATCTTCATCATCATGGGTTGAGTACGATCACGAGGCTCAAAACACCGTCTATGCAAACTCTAAGTTCATCTCATTTACCTCATCAAACCCAGCTCAAGTTCAAGATCCCGCATTTGGTCCACAAGACTTCGGTTCGGTTCCACAACCCAGACCGCAAGATCCTACAATGCCAGCTGCTGCCAGCATTACTTCCTATCAGCAGTACATGGTGCCAAATCCTGCTTACGGTGTTCCACTTCTACCTCAAGTTTGAAGAGAAAGGAGGGGTGGAGCTTTTGAATGCATGTTTGCCTTCGGGGCTCATTTGTTTCGTTGCTTCTTTCCATGCTTCCACATTCGGGAAGCCAAAAGGTGATCAGTTTGCTCCTCTGCATCAATGCCATCATCAGCAAGAAGCATCATGTAACGACAAAGGATTTTCCTTTGGCACAAGTCTACTGATATTTCTGGAGTATGAATCGTATAATGCCTTGCATGAACGGTGAACCGCCAGGAATTTAAGTAATAATGGTTGGCGACCTTCCTCTCTTTTTTATCTTTTGCTATCTTATTCCTTTTCTCTACACTCTCACACAAAAACATCTATGTTGATACAGAAAAATCTAGATATACAGTGAGTCTTGCCTTTTAGAAGTTTTTTTGGAGAAAAATTGATTCTTTTGCTATTTTTGGGACCGTTTTCCATTTGGAGATGGATTTTCGTTTTTGTTGAGCAATATTTTATATTTTGGCATATATTTGCTTCTGTATGCATTGAATTGTTCCAGCTTATTACCAATTCGAGTTGGAAAATTTAAGAATTCATGGTGTAATATGAATAAATATTTTATAAAAATGATAATATGATTATAATGAATAGAAACTAAAATTAACTTGTAATGAAATGAATGTTTTGAGAGTAGAAAAATATTTGCAATATATCAACAAACATATCAGAAAATATTTTCATTCACAAACCAAACACTGGAAAATTATGAAAAAAGGAATTCGGAAAATATTTTCACTTAATAACCAAACACTAGAAAATTATGAGGAAAGAAGTGATTTTCCAGGAAAATGACTTCGATGGAAAATATTTTCCCTAGAAAAATATTTTCAATCCAACCAAACGGACCCGAAGTTAGAAGTCATTCCCGTACCCGACTTGATGCACTCCTCTAGGTTCATACACTCTCATTTTATCATATCACTTCCTCACTTTCTTTATCCACATTTTCTCACTCCACATGCCGTGTTCACACACTTCTATTCTTTCCCTATCACCTATTTATTTTCTACCTCACAAAATTGCACCCAACTGTACTTAGATGCATTTACTACTATTATACCATATTTTCATCCACTTGCACACAAACACCTTTATTTTCTCAATTGGCACACATTGCACTTTTCTTACATTTGCACACTTGCACTTACATTTGTTTTTGTTTTGCATTCTTCTCACATTTTCACACTTGCACTCATATTTGGGTCTTCATTTGCATTACCCGTGACCTCTATGAGTTTTCCTTATTGGCCATCACAACTCATGTGATTGGGACCAAAAAGCCTCATAAGAGACATTTTAGATTTAGGATTGCATTTTTTTTCATATCCATTTGTCATATCCAACATGCAACACATACTTTGGGTAGAAGAAATTAGGAAAAGTGGGGCTAAGTCACGCAACTAGCTTTGGCTAGGGTAAGGGAGTGCCTTAGGCTTTGCCTTTGCCTTCTCCCTTATCAAATGTGACCCCCGATCCCTTTCTTTGGTTACGTAGACCTAAAAGTTCTTTAAAAAGGGTTTGTTTGCTTTTCTTTCCAAAAATCACTTTTTCTTGGGTGACTTGGTACACCCTAACTCTATACCAAGTGGCGACTCCATTTTCCATTCAAAAACCCTTTTTGAACTTTGTTTGGCCAAACCGTCGCATTTCACAATCCCACGGCCTTTTATTTTCATCCTCACACACGTTCACATACACACTACTTTCAAATCTCAAAAAGTGGGGCGCGACAGTTGGCGACTCCACTGGGGACTTCCTAAGTGGGTCCAAGCATTTGATTTAGTTATTCTTTTCCTTTTTTCTACTCTTTTTATGCATAGCATTTGGATATTAGGATTGAATTTTTTCCTTTTTTAGGATTTTTACATTTCGCGCGTATCAACTCACTTCCTCACACATTCGCCTACGATTGTTTTGATGGATGGATGGTTTATTTATGTGATTCCGCGCTTTGCATTGCATTTGGGTGGGGGATATTACCCTAGAGCCTCGCGTTGGTTCTTGATCCCTCCCCTCCAAACGAGCACTAGCATACGTGCATACGCTTTAACTTTTCACCCCTCATTTATTTTTCTTTTAGTGGCTTGTCACGCCACTCCACCCTATTAGGATTTTAGGCGACTCACTTGGACTTGTGATCGCGACACGATGTGTGCGTAGCTTGATCCGAGGGGTCACTCAATCTTCCATTTTAAGCTTTGGGTTCATAGCCTTTAGCTTTTAGTCGTAGGTTGAGGATTTTTTGATAGATTCACTCATGACATGTAGCCGTAACACGATGTGTGTGTAGCAATGTCTGGGGAATCGCTCGAGCCACCGACAAAGAACCTTGGGATTGATGACCCTTGGTTTCCAAGTCTGAAGGCTCGGGGACCTAAAACCTATCGAGTCTAGATGCATTAGTGAGCCAATACCTCATGCATCCATGATAACTTGCCTAGGGTAGAGTCTGCCTTGCCTTATTAGGGACACCATTCACGAGGGGAGGGATCCAACCCCTTTTTCCTTTTATTGCTTTGTATTGATTTTATTGCTTTGTCTCGTTGCTACAATGTGTTATGTGTATTTATCTGGCTGAACTAACTTTTCTTGGTTTTGTCCCCATTGCATTCACAAACCCTGGCAAATAAGAGGTCTGGCATGACCTTCTTTTAGCACCTACCCTTGTAAATAGGCTATTGCACGTTTAAGAAATTTTGGTATATTTCGTTTCTAAATTAATAATGTCATATCATTTTAGACCTACCCTGGCAAATAAAGGGTCCCTTAGGTCATGTTTCATTTCAAATTGCATATTTTACTGCTTTAATAAATTGGCATCATGCATAAGCCTTAGAGGGAATGCCATTTAGGGGATCCCGTGTTAGGAATAAGCCGCCTTGTGGTCTCGGATACTTAATCCAAGGAGACTTGCACGTTTACATTTTGTACCATCCAAAGGGGTAGTGCACAAGGTAAGGTAGGATCCGATCATTGTCATAGAGCGATCTTTGGAATATGAGCGTCTAATAATCACTTTTTGGCCATTCTATCAAAATTGGTAAAAGTCCCTTGCGTAAAGGACATTAATTTGAAGAAATTTACCAATATTTCCTCACTGTTGAGACGGTAAATAAATTGAGGCCAAAATTTGATATTAGAAGGCTCATAGACTAATGCACCGCAATAAATTTTTGAAACTACCAATAAGCCGTCAATTCCATTCAATCCATTGGACCATTTTATTCATCAGTCTCATCCAGTCCATTTTTATCAAGTTGTTCATTTTTAGGGCAATCTAGTCGATTTTGAATAGATCACTAATTTCATTTAATTCATTTGATTAGTTTACCCATTCTTAGGTCAATTCAATCAATTTCGAATAAATCATCAGTTTCGTTCAACTTCATTTGACCAGTTTACCCTTTTTAGGGTGATCTAATCAATTTTGAATAAATCATCCGATCCATTTGACCAGTTTACCTATTTTTAGGGCAATTCGGTCGATTTTGAATAAATCATCCTTTCACTCGATCGGTTTGATCAATTGATTTCATTCAATTCATTTTTAGGGTTATCCATTCACTTTTCAATAAATAATCAAATTTCATTCAATGAATTTGACCATTTTACCCCTTTTGACACATCATGCGTCGATCAAAATAAGCAATTCATTCGGACTTTGTCCTCATTTTTTAGGACGAGTGTTTCTTCTCACTCCAAATTGGCCAAATTTTTCAAATCATTTTTCACTCAATCAATTGATCGGACCCCTCAGGTATGGTATAGTGCCTACCCTAGAGGATTGCATTTTCATGCTAGGCCTACCCTTGGCACAAAAAGGGCTCCCCCATAGGACATGCATACCGATTTTACAATTTTGCTTACTAACTCTGGGTATTTGTCTTTTTATTTTTTCCCCTTCCCCTGCATTCATAAAAACATTTCAATAAGGTGAAAATATTTTTTCATATCTGATAACAATTTTGATCCGATAAAGTCTGAAAGGTAATACTTGATTCTTGGGCAGACCTTGCAATAAAAAACATGAAAGATCCATCTGAAAGCTCTAAACTGAAGTCTCTGAGAGTCTTTATAATGGTTTTTCAAAGGAAAATTCTGTTTATTTGATTTGTTAATACATTTTGTTCCAAAAGAAATGGGACAAAAAGTGTATGTATGTGGAAGTTTTTCTCTTTTCATTTGTATTATAATTGAACGAGATTTTTTGTTTTTCAGCAATAAAGCTTTGGACAATTATTGTTTTGTATATATATTCATGTATATTTCATTGTTTATTTTTGCTCATTGGAGATTTCGTGATGAATTTTAAGAAATAAGACTAAATTGGGATTTTTTCAACCTCCAGCCTGAAAATTTGCAAGTGTATGCTTTCTAAAATCCTTGTGTACACTAGATTGGTGATCCGAGCTACACAATAAGAGTGCTCAAAATTAAAAGAGGTCACTCAAAAGATCCCATGAGATACCTTTCTCCTTCACTTAACCCCAAAATAAAATCAGTCACATTGATTGATAAATTGCAAATTGGGGCAATCTTTGCTTGAGAAATGTCCACTGTGTCTAATTCTATTCAATTCACATCTAAGTGAAAGCAAAAATGTGCATTATTCTTGTTTGTTTTGAAAATTTGGAATGATATTTCGAGCATTCGTTTCTCTACCTATACAGATTTTATCATTTGCTCTCCCATTTGAGCCTTTACAAGAATAATTTCGTTTCAAATAAGTGCCTTAATGATCACTACCTTACATTGGAAAGATTTTCAAAAGGGAATGGATTCTCAACGAGCAATTCGTTTACTTGGTTGTCATGAGGCGTAAGAATGATACTTTGGCCATCGTTTCTACAACCTAAACACCATTTATCCCTTGCATCCTCATTTGAGCTAAAATTGGTGGTTCTTTTCGAGTGCACATATGATCGCACCCCACATTGGGGAAGGAGATTGGGGAATTTTGAAAAAAGGAAAAGGGGAAAGGGAATCGCGAATTGGGGAAAATTGATTCTACCTGGGTTTCAATTTTGAAAAGAAAAGAAAAGAGAAAAAGGACAAGTTCTGTCTGGCGGATCACTTATGTTACATAGATATGAACGAGCAAGAGTCTTCCTCAGTCAATTAATTCAGATACATGCAAGAAATTTCGCGTTTTTAGAGTTATTGTAAGGAACGGAATGAAAGTCAGGCCCTCTTCTTTTCCAATCAAACATTCTATCCCTCGTTATCCCTTTTGAGACTTCATAATAAATTATTTCGTTTGGCAACCCCTGAGAATCGCAAACCCCACACTGGGGCAAGTTTGAGTTGGAAAAGAAAAAGTTTCAAAAAGTGGAAAAGTGATAATGCAACAAAATCAAGAGACAAAAGAAGAAAAGAGAACCTCAGTTCAAAAATAACTGGGGCAAATTTTGTGAAAGTTCAAAGAATGGCAGAAGGTTGGAAAATCAAAAGAAGAAAGAAAATGAAAGAGAAAAGCCCCAATTGAGCATAAATTGGGGCAAATTCTGATTTAGCCCTAAAATAGGGTTGACGCAACAATGCGATCTCGGATTCTTCAAACCATTCTTGAAATCTGCCTTCAAGCCTTAACTTTTCTAAGCACCCCACCTGACCCCATTACAAAAGCCGAAAGTCCTGACTTCTGTTCTTTGCAATGGTCCTGTCAAGGAAATTTCTGATGCCGAAAATTTTAGCTGTATTTCTGAATTGCTTGGGTATGGGGTTGACGCTATTTACCATGTGAAAACCCACTAGGTCGAGGAAAAGAAAAGGAAGCAAAAGCAAAGCAAGAAAAGTAAATGCAAGAAAAGTAAATGCAAGAAAATTCGACGCTGAAGTCCCTGGTGAATGTGGAGAAAAATGCAAACAAAGTCTGAGATCTTTGAGTTCCAATGTAGGGGCAATTTTGGAAAAATGTGATCTTCAGTGCAATGTCCCTGAAAGTCTTATTCTTTAACTATCGTTTTCAAGCCACATTACAAGCTCATAAAGTCCATCGTTGACTTAATCCTTCATGACAACCCAAAGTGAGGATTATGCTCATAAGAAAATCCATCAATCATTTGTGATCATAAGGGTATAACCAGTTTCGCATGCTTAGCTATAGTTTCTATCCCTATTGTTGCAAGCCTATAAAGCTCATATGTGGACTACGTTTTCTTAAGAAATAAGGGTGACAAACTCTTTGCTTTCACTAAGATGTGATATTGAATGGATTACATACAATTTTGGGCACAAGAACCAGACAAATCTTGACCTCTCATTTTCCTTGGCCACCTCAAATCAGAAATAAAGTCACTTGATTGGTCCTGAAGATGAACCAACTAGAAATTGTGACCCATTACCCAAAACACAGATGCTAAAATTGAGGAAGAAATCTTCTGTAATTTGGTATTACTTCAAGAAATTCATCATGAAATTTTCGGAAAGTCATCCAAACAAGTTTTTGCAATTAAATGGCCCATACTGGGGCAAAATTTTATTTATAAGATTTCGTGAAAACAAGCCCACACAGAGGCAAATATTTGTGTAGTCCAATTGAGGATTTCGTCCAAGAATCAAATAATGCATTTTTCAAATCAATCACGCTGCTCTTTTCATGGAAATTTGAGTGCATGTCATATTTTGGTAAGCCCCCCTGTGCAGGTATTCATAGTTGAAATCGACGAAAGAGCATCTGGTGATGTGGAAGGCCGATGCCGAAGAAAGAGAAGAAAGAAGGAAAAGTGTAACAGCCCCACCTTCCCCTAAGGCGAACCAAAGGGGTTAGCGAACTGCCTGCCCAGCTCTCGCCAGGACTACGGTACAGTTACACCCGTTCGAATACGTTTCGGGAAAACAAAAGTGCGCTCGGACAAGCCATAAGTATCAAAATAGCAAAATAAAAAAAAATGGAAAACTGAATAGTGGCCTGGATAGTAGAATCCAAACATCAATTTAACATATACACATTGAAATCCAACATTTACAACCATAGTGGCATGCCACAGACATTCATAAAGGAAGTACATATTCAGTTCGCCTATCAAAAGGAAATGAACCCGTTACACATTAAGGCTTCATTTCAAGAGCTATACAAAAGACATTTACAAGCTCAACTTGGCAAGTGACTATCCAATCCATTCTCAAAAGTAATTATATCCCTGTAAGGAAAACAAATAACACGAATGAGCTAAAGCCCAGTGGTATACTACTACATAAGCAACCAAAGTCACATAAGGATGAACTTTCATTTAAAGTGCACAAATAAGCAATAAAACAAAACGGAAAAGGATACGGTCGGCTCTCAAGAGCCCATTTCCACGCTTGCAATCTTGATCCAACCTCATTGACCCTCCGTCAATGAAAAGTAACCATCCGTAGACATCACTTACATCCAACCGTCCAACTATCATACCCCAACCGGGCCCGCACTCCATTCAGTCATTTTGGTAATACTCGAGTATACCGGAACCAAAGGTCTCATTACCACAAGATTCCACAGTACAGTCCCCGTGGCATGACAATTTTCACGACCAAGCCCTCGCCGGCTCGTTCCAATTGACTACCAAACGGGGTTGAGCTCAGTGATACAGTAAAGCCATTGGACATTCGCCCAAATGATACCAAATCAGTTTCCATGAATGGAATTCAGTATTTTATATATCAAGTGCAGTAATTCAGTAATGCAAGCACTAGCCATGCATGGAATCACAAGGGGTGAGGGCGGTCAAGTACACCCTTACCTCAATCATTTCCAATAACCAATTAAGCCTTCAAGGCATCAATACACATAGCACAAAGCCACATTATAACAAGTAAGTGAGTAGTATACTCACCAAGCAAGAAAGTGGTATTTCATGCACTACGATCACCAAGACGTCGTGAGCCATCGTCACGCCCTAGAACATGTAAACAAATACCATAAGACTCGATAACGAGTCATAAAGTCAAACCAATTATCGCCCAATAGGGTTTCATGCATGGAAATTCAAGTGTTAAATACTTAACCTTTACTCAAGTCGAGAATATAGTTTTCTAAATCTCGAGTAAAAATTCGGGCAGCATGCCCTTTGTGTTTACCAAATTTTCCAGCCATAGGGCTTCATTATTTTTCTTCAATCACAACCCAACAACACACATATAAGCATTTCATGTCAAGAGCCGTTCCATAGGCTCACAATATCATAAAACAAGAAACCATACCGAGCCATAAACAACACCAATTCACAACCCCAATAGGGTTTTATAAACATATACAAGCATGAAAGCAAACCAGAAATTAAGAAAGGGCTTTAACCTAAGCCTTGATAAGAAAACCGGATTTGACCTCATAATGCGGTAATGGCACAACTCTCACTACAAATGTCGGATGGTGGTGTAAGACCCACCATTTCGAAGCCAAGAAACAGAGCTACAACAATGTAGAAGGCCTCTCAGTCCAAATCCTAGCACAACTAGGTCAAAAGTGCCAAATACCAAACCAGAATTACCAAAACAGGTTTGCAAAACACACAAAACTGTAATACGTCAATCTCAGCCTACACAGATCCAAATGCCGAAATTCCAAAGGCATAAGTTAGCTAAGATATCCAGCTACATTTCCTCAGAAGACACCAACTTCAAAATCCAACCCAATTCCAGTCAAAACAGGCAATTACTATCGCAGTTCGGACATTCTGTGCACCAAAAACAGCAACAGTAAAAACGGCATAACTCACTCTACACTAGTCCAATTGCCCTGCAATTTTGCAGGCACACTAAACTCATCAATACATACAACTTTCATGTTTTGAGAAAAGTCCAATTCGGCCTCTAGCTATGACCTAAAATTTCGGGCAGATTAGGGGTTCATGAACCCTAACTTTTCACAATTCCATTCAAATCCAAAATTGATTGCATTGATCAACAATTCACACCCACTAGAGTCAAAGCCCCTTATTACAAACCATCAAAAACAACCACACCATCAAGATCATATGAAACCAGAAAATTCATCATAAAATGGAAAACTTCACCAAATCAAGCCAAACCAAGAAATAAATCATATAATCCATCACTTTAGCCACTTCTAAGCATAATATAACCATCATTAGGTATAGGGAAGAGGTTGTAGCATCACTTACCAAGAAACAAGGGAAAGAGAGATTGTGGACACCTTTGCTCTTCAAAACAACTTCACTACAACCCTTACTAGCACTAGAAGGTAGGATTTTATGGAGTGAAATCTTGTTTATTTGGTTGATTTAGATGATTTGCTAGTAGAAAGCTTGAAGATTGAAGAGTTCTTCTTCTTGCAAGAGAGTGAGAGAGAGCCGGCCAAGGAGAAAGAAAAATGAGGAAATTTTGTGAATTTTTTGATATTTAATCCTTTGGTCAAAAAAGTCAAGAAAGTGAATAGTAATTCTTAAAGTCCAACCAATGAGATTGTGACACTTGTCACACTCATTAAATGCATTCCAATCCTTTCTTTTCTCTCTCACATCAATCAAATCTCACTCTCTACTTATCTCTTAACACCCGATAAATTTTACACAGTATCCGAAACTTAACCTTATTGGCCGAATTTTTCCGAACTTATCGCACTAGTGGGTCCCACGTCCAATATATATTCTTAATTTTCTAAAAATTCTCCAATACTAGAAAAATTAACTAAAAACCATAATTGCTCATAAAATTCACCAGGAAAATATTTCTAAGCCAGAAAATGCAGAAAACATACAATTAAGGGAATAAGAAACCCTAGGAAAATAATTAGGGTTTTTACGGGTTCTCACAAAAAGGGCCCTACACTGGGGGCAAATTATTTTTGGAAAGATTCTCTCAAAAAGAATCAAGAAAAATTCAAAAAAAGTCAAAAATCAAGATCAAATTCTTGTTTCTTGGAAAATCAAATTTAATTTCTGGTTTTTTGACAAATCAAATTCAATTTCTTAACCAATTGGATGGCAGGACTGGGTCTTATCCCCCTGACCATTCACAAACTTCACAAATATCACGTTGGAACTGGGTTTTATCCCTCTAACCTCGGCAGAACAGGGTTCTATCCCGCTGACCGCTTATATCACGTTGGAACTGGGTATTATCCCGCCAACCTCGGCAGAACTGGGTTCTATCCCGCTGACCGCTTATACCACGTTGGGCCTGGATTTTGTGCCGCCAACATCACAAAGTTCACGTTGGGCCTGGATTTTGTGCCGCCAAAATCACAAAGTTCACGTTGGGCTTGGTTTTTGTACCACCAACTAAGGCAGGCTCGGGTTTAATCCCACTGACCAATTCATCACACTGGGGCAAATCTTCGGATAATTTTTCGAGCAAGTCTTACACAGTCTCTTCATACATACCAGCATTTCTTTTATTTTGCCGCTAGCCGTTGGGTCAGTCCCACTAGTGCGCATTTCTTTTATTTTACCGCTAGCCGTTGGGTCAGTCCCACTAGCGTGCCTTTCATTTGCATTGCCACTAGCCGTTGGGTCAGTCCCACTAGTGCGCATTTCTTTTATTTTGCCGCTAGCCGTTGGGTCAGTCCCACTAGCGTGCCTTTCATTTGCAATGCCACTAGCCGTTGGGTCAGTCCCACTAGCGTGCCTTTCATTTGCACTGCCACTAGCCGTTGGGTCAGTCCCACTAGTGCGCATTTCTTTTATTTTGCCGCTAGCCGTTGGGTCAGTCCCACTAGCGTTCCTTTCATTTGCATTGCCACTAGCCGTTGGGTCAGTCCCACTAGTGCGCATTTCTTTTATTTTGCCGCTAGCCGTTGGGTCAGTCCCACTAGTGAGCACTTTATTTTGCATCGCCACTAGCCGTTGGGTCAGTCCCACTAGTGTGCATTTTCTTTTACATTGCCACTAGCCGTTGGGTCAGTCCCACTAGTGAGCACTTTATTTTGCATCGCCACTAGCCGTTGGGTCAGTCCCACTAGTGAGCATTTCATTTCGCACCGCCACTAGCCGTTGGGTCAGTCCCACTAGTGTGCATTTTCTTTTACACTACCACTAGCCGTTGGGTCAGTCCCACTTGTGAGCCTTTCATTTCATTGCCACTAGCCATGGGTCAGTCCCACTAGTGAGCATTTTTATTTTCATTGCCGCTAAACATGGGTCAGTCCCACTAGCGTGCACTCTACTTTTTACCACCACTGAACATGGGTTAGTTCCACCAGTGTGCACTGCACTTTATTGCCACTAAACATGGGTCAGTCCCACTAGTGTGCATTCATGATTTTAAATTTTGTTCGGGTCAGTCCCGTTTCAAATTTCCTGTTCGGGTCAGTCCCGTTTTAAATTTCATGTTCGGGTCAATCCCGTTTTAAAATTCCTGTTCGGGTCAGTCCCGTTTTAAATTTCTTGTTCGGGTCAGTCCCGTTTTAAATTCTTGTTCGGGTCAATCCCGTTTTAAATTTCCTGTTCGGGTCAGTCCCGTTTTAAATTCCTGTTCGGGTTAGTCCCGTTTTAAATTTCTGTTCGGGTCAGTCCCATTTTGAATATCTGGTGCGGGTCAGTCCCATTTTAAATTTCTCGTCTGGGTTAGTCCCATCTTAAAGCTCTCATTAAAGAGGTCAGTCCTCGTTTCAATGATGACAGTCATTCGAGTAGCTGCAGCAGCCGAATAACACAGGTAAGTATTTGGTGTCTACTTCTTTGTCTCAAGTTTTTCCAAAACTCAGACAAAGAGGGGCAAACTGTAGACACCAAATTTTTAAGGTATTTTGTTTACTATTATTTTTGTTTTTGATTAATTTCATTTACTTTTAGTCTTTTATTTTTAAGTCATTTTAAGTCGTTTAGTTAAACTTTCATCATTTAACCATTTAATTGTTATTTTGTGACGCCCCAAAAAGTATAAGTGTGAGAACCCGGAAATTTTCTAATTTTCTAGGGTTTATTTTATTTAATCGCCCGCCTTTTCTACATTTTCTTTATTAGAAAAATTCCCCAGATAAAGTTTATGAGCAAAGATAGTTTTAAAATGATTTTTCTGGTATCGGTTAGTTTTTGAGAAATTAAAAGCGTATTTTGGATGTGGGACCCACTAGGGCGAAAAGTTCGGAAAAATTCGACCAATTAGGTTAAATTCCGGATACTGAGTGAAATTTACCGGGTGTTATGAGATATTTAGAGGTACCAAGTGCATAGGTGTGAGAAAGACAAAAACAAGTTAGGCATGAATTAATGAGAGGGACATGTGTCACCATATGATTAAATCTTGTTTTGACTTACTATTCAACCTTTTACCAATTACTAAATAAAACCAAAAATTGATCAAATATCTTCCATTTTTCCTTCAAGCTTGGCCGAACCTCCTCTTATAAGAAAAGAAAGAAAAGCTTCCAAGTTTCTTGCTCCAATCATGTCCAATCTCACAAACTAACCATTTAATCTTGAATTTCTTCCATAAAACCTCTTCAAGTAGTGATTGTGAGTTGTTGTGTGAAGTTTTTTTGGAAAGTTAAGGTGACCAATAGCTCTCTCTCTCTTGTTCTTAAGGTAAGTTGTGAAGAACCACCCTCCTCCTTTAATTGATGCTTAAATCATGCTTAGTGGTAGTATAAGATGCAAATTTATGGATTAAATCTTGAGTTTTGGTTGAATTGGTGAAGTTTTATTATTTTTGGGGATTTTTCTGTTTTACTATAAGCATGATTATGTGGCTATGTTTGATGATTGGAAATGATGTTTAAGGACTCTATGAGGTGGGAAAAGTGATTAATTGCAACCAATTTCTGTTTTGGACCAAAAATTGAAAAGTGAGGGTTTTGTGATGAACATTCTGTCCGAATTTTTAGGTCCTAGATAGAGGCCGAATTGGCCTTATCTCAAAACATGAAAGGTGTAGAGAATGACATTTTAGAGGAGCCTGCAAAATTTCAGGGCATTTGGAGTAGTGTAGAGTGAGTTATGTCGTTTTTACTGTTGCTGTTCTGGGTGATCAGTATGTGCGAACTGCACTTGTAATTGGCCATTTTGACTGCAATTGGTTTGGATTTTGTTGTTAGTGTCTTCTGATGAAATGTAGCTTGATGCCTTAGCTATCATATGCCTTTGGAATCAATGCATTTGGACCTGTGTAGACTGAGTTGGACGAATTACAGCATTGTGTGATTTGGGAACCTGCAATTACGATTCTGGTTTGATATTCTGCATATTTGACCTAGTTGTGCTAGGATTTGGACTGAGTGACCTTCTACATTGTTGTAGCCCTGGTTCTTAGCTTCGAAACGGTGGGTCTTGCACCTTCATCCGACCATCGTAGCGCCTTTGGTGCCATTACCGCAAAATAACGTCAAAACTGTTTTTCTGGTTTTGAGCTTAACTTTCATTTCCAGACTTTTCCCTAGCTTGACTTGTCTTTGTACTACTTGGAGCTTGCTGAATGGCTATTGGATGAACTTTTGTTGTGTGTGTACCCTTGGGTTGGAATGAGGAAATAATGAAGCCATGATGGCTGGAAAAGTTAGCAAATTCAGGGGAAATGCTGTCCGAATTTTGAATGGGCTTGATTGCTTTGCGTTTGTGCTTTAGGGCTTGGACTTGAGTGAAGTAATGCAATATGATGGATGGTTTCTGAGCCATGGAGGTGAGTGACCTTAAACTACTTGCAACGTTACTTTAAAATGTTTCTTGCATCGTTTCTTTGATTGCATATCCTGTGTGCCGGCATATAAGTTCTTGACATGTTTTGGCTCAAATGAGTACTTGGAATTTGTGTGCTAGACTCCGACGTTTCCTCCACCGTTTAATGTTCCTGTAGAGCACCAATGGGCTCAATGTTCAATGTTCAATGTTAATGTTCAATGTTAAATGATTGTTTGGAGCGTTGGACGTCTAAGTACCATGATTTCACTGGCTCATGAGAGAAGTGAAAGTGCATTGATTGTTGAAGCATGACATTATTGAAATGAACGATTGTGAAACTGATTTGATAACTGAATTTCTTGGTTACTCGCTGAGCTTCTAGCTCACCCCAAAATGTTTTATTCCCCTCCACAGGGCTCAAGGCGAAGGAAGGGCTTGTAGTGTTTATCATGGATTATCTCATGTATGGATTGATGGATTGAACTTGGGTTTACTTTTGTGTAATCGTTCATATTGGGATTGTATTGAACGTTTAGAATTGATTGGATGTGTAATAGTCTAGCTTTGGACTTCCTCCTGTATAATAGTTGGTATCAAGGATCAGAGTGGCGCAGTGGAAGCGTGGACGCTTCGCTTTTGATATGTAAATGTTGGAATATTTGATTTATCTTTGAGATTGTATCTTGTATTTAATTGAGGACTGTAGTGAACGACTGAGTCCCGGCGAGAGCTGGGCAGGCGGCCCGCCGAACCCTCTGGTTCGCCTTAGGGGGATGTGGGGTCGTGACATATTTTGTTTGTTTCGATTCTAGATTTTTGAAAAAGAAAAGAAAAAAAAGAAGAAAAAGGAAAAAAAGAAAAATCAATCGAAGGGACAAGAATAAGACACATAAGCCTATTTTGGGGTTGGAAATCTTGGCCTTTCAAGTTAGGTTTAGTCTTTGGAGGTGCCTTTAAAATAAAGGGCCGCAAGCCAAAGAAAAGAAAAAAGAGTGACGGCTGAGGACCAAAAAGAAAGAAAAGCAAGAGAGGACAGAGGTAGAGAGAATAGGGGTTGGCGGCTGCGGTTACAAGGAACCGAGAGCTAGCAAAAAAGGAAGGATGGCGGCGGAAACCATAACCAGAAGAGCAAACAGATGAAAAAAGAGGAGTCGGGAACTAGGAGAAGAGGGGAGCAACTAAGAGAGAGCTAAGCAGGGTGGCGGCTGAGAGTTTGAGAGGATAGAGGAAACGGAAACCCGGGAGGCTAAGGACGGCGGGGGAAATCTGGTGAAGGGACTGAGAGGAAGGTGAGAGAAAGCGAGAGAGAGGTTCTGGGACGGCAAAAAGAAAAACCAGGAAGGAATAGATCAGAGAGTAGATGGGTGACGGCTAAAAATCTGGGGAACCAAGAGAGGGAAAAGGAACTGCGGGTAACAAGCAAAAAGCCAGGAAAGAAAGCTAGGGAAGATCGAGGAACCGATGAAAATTTTCTTCACCGGGCTGGCGAGCAAATCGAGTTCTAGGCCAAAGTTGGACTTCGATTCTGGCTTTTTGAAGGTTCTTGTGATTTCTGCACCTTCTGCAGCAGGAGTAGAAGAAACTTTGTTCACAAATCGCAGGGATGAAATAGATCCAGGCCACTGGAATCGAGGCGCCAAGTATTAACTTCGGTAGCGCTAAAATCTTCCTCGACGCAAATTCCTGGACAGTGTCTTCCCAGAACAGCTCATTTCTTTCTCCATCTCACCTGCGTTTAACCTTGCCAGCGTTCTCAGGTAACTATTGCCTTTCCTCTTATCAGTTTTTACACAACTTTCATGGAAATTCGGACCTAATGGATATGAAACTCTGGAAAATCTGTTTCAGCCTGATAAGTTTGCGTCGTCCCTCTGTTATATGGTCCTGAGACATTTCTTATTGTTGAATATTTTTTTATTTGGATGATGAATCTTGCTGTGTTGGAGTATGAAAACAAAACGCATGAAGTGTATGATCTTGTTTGGTGTGATAATTTGTTTCATACGTTGGCTGAAATGAAATCCAGAAGATTGCGCAATTTTTGTTGCAAAAGATTTGCGTATTCGCTCAATGAACTTCTATGATTTTTGCTGCTTAAACATGAGTTTTTTATAGTGAAAATGAGGAGAACATTCAGTGGTTTTGTTGTTTGGTTCAAAGTGAGTGGGGTCGAGATGTTAATGGTGCATTTAGGATTGCGTCTGGGAGTGGCAGCACAAGCTCGACCAGGTTGCATTTTTGTCCTGTCGAACTGTCAAGACCATTGCTTGGTAGCTTAGGTAATGTTCAGCCGTAAGTTTTCTGGAAAAAGGAGCTTCCTAGCTTGTTGCAGCAACAGAGGTAGACATTGTTTTGCAAATAATCGAAACCTTCGCTGCTCCAAGTTCATCTTCTTTGTTGTTTCCATGTTCAGCTCCCTCGTTTGATTTCAATAGGGGAAACAATGGCATTTGGTTGATGTTAACAACATAGGCTTGGGGTCATTGCATTTGTGTTTGGTTTGGCTTGAGTTGTTTCATCAATGTGTTTCGGCTGGAATGAGAAAAGTTGCTGCTAGCTTAGAATTACAGAAAGCTTCATTCGCTGCTGGAATTTTCGGCAGAAAGCTTTGTTCGTTTTTCTGCATGGAGTTTTGCATGAAAATTTTCCTCATTCTGGTTTTGCCATTTCCTTGCATGCATGATAAGCTGGATAAGAACCTGAGGTTGGGTTTGTGGTTTGAGATGTTTTGTATGAATCTGCCATGTGAAGTGCTGAAGCTCAAAAGCATTGCTTGCTGAAACTTTAAAACTATTTTGCATGAAAGTTCTCCAGGATTTGCAGAATTCCATACTAAGTTTTAGCTTGTTTGGATGTTGAAATCATGTGTTTTGTTTGTCTAGTTTAAAGTTTTGATGTTTGGTTGAAAGAGTTTGGATCAAAAATTGCGTGTTTGGGTTTGAAATGTTGAAAAAGAGAGTGCAGCAAATTTCATTTCGGTTGCTAGAGTGTAGAAAGTAGTTGTAGAAGCTTGTTCCCTTCGTGGATTGCATGGGTTGCATTTAAAAAAAATTCCCAAAATTACACTTTGGCCCCCAAGTCTCCCTTCATTTCACTATGACCCAATCAATTGAATAATTTCCTCAATTTGGTCCTTGGTAATTTTGATTTTACAACTTCATTGCTTGTTTGCTTCAATTGACTACTATGCTTTGTTTCAATTGCACTTAAACCATGACTTTAGGGGCTTTACTATCAAGTGAGTTTTGTATTTGCGCATTTCTTTTAATTTTTCTCAATTAAAGTGGTACCTTGACCTTTTTATTGTTTTGAAGCCATTTCTCTTTCATTTGGACACCATTCCAAGGGAGGTATAACTTCTTTATCTTTTCTTGTCTCTCTCCTATGTGATCCAACGTGCTAAGTGAAAATTGCATGTCTACTTTGCTTTCCTTGCCTTTCCTTAATTCCTTTCATTTATTTCATTTACTTTTGCTTTTATCAAGTTATCTTTTTATGGGGTATGTGTACACCTCTTGGCTTGTAATAGATAGGGCTTGGAGAGCATTTTTATTCACTTTTCCCCTCCCCAATTTGTTTTAGCTAGCCAATGTAATAGGTTCATTAGTGTGATTTGCATGCTTGTGTGCTACGTGTTACTTGCTTTCTTAGGGTCTTGCATCTAGATACCATGCTTATGTGTTATGTGCAATATGTGATTTATGTGTTTATTTACTTTATTAGCCTTTACATGACTTATTTGGCTTATAATGGATGAATGCGTCACCGTGGCTAGTCCAACGCTGGCCACGGTCTAGTCCAATGCTAGACCCAATAGGCCGTCCCCTCTCGTTAATGCATACTTGCATGTTTCACTACATTTCATACATTTTTTTTAGTTTTCTAGCATTTGGCATGCTCCTCCAATCCTTTCCCCTTCATTTTAGGTTTTTTGCATCCTCATGCTAGTTATAGGGTACATTTGCTTGAGAGTCCCCTTTCGGTAAGGGAAACGAGCGAGTGTGGCTACAAAATAGCCTTAGCACGCTAGTTCTTCCTTCTAATCAAAGGGAAAATTAAAATCATGAAGTTAGAAGTCATTCCCGTACCCGACTTGATGCACTCCTCTAGGTTCATACACTCTCATTTTATCATATCACTTCCTCACTTTCTTTATCCACATTTTCTCACTACTTATATTTTTCTCACTCCACATGCCGTGTTCACACACTTCTCTTTTTTCCCTATCACTTATTTATTTTCTACCTCACAAAATTGCACCCAACTGTACTTAGATGCATTTACTACTATTATACCATATTTTCATCCACTTGCACACAAACACCTTTATTTTCTCAATTGGCACACATTGCACTTTTCTTACATTTGCACACTTGCACTTACATTTGTTTTTGTTTTGCATTCTTCTCACATTTTCACACTTGCACTCATATTTGGGTCTTCATTTGCATTACCCGTGACCTCTATGAGAGTTTTCCTTATTGGCCATCACAACTCATGTGATTGGGACCAAAAAGCCTCATAAGAGACATTTTAGATTTAGGATTGCATTTTTTTTCATATGCATTAGTCATATCCAACATGCAACACATACTTTGGGTAGAAGAAATTAGGAAAAGTGGGGCTAAGTCACGCAACTAGCTTTGGCTAGGGTAAGGGAGTGCCTTAGGCTTTGCCTTTGCCTTCTCCCTTATCAAATGTGGCCCCCGATCCCTTTCTTTGGTTACGTAGACCTAAAAGTTCTTTAAAAAGGGTTTGTTTGCTTTTCTTTCCAAAAATCACTTTTTCTTGGGTGACTTGGTACACCCTAACTCTATACCAAGTGACGACTCCGTTTTCCATTCAAAAACCCTTTTTGACCTTTGTTTGGCCAAACCGTCGCATTTCACAATCCCATGGCCTTTTATTTTCATCCTCACACACGTTCACATACACACTACTTTCACATCTCAAAAAGTGGGGCGCGACATGTGGAGTCCAAATCTGCGATAAAACATTGTTTAAGAGCTTTTGAAAAATGACTAAGGTTCGAAACTTAGACGTTTCGTTCAATAAGAATCAAGAAATGGAAATTCACTTGGAGAATATTCGTGAAACACTCGCTCGCTTTTCAAACTATATAACTTTGTAACATTTATACTCGAAAATGCCATTTGAGACAAAAGTACAAGGAAAACATACTCCAAGCAGTCATTATTTTATTTCTCAAGGGTACAAGTTCGGCCAAATCCTCACTGATATACCTCGATAAAAGAAGACACAAATATCCTAGATAGTTCAAGCAGTAATCACTCTTAACCCTTACTCAAGTTGCAAATATGTTTACCTAGCCCTCGAGCGTAAATTTGGGCAGCACGCCCTTTGTATTTACCTATTTCCAGCTATTTATGGCTTCATTCTTTTCCTCAATCAAACCCAAAGTTACACACAACATAATTTCATTTCATTAGCCGTCCAATAGGTTCAAGGTCATACAAGTACAAAATCAAGTTAACAACAAGTGCGGAAATGAAGTTTAACAAAGGACAGATTGGACGTGTTTTTGCGGAATGGACACAACCGAGGCTACGCTTATCGGATTGAGGTACAACTTATACCGTTTCGAAGCTAAGGCAGAGATCTACAACTTTGGTGAAGATCACTTAGTCCAATTTCCAGTGTAACCCAGTCAAATTCCCAATTCACAGAACCAAATTCCTACTAATAGACCAGTTAACCGCACTACCTTTAAATGGCCATAGCTCAAGCGACCAAAGTCCGTTTGAGACATTCTCAGAGGTGTTGAAAAGCTAAGACAGAGTACTAAAACTTTCATGTTTTGACTAAAAGCTAGTTTGTGAGACCTCGTAAATTTTCTTATTTTCTAGGTTTTATTCTATTTAATTGCATGCTTTTCTGCATTTTCTTTATTAGGAAAATTTTTCAGATAATTTTTATGAGTAAATATAGTTTTTAGATGATTTTTCTAGTATCGGTTAGTTTTTGAGAAATTAAGAGTGTGTACCGGACGTGGGACCCGCTAGTGCTGAAAGTTCGGTAAAATTCGGCAAATTAGGTTAAGTACTGGATACCGGGTTTATTTTAGCAGATGTTAAGAGATAACTAGAAGATACTAATGAATTGGTGTGAGAGGGAAAAGGATAGCCATGCATTTAATGGAAGTGACAAGTGTCACTTAGTGATTAACCTTTGGACTTTGACCAATTTCTTACTTTACCAATTAAATCAAAAAAAAATTGACCAAAAATCATCTTTATTTTCAAGCTTCTTGGCCGGCTCTCTTCGAGAGGAAAAGAAGAAAAACTCTCTCAACTTTCTTGCTCCAACCTTGCTCAATCCAACAAACCAACCGTTTAATCTTGACTTTCCTCCATAAAAACCCTTAGCTTAGTGATTGTGAGGTGATTTGTGAAGTTGTTTGGAAGGCTAAGGTGCTCAGTTGTCTCCCTTCATTGGTTGCAAGGTGAGTAGCTAAGGAACCTCTCTTTTATGCCTAAGAATGTTAAATTTGTGGCTTGTAGTAGTCTAAGAGGTGATTTTGTGGGTTATTTCATGATTTTGGTTGAGATTGATGAATTTTTCTATTTATTCATGATTTTTCTGTTTTCATATGTTTAATATTGGTTGGCCATGAATAATGGTTGGAAATGATCTAGAATGAAGCTAGAATGCGTAAGTTGTGGCTATTTGCGGAAAATTTCCGTTTTGGAAGGAAATTTCGGAATTAGGGTTTAAATTAACCTCATTCTACCTGGTACTATTTCCCATAGTTAAAGGCCGAATTAGCCTTGGGTTAAAACATGAAAGTTGTATAGAATGCTATTTTATAGTTTCCTTCAAAATTTCAGCTCAATCGGAGTAGCGTAGCCTATGAAAAGACCGAAATACCCCTGCTACCCTGTTTCTGTCCGAAACTGCTAATCCGCTTCTATAATTGGTTAGTTTGATCAGGAATACTACTGATTTGGTTGTTGATGTCTTCTTAAGAACTATATCTTGGTATCTTAGCTTTCATATGGCTTTGGAATCACCTCGTTTGGACTTCAGTAGCCTGAGTTACGGTCATTTAACCAGAATGCGGTTAGCTAACCTGTTTATACAGTTCTGGTTTGGTACATTGACATTTTGACCTAGTTGCACTACAAACTGGATTGAGTGGCCTTCTTCAACATTTTAACCCTTTCTGTTAGCTTCGAAACGGTGTATATGTTACCTCCATCTGGTAATCGTAGTGCCGGTTGTGTCCAATACGCTAAACGACGTCAAAACTGTTTTTGGGTTTTCGGGCTTAACTTTCATTTCCGGACTTTCCCTAGCTTACTTTGGTACTTATACGTTCTAATGAAGCCTTATTTTTGGTGGTATGTGGATTTGGTTTATGACTCTTATTCGAGTCTCATTGTGCTTATTTGAATGTTTTAGGACGTGACGGTGGTTCAAGACGCTCTTTGGGCGAAAGTGTATGAAATATCATTTACGTGCTTGGTGAGTGTACTACTCACTTGCTTGTTACTATGTGGCTTTGATATACTTGAAATTGATGCTTTGAATGTTTATTGCACCGTTGACATGGATTGAAGTGAGGGTGTACTTGATCACTCTCACCCTTTATGTCCAAAATGACTGTTTACTGTGTTACTTGAATGGTATATAATATACTGGATTTGGTGTCGTATGGACGTGTATCCAACGGCCATTACTGTTACTACTGAACTCAACCCCATTGGTAGTCGATTGAATCGACCCGGCGAGGGCTTGGTCGTGAAAATTGATGAGCCATGGGGACTGTTATAGGGAATCTTGTAGTATGAGACTCTCGATTCCGGTATACTCGAGTATTACCAAATTGATACTGTTTGGAGTTCGGGCCCAGTAGGGGTATGTTGGGTAGAAGGTATGGAAGTAAAGTGGAGTCTACGTTTGGTTACTCTTTAAAAACATTGACGGAGGGTCAATGCGGTCCGATCAAGTATGCAAGCGAGGAAAGGGGCTCTTGAGAGCCGTCCGTATTCTTTTACCAATTCTATTAATGTGTGATCTTGGCTTACTTCTTTATTGAGCGAATTGGGGTGAAAAGCTATATGCTTATATGAACTTTGTTGCTTGAGTGATAGTATCTCACTGGGCGTAAGCTCACTCTATTCCTTTTGTTTTCCTTACAGGAATTTGAATACTTTTGGAATGGCTTTGATAGTTGGTTGCCGAGTTGAGCTAGTTGTGAAAACATTTTGAATAGCTCCTCGATGAATGAAACCCTAGATGTATTTTGATATGTTCCCTCTTTTGAATTGTAAGATTGAACCCGTACATGTGTAAATGAGCTTGGTAACTTTGGTATGCTATTTTGGCTTGTAAATGCTTAATTTCAAGGTATATATGTTTGGTTGGTGTTTGGTTGGATTTTGGACGGATTTGATTTTTAAACGGCAAAAGAAAATTTTTTGGCAAGAATGGACTGGGTCGAATCCGGCTAGAAATCCGGCCAGAAACTGGCCGGATTGCCTTGGGAAAAAAAAGAATCCGGCCTTTTGCTCTCTGGCCAGTATCCGGCCGGTAATCCGGCCTGATTCTGCCGTTCCTAGTACTATTCATGTCGGTTCCAATTTTTGTTTTTTTTTATTTTGTGATTTTGGCTTGTCCGAGCGCGCTTTTACTTTTCCGGAACGTTTTAGATCGCGTGTAACTGCTCGTTAGTCCTGGCGAGAGTTGGGCAGGCAGTCCGCTAACCCTTTTGGTTCGCCTTAGGGGAAAGTGGGCTGTCACAGGTGATATCAGAGCCTAGGTTTGAATTGGCCTGGGTGTATTAGAAATGCTCGACTTGAGAATTATTTTGATTATGTCCCTTAAGGTTATTTACGTTTACTTACCCTTTTGGTGTAGGATGGACGGACATAGTGGACCGAGCGGAAGCCCCGCCGGTGAGCGGCCCCATGAAGCGCTTCCAGTGATTAAGTATCAGATCCGATCGAGAGGGGCCGTCGTGCGTTGGAGCCTGGCTAACCGCCGCCGATGGTGTGAGTGTCACCACACCTACGCCTACCCTAATGCCGTTGTGTTGGCCATGGTCGAGGAGCGAAAGGAGTTGGCAAAGGAGAACGTCAGGCTTGAAGCCGAAGTAAATCAACTGAGAGCGGCCAACAAGAGACAAGCTGAGCGGATCAAAGAACTAGAGTATGACATGACCGAAGGTCAGGATAGGGTGGACGACCTTTGCGCTCAACTCGGAGAGGCACTTGAGCATATGACCAAGAGGGCTAGGAAGGTGAGGGTTCGAGCCGAGTCGATCTTGAACCTTTGCGATGACTTACTCGAGAAGGAGAGCGACGAGGCGTCGTGTTCGGGGACCGGGGTTAGAGGTGAATCCACCCCGTTGGGTGGGTCCACTAGCCCAACGACGGACTAGGCCGTCACTTTGGGGTATTTTGGAGGCTTGTGACTAATGTATATAGGAAGGATAGGGAAGGGTAGACTTGGGAGAGAACTTTAGCTAGCCGTTTTGTTGGGGCTAGCACTGTATATAGTACTTTTGGGCGATGCCGTTCCCTTGGGGACTGTTTTGTTTTGTTGTACTTGACTTGACTGGATGTTCATATGTGTTTTGGTTGCCTTGTTTGGAATGTATGTAGATATGCTTTATTGTTAAAGTTTTGGGTTTCTTACTTACCAGTAATGTTATTTTAGTGTTCTAGTTACGTTGCTTAGATCGAATAGATTTCATGGAAGGCATGCATAGTGGACGGGGACGTGGGCACGGGAGTAGGCAACCCACGTCGATTAGGAGAGTTGGGGAAACCTCGTCAGGACCTAACCCTGAACCTGGGATTGACCCCAACGTTCAAATAGCTGCTGCCATGCAGCAAATGACTAACTTACTGGCACACATGGTGCAGCAACAGGGTCAAAATCCTAACCCTAACCCTGGGAACCCTGGCAACCATGTGGAGAGCGAAGACAGGGCTCTCGAGAGATTCCAGAAGTTCGCCCCACCGAAGTTCATTGGGGGGCCCGACCCGGATATCGCCGAAAGATGGCTCGAGAAAATGGTAGATATTTTTGCTGCCTTGCACTATACCGAGGAGAGGCAGGTAACCTTTGCCGTCTTTCAGCTGGAAGGGACGGCCCGTTCCTGGTGGAATGTTATTCGGCAAAAATGGGAATGGGAACAAACGCCCAGGACTTGGGTGAATTTTATGCGAGAATTCAACGCTAAATTCTTTCCTCCTCTAGTCCAGGAGAAGAAGGAAAACGAGTTTATCCGACTCCGTCAAGGGGCCCAGTCGGTAGCGGAGTACGAAAGCCAGTTCACCAGTCTATCTAAGTTTGCCCCTGAGCTGATTATGACCGAGCAACGGCGGATCAGGCGTTTTATCTAGGGATTGAACGTGAAAATCCAGAAGGACCTCGCGGTAGCCCAAATTAATGCTTTTAGCGAGGCCGTGGAGAAGGCCCAACGGGTAGAGAGTGCTAGGTTGCAAGTACGGAACTTCCAGGCAAAGAAGTGAGGCTTTCCTGGAAGCAGTTCAGGGAAAGGGGATAAAGGTACCCCCTCCAAGTTCGGACGGGGAGCTGGAGGTGGACGACAGTCGGGTTTCGGCAGAGGGGCTCAGTCCAGGGATGGCTCAGCCGGGAGAGGCCAAGGCGGAAATTTCCAGAGGGGTTCAGGTTCGGCGTCCCGTGGGCCTTGTGGGTACTGCGGAAAGCCGAATCACTCTGAAGATAATTGCTAGAAGAAGGAGGGCAAATGTCTGCGTTGCGGAAGTACAGACCACCAGCTTGCTACCTGCCCAATCTTAAAGCAAAATGGAAAGGGTGCTCAACCAGCATCAAAGATCAATGCTGGACCGGCTAAGGAAGATGGGACGAAACCTAATGTCGCGGCACGCGTATACTCGTTGGAGCCCCAGCAGGTCCCAGATTCCTTTGAGGTCGTAGAAGGTACGATCCCTGTATTCCACCGCTTTGCAAAAGTTTTAGTAGATCCCGGTGCCACTCATTCCTTTGTTAACCCTAATTTCATGTGTGACATCGATATAAAGCCTGCTAGTTTACCTTACGACCTAGAGGTTAGTACACCCACGGGGAATCATCGTTTGATTACTAGTCTGGTTTATAGGGATTGTGAGGTTTGGGTAGGAGAGAGAAAATTAATAGGAGATCTGATTAGCCTGTCCATCAAAGGGTATGACGCGATTCTAGGCATGGACTGGTTAGCTAGGTATAATGCCCAACTAGATTGCAAAAAGAAGGTGGTAGAGTTTCGCATTCCTGGGGAGGCGACCCTGAGGTTAGATATAAGGGGAAGGTTAGTCTCGTCCGCCCTGATTTCGGGCATTCGGGCTAGAAAATTGCTAAATAGAGGGGCGCAGGGATTCTTAGCCTTTCTAATCAACACCCCCACAGATAAATTGAAGGTGGAAGACGTGCCTATAGTAAGGGAATATCCGGACGTGTTTCCTGATGAGTTGGTATCCTTGCCTCTAGAGAGAGAGATAGAATTCAAGATCGATTTGCTACCGGGAACCTCGCCTATCTCAAAAACCCCGTATCGAATGGCCCCTGCGGAGCTTAAGGAGCTGAAACTGCAATTACAAGATTTTTTAGAGCGGGGGTTCATTCATGAGAGTGGGTCTCAGTGGGGAGCCCCTGTACTGTTTGTGAAGAAAAAGGACGGCAGTTTGAGGATGTGTATCGATTATCGGGGCCTGAATAATATCACGGTTAAAAATAAGTATCCACTGCCCCACATAGATGAGTTGTTTGACCAGTTGCAGGGAGCTGTGGTCTTCTCGAAACTGGATCTCCAAGGGTACTACCAGTTATTAATCAGGAAGGAGGATATTCCGAAAACCGCTTTCAACTCGAGATATGGGCATTACGAGTTCGCAGTTATGCCCTTTGGACTGACCAATGCCCCTGCTGCCTTCATGGATTTAATGCATAGGGTTTTTAAGCCCTACTTGGACCGATTCGTCGTGGTATTCATTGACGACATTCTGGTCTACTCCAAGACGCGTGAGGAGCATGAGCAGCACCTGAGGGTTGTTTTACAAACCCTAAGGGACCATCAACTGTATGCCAAGTTCAGCAAGTGCGAATTTTGGTTGGAGAAAAATTTCCTTTTTAGGGCACGTAATTTCTCAAGAGGGCATCTCGGTTGACCCGGCGAAAGTAGAGGCCGTAACTAATTGGAAGAGACCAGAAAACCCCACCGAGGTTCGTAGCTTCTTAGGTTTAGCGGGGTATTATCGGCGTTTCATCAAGGACTTTTCCAAATTGGCCGGTCCTTTAACCGACTTGACGAAGAAGCATGGTCGGTTTGTGTGGGATGCCAAGTGCGATGCGAGTTTTCAGGAGTTAAAGAAAAGGTTGACCATGGCGCCAGTTCTAGTCCTGCCTAACGGAGTTGACAGGTTTGCCGTTTATACCGATGCATCACGGGATGGTTTTGTGAGGACCCGTAATTTTCTTAATTTCTAGGTTTTAATTTCTTTTAATTATACGTTTTTCCACCTTTTCTTTATTCGAAAAATTGTGCAAATAAATTTTATGAGTAAATATAGCTTTTAAATGATTTTTCTCGTATCGGTTAGTTTTTGAGAAACTAAGAGTATATAATGGACGTGGGACCCACTAGTGCGAAAAGTTCGGAAAAATTCGGCCAATTAGGTTAAATTCCGGATACTGTGTGAAATTTATCGGGTGTTAAGAGATAAGTAGAGGATGTGAAGTGATTGATGTGAGAGGAAAAAGAAAAGATAGGATTGCATTAATGGAGATGACAAGTGTCACCATTGTATTGGAAATAGCTTATGACTTACTATTCATTTTCTTGACTTTTGACCAATTGCTTAAATATCTCAAAAAAAAAAAAATCACACAAAATTCATTCTTGTCTTCAACCTCTTGGCCGATTCTCTCTCTAGCAAAGAAGGAAGAAAACCTCTTCAAAGTTTGGCAATTATCTAGCTCAAATCCTCCAAAACACTTGCTTGATCTAGTTTCTACTCCATAAAATCCCTCCATTTGGTGCTAGTGAGTGATTTGGTGAAGTTTTTTGGAAAAGCTAAGGTGTCCTACAACTCTCCCTCTCTTGTTTACTAGGTGAGTGGTATATGAACTTTCCCCTACACTTAATGAAGCTAGAGTTGTGCTTAGTGGAAGCTAAAGTGTTGAATTTTGTGATTTAATTCTTGTTTTTGGATGAAATGGTGAAGTTTACAATTTATTGGTGATTTTTCTGGTTTAATATGATCATGATGTTGTGGCCTTGTATGATGATTGGAAATGGCCTATAATGACTCTAGTAGGTGTGAATTATTGATAATTGCAACCAATTTTGGGTTTGGAAGGAATTTGAGGAAGTTAGGGTTTCATAACCCCCTTTTCTGTCCGGTTTTGTATAATATGGTTAGAGGCCGAATTGTCCTTTGATTAAAACATGAAAGTTTTAGGTATTGATGTGTTTGAGGTGCCTGTAAAATTTCTGGTCATTTGGAGTAGTGTAGAGTGAGATATGTCGATTTTACTGTTGCTGTTCTGGGTTGATCAGAATGTGCGAACTGCGTCTGAAATGGGTTATTTTGGCTGGGATTGTTTTAGATTTTGTTGTTGGTGTCTTCTGATGAAATGTAGCTTGATCTCCTAGCTATCATATGCCTTTGGAATTTCTGCATTTGGACCTGTATAGACTGAGTTGTACTGATTACAGCATAGTGTGATTTGTAAACCTGCAATTACGGTTCTGGTTTGGTATTCTGCATATTTGACCTAGTTGTGCTAGGATTTGGACTGAGTGGCCTTCTACATTGTTGTAACCCTGTCTTTTAGGTTCGAGATGGTGGGTCTTACACCCTCATCCGATAAGCGTAGTGCAATTTGTGCCATTACCGCATAATGAAGGTAAAACTGTTTTTGTTGTTATGGCCAAGATGGCTACCTTTCCTGATTTTCTGGCTTGCTATAATGCTTATATATGCATATGAAACCTTATTAGGGTTGTGGTTGGCATGGCTTTATGACGCGTTATCGAGTCTCATTGTACTTGTTTGTGTGTTTTAAGGCTTACTTTTATTCCGGTCATTTCCTAGTTAACTTTTACTTTGGGCCTAGTGAATGGCTTTTGGAAATGAGGTGAATTTTGTGTGAGATGTTGGGACTGATTCGAGGGAATAATGAAGCCTTAATGGCTGGAAAAGTAAGAAATTTAGGGGAAGTGCTGCCCGATTTTCTAGGCCGTTTGGTTCTTTTAAGTTGGATTTGCCTTTTGGTAGAAATAAAAGGGCTTTTGGGTTATTGAACCTAGGTCTTTATGCTATCTTTTTGTTCCCAAAAATCATGTTGTGTACCCTTGCATTAGTAATTATTTGGCGAGGCATACGACTGGTAGTCGAGCCTCATGTGCATTGTGTTTACTCGATTACGGATGTGAAACCTTCAATTGGTTTATTTTGGTTATTTTAGGGTTTCTTGGCGATTAAGGCCAATCTGAAGTAAAAACTTTTGAAGTTGAGCCGGTGAGTGTACCACTCCCCTCCATTGCTGTCTAACTTGATTTCTGCTCTACAATCTGTTAAATTTGTTTGAGACGAGGGTGTACTTTATCACACTCGTTCTTCTATCTGTTCATATGCCAATTTTGAGTGCCTGTCTGAATCTGCCGTCTGAATCTGCTATTTTGTATCTGTATCTGAATCTGTTATCTGTGTCTGCATCTGTTCGGATTTCTATGACCTATGAGCTCAATCCTGTGGCTAAGTTATTCGAGTCGGGCCGGCAAGGGCCTGGACGATTAGATAACGAACCACGGTAGTCTGTTCGGGAATTTTTGGGTATTGAGACCCTTGATTCCGGTATACTCGAGTATTACCATTTCTGTTCGGTTACGGTGAGCGGGCCCGGTAAAGGGGTGTTTGGTGGACGGAATTCGGTGTAAAGAGGGGTCTACGGACGTTTTGGTTCTATATACGTTGACGGAGAGTCAACCAGTTTGGATCAAGTACTGCGCTGGAAATTTGGCTCCTGAGAGCCACCCGTATCCTTCTGATTTGAATCATTGGTTCCTTTGCTTTACATCTGGCATGTGTATCTGATTTGTTAAATGTGAAATGCCATGATTTTTCTGCTATATGTTTGGTATCTCATTGAGCGCAAGCTCACCCCTTTCTGTTCCTTTTGTTTTCCTTACAGGAAAATAAACCCTTTTGGTCTGGATTTGACAAATGGCTGCCAAATTGAGCTAGTTGAACATATCTTTTGTATAGCTCATGTATTAAAACCCTAAGTGTACTTTTGGGGCGTTTTCTCTTTTGATTTGGCAAACCGTGTATATGTATTAACTTTTGAAAACTTTTGTATGTCATTTTGGATTGAAATTTTGGATTGTAATCACTTAAGTTCAGATGTGAATGTTTGCGTGTTCTTTCGGTTGGGTTCTGACGGGTCGGTTACTATCATGGCCGACTCCGGATTTCCTTTTTCTTTTTGGTTTATTTTTTCCATTTTGACTTGTTTACGCTCGTTTGTAAGTTTCGGATCGCAATAGATAGTTCTAGTCTGCATCGTTAGTCCTGGCGAGAGCTGGGCAGGCAGCCCGCTAACCCCTTTGGTTCGCCTTAGGGGAAAGTGGGGCTGTTACAAGTGGTATCAGAGCCACTTCGCGTGGTCTCTGCGCGGAGTGAGCTTGGGCCAGTGGTGTTATGGTCTTGATTTCGTGAATATGTCTAAGTGCTCGTTTGAGCGTAAGTTATGAACCGGGCATGTTATAAGTGTAAAAATTGTTTTCATGAAATTTGAGGAAAATAGATATGTATGTCGGGTAGGAATCTTTAATATGGATGATTTACTCTTGGGACCGGCCGGCTCGAGTTGTGAATTATCTTAGATGGGATTCTTGCGCCCGGATACGAAAGATGTGAAGGCCTAGGTTAAAAAAAGACTTGGGCGAACTAGAAATGTAATTCTATGGAACTTCGTGTGGTCTATTCGGGTATTGTTAAGCATGATCACTCTTGATTAAGATAATAACGGTGTGGTTTTCGTAGAGTAAGGACGGAGCCCTAGAGAGAAAAGATTTTCGTTAGTGATTGTTGTACTTGTGACCTAGTGTGTTTATAATACTTTTGGATAACCCCGCTACTTTCATGGATTTTTCATATTTGTATCTAATTGATTGCTACTGTGTGGCTTGTTTGGTACAGCTATGTTAGATATGTATACTTTTGATCTGTACGTACCTTTTGCTACTTGCTTTGGTCTACCTATGTTTAATATTATACTCCCGCTTCGACCCTAGATTTATTAGACCAATGGAAGGCACTCGTAGTGGACGGGGCCGTGGGCGTGGAAATAGGCAACCTACGCCTGAAAGGGGTACTGGGGAAACCTCATCTAGACCAAACCCTGAACTTAGGGTTGACCCCAATGTCCAAATAGCTGCTGCTATGCAGCAAATGACTGCTTTGCTAGCCCAAGTGGTGCACCAACAAGGTCAAAACCCTAACCCTAACCCTGGGAATCCTGGTAATCACATAGAGGGCGAGGATAGAGCCCTTGAGAGATTTCCGAAGTTCCCCCCACCCAAATTTCTTGGAGGCCCTGATCTTGACGTAGCTGAGAAGTGGCTGGAGAAGATGATCGATATTTTCGCTGCTTTACACTATACCGAGGAGAGACAGGTAACCTTTGCTGTCTTTCAACTAGAGGGAGCCGCCCGTTCCTGGTGGAATGTTATTCGAATGAAATGGGAAAGAGAACAAACCCCGAGGACGTGGGCGAACTTTATGAGGGAATTTAATGCCAAGTTTTTCCCTCCTCTCATCCAAGAAAAGAAGGAAGATGAATTCATTCGGCTTCGCCAGGGAACACAAACCGTAGCCGAGTATGAGAGTCAATTCACTCGGTTGTCTAAGTTTGCGCCCGAACTGATTATAACCGAACAAAGACGGATAAGGCGATTCATCCAGGGATTAAATGTTGAAATTCAAAAGGATCTGGCGGTAGCCCAACTTAATACCTTTAGTGATGCTGTGGAGAAAGCCCAACGGGTTGAAAATGCGAGGCTACAAGTTAGAAATTTCCAAACCAAGAAAAGGGGCTTTCCTGGGAGCAGTTCGGAACAGGAAGATAAGAGCACACCGGGGGTGACCAGTGGTGTCTCACCGGGAGGATCGGTCACTGCTACTCGAGGTCCCTGTGGATATTGCGGAGGGCCAAGTCACACGGAGGCAAATTGTTGGAAGAAAGAAGGAAAATGCCTGCGCTGTGGTAGCGCCGAACATCGAATTGCTAACTGTCCAGCACGACTGCGCGAAGGGAGAGGGACTCCGCCACCAACCAAGACTAACTCTCAGCAACCAGCTAAGACCAACCCTGGACAGTCGAAAGGAGAAGGGACTGGAGCGAAAGTACCGACTCGAGTATATTCCCTGGAGCATCATCAGGTCCCTGACTCGTCTGAGGACGTAGAAGGTACGATCCGTTGGGTACCTTAGATTTGGTGGATTCCGCTGATAAGAAAATTTCAAGGACGAAGTTTCTTTAAGGGGGAGAGAGTGTGAGGACCCGTAATTTTCTTAATTTCTAGGTTTTAATTTCTTTTAATTATACGTTTTTCCACCTTTTCTTTATTCGAAAAATTGTGCAAATAAATTTTATGAGTAAATATAGCTTTTAAATGATTTTTCTCGTATCGGTTAGTTTTTGAGAAACTAAGAGTATATAATGGACGTGGGACCCACTAGTGCGAAAAGTTCGGGAAAATTCGGCCAATTAGGTTAAATTCCGGATACTGTGTGAAATTTATCGGGTGTTAAGAGATAAGTAGAGGATGTGAAGTGATTGATGTGAGAGGAAAAAGAAAAGATAGGATTGCATTAATGGAGGTGACAAGTGTCACCATTGTATTGGAAATAGCTTATGACTTACTATTCATTTTCTTGACTTTTGACCAATTACTTAAATATCTCAAAAAAAAAATCACACAAAATTCATTCTTGTCTTCAACCTCTTGGCCGATTCTCTCTCTAGCAAAGAAGGAAGAAAAACCTCTTCAAAGTTTGGCAATTATCTAGCTCAAATCCTCCAAAACACTTGCTTGATCTAGTTTCTACTCCATAAAATCCCTCCATTTGGTGCTAGTGAGTGATTTGGTGAAGTTTTTTGGAAAAGCTAAGGTGTCCTACAACTCTCCCTCTCTTGTTTACTAGGTGAGTGGTATATGAACTTTCCCCTACACTTAATGAAGCTAGAGTTGTGCTTAGTGGAAGCTAAAGTGTTGAATTTTGTGATTTAATTCTTGTTTTTTGATGAAATGGTGAAGTTTACAATTTATTGGTGATTTTTCTGGTTTAATATGATCATGATGTTGTGGCCTTGTATGATGATTGGCAATGGCCTATAATGACTCTAGTAGGTGTGAATTATTGATAATTGCAACCAATTTTGGGTTTGGAAGGAATTTGAGGAAGTTAGGGTTTCATAACCCCCTTTTCTGTCCGGTTTTGTATCATATGGTTAAAGGCCGAATTGTCCTTTTCTTAAAACATGAAAGTTTTAGGTATTGATGTGTTTGAGGTGCCTGTAAAATTTCTGGTCATTTGGAGTAGTGTAGAGTGAGATATGTTGATTTTACTGTTGCTGTTCTGGGTTGATCAGAATGTGCGAACTGCGTCTGAAATGGGTTGTTTTGGCTGGGATTGTTTTGGATTTTGTTGTTGGTGTCTTCTGATGAAATGTAGCTTGATCTCCTAGCTATCATATGCCTTTGTAATTTCTGCATTTGGACCTGTATAGACTGAGTTGTACTGATTACAACATAGTGTGATTTGTAAACCTGCAATTACGGTTCTGGTTTGGTATTCTGCATATTTGACCTAGTTGTGCTAGGATTTGGACTGAGTGGCCTTCTACATTGTTGTAGCCCTGTCTTTTAGGTTCGAGATGGTGGGTCTTACACCCTCATCCGATAAGCGTAGTGTAATTTTTGCCATTACCGCATAATGAAGGTAAAACTGTTTTTGTTGTTATGGCCAAGATGGCTACATTTCCTGATTTTCTGGCTTGCTATAATGCTTATATATGCATATGAAACCTTATTGGGGTTGTGGTTGGCATGGCTTTATGACGCGTTATCGAGTCTCATTGTACTTGTTTGTGTGTTTTAAGGCTTACTTTTATTCCGGTCATTTCCTAGTTAACTTTTACTTTGGGCCTAGTGAATGGCTTTTGGAAATGAGGTGAATTTTGTGTGAGATGTTGGGACTGATTCGAGGGAATAATGAAGCCTTAATGGCTGGAAAAGTAAGAAATTTAGGGGAAGTGCTGCCCGATTTTCTAGGCCGTTTGGTTCTTTTAAGTTGGATTTGCCTTTTGGTAGAAATAAAAGGGCTTTTGGGTTATTGAACCTAGGTCTTTATGCTATCTTTTTGTTCCCAAATATCATGTTGTGTACCCTTGCATTAGTAATTATTTGGCGAGGCATACGACTGGTAGTCGAGCCTCATGTGCATTGTGTTTACTCGATTACGGATGTGAAACCTTCAATTGGTTTATTTTGGTTATTTTAGGGTTTCTTGGCGATTAAGGCCAATCTGAAGTAAAAACTTTTGAAGTTGAGCCGGTGAGTGTACCACTCCCCTCCATTGCTGTCTAACTTGATTTCTGCTCTACAATCTGTTAAATTTGTTTGAGACGAGGGTGTACTTTATCACACTCGTTCTTCTATCTGTTCATATGCCAATTTTGAGTGCCTGTCTGAATCTGCCGTCTGAATCTGCTATCTGAATCTGCTATTTTGTATCTGTATCTGTGTCTGCATCTGTTCGGATTTCTTTGACCTATGAGCTCAATCCTGTGGCTAAGTTATTCGAGTCGGGCCGGCAAGGGCCTGGACGATTAGATAACGAACCACGGTAGTCTGTTCGGGAATTTTTGGATATTGAGACCCTTGATTCCGGTATACTCGAGTATTACCATTTCTGTTCGGTTACGGTGAGCGGGCCCGGTAAAGGGGTGTTTGGTGGACGGAATTCGGTGTAAAGAGGGGTCTACGGACGTTTTGGTTCTATATACGTTGACGGAGAGTCAACCAGTTTGGATCAAGTACTGCGCTGGAAATTTGGCTCCTGAGAGCCACCCGTATCCTTCTGATTTGAATCATTGGTTCCTTTGCTTTACATCTGGCATGTGTATCTGATTTGTTAAATGTGAAATGCCATGATTTTTCTGCTATATATTTGGTACCTCATTGAGCGCAAGCTCACCCCTTTCTGTTCCTTTTGTTTTCCTTACAGGAAAATAAACCCTTTTGGTCTGGATTTGACAAATGGCTGCCAAATTGAGCTAGTTGAACATATCTTTTGTATAGCTCATGTATTAAAACCCTAAGTGTACTTTTGGGGCGTTTTCTCTTTTGATTTGGCAAACCGTGTATATGTATTAACTTTTGAAAACTTTTGAATGTCATTTTGGATTGAAATTTTGGATTGTAATCGCTAAAGTTCAGATGTGAATGTTTACGTGTTCTTTCGGTTGGGTTCTGACGGGTCGGTTACTATCATGGCCGACTCCGGATTTCCTTTTTCTTTTTGGGTTATTTTTTCCATTTTGACTTGTTTACGCTCGTTTGTAAGTTCCGGATCGCAATAGATAGTTCTAGTCTGCATCGTTAGTCCTGGCGAGAGCTGGGCAGGCAGCCCGCTAACCCCTTTGGTTCGCCTTAGGGGAAAGTTGGGCTGTTACAGGTTTAGGGTGTGTGCTGATGCAGAATCGAAATGTGATATCCTTTGCTTCTAGGAAGTTAAAACCCCATGAGCAGAACTACCCAACCCATGATCTGGAGTTAGCCGCAGTTGTTTTTGCTCTGAAGAAATAGAGGCACTATCTCTATGGGGTAACATTCGAGGTGTATTCAGATCATAAGAGCCTTAGGTATCTTTTCTCTCAAAAGGAATTGAATATGAGGCAGCGACGGTGGATAGAATTTCTGGAGGATTACGATTGCACTATCAATTACCATCCGGAAAAGGCGAATGTAGTGGCCGATGCTTTAAGTCGCAAGGCTCAGGTAGCAGGGTTAATGATTAAAGAGTGGGATTTGTTAGAATCCGTTTGTGAGTGGAAACCATGCCTTGGGAGTCATAAGGTGATTTTTGGCAACATTAAGGTAACCTCCACCCTCTTGGAGCGGATTAAAGGAGCTCAAAAGGAAGATTTAATGGTGCAAAAATGGGGAGAGAAGGTGGAAAAGGGGGAATCAACTGACTTCAACTTTAGTCCTGAAGGTATTTTAAAATACCAGAATCGAGTGGTAGTGCCTAAAGACGAAGTGTTAAAAGAGGAGATCTTAGAGGAAGCCCATCGGTCCAAGTATACAATCCATCCGGGTAGTAGCAAGATGTATCAAGACCTGAAAGGAGCCTATTGGTGGGACAATATGAAGAGGAAAATCGCTCTGTACGTGCAGAAATGTCTTGTTTGCCAACAAGTTAAAGCGGAGCATAAAAAACCATCAGGCTTACTACAACCTCTGGAGATACCCGAATGGAAATGGGAAAACATCATAATGGATTTCATTTCAGATTTCCCGCGAACGCAACGAGGACATGATGCCGTTTGAGTGATCGTCGATCGATTAACCAAATCGGCTCATTTCCTGCCAGTAAACGTGAAGTATTCCATGGACAAATTGGCTCAGGTGCACATGGACGAGATCGTGAGGCTACACGGTGTTCCTGTCAGCATCGTCTCCGATAGAGATCCCCGTTTCGTATCTAGGTTCTGGCAGAAGTTCCAAGAGACTCTGGGGACTAAACTCAACTTGAGCACTACCTATCACCCTCAGACGGATGGACAATCGGAGCGAACAATCCAAACTCTCGAGGACATGTTGCGAACCTGCATTCTGGATTTTGGAGGTAACTGGGGTCAACACATGACCTTAGTAGAGTTCGCGTACAATAACAGCTACCATTCGTCGATTCAAATGGCTCCATACGAGGCACTATATGGACGAAAATGCCGGTCACCAATCTACTGGGATGACGTTGGCGAAAGGAAGACGCTAGATCTAGCGACTATTCCATGGATGGAGGAGGCACGAGAAAAGGTCAAATTGATACAACAACGACTCCAAACCGCTCAAAGCCGACAAAAGAGCTACGCGGACAATCGAAGGAAAGATTTGGAGTTTGAAGTTGGGGACCATGTGTTCCTCAAAGTCACACCATTGCAGGTAAGGGAAAGAAGCTTCAACCAAGGTTTGTTGGACCTTACAAGATTCTTCAAAGGGTTGGTAAGGTAACATATCGCTTGGAACTACCATCCAGTCTCTCCCGAATTCACGACGTCTTCCACGTCTCGATGCTTAAGAAGTACTACCTCGACCCTTCCCATATCTTACAGCCAGAGGAAATCGAGGTAGATGAATCGCTCACTTACGAAGAGAAACCTGTACAATTGCTTGACCGAAAAGTTAAAGAACGGAGAAACAAGCAGATTCCGTTGGTTAAGATCCTGTGGAGAAACCATGGGGTAGAGGAGGCTACCTGGGAAGTGGAAGAAGAGATGCAAAAGAAATATCCTGAACATTTCGTGAGTCAAGGTGAGAAATTTCGAGGGCGAAATTCTTTTAAGGAGGAGAGGGTGTGAGACCCAGTAAATTTTCTCATTTTCTAGGTTTTATTCTATTTAATTAGATGCTTTTCTGCATTTTCTTTATTAGGAAAATTTTTCAAATAATTTTTATGAGTAAATATAGTTTTTAAATGATTTTTCTAGTATCGGTTAGTTTTTGAGAAATTAAGAGTGTCTACCGGACGTGGGACCCGCTAGTGCGGAAAGTTCGGTAAAATTCGGCCAGTTAGGTTAAGTGCTGGATACCAGGTTTTTTTTAGCAGGTGTTAAGAGATAACTAGAAGATACTAATGAATTGGTGTGAGAGGGAAAAAGATAGCCATGTATTTAATGGAAGTGACAAGTGTCACTTAGTGATTAACCTTTGGACTTTGACCAATTTCTTACTTTACCAATTAAATCAAAAAAAAATTGACCAAAAATCATCTTTATTTTCAAGCTTCTTGGCCGGCTCTCTTCAAGAGGAAAAGAAGAAAAACTCTCTCAACTTTCTTGCTCCAACCTTGCTCAATCCAACAAACCAACCGTTTAATCTTGACTTTCCTCCATAAAAACCCTTAGCTTAGTGATTGTGAGATGATTTGTAAAGTTGTTTGGAAGGCTAAGGTGCTAAGTTGTCTCCCTTCATTGGTTGCAAGGTGAGTAGCTAAGGAACCTCTCTTTTATGCCTAAGAATGTTAAATTTGTGGCTTGTAGTAGTCTAAGAGGTGATTTTGTGGGTTATTTCATGATTTTGGTTGAGATTGATGAATTTTTCTATTTATTCATGATTTTTCTGTTTTCATATGTTTAATATTGGTTGGCCATGAATAATGGTTGGAAATGATCTAGAATGAAGCTAGAATGCGTAAGTTGTGGCTATTTGCGGAAAATTTCCGTTTTGGAAGGAAATTTTGGAATTAGGGTTTAAATTAACCTCATTCTACCTGGTACTATTTCCCATAGTTAAAGGCCGAATTAGCCTTGGGTTAAAACATGAAAGTTGTATAGAATGCTATTCTATAGTTTCCTTCAAAATTTCAACTCAATCGGAGTAGCGTAGCCTATAAAAAGACCGAAATACCCCTGCTACCCTGTTTCTGTCCGAAACTGCTAATCCGCTTCTATAATTGGTTAGTTTTATCAGGAATACTACTGATTTGGTTGTTGATGTCTTCTTAAGAACTATATCTTGGTATCTTAGCTTTCATATGGCTTTGGAATCACCTCGTTTGGACTTCAGTAGCCTGAGTTACTGTCATTTAACCAGAATGCGGTTAGCTAACCTGTTTATACAGTTCTGGTTTGGTACATTGACATTTTGACCTAGTTGCACTACAAACTGGATTGAGTGGCCTTCTTCAACATTTTAGCCCTTTCTGTTAGCTTCGAAACGGTGTATATTGTACCTCTATCTGGTAATCGTAGTGCCGGTTGTGTCCAATACGCTAAACGACGTCAAAACTGTTTTTGGGTTTTCGGGCTTAACTTTCATTTCCGGACTTTCCCTAACTTACTTTGGTACTTATACGTTCTAATGAAGCCTTATTTTTGGTGGTATGTGGATTTGGTTTATGACTCGTATTCGAGTCTCATTGTGCTTATTTGAATGTTTTAGGACGTGACGGTGGTTCAAGACGCTCTTTGGGCGGAAGTGTATGAAATATCATTTACGTGCTTGGTGAGTGTACTACTCACTTGCTTGTTACTATGTGGCTTTGATATACTTGAAATTGATGCTTTGAATGTTTATTGCACCGTTGACATGGATTGAAGTGAGGGTGTACTTGATCACTCTCACCCTTTATGTCCAAAATGACTGTTTACTGTGTTACTTGAATGGTATATAATATACTGGATTTGGTGTCGTATGGACGAGTATCCAACGGCCATTACTGTTACTACTGAGCTCAACCCCATTGGTAGTCGATTGAATCGAGCCGGCGAGGGCTTGGTCGTGAAAATTGACGAGCCATGGGGACTGTTATAGGGAATCTTATAGTATGAGACTCTCGATTCCGGTATACTCGAGTATTACCAAATTGATACTGTTTGGAGTTCGGGTCCGGTAGGGGTATGTTGGGTGGAAGGTATGGAAGTAAAGTGGAGTCTACGTTTGGTTACTCTTTAAAAACATTGACGGAGGGTCAATGAGGTCCGATCAAGTATGCAAGCGAGGAAAGGGGCTCTTGAGAGCCGTCCGTATCCTTTTACCAATTCTATTAATATGTGATCTTGGCTTACTTTTGTATTGAGCGAATTGGGGTGAAAAGCTATATGCTTATATGAACTTTTTTGCTTGAGTGATAGTATCTCACTGGGCGTAAGCTCACTCTATTAATTTTGTTTTCCTTACAGGAATTTAAATACTTTTGGAATGGCTTTGATAGTTGGTTGCCGAGTTGAGCTAGTTGTGAAAACATTTTGAATAGCTCCTCGATGAATACAACCCTAAATGTATTTTGATCCGTTCCTTCTTTTGAATTGTAAGATTGAACCCGTACATGTGTCAATGAGCTTGGTAACTTTGGTATGCTATTTTGGCTTTTAAATGCTTAATTTCAAGGTATATATGTTTGATTGGTGTTTGGTTGGATTTTAGACGGATTCGGTTTTTAAACGGCAAAAGAAATTTTTTTGGCGGGAATGGACTGGGTCGAATCCGGCCAATTTCTGGCCGGATTGTAGGGCGGATTGCCTTGGGAAAAAAAAGAATCCGGCCTTTTGCTCTCTGGCCAGTATCCGGCCAGGAATCCGGCCGGTAATCCGGCCTGATTCTGCCGTTCCTGGAACTATTCATGTCGGTTTCGATTTTCATTTTTTTTTATTTTGTGATTTTGGCTTGTCCGAGCGCGCTTTTACTTTCCCGGAACGTTTTAGATCGCGTGTAACTGTTCGTTAGTCCTGGCGAGAGTTGGGCAGGCAGTCCGCTAACCCCTTTGGTTCGCCTTAGGGGAAAGTGGGGCTGTCACACCACACATCAACTTTCCAACATAAATAAAGCTACCCAAATGCATGCATGAGCTTATATGTGTAATAGAACTTCCATAAATCAAGATTTTCAAGGTTGATCATCACTTACTTTTGTTGGTGACTTCAAGCAGAAATTTCGATCCAAAGATCCTCAAGAAAAAGCCGTGGAAATGAAGCTCTTTTGATAGCTTAAGATGATCACCAAGTGCTTAGCAAAGTGTAGTTAAATTTTGGTATGATTTGGTGGAGATTTGATGAAGAAATGAAGAAGAAATTGTAAGGATCGAAGACAACCAAGTGGAAGAGATAAGCAATGTAAAGATCATAAATGTAACAATAAGTAAATAAAAAGGAAAGAATTGCAAATCAATTAACTACCCAACTCCTCTTGAGCTTGTAGATTAATTCAAACAAGTTTTTTCAAGTTGATGAATTACAATCACTCTTGTGTACAAAGGAAGGTTCACCTCCTCCTTACCCCGAACTCCACTCGGTCAAGTTAGGAAGTTTTACTATCCCTCAGGACAACCCTCACAGAGCTACACTCATGAAATATTCACTCACAAACGAAAAGTTTACAATGAACCTCACACCACTAAGACTACAAATCTACTTTAGAGAGTATTTTCTCACTAAAAGTACTGTAGATCTTTTGTATCTTCAGTGTCCAAAAGTTATTTGAAGATTCTGACCATACTCTATTTATTGGAGACCAACAAAGTGCTTCATTAATGCTTCCAACGGATAGAAAGTAGCTGAACATTCAACTAGTCATTGGAGTATCGGACGTCCGGTACTCCTGTTTTTTGCGTCCGACAGAAGGCAGTGAGTTTGAGAAATTTTCTTCAATTCTATCGGACGTCCGGTGCAAGCTTTTTGTGCATCCGACAGCAAATAAAGAGATTTGAGAAATCAACTTGTTTCTATCGAACGTCCGGTGGAGACATATTCAGCATCCGATGGTTTCGTCGACTTTAAATAATCCTATCGGACGTCCGATGCTAGCGTCCGATCAAGGTCAGTGATCCAGGGAGAATGTCTTATTTCTTTCGGACGTCTGGTGGTGGAGTTCTTCATGCGTCCGAAGTTACGTAATGATTATCGGACGTTCGATCCAAGCGTCCGACAGCTTTCAGCAGCCTTTGTCCCTTTCAATTGCACTTGATCTTTGAATCTGATTTGCTTCACAACTGAAAATATTTCTTGAAAAGATATTAGTATTATCCACTGTTTTGTAAACATCAAAAGTTAGGGACCAAGGTCAACATTCTCCCCCTTTTTTATGATGACAAAACAATGGATGGAAGAAGGAAAAAGATTGAGCATATGAGCATAAACTCCCCCTCACTCATTGCATCCAAACTTATAATCTCAGAATAGCTCCCCCTTACACATAGTATCCATTTCTCCCCCTTTTTGTCATCATAAGATGAGAGTAAAAATCTCATACCGTAATCCAGCAACAATAACAGAGAATCCAATATTCCAAACAAAAACAGAGAAATGATACCAGAATTTAGCAATCACCAACATACCAATATATCACAGAGACTTGATACCAAAAGAAGTACCAACATATCACAGAGAGTTTAACAAAACAAATCATCATTAGATCAGAATTGTTCTTTTCTCTCCCTTCTTGACATCATACAAATTCAGTAATATTCAAAAATATCAAGAAAAACTCAGTTCAAAGTATCAGAAACATCAAAAGAGAATTACAAAAAAAAATATTATGAACAAGAATCTCATCAATCTTACCAATATCTCCTACTTGTTAGAGTTAGTATCATGTCTAACTATCCACATGCATTTCATGCTTCTTCTCATGTTCTTTCTCACATAACAATCACTTTTCATGTAATCTTTTTGACAACAAAAATTACACATAACCAAAGAGTTATTTACATGAACATGTTTAATAAATCTTACTTGTCTTTTCTTATAAATAGCAAATTCATTTGCACCAGAATTCAACTTCTTCTCATGAGTGCCAAAATGAGCATTTGATTTATTACCTTGAAAATAATCTTATTTTTTATGTTGGAGTAACTCATTTAAATTATTCATTCTTATTTTCAAATCACCTTGTTTCTTTTTGAACATTTCACAAAGTCATGTTTTTCTATCAACCTCAAAGTGTAAAACAGTCTCACTCTTTTTTAAGAAATCACTTTCAGTTTTCAGTTTTTTGTTTTCTTGAAAAGGACGTGCATTGTCCTGAAGAAGAAAGCCAATTTTATGTTTTAATTCCTTGTTTCTAGCATAAGATTCTTTCAAACTATCATGCAATTTTATAATGAAAGATTCAAGATCATCATCACTTTCATCATCACTTTCAAATTGAGAGTTAGAAGATGTTACCTTATCATCTCCAATGGTCATGAAAGCCAATTGAGCAGATTCTTCTTCCTCTTCAATTTCACCATCGGAGTTGCATTCATTCCATGTGAACTGGAAGTTGTTGAATCTTGGTTTTCTTTCACCTTTCCTCTTCTTTATTGGACACTCACTCATGTAGTGTCCAAGTTGACCACATTCATAGCATTTGTCACCTTACTTTTTGTTGGCCTCATATCTTCCTTTGTTTCTTGCATTGTTGAATTGATTAGAATCTAAATTGCTAGGTCCTCTTCTTCTAAATCTCTTTTTGTTGAGGATCCTCTTGAAACTTCTTGTGATGAGAGCAAGATCACTGTCATCAACTTCCACATCTTCTCCATCCAAGGAGGCCGAATCATCTTCATCTTGAGATGCTTTTAGAGCAATGCTCATTCTTACCTTTGCATCTTCTTCCTCTTGTACTTTAGTCTTAAGTTTCAACTCATAAGAAGTCAGAGAATTAATAAGTGATACAATAGGCATAGTATTCAAATCTTTTGCCTCCTCAATAGCAGTCATTTTATTTACCCAATCATTGGACAAGGTATTCAGGATTTTTCTATTTTTCTCACCTAAAGAGTATTCCTTTTCCAACACTTCTAAATCTTTAATGAGATCATTGAATCTACAATACATTTGATCAATATTTTCATGAGTTTCCATCTTAAACGACTCATATTTAGTAATTAAGATTGATTTCTTTTGCTCTCTAACATTCTCACTACCTTCATGAATTTCTTTCAATTTTTCCTAAATTTCTTTAGCTGATATTCAACCTTTGACTCTAATAGATTCATTTGAGTCTAAAGCACAATATAACACATTCATGGCTTTTACATTTAAGGTGAGATGAGCTCTATTCACAACAGTCAGTTCACTTCTTATTTTTGGTCTAGATCTATGAGTATTTTTATCTATAAGAGAGGCATCATATGGACCTTCACTAATAATAAACCACAATTCAATATCAATTGATTGCAAAAAGATAATCATTCTTTCTTTCCAACTCACATAATTTGACCCATTAAACATAGGTGGTCTAATGACAGAATGTCCTTCAAAAAATATGACATTATTGGTTGTCATTTTTACTCCAAAGCCGATTGAGTTTAATCTCTAGGAGACCAAACTCTGATACCAATTGTAAGGATCGAAGACAACCAAGTGGAAGAGATAAGCAATGTAAAGATCACAATTGTAACAATAAATAAATAAAAAGTAAAAGAATTACAAACTAATTAACTACCCAACTCCTCTTGAGCTTGTAGATTAATTCAAACAAATTTCTTCAAGTTGATGAATTACAATCACTCTTGTGTACAAAGGAAAGTTCACCTCCTCCTTGCCCCGAACTCCACTCGGTCAAGTTAGGAAGTTTTACTATCCCTCAGGACAACCCTCACAGAGCTACACTCATGAAATATTCACTCACAAATGAAAAAGCTTACAATGAACCTCACACCACTAAGAGTACAAATCTACTTTGGAGAGTGTTTTCTCACTAAAACTACCTAGATCTTTTGAATCTTTAGTATGCAAAAGTTATTTGAAAATTCTGACCATACTCTATTTATAGGAGACCAACAAAGTGCTTCATTAATGCTTCCAATGGATAGAAAGTTGCTAAACATCAACTAGCCGTTGGAGTATCGGACGTCCGGTACTCCTGTTTTTTTGAAGGTAGTGAGTTTGAGAAATTTTCTTCAATTCTATCGGACATCCGGTGCAAGCTCTTTGTGCGTCCGACAGGAAACAAAGAGATTTGAGAAATCATCTTGTTTCTATCGGACATCCGGTGGAGACATATTCAGCGTTTGATGGTTTCGTCGACTTTGAAGGATCCTATCGGACGTCCGATGCTAGCGTCCGATCAAGGTCAGTGATCCAGGGGGAATGTCTTATTTCCTTCGGACGTCCGGTGGTGGAATTCTTCATGCGTCCGAAGTTACGCAATGATTATCGGACGTCCGATCCAAGCGTCCGACAGCTTTCAGCAGCCTTTGTCCCTTTCAATTGCACTTGATCTTTGAATCTGATTTGCTTTACAACTGAAAATATTTCTTGAAGAGATATTAGTATTATCCATTATTTTGTAAACATCAAAAGTTAGGGACCAAGGTCAACAGAAATTGGAAGAGCTTTGGGGTTGTTTTTCTTCTCCTTTGGCCGGCTGGAATGGAGTGAAGAGAGAGAGAGAGAGAGTTTTGATTAAAATGAAGCTTCCAAGAGAAGCTTTAATGTGTGGTCCAAAATTGAGCAAAAGTCAACTCTTGCGCGCGCGTTTTGTGCTCGATTCCTCTCGAGTTTGTTTCACTAGTGCACTAAATCTCTAATGCACTTGTATTCGTACTATTATTATTCACTCTTAGTGGTTTAGAAATAATGGTCTTAAGTCCTTCAATTAATCGCGTGCGTAAAAACGCGTACTTTCGACTTGTGCGTTATAAAGTGAAAATTTCAAGAAATTCTTATAACGATAGTATAACTAACTAACACTTGAACACTTAAATATAAAAACACCTATGTTAAGGCTAATGTACAAGTCTCCAATTTTCCAACCTTATTGTATTCTCGAATTGATTATTGACTCCAATCGCGTATTCACTATTTTCACTTAACGAACTTGTAGACACCAAATTTTTGATTTTTTAACTCTATTTGTTTAGTTAATTTAATAGTTTTAGTTGTTTCAATTCTAGGGTTTTTATTTTTATTTTATTTTATTTTGTTCTATTTTATTTTATTTTATTTTTGTCTTCATACTAAATTTCAGAAAAACAAAAGAAAAGGGAAATCAATACAAAAAAAAAAAGAAAGAAAAAAAGGGATATTTAGCATTTCATTTTTTAATATATTTTCTTATGTCTAGTTTACGTAAGTTGTTATGTTTCTTTATTATTAATTAACAGAAAAAAGAAAAAATAAAAGCTGTTTCATGCAAGATGGCCATCGGATGGCCAAGGAAAATGCATTGAGCTGGGGTGATTTGTGACCATCCAGATGAGGGTAAGAGAGATTCACGATGATATAAATGAAAAAGAAAGGAGCAGCTAAAGGGGGAGGACGGCTGAAAATCTAAAAGAGGGGGTGACGGCTAGGTTTTAAAAAATAGAAAAGAAAAGAGGGGGAAAGGATCCAAGTTGACGGCGGAGAAGGAAAGCAAAGAGAGGGACGGCGGAAAAATCTAGAGCAAGGGGGGAGCAGAGCACTGAATGGCGGCTGGAGAGGTTGGGGTTTTGGGATGGCTGAGAGAGAAATAAGATAGAAAGAGCGAGAGTTGGCGACTGAGAGTGATAGTTAGCGAGTTGACGGCGGAAGATATAGGAAAACAGAAAGGAAAAGAGGAGGAGTAAGGGACGAAAGCTGAACGGAGGAATCTCACCACCACCTGCGGCTGTTCTTCGAGAGAAAAACTTCTGCTCAGAAGGTAGCACGGTAAGATTCCTTCTAGCCATTTTCTCTATAGATAACTTCTGTTGAAGAAATATGGGACTATGAGAAGTGGATGGATATTTGTTGTCGTTTGATTTGAGTATGTGAATACGGTCAAAGAAGCATACTATTTGTCCCTTGTGTTAGTTTATGGTCTGTTGCCAAAGGTGTCGCCTTTCTACGTTAGATCTTCTCGGTTGAATGTCCAGTAGTGATTCATAAGAATGTATGGAGGGTCAAGTCTTTGTTTACGGTTCTTGTTACCTGCTGCAACTTTGTCCATTCGGTCTGGGATAGGTTGTACGAAATGCATTGGCTGCTAAATCTTTCATTCCAGATTTGCATGTTTTAATGATTTTTATAGGGTCATGGGAAGGTCGCTCCTAGCTTTAGTTCTGATTGTTTGGGTGATGTTAGTGAAGTCTTATGTATGTAAGAAGAGGCATGATCAGCTCGAACCTGGTTGCAGCTGTACCTATAACCTGCTTGATGGAAAACCGAGATGCAAACCATTTCTTCTGTGTGCACTTTTTTTCTGATTCATGTTTTGTTTGAGTAGTTGTTCTGGATTTTGGGTCGAGGTTTAGCAGATGGTCAGGTCACTTTATTTGCATTTTTTTTGTCCCAAAGCTCGTAGAATGTCTCCCCTCTCCTCCGTTTCTGGTTCTTGCGTTTTAGATGTATTGAATCATTTTTGCTATGAGCAACTAAAAGTCGCTGCAACAAGACTGGAACGCCTTGTTTGCCCACCGTAATGTTGACAGATTAGGGGTCCTTGGCTCGTTGCAGCAACATGGGTAGAGCATGATTCCTTCCTTGGCTTGTTCAAGTTTGGACTGATGTGAAGCCTGTGTTTTCTTGGGCATTTTTTGGTTGGAGGGCTGCGTGCATATCTGCCGCGAGTCTCTCTCTTTGTGTCTCTACTGTGTTGTGGATTCGGTCACATGGAAGAGTCGTTTATGTTTGACAGGGGCGTCTCTCGCTGTTGTGTGTGTGTTTTGCTCATCCCTGCTGGATTAAATCTTGTTTTGGGAGTGTTTGATTATCGGATTTCGTTGAAAAGAAAGTTTAAACTCATGGTTTTACATTGCTAGGTGCATGTTTCTGGATTCACACGAGCTTTTGATGCTTGCCGAAAGTTTTTTTTTCTTCTAGAAATTGCAGAAAGCCTTTGTAGCTGCTGCATTTTTTTTCCCCTTGGCAGAAAGCCTCATCCGCATTCTTGCTTGCATGAAAGTCCTTAGTGTTTCTGGTTTTTGTCATTCCTTCGCATGCATGATAAGAGCTTGAAGTTGGTTTCAGTTTTGAGCTTTGTGAATCTGCCAATGCGAGATAGCAGAAGCTTATCATGAGAAAATCGCAGAGACTTTGCTGCATTTTTCCCTTTTCTGTCGGCCAAATTTGAGTTTTCCTTGCGTAAATCCTGCAATAAAGATTTTGTGTTTGTTTTAGTTGGTTTAGACAGTTAAACTTCTGGTGTTTTGATGATTTCGTTTGTGTGAGTAGGAATGCTAAGAAAAATTGCAGCAAGCTTGGGAATAAGAAGCTGCGGGCTCCTTTCTTTATTTCCTGAAGCTTGTCTCGTGGTTATTGCATGTTTTGCATGCAAAGTAACTTCCAAAAAGTTACACTTTGGCCCCCAAGTTCCCCTTGTTCCACTATGACCCAACCAATTGAATAATTTCCTCAATTTGGTCCTTGGCAGTTTTAATTCTACAATTTCATTGCTTGTTTGTTTCAATTAATTACTATGCTTTGTTTCAATTGCACTTAAGTCATGACTTTAGGGGCTTTATGACCAAGTGAGCTTGTTTTTGCCTATTTTCTTTAATTTTCCCAAATAAATTGGTACCTTGACGATTTCTTTTATTTTGGAGGACAAATAAGTGATTTCACTCCATTTAAGGCATCAACTCAAGGGAGGTATAACTTCTTTTATCTTTTTTGTCTCTCTCCTATGTGATCCAACGTGCTAAGTGAGAATTGCATGTCTATTTTGCTTTCCTTGCCTTTCCTTAATTCCTTTCATTTATTTCATTTCCTTTTGCTTTTATTAAGTTCTTCTTTTATGGGGTATGTGTACACCTCTTGGCTTGTAATAGATAGGGCCTGGCGAGCATTTTTGTCCATTTTTCCCCTTCCCCTTTTGTTTTAGTTAGCAAATGTAATAGGTTCATTAGCTTGATTGCTTGCTTTTGTTGCTACGTGTTAATTTGTTTTATTAGGCTCTTGCATTTAGTCGAGCATGCTGAGTGTTATGTGCTACGTGCTTATAGGTGATTGGCATGTCTACTTGCTTTCTATAGTCATAGATGAATGTGATGGATGAATGCACGACACCACACTAGTCCAACGCTAGTTGTGGCTCATGGTCCCGTTTTCCACTAGTCCAACGCTAGTAGGAATTCATAGATATGGGCTAGTCCAACGCTAGACCCTTAGGGATTTCCCTCGCTAGTTCATACTTGCATGTTTCACTACATTTCATGCATTTTTCTTAGTTTTCTAGCATCTGGCATGCTCCTCCAATCCTTTCCCCTTCATTTTAGACTTTTGCATCTTCATGCTAGTTATAGGGTACATTTGCTTGAGGGTCCCCTTTAGATAAGGGAAACGAGCGAGTGTGGCTACAAAATAGCCTTAGCACGCTAGTTCTTCCTTTTAATCAAAGGGAAAATTAAAGTCATGAAGTTAGGAGTCATTCCCGTACCCGACTTGATGCATTCCTATAGGTTCATACACTTTCATTCTCATCATGTCACTCCCTCACCCTCTTATCCACATTTTCTCACTACTTATATCCTTCTCAATACAAATGCCATGTTCACACATTTTTCTTCTTGTCACTTGTTTTTCTACCTCACAAATTGCACCCAATTGCACTTATATGTATCTACTATCATATTTTCATCCATTTGCACACAAGCACATTTATTTTCCCAATTTGCACACATGCACTTGTCTTACATTCGCACACATGCACGTTTTCTTACATTTTCACACTTGCACTCATATTTGAGTCTTCATTTGCATCATTCGGCTTATTGGCCACCACAACTCATGTGGTTGGGACCAAAAAGCCTCGTAAGAGACATTTTAGATTTAGGATTGCATTTCTTTTTCATATCCAATAGTCATATCCAACATGCAACGCATATTTTGGGTAGAAGAATTAGGAAACGTGAGGCTAAATCGCGCAACTAGCTTTGGCTAGGGTAAGGGAGTGCCTTAGGCTTTGCCTTTGCCTTCTCCCTTATCAAATGTGACCCCCGATCCCTTTCTTTGGTTACGTAGACCTAAAAGTTCTTAAAAAGGGGTTTGTTTACTTTGCTTTTCAAAAAATCACTTTTTGGGTGACTTGGTACACCCTAACTCTATACCAAGTGGCGACTCCATTTTCCATTCAAAAACCCTTTTTGAACTTTGTTTGGCCAAATCGTCGCATTTTCAAGTCCCACGGCCTTTATCTTCATTTTCACACACGCTCACATACATATCTCACACACTACTTTCACACACATCAAAAAGTGGGGCGCGACAGAACTTTCAAAAATTAAATTTTGAAACAAGTCACTTTAAAAATATAACTAAACTATAGATCCATATAATTCGGTCTAAAAAGGTCATAAAATAATATTCGGGGCAATTGGCCAAATAAATAATTAAATGAGCTAGAATTAGGAGTTTAAAATAGATAAATTTTGTGAGTCTTCACATACGCTCCTCGATCAACTCGTTTCGAGACACGTAGCACGTTTGCCAAAGGATCGAGCGAGATTGTCCAATGCTTGGGTTGTGGAACCTAAAACCAAAACAGACGACACGAATTGGTTGAAGGGTAGTAGAACGATGACTCCAACAGAGGTGATTACTCTTGTGGATAGGTCGGTAGAACAATCAAGGACAATCGCGAGATTGCTCAAGAACCCTTGTAAAATGCAAGTAAGGATCGAATGCTCTTAATAATTGAAGAGAAACAAATCAAAATTTTATTATGATAATTGTGTTCCCGTTAACCGTACAAAGTGAGCCTTTATATAGGCTAAGGGGCTAAAGAAACCCTAAGAAACTAGCTAAGGAGGGTCGGACACTCCTTGGACAAGGTGGGCCGGCCCATGACTCAAATAAAATAATCTAATCCAAGTCTAAACAATTGAACCTAACACTAAGGCCTAGGGCCTAGTCGACCATCCCCACATGGGGGTCCACTTGACTCTTCATGGGCTCTCTTCGTGGGCTTGAATAATTGTGTAGACAACTTGATTATCACCTTCCAAGCCTTTAATATCCCAATGGACTCCTTGTTGGTCTTGAACATTTCGCACAAGAGCTTGAAGGGACTCATTGAAGAGCTTGGCCCGTGCACGTGCGACTGGGCCCAATGGAACTCGAAGTAGATCATTACTTGGGCTAAGATCTGTGCACACATCATGACATTTGCTGTATTTCAGTTTGAGGGAGCAGTCCGATGATGGTGAAATGTCGTAAAGACTAAGTGGGAGAGGGAACAAGTACCCTGGACCTGGTTAAATTTTACCCGAGAATTTAATGAGAAATATATTCCCCCTCTTATTCAAGAACGACGAGAGGACGAGTTTATAAGGCACTATTAGGGATCAAGGAGTATTGCTAAGTATGAGGCTCAGTTTACAAAATTATCCAAATTTGCCCCAGAGTTGGTTGCTACTGAGCAAAAGAGAAAAGGCGGTTCATCCAGGGCTTAAATCTGGAAATTCAAGAATCTTTGGTAGCGGCTCAAATTCCTACATTCAGTGACGCCCTTGATAAAGCTCAAAGGGTTGAAAGTATGAAATCTCAATTGCTAGCTTTTCAAACATGGAAAAGGGATGCATCTAGCAGTCGTAACCTGGAAATACCTAGAGAAGATGTACCACCTTCCAAAGTTGGGAGAAGAGCTGGAGAAGTACCACTTTCACTTCCATCTCCACCCCTGAAGGGGAAACCAACAGGAACTATAATAAGAGGAACTCAAATTGAAAAGGAGCCATCAAGGAAAATTCTGTGGGAAAGCCAAGGACTGACACCCCACTTGACTTGTGGATATTGTGAAAAGTCTAATCACACTGAGGAAACTGTTGGAAAAAGTGGCGAAAGTGTTTGATTTGTGGAAGCGCAGATCATCAACTTGCAAACTGCCCAAAAAATCAACGAAGAAAGAGTGCTCCTCAGCAAATGGATAAAGATGTCTCTAAACAAGCAAAGGAAGGAGGGCATAGACCTCGAGCATTGGCTAGAACCTATGCTATTTATGGACAACCATCTTCAAAGTCGACAAGGGTGATAGAAGGTGAGAATTTTGAGGACGAAATTCTATTAAGAGGGAGAGAGTGTGAGAACTCCGAATTTTAAGTTTTATGTTTTCATTTTTAATCCATTTATATGCATTTAAATTATTTTAAGCATTCAAGATATGATTCATTTTTAGGGCCTTATTTTCTTTACTTTATTTAACTTTAGTAAAAATGAGTTTAAGAAAATGAGAGAATTAATTTTTGTTATGTCTAATAAACCCTAAGAAATTAATTGTTTTGGGGTGAAATTAGAACATAAGTAAACTACTACAATTGGAAGGAAATTGGGAAAAACTTGCTAGATAGAAATTTGGCCAAGTGTCATCACACTACAACACCTTGACTTGGATAATTAGCTTCTTAAGTAAACTTTACCATTTAACAAAACATTAGCCCTTTTGTCTTGAGCTCTTGGCTAAGCCTCTTGAGAGGAAAAACTTCACATAAACCCTAAGTCTAGTTCTTGGAAAATTAGTGCAAGATTCAAGAGGAAGTTCAACTAGATTCTAACCAATCTTGGCTTGCTACTTGAGAGGTGATTCTTGGAGTTCTTGGTGCAACTTGCAAAGCTTGAGGAGCTTGAGGTAAATCTTAAATCATAATTTTAATGCTTTAAATTAGTAGGGTATGCATGTAATTAAGGTGCTTAGATAACCTAGATACTTGGGTTGTTGATGGCTTGGCTTGGGTCCTTGTTTTGAAGCTTTGATCATATGTTTATGTTTATGCCTTCTATGTGTTTGATGTATGGTTAGGTGTATTAGGTGAGGATTTCTTTAGGTTTTCTTGGTTGTGTTAGCATGATAATCATGGTTAAAGTAAACTTAGTTAACTTGGTGCACATGAAGTAAAAATTAAACATCCACAAGTTGGAATTTATGCTTGGGCTGGCCGAATTTTTTGCTTCAATTTTGCTTCAATTTTTGTGTTGTTTTGGTGAGATTTGTACTCAAGGAACTTGGTTTAACCTTACCCTAGAAGTGGATGTTATGTATGTGTGTTTAAGTAATAGTTTTGTTGGAGTAAAGTTAAAAAAATAAGAGGAAGTGTTGTTAATCTAAGTAGTCTTGGTAAATCTATTATATCTTCGTGTAAAAAAATCCAAATTGAGTTTTAGTTGTTGTGTTTTAAACTAGATTCAGAGTACATTCTACCGTGAAAATTTCAAAATTTTTCTTAATTCCTATGAATATTTGTGATTTTCCAAATTTGACTGAATTTCCATTCCTGTTCTGTCTTTTTACTGGATAAAGTAGCCGCTTGAGATTGAATTTTGACTGACTTGTGGACAGAATCTTACAAAGGTGTCTTCTGAGAAATTGTAGCCCTTTGAATCAATTTTCCAACAATATAAAGTTTATAAATTTTGGACTTTAGAAGCTTGCGATACGATTTTTCAAACAATGTCGCGTAAAACTGGAGAAAATTTTGTTTCCAAATGTATGCATGCTGACCGGTTTTCTTGAGTTTATTTCTCTTCACTTTTTGGTTTGTTTTGATGAAAGTTTGGCTCAATCTTGTGCTATAAACTTAATAGAACTCTTATGGACTGATTTGCAGCAAAAACCACGCATTTAATTTGAAGAAACTTGAGTTTTGATTGGATTTTGAGTTGAATTTCCTGATTTCTGGGTATGGAACAGGGCTGCTGTTTTGGCCTTGTTTCGCCTTCGATTCGTAATAGTTTGGACTTGAAATCGCTTGTACTATTTTCCAACACATAATACTAGAGTTGTGCATCAATTTCGTCGTAAACCGATTACTCAAAGGGAGCGAAAATTAGCTATTTTTCACTGCCATAAAACTGGAAAATTTTCAGTATTTGTACCCTTTTCATGTATTTATTGTTGTTCTTAGTTTTTTATCCGAGAAACATTCTTTTCACGCCAAACCTTGCTTGAATCATAAACCTAACGTGTATTGGTGACTTCCTTTGTGACAGCCTCACTTTCCCCAAAGGCGAACCAGAGGGGTCAGCGAACTGCCTACCAAACTCTCGTCGGGGCTCACTACAATCCATAATTCAAAAGCTAGAAATACTTCAAATATTTTCAATATACATTTAAAGTGCTCCAAAACATTAATACTTAAAATTAGTTAACCTTCAAGCTTAAATACAACCCAAAAGAATATGTACTACAGTCATTTGTTATAATACAACTTAAAGTTTCCAAAAGAAAACGATTTACTACTATTCGTGAGCATTCTCGGTCTTGAACCCTGTTGAGGAAAACAAAGGAGTGGAATGAGCTAAACAGCCCAATGATGTTCTAAAACACACAAGCAGTTCTAATAAATCAAGTAAATTAAGCATAACGCACATATGGTTCAAGATTTAACATTGGCACATTAAAATGATACATTTATCATTTTACCGAAATAAACACACATTAAAAGGATACGGTGTTCACGTGAAACTATTTCGGTCAACTTCACCTTATAACTCCAATAATTCCCTCGGTTTGTCTGGCCATCACTTTTTTCCTCCAGTGGTAATACTCGAGTATACCGAAACGGTGACCTAGGTTCCAACCTACCCGACCCAACCCAGTCCTAGTTCGAGCAGGTTAGTAACCAAGGGCAGGACCCAGTTCAGCTAAGAACTTACAACATGCGCAAATAATCAAATAAACCGGTAAATGGTCAAAATTCACGGTTAAACGGTAGAAATTTGTTATTTTAGTAGGTCGAGTGTGATAAAGTACACACTCGCCTTAAAACAGTGGAAAATTTCATAGGAGCAATTATAGGGAGCACTTAACACTTAAACACACAAGAAATATGAAGTAAACATGTGGCAAAACTATTCAAGTCACATACACATGCAAGGAGCACTCACTGTTACGTGCGATATGTCTCGGTTCCTGGATAACACCCTTGATTACCCTCGAGTCCTGAGGTAAGAACCAACAAGTTTATATAAAAGTGAAAAACAAAACCTTAGGATTTTCGCACTTAAGAAGTGAAGAAACAAGAGGTTGGTATATAATTTTGAAATGTATACTAAAGAATAAAGCGAATCGTTATAGCCTTGAATCAAGCCTTTTCAAATTCAAAATTCAAAAGAATGGAACCATGAGAAATCAAGTTCTGGGTCAAGAATTAAGCATAAAGTACAAGGGTTGTACTTGAAACATCAAGTACAAGGGTTTGAGTGTAATATGGAGTATAAATGTTAATTTGAACTAAGAAAAATGAATGGAATCAAGAAAAGTGAAGAAAGGAAATACTAAAGAGAAAATGTATAGGTGATAGCTTTGTCATGTGTTGGTATTCTGATCATAACTGAGGCTATACAAATCAGATTGAGATCATTTCTATATCATTTCGAAGCTAAGACATAGGGATACATGTCTTATGAAGACATTGGGTTCAAAATCAGACGTCTTCAGGGTCAAAAATGAAAATTTCAGAAGTATAAGGAAAACGATTACAACAAATCAGGGTTTTCACTGCAGGCAAGGTGTCCTGGTCATTTCAGAGGCTACGATGATCTGATTGATTTGAATTTTTACAGGTAGAAAAATGGCTCAATACTCTACAACTTTCATGTTTTGAGTAAGAGCTGTTTTGGCTTAAACGATGGAAAAATTCGCTGCTCAATTGGCTCTTAAAACTTCTCTGAACAGAAAGTTTTCAACTCCAGTAACCAACTTGGGAAAAATCAAAACAGGGATTTTGTAAGTCCAAAAATCACCAAATTTTGACACAAGGAAGTATATTTGAAGAGCTACATATATATAGAAGGCCACTTTACAAGATTCGGACCACAAACCAGTCAGATTTTAATTATACAATACAGCAACTACAAAACTAAGGCAGAACAGTCTCGAAATTTATCAAATTTTACAAAATCACCATAAATCACACAGACATAATGAGGGTCTGAAATTTTCACCGTTTATAGCCCTATGAATCTAATTTCAAACACATTAAACAGAACTCAATTTTGACCTTCCTACGCCAAGATACAACCAATTTCCCAACAGTACTCTAGCTATCCTGTTTCGTACCAGCTTTGATCACATTACACAACTTCATGCAAAACAACAAGAAATCACCTACTAAAGTCTCAATAATCATTATCAACTTCATACCACAGCTTAAACACAACATATCAAGGTTAATCATGGCCATAACTCTCAAGTCAAGTCTTGCAAATTAACACTATAAAGCTGAAATTTTCACAATCAAGCACAACAAATAGATAGTATTCCAAGTGAGTTGCATAAACATGCCTTAAATCCTCCCAATAGCAAGATAAAAGAAAGAGGGTTTCTTGACCAAAGTTACCTCAAAACCTTAGAAGGATTGTGCACGAACAAGAGCTTTTCCTTCTAATTCCTTCCACCACAAGCTTGAGGATCACCAAAATATCACTTCTTATGGATGGGTTGTGAATTTCTTACAAAGCTAAGAAGGATTCAAGAGCTTGAAGTTAGCTTGTTTTTCTTCTCTTTTCTTGTCCTAATTTCAGCCATGAAGGTTGAAGAAGAAGAGGAAAATGTGAATTTCAGCCATGGGTTGTGAATTTTTTACAAAGTCCAAGTGTTCCAAAAACCTATCATATTGCACTCTTAAGTCCTTCTAGTTGGTTAATCTCATATAATTATCATCCAACTCCACAATATTAACATATTAAACCATGCAAAAGTACTTTACTAACCTCTTGAACTAAAACTTGCCGGAGTTTATCTAACCAAGCGATATTAAGTCTACTAATGTAAAAATCATGACTCCAATGCATTAAAGGAAATTATATGCACTTAAATGAAATAATTGACAATTCATGCATGAATAAATATTAGGGTTCTCACACTCTCTCCCCATTAAAAAAATTTCGTCCTCGAAATTCATACCTTCCATAACCTCAGATAACTCTGGACCTTGTTGTGTGATCATTGCATATGTTCTTGCAGGTACCATTGGTCGGTTTCCTCCATTGACTTGTCAAGGGATAGTTTTATTTCCATGTTGAATAGTAGTTTCTCGTGGATACTTCTTTGGGCAGTCGTCAACTTTATGGTTGGTGCTCCCATATCCCATACACTTTCGCCCCTTCACCCAGCAGTTTTCTTCGATATGATTCTTCCTTCCACAATATCCACAGGTCAGACGAGGAGTTGTGACTTGACTTGTGAGGACCCGAATTTTTCTTATTTTATTTTATTTTACTGGCTTAATTAATTATTTACTCACCCGTTTTCTCTGAATAATTTATTTCAACCATTTTAAACTTATTTACATGGAACTATGGCTTACATGTGTTTTTAAAATGACTTGTTACAAAAATTAATTTTTGGAAAGCTCGTTTAGTAAGAATAATGAATTCGCGTTTGGAGTCAATAATCGATTCGAGAATACAATAAACTTAGAAAATTGGATACTTGTACATTAATCTTGAAATAGTTATTTTTATGTTTAAGTGTTCAAGTATTAGTTAGTGATACTATCGTTATAAGAATTTCTTGAAATTTCCACTTTATTGCGCACAAATCGAAAGTACGCATTTTCGCGCGCGCGATTAATTGAGAAATTAAGACCTTTATTTTGGAGCTATTAAGAGTGAATAATAATAGTATGAATGGAAGTGCATTAGAGGCTTAGTGCACAAGTGAAACAAACTCGAGAGGAATCGAACACGAAACGCGCACTATTGAAGGGTTGACTTTTGGAGCACCTTTTGGCCACACACTGTTCATCTCAGTCCGTATCTTTTGATGATAACAAAACAAATGGATGACACTAATATTCCTCAAAATAGACATTTTCAGATTTGGAGCAAAACTGGCTAACAAATGTTGATGCATGTGTCGGACGCACAAAAAGTCTGCATCGGCCGTCCAACAACCTTCGAGCAATTTTGGACGCATAAGGAACTCACTCTCGGATGTCCGAAGAAAATGAACCTAGCTCTCTAAACTCACTGACTTCGTTCGGACGAACAATACCTGAGTACCAGACGTCCGACAAACGGTGCGACACTTCGGACGCAAAGTATTGAAGCACCAGACGTCCTAAACATTTCAAGAAAAACTTCTTGAACTCACTACCTGCGATCGGATGCGGAAAACCTGCCTTCCGGACGTCCGACATCACCAACGGCTAGTTGAATCTTCAGCTGCCTTCTATCCGTTGACAGCATTTATTGGAGTACTTTTTGGTCTCTTATAAATAGAAGAAGTCAACCACTTCAGAATTAGCTTTTTCACATTAAGACTACATCAGATCTTGAGTGATTCAAGTGTGAGAATACTCCAAAAAGAAGATTTGTACTCTTAGTTGTGTAATTTTCTATAAGTTTTTCAAGTGTTTCAATTTCTTCAATAGTGTAGCTTTGTGAGGGTTATCCGAGTGATTATAAAACTTCCTTGCTTGATCAAGTGAGACTTGAGGCAAGGAGGAAGTGATCTTTCCTTTGTACACAAGAGATTGGTTGTAAGTTGATCAACTTGAAGAAACTTGCTATATAAAGTGATATTCAAACTCAAGTCGAGTTTGAAACTTGGTTTGCTATTCCATCTCTTTACTTACTGTCTTGCAATATAAACTGCTTATTTCTTCTACTCACAATCACTTCTGCTTATTCAATAATTGTTCTTTTGTGAGGTCCTTTAGAAAAAGAGGGCAAGTTCGAGTAAAAGTAACTCACATCTTGGTTAATTTTTAAACCACCTAATTCACCCCCCCTCTTAGGTTGTTTTCGATCCTTACACACACTTAAGCTTCCTCAAAAAGCTTTCTCATCAGCAAACACTCTCTCTTTCTCTCCTCAAGACAGCCGACCAACAAGGGGAAGAAGAAAGACCAAAGCTCTTCCATTTCTTGCACCATTTCTCACCCAAATCACTCTAAAATTTACACACACCTTGATGCGGATACGGGTGTGCAATAATTAACTTCAACCTTGGGTCAAGGATCCTTTGATCAACATTGGTGGTCCGATGACAAGATCAAGAACCAAGAAGGTGAAGGAAGCTTTACGAGCCTTGATCATTCACCATACAAGCAAGGGGCAAGCTAGGTTTGAAGATTCGATAGACCATGAAGTTACTTTGTTCACTTGTACGTTTGAAGCGAAGGAATGATCTCATACTTGTTAGCTTAGTTGGTAGTTGTTTTAAGACTGTCTAGTTTAGTAGTTGTTAGGCGTGTAGTATTTTATTACTTATTGGGCCTTATCGGAAAGCCTTAAAGAGCTGGCTCTTTAAGCTCTTTGTGCGGACTGAATTTCTTTCAGGTTTATTACTTATTGGGCCTTACCGGAAAGCCTTAAAGAGCTGGCTCTTTAAGCTCTTTGTGCGGGCCGAATTTCTTCCAGGTTTATGTGGGCCGGATTTTTGCCCTAGTTTTAGCCTATAAAAGGCACCTCTTGTAAGAGTAAAAGGGAGAATATTACAACCAGAAATCGTGAGGAATTTTCCTTCAAGTTCTTAATCGAACTTACTCTTGAATTCTTGAGTTCATGGCTTAGGATTCAAATCAGACTTTATCGATTAGCTTGTTCCCTAATCGTGGTGTCGCTTCATCCATCCTTATTTGCTTAAGGTTGCTGATTACCTTTGTGTGTCAGAGGTCTTGAGTTCATGAGAACAATCGAGTTCAATTTCTGTTGGGAGGAAAGATCCAACTCTGATAATTACAAGGTTGGGAGGTTCTAGGAGGGTCTTCCCCTAGGGTTGCCTATATCAGTTGGTAATCAGAGCATCAGGTTAATTCTCTTTTAATTGAAGTTGTTCATATCTTGTTAGTTGTGCCTTTTGTCAAAAAAAAAAAACTGTAGCGATTACTATTCATCGTTACTGTTCCGAAATACTGTTCATCGTACTGTAGCGTACTGTTCACGTTACTGTTCATCCGAGTAAAAAAAAATACTGTTTGGGTGTTGTCTTTTTGTGTTTTCTGTCGAAGTTCTTGGGTTGTTAGGGTTTAAAGACAAAAAAAAAAAAGAGTCACGTACCTTATATTGTTTAGTGTTCAAGTTGCTAGAGTATTGCTGGAATTTTCTTTTGAATATTGCTGAAATTCTGTTTTGCCTATTTCTTGAGAATTGGTTGTTATTTTTGCAAACCCTAGACACCGCAACATAATTTGGGGAAATTCTTGTGTTTCTTGAACAAATTGTTGAAGTTCTTGGGCCACCAAGTCTTATTTTGAAAATTCTTGAACAATAAACCAAGAACTAGGGATTTCTTGGAATTGGCATAACCTTTCATCCGTTTTCTTGAACTTGTTGGTGTGATCTGAATTTGTGTTCCTTGAAGAGCCGAAAAAGAAATGAAAGAAAAAAAATGAAAGAAAAAAAAAAGGAAGAAGAGAAGGAATTGGCTCTCATACAAAGGAAATCAAGTTTCCAAAAAAATCGTGAGTTTCCAATTCTTGGTGGGTTCCCAAATCTTGGTTAATCTCCAAATCTTGGTTGATTTCCCAAAACTTGAGTTTCCTAATCTTGATTGGTTTCCAACTCTTGAGTTCCAATCTTGATTGAATTCCAAAGACCCCAAACGACCTCACTAGCCCCAAACACACCCGATTCTGTTTTCAAAACCAAACCAAACACCTTAGCCCCAAACCGCCTTGGGAGTTCTTGAGTTTCTAAAATCGGTTGAGCTAGTTTTGCAATCCGATTTGACTGAAATTTGAGGACTGATTCATAGATTGTTTGAGCACTCCAGAAACACCATTTACCTTCCAACGTACTGACCAGAAACTCAGCAAAACAACGGCTCAAAAAAAAAAAAAAAAAGTTCCAGCTTCGGGTAGAGTTTTTCTAAGATTTGTAAAATTCTGCTTTGTGTCTTGTTACTTGCTTATAGGGTAATTAATTCTGGAATTTTTGAGAGTTGAGTTGTTTTAAGAACTTCGAGAAGGAAAATTGAGAGTGAGTGTGTTTTCTTGAGTGATACACGAGTGTTTTGCAAGGTAGACTAGGATACATTTATTTTGCAGGTTTGACAATATGTCTCAAGAGGGGAACATGGCCGAGCCGTCTGAGACCGACGTGTCACTCAAATTGGTGCTCCAAACTCTCCAACAACTAACCGACAGGGTGGCTGCCATTGAGATGCGAGGTACTGGAGATATTCCCAATAGGGCTTCAAGTGCTCAGAGTGTTGCGCATGATGCGGATGATGAGGGGTATCATTCTAACACCTCATTCCGATCAAGGAAAAGCCACAAGGAAGCGAGGGAAGGCCGAGACCGACCTAGGAGAACCGATGACAATCTTGGTTCCATCAAGACTAAGATGCCTACCTTTCATGGGAAAAATGATCCTGAAGCTTATTTAGATTGGGTTAGGAGAGTTGAGCAAGTGTTTGAAGTCCACAATTACTCCGAAGATAAAAAGGTGAAACTTGCAGCTATTGAATTTCAAGATTATGCATCTATTTGGTGGGAGCAAGTATGTGCCACAAGAAGGAGAAATAGGGAACAACCGATTGCCACTTGGACTGAAATGAAGCAAGTGATGAGGAAACGATTTGTACCCTTCCATTATACCACGGACTTGTACAATCGAGAGAACGAACATAAACTCAAGCAAGAGAATGAATCTCTCAAGAGGAGGGGTTCCATGCAATCTACCTCTTTAAAGCCGGTTTATGCAAGAGGTGATAAGAAGGTTCATTCAGCATTTTCTAAGACTAAACTTAGAGTTGAACGACCTCATGCGGAGTCATTTTGGGAGACATATCAACGTCTTCTACACCAAAAACAAATGGAGTCAAATGGATGCTATCAAAGTGAGTTTTCTAAGAAGGAGATAGCTGACCCTATTCCCAACAAAGGAGTATCTCATCCTATTGAACCATTTGTTGAGGAGGTTGATGATGAGAAAACAATCGAGGGCGTTAAACTAGATAAAGAGATGGAAAAATCTGATGAGATGAGTGGTAAAAAGGAAGAAAAGAGAGAAAGTGAGACGATTGTGAGCAAAAATGTGAGGGCTTATTGTTTTTCTAACGAACTTACCTTTGCTTTATTTAGTGTTTCTTCATTTGTGCAGATTAAGCAAAGTCAAGTGAAGTTAGTCATGCCATGCTCCATTCCAAAGTCACTTGTACAATTCACTAGTTTCCATGGAGTTTGTCTTTTAGGAATTGAATCTATTTGGAATCATCTCATGGAACAATTTCAATTCAAATCTGTCCATACCAAAGGGGAATCACGTCAAATCCACCATGAAGGGAGAATTCCGAAATTTGACTCTCATTTGCTACCTATGGGTCATTCATCATCTTTACCTTCTTTTGAGTATAATTTCCATCCTAACACTTGTATTTCTTATCCAGATTTTGAAGAAAAGTGTAAAAGGCTAGCAATGCCTTCTCAAATTGAATCAATTGGTGAAAGGAATGATGAAGTGTCAAAGGGAGTTTTCACACTTAAAACTTGTTCTATACCTTCTTACCATTTAGTTGATAATGTACCATTACTTCTTTACCCGATTTCAAATTTGTTTCAAGTTGAAGTTTATTTTGTTTTTGTAGGTTGTAAAGCTGTCCACAATTTTCCAGTTTTGATTCAAGACTTACAACCTGATTTTGTGCTTATTCCAACTAAATGTGGTGATCTTTCATGCTTATTCACTCCGCCAAAAGCTGGTGGCCAAGTACTCAATTTGTCAACTTCAACTTGTGCTAGTTCGAGTAACTCTCATGAAGTGAAATTCAATTGTTTGCTACCTTATATGTTGGAAGATGAGAAATTGTGTGTCACGCAAGATCCCAAAGCTGTCCTTCACAAGTTGTTTAGTGCCTCATCCATGCAACAAGTTACTCCCATTTTATCCAAGCAAGATGATTCAAATCAATGTCAACTAGTGCTGGATTTTACACCTTTGCACAATCAAGGTGTCAATGTGAAGCTTCATGACCAAAGGCTAGTTAGAGAGTTTTGGATTGCCACTTGGGATTTTCACACGCCTTACACAAGCTCTTTCCTACCTTGGCGCATGTCCTTGTTTGAGCGCTTCCCGAAGCTGACCAAACGACATGCAACATGGCTCGTAGTCATTCGTCTACTTCCAACACTGCTGTCCTTTAAGTGCACCATCGATTTGTGGACAACTCACTTTCAAGAGGAGACTTTGAAGATTCGAGGACGAATCTTTTCGAGGAAAGAGGGAATGATGCGGATACGGGTGTGCAATAATTAACTTCAACCTTGGGTCAAGGATCCTTTGATCAACATTGGTGGTCCGATGAAAAGATCAAGAACCAAGAAGGTGAAGGAAGCTTTACGAGCCTTAATCATTCACCATACAAGCAAGGGGCAAGCTAGGTTTGAAGATTCGATAGACCATGAAGTTACTTTGTTCACTTGTACGTTTGAAGCGAAGGAATGATCTCATACTTGTTAGCTTAGTTGGTAGTTGTTTTAAGACTGTCTAGTTTAGTAGTTGTTAGGCGTGTAGTATTTTATTACTTATTGGGCCTTACCGGAAAGCCTTAAAGAGCTGGCTCTTTAAGCTCTTTGTGCGGACTGAATTTCTTCCAGGTTTATTACTTATTGGGCCTTACCGGAAAGCCTTAAAGAGCTGGCTCTTTAAGCTCTTTGTGCGGGCCGAATTTCTTCCAGGTTTATGTGGACCGGATTTTTGCCCTAGTTTTAGCCTATAAAAGGCACCTCTTGTAAGAGTAAAAGGGAGAATATTACAACCAGAAATCGTGAGGAATTTTCCTTCAAGTTCTTAATCGAACTTACTCTTGAATTCTTGAGTTCATGGCTTAGAATTCAAATCAGACTTTATCGATTAGCTTGTTCCCTAATCGTGGTGTCGCTTCATCCATCCTTATTTGCTTAAGGTTGCTGATTACCTTTGTGTGTCAGAGGTCTTGAGTTCATGAGAACAATCGAGTTCAATTTCTGTTGGGAGGAAATATCCAACTCTGATAATTACAAGGTTGGGAGGTTCTAGGAGGGTCTTCCCCTAGGGTTGCCTATATCACACCTTGCAAACCACTTAGAGATCAACTTAAGCTAGGCAAGGAGCTTGTTTCTCTTGGTTTTCTTGGGCTTAAGTTGACCGAAATTTTCTGCTTTAGTCATCTAAGAAGGTAATCAACGATCAACCTCTTGAATCTTAGTTTATGGAAGTTGTATTGCACTTGTGAGCTCATAGATTCATATGGGTAGCTTTATATGGTTGGAAATCTTGTGAGTGGGTTCTATGAAATCCCACAATGGCTTGATGAACTGATTTGATGAAATGTGATGTTATTTATGTTGGATTAGTGCTTAATTTAGTGAAAATGAGTTGTGTTGTGAAAGAAAACTCAAAGGAAGTCAGATAAGCAAAACTGACGATTCTGCCCCTATTTTTCCGTGACCCTTAGTTCATTTTTTTGTGGTTTAATTGACTTGATTCTAATATATATGTGTAATATAGGGTGTGTAGAAAGTTTCATAAAAAAATTACGTGATTTGGATAGGTAAATGTTGAGATTTCAAAAATGTAGCAAAACTGGAAACGTAACCAGAGCCTCTCTGGCAGTGATTTTGTTTCGGCCATAACTCTTCCCTCCGACTTCGAAATTGAGTGCTGTTTGTGGCATTAGAAACTAGACACGTCCAGTTTTCCAACGGTGTAAAATACATGCCCTGATTCCACCTGAGTGAGCCGTACCAACCTTGTAAAGTTGCCTATTCTGTTTCTCATCTGTACTGGAAGCCCTATTTTGAGCTGCGACTTGATGCTCAATTATGAGCTAGTTGTGGACAGAATTTTAAAATAATTCCTTCTGAGAAATTGTAGCTTATGAATGTAGTTTTGAACGCCAGCAACCACGCTCAATTCCAAGTTGAATTGAGTGAGTTGTGGCTGAATTTCGAAACTGACTCAGTGATGAAAAACCCTCTTTTTGGCTAGTTGAATGACTCTTTTTGAATTGGGACTTGTGATCTTGAAATTCTTGGTGTTAATCACCTACCAAATATATCTTGGATATTTCTTAGACATTTGTCTTCATAAATGGACCATGTTGGAAAAAATTCGTTGGCCAAATGTTTTAAAAAAGGGAAATGGAAGTACAAGGCAGCTTTGCCTTGGAAATTGACAGAGGAATAGCCTTATATGGTAATGTAATACTACCAAATTTGGTGCCATTCCGAGTCCATTTCGATGCCCAACTGAAGTCCCAAAGTTCGTGATTTAAATCTGGAAATTAGCCTAACAGTCTCACTTTTTCAGCAACTTTGAGCCGCTATATCTTGGTGCTCAAAACTCCGAATCTTGTTCCACTTGTTGTGTTTTAAACTTTGATTGTAACTCTAATTGAGTTCTAAATTTCAGAGACTAGTTCACATTGTGTGAATTTTACCGAATTTCCAAACTTTTTCAAAAATCAACCCAAATCTATTTAGGTATTCCAAGACAACATCTTGGACCCAAAATTTGAATGTCTTCCAATTGGAATCATGGAAAAGTGTTTTCTTGGAACTTTTAGTACTTTGGAAGTAGTTTCCAATGGTACTAAATTTTCCAATTTTGGACTTTCAGAGAGTGAGTTATAATTTTCCAAAGAATACCCTAAACTTGATAAATTTTGGCCATTTTGAAAAGAATCAGCGCGGGAATAATTTCATGGAATCCGGCCGTATATCCAGCCAGTTCTTGGCCGGATAGTTGGCCGAATTGATGGTGAGATTTGAAAAAAAAATTGGGTTTCTTCACTGCCTCGAATCTGGCCAGTTTTTAGCCGGATTGTGACGTGGCATCTTCACGTCCGACTTCGATCGTTCGTCTGGAAATTTATTTACTTGGTTTCATACCTACTTGTTTTCATCCAATGATTTTAAAATAAAAATCAGACTTTTACTTGAGTTTTAAACCCCACATTTGAACCTCGATTTACAAGTAATTGAGGCTCATTCTTGTGATATTTTCTTAGATTGTACACGGGCGGGTGCAATCTTTCTCGATAAGTAAGGGTTTTAAGCGATAGTGTGTAATAGTTGATTGTTATTTGCTCAGGCGCTCATGGGGACCTTCAAAGGGAACTCGAAGTGGACGCCTAAACACTTGTTTGAGCACTTACTTGTTTCGAATTGGTGAGTGTTCCATATAGGAGTACGTTACTTGAATAGTTTTAGGACATGTTTACTCCGTGGTCATTATGTGTTTAACTGTTAAGTGTTACCGATTATGGCTCCTATGAACTTTTCCACTGTTTTAAGGCGAGTGTGTACTTTATCTCACTCGACCTACTAAAATGATAAATCTTACCGTTAACTGAGATTATTTATCGTCTACCGTTTATCGTTTACCGTTCACTATTTACCAATTTACATGATTACCTGCTTACTTGATTACTTGTGTGAGAACCCGTAAAACCCTAATTATTTTCCTAGGGTTTATTTCCCCTTAATTGCATGTTTTCTGCATTTTCTGGCTTAGAAATATTTTCTTAGTGGATTTTATGAACAGTTATAGTTTTAAGATGATTTTTCTAGCATTGGTGAATGTTTAGAAAATTAAGAGTAAATAGTGGACGTGGGACCCACTAGTGCGAAAAGTTTGGAAAAATTCGGCCAATAAGGTTAAGTTTCGGATACTGTGAAAATTTTATCGGGTGTTAAGAGATAAGTAGTGTGTGTGAAGTGATTGATGTGAGAGAGAGAAAAGAATGATAAGGATGCATTTATGGAGGTGACAAGTGTCACCTTCTCATTTGTTGGACTTTAAGAAACACTATTCAGTTTCTTGACTTTTTTTGACCAAAGGTTTAAATATCAAAAAAATGCACAAAAATCACCATTTTCTTACCTCTTATGGCCGGCCCTCTCCTTGCAAAGAAGAAAGGAATTTCTTCAACTCTCAAGCTTCCATTTCACTCAATCTTGCAAGAACAAAAGCCTACACTAGATTCTATTCCATAAAAACCTTTCTTCTAGTGCTTGTAAGTGTATTAGTGAAGTTGTTTTGAAGCTCTAAGGTGGCCAACCTCTCTATCTCTCTTAATTTCTTGGTAAGTGATGCTTGAACACCCTACTACACCTAATGATGGTTATATTATGCTTAGAAGTGGCTTGAGTGTTGGATTATATGATTTATTTCTTGGTTTGGCTTGATTTGGTGAAGTTTTCCATTTTATGATGAATTTTCTGGTTTCATATGATTTTGATGTTTTGGACTAGTATTATGGTTGGTAATAAGGGGCTTTGGCTCTAGTAGGTGTGAATTGTTGTTAAATGCAATCAATTTTGGATTTGGAATGAAATGTGAAGAGTTAGGGTTCTTGAACCCCTATTCTGTCCGAAATTTTAGGTCATAGCTAGAGGCCGAATTGAACTTTTCTCAAAACATGAAAGTTGTAGGTATTGATGAGTTTAGTGTGCCTGCAAAATTTCATGGCAATTGGACTAGTGTAGAGTGAGTTATGCCGTTTTTACTGTTGCTGTTTTTGGTGCACAGAATGTCCGAACTGCGATAGTAATTGCCTGTTTGGACTGGTATTGGTTTGGATTTTGAAGTTGGTGTCTTCTGAGGAAATGTAGCTGGATGTCTTAGTTAACTTATGCCTTTGGAATTTCGGCATTTGGACCTGTGTAGGCTGAGATTGACGTATTACAGTTTTGTGTGTTTTGCAAATCTGTTTTGGTAATTCTGGTTTGGTATTTGGCACTTTTGACCTAGTTGTGCTAGGATTTGGACTGAGAGGCCTTCTATATTGTTGTAGCCCTGTTTCATAGCTTCGAAACGGTGGGTCTTACACCCCCAACCGATAATTGTAGTGAGAGTTGTGCCATTACCGCATTATGACGTCAAAACCGGTTTTCTTATCAAGGCCAACATTAAAGCCTTTCTTAATTTCTGGTTTGCTTTCATGCTTGTATATGTTTATAAAACCCTATTGGGGTTGTGAATTGGTGTTGTTTATGGCTCGGTATGGTTTCTTGTTTTATGATATTGTGAGCTATGGAACGGCTCTTGACATGAAATGCTTATATGTGTGTTGTTGGGTTGTGATTGAAGAAAAATAATGAAGCCTTATGGCTGGAAAATTTGGTAAACACAAAGGGCATGCTGCCCGAATTTTTACTCGAGATTTAGAAAACTATATTCTCGACTTGAGTAAAGGTTAAGTATTTAACCCTTGAATTTCCATGCATGAAACCCTATTGGGCGATAATTGGTTTGACTTTATGACTCGTTATCGAGTCTCATTGCATTTGTTTACGTGTTCTAGGGCGTGACGGTGGTTCACGACATTCTCCTGACGGAAGTGCATGAAATAGCACTTAATTGATTGGTGAGTGTACTACTCACTTGTGTGCTATTATATGGCTTTGATATTTGAACTTGAGAGTGTACTTTATCACTCTCACTTATTGTTTCACATGTTATTGAAAAGTTATTGGAAAGTTATATGAACTGTTATATGAAATGAAATACATGACTTGGTATCGATTGGACAAGTATCCAACGACTACAAATGTTCTCATTGAGCTCAACCCCATTGGTAGTTGATTGAATCGAGCCGACAAGGGTTTGGTCGTGACAATTAATGAGCCTTGGGTAAAGTTATAAGGAATCTTGTAGTATGAGAGACTCTTGATTCCGGTATACTCGAGTAATACCACAGTGCAAGTGTTTGGAGTGCGGGCCCGGTAGGGGGATGTTTGGTGGAAGGAATGGGAGAGAAGAGGAGTCTACGGTTGGTCACTCTTCAACATTGACGGAGAGTCAATGAGGTTGGATCAAGACATAAGCGTGGAAATGGGCTCTTGAGAGCCGACCGTATCCTTTCACTGATTTACTTTACTTCGAAATTGCATACTTGAATTGAATGGTTTTGCTTATGTGATCTTAATTGCTATTGTGATAGTTGCTCACTGAGCTTTAGCTCACACCGTTCCGTTTGTTTTCCTTACAGGAAAATGAACACTTTTGGAAAAGATTGTAATAGTTGAATGACAAGTTGAGCTCATGTATATGTATTTTGATTAGCTCCTTGAGGGTGAAACCCTAAGTGCTTTGATTCCACCAATGTTTGGTGTGTAATTGGCTAGTAATATATGTATGGATTAAATGGATCTTTTGGTATGCCATTTTGGCTTGAAAATGTTGGATTTCCATGTATATATGCTTGGTTGATGTTTGGATGAACTTTGAATCGATTTGGATTTCAAACGGCAAGAAAAAAAAATTTGGCAGAAGCTCACTGGACTGAATCCGGCCAGAAACTGGCCGAATTGTCGGCCGGATTGCTTGAGAAATTTTGAATCCGTGGAGATTGCTCACTGGACAGTATCCGGCCAAGAATCCGGCCGCTAATCCGGCCAGATTCCGGCCGGATTCTGACGTGGCCTGCACTATTCATCTTCGGCGCAAATTTTCGTTTTTTTTATTTTGTGTTTTTAACTTGTTTGCGTGCTTCGGTATACTCCGGAACGTAATAGATCGATGTAAACTGCTCCGTAGTCCTGGCGAGAGCTGGGCAGACAGTCCGCTAACCCCTTTGGTTCGCCTTAGGGGAAAGTGGGGCTGTTACAACTTGACTACTTGATTATGTGATTACCGTAAATTACGTGTTCACATGAACTTTTTCACAGTTTTACGGTGGGTGTGTACTTCATCTCACTCGACCTGCAAAATTGATAAATTTTTACCGTTTACCGATTTACTTGATTACTTGGGCATGTTGTAAGATCTAAACTGAACTGGGCCCTGCCCTTGGTTACTGACCTACTCGAGTCAGGACTGGACTCGATCGGGTAGGTTGAAACCCTGGAATACCATTTCGGTATACTCGAGTACTACCACTGGAGGGATAAGGTGATGATGGCCAGGCAAACCGAGGGAATTCTGAAGTTATAAGGTGTAGTTGACCGAAATAGTTCCACTGAAACACCGTATCCTTCAATGTGTATTTATTTTACATAATGATAACTGTTTCATACTAATGTGCCAACGTGCGACCCCGAGCCATACTTGTGACATGCTCAAATTACTCGCACAATGATAACTGTCTCATGTTAATATGCTAATGTGCAACCTTAAATCATACATTGGGTATGCTCAAATTACTTGATTTATTAGAACTGCTAGAGTGTCTTGGAACCTCACTGGGCTGTGTAGCTCATTCCACATTTTTGTTTTCCTTAACAGGGTTCGAGACCAAAAGTGCTCGTGAATAGTGCTAGATTATTTTCTTTTGGGGAAAACTTTAAGTTATATTACATCAGATGGCTGTAGTAAATATTCTTTTGCGTTGTATTAAGCTTGAGAGCTGACTAATTGTAAATATGAAGTGTTTTGGAGTACTGAAGAAGATACAAACAGGCCGAGACCAAAAACAAGAAGTGAGCTGACTGTTGAAGATAGAACTCATCTCACCCTAAATGCCAAGGCGATGAATGTACTATATAATGCTTTTGATTCAAATGAATCTATTAGAGTCAAGGGCTGCAAATCTGCAAAAGAGATTTGGGATAAATTTAGAGAAATCCATGAAGGAAGTGAGAACGTGAGAGAACAGAAGAAGTCCATTCTGGTCACTAAGTATGAATCGTTTAAGATGGAACCTCATGAAAACATTGACAAGATGTATTGCAGATTCAATGATCTTATTAAGGATTTAGAAGTGCTTGAGAAGGATTACTCCCTAGGTGAGAAAAATAGAAAAATTCTGAATGCCTTATCGAAGGATTGGGAGAGTAAAGTGACTGTCATTGAGGAAGCCAAAGATCTAAATACATTATCTATTGAATCTCTTATTAATTCACTGATTTCTTATTAGCTAAAACTCAAGTCCAAGGTACAGGAAGAAGAAAACACAAAGATGAGAAAGAGTATTGCTCTGAAGGCCTCACAAGATGAAGATGATACAGCCTCCCTGGATGGAGATGACATGGAAGGTGATGATAGTGATATTGCACTCATCATACGAGGCTTCAAAAGAATACTCAATAAGAGAAGATTCAGAAAAGGTGGACCTAGCAATTCCTTTCCGAATCAGTTCAACAACTTAAGAAACAAAGGAAAGTCAGAGTTCAACAAAAAGTAAACTGATAAGTGCTTTGAATGCGGCCAACGTGGACACTATGCAAATGAGTGTCCAATGAAGAAAAAGAAGGAGAGCAAGGTTGAACGAAAACCAAAGTTCAACAATTTTCAGATCACCTGGAATGACTGCAATTCAGAAGGTGAAGTCGAAGAAGAAGAGGAATATGCCCAAGTAGCTTTCATGGCCATTGGTGATAAAGAGGTAACCACATGTAACTCTCAAACTGATAGTGATAGTGAATCCAATTATGATGTTAATTCATTTTTGGAAAAAATGCACAACAGTTTGAAAGAATCCTATGTTAGGAACAGGGAATTAAAACAGAAAATTAACTTTCTGATACAAGACAATGCAAGTCTTTTTCGACAAAACAAATGTCTGAGAAATGAAAATGAGAGCCTAAAAAGGATTGAAAATGATTTGCATGCTGAACTTGATAGAAAAACAAACCTCTGTAACATGCTCAGAAATGAACAAAGCAACTTGAAAAGAAGAATAGATGATCTTAGTCATATGCTTCAACATAAGAAACAAAACTGGTTTCAAAGGAATGACGCAAAACCTCATTTTGGCACTCATCAGATAAGACTGAATTAAAATGCAAATGAGTTTGCTATCCATAGGAAAAGGCAAGTCAGATTTATTAAACCCATTCATGTGAATAACTCTTTAACTGAATGTAGCTTCTGTTGTCAATTTGGCCACATAAAAAGCAATTGTTATGTAAAGAAAAATATGAAAAATGGCATGAGATGCATGTGGATGGTCAAAGATAATGCTAACTCTCCAGCACCCAAAAAGTAAAGAGTACCAAAAATTATCTTGTGGACCTCTACGTAGGTGAACCTGGTGAACACTGTTAAGGAATCAAAGTGGTTCATAAATAGTGCATGCTCAAGACATATGACTGGTGATACATCACAGTTCATCAAGCTCAAGCCAAAAGCAAGAGAAAAAGTGACTTTTGGAGATGACAACAAAGCCAAAACTGTTGGTATTGGTGATGTTGGTAAGAATGGTCAAACCTTTGTTCACAATGTTCTTTTAGTTAAAAATTTGAGCTACAACATGTTAAGTGTTAGTCAATTGTGTGATAGGAATCTGTTTGTGTTATTTAAAAAGCATGAATGCCTTATTCTTGACTCAAAGTTCAACACTGTTTTCAAAGAAAAAAGAGTAAATGACATTTATGTAGTTATCCTTGAAAAAGTTGATTCCTCTAGTCTTAGTTGTCTCAAAGCAGCAACTGAGGACCCCTGGCTGTGGCATAGAAGGCTCTGTCATTTCAATATGGATTTGATAAAAGAAATTTCCAAAAAGGAACTTGTTAGAGGGCTTCCAAAAATCAAATTTGAAAAAGACTGAATCTGTGATGCTTGCCAATTTGGAAAACAAGTCAAGGTATCTTTTAAACCCAAGAATGTGTTTCTACTTCAAAACCTCTAGAACTTTTACATCTTGATCTATTTGGTCCTACTCAAACCACAAGCCTAGGTGGCAAAAGATTTTGTCTTGTTGTTGTTGATGATTATTCTAGATACACTTGGTGATGTTTCTTGCACACAAAGATGATGCTTTCAAAAACTTTATTTCACTATTTGCAAAAATTCAGAATCTGATTGGTTTGAAAATCATCAAAATAAGGAGTGACAATGGCTCAGAATTTCGTTTCTGTGATTTTTCAGAATTTTGTGATAACAATGGTATTACACATGAATTTTCTATTGTAAGAGTCCCCCAACAAAATGGAGTTGTTGAAAGAAAAAATAGAACTCTCGAATAGGCTGCTAGAACCATACTTAGTGAATGTAATTTACCAAAGTATTTTTGGGCTGAAACTGTTAACACAGCCTGCTATACCATGAACAGAGTTCTTTTAAAACCAATTTGAACAAAACTTCCTATGAGCTGATGTTTGATAAAAAGCCCATTGTTGGATATTTTAAAGTCTTTGGTTGTAGATGCATCATTCTAAACATCAAGGAACACCTTGGAATGTTTGATAAAAAATCTGATGAGGAAATTTTTTGGGATATTGTGAGAATAAGAGAGGTTTTAGAGTCTATAATCGTAGGACTCTAGTTATAGAGGAAACTATACACATTACTTTTGATGAATCTAATGGTGACATTTCTATGAGTTGTGGTGAAGATGATGATGCAGGTGTTCAAGAAGAACTAAAAAAGCTAACAATCAGTGACCTAGGCACTGCTTCACCAGAAAATGATTCAAAGGAAGATGAAACTCAAGACAGTCCAACTAGAGAAAACAACGACAGAGACACTACCACTTCTGATGATCTTCCAAGAGCCTGGAAATTTGTCCAAAATCATCCCACGGAACTCATCATTGGTGATCCATCCGAAAAGGTCAGAACACGTTCCTCCTCTAAATAACTAATAGATAATTTTGCATTGGTCACACATTTTGAGCCCAAAAATGTTGTTGACGCATTAAAAGATGAGAACTGGATTTTAGCTATGGAAGAGGAGTTAAATCAATTTGAAAGAAACAAGGTTTGGACATTAGTTGTTAGACCACAAGATCATCCCATCATTGGCACCAAGTGGGTTTTTAGAAACAAAATGAAAGACAAAGGTGAGGTAGTAAGGAATAAGGCCAGACTGGTAGTTAAGAGATACACTCAAAAGGAAGGAATAGATTTTGATGAATCATTTGCACCCGTAGCTAGACTAGAATCAATTAGAATGTTTTTGGCCTTTGTATGCTTCAAGAACTTTAAATTATTTCAAATGGATCTTAAAAGTGCTTTCTTAAATGGATTTATTGATCAAGAAGTTTATGTTGATCAACCTCCTGATTTTGAAAATGAATTTTACCCAAATCGTGTTTTTAAACTTTCAAAAGCCTTGTATGGATTGAAACAAGTTCCAAGAGCATGGTATGAACGTTTGAGTGGTTTCTTGATTGAAAATGGTTTTAAAAGAGGCATTGTGGATACTACCCTTTTCACTAAACAAAGTTCACGTGATCTTTCAATTGTGCAAATATATGTGGACGATATCATATTTGGTGCTACTAATGAGAGCTTCTGCAAGGATTTTTCCAATATCATGCAAAAAGAGTTTGAAATAAGCATGATGGGAGAATTAAATTTCTTCCTTGGGCTCCAAGTGGTTTAAACCCGAGATGGAACATTCATCAATCAAACCAAATACACCAAGGAGCTGCTAAAAAGATTTGGAATGGAGGATTCAAAGCAAGTTGGAACACCTATGTGCACATCTACCAAGCTTGACAAGGATGAAGATGGTACAAAAGTTGATGAAAAGAAGTATAGAGGTATGATTGGTAGTTTGCTTTACTTAACTGCTAGTAGACCTGATATTATGTTTGTTGTGTGCCTATGTGCTCATTTCATTCTTGTCCAAAGGAATCACATTTGAATGCAGTAAAAATGATTCTTAGATATCTAAAAGGAACCTTGAATTTTGGCCTTTGGTATCCTAAGTGTCATGAACTTCCTCTATGTGGATTCTCTGATGCTGACTTTGGTGGCTGTAGGGTAGATAGAAAAAGTACAACAGGTATATGTAACTTTCTTGGAAATTGCTTAGTGTCTTGGTTTAGCAAAAAACAGAATGCTATTTCATTGTCTACAACTGAGGCTGAATATTTTGCTGCTGGTACTTGTTGTGCTCAACTATTGTGGATGAAAAACACATTGAATGACTTTGGTTTGGTGTATGATTGTGTGCCTATGTATTGTGATAACATTAGTGCCATCAATTTGACAAAAAATCCCATTCAACATTCTAGGACTAAACACATAGACATAAAGCATCATTTTCATTCGTGATCTTGTCCACAAGGGTACAATTTGTGTTCAATATGTTTGTTCTAAAGATCAAATTGCTGATATCCTCACAAAAGCCCTCCTACTGGATCAATTTGTGAATCTGAGAACAAAACTGGGCGTTTCAGAAAAAAGTTTCTAAGTTTTTTTTCTGGTCTTTCTCTATCGGACGTCCAATGAGTTAGAACGGACGTCCGACAGTGTTCTTCATTCCTTTTCCAGAAAAATCTTTGTTCGGACGACTGTGTCGGACGCTTCACTTCGTTCGGCCGTCCGACACTCAAAAATTGAGTCTTATAAAGATATTCTCAGCGTCATTCAGTTCATTCTTACCATTCATCTCAGATGCAACTCTTCACATTCTCTCTCAGTTCAAAATTCAAATTCGTCTCTCTTTGGAACAAGTTCCAACAAATTACTCTGACTGACACCTTCTCACACCTAGTGTGTGTTTATTGCACTTCATATCTTCCCCCAACCGCCAACTACACTATAAATCCCAATTTCTACCCAAAACCCTAAATCACTAAAACTCACTCTCTGTGGACAATTTGTGCATCCATTGTGGTTCATACTGAGCTCTTTCACCGTTTGATACTCATTTGCACTACATCACACAACACAAACACCACTGCATTTCAATCATGGTAAGGATCAGAGGGGGATTCGTGAGTGCCGAACGCTTTTTCAAACTGCGTGATGAAGAGGATGAAGATGTTCAAGTTATTAAACCCTCCATCAAATCACCCAAGAAGAAAACTGGAAATCGTGGTGGAAAAACGAAACAGTCTGCAAGAAAAAAATAGAATGTGCTGACCAAAGAGCCATCTGCTAAACCATCTATTGAGCAGATAGAGGAACAGCAATCTAAGGAGCATCCAGTGAGTGACAATGAAGAGGAACCAACGCAGCCCACCAATGCAGATGTAACTGTCACCAAATCACCCAGGAAGGGTAAAAGAACTGCAAAAAGGAAGAGCATTGCTCAACCCAAGGAAAAGCAAACTGTTGATCCTTCTGGGGATCAGCAGAATGCAAAAAAAAACTACTGAGGATTAGCAAAATAAGGAACCATCTACTAGGAAATCACCAAGGACAAGGTCTGGTGTCCAAAGTGCTGCACAATCTACTCAGCGCAGTGGAAAAAGAAAGCGGCCTGAGCAGCTTGAGACTCAAATTACTACTGAACCCACTCCTCTACCCAAGTTCATCGACGATGAAGCCAGAGACAGGTTCGAATGGATTTCGCAGAAGAGTTTCATCACCCAGAGGACCATTATCCCTTACAAATTCCATAAGCTTGATCTTGAACCCGTTCTCAGCCTGTTTGAATTCAAAAAATGGACCCATCTATTAACCATTCCAAACACATACTATCCTGACATGCTCCATCAGTTTTTTGCTAATCTTAGGAAAGACAGATCACATACTGATCTCATTTCTCGTGTCAACTCTGTTAGCATTGAATTAAATCCTGACATTGTTAACTCTGTTTTGGAAACCAAAATTGAAAGTGATTTTAAAGGCAAAATTGCAAACTTCTTTTCATACGAGGAATTTTCCTCTGCATACCATCACTTTCATGTTGCAAAATTAATGACCTACTTTCAATCTCATTTTAATACTCCTGCTGAGGCTATATTGGAGGATCTGAGCCCTCAGAATCTGATTATTTTCACCATAATTTCAAACTTGTTGGTGCCCACTGATGGCCACCGAACTGATGCAAATAAAATGGAACTTTACTTGTTCTACTGTTTTCTAGAAAAAATTCAAATTGATTTTGATTTTGTCATGTTTAAGTTTCTACTCAAGATAAGTTCTGACAGCCGTAGGAAACTGTCCTATGGAAAATTTCTTACTCCTATTTTCAATCATTTTGAAATTTCTTTTACTGGCAAATCCCCAAAAGAGAGTGCATCAACTGTGTTTTCAAATGCTTACTTTGAGAGGAAAAAACTGAAATTTTTTGAGGGTCACTGGTGCTACAAATAAACTGTCTCTGAGTCTAGGAGAAAAAATCTTCATGAAACCCCCGTCACCCCTAGGACTCCTCGTGATCAGTCAATGTATGTGACACTCTTCACCATTCATCCCAGAAAATCAGCCTCTAAATTTCCTTCATCCAACCTTGAGGTCATCACTCTGCTTGAGGACCTCAAACAACATATCTTGCTTCTTGAAGATGGTTTGATGATGACCATGACTTCTGATCAACAAGCTTCCTTTGTGCCAAAAGGAATCTGCTCGTACCTCCCATTCCTCCTGAAAATGAAAATGCACACCGAAAGGAGTTTCGGACTGAGCCAACCACTGAGGCCACCCCAGAGTACCGTGCCTCCAATTCTCAACCACAAGACAAAGGAAAAGCTCCGGCAATTGAAGAAGAAACTAAAGAAGAAGATGACGATGATGAGGATGAGGACACTGAGGAAGAAGACCCTGCTCAGTTTCGTCTGGCTAGAAGAAGGTCTGGATCCTCCAAGATCACATTTTAGGCACCCCTAGGCACATGCACCTCATGGTAGTTCATAATTAGTTCTTGGCATCCTTTGCGTTTCAAAATTTATGTGTTTTGTATTAAGACTTCTACTTTCTCTTTCACTGCTGATCTGTAAGAATATTTGGATATTTTTGTGTGCTTTGAACTCGTGACTTGTGATTTCTATGTTTTTTGAATGAATGTCTGACACTGTTTGTTAGACAATATTTTGGATATGAATTTGTTGGACAATATTCTGGATGAATGTCTGTTGGTCAGTAATGAATTTGGTATTCCTATGATCTGTTGACACATGATTTGTTGCATGAATGCTGAACATGGTTGATTTAATATGGCCATGGTTGATTTAATGATGACAAAAAGGGGAAGAAATGAATTGAATATGATCTCTCTATGTGAGGGGGAATCAACCTCTTCTGAGCTGAAGGGAGATGCAAAGAAGGAGATGCATTCTGTAAGGGGGAGTATGTGTAAGGGGGAGCTATACTTAAAATTTCTAATTTCTTTTGCTCTATCCATTGTTTCGTCATCATCAAAAAGGGGGAGATTGTTCATCTCAGTCCGTAACTTTTGATGATAACAAAATAAATGGATGACACTAATATTTCTCAAAATAGACATTTTCAGATTTGGAGCAAAACTGGCTAACAAATGTTGACGCATGTGTCGGACGCACAAAAAGTCTATGTCGGCCGTCCGACAACCTTCGAGCAACTTCGGACGCATAAGGAACTCACTCTCAGACGTCCGAAGAAAATGAACCTAACTCTCTAAACTCACTGATTTCGTTCGGACGAACAATACCTGAGTACCGGACGTCCGACAAACAGTACGACACTTCGGACGCAAAGTATTGAAGCACCGGACATCCTAAACATTTCAAGAAAAACTTCTTGAACTAACTACTTGTGATCGGACGCGGAAAACCTGCCTTCCGGACGTCCGACATCACCAACGGCTAGTTGACTCTTCAACTGCGTTCTATCCGTTGATAGAATTTATTGGAGTACTTTTTGGTCTCTTATAAATAGAAGAAGTCAACCACTTCAGAATTAACTTTTGCACATTAAGACTACATCAGATCTTGAGTGATTCAAGTGTGAAAATACTTCAAAAAGAAGATTTGTACTCTTTGTTGTGTAATTTTCTATAAGCTTTTTAACTGTGTTTCAATTTCTTCAATAGTGTAGCTTTGTGAGGGTTATCCGAGTGATTATAAAACTTCCTTGCTTGATCAAGTGAGACTTGAGGCAAGGAGGAAGTGATTCTTCAATAGTGTACTCTTGGTTGTAAGTTGATCAACTTGAAGAAGCTTGCTATATAAAGTGATATTCAAACTCAAGTCGAGTTTGAAACTTGGTTTGCTATTCCATCTCTTTACTTACTGTCTTGCAATATAAACTGCTTATTTCTTCTACTCACAATCACTTCTGCTTATTCATTAATTGTTCCTTTGTGAGGTCCTTTAGAAAAAGAGGGCAAGTTCGAGTAAAAGTAACTCACATCTTGGTTAATTTTTAAACCACCTAATTCACCCCCCCTCTTAGGTTGTTTTCGATCCTTACACACACTTAAGCTTCCTCAAAAAGCTTTCTCATCAGCAAACACTCTCTCTTTCTCTCCTCAAGACAGCCGACCAACAAGGGAAAGAAGAAAGACCAAAGCTCTTCCATTTCTTGCACCATTTCTCACCCAAATCACTCCAAAATTTACACACACCTTGCAAACCACTTAGAGATCAACTTAAGCTAGGCAAGGAGCTTGTTTCTCATGGTTTTCTTGGGCTTAAGGTGACCAAAATTTTCTGCTTTAGTCATCTAAGAAGGTAATCAATGATCAATCTCTTGAATCTTAGTTTATGGAAGTTGTATTGCACTTGTGAGCTCATAGATTCATATGGGTAGCTTTATATGGTTGGAAATCTTGTGAGTGGACTCTATGAAATCCCACAATGGCTTGATGAACTTATTTGATGAGATTTGATGTTATTTATGTTGGATTAGTGCTTAATCTAGTGAAAATGAGTTGTGTTGTGAAAGAAAACTCAAAGGAAGTGAGATAAGCAAAACTGATGATTCTGCCCCTATTTTTCCGTGACCATTAGTGCACTTTTTTTGTGGTTCAATTGACTTTATTCTAATATATATGTGTAATATAGGTTGTGTAGAAAGTTTCATCAAAAAATTACGTGATTTGGATGGGTAAATGTTGAGATTTAAAAAATGTAGCAAAGCTGGAAACGTAACCAGAGCCTCTCTGGCAGTGATTTTGTTTCGACCATAACTCTTTACTCCGATGTCGAAATTGAGTGCTGTTTGTGGTATTAGAAACTAGACACTTCCAGTTTTCCAACAGTGTAAAATAAATGCCCTGATTCCACCTGAGTGAGCCGTACCAACCTTGTAAAGTTGCCTATTCTGTTTCTCATCTGTACTGGAAGCCCTATTTTGAGCTGCGACTTGATGCTCAATTATGAGCTAGTTGTGGACAGAATTTTAAAATAATTCCTTCTGAGAAATTGTAGCTTATGAATGTAGTTTTCAATGCCAGCAACCACACTCAATTCCAAGTTGAATTGAGTGAGTTGTGGCTGAATTTTGAAACTGACTCAGTGATGAAAAACCCTCTTTTTGGCTAGTTGAATGACTCTTTTTGAATTGGGACTTGTGATCTTGAAATTCTTGGTGTTAATCACCTACCAAATGTATCTTGGATATTTCTTAGACATTTGTCTTCATAAATGGACCGTGTTTGAAAAGATTTGTTGGCTAAATGTTTTAAAAAAGGAAAATGGAAGTACAAGGCAGCTTTGCCTTGGAAAATTGGAACTTTAGTGACTTTGTTAACCCCCTTCCCGAATGGATTTTTCTATGAAAATTCACATAAGAATATCTCTTATATGGTAATGTAATACTACCAAATTTGGTGCCATTCCGAGTCCATTTTGATGCCCAACAAAAGTCCCAAAGTTCGTGATTTAAATCTGGAAATTAGCCTAACAGTCTCACTTATTCAGCAACTTTGATCCGCTATATCTTGGTGCTCAAAACTCCGAATCTTGTTCCGCTTGTTGTGTTTTAAACTTTGATTGTAACTCTAATTCAGTTCCAAATTTCAGAAGCTAGTTCACATTGTGTGAATTTTACCGAATTTTCAAACTTTTCCGAAAATCAACCCAAATCTGTCTTGGTATTCCAAGACAACATCTTAGACCCAAAATTTGAATGTCTTCCAATTGGAATCATGGAAAAGTGTTTTCTTGGAACTTTTAGTACTTTGGAAGTAGTTTCCAATGGTACTAAATTTTCCAATTTTGGACTTTCAAAAAGTGAGTTATAATTTTCCAAAGAATACCCTAAACTTGATAAATTTTGGCCATTTTGAAAAGAATCTGCGCGGGAATAATTTCATAGAATCCGGCCGTATATCCGGCCAATTCTTGGTCGGATAGTTGGCCGGATTGATGGTGAGATTTAAAAAAGAAATTGGGTTTCTTCACCCTCTCGAATCCGGCCAGTTCTTAGCCGGATTGTGACGTGGCATTTTCACGTCCGATTTCGATCGTTCGTTCGTCTGGAAATTTATTTACTTGCTTTCATACCTACTTGTTTCCATCCAATGATTTTAAAGATAAAAATCAGATTTTTACTTGAGTTTTAAACCCCACATTTGAATCTCGATTTACGAGTAATTGAGGCTCATTTTTGTGATATTTTCTTAGATTGTACACGGGTGCAATCTTTCTCGATAAGTAAGGGTTTTAAGCGGTAGTGTGTAATAGTTGATTGTTATTTGCTCAAGCGCTCAAGGCGACTTTCAAGGGGAACTCGAAGTGGACGCCTAAACACTTGTTTGAGTACTTACTCAAATGTTTCGAATTGGTGAGTGTTCCATATAGGAGTACGTTACTTGAATAGTTTTACGACATGTTTACTCCATGGTCATTATGTGTTTAACTGTTAAGTGTTACCGATAATGGCTCCTATGAACTTTTCCACTGTTTTAAGGCGAGTGTGTACTTTATCTCACTCGACCTACTAAAATGATAAATCTTACCGTTAACTGAGATTATTTATCGTCTACCGTTTATCGTTTACCGTTCACTATTTACCAATTTACTTGATTACCTGCTTACTTGATTACTTGACTACTTGATTATGTGATTACCGTAAATTACGTGTTCACATGAAATTTTCCACAGTTTTACGATGAGTGTGTACTTCATCTCACTCGACCTACAAAATAGATAAATTTTTACCGTTTCCCGATTTACTTGATTACTTGTGAATGTTGTAAGTTCTAAGCTGAACTGGGCCCTGCCCTTGGTTACTGACCTACTCGAACCAGGACTGGACTCGGTCGGGTAGGTTGGAACCTTGGGACACCGTTTCGGTATACTCAAGTACTACCACTGGAGGGATAAGGTGATGGCCAGATAAACCGAGGGGATTCTGAAGTTATAAGGTGCAGTTGACCGAAATGGTTCCACTGGAACACTGTATCCTTCAATGTGTTTATTTTACATAATGATAACTGTTTCATGCTAATGTGCCAATGTGCGACCCTGAGCCATACTTGTGATATGCTCAAATTACTCGTACAATGATAACTGTCTCATGTTAATGTGCCAATGTGCAACCTTAAATCATACATTGGGTATGCTCAAATTACTTGATTTATTAGAACTGCTAGAGTGTCTTGGAACCTCACTGGGCTATGTAGCTCATTCCACATTTTTGTTTTCCTTAACAGGGTTCGAGACCAAAAGTGCTCGTGAATAGTGCTAGATTGTTTTCTTTTAGGGAAAACTTTAAGTTGTATTACATCAGATGGCTGTAGTAAATATTCTTTTGCGTTGTATTAAGCTTGAGAGCTTACTAATTGTAAGTATGAAGTGTTTTGGAGTACTTTAAATATATATATTGAAGTTATTTGAAGTATTTCTAGTTTTGAATTATGGATTGTATCGAGTCCTGACGAGAGTTGGGCAGGCGTCCAGCCGATACCCTTGGGTTCGCCCTTGGGAGAAGTGGGGGCGTCACATGACTTGCCTACGAAGTTTTCCTTGATTGTATCTATCCTACTGAAGCTCCTCGTGACATAGTTCCTTCTGGTTTCTTTATCATGGGTGGTGAAGGAAGTGGTAATCTTACTCCATCCACTCATTTTTTAACTTTAGGTGGCGGTCCAATTTCTCTTGGTACTTCAAGGTAGTGACTACTATCGGATACATCTCTTTTCCTCGCTTGAAAGGTTCTCAGTTGAGATTTTGTGCTCTCCACCCTTTGTGCTTTCTCAAAAGCGTCACTAAATGTTTCAATATGTGCTACGGCAAGGGCATCTCGGATTTCTAAATTTAATCCTTGCATAAATCGTCTTATTCTCTTCCACTCCGTAGCCACCTATTCTGGAGCATTTTTAGATAATTTCGTGAATTGTGTTTCATACTCAGCCACACTCAAAGTTCCTTGACGAAACTTTATAAAACTGTCTTCTCTCTTTTCTTGGACTAGTGGAGGAAGAAATTTCTCATTAAACTCTCGTACAAAGTTTATGCAAGTTCTTGGAGTTTGATCTCTTTCCCACTTGTTTCTTATAACATTCCACCAGACTCGAGCTGCTCCTTCAAGTTGAAATACAGCAAAAGTGACTTGTCTTTTTTCTGTGTAGTTCAAGGCATTGAATATGTCTCTTATATTTTCTAACTAATTTTCAGCCTGTCGCACCCCATTTTTTAAATGAAAAATAAATAATTAAGCTTTACGGATTTATAAAATGAATTTTGATTAATTGTGTTTAAAAAAATGGATTTTTAATTTTTAAAAAATAAATAAAGAAAATGGGCCTAAATGGGACTAAAAAGTGTGACGATTTTGACCAAAAAATAATAGTTTAAAAAGGATTTTTAATAAAAAATAGGAGTCGCCACTTGGTATTGAGTTAAGGTGTACCAAATCACCTAAAATAAATTTTTGAAAGAAAAAGTAGAGAAAACCCTTTTTAAACGACTCCAATATCTGCGAAAATCAAGAGAAAAGGGGTCGAGAGTCACATTTGAAGAAAGGGAAGGTAAGGATAAATTTAAGGCACCCTCTCAACCTAGCCAAGGCTAGTTGCGTGATTTAGTAAAAAATTTTCTTATTTTAACCTAAGAATTTATCACATTTGGACGTCACTATGTGAATGCAAACCTAAACCTAGGAGGATATTGGGGGGTCGGAATATCTCTTCAAATTTTAATTGGTGCAAATCACATTAATTGTGACGCCCAAGTTGGCTCTTTAAAGAGGTAACGAATATGGCAAAACATGAGACTCGAAGGAAAGAAAATATTTTATACAAATATACATGACCTAAAGGAATACATCATAACGAGTGCAGGGGGCTATGATTTGTGACTTCACTTTTCCCTTTAATAGAGCAAATACGAGCGTGTTAATGCTAGAGAGTCATACTCGTCCATATCCCATATTCGAGGGGTAATTTTACTATCTAATCAAGCAAATGATTTAACTTAATTTTAATTTTCTTAAATGAAATGCAAGTCTAATGTCATGTCTCACGCATACAGATAAGGAATATACATATAGGGGAAATATGGGATAAGGGATGTACATATAAGGGAATATGGGATAAGGGATGTACATATAAGGGAAATGCCATGCAAAATGATAAAAAACCCTAAAAAGTAGAAAATATGCATGAAAATGTAGTGATTGTCACACAAATATGATCTAAGCGTGAACGGTTCCTAAAGATCTAGCGTTGGACTTGCCCATGTCTATAAGTTCTCACTAGTATTGGACTAGTGAGAAATTAGAAAGGAATGCCACAACTAACATTGGACTAGTGTGGAATTGAGAAAAAGTGCGACAACTAGCGTTGGACTAGTGTGGTAACGTCATGCATTTATTATAATCAAATAAATCATGTAAAACATAATAAAGCAAATAAACACATATAGCACATAGCACATAAGTATAATATCTAGATGCAAGACCCTAAAAAAGTGAGTAACACGTAAACACACAGGCATGCAAAACACACAAAGCAAATAAAGCAAACAAAATCTTAACTATTACATTTGGGGCCCTAACTACAATCTAAAGGGGGAAGCAAAAAAATAAATGATAAAATAAATACCTAACTATTAGATCTTGGCATTTAAATGCTTCTCAAATGACCAAAATTAAATTAAAATAAATATACAAAATTAAAACAAATAAAGTGAATAAATAAATAAATGAAATAAAGTAAAAACATTCAAAAAGCATGCAATTACACACATAAAGTCACATAGGAGCACATAGGATCAAGTAAAATCAAAATAAAGAAGTAGAGTGTACCTCCCTTGAATTGGTGACCTAATGAAATGAAGTTTCCCTTATTTACTCTCCAAAACAATAAAAAGGTCAAGGCATCACTTTAATTAACAAATAATCACAAGAAAATGAATATAAACATGAAATTGAATCAATCAAATCATTCAAATAAAAATAAACAACCCATATTCAATAAATTAAAACAAACAAGGACCCAATTGAAACAATTAAGAAGTTTGAGTGGTCAAATTATTAATAGTACAAATATTAGGGGTCTAAATTAAAATAAAAAATGAAATTAATGGCTTAAGATGAAATCTATCAAAATTAAATACTAAAATTCACAAAATAAAATAAAATCCATTTGCTATAATTAAACGATAAGATTATCCAAAATTTCACAAAAATCCAAATTAAAACTATAAATCTATCAAAAATTATTAAGGCTTCAAATTCTCTCCTAAAATTCACCAACAATGTGTACAAAAAAACACATTGAGACATACCAAAGAAAAATAACATGTTAAAAGGACAAAATTGATTATATTTTCCAATTATCTGGGACATAATAGCATTAGACAAATATTAAGGGGTTAAAGTGCAATTTTCATAAATATTTTCATGCATGCTTCGTAGCTTTCTTCTTCTTCACAGGAGCTTTCTCTGTGACTTGCTGGGTTCTTTTAGTTCATCAACTACCCGAGGCTAACAAGATCATGTAATTCGTGGGTTTTATCTCCACTATCCAACATCAAAGATTTACCAACAAAACAAGAAATATTTGGCAAGGAAATCATCTAAAACCCAGCACAGGAAAGGGAGGAAAATAACTCATCAAACTAGCAACACAAATCCAATTGTTCATGTATCATGGGTTTAAATCTTTGTAAGAAACATGTTAAATCAGCAAGGATATGAGTTATAGTTACCTGACCACCTTATAGGGTTGAAATCACGAATGAAAATCTGTAGGAAAATGAGCAAGCTCCACCAAATATGAAACCCACGTTGCAGCTTTCAAGAATGACGAGGACAGCAGGTTTAGCCTCGAATTTGATGGTGTTGTAGCAGTTTTTTCAATAAATGACCCACACAAATCTTCCTCCCCAACCACCAAAGATTACCCAGAAAGCAATATTTCATCACAAAAGGCCCTTTAGAGATCGGAATCTGACAAGGAACCTGATGGTTTCACCAACCCTGGCTCAATGCTTTGGTCAAGAAATTTCTGCAATTTCTCTTCTCACCTTTCCTTCGATTTTTCCTCCTTTTCTTTCTTGCTTGTTTTCTGAAACCCTCTTTTCCCAGTTTCTCTCTACCTCTCCACAGCCCCTCTCTCCTTCTTGCTTTCCAGTCTTCCCCAGATCCTCTCTCCCTCTCCTTTGTTCAGTTTTTCTTTCTCCCCCCGAAGCCCTTCCTTCTCCTTTTTCACTCTTTTCTTTATTTTTTCACTGCCCCCAAGCTCTCCCCTTCTGGTTTTTCCTCTCTCCGTTTCTGATCTCCCTCCACCTGAAACCCTTTTTCCCAGCCCCCTCTAGTTTCCTTCCTATTTTCTAGCCGCCAAACTCCCTCTTTTCCAATCTCCTTTCTTTTTCCACCCTTTCTTTACCAGGCTCTCCTCTCTTTTCTTGCCCCCAAAACCCTTGTTTCTTTCTTCTGTTCTTCTTGCCGAAGACCTTTCTTGCTTAGTCTTTCTCTGTTTTCCTCTGGTTTTTTCTTTTTTTCTTGGCCCCTTAATGTCCGAAGCTTGTTCTTGCCCTCAAAACCCTCGTTTCCAGTTTTTTTCCTTTTCTCCAGCCTCTCCAAGCTTTTTCTCAATTTTCCCGTAGCTCTCTGCCGAAGCTACCTCTTTTTCAGTTTTTTCTCTCCTCAAGCCCGTCGCTTTTTTTCTTTCTTGGTTCCCTACCTTCTCCCTTCAGCCGCCAAGCTCCCTTCCTTTTTCTTCTTTTTTTTTTGTTTGTTTTTCCAAATTATCCTAGGCCTCCAAGTGTCTAGCCACCTAACCCCCTTGCATGTGTTGTCAACCAAGAATGAGGATATTTGTCCTATTTGCATGCACACCACTTGTCTTCTTATTTTCATTTATTTATTATATATTTTTTACAAAATCAATTTAGGTAAACAACAAAAAATTTTAACTCCTAATTGTAAATGCATTGCACAATTTTTATTTATCTTAAAAAAGTGTATCTAAAAGGTTTAAAGAATAATTTTGAATTTTTGTGAGAATTTTTCCTTTTTTAGAAATTTAATGGAAAAATACCTTAAAAATGAAAATGATAAACCTAATTTACAAAAATGAACATTAACTATCATTTAATCAATTAAAATAAAAATAAAATAAAATAAAACAAGAATAAAGTTAAAATTGAATAAAAATAAATAAAATTTTGGTGTCTACACAGCCACTTCCGGGTCAAGTCCTCCAGAAAATTTGGGTGGGAAGAATTTCAGAAACCGCTCCAAATCTCGATCCTCTCCTATCTCCTAGTTTTCACGTTGGTTTCCTTGTCCAACCCCCTGGCCCTGTTGAGCTACTAAGCGCTCTAGTACATCCGTCATACGAGTTAAAACTAATGCCACTTGGTCATCTCCTTCCCCAGCCCTTGGCTCGGCGTTTTGATCAGTAGCAGACTCATTATCTACTCTTTGATTTTGGGGTTGTCTGGGTTGACGTCCCTGTCATTGTCTTCTAGTTTCCATGTTCACAGCTAATTTATATGACAATAAACCCCATACTAAACCATAATTGAACTGCACACACATACCAGTAACAACTCTAAAAATCACTTGCACAATAACATTATCACCGTACAAGTCAAACACAAACTAGAGCTCATTAGCTCATAACACAAGTTATAGTCAAGTAAAGTACATACCAAGTCAAGATCAGTAAACAAAAGTAAACAGGTGATTAACAAAAGTACATGCATCTCCAAGGTACAAACTCCTAAGTTCTACTCCCATCGTCCCATTACAAAAGATCAAAAGTAGTGCTTCACTAGATTAATTGGAACTAGATGATTCCCGTTCCCTAACACGGTCAACTTCATTCCCAACACTAGGATCCTCTGGGCCACAATCTTCTCCACCTCTCTCTCTTAATTGTTGTGCCATCCTAGCCAAACGATTATTGGTTTCCTGTAACTGTTCACGTAAAATATCGGTTCGTTCTTACTCCTCGAGCACCTTAGTCTCAAGTGCCCGAATTCGGTGATTTGCTCTTTCATTTGCAATGACTAGCCTCTGTCTCTCCTCTGCTATAGCTAGTACCACACGATCAGGATACGAATGTGTTATCCAACAATCACATCGGCGATCCATCCTATGCCCTGGGACGAACTGCCGAAATGGCTCGCCCGATCCTGTCTGAAACATAAGAGGTCGAAGTCGCCTCCTAGGCAGTCCTTGTACACCATTTCTTTCCATTCCTACAATCACAAGTAAGATTATTAGCTTAAATCAACCCTTACTAGGTATCGTGTCACTTAACAGTCCAACGAGTCCCACAGTCCGGCATCCTAAACTTTAAGCCTAGGATACACTACAGAGATCTAAAGCCTAAGCTCTGATACCACCTGTGACAGCTCCACTTTCCCCAAAGGCGAACTAGAGGGGTCAGCGAACTGCCTGCCCAACTCTCGCCGGGGTTCACTACAATCCATAATTCAAAAACTAGAAATACTTCAAATATTTTTAATATACATTTAAAGTGCTCCAAAACATTAATACTTAAAATTAGTTAACCTTCAAGCTTAAATACAACCCAAAAGAATATATACTACAGTCATTTGCTATAATACAACTTGAAGTCTCCAAAAGAAAACAATTTAGTACTATTCGTGAGCACTCTCGGTCTTGAACCCTGTTGAGGAAAACAAAGGAGTGGAATGAGCTAAACAGCCCAGTGAGGTTCCAAAACACACAAGCAGTTCTAATAAATCAAGTAAATTAAGCATAACGCAAATGTGGTTCAAGGTTTCACATTGGCACATTAAAATGAGACATTTATCATTTTACAGAAATAAACACACATTAAAAGGATATGGTGTTCACGTGGAACTATTTCGGTCAGCTTCACCTTATAACTCCAATAATTCCCTCGATTTGTCTGGCCATCGCCTTATTCCTCCAGTGGTAATACTCGAGTATACCAAAAACGGTGACCCAGTGTTCCAACCTACCCGACCGAGCTCAATCCTGGCTCAAGCAGGTTAGCAACCAAGGGCAGGGCCCAGTTTAGCTAAGTGCTTACAACATGCACAAATAATCAAATAATTCGGTAAACGGTCGAAATTCACGGTTAAACGGTAGAAATTTGTTATTTTAGTAGATCGAGTGTGATAAAGTACACACTCGCCTTAAAACGGTGGAAAATTTCATAGGAGCAATTATAGGGAGCACTTAACACTTAAACACACAAGAAATATGAAGTAAACATGTAGCAAAACTATTCAAGTCACACACATATGCAAGGAACACTCACTGTTACGTGCGATATGTCTCGGTTCCTAGATAACACCCTTGATTACCCTCGAGTCCTGAGGTAAGAACCAACAAGTTTATATAGAAGTGAAAAACAAAACCTTAGGGTTTTCGCACTTAAGAAGTGAAGAAACAAGAGGTTGGTATATAATTCTGAAATGTATACTAAAGAATAAAGCGAATCGTTATAGCCTTGAATCAAGCCTTTTCAGATTCAAAGTTCAAAAGTAAGAATGGAACCATGAGAAATCAAGTTCTGGGTCAATAATTAAGCATAAAGTACAAGGGTTGCACTTGAAACATCAAGTACAAGGGTTTGAGTGTAATATGGAGTACAAATGTTAATTTGAACTAAGAAAAATGAATGGAATCAAGAAAAGTGAAGAAAGGAAATACTAAAGGGAAAATTTATAGGTGACAACTTTGTCATGTATTGGTATTCTGATCATAACTAAGGCTATACAAATCGGATTGAGATCATTTCTATATCATTTCGAAGCTAAGACACAAGGCTAAATGTCTTATGAAGACATCAGGTTCAAAATCAGACATCTTCAGGGTAAAAAATGAACATTTCAGAAGTATAAGGAAAACGATTACAGCAAATCAGGGTTTTCACTGCAGGCAAAGTGTTCTGGTCATTTAAGAGGTACGATGGTCTGATTGATCTGAACTTTTGCACGAAGAAAACTGGCTCAATACTCTACAACTTTCATGTTTTGAGCAAGGCTAGTTTGGCCTAAACGATGGACAAATTTGCTGCTCAATTGGCTCTTAAAACCTCTCTGAACAGAAAGTTTTCAACTCCAGCAACCAACTTTGGAAAAATCAAAACAGGGATTTTGTAAATTGAAAAATCACCAAATTTTGACATAAGGAAGTATATTTGAAGAGCTACATCTATCTAGAAGGTCACTTTACAAGATTCGGACCACAAACCAGTCAGATTTTAATTATACAATACAGCAACTACAAAACTAAGGCAGAACAGTCTCGAAATTAATCAAAATTTACAAAATCACCATAAATCACACAGACAGAACCAGGGTCTGAAATTGTCACGGTTTATAGCCCTATGAATCTAGTTTCAAACATATTAGACAGAACTCAATTTTGACCTTCCTACACCAAGATACAATAGATTTCCCAACAGTACTCTAGCTACCCTGTTTCGTACCAGCTTTGGTCACATTACACAACTTCATGCAAAACAACAAGAAATCACCTACTAAAGCCTCAATAATCATCATCAACTTCTTACTGTGACGACCCCACTTCTCCCAAGGGCGAACCCAAGGGTATCGGCGGGCCGCCTGCCTAGCTCGCGCCAGGACTCAAAACTTAAAGCTAATAAAACTCTTCTAAGCCACAAGAACACGATTCATAATATATACAACCACCAAAAGTCTATTTACATCTTCAAAAGCATCAAGCCAAACCGCTCTAATATACTATAACAATAACCAGCAAAAGGTAGACCCTAAGAAGGGTCCTTATACAAGCCACCAAAACAAAAACAAACATCCTAACTGTTCAACTATTACAAGCCAATCTACCTATACTAGTATACGAGCCAAAAGTCCCCGCGTCGGCCCCTGCTAAGGAAAACAAAAGGAAAGGGGTAAGCTATATGCTTAGTAAGTAAACAGGGGCGAAAGCATAAATTTCACGTAACAACAGTTACACAGTAAGAGTAAAGAAAAAGCAGAAAAGTAACATCACATAATAAGGATACAGGTGGCTCCAAAGCCAATTCATATGCCATGCGTGATCTCCTGCCGACACTCCGTCGACCACACTCAATGGTCCGTAGAACTTCACTTGTACACCCACCGACACCTTATCACCCTCACTGGCCAGTCACCTCACAAACTTGCCCGGGCGAACGAAATCACAAACTTGAGCTTGAGTCACAAGCTCGGGTCACAAACTTGGTCACCTTCTCGGTGAACCGGATTCACAAAATTGGTTCATAACATGAACCTACAAACTTGGTGACCTCAGACTAAGTTGGACTGATTTCGACCAAGCCCTAACCGACTCGAATAGTCCATAAAGGTCTTAGATCGGGCCCACGAACTCACAAACTTTGCAAACTTCACAAACTTTACTCGAAAGTCGCCCCGAGCCACAAGCTCAAGGGTTTTGGTTCCAAAAGGTTCATATACATATGCCAAGTACAATTATACATTCAAATGAGGGTTTAGGTTGAGTGCGATAAAGTACACCCTCGCCTAAGTACCCTTTTCACATATCTCAAACACATAGCAAAGAAAAACACACCAAATTGGCCTGAATACTTACCCAGAATCTGAAATAGCAAAAACACGAAGTCGGATCGAAATGAACAGCTAGTAGTGGGCCCCACCAGTTCCGCCCAGCTCACCACCGTCTGACATAGAAGATTGTGTCACATAATATCGCAAACGGCTACTATCGTGCCTAAAACAAGCAAAACGGCAAAAACGACACGCGCGCACGTAAATATGACGGACGGAAACGGAAACGGCCGTTAGCGGAAACGGCAGATTTGACACTCGTTTCTATTGTAATCATAAGTTGAGCTCCGAATAACCGATTAAGGCGTATGAGACACCATATCGAAGCTTAAAGGATTAACAACAATTGTTATGAAGACATCCAGAACTGAAACTGGAGGCTTCAGCCCCAAATGAACCAAACACAATCACATACGAAATCTGGCCAATGCACAAATGGTCAGTTTTGAGTGCAAACTGTTTTCTATGCTACACATTGGCAAAAGAGCTGAAAATTGGCAGTTAGATAGTTCATTCCAAATGGAACAACTTTCATGAAGGTCGGCAATCCAAATTCGGAACGGAAGTTGGTCGTCAGGACCAAAACAGATCTGACCAGAAAATGGTCATTTTCACGGGCAGGCCTTATTTGCTCGGCTATATCTCAGGTTCTATAAATCCGATTCATGAAATTCCAAGGGCGTTAGAAAGCTCTGATATAGAGCTATAAGTTTTGTGTTTTGGTCGCAAGTCCAAACAGCTTGTAACCTAGTCAAACGTGAAGCCAAAGTCCCAGTCGTAAACTGTCCGGATATAAGAACAGAACAGAATTTGACGGTCAAAACAGGTCTGAGTATTTCGTTTATAACTCAGGTTATACCACTCCGTTAATCCTGAAAATTTACAGGGATATCCAGGACTTAAGGGGCTACAACAATGTAGAAGGCCTCTCAATCCAAATCCTAGCACAACTAAGTCAAAATGCAGAATACCAACCCAGAACCGTAATTGCAGGTTCCCAAATCACACAAAACTGTAATCAGTCCAAGTCAGTCTATACAGGTCCAAAAGCATTGATTCCAAAGGCATATGAAAGATAAGACATCAAGCTACATTTCAACAGAAGACACCAACAACAAAATCCAAACCAATTCCAGTCAAAACAGACAATTACTATTGCAGTTCGGACATTCTGTTCACCAAAAACAGCAACAGTAAAAACGGCATAACTCACTCTATACTACTCCAAATGCCCTGAAATTTTGTAGGAACTTCAAACTCATCAATACCTACAACTTTCATGTTTTTGAGAAAAGTCCAATTCGGCCTCTATCTATGACCTAAAATTTCGGACAGAATGTTCAACCAAGAACCCTAATTTTCCAGAAATTCTTCCAAATCCAAAATTGATTGCAATTATCAACTATTCACACCTACTAGTGTCATTATAGGCCATTGCCAATCATCATAAACAACCACACCATCATAATCCAATTAAACCAGAAAAATTATCAAAAAAAATAAAAACTTCACCAAATCACTTCAAACCAAGATAAAAACCAGAAATTTCAGCACTTTAATCACTAATAAGCATAACCTAAGCTTCATAAGGTATAGGAGGGTAGTCAAGCACCACTTACCAAGTAACAAGAGAGATAGGGATTGTGGACACCTTGGCTCTTCAAAACAACTTCACTAGACCACTCACTATCACTAAAAGGAAAGATTTTATGGAGTAAAATGGATGTAAGCTAATGTTTTTGGGTGATTTGCACCAAGTAGAAGCTTGAAAATTGATGGAGTTCTCTTCCTTTTGGAGCTTGAGAGGGCCGGCTATGGTGAAGAAAGAATGAGGAAATTTTAATGAATTTTGAAGATATTTAACCTTTGGTCAAAAAAGTCAAAAATGTGACTAGTAAACCATAAAGTCCAACCAATGGTTGTGTGACACTTGTCACTCCATTAATGCAATCTTATCACTTCTTTTTCTCTCTCACATCAATCATTTCACACACTCTACTTATCTCTTAACACCCGATAAATTTTACACAGTATCCGGAATTTAACTTAATTGGCCGAATTTTTCCGAACTTTTCGCACTAGTGGGTCCCATGTCCGAAATCCGTTCTTATTTTCTCAAAATCTAACCGATACTAGAAAAATCATCTAAAAACTATATTTGCTCATAAACTTGATCTGGGGAATTTTTCTAATCAAGAAAATGTAGAAAAGGCAGGCGTTTAAAAAAAATAAACCCTAGAAAATTAGAAAATTTCCGGGTTCTCAAACTCATTTTTTTTCGGGGCGTCACAATCTCCCCCACTTAGGACAATTTCGTCCTCGAAATTAATTCGTTGGTCAAAGCGTACCTTCAAAACCTGCCGAAGGGTCAATCGCCTCCTGTTGACCCATTGCATACACTCTTGCTGGCCCTTTAGGTCGATTGTCCCCTGCATTGGACGGCTTAGTTGTGGTCCCTTCAGTCGGTGACTTAAATTCTTCTTTTTTCATCTTAGGACACCGGGCAATCAGGTGTTCGGTGCTACCACATTTGAAGCATTTGCGTACCGAACTATTCTTCCAGCAATTTTCATCGGTGTGATTGCCCCCACAGAAACCACAGGTTGACTTGGCGGCTGTACTTGCCCCTCCACGCTGGACACTCCTCGGCCCCTCTTGCACGACCTGACCCCGCACAAAGTTTTTCGGGGTCCCTGCAGGTCGTGGACCATCCGTACCTTTCGTTATCTTGGCAGGTGGCTCGTTTCGCGAGCTTTGTCCGACCATGGAATCATTTGAGCTAGGTTGCCTCCTTTTCCGATCGTGGAAGGCTTTAACCTGTCCTCTAGCAGTCTCAATCCGCTGTGTTTTTTCTAGCGTTTGACTAAACGTGTTCAACTGAGCAGCTGCTAGCGACTCCTGGATTTCCACATTTAAACCTTGAACGAAGCGACGGATTCGTTTCTGCTCCGTTAACACCAGCTCTGGGGCAAAGCGGGAAAGTTTAGTGAACTGGGTTTCGTACTCTGCCACGCTAGATGCACCTTGACGCAGGCGAATAAAATCATCTTCCCGTTTCTCTTGCACGATGGGCGGCAAATACTTCTCATTAAATTCTCGGGTAAAATTGATCCAGGTCCAAGGGGTTTGTTCCCGCTCCCACTTAGCTCTGATCACATTCCACCAGGCTCGAGCGGCCCCCTCAAACTGGAAAACAGCAAAAGATATCTGCCGCTCTTCCGAATACCTAAGCGCGGCAAATATATCGAGCATTCGGTCCATCCAGGTTTCTGCTAAATCAGGATTAGGTCCTCCTATGAACTTAGGAGGTGCAAACTTTTGGAACCGTTCTAAGGCACGGTCCTCGCCCTCATGATTATGTCCCGGATTATATCCATGGTTTCCAGCAGCATTCCCATGGCCCTGAGCCTGTTGGTCAATCATACGCTCCATCAAGTCAGCCATTCGTTGGATGGCTGTAGCTACTTGGTCTGGCTCTTGTTCATGTTCCATTTCAGGGCCTCGTCCTCGCCCTCTACCTCCACCTCGAGTACCGGAGGCCATCTAGTGTACAAGTCTATAATTCGGAACAATCCGTATACTTATTATCCAGACTATGAGCAAAAGAAGAGACACAAAACTTACGCACAAAAGGCACACAAAAGATAAATTCAACATTCTATTCAAATATATACACGTATTTACACAGTCACACCAAAAGATTTACACATTACCCGACCTCCAGTCGGTACAAAACCCAATATACACGAGCACTCCGGCTCCAAAAATCTAGTTAGTCGGCCAAGTAACAAAAGGAATTAGCCGAATTAGTTCTAACAAAAGTCATACACTAGCTAAACAAAAGTACAAAAGCGACCCTAATTGCCTCCCCTAGGGCTCAGGTTCCCAACAGAACCTAACGTGTCCACCTCCTCTATCCTCTCTAGGCCTGTGGCCCGTGGCGGTGCCTCTGCAGCTAGATCTAGTAGGAGCTCGCAGTCGACCGACATTTCAGCTTAAAAGATATCATTCAACTTAAAATGGTCAAGTATGCCTAGTGCCTATCGCGTATGTCCCACTTGCCCAAGTCCTCTAACCTAGGCGCTCTGATACCAACTGTGAAGACCCCACTTCTCCCAAGGGTGAACCCAAGGGTATCGACGGGCCGCCTGCCTAGCTCGCGCCAGGACTCAAAACTTAAAGCTAATAAAACTCTTCTAAGCCACAAGAACATGATTCATAATATATACAACCACCAAAAGTCTATTTACATCTTCAAAAGCATCAAGCCAAACCGCTCTAATATACTATAACAATAACCAGCAAAAGATAGACCCTAAGAAGGGTCCTTATACAAGCCACCAAAACAAAAACAAACATCCTAACTGTTCAACTATTACAAGCCAATCTACCTATACTAGTATACGAGCCAAAAGTCCCCGCGTCGGCCCCTGCTAAGGAAAACAAAAGGAAAGGGGTAAGCTATATGCTTAGTAAGTAAACAGGGGCGAAAGCATAAATTTCACGTAACAACAGTTACACAGTAAGAGTAAAGCAAAAGCAGAAAAGTAACATCACATAATAAGGATACAGGTGGCTCCAAAGCCAATTCATATGCCATGCGTGATCTCCTGCCGACACTCCGTCGACCACACTCAATGGTCCGTAGAACTTCACTTGTACACCCACCGACACCTTATCACCCTCACTGGCCAGTCACCTCACAAACTTGCCCGGGCGAACGAAATCACAAACTTGAGCTTGAGTCACAAGCTCGGGTCACAAACTTGGTCACCTTCTCGGTGAACCGGATTCACAAAATTGGTTCATAACATGAACCTACAAACTTGGTGACCTCAGACTAAGTTGGACTGACTTCGACCAAGCCCTAACCGGCTCGAATAGTCCATACAGGTTTTAGATCGGGCCCACGAACTCACAAACTTTGCAAACTTCACAAACTTTACTCGAAAGTCGCCCCGAGCCACAAGCTCAAGGGTTTTGGTTCCAAAAGGTTCATATACATATGCCAAGTACAATTATACATTCAAATTAGGGTTTAGGTCGAGTGCGATAAAGTACACCCTCGCCTAAGTACCCTTTTCACATATCTCAAACACATAGCAAAGAAAAACACACCAAACTGGCCTGAATACTTACCCAGAATCTGAAATAGCAAAAACACGAAGTCGGATCGAAATGAACAGCTAGTAGTGGGCCCCACCAGTTCCGCCCAGCTCACCACCGTCTGACATAGAAGATTGTGTCACATAATATCGCAAACGGCTACTATCGTGCCTAAAACAAGCAAAACGGCAAAAACGACACGCGCGCACGTAAATATGACGGACGGAAACGGAAACGGCCGTTAGCGGAAACGGCAGATTTGACACTCGTTTCTATTGTAATCATAAGTTGAGCTCCGAATATCCGATTAAGGCGTATGAGACACCATATCGAAGCTTAAAGGATGAACAACAATTGTTATGAAGACATCCAGAACTGAAACTGGAGGCTTCAGCCCCAAATGAACCAAACACAATCACATACGAAATCTGGCCAATGCACAAATGGTCAGTTTTGAGTGCAAACTGTTTTCTATGCTACACATGGGCAAAAGAGCTGAAAATTGGCAGTTAGATAGTTCATTCCAAATGGAACAACTTTCATGAAGGTCGGCAATCCAAATTCGGAACGGAAGTTGGTCGTCAGGACCAAAACAGATCTGACCAGAAAATGGTCATTTTCACGGGCAGGCCTTATTTGCTCGGCTATATCTCAGGTTCTATAAATCCGATTCATGAAATTCCAAGGGCGTTAGAAAGCTCTGATATAGAGCTATAAGTTTTGTGTTTTGGTCGCAAGTCCAAACAGCTTGTAACCTAGTCAAACGTGAAGCCAAAGTCCCAGTCGTAAACTGTCCGGATATAAGAACAGAACAGAATTTGACGGTCAAAACAGGTCTGAGTATTTCGTTTATAACTCAGGTTATACCACTCCGTTAATCCTGAAAATTTACAGGGATATCCAGGACTTAAGGGGCTACAACAATGTAGAAGGCCTCTCAATCCAAATCCTAGCACAACTAAGTCAAAATGCAGAATACCAACCCAGAACCGTAATTGCAGGTTCCCAAATCACACAAAACTGTAATCAGTCCAAGTCAGTCTATACAGGTCCAAAAGCATTGATTCCAAAGGCATATTAAAGATAAGAAATCAAGCTACATTTCAACAGAAGACACCAACAACAAAATCCAAACCAATTCCAGTCAAAACAGACAATTACTATTGCAGTTCGGACATTCTGTTCACCAAAAACAGCAACAGTAAAAACGGCATAACTCACTCTATACTACTCCAAATGCCCTGAAATTTTGTAGGAACTTCAAACTCATCAATACCTACAACTTTCATGTTTTTGAGAAAAGTCCAATTCGGCCTCTATCTATGACCTAAAATTTCGGACAGAATGTTCAACCAAGAACCCTAATTTTCCAGAAATTCTTCCAAATCCAAAATTGATTGCAATTATCAACTATTCACACCTACTAGTGTCATTATAGGCCATTGCCAATCATCATAAACAACCACACCATCATAATCCAATTAAACCAGAAAAATTATCAAAAAAAATAAAAACTTCACCAAATCACTTCAAACCAAGATAAAAACCAGAAATTTCAGCACTTTAATCACTAATAAGCATAACCTAAGCTTCATAAGGTATAGGAGGGTAGTCAAGCACCACTTACCAAGTAACAAGAGAGATAGGGATTGTGGACACCTTGGCTCTTCAAAACAACTTCACTAGACCACTCACTATCACTAAAAGGAAAGATTTTATGGAGTAAAATGGATGTAAGCTAATGTTTTTGGGTGATTTGCACCAAGTAGAAGCTTGAAAATTGATGGAGTTCTCTTCCTTTTGGAGCTTGAGAGGGCCGGCTATGGTGAAGAAAGAATGAGGAAATTTTAATGAATTTTGAAGATATTTAACCTTTGGTCAAAAAAGTCAAAAATGTGACTAGTAAACCATAAAGTCCAACCAATGGTTGTGTGACACTTGTCACTCCATTAATGCAATCTTATCACTTCTTTTTCTCTCTCACATCAATCATTTCACACACTCTACTTATCTCTTAACACCCGATAAATTTTACACAGTATCCGGAATTTAACTTAATTGGCCGAATTTTTCCGAACTTTTCGCACTAGTGGGTCCCATGTCCGAAATCCGTTCTTATTTTCTCAAAATCTAACCGATACTAGAAAAATCATCTAAAAACTATATTTGCTCATAAACTTGATCTGGGGAATTTTTCTAATCAAGAAAATGTAGAAAAGGCAGGCGTTTAAAAAAAATAAACCCTAGAAAATTAGAAAATTTCCGGGTTCTCAAACTCATTTTTTTTCGGGGCGTCACAATCTCCCCCACTTAGGACAATTTCGTCCTCGAAATTAATTCGTTGGTCAAAGCGTACCTTCAAAACCTGCCGAAGGGTCAATCGCCTCCTGTTGACCCATTGCATACACTCTTGCTGGCCCTTTAGGTCGATTGTCCCCTGCATTGGACGGCTTAGTTGTGGTCCCTTCAGTCGGTGACTTAAATTCTTCTTTTTTCATCTTAGGACACCGGGCAATCAGGTGTTCGGTGCTACCACATTTGAAGCATTTGCGTACCGAACTATTCTTCCAGCAATTTTCATCGGTGTGATTGCCCCCACAGAAACCACAGGTTGACTTGGCGGCTGTACTTGCCCCTCCACGCTGGACACTCCTCGGCCCCTCTTGCACGACCTGACCCCGCACAAAGTTTTTCGGGGTCCCTGCAGGTCGTGGACCATCCGTACCTTTCGTTATCTTGGCAGGTGGCTCGTTTCGCGAGCTTTGTCCGACCATGGAATCATTTGAGCTAGGTTGCCTCCTTTTCCGATCGTGGAAGGCTTTAACCTGTCCTCTAGCAGTCTCAATCCGCTGTGTTTTTTCTAGCGTTTGACTAAACGTGTTCAACTGAGCAGCTGCTAGCGACTCCTGGATTTCCACATTTAAACCTTGAACGAAGCGACGGATTCGTTTCTGCTCCGTTAACACCAGCTCTGGGGCAAAGCGGGAAAGTTTAGTGAACTGGGTTTCGTACTCTGCCACGCTAGATGCACCTTGACGCAGGCGAATAAAATCATCTTCCCGTTTCTCTTGCACGATGGGCGGCAAATACTTCTCATTAAATTCTCGGGTAAAATTGATCCAGGTCCAAGGGGTTTGTTCCCGCTCCCACTTAGCTCTGATCACATTCCACCAGGCTCGAGCGGCCCCCTCAAACTGGAAAACAGCAAAAGATATCTGCCGCTCTTCCGAATACCTAAGCGCGGCAAATATATCGAGCATTCGGTCCATCCAGGTTTCTGCTAAATCAGGATTAGGTCCTCCTATGAACTTAGGAGGTGCAAACTTTTGGAACCGTTCTAAGGCACGGTCCTCGCCCTCATGATTATGTCCCGGATTATATCCATGGTTTCCAGCAGCATTCCCATGGCCCTGAGCCTGTTGGTCAATCATACGCTCCATCAAGTCAGCCATTCGTTGGATGGCTGTAGCTACTTGGTCTGGCTCTTGTTCATGTTCCATTTCAGGGCCTCGTCCTCGCCCTCTACCTCCACCTCGAGTACCGGAGGCCATCTAGTGTACAAGTCTATAATTCGGAACAATCCGTATACTTATTATCCAGACTATGAGCAAAAGAAGAGACACAAAACTTACGCACAAAAGGCACACAAAAGATAAATTCAACATTCTATTCAAATATATACACGTATTTACACAGTCACACCAAAAGATTTACACATTACCCGACCTCCAGTCGGTACAAAACCCAATATACACGAGCACTCCGGCTCCAAAAATCTAGTTAGTCGGCCAAGTAACAAAAGGAATTAGCCGAATTAGTTCTAACAAAAGTCATACACTAGCTAAACAAAAGTACAAAAGCGACCCTAATTGCCTCCCCTAGGGCTCAGGTTCCCAACAGAACCTAACGTGTCCACCTCCTCTATCCTCTCTAGGCCTGTGGCCCGTGGCGGTGCCTCTGCAGCTAGATCTAGTAGGAGCTCGCAGTCGACCGACATTTCAGCTTAAAAGATATCATTCAACTTAAAATGGTCAAGTATGCCTAGTGCCTATCGCGTATGTCCCACTTGCCCAAGTCCTCTAACCTAGGCGCTCTGATACCAACTGTGAAGACCCCACTTCTCCCAAGGGTGAACCCAAGGGTATCGACGGGCCGCCTGCCTAGCTCGCGCCAGGACTCAAAACTTAAAGCTAATAAAACTCTTCTAAGCCACAAGAACATGATTCATAATATATACAACCACCAAAAGTCTATTTACATCTTCAAAAGCATCAAGCCAAACCGCTCTAATATACTATAACAATAACCAGCAAAAGATAGACCCTAAGAAGGGTCCTTATACAAGCCACCAAAACAAAAACAAACATCCTAACTGTTCAACTATTACAAGCCAATCTACCTATACTAGTATACGAGCCAAAAGTCCCCGCGTCGGCCCCTGCTAAGGAAAACAAAAGGAAAGGGGTAAGCTATATGCTTAGTAAGTAAACAGGGGCGAAAGCATAAATTTCACGTAACAACAGTTACACAGTAAGAGTAAAGCAAAAGCAGAAAAGTAACATCACATAATAAGGATACAGGTGGCTCCAAAGCCAATTCATATGCCATGCGTGATCTCCTGCCGACACTCCGTCGACCACACTCAATGGTCCGTAGAACTTCACTTGTACACCCACCGACACCTTATCACCCTCACTGGCCAGTCACCTCACAAACTTGCCCGGGCGAACGAAATCACAAACTTGAGCTTGAGTCACAAGCTCGGGTCACAAACTTGGTCACCTTCTCGGTGAACCGGATTCACAAAATTGGTTCATAACATGAACCTACAAACTTGGTGACCTCAGACTAAGTTGGACTGACTTCGACCAAGCCCTAACCGGCTCGAATAGTCCATACAGGTTTTAGATCGGGCCCACGAACTCACAAACTTTGCAAACTTCACAAACTTTACTCGAAAGTCGCCCCGAGCCACAAGCTCAAGGGTTTTGGTTCCAAAAGGTTCATATACATATGCCAAGTACAATTATACATTCAAATTAGGGTTTAGGTCGAGTGCGATAAAGTACACCCTCGCCTAAGTACCCTTTTCACATATCTCAAACACATAGCAAAGAAAAACACACCAAACTGGCCTGAATACTTACCCAGAATCTGAAATAGCAAAAACACGAAGTCGGATCGAAATGAACAGCTAGTAGTGGGCCCCACCAGTTCCGCCCAGCTCACCACCGTCTGACATAGAAGATTGTGTCACATAATATCGCAAACGGCTACTATCGTGCCTAAAACAAGCAAAACGGCAAAAACGACACGCGCGCACGTAAATATGACGGACGGAAACGGAAACGGCCGTTAGCGGAAACGGCAGATTTGACACTCGTTTCTATTGTAATCATAAGTTGAGCTCCGAATATCCGATTAAGGCGTATGAGACACCATATCGAAGCTTAAAGGATGAACAACAATTGTTATGAAGACATCCAGAACTGAAACTGGAGGCTTCAGCCCCAAATGAACCAAACACAATCACATACGAAATCTGGCCAATGCACAAATGGTCAGTTTTGAGTGCAAACTGTTTTCTATGCTACACATGGGCAAAAGAGCTGAAAATTGGCAGTTAGATAGTTCATTCCAAATGGAACAACTTTCATGAAGGTCGGCAATCCAAATTCGGAACGGAAGTTGGTCGTCAGGACCAAAATATATCTGACCAGAAAATGGTCATTTTCACGGGCAGGCCTTATTTGCTCGGCTATATCTCAGGTTCTATAAATCCGATTCATGAAATTCCAAGGGCGTTAGAAAGCTCTGATATAGAGCTATAAGTTTTGTGTTTTGGTCGCAAGTCCAAACAGCTTGTAACCTAGTCAAACGTGAAGCCAAAGTCCCAGTCGTAAACTGTCCGGATATAAGAACAGAACAGAATTTGACGGTCAAAACAGGTCTGAGTATTTCGTTTATAACTCAGGTTATACCACTCCGTTAATCCTGAAAATTTACAGGGATATCCAGGACTTAAGGGGCTACAACAATGTAGAAGGCCTCTCAATCCAAATCCTAGCACAACTAAGTCAAAATGCAGAATACCAACCCAGAACCGTAATTGCAGGTTCCCAAATCACACAAAACTGTAATCAGTCCAAGTCAGTCTATACAGGTCCAAAAGCATTGATTCCAAAGGCATATTAAAGATAAGAAATCAAGCTACATTTCAACAGAAGACACCAACAACAAAATCCAAACCAATTCCAGTCAAAACAGACAATTACTATTGCAGTTCGGACATTCTGTTCACCAAAAACAGCAACAGTAAAAACGGCATAACTCACTCTATACTACTCCAAATGCCCTGAAATTTTGTAGGAACTTCAAACTCATCAATACCTACAACTTTCATGTTTTTGAGAAAAGTCCAATTCGGCCTCTATCTATGACCTAAAATTTCGGACAGAATGTTCAACCAAGAACCCTAATTTTCCAGAAATTCTTCCAAATCCAAAATTGATTGCAATTATCAACTATTCACACCTACTAGTGTCATTATAGGCCATTGCCAATCATCATAAACAACCACACCATCATAATCCAATTAAACCAGAAAAATTATCAAAAAAAATAAAAACTTCACCAAATCACTTCAAACCAAGATAAAAACCAGAAATTTCAGCACTTTAATCACTAATAAGCATAACCTAAGCTTCATAAGGTATAGGAGGGTAGTCAAGCACCACTTACCAAGTAACAAGAGAGATAGGGATTGTGGACACCTTGGCTCTTCAAAACAACTTCACTAGACCACTCACTATCACTAAAAGGAAAGATTTTATGGAGTAAAATGGATGTAAGCTAATGTTTTTGGGTGATTTGCACCAAGTAGAAGCTTGAAAATTGATGGAGTTCTCTTCCTTTTGGAGCTTGAGAGGGCCGGCTATGGTGAAGAAAGAATGAGGAAATTTTAATGAATTTTGAAGATATTTAACCTTTGGTCAAAAAAGTCAAAAATGTGACTAGTAAACCATAAAGTCCAACCAATGGTTGTGTGACACTTGTCACTCCATTAATGCAATCTTATCACTTCTTTTTCTCTCTCACATCAATCATTTCACACACTCTACTTATCTCTTAACACCCGATAAATTTTACACAGTATCCGGAATTTAACTTAATTGGCCGAATTTTTCCGAACTTTTCGCACTAGTGGGTCCCATGTCCGAAATCCGTTCTTATTTTCTCAAAATCTAACCGATACTAGAAAAATCATCTAAAAACTATATTTGCTCATAAACTTGATCTGGGGAATTTTTCTAATCAAGAAAATGTAGAAAAGGCAGGCGTTTAAAAAAAATAAACCCTAGAAAATTAGAAAATTTCCGGGTTCTCAAACTCATTTTTTTTCGGGGCGTCACAATCTCCCCCACTTAGGACAATTTCGTCCTCGAAATTAATTCGTTGGTCAAAGCGTACCTTCAAAACCTGCCGAAGGGTCAATCGCCTCCTGTTGACCCATTGCATACACTCTTGCTGGCCCTTTAGGTCGATTGTCCCCTGCATTGGACGGCTTAGTTGTGGTCCCTTCAGTCGGTGACTTAAATTCTTCTTTTTTCATCTTAGGACACCGGGCAATCAGGTGTTCGGTGCTACCACATTTGAAGCATTTGCGTACCGAACTATTCTTCCAGCAATTTTCATCGGTGTGATTGCCCCCACAGAAACCACAGGTTGACTTGGCGGCTGTACTTGCCCCTCCACGCTGGACACTCCTCGGCCCCTCTTGCACGACCTGACCCCGCACAAAGTTTTTCGGGGTCCCTGCAGGTCGTGGACCATCCGTACCTTTCGTTATCTTGGCAGGTGGCTCGTTTCGCGAGCTTTGTCCGACCATGGAATCATTTGAGCTAGGTTGCCTCCTTTTCCGATCGTGGAAGGCTTTAACCTGTCCTCTAGCAGTCTCAATCCGCTGTGTTTTTTCTAGCGTTTGACTAAACGTGTTCAACTGAGCAGCTGCTAGCGACTCCTGGATTTCCACATTTAAACCTTGAACGAAGCGACGGATTCGTTTCTGCTCCGTTAACACCAGCTCTGGGGCAAAGCGGGAAAGTTTAGTGAACTGGGTTTCGTACTCTGCCACGCTAGATGCACCTTGACGCAGGCGAATAAAATCATCTTCCCGTTTCTCTTGCACGATGGGCGGCAAATACTTCTCATTAAATTCTCGGGTAAAATTGATCCAGGTCCAAGGGGTTTGTTCCCGCTCCCACTTAGCTCTGATCACATTCCACCAGGCTCGAGCGGCCCCCTCAAACTGGAAAACAGCAAAAGATATCTGCCGCTCTTCCGAATACCTAAGCGCGGCAAATATATCGAGCATTCGGTCCATCCAGGTTTCTGCTAAATCAGGATTAGGTCCTCCTATGAACTTAGGAGGTGCAAACTTTTGGAACCGTTCTAAGGCACGGTCCTCGCCCTCATGATTATGTCCCGGATTATATCCATGGTTTCCAGCAGCATTCCCATGGCCCTGAGCCTGTTGGTCAATCATACGCTCCATCAAGTCAGCCATTCGTTGGATGGCTGTAGCTACTTGGTCTGGCTCTTGTTCATGTTCCATTTCAGGGCCTCGTCCTCGCCCTCTACCTCCACCTCGAGTACCGGAGGCCATCTAGTGTACAAGTCTATAATTCGGAACAATCCGTATACTTATTATCCAGACTATGAGCAAAAGAAGAGACACAAAACTTACGCACAAAAGGCACACAAAAGATAAATTCAACATTCTATTCAAATATATACACGTATTTACACAGTCACACCAAAAGATTTACACATTACCCGACCTCCAGTCGGTACAAAACCCAATATACACGAGCACTCCGGCTCCAAAAATCTAGTTAGTCGGCCAAGTAACAAAAGGAATTAGCCGAATTAGTTCTAACAAAAGTCATACACTAGCTAAACAAAAGTACAAAAGCGACCCTAATTGCCTCCCCTAGGGCTCAGGTTCCCAACAGAACCTAACGTGTCCACCTCCTCTATCCTCTCTAGGCCTGTGGCCCGTGGCGGTGCCTCTGCAGCTAGATCTAGTAGGAGCTCGCAGTCGACCGACATTTCAGCTTAAAAGATATCATTCAACTTAAAATGGTCAAGTATGCCTAGTGCCTATCGCGTATGTCCCACTTGCCCAAGTCCTCTAACCTAGGCGCTCTGATACCAACTGTGAAGACCCCACTTCTCCCAAGGGTGAACCCAAGGGTATCGACGGGCCGCCTGCCTAGCTCGCGCCAGGACTCAAAACTTAAAGCTAATAAAACTCTTCTAAGCCACAAGAACATGATTCATAATATATACAACCACCAAAAGTCTATTTACATCTTCAAAAGCATCAAGCCAAACCGCTCTAATATACTATAACAATAACCAGCAAAAGATAGACCCTAAGAAGGGTCCTTATACAAGCCACCAAAACAAAAACAAACATCCTAACTGTTCAACTATTACAAGCCAATCTACCTATACTAGTATACGAGCCAAAAGTCCCCGCGTCGGCCCCTGCTAAGGAAAACAAAAGGAAAGGGGTAAGCTATATGCTTAGTAAGTAAACAGGGGCGAAAGCATAAATTTCACGTAACAACAGTTACACAGTAAGAGTAAAGCAAAAGCAGAAAAGTAACATCACATAATAAGGATACAGGTGGCTCCAAAGCCAATTCATATGCCATGCGTGATCTCCTGCCGACACTCCGTCGACCACACTCAATGGTCCGTAGAACTTCACTTGTACACCCACCGACACCTTATCACCCTCACTGGCCAGTCACCTCACAAACTTGCCCGGGCGAACGAAATCACAAACTTGAGCTTGAGTCACAAGCTCGGGTCACAAACTTGGTCACCTTCTCGGTGAACCGGATTCACAAAATTGGTTCATAACATGAACCTACAAACTTGGTGACCTCAGACTAAGTTGGACTGACTTCGACCAAGCCCTAACCGGCTCGAATAGTCCATACAGGTTTTAGATCGGGCCCACGAACTCACAAACTTTGCAAACTTCACAAACTTTACTCGAAAGTCGCCCCGAGCCACAAGCTCAAGGGTTTTGGTTCCAAAAGGTTCATATACATATGCCAAGTACAATTATACATTCAAATTAGGGTTTAGGTCGAGTGCGATAAAGTACACCCTCGCCTAAGTACCCTTTTCACATATCTCAAACACATAGCAAAGAAAAACACACCAAACTGGCCTGAATACTTACCCAGAATCTGAAATAGCAAAAACACGAAGTCGGATCGAAATGAACAGCTAGTAGTGGGCCCCACCAGTTCCGCCCAGCTCACCACCGTCTGACATAGAAGATTGTGTCACATAATATCGCAAACGGCTACTATCGTGCCTAAAACAAGCAAAACGGCAAAAACGACACGCGCGCACGTAAATATGACGGACGGAAACGGAAACGGCCGTTAGCGGAAACGGCAGATTTGACACTCGTTTCTATTGTAATCATAAGTTGAGCTCCGAATATCCGATTAAGGCGTATGAGACACCATATCGAAGCTTAAAGGATGAACAACAATTGTTATGAAGACATCCAGAACTGAAACTGGAGGCTTCAGCCCCAAATGAACCAAACACAATCACATACGAAATCTGGCCAATGCACAAATGGTCAGTTTTGAGTGCAAACTGTTTTCTATGCTACACATGGGCAAAAGAGCTGAAAATTGGCAGTTAGATAGTTCATTCCAAATGGAACAACTTTCATGAAGGTCGGCAATCCAAATTCGGAACGGAAGTTGGTCGTCAGGACCAAAATATATCTGACCAGAAAATGGTCATTTTCACGGGCAGGCCTTATTTGCTCGGCTATATCTCAGGTTCTATAAATCCGATTCATGAAATTCCAAGGGCGTTAGAAAGCTCTGATATAGAGCTATAAGTTTTGTGTTTTGGTCGCAAGTCCAAACAGCTTGTAACCTAGTCAAACGTGAAGCCAAAGTCCCAGTCGTAAACTGTCCGGATATAAGAACAGAACAGAATTTGACGGTCAAAACAGGTCTGAGTATTTCGTTTATAACTCAGGTTATACCACTCCGTTAATCCTGAAAATTTACAGGGATATCCAGGACTTAAGGGGCTACAACAATGTAGAAGGCCTCTCAATCCAAATCCTAGCACAACTAAGTCAAAATGCAGAATACCAACCCAGAACCGTAATTGCAGGTTCCCAAATCACACAAAACTGTAATCAGTCCAAGTCAGTCTATACAGGTCCAAAAGCATTGATTCCAAAGGCATATTAAAGATAAGAAATCAAGCTACATTTCAACAGAAGACACCAACAACAAAATCCAAACCAATTCCAGTCAAAACAGACAATTACTATTGCAGTTCGGACATTCTGTTCACCAAAAACAGCAACAGTAAAAACGGCATAACTCACTCTATACTACTCCAAATGCCCTGAAATTTTGTAGGAACTTCAAACTCATCAATACCTACAACTTTCATGTTTTTGAGAAAAGTCCAATTCGGCCTCTATCTATGACCTAAAATTTCGGACAGAATGTTCAACCAAGAACCCTAATTTTCCAGAAATTCTTCCAAATCCAAAATTGATTGCAATTATCAACTATTCACACCTACTAGTGTCATTATAGGCCATTGCCAATCATCATAAACAACCACACCATCATAATCCAATTAAACCAGAAAAATTATCAAAAAAAATAAAAACTTCACCAAATCACTTCAAACCAAGATAAAAACCAGAAATTTCAGCACTTTAATCACTAATAAGCATAACCTAAGCTTCATAAGGTATAGGAGGGTAGTCAAGCACCACTTACCAAGTAACAAGAGAGATAGGGATTGTGGACACCTTGGCTCTTCAAAACAACTTCACTAGACCACTCACTATCACTAAAAGGAAAGATTTTATGGAGTAAAATGGATGTAAGCTAATGTTTTTGGGTGATTTGCACCAAGTAGAAGCTTGAAAATTGATGGAGTTCTCTTCCTTTTGGAGCTTGAGAGGGCCGGCTATGGTGAAGAAAGAATGAGGAAATTTTAATGAATTTTGAAGATATTTAACCTTTGGTCAAAAAAGTCAAAAATGTGACTAGTAAACCATAAAGTCCAACCAATGGTTGTGTGACACTTGTCACTCCATTAATGCAATCTTATCACTTCTTTTTCTCTCTCACATCAATCATTTCACACACTCTACTTATCTCTTAACACCCGATAAATTTTACACAGTATCCGGAATTTAACTTAATTGGCCGAATTTTTCCGAACTTTTCGCACTAGTGGGTCCCATGTCCGAAATCCGTTCTTATTTTCTCAAAATCTAACCGATACTAGAAAAATCATCTAAAAACTATATTTGCTCATAAACTTGATCTGGGGAATTTTTCTAATCAAGAAAATGTAGAAAAGGCAGGCGTTTAAAAAAAATAAACCCTAGAAAATTAGAAAATTTCCGGGTTCTCAAACTCATTTTTTTTCGGGGCGTCACAATCTCCCCCACTTAGGACAATTTCGTCCTCGAAATTAATTCGTTGGTCAAAGCGTACCTTCAAAACCTGCCGAAGGGTCAATCGCCTCCTGTTGACCCATTGCATACACTCTTGCTGGCCCTTTAGGTCGATTGTCCCCTGCATTGGACGGCTTAGTTGTGGTCCCTTCAGTCGGTGACTTAAATTCTTCTTTTTTCATCTTAGGACACCGGGCAATCAGGTGTTCGGTGCTACCACATTTGAAGCATTTGCGTACCGAACTATTCTTCCAGCAATTTTCATCGGTGTGATTGCCCCCACAGAAACCACAGGTTGACTTGGCGGCTGTACTTGCCCCTCCACGCTGGACACTCCTCGGCCCCTCTTGCACGACCTGACCCCGCACAAAGTTTTTCGGGGTCCCTGCAGGTCGTGGACCATCCGTACCTTTCGTTATCTTGGCAGGTGGCTCGTTTCGCGAGCTTTGTCCGACCATGGAATCATTTGAGCTAGGTTGCCTCCTTTTCCGATCGTGGAAGGCTTTAACCTGTCCTCTAGCAGTCTCAATCCGCTGTGTTTTTTCTAGCGTTTGACTAAACGTGTTCAACTGAGCAGCTGCTAGCGACTCCTGGATTTCCACATTTAAACCTTGAACGAAGCGACGGATTCGTTTCTGCTCCGTTAACACCAGCTCTGGGGCAAAGCGGGAAAGTTTAGTGAACTGGGTTTCGTACTCTGCCACGCTAGATGCACCTTGACGCAGGCGAATAAAATCATCTTCCCGTTTCTCTTGCACGATGGGCGGCAAATACTTCTCATTAAATTCTCGGGTAAAATTGATCCAGGTCCAAGGGGTTTGTTCCCGCTCCCACTTAGCTCTGATCACATTCCACCAGGCTCGAGCGGCCCCCTCAAACTGGAAAACAGCAAAAGATATCTGCCGCTCTTCCGAATACCTAAGCGCGGCAAATATATCGAGCATTCGGTCCATCCAGGTTTCTGCTAAATCAGGATTAGGTCCTCCTATGAACTTAGGAGGTGCAAACTTTTGGAACCGTTCTAAGGCACGGTCCTCGCCCTCATGATTATGTCCCGGATTATATCCATGGTTTCCAGCAGCATTCCCATGGCCCTGAGCCTGTTGGTCAATCATACGCTCCATCAAGTCAGCCATTCGTTGGATGGCTGTAGCTACTTGGTCTGGCTCTTGTTCATGTTCCATTTCAGGGCCTCGTCCTCGCCCTCTACCTCCACCTCGAGTACCGGAGGCCATCTAGTGTACAAGTCTATAATTCGGAACAATCCGTATACTTATTATCCAGACTATGAGCAAAAGAAGAGACACAAAACTTACGCACAAAAGGCACACAAAAGATAAATTCAACATTCTATTCAAATATATACACGTATTTACACAGTCACACCAAAAGATTTACACATTACCCGACCTCCAGTCGGTACAAAACCCAATATACACGAGCACTCCGGCTCCAAAAATCTAGTTAGTCGGCCAAGTAACAAAAGGAATTAGCCGAATTAGTTCTAACAAAAGTCATACACTAGCTAAACAAAAGTACAAAAGCGACCCTAATTGCCTCCCCTAGGGCTCAGGTTCCCAACAGAACCTAACGTGTCCACCTCCTCTATCCTCTCTAGGCCTGTGGCCCGTGGCGGTGCCTCTGCAGCTAGATCTAGTAGGAGCTCGCAGTCGACCGACATTTCAGCTTAAAAGATATCATTCAACTTAAAATGGTCAAGTATGCCTAGTGCCTATCGCGTATGTCCCACTTGCCCAAGTCCTCTAACCTAGGCGCTCTGATACCAACTGTGAAGACCCCACTTCTCCCAAGGGTGAACCCAAGGGTATCGACGGGCCGCCTGCCTAGCTCGCGCCAGGACTCAAAACTTAAAGCTAATAAAACTCTTCTAAGCCACAAGAACATGATTCATAATATATACAACCACCAAAAGTCTATTTACATCTTCAAAAGCATCAAGCCAAACCGCTCTAATATACTATAACAATAACCAGCAAAAGATAGACCCTAAGAAGGGTCCTTATACAAGCCACCAAAACAAAAACAAACATCCTAACTGTTCAACTATTACAAGCCAATCTACCTATACTAGTATACGAGCCAAAAGTCCCCGCGTCGGCCCCTGCTAAGGAAAACAAAAGGAAAGGGGTAAGCTATATGCTTAGTAAGTAAACAGGGGCGAAAGCATAAATTTCACGTAACAACAGTTACACAGTAAGAGTAAAGCAAAAGCAGAAAAGTAACATCACATAATAAGGATACAGGTGGCTCCAAAGCCAATTCATATGCCATGCGTGATCTCCTGCCGACACTCCGTCGACCACACTCAATGGTCCGTAGAACTTCACTTGTACACCCACCGACACCTTATCACCCTCACTGGCCAGTCACCTCACAAACTTGCCCGGGCGAACGAAATCACAAACTTGAGCTTGAGTCACAAGCTCGGGTCACAAACTTGGTCACCTTCTCGGTGAACCGGATTCACAAAATTGGTTCATAACATGAACCTACAAACTTGGTGACCTCAGACTAAGTTGGACTGACTTCGACCAAGCCCTAACCGGCTCGAATAGTCCATACAGGTTTTAGATCGGGCCCACGAACTCACAAACTTTGCAAACTTCACAAACTTTACTCGAAAGTCGCCCCGAGCCACAAGCTCAAGGGTTTTGGTTCCAAAAGGTTCATATACATATGCCAAGTACAATTATACATTCAAATTAGGGTTTAGGTCGAGTGCGATAAAGTACACCCTCGCCTAAGTACCCTTTTCACATATCTCAAACACATAGCAAAGAAAAACACACCAAACTGGCCTGAATACTTACCCAGAATCTGAAATAGCAAAAACACGAAGTCGGATCGAAATGAACAGCTAGTAGTGGGCCCCACCAGTTCCGCCCAGCTCACCACCGTCTGACATAGAAGATTGTGTCACATAATATCGCAAACGGCTACTATCGTGCCTAAAACAAGCAAAACGGCAAAAACGACACGCGCGCACGTAAATATGACGGACGGAAACGGAAACGGCCGTTAGCGGAAACGGCAGATTTGACACTCGTTTCTATTGTAATCATAAGTTGAGCTCCGAATATCCGATTAAGGCGTATGAGACACCATATCGAAGCTTAAAGGATGAACAACAATTGTTATGAAGACATCCAGAACTGAAACTGGAGGCTTCAGCCCCAAATGAACCAAACACAATCACATACGAAATCTGGCCAATGCACAAATGGTCAGTTTTGAGTGCAAACTGTTTTCTATGCTACACATGGGCAAAAGAGCTGAAAATTGGCAGTTAGATAGTTCATTCCAAATGGAACAACTTTCATGAAGGTCGGCAATCCAAATTCGGAACGGAAGTTGGTCGTCAGGACCAAAACAGATCTGACCAGAAAATGGTCATTTTCACGGGCAGGCCTTATTTGCTCGGCTATATCTCAGGTTCTATAAATCCGATTCATGAAATTCCAAGGGCGTTAGAAAGCTCTGATATAGAGCTATAAGTTTTGTGTTTTGGTCGCAAGTCCAAACAGCTTGTAACCTAGTCAAACGTGAAGCCAAAGTCCCAGTCGTAAACTGTCCGGATATAAGAACAGAACAGAATTTGACGGTCAAAACAGGTCTGAGTATTTCGTTTATAACTCAGGTTATACCACTCCGTTAATCCTGAAAATTTACAGGGATATCCAGGACTTAAGGGGCTACAACAATGTAGAAGGCCTCTCAATCCAAATCCTAGCACAACTAAGTCAAAATGCAGAATACCAACCCAGAACCGTAATTGCAGGTTCCCAAATCACACAAAACTGTAATCAGTCCAAGTCAGTCTATACAGGTCCAAAAGCATTGATTCCAAAGGCATATTAAAGATAAGAAATCAAGCTACATTTCAACAGAAGACACCAACAACAAAATCCAAACCAATTCCAGTCAAAACAGACAATTACTATTGCAGTTCGGACATTCTGTTCACCAAAAACAGCAACAGTAAAAACGGCATAACTCACTCTATACTACTCCAAATGCCCTGAAATTTTGTAGGAACTTCAAACTCATCAATACCTACAACTTTCATGTTTTTGAGAAAAGTCCAATTCGGCCTCTATCTATGACCTAAAATTTCGGACAGAATGTTCAACCAAGAACCCTAATTTTCCAGAAATTCTTCCAAATCCAAAATTGATTGCAATTATCAACTATTCACACCTACTAGTGTCATTATAGGCCATTGCCAATCATCATAAACAACCACACCATCATAATCCAATTAAACCAGAAAAATTATCAAAAAAAATAAAAACTTCACCAAATCACTTCAAACCAAGATAAAAACCAGAAATTTCAGCACTTTAATCACTAATAAGCATAACCTAAGCTTCATAAGGTATAGGAGGGTAGTCAAGCACCACTTACCAAGTAACAAGAGAGATAGGGATTGTGGACACCTTGGCTCTTCAAAACAACTTCACTAGACCACTCACTATCACTAAAAGGAAAGATTTTATGGAGTAAAATGGATGTAAGCTAATGTTTTTGGGTGATTTGCACCAAGTAGAAGCTTGAAAATTGATGGAGTTCTCTTCCTTTTGGAGCTTGAGAGGGCCGGCTATGGTGAAGAAAGAATGAGGAAATTTTAATGAATTTTGAAGATATTTAACCTTTGGTCAAAAAAGTCAAAAATGTGACTAGTAAACCATAAAGTCCAACCAATGGTTGTGTGACACTTGTCACTCCATTAATGCAATCTTATCACTTCTTTTTCTCTCTCACATCAATCATTTCACACACTCTACTTATCTCTTAACACCCGATAAATTTTACACAGTATCCGGAATTTAACTTAATTGGCCGAATTTTTCCGAACTTTTCGCACTAGTGGGTCCCATGTCCGAAATCCGTTCTTATTTTCTCAAAATCTAACCGATACTAGAAAAATCATCTAAAAACTATATTTGCTCATAAACTTGATCTGGGGAATTTTTCTAATCAAGAAAATGTAGAAAAGGCAGGCGTTTAAAAAAAATAAACCCTAGAAAATTAGAAAATTTCCGGGTTCTCAAACTCATTTTTTTTCGGGGCGTCACAATCTCCCCCACTTAGGACAATTTCGTCCTCGAAATTAATTCGTTGGTCAAAGCGTACCTTCAAAACCTGCCGAAGGGTCAATCGCCTCCTGTTGACCCATTGCATACACTCTTGCTGGCCCTTTAGGTCGATTGTCCCCTGCATTGGACGGCTTAGTTGTGGTCCCTTCAGTCGGTGACTTAAATTCTTCTTTTTTCATCTTAGGACACCGGGCAATCAGGTGTTCGGTGCTACCACATTTGAAGCATTTGCGTACCGAACTATTCTTCCAGCAATTTTCATCGGTGTGATTGCCCCCACAGAAACCACAGGTTGACTTGGCGGCTGTACTTGCCCCTCCACGCTGGACACTCCTCGGCCCCTCTTGCACGACCTGACCCCGCACAAAGTTTTTCGGGGTCCCTGCAGGTCGTGGACCATCCGTACCTTTCGTTATCTTGGCAGGTGGCTCGTTTCGCGAGCTTTGTCCGACCATGGAATCATTTGAGCTAGGTTGCCTCCTTTTCCGATCGTGGAAGGCTTTAACCTGTCCTCTAGCAGTCTCAATCCGCTGTGTTTTTTCTAGCGTTTGACTAAACGTGTTCAACTGAGCAGCTGCTAGCGACTCCTGGATTTCCACATTTAAACCTTGAACGAAGCGACGGATTCGTTTCTGCTCCGTTAACACCAGCTCTGGGGCAAAGCGGGAAAGTTTAGTGAACTGGGTTTCGTACTCTGCCACGCTAGATGCACCTTGACGCAGGCGAATAAAATCATCTTCCCGTTTCTCTTGCACGATGGGCGGCAAATACTTCTCATTAAATTCTCGGGTAAAATTGATCCAGGTCCAAGGGGTTTGTTCCCGCTCCCACTTAGCTCTGATCACATTCCACCAGGCTCGAGCGGCCCCCTCAAACTGGAAAACAGCAAAAGATATCTGCCGCTCTTCCGAATACCTAAGCGCGGCAAATATATCGAGCATTCGGTCCATCCAGGTTTCTGCTAAATCAGGATTAGGTCCTCCTATGAACTTAGGAGGTGCAAACTTTTGGAACCGTTCTAAGGCACGGTCCTCGCCCTCATGATTATGTCCCGGATTATATCCATGGTTTCCAGCAGCATTCCCATGGCCCTGAGCCTGTTGGTCAATCATACGCTCCATCAAGTCAGCCATTCGTTGGATGGCTGTAGCTACTTGGTCTGGCTCTTGTTCATGTTCCATTTCAGGGCCTCGTCCTCGCCCTCTACCTCCACCTCGAGTACCGGAGGCCATCTAGTGTACAAGTCTATAATTCGGAACAATCCGTATACTTATTATCCAGACTATGAGCAAAAGAAGAGACACAAAACTTACGCACAAAAGGCACACAAAAGATAAATTCAACATTCTATTCAAATATATACACGTATTTACACAGTCACACCAAAAGATTTACACATTACCCGACCTCCAGTCGGTACAAAACCCAATATACACGAGCACTCCGGCTCCAAAAATCTAGTTAGTCGGCCAAGTAACAAAAGGAATTAGCCGAATTAGTTCTAACAAAAGTCATACACTAGCTAAACAAAAGTACAAAAGCGACCCTAATTGCCTCCCCTAGGGCTCAGGTTCCCAACAGAACCTAACGTGTCCACCTCCTCTATCCTCTCTAGGCCTGTGGCCCGTGGCGGTGCCTCTGCAGCTAGATCTAGTAGGAGCTCGCAGTCGACCGACATTTCAGCTTAAAAGATATCATTCAACTTAAAATGGTCAAGTATGCCTAGTGCCTATCGCGTATGTCCCACTTGCCCAAGTCCTCTAACCTAGGCGCTCTGATACCAACTGTGAAGACCCCACTTCTCCCAAGGGTGAACCCAAGGGTATCGACGGGCCGCCTGCCTAGCTCGCGCCAGGACTCAAAACTTAAAGCTAATAAAACTCTTCTAAGCCACAAGAACATGATTCATAATATATACAACCACCAAAAGTCTATTTACATCTTCAAAAGCATCAAGCCAAACCGCTCTAATATACTATAACAATAACCAGCAAAAGATAGACCCTAAGAAGGGTCCTTATACAAGCCACCAAAACAAAAACAAACATCCTAACTGTTCAACTATTACAAGCCAATCTACCTATACTAGTATACGAGCCAAAAGTCCCCGCGTCGGCCCCTGCTAAGGAAAACAAAAGGAAAGGGGTAAGCTATATGCTTAGTAAGTAAACAGGGGCGAAAGCATAAATTTCACGTAACAACAGTTACACAGTAAGAGTAAAGCAAAAGCAGAAAAGTAACATCACATAATAAGGATACAGGTGGCTCCAAAGCCAATTCATATGCCATGCGTGATCTCCTGCCGACACTCCGTCGACCACACTCAATGGTCCGTAGAACTTCACTTGTACACCCACCGACACCTTATCACCCTCACTGGCCAGTCACCTCACAAACTTGCCCGGGCGAACGAAATCACAAACTTGAGCTTGAGTCACAAGCTCGGGTCACAAACTTGGTCACCTTCTCGGTGAACCGGATTCACAAAATTGGTTCATAACATGAACCTACAAACTTGGTGACCTCAGACTAAGTTGGACTGACTTCGACCAAGCCCTAACCGGCTCGAATAGTCCATACAGGTTTTAGATCGGGCCCACGAACTCACAAACTTTGCAAACTTCACAAACTTTACTCGAAAGTCGCCCCGAGCCACAAGCTCAAGGGTTTTGGTTCCAAAAGGTTCATATACATATGCCAAGTACAATTATACATTCAAATTAGGGTTTAGGTCGAGTGCGATAAAGTACACCCTCGCCTAAGTACCCTTTTCACATATCTCAAACACATAGCAAAGAAAAACACACCAAACTGGCCTGAATACTTACCCAGAATCTGAAATAGCAAAAACACGAAGTCGGATCGAAATGAACAGCTAGTAGTGGGCCCCACCAGTTCCGCCCAGCTCACCACCGTCTGACATAGAAGATTGTGTCACATAATATCGCAAACGACTACTATCGTGCCTAAAACAAGCAAAACGGCAAAAACGACACGCGCGCACGTAAATATGACGGACGGAAACGGAAACGGCCGTTAGCGGAAACGGCAGATTTGACACTCGTTTCTATTGTAATCATAAGTTGAGCTCCGAATATCCGATTAAGGCATATGAGACACCATATCGAAGCTTAAAGGATGAACAACAATTGTTATGAAGACATCCAGAACTGAAACTGGAGGCTTCAGCCCCAAATGAACCAAACACAATCACATACGAAATCTGGCCAATGCACAAATGGTCAGTTTTGAGTGCAAACTGTTTTCTATGCTACACATGGGCAAAAGAGCTGAAAATTGGCAGTTAGATAGTTCATTCCAAATGGAACAACTTTCATGAAGGTCGGCAATCCAAATTCGGAACGGAAGTTGGTCGTCAGGACCAAAACAGATCTGACCAGAAAATGGTCATTTTCACGGGCAGGCCTTATTTGCTCGGCTATATCTCAGGTTCTATAAATCCGATTCATGAAATTCCAAGGGCGTTAGAAAGCCCTGATATAGAGCTATAAGTTTTGTGTTTTGGTCGCAAGTCCAAACAGCTTGTAACCTAGTCAAACGTGAAGCCAAAGTCCCAGTCGTAAACTGTCCGGATATAAGAACAGAACAGAATTTGACGGTCAAAACAGGTCTGAGTATTTCGTTTATAACTCAGGTTATACCACTCCGTTAATCCTGAAAATTTACAGGGATATCCAGGACTTAAGGGGCTACAACAATGTAGAAGGCCTCTCAATCCAAATCCTAGCACAACTAAGTCAAAATGCAGAATACCAACCCAGAACCGTAATTGCAGGTTCCCAAATCACACAAAACTGTAATCAGTCCAAGTCAGTCTATACAGGTCCAAAAGCATTGATTCCAAAGGCATATGAAAGATAAGACATCAAGCTACATTTTAACAGAAGACACCAACAACAAAATCCAAACCAATTCCAGTCAAAACAGACAATTACTATTGCAGTTCAGACATTCTGTTCACCAAAAACAGCAACAGTAAAAACGGCATAACTCACTCTATACTACTCCAAATGCCCTGAAATTTTGTAGGAACTTCAAACTCATCAATACCTACAACTTTCATGTTTTTGAGAAAAGTCCAATTCGGCCTCTATCTATGACCTAAAATTTCGGACAGAATGTTCAACCAAGAACCCTAATTTTCCAGAAATTCTTCCAAATCCAAAATTGATTGCAATTATCAACTATTCACACCTACTAGTGTCATTATAGGCCATTGCCAATCATCATAAACAACCACACCATCATAATCCAATTAAACCAGAAAAATTATCAAAAAAAATAAAAACTTCACCAAATCACTTCAAACCAAGATAAAAACCAGAAATTTCAGCACTTTAATCACTAATAAGCATAACCTAAGCTTCATAAGGTATAGGAGGGTAGTCAAGCACCACTTACCAAGTAACAAGAGAGATAGGGATTGTGGACACCTTGGCTCTTCAAAACAACTTCACTAGACCACTCACTATCACTAAAAGGAAAGATTTTATGGAGTAAAATGGATGTAAGCTAATGTTTTTGGGTGATTTGCACCAAGTAGAAGCTTGAAAATTGATGGAGTTCTCTTCCTTTTGGAGCTTGAGAGGGCCGGCTATGGTGAAGAAAGAATGAGGAAATTTTAATGAATTTTGAAGATATTTAACCTTTGGTCAAAAAAGTCAAAAATGTGACTAGTAAACCATAAAGTCCAACCAATGGTTGTGTGACACTTGTCACTCCATTAATGCAATCTTATCACTTCTTTTTCTCTCTCACATCAATCATTTCACACACTCTACTTATCTCTTAACACCCGATAAATTTTACACAGTATCCGGAATTTAACCTAATTGGCCGAATTTTTTCGAACTTTTCGCACTAGTGGGTCCCATGTCCGAAATCCGTTCTTATTTTCTCAAAATCTAACCGATACTAGAAAAATCATCTAAAAACTATATTTGCTCATAAACTTGATCTGGGGAATTTTTCTAATCAAGAAAATGTAGAAAAGGCAGGCGTTTAAAAAAAATAAACCCTAGAAAATTAGAAAATTTCCGGGTTCTCAAACTCATTTTTTTTCGGGGCGTCACATTCTTGGCCTTTATTCTTCTTCATTTTGCAGCTATGGTGGCCGAAAATTGAGAGAGAGAAAAGGGAGAAAAGAACTTTAATTCCATCTTGGGTTTTGCTTGATTGAGTGAGAAAACAAGAAAACTAAACCGATTAACTTGCAAATTGAGAGCTTGGGAAGCTTAGGGGGCTAAATTTCACAAGGAAAGGTGAAGGATAACTCTTGCAAGCCCTTTTATTGAGGTATTATGACTGACCATCCTTTCCTTTTCCCTTACTCATGTTTGAGTTATGTAGTAACTTGAATTCATGCTTGGTGATACCTAATCTAAGTGATTTTGATGATTGTAATGATGAATTTTGAGTTAGGGTTTTGAATGATTCACTTGTAATTTTTGTTGTTTGGATGGTATATGGTGTAGGTAGCCTTATATAGGAGGTAGTAGTAGTGGTTTTAAACTAGAAATGTGAAGTTACACCTTGAATACTTTAAATTCCAGAATTGAGATTCTTCATTGCTCTGTTTTGTCCGGTTCTGTTTGACCATGATGGAGGCCGAATTTGTGAAGACTCACAAAATTTATCTATTTTAAACTCCTAATTCTAGCTCATTTAATTATTTATTTGGCCAATTGCCCCGAATATTATTTTTTAACCTTTTTAGACATAATTGTATGGATCTATAGCTTAGTTATAATTTTAAAGTGACTTGTTTCAAAATTTAATTTTTGAAAGCTCGTTAAGTGAAAATAGTGAATACGCGATTGGAGTCAATAATCGATTCGAGAATACAATAAACTTGGAAATTTGAAAACTTGTACATTAGCCTTGAAATAGGTATTTTTATGTTTAAGTGGTCAAGTGTTAGTTAGTTATACTATCGTTATAAGAATTTCTTGAAATTTCCACTTTATCGCGCACAAGTCGGAAGTACGCGTTTTTACGCGCGCGAGTAATTGAGGAACTTAAGACCATTATTTCTAGACCATTAAGAGTGAATAATAATAGTATGAATATAAGTGCATTAGAGGTTTAGTGCACTAGCGAAACAAACTCGAGAGGAATCGAGCACAAAACGCGCGCGCGCGTGAGGGAGAGTTGACTTTTGCTCAATTTTGGGCCACACATTAAAGCTTCTCTTGGAAGCTTCATTTTGATCAAAACTCTCTCTCTCTTTTTACTCCATTCCAGCCGACCAAAGGAGAAGAAAAACAACCCCAAAGCTCTTCCAATTTCTTCTTCATTTCTTCATCAAATCTCCACCAAATCACACCAAAATTTAACCACACTTTGCTAAGTACTTGGTGATCATCTTAAGCTACCAAAAGAGCTTCATTTCCACGGCTTTTCTTGAGCATCTTTGGGCCAAAATTTCTGCTTGAAGTCACCAACAAAAGTAAGTGATGATCAACCTTGAAAATCTTGATTTATGGAAGTTCTATTGCACATATAAGCTCATGCATGCATGTGGGTAGCTTTATTTATGTTGGAAAGTTGATGTGTGGGCTCTATGAACTCCCACTATGGTTGGATGGACTGATTTGATGAGTTATGATGTTATTAATGTTGGTTTAGTGCTTAATCTAGTGGAATAATGTTGTGTTGTTGGTGGAAACTCAAAGGATGTGAAGAGAGAAAATTTTCCATTTCTGCCCCTGTCATTCCCGTGACCTTTAGTGCATTTTTTGGTGGTTCTAATGACTTGTTTCTGATGTATATGTGTAATATAGGTTGTGTATGAAGTTTCATCAAAAAATTTCTTGATTTGGTTGTCCAAATATTGTGATTTCGGAAGTCTAGTAAAACTGGAATTTTTCCCGTAACTGCTCTGGCAGTGTTTTTCAAACAGCTATAACTTTTTGCTCCGATGTCGAAATTGAGTGCCGTTTATGGCACTGGAAACTAGACATTCCAGATTTCAAATGGTATAAAATACACATTCTGATTCCACCTGAGTAGTCCATACGAATCATTTGAACATGACTGTCCTGTTTCGCGTCTACACTGGGAGCTCTGTTTTGAGCAGCGAATTAATGCTCAAATATGAGCTAGTTGTAAATAGATTTTGGGAACGATTTCTTCTAAGAAATTATAGCTTTATGAATCTAGTTTTCAACACAACTGACCACGCTCAATTCCAAGTTGAATTGAGTGCCGTTTATGGCACTGGAAACTAGACATTCCAGATTTCAAATGGTATAAAATGCACATTCTGATTCCACCTGAGTAGTCCATACGAATCATTTGAACATGACTGTCCTGTATCGCGTCTACACTGGGAGCTCTATTTTGAGCAGCGAATTAATGCTCAAATATGAGCTAGTTGTAAATAGATTTTGGTAACGATTTCTTCTAAGAAATTATAGCTTTATGAATCTAGTTTTTAACACAACTGACCACGCTCAATTCCAAGTTGAATTGAGTGAGTTGTGGCCGAAATCCGAAACTGACTCAATGATTTGAAACCCTCTTTTGGCTAGTAAATGTCTAAATCTTGATTGTGACTTGTTGTTTCAAAATTCTTGGTGTTAATCACCTACCAAATGCATCTTAGATGTTTCTTAGACATTACCTACCGAAAGGGACCGTGTTTGAGACAATTTTGTTAGCCAAACGTTTTGAAAACGGAAAACTCATGTACACGGCAGATTTGCCTCGGAAATTTGGAAACTTTGGTGATCTGGTTAACCAACTTTCCATGCGTACTTTTCCATGAAAATTGATAGAGGAATAGCCCTCAAATGGTAGTATAATACTGCCAAATTTGTGCCATTCTGAGTTCATTTCGATGCTCAAACAAAGTCCCAAAATTTGTGACTTGAACCTGGAAATTTGCCGAACCGTCTCAATTTTTCAGCAACTTTGAGCCACTATATCTTGGTGCTCAAAACTCCGATTCTTGTTCCACTTATTTGGTTTTAAACTTTGATTGCAACTCTAATTGAGTTTCAAATCTGAGAGGCTAGTTGAAATTCTGTGAATTTTGTCGAATTTCCAAAGTTGGCAAAAAACCAACCTCAAAACTGTCTCGCAAGCCTAAAACAGTAACTTTGAGCCAATTTTTGAATGCCTTCCGTTGGGAATCATGGGAAAGTGTATTCTAGGAACTTTTAGTACATTGGAAGAAGTTTTCAACGGTATCAAGTTTTCCAATTTTGGACTTGTAGTGAGTGAGATACGATTTTTCAAAAATCTCGTATCAAAGCTGAAATTTTCGAAACTTAAGGGAAATGGAGTTTTTCGAATTCTCCTTTTCCCCTCGATATCACTTGAACTTTTTACACTTGATTTCAAAGATGAAAACTCGATTTCTCTTGTGCTTTAAAAACCCCACTTTTGAGTCTTGATTCGCGAGTAATTTAGTCTCGTTTTCGTGAAATTTTCTTAAATTGTACAAGTGTACAATCATTCGTGATAATTGGGGTTTATACATGATAGTTCACTATTAGTTGCTCAAGCTCGCACGAGGACCTTCAAGAGGATCCCACGGTGAACGCCTGAACTGCAAGTGACATTTCTTCCTTATTTCCTTTGTGAGTGTCAAGTGCATGATTACTTGAACTAGTGAATACTTGATACATGCTTAATTGCTATAATTGATTGGAGATTTTGAAAATGGAGGCGAGTGTGTACTTTACCGCACTCGTTCTTATTTGAAAAGAATGACACATGATTGACATGAAATGAATGAATTATTAATGACTTGATGGAATGGAATGGAATGATTAAATGCTTGAATGAAAGGAAATTGTATGCTATGGCTGCATACGTTGTTGAAGTGAATCTCCTCGACTCGAATGTACATGGGGGACGCCCAAACTCATAGGCCGACCTTGGAACTCGAGCCGGCATGGGCTTTGTTGGGACCCTCAGTGAGCCATGAGAATAACATGATAAGCTTGATCTATTGAAAAGATCTTGCTTGGCCTACTCGTGCAGTAGCGCCTTTATCGTCGTTCAGGCCCGTGGGGGTTTGTAAGGTGGACGGACATGAGAAGTAAGTGGAGTTCTACGGATTGGAAATATCGAATCGGTTGACGGAGAGTCATCGCGGGAAGATATACGAATGAAATTTGCAAAACAAGTGGAAATTAGCTCCTGAGAGCTACAATATCCTTGAATTGTTTCTGTTTACTTTTCTCACTCGAATTATTATTTATTGCAATATTATTGCTCTACTTGTTAAATTGGGATTGTTACTTGAACAATGTGCCTGCATGTGTGTTCTTGGCATCACGAGCGTTTTGCTCACCCTGTAGTTTTGTTTTCCTTAACAGGAAAGGATCGGAAGTGAACCTCAGAGAAACCCCTTTTAAATGAACTTTTGTATTAGAGTTTTTAATGTACTTGGCTAGACTCTGGATTATTGCATATTTTGGGGATTTGATGTAACTTTTGGACCCGATGTAAGGATTGGGATAATTGTTGTATATTGTTAAGTTGAAAGTTTTTCGCACTTTCTTAGTTATGCAATCGTGGTGGCTGGTATTTCATTAAACTTGAACGGGTTTTGTCTTGAGTCCTGGCGAGAGTTGGGCAGGCATTCTGCGGATACCCTTTGGTTCGCCTTAAGAATAAGTGGGGGCGCCACAGTTGGTATCAGAGCACTAGGTTAGAGATCTATATGGGAGACATACTAGATACTCTACCCTTAAGACCTGAGACCGGACGACTTAGTCGTACCTTGAGTGATGCTTGGGGCAAGTTAGTGACCAAGTTGGTTATGCATTAAGTGACATCCGAGATAGCTAATGATTAAATTTCTAACCCGAAAAGTATAATTGTTTTGCAGGGATGGAAAATGGAAATGGGACTCCGGCAGCTAATGGGAATGGCCATGCTAATGGTCACGTAGAGCCTCCTAGGCCTATTTACTACCGAGCTCTTGGTGGAGGGGCTCGAGTCCGCTACTCGCCCTATGATAGGTATCCTCGGTGTTCGTGTAGGGTGACATTTGCCTACTCGAACTACCTAGTACTAGCTCTGGACAACAAGCGTCGTCAGTTGGTGAATGCCAATTTAGACTTACAGGCAGAAGTGGACGAGTTTAGACAGATGGTAGGTGTTTAGGGTAAAAAGATTGCTGAGCTCGAGGAGGTTATAGAGGGCGAGGTGGCTACTGCTGCAGTCACTCGTGAGGAGCTCCAGAGGACTAGGGCTTGACTCACTAGATTAGGAGAGGAGGTCCGTGATCGGGCTTCCGGGATCCTAGCTGATGCCACTGAGATGATTGAGGGGGTGTCGGATCTTGTCCAGGGCCCGGTTCAGGGGGAGGACTTAGAGGAGGATCCTGAGGAGGAGATTCCTCCTGGTAGTCCTACTGTGGACTAGATCTAGACTGATTGACTTTTTGACTGGTATAGTTAGGATTGGGTGGGGTGATGCGAGTGCTGAGGCCATTGTATTTTGCATGATTGTGTGGCCTATTTTTGAGGCATTTGATCCTGCTTTAGTCTTATATGACTGAAAGTACTCTTGTAGCACCTGTGTGCTATGTTTTTGTGATTTCCCCCATGACTTGCTAATTGTATGGATCTTGACATGTTAATGAATGTAAATTATTGTTATTTTCAATGTTTTCTTGATTGGTTCTTGTTTTTTATTTTTCTTGCATGATTGATTTATTTCTTGCACTAGGCACGTCTAGAATAATGGAAGGACTAAGAAGTGGTCGAAACCGTGGGCGAGGGTCTAGACAGGCCCAACCTCATGGGGATGACCAGGGATCGGCAACTGGACCGACCCAGGGACAGGAAAATGTAGAGGGAAATCAAGTGGCTACTGCCATCAATAGGATGACTGACATCCTAGAATGCTTAGCTGATAGGTAAGGTCCTGGACCGCTTAACCAACCTGGGGGACAGGATAGAGGAGAGGATAGAGTCTTAGAGAGGTTCTTAAAATTCAACCCGTCTAAGTTTATTGGTGAACCCGATCCTAAGATAGCAGAGAATTGGTTGGAGAGAATGACCAATATATTCGCCGCCTTAGACTATACTGAGGATAGGCGAGTGAATTTTGCTACTTTCCAATTTGAGGGAGTGGCTCGTGCCTGGTGGGGCATGATAAAAGGAAAATGGGAGAGAACTCAAACCCCTTGGACTTGGGAGAATTTTACAAGGGAGTTAAATGAAAAGTTTCTTCCGCCCTTAATCCAAGAGAAGAAGGAGGATGAGTTTATCAAGTTGAAACAAGGGACCCTTGGTGTGGCAGAGTATGAAGGGAAATTTACTAAGTTTTCTAAAAATGCCCCTGAATTGGTGACTAATGAGCGGAAAATGATAAGGCGGTTTGTACAAGGGTTTAATGTAGAAATCCAAGAGGGCTTGGCTGTAGCCCAAATCTCTACGTTTACTGAGGCTTTAGAGAAAGCGCAAAGGGTTGAAAGTGTAAGGATGCAAGTTAAGGACTTTCAGAATAGGAAGAGGAACTTTTTTAATCGTACTTTTGGACATACTAGTAAGAGTTCACAGCCTTCCAAAATTGGAAGAGGTATGGGAGGAATAAGGACTGTTGGAGCTTCTAGGGGAGCTTTATCCAGAGGAGGACGTAATGGACCGGTTCGAGCAAGAGGAGTGCTTTCTAGTGGGTCGGCTGTGACCCCTCAAGTCACTTGTGGGTACTGCGAAAAACCCAACCACTCTGAGAACGATTGTTGGAGAAAGTTTGGGAAGTGTTTGGGTTGTGGTAGTACCGAGCACCAACTCGCGACTTGTCCAAATAAGTTGAAGGTGGGAAGTAACACCCAAAGACTCGAAAAGTCAACCTCTAAACAGACCAGTGTTGAAGGAAGCCGACCAAAGGTACCTACTAGGGTTTATGCACTGGATCATCAACAGCTGCCTGATGCGACTGAGGTGGTCGAAGGTACGGTTCCTGTTTTCCACCGTTTAGCTAAGATTTTAATTAATCTGGGTGCGACACATTCTTTTGTAAACCCTAATTTCATGAGTGGAATAGACTTGAAGCCAATTAAGTTACCGTATGACTTGGAGGTTAAAACGCCTACTGGGGACCAAAGTTTAATTGCTAATTTGGTATATAGAAATTGTGAGATCTGGGTTGGAGAACGTAAATTACTGGCCGATTTGATAGGTTTAACAATCAAGGGATATGATGTGATCCAAGGAATGGATTGGCTAGCCCGTCATAATGCCCAATTGAACTGCAGGACAAAGATTGTAGAATTGTGCATTCCAGGAGAGGCGACCCTGAAATTGGATGTAAGCGATTGATTAACCTCATCTGCACTTATCTCAAGAATCCGGGCTAGGAAAATGTTAAGTAAAGGAGCTCAGGGATATTTGGCTTTTCTAATCAACACTCCTAGTGATAAAGTGAGATTGGAGGATATGCCTGTAGTGAAAGATTACCCGAATATTTTTTCCGAAGAGTTGGAGTTCTTACCCCCGGAAAGGGACATAACTTTTAAGATTGATGTGACTTCGGGAGTAGCACCTATCTCTAAGACGCCATATCGGATGGCTCCAGCCGAATTGAAAGAATTGAAATTACAACTATAGGACTTGTTGGAACGGGGTTTTATAAAGGAAAGTGATTCACCATGGGGAGCCCCGATTTTGTTTGTTAAGAAGAATGATGGGAGTTTGAGACTGTGTATAGATTACTGAGGCTTGAATGATGTTATAATTAAGAATAAGTACATGTTGCCCCACATTGATGAATTGTTTGACTAATTGTAAGGGGTGGTAGTATTCTCCAAATTGGATTTGAGACAAGGTTATTACCAATTGAGGATTTTGGAGAAAGATATACCCAAATTGCTTTTAACTCGAGGTATGGACATTTTGAATTTACCGTGATGCCATTTGGGTTAACAAATGCACCTGCTGCTTTTATGGATTTGATGCACAGAGTCTTTAAGCCTTATCTAGACCAATTGGTGGTAGTCTTTATTGATGATATTCTGGTGTACTCTAAGAATGTGAAGGATCACGAGAAACACTTGAGAATTGTTTTGTAAAGTTTGAGGGAACACCAATTGTATGCTAAGTTTAGCAAGTGTGAGTTTTGGTTAAAAGAAGTGACTTTCTTGGGACACATAATTTCTAAGGATGGGATTAAAGTAGATCCAGGTAAAGTTGAAGCTGTTTCAAAGTGGAAACGACCGGAAAACCCTACTAAGATTCGAAGTTTCATTGGACTAGCAGGGTATTACCGGAGGTTTATTCAGGATTTTTCTAGGATTGCTGGACCTATGACTAAGCTGACCAAGAAAAGTAGGAAGTTTATTTGGAGTTCTAAGTGAGGAGAGTTTCCAGGAATTGAAAAGACGTTTGACAAGAGCACCTGTGTTAACTTTATCGAATGGAAAAGACAGCTTTGTGGTCTACACAAATGTTTCTAAGGAAGGTTTAGGATGTGTTTTAATGCAAAATGATAAAGTGATAGCATATGCATCTAGGAAATTGAAACCGCATGAAGGAAATTATCCGACTCATGACTTGGAGTTAGCAGCGGTGGTATTTGCTTTAAAGAAATGGAGACATTATTTGTATGGAGTAACGTTTGAGATTTTCAATGATCATAAGAGTCTTAAGTATTTGTTTTCTCAAAATGAGCTGAATTTGAGGCAACGTAGATGGATGGAATTTTTGGAGGACTATGATTGCACGATAAAGTACCATCCAGGGAAGGCCAATGTGGTGGCCGATGCTTTGAGTCATCAAGTGCAAGTGGCCGGATTGATGATTAAAGAGTTACGCTTGTTAGAGGAAATTAGTTATTGGAATCCTAGACCTGAGTTGAGAAAAGTAAATTTGGGGAATATTGTAGTGAAATCCATTCTGTTGGAACGTATCAAGAAATCTCAGGAAAAGGATGCCAAAGTGCAAAAATGGTCGGAAAAAATTAAAAAGGGAGAAAAGTCAAATTTTAACTTGGGAACAAATGGTATTTTGAAGTTTTGGAATCGGATAGTGGTGCCAAAAGATGAGGGGCTTAAAAAGGAAATTTTAGAAGAGGCACACCGATCGAAATTTACGGTACACCCTGGAGGGAATAAAATGTACCAAGACTTGAAGAATCTATATTGGTAAGAGAGTATTAATGAGGAGGGGCTCAAGGCTGCTCAAACTTCTAGTGCTCAGGTCATGCAAATACCCAGTGGTCCAATTACAAGAGCGCGTGCTAGGAGAATTCAAGAATCACTTCAAGCTCTTGTTTGCACGATTCAAGAACGAGTTGGTGATGACTTGAGGACCATTGAAGGATTACATAATGGAGAAACTACTCTATACACTTTCCTTCAAATGGAAGAACCAAGTGAAGACTAGTTCACGGAGCACTAGCTTGCTAATTAGGGTTTTAGTTACCATTATTAGTTGTGTGTTAGCATTAATAATTTCGGTCAATTTTCACTTCACTTTGGCCGAATTCAGAGTCTTAATTTTAGTCAATTAGTTGTTAGATATTTTCACCCTTAATGAAGGGCAAGGTCGTCCATTGGACATTCTAGGGTTTGAGTCCTGTAAGGCTATATATAGCCTAGGTTTTCATTCATTAAAGGAGAATTCTGTAGACACCAAATTTTTGAATTAATGTTGTATGTGTGGTTTTAGTGATAATCGGTTGATTTTTGTTTAGACGGTTTTTGCATTTTAGCTTTTTTAGGTTTTATTTTATTTCCCTTTTTAGTTTTTAGTTGTTTTTGTAGTTTTTAATTTATAAGTTTTAGCGTAGATTTATTTTAGAGGAAAAAAAAAAAAGGAAAGAAAAGAGAAAAGTGAAAATAAAAAAAAAAAGGGGAAAAAGAAATGGGAAAAATGGTTTAATGCATACTGGCCTGTTTTGAAAAAAGTGAAAAGTTTGAAATTTGAAGGAAAAGTTTTTAGTGTAATAGGCATTATTTGCTTTTTGATACATTTTAATTGTTTTTCAAAGAAAAAGAAAAAATATATTATTGTTTCAGATTACAAGCATTTGTGTTTTTGGTGGCATTTTATTGTTATTTCTTTTATTGTTATGTTTATTTAAGAAAAGAAAAGAAAGAAAAGAAAAAAGAAAATGGATTAAAAATGGAAGTTGTAATTTGCTGTTCAATTTCTGTTATCATAAACTTTGTTATTAATTTTTTGCAGCGTGCAAGGACGGCCAGGCTTGCCCTTTGGAGGGCTGGATGAGGGGGCCTGTCCTTGCCCCTCATCCTCACCTTACAAGCAAGGGTTTAGGGGTTTGAGAGGTAAGATAAATAGAAAAAGAAGTAGCAGCCGCAAGAAAAGGAAGGGCTGAAAGCTAGAAAGGAAAAGAGGGTTTTTGGGCTGACGGCTAAAAGAAAAATTGAGAGCAAGAAAGACTGAGGTTTTGGAGGCGGCGGAGAACCAAAAAAAGCTAAAAAAAAGAGCAAGAGTGAGGGAGCTCGAAGGAAAGGTCTGAGAGTGATGGCTGAGAAATCTTAAGGAAGGAAGAGAAAATTGTGAGAAAATCGAGAGTAAAGGGAGACAACCTCCGTTTCAGCTTCCAGAAGTACGGATAAAGATCCAAACTTTGAGTTTCTGTTGGCTTTTTCATATTGCTCCTAAACTTGCTAGTAGCCACGATAATTCAAGAACCAAATCTGTGCGAAGGAAGCTACGGGAAGAACCAGAAAGCTCCGGATTTCGCAGGGTTTTTATTTCCGTGAGAAACGGTATTTTTCTAAGCCGACAGGTCTTCCGTTTCTTCAAGCTGAGACTCTCAAGGTAACTTTCAATATGCTTCCTCTTTTTCTTCATTCCAAGTTCAATGAGTCTGCCGGCCATGATGCATCTGTTTTAATTAAATGAACTGCAAGCTTATTTAGAATCCACACGTAGAAGATTTCTGCCTTCGTTTTATGAATCTGGAATGGGTTATCCTAGAACCTGTTTTCCTTAATCTAATCTGATTGTAAAAGGGGGGGGGGAGAATCGTGTACGAAGATGGTTTGGTTAGATTTTTAGCTGCAGAAACTTGGATCGCTAGCAAGGTGGGGGAATCCAATGATGTTTGTTGGTCATCTGGATGGGCCTCCACTTAAGAGCTAAAGAATGGCCTTTCTGGGACTAATTTTTGCATGCTGTAGTGTTAAATGTTGTGTTTGCCGGCTTAAGGTCTAAGCTGGATGTTTGGTAGCATGATAACTGCGTTGGGATGAATTTTTTTGCATGAGATTAAACACAGCTAAGCTAAAGAATTAAACCTGGAATTGCAGCGAGCTTTTGATGAATGAAACATCCAATGCCTGCATTTTCTTCTTTTTTAATGGCTAGCTGAGTTTTGCATTTCAGTTTCATGCTGAATTTTGTGTTGGATAACAGAAGTGGAAATTTGGTTTTGAATCTGGGCATTTGGGTTTGAGGGGTATCTAAGTTATGTCCAAATGTCTGCCGGAAAAATGACTTCAGATTACCGAACAGATTTTTTTTAAGGTTTTGTTCTTGAGTTTTGTCCTGCCCTTTCGGCCTTCCAGTTGTGGTTTTGTTTAGATAACGATTCCATCTCGTTTCTTTTTGGTTTGTTTGCCTGAACACTCCTAAACTGAATAAGAAAATGGCACGAATGTGATTGCAAGAAAAGCTGAAATTTATAGAAAAATTGCAGCAGTGTCCGTCCCTTCAAAGAAAAACTGTGTTTGAGTTTTGGTTCCAGAAATTTTGCATCAGCTTTTTCTACTTTTGAACTCCTCCCTATGTCTTTGCTTGATTGATTGTCCATGATTTGTTTGTTTATTTCAAAGTTCAGATATTAGATCAAGGAAACTTTGGTTAAGGTATAGGTTTGAATCTGAATTGGGTCTTGGAAGGTGAAGCCGAGAAGCTTGCAGTAGTTTCATGCTTGTTTTTCTCTTCTTCTTTTCCAGATTTTTGCATGAGATCTTTCCTAAGTTTTTGCATGTTTGGATGATGACAATAATGTAATTGGTTATCTAGCTTAAAAGTTGTGAATTTGTATTTAAATTGCTGCTCCTGAATAGCAAATGGTATGTTTGGGATTTGGGTTTCGGTTGGTGAAAGAATAGCAGAAACATTGCAGAGATGTATTTCTTCGTGAGATTGCATGCATTTGCATGAAAATGTTTTCCAAAATTGCAAAATCCACCCCTCAAGTCTTCCTAGATTCACTACGGCCCAAACAATTAGAAAATTAATCAATTGGGTCCCTGTAATTTTTTCAGCAATGCTATAAAGACCCAATTAGGTTCCATTTCTTGCAATTAGGCCCTAAAATGTTTGTATTTGAACCATTCCTCCACCTTTTCTTTGCCTTCGAACCTTTGAAGTTCTAAAAATATTTGATTGAGTTTGAATGCTTGGTTAGTGTTCACATTTGAGTATTTGGTAGCATTAATGTTTTAATTCCATTGCTTGTTTGCTTTCATTGGTTACCATGTTTTGCTAAGGTGATGCTTAATGCATGGATTGGTGAACCTTGTGCCTAAATGAACTCGTGATTGCTTATTTCCCTTAATCTCCCTAAAATAAGTTGATTACTTGACTTTGTCTTGCTTTTGGACCTTTAAAGCTCTTAAAACGTTTTAGTTGGTTTTGGTTTGATTGATTGATGGTTGCTTTTGGATTCTAAAATGCAAGTGAAACCACTCATTGACCCGTATTTGATCTTAGGCATTTAAGTGCTTCTAATTGTTCAATTCCATGTTTATGTGTTGGATTGCTTGACCCGTGTTTTGTTTTGGACCTTTAAAGTTCTTAAATGTTCGATTGACTCGAATGTTTGGGTAAGGGATATGTTTGAGTCCTTAATAGATGCTTCACTTGGAAATCGAATAGGCCATGCCTTCTCCTTGATCTTTAAAGTACTTTTGACTACATTTAAGTTGTGATGGAGGAAATTTTTGATGTTTTGATGAATGCCATTTGGATTATTTATATTTTATCATTAAAGTGGTGCCTTAACCTTTTGTTTTGATGGTCTTAGCTTAAGCTGTCTTTTTGTTATATTCTACTATTTGAGGTATCTTGACCCTTTTTATTGTTTTGGAGGGTAAGTTAGTAATTTCACTACGTTAGGGCGTCACTTCAAGGGAGGTACACTCTATCCCTCATTTTGCACTTCGTTTGACCCTATGTGCTCCTACGTGTTATGTGAAATTGCATGCCTACTCCGCTTTCCTTATCTCCTTGCATGCATTTACTGGCTTTTACTTTATTTAAGATAGGGCTCGGAGAGCCTCTGGTCCATTTTCCCTTCCCCTTTATGCTTTTATGGGGTATGTGTACACCTCTTGGCTTGTAATAGATAGGGCTCGGAGAGCCTTTGGTCCATTTTCCCTTCCCCTTTATGCTTTTATGGGGTATGTGTACACCTCTTGGCTTGTAATAGATAGGGCTCGTAGAGCATCTGGTCCATTTCCCCTTCCCCTTAGTTGCTTGCTTTCGCTGTTACATGTTAAATTGCTTTATTAGGCTTTTGCATCTAGTCGAGCATGCTAAGTGCTACGTGTTATGTGTTTACGAGCGTTTTGACATGTCTACTCGCTTTTTTGTAGTATAGATGAATGTGATGGATGACTGCACGTTTCCACTAGTCCAACGCTAGTCGGAATTCATAGAATGGGCTAGTCCAACGCTAGACCCTTAGGGATCTCCTCTCGTTAGTACATGTGTGCATGTTCATTACATGTCATGCATTCTTTTAGTTTTATCATTTTGCATGCCCCTCGAACCCCTTTTCCCTCCATTTTAGGATTTTTGCATTTCATGCTAGTTACAGGGTTCATTTGCTTGAGAGTCCCCTTAAATATGGGATATAGACGAGTGTGGCTTTTTCTAAAGCCTTAGCACGCTTATATCCTCTCTATAAAAGGGCAAATTGAGTCACGATTTAGGTCTCCCCGTCCCAATATGCATGAATTCCCTAGGCTCATGCATTCTAAGTCCACTCCATCATTACACTTTCACTTTTCCTCTCATTTGCACACGTACACCTTTTTATCCTTTCACTTGCACACGAACACTTTTCCTCCCATTTTTGCACACGTGCACCCTTGAGTTTCTTCACTTGCACACGAACACTTTTATCATTACTTGCACACATGCACTTCATATTATCATTTCACATACCGTACATTGCCCACTCACGTGCACACTTTCATTTACATATTTATTATTTTTTATTACTTTTTCAAACTCATGTCCTCACATTGCACGCATGCATTCCATTCATTTGCATCCCACTTGCATTATTCGTGACTTCTTCAAAGGATTGATATTGGGCTTCACAATTAATGTGATTGGCACCACTCAACCTTTGAAGGGAAATTTCCCCCAATTCCCCTAGGTCTAGGGTTTGCATTCATGTAGGGCACTCAAATGTAATAATTTCTTTGGTTAAAACAAGAAAATCTTTGATTAAATCAACGCAACTAGCCTTGGCTAGGTCAAAGGGGTGCCTTGGATTCTATCCTTGCCTTCCCCTTTGTCAAACGTGACTCCCGAACCTTTTTCTTTGGTTTACGTAGACTAGGAGTCGTTTTAAAAAGGGTTTATTACTACTTGACTTTAAAACTCATTTTTGGGTGACTTGGTACACCTTAAACCATTACCAAGTGGCGACTCCAAACTTTTCATTTCAAAACCCTTTTTAAAACTATTTTTTGGCCAAATCGTCGCTTTCCAAAGTCCCATGGCCTTTACTTTTACTTTGCACACGTTCACACACCACACTTCACACACATACATTCGACGAGAAGCTTGCAGTAGTTTCATGCTTGTTTTTCTCTTCTTCTTTTCCAGATTTTTGCATGAGATCTTTCCTAAGTTTTTGCATGTTTGGATGATGACAATAATGTAATTGGTTATCTAGCTTAAAAGTTGTGAATTTGTATTTAAATTGCTGCTCCTGAATAGCAAATGGTATGTTTGGGATTTGGGTTTCGGTTGGTGAAAGAATAGCAGAAACATTGCAGAGATGTATTTCTTCGTGAGATTGCATGCATTTGCATGAAAATGTTTTCCAAAATTGCAAAATCCACCCCTCAAGTCTTCCTAGATTCACTACGGCCCAAACAATTAGAAAATTAATAGATAGGGCTCGGAGAGCCTCTGGTCCATTTTCCCTTCCCCTTTATGCTTTTATGGGGTATGTGTACACCTCTTGGCTTGTAATAGATAGGGCTCGGAGAGCCTCTGGTCCATTTTCCCTTCCCCTTTATGCTTTTATGGGGTATGTGTACACCTCTTGGCTTGTAATAGATAGGGCTCGGAGAGCCTTTGGTCCATTTTCCCTTCCCCTTTATGCTTTTATGGGGTATGTGTACACCTCTTGGCTTGTAATAGATAGGGCTCGTAGAGCATCTGGTCCATTTCCCCTTCCCCTTAGTTGCTTGCTTTCGCTGTTACATGTTAAATTGCTTTATTAGGCTTTTGCATCTAGTCGAGCATGCTAAGTGCTACGTGTTATGTGTTTACGAGCGTTTTGACATGTCTACTCGCTTTTTTGTAGTATAGATGAATGTGATGGATGACTGCACGTTTCCACTAGTCCAACGCTAGTCGGAATTCATAGAATGGGCTAGTCCAACGCTAGACCCTTAGGGATCTCCTCTCGTTAGTACATGTGTGCATGTTCATTACATGTCATGCATTCTTTTAGTTTTATCATTTTGCATGCCCCTCGAACCCCTTTTCCCTCCATTTTAGGATTTTTGCATTTCATGCTAGTTACAGGGTTCATTTGCTTGAGAGTCCCCTTAAATATGGGATATAGACGAGTGTGGCTTTTTCTAAAGCCTTAGCACGCTTATATCCTCTCTATAAAAGGGCAAATTGAGTCACGATTTAGGTCTCCCCGTCCCAATATGCATGAATTCCCTAGGCTCATGCATTCTAAGTCCACTCCATCATTACACTTTCACTTTTCCTCTCATTTGCACACGTACACCTTTTTATCCTTTCACTTGCACACGAACACTTTTCCTCCCATTTTTGCACACGTGCACCCTTGAGTTTCTTCACTTGCACACGAACACTTTTATCATTACTTGCACACATGCACTTCATATTATCATTTCACATACCGTACATTGCCCACTCACGTGCACACTTTCATTTACATATTTATTATTTTTTATTACTTTTTCAAACTCATGTCCTCACATTGCACGCATGCATTCCATTCATTTGCATCCCACTTGCATTATTCGTGACTTCTTCAAAGGATTGATATTGGGCTTCACAATTAATGTGATTGGCACCACTCAACCTTTGAAGGGAAATTTCCCCCAATTCCCCTAGGTCTAGGGTTTGCATTCATGTAGGGCACTCAAATGTAATAATTTCTTTGGTTAAAACAAGAAAATCTTTGATTAAATCAACGCAACTAGCCTTGGCTAGGTCAAAGGGGTGCCTTGGATTCTATCCTTGCCTTCCCCTTTGTCAAACGTGACTCCCGAACCTTTTTCTTTGGTTTACGTAGACTAGGAGTCGTTTTAAAAAGGGTTTATTACTACTTGACTTTAAAACTCATTTTTGGGTGACTTGGTACACCTTAAACCATTACCAAGTGGCGACTCCAAACTTTTCATTTCAAAACCCTTTTTAAAACTATTTTTTGGCCAAATCGTCGCTTTCCAAAGTCCCATGGCCTTTACTTTTACTTTGCACACGTTCACACACCACACTTCACACACATACATTCGACGATCGAAAAGTGGGGCGCGACAGTTGGCGACTCCACTGGGGACATTCGAGAGTCCGAGCAAATTTGATTTAATCAACCTTTTCCTTCTTTTAACCTTTTCATATATTACATTTGGGTGTTTTAGGGTTGCATTTTTTTCCCTTTTAGGATTTTGCATCACTCGCGTCTCAAACCAATCCCTCGACTCATGAATGTATGTTTGGATGTATGTTTACTTATTTATCTCGCGCTTGCATTGCACTTGGGAGGGGGTGTGTCACCTTTAGAGCCTCGCGTGGTTCTCAACCCCTTCCCTCAAATAGGGGAACACTTCATACGTGCATATTTACTTGCTTTATCCCATTTTATTTTGTTTTTCGTGGGCGCCATCCCACACCGCCTTGTAGGACTAGGATCGATTGCCTTGGGTAGGCGGATGGTGTGCTCTGCGCCCATAGCGCTACCTAAGGGATCACTCGAGCCACCGACCAAAGGCCCTGGGAGTGACGACCCTTCGCCTTTAGGTCTGAAGGCTTGGGAGCCGAAGCTTTATCGAGTCTAGGCATTAGTGAACCCCAGCCTCATGCATCCATGTTAGAATTTTCCTAGGCTAGAGTCAGCCTCACCCTATTTTAAGCACAATAGGCACGAGGGAAGGGGTTCCACCCCTTTTACTTGTTTTATTGTATTTCTTCTTCTTAAATGCTCCCAATGTGTTATGTGTACTATCAATTGCACTAACCATTCTTTTGTTTTCTTGGATTGCATTCATGTGCCTTAGCAATAAGAGGCCTTTCTGGCACTCTTTTAGTGACTCACCCACTAGATAGCTCACATGTTTAAATTTCAGTTATTGCACTTGATTTTTAATAAATACATTTCATTTTAGACCTCTTTTCCCCCCCGATGCATTATTTATATCCTTTAGGCAATATTTGTCACATATTTATATCGCTTTAATAAATGGCATCATGCATAAACCATAGAAAGGGAATGCCACATAGGGAATCCCGTGGTTAGGAATAGGCCACCTTGTGTCTCGGATACTTAATCCAACGAGACTTGCATGTTTACAATTTTGTTTGGCCTAAGGGGTAAAATTCCAAGGTAAGGTACTAAAAAGTGAATTCTTCCTCAGATGGCTCCATGCCGAATGTTAAACCACATACCTCGTGAGCTGATAGATTGGAAGAACAACATGGCGCATGAGGTGAACCGATTGTTCCGATACATAGGGCATCTACCAAGTCTTTTGAACATAGCCCCAAACATGGCAATCATTGAAGCACTGCTTGAGTATTGGGATCCTAAAGGCTCCGTCTTTCGATTTGGGGAATGCGAGTTAACACTCACTCTAGAAGAGATAGAAGGATTGTTGCAAATGCCTGGGAAAGGAAGCCCTATGGTGTACCCAACTAGTGGCACTAGAGAGCAGTTTTGCAAGTTTCTGGGATTGGGACGAGCTAGTATGAACCAGCACCCGGACGCAAAATCATGTCCACTGGAGTTCTTGTACGAACGATTTGGGAGAAGGGATTCTTATGATCAACACCATGACGACTTCTTCATTAGCAAAGAGGAGTGGGAAGGAAAGCGAGTCCAAGTCTTTGGATTAGCCTTGACTAGTCTACTTTTATTCCCGCAAAAGCATGGGAAGGTTACCTTTTCAACAATCAACATGATGCAAAGCGTGTTTCTAGGAATTAAGGAGAAGACCCCTACTTTGGTGCCTATCATCATTGCTGATATCTTCACTGCCGTTACTGAATGCCAAAAGAAGAGGGGGTTTTTCTATGCATCCAACCTGGTGCTCCAAATGTGGGCCATGGAACATCTGTCAAAAAGAGCGCTAAATCCATTGGGGTCATGTCTTCCAACAGCAAACTGGGTCGAGTCGCACCGAGAAAGGGTTAGCAGATACTATCGAATAGCGTCTCCAAGCTTGTTTATTCAGGAATTCAATGCTCTGACTTCGGATAAGATACAGTGGGTTCTCGATTGGACGAAAGTAAGGGATCCAGCTTTCAAGACTACGCAATTTGACTTCATTCCATTAGCAAGTACCAGTGGGTTGATTGTGTACATTCCACAACGAGTTATGAGACAGTTCGGGTACCCGCAGAGAGTGCCGACCATACGGGAAATGGGAAGTATCGAGCTTAATACAGTCACTGAGTGCCGGACTATGGTATTAGAAGGCTGGGGGAATCTGTGTAGTTTGGACAACCTGCATTTGGACCAAGTGAACAAAGTAGAGCCTAGGGTCATCTTGGAGTACAACGAATGGATCAAATCAATGATAGAACAAGGGAGAGAAAGGACACCGTTGATTGCCGTTAGTCTCGAGGAGCAGAATGGGAAGCTAAGGAAAGAGCTGGAGGATCATCAGTTGCAGATCATGGTGGCCGATCAAGCATTGGAGGACGCCCGCTCACAATTGAGGAAAGAGGCAAAGAAGACAGAGAAATTGGAAAAGGCATTGAGTGCATTTGATAAAATCCAAGATGAAATTCGGAAACTCAGTATCGGGAGTTCTAGGGAATCCCAACATACTAAATTAGCTAGACATGAGGACTTTGTAAGAATGGTTGGTCGAACCATCAATGAAATTGTAAAAAAGGACTGAGTTTGTCCATTTTTAATGAGAATTCCTGTTTCTATATTCACTTACAGGTTTGAAAATGGGATTTTACCCCGAAGGTTGCATTTTCATGCTAGGCCTACCCTTGGCACAAAAAGGGTCCCCCCATAGGACATGCATCCGAGTTGTTTGAATAATTACTAACTCATGCCTTTTTCTTTTTCCCTTTTGAATAAATTGCAGAAAGCTAATAACGATTGGTTTATCTAAAGAAGTCTTTTGCATTCTCAGGTAAAATTTTAAACATAGCTTCTCGACGAAGCCCCATTATAACGCGATCCCGAAGTAAGGCCCAAAGGAATCGTGTAGACATGAGTACCCAACAAGAGTCATCGGAAAAGACCGTTGCAACGACCCAGCCGGAGATTGCAAGTCCCGGGGTTCAGTTGACCGAATTGCTCACTAAATTTGGGGAGATGGCATCTGAAATGGCCGCTCAGAAGAAATTGATTGACGAGCTCGTCAGTAGCGGAGTGCGACCTGAACCTGTACCCGCTACACAACCACAATCCGAACCATTTGTTATTCCTCCGTTTCAAACTACGTTTGAGGGAACTTTTAACCCGCAATATGCTTTCACTCAAAATCCTCCTTTCTACCCTTCTTATAGTCAAGGATTTCAGCCTCAAAGTGACCCAAACATGCATCTGAACCCACCAGTTTTCTATCAAACCACTGCAGAACCCGTGATACCGGAGCACACTTTCCAAAATAAGCCTGAAATGGGTGAATCTTCTGCTCCAATCGATATGAAGTTGCTCAGACGTCTAGACCGTTTCGATGAATTTATAAGGAAGAGCCAGGGGCTGAACAAGCAGGGAGTCCTGGATTATGATGACTTGTGCCTTTTTCCGAGCGTGCAGTTGCCTGAGGGGTTCAAAACCCCTAAATTTAACAAATATGATGGGACGGGTAATCCCAAGACACATCTCCGACTATTTGCCAACAAATTGGGAAAGCCCGTGGACGATGAGAATTTGCCTTTAAGGTTGTTCCCCGAGAGTCTGGAAGGGGATGCGCTTGACTGGTATTCCAACCTGAAACTTGAAGACGTGAAAACCTGGATTGATTTGTCTAATGCATTTGTGAGACAATATGAGTACAACTGCGAGTTGGCTCCCACCCGGACTACTCTGGAAGGAACGAAAAGGAAGCCTTCTGAGGACCACAAGACCTATGCCAAGAGGTGGAGAAAAGTAGCCGCGAAGGTGGAACCACCGATGACTGAGGATGAAATTATTCGCACATTCATCAAAAGCCCATGATCCGCCGTACTTTGAAGAGATTTTCCGTATGACCGGATGTTCGTTTGCTGCAATTGTAAATAAACTTGAGGAGTTTGATGACTTTGTGAGGGCTGGGAAGATTGTCAATGTTTCCGCCCTTAAATCTCAGTTGGATGCTTTACAAGGTCAAGGAAGCAATGTGAAAAAGCCACCGTTCAAAAAGAAGGAGGGGGATGCAACCTTTGTTTGGAACCAAAATCCTTCACCCAGACCTCGATACCAACACAGCCCAATCTACCAAACCCATTACCCTTATTATCCAAACCCGTACCCTGTATATGCCACTAATATCCAGCACCCTAGACCTCGCCCAAGCTATCCTAACCCACCTTCAGCCCCTTTTCAAATTTCTCAACCAAATCCACCCCAAAACCGACCACGCCTTCCATATAACCCAAGATTTCCGCCTCCAAATAGACCTGCTTACAACCAACCTCAACCTTCTGAACCTTACAACCGACCTCCTAGCCGTACATTTACCAATTTAGGTAGGCCTTTAGACCAATTGTATGATCAGTTAAAGGCCGCCGGAAAAATTGGTATGGTACCCCCTCCTACCTATCCATATGGCATGCCCGCCTGGTATAACCCGCAAGCTGTCTGCACTTATCATTCGGGGGCACCTGGACACTCAACTTTGGATTGTAAAGCACTTAAGCATAAAATTCAAGATATGGTTGAGTCTGGAGAAATTATAGTCAGAAGGAGAGAGACACAAGGGCCGAACGTGAATAGGAACCCTTTGCCGGACCATGTTAATACCATCGGGGTCATTATGGATGACACGGAGTATATGGAACAGGTCAAAGTTTTGGCAAGGGAAGCTGAGGTATTTGGGGTCACGGACCAACCGTTTGTCATAGAGTTGCCATTCGAAGAAGATAACAAGCCTTTTGTCTTAGATCTCACGCCAGCGGAGAATGAAGCCTTGAAACCAGTAGTCATCGAATTCCCGAAGCAAGAGCCTGTTTTAAGCCTGCAACAGGTACCATGGAATTATGATGAGCCTGATGTACAGATTGGGGAAAAGTCAATTGCAAAGAAGGAGGTGTCAGTGGTTACCAGATCGGGGAAGATTGCAAGTCCATTCGAAGATGCCGGTCCGATTCGAGCAAATAACTCCGAACCGCCTGTTAAACCAACAATCACTGAGAAGGAAGCCTTGGATTTCCTTAAGAGGCTTCAGAGAAGTGAATACAACATAGTTGAGAAGCTGAATAAGTTGCCTGCCCAGATATCCATGTTGGATCTACTCTTTTCTTCAGACACGCATAGGGACGCACTGATCGAAGTATTGACTAGAGCTCAAATTCCGAGGGACATTTCTGTTGATAATTTTTCAAACGTGGTTGGGAGCGTATTGTTCAACAAGCAAATTGCTTTTTCTGACGATGAATTGCCGACGGAGGGCATCGGACATAATAGGGCGTTGTACATAACAGTGAGGTGCAACGGAAAAATGCTGCCTAAGGTGTTAATCGATAATGGATCCGCGCTGAATATCTGTCCTTGGAGTACCTTAGAGAAACTAGGATTGCAAGACATCAAGCTGAGGCCTTCAGGGACTATTGTTAGAGGGTTTGATGGAGCGCAGAGGGAGCCAATAGGGGAGGCAGATTTAGTAATCGAGATGGGGCTGGCCCAATTTCAAATAACTTGCCAAGTCATGAACTTCCCGAGCATTTACAATATCTTACTTGGAAGGCCATGGATTCATAAGTCGGGGGCTGTGCCGTCTTCGTTGCACCAATTGCTCAAGTTCGTGGTAAATGACAAACTAATCACTATCTTTGCTGAAGAGGACTGCCTGGTGATCACCGACTCTGGAGTTAAAGAAGAGGGTAGTCAAAGTGTTACCATGTCCCCTCACAGCACATCCGATATAGTCTCCGTAAGTTGGATAACCACGGAGGAACAAACTCTCTCAAAGGCCAGTGTAATGATGGCCAGAGAAATGATTCGTGGAGGATACAAATTCGACAAGGGGTTGGGGCGTGAACTGCAAGGGATCCTGAAGCCAGTGAAGATAGTAGAAAAGAGGGATACCTTCGGTTTGGGTTTCAGACCAACCGCCAAGGATTTCAAGGAGATGAAGGAGCGCAAGAGAGCGGAGAAAGAAGGAAGGCAAGGGGTTCTTGACATTCCACCACTGCGTTATACTTTCCCACGACCAGCTGAGGTGATCATGTCAGAAATCAACCCAATTGACGGAATTGAAGCGAGTTTGGCCCAATTGTTCGTTGGGGCAACATTTGAAGATATTGTTCCAGGCGAAGCTGAATTTCCTGACATTCCCGAAGGATCAATTCCCAATTGGACAGCCGAGTCCCTGCCTGTTCGGAAGGAGTTTCGGTAAAAATGAAAGGGGTTTATCATTCATGTGAATTCATGAAAATGCCTTTGCATCTGTAAATAGCCAATGAAAACAATTTCCTTTTTGACTAACGTCTGCGCATGTAAATATTGTTAAGTTTTCATTTCCATTTGCTTTCAATCAAAGGTCTTTATGAAAATGCACGAGTTGTTCTTGTCATGTTGTGTTGTCTATTCGCTTGTTTATATTGCTTGTCCATTCGTTGGTTGTGTGTTTGTTTACTTATTATCCCACATTCGTTAATTCTTTCAGATGGCCAAAAATAAAATTATTTGATCCTTTGGATATCACAATTCTGGAATTCGATAATGGCAATTTCTATATCACTCACGACTTGGAGGTTTGTGAATCCGAACCCCAAAACGAGAGTGATAATGAGGAAGTATCCGATTCGTTTGCAAAGGATCTTGAACAATATGAGGAAAAACCGAAACCGAACCTGGAAGAAACAGAAAAGGTTAACATTGGAACTGAGGATGAAGTTAAGGAGGTGCAGATTAGTATTCATTTGAATAAGAGCCAGAAAAAGGAGATGCTTGAGTTCTTGACTATGTTCCAGGATGTATTTGCGTGGTCTTATGATGATATGACTGGCATTTCCACTGACGTGGTGGTGCATAGGCTACCCACAGACCCTTCTTTTCCACCCGTAAAGCAAAAACCCAGAAAATTCAAACCAGATATGAGCCTCAAAATAAAAGAACAAATTGAAAAACAACTCCAAACCAACATTATCATTGTTTCCCATTACCCTATTTGGCTTTCAAACCCAGTCCCTGTTCCAAAAAAGAGTGGAGAGGTGAGAGTTTGTGTTGACTATAGAGACCTTAATAAAGCCAGTCCTAAAGATGATTTCCCTCTACCAAATATTCACATTCTCTTAGACAATACTGCCGGACATGAGATTGAATCCTTTTGCGATTGTTTTGCTGGCTACCACCAAATTTTGATGGCAGAAGAAGATAGGGAGAAAACTGCTTTCATTACCCCTTGGGGTACCTTTTGCTACCGAGTCATGCCTTTCGGTTTAAAGAATGCTGGAGCAACGTATCAGAGGACCATGACAACCCTATTTCATGATATGATCCACCGGGAGATGGAGGTCTACGTGGATGACATCATAATCAAGTCTAAAAGGACGGAGGATCACTTGGATGATTTGAGGAAGCTATTTGAAAGGCTGCGAAAGTACAATTTGAAGTTAAATCCTGCGAAATGCGCCTTTGGGGCACCAGCTGGTAAATTGTTGGGTTTCATCGTGAGCAAGAGAGGCATAGAGATAGATCCGGCAAAAATCAAAGCCATTCGAGAGATGCCAGTGCCAAAAACTCAGAAGGACGTGAAAAGCTTCTTAGGAAAGATCAACTTTATTGGGAGATTCATTGCCCAGTTAACGGCCACATGCGAGCCGTTGTTCAAGTTATTGAGAAAGAATGTGCCGTTGTACTGGAATGAAGAGTGCCAACAGGCTTTTGACAAGATTAAAGATTATTTGCTGCACCCTCCGGTCCTGGTGCCACCCAAACCGGGCCGACCGCTGATCATGTACCTATCTGTGCTCGATGGAGCAGTTGGTTGTGTTCTGGGGCAACACGATGACTCTGGAAGGAAGGAGCAAGCCATTTACTATCTAAGCAAGAAGTTCACGCAGTATGAGGCTAATTATTCATTCATTGAGAAAAGCTGCTGTGCATTGGCCTGGGCAGCCCAGAAGTTGAGACACTATTTGTTGAGTCATACCACGTATCTTATTTCCCGGTCTGATCCTTTGAAGTATCTTTTGGAGAAGCCGATGCTGACTGGACGTCTAGCTAAGTGGCAGATAATTCTCTCGGAGTTCGATATTGTTTTCACTTCTCAGAAGGCCGTCAAGGGGCAAGCTATAGCTGATCATCTGGCGGAAAACCCAAGGGACAATGACTATCAACCACTTCACACCTATTTCCCTGATGAAAAGATCTTATTTGTAGGCGCCACGGACGATATAAGTGAGCAGAGCCCTGAATGGAGGCTTTTCTTCGACGGAGCTTCAAATTCGCTCGGAGCTGGAATTGGAGCTGTTCTGGTGTCGCCCGAAGGGAAGCACTACCCTGCCGCTGCCAAATTGCAATTTCCTTGCACAAACAACATGGCTGAGTATGAAGCTTGCATTTTTGGTCTCAAAATGGCTTTGGAAATGGAAATCAAAGAGTTGGTAGCTTTCAGTGATTCAGACTTACTCGTGCACCAAACCTTGAAGCAGTGGATAACCAAAGATTCAAAAATTCTGCCCTACCATTGTAGTTTGCTCACTCTGGCCAAGCAATTCCTACATTTGGAGTTCAGACATCTCCCGCGAGCCCGAAACGCGTTTGCCGATGCTTTGGCCACCTTAGCCTCTATGATTCAGTATCCAGATGAGTTGAAGATTGAACCGATTCAGATTCAGTTTCAAGACAAGCCAGCCCACTGTTGGGCTGTAGACAAGTCTTCTGACAGTATTCCTTGGTTCAATGATATTAAGGAGTTCCTCAAAACTGGGTCTTATCCTCTCCATGCTGGTACAAAAGACAAGAGTTTTCTGCGTAGAATGGCTTCCAAATTTTTCTTAAATGGTGAAGTGTTGTACAAAAGAACCTCTGATTTGAACCTCTTAAGGTGCGTTGATGAAGATGAAGCTCAATATATGATGAAAGAAGTGCATAGTGGCGTTTGTGGACCTCACATGAATGGCCATTTGCTAGCAAAGAAAATCATGAGAACCGGATACTTCTGGCTTACTATGGAGCATGATTGTATAGACTTTGTCCGGAGATGTATAAAATGCCAAATGCATGGTGACATCATACGCGCTCCACCCACTGAGTTGCATAGCATGACTGCCCCGTGGCCCTGTTCAATGTGGGGTATGGACGTGATTGGTACAATCGATCCTCCTGCTTCAAATGGACATCGATTTATATTGGTGGCGATTGAGTACTTTACCAAGTGGGTTGAAGCGGAGTCATTCAAACATGTGACGAAGAAGGTAGTGGCCAATTTCCTGAGAGATCACATCATCTGCCGATTTGGGGTGCCTGAAACGCTTATCACTGACAATGCCAAAAATCTGAACAATGACATGGTGGATGGACTGTGCGAGCAATTCAAGATCAGACACCGCAACTCCGCCATTTATAGGCCTCAGATGAACGGAGCCGTGGAAGCCGCGAACAAGAATTTGAAAAAGATTATCCGCAAAATGACTGAAAGGCATCGCGATTGGCATGAAAAGTTGCCTTATGCATTGATGGCGTATCGGACTTCTATCCGGACGTCGACTGGGGCAACGCCATATTCACTGATGTATGGAATGGAAGCTGTATTACCAGCCGAAGTTGAGATTCCTTCGTTGCGAATCCTCATGGAAGCTAAGTTAGAAGAGGCTGATTGGATAAAGCAGCGCCATGAACAATTGACGTCGATCGATGAAAGGCGATTCAATGCTATTTGTCATGGTCAGTGTTATCAGAAGCGTGTGGCCCGGGCTTACAACAAAAAGGTCCATCGGCGTGCATTTGAAGAAGGTGATAAGGTGCTGAAGCGGATTTTGTCAATGCAAGATGAAGCTAAAGGCAAATTCGCTCCAAACTGGCAAGGGCCGTTCATTGTCCAAAAGGTATTACCTGGCGGAGCCCTTATTCTAGCAGAAATGGATGGACGAGCATTCCCTCAACCCATCAACTCAGATATGTGCAAAAAGTTTTTCATTTGATGATGCAAATTTTTCTTCAGGAATTCATGCAAATGGCGAAACGCAAGTCAGGCCATCTTCTTTTACACTAAAAATATTTTATCCCTACTTGTCCTCTTTGAGCCATCAGAATTGACAAAATTTTCGTTTGATAACCCCTGAGAATTGCAAACCCCACACTGGGGCAAAATTTTAATTTTGAAAGAGAGAAGAAAAAAAAAAAAAAAAAAAAAAAGAGAAGAAAGAACCCTTACACTGGGGCAAATTTAGTTTTCAAAGAGAAATGCAAAAGTGAGGGAAGTGCAATGAAGAAAATGCAAAGAGTGAAAATCCGATCAAACTGGGGCAAATTTTCCCTGGTTTCGTTCAAAATCGGAAACGATTTCAGAATAGAGCAATCTCAGTTTATTTTACCCCTGACATCGAATTTGCTTTCAAGCCTTAACCTTTCTGGAAAAACACCCCACCTGACCTCATTACAAAGCCCAAAGTCCTGGCTTCCGTCATTTGTTGCATTTCTATTAGCAAAATTTGATAATCGACTGGCAAGTGATGTCCGTAATGCCTTCGCCTAATCTACAAAGGAAGTGCATTTTACTGATGCCTGAAACCTTTAACTCATATTTCTGAGTCGATTATGGTCGAGATGTTTCTTTGTTCTTTAGGCGAAAACCCGAAAGGGCGCCTTGTAAAATAAAAAAAAAAAAAAAAAAAAAAAAAAGGAAAAAGGAAAAGAAAACAAAAACAAAAAGAAAAGAAGAAAGAAGAAAGAAAAATCAAAAACAAAAAGGGTAGGGGCAACCTTGGTGAAAACCCGAAAGGGCGCCAAGGCGGGTTTTTCACAACGGACGAGCGCGAGAAGGAACAGCTAGTGACCTGGTTCGTTTGGGATTTTTCCTCATGTTTGTGATACTTTCGTCAGTATCGGATTCCGAAGCAAAATATCCAAAGTCTTGAATATGATATTCGTTGGCTAAATTTGTATTGTTCTTTACAAATATTCTTTTGCAAAATGTATCTTTACGAACCTTTTTGATTGTTCTCCATTATTTGTGTATGACTGCTTATGACTGTCTACATTCTTTTGCATGCTCATTTGTGACTGACGTAGGAAATAATCTTGCATATACATTGATTGTTATATGATGAATTTCCACGCATCATTCTTTTACCATTGAATTCAAATGAGTGATAAACCCTAATGATTGTGCAAAGATAAGGGATTCAATCATCAGTTATAGTGCGTGACATGCAACAAAGCTGCCACCTGGACTGGGTGACGTGGTAAATCCGTATTTGATCAGTCTCAGAATTTGTAAAGTCACAAGTTCGACCAAGACGGATGCCGCAGAACAGAGGCAAAAATAGTACAAGACTCATGTTTACACGATTCTCAAGGCAAACCGGATCAAATAATGGTGGCAAGTCCATTATTTATTCTTTTCTTGCAGGAACACTGCGTTCACAAATGACAGCGATCATTCTCTTTTTCAAACCCAAAGCAATGTTATTTGCAAAGTTGGATTATAAGGACCAACACCAGCCATCGCTTCAACTACAGAGATCCAATCTCCCTCTAAGTACAAAAATTTGAACTACTCTCAGGTAAAAATTCAATTCATTGTCTCAAACTTCCCCAGTGAAGTCCCGTTTAAATTCCTGTTCGGGTCAGTCCCGTTTAAATTCTGTTCGGGTCAGTCCCGTTTAAATTCTGTTCGGGTCAGTCCCGTTTAAATTCCTGATTCGGGTCAGTCCCGTTTAAATTCCTATTCGGGTCAGTCCCGTTTAAATTTTGTTCGGGTCAGTCCCGTTTAAATTCCTGTTCGGGTCAGTCCCGTTTAAATTCCTGTTCGGGTCAGTCCCGTTTAAATTCCTGTTCGGGTCAGTCCCGTTTAAATTCCTGTTCGGGTCAGTCCCGTTTAAATTCTGTTCGGGTCAGTCCCGTTTAAATTCTGTTCGGGTCAGTCCCGTTTAAATTTCTGTTCGGGTCAGTCCCGTTTAAATTTCTGTTCGGGTCAGTCCCGTTTAAATTCCTGTTCGGGTCAGTCCCGTTTAAATTCCTATTCGGGTCAGTCCCGTTTAAATTCCTGATTCGGGTCAGTCCCGTTTAAATTCCTATTCGGGTCAGTCCCGTTTAAATTTCTGTTCGGGTCAGTCCCGTTTAAATTCTGTTCGGGTCAGTCCCGTTTAAATTCCTGTTCGGGTCAGTCCCGTTTAAATTCCTGTTCGGGTCAGCCCCGTTTAAATTCTGTTCGGGTCAGTCCCGTTTAAATTCTGTTCGGGTCAGTCCCGTTTAAATTTCTGTTCGGGTCAGTCCCGTTTAAATTTCTGTTCGGGTCAGCCCCGTTTAATTTCTGTTCGGGTCAGTCCCGTTTAAATTCTGTTCGGGTCAGTCCCGTTTTCAATTCTGGTTCGGGTCAGTCCCGTATTAGAATTCTTGTTCATCGAAATCCTCTTTGCAGCCAAATAGCACAGGTAAGTATTTGGTGTCCACTTCTTTGTCTCAAGTTTTTTCAAAACTCAGACAAAGAGGGGCAAACTGTAGACACCAAATTTTTGAATTAATGTTGTATGTGTGGTTTTAGTGATAATCGGTTGATTTTTGTTTAGACGGTTTTTGCATTTTAGCTTTTTTAGGTTTTATTTTATTTCCCTTTTTAGTTTTTAGTTGTTTTTGTAGTTTTTAATTTATAAGTTTTAGCGTAGATTTATTTTAGAGGAAAAAAAAAAAGGAAAGAAAAGAGAAAAGTGAAAATAAAAAAAAAAAGGGGAAAAAGAAATGGGAAAAATGGTTTAATGCATACTGGCCTGTTTTGAAAAAAGTGAAAAGTTTGAAATTTGAAGGAAAAGTTTTTAGTGTAATAGGCATTATTTGCTTTTTGATACATTTTAATTGTTTTTCAAAGAAAAAGAAAAAATATATTATTGTTTCAGATTACAAGCATTTGTGTTTTTGGTGGCATTTTATTGTTATTTCTTTTATTGTTATGTTTATTTAAGAAAAGAAAAGAAAGAAAAGAAAAAAGAAAATGGATTAAAAATGGAAGTTGTAATTTGCTGTTCAATTTCTGTTATCATAAACTTTGTTATTAATTTTTTGCAGCGTGCAAGGACGGCCAGGCTTGCCCTTTGGAGGGCTGGATGAGGGGGCCTGTCCTTGCCCCTCATCCTCACCTTACAAGCAAGGGTTTAGGGGTTTGAGAGGTAAGATAAATAGAAAAAGAAGTAGCAGCCGCAAGAAAAGGAAGGGCTGAAAGCTAGAAAGGAAAAGAGGGTTTTTGGGCTGACGGCTAAAAGAAAAATTGAGAGCAAGAAAGACTGAGGTTTTGGAGGCGGCGGAGAACCAAAAAAAGCTAAAAAAAAGAGCAAGAGTGAGGGAGCTCGAAGGAAAGGTCTGAGAGTGATGGCTGAGAAATCTTAAGGAAGGAAGAGAAAATTGTGAGAAAATCGAGAGTAAAGGGAGACAACCTCCGTTTCAGCTTCCAGAAGTACGGATAAAGATCCAAACTTTGAGTTTCTGTTGGCTTTTTCATATTGCTCCTAAACTTGCTAGTAGCCACGATAATTCAAGAACCAAATTTGTGCGAAGGAAGCTACGGGAAGAACCAGAAAGCTCCGGATTTCGCAGGGTTTTTATTTCCGTGAGAAACGGTATTTTTCTAAGCCGACAGGTCTTCCGTTTCTTCAAGCTGAGACTCTCAAGGTAACTTTCAATATGCTTCCTCTTTTTCTTCATTCCAAGTTCAATGAGTCTGCCGGCCATGATGCATCTGTTTTAATTAAATGAACTGCAAGCTTATTTAGAATCCACACGTAGAAGATTTCTGCCTTCGTTTTATGAATCTGGAATGGGTTATCCTAGAACCTGTTTTCCTTAATCTAATCTGATTGTAAAAGGGGGGGGGGAGAATCGTGTACGAAGATGGTTTGGTTAGATTTTTAGCTGCAGAAACTTGGATCGCTAGCAAGGTGGGGGAATCCAATGATGTTTGTTGGTCATCTGGATGGGCCTCCACTTAAGAGCTAAAGAATGGCCTTTCTGGGACTAATTTTTGCATGCTGTAGTGTTAAATGTTGTGTTTGCCGGCTTAAGGTCTAAGCTGGATGTTTGGTAGCATGATAACTGCGTTGGGATGAATTTTTTTGCATGAGATTAAACACAGCTAAGCTAAAGAATTAAACCTGGAATTGCAGCGAGCTTTTGATGAATGAAACATCCAATGCCTGCATTTTCTTCTTTTTTAATGGCTAGCTGAGTTTTGCATTTCAGTTTCATGCTGAATTTTGTGTTGGATAACAGAAGTGGAAATTTGGTTTTGAATCTGGGCATTTGGGTTTGAGGGGTATCTAAGTTATGTCCAAATGTCTGCCGGAAAAATGACTTCAGATTACCGAACAGATTTTTTTTAAGGTTTTGTTCTTGAGTTTTGTCCTGCCCTTTCGGCCTTCCAGTTGTGGTTTTGTTTAGATAACGATTCCATCTCGTTTCTTTTTGGTTTGTTTGCCTGAACACTCCTAAACTGAATAAGAAAATGGCACGAATGTGATTGCAAGAAAAGCTGAAATTTATAGAAAAATTGCAGCAGTGTCCGTCCCTTCAAAGAAAAACTGTGTTTGAGTTTTGGTTCCAGAAATTTTGCATCAGCTTTTTCTACTTTTGAACTCCTCCCTATGTCTTTGCTTGATTGATTGTCCATGATTTGTTTGTTTATTTCAAAGTTCAGATATTAGATCAAGGAAACTTTGGTTAAGGTATAGGTTTGAATCTGAATTGGGTCTTGGAAGGTGAAGCCGAGAAGCTTGCAGTAGTTTCATGCTTGTTTTTCTCTTCTTCTTTTCCAGATTTTTGCATGAGATCTTTCCTAAGTTTTTGCATGTTTGGATGATGACAATAATGTAATTGGTTATCTAGCTTAAAAGTTGTGAATTTGTATTTAAATTGCTGCTCCTGAATAGCAAATGGTATGTTTGGGATTTGGGTTTCGGTTGGTGAAAGAATAGCAGAAACATTGCAGAGATGTATTTCTTCGTGAGATTGCATGCATTTGCATGAAAATGTTTTCCAAAATTGCAAAATCCACCCCTCAAGTCTTCCTAGATTCACTACGGCCCAAACAATTAGAAAATTAATCAATTGGGTCCCTGTAATTTTTTCAGCAATGCTATAAAGACCCAATTAGGTTCCATTTCTTGCAATTAGGCCCTAAAATGTTTGTATTTGAACCATTCCTCCACCTTTTCTTTGCCTTCGAACCTTTGAAGTTCTAAAAATATTTGATTGAGTTTGAATGCTTGGTTAGTGTTCACATTTGAGTATTTGGTAGCATTAATGTTTTAATTCCATTGCTTGTTTGCTTTCATTGGTTACCATGTTTTGCTAAGGTGATGCTTAATGCATGGATTGGTGAACCTTGTGCCTAAATGAACTCGTGATTGCTTATTTCCCTTAATCTCCCTAAAATAAGTTGATTACTTGACTTTGTCTTGCTTTTGGACCTTTAAAGCTCTTAAAACGTTTTAGTTGGTTTTGGTTTGATTGATTGATGGTTGCTTTTGGATTCTAAAATGCAAGTGAAACCACTCATTGACCCGTATTTGATCTTAGGCATTTAAGTGCTTCTAATTGTTCAATTCCATGTTTATGTGTTGGATTGCTTGACCCGTGTTTTGTTTTGGACCTTTAAAGTTCTTAAATGTTCGATTGACTCGAATGTTTGGGTAAGGGATATGTTTGAGTCCTTAATAGATGCTTCACTTGGAAATCGAATAGGCCATGCCTTCTCCTTGATCTTTAAAGTACTTTTGACTACATTTAAGTTGTGATGGAGGAAATTTTTGATGTTTTGATGAATGCCATTTGGATTATTTATATTTTATCATTAAAGTGGTGCCTTAACCTTTTGTTTTGATGGTCTTAGCTTAAGCTGTCTTTTTGTTATATTCTACTATTTGAGGTATCTTGACCCTTTTTATTGTTTTGGAGGGTAAGTTAGTAATTTCACTACGTTAGGGCGTCACTTCAAGGGAGGTACACTCTATCCCTCATTTTGCACTTCGTTTGACCCTATGTGCTCCTACGTGTTATGTGAAATTGCATGCCTACTCCGCTTTCCTTATCTCCTTGCATGCATTTACTGGCTTTTACTTTATTTAAGATAGGGCTCGGAGAGCCTCTGGTCCATTTTCCCTTCCCCTTTATGCTTTTATGGGGTATGTGTACACCTCTTGGCTTGTAATAGATAGGGCTCGGAGAGCCTTTGGTCCATTTTCCCTTCCCCTTTATGCTTTTATGGGGTATGTGTACACCTCTTGGCTTGTAATAGATAGGGCTCGTAGAGCATCTGGTCCATTTCCCCTTCCCCTTAGTTGCTTGCTTTCGCTGTTACATGTTAAATTGCTTTATTAGGCTTTTGCATCTAGTCGAGCATGCTAAGTGCTACGTGTTATGTGTTTACGAGCGTTTTGACATGTCTACTCGCTTTTTTGTAGTATAGATGAATGTGATGGATGACTGCACGTTTCCACTAGTCCAACGCTAGTCGGAATTCATAGAATGGGCTAGTCCAACGCTAGACCCTTAGGGATCTCCTCTCGTTAGTACATGTGTGCATGTTCATTACATGTCATGCATTCTTTTAGTTTTATCATTTTGCATGCCCCTCGAACCCCTTTTCCCTCCATTTTAGGATTTTTGCATTTCATGCTAGTTACAGGGTTCATTTGCTTGAGAGTCCCCTTAAATATGGGATATAGACGAGTGTGGCTTTTTCTAAAGCCTTAGCACGCTTATATCCTCTCTATAAAAGGGCAAATTGAGTCACGATTTAGGTCTCCCCGTCCCAATATGCATGAATTCCCTAGGCTCATGCATTCTAAGTCCACTCCATCATTACACTTTCACTTTTCCTCTCATTTGCACACGTACACCTTTTTATCCTTTCACTTGCACACGAACACTTTTCCTCCCATTTTTGCACACGTGCACCCTTGAGTTTCTTCACTTGCACACGAACACTTTTATCATTACTTGCACACATGCACTTCATATTATCATTTCACATACCGTACATTGCCCACTCACGTGCACACTTTCATTTACATATTTATTATTTTTTATTACTTTTTCAAACTCATGTCCTCACATTGCACGCATGCATTCCATTCATTTGCATCCCACTTGCATTATTCGTGACTTCTTCAAAGGATTGATATTGGGCTTCACAATTAATGTGATTGGCACCACTCAACCTTTGAAGGGAAATTTCCCCCAATTCCCCTAGGTCTAGGGTTTGCATTCATGTAGGGCACTCAAATGTAATAATTTCTTTGGTTAAAACAAGAAAATCTTTGATTAAATCAACGCAACTAGCCTTGGCTAGGTCAAAGGGGTGCCTTGGATTCTATCCTTGCCTTCCCCTTTGTCAAACGTGACTCCCGAACCTTTTTCTTTGGTTTACGTAGACTAGGAGTCGTTTTAAAAAGGGTTTATTACTACTTGACTTTAAAACTCATTTTTGGGTGACTTGGTACACCTTAAACCATTACCAAGTGGCGACTCCAAACTTTTCATTTCAAAACCCTTTTTAAAACTATTTTTTGGCCAAATCGTCGCTTTCCAAAGTCCCATGGCCTTTACTTTTACTTTGCACACGTTCACACACCACACTTCACACACATACATTCGACGATCGAAAAGTGGGGCGCGACAAATTCAGATTTCATAAAATATATGTGAGTTTATTCACTCTCTCTTGCCTCAAGAGAATTCCCTTTGAATACTTGAGAATTAATCTCAAGCTGTTCATTGAACTTATCAATCAAGTAGACTCCTTGATTGTGGCGTTCTTCTATCCATACTTTTGGTTCACTAAATTTGCTAGTCTTGGGTTAAGGAGTTTCCTTAGTTCGTGACTTGTGATTTTAGAAGGGTCAAGGTTCCGTAATCAACCCAACTTGGTGTTCGTCTAGATCCGTCGCACATCAGTTGGTATCAAGAGCTAGTCGACGACATCAAGTATATCCCGTTGAGGTTCTTTGTTTTTCTCCTTTTCTTTTCTTCGTAAGTTTTATAGTATTCTCTTCAAATCTGGTCGTGTCTTTCCTTCTGTCAATCCGTGTGACAATTACAAAAAAAAAAAAAAAAAAAACAGCCGCATCTTATTTATTTCCTTGTTGCATCGTTTATTGAATTCTTCTCTTTTGATTCTTGTACACTTCATGCGTTATTTTGTTGCGGGAATTTCCTTGGAATCTACCTCCAACCTTAGCTGTGGTTGTCTTTGGATAATCTGGTTAGTACAAAAAAAAAAAAAGAAGACGGCTAGGGTTTGCGCGGCTAGGGTTTCCTAGTTTGGCTCAAAAATTGTCCAAGTGTTCCTTTGTTTATCCAAGATGTTACATTTAATTTTCTGAACTGATTTGGGGTCTAACTTGTTGGTGTTGTGGCTCTTGACGAAAGCCTACAAAATTTTAAGGTTTTTGAAGTCCTTGCTTATCAACGTGTTCATCAACTTGAAGTCTTGAAGTTCTTGGAAAGGTTTTTGTAGCCTTGGAAAACTTGGGTTGTGAGTTATTGCAAATTGGGGAATTGACAGTAATTCTGGAAATTTCACTCCAAAACAGCCGAGTAGCTGTGAGTTCTTAGAGTCAAAAAAAAAAAAAAAGGAACGAAAGAAAATAAGAAAACATTCGGTTGACAAGAAATTGAGGGGAGGATCGAGCCTTCATTGCTAAGTCGGGTGTTACATCTTGTTACTACCCAAAACAGGAAATTAAAACATAGAAGGCCCTCTAAAAATTTTGACCTACCTCTTCTTGGAATTCTTGATCACCTTGAACTTTGACTACGTGCACCACCTTGCGAGGTTCTTGGAGTTCTTGATTACCTTGGGACTTGAACACTTGAACTTCTCTTCGGATAAAAAGTCTCTTGTAAGATCTTGCATCCATACATGGCTTCCTTATTTTAGGAATAGAGTTCTTGAAAGTTGTTTGAGCAAGTCGCTTGGGGGAGTCTTGGGTAACATCACTTGCATCATCTTGGGAGGCCATTATCTTGAAACAAGAACCACGGCTGCCTTGCCTTGCAAAAAGAGAAAGGGAGCCGAATTGCCTTGTTGCTTGGGAGAAGAGAGAGAGCCGACTGTTGGGGGAAGGTGTTCGGCCGAGAGGGAAGGGTTTTTAAGAAACCAATTTCTGGAAATTGGAGAGAGTAGTCTCAGTTAGAATAGGAAGTTACCAAAATCTGATTGGCACTTGGGTTTCTAGCCGACTTTAGGAAGGGTTTAAGGAGAAGGAATTCTAGAATTTTCGTGGAAACAATTCTGATTTGGTAAGGTAACAAAATCTGGAAAATTTCAGCGGTTGGGAACCTACCAAAACTGTTTTCACTTGGCTTCCTAACCGACTTGCAGAGTAGTTTAGGAAGGCATACTTTTGGAAGGTTAAGGAAAAAGGAATCTGGAAATTTTGGGAAAGCCGACTTTAAGGAATTTTCCAAATAAATACAACACCTAACTTGGTTCCCAAAATCAATTAGGAAATTAAGTAAACACTTGGGAAACTCCATCATTGTACTTGGACATTTCTTTGTACATCAATTTTTCCTCGTTCCATTCCTTATCGAATTCATTACTTGAGCTTTCCGTTTCTACTCTTGCTTCTTGTTCCTTTGGTACAATTGGATACTATTTGATTAAGGTTTGATTGAACTTCTTTGAGAAAATTTCTGATTTCTTCAAAGGAAACAATCAAGTGGCTTGAGAAGTGAATTGTGGTGAGAGCATTAGAGTGATATAAGGACTTGAGTGAAAACACGAGAGGAGTGAAACACTTAAGGGAGCAAGTGAGACATTTTCTACTAACAATTTGTCAAGTTTTGCAGGTTTCACCATGTCTCAGGAAAATGAACTTACCATTGCTCAGTTATCACGTAAAATGGATGATATGTGGAAGGAAATGCAGAGGAGATTTGACCAAAGGCTGGAAACAATCCATGAGCAGATTGATCAACTAAGTTCATCTAGGGTTTCTTCTAGAAAATCTAGGGGAAAATCCACCCTGGAGGAATCTAGTGACTCCAATGCCGATTCGGAACATGAGGCATACGAGCAAGGAAGACCGAAGCGAAACAGAAGAGCAATCAGTGATGCAATCAAGGGGATTAAGATGAAGATCCCTCCTTTCCAAGGCAAATCTGATCCGGATACATACCTTGAATGGGAGAGTCGAGTAGAGCTAGTATTCGATTGTAATGACTACACCGATGCACAAAAATTGAGACTTGCCGTAGTAGAATTCACCGACTATGCCATAGTTTGGTGGGAACAAGTAGCTACAAGCAGGAGAAGGTGTGGAGAACCACCTATAACCACTTGGACTGAGCTCAAGAGACTGATGAAGAAGCGATTTGTACCAAGTCACTACCATAGAGACTTGTACCAAAAACTTCAAACCTTGACACAAGGTCAACGCTCAGTTGAGGACTACTACAAGGACATGGAAATCTCCATGTTGAGAGCTGATATTCAAGAAGATCGAGAGGCTACAATGGCAAGATTTCTCAATGGTCTGAGGGTTGAAATAGCCGATCAACTTGAGCTTCAATACTATGTGGAGATAGAAGATATGGTGGAAAAGGCTATCAAGATTGAGCAAAGGCTCAAGCGGAGGGGTACCACCAGAAATTATAATCCTAATCCGCAACCATTTACTCGACCATTCCAGCCCAGAAGAGAGGAGAGAGGTCCGAATGCTTGGAACCCTCCAAAGCCGAAGCAAGATCACGGGTCAAGCTCACGGCCACCTTTTACCAAAACCGACTCCAAGGTTGTTTCAAAGCCAACAATTGAAACTTCAAAACCTAGGAATCATGACACCAAATGCTGGAGGTGTCAGGGAGTTGGGCATATTGCAAGCCAATGTCCAAACCCAAGGACCATGCTTGTCCTACCAAATGGAGACATTGTCACTGATGATGAAGAGGAGGATTACAAAGACATGCCTCCCTTGGTTGAAGAAGAAGATGAGATAGAGGAAGTTCCAACTCAAGACAAAGTTGGATTGGTAGCAAGAAGGGCCCTAGCTACTCAAGCTAGTAAAGATGAGCTTCAACGTGACAACATCTTTACACTAGGTGCCATGTGACCAACAAGGTATGCAGCTTGGTGATTGACCCCGGAAGTTGCACTAATGTTGCTAGTGCATTGATGGTGGAGAAACTAAACTTGCCAACTAGTGAGCACCCCCGTCCCTACAAGCTTCAGTGGTTAAACAACAGTGGAGAGATACATGTTCATAAACAAGTTTTGGTTACTTTTCGAATTGGTAGGTATGAAGATGATGTTATGTGTGATGTAGTACCAATGCAAGCTGCACATATACTCTTAGGGCGGCCTTGGCAATTTGACAAAAGAGTCACTTTTGATGGTTTCTTGAACAAATACTCTTTCATACATAATTGTAAAAAGATTACACTTGCACCTCTTACACCTCAACAAGTGCATGAAGATCAAGTTAGTCTACAAAAAGAGTATGACTTGCATGCTACCACCAAGAAGGACAATGCCAAAGCTAAGAAATTAGTGACGGCCGACCCTTCTTCAAGCAAGTTGGATCACTTTCAGTCGAACTTAGAGCCCACACAGGAGAGAAAACCCAGCATGCTTGCCTAGGTGAAAAATGTGAGACAGGCCTTGCATTCTAATCAGATTTTATTTATATTATTTGGCAAGGAATTCTTACTCACTAATGCTCTTGATGCTTCTTTGCCTAGTATTATTACTAACCTCTTACAGGCGTATCAAGACGTCTTTCCTGAGGATATACCTACTGGTTTGCCTCCATTAAGGGGAATTGAACATCAAATTGATTTCATTCCTGGAACTTCCCTTCCAAACAAGGCACCATATAGGACCAATCCTGAGGAAACCAAGGAGCAACAACGACAAGTGGAGGAGTTGCTTAGTAAGGGTTGGATTCAAGAGAGTCTAAGCCCTTGTGCTGTACCAGTTCTCCTTGTTTCAAAGAAAGATGGAGGATGGAGAATGTGCACTGATTGTAGGGCAATTAATGCCATCACGGTAAAGTACCGCCATCCCATACCTCGTTTGGATGACATGCTTGATGAATTACATGGTGCTATCATTTTTACTAAGATTGATTTGAAAAGTGGTTACCATCAAATTCGCATGAAAGAAGGAGATGAATGGAAAACTGCATTCAAAACAAAACATGGTTGGTCATGCCTTTTGGGCTCACCAATGCACCAAGTACTTTTATGAGACTCATGAATAATGTTTTACGCTCTTTCATTGGTAAATTTATGGTCGTTTACTTTGATGACATTTTGATCTATAGTAAGACTCTAGATGAGCATGTTGTGCATTTACAAATGGTCCTCGAAGCACTTCGCAAGGCAAGCCTCTACGCTAACCTTAAGAAGTGTACCTTTTGCACAAATCAATTGGTTTTCCTAGGATATGTTGTTAGTGAGCAGGGAATTCATGTTGATCAAGAAAAGGTGAAGGCTATTAGTGAATGGCCAAGCCCTACCAATGTAAGTGAGGTGAGAAGTTTCCATGGCTTGGCAAGCTTCTATAGGCGTTTTGTCAAGGACTTTAGCACAATTGCTGCACCACTTACGTCAATTATCAAGAAAGATGTACAATTTCATTGGGGAGAGGAACAAGCTAAGTCTTTCCAATTACTTAAACACAAGCTCACACATGCACCTGTTCTTAGTTTACCTAATTTTGACAAAGCTTTTGAAGTAGAGTGTGATGCTTCTGGTATAGGTATTGGAGCTGTCTTACTTCAAGAGGGCCGCCCAGTTGCCTACTTTAGCGAGAAGTTGAATGGAGCTGCTCTAAACTACTCAACATATGATAAGGAACTGATGGCCTTAGTGCGAGCTCTACAAACATGGCAACATTACCTTCGCCCTCGTGAGTTTGTCTTGCACACAGATCATGAGTCGCTCAAGCATATCAAGTCCCAAGACAAGTTGAGTAAGCGACATGCACGATGGATTACCTTCATTGACAGTTTTACCTTTGTGATCAAATACAAGATAGGTAAGACGAATGTAGTGGCTGATGCACTCTCGCGAAGGCATACACTTATCACTACATTAGATGCTAAGTTGCTTGGTTTTGAATTCCTTAAAGAACTTTATGCAACTGACTCAGATTTTGGTGAGATTTTTTCCTCCTTGCCACGACACTCTCGTGAGCATTATTTCATCTCTCACGGGTTCTTATACTACAAGGACAGGCTTTGCATTCCCAAGAGCTCCATGCGCACACTCCTAGTAAGAGAATCTCAAGCATATCAAGTCCCAAGACAAGTTGAGTAAGCGACATGCACGATGGATTACCTTCATTGACAGTTTTACCTTTGTGATCAAATACAAGACAGGTAAGACGAATGTAGTGGCTGATGCACTCTCGCGAAGGAATACACTTATCACTACATTTGATGCTAAGTTGCTTGGTTTTGAATTCCTTAAAGAACTTTATGCAACTGACTCAGATTTTGGTGAGATTTTTTCCTCCTTGTCACGACACTCTCGTGAGCATTATTTCATCTCTCACGGGTTCTTATACTACAAGGACAGGCTTTGCATTCCCAAGAGCTCCATGCGCACACTCCTAGTAAGAGAGTCTCATGGAGGAGGGCTAATGGGACACTTCGGCATTGCCAAGACCTTAATGATTCTCCAAGAACATTTCTTCTGGCCACGCATGAGGAGTGACGTGGAACGACACATTGAAAGGTGCGTGACTTGTCACCAAGCAAAATCAAAGGTACACCCTTATGGTCTCTATACACCTTTGCCAATTCCACAGGAACCATGGGTTGATCTGTCAATGGATTTTGTGCTTGGACTACCTAGGACTAGAAAAGGACATGATTCAATCTATGTGGTAGTTGACCACTTCTCCAAAATGGCCCATTTTATTCCTTGTCTTAAAACAGATGATGCTAAGCATGTTGCAGATTTATTCTTTCGTGAGATAGTTAGATTACATGGCATGCCACGCACTATTGTCTCTGATAGGGACGCCAAATTCCTTAGCTATTTTTGGAAAACTTTGTGGTGTAAACTAGGTACTAAATTGCTATTTTCTACTTGTAGCCACCCACAAACAGATGGTCAAACCGAAGTGGTTAATAGGACTTTATCTACCCTATTGCGCGCAATTATTAAAAAGAACATTAAATCTTGGGAAGATTGCTTACCACATGTGGAATTTGCATACAATCGCACTGTTCATTCTGCTACACGTTATTCGCCGTTTGAAATTGTGTATGGTTTTAACCCTCTCACACCTTTGGATTTAACTCCTTTACCTGTTCATGAGAGAGTTAACTTGGATGGTAAGACCAAAGCTGCATATGTACGTGAGTTACACACTAAGGTGCGAGCCAACATCGAGAAGCGTACACTTCAATACATCCAAAGTGCCAACAAGGGGCGCCGCAAGATGGTCTTTGAGCCTGGCGATTGGGTATGGATACACATGCGCAAAGAGAGGTTCCCAGTCAAACGGCGTAGTAAGCTACTTCCACGGGGAGATGGTCCATTCCAAGTCCTGGAGCGTATAAATGACAATGCCTATAAACTTGGACTTCCAGGCGAGTATGGGGTACATGCTACTTTTAATGTATCTGACTTGAGTCCTTTTCATGCAGACGATGAGTTTGATTTGAGGACAAATCGCCTTCAAGAGGAGGGGACTAATGAGGAGGGGCTCAAGGCTGCTTAAACTTGTAGTGCTCAGGTCATGCAAATACCCAGTGGTCCAATTACAAGAGCGCGTGCTAGGAGAATTCACGAATCACTTCAAGCTCTTGTTTGCACGATTCAAGAACGAGTTGGTGATGACTTGAGGACCATTGAAGGATTACATAATGGAGAAACTACTCTATACACTTTCCTTCAAATGGAAGAACCAAGTGAAGACTAGTTCACGGAGCACTAGCTTGCTAATTAGGGTTTTAGTTACCATTATTAGTTGTGTGTTAGCATTAATAATTTCGGTCAATTTTCACTTCACTTTGGCCGAATTCAGAGTCTTAATTTTAGTCAATTAGTTGTTAGATATTTTCACCCTTAATGAAGGGCAAGGTCGTCCATTGGACATTCTAGGGTTTGAGTCCTGTAAGGCTATATATAGCCTAGGTTTTCATTCATTAAAGGAGAATTCAGATTTCATAAAATATATGTGAGTTTATTCACTCTCTCTTGCCTCAAGAGAATTCCCTTTGAATACTTGAGAATTAATCTCAAGCTGTTCATTGAACTTATCAATCAAGTAGACTCCTTGATTGTGGCGTTCTTCTATCCATACTTTTGGTTCACTAAATTTGCTAGTCTTGGGTTAAGGAGTTTCCTTAGTTCGTGACTTGTGATTTTAGAAGGGTCAAGGTTCCGCAATCAACCCAACTTGGTGTTCGTCTAGATCCGTTGCACATCAAGTATGAAGAAGGAAATTGCCCAATTTGTCCAGACTTGTTTGGTTTGTCAACAAGTTAAAGCTGAACATCAGAGACCATTAGGACTTTTGCAACCTTTGTAGATACCTGAGTGGAAGTGGGAGAATATCACTATAGATTTTGTATCGGAGTTACCAAGGACACAAAGAGGCCACGATACTATTTGGGTGATAGTGGATAGACTGACCAAATCGGCTCATTTTCTATCGATCAATATGAAATACCCATTGGAGAAATTAGCTAAGTTGTACTTGGACGAGATTATCAGGTTACATGGAATACCTGTAAGTATCGTGTCCGATAGAGATCCAAGATTTATTTCTAGATTCTAGCAAAAAATTCAAGAGGTGTTGGGGACTAAATTGAACTTTAGTACCACTTATCATCCTCAAACCGATGGACAGTCTGAGAGGACAATTCAAACCCTTGAGGACATGTTGAAGACTTGTGTTCTGGATTTTGGGGAAAGTTGGAGTAAGTTTTTGACATTGGTGGAATTTGCCTATAACAATAGTTTCCACTCTTCTATTCAAATGGCTCCGTATGAAGTACTTTATGGTCGGAAGTGTAGATCTCCGATTTGTTGGGATGAAGTAGGTGAACGAAAGATTTTAGACCCAACTACAGTGCCTTGGATCGAGAAGGCTACTGAGAAAGTAAAATTGGTACGCCACAGGATTCAAACCGCACAGAGTCGTCAAAAGAGTTATGCAGATAATCGGAGGAAGGACTTAGAATTTGCAGTTGGAAATCTAATATTTCTTAAGATTACACCTCTGAAAGCAAGTTTAATGTCTAGGAAGGGAAAGAAGTTACAACTGAGATTTGTAGGACCTTATAAGGTTATCCAACGCGTGGGAAAGGTAGCCTATAAGTTGGAATTACCACCGAGTCTGTCTCGAATTCATGTTGTTTTCCACGTGTCCATGCTTAAGAAGTATCATCCAGACCCTTCACATATTTTACAACCAGAAAGTATAGAGATTGATGAGACTTTGACCTATGAGGAGAAATCGGTAAAGCATCAGGATAGGAAGGTGAAGGAATTGCGAAATAAGCGGATACCATTTGTAAAAGTTCTTTGGAGGAATCATGGAATAGAGGAAGCGACCTGGGAAGTTGAAGAAGCAATTTGAGAAAAGTATCCGGACCTGTTCGCAGATCAAGGTAAATTTTGAGGACGAAATTTTCTTAAGGGGGAGAGGATGTGAAGACTCACAAAATTTATCTATTTTAAACTCCTAATTCTAGCTCATTTAATTATTTATCTGGCCAATTGCCCCGAATATTATTTTCTAACCTTTTTAGACCTAATTATATGGATCTATAGCTTAGTTATATTTTTAAAGTGACTTGTTTCAAAATTTAATTTTTGAAAGCTCGTTAAGTGAAAATAGTGAATACGTGATTGGAGTCAATAATCGATTCGAGAATACAATAAACTTGGAAAATTAGAAACTTGTACATTAGCCTTAAAATAGGTATTTTTATGTTTAAGTGTTCAAGTGTCAGTTAGTTATACTATCGTTATAAGAATTTCTTGAAATTTTCACTTTATCGCGCACAAGTCGGAAGTACGCGTTTTAACGCGCTCGATTAATTGAGAGACTTAAGACCATTATTTCTAGACCATTAAGAGTAAATAATAATAGCATGAATACAAGTGCATTAGAAGTTTAGTGCACTAGTGAAACAAACTCGAGAGGAATCGATCACAAAACGTGCGCGTGCGCGCGCGAGGGAGAGTTGCCTTTTGCTCAATTTTGGACCACACATTAAAGCTTCTCTTGGAAGCTTCATTTTGATCAAAGCTCTCTCTCTCTTCACTCCATTCCAGCCTGCCAAAGGAGAAGAAAAACAACCCCAAAGCTCTTCCAATTTCTTCTTCATTTCTTCATCAAATCTCCACCAAATCACACCAAAATTTAACCACACTTTGCTAAGTACTTGGTGATCATCTTAAGCTACCAAAAGAGCTTCATTTCCACGGCTTTTCTTGAGTATCTTTGGGCTGAAATTTCTGCTTGAAGTCACCAACAAAAGTAAGTGATGATCAACCTTGAAAATCTTGATTTATGGAAGTTCTATTGCACATATAAGCTCATGCATGCATGTGGGTAGCTTTATTTATGTTGGAAAGTTGATGTGTGGGCTCTATGAACTCCCACTATGGTTAGATGGACTAATTTGATGAGTTATGATGTTATTAATGTTGGTTCAGTGCTTAATCTAGTGGAATAATGTTGTGTTGTTGGTGGAAACTCAAAGGATGTGAAGAGAGAAATTTTTCCATTTCTGCCCCTGTCATTCCCGTGACCTTTAGTGCATTTTTTGGTGGTTCTAATGACTTTTTTCTGATGTATATGCGTAATATAGGTTGTGTACAAAGTTTAATAAAAAAATGTCGTGATTTGGTTGGGCAAATGTTGTGATTTTGGAAGTCTAGCAAACTGGAATTTTTCCCGTAACTGCTCTGGCAGTGTTTTTCAAACAGCTATAACATTTTACCCCGATGTCGAAATCGAGTTCCGTTTGTGGCAATGGAAACTAGACATTCCCAGCTTTCCAAAGGTATAAAATGCATGTTATGATTCCACTTGAGTAGTCCATACCAATCGTTTGAACATGACTGTCCTGTTTCGCATCTACACTGGGAGCTCTGTTTTGAGCAGCGAATTGATGCTCACATATGAGCTAGCTGTGGACAGATTTTGGAAACAATTTCTTTTAAGAAATTGTAGCTTTATGAATTTAGTTTTCAATGCCACTAATCACACTCAATTCCAAGTTGAATTGAGTGATTTGTGGCCGAAATCCGAAACTGACTCAATGATTTGAAACCCTCTTTTGGCTAGTAAATGTCTAAATCTTGATTGGGACTTGTTGTTTTGAAATTCTTGGTGTTAATCACCTACCAAATGCATCTTGGATGTTTTTTAGACATTACCTACACAAAGGGACCATGTTTGAGACAATTTGTTGGCCAAACGTTTTGAAAACGGAAAACTCATGTACAAGGCAGATTTGCCTCGGAAATTTGGAAACTTTGGTGATCTGGTTAACCAAATTTCCGTGCGTATTTTTCCATGAAAATTGATAGAGGAATAGCCCTCATATGGTAGTATAATACTTCCAAATTTGGTGCCATTCTGAGTTCATTTCGATGCTCAAACAAAGTCCCAAAGTTTGTGACTTGAACCTGGAAATTTGCCGAACCGTCTCAATTTTTCAGCAAATTTGAGCCACTATATCTTGGTGCTAAAAACTCCAATTCCTGTTCCACTTATTTTGTTTTAAACTTTGATTGTAACTTTAATTGAGTTTCAAATCTGAGAGACTAGTTCAAATTCTGTGAATTTTGCCGAATTTCCAAAGTTGGCGAAAAACCAACCTCAAAACTGTCTCGCAAGCCAAAAACAGTAAATTTGATCTAATTTTTGAATGCCTTCCGTTGGTAATCATGGGAAAGTGTATTGTAGGAACTTTTAGTACTTTGGAATAAATTTCCAACGGTACCAAGTTTTCCAATTTTGGACTTGTAACGAATGAGATACGATTTTTCAAAGATCTCGTATCAAAGCTGAAATTTTCGAAACTTAAGAAAATGGAGTTTTTCGAATTCTCCTTTTCCCCTCGATATCACTTGAACGTTTTACACTTGATGTCAAAGATGAAAACTTGATTTATCTTGTGCTTTAAAAACCCACTTTTGAGCCTTGATTCGCGAGTAATTTAGGCTCGTTTTCGTGAAATTTTCTTAGATTGTACAAGTGTACAATCATTCGTGATAATTGAGATTTATACATGATTGTTTACTATTAATTGCTCAAGTTCGCACGAGGACCTTCAAGAGGATCCCACGGTGAACGCCTGAACTTCAAGTGACATTTCTTCCTTGTTTACTTGGTGAGTGTCAAGTGCATGATTACTTGAACTCCTGAATACTTGATACATGCTTAATTGCTATAATTGATTGGAGATTTTGAAAATGGAGGCGAGTGTGTACTTTACCGCACTTGTTCTTATTTGAAAAGAATGACTCATGATTGACATGAAATGAATGAATTATTAATGACTTGATGGAATGGAATGAAATGATTAAATGCTTGAATGAAATGAAATTGTATGCTATGGCTGCATACGTCGTTGGAGTGAATCTCCTTTACTCTCAAATGTACATGGGGGATGCCCAAACTCATAGGGACCTTGGGATTCGATCCGGCATGGGCTTGGTCGGGACCCTCGGTGAACCATGAGAATAACATGATAAGTTTGATCTATTGAAGAGATCTTGCTTGGCCTACTCGTGCAGTAGCGCCTTTATCGTCGTTCGGGCCAGGTGGGGGTTTGTAAGGTGGACGGACATGAGAAGCAAGTAGAATTCTGCGGATTGGAAATATCGACCCGGTTGACGGAGAGTCATCACGGGAAGATATACGAATGAAATTTGCAAAGCAAGTGGAAATTAGCTCCTGAGAGCTACAATATCCTTGAATTGTTTCTGTTTACTTTTCTCGCTCGAATTATTATTTATTGTAATATTATTGCTCTACTTGTTAAATTGGGATTGTTACTTGAACAACGTGCCTGCATGTGCGTTCTTGGTCTCACAAGCATTTTCCTCACCCTGTAGTTTTGTTTTTCTTAACAGGAAAGGATCAAAGGTGAACCTCGGAGAAACCCCTTTTTAATGAACTTTTGTATTAGAGTTTTCAATGTACTTGGCTAGACTCTGGATTATTGCATATTTTGGGGATTTGATGTAACTTTTGGATCCGATGTAAGGATTGGGATAATTGTTATATATTGTTAAGTTGAAAGTTTTCCGTACTTTCTTACTTATGCAATCGTGGTGGCTGGTATTTCATTAAGCTTGAACGGGTTTTGTCTTGAGTCCTGGCGAGAGTTGGGCAGGCGTTCCGCGGATACCTTTTGGTTCGCCTTAGGGAGAAGTGGGTGCACCATAGAATTAGGCTTAGTACAAAACATAAAAGTTGTAGGGAATGATGTTTTATAGCTTCCTGTAAAATTTCAACTCAATCCGAGTACTATAGCATGTGAAAAGACAAAAATACCCCTGACTGCCATAGGTGGAGCTCTGTGGACAGTGTTGACATTTCACCAAACTGATCGCGTCTGTTCACCCTGATCCATACTGAATTAGCATTTGGCCAAAACACAGAAGCTGTAGTGCTATGTCTTACCTGTCCAACGGCCCTGAAAACGCCTCAATCGGACTTCGGTAGCCTGAGTTATTGTCATTTGAACATAGTACAGTTAACTAGCCTATTGGTGAGATTCTGGTTCTGTAATTTGAAAATTTGACCCAGATACACTATGAACTGGGTTAAGTGGTCTTCATTAAAGTTGTAACCCCTTGTCTTAGCTTCGAAATGGTATAAATTTCACCCCAATCCGATAAGCGTAGCTTTGGTTGTGACCGTTACGCTAAGAGACGTCGAACCTGTCTTTTTACGTTTTGCTTTAACCCTTATTTCCGGTCATTTCTGTAGCATGGTTTTGTAATTGTATGGCATTGAGCCTATTGAACGGCTATTGAAATGAGATTATTTTGTGTGTGACTTTGGGCTTGATTAAGGAAAAGAATGAAGCATTAAATGGCTGGAAAATAGGTAAATACAAAGGGCGTGCTGCCCAAATTTACGCTCGAGGGCTAGGTAGATATACTTGCGACTTGAGCAAGGCTTGAGAGCGAATACCAATTGAACCATCTAGGCTATTGCGCCTTCTTTTATCGAGGTATATAAGTTAGAATTTGGCCGAACTTGTACCCTTGGGAAATGAAATAACGACTACTAGAAATACGTTTTCCTTGTTCTTTCGACTCCAATGGGAGTTCTAAAGTTTTAACCGCTTCCTTACCGAAACAAAACGAGCGAGCATAAATTTTTCGGGATTTGATAAGTATCATGAATACTACTTAAACGAATTGCATTTACTTGATTTTCTTGAAGCGAAACTCCTATGTTTCGAACTCTAGAGAGTTTTACATTCGTCAATGATATTTTATCGCAGATTTGGACTCCAACCAAGGAGTTGGACCTGAACGTGATTTTTGAAAAGCACTACATTTTGGTGAGTGCTTCCAAATACCTGGTTGAACTGGACACTTGTTTTCAATACTTGATCAATGTAAATAAATGACATGTGATTTGTTTGATCGGGCAAGAGTGTACTTTATCGCACTTGTCCTAATATGGTATATACTTGTTTATTGTTGCAATTAACTTGATATACTTGTACTTGAGTTGTAAGTGCGGAGCGGCAGTATGTACCACACTCAATCCGAGTAGGAGGTGCCTCTTATTCCCGTCTTCGTACTTTTATTTTGATTCAGTCGATTGGAGATGTTATCTCATCGACAATCTTGGGAACCCAAACCCCACTGGCTATTTAATCGAGTCGAGTCGGCAAGGGCTTGGTCGATTAGATAACGAACCATGGGTAGTTAGTGATGTCGAGTGGAGTGTTATCACCTCGACTAATCAGTATACTCGAATATTACCTGTAACGCCCCGAGGCAGAAGAAAAGGGAAAAATTTCTGGTGAATAGTGTTTTGTGGGGAATCCGGCTAGAAGCCGTGCAAATTCCTTGTATTTTTCTTAAAAATTCCCTTTTCTTTGACAAATACCACTTTATAATGGCCCTACTACTCAATCACCCCACAATAAGTGCCAATGAACCTAGAAAGTAGGGTTTCACGCTTCGGTTTCAAGTTTAGAGCAAAATTAGGATTTTCGCGATTTTTCGCCGGATGAATTTTCGGTACAGAGTAAGGATTAAATTTGGAGAGTAAAAGTGACTTTTAAGTGAGAAATAATATGTGATTAGTAGCAATAATATAAGGTTAGTGAATGGGAAGTAAAAACCCTAGTACGTGAGTTTTTTAAGAAAAACGGCGCGAACCGGCGGGTCCCGCGCACTACCGATTGAACGCACCACTTGACCACCATTTTTCTTACCAAACAAGTTTATTGACTTTGAGCAAAATATCTTCTTAAATTACAGCTAAGGCTGACCGAAATTGGTGGCTAAAATGACAAGGAAAAGGAAAGAGAAAAATGAAAGGTGGTGGTGGCGACACTTGTCGCCACCCTAGAGTTTCTTGGCCAAGTGATCAACTAGCCTTCTTAAACCAAATTTCTGCACTTTCCTCTTCATTTTTCCAGCAGCTGGTCAGCCAAAAGAGAGAGAGAAAGTGAGAGCAAGAAAACAATTCCATCTTCTTGATTTGCTTCAACTAAGTGAGGAATTCCAATTCCAAACCGATTAAAGGGTAGGTTGTGAGTTGGGAAGCTTGAGGAACCAAGAAATTTCAAAGGGAGTGAACTACCACTCATCCAAGCCTTGCTTTTGAGGTATAAACATCTGATCATGATCCTTGTTGCTTTAAATCTTGCTTTAAGATGTTTTTTTTAGCTTAAGTTTTGGCTTGATTTCATGATTATGCAAGTGGGTGTGATGAATATGGGATGAATAAGCAAGTTAGGGTTTCATAGTTTTCTGCCTAAACTTGCTGTATGATTGCACATGTTGTAAATAAGGTTATAAAAGGGGCTTTGGTAGTGATTAGAACAAGAAAATTGAGAAAGTTCCATTAAATACCAAAAATTCCAGAATCTGGAAAATTTGCCCCATCATTCTGTCCGGTTTTGTAGCCTTATGTTAGAGGCCGAATTGGCCTTAGGTCAAAGAATTAAAGTTGTATAGAATGGTATTTTATAGGTACCTACAAAATTTCAGCTCAATCGGAGTAACGTAGGTCATGAAAAGTCCAAAATACCCTTACTGTTTTAAGTTTTTCCCCAGCAGTCCGTTTCGTCAGTTTGTCCAGTTTATCACGTTTTTTCACTAGGATCCGTACTGATTTAGCTTTTTTCCAAAACATGAAAGTTGTAGTATTCTGACTTAGTTTTTAAATGCCTCTAAGAACACCTAAATCGGATTTTTATAACCTGAGATATGACCATTACAGTGCAATGTGGTTAAATAGCCGACGAGTTAGATTTTGGTTCTGTAATTTGAGGATTTGACTAAGTTGCATTAGAAACTGGACTAGGTGACCTTCATGAACATTGTAACGGTGTGTCTTAGCTTCGATACGGCATAGGTTACGCCTTAATCCGATAAGCGTAGCCTCGGATATGTTATTTCTGCATTCACACATCAAATCTGTCTTTTGCTAGATTGAATTTCTGCACTTGTTATTATTGTGATTCTTATTCTTATGATATTATGAGCCTATGGAATGGCTTTTGACCTGAATTATGATATGCGTGACTTTGGGTTGTGGCTGAGGAAAAATAATGAAGCCTAAATGGCTGGAAAATTAGGTAAACACAAAGGGCATGCTGCCCGAATTTACGCTCGAGAACTAGAAAACTATACTTGTAACTTGTGTAAAGGTTAAGTGATTATCACTTAAACTAGCGAGCACCTTTACTACTTTGTTATCGAGGGTTATACGTTAAAAACCTAAATGAACTTGTACCCTTGAGGAAAAGATATAATGGCCAATGTAAACTTGTATTTCTTTGTACTTTCAACTCAAGTGTTGTTTTTCAAGTATATATACTACAAAAACCTTACGATTTGAAAAGCGAGTAAGTGTTTCACGAATGTCTTTCAAATGAATTTCAATTGGTTGATTCTTAATGAACGGAACGTTTAAGTTTCGAATCTTACTCGTGTTTCAAAGTTCTCAAATTGGATTTCTATCGCAGATCTAGACTTCAAACCTGGAGTATAGTTGAACGTGAATACTTGAAGCACTATAATTGGGGTGAGTGATCCCTCGACTGTTCCCAAAGTTACTTTTGAACTAATTCTTGCATTTATTACTCCATTGCATATCATTTGGGTTCGGGTGTGTGCCATGACATAATTTGGCTCCAATGAGTTCCTGGAAAGTCTTGTGCTTAGAACCAATGTCTCCACTATTGTTTACATATTCTTTGGAGCCCGATGGCTCCTTACTTCTGTTTCACGGTTACCTGATCTAAACGAGCATTGGATATTTAAGTACAAGAACTTCACATGAGCAATAAATGAACATTTGATTACTGCATCATGACATCATATCAATGCTTTATTGTGAAATATACTTGGCTGTTGATTTTACTGGTCACTCGCTGAGCTTCTAGCTCACCCCCTACTATCTTCTTCTCCCCACAGGGATCGAAGTAAAGGAAGAACTTGTTTTTGGATCTTTGTGTGGCTGGATGGCGTACATATTGTATAGTTTAGTTTTGGTTTTGGTTTATGTACTTTTGGGCTTGTATAAATATTTGGAATTGAATCGGATGTAAATCTACATTTTACACTTAGAACTAGTTTCCGCTTCGCTTATGATATGTAATTTTGGAGAATTGGATGTATTATTTGAGTTGTACATTGTAATTTACTTGAGGAATGGAGTAAGTGAATAAGTTCCGGCGAGAGCTGGGCATGCGGTCCGCTAAACCCTTTGGTTCACCTTAGGGGGAGGTGGGGTCGTTACAAATGGTATCAGAGCTTAGGCTTCAGATCTTTGTAGTGTATCCTAGGCTTGAAGTTTAGGATGCCGGACTGTGGGATTGGTTTGTAAGTTCAGTGCTCTTTTGGAGCGTCAGTTGTGAATCTTGAAAGTGGTACGCGTAAGATATGATTTGGTTGAATTACGCTTGAGAGTGTACGGCCTGAGCTATACAGTTTCTTAGTTTTGGATTCTTGGCTAGGGTTTTGATAGATTCTGGTGGCCGGAATTGTTGAGAAAAGTTTTGGTTTGCATTTTTCTTCTAAATTTCCTGTTTGATTAAGGTTATACCACCCGAGTGGTAAATGTTAAGATTTGAGATGTTTGAACTGTCTAAGACCGACTGGACTGAGCTCATTTGAGACTTGAATTTGTATCGGCTAGTGTACCCTTACGTACACTTGATAGATCTGACCTGACTGAAAATAGGGTATCTCTTTTACTCTTGAGCAAGTATCTTGATTCATATATGATCTGTATGTGCATTTGAGTTTGATGACTGCTTGAGAGTGTGAATTACTGGGCATAAGCTAGGCGAGTGAGTTTCTCCTCGTACCTGTGTCCCTTGAACCTGAAATAATTGACCCTGCTTTTGAACCGATATACTTGAACCCTGCTTTTGACTCTGTTTCTGAACATTTTCGTACTTGTTTGGTTATAGACCGGCTACTACTCTTCTGTAGCGGTTGAACAGAACCTCTCTGGTGAGGCATTGCCTGTTGTGTTTTCAAGCACCGTCATTCTTCTGGCGAGGCATGCCTGCTGTGTTTCAAAGCACCATCAGGGATGAAACTTTGACTTGAGGCTCTCTGGTGAAGCTTAGCCGTAGTGCTAGCTTGTTGTGTTTCCAAGCACCATCAGGGCCAATTTCTTGAGCTAAGATCCTCTGGTGAAGTTTAGCCGTTGTGCTAGCTTGTTGTGTTATAAAGCACCACCAAGGATGAAATTTTGAACTGAGGTTCTTTGGCGAGGTATAGCCGTTGTGCTAACCTGTTGTGTTGTCCAGCACCGCCATGGACAAAATCTTGCATCTGAGGCTCTGGTGAAGTATAGCTGAGTGCTAGCTTGTTGTGTTTTCAAGCACCATCGGGGACAAATTCCTGAGACTTTCTGGTGAAGTATAGCTGAGTGCTAGCTTGTTGTGTTTTCAAGCACCACCAGGGGTAATTTCTGACCTGAGACATCGTTATGTCTTGGACTATTTTTACAAATATCAGGGACTTTAAGTCCGATTTCGAGCCTTTTGTATATGTATCTAGTTACTCGTCTGACTATCTATTGGATCAAGATTATTTGATAAGTTGGATTGGAGTACTTTTAGTACTTGATTGTGATGAGTGATTCTTAGTATGTGATTGACCTTTGAGATATTTGATCTGATTAGTATTTGATTATGATAAGCGAGATTGAAATGATTCTTAATACGTGATCGACTTTCGAGAACTATTTTGATCTGATTAGTACAAGTTGGAATGTCGAGGACCGCCTAAGGCGAACCAAAGGGTTTAGGGGACCGGCTGCCCAGCTCTCGCCGGGACTCATTCACTTACTCCATTCCTCAAGTAAATTACAAGGTACAACTCAAATAATACATCCAATTCTCCAAAATTACATATCATAAGCGAAGCGGAAACTAGTTCTAAGTGTAAAATGTAGATTTACATCCGATTCAACTCCAAATATTTATACAAGCCCAAAAGTACATAAACCAAAACCAAAACTAAACTATACAATATGTACGCCATCCAGCCACACAAAGATCCAAAAACAAGTTCTTCCTTTACTTCGATCCCTGTGGGGAGAAGAAGATAGTAGGGGGTGAGCTAGAAGCTCAGCGAGTGACCAGTAAAATCAACAGCCAAGTATATTTCACAATAAAGCATTGATATGATGTCATGATGCAGTAATCAAATGTTCATTTATTGCTCATGTGAAGTTCTTGTACTTAAATATCCAATGCTCGTTTAGATCAGGTAACCGTGAAACAAAAGTAAGGAGCCATCGGGCTCCAAAGAATATGTAAACAATAGTGGAGACATTGGTTCTAAGCACAAGACTTTCCAGGAACTCATTGGAGCCAAATTATGTCATGGCACACACCCGAACCCAAATGATATGCAATGGAGTAATAAATGCAAGAATTAGTTCAAAAGTAACTTTGGGAACAGTCGAGGGATCACTCACCCCAATTATAGTGCTTCAAGTATTCACGTTCAACTATACTCCAGGTTTGAAGTCCAGATCTGCGATAGAAATCCAATTTGAGAACTTTGAAACACGAGTAAGATTCGAAACTTAAACGTTCCGTTCATTAAGAATCAACCAATTGAAATTCATTTGAAAGACATTCGTGAAACACTTGCTCGCTTTTCAAATCGTAAGGTTTTTGTAGTATATATACTTGGAAAACAACACTTGAGTTGAAAGTACAAAGAAATACAAGTTTACATTGGCCATTATATCTTTTCCTCAAGGGTACAAGTTCGTTTAGGTTTTTAACGTATAACCCTCGATAACAAAGTAGTAAAGGTGCTCGCTAGTTTAAGTGATAATCACTTAACCTTTACATAAGCTACAAGTATAGTTTTCTAGTCCTCGAGCGTAAATTCGGGCAGCATGCCCTTTATGTTTACCTAATTTTCCAGCCATTTAGGCTTCATTATTTTTCCTCAGCCACAACCCAAAGTCACGTATATCATAATTCAGGTCAAAATCCATTCCATAGGCTCATAATATCATAAGAATAAGAATCACAATAATAACAAGTGCAGAAATTCAATCTAGCAAAAGACAGATTTGACGTGTGAATGCGGAAATAACATATCCGAGGCTACGCTTATCGGATTAAGGCGCAACCTATGCCGTTTCGAAGCTAAGACACAGGACTACAATGTTCATGAAGGTAACCTAGTCCAGTTTCTAATGAAACGTAGTCAAATCCTCAAATTACAGAACCAAAATCTAACTCGTCGGCTATTTAACCACATTGTACTGTAATGGTCATATCTCAGGTTATAAAAATCCGATTTAGGTTTTCTTAGAGGCATTTAAAAGATAAGTCAGAATACTACAACTTTCATGTTTTGGTAAAAAGCAAAATCAGTATGGATCCTAGTGAAAAAATGTGATAAACTGACGAAACGGACTGCTGGGGAAAAACTTAAAACAGTAAGGGTATTTTGGACTTTTCATGAACTACGTTTCTCCGATTGAGCTGAAATTTTGTAGGTGCCTATAAAATACCATTCTATAAAACTTTAATTCTTTGACCTAAGGCCAATTAGGCCTCTAACATAAGGCTACAAAACCGGACAGAATGATGGGCTAAATTTTCCAGATTCTGGAATTTTTGGTATTTAATGGAACTTTCTCAATTTTCTTGTTCTAATCACTACCAAAGCCCCTTTTATAACCTTATTTACACCATGTGAAATCATGCAGCAAGTTTAGGCAGAAAACTATGAAACCCTAACTTGCTTATTCATCCCATATTCATCACACCCACTTGCATAATCATGAAATCAAGCCAAAACTTAAGCTAAAAAAAACATCTTAAAGCAAGATTTAAAGCAACAAGGATCATGATCAGATGTTTATACCTCAAAAGCAAGGCTTGGATGAGTGATAGTTCACTCCCTTTGAAATTTCTTGGTTCCTCAAGCTTCCCAACTCACAACCTACCCTTTAATCGGTTTGGAATTGGAATTCCTCACTTAGTTGAAGCAAATCAAGAAGATGGAATTGTTTTCTTGCTCTCACTTTCTCTCTCTCTTTTGGCCGACCAGCTGCTGGAAAAATGAAGAGGAAAGTGCAGAAATTTGGTTTAAGAAGGCTAGTTGATCACTTGGCCAAGAAACTCTAGGGTGGCGACAAGTGTCGCCACCACCACCTTTCATTTTTCTCTTTCCTTTTCCTTGTCATTTTAGCCACCAATTTCGGTCAGCCTTAGCTGTAATTTAAGAAGATATTTTGGTCAAAGTCAATAAACTTGTTTGGTAAAAAAAATGGTGGTCAAGTGGTGCGTTCAATCGGTAGTGCGCGGGACCCGCCGGTTCGCGCCGTTTTTCTTAAAAAACTCACGTACTAGGGTTTTTACTTCCCATTCACTAACCTTATATCATTGCTACTAATCACATATTATTTCTCACATAAAAGTCACTTTTACTCTCCAAATTTAATCCTTACTCTGTACCGAAAATTCATCCGGCGAAAAATCGCGAAAACCCTAATTTTGCTCTAAACTTGAAACCGAAGCGTGAAACCCTACTTTCTAGGTTCATTGGCACTTATTGTGTGGTGATTGAGTAGTAGGGCCATTATAAAGTGGTATTTGTCAAAGAAAAGGGAATTTTTAAGAAAAATACAAGGAATTTGCACGGCTTCTAGCCGGATTCCCCACAAAACACTATTCACCAGAAATTTTTCCCTTTTCTTCTGCCTCGGGGCATTACATTACCACCAGTGTTTAGTTGGTGTTCAGACCCGGTAAGGGAGTTGAATTGTGGACGGATTGGAGTTTAGCGAAGTACTACTGGACTGGTTACTTTCCTTGAAAGTTGACGGAGTGTCAACTAATACTTGATCAAGCTTTGGTGAAGCACTGGGAAATTTGGCTCCTGAGAGCCATCGGTATTCTTACATCTGGATTGTTATTCGTAGTGTTATTGTTTCTTTTAGAAAAGAATTTTTCACTCGTTCACTTGGAAATTTGCTACTTGAAGTGTATTGTTCACTTTTATGAACTTGTTATGCTCGTTCTTTTGCTACCTTGATACTTGTACTTTTAAATAATGGTCAACTTACTATTTGGAACCTCACTGGGCTCTTAGTTCATTCCACTCCATTTGTTTTCCTTACACGGGGTACGAGCGAGGCGTGAGACTTGTACAGACTAGCGTAGTCTAGTTTTTTTTTTCTTTTGCTATTGTACTCGCGCTAACACCCGACTAGGGTTAATTTTACTTAAGTTGTAAATACTTTAACGTTTTGGGCGTGTATAAACCTTGTAGCTAGATTTGAACATCAATGTATATGTTAAGTTTGATATTGTTGTTTCATTTCTTCTCTATGGACGCGGTGTCTTTCTCCAGTTACGCGTGAGTGAGTCCTGGCGAGAGTTGGGCAGGCGGTCCGCTAAACCCTGGGGTACGCCCTAGGGGGAGTTGGGGTCGTCACAATATAATTATCACCCAACTCCACAATATTAACATATTAAACCATGCAAAAGTACTTTACTAACCTCTTGAACTAAAACTTGCCGGAGTTTATCTAACCAAGTGATATTAAGTCTACTAATGTAAAAATCATGACTCCAATGCATTAAAGCAAATTATATGCACTTAAATGAAATAATTGGCAATTCATGCATGAATAAATATTAGGGTTCTCACATCCTTGAACTTGCACCTTCGCGCAGGTTTTAAAACTTATGTCCTTTTGAAATCTCCTTTGGGTCATTTGTCGCTTCGAAGTCGAGTCGCTCTACTAGCTCTCTCGATCATTCCTTCTTTTGTTTAGTTGCTCTAGTTGAAATCTTAAAGTTTCGTACTTGCTTGAATATAGGTTTTGGTATGGAAAACAAGAACCTTGGTGGGACCATTTGATTTGCTCTGCTTTGTCGGTGAGTGTTCCAATGCATGTTATTTGATTATGCACGACTTGAGAAAATGTTATTATTTGCTTAAGTGCTCTCCTTTGAATGACATGCAAATAAGTGAATGACTGTTGTGATTTTCTTGTCTTGTTAATTTACTAAGAGCGCATGTGTACATTGCATGAATGAGTGATAAATGTGCACGAATATAGGCCAATGTGTACTTTATCGCATCGGCTGAACTGAGCTTAACCCTATGCTGACACCCTATCTGTGACCTGCCTTTTGCAAATGTTAAGTGCAAAGCTCAAAACTCTTTGCCAAAAGGCCTTGAGTACAATGTTTAATGTTAAATGAGGGGATTGTTGATTTTTCGAAGGGCATAAGGTGAATATTAAATGAGGGGATTGTTGATCTTTCGGAGGACATAAGGTAGGAGTTCGGAGATTATAAGGTGGTAAAATGTAGGGGATTGTTTATTGGTAGTTATAAGGTGAATATTGCTCCATGTGAACCCCGTATCCTTTTAATGTTTAAAGTATTGTTCATCCTTGTATTTACTTGAACGGATGATTGAATGCACGCATGAATGTTATTGTTTATCAAGTATTTTACATTGAAGGATTCCTATTACAATTAATTGCTCCATTACCAGTTTTTAAAGTTGAGTATTGTGACGCCCCCACTTCTCCCAAGGGTATCGGCGGGACGCCTACCCAATTCTCGTCGGGACTCACTGCAATCCATAATTCAAAACTAGAAATACTTCAAATAATATCAATATATATTTAAAGTACTTCAAAACATTTCATACTTACAATTAGTTAAACTTCAAGTTTAAATACAACCCAACGGAATATGTACCATAGTCATCTACTATAATACAACTTAAAGTCTTCAAAAGGAAACCACTTAGTACTATTCACGAGCACTCTCGGTCTTGAACCCTGTTAAGGAAAACAAAACGTGGAATGAGCTAAACAGTCCAGTGAGGTTCCAAGACACCCTAGCAGTTCTACTAAATCAAGTAATTTGAGCATAATACATGTATGATTCAAGATTGCACATTGGCACATTAACATGAAACAGTTATCATTATACAGAAATAAACACATATTGAAGGATACGGTGTTCTAGTGGAACCATTTCGATCAACTTCACCTTATAACTTCAGATCCCCTCGGTTTGTTTGGCCACCACCTTATCCCTCCAGTGGTAATACTTGAGTATACCGAAACAGTGGCCCAGGGTTCCAACCTATCTGATCGAGCCCAGTCCTGGCTCGAGCAGGTTAGTAACCAAGGGCAGGATCCAGTTCAGTTTAGAGCTTATAACATGCGCAAGTAATCAAGTAAATCGATAAATCGGTTGAACGGTAGAAATTTATCATTTTAGTAGGTCGAGTGAGATGAAGTACACACTCGCCTTAAAACGGTGGCAATTTCATAAGAGCAATTATAGGTAACACTTAACACTTAAACACGTAAGCAATATGCCGTAATTTCATATGAACACGGAATTTACGGTAATCAAGTAATCAAGTAAGCAGGTAATCAAGTAAATCGGTAAACGGTAGATCGGTTGAATGGTAAATCGGTAATCGATAAATCGGTAAATCGGTAAATCGGTTGGACGGTAGAAATTTGTCATTTTAGTAGGTCGAGTGAGATAAAGTACACACTCGCCTTAAAACAGTGGAAAAGTTCATAGGAGCAATTATCGGTAGCACTTAATAGTTAAACACATAATGACCATGGAGTAAACATGTCGTAAAACTATTCAAGTCACGTACTCCTATATGGAACACTCACCAATTCAAAACAAGTGAGAAAGTGCTCAAACAAGTGTTTAGGTGTCCGCTTCGAGTTCCTCTTGAAGGTCCCCTTGAACGCTTGAGCAAATAATAATTAACGTCACTCACAATCATGCATTTACCAAGAAAGGATGCACACTCATTTAGACTAAATAAAAGTCTTAAAAGAGAGCTTTAATTCTCTCAGGTTCAGGAGTGAAGTTTTAAAGTCCAAAGAGAGACTAGCATCTTCCATGAAATCGAGTTCAAAACGTTCAATTGATATCGAGAAAAGAGGTCAAGTTCCCAAAATTGCATTTTCTAAGTAATCAGCAAATTTCAGCTTTGCACGACAATCTTTGAAAATCAAATCTGGAGTTTGGCATGTCGAAAAATGGAAAACTTTACACTCAAAGTACTAAAAGTTCCTAGAAGACACTTTTCTAAGATTCTAAATGGAAGACATTCAAATTTCAGCTTACAGTGGCTGACTTGTATCTCCAAGACAGTTTCAGTCTTGATTTTTGGTAAACTTTGAAAATTTGAAAAAATTCACAGAAAGTGAACTAGCCTCTGAAAATCACAACACTATTAGAGTTCCAATCAAAGTTTTAAACACAAAAAACGGAACTAGAATCAGAGTTTTGAGCGCCAAGATATAGCAGCTCAAAGTTGGTTAAAAACAAGGACCGCTCGGTCCATTTTTCCAGATTTGAAGGGTAACTTTGGGATCTTATTTGTATATCAAAACAGTCTTAGAATGACACCAAAATTGGTACACTTAAACTTCCGTATGAGGACTACTCCTCTATCAAATTTCATTCAAAAAATTACGTGGAAAGGCAGTTAACAAAATGACTGAAGTTCGTAAAATGTTTCAAAGCAAATCTGTCTTCTTGCTTTCCTTTCTTTTCAAAACATTTTGCAGCATGAAATCAGTCCCATTTTGGTTCATCTATGAAACCAAAGTCCTAGAAACATCTATTATACATTTGGTAGGTGATTGACACCAAAATTTTCGAAACAACATGTCCCAAATCAAATTAGACCAGTCGGCTAGCACAAAAGAAGGATTTTCCAGATTTCCAGCTTTGGTGCAGTTCTGTAATTGGACCATATCTCACTCAATAAAACTTGAAATTGAGAATGGTCAGTGGCATTGGAAACTAGATTCAAAAGGATGCATTTCATCAGAAGAAGTCGTTCTGAAAATCAGTTCATAGCTAGCTCGAATTAAAGCGACAAGCCGCAGCTTATCACTGTCACTCGCACAGCACAGCAGAACAGAATAGGTAAATTTGGCGAACTACTACGGCTCACTCAGTTCGAATCAGAGGGTACATTTTACACCTTTAGAAAACTACAGATGTCTAGTTTCGAATGCCACTGATGGCACTCAATTCTGACCTCCGTATAGAGAGATATGTTCATTCAAAAATTACTGCCAGAGGACCCATGCTATGCGATTTTCCAGAATTGTTCTTGCCAAAACTCAATTTTTTCTCAACCAAATCAAGTGATTTTCGGTGAAAACTTTCCACACATCCTATACAACATATCTACATTAGATTCAAGGTCATTTGAGCATCAAAATTTCGAACCAAAGCTTCAAGAAAAACAAAGCTTCCTATGCAATTCCTTTGGTTTTCCTTTCACTTTTTCAACAAATCTCATCTTCTTTATCACATAATTAACACAAACAACACTTATCATCATCTTATCAGTCCTATATCATCAAGGTGGGATTTTGTAGAGCCCACTTCAACCTTTTCAATCCAAATAACAACAACAATATGGAAGCTACAAGCTTCATAGTCAAAACCAAAACCCATTAAAACCAAGAAAATTGAAAGATTTGAAGTGGATGAAGGCTACCTCTTAACTCTTGAAGAAACCAGAAATTTCACCACTAAAACTCCCAAGAAAACCCGCCAAGATGAAGATTTCCTCCAGGCCAAGGTTAATCTCCAAGTGATTTTGAGGTTGGATGCAAAGTTGGAAGTGTTTTGGAGCAAGAATGAGCAAAAATGGAGTGGAGAGCTTTCTTCCTTCTTCCCTTGAAGTTGCTGGCCGAAAATGAGGGAGTGAAGAGAGCGAGATTAGGGTTTGTTTGGGTGATGAAACTTGGAGAGAAAGAATGAAATAGTAGCTTTAGGTTGCGTGCAAAAAGTCAACTCTCACTAGTGGTCGCGCGAGGGTTTCGTACCACCGTTTTCTCTCGGGTTTGTTTCAATTGTGCACTAAACCTCCAATGTAGTTCCTAGTAGTCTAGTATTAGTTTCTTAAATCTCCATTTAACCGTTCCGGCTCGATATACGTGAGCTTCCGATTCGCGCGCGATAAAGCGAAATTTTTAAACTCACTCACCTCAATTACCTCACTTAACTTTTCTTAGTCTATTATTAATCATTCTTAATTCTCCAAGACTAATGCACTCTCGGATCGAATTTACCTCAAAAAATATGTACTCGTTATTCCTTACTGATGCGGTTGAGCACGAGGCCCAAAGTGTTCAAGTAGGCTCTGTGAAGGTGCCCCAAGGCCCAGTGACACGAGCACGAGCTAAGAGATTCAAGGAGTCCCTCCAAGCCTTGGTCCGTGCCGTCCAAGCCCAAGAGAAACCGGCCATTGAAGGAATTGAGTTGGAATATCCTTGCACGACTACTAAAATGCTGCTTACAATTGAAGATGCAAGTGTTCAAGCTCCAAACGGCGGGCTGAGCCGCAGTTAAGTACCCTCGCTGAGCCGTACTGTAACAGCCCCACTTTCCCCTAAGGCGAACCAAAGGGGTTAGCGGACCGCCTGCCCAGCTCTCGCCAGGACTACGAATCAGTTCACGTCGATCTAATACGTTCCGGAACATACCCACGCGCGTAAACAAGTCAAAATCACAAAATAAAAAAAAATGAAAATCGAAGCCGATGATGAACAGTACCGGCCACGTCAGAATCCAGATACTAGGCCGAGAGTAGCCAAAATTTTTCTTTTGCCGTTTGAAATACGAGTTGATCCGAAATTCAACCAAATATCAACCAAACATACATACATTGAAATGTAACATTTACAAGCCAAAGCGGCATATCAAAAACCATTCATCATGGATATACATGTTCGGATTGCCAATCAAAAGTCATTGAACCCAATACACATTAGGGTTTCATCCAAAGAGCTAAACAAAAGACATTTACACTAGCTCAACTTGGCAATCGACAATCCAATCCCAAAAGTAATTATATTCCTGTAAGGAAAACAAATGGAACGGAATGAGCTTAAGCCCAGTGAGTTACTACCACATAAGCAACAAAGGTCACATAAGCATAATCTTTCATTTCAAGTACACAATTAAGAAGTAAAACAAGTCGGTAAAAAGATACGGACGGCTCTCAAGAGCCCATTTCCACGCTTACATTCTTGATGTGAAAATTCTTATGATTAAAATGCATAAAAGTTTGAGAAAATCTTATGCTAAAAATAAAGATTTGAAAACAAAAATAAATGATTTGTTGGAAGAAAACTCCAAACTTTTTCAGGAAAACAAATGTTTGAGAATGGAAAATGATGATTTAAAAAATCAAAAAAATGTTTTTGATTGCAAAAATAATTTGAAAAGGAAGTTGGAAGAGAAAACAAAGTTTTATGAAAAAATGTTGGAGGAACAAAATTTGTTAAAGAAAAGAATTAATGACTTGAACGAGTTTCTCCAAAATGAAAAACAAAAGTTTTCTCAAACAAAAGAAAGCAAATCTTTTCAAGGCACAAATAAGTTTGATATGATAAGAAGTAAGAAAATTAGTTGCATTAAATCCACTTATGTGCAAAATACTTCTATCATGTGTCACTTTTGTTGTCAATTTGGACATATGCAAAATGATTGCTATGTAAAGAAAAATATGAGAAAAGGTATGAAATCCATGTGGATTGCTAGATCATGTTGTACTAACTCCCAAGAACCCTATAAAAAATTACAATTGGTATCATGAAAGTTTTGTCATTCTATATGGTCTTGATTTGAAAAATAAAGGGGGAGTTTGCTTTTTGATTGATGTCAAAAGGGGGAGTAGGATTTATTGAAATTTCTTTGTATGTTGGCATTTTCTAAGGGGGAGTTTTATTTGAACTTATTTGATCAAAGAAATCTTCATTTTGTTTGTCATCATCAAAAAGGGGGAGATTGTTGACCTTGGTCGATCAATCCTTGGTTTTGATGATTAACAAACCAAAATGTAGATTTGGGCTAATGTTTTTATGTGAGCAATTTGTTAGAACAGATTCTTGTGGCACAAAAGAAGAAGCAAAAACAGGGCACTCATGTGGGACGTCCGAAAGGAAGCTATCGGACGTCCGAAAGGATGAAGAACATCAGGAAAGATATTCTGTCGGACGCTCGTGAGGAAGCATCGGACGTCCGGATGGATCGGACACACTCTTCGGACGCACATCGATCGTGTCGGACGTCCTAAAAATTCCATGAAGATTTGATAACTCTCTGGACGACGTTCGGATGCAGGGTTCGGACGTCCGACAGGTGGTTCGAATGTCCGACAGGCCAACGGCTAGTTTTGACAGCATTTAATATTTGACCGTTGGAGAGCCTTTTGGAGCCATTTCTCACCTTCTATAAACACCCCAAAGCACAAGAAGACACGAGACTTTTGCCAACACAATATACAAGCTTACAAGTGAGATTTTTGAGTAGAAAGATTCTTTGTTGGTTGTATAAGGGGTTGGGGAAGTTGGGTTGTGAGGTTGCTCAAGTGAAGGTTACTCTCTAGGAGGAGTAAAACCTTGGTGAAGGTGAACCTATCACTTGAAGTGGTAAAACCTTGATGAAGGTTGCCTCATTTGTATAAAATAGTTCTTAATTGGGTGTGTGATCTTTCGAGTGTAGGTTGTTGAGGGTTAACTAGAATAGTTGTAAAACTCCTTGGCTCAACCAAAGTGTGTTTGGGGTGAGGAAGGAGTGAGCCTTCACATGTACATCTTGGTTAGCATCGCCATCTATTGAAGAGGCTATTGGGTTGATATTTGGTTTGCATTTCTTATCTTGTCTCTTTAATTAAGTTTTCTTTATTGTGCTTAAATTTGATATATCTTTGTGCATCATTGTGAAATTGTTTGTACTCATTGGGTTGCACCAGGCCTTACAGTTTCATCCAAAGAGCTAAACAAAAGACATTTACACTAGCTCAACTTGGCAATCGACAATCCGATCCCAAAAGTAATTATATCCCTGTAAGGAAAACAAATGGAACGGAATGAGCTTAAGCCCAGTGAGTTACTACCACATAAGCAACAAAGGTCACATAAGCATAATCTTTCATTTCAAGTACACAATTAAGAAGTAAAACAAGTCGGTAAAAAGATACGGACGGCTCTCAAGAGCCCATTTCCACGCTTACATTCTTGATCCAATCTCATTGACTCTCCGTCAACGTTTATGAGTACCAACCGTAGAACCCACTTCACTCCCATCCCTTCCACCAAACATACCCCAACCGGGCCCGCACTCCAATCAGTAGCTTTTGGTAATACTCGAGTTTACCGGAATCAAGAGTCTCATTACTACAAGATTCCCCAGTACAGTCCCCGTGGCATGTCAATTTTCACGACCAAGCCTTCGCCGGCTCGATTCAATTGATTACCAACGGGGTTGAGCTCAGTAGTACAGTAAGGCCGTTGGATACTCGTCCAGACGACACCAAATCAGTTTTTCATGAAGTGAATTCAATATCTCATATAGCAAGTCCAGTATATCAGTGAAGCGGTAAACAGTCACTAACGGTATCACAAGGGGTGAGGGCGGTCAAGTACACCCTCACCTCAATCAATTCCAATAGCCAAATAAGCCTTCAAGGCATCAAAATCACATATAGCAAAGCCACATTGTAACATTCAAGTGAGTAGTATACTCACCACTCAAGTAAGTGATGTTTCATACACCGTTGTTAAAAGATCGTCGTGAACCCTCGTCACGTCCTAAAACACGTAAACAAATACAATGAGACTCGATAACGAGTCATAAAGCAATGCCAATCACAACCCCAATAGGGTTTCATAAGCATGTATAAGCATCATAGGCAACCAGAAATTGCGGAAATGCAACTAATGGCCCTAACAAAAAAAAACAGTTTTGTCCTCATTTTGCGGTAATGGCACAACTTGAACTACGATTATCGGATTAGGGTGTAAGACCCACCATTTCGAAGCTAAGAACCAGATCTACAACAATGTAGAAGGTCACTCAGTCCAAATCCCAGTACAACTAAGTCAAATATGCCAAATAACAAACCAGAACCGTAATTGCAGGTTTACAAATTACACTATGCTGTAATCAGTACAACTCAGTCTAAACAGGTCCAAATGCAGAAATTCCAAAGGCATATGGTAGCTAGGACATCAAGCTACATTTCATCAAAGACCTCAACAACCAAATCCAAAGCAATTCCAGTCAAAACAGCCGATTACAGGCGCAGTTCGGCCATCCTGATGAACCCAGAACAGCAATAGTAATTTCGACATTTCTCACTCTACACTACTCCAAATGACCTGCAATTTTACAGGCACCTCAAAAACATCAATACCTACAACTTTCATGTTTTAAGGAAAGGCCAATTCGGCCTCTAACCATGAGATACAAAACCGGACAGAATTGGGGATATAAAACCCTAACTTTCTCAAATTCCTTCCAAACCAGAAATTGGTTACAATTATCTATCATATACACCTACTAGAGTCATTAACCATCATTACCAACCATCATAGATAGCCACAACATCATGATCACATTAAACCAGAAAATTCATCAATAAATCGAAAACTTCACCAATTCATCTCAAACCAAGAAATAAACCACAAATTTCAGCACTTTAGCTACCATTAAGCACAACTTAAGCTTCATTAAGTGTAGGAGGAAGTTCAATCACCACTCACCTAGTAAACAAGAGAGGGAGAGTTGTTGGACACCTTAGCTTCCTTAAACACTTCACCAAATCACTTTCTAGTACCAAATGGAGAGATTTTATGGAGTAGAAACAAGATCAAATGGTTGGATGATTACACTCAAGCAAGATGGAAGCAAGAATCTTGGAGAGTTTTTCTTTCTTCTTAGCTAGAGAGGGCCGGCCACAATGGTGAAGAAAAGAGTGATTTTTGTGGTAATTTTGAGATATTTAATCAATTGGTAAGAAAGGTCAAAAAGTCAAAAAGTCAAATAAGTGACCACCACTCTTAAGGTGACACTTGTCACTTCATTAATGCATTCATATCCTTCTTTTTCCCTCTCACATCAATCACTTCACCTCCTCTACTTATCTCTTAACACCCGATAAATTTCACCCAGTATCCGGAACTTAACCTACTTGGTCGAATTTTTCCGAACTTTTCGCCCTAATGGGTCCCACATCCGGTATACACTCTTAATTTCTCAAAACCTATTTGATACTAGAAAAATCATCCAAGAACTATATCTGCTCATTAAAAATATCTAGAAAATTTCCCTACTAAAGAAAACGCAGAAAACAAGCCATTAAATAAATAAAACCCTAAAAAAATGGGAAAAGTACGGGTTCTCACACGTACGGGGGTCTCACTTACGATCTATAGTTAGTTGGGCTAGGTTTCGGTCAAGTGAAGGCCCAAGGGGCTGGCCGAACTTTCCTTGTTATTTTTTCAGTTTATTAGGTCTTAGTCACGGCTATTAATAGCCTCAAGCCGCATGTTACATTCAGTTTTTGAGAGTATTGAATAAAATTTCCTGAATTTTGTCCATTCATTGTGGCAAATTCCCTTAGCTTGTGAAAGCTAAGTTGAACATCCTAGAGTTGATCCTAGGCTGTTCTTGACTTATCAATCAAGCACACACACTTGATTGTGGCGTCCTCTACCGTTAAATCTATTCTTGAGTGGTCCAAGTTCGGGTTCAACTTCATCAAATCTTTATCGTGTTCCTCTAGATCCGAAGTAGCTTCCGCGTCTCGCATCACTTACCGAACAAGCCTCCGAATAATAAATTTTTCTAACGAAACGTTTTAAAAACGTAAGTGAGACATTGTTTCATGTAAATGGATTTAAAATGGTTGAAATAAATTATTCAAAAAAAAATGAGTGAATAAATAATTAATTAAGCCATTAAAATAAGATTAAAATAAGTAAAAATTCGAGTTCTCACAAGTATCAATTTACTTGAACCTATATTATTTGAAAAAATGTGTTTACATGTTAAATTGTGTTACACTCTTATTTTGCTTGTTTACCTGGAATGCTCACTGGGCGTAAGCTCATCCCACGTTTTGTTTTCCTTAATAGGATTCGGATCCGAGAGTGCTCAAGAATACCGTTAGAATGTTTGAGGGACTTTAAGTTTTATTTTAGTAGAAATGACTGTAATATATATATTTTTGGGTTGTAATTAAGATAGGCGCTGAATGATGAATCTTTTGTACGCGAACCTATGTAATAGCTTTTGGAGGTGTGTAAATGTTATTTTGAGGTGTAATGAATATTATTTTGATTAGATTAGAAATTTCAAGTAATTTTTGCTATGGATGGTAGTGAGCCCTGGCGATAGTTGGGCAAGCGGTCCGCTGACCCCTCTGGTTCGTCTTTGGAGAAAGTGGGGTTGTCACAGATATCCTTTGATATTATTTTTCTGTTGATATTGGCTAATGATGGTTCCCATTGATTGATTTTGATGTTAGTTGATGATGTTACTTTTGATGGCAATTACTTTTCGATTTTATGATGACCAAAAGGGGGAGAAATTACTGAATGATTTTGAATTGGTTATAGATGCTATGTGTAAGGGGGAGTTTTTGATGATATTATGTTGATTACGATGGAAATTACTTTGCTCATAGCTTTGTTCATGTTGGTACTGAATGATTTTGAGTTGGTTATGGATGCTATGTGTAAGGGAGAGTTTTTGCTCAAATTTTTTTTCAAAATATCATCCATCGTTTTGTCATCATCAAAAAGGGGGAGAATGATGATCTTGATCCCCATTTTTTGATGTTTACAAAATAATTGGATAATTCAAACTAATATTTTTTCAATGAGAAAGCTTTTCAACTCTGAGAAAATTTGATTCAAAAAGCAATTGAAAGAAGAAAAAAGAAGTCAAAAGCTGTCGGATGCTCACAATACCGGATGTCCGATAGATAGGACAGGTACCGGATGATCATATCGGACGAAGAACATCGTCACCGGATGTCCGAAAGAATTGAAATGATTTTTCAAACTCTCTGTCCGCTTTCGGACGCAAGCATCGGAAGTACCAAACGTTCGACACTCCCAACGGCTAGTTGACTTTTCAGCTACTTTCTATCCGTTGGAAGCTTTAATGAAGCACTTTCTTGGTCTCCCATAAATAGTGCATGGTCAGAAACTTAAAAATACTTCTTGCACACTGAGAATACAAAAGATCAAGAGTAATTTTAGTGAGAAAATACTTTTCAAGAAACATTTGTACTCTTTGTGGTATAAGATTCTTTGTAAACTTTTCATTTGTGAGAGAATACTTCAATAGTGTAGTTTTGTGAGGCTTATCCTGAGGAATTGTAAAACTTCCTAGCTTGACCGAGTGAAACTTGGGGCAAGGAGGAAGTGAGCCTTCCTTTGTATACAAGATTGATTGTATTTCATCAATTTGAAGAAACTTGTTTTGTGAATTGATCTTCGAGCTTAAGAGGAGCTTGGTAGTCAATTGGTTTACAATTCTTCTCTTTTTATTTATTTATCATCTTGTGATCCTTAAATTACATATTTTTTTCTATTTCTCTCAAGTGATATTGCTCCTTTAATGATTGATTCATTGTGTGATCATTTAGAAAAGAGGGTAAATTTAGTATTAAACAAAAAGTGCCCATAACCTGATTAATTTTTTTAATCAACCTAATTCACCCCTTCTTAGGTTATCTTCGAGCCTAACATTCTGCAGTGTCTCTCTTGCACTCCTCCACCGAATGTCCTAACCGCCAACATGTTGAACAATATCTAGGCAATTCTTCAACTTCTATTTTTTGCCAGAAACCTGACTCTCCCTCAACTGCCACCTACACCCTGTGATAGATTGGCTTCAATAAATCAACTTCTATATATTCCCTAACCATACTCGATCGTGTACCTACCGTAGTTGTCGAATCCAAGAAGAGAGGTTTATCTACTGGAGACAAGATTGAAAACAACGAATATTTGTCATGGTGATGAATTGTTAAAGCTGGCAGTGACACCCAAACAAGAACTAATGATGACTCCCTATGAATATGAAAGTCCCTGGTCCAACGGAAAACTTGCATTGGATATTTCCCTAGTTGCCAAATTCCACGAGTCCAGATTCTATTAAAGTCTACTTCGGATGAACATTTAAGAAGAACATGCTTGTAATCCAATAATCCCATAGATACCTAGTCTCACAAATTAAGAGAATCAAAGAACTTTTGAATTTCTTGCAACACCGGACGACCACGTGAGAATTTACCAACCAGAGTGATACGAACATCGCCAACTTGTGACAAAACCTGTAAGAGATAAGCCTCAGGATCTAGGGAAGCAAATAGCACGCTTGGATGGATGAACCTTGACCCGTTAATCACGTGGCTAACGAACCTTGGTATGAGATAGTTGACACCATAATCTAGTGTGTTTCAAGATTGATAAGTCTAGTTGAAGATCCTAGAGATTAATCTAAGATATTCAAGGAAAGCTCGCAAGAAGCCAAAGAGAGAACTCTCAAATTCTTAATATTGAATAATAATCTGCTTTAACTGTGACGACCCCACCATACCCAGAGGCGTACCAAAGGGTTTAGCAGATTGCTTGCCCAGCTCGCACCAAAACTCGATTCCAAAAACGATAAAATAAATTTCACGCTAAAAGAAAGTCCTATATATACTATTACATCTTCAAAAGTTATATAAACTATTACATCAAACCATACATACCACTAGTACCAGAAAGTAAATCTTAGAAAAGTTATTAACTATAACCACCACAACAAATATATACATCTTACTAGTCCACTTATAACAAGTACTAGGGCAACATCAGTTATTCTTTAAACCAAACGTCTATACACCTTCCCGAGAGATTCCCGCATTGGCCCCTGCTAAGGAAAACAAATGGGATGGGGTAAGCTATATGCTTAGTGAATAATCAGGGGTAAAAATGTAAAATCACATCCAAATAAACATGTAAACCAAGATATTCCACATCAATAGATAGAAATGTAACATCATAATGGTAGGATACGGGTGGCTTCAAATCCAGTTCATTTCCCCGAGCTTGAACGCCTGTTGACAATTCGTCAACCAAAATACTCATGGTCCGTAGACTCCACTTACTTTCCCCGTTCACCTTATCAACCCCCGCTGGCCAGTCAACAGCACACAGCAGCTTGAGCGAAACAAAATCACTTATCTTTAATCAAAGTTTTAACAAAGTACGAAATCCCAAGGTTAGCATGGAACTAACTTCGACCAAGCCCCGGCTGGCTCGAATAGTCCGTCTACTCTTGGAATCGGGCTGGAACCAAACCCTGACATATCCAATCTCTCAACAAAGTACATAACAAAGTGCTCACCCCAACAGCACACAGCACAAGGGGTTCAACTCAAGTCATGTAATCACCCCAACAGCACACAGCAAAAAGGTGATACTCAACACAAGGCATGTATTCTCACATATTAAATCAAGAACAAAGGATGGGCTTAGGTCGAGTGAGATAAAGTACACCCTCGCCTGAGTACCCATTTAATATATACAAGGTACTTTGATAATTTATCATATAAGCCAACCCAATTACTCACTCAAAATAGTTAGCATGCAAATCAAGGCACTTTATACGGGTCCACCGACTCCGTCCGGTTCGTCACTACCTGTGACAGAAGATTATACTCAACTATCAGTTAATCGACCATCACAAACAGAAATAAGGACTAAAATGATTAAAGCGGTGAAAATGGCAAAGAAGTGCATGCGCGCGTGCGCGGAAATGAAAATGGTATAAAAATGGGTTACACGGTTTTGACCATAACTAGAGCTGTAGTTATCAGATCAAGGTGTACTAGGTAGCGTCTCGAAGCTAAGACAAAGGGTTACAACTTTCATGAAGACAACTCAATCCAGTTTTTAGTGGATCTAGGTCACATTTGTAGATTATAGAACCAAAACTCCAAAGGCTGGTTTATACCTCTAGTGAAAATTTGGGCGGCATGCCCCTTGTGTTTACCTATTTCCAGCCATTTATGGCCTCATTTTTTCCTCAAATCAGCCCCAATGTCACACATAGGTAATGTTATCATAATAGCCCTTCAACTAGGCTCAAAATAATTCAATTACAACACAAGTCTTAACAAGGCAACCGGAAATCAAGTTTAAAGGCAAGTAGTTAAATGGCAGATTTGACGTCTCTTGGCGTTTTGGTCACAACTAAAGCTACGCCTATCGGTTTGGGGTAAACTTTGTACTGTTTTGAAGATAATACAGAGAAATACAAGTCTCATGAAGACATCAATAACTAGTTCATGCATTTTCAAGGTCAAATCGTGCAATCTCAAAGAAGACAGAAAACTGTCCACAAAACAGGGCATATGACAGTCAGGGATATTTCTATCATTTCACATACTACAGTGCTCCGATTGAGCTGAACTTTTGCAGGAAACTATATAACACCATTTCCTACAACTTGCATGTTTTGAGCTAAGCCTAATTCGGCCTCCATAATGGCCGAATGGAACCGGTCAGAACAGGGCAATCTAAAAACTCAAACCTGGAATTTAGTGAATTCAAAGTGTAAACTTCACATTTCTAGCTTGAACCACTACTACAACTTCCTATACAAGAGTATATACACCATATACCATCTAAACAACAATAAATATAAGTGAACAATTCAAAACCCTAACTCACAAATCCACAACCACAATCATCAAAATCACTTAAGTAGATATCACAAGCCAAGAATACAAGTTGCCACATAACTTAAGCAAGATTAAGGGAAAGAAATAGGATGAGCAGACATACTTCCTCAATAAAATGCTTGCAAGAGATATCCTTCACCTCTCCTTGAAAAATTTTAGCTCCCCAAGCTTCCTAAGCCCCAATTTAGAAGTTAATCGGTTTAGATTTCTTGATTTCTCACTCAAACAAGCTAAGCTCAAGATGGAAATGGAGTTTTATTTCTCTTGTTTGCTCCCTCAAAGCTCACGGCTGGAATGGCTGAAATGAAGAGCAATTTAAGTGATTTTTGGTGATAAATATGGAAGAAATTGGTTGGTCAACAACCTTAGGATGATCGCCACTTGTCGCCATGAGATGAACTTTCAAATTTTTTCTTTTTCCCTTGTTTTTATAGTCAATAATTTCGGCCATCAAGAGCTGAGTAAGGGGCTGATATTTTGCACTAATATCATTGATGTTTTATTGTAAGAAAGTGGTGGCCAAGTGGTGTGTTCAATCGGTAGTGAACGATATCCGTCGGCTCAAGCCGTTTTTTCTTAAATCGCGTATACTAGGGTTTTAACTTATAATTCACTAACTTATTATTATCACTTCTTATCACACACTTAATATCATCTAAAACTCACTCTTCATCACTAAATTTAATCCACACTCCGTACCGAATAGTCACACTACGAAAGGCATAAAAACCTTAGTTTACCCTAACGATGAATGAAACGGAAAAACTCTTAATTCTATTCTTTATTCCAACCATTGGGGATGTAAATGAGTAGTATAGCTATTATAAGGTAATGGATTCCAAATAAAAGGGAATTTTAAGAAAAATATGAGGGATTTTACAACTCCATCGATTAAAATTAGGGTTTCGATTAAAATATGAGAGATTTAAGAAAACCTGTTAGTCACAAGTAAAACTAGGGTTTTGAGTACAAGTAGGGTTTCTAGCCTTTAAAAAAAAACAATGTCTTAAAATAAAAATAAAATAAAGAAATCGTAATATTCTCTTTGAGACTAAACAAAACATTCTCCTAAAAGTCAGGGTATCACATTAACAAAAGAGTGTCCTATTTATACTACTACTAAACACGTAATCCAAAAGAGATTAGGTGTCGAATGAGGCCTTAACCCTAAGCTATTCTTGGCCCATTAAAGGAGAGCTCCTATGCTCAATATGGGCTCACTAATCTGGCCCTTCATGCTCAACATGAGCTTATTTACTTAGTCCAACTAATTGATATAACTACTAGCTAAACAACTCAAATAAGATAACTAAATAATGCCAACAAGCTACGTGGTTTCAAGACTGATTTCCTTCCTCGAGCGTAGCTTGTAGCACAATAATTTGCCTTTTATCCTCTGAGGCAAGGCCTTCTGTAAGCTTGGCTTCCCACTTGTTCTTGCACCGCTTTGACCAATAGTTGGAGAGCATCCTTCATCCTCTTGGCACGTGCTCAGGTGACTGGGCCTAGGGGCACTTTCACTTGCTCCACTTCCATGGTTTGAGCTACATCTCCATTTGCATCATTCCCCTCCTCTTAAAAAGGATTTGCCCTCAAATCTTATTCATCATCTGTGAGGAAAGGACTAAGGTCAGTAACATTAAATGTAGCACTCACAGACCCGTACTCACTTGGGAGATCCAGTTTGTAAGCATTGTCATTAACACGTTCAAGGATTTGGATTGGGCCGTCGCCCCTTGGAAGCAACTTGCTACGCCTTTGAACCGGAAACGTTTCCTTTCTAAGGTGCAACCAAACCCAATCTCCAGATTCAAAGATTATTTGTCGCCTTCCCTTATTGGCTTGCTTCACATATTGGTTTGTGTGTTGCTCAACATTGAGGCATACTTTCTCATGAAGTGCTTTCACACAATCTGCCTTTTTCTTACCATCAAGATTGACATGCTCAGACAAAGGCAAGGGTGTTAGATCTAAAGAAGTTAAAGGATTGAAACCATACACCACTTCAAAAGGTGAGTATTGCGTAGCACTATGCACAGTTCGATTATATGCAATGATGTGTGCACAGACCTTAACCCAAGTAATGATCCAGTTCGAGTTCCATTGGGCCCAGTCACACGTGCACGGACCAAGCGCTTCAAAGAGTCCCTTCAAGCTCTTGTACGAAATGTTCAAGACCAACAAGAAGTCCATCGGGATATTGAAGGCTTGGAAGGTGATAATCAAGTTGTCTACACGATGATCCAGTCCCACGAAGAGAGCCCATGAAGGGTTAGTGTTAGGTTCACTTGTTTAGAGTTGGATTAGATTATTTCATTTGAGTCATGGTCCGGCCCACCTTGTCCAAGGAGTGGCCGACCCTCCTTTAGCTAGTTTCCTAGGGTTGTATTAGCCCCTTAGCCTATATAAAAGCTTACTTTGTACGGTTAACGGGTACACAATTTTCATCATAAAATTCTGATTTGTTTCTCTTCAATTATTGAGAGCATTTGATCCTTTACTTGCTTTTGGCAAGGGTTCTTGAGCAATCTCGCGAAGGTCCTTGGTTGTTCTACCGACCTATCCACTAGAGTAATCACCTCTATTGGAGTCGTCATTCTACTACCCTTCAACCAATTTGTGTCGTTCGTTTTGGTTTTAGGTCCCGCAATCCAAGCGTTGGACAACCTTGCTAGATCCTTGGGCAAACGTGCTACGTGTCTCGAAACGTGTTGATCGAGGAGCGTATCAGTTGGTATCAGAGCTTAGGTGGAGGTATCTTTCGTTACACCTTTGGTACGGATTTGCACATTGGGACTTTGATTGTGCAAAGGTGTAAAATCCATCGCTAGTTGACATTGATTTGGATAATCTCGTATGGACACACATGGATGAGGCACTAAACAACTCGTGGAAGACAGCTTTGGGATCTTGCGGGACACACAAGTTCTCATCTTCCAACATATGAGCCCGCAAATGTGACGCCCCCACTTCTCCCAAGGGCGAACCCAAGGGTATCGGCGGAATGTCTGCCCAGCTCTCGCCAAGACTAGATACCATTCCAATCCAAACTTAAGGTAAATAACCGAATAAGAAAAGTCGAATTGAATAACAAAGTCGCTTCCATACACAAGTGTTCAATCTTACACCACAAGTTTTCAAAATACATCAATTTTTCCAAAATATACAACTTCCAAAAGTCGTCTAATCAGTACATCCAAAATTCTAATCAAAAGAGCCATTAAGTAGGTTTTTCCATAATTCCTTCCATTTCAGCTCCCGTTAAGGAAAACAAATCTAACGGGGTGAGCGGATGCTCGTGAGGCCAAGAAAACATGCAAAACATGTAGTTCAAATAACAATAGCACTTAAACAAGAATGAAAGCTATAATATTCAAGTAGTTCACAATTATCAATAAAACACACTTGATAAGGATACGGGAGCTCTCAGGAGCTATGTTCCAGTTGCTTGATCCAGTACCTCCACGAGTTGACACTCCGTCAATCGAGTAGGTTATAAATTCGTAGAACTTCATTTACACTTCCCCGTTCACCGTTACACCCCCTGTTCCGGGCCCGTACTTCTTTTATATAAGGCGATACTACTCGAGTATGCCAAGCGAGATCTCTCAAATAGATCAAGCTTATACTTTTTTTTTTCTCATGGCTCACCAAGCTTCTCGACCAAGCCCATGCCGACTCGAGTTGTAAGATCGACCGATGAGTTTGGGCGTCCCCCACTATTATCAATTTAAGTCGAGGAGATTCACTCCAATCGACATATGCAACCATAGCATAATTCACTTTTGCAACACTTCATTTAATTCACTTAACAATTCACTTCAAGCAATTCACTTCAAATAATTCAAATACACTTCACTTAATGAGAACGAGTGCGATAAAGTACACACTCGACTCGACACTTTCAAAATACTCAATCAATGAGAACAATTAAGCACGTAACAACATTTCATACACTTGACACTCACCAAATCAAAAAAAATGAGTGAGAGAATAATTAAGTCTTTAGGCGTCCACTTCGAGATTCTCTTGAAGATCTCCTTGAGCGCTTGAACAAATAACAAGTACTTTCACTCACAGTCATGTATTAACCAAGAAAGAAGGTACACTTATTTAGACTAGTCAATGCCTCAAAAGAGAACCTTAATTACTCAAAAATAGAGGTTCAAAAGTGAGGATTTATTAACACAAGAGAAACTGATTTCCTCCATGAAATCGAGTTTTAAAACGATCAATCAATATCAAGTGATAGGAAAAAGTTTCCAAAAACTTATTTCCCATCAAGTCGAAAAATTTCAGTTTTGCGCGTCAAATTTAGAAAAATTAGACCTTGCACTCAGTAGGTCTAAAATTGGAAAAATTTATACCATTGGAATCTTGGTTCGGAGTACTAAAAGTTCATAGAAGATACTTTTCCAAGATTCTAAACGGAAAGCACTCATTTTTCAATTCAAATATTCAGTTCTAATAGGATAGGTTTGCACCAGTCTTGGTTTTGCAGTCATCTTTGGAAATTCGGCATAATTCACGGAAAGCGAACTAGCCTTTGAAATTTGTAGCACAATAAGAGTTCCAAAAAAGGTTTCAAACATGACAAACAGAACTAAATTCGGAGTTTGAGTATCAAGATATAGCAGTTCAAAGTCGGTAACTTTCACCACTGGAACTGTGAAATTTCCAGATTTGACAAGCAGTTTTTAGAACATCATTTGGGTATCAAAATAGTTTTAGAATTATACCAAATTTGGTACACTAAAACTTACATATGAGGACTACTCCTCTATCAAATTTCCCGCAAAAAAACCCACCGATAGACAGTTAACGAAACAACCAAAGTTCAGAAAATATTTCAAAGCAAATCTGTCTTCTTGCTTTCCTTTCTTTTCCAAACATTTTACACAATGAAATCAGTCCAAATTCAATTCATTTTTGGAACTCGGGTCCTACAAACCTTTAATAAACACTTGATGGTTGATTGACATCAAATTTTTTGAAATAAAACATCCCACAACAAAATAGGCCAGTCGGCCAGCAAGAAGGAAAAGCTTTCCAGTTTTCCAGCTTTATCGTACTTTCAAAATCAGGCCATATCTCACTCAATAGAAGTTCAAATTACGAATGGTTAGTGGTATTGAAAACTAGGTTCAAAATTCCACATTTTATTAGAAGAAAACATTACCAAAATCAGTTCACAAGTAGTTCGAATTCAAGCCACAAGTTGCAACTTCTCATGTCCTCTCGGACAGATATTCATAACAGGGCAGCAAATTTTGCTGAATCACTACGGATGACTCAAAATGAACTATAGAGTGATTTTTATACCGTTAGAAAGCTACGGATGTCTAGTTTTGAATACCACTAACAGCACTCAATTTGGACTTATATACAGAGAGATATGTTCAAGTAAAGTGGTACTGTTTGGGCTGCCAGATTACCATTTCCAGCTTTCTTTCAATTTAGAAAATCCAAGTTTTGTTCAACCAAATGAAATGATTTTCAGATGACATTTTATACACACAATATTGTTGACCTTGGTCCCTAACTTTTGATGTTTACAAAATAATGGATAATACTAATATCTCTTCAAGAAATATTTTCAGTTGTGAAGCAAATCAGATTCAAAGATCAAGTGCAATTGAAAGGGACAAAGGCTGCTGAAAGCTGTCGGACGCTTGGATCGGACGTCCGATAATCATTGCGTAACTTCGGACGCATGAAGAACTCCACCACCGGACGTCCGAAGGAAATAAGACATTCCCCCTGGATCACTGACCTCGATCGGATGCAAGTATTAGACGTCCGATAGGATCCTTCAAAGTCGACGAAACCATCGGACGCTGAATGTGTCTCCACCGGACGTCCGATAGAAACAAGATGATTTCTCAAATATCTTTGTTTACTGTTGGACGCATAAAGAGCTTGCACCGGACGTCCGATACTCCAACGGCTAGTTGACTGTTCAGCTACTTTCTATCCGTTGGGAGCATTAATGAAGCACTTTGTTGGTCTCCTATAAATAGAGTATGGTCAGAATCTTCAAACAACTTTTGCACACTGAAGATACAAAAGATCTAGAGTGATTTTAGTGAGAAAATGCTCTCCAAGAAAGATTTATAGTCTTAGTGGTGTGAGGTTCATTGTAAACTTTTCATTTGTGAGTGAATACTTCATGAGTGTAGCTCTGCGAGGGTTGTCCTGAGAGATAGTAAAACTTCCTAACTTGACCGAGTGGAGTTCGGGGCAAGGAAGAGGTGAACCTTCCTTTGTACACAAGAGTGATTGTAATTCATCAACTTGAAGAAGCTTGTTTGAATTAATCTACAAGCTCAAGAGGAGTTGGGTAGTTAATTGGTTTGCAATTCTTTCCTTTTTATTTACTTATTGTTACGTTTGTGATCTTTACACTGCTTATCTCTTCCACTTGGTTGTCTTCGATCGTAACAAATATACCACATATAACCATCAATTTCACAGCAAAATAAGTGCCAAAAATTTGAAACAATCACTCAGCAACAAGGACAGATTTTTGGCCAGCTCTAGTGCACCACTTCATTCGATTTTTCCTTCACTTTCTAACCGTATTCATCCCATTTAACACGTAAACAATATTAATCAATCATTTAATCCTTAAGGCAGCTACCTAAAGGCATCATCAAGGCCACTATCTTAAAGATTAAAGCAAGAAAAATAGATTTCCTCAAGTCCTCTACCTATTTCATGCTTTGGGTTATCAAACCCATGAAATCTAAACTTGATTCTTGAAGGAAAATGGAGAGATTGCAAGAGTTGTTGGTTACCTCCTTAGTTCTTGAAGAAACCAGAATTTTCACTGTCGCGCCCCACTTTTTTTTTTTTTTTTTTTTAACTTAATAAATACATAATATAAATAATAATAATAATAATAATAACAAAATGACAAAAACCATGTAATAATAATAAGAATGAAAACAAATAAATAAAAAACAAACTAAATAAATAAAAACAACAAAAATGTCCATTTTTCAAATTTTCTTCATTTTTCCTTTTTTCTCTTTTTTTTTCAAAATAACTTAATAAAAATAACTAAAGTGCAAAAAGGTTGAATTTAAAGAAATAAACATATTTTTGTGAACAAATTTCCCTTTTTCTTTTTTTTTTTTTATGATTTTTCCAAGAAAACTAAAAACCTATTTTTTGAATGCTTTTTTTCCTTTTTCTTGTTTAACAAATTCTATGATAAAACTTAAAAATAAAAATAAAACTGGAAACTAAAAACTAAAAATGAACACGACAAATAAAAACTAAAAATGAAATTACACCAAAAATTCGGTGTCTACAGTTTGCCCCTCTTTGTCCGAGTTTTGAAAAAACTTGAGACAAAGAAGTAGACACCAAATACTTACCTGTGTTATTCGGCTGCAAAAGATTCCAACGAACAGGAATTCTAAAATGGGACTGACCCGAACATGAATCTAAAATTGGGGATAGACCCACGGGATAGACCCGGGCAGAAATGTAAAATTGGGATAGACCCATGGGATAGACCCGGACAGAAATTTAAAATTGGGATAGACCCACGGGATAGACCCGGACGGAAATGTAAATTGGGATAGACCCACGGGATAGACCCGGACAGAAATGTAAAATTGGGATAGACCCACGGGATAGACCCGAACAGAAATTTAAATTAGATGAATTGAAGTGAGATGGAGTGTTGGTGGGATGAAAACACGCACATTAGTGAGATAGGCTCGATGCTAACGGCGGTAGGATGAAAACGCGCACGTTAGTGAGATAGACTCGATGCTAACGGCAGTAGAAATAAAACACGCACGTTAGTGAGATAGACTCGATGCTAACGGCGGTAGGATGAAAACACGCACATTAGTGAGATAGACTCGATGCTAACGGCGGTTGAAGTAAAACACGCACGTTAGTGAGATAGACTCGATGCTAACGGCAGTAGGATGAAAACACGCACATTAGTGAGATAGACTCGATGCTAACGGCGGTTGAAGTAAAACACGCACGTTAGTGAGATAGACTCGATGCTAACGGCAGTAGGATGAAAACACGCACATTAGTGAGATAGACTCGATGCTAACGGCGGTTGAAGTAAACACGCACGTTAGTGAGATAGACTCGATGCTAACGGCGGTTGAAGTAAAACACGCACATTAGTGAGATAGACTCGATGCTAACGGCGGTTGAAATGAAAACACGCACGTTAGTGAGATAGACTCGATGCTAACGGCGGTTGAAGTAAAAAACACGCACGTTAGTGAGATAAACTCGATGCTAACTGCAGTTGAAATAAAACACGCACATTAGTGAGATAGACTCGATGCTAACGGCGGTTGAAATGAAAACACGCACGTTAGTGAGATAGACTCGATGCTAACGGCGGTTGAAGTAAAACACGCACGTTAGTGAGATAAACTCGATGCTAACTGCAGTTGAAATAAAACACGCACGTTAGTGAGATAGACTCGATGCTAACGGCGGTTGAAGTAAAACACGCACGTTAGTGAGATAAACTCGATGCTAACTGCGGTTGAAATGAAAACACGCACGTTAGTGAGATAGACTCGATGCTAACGGCGGTAGAATGAAAACACGCACGTTAGTGAGATAGACTCGATGCTAACGGCGGTTGAAGTAGAAACAATCCAACATGACTTTTGTGAAGTTGGCGGCATAAAATCCAGGCCCAACGTGATAAAGTTGACGTTGGCGGCACCAAGTCCAGGCCCAACTTGATATTGTGAAGCTGGCGGCACGAAACTCAGGCCCAACTTGATTTTTGGAAGGCTGGCGGCACGAAATCCAGGCCCAACGTGATTTTTAGAATGGTCAGTGGGATAAGACCCAATCCTGCCATCCAATTGGTGAAGAAATTGAATTTGATTTGTCAAAGTACAAGAAATTAAATTTGATTTTCCAAGAAACAAAATTTTGAACTTGATTTTTTGATTTTTTGAATTTTTCTGATTGATTTTTCGAGATTTCACAAATAATTTGCCCCAGTGTAGGGTCCTTCTCCCTTCTTTCTCCTCTTTCTTCGGCATCGGCCTTCCACATCGCCAGATGCTTTTCGTCGACTTCAACTGTGAATACCTGCACAGGGCTTACGTGCACTCAAATGAGCGTGACTGATTTGAAAAAATGCATTATTTTGATTCTTGGACGAAATCCTCAATTGGACTTACAAAAATATTTGCCCCTGTGTGGGCTTATTTTGCGAAATTTTGCAAATAAAAATTTTGCCCCAGTTTGGGCCCATTTGATTGCAAAAATTGGTTTAGATGATTTCCCATTTACTTGAACAAAGAAAAACCGCACTTTTGCCCATTTAGAAAAGAATGCACATATACAACAATGTGAAGAAACTTTAAGCGTCAAGTTTGAACTCATGCAGAAATTTCATGATGAATTCCTCGAAGTAACACCAAATTCAAGAAGATTTCCTCCTCACTTTTTAGCATTGGTGTTAGGGTAACGGGTCACCACTTTTGGTTGGCTCATCTTTTCAGAATCAATCAAGTGACTTTATTTTTGAAATGGCTAAGGAAATGGGAGATAAGAATTTGCCTCATTTTTGTGCCCCAGTTGTATGTAATCCATTCAATGTCACATCTTAGTGAAAGCAAAGAGTTTGTTACCCTTATTTTCAAGAAAACTTAGTCAACATACAAGCTTTCAGGCTTGTAACGTATGGACAGAAGTGATAGCTAAACATGTGGAAACGGGTTATGCCCTTATGATCACAAATGATTTGATGAATTTCTTATGAGCATGATCCTCATTTTGGATTGTCATGAAAGAATAAGTCAACGATGGACTTTATTAGCTTGTAATTTGGCTTGAAAACGATAGTTTAAGACTTTCAAGGATATTGCACCATAGATCGCATTTTTTCCAAAATTGCCCCTATTTTGAAATCAAAAGATCTCAGACTTTGTTTGCATTTTTCTCATCACTCACCAGAGACTTCAGCGTCGAATTTTCTGCATTTTCTTGCATTTACTTTTCTTTCTTTGCTTTTTGCCTCTTTTCCCTTTCCCTCGAGCTGATGGGTTTTCACATGGTGAGTAGCGTCAAACTCATACTCAAGCAATTCAGAAATACAGCTAAAATTTTCCGGCATCAGAAATTTTCTTGACAGGGCCATTGCAAAGAACAGAAGTCAGGACTTTCGACTTTTGTAACGGGGTCAGGTGGGGTGCTTAAAAAAGTTAAGGCTTGAAAACGGATTTCAACACTGGTTTGAAGAATCTGAGATCGCATTGTTGCGTCAACCCTATTTTAGGGTAAAATCAGAATTTGCCCCAGTTTTTGCTCAATTGAGGCTTTTTCTCTTTCATTTTCTTTCCCCTTTTGATTTTTCGGCCTTTTGCCGTTCTTTCGAACTTTCACAAAATTTGCCCCAGTTTATTTTTGAACTGAGGTTCTCTTTTCTTCCTTTGTTTTTGATCTTGTTGCTTTTCACTTTTCACTTCTTGAAATTTTCTTTTCAACTCAAACTCGCCCCCAGTGTGGGGTTTGCGATTCTCAGGGGTTGCCAAACGAAATAATTTATTCTGATGGCTCAAATGGGATAACTAGGGATAAAATGTTCGATTGGAAAAGAAGATGGCCTGACTTGTATTCCGTTCCTTACAATAACTCTGAAAGGAAATTTTCGCTAATGCGAAATTTTTTGCGTGTATCTGAATTAACTGACTGAGGAAGACCCTTGTTCGTCCATATTTGGGAAACGTAGGCGATCCGTGCGGACAAAACTCTTCCCTTTCTTTCTCCTTCTTTTTTTCAAAACTGGACCCCAAGTGGAATCAAATTTCCCCAATTTGCGGTTCCCTCCTTATTCTAGCATTTTTGCTTTTCTCTTTTTTCAAAATTCCCCAATCTCCTTCCCCAATGTGGGGTGCGATCATATGTGCAGTCGAAAAGAACCACCAATTTTTGCTCAAATGAGGATGCAAGGGATAAATAGTGTTTGGATTGTAGAAACGATGGCCAAAGTATCATTCTTACACTTCATGACAACCAAAGTAACGAAACGGTCATTGAAAATCCATTCCCCTGTTTGATATTTGAAAATTTCCAATATAGGGTAGAGATCATTAAGGCCTTTATTTGAAACGAAATTATTCTTTCATAGGCTCAAATGGGAGAGCAAGTGATAAAAATCTGTATAGGTAGTGAAACAAATGCTCAAAGTATCATTCCAAATTTTCAAAACAAACAAGAATAATGCACATTTTTGCTTTCACTTAGATGTGAATTGAATCCGGTTAAACCAATGGGGATTTTTCCAAGCAAAGAATGTCCCAATTTGCAATTTATCAATCAATGTGACTGATTTTATTTTGAGGTTAAATGAAGGAGAAAAGGTATCTCATTGGACCTTTTGAGTGACCATCTTTTTAGCACTCTTATTGGATGACTCGGATCGACAATCTGGTGTACATAAGGATTTTGGAAAGCGGACACTTATGATCATGAAGCTTCTCCATTTGGTCTTACTTCTTAAAATTCATCATGAAATCTCCAATGAATAAGAATAAAGAATGAAATGTACATAAATATACACAAAACAATAATTGTCCAAAAATTTTATTGCTGAAAAAGTTTGAAACAAAATTTCTCATTCAATTATGGTACAAATGAGAAGAGAGACTTGTAAAGAGCTCCACATATACACTTTTTGTCTCTTTTTTCTTGGGAACAAAATGTATTAACAAATCAAATATACAAAATTTTCCTTTGGAAAACAATTACAACATCTCTCAGAGGCTTTAGCGTAGAGCTTCCAGATAAATCATTTATGTTTTCGTTGTAGGATCTGCCCAAGAATCAAATAACACTTGCAGTTTTGACACTTTTATTAGATCAAAATTATTATCAGGTATAGAAGAAATATTTCCACCTTATTGAAATATTTTTATGAATGCAGGGGAGGGGGAAAACAAAAGAAAAATATCCAGAGTTAGTAATCAAGACTATAAAATCGGTATGCATGCCCTATGGGGGAACCCTTTTATGCCAAGGGTAGGCCTAGCATGAAAATGCAATCCTCTAGGGTAGGCACCATACAATACCTGATGGATCCAATCAGCTTATGGAGTGAAAAATAATTTAAAAAAAATTTGGCCCACTGGAATGAAAAGAGACATTTGTCCTAAAATGAAGGAAAAGTCCGAATGGATTGCTACTTTGATCGATGCATGAAATAATGTGTAAAAGGGGCTGATTGGAATGTCTCAATTAATTTATTCGGTGACCCTTAGACTTAAACCCTAAAAAGGGAAAAAACGGGTCAAATGGATTAGATAAAATTGATGATTTATTTAAAAATGGCCAAATTGCCCTAAAAATAGGTAAACTGGTCAAATGAATGAAAGAGAGATTGATGATTTAGGCAAAAATCGACCAAGTCACCCTAAAAGGGTAAATTGGTCAAATGACTTGAATGATTTTTCAAAAATCGACCGGATGACCCTAAAAAGGGTAAATTGGTCAAAAGACCCTAAAAAGGGTAGAATGGTCAAATGAATTGACGATTTATTCAAAATCGACCGAATGACCCTAAAAAGGGTAGATTGGTCAAAAGATTTGATGATTTATTCAAAATCGACCGAATGACCCTAAAAAGGGTAAATTGGTCAAAGGAATGGTTTATTTAAAATCGATTATGAATTGACAAAATGGATTGATCGAATCGGCCGGCCATTGGTGGTTTCAGAAAATCAGTCTATGAGCCTTCTAAAATCACAATTTGGCCTCAATTTATTTATTATCTCAATAGGAGGAATCGTTTGTGAATTTCTTCAAATTAATGTCCTTCACGCAAGGGATTTTTACCAATTTTTTATGCAATGGCCAAAAAGTGATTATTAGATGCTCATATTCCAAAGATCACTCTATGAAAATGATCGGATCTTACCTTACCTTGTGCACTACCCCTTTGGATGGTACATGAAATATAAACGTGCAAGTCTCATTGGATTAAGTATCCGAGACACAAGGTGGCTTATTCCTAAACACGGGATTCCCTATGTGGCATTCCCTTTCTATGGTTTATGCATGATGTCATTTATTAAAGTGATATAAACATGTGACAAACATGGCCTAAAGGATATAAATAATGCAACGGGGGGAAAAGGTCTAAACATGAAATGTATTTACTGAAAAGTAAGTGCAAAGACTGAAATTTAGACATGTGAGCTATCTAGTGGGTGAGCCACTAAAAGAGTGCCAAAATGGCCTCTTATTGCTAAGGCATATGAATGCAAGCCAGGAAAACAAAAGAATGGTTAGTGCAATTGATAGTACACATAACACATTGGGAGCAATTAAGAAAAGAAATACAATAAAACAAGTAAAAGGGGTGGAACCCCTTCCCTCGTGCCTAATGTGCTTAAAATAGGGTAAGGCTGACTCTAGCCTAGGAAAATGCTAATATGGATGCATGAGGTTTGGTTCACTAATGCCTAGACTCGATAAAGCTTCGGCTCCCAAGCCTTCAGACCTAAAGGCGAAGGGTCATCATTCCCAGGGCCTTTGATCGGTGGCTCGAGTGATCCCTTAGGTAGCGCTATGGGCGCAGAGCACACCAGCCGCCTACCCAAGGCGATCGATCCTAATCCTACAAGGCGGTGTGGGAAACGCCCACGAAAAACAAAATAAAATGGGATAAAAGCAAGTAAATATGCACGTATGAAGTGTTCCCCTAATTTGAGGGAAGGGGTTGAGAACCACGCGAGGCTCTAAAGGTGACACACCCCCTCCCAAATGCAATGCAAGCGCGAGATAAACAAGTAAACATTCATCCAATCAACCAATCACACGTACGTGAGTGAGGGAATAGTCGGATACGCGCGCAAGGCAAAAGGCCCTAAAAATGGAAAATGCAACCCTAATATCCAAATGCAATGCATAAAAAGGGTAGAAAAAGGAAACGAATGGCTAAGTCAAATGCTCGGACCCACTTAGGAAGTCCCCAGTGGAGTCGCCAACTGTCGCGCCCCACTTTTTTTTTTTTTTTTTTTTTAACTTAATAAATACATAATATAAATAATAATAATAATAATAATAACAAAATGACAAAAACCATGTAATAATAATAAGAATGAAAACAAATAAATAAAAAACAAACTAAATAAATAAAAACAACAAAAATGTCCATTTTTCAAATTTTCTTCATTTTTCCTTTTTTCTCTTTTTTTTTTCAAAATAACTTAATAAAAATAACTAAAGTGCAAAAAGGTTGAATTTAAAGAAATAAACATATTTTTGTGAACAAATTTCCCTTTTTCTTTTTTTTTTATGATTTTTCCAAGAAAACTAAAAACCTATTTTTTGAATGCTTTTTTTCCTTTTTCTTGTTTAACAAATTCTATGATAAAACTTAAAAATAAAAATAAAACTGGAAACTAAAAACTAAAAATGAACACGACAAATAAAAACTAAAAATGAAATTACACCAAAAATTCGGTGTCTACATTCACCACAAAAACCTCCAAAAAATTCCACTAGATGATGTCTTCCACCAAGCTAAAGTTAATCTCCAAGAAGTATGGAAGTTGGATGGTGATTTGTGAGAGAAATGGAAGCAAATATGGTGCAAGATGAAGAAGCTTTCTTCCCTTCTTTTCCTTGGGTGTTCGGCCGGCCAAGAGAGGAAGAGAAAGAGAGTGTTTGTTGAGTGTGAAGCTTCCCTTGGAAGCTTGTTGAATTTGTGGCCAAAAGTTATACAAAAGTCAACTAGGAATAGTGCGTGAATAGTGTCCCAAACTACCACTTTTCTCTCTTGTTTGTTGCATTTGTGCGCTAATCCTCAAATGTAATTCCTTTAACACTATAATTATTCACTCTTAGTAGTCTAGTATAAGTTTCTTAAATCTCAACTTAGTCGATTCGACGCGAAATACGCGAATCTCCGATTTGCACGCGATAAGACGAAATTTAAAAACGATTCATGTAACAATAATATAATTGACTAATACTAAGGCAAATAATTATAAAAATAATTATTTTAAGAATAAAAATATGAGTCCTCACATCCTCTCTCCCTTAAGAAAATTTCATCCTCGAAATTTCATACCTTGATCTGAAAATAGATCTGGATATTTTCCTCGAATTTCTTCTTCTACTTCCCAAGTTGCCTCCTCGAGTCCGTGGTTTCTACAAAGAACTTTCACCAACGGGATTCGCTTATTCATCAATTCTTTCACCTTACGATCTAGAAGCTTTATCGGTTTCTCCTCATAGGTCAATGCCTCATCAATCTCAATATTCTCCGGTTGTAGGATATGAGATGGATTTGGATGATATTTCTTAAGCATGGATACGTGAAAAATATTGTGGATCCGAGATAAACTTGGTGGCAATTCCAACTTATAAGCCACATTTCCTACACGTTGAAGAATCTTATATGGTCCTAAAAATCTCGGTTGTAATTTCTTTCTCTTTCCTGCTATCAAACTCGCTTTTAGAGGAGTAATCTTAAGAAAAACTTGGTCTCCAACCACAAATTCTAAATCCTTCCTTTGGTTATCTGTATAACTCTTCTGACGACTCTATGCGGTTTGAATTCTCTGGCGTATTAACTTTACTTTCTCTCATGCCTCTTCAATCCAAGGCACTGCAGTTGGGTCCAAAATCTTTCGTTCACCTACTTCATCCCAACAAATTGGAGATCTACACTTTCGACCATAAAGCGCTTCATATAGAGCCATTTGAATGGATGAATGGAAACTATTATTATAAGTGAACTCCACTAATGTCAGATACTCACTCCAACTCTCTCCAAAATCCAAAATACAGGTTCTCAACATGTCCTCAAGAGTTTGAATTGTCCTCTCAGACTATCCATTGGTCTGAGGATGGTAACTAGTGCTAAAATTCAATTTGGTTCCCAACACTTCTTGCATCTTCTGCCAAAATCATGAAACAAATCTAGGGTCTCGATCGGGCACAATACTTATAGGTATACCATGCAACCTTATGATTTCATCCAAATACAGCTTCGCTAATTTTTCCAATGAGTACTTCATACTAATCTGCAGAAAATGAGCCGATTTAGTCAACCTATCTACTATTACCCAAATGGCGTCATGATCTCTTTGTGTCCTAGGTAATCCAGATACAAAATCCATGGTGATATTTTCCCACTTCACTCGGGTATCTCTAAAGGTTGTAATAGATTAGATGGTTTCTGATGCTCGGCTTTAATTTGCTAGTAGATCAAACAAGTTTGAACAAACTGAGCAATTTCCTTTTTCATGCTCTCCCACCAATTCAAACTCTTCAAATCTTCGTACATTTTATTCCCTCCAGGATGTACCGTGTACTTAGAACGGTGCACTTCTTCCAAAATCTCCTTTTTAATTCCTTCGTCTTTTGGCACCACTATACGATTCCGAAATCTTAGCACGCCATTTATGCCTAGATTAAAATCCGACTCCTCTCCCTTATTCTCTTTCTCCAACCACTTTTACACTTCAACGTCCTTTTCCTAAGCTTCCTTAATATGTTCCAACAAAGTGGATTTCACGACAATGTTCCCCAGAATCACCTTCTTCGGTTCAAGTCGGGGATTCCAACAACTAACCTCTTCCAACAAGTGCAATTCTTTAATCATCAATCCTGCCACTTGCACTTAACGATTTAAAGTATCTGTCACTACATTGACTTTTTCCGGATGATACTTTATCGTGCAATCATAATCTTCCAAAAATTTCATCCATCTCCGTTGTCTCAAATTTAGCTCCTTTGGGGAAAACAAATATTTAAGGCTTTTGTGGTCCGTGAAAACCTCAAATGTCACTCCATACAGGTAATGTCTCCACTTCTTCAATGCAAATACTATAGCCGCTAACTCCAAGTCATGAGTTGGGTAATTCATTTCGTGCGGTTTTAATTTCTAGAGGCATATGCAATCACCTTATCATTTTGCATCAATACACACCCCAAACTTTCTTTGGAAGCATCTGTATATACTACAAAACTATCATTTCCATTAGGGAAAGCTAATACAGGTGCCCTTGTCAAATGTTTCGTTAATTCTTAGAAACTTTCTTCATACTTCGGGCTCCACATAAATTTTCCACTTTTCTTAGTCAACTTAGTCATGGGTCCAGTAATCTTAGAAAAATCCTAGATGAATCTCCGATAATACCCTACTTCGAACTTCAGTAGGGTTTTCCGGTCGCTTCCACTTTGGCTGGATCCACCTTAATTCCGTCATTGGAAATTATATGACTTAAGAAAGTCACTTCTTTCAACCAAAATTCTCATTTGCTGAACTTAGCGTACAACTGATGTTTCCTTAGAGTTCATAAAACAATTCTCAAATGTTTCTCATGGTCCTCCAAGGTCTTAGAGTACACCAGTATATCATCGATGAACACTACCATAAATTGATCTAGATAGGGCTTAAAATTCTATGCATCAAATCCATAAAAGTTGCAGATGCATTAGTCAATCCAAATGGCATTACTGCAAACTCAAAATGTCCGTACCTCGAGTTAAAGGCAGTTTTGAGTATATCTTTCTCCAAAATCCTCAATTGATAATAACCCTGCCTAAGGTCTAACTTCGAGAATACCACCGCCCCTTGTAATTGGTCAAATAACTCATCAATGTGGGGTAAAAGATACTTATTCTTGGTGGTTACATCATTTAAGCCTCGGTAATCTATACATAGCGTTAAACTCCCATCTTTCTTTTTAACAAACAAGACCGATGCTCCCCACGGTGAATCACTCTCCTTAATAAAACCTCGCTCTAGCAAATCCTGCAATTGTAATTCAACTCCTTCAATTTAGCTGGAGCCATACGGCGTCTTGGAGATAGGTGCTACCCTCGGAGTCATATCAATCTTAAAAGCTATTTCCCTTTCTGGAGGTAAAGACTCTAGTTCTTCAGGAAACACATCTGGATACTCTTTTACTACTGGCATATCTTCCAATCTCACTTTATCACTAGGGGTATTTATAAGAAAAGTCAAATATCCTTGAACTCCCTTACTCAACATTTTTCTAACTCGATTTCTTGGACTAAGAGCAGATAAGGCTAATCTACCCCTTACATCCAATTTTAGGGTTGCCTTTCCTGGAACGCACAACTCTACCATTTTTGTCTTACAACTGTGCATTGTAGTGAGCTAACCAGTCCATTCCTGAAATAATATCATACCCTTTAATCGCTAAGCCCATTAAATCAGCCAGTAGCCTCCGTTCTCCAACCCATATCTCACAATCTCTATACATCAAGTTAGCTATTAAACTTCGTTCCCCAGTAGGTGTTCTAATCTCCAAATCATAAGGCAATTTAATTGGCTTCACATCTACTCCACTCATAAAATTAGGGTTGACAAAAGAATGCGTCGCACCCGGATCAATTAAAACCTTAGCTAAACGGTGAAAAATAAGGATCGTACCTTCGACCACCTCAGTAGAATCAGGAACTTGTTGATGATGTGAGAACCCGTAAAACCCTAATATTTTTCCTCGGGTTTATTACCCCTTAATTACATAATTTTTTGCATTTTCTGGCTTAGAAATATTTTCCTGGTGAATTTTATGAGCAATTATAGTTTTTAGATGTTTTTTCTAGCATTGGTGAATTTTTAGAAAATTAAGATTATCTATTGGATGTGGGACCCACTAGTGCGAAAAGTTCGGAAAAATTCGGCCAATAAGGTTAAGTTTCGGATACTGTGAAAAATTTATCGGGTGTTAAGAGATAAGTAGAGAGTGAGATTTGATTGATGAGAGAGAGAAAAGAAAGGATAGGAATGCATTTATGATAGTGACAAGTGTCACAAGATCATTGGAGTTGACTTAAGAAATACTATTCACATTTTTGACTTTTTTGACCAAAGGATTATATATCTCAAAAAAATCACAAAATTCACCATTTTTCTTCTCATTGTGGCCGAACCTCTCACTTGCAAGAAGGAAGAAAATTCTTCAACATTTCAAGCTTCCAACTTGTCCAAATCCACCAAATCAAGTGTTTAACTTAGTTTTTACTCCATACAATCTTTCCTTCTAGTGATAGTAAGGGTATTAGTGAAGTTTGTTTGAAGCTCTAAGGTGGCCAACACCTCTCTACATCTCTTGATACTTGGTAAGTGATGCTTGAACCTCTACTACACCTAATGATGGTTATAGTATGCTTAGAAGTGGCTTGAGTGTTGGAATATATGATTTATTTCTTGGTTTGGCTTGATTTAGTGAAGTTTTCCATTTTATGATGAATTTTCTGGTTTCATATGATTTTGATGGTATGGTTGTTTTTGATGGTTGGTAATAAGGGGCTTTGACTCTAGTGGGTGTGAATTGTTGATAAATGCAACCAATTTTGGATTTGAAGTGAATTGTGAAAAGTTAGGGTTCATGAACCCCTATTCTGTCCGAAATTTTAGGTCATAGCTAGCGGCCGAATTGGACTTTGCTCAAAACATGAAAGTTGTAGGTATTGGTGATTATGAAGTGTCTACAAAATTTCAGGGCATTTGGAGTAGTATAGAGAGAGTTATGCCGTTTTTACTGTTGCTGTTTTTGGTGAACAGAATGTGCGGAACTGCGATAGTAATTGCCTATTTTGACTGGATTTGATTTGTATTTTGAAGTTGGTGTCTTCTGATGAAATGTTACTGGATGTCTTAGCTATCATATTCCTTTGGAATTTCGGCATTTGGACTTGTATAGACTGAGTTATAGTAATTACAGTTTTGTGTGATTTGCAAACCTGTTTTGGGAATTCTGGTATAGTATTTTGCATATTTGACCTAGTTGTGTTAGGAACTGGATTGAGTGACCTTCTACATTGTTGTAGTTCTGTTTCTTCGCTTCGAAACGGTGGGTCTTACACCCCCATCCGATAATCGTAGTGAATTTGACGCCATTACCGCAAAATAAGGGCAAAACAGTTTTTCTATTTGGGGCCAAGACTAATGCTATTTCTAATTTCTGGTTTGCTATCATGCTTATTTATGCATATGAGACCCTATTGGGGTTGTGTTCAGCATTGTTTTATGACTCGTCGTCGAGTCTCTCTTAGGGCTTGCTTTCATTTTGGTTGTTTCCTAGCTAACTTTTGTACTTGTACCACTTTGAGCCCTGTACGGCTTTTGGGAAATGAGATGACCTTTGGTGTGAAATGTTGGGGCTGATTTGAGGAAATAATGAAGCCTTAATGGCTGGAAAAGTAAGAAATTTAGGGGAAGTGCTGCCCGATTTTCTAGGCCGTTTGGTTCTTTTAAGTTGGATTTGCCTTTTGGTAGAAATGAAAGGGCTTTTGGGTTATTTGCGCCTAGGTCTTCATGCTACCTTTTCGTTTCCAAGGGAATCGTGTTTTTGCATTCTTGCACTAGTATTTATTTGGCAAGGCGTACGACGTGTAGTCGAGCCTCACATGTGCATTCTGTTTACTCGATTCTGGAAGTAAACCTTCAATTGGTTTATTTTGGTTATTTTAGGGTTTCTTGGCGATTAAGGCCAATCTGAAGTGAAAACTTTTGAAGTTGAGCCGGTGAGTGTACCACTCCCCTCCATTGCTGTTTAACTTGATTTCTGCTCTGCAATTTGTTTAATTTGTTTGAGACGAGGGTGTACTTTATCACACTCGTTCTCTTGTCTGTCCATATGCCAATTTTGAGTGCCTATCTAAATCTGCCGTCTGAATCTGCTATTCTGTATCTGTATCTGAATCTGTTATCTGTGTCTGCATCTGTTCGGATTTCTATGACCTATGAGCTCAATCCTGTGGCTAAGTTATTCGAGTCGGGCCGGCAAGGGCCTGGACGATTAGATAACGAACCACGGTAGTCTGTTCGGGGATTTTGGGTATTGAGACCCTTGATTCCGGTATACTCGAGTATTACCATTTCTGTTCGGTTGAGGTGAGCGGGCCCGGTAAAGGGGTGTTTGGTGGACGGAATTCGGTGTAAAGAGGGGTCTACGGACGCGTTGGTTCTATATGCGTTGACGGAGAGTCAACCGGTTTAGATCAAGCACTGCACTGGAAATTTGGCTCCTGAGAGCCACCCGTATCCTTCTGATTTGAATCATTGGTTCTTTTGCTTTATATCTGGCATGTGTACTTGATTTGATTTGCTAAACGTGAAATGCCATGATTTTATTGCTATATGTTTGGTACCTCATTGAGCGCAAGCTCACCCCGTTCTGTTCCTTTTGTTTTCCTTACAGGAAAAATAAATACTTTTGGACTGGATTTGATAATCGGTTGCCGACTTGAGCTAGTTGAACATAACTTTTGTATAGCTCATGTATTAAAACCCTAAGTGTACTTTTGGGGCGTTTCTCTTTTGATTTGGCAAACCGTGTATATGTAATATCTTTTGAAAGCTTTTGTATGTTATTTTGATTTGTAAACGCTAAAGATCAGATGTAAATGTTTGTTAGCTATTTCGGTTGGGTTCTGACGGGTCGGTTACTATTCATGGCCGGCTCCGGATGTCATCTCATTTTATCTTGGGTTGTTTTACTATTTTGATTTGTTTACGCGAGTTTGTAAGTTCCGGATTGAAGCGGATAGCTCTAATCTGATCCGTAGTTCTGGCGAGAGCTGGGCAGGCAGTCCGCTAACCCCTTTGGTTCGCCTTAGGGGAAAGTGGGGCTGTTACAGATGATCTAGTGCATATACCCTAGCCTGTACTCTAGGTCGACTTCCTCCAGCACTAGTCTGCTTAGATGTCGATTTCTCTGGCCGTTGAGTACTACCTCCTACTTTTGGCACATTTGGACAACTTGCAAGTTGGTGCTCAGCACTACCGCAGTACAGGCATTTTTTCGATTTCCTCCAACAATCATTCTCCGAGTGATTTGGCTTGCCACAGTAGCCACAACTAACTTGAGGAATTACGGCAGGACCACTAGAAGGTATTCCTCTCGATTGACCTTGTCCACTATGACCTCCTCTTGATAAAGCCCCTCTTAGAGCTCCTGCGGTCCTTACTCCTCCCATTCCTCTTCCCATCTTGGAAGATGGGGCACTTCTACTAGCTTGTCCAGAGGAATAACAAGGAAAGTTCCTTTTCTTAGTATGGAAATGCCTAACTTGCAACCTTGCACTTTCAATCCTTTACGCTTTCTCCAGAGGCTCAGTAAACGTGGAGATTTGGGCTGCTGCCAACCCCTCCTAAATCTCTACATTAAACCCTTGCACAAAACGTCTAATCCTTTTTCGCTCATTAACCACCAACTCTGGAGCGTACTTAGAAAGGTTAGTAAATTTTCTTTCATACCCAGCCACGCTAAGAGTTCCCTGTCTCAACTTAATAAATTCGTCCTCCTGCTTCTCTTAGATCAGCGGTGGAAGAAATAGCTCATTAAACTCTCGAGTAAATTTTTTCCAAGTCCAAGGGGTCTGCGCTCTCTCCCACTTTCCCCTTATCACGTCACCAGGCACGTGCCACGCCCTCAAACTGAAAGGCAGCAAAGTTCACACACGCCTCTCTTCTGTATAATTTAAGGCGGGTAAGATATTGGCCATCATCTCTAGCCAGTTTTCCGCTAACTCAGGATCAGGTCCGCCAATAAATTTAGGCGGAGCGAACTTCAAAAACCTCTCTAAGGCTCTATCATCACCTCTATCCTGGGCCTCGGGTTGGTTAGGTGGCTCCGGACCCTGTCGGTCTGCAAAATGTTCTAGGATATCGGTCATCCGATTAATGGCGGTAGCCACTTGGTTACCCTCTAGATTTTCTTGTCCCTGGGTGATAAGTGACTAATTTATGTAATAATTGAATGATATTTTATATTAGTTTTAGTCACTTTGGTTATATTATTGGAAGAAAATGAATTATTTTGGCTATAATTGAGGGAAAATGTCTTAAGTGATGGAATGAGGTTTTTATCACTTTTTACTTGCATTTTGTGCATTTTTGACAGTTTTGACACATTTTCGTATTTCGGCTACAACTTGAGCTACAGAGATCGGATTGAGATGATTCTTAAATCAATTTGAAGATAAGAGATAGATCTACAACTTTACTGAAGACATCGAAATCCAGTTCTAAGGTTTTCTAGGTCAAAAAGCCGAATTACAGTAGCCAATTTCTATTGGTCGAAGCTGAAACAGAGCATTGAGCAGTCAAGGGTATTTCAGTCATTTCTTAGCCTACACAAATCCAAATGAGGTAATTCTTGATGCATTGGAAAGCTAACTCAAATAGATACAAGTTGTATGTTTTGGTCAAGAGTTAAACAGCTTCTATCATCAAGAAAAGTTCAGTTGAAGTTGAGGCAAAATTGGACCAGAGCTGGAAATTGCACAAAAAGTCACTATAGCAATCCGGCCAGAACTTGGCCGGATTTTGGTCAGAAAAGGCTGCTCTCTACGCGGACAAGTTGTTTTCACCTCCAACAAGTCACATGTAATACTAGACATGTGACAAGCACTTTGTAGCTGTAAAAGGGAGGTGTAAACCTCATTTCTTGACCACCTTTATCTTTATATAGCCAAAAAAATTGCAAGATTGAAGGAGAGACATACGGGAGAAGCTTGGAAGTACAGAAATTTAGTTCTTACATCTTCTGAGTGTTAGATTAGTTAGTATAGAGTAGTAGTCCATCCTTCTTGTTTATTAGCTAGGCAAAGATGAAGAAGGAGACGAAGAAGGCAAGGAAAGAGCTCATAAGGCAAGGAAAGAGCTCATGTGACAAGGGTTACTTTCCCTTTCCAACTCTTTATCTTTTGTACTTGATTCTAAATTTAGTTAATATACAAGTTTTGGATCTTATGTTATTTATGTGTCTCAAAAGTTTATGCCTTGGGTTTGGTTGAACTTTCTATGATTGCTACTGTTTATTATTTGGCTCTTTGATGCCATTATTTTGAGCAAGTTATTTAGCACTTTAGCTCTTTAAATCATAATTAATTTGGTACCAATAATTGTGATTATCCAAGGTGTTGTTTCTACAATGAAAATTGAGATTTAACACTAGTTCAAGAAGTGCTAAACATAGGGAGTACACTCACGAGAGTAGAGGTGCACCTATGTGGTTTTAGTGATTCATTTCATGTAATTTCATTGAAGAAATAAACTTGTACCTAATTTCATAACCATGAGAATAGGTATGGATTAGTTATGAGTATAATTGATTCACTACGAAAGTAGGATTCATATGCATAAGAAAATTACACCATAGCTAGCCAAGATAGTAGTTCTCAATGATCTAAAAGTAACACTTGCATGAGTAGTTAGGGATACCATAACCTAAGGAGTTTTCATTTGTTATTTTGCATAAGTTCAGCAGGTTTCATTCCTTATAATTCATTGATAGTCTAAATAATAGAGAAGTTTTAGTTGTGCCGGTAATTGTTCAATCTTCCTCGTGGGATCGACCCGATATATACCCTAAACTACTACTTGACCTGTATACTTGCAGTGAAACGGGTGTATTTCAGATTTTTTTACTTGTACGTATACTAAAAACCCGTCAAGTTTTGGCGCCGTTGTCGGGAAAGATTTGGCAATATCGGTTTGAAGAGCAACTTTATTAGTTTAGACATTTTATTAGTTATAGAGTGAATATTATTTTCTATTATTTTAGTGTTTTATGTGTGTATATATCACCTATTATTCTTACTAATCTTGCTCTTAAGTTGTTTAAAAGCAATTTTAGGCGATGAGGAGGGTAAGTCAATTTGGAGGACAATGCGTGAGAAGTGAAAGATTGGCAATGGATGGTTACCAAGTGCAAAGCTCCTTCAATAGAGGTAACCAAGAAATTACTGAATGTATGTCTTTTGAAGATGGTTTGAACTACTTAAAGGAAAATTTTGATGTTATAATGTTAAAAGTTCAAAAGGACACCATTATGCATGAGATTGAGCAAAAGAGGAATGTTAATGCTTTTAATTCTAATCAAATGATTTGTGACTTGTGTGAAGGTTATCATGCTGCTCATACATGTAGACAAGCACAAAATACGGATTATTATGATGAATTTGGGCATTGCAATCCTTATCTTGATCAATATGGTCGTAATTGGGGCAATTCTTATGCTTATGGTTGGGATAATCAATGTGCTAATAGTGATTCTTATTGTTTATATGATTACCAATCCAAATGTGTCTACTATGAATCAAAACCATCTTGGAAATTGGCAATAGAGAAGTTAGCTAGTGCACCTCCACCTTGGGAATTAGAAAGTGAACCATTAGCTAATGATTCTAATGCATCTTGGGAGCTAGTTGTAGAAAATTCTTCTAATCAATTTGATTTAGCCATAGAAAAGCTAACTAATGCGACTTTCGATCGTTTTGATAGGGTTGAGAAAAGATTAGATGAATTAACCTCTCACTTTTGTAGAATACAAGAACAATTACATGTATTGAATAATATGCAAAATGAACCTATTGTGAATGGTGGGAATGTTGTAAGTGAAAATGAATTATATTTTGATCAAAATGATGAATCCAATTTGTGTTTTAATGAGGAAATGTCCGTTTCACATGATAGTACCTTTGGAATTAACATTAAACCTCAAGAGGTGAGCCTTAATGACTCATTTTTCACCCCTCTTGAGGAATGTGTTGATTGTATAGGTTCTAAAGGTATTATAACCCAAGAAAGCTATGTAGATGTTCCTTTGGTGAGTACTCAAGTGGTGCATGTTCAAGGTAATATCTACGATTCACTTGAGTTAGGTAAGCTACTTCCACCTCTCATATTATTAGAACACGTGATTCATGTGATCGAGTCACCTTTTAATGATCCACCATGTCCAAAAATGGTGGATTATTCGTTAACAAAGCCTCCTTGAATAATGAGGTGAAATAGTCAAGTTAATGAATATAAAGAAGCGCTAGTTGGGAGGCAACCCAATGATTTCTTGTTTTTAGAAAGTTTTAGTTGTTTGATTAGTATTTTTGTGTGTTTTGTAGGTAGCAATGACAAGAAATCATGTGAATTATTTCAAGTGCAAAAGAGCTTATAAGGAGTGGAGACCGATGTGAAAAAGGGAAGCTTAACCTTTTATTTTTGAGTTTGCAATGCTTAATTTAATGATATGAGGTTAAGTTAGTCATTTGCATGAAGTTGAAGTGAATTCAAATGTTTAAATGTGTTCATGAGCTATTTGCACTTGTTTGACCATTTGAGCACCACCGTGTGCATGGGAAGTGTCAAGGGGACTATTTGATCCAAGAACGTCAACCCTCAAATTGCATTCTACATATTTTTGATTTGTTTTGAGGTGTTGAGATTCATGTTTAAGTCACTTTTCATGTGCGTGAAGTGTTGAATTGTTAAAAATTTCATTGTAGAGCACGAATTGGAGAGTGTGTTTCAAATTGGGGTCAAACTGAAAATTGCAGAAACTTCTGCAATAAGTGCAGATTCAATGGATCCGAGGCCTTGGATCCACTTCTGCAATCAGAAATTTTTTTGCACCAAAATCCGGCCAACTTTTGGCCGGATTCACGGCCGGATATGCAGGGGACAAGAAAAAAAAGTTTCTGCCTCGAATCCCTCCACGAATCCCTCCAATTTCTGGCCGGATATGAATAGTAACCAGCATAAGAGGAATCCGTGAACAGATTTCTCACAATTTTCCTACCTTCTTCTTCAACCCCACTCACACACTAACACTTCAAACACACACCACTCACTAAAAAACCACTTTTCACCATTTAATCTTCAAATAACCTTCCCCAAATCACTTTCTCCCATTCTCTAGAGTGAACTTTCATAGTTCATATTCTTTCAAAAACAACTCTAAAGTGGTTTCAAACTTACGATTAGTTAGGGTTGTACCTTCTTGAATCACTCAATTGAGTCCGAAAGGGGGTGAGTTTCTTGGGGATTTTCACATCATATTCATCACTAAACATCACCAAACCACGTTGAGGTAACGAATCTTCACCTAACCTTGTCATTTGAACTTTGCCATGATTGAATATTTTCTATTTTTAGGAAATTTTTATATGTGAAGTCAGGTGTATTTATTTGAGTTTATTGATACTATTGGTGATTGTTAGTGATAAATAAATTTTGTGATTTGCATTTATTGTATTTATTTGGTGAATTCTTGCTAGTTTTATGCTTAATTTGGCTTGGTGACAAAGTTGCATATTAAGTGGCCAATGTAGCATTTTAATTAGTTTTGTGGGAGTTTATGATATTCATGTGAGTAATTTAGATTACCTAATGAATGAAAAGGTGCTTGGTTGAATGATTTCTTGAATTCTTAGGTAATTCTAAAAGAAGAGGTGAATTGAAGATGGCCTTAATTGATGAAATTCATAAATGCACTTATAATCCTTGTGGTTCAATGGTTTTTAGTATTTTATGAGTTCTCAAGAAGGTCATTTATATTTTGGCTTGGTGTATTTGCCTCCATTTTGACATTATTTTTGTACTTGAAGGAACTTGATCATTGATGACAAAATGTATAAATGGAAATTACTTTGTTCTTGATGGTGGACTTATTTTGTGAAATTAGCTTCCCTTTGCTTTGGATACTAATGCATATATTTGATTAGCAAAGATTAGCTCATTTCATGTTTTTATCCCTTGAATATTGTATGGTTCCACATGCTTGATCATTTTTCCTTTTTCCTTGAATTGCATGTTTTCTTATTGTTGATTGCAACCTTTTATTTTTAAGAAGTTGATTTTGTCTTTTTCAGGGTGCAATAATTGAACTCTCCATTCTTTCTCAAATAAGGTTAGAAATTCATCACTTGGCCATGGATTTGGATTGTGCAAGTTCATATGAGTAGTATTTTCTTTACTCTTTATTTATTTTCCTTTTCTCACATTGAGGACAATGTGAAGTTTAAGTGTGGGGGAGGAAATATTTGAACTTGCATTTTAATGCTAAGTGATGATATTTTGTGGATTTAAATGTTTAGAAATGTTGGAATTGTGTTTGAAAATTTTGCCATGTGGATAATTTGCTTGAAATGGGGTTTGTTAGCAGGGAGTTTCGTCCATTTATAAGGGGAAACTCAGAAAATCTTATCCAATATTTCATTAAGGCCCAAAATTCTTCAAATTTTTGCATTTTTATTCAGAAAGGGCTAATTTGTTCCAACTTTAAATGTCTAATTCTTCCATTTGTTGAAACGTTATATGTATTTTGGAAGGTTTAATCCTCATTTAATTGGAAATGGTTATTATGCAATTAGGATTTTTGCATTTAAGAAAGTATACCCGGTAAAGTGAGAAAAATTATGCCTATAATTTTACATGTTTAATAAGATTTCTCCTCTTTACTTAATTTTGTAAGTAAGTGATTGATATAGTCAATAAAGGTTGTATTCCTCCTTTAATTATTCTTATATATTTTCTAAGAGGGAATACCTATTTATTGTCCTTTATTTTTGAAAAAAGAAGAAAAAAAGAAAAAAAAAAGAATAAGAGTTTTTCTTCTACTCCAATGATTCTTGTACTAAGTAACCAGGGGTTGGCATCTACAAATGTCGATATTTACGTAAAAAAGTACTTGATTTAAGAGTATGCATAGCAATTTAAATAAGTGAAATGTTGAGTAACCGGAGATCTTCACCTAAAAGTGTCGATTTTCGCATCAAAAGACATTTTTACTATTTAAGTAAAATCAAGCAAGAATAAGTCCCTCTTAGTTGTAAAAGTTTGAGAAAAAGATGATTATAGGAGGAGGAAGGCTATAAATTGACTATGTGATTTGCTTATTTGTAAAATTAGGTTAGGGTGAGAGATTAAGTTTAACTTGTTAAAATTAGGGTATAATTATCTTTCCTTTATTTGATATTATGAGTATTTAGTGTAACTTGAACAATTGTATAATGATTATTTTCCAAGTCATGAGAAATTAAATTTGAAAAAGTGCATATATTGTTTCACCTCTTGAACCATTGTAGTTGATTATGTGTGGATTGCTTGAGAACAAGCAATGATTCAAGTATGGAGGAATTTGATAAGTGACTAATTTACGTAATAATTGAATGATATTTTATGTTATTTTTAGTCACTTTGGTTATATTATTGGAAGAAAATGAATCATTTTGGCTATAATTGGGGAAAAATGTCTTAAGTGATTGAATGAGGTTTTTATCACTTTTTATTTGCATTTTGTGCATTTTATACAATTTTGACACATTTTCGTATTTCGGCTATAACTTGAGCTACAGTGATCGGATTGAGATGATTCTTGAACCAATTCGAAGATAAGAGATAGATCTACAACTTTAGTGAAGACATTGAAATCCAGTTCTAAGGTTTTCCAGGTCAAAAAGCCGAATTACAGTAGCCAATTTCTATTGGTCGAAGCTGAAACAGAGCATTGATCAGTCAAGGGTATTTCAATCATTTCTCAGCCTACATGTGAGGATCCGAAAATTTTCTTATTTTTGTCAAATATTACTGGTTTATTTAAATAGTTATTCACTCTTTTTCTCTGAATTATTTAATTCGACTACTTAAAATCCATTTATATGAAAAAACGCCTCTCTTATGTTTTTAAAGCGTTTTGTTAGAAAATTTACTTTTCGAAAACTCGTTTAGTTCGGATCAACGAGTATACGTTTTTTGAGACTATATTTGAATCGAGAGTGTATTAATTTTGGAGAAGTAAGAATGATCAATAGTAGATTAAGAAAAATTAATTGGAGATTTGAGGAATTAAAACTCGACTTATGTGAGGACTCGCAAAATTTCCTATTTTAAGCCCTATTACTAGCTTATTTCAATATTTAATTGCCCGTTTTGTGACAGCCCCACTGTGAGAACCCGTAAATTTGCATTTTCTAGGTTTTCGCATTTTTCATGACTTGTTTTCTGCACTTTCTGTATCCGGAACATTTTCTAGATAATTTTTATGAGTAAATATAGTTTTTAGATGATTTTTCTAGTATCGAATAGATTTTGAGAAATTAAGAGCGTATACCGGACGTGGGACCCACTAGTGTGAGAAGTTCGGAAAAATTTGGCCAATTAGGTTAAGTTTCGGATACTGGTTGAAATTTATCGGGTGTTAAGAGATAAGTAGAGGTTGAGATGTGATTGATGTGAGAGGGACTTAAAGGATAGAGATGTTTTAAAGGAAGTGACAAGTGTCACCTTAAGAGTGGTTGTAACTTATGACAACTATTCACCTTTTTGACTTATTTGACCAATTGATTAAATATCTCAAAAATTACCACAAAAATCACCATTTCTTACCTCCATTGTGGCCGGCCACCTTGAGCAAGGAAGAAAGAAAAACTCTTCAAAGTTTGGCATCCATCTAGTGCAAATCATCCAAAGCAATCACTTAGACTTGTTTCTACTCCATAAAATCTCTTCTTTAGGTGTTAGTAAGTGGTTTGGTGAAGTGTTTTGGGAAGCTAAGGTGACAAACAACTCTTCCTCTCTTGTTTACTAGGTGAGTGGTGATTGAACTTTCTCCTTCACTTAATGAAGCTTAATTAGTGCCTAGTGGTAGTTAAAGTGATGAATTTTGTGGGTTACTTCTTGGTTTTGGATGAATTGATGAAGTTTCAATTTATTGATGAATTTTCTGGTTTAATATGAATGTGATGTTGTGGCTATCCTTGATGATGGGAACTGATGTTTAATGACTCTAGGAGGTGGAAAAAGTGGAAGATTGCAATTAATTTCTGTTTTGGAAGAAATCTGGAAAATTAGGGTTCTTGGTTCTTCATTCTGTCCGAAATTTTTGGTCCTAGATAGAGGCCGAATTGGCCTTACCTCAAAACATGAAAGTTGTAGGGAATGACATTTTAGAGGTGCCTACAAAATTTCAGGTCAATCGAAGTAGTGTAGAGTGAGAAAAGTCGAAATTACTATTGCTGTTCTGGTTTACCCGAAATTGGGATTTGCGACTGTAATTGGTTGTTTTGGCTGGAATTGCTTCCGAATTGGTTGTTGAGGCCTTCTGATGAAATTTATACCTGTTTCTTAGCTTTCAACTGGTTTTGGAATTTATGGATTTGGACTTGTAGAGCCTGAGTTATGATGTTTCCGCTAGAATGCGTTTTGGTGAATCTGTTTTACGTTGTTGATGAAGTATCTTGCATTTTTTACCAGTTTGTACTCAAAACTGGGTTGAGTGACCTTCTGTGATGTTGTAGCCCTATATTTTAGCTTCGAAATGGTGGGTCTTTCACCCTCATCCGATAATCGTGGTGCATTTGGTGCTATTACCGCAAAGTAAAGTCAAAACCTGTTTTTTTCAGGGCCAAAGTTAATTGCATGTCCGAAATTTCTGGTTTTCTTTAATGTTTGTATATGTTTATGGAACCCTATTGGGGTCATACTTGGCATTGGTTTATGACTCGTTATCGAGTCTCCTTGTACTTGTTTGCATGTTTTAGGGCTTGCTTTCATTCCGGTCATTTCCTAGCTAACTTTTGTACTTGTACTACTTTGAGCCTCGTGAACGGCTTTTGGGAAATGAGATGACTTTTGTGTGAGATGTTGGGACTGATTTGAGGAAATAATGAAGCCTTAATGGCTGGAAAAGTAAGAAATTTAGGGGAAGTGCTGCCCGATTTTCTAGGCCGTTTGGTTCTTTTAAGTTGGATTTGCCTTTTGGTAGAAATGAAAGGGCTTTTGGGTTGTTGAACCTAGGTCTTCATGTTATCTTTTTATTCCCAAAAATCATGTTTTGTACCCTTGCATTTGTAATTATTTGGCGAGGCATACGACTAGTAGTTGAGCCTCATGTGTATTTTGTTTACTCGATTATGGATGTGAAACCTTCAATTGGTTTATTTTGATTATTTTAGGGTTTCTTGGCGATTAAGGCCAATCTGAAGTAAAAACTTTTGCAGTTGAATCGGTGAGTGTATCACTCCCCTCCATTGTTGTTTAACTTGATTTCTGCTCTGCAATCTGTTTATTTGTTCGAGACGAGGGTGTACTTTATCACACTCGTTCTCTTGTCTGTTCATATGTCAATTTACTATGCAAAATTTGAATCTGTTATCTGTGTCTACATCTGTTCGGATTTCTATGACCTATGAGCTCAATCCTGTGGCTAAGTTATTCGAGTCGGGTCGGCAAGGGCCTGGACGATTAGATAACGAACCACGGTAGTCTGTTCGGGGATTTTGGGTATTGAGACCCTTGATTCCGGGTATACTCGAGTATTACCATTTATGTTCGAATACGGTGAGCGGGCCCGGTAAAGGGGTGTTTGGTGGACGGAATTCGGTGCGAAGTGAGGTCTACAGACGCGTAGGTTCTATATACATTGACGGAGAGTCAACCGGCTTGGATCAAGTATTGCGCTGGAAATTTGGCTCCTGAGAGCCACCTGTATCCTTCTGATTTGAATCATTAGTTACTTTACTTTACATCTGGCATGTGTATCTGATTTGTTAAATGTGAAATGCCATGATTTTCTGCTATATGTTTGGTACCTCATTGAGCGCAAGCTCACCCCTTTCTGTTCCTTTTTGTTTTCCTTACAGGAAAATAAATACTTTTGGATTGGATTTGACAAATGGTTGCCGAATTGAGCTAGTTAGACATATCTTTTGTATAGCTCATTGATTTAAACCCTAAATATACTTTTGGGTCCGTTTCTCTTTTGGATTTGGCAAACCGTACATGTATCCACTTTTGAATCACTTTGGTATGCCCTTTGGGTTGTATATGCTAACTTTTGAGATGTAAATATTTGCTTGACGTTTGGTTGGGTTTTGCCATGTCGGTTCCTATTCATGGCCGACTCCGATTTCGTTTTGTTTTATTCTGGGATTTTGACTTGTCTATGCGCGTTGTACGGTCCGGAACGTATTCGATCGCTCTAATCTGAACCGTTAGTCCTGGCGAGAGCTGGGCAGGCGGTCCACCGAACCCTTTGGTTCGCCTTAGGGTGAGGTGGGGCTGTCACACCCACCTTTCCCTAAGGCGAACCAGAGGGGTTAGCGGACTGCCTGCCCAGCTCTCGCCAGGACTAACGGTGCAGTTTAAAGCGATCTATTATGTTCCGGAACTTATAACGAGCGTAAACGAGTCAAAATGGCAAAATAACCCAAAATAAAAAAAAAAATCCGGAGTCGGTCATGAATAGTAACCGACCCGTCAGAATCCAACCAAATAGCAAGCAAACATTCACATATTGAACTTTAGCAATTACAACCCAAAGTGGCATACAAAAGTTTTCAAAAGTTAACATTCCTAGGAACATTCCTAGGAGCTCTTCCCGCCATGCTGGCCTCCATGAACATTCCTAGGAGCTCTTTCAACGCAACGCAGGTCTGCTGGCTGTGGAATTTGTTGTGGCACTCGTGGAGGGCGAAATGCAAGTCGGGAAGACTCCCCTACAGTTTCCAATGTCATGGATGCAAAGTCCTTCATTGCATTAAAATAATTCGCGTGCTGTTCGTCACTCTGTGTTAGAGAGGTCTCTGCCATGTAATACACCTGAGTCATAGCATCCATCTGGTATGCAAATATTGGGATGAATAAGGATTAATAGAGTTAAATCTATATCGACTTGGATGGGAATCTATTTCATTAATTGTAAGAAAAACTTACCAGATATTGAGCTCTGGCGCTATCACCCTGAAATCCCTCCGGAAAAACGAGCTGCCTAGTAGGATTTGAAACATACAGCACTGTCCGCTCGCGATACCACTGGCGATACTCATCGGATGGATATCTAGGATCTTCAGCTACAACACCGTCTTCCACATGAGAATGACGATCAGTCCACACATCAATATATGCTCCATGTGTAGTTATCCAGTTCTGATTACCCTTGCCACGACGATCCAAAGAATGTAGTGCTGCTTGATTTTCGGTCAATCTCAGATCACATACGGGCTGATGATATCCAAACTGTCTCATAACGCGATACGGAAGATGTGGCTCGACAACTTTCCAACATATGAGATATGTGATAGATCTCCAAATATCACGTCCTGCTGTACAATATGCAGGCAGAGAAGCAAGAACATCCTCCGAATATGGCTGCCATATGAACTGTAAGACAATAATTATTCAACACACATTAGTTTTTAGAAAATTTCGGCAGCATTTTCCCTATAACTGGACGAAAACTCCCTGCCAAACACAACAATTTTTTGACCAAGGACAAGCATCATCTTGTATATGTCCAACTAATCTAAACAAATTATTTACATTTGCTCAAATATAAACAAATTAGATACTTGATAATACATGGAGCATATTACGAAGTGATAAGACCTGAAGATCACGTAGGCCTGTCAACTGATCTCGAAATATGGACACAACATGTCTCGCTACTCTGTGTAGATCAAATTGAACATTCCACCTGCATTCAATAAATCATGACTCTTTATAACTCCCCAACGTCTCGAGTGTCTTATCGTTTTTAGGTGCATATATATATATCTGATATACATACCGAGCTCCATACGGTCCAGGATAGTGCTCTAACGGTTGCACTCGATCAGGACGCATTGTAGGTATTCGTTCCCACGCCCATAGCTGGAAAAAAGTTAGATTTGAATTCAATGGACTTTGATGTTGTAGTAAATTAACAGGTACATAAAGCCAAGATACCAATTAGGGTACTGTACCTGTAGCAAAACTAATGGTCCGGCAATAGCAGATCTGAAGGGAGATGTTGCGGCACACAATGAACGATAGAAAGTCGCTAAAACCGCACTGCCCCAACTGTATTGTCCTACAGTTTCCAAGTCTCGTAATAATAGCATATACAATAGCGGGACTTTATTACCGGATTTATCGGACAATAAGTGGCCCCCTAACATCAGAAGCAGGTATATGCGGGCCCGCTGTCGACATTGGACATCCTAGGCATCATCTGGCAGCTCTGAATCTAATACTCTAGATAAACACCCCAATTTGAGCCGTTGTCCATCAAAATCGGACATCACTGGAGAGAAACCAAGCAACTCCTTACATAAATTTCTCCACTCCTCAACGCTATGAGATGTATCTGTCCCTGTAACTGGAGGTCCATCTATGGGTAGCCCCCACAGGACCTCTATATCCTGTAAGGTAACCGTAGTCTCCCCAACGGGGAGATGAAATGTATGAGTCTCGGGCCGCCACCGCTCCATTAAACTAGTGATCAAGGCATGGTCAATCATCATATATCCACACTGTAATACCCCTTCAAAACCCGCCAATCGAATATAATGCCGAACAGTTTCGGGGATACGTGTATGCTCCCAAAAACCCCTATCACATCTCCTAACATCCAGCTGATCACCCACAATATGCCCGTGAAATATAGAATGTGCCCGGTGAACTGAACCTGCTGGTATAACATCATACACAAATGGACTCGGATGTAGGTCTGGCTGTATAGGGATGTCTGCCATACCAAAAACAGTATCTGCAAATTGCATAGGTGAGAGATACGACCACACACATTAGAAAGGTAGATTAGGAGATCTAGATGCGAATTCATATTATATCGACTTTAAATATGCGAAACAGCTCAAAATAAACCAGAATTATAATATCATGAAAATGTTTCATCCAAAAGGTATCACATATAATATACTACTTCGAAAATCCCACCCAGGTACGACGAGTACAATGGATCTATTGGCTAAATAACAAAATCAAACTCCAAAATTAGGGCAATTTCTTCTATTGTGGCCCGACTGATGACAATTTGTACACCTTCTTGGTTCCTCAGGATCTCTCTCATCCATCTCATTCCGAATTCTTCTAGCTCGTACTCTTCCTGCCCGACGGGCAACATATTTACTTCTATCTGCCTGCAGCTCCCAATCTGGTTGGAGCCAAGTATCCCGATGTGGCAAAGGGTTAAACTTTCCTGAATACTGCACTGCCCATCGCCTTTTTGTGAACTGAGGGTCTACAAGCGCTCCTGGATTATCCCTTCGTTGCCTGCACACAGCCAACACGTGCGAACAGGGCAGTCTGTAGCACTGCCACTTACCACAAGAGCAAGTTTTTTCAAAATATTTGACCGTTTGTGTATTACCCCCTTTGCCATCCACACGTCGGCCTGTCACAACTTTATACACCCCGGAAGAGTCATCGAACTCAACAACCCTGTGACTTCCCGCTTTCTGATCCGAATTCTTAAACTTCCGCCATATTTTTGGAGGAAATGGATTACGACAATGTCTGGCCTCCTCCCTTCTTGTTTTAAACAACTCAACTGTCCGATGAAAAGTCAAATCAATACAAGCCCGGATAGGCAAATGACGTGCTCCTCTAAGTACATTATTATAACTTTCGGATATGTTGTTGTCAAATACCCCACCGATGCTCACCGTCATGTGTTAGACACCACTTTTCGATTTCAATGTTAGACAGATAAGTCCATGCGCCTGGAAACGTGCTCTGCAATTCTCGTTTGAATGCCCGCCACTTGCGCAATTGTCTGGCTCTTCCCATTGCCCAACACAACCTTTTTAGGTGCAAACCTTTGAAGTGAGTCATTAGGTTACTCCTAACGTGTCGTAGGCAAAACCTATGAAAGGCCAAAGGTTCTTGCCAATAGTCAAAATGTGTCATGGCATGAATGATACCATTATGCCGATCTGAAATGACACAAATAGGACACCGATCACGGGCCACGTGGTATCTAAATTGTTCCATGAACCAAGACCAACTAGAAATAGTCTCTTCGTCGACAATGGCATAAGCTATTGGAATAATCCTGTTGTTGGCATCTTGCGTGACTGCAACAAGTAGTTTGCCTTTATATTCGCCACGCAAATGCGTGCCATCAACACATATAACCGGTCGACACATGTGAAATGCATCAATAGCCGGTCCAAAGGCCCAGAACACATACTTAAATGTCTTCACGTGATCCGTACTATCAGAATGGTGCAACCACTTGATCACAGTACCCTGATTTGACTTCATAAGTGCATCAACATATCTTGGTAGGTCGGCAAAATTGGCATCCCAAGAACCAAATACAACTTCAATAGCTTTGCGTCTGCCGTACCAAGCCTTTTTATAAGAAACATCCACCTTCAGCACTTCTTTAACATGACTTACTATGCTCTTTACTTTGTACCCTGAATCGTCTTCAATGCTATGAACAATGTGTCTAGCAATAACCGACGATGTGAGGTTAGCATTGCTATTACTGATCAAATTGTAACAGCCCCACTTTCCCCTAAGGCGAACCAAAGGGGTTAGCGGACTGCCTGCCCAACTCTCGCCAGGACTAACGAGCAGTTACACGCGATCTAAAACGTTTCGGGAAAGTAAAAGCGTGCTCGAACAAGCCACAAGAACCAAAAAAAAAAATAAAAATAAAAATCGAAGCCGCGGATGAACAGTACCGGACACGTCAGAATCCGGAGTTCAACCAAACATCAATCAAACATATACATACATTGACATTCAACATTTACAACCAAATGGCATGCCAAAAACCATTCATCATGGATACACATGTTCGGTTTGCCAATCAAAAGATGAACCCAATACACATTAGGGTTTCATGCAAAGAGCTATTCAAAATAGACATATATATATGGCTCAATTTGACAACCAACAAGTATGATCTTCCAAAAGTGATCATTTTCCTGTAAGGAAAACAAATGGAACGGAGTGAGCTAAAGCTCAGTGAGTAACTATCACATAATCAACAAAGATCACTTAAGCATAACCGTTCATTTCAAGTAGACAAATAAGAAGCAAAACAAATCGGTAAAAGGATACGGACGGCTCTCAAGAGCCCATTTCCACGCTTATATTCTTGATCCAATCTCATTGACTCTCCGTCAACGTTTATGAGTACCAACCGTAGAACCCACTTCACTCCCATTCCTTCCACCAAACATACCCCAACCGGGCCCGCACTCCAATCAGTAGCTTTTGGTAATATTCGAGTATACCGGAACCAAGAGTCTCATTACTACAAGATTCCCCAGTACAGTCCCCGTGGCATGTCAATTTTCACGACCAAGCCCTCGCCGGCTCGATTCAATTGACTACCTACGGGGTTGAGCTCAGTAATACAGTAAGGCCGTTGGATATTCGTCCAAACGACACCAAATCAGTTTTCCATGAATGGAATTCAATATCTCATATAGCAAGTACAGTATTTCAGTGAAACGGTAAACAGTCATGAATGGAATCACAAGGGGGTGAGGGCGGTCAAGTACACCCTCACCTCAATCACTTCCAATAGCCAAATAAGCCTTCAAGGCATCAAATTCACATATAACAAAGCCACATTGTACCATTAAAGTGAGTAGTATACTCACCACTCAAGTAGGTGATGTTTCATGCACCGTCGTTAAACGAACGTCGTGCACCACCGTCACTTCCTAGAACATGCAAACAAGTGCAATGAGACTCGATAACGAGTCATAAAGCAATGCCAATCACAACCCCAAAAGGGTTTTATAAACATATATAAGCATCATAGCAAACCAGAAAATCAGGAAATATAACTCATTTGGCCTAGCAACAAAAACAGTTTTGTCCTCAATATGCGGTAATGGCACAAGTTACGCTACGCTTATCGGATGAGGGTTCAAGGCCCACCATCTCGAAGCTAAAAGACAGGGCTACAACAATGTAGAAGGCCACTCAGTCCAAATCCTAGCACAACTAGGTCAAATATGCAAAATACCAAACCAGAACCGTAATTGCAGGTTTACAAATTACACTAAGCTGTAATTAGTCCAACTCAGTCTATACAGGTCCAAATGCAGAAATTCCAAAGGCATATGATAGCTAGGACATCAAGATACATTTCATCAGAAGACCTCAACAACCAAATCCAAAGTAATTCCAGTCAAAACAGCCAATAACAGGCGCAGTTCGGCCATCCTGAAGAACCCAGAACAGCAACAGTAAAATCGACATTTCTCACTCTACACTACTCCAAATGACCTGAAATTTTACAGGAACCTCAAAGACATCAATACCTACAACTTTCATGTTTTAAGCAAAGGCCAATTCTGCCTCTAACCATATGATCCAAAACCGGACAGAAAGGGGGTTATGAAACCCTAACTTCCTCAAATTCCTTCCAAACCCAAAATTGGTTGCAATTTCCTATCATTTACATCCACCAAAATCATAACCCCTCATTACCAACCATCATAAATAACCACAACATTATGATCACATTAAAACAGAAAATTCCTCAATAAAATAAAAACTTCACCATATCATCCAAAAGCAAGAAATAAATCACAAATTTCAACACTTTAGCCACCACTAGGCACAAATTAAACATCATTAAGTATAGGAGGAAGTGTAATCACCACTTACCTAGTAAACAAGAGAAGAGGAGTTGTAGACCACCTTAGCTTACTTGGACACTTCACCAAAGCACTTACTAGCACCAAATGGAGGGATTTTATGGAGTGGAAACAATTGTAAGCAATTGGTTTGGATGATTTGAGCTAGTTGGAAGCTTAAAATTAGAGAGCTTTTATTTCTTCTTGAGCTTAAGAGAGTCGGCCAACATAGAGAAAGAAATGGTGAATTTTGAGTCAATTTTTGAGATATTTAACTCAAGGGTAAGAAAGGTCAAAACAATGAATAGTTGTCTAACAAAGTCCAACCAATGAGATAATGACACTTGGCACTTCATTAAATGCATTTCTATCCTTTAAGTCTCTCTCACATCAATCACTTCACCTCCTCTACTTATCTCTTAACACCCGATAAATTTCACACAGTATCCGGAACTTAACCTTATTGGCCGAATTTTTCCGAACTTTTCGGACTAGTGGGGCCCACGTCCATTATATATCCGTAATTTTTCAAAAACTACCCAATGCTAGAAAAATCATCTAAAAACTATAATTACTCATAAAATCCACCAAGAAAATTTTCCTAAGCCCGAAAATGCAGAAAACATGCAATTAAAGGGGAAAAACCCTAGGAAAATTATTAGGGAAAATACGGGTTCTCACACAAATCACCTAGACAATTGTGATCGTTCACCCACTTAGTTATTTGCCACAATCCATGTGTCTTTTTTTCACTGCTCGGACACACCAGTCGCATGGAGGTTCCGATGAGTCGGCCGCAGTGGTGAAACTCCTTTCAACTGCAGATTTACATTTGGCAACCCAGGTGTTACTCTTGCTCTCAACAACCCTGAACTCCCTATTATTATTGATAGACCACATTCTAATAGCCCTGCTCAGCTGTTATTTGCTTTCAAATCTCATATGCATCCTTATATTATTATTCTCCTCACTGAATGTCACAATGCGCTCCAACTCACTTTCATCAGTGAGATGCTCGTCATCATCTATGTTTCCAAGATTAGAGAAGAATTTCAATCCTCGTGGAGCATATGAGAGGTTGCCAGATGCATCAAAGGGCTGGTGGTTCTCGAGATCCTGGTGGACTCCACGTTGTTCAATTTCGCTATCTGAGTCACTGCCTGACACATCAACCGACTCAGATTCCTCTACATCTTCCACATCATGCTCTGAATCATCAGCTAGGGGGCTGTTACAATGACTTGGACCGGCAGTGAAATCCAAGCCATAACTACCAACATGTTCTGGTGATTCTCGATCTCTAAAACTTTGAATCGAGTCTAGGCCTTGAACAGATTCAACATCCGTCCTTAAGCCTGATGGAAGACGTGGCTCTAACGAATCCCTAACACAATCCCCCTGGGCCAATTGTGATACCGATGCTGTCTCGGGTACTGCTGTACTAAAGTTTGGTCGAAACCTTGTTGGATCCATGCATGCATGGACAAGCGACATCATCGGACCACAATTGGTATTTGGTGAAATGAATGTCCCGGTGACTCGAGGATTTTGGAATATTTCCTCCTTCTCGATATAAAGTTCTGCGATGTATGGGACAATTTCGTTCCATACATCATACATTATCTCCAGAGTTTCATCATCCACCACTGGGGAGACATTATAAGAGCTCCGGCCACAAGGTTGACGGAGAAATATATTCAACTTGAACAACCCCCTATCGACCCCATATATTGATAAATTCTATCCACCAACTCATCATATCCAATTCTGGATCGTAATGAGAATGTACGGTTGCACGTACGAGGCAAGTAACAAATTGACCCATCCTCGTAGTGTATTCTACCTCCCCAATAAAGAGACACTCGCAGAGGTCTTTCTATAGACATACGTGTGAAAAGAATCCCTATTTTGGAATAAAATAAGTTAGCTCATGTGGTACAAGAATATATAACAAATAACAATCCCTACTTTTTTATGTGGTCCAAATTTACCACTGAATTACCCAGGAAAAATGCAACAAAATAGCACAACCCACATGATTTTTTCATCCAAATTTCACACCAAATCTAAACTTTGCATCACATTCAACTATGTAGGTATAGTTTTATTATCCTTTTGTTTTTTGCTTATATAATGGTTAGAATGATGAGGATAATTTAAACAGAGGTTAACGTAAGAAGACCAAGTCTCGAGGAAAGGGGTGTTTAGGGAATTAATAATAATTAGAATTGTCAAATCATAAATAGTTTATATTTTTCCACTATTTTTAGCAAAAGGTATAGGTTCCAAATAGCGATACTAAATATAGGATTGGTATAAAAGACAAAAGTAGTGGAGCGGGGATATTAAGCATTTTCACTTCAAACCTTGCCTTTACCTCCATAAATGTTAGCTTTAGTAAGGGGTGTTTAATATAAAGTAAGTACACACGGTTTAAAAATTTGTAAGGATAAGGGTACTTAAATTCAAGTATAATTGTTTGAGTAGTTCTTGTCATTAATAACAAGTTGGCATGAAATTACCCCCTTTGTAGAATATCTTTTTTTTTTCATCACAATTTAAGAATTTTCTCATATTTTAGTAGTACAAGCAAATGTGATACATGCTTGTCTTGTATACATATTTTTAGTTCTATACCTAAGTTAATATTCCCTCTAACCGCCATATCTTTGTTACACATCATGCCAAAATGTTAGTCAAGAATTCCTAATTAAATTGAGTATAAGTTTATTAAATGCAGGCAGATATCTTGTTTTATATTAACGTTTCCAAGCACCCCCCCCTTTTGAGTCCATATTGTCGCCAATTTGTCTTATTATACTCTTAAGGCAATCACTAATCAAAAACACCCAAAAATATTTTTAAAAAATTTTGACAGAGTTTCCCCTGTAACTGGGATAAAACTCCCTGCCAACCAACATAGGCACATCGATTTTCAAACAATTGAGAAATATGAGATAATTTAGACCACTGCAAATACGGTAGAATAATTTGATATACAATAATTTCTTATAGAAGACAAGGAACTGTGATATTTGACAAACCTACAATAATAATATAATGTATATAGTAGAGTGTGAAACAACAATAATTTCTTATACTCCCCTGTCAACCAACATAACATGCAATTAAAAAATATACTACAGTAGAGGGTCTCACTTTACATTCATGAATTCACCATAAAACGAATCCAAGCAAAGTTCAAAAAATTGGAACATTAATATGACTACAATTAAATCTACTTGTAAACTACATGACTTACCCAATGATTTGCCTCAGATTCTGAAGATGCACTTGTGCGGACAACTTCCTAGTGGTACCAATCAAAGCCTCTTCAAGTCTCCTGGCTTGTGTCGAAAACTTTGTATGCACCTACATGAATATGATGGAGATCACAGAAAACCAAGATAAGGTACTGGAGCAGAGGATCTGGGGTGCAATGAGGGATTTGTTCAGATGAACCACCTCGTTCCCGTAGATCTTGCTTGTTCCGATATACCTTTTTGGATCTATTCCCCCAATTTCAAAGAAAATATGCGTTGGTAAACTAAATAACATAGGTATAGAAAACATACTTATAGAAAATAAAAAAAAGTCCACGAAGGGGGTTACTTTGGTGTCCTATTCCGACAAGGGAGGTGTTCGCATTCTATAAATGCGATCTGTGCTAGGTTCTCATTTCTCATATGCGAGTCTAACAGTTTATGCTCTTTACCATTTCCTTCACTTTTGATTCCCAACAATTTAACTATGGCTTGAATCTGATCTATATAGCATCATTTTCAGATCGACAATTAGCAAGTAATGGTTATAGTCAGTCCAGTAAAAAGAAAATAAACAAAAAAAGTTTTGCTGCTACCAAGCCATATTTTTAATTACTTTTCCTGAGTAAAAGCAAAATGTATGAGCACAAAACCTGAACTCGCATTTCACAAATGCGAAAATCACATTTATGGAACCAACTTCACAAATCACCCTCTTTGTAGAATAACTTTTTTTTTTCATCACAATTTAAGAATTTTCTCCAGAGTTTGCAGGAAAGTGTGATGGATCCTAAAGCTAGCATGGATAGCATGAGGGTGCCAGTACTTCCAAGTACAGATGCCCCTAGTAGCAGTAAAAGTAGAAATTATACCAGAAGCTACTCAGATACCGTAGACTATGATAAAACACATAGCAGTCAAATGTGTAGACATTGTAATAGCATGATAGCCCAGCAACTAGGCAGATCCTCTGCTCCATTTCTGTAAAAAAAACTAGGCAACTTCATGAAGCCTATCAGACCATATGCTTAAGAAAAACTTTAACTAAGTCCAAACCTATAAACCAATTAAGCAATTTACACATATCAACAGTCCTAACATATACTGTAATCACCACATGCGACAACTAATATCTTTGAGGCAGGGTGTTTTAGACTAAAAACTAAGAAAGCCAGGACAAAGTTTCTTTGCAGCTTCGGCATGGCTTCTTAAAGATTTTATTTTTTTGGTAGGCTAGCTAGCTACTTAGAACTTGGCATTCTTGTAATCAACCACAACAAGAAACTTAGCTCCGCTAACAAGCAATGTACAATGTCCAAATAAGAGACAAACTGAAACAACAACAATGTCCAATAAATTGCCAAATCAGAATGGCCACTTCAATTAGGAAAACAAAAAATCCCAGAAAAAAATTAAAACTCAGAAAAAAGCCACAACTCTACAAAATTGAAGAGCTTCTGAGTAGAAGGCCGAGAGATTCCGACGAGTGACTCTGATTTCCGATGAGAAAGCGGTGACCAAGATAATTTTGACAGTGAGGAGTTTTGGCTGCACGGAGAGAGTGAAGGGAGAGTGAGACAGATAACAACGTGAAATTGGGAATTTTGATTGTTTTCAGATTGAGTACCTCGAATTCAAGAAATGCGAGGTACTTAATCTCGCATTCTCCAAATGCGAGCTTATAAGCTCGCATTTGGAGAATGCGATCTTGGTTTTCTTTTTTTGTCGAAACACTTATCTTGTGAAATGCGAGGTATCTGAACTCACATTTCACAAATGCGAAGATCACAAGTCTGGAATCAACCTCAAAAATTACCCCCTTTGTAGAATAACTTTTTTTTTTCATCACACTTTAAGAATTTTCTCCATAAATGTTAGCTTTAGTAAATGGTGTTTAATATAAAGTTCGTATACAGGGTTTAAAAATTTGGAAGTATAAGAGTGCTTAAATTCAAGTATAATTGTTTGAGCAGTTGTTGTCATTATGGACTTAGATTTTTTTTTTCCAACATTTTATTTGCCCAAAACATTGTTACACCATTAAGGATAACTTAATAACAAGTTGGCATAAGAAGATTAAGTAATTAACATGCTTCAATTGCAAAAATGAAAAATGAAAAGGATAGACAAAGAATTAATGGATAAATTCGAAAGTGTGTAAATAAATTGTTTTTATTTTAATTTTTTGTAAGTGCATAAACAAATTCTTACTCCATTTATTTCTCAAAGTACAGACAGCAACAGGGGAAAAAATTCAAAGGATACCATGATCTTAAAAGTTATATCAGATTTACTTGCTAGATCTTTAATTGCTAGATCAAAAAAAATTTATTATATAAGGATATTCAAGCACTCCTGCGCATTGTGTGCACGTAAAAAGATTCCTGTCCTTTATGAATTTTCATAGCATGATTGATCTTTAAGGTATCTGACATGCTATCTTCTTTATTGTCTACATTTATCATTAGACCAACCGAAACTTAGGACAGGCCATTCTTGTAATCAACCACAAGAAGAAACTTAGCTCCGATAACAAGCAATGTACAATGTCCAAATAAATTGCCAACCGAAACAACAACAATGTCCAATAAATTGCCAAATCATAAAAGCCACTTCAATTCGTAAAAACAAAAAATCCCAGAAAAAAATTAAAACTCAGAAAAAAAAAATCTAACCTCTTATGCTGTTTCTGGTGAAAGGAATGGCAAATGGAGAAAGACGGATGCCCGACTTAAATGGAGCTAGCTTCCCAAAGGGGAAGCTCTGCAATGGCAGAGAGCTTCCGATGACAGCTTCGGACGGGAAGAAATGCCGCCTTTCTGGTTTCGCCTGAGGAGAAACGCCGCAACTCTACAAAATTGCAGAGCTTCCGAGGAGAAGGCCGACAGATTCCGACGACAAAGCTGTGGCTCTGATTTCCGATGACAAAGCTCAGACCAAGATAATTTTGAGAGTGAGGAGGCTGCACGGAAAGAGTAAAGGGAGTCACGACTGAAGAGAAATGCGAAATTGGGAAGTCTGATTGATTTCGGATTGAGTACCTCGCATTCATGAAATGCGAGGTACTTAATCTCGCATTCTGCTAATGCGAGCTTACTAAGCTCGCATTAGGAGAATGCGATCTTCTTTTTCTGAAAAGACTTACCTCGCATTTCACAAATGCGAAGATCACAACTCTGGAATCAACTCCACAAATTACCCCCTTTGTAGAACAACTTTTTTTTTCATCACAATTTAAGAATTTTCTCAAAAGAAAATCTAAACTTTGGGGTAAGATTGCTCAGACTTATTCATAACATTCTTACAAATTTCTGAGTTCTCGCCTAACCCGCGACATATCAAGCCCAACAAACAACTTGGAATAAAATTTTCCACAAGGCATTAACCATCGAACTTCATTTTTTCTTAGAAAAGATTTAAACAACAAATTTTATAACGAAAGACCCAACCTGTTGGGCTGCTATAGGGAACAAAACAGCAAAGAAAGATTCAAGTAAAAAAACTAGGAATATCAATACAGGCTTTCGAAATGAAACTGAATTTAGAGCTACCAAAAAATGAAAATGGCGTGGCTGTAATGCCAGCCCTAACATCTCATCATCCTCAAACCATCAGAAATCAAATCTTCAGAGCATCAGAGATCACCAAAGAGAAAACCCACGGACCACATCCATTTCATTTTCGTGGAGGAAAGAAAACGCAACACTGATGGCATTTTAGGTTCACAAGTTCTCAATCACACCAATTCAAAACACACCCCATGACCAACACACAGCCACTCACAAACGGAAAAACAGAATCTTTAGTGAACATGAAACAGAAGGGGAGGAAAAATAAACAACAAAACAGTAAAATTTCGCAAGCAAGGTCACGAAATACATGCTTTGAAGGCTTCAAGAGTCTGTGTTTGAAGAGACAATGGAATTTAAAGGAGGAGAGTAACTTACAGTGATGGTGCTTTCTCTCGGTGAAGATGGTGACGGTCGGGAGGATTAGCAGCTCCAGTGGCTCCTTTGCTCCTTGAGGAAATAGCACCAGACCTCTTTTTCTCCTTGCTCTCTCTCCCACTCTCTCCCTCGTTTCTCTCTGATTTTCTCTTGCTCCTTCTCTCAGCCGTAACCCGTTGTTTTTCTTTTCTTTCTAGCCGTCACTCTATTCTCTCTACTGGTTCCTCTTGGTTTTCCCGTCTCACTCTCTTCTCGGTCTCTTGCTTTTTCCCTCAACCGAATACCCTTTTCTTCTAGCCGTCGCTCCTTTTTAGCATCTATCTCCTTCCGCTGCTCCTTTGGAAGCTATTTATATGAGATAAGGGTTATCAAACCCTTATCTCAATGGCCCTCAAAAAACCCAGTTTTACTGAAAATCTTATAGCCATTAGATGGCTTCCATTCTAGATCCTTCTTGATTTTTGGATGAAAGCCAAGTGGCTTTGGTACTAGCATGATCGAATGGAGGAAAACAAAGCAAAGAAAATGAGTGTAAAAAAGCCGGTCATGGAGCTGCAATTCTGGTTGTATTCATGCTCCTGTATCTCTGCCGAAGAAGGAAATGTGCGCGTTTTTTCGTGCACGTGGCTCCTCCCTTTTTTTTTATTTTTTTATTTTATTATTTTTTTCAAAATTATTTTGGGTAAACCCACAAACTTAAAAACAAAAATTAAAAATTTTCAAATGTCAATTATATATATTTTTTTATTTTTCAAATTGAATCTAAGAAGATTAAAACAACTTTTTTTGTGAAAAATTTTTCTTTTTCAGAAATTTAATGTAAAATACCTTAGAAATAAAAACGAAACTAATGAACCTAATTTATAAATACAATTAAAAAACCCTAACAATTTAATCAATAAAATATAATAAAACGAGAATAATAAAGCTAACAAATAAATCTAAAATCGAATTAAATAAGAAATAAAGTTAAAAATCAAATAAATGAAATTTTGGTGTTTACAGCTTGCCCCTCTTTGTCTGAGTTTCGAAGAGACTCGAGACAAAGACGTAGACACCAAATACTTACCTGTACTTATTCTGCCGTGAACTGGAACATGTAAGCATAGAAAGGTCAGTGGGATGGAAACCCGAGCCTGCCGTAACATCGGTCAGTGGGATGAAAACCCGAACCTGAGCTTACCGTAACCTTGGTCACTGGGATGAAAACTCGAGCCTGCCGTAACCAAAACCCGAGCCTGCCGTATTCTTGGTCAGTGGGATGAAAACCCGAGCCTGTCGTATAATTTCGGAAAGATTTGTGCAGAATGCTTTTTTGTTGAATAAATCTCGAAAATAGAGACAAATGATTTCTTTCTAAAAAAAATTGGCCCAGCATGATGTTATTGGATCATTGAACCTACAAAAGAAATAATCACAATGATAGATAAAGCCGCCACTATCCAATCAAACCCTTCTTCAAGAAATGTGTAAATATGAGTATTTGGACGTCCTTTCCGGATGTAGCGAGCAGTCAACTTTGCCCTGCGAACAATATCAAGTTTTCGTAATTTCCAATACTTAAACAAACATGTCATTTGATATCCATATACTTTCAATAAATCATAGGGATTACCATTTGATAAATCCAAAGAGACAAATGTGACCATGAAACACAAGAAAAAATATTCTACTTACACAAAATGATGAAAACTCTAGTAATATGAAAACAACCATCTACTTTTATTGAAAGAGAAATTACTTTAAAGAAATGAACTTGTACATTCAAATTCAAAAGTTTGTGTTTGATAAATCAAACACTTTGGTTCTCTAACAAAATGCCACGTTTGACCCTTCGGATATCATCCCTCCGGAGTTCAATGCTTGGCAACAGAACCACAATGTAAAGAGAAAATCCAATAAACTGAGTCACCAGCCTTTCCAATCCAAAACTCGCTTCTAAAACCCTACCTTAGCGCCATTTCGGGTTTTCACCAAGGCTACCCCATCCCTTTTATTTTCTTTTACTTTTATTTTTGCATTTTTCAATTTTCTTTTTCTTCTTTTCTTCTTTTTTTCTTTTCTTTTCTTTTTCTTTTTCTTTTCTTTTTCTTTTATTTTTTCTCTTTTTCGAAGGTGCCTTTTCGGGTTTTCACCTGATAAACAAATGTTGCCGACAGCCCTTATTAATTCAAAAATGTGTTTTAAGGAATGATGGCATCAGTACGACAATCCTTCCCTTGCAAAATCGGCGAAGGTGTATTGACATCATTTGCCATTTGATTAGAAAATTTCCCACAAGAGGTGATACAAAAAACAGAAGTCAGGACTTTTGGTTTTTATAATGGGGTCTGGTGGGGTGCTAAGGAAAAGTTAAGGCTTGAAAACAGATTTTATAAGATAAGTGTTTAAATTACCTGAGATCGTATCTTCATATTGACCCTGTTTAGAATTAAACTAAAATTGCCCCAGTTTATTCTCAATGAAGGTTCCTTTCTTTAATTTTCCTTTCCTTTTGTGTTTTGTTTTCTATCACCTTTACTTTGTGGAGCTTTTCTTTTCTTTTTCCTCTTTTCCTTTTCCTTTTCAACTCAAATTTGCCCCAGTGTGGGGTTTGCGATTCTCAGGGGTCGCCAAACTAAATAATTTATTCTGAAAGCTCAAAAGGGATAACTAGGGATAGAACGTTTAACTGGTAAGGAAAGAAGGCCTGACTTTTATTCCATTATTCGTATTAACTCTAAAAGGAAACTTCCATTTATCAGATGAAGAATTTCTTACACATATCCGAATTGATTGGTTGAGGGAAAACTTGTCTATCCATTTCTGCGAGAATAAGTGCTCCACCGGGCAAAACTTTCTGGACAATAAAAGGGCCTTGCCAATTTGGTGCAAACTTCTCCTTAGCCTCCCTTGTACTGGCAAAATATGTTTCAACACTTTATCTCCTTCTGTGAATAGCCGTGGTCTGACCTTCTTGTTGTAAGTCCGAGCCATTCTCTTTTGATAGCACTGACCATGACAAATGGCATTTAACCTCTTCTCGTCGATTAAAGACAACTACTCATGACATTGTTTAATCCAATCAGCCTCATCCAGTTTGGCCTCTATTAGGATGCGCAAAGAAGGAATTTCGACCTCGGCTGGCAAAACCGCTTCCATTCCGTACATGAGGTTATAAGGCGTTGCCCCAGTAGAAGTCCGAATAGCAGTTCTGTGAGGACCCGAATTTTTACTCACTTTTAATTCTATTTTATTGGCTTATTTAATTATTTATTCACCCGTTTTCTCTGAATAATTTATTTCAACCATTTTAAATCCATTTACATGGAACAATGCCTTACTTATATTTTTAAAACGTCCCGTTAGCAAATTTAATTTTTCAGAGGCTCGTTTAGAAAGAAATAACGAATACACGTTTTTCGAGACAATATTCGATCTGAGAGTTCAATGATCTTGGAGATTTGAGGACTCACATTTTATTTCTTAAAATAGTTATTTTTAGAATTATTTACCCTAGTATTAATGAGTTATATTATCGTTACAAGAATTTCTTTTGAGTTTCGCTTTATATCGCGCGAATCGGAAGTTCGCGTATTTCGCGTTAAAATGGTTAAGTGGAGATTTAAGAAACTAATACTAGACCATTAAGAGTGAATAATTATAGTGTTGAAGGAATTACATTTGAGATTTAGTGCACAAGTGTATCAAACCCGAGAGAAAATGGTGGTACGAAACCCGCGCGCGACCACTAGTGAGAGTTGACTTTTTTGCACACAACTTAAAGTAGCTCTCCTTCATTCTTTCTCCCCAAGTTTCACTACACAACCACTCCCTCACCATCTCTCATTTTCGGCCAGCCAAGGGCAAGAGGGAAAAAGAAAATTTCATTCTTTGGCTCCAAGTTTGCTAGCTAATTATTATTCAAGCTTTCCTCGCAAGCTAAAGACACCAAAAACCCTTCTCTTTCTCTCTCTTGTGGCCGGCCAAAACAGCAAGGAAAAGAAGAGAAGAAGCTCCATTCATCTTGCACCATTCTTGTTCCAAAACCTTCACAAATCACCACCCAATTCCTAAACTACTTGGAGAGCAACTTAAGCTTGGAGGAAGACACCTTCTTGCTGGTTTTCTTGGGAGATTTTTGGTCAAAAATTTCTGGTTTCTTCAAAAACTAAGGAGGTAACCATTAACTCTTGCTTTCTTGTTCCATCCCTTGGCCTTGAAGCTTGTAGCTTCCTTATTGTTGTGGTTGGTTGGTTTTGGTTGGTTGAAGTGGGCTCTATGAACTCCCACCTTAGTTATGTGAGGGCTGCCTTGAGGATTAAATGCTTGATTAAAGTTGTTTTATGTTAAGTGAGTTGATTATGGTTAGAAAAGTGAAAGGAAAATCAAAGGAAGTGAGGAACTAGAGCTGGCCGAATCTGTCCAGTGCTTTTCATACCTGCCTTTCTAATTTTTGTGGGTTGTTTTGCCATGAAATTGGTTGATATATGTTGTATATGGTGTGTAAAAAGTTTCTACCAAAAATCATTTGAATTGGTTGAGCAAAACTTGAATTTTGGAAACTTGAAGAAATCTGGAAAACGTGTTCGGGGCAGCTGAACAGTGCCCCTTTGATCGAACATAACTCTTTGTATAAAATTCAAAATATAGTGCCCCGTTTGCAGAATTTGAAACTAGACATTTGTATCTTTCCAACGGTATAAAATTCACTTTCTAGTTCGAAATGAGAAAGCAGTAGTGATTCGGCAAAGTTGCTGTCCTGTTCTGATGGTCCATCCGAGAGAAAGGTAGAAGCTGCATTATGTGGCTCTATTTTCTCTCACTTTTGAATTTATTTTGAAAATGATTTGTTCTGATGAATTGTAGACTTATGATTCTAGTTTCCAACCCCACCAACCATTCTTAATTCCAAGTTGTATTGAGTGAAATATGGTTCAATTTTGAAACTGCGGCAAAGCTGGAAAACTCTTCTTTTTGCTGGCCGACTGGTTTAGTTGTTTGTGAAATGTTTTATTTCAAAATTTTGATGTCAACCAACTATCAATTGCTTATGAAATGTTTCTTGGACCTTGGTTTCAAAAATAAACGAAAATGGGACTGATTTCATGGTGCAAAGTGTTTGAAAATGAAAAGAAAGCAAGAAGACAGATTTGCTTTAAGAATTTCCAAAACTTTGGTAGTTTTGTTAACTACCTTTCCGTACGAATTTTTAAGTGAAATTTGATAGAGGAGTAGTCCTCATATGGAAGTTGAATTGTACCAAATTTAGTGTTATTCTAAGACCATTTTGATACTCAAATGATGTCCCAAAGTTTGCTTTTCAAACCAGGAAAATCCCTGATTTGTGTTCAAATTCCAGCCGACTTTGAACGGCTATATCTTGATACTCAAAACTCCAAATTTAGTCTCATTTGGCATGTTTGAAACTTTGTTAGGGAATCGTATTGTGTTACAAATGTCAGAGGCTAGTTCACTTTCTGTGAATTTTTCCGAATTTCCAAAGTTTGCCGAAAAACATGACCAAAACTGCTTTGCTTGTTCAAATCAGCCAATTTGATCTGAAATTTGAATGTCTTCCATTTAGAATCTTGGAAAAGTGTCTTCTAGGAACTTTTATTACTTTGAACCAAGATTCCAACGGTATAAATTTTTCCAATTTTGGACCTCCTAAGTGCAAGTTCTGATTTTTCAAAATTTGACGCGCAAAACTAAAATTTTCCGACTCGATGGGAAATGAGTTTTTGGAAAATTTTCCCTATCCTTTGATATTGATTGACCATTTTAAACTTGATTTCATGGAGGAAATCAGTTTTTCTTGTGTTATTAAACACCACTTTTGAGTCTCGATTTTCGAGTAATTAAGGCTCTCTTTCATGACATTTTCTTAGTATTGTACAAGGGGTTTGTAAGGGGTTTGTAAGTAATAGTATGTGATAGTAGCAAGGGGTTTGTAAGTAATAGTATGTGATAGTCAATTATTTTTTGCTCAGGCGCTCAAGGGGACCTTCAAGAGGATCTCGAAGTGGACGCCTAAAAGCTTGTTTGAGCATTTACTCCCTTATTTTCATTGGTGAGTGTCAAGTGCATGAATTTGTTGCTAAGTGCTTAACTTGCTTCTTATCCGTTATGTGTGTGAGGACTCACAAATTTACTTATTTTAAATCTCTATTTCTAGCTTATTTAAATATTTAAATGCCCGTTTGCTCCGAATATTTTATTCCAACCTTTTTAGACCCAATTACATAGAACTATGGCTTACATGTATTTTTAAAATGACTTGTTACAAAATTTAATTTTTGAAGGCTCGTTTAGTGAGAATAGTGAATGCGCGCTTGGAGATAATAATCGATTCGAGGATACAATGAGCTTGAAAATTGAAGACTTACACATTTGTCTTAAAATAGACATTTTTATGTTTAACTACTCAAGTATTAGTTAGTTATACTATCGTTATAAGAATTCTTTAGAAATTTCGCGCTATCGCGCACAAATCGGAAGTGCGCGTTTTCGCGCGCGCAATTATTTGAGGGATATTAGACCTTTATTTTTAGACTATTAAGAGTGAATAATAATAGTATGAATGCAAGTGCATTAAAGGTTTAGTGCACAAGTGAAACAAAACCGAGAGGAAACGAGCACGAAACGCGCGCGCGCGCACATTAGTCTTAGTTGACCTTTTGAGTAATTTTGGGCCACAAATTCTCAAACTTGCTTTAGAAGCTAACTACATCAGATTTCACTCCCTCTCACACCCTTAAGCAGCCGAACAACAAAGAGGAAGAAGACCCAAAAATTTCTTCATCTCATCTCACTCAAACTTACACCAAATCAAATCAAAATTTTACTACAACTTGCAAATCACTTGGTGATCATCTTAGCTAGGAGAAGAGCTTCCTTTCCATGGTTTTCTTGAGCTTCAAAGGACTGAAAATTTCTGGATTTGTCATCTAAGGAGGTAACAAACGATCAAACCCTTGAATCTTAGTTTATGTAAGTTATATTGCACTTAGAAACTTGTAGCTTCATGTGGGTAGCTTTGGATTGTTGGAAATCTTGTGAGTGGGCTCTATGAAATCCCACAATGGACTTGATGATCTGATTTGATGAGATTGGATGTTAATTGTGTTGATTAAGTGTTAATCTAGTAGAAATAAGTGGTAAAAGTGAAAAGGAAATCAAAGGAAGTGTTGCATGTTGAAGGGCCGAATCTGCCCTGTCTTGGCCGAGCTCCTTGGTGCGATTTTTTTGTGGTTAAATTGACTTGATTTTGATGTAGATATGTTTTATAGGTTGTGTGGAAAGTTTCCACCAAGAATCACTTGATTTGGTTGGGTAAATGTTTAAATTTCGAAATGGTTTCATGGCTGGAAAACTGTCCAGAGTTGCTCTGGCAGCGATTTTGAATCGACCATAACTCTTTGCTCCGACGTCAAAATTGAGTACCGTTTGTGGCATTAGAAACTAGATATTTCCAGTTTTCCAACGGTATAAAATGCATCCCATGATTTCACTTGAGTGAACCGTACCAGCCTTTTAAAGTCACCTGCCCTGTTTCTCGGCTGTGTTAGAAAGCCTGTTATGTGCTATAACTTGTTGCTTGAATTTGAGCTAGTTATGGACAGAATTTCAAAATGATTTCTCTGAGAAATTGTAGCCCTATAAATGTAGTTTCTAACGCCACCAACCACACCCAATTCCAAGTTGAATTGAGTGAGTTTTGGCCAAATTTCAGAACTGTGTTAGTGATTGAAAACCCTAATTTTGGGCTAGCCAATGGCTCATTTTGAATTGGGACTTGTTATTTTGAAACCCTTGGTGTTAATCACCTATCAAACACATTTTGGATGTTTCTTAAACTTTTTCTTCACAAATGAACCATGTTTGAGATGTGGTCGTTGGCCAAATGTTTGAGAAAAGGAAAATTGAATACAAGGCTGATTTGCCTTAGAAATTCTTGAAACTTTAGTGGCTTTGTTAACTGACTTTCCGTATGACTTTTTATACGAAATTTGACAGAGCTATAGCCCTTATATGGTAGTGTAATACTGCCAAATTTGGTACCATTCCGAGTCAATTTCGATGCCCAACTAAAGCCTCAAATTTCATGCTTCAAATCTGGAAAATCCCTGTTCAATGAGGAAATTTCAGTAACTTTGAGCCGCTATATTTTGGTACTCAAAACTCCGATTCTTGTTCTGCTTGTTGGGTTTTAAACTTTGATTGCAACTCTAATTGAGTTTCAAATTTGGGAGGCTAGTTCACATTGTGTGAATTTTACCGAATTTTCAAAGTTGGCCAAAAACTAACCCCAAAACTGTCTTGATAGCCAAAACAGCAACTTGAAGCCAAAATTCGAATGTCTTCTATTTGGAATCATGGAAAAGTGTCTACTAGTAACTTTTAGTACTTTGGAAGTAGTTTTCAACGGTACCAAGTTTTCTAATTTTGGACTTACAGGGAGTGAGATACGATTTTTCAAAGATTACGTGTCAAATCTGAAATTTCCGAACTTAAAAGGAAATTGAGTTTTCGAACTCTCTATTTTTCCTTCGATACCACTTGACCGTTTTACATTTGATTTCAAAGATGAAAACTAGATTTCTCTTGTGTTTCTAAAACCCCACTATTTGAGTCTCGATTTACGAGTAATTAAGGCTCATTTTTGCGATATCTTCTTAAATTGTACACTTGTACAATCTTCTTCGATCATTAGGGGTTTTAAGCGATAGTGTGTAATAGTTTATTATTAATTGCTCAGGCATTCAAGAGGACCTTTAAGAGGATCCCACGGTGGACGCCTGAACCCTCGAGTGGACATTGCTCACTTGTTTCTTTTGTGATTGGTGAGTGTCAAGTGTGTGAAATACGTGATACATGTTAAATGCTATTGATATCGAATATTTTGGAAATGTTGAGTCGAGTGTGTACTTTATCGCGCTCGTTCTCATTTAAGTGAAGTGTACTTGAATTACTTGACATGAAATGCTTGAATTGCTTGAAGTGACTTGTTAAATGAATTAATTGAAGTGTTTAAGTGATTATTTATGCTATGGTTTCATAAATGTTAAGTGGGAGACGCCCAACTCTCACTTGCCAACCTTGGACTCGAGTCGGCATGAACTTGGTCGGGCTCCTTGGTGAACCATGAGAAAACGTAAGCTCGACCTAGTGAGGGGTCTTGCTTGGCATACTCGAGCAGTATCGCCTCAAACAAATGACAGGCGGGCCCGGTACAGGGGTATGTAATGGTGAACGGGGACATGATAAGTGAGATTCTACGGATTATAACCTACCCGATTGACGGAGTGTCAACTCGGGGAGGTTCTTGATCATGCAAGTGGAGAGCTCTTGTATCCTTGAATTGTTCCTGTTTACCTTTTCTTGCTCGAATTGTCATTTACTCGAATATTATTGCTTTACTCGTTAATTGGGATTGTTACTTGGACAACGTACTTGCATGTGTGTTCTTGGCCTCACGAGCAATCGTTCACCCCGTAGATTTGTTTTCCTTAACAGGAATGGATGGAGTGAAACTTGGTGGAACCCTTTGGATGTACTTTTGTATTAGGGTTTCAAATGTAATTGACTAGACTTTTGGCTGTTGTATATTTTGGGAATTGATGTGGATTTTGGGGATCCTGATGTAAGGATTGGGTAACTTATGTATCGTGAACTTGTGGTGTAAGAAAGGATAATATTTATAGAAGTTTTTCGCACTTCTTTACTTTGTCTTGTCGTTTTAGAAACTATTGTATTAAGCTTGAAAGGGGAATTATACCGAGTCCTGGCGAGAATTGGGCAGGCGTCCCGCGGATACCCTTTAGTTCACCTTAGGGAGAAGTGTGGGCATCGCAATGTGAATTTGGAATTTTAGAGACGAGTGTGTACTTTACCGCATTCGTTCTCTTTCAAATGAAATTATATTCGAATTTTGTTATGTGAATCCATATTCGACTTGTACGAAGTAATGTGGATGTGATTCGTGTTTGTGATTCGTATTTGGAATCGTCGATTTGAGCGCTGCTCATCGACTTATATTCGTATTCATATTCGGGGGACACCCAAACTCATTGGCTAACTCTGCGAATCGAGCCAGCATGGGCTTGGTCGAGGAGCTTAGCAAATCATGAGATATTCGTAAAGCTTGATCTATTGAAGAGATCTTGCTTGGCATACTCGCGTAGTATTACCCTGATATACTCGAAATATCAAAACTTTGATGAGCAGGCCCGGTAAGGGGGTGTAAAGGTGACGGGATTCGAAGAAAGTGGTGTATTTATAGTATTTGATACTTATGTGGTTGACGGAGTGTCAATATGGAATTTGATCAAAACCTTGACTCGACTACGTGGAATTTAGCACCTGAGAGCTACAGTATCCTTGAATTGTTTCTGTTTACTTTTCCTACTTGAAATGCTAAATACTCGAACTTTACAGTTTTTACTTATTGTGTAAATGTGGTTGCTATTTGGACTACGTGCTTGCATGTGTGTTTCTCGGCCTCATGAGCATTCGCTCACCCCGTTAGATTTGTTTTCCTTAACAAGACCGGATGGGAAGATTTTTGAAAAAAAGCCGACTAGATTGCTCTTTTGATTAGTACTTTGGTTGTAATTGTTTGGTCGACTTATAATGGTTGTATTTTGGGACTTGATGCACTTTTGATTGGGATTTTGAATGTATTTGTCTAGACAACTTTTGGAGGTTGTATATTTTGGGAATGAGATGTACTTTTGGTATCTCGTGATGTAAGACTTGAATGTTTATTAAGGAAGCAAACTTTCTTTAAATTTTTAACTTTTAGTATCAATAGTTACCCTTAAGTTTGAATTGAATTTGTACCGGTCCTGGCAAGAGCTAGGCAGGCGTCCCACTGATACTTTTGGTTCGCCTTGGGGAGAAGTGGGGGCGTCTCAGTTGGTATCAGAGCTTAGGTTTCAGATCTTTGTAGTGTATCCTAGGGTTAAAAGTTTAGGATGCCAGACTGTGGGATTTGATTATGTATTAGGTGCAATGTGACCTTGGTGCTTATGTTTTAACGAGTAATATTGAAGTGTCTGTGTTTAATTAGAGTGATGTTGAATACATGTATTATTTCTTAAGTTAAATCCTTATACATCTATGAGTTAATGTCTTGTGGACTCTACTCTAAAGGTGATTCCATCTCTTTAAGTTGTTTTGAGTTGAGGACTTAAAGCAGCTTTGATTTCAAAAGTTTCTTGATATTGTAGCACCATTTTTGCTCACAAAATACTATAAGATTTTAATCTTTAAGTTATGTTGGAGGTGAGTCGAGATTATGAAATTTAAATGACCATCCGATGAGTTTAAGGGTTGGAAACCTTGCTTCCTCCACTATTTTGCTTGCCGAAATTCCGGCAGAAAGGTTGAACCATTTAAACAATTTTGGACTCCACTTTGAGCTTGAAAATGAGATATCTTTTGCATTCCTTTTGGTTTGATTTATTACTTTAGCCTGTCTAGGAACTTTCACCTTGAATTTATTGAGGAAAACTTGTATCCATTGGAAGTTTTAGGTTAAGAAGTTAGAAAGTGGCTTAGGCTATTGGATGGAAGTTGGAATTTATAATTATTCGAATGATATGGCTTGATATCATGAATTCTTCTAGTTCTATTCTTAACTAGGCTTATGGTTTTCCTTTTTTTGATCCTGCCGAGGATAGTAGGGGTGGTGCACGCCGTGAGGCCTTTTTCATTTTGCCTGCATGTACTCCTAAATTTTATAGCACTTAGTTGCCTATATCCTGTATTTGACATATTTGCCTTGTTTTGTAATCTCCTGACTCGTACTATGACTTTTGGTATATGTAAAGAATCATGTTTTAATTCTAAATGTTTTGCAACTTGTATATGCATTAAGTTCTTTTATGCCTAATTATTTCTTTTCTTACGCCTATAGACTAATATTAAGTATGGTTCGGTGAGGACGAGGAAAGGGTCGTGAGTGTGGGTTTAGGCAACCCCGCACTCCTAAGAAAGATGAGGGATCACGAAAGGAAGGATTGATTGATGGTCTTATGTAACTCAATGGGATCCTAGTGCTGGATATGAGTTGAAAATAAACGAGAAGATTAGACTTACCAGTGTTATAATAGATTGACCTAGTTGGGTATTTAGTGAGGTTCTCCCCTGTGACATTTTAATAATTGTTCTACACGTATCTTGTGATTGATCCTGTGGACATGTTCCAACTTTTTATGAACGTTTGAACTCCCAAAAGTATTGCGTTGGTTATTCGTGAGGTGACTTGTGTGACGCCCCCACTTCTCCCAAGGGCGAACCCTAGGGTATCGGCGGGACGCCTGCCTAGTTCGCGCCAGGACTCAAAATTTCAAAACAATAAAACTAGATAAACCCACAAGCGTACTATTCACAATATATCTAATGCCAAAAGAGTTCTATTTACATCTTCAAAAGTATCGAGTCAAACCACTCTAATACATTATAATAACAACCAGCAGAAGGTAGACCCTAAGGAGGGTCCTTATACAAACCACCAAAACAAAAACAAACATCCTAACTGTCCGACTATTACAATCAAACCTAACTATACTAGTGAATGTGCCAAGAAGTTCCCCGCGTCGTCCCCTGCTAAGGAAAACAAAGGAAACGGGGTAAGCTAGAAGCTTAGTAAGTAAACAGGGATAAGAGCGTAAAATTTCACATTTAAAGAAACAGCTATTCCACAAAATTTCAAGTCAAGCACAAAAGTAACAATACAAAGGAAGGATACAGGTTGGCTCCAAAGCCAAGTCATTTGCCATGCGTGATCACCTGTCGACACTCCGTCGACCATAAATAAGGTCCGTAGAACTCCACTTGTACACCCACCGAACACCTTATCACTCTCACTGGCCAGTCACCTCACAAACTTGCCCGGGCGAACGAAATCACAAACTTGAGCTTGAGTCACAAGCTCGGGTCACAAACTTGGTTCACAACTGGAACCTACGAACTTGGTGACCTCAGACTAGGTTGGACTGGCTCCGACCAAGCCCCGCCCGGCTCGAATAGTCCATCCAGTTCTTGAGATCGGGCCCACAACTTCAACATATTTCACGAACTCACGAAAGTCACCCCGAGCTCCACGCTCAAGGGGTTCAGCACCAAAATAATTCATATATACACATCTCATGGAGAAACATAGGTACAAACTAGGGTTTAGGTCGAGTGTGATAAAGTACACCCTCGCCTAAGTCCCCCTTTTCACATCAAAACACATAAGCAGTTTATACACATACCCGGCCTGAATACTTACTCAAAATACAAAAGTAGTACAAGAGCAAAATCACTTCGCACGTGTTCGCTAGTAGTGGGCCCCACCGGCTCCGCCTAGCTCACCACTGTCTGAAATAGAAGCTTGTATCACATATTATCACAAACGGCCACTAACATGCCCAAAACAAGTAAAACGGAAAAATCGGCACATGCAAGTGCGGAAACGGCAAAATGGGCGCACGCGCACGCGCGGAACAGCAAACGGAAATGGCCAAATCTGCCATCTCAAACCGTTTTGATCAAAAGTTAGGCTAGGAATGTCGGATCAAGGTGAACGAGACGCCGTTTCGAAGATATGAGGAAGGGATACAATTCTCCTGAAGACACCTTAATCTAGATCTGAATGGAAACAGGTCGAAATTATGGAAAATAGTACCAGAAATTTACGTGTTCGGGTGACAAACAGGGTTTGTTTGCTGGACCATAACTCACTGCTCACAAATCCAAATCATGAAATTCCAAAGGAGTTGGAAAGCTAGGACATAAGGCTATAACTTTTATGTTTGGACCAAAAGCTGAATCAATACAGAACATAGAGGAAAATGGGTCCAAACATTCCTGTCAGAATTGTCCAATTTCGAAGGCAGTTCTGACAACTGATCTTGTTTTGGTCATAACTGGAGCTACGGAACTCAGATTTGGATGAAATTTATACCACTTCGTAGCTAACATAAAGGGATACAATGTGGAAGAAGGCCACTCAGTTCAGGTTGTAGTGTAACTAGGTCAAAATGTCAATGTACCAAACCAGAACCGTAAAAACAGGTTACCAAACCGCATTCTAGTTAACCAACCGTAATTCAGGCTACCTAAGTCCAAATCAAGTGATTCAAAATCCATCCGAAAGCTAAGACACCAGGATACATTTATTAAGAAGACTTCAACAACCAAATCAGCAGTATTCCCAACCAAATTAACCAATTACAGAAGCAATTATCAAGTTCGGATAGAAACAGGGCAGCAGGGGTATTTCAATCTTTTCACTGATTACGTTGCTCCGATTGAGCTGAAATTTTGTATACATCTCTAAAATATCATTCCCTACAACTTTCATGTTTTAACCCAAGGCTAATTCGGCCTCTAACTATGATGAACAGTGCCATACAGAAAGGGGTTAATCGAAACCCTAATTCCGAAATTTTCCGTTCAATGCGGAAATTTTCCGCAAATAGCCGCTATCTTAACACTGAGGCTTCATTCTAAACCATTTCCAACCATCATACATGGCCACATAATATTAATCATATGAAAACAGAAAAATCCCACATAAATAGAAAAATTCACCAATCTTAACTAAAATCAAGAAATAATCCACCAAATCACACTTATAACCACCACAAGTCTTTAATTAAACATCATTAGATAGAAAAGAGGGTTCCATAGTCACTCACCTTATCAACACAAGAAAAGGAGCAACTTTGCACTTTAATCTCCCCAACCACTTCACTAATCACCTCACAATCACTAAGAGAGAGGTTTTTATGGAGAGTTTTCAAGTTTAATCGGTTAGTTTGTTGAATTGGGCAAGATTGGAGCAAGGAATTTGGAGAGGTTTTTCTACTTTTGCTTGGAGAGAGAGTCGCCCACAAAGCTTGGGAAATGAAGTGATTTTAATCCAATTTTTGTTTTGGTTTATTTAGTCAAATGGTAAAAGGATGAATAGTGGTCAAGAATCAAGACTTAATCTCTAAGTGACACTTGTCACTATAATTAATACATGGTTATCCTTTTGTCTCTCTCCACTCTCATCCATATAACCTCTAATTATCTCTTAGCACCTGGTAAAATAAACCCGGTATCCAAAACTTAACCTAACTGGCCGAATTTTACCGAACTTTCCGCACTAATGGGTCCCACGTCCGATATATGTTCTTACTTTCTCAAAACCTAACTGATACTAGAAAAATCATCTAAAAACTATCTTTACTCGATCAAATTATCTGGGGAATTTTCTAATAAAGAAAATGTCGAAAAGACGGGCGATCAATAAAATAAACCCTAGGAACTTAGAAAATTGGCGGGTTCTCGCACTCATTCTTTCGGGGCGTCACAACTTGAACTCATTTTCTATTTGTTTTAATTGAATAAAAGCATTTTCAATTTTTGCTTGACTATCACTATATATATACCCACTCACCTGTTGCCCCTTTTCCCACAAATACCTATATATATATGTATACACATTTTGAACCCGCATGAGAATTGAAATTACGCAGAGCTTAAGTTTGGATCTTTTCTAAGGACTAAGAATGAATATTTGTTGTGAATTGGAGAGTAAAAATGACCGAACTTCATGTACCCTTAGAGTTAGCTCTTGGGTTAGATGTGAAAGGTGGTAAAAATGTTGGGTCAAAGTTATGCATATATGAACCTACATGTTTGCTTATCTTTCTTAAAGGCAATTTCTAAAATATACGTTTTACTTAAACGTAACTCTTAACTCGAAACTTCGAGGGAAATTTTGAAACATCCTCCATGTATATGTTATTTTATTATACATGTGTTTTAATATCCACGCATTGAGTTGCCTGATTAATCTTCTTAAACGTATTTGAGGAATTTGAAATATGTATTGATGGTTATGGCAAAAACATTATTTGAAGTTTTTTATTAAGAAAATTTAGTTTTGAGCCATGAAAAAAAAGTTTGTATCATTAACTCTAATTTTGAAATTTTGAATCGCATTCTGCCACATACATACCCAAAATACATTAAAACCCTTGATTATATCTCGCATGTTATGATTGACTTGATTTGGACAAATTGAGTCCGAAAATTTTGGTAAGCTTAGTTTTTTATTGAAAATATATCCTTCCATTCAAGTTCTGAACTACAAGACTTAATCATTTAACTAGAGTTTGAATTAACCCTAGAACCAACTATTCTTGTGTAAACTCTAGTTTCGTGAATGGTATAAATAAAGTGTGATCGCTTGCCCTATGACTTGGAGGTTGTTGGACTCCTACGGGGGATCAGTATTAGAAAGTGTGAATTTTGGCAGATTTAGTGGACCTAGCAAATAAGGGGTATGATATTATCCTAGGTGTGAATTTCGAGAGCGAAATTCTTTTAAGGAGGGGAGGATATGAGGACCCAAATTTTTACTTACTTTTAATTCTATTTTATTGGCTTATTTAATTATTTATTTACCCGTTTTTTTTTGAATAATTTACGTCAACCATTTTAAATCTATTTACATGGAACAATGCTTTACTTATATTTTTAAAATGTCCTGTTAGCAAATTTAATTTTTCGGAGGCTCGTTTAGAAAGAAATAGCGAATACAAGTTTTTCGAGACAATATTCGATCCGAGAGTGCAATGATCTTGGAGATTTGAGGACTCACATTTTATTTCTTAAAATAGTTATTTTTAGGATTATTTACCCTAGTATTAGTGAGTTATATTATCGTTAAAAGAATTTCTTTTGAGTTTCGCTTTATCGCGCGCGAATCGGAAGTTCGCGTATTTCGCGTCAAAACGGTTAAGTGGAGATTTAAGAAACTAATACTAGACTACTAAGAGTGAATAATTATAGTGTTAAAGGAATTACATTTGAGATTTAGTGCACAAGTGTATCAAACCTGAGAGAAAACGGTAGTACGAAACCCGCGCGCGACCACTAGTGAGAGGTGACTTTTTTGCACACAACTTAAAGTAGCTTTCCTTCATTCTTTCTCCCCAAGTTTCATTACACAACCACTCCCTCACCATCTCTCATTTTCGGCCAGCCAAGGGCAAGAGGAGAAAAGAAAATTTCATTCTTTGGCTCCAAGTTTGCTAGCTAATCATTATTCAAGCTTTCCTCACAAGCTAAAGACACCAAAAACCCTTCTCTTTCTCTCTCTTGTGGCCGGCCAAAATAGCAAGGAAAAGAAGAAAATAATTGCCTTAATTTTCGTCGGATCTATCTCAATACCCTTCTTACTGACAATGAATCCCAATAACTTGCCGGCGGGGGCCCCGAATGCACACTTCGTAGGATTTACCTTCAAATTATATCTTCTCAATCTTTCAAATAACTTTTCCAAATCGATCAAATGATCCTCCGCTCTCTTGGATTTGATGATGATGTCATCCACGTAAACCTCCATCTCCTTATGAATCATATCGTGGAACAGGGTGGTCATGGTTCTTTGATAAATAGCTCCAGCGTTTTTCAACCCAAATGGCATCACTCTGTAGCAAAACGTTCCCCACGGAGTGATAAAAGCAGTTTTCTCTCTATCGTCCTCTGCTATTAAGATCTGGTGATACCCGGCAAAACAGTTAGCAAATGACTCGACCTCATGCCCTGCGGTATTGTCCAGAAGGATATGAATGTTTGGTAATGGAAAATCATCTTTCGGACTGGCTTTATTGAGATCCCTGTAATCGACACAGACTCGCACTTCTCCACTTTTCTTCAGAACAGGTACTGGATTTGAAAGCCAAATGGGGTAATGAGACACCATGATGATTCTGGCATTGAGCTGTTTCTCGATCTGTTCCTTGATTTTGAGACTCATATCTGGCTTAAACTTGTGCTGTTTTTGCTTTACTGGCAAAAAATTTGGATCAGTCGGTAGTCGATGGACCACTATGTCTATTGAAATTCTAGGCATGTCATCATAGGACCAAGCAAACACATCTTGAAACAGGGTCAAAAACTCAATCATCTCTTTTCTCTGTTTCTTATTCAAATGAATGCTAATTTTTATCTCCTTAACCTCGGTCTCAGTGCCAACATTAATGATTTCTGTTGCTTCTAAGTTCGGTTTGGATTTCTCTTCATAGTGTTTAAGATTCTTTAACAAAGACTCAGATTCTTCTTCATTATCACTCTCGTCCTGAATTTCTGATTCCAAAATTTTAAATTCATGAGAGATATCGAGATTGCAATCATCAAATTCCGGGATAATGATATCCAAAGGGTCAATGTGTTTTGTTTTTGGCCATCTGAAAAAGAATGAGATAAATACAACAATGCGTAAGTAAGTCAATTTGGAAAATAAACACTGTACATTTCATTGAATTTCAAATAACGGACAAAGCGTCATAACATGTTGTTTAACAAAAGATGTACTATTTAACATAAGACTTGCCACGAAAAGACATCTGATTCAAAGCTATTTACAAAATTGAAAGGCAAAAGATGAACAATGCGAATGATTTCTCTCATATGTCTCAACCAAAGGCAATCCCCTAGATTTACCGAAATTTTCTTCGGGAAGGAAGGAAATCACTGGTCCAATTCTTCATCACTTCTTCAGAAATCTCTGGGAATTCTGGATCCTCTGATGGCTCACCCTCATAAGTGACCACCACAAATAGCTTAGACAAACTCATTTCCACCTCATCAATTGGGTCCACTTCAGATCTAATCACTTCCGATGGATATGGAAAAATACAGTACAATGGTGAAATACTCCTAATCGTTTGCTTTCCTTCCTTTTCTGCTCTCTTACGGTTCAACATTTCCTTCTTATCCTTGACGGTAGGTTAAAACCCTAATCCAAAGGTGTCCTTCTTTCCTTGAAGCTCTATTGGTTCTAGAACTCCTTGCAGGTTATGCTCGAGGCCCTTGCCTATCTCGTATCCTCCTTGAATCATCTCCTTGCCCATCATAACGCTAGCATCTGGTAGATTCATTCCCACCACCGCCTTGTCCTTAAATACCCAACCTACTAAAACGATGTCAGCCACATGGTAAGGAGAAACCAGAGCTTTTCTATCACCGCCCTCTTCCAATGCGGGATTGACGATCATGGTGCAATCATCCTCTGCAAACACCGTGATCAACTGTCCATTTACCACAAACCTCAACATCTGATGGAGCGAAGATGGTATCACACCCGAAGTATGAATCCAAGGTCGTCCAAGTAGAATATTATAAACACTCGAGAAATCCATAACTTGGCATATGACTTGGAACTGTGCAGGTCCGATTTCTAGCACTAAATCCACTTCCCCCATTGATTCTCTTTTCGCGCCATCAAATCCTCTCATAACGGTTGCAGACGGGTGAAGTTTAGATTCTTGAAATCCCAACTTAACCAAGGTATTCCATGGACAGATGTTTAAAGCAGATCCATTGTCTATCAGAACTCTCGGCAATAACTTCCCATTACAACGGACTGAGATATACAGTGCCTTGTTGTGTCCAATCCCCTCAGTAGTTAAATCTTCTTCAGAAAAAGAAATCTGATTTGAAGCCAAAATATGCTCAACTACATGGGTGAATTTGTCAACCGGAATATTCTTAGGCACTTGAGCCTCAGTTAGCACCTTGAGCAAAGCCTCTCTATGCAATTCTGAGGTTAAGAGCAGATTCAACATGGAAATTTGGGCGGGCTTTTTGTCCAATTGCTCGATTACTTTATACTCGTTCTTCTTCAACATCCTAAGAAAATTGAATGCCTCTTCTTCGGTAACAGTTGGTCTTGTTGGCGCGGCTTTTTCCTTTGATTTTGAGGGTTCATCAACTGTGGGTGCACCTATGATTCTTCCAGATCTAGTGATGGCGGCTACCTCCTTCTTGGGCGCTTCTTCTCTTCCAATCAATATCGTCGGCTCGCTGTAATTCCATGGAACTTCTTGTCGATTAAAAACAGGAGCTTGCTCAGGCAATTCAAGCATTATAAGCTCTAACGGTTCACATTCAAAAGGTATCATATCCAGAATTAAGAGATCAGGATTTTTCTTGACTTCGTAGGCTTCCTCCTCCAGTATAAATGGTTCTCCAGTGACCCCTATTATCTCAGCTTCATCTTCAATGTACTGCGTTGGTTCTTCGATCTTCTCATCTATGGTAATAGCTCCAACGGTATCCTTGTGCGTAGGAAGAGGATTCTTACTAACACTTGGCCCTTGTTCATCTCTCTTTCTCAGAATTATGTCTCCAGCTTCAATCATGTCTTGAATTTTGTGTTTAAGTGCCCAACAATTGGCAGTTGAATGTCCAGGTGCTCCCGAATGATAAGCGCAAAAGGCTTGAGGATCATAACCAAGTGGAAATCCTTTAGAATAGGTTTTAGGAGGTACCGTACCAATTTTCCCCGTGGCTTTGAGCTGTTCATATAATTGATCAACGGGGAGACATAAATTGGTGAAGGTTCGGTATGGGGTTGGATTTTGGGTGTCATTGGTCTGTTGATAGTGATAAGTCGGGTTGACGGGTGAAGTAGGTCTTGGGTTATAAGGAAGGCGAGGTCTAATCTGAAAATTAGGTGGGTAAATGTGAAATGGTCTTGGGGGTGTGTTTGGGTAATTTGGTCGAAATCGAGGATGGTTGATGGTGGTATGGTAAACAGGTCGAGGGCATGATTGGTATGGGTAACGGGGTGAGTAGGTGGGGTATTGTTGGTATCTAAGTTGGAAAGAAGGGCTTTGTTTCCAGACAAATGATGTTTCCTCCTCTTTCTTCTTGAACTGAGACTTCTTACTACTGCTGCCCTGATTTTGCATAGCTTCCAATTGCGATTTCAAAACTGACAAATTAACAATCTTTCCTGCTCTCACAAACTCATCATACTCTTCCAATTTATTAATAATTTCTGCAAAGGAACACTCGATCATATAAAAAATCTCCTCAAAATAGGGCGGGTCATGAACTTTGATGAATGTACGAACAATTTCTTCTTCAGTCATGGGAGGCACCACCTTGACAGCCAATTTTCTCCATTTCTTCGCATATGTCTTGTGATCCTCAGATGGCTTGTTTTTAGTCCTCTCAAGCGTGGTCCTTGTCGGAGCAAGCTCGCAATTATATTCATATTGCCTTACAAAAGCGGTTGATAAATTGTGACGGCCCCACCTCCCCTTAAGGCGAACCAGAGGGTTCGGCGGGTCGCCTGCCCAGCTCTCGCCGGGACTCAGTCGTTCACTACAATCCTCAAATGAATTACAATATAAATGTCAAATATACATCACATTCTCCAATAATTACATGTCATAAGCGAAGCGGAAAGAATTCCCAACTATACATAAAATGATTCCACATCCAAACGGTACAAAATATAACAATTCCAACTAAGCCATCCAATCACGTGAATAAGTACAACAAGTCCTTCCTTCGCCTTGAGCCCTGTGGAGGGGAATAAAATATTTTTGGGGTGAGCTAGAAGCTCAGCGAGTAACCAGCAAAATCATTAAGCAAATATATTTCACAATGTTGCATTTCGATGATTTCGCTGATGTCATGATTCAGAGATCAAATGTCCGTTTAGTGCTCTCGTGAGCCGGTGAAATCATAGCACTTGAACACCCAACGCTCAAATATTTCATTTAACATTAACTCACAAACTCACGAAAGTGGGAGCAACATCGGTGCTCCAGATAACCATGAACATGAACCATAAACAAGGTGGAGACGTTGGTGTCCAGCACAAGACTTTCCCAGAACTCATTGAAGCCAAATCATGTCATGAATCCACATGCAAGCACGCATGATATGCAATCGAATAAATAATGCAAGAAACATTTCACAAGTACTTTGGAAATAGTTTAGGGTCACTCACCTCCACGGCTCCGAAATCATCCAGCATATAACATTGCCTTGCTCAAATCCAAGTTTTAGATCACAAACTCAATGCAAACAAATCCCTTCAAAGTTCGGACAGCACTTCCCCTGAATTTACTAACTTTTCCGGCCATCACGGCTTCATTATTTCCTCATTCCAACCCAAAGGTACACACACAACAACAAGTTCATCCAATAGCCATTCAGCAAGCTCCAAGTAGTACTAGTACAAGTCAAGCTAGGGAAAAGTCCGGAAATGAAAGTTAAGCTCAAAACCAGAAAAACAGTTTTGACGTCATTTTACGGTAATGGCACCAAAGACGCTACGATTGTCGGATGAAGGTGCAAGATACACCGTTTCGAAGCTAAGAGATAGGGCTACAATATTACAGAAGGTCACTCAACCCAGTTTCAAGTGTAACCAGGTCAAAAATGCAAGATACCATACCAGAATCACAAAAACAGATTCACAGAACGCATTCTAGCGGAAACATAATAACTCAGGCTCTCCAAGTCCAAATCCAGAAATTCCAAAACCAGCTGAAAAGTAAGACACAGGGCTAAATTTCATCAGAAGGCCTCAACAACCAATTCGGAAGCAATTCCAGCCAAAAGAACCAATTACAGTCGCAAATCCCAATTTCGGGTAAACCAGAACAGCAATAGTAATTTCGACTTATCTCATTCCACACTACTCCGATTGACCTGAAATTTTGTAGGTACCTTAAAATATCATTCTATACAACTTTCATGTTTTAAGTCAAGGCCAATTCGGCCTCTATCTATGATCTATAAATTCGGACAGAATGTTCCTTCACAAAACCGAATTTTCTGAAATTTCTTCCAAAACAGAAATTGATTCCAATTAATCACTTTTTCCACCTCATAGAGTCCTTAAACATCATTTCCAATCATCATACATGACCCCATAATCATATCCATATGAAAACAGAAAAATCCCCGATAATTATAAAACTTCACCAATTCAACCAAAATCAAGATATAATCCATAAAAGTGCATCTCATACCACCACTAATCATGATTTAAACATCAATTAAGGGAGGAGAGTGGTTCTTCACAACTCACCTTAGCCATACAAGAGATAGAGCAACAAATCACCTTAGCTTTCCAAACAACTCCACAAAACACCTCAAGACCACTTAGCAAAAAGATTTTATGGAATGATTTGGAGTTTTATTGGTTGGATTTGAAGATTGAGCAAGAAATAGAAGGAAGAAATTGAGAGCTTTTCTTTCTTTCTTGAGCAAGAACATTCAGCCAAGAAGCTTGCAAAATGAAGCTTATTTTGATCAATTTTTTGTATTTATTTGGTAAAGGTAAAGGTAAAGTCAAATGGTCAAAGTCCAAGATTAAATCACAAGGTGACACTTGTCACTTTTTTGGTTTAAAACTTATCTTTTTGTCTCTCCAATACAAATATCTTAACACTTTGTAAAATAATATCACTTAATACAAAATTCCAACAAGTTGTAAAAAATATAATGCATTTACCGCACTAGCGGGTCCCACGTTCAAAATACGCTCTTAATTTCTCAAAAACTAACCGATACTAGAAAAATCATTTTCAAACTATCTTTGCTCATAAACTTTATCTGGGGAACATTTTCTAATAAAGAAAATGTAGAAAAGGCGGGCGATTAAATAAAATAAACCCTAGAAAATTAAAAAAATTTCCGAGTTCTCACACTCATACTTTTCGGGGCGTCACATAAATCTAGCCAGGTCCTCATATCCTCGGGCTTCAAATTGGAATACCAATCTAGTGCATCGCCTTCTAGACTTTTAGGGAATATGCGCACAGGTAGATTCTCATCATCTATCGGCTTCTCTAGTTTGTTTACAAACATTTGAATGTGTGTCTTGGAATTGCCCGTTCTGTCATACTTGCTGAATTTGGGTGCTTTAAAACCCACAGGCAGTTGCATATCAGGAAATAGGCACAACTCATTATAATCCAAACCTCCTTGTTTGCTTAAACCTTGATTCTTCCTGATGAATTCATCAAATCGATCCAACCTTTTTAGCAAATTCTTGCCAATTGGCACGGAGGATTCTCCAGCTTCAACTTTTCCTTGGGCAGCGGTGTCTAGTGTGAATGGCTCTGCAGTGAAATAGTAATATGGTCCTTGAGGTTCAAGCGGCATGTTCATACTAACCAGCGGTTAATTTTGGGGAATTTGAGTGTAAGAAGGATAGGTTTGGATGTTGGGTGCATAGGTAGGTGGTGGGCCATGGGCGGGATAGGTGAAAACTTCCTCGGGTGGATTTATGACATATGAAGTAACAGAGGTTTGAGTATAGGGTAAAAGTATTGGTTGTGTTTCAGGTTGACTAGCAGGTAAAGACTCAGGTTGACCACTGCTACCGCTACCAGCGACCAACTGATCAATCACTCACCATTGTGCGGTCATTTCCATACTTAGCTCATTGAATCTGTTTAGCACTTCGCTCAACTGAGCTCCCAGATTTGCCAAGTCAGTTGATGTTGTCGTCACAGGCCTGTCGGACGATTCCGGGTGTGTACTCATGTTTACACCAGTTCTTGAAGCTCGGCTACCCGATCGAGTAATGATGGGGCTTTTTCGTGTAGCTATGTTTACAGTTACCTGATAGTAGAGGAAAGAAATCGGCTCAGGAATCTGTTTTTGTATCAAATTGCCGTAATTTATTCAAAAAGGAAAAAGGAAAAGACATGAGTTAATAAATATTTAAACAATTCTGATGCATGTCCTATGGGGGAGCCCTTTTTACGTCAAGGGTTGGCCTAGTATGATGCAATACCTTCAAAGTGGAACCCGTTTATCAAACCTGCTTTTGACCACCATTTTATACAGAAGAAAAGTCATTTCAAACTTCAGATTTCCATTTACAAACATTATTTACATCATTCCTCGGAGATGGTCTCGTACAAAATCACTAAACCTCTTTAACCTATCTATTACAGCATCCTTGGATTCTCTAGCATAAGGATTTCTCATACGTTCCACTTCATCGTACAATTCTCCACATTTTCTTTTCAGTCCTCGATGTTTTTCTTGTATCTTTTCACAGGCCTCCTTATGTTTCTCGGTCATCTCTTGGTGAGATTTGACGGATTCCTTCAGTTGCAAATTTTCTCTATCTTTGGCTTCGATAATGGCCCTCAATCTCTTGACCTCCTCGGATAGTTCATCCTGTGATTCTTGCGTACCCAAACCCTTTAGCCAATCCTCATATTGCGGAGTGAATAAACCCTTTTGTTTGAGTTCTGGAATGTACTTGATGTGCTCGTCATCAGACAAAGTCCCCTAGGCCTCAATGATAGGGATCTTTATTGGAATTTCACTTGGACATATCCCTTTGTTAAAAACGATGATGAATTCGGTCAGATCAACTGTATGTGGTACTTCTTGGATACGGCCCAGTTGTCGAAGAAACCTCTTCGGATTATATGCCATGATGCCCTGGGTACCCAATAATGGAATGAACTCGGCTGCTTTGGTATGAAGGACAGGTTTAACACAATTAGTCCAATCTAAGACCCATCTGATATTCTGATCAAGCAAGTTCTTCAAGAAGTCCACGAACTCGGATGCATTACACGGCAAACTATCTCCATTAACCCTCTTGTGATGCATGATTATCCAATTATACCCAGACATCGGCAGACTATCGGGAATAGGCAATCGTCTCATGAAGTGCTCCATAGCCCATACGTGCAAGATCAAATTTGACCCATGAAAGAATTTTCCACCTCTCTGACAAGTAGTGCAAGCTATAAAGATATTGGCTAAGATAGTTGGAACAATAGAGCATTGCCTATCTTTTATTCCTAGAAACAAATCAAACATGACTTTAGTGAGCTTAAAGGTTATCTTTTTGTCCTTCCTCAGGAAAAGGTAAGTTCCAACCATAACTAATCCATACACCCACACCCTTTTACGTTTCCATATTGCTTTGGAAGTAAATGAGAAATCTCTTAAGTGTCCCTCGAAACCATCCCTCAATGCAAATCGATCAAATAAGAACTTCACGTCTATGCTTTGGTCCAACCCTTGTATTGCGGATTCCTTTAACCCAGTGAAATGGCAACCCAGTGAAATGGCAGAACTCGGCTTTGTTAGATGCAAATGGAAATATTACGACGGTACCATAAATTGGTAAATTAAGGAGGCCAGATACTTTCTCAATTGTCACAGTCATCTCTTTCTTGCCTAGCCTAAATGCAGAGCAAATAGGGTCCCACAAATGTATCAAAGCTTCTACTAGATAACCATTCGATTTGACATCTTTAAAATCCCCAATTAGTCCCAAGTGAGAAGCTACTTGGTTGATTTCACTAGGTGAAAGTAACGCGGGCCACCTTTGTACCTCAATCGGCGCTACTAACATTTGTTGGACTCGTCGAAGGCGTTCCATCTAGAAACAAGAAGTTGGTGTCAAGTACTTTACCTACAGGTCCCATTTTTCCAGCTAAACAGGAATTTAAACGTGCAAACCCCAAGATAGGGTTAAATACCCATGGGAATATAGGGTTGGCTTATTCTTAACGTGGTATTCCCTAAATGGCATTCCCTCTAAAGTTTATGCATGATGCCAATTTATCAAAGCGTTTAAATATGAAAACATGACCTAAGGGACCCTTTGTATGCCAGGGTGAACCTAAAATGATGTGCAATTATTAGTTTACAAATGCAATACATTGAAATTTTAAATGTGCAATAGCCTATCTAAGAGGGTAGGTTCTAAAAGAGTATCATGTCAGATCTCTTATTTCCAAACGTTTGTGAATGCAAAAGACAAGAAAACAAGAAAATGTTAGTTCAATAGTTAATCACATAACACATTGGACAATCAGACAATACAAAAAGCAAAAAAGATAAATAAAGAAAAAGGGGTGGAATCCCTCCCTTCGTGCCAGTGTTCCTAGTTGGGCACGGTCGACTCTATCCTAGGCAATTTCTAAAATGGATGCATGAGGTTGGGGCTTACTAATGCACCTAAACTTGACAAAGCTTCAGGCTCCCAAACCTTCAGACCAAAGGCAAAGGGTCGTCAATCCCAAAGCCTAAGAGTCGGTGGTTCGAGTGATCCCTCGAACATTGCTACGCGCACGCTGTGCCACGGCCACATGTCCAAGTGGATTGATCTAATCCTATAAGGGAAGAGTGATATGACAACCACTAAAAGTAAAAAAGAAATAAGGGGTTATAAAGTAAAACGTATGCACGTATGAAGTGCCCCTATTGAAGGGAAGGATTGAATACCATTTAAAAGCGAGTGAAGGTCCTAGGGTAACTATTTCCCCCACCCAAAATGTAAGCGCGATATACAAACACAAATAAAAAGTAAACGCATAAACGATCGCATACATGGATATTTGAGACGATTGTGTGTTAGATGCAAGAAAATCCTAAAAAAGAAAAAATGCAACCCTAAACCTCCAAATGTGATATATAAAAAGGTTAAAAGAAGAAAAAGATTGACTAAATCAAATTTGCTCGGACTCTCTAAGTCCCCAGTGGAGTCGCCAAGCTGTCGTACCCCACATTTTAAAATAAAAATTAATTACGAGTTTATTCAGTGAAAAATGAATTTTGAATTAGGAAATGAATAAAGAGATGAATTTTTATTAATTTTAAGTGAAAATGAGTTTTGATAAATAGAGAAAATAAATAAAGAAATGGGCCTAAATAGGACTTAAAAAATGCGACGATTTTGGCCCAAAATAATAGTTTAAAAAGGGTTTTTGAATGAAAAATTGGAGTCACCACTTGGTATTGAGTTAAGGTGTACCAAGTCACCTAAAATGAACATGAAGCTGCACGGTGAACATGAAGTATTCCATGGATAAGTTGGCCCAACTGTACATGGACGAGATCGTAAAGCTGCACGGTGTTCCTGTAAGCATCGTCTCCGATAGAGATCCCCGGTTTATATCTCGATTTTGGCAGAAGTTCCAGGAGACTCTAGGGACTAAACTGAATCTAAGCACCACCTATCACCCTCAGACGGATGGACAATCGGAACGAACCATTCAAACTCTCGAGGACATGCTACGAACTTGCATTCTGGATTTTGGAGGCAACTGGGGTCAACACATGACCTTAGTAGAGTTTGCATACAACAACAGCTACCATTCGTCGATTCAAATGGCTCCATATGAAGCACTATATGGACGAAAATGCCAATCACCAATCTATTGGGATGAAGTTGGTGAGAGGAAGGCACTGGATCCAGCAACTATTCCTTGGATGGAGGAAGCTCGAGAAAAGGTCAAGGTGATACGGCAACGACTCCAAACAGCTCAAAGCCGACAAAAGAGCTACGCAGACAATCGAAGAAAAGACTTGGAGTTCGAGGTTGGAGACCATGTATTTCTTAAAGTCACACCTTTACGAAGTGTCACAGCGGGCAAAGGAAAGAAGCTTCAACCGAGGTTTGTCGGACCTTACAAGATCTTGCAGAGGATAGGTGCGGTAGCGTATAGACTAGAACTGCCGTCAAGTCTCTCGAGAATTCACGACGTTTTCCACGTTTCAATGCTCAAGAATTACTATCCCGACCCCTCCCATGTCTTACAACCAGAGGAGATCGACGTGGACGAATCGCTTGCTTACGAAGAAAAACCTGTCCAAGTGCTTGACCGGAAAGTCAAAGAGCTAAGAAACAAGCAGATTCCGTTGGTGAAGATACTGTGGAGAAACCATGGGGTAGAGGAAGCTACCTGGGAAGTGGAAGAAGAAATGCGAACGAAATACCCTAACCATTTCGTGAGTTAAGGTGAGAAATTTCGAGGGCGAAATTCTTTTAAGGGGGAGAGAGTGTGAGAACCCGTAATTTGTTATTTTCTGGGTTTTAGGATTTTTCATGGCTTGTTTTCTGCATTTTCGTGATTAGAAACAGTTCGAGATAATTTTAAGGAGCAGATATAGGTTTTAGATGATTTTTCTAGTATTAAATAGATTTTGAGAAATTAAGAGCGTATACCGGACGTGGGACCCACTAGTGCGAGAAGTTCGAAAAAATTCGGCCAACTAGGTTAAGTTTTGAATACTGGAATTAATTTACTGGGTGTTAAGAGATAAGTAGAGGGTGCTAAGTGGATTGGTATAAGAGAGACAAGTTAGGTAAGTATTGAATAAAAGGTGACAAGTGTCACCATTTGAGTGGGTTTACCTTTAAGAGCACTATTCATGGTCTTACCAATTGACTAAATAAATAAAAAAATAACCAAAATTTCTCCATTTTGCTCTTCATTGTGGCCGGCTCTTTCTCTCAAAAAGAAAGGAAGAAACTCTTCAAGTTTTGCTTCCATTTAGCTCAAATCCATCCAACCAACCATTGAAACTTGCAATTTCTCCATAAAACCTCTTCAATTAGTGTTAGTGAGTTGATTTGTGAAGTTATTTGAAAAGCTAAGAGGACCTATTGCTCTCTCTCTCTTGTTTCTAAGGTGAGTTGTGAAGAACTACTCTCCTCCCTTAATTGATGCTTAAATCATGCTTAGTGGTAGTATGAGATGCAAGTTTATGGATTATTTCTTGATTTGTGGTTGTAGTGATGAAGTTTTATTATTTTTGGGGATTTTTCTGTTTTAATATGAGCATGATTGTGTGGCTACCTATGATGATTGGAAATGGTATATAATGACTCTAAGAGGTGGAAAAAGTGGTTAATTGCAAACAATTGCTGAATTGGAAAAAATTTTGGAAAGTTAGGTTTTGGTTAGGGAACATTCTGCCTGAATTTATAGCTCCTAGTTAGAGGCCGAATTGGCCTTGTCTTAAAACATGAAAGTTGTAGGGAATGACATTTTAGAGGTGGCTGAAACATTTCAGGTCAATCGGAGTAGTGTAGGATGAGAAAAGTCGAAATTACCCTTGCTGTTCTGCTTTTATCCGAATGTAAGAATTGTGCCTGTAATTGGTTGTTTTGGCTGGAATTGCTTCCGAATTGGTTGTTGAGGTCTTCTGATGAAATGTAGCCTGTTTCTTAGTTTTCAGATGGTTTTGGAATTTCTGGATTTGGACTTGGATAGCCTGATTTATGATGTTTCCTCTAGAATACGTTCTGTGAATCTGTTTTTGTGATTCTGGTGTAGTATTTTGCATTTTTGACCTGGTTGCACTCAAAACTGGGTTGAGTGACCTTCTGTAATGTTGTAACCCTGTCTTTTATCTTCGAAACGGTTGGTCTTTCACCTTCATCCGGTAATCGTAGTGCCTTGGGTGCCATTACCGTAAAAAGAGGTCAAAAACTATTTTTTTCAGGGCCAAAGCTAATTGCATTTCCGCATTTTCTGGTTACCTCTAATGTTTGTATATGCTTATGGAACCCTATTGGGGTTGTATTTGGCATTGGTTTATGACTCGTTATCGAGTCTCATTGTACTTGTTTGCATGTTTTAGGGCGTGACGTTGGTGCACAACGTTCTTTTGACGGAAGTGCATGAAACCACATTTGCGAGCTTGGTGAGTGTACTACTCACTTGTGTGTTAATATATGGCTTTGATACTTGAACTTGGTGCTTTGAATGTTAATTGCTTGAAGTGAAAGTGTACTTTATCACTCTCACTATGTGCCTTATATCCTTGTTATCATGTGATTGGAATGTTACACGAAGTGTTACTTCAAATGAAAGTACATGGCTTGGTGTCGTTTGGACGAGTATCCAACGACTACAATTGTTATCTTTGAGCTCAACCCCATTCGTAGTTGATTGATTCGAGCCGGCGAGGGCTTGGTCGTGCCAATTAATGATCCTTGGGGAAATGTTATATGGAATCTTGTAGTATGAGAGACTCTCGATTCCGGTATACTCGAGTAATACCAAAGTGCAAGTGTTTGGAGTTCGGGCCCGGTAGGGGAATGTTAGGTGGAAGGAATGGAAGTAAAGTGGATTCTACGGTTGGTTACTTTTGAATTGACGGAGAGTCAATGAAGTTTGATCAAGAAATGCAAACGAGGGAAAAGGGCTCTTGAGAGCCGCCCGTATCCTTTTATCACCACCATTATTGTGTGCCTTTGTTCACTTTTGACGAATTGAAATGAAAGCTTTATGCTTACATGAACTTGGTTGATTGAGTGATAGTCTCTCACTGGGCAAATAGCTCACCCCGTTCCTTTTGTTTTCCTTACAGGAATCTGACTGCTTTTGGAATGACTTTTGAATTGGTTGCCGAATGAACTAGATGAATATAGCTTTTGAAATGTATAGCTTATGAATTGAAACCTTAAATGTGCCTTTGAGGCCGTTTTCACTTTTCATTTGGAAATCGTACATGTATTAACTTTTGAGTGACTTTCCTATGCCATTTTGGCTTGTAAACGCTAAATGTTACGTTGTATATGTATTTTTTGATGTTTGGTTGGGTTACGGACAGGTTCGGTTCCCAAACGGCAAAAGGAAAAAATTTTGGCGAGGACTGCCTGGCCTGAATCCGGCCAGGAATCCGGCCAGAAACTGGCCGGATTGTCGGCCGGATTGCCTGGGGAAATTTTGAATCCGGGCTGCTAGCTACTGGACAGTATCCGGCCAAGAATCCGGCCGGATTCCACTGTTCCAGGCACTATTCATTGTTTTCATTTTTTTTATTTTGGTACTTGTGGCTTGTCCGAGCGCGCTTTTACTTTCCCGAAACGTTTTAGATCGCGTGTAACTGCCCGTTAGTCCTGGCGAGAGTTGGGCAGGCAGTCCGCTAACCCCTTTGGTTCGCCTTAGGGAAAGGTGGGACTGTCACAGAATTAGCCTTGGGTTAAAACATGAAAGTTGTAGAGAATGATGTCTTATAGTTGCCTGCAAAATTTCAGGCCAATCGGAGCAACTAGCCTATGAAAAGACCGAAATACCCCTGCTGCCCTGTTTCTGTCCGAAACTGATAATCCGCTTCTGTAATTGGTTAGTTTGACCGGGAATACTACTGATTTGGTTATCGATGTCTTCTTAAGAAATATATCCTGGTATCTTAGCTTTCAGATGGCTTTGGAATCACTTGAATTGGACTTCGGTAGCCTGAGTTATGGTTATTTAACCAGAATGCAGTTCGCTAACCTGTTTATGCGGTTCTGGTTTGGTACATTGAAATTTTGACCTAGTTGCACTACAAACTGGACTGAGTGGCCTTCTTCAACATTGTAACCCTTTCTTTTAGCTTCGAAACGGTGTATATTTCACATCCATCTGATAATTGTAGTGCCGGTTGTGTCCAATACGCTAAACGACGTCAAAACTATTTTTGGGTTTTAGGGCTTAACTTTTATTTCCGGACTTTCCCTAGCTTACTTTGGTACTTATACGTTCTAATGGAGCCTTATTTTTGGTAGTATGTGGATTTGGTTTATGACTCGTATTCGAGTCTCATTGTGCTTGTTTGAATGTTTTAGGGCGTGACGGTGATTAAAGACGCTCTTTGGGCGGAAGTTTATGAAATTTCATTTGCTTGCTTGGTGAGTGTACTACTCACTTGCTTGTTACTATGTGGCTTTGTTACACTTGAACTTGATGCCTTGAATGCTTATTTGCACCGTTGAAACTGATTAAAGTGAGGGTGTACTTGACCACTCTCACCCTTTTGTCTTATATATGACTGTTTACTGTGGTACTTGAATGGTAAATGAAATACTGGATTTGGTGTCGTTTGGATGAGTATCCAACAGCCATTACTGTTACTACTGAGCTCAACCCCATTTGTAGTCGATTGAATCGAGCCGGCTAGGGCTTGGTCGTGAAAATTGATGAGCCATGGGGACTGTTATATGGAATCTTGTAGTATGAGACTCTCGATTCCGGTATACTCGAGTATTACCAAATTTAAACTGTTTGGAGTTCGGGCCCGGTAGGGGTATGTTGGGTGGAAGGATTGGAAGTAAAGTGGAGTCTACGTTTAGTTACACTTTGTTCATTGACGGAGTGTCAATGAGATACGATCAAGTATGGCGAGCGAGGAAAGGGGCTCTTGAGAACTGTCTGTATCCTTTTACCATTGTTATTGATATGTGACTTTATTTAGCTTTCTTCTTGAATGATTTGGGATTGATCGACTCCATGTATAATTGAACTTCCTTGCTTGAGTGAAAGTATCTCACTGGGCGTAAGCTCACTCCATTAAATTTTGTTTTCCTTACAGGGAACCACTTTTGGGGAATATGATGTTTTGAAGCACGAGATGAGCTCGTTTTAATATATTTTTGCAAAGCTCCTCAATAGTTGGAAAACCCTAAATGTATTTGGATCTAATTAGCTTCCTTTTGTTCTGTAAATTACAAACGTATGTGTATAACACCGTTTGACCCTGTTCATGTATCATATTTGGTTTGGAAATGTTTTTTCGAGTTATGTGACATGGCACCCGCTATTCATTGGATGTTTTGATTTTTGTGTTGTTATTTTGCCATTTTGTACAGTTTGAGCGCGCGTTTATGTTCCTGGAACGTTTTCGATCGTGTTTGATTGCACCGTTAGTCCTGGCGAGAGCTGGGCAGGCAGTCCGCTAACCTCTTTGGTTCGTCTTAGGGGAAGGTGGGGCTGTCACAGAATGCATCATAACGGGTGCGGGGAACTCCTATTCGTGATTTTAACTTTCCCTTTAATAGAGGGAATACGAGCTTGCTAAGGCTAGAAAGCCACACTTGTCCATATCCCATATTCGAGGGGTATTTCTCCTATCTAGTAATGCAAATGTACTAACCTAGTTCTAATTCTTCAATGAAATGCAAGTCTAATGTCATGTATCGCAGATGGGGATAGGGATATGTGTATATAGGGGAAATATAGGTTAAGAGATATACATATGGGGGATATGGGATAAGGGATGTACATATAAGAGAAATGTCATGCAAGTGATAAAAAACCCTAAAAGTAGAAAATATGCATGAAAATGTAGTGATTTGTCACACAACATGATCTAACGCTTGGATGGTTCTTAAGGGTCTAGCATTGGACTAACCCATGTCTATGAGTTCTCACTAGTATTGGACTAGTGAGAAATCAGAAAAGGGGCCACAACTAGCGTTGGACTAGTGTGGAATCGAAAAAGGGGCCACAACTAGCATTGGACTAGTATGGTAGCGGAAAAAGGAGGCCACAACTAGTGTTGGACTAGTGTGGTGACGTCATGCATTTATTATATTCAAATAAATTATGTTAAACATAATAAAGCAAGTAAACACATAAATCACATATAGCACATAACACATAAGTATGGTATCTAGATGCAAGATCCTAAGAAAGCGAGTAACACGTAACGCACAAGCATGCAAAACGCACAAAACAAATAAAGTCCTAACTATTACACTTGGGGCCCTAACTACAATCTAAAGGGGAAAGGAATAAAATAAAATAAAATAAATACCTAACTATTACATCTTGGCATTTAAATGCCCCTTGAATAATCAAAGATTAAATGAAAATAAACATACTAAATTAAAGCAAATAATGTAACTAAATAAATAAATAAATGAAATAAAAATATTCAAAAAACATGCAATATCACACATAAGATCACATAGGAGCACATAGGTCAAATAAAATCAAAATAAAGGAGTAGAGTGTACCTCTCTTAAATTGGTGACGTAGGGAAACAAAATTACTTATTTACCTTCCAAAACAATAAAATGGTCAAGGCATCACTTTAATTAATAAGTAATCACATGAAATGAAAGTAAACATGAAATTGAATCACTCAAATCATTCAAATAAAAATAAACAACCCCTATTCCATAAATTAAAACAAACAAGGACCCAAATGTAAGAATTACAGAAGTTCGAGGGATCAATTCCCTCTTATTACAAATATTAGGGGTCTAAATTAAAAAAATTAAAATAAATGGTTTAAGATGAAACCTACTAAAGTCAAATGCTAAGATTCACGAAAAATGAATAAAAGCCCATTTTCTATAATTAAACGACAAAATTTTTCAAAATCCACTAAAATTCAAATCAAAACTATAAGTCCAGAAAAAGTTATTAAACCTTCAAATTTATCCCAAAACTCATTAAAATCTATCCAAAAAATCATGTTCAGACATATTAGAGAAAAAATGGCATGTTAAGGGAACAAAATTGATCAAGTTATCTCATTAGTTGGGCCATAGTAGCATTAAATAAAAATTAATGAGTTAGAGCGCAAATTTCCTTTGAGAAATTCATGCAAGTTTCATGCAAAGGTACGAATAAGCTTTCTGCAACAAAAGCTTTCGGCAACTCCTGAAGCTTTCTGCAATTCTTAGCTTTCAAACGCAGATTTCATACAAGACTTCAAACAAAAGCCAGCGAAAACCATCACTTAACACCCCTTAACAACTAAACACTTTGATTAACACAACCCAATCATGAACACCAAACCATTAAAGATCAAACGAAGAACCAAATGGAAGACATATGCAGCGACAGAAAAGCAAAAATCAGCTTTCTGAGTTTCTTAAATGGAACTTCATCATTCAACTAAGAGGTCTATGCGAAGTAACTCAAACAAAGCCTACTGAATCATCGATCAAACCCCAAATGCTATAACTTCATCCCATCCTTGTTACCATTACCCAAATGCATTTACCTCTTTCCAGCAAATGCAACCAGATATGTAAAAAAAATGCAGCAAAGATGCTAAGGAAGGAACTTGCAGTGAACATGCACATGGTATACCAACCGAATGACAAACGAACCACAGACTTACTTCAAGCAAACCGAAATCATCAGCAACAAACAAAATGCAAGTCCTAATATATTTATCCCAGAGATGTCTCAACGCAAGTCCTAACCTATTCAAGCACACAAATGCGAGAACTTGAGACAGGGAGAGAGGGGACATCCACCAAGCTTTCGGATACAAAATGCAACAAATGTAATCTGAATGTCTGCTAAAGTTCGACCCAAAAAAATTACAGAAAGATAAAACAACTTAAAGAAAGAACAAGATGAGCATGTACACATTGCTGCAATAAGCCGAAAGCTTCGAGCTTGTTGCAGCAGAACTTTTACGCACAATATCTCAGCCCAGCGCCATCTAAAATCCAAGCGACAAGATCATCAAGCATTTTTCATATTTTTCAACCTAAAACCTTAGGTGTTAACACAGAAAAAATCCGAAGAAAAAAAACACGCAACTATAGCAATTTTCTGAAGTTTATCTAATGCTTTGACATTCTAACAATCTTATGCGACAGCAACAAATTTTAACAACAACAAGAGTACAACCTCCAAGTTTATCATCAAGATGTAATAACGAACACACAAAAGAAAATCTAAACTGTGGGGTAAGCTTGCTCAGACTTATTCATAACATTCTTACAAATTTTCGAGTTCTCGCCTAACCCGCGACATATCAAGCCCAACAAACAACTTGGAATAAAATTTTCCAAAAGGCATTAACCATCGAACTTCATTTTTTCTCAGAACAAATTTAAACAATGAATTTTATAACGAAAGACCCAACCTGTTGGGCTACAAAACAGCAAAGAAAGATTCGAGTAAAAAAACCAAGAATATCAGTACAGGCTTTCGAAATGAAACTGGATTTAGAGCTACCAAAAAATGAAAATGGCGTGGCTGTAATGCCAGCCCTAACATCTCATCATCCTCAAACCATCAGAAATCAAATCTGCAGAGCATCAGAGATCACCAAAGAGAAAACCCACGGACCACATCCATTTCATTTTCGCGGATGAAAGAAAACGCAAAAACTGATGGCTTTTTAGGTTCACAAGTTCTCAATCACACCAATTCAAAACACACCCCATGACCAACACACAGCCACTCACAAACGGAAAAATAGAATCTTTAGTGAACATGAAACAGAAGGGGAGGAAAAATAAACAACAAAACAGTAAAATTTCGCAAGCAAGGTCACGAAATACATGCTTTGAAGGCTTCAAGAGTCTGTGTTTGAAAAGATACTGGAATTTAAAGGAAGAGAGTAACTTACAGTGATGGTGCTTTCTCTCGGTGAAGATGGTGACGGTCGAGAGGATTAGCAGCTCCAGTGGCTCCTTTGCTCCTTGAGGAAATAGCACCAGACCTCTTTTCCTCCTTGCTCTCTCTCCCACTCTCTCCCTCGTTTCTCTCTGATTTTCTCTTGCTCCTTCTCTCAGCCGTAACCCGTTGTTTTTCTTTTCTTTCTAGCCGTCACTCTATTCTCTCTACTGGTTCCTCTCGGTTTTCCCCTCTCACTCTCTTCTCGGTCTCTTGCTTTTTCCCTCAACCAAAGACCCTTTTCTTCTAGCCGTCACTCCTTTTTAGCATCTATCTCCTTCCACTGCTCCTTTGGAAGCTATTTATATGAGATAAGGGTTATCAAAAAACCCAGTTTTACTGAAAATTTTATAGCCATTAGATGGCTTCCATTCTAAATCCTTCTTGGTTTTTGGATGAAAGCCAAGTGGCTTTCGTACTAGCATGATCGAATGGAGGAAAACAAAGCAAAGAAAATGAGTGTAAAAGAGCCGGTCATGGAGCTGCAATTCTGGTACTATTCATGCTCCTGTATCTCTGCTGAAGAAGGAAATGTGCGCGTGCAATCCTCCCTTTTTTTATTTTATTATTTATTTTTCAAAATTGTTTTGGGTAAACCCACAAAGTTAAAAACAAAAAATTGAAAATTTTCAAATGTCAATTATATATTTTTTATTTTTCAAATTGAATCTAAGAAGATTAAAACAACTTTTTTTGTGAAAAATTTTCCTTGTTCAGAAATTTAATGTAAAATATCTTAGAAATAAAAATGAAACTAATGAACCTAATTTATAAATACAGTTAAAAAATCCTAACTATTTAATCAATAAAATAAAATAAAACGAGAATAATAAAGCTAACAAATAAATCTAAAATCGAATTAAATAAGAAATAAAGCTAAAAATCAAATAAATGAAATTTTGGTGTCTACAATTTTCACATATAGGTTGGATTTTAGCCAAGGTCAAGTGATTTGAAAGGAGAGAAGTAATGGTTGCCCAAACATGTTTTATAGTTGGATGTGTCCAACTTTAAACTCATGATTTGTGTCACTTTTCTTCAAAAAGTTGTACCTATACTTACCATATGTTACCCCATCTTGTGCTTGTGGTCTAGAGTTACATGAGTTACATTTATGTGGTTTTCCTTTGATTTTCACAAGTAAAGTTGTGAATTTTGAAAACCTATGTTGGAAGTTTGATAGCTTCTTGCTATACAATATCTGGTTGCAGATTTTGCGAGTGGCCAGGAGGCAGAGCCTGAGCTTGACATTGCTAGACCTTAATTGGTTAGTGAGTGTGTGACGACCCCACCTCCCCCTGAGGCGTACCAGAGGGTTCGGCGGACCGCCTGCCCAACTCTCGCCAGGACTCACTCACTAGTATCTCACGCGTACATCCATCGACAATAAATAACAACGCAATTCAAACTTATAATATACATCATGCACAAACTAAGATACAAAGCTTCTATATACCAAAAGTCTTCAAAGTGAATACAATCCAAGCACAAAGCATCCTAGTCGAGTAATAGCGCGAGTACATATCAAAATTCAAAATATCTAGCCAATGCTAGTCTGTACGCGACTCACGTCTCGCTCGTACCCCTGTAAGGAAAACAAAACTAATGGAGTGAGCTAAAGCTTACTGAAGTTCCAAATATCAAATTGGCAATCAAATAAAGTAAAAGTAGCAATAGAGTGAAATAGCGAGCAAACAAGTCAAAATTGAGCAATAACACTTCGTATAGCCAATGTCGCGCCCCATTTTTGAAAATAAAATAATGAGTTTAGAAAGAAGGATTTTTTATTTTTGGAAAAATGAGTTTTGTTTTTAGAAAATGAATAAAGGAAAAGGGCCTAAATGGGGTTTGTAATGCGACGATTTGGACCCAAATTATAGTTTAAAAAGGGTTTTTGAAATAAAAATCGGAGTCGCCACTTGGTATAGAGTTAAGGTGTACCAAGTCACCTAAAAATGAATTTTAAAGAAAAAGTAGAAAAACCCTTTTTAAATGACTCCAAGTCTACAAAAATCAGAGAAAAAGATTCGGGAGTCACATTTGAAGAAAGGGAAGGCAAGGATAAAATCCAAGGCACCCTTTCAACCTAGCCAAGGCTAGTTGCACGATTTAGTCCAAGATTTTCTTATTTTAACCTAAAGATTTATCATATTTGGATGTACTATATGAATGCATACCCTAGACCTAGGAGGGTATCGGGGAGTCAAAATATCTCTTCAAAGCTCAATTGGTACCAATCACATTAATTGTGATGCCCAATGAAGACTCTTTGAAGAGGTCACGAATAATGCAAAAATATGATACTCTAAGAAAAGAAAAGGAATAAAATAATTATACAAATATACATGTCTTAAAGGAGTGCATCATGTCGGGTACGGGGGACTAATGTTCGTGACTCAATTTTTCCTTTTATAGAGGGAATACGAGCGTGTTAAGACTAGAAAGCCAAACTCGTCCATATCCCATATTCAAGGAGTTTTTCCTAGTCTAATCAAGCAAATGTACTAATCTAGGTCTAATGCTTAGATGAAATGCAAGTCTAATGTCATGTTTCATACAAAGGGGTAAGTAATATACATATAAGGGAAAATATGGAGGAAGGGATATACATATATAAGGGAAGTGTCATGCAATATGGTAAAAAGGCCCTAGAAAGTAAAGATATGCATGAGATGAAGTGATGTTATCACACAATCATGGTCTAACGTGCGGATGGTTCCCAAGGGTCCAGCGTCGGACTAGCCCTTATTTCTATTTTCTCACTAGCATTGGGCTAGTGAGAAGTCGGACAATAGGAACCACAACTAGCGTTGGACTAGTGTGGTATCGAGACAAGAATCACAGCTAGCATTGGACTAGCGTGATAACATGCATTTATTACAGTCTAAGAAATCAGATAAAGCATAATAAAGCAAATAAACACATAAATCACATAAAATACATAGCACATAGACATGATATCTAGATGCACGTCCTAAGAAAGCGGTAACACATAACACATAAGCATGCAAATCACATCAAGCAAAGAAAGCAAACAAAACCTACCTATTACATTAGGGGGACACCCTACTACAATCTAATGGGGGATGAATAAAAAGAAAATAATAAGCGAATAAACCCTAACTATTACAACTCGGCATTTAAATGCCTTTCAAATAATCAAAAATTGAACTAAAATAAATATACAAAACTAAAGCCAATAAAGCAAATAAATAAATAATAAAAAAAACATTCAAGAGGCATGCAATTAAACACGTAAAGTCACGTAGGGCACGTAGGGTCAAATAAAATGAGAAAATAAGGGATAGGGTGTACCTCCCTTGAGTTGGGGCCCTATGAAGTGAATTTACTTATTCACCCTCCAAAATAAAAGAAAAGGTCAAGGCATCACAAATAATCACATAAATACAAAATTGAATAATCAAAAGCCTTTAGTGCCTAAACAGCCCATATTCAACTAAATTAGGATCCAATTGAAAGGAAAAAGAAAGTTTGAGGGATCAATTTGATTAATTTTTCAATTTGCTTGGGCCATAGTAAGATAAAGGGAAGTTTAGGGGGTTAAAATGCAATTTTTGGAACACTTCATGCAAAACCCATGCAAAATACCATGAAACGTTTTTGCAACGAGAATATTGAAGCATCTGATGAAGGCTTGTATGCAATTTCAGCCGCGGCTTTCTTTTCACTTAATTAATTCAAGCAATCAACATTTCAATACCTCAAACAACTAGTGCAACACAATCACTAAGCATGCATCTCATTTTCCATCATGAAATCCTTCTTTTTAAGCACCAAAGTCATGCAAATCAGATTTGAAGAAAGCTTCTGCAACTGAAAGCTTCTGCAACTGAAAGCTTGATGCCTTTTCATTTACAAACGCATATTTATGGTCCGAATGCATGACTTTAATCTAAACATCTTCACCAGAAATCAAAATCCTAAACTAAGCAACCAAATACCATTGTTTACTTCACTGAAAACAACAAGGAAACTGAACATAGAATCAGCAAAAAAAAGGAACTTGGAGCAGCGAATGCTTTTACTCATCTACAAAACAATGTTTGTGCTATGGCCTGCTATTATACCATACTTTGCTGCAACAAATTGCAGCAAACGCACTCAATGGCATCACCTTCCAACAACCAACAGACCCAAGAAGAATTCTAGCTAAACAAAACTTCAGTCACCAACAAGAAACAACTCTACCAACATCGCTGCAACAAAAAACAGAACTTAAGACCTGTTGCAGCAGACTTTCATGCCCTCAAAATGTCGATAAACATTTCAAACCTAAACCCAACCTCAAATTCCTACCCAAATTATAATTCCAAATACTCCATCATGCATACAAAATCACACACTGAATGCAAAGCTAACGGAAGCTATCATGCGAATGGGTTGTTATGTAACAGCTTTAGAAGCAGAGCTGTTAACTTCATGAGTAGCAAAACCGTAGTACAGCAATTAAAAATGCTCCAGCTAACATGGAATTCACGGTTTCATGCAACAAGGGAGGAGACTTTGAGGCATAGGGGACAGAATTAAATCATCACAAGAAGAAAACAAGCAAGGAGAACAAAGACAAGAATGTGGGCATACAATTAACGAAAAAAACGTCTGCAACATTTGAGTTTCCTTTTGCTGCAATTCTTTGCTATCCAAACACTATTAACAGCTCAACTAACAACAACTTAGGCCAAAGTAACAAGCTCACCAAGCATGCTTTCCGCTTTTCACCATAAAACCTTAGGTGTTAACACATAAAAATCCGAAGGAAAACCATGCATCTTTAGCAAATTTCTGAAGCTTATCTAATGCTTTGACGTTTAGCAATCTCACGCGACAGCAACAAATTTTAACAACAACAAGGATTCAACCTCCAAGTTTATCATCAAGATGTAATAACAAACACACAAAAGAAAAGAAAATCTGAACTGGGGAAAGCCTGCCCAGACTTATTCATGTCATTCTTACAAGCTTCTGAGTTTTCATCTAGCCCACGGTATATCAGGCCCAACAAACAAATTGGAGCAGAAAACTTTCCACAAAACATTAACCATCAAATTTCATTTTTCTTAGAACAAATTTAAACAACGAATTTTACAGCGAAAAACTAAACCCACTGGGCTGCTATAAGGATCAAAAACAGCAAAGAAAGACTCGGGTAAAAAGACAGCCATGAATATCAGTGCAAGCTTTCGAAGGAAATGGGATTTAGAGCTACCAAGAAACGAAAATGATGTGGCTGTAATTCCAGCCCTAACATCTCACCATCCTTAAACCGTCAAGAATCAAATCTACCAAAGAGAAAACCCACGGACCACATCCATTTCATTTTCATGGAGGAAAGAAAACGCAAAGCTGATGGCGTTTTAGGTTCACAAGTTCTCAATCGCACAAATTCAAAACGCACCCCATGACCAACACACAGCCACTAACAAATGGAAAAACAAAATCTTTAGTGAACATGAAACAGAAGGGGAGGAAAAATAAACAACGAAACAGTAAAATTTCACAAGCAAGGTCACGAAATGCATGCTTTGAAGGCTTCAAGAATCTGTGTTTGAAGAGATACTGGGATGTAAAGTAAAAGGGTAATTTACAGTGATGGCGCTTTCTCTCGGTGAAGATGGCGACGGTCGGGAGGATTAGCAGCTCCAGTGGCTCCGTTGCTCCTTGAGGAAATAGCACCGACCTCTTTTCCTCCTTGCTCTCTCTCTCCCACTCTCTCCCTCGTTTCTCTCTAGTTTTCTCTTGCTCCTTCTCTCAGCCGTCTTCCCGAAAGCCTCCTTCTTTTCTCTCATGAAGCCCCCTGACTTTTCCTTTCCTCTCTTTTCCTTTTTCTTTTCCTTTCTTTCAGCTCTCCTCCCTAGTTCTCTCACGCTGTTCTCCTTCTCCTCTCTCAAAACCCTTCCCAGTCGTCACTCATTCTTTTCTGTCCAGCCGTCCTCTTCTATTTTTTCCTCTTCTCCCTCTGCCCTCTATTTTTTCAGCCGCTAATCTTTTTCCTCCTCTCTTGAACGTAGCTCCCTGTTTTTTCTTTTCGTCTATCCCTTCTTTTTCAACCCTAGCCGCCACACCCTTGCTTTCTTGTTTTTCTTTTCCTTTAAATCTTAGGCCTCCAAGTGTCTAACATCTAATGTGAGGACTCGCAAAAAAAAAAAAAAAAAAAAAAAAACTATTATTTTATGCCCAATTTATGGCTTAATAAATTATTTAATTGGATTTTATTTCCAAGGAATATTTTCTAGTCTTATTAGACCTAAATACATGGTAATGTAACTTCGTTATATTTTAAAATGATTCGTTTCAAAAATTAATTTCCTAGAGCGCGTTTCGTAAAAATAGTGAATAGTGCTTGGAGATTTTATCCGCGTAGTAGCACAATAAGCTTGGAATATTGGAGACTTGTACTATGGTCCTAAAATAGGTAATTTTATGAATAAATATTCAAGTGATAGTTAGTAGTGCAATCGTTATAAGAATTTTTCGAAAGTTTCGCGTTATAGCGGTAAAATTGACGGTACGCGTTTTCACACGCGCGACTTCATTTGAGGGACTTTAGACCCTTATTCCGGGACAAATAAGAGTGAATAATATTTACATGAATATATATGCCTTGGAGGTTTAGTGCACTAGTGAACCAAACGCGCGAAAAAAATCGAGCCGTAATCGCACCAAACGGCCCCTAATGAGAGTTGACTTTTGGGTGATTTTGCACCACACATTGCACCTTCTCTTGGAAGCTAACTTAGATCAAACACACTCTCTCTTCCCTCTCCTCATGGCCGGCCAAAACACTCCCTCTTTCTAACTCCTTGTTCTAAAATTTCTGCACACTAATCTCACCCAAATCACCTCCAAATCACACCCAACTTGGAGACCACTTGGCAAACCTCTTGGAGATTATATCTGGCTAAGGAGGAGGGGAGCTTTCACGGTTTCTTGGAGCTTCAAGAGGGCCGAAAATTCTGACCTTGCAAACCAAAGGAGTAGGTAATGATCAACCCTTGGATTCTTATCTTATGGAGATTATATGACAAGATTAAGCTCATGCATGCAATTAGTTACTTGATTATGGTGTAGAAATGTGATTGTGGGCTCTTGGAATTCCCACACTTGGGTTGTTGTTGCTGATGTGATAATTAATGGTGATTATATTGTTGGTTTAGTGATTATAATGATGCATTAGTGGTGGGTAATTAGTAGGAACTTCATTGGGTGCAAGAAGCAAAAACTTCCGATTCTACCCCTGTTTTATTCGGCCATTTTAAGGCCAGTTTTTAATGGTTTAATGGCTTGAACTGGATGCTTATATGATGTATTAGAGGTGTGGAAAATTTCATCCAAAAATAATGAGGTTTGAATGGGCAAATGAATTTTTTTTAGAAACCAGCAAATCTGGAAAACTGATTCGCGTATGCCCTGACCAGCAGTAGTATTTTGGCTATAACTCTGTCCTCGGATGTCGAAATCATGTGCCGTCGGTGGCGTTTGAAACTAGACATTCCTAGCTTTGATTTGGTATAAAATGTACGTTCTGATTCCTTGTGAGAAAGCCGAACCAAATGTTTTAAGTTCGCTGTCCTGTTGCTCTGTTCGTCTGGAATGAAGTGTTCAGGCAGCAACTTGATGCCCGAATTTGAACCAGATGGGTGCCGAATTTGGAAATGATTTCTTCTGTGATATTTTAGTCCTATGAATGTACTTTCCAACGGCGTAAGCCATGCTCAATTTCGAGCTATATTGACTGATTTGTGACTGAAACAAGTGGACTGCTCTGTTTTGGAAAACCATGATGTTTGGACTGGTTTGGAACCAAATCTTGGAGTGAATTTGTTAGTTGATGTTTTTGATATTAAACACTTACCAAAGATATTATGGGTGTATCTTAGACCCTTATTTCACAAAATGAACCATGGTTGGATAACTTTCTTGGTTAGACGATTGGAAATTGGGAAATGCAAGTCAAAGGCAGATTGCCTTAGGATTTTTCTTGAACTTTGGTGGGCTAATTAACTACCTTGCCGAAGGTATTTTTCCTCGAAATTCGATAGAGAGATACTTTCCATATAGTATTGAAATACTGCCAATTTTGGTACCAATCCAAGTTCGTTTCGATACCCAATTAAATTCCTCATGTTGGAGGTTCAAATCTGGAAAATTCTCATCCAGTCTTGAATTTGCTCAACTTCGGGCTACCGTATCTCGGTACCCAAAACTCCGATTCTTGATCCGCTTGTTTTGTTATAAACCTCCCTTGTAACACTAATTGAGCTGCAAATTTCAGAGGCCGGTTTGCAACGTGTGAATCGTGCCGAATTTCCAAAGTTGGCCGAAATCCAACTTAATTCTGCCATGAAAACCAACCCTGCGTTTTCAAGCTCATTTTTGACCACTTTTCACTTCGATTCATGGAAAAGTGTCTTCTAGGAACTTATAGTACTCTCTAAGAGGTTTCCAACGGTATAAAGTTTTCCAATTCTCGACTTATACCGAGCGAGTTATGATTTTTCAAAGATTCATCATAAAACTGAAAAATTTTCCAATTCCAAAGAAATAGAGTTTTTCAAAAACTCTTTGTTCTTTTGATATTCTTAAACGTTTTGCTTACGATTTTCAAGATAAAAACTCAAATAATATTGTACCTAATAAAAGGCAAGTTGAGCCTCGATTTACGTGAAATTGAGGTTCCTTTTTGCAAAATAATTCTTAGATTGTACTAGTGTACAATCTTTCTTGATAAGTGGGTTAATTGTGTGATTATTCGCTATTAAATTGCCAGGCGCGCAAGGAGACCTTCAAGAGGATCTCACCGCGGACACTTGAACTCCCAGAAAATAATTCTTATTGAATTGCTCGGTGAGTGTCAAGTGTGTGAATTTTGATACTTGTTTAATTGTGGTATTTGTTGAAAGTTTTAAAGATAAGGGCGGGTGCGTACTTTATCGCACTCGTTCTAATTTCAAATGAATGAATGGAATGTATTGAATGAATGAATGAAATGCAATGTTATGTCATGAATGCTTGTGTCGTTGGAGTGAACCTCCTCGACCTTCAAATGAATGGGGGACGCCCAAACTCATAGGCCAACCTTAGACTCGAGCCGGTAATGGGCTTGGTCGGGGACTGGGGCGAGCCATGAGATACACATAAGCTCGACCTAATAAGAGGTCTTGCTTGGCATACTCGTAGAGTATCGCCCAATAATAGACTTGTGGGCCCTTGGGGTGTACGGTGGACGGAGGGAAGTAAGTGGTGATCTACGGAAATGGAAATACCGACCCGGTTGACAGGAGGGTCAATGCGGGAAGGTATACGAATGACAACGGCAGATCGAGTGGAACTTAGCTCCTGAGAGCTACTATATCCTTGAATTGTTTCTGATTACCTTTCATGTTTGATTGATTGAGTATTGAAAAGATATGGCTTTATTTATTAAATTTGGGATTGTTATTTGACTAAGTGCTTGCATGTGTGTTCTTGGCCTCACGAGCGTTTAGCTCACCCTATAGTTTTGTTTTCCTTAACAGGACCGACTCTTGGAGAAATATGGAGAAACCATCCGTTGTAATTTTGTTAAGACTCCTGATATATATTTTGACTAGGCCCTGGTTTGGGTTATACTTTTGGAAATTGAAAACTTGAAAGGTTTGGGCCCTGATGTGTACTTTGAATTTAAGTTGTTTTATGATTACCCGATGTACTGGTTATACATTAAGTGACTTATTAAGCTTGAACGCTTCCGCATTATTGTTTTTATGTTGCTCTCTTCGAAGTGTTTAGTTCGGTTTGAAATTGAATGGAATTGCTTGAGTCCTGGCGTGAGCTGGGCAGGCGTCCGCGGATACCCTTTGGTCCGCCTTAGGGAGATGTGGGGCGTCACAGTTGGTATCAGAGCACTAGGTTAGAGGTCTATATGGGAGACATATTAGATACTCTACCTTTAAGACTCGATACGGGATGATTTAATCCTACCCTAAGTGATACTTGAGGCGAGCTAGCAACTAAGTTAGTCCTACCTCAAGTGACGATTGGGATGAACCAACGATTAAGATAGGCATGCATTGCAGGATATTGGAACTGAGTGGTGATTTAAGTTTCTAACCTGAAAAATATTATTATTGTTATTATTTTGCAGGGATGGCTGACGGAAACGGAGCCCCGGCAGCTAACGGGAATGGCCATGCGAATGGTCATTACGAGCCTCTTAGGACTATCTTCTACCGAGCTCTAGCGGGAGGAGATCGAGTTCGCTACTCACCTTACGATAGATACCCTCGATGTTCGTGTAGGTTGACTTTCGCCTACCCGAACCACTTAGTGCTTGCTTTGGACGACGAGCGTCGTCAGTTGGTGGATGCCAACCTTGATCTACAGGCTGAGGTAGATGAGCTTAGGCAGATGGTGGGCGCTCAGGGTGAGCGGATTGCCGAGCTCGAGGAGGTGCTGGAGGGTGAGGTAGCCACATCTGCAGTGGTTAACCAGGAGCTTCGGGATAGTAGGGCTCGACTTACTAGGCTAGGACGGGATGTCCGTACTCGGGCTTTCGAGATTCTGGCTGATGCGACTAGTTTGGTTGAGGACGCTGCTGAGGTGATTCCTGATGAGGAGGAGGAGGATCCGGAGGAGGATCCCGAGGAGGAGGTTCCTCCTGATAGCCCTGCTATGGACTAGGATCTTGGTCGTTGACCCCCTTTTTGACTTTTGACTGGTACAGTTAGGACTAGTTAGGGTGACGCGAGTGCTGTGGCCATTGTATTTTGCATGCTTGTGTGGCCTACTTTTGGGCACTTGTTCTTACTTTAGTCTTCTGTGACTAAAAGTATACTTTTGAGCACCTGTGTGCTATATTTTGTGAATTGTCCCTAACTTGCTAATTGTACAAACTTGACATGCTTATGAATGTAAATTATTGTTAATTTCAATGCTTTCTTGGTTAGTTCTAAATTCGATATAATTCTTGTTTTCTGCTTAAATTAATTTATTTCTTGCACTAGGCACGTCTAGACTAATGGAAGGATTAAGAAGTGGTCGAGGCCGTGGGCGAACGTCTAGACAGGCCCAACCTCAGGGGGGTGACCAGGGATCGGCAACTGGACCGATCCAGGGACAGGAAAACGTTGAGGGTAGCCAAGTGGCTACTGCCATCAATAGGATGACTGATATCCTAGAACGTCTAGCGGAGAGACAGGGTCCTGGACCATTTAACCAGCCTGGGGGCCAGGATAGAGGAGAGGATAGAGCCTTGGAAAGATTCCTAAAGTTTAACCCGCCTAAGTTTATGGGTGAACCTGACCCTGAGATAGCGGAGAATTGGTTAGAAAGGATGACCAATATATTCGCCGCACTAGACTACACTGAGGATAGGCGAGTGAACTTTGCTGCTTTTCAATTTGAGGGAATGGCCCGTGCTTGGTGGGATTTAATGAAAGGAAAATGGGAAAGAGCTCGAACCCCTTGGACTTGGGAGAATTTCACAAGGGAGTTTAACGAAAAGTTTCTTCCGCCCTTGATCCAAGAGAAAAGGGAGGACGAATTTATTAAGTTAAAACAAGGAACCCTTACTGTAGCAGAGTATGAAGGGAAGTTCACTAAACTTTCCAAATATGCTCCTGAGTTAGTAGCCGATGAACGGAGGAGGATTAGAAGGTTCATACAGGGACTTAATGTGGAACTTCAGGAGGGCTTGGCTGCAGCCCAAATCTCTACTTTTACTGAGGCTTTAGAGAAAGCGCAAAGGGTTGAGAATGCAAGATCTCAAGTGAGGGATTTCCACAATAGAAAAAGGAATTTCCCTAGTCGCACTACTGGGCAGACCAGTAAGTTCGTACACCCTTCTAACAAGGGAAGAGGAGAAGGAGGAACGAGAACTACTGGAGCTTCTAGGGGAGCTATATCGAGGGGAGGTCGTAGCGGGACGACTCAAGCTAGGGGAACACCATCTGTTGGATCGACTGTGACCCCTCAAATTACTTGTGGGTATTGTGGTAAACCCAACCACTCTGAGGATGACTGCTGGAGAAAGCTGGGAAAATGCTTACTGTGTGGGAGCACTGAGCATCAGATTGCAAATTGTCCGAAATCGTCAAAGACAGGGGGAAACCTGCAGAGACCTGAAAAATCGACCTCTAAGCAGACCAGTGCCGGAGGGAGTCGACCGAAAGTACCGGCTAGGGTCTACGCGTTGGACTATCCACAAGCTCCAGAGGCGACCGAAGTGGTCGAAGGTACAATTCCAATCTTTCACCGCCTAGCTAGGGTTTTAATTGATCCGGGTGCAACGCACTCTTTTGTAAACCCTGACTTCATGAGTGGAATAGACTTGAAGCCAATTACGTTACCATATGACTTGGAGGTTAAAACACCCACTGGGGACAAAAGTTTAATTGCTAATCTGGTGTATCAGAATAGTGAAATCTGCGTGAACGAAAGAAAATTGCTGGCCGATTTGATAGGCTTAGCGATTAAAGGATATGATGTGATCCTAGGAATGGACTGGTTAGCCCGTTATAATGCCCAACTAAATTGTAGGACGAAAATTGTAGAATTGTGTATTCCAGGTGAGGCAACCCTGAAATTGGATGTGAGGGGTAAGTTAGCCTCATCTGCACTTATTTCGGGAATTCGGGCTAGAAAATTGTTGAATAAGGGAGCTGTAGGATATTTGGCTTTTCTTATTAATACCCTTAGCGATAAGGTGAATCTGGAGGACACACCGGTAGTGAAAGAATTTTCCGATGTTTTTCCTGAAGAATTGGAGTCTTTACCCCCGGAACGGGAAATAGATTTTAAAATTGATTTAGCTCCGGGAACAGCACCTATATCAAGGACACCATACAGGATGGCTCCGGCTGAGTTGAAGGAGTTGAAGTTACAATTACAGGATTTGTTGGAACGGGGTTTTATTCGAGAGAGTGATTCCCCGTGGGGAGCCTTAGTTTTGTTTGTAAAGAAGAAAGATGGGAGTTTGAGGTTATGTATAGATTATCGAGGCTTAAATGATGCTACGGTTAAGAATAAATACCCACTACCCCACATTGATGAACTGTTTGACCAACTGCAAGGGGCGGTAGTATTTTCAAAGTTGGATCTAAGGCAAGGTTACTATCAATTGAGGATTTTGGAGAAGGACATACCTAAGACTGCTTTTAACTCGAGGTATGGGCACTTCGAGTTTGCAGTAATGCCTTTTGGGTTAACCAATGCACCTGCCGCTTTCATGGATTTAATGCATAGGGTTTTTAAGCCTTACTTGGATCAATTTGTGGTGATCTTCATTGATGACATTTTGGTGTATTCCAAGAATGTGAAAGATCATGAGAAACATTTGAGAATTGTTTTACAAATCTTGAGGGAACATCAGTTATATGCTAAGTTTAGCAAGTGTGAGTTCTGGCTAAAGGAAGTGACTTTCTTAGGACATATAATTTCTAAGGATGGGATTAAAGTGGATCCAGCTAAAGTGGAAGCTGTTTCGAAATGGAAACGACCGGAAAACCCAACGGAAGTTCGGAGTTTTATAGGACTGGCAGGGTATTACCGGAGATTCATCCAGGATTTTTCGAAAATCGCTGGACCTATGACTGAGTTGACCAAGAAAAATGGAAAATTTATTTGGAGTTCTAAGTGTGAAGGAAGTTTTCAGGAGTTGAAAAGACGGTTGACTAGAGCGCCTGTTCTAGCTCTACCAAATGGACATGATAGTTTTGTGGTTTACACCGATGCATCTAAGGAAGGTTTGGGATGTGTTTTGATGCAAAATGATAAAGTGATAGCTTATGCCTCTAGAAAATTGAAACCGCATGAAGGAAATTATCCGACCCATGATTTGGAGTTAGCGGCTGTGGTCTTTGCTTTGAAGAAATGGAGACATTATTTGTACGGAGTAACATTTGAGGTTTTTACAGATCACAAAAGCCTTAAGTACTTATTTTCTCAAAAGGAGCTGAACTTGAGGCAACGTAGATGGATGGAATTTCTGGAAGATTATGATTGTACGATTAAGTACCATCCTGGAAAGGCCAATGTAGTGGCCGATGCTTTGAGCCGTCAGGTACAAATGGCTGGATTGATGGTTAAGGAATTTCGATTGTTGGAGGAAGTTAGTTATTGGAATCCTCGATTAGAACCAAGGAAAGTGATTTTGGGGAATATTGTGATAACCTCCACTCTATTGGAACGTATTAAGGAATCTCAGGAAAAGGACCCTGAAATGCAGAAATTGGTGGAGAAAGTCAAAATGGGAGACCAGACCGATTTCACTTTGGGATCAGATGGAATATTGAGATTTCGAAATCGGGTGGTTATGCCAAAGGATGAAGAGCTTAGAAAAGAAATTTTGGAAGAGGCACACCGATCAAGGTTTACAGTACATCCAGGAGGAAATAAAATGTACCAAGACTTGAAAAGTCTATATTGGTGGAAAAATATGAAGAAGGAAATTGCCCAATTTGTTCAGACATGCTTGGTTTGTCAACAGGTTAAAGCCGAACATCAAAAACCCTCGGGACTCTTGCAACCTCTAGAAATACCTGAGTGGAAATGGGAAAATATTACCATGGATTTTGTATCAGGCTTACCAAGGACACAGAGAGGCCATGATGCTATTTGGGTGATAGTGGATAGATTGACTAAATCAGCTCATTTCCTACCGATTAACATGAAATACCCGTTAGAAAAGCTGGCCAGGTTGTACTTAGATGAGATTATTAGACTACATGGTATACCTGTGAGTATTGTGTCGGATAGGGATCCAAGATTTGTTTCGAGGTTTTGGCAAAAGATGCAAGAAGTGTTGGGGACTAAGTTGAACTTTAGTACCACCTATCATCCCCAGACTGATGGACAATCTGAAAGAACAATTCAAACTCTTGAGGACATGTTGAGGACTTGTGTACTGGATTTTGGAGAGAATTGGAGTAAGTTTTTGACGTTAGTGGAATTTGCCTACAATAATAGTTTTCACTCTTCTATTCAAATGGCTCCATACGAAGCACTTTATGGTCGGAAGTGTAGATCCCCAATTTGTTGGGATGAAGTAGGTGAACGAAAAATTTTAGACCCGACTACCGTGTCTTGGATTGAGGAGGCTAATGAAAAGGTAAAATTGGTACGGCAAAGGATTCAAACCGCTCAAAGTAGACAAAAAAGTTATGCCGACAATCGGAGAAAAGATTTGGAGTTCACTGTTGGAGATATGGTATTTCTCAAGATTACGCCTTTAAAAGCAAGCCTGATGTCCGGAAAAGGGAAGAAACTACAACCAAGGTTTGTAGGGCCATATAAGATTATTCAGCGAGTTGGGAATGTAGCCTATAAGCTGGAATTACCACCGAGCTTGTCTCGTATTCATAACGTGTTTCATGTGTCCATGCTTAAGAAATATCATCCAGATCCCTCTCATGTTTTACAACCGGAGAATGTTGAGATCGATGAAACCCTGACCTATGAGGAGAGACCGGTAAAACTTTTGGATCGAAAGGTGAAGGAATTGAGGAGCAAGCAGATACCACTAGTGAAAGTTCTATGGAAGAACCATGGAGTAGAGGAAGCAACATGGGAAGTTGAAGAGACAATCAGAGAGAAGTACCCAGACTTGTTCATCAACCAAGGTAAATTTCGAGGACGAAATTTTCTTAAGGGGGAGAGGATGTGAGGACTCGCAAAAAAAAAAAAAAAAAAAAACTATTATTTTATGCCCAATTTATGGCTTAATAAATTATTTAATTGGATTTTATTTCCAAGGAATATTTTCTAGTCTTATTAGACCTAAATACATGGTAATGTAACTTCGTTATATTTTAAAATGATTCGTTTCAAAAATTAATTTCCTAGAGCGCGTTTCGTAAAAATAGTGAATAGTGCTTGGAGATTTTATCCGCGTAGTAGCACAATAAGCTTGGAATATTGGAGACTTGTACTATGGTCCTAAAATAGGTAATTTTATGAATAAATATTCAAGTGATAGTTAGTAGTGCAATCGTTATAAGAATTTTTCGAAAGTTTCGCGTTATAGCGGTAAAATTGACGGTACGCGTTTTCACACGCGCGACTTCATTTGAGGGACTTTAGACCCTTATTCCGGGACAAATAAGAGTGAATAATATTTACATGAATATATATGCCTTGGAGGTTTAGTGCACTAGTGAACCAAACGCGCGAAAAAAATCGAGCCGTAATCGCACCAAACGGCCCCTAATGAGAGTTGACTTTTGGGTGATTTTGCACCACACATTGCACCTTCTCTTGGAAGCTAACTTAGATCAAACACACTCTCTCTTCCCTCTCCTCATGGCCGGCCAAAACACTCCCTCTTTCTAACTCCTTGTTCTAAAATTTCTGCACACTAATCTCACCCAAATCACCTCCAAATCACACCCAACTTGGAGACCACTTGGCAAACCTCTTGGAGATTATATCTAGCTAAGGAGGAGGGGAGCTTTCACGGTTTCTTGGAGCTTCAAGAGGGCCGAAAATTCTGACCTTGCAAACCAAAGGAGTAGGTAATGATCAACCCTTGGATTCTTATCTTATGGAGATTATATGACAAGATTAAGCTCATGCATGCAATTAGTTACTTGATTATGGTGTAGAAATGTGATTGTGGGCTCTTGGAATTCCCACACTTGGGTTGTTGTTGCTGATGTGATAATTAATGGTGATTATATTGTTGGTTTAGTGATTATAATGATGCATTAGTGGTGGGTAATTAGTAGGAACTTCATTGGGTGCAAGAAGCAAAAACTTCCGATTCTACCCCTGTTTTATTCGGCCATTTTAAGGCCAGTTTTTAATGGTTTAATGGCTTGAACTGGATGCTTATATGATGTATTAGAGGTGTGGAAAATTTCATCCAAAAATAATGAGGTTTGAATGGGCAAATGAATTTTTTTTAGAAACCAGCAAATCTGGAAAACTGATTCGCGTATGCCCTGACCAGCAGTAGTATTTTGGCTATAACTCTGTCCTCGGATGTAGAAATCATGTACCGTCGGTGGCATTTGAAACTAGACATTCCTAGCTTTGATTTGGTATAAAATTCACGTTCTGATTCCTTGTGAGCAAGCCGAACCAAATGTTTTAAGTTCGCTGTCCTGTTGCTCTGTTCGTCTGGAATGAAGTGTTCAGGCAGCAACTTGATGCCCGAATTTGAACCAGATGGGTGCCGAATTTGGAAATGATTTCTTCTGTGATATTTTAGTCCTATGAATGTACTTTCCAACGGCGTAAGCCATGCTCAATTTCGAGCTATATTGACTGATTTGTGACTGAAACAAGTGGACTGCTCTGTTTTGGAAAACCATGATGTTTGGACTGGTTTGGAACCAAATCTTGGAGTGAATTTGTTAGTTGATGTTTTTGATATTAAACACTTACCAAAGATATTATGGGTGTATCTTAGACCCTTATTTCACAAAATGAACCATGGTTGGATAACTTTCTTGGTTAGACGATTGGAAATTGGGAAATGCAAGTCAAAGGCAGATTGCCTTAGGATTTTTCTTGAACTTTGGTGGGCTAATTAACTACCTTGCCGAAGGTATTTTTCCTCGAAATTCGATAGAGAGATACTTTCCATATAGTATTGAAATACTGCCAATTTTGGTACCAATCCAAGTTCGTTTCGATACCCAATTAAATTCCTCATGTTGGAGGTTCAAATCTGGAAAATTCTCATCCAGTCTTGAATTTGCTCAACTTCGGGCTACCGTATCTCGGTACCCGAAACTCCGATTCTTGATCCGCTTGTTTTGTTATAAACCTCCCTTGTAACACTAATTGAGCTGCAAATTTCAGAGGCCGGTTTGCAACGTGTGAATCGTGCCGAATTTCCAAAGTTGGCCGAAATCCAACTTAATTCTGCCATGAAAACCAACCCTGCGTTTTCAAGCTCATTTTTGACCACTTTTCACTTCGATTCATGGAAAAGTGTCTTCTAGGAACTTATAGTACTCTCTAAGAGGTTTCCAACGGTATAAAGTTTTCCAATTTTCGACTTATACTGAGCGAGTTATGATTTTTCAAAGATTCATCATAAAACTGAAAAATTTTCCAATTCCAAAGAAATAGAGTTTTTCAAAAACTCTTTGTTCTTTTGATATTCTTAAACGTTTTGCTTACGATTTTCAAGATAAAAACTCAAATAATATTGTACCTAATAAAAGGCAAGTTGAGCCTCGATTTACGTGAAATTGAGGTTCCTTTTTGCAAAATAATTCTTAGATTGTACTAGTGTACAATCTTTCTTGATAAGTGGGTTAATTGTGTGATTATTCGCTATTAAATTGCCAGGCGCGCAAGGAGACCTTCAAGAGGATCTCACCGCGGACACTTGAACTCCCAGAAAATAATTCTTATTGAATTGCTCGGTGAGTGTCAAGTGTGTGAATTTTGATACTTGTTTAATTGTGGTATTTGTTGAAAGTTTTAAAGATAAGGGCTGGTGCTACTTTATCGCACTCGTTCTAATTTCAAATGAATGAATGGAATGTATTGAATGAATGAATGAAATGCAATGTTATGTCATGAATGCTTGTGTCGTTGGAGTGAACCTCATCGACCTTCAAATGAATGGGGGACGCCCAAACTCATAGGCCAACCTTAGACTCGAGCCGGTAATGGGCTTGGTCGGGGACTGGGGCGAGCCATGAGATACACATAAGCTCGACCTAATAAGAGGTCTTGCTTGGCATACTCGTAGAGTATCGCCCAATAATAGACTTGTGGGCCCTTGGGGTGTACGGTGGACGGAGGGAAGTAAGTGGTGATCTACGGAAATGGAAATACCGACCCGGTTGACAGGAGGGTCAATGCGGGAAGGTATACGAATGACAACGGCAGATCGAGTGGAACTTAGCTCCTGAGAGCTACTATATCCTTGAATTGTTTCTGATTACCTTTCATGTTTGATTGATTGAGTATTGAAAAGACATGGCTTTATTTATTAAATTTGGGATTGTTATTTGACTAAGTGCTTGCATGTGTGTTCTTGGCCTCACGAGCATTTAGCTCACCCTATAGTTTTGTTTTCCTTAACAGGACCGACTCTTGGAGAAATATGGAGAAACCATCCGTTGTAATTTTGTTAAGACTCCTGATATATATTTTGACTAGGCCCTGGTTTGGGTTATACTTTTGGAAATTGAAAACTTGAAAGGTTTGGGCCCTGATGTGTACTTTGAATTTAAGTCGTTTTATGATTACCCGATGTACTGGTTATACATTAAGTGACTTATTAAGCTTGAACGCTTCCGCATTATTGTTTTTATGTTGCTCTCTTCGAAGTGTTTAGTTCGGTTTGAAATTGAATGGAATTGCTTGAGTCCTGGCGTGAGCTGGGCAGGCGTCCGCGGATACCCTTTGGTCCGCCTTAGGGAGATGTGGGGCGTCACATCTAATCCCTTAAGTGCTTAGTTGTCCAAAATACAAATGGACACTTGTCCCAATGCATGCCCCCCACTTGCCATTTTTATTGTTTTTTTTCTTTCTTTTCTTTTTTTTTTTCTAAAATTTAGTGTAACAAGCTCTTGAATCAATTAAAATAAAATGAGACACGAAAATAAAATAAAATAAAAACCTAAAAATTGAAACAAATAAATCTAAAAATAAAAAATTTGGTGTCTACAGCCAAATAACAAATATTTCACATGTCACATGTAAGGATACAGTTGCTCGTATACTGGCTCCACCATAGCTTGATCGATTGGTAGTTGACACTCCGTCAACTTTCAAGTGAGAAAATAGTCCAGTAGAACCCCACTTAACTCCAATCTCTGTCCACCGATCAAACCTCTTACCGGGCCCGAACTCCACAATAAACACTGGTGGTAATACTCGAGTATACCGATTAGTCGAGAAGATAGCACTCCGCTCTACATCACTAACTGCCCAGGGTTCGTTAGCTAATCGACCAGACCCTTGCCGGCTCGACTCGACTAACTAGCCACAGGGTTTCTGGAATTCCAGGCCAAATACAATTCATGTGCATGTATAGCAAGTCAATTGCAATCGATGAACAAGAACAAATCATGTTAGGGCAAGTGCGGTAAAGTACACCCTTGCCCTATCAAATCACTTATATATATCATGTAATCACATTGGTCAAAGATAAATCACAAATATCAAGTTCAATCAGATATTTGGAAGCACTCACCAAAAGTAGTGCCTCTAGTGATCGTGTCTGGGTTGTACTCCGGGTTTGGAGTCCAAATCTGTGATAAAACTTTGTTTAAGAACTTTGAAAATAGACTAAGGTTCGAAACTTAGACATTTCGTTCAATAAGAATCAAGAAATGGAAATTCACTTGGAGAATATTCGTGAAACACTCGCTCGCTTTTCAAACTATATAACTTTGTAACATTTATACTTGAAAATGCCATTTGAGTCGAAAGTACAAGGAAAACGTATTCCTAGTAGTCATGATTGTATTTCTCAAGGGTACAAGTTCAGCCAAATCCTCACTGATATACCTCGATAAAAGAAGACGCGAATATCCTAGATGATTCAAGTGGTAATCACTCTTAACCCTTACTCAAGTTGCAAGTATGTCTACCTAGCCCTTGGGCGTAAATTTTGGCAGTACGCCCTTTGTATTTTCCTATTTTCCAGCCATTTATGGCTTCATTCTTTTCCTCAATCAATCCCACAGTTACACACAAAATAATCTCATTTCAATAGCCATTCAATAGGCTCAAAGTCATACAAGTACAAAATCAAGCTAAGGACATGTGCGGAAATGAAGTTTAGCACAAGACAGATTTGACGTTGTTTTACATAACGGACACAACCGAAGCTACGCTTATCAGATTGAGGTAACATTTATACCGTTTCGAAGCTAAGGAAGATAGGTACAACTTTGATGAAGACCACCTAGTCCAGTTCGTAGTGTATCTAGGTTAAAATTTGAAATTACTGAACCAGAATCGCACAAACAGGTCAGTTAACTGTGCTATGTTTAAATGACAATAACTCAGGCTACCGAAGTCCAATCGAGGTGATTCTAGGGGCGTTAGAAAGATAAGACATACCACTACAACTTTCGTGTTTTGGTTAAATGCTAATTCAGTACACATCAGGGTGAACAGGCGCGGTCAAATTGGTGAAATGTCAAAACTGTCCCTAAAGTTCTACCTATGGCAGTCAGGGGTATTTTTGTCTTTTCACATGTTACAGTACTCGGATTGAGCTGAAATTTTACAGGAACCTATAAAACATCATTCTATACAACTTTCATGTTTTATTCTAAGCCTAATTTGGCCTCTATCATAGGAAAACAGAAATGGGCAGAACTGAAAACAAGATTTCCTGAAATCTGGAATTTGGGGTTTAAAAGGGAAATCTCTTCATTTCTTGCTTAAATCACTACCACAACCTCTTATACAAGCTTACATACATCATAAATCATCCATACAACAAGTATGAGAAGGGAATAATTCAAACCCTAACTCAAATGCATCACTCCAATCATCCAAAACCTCTTGATTTAAGCATCACAATCACAAATACAAGTTACTAAACAACTCCAACATGATTAAGGGAAAAAGAAAAGAGTGGTCAGCCATTTTACTGCAAAACTAGAGCTTTCTAGTGTTCTCCTTCACTTCCCCTTGAAATTTTTAGTTCCCTAAGCTTCCCAAGCTTCCAATTTACAAGTTAATCGGTTTAGAATCTTGTTTTTTTTCACTCAAATGGTGCAAATCAAGATGAATTGAAGTTGTTTTTCTCTTGCTCACTCTCTCTCTCTTGTTCACGGCTAGGAGGAGGAAAATGAGGGCAATTTGTGTGTTTTTTGATGATAAATATGGAGGAAAATTGGTTGGTCAACACTTATGGGATGGTTGCCACATGTCGCAACCAAAATCCATCTCAAAATTTTTTCTTTTCCTTGCATTTTTTGGTCAAATATTTCGGCTAAGAGGGCTGAGGATGAGGGAGATATTTTACACCAATATCAATGATATTTTATGGTGAGGAAGTGGTAGTCAAGTGGTGTGGTCAATCGGTAGTGAGCGATACCTACCGGTTCGAGCCGATTTTCCTTAAATCGCGTATACTAGAGTTTTAACTTATAATTCACTAACTTATTATTATCACCTCTAATCCCACACTTAATATCATCTAAAACTCACTTTTAAATACCAAATTTAGTACACACTCCGTACCGGTTACTTATACTACGAAAAGACGTAAAAACCCTAATTCGCGCTAACTTGAAAACAAAAAGGGAAAACCCTTATTTCTATGTTAATTTATATTTATTGTGGGGTGATTGGGTAGTAGGGCTATTATAAAATAATAATTTCATAATTTAAGGGAATTTTTAAGAAAAATATAAGGAATTTGCAAGTCCTCATAGAGTGTTTCAATTTTCATGGTAGAACTTGCCACTTGATTGAAATGCTCTCTCGTTGTGATTGGACAATACTTGACTTGTTTGGTTGGGCGAGTGTGTACTTTATCACACTTGCCCTAACTTGACTAAAGTACTGTGCACTATTTGCAAGTGAATTGATATTCATATGCATGATTTGAAAGTAATTGCCTGGGATCCCAAACCCCATCGGCTAGTTAGTCGAATCGAGCCAACAAGGGCTTGGTCGAGGAGATTGACGAACTATGGGTATTGTTTACTATTTATTCCACTGAATTTGGTATACTCGAGTATTGCCTCTACTGTTATCTTTGGAGTTCAGGCCCGGTAGGGGGTTGATCGGTGGATGGAGATTAGAGATAAGTAGTGCTCTACTGGACTTGTTACTATATTCCTATGGTTGACGGAGTGTCAATAGACTCTGATCAAGCTATTGCTGAACTAGCTCGTAAGAGTGAACTGTATCCTTATGCGTGAAAGTGTTAATTGCTTATCTGACTTGTTTACTAGAAATGTTACTGACTTATCTTGTGAACGTTTAATTTCTTTAGTTTGAGTTTGGGATATATGTAACTGCCAACTTGCTACTTCGTTCGCATGTTGTCTTGGAACCTCACTGAGTAATAACTCACTCCGTTAGTTTGTTTTCCTTACAGGGGGCGAAAACATGGGCGTGTGAGTTGGAGATGGCTAGCGTTTTGGTCTAGGTCCCTTGTCTTTTGTTCTAGTGTTCTTCTAGTTTTAGCAGTTTGATTTGAGCTTGAAACTCTTGTTATATTTTGGGTCTGTACAAGAATTTGATGACCACGAATGTATATATCTAAGTTTCAAAGTTGCTATTGCTTTTATTGTCGAGGTCCTTGTATTGTATCGGGACTTGTGAGTGAGACCTGACAAGAGTTAGGCAGACGGTCCGCCAAACCTAGTGTACGCCCTAAGAGGAGGTGGGGTCGTCACAGTTGCAGTACGGTTAGATTTAACAAGCAAGAACAAGAGTAGAAGCACAGACAAATAGTGCTGGAAAATTGCAGATTTACCGGCGAAGGATGAACCCTAATGAAACTCGAGAAACCCTAGGTGATTTTGGTTAAATCCAAACAAATTTGGTGTTGATTATTGCAAATTGTGGACTTGATTTAGACACAAATGACACGTGAGTTATTGCTAGAAATTGAAGCTAAAAACCCTGGTTTGAAGCTAAAGACACGGGACAAGGAAGACTCAATTAGGAAACTATTGACTCAAATTAGGAAACCTATTGACTCTTATAATCCAAAACTAATTTGGACTTGTGTTTGGACCATGTAACTCGAATATAAACTGGAACAAGGACTCAAAAACAAGCTATAGATAGTTGGACAAATCAAATTTGAAGCTAGAACAACAAGACACAATTCGATAGAATTTTTTTTTTAAACCTAGAAAGATATACTACCCGATTGTATGCTTGGCTGGGAATCTTGGAAGCTAATCCGAATGGTTTTTGGAATCAATCCTAGAAAGCAAGATGCTATTTTCGGATGTTCCCTAAGTATATTTCAGATTTTCTAGTTGGGAAAAAAAAAAGTAAACCAAATCCAATGAAGATTCTATATCCAGCTTTTGGAAACAAAAGTCCAACTTGTGGTGTCCAATTTCAAATTATCTTCTTGTTTCTAGACTCAAGGTAAGATCCAATTGTCTTTTTTTTTCACCACAAATCAAATCAGATTCTTGTCTCCCCCTTTTTTCTTTCAATTCACCAATTCAAGAAACAAGACAGCCGCAACTCCAAGTTCACGAAGATGAATTAGGGTTTCCAAAAATTCCAAAATTTGGAAACTTTGATTTGAGAATTTCAAGAAACCCAATTGTATGATTCAAGAACTTCAAAATTCTCAAGAAATTGTTCAAGAAATTCAAGATTCTTTATCCATAAATTCAAGTACTTCCAAGCAACAAGAGAAACCAGCCACAGATTACTCAACAAAACTCAAGGAGCAGAAGATTTTTGTTGTTTTTGTTTTTGGTTTGACTCTAGACAACACAAGACTCCAAGAGCCAAGACAACAAGACACAACTCAAGACAAAACACGACTCGAACAATGGAAACAACACACGGACAGCAAGGAAACAACACAGACAACTATGGAGATACGCATACATCAAAGAAGCACAAAAACCCTAGCATTTCAACAAGGACAATTTTGAACAGGTTTGCTAACACACAAAACAAGAGGCACTACAAGAAATTTGGCCTTTTTATGACAATATTATGAGTGACAACGAAAAACTTGTCATAGTTGACCCAATTCAATGATGACTTTTGATGTCATCATAGATGACCTCACATAGACTCATCATCAGTGACAACACGGGATTAGTCATCACAACATGGGTGGTGCGCAACCTATTGGTGTGGCGGGAAATTACCTTTGTGATGATTTGGAAAAATATTGTCACTAAAATGGTCCATATATTGACAACTTCCACCATCGTCACTGTCACTCTACTGATTTAGAGGTAGTGACAATAATTAGTCGTCATTGTCTAAAGTACTTTCTGTGATGCCCCCACTTCTCCCTAGGGCGAACCCAAGGGTATCCGCAGAACATCTGCCTAATTCTCGCCAGGACACGATACGAATCCAATTCAAACTTAAGAATAAACAACCAATAATAAAAGTCGAAGTAAAGAAAAGTCGCTTCCTTAGTGGAATATTCAAATCTTACATCATAAGTTACCAAAAGTACATCAACTTTCCCAAAAAATACAACCACTAGAAGTCGACTAAACAATTACATCCAAAAATTCTAATCAAACGAGTAATCAAGTCGGCTTCTCCAAAAATCTTTCCATTCCGAACTCTTGTTAAGGAAAACAAACTAATGGGATGAGCTAACACTCAGTGAGGCCAAGAAAACATGCAAACACATAGTTCAAGTAACAATAACACTGGTACAAAAGATAAAGCTATAAAGTTCAAGTAATTAACATTTCAAGTAGGAAAAGTAAACAAAAACAATTCAAGGATACTGTAACTCTCAGGAGCTAAATTTCACGCAGCTTGGTCAAGGTCTTGATCCAAATCCCATGTTAACTCTCCGTCAACCGCGCAAGTATAAAATCCATAGGACTCCACTTTCCCCAGATTCCCGTTCACCGTTACACCCCTTATACTGGGCCCGCTCGTCAAAAGTTTTGATATTATTCGAGTATATCGTGGCAATACTACGCGAGTATGCCAAGCAAGATCTCTCCAATAGATCAAGCTTTATGATTTTCTCATGGCTCACCAAGCTTCTCGACCAAGCCCATGCCGGCTTGAGTCACAAGGTTAGCCTATGAGTTTGGGCATCCCCCACGAGTACAAGTATAAGTCGATGAGATTCACTCCAATCGACATAGAGTCAAACACACGTATAATTTCACATATGAGCAGATCAATTATTTAGTCAAGTAAAAGAGAACGAGTGCGATAAAGTACACATTCGACTCAACAAAATTCAATTCACATTTTCAACAAGAAGTATTTCACGTATTATGCAACAAATCATGCACTTGATACTCAACAATTCAAAACAAGTGAGTAAGTGCGAATAAGATCTTTAGTTGACTGCTCCGAGATTCTCTTCAAGATCCTCTTGAGCGCCTGAAAAATTAGTGATCAACCATCACTCACATAAACACACAATCACTTATCATACAAGGAAGAAGTACTTTTGTTTAAAACTTAAAACAATGTCTTAAAAGATCTTCACTCTATTGAAATTCAAGATTCAAAAGTCAGACTTTAAAGTCACAAGGGAAAACTTGTATCCTCCACAAAAGAAAGTGACAAGTTCTTAAAAGTTCAACTCTTAAGAAATCAGAAAATTTCAGCTTTGTGACGCCACTAAAGAATGAGTGTGAGAACCCGTAAATTTTCTAAGTTCCTAGGGTTTATTTTATTGATCGCCCGCCTTTTCGACATTTTCTTTCTTAGAAAATTCCCCAGATAATTTTATCGCGTAAATATAGTTTTTAGATGATTTTTCTAGTATCAGTTAGTTTTTGAGAAATTAAGAACATATATCGGACGTGGGACCCATTAGTGCGGAAAGTTCGGTAAAATTCGGCCAGTTAGGTTAAGTTTTGGATACCGGGTTTATTTTACCAGGTGCTAAGAGATAATTAGAGGTTGTTATATGGATGAGAGTGGAGAGAGACAAAAGGATAACCATGTATTAATTATAGTGACAAGTGTCACTTAGAGATTAAGTCTTGATTCTTGACCACTATTCATCATTTTACCATTTGACTAAATAAACCAAAAAAAAAAATGGATTAAAATCACTTCATTTCCCAAGCTTTGTGGCCGACCCTCTCTCCAAGCAAAAGAAGAAAAACCTCTCCAAATTCCTTGCTCCAATCTTGCCCAATTCAACAAACTAATCAATTAAACTTGAAAACTCTCCATAAAAACCTCTCTCTTAGTGATTGTGAAGTGGTTTGGGAGATTAAAGTGCAAAGTTGCTCCTTTCCTTGTGTTGATAAGGTGAGTGACTATGGAAACCCTCTTTTCTATCTAATGATGTTTAATTAAGGACTTGTGGTGGTTATAAGTGTGATTTGGTGGATTATTTCTTGATTATAGTTAAGATTGGTGAATTTTTCTATTTATGTGGGATTTTTCTATTTTCATATGATTACTATTATGTGGCCATATATGATGGTTGGAAATGGTTTAGAATGAAGCCTTAGTGTTAAGATAGCGGCTATTTGCGGAAAATTTCTGCATTGAACGGAAAATTTCGGAATTAGGGTTTCGATTACCCCCTTTCTGCCGGGTACTGTTCCTCCTAGTTAGAGGCTGAATTAGCCTTGGGTGAAAACATGAAAGTTGTAGGGAATGCTATTTTAGAGATTCCTACAAAATTTCAACTCAATCGGAGCAACGTAGCTAGTGGAAAGACCGAAATACCCCTGCTGCCCTGTTTCTATCCGAACTTGATAATTGCTTCTGTAATTGGTTAATTTGGTTGGGAATACTTCTGATTTGGTTGTTTACGTCTTCTTAAGAAATGTATCCTGGTGTCTTAGCTTTCGGATGGCTTTGGAATCACTTGATTTGGACTTAGGTAGCCTGAATTACGGTTCGTTAACCAGAATGTGGTTTGGTAACCTGTTTTTACGGTTCTGGTTTGGTACATTGACATTTTGACCTAGTTGCACTACAACCTGGACTGAGTGGCCTTCTTCCACATTGTATCCCTTTCTGTTAGCTACTAAGCGGTATAAAGTTCATCCAAATCCGAGTTCCGTAGCTCCAGTTATGACCAAAACAAGATCGGTTGTCAGAACTGCCTTCGAAATTGGACAGTTCTGACAGGAATGTTTGGACCCATTTTCCTCCATGCTCTGTATTGATTCAGCTTTTGGTCCAAACATTAAAGTTATAGCCTTATGTCCTAGATTTTCAACGCCTTTGGAATTTCTTGATTTGGATTTGTGAGCTGTGAGTTATGGTCCAGCAAACAAACCCTGTTCGTCACCCTAAGACGTAAATTTCTGGTACTGTTTTCCATAATTTCGACCTGCTTCCATTCAGATCTAGATTAAGTTATCTTCAAAAGAATTGTAGCCCTTCCTCATAGCTTCGAAATGGTGTCTCGTTCACCTTGATCCCACATTCCTAGCCTAACTTTTGATCAAAACGGTTTGAGATGGCAGATTTGGCCATTTCCGTTTGCCATTCCGCGCGCACGTGCGCCCCCATTTTGCCGTTTCCGCACTTGCATGTGCCGATTTTGCCGTTTTGCTTGTTTTGGGCATGTTAGTGGCCGTTTGTGATAATATGGGATACAATCTTCTATTTCAGACAGTGGTGAGCTAGGCGGAGCCTGTAGGGCCCACTACTAGCGAACACGTGCGAAGTGATTTTGCTCTTGTACTACTTTTGAATTTTGAGTAAGTATTCAGGTCGTTTATGTGTATAAACTGCTTATGTGTTTTGATGTGAAAAGGGGGACTTAGGCGAGGGTGTACTTTATCACACTCGACCTAAACCCTAGTTTGTACCTATGTTTCTCCATGAGATGTGTATATATGAATTATTTTGGTGCTGAACCCCTTGAGCTTGGAGCTCGGGGTGACTTTCATGAGTTCGTGAAATATGTTGAAGTTGTGGGCCCGATCTCAAGACCTGGATGGACTATTCGAGCCGGCCGGGGCTTGGTCGGAGCCAGTCCAACCTTGGCCGGTGCTTGGTCGTAGGTTCCAGTTGTGAACCAAGTTTGTGACCCGAGCTTGTGACTCAAGCTCAAGTTTGTGATTTCGTTCGCCCGGGCAAGTTTGTGAGGTGACTGGCCGGTGAGGGTGATAAGGTGTTCGGTGGGTGTACAAGTGGAGTTCTACGGACCTTATTTATGGTCGACGGAGTGTCGACAGGTGATCACGCATGGCAAATGACTTGGCTTTGGAGCCAACCTGTATCCTTCCTTTGTATTGTTACTTTTGTGCTTGACTTGACATTTTGTGGAATAGCTGTTTCTTGAAATGTGAAATTTTACGCTTTTACCCCTGTTTACTTACTAAGCTTCTAGCTTACCCCGTTTCCTTTGTTTTCCTTAGCAGGGGACGACGCGGAGAACTTCTTGGCACCTTCACTAGTATAGTTAGGTTTGATTGTAATAGTCGGACAGTTAGGATGTTTGTTTTTGTTTTGGTGGTTTGTATAAGGACCCTCCTTAGGGTCTACCTTCTGCTGGTTGTTATTATAATGTATTAGAGTGGTTTGACTCGATACTTTTGAAGATGTAAATAGAACTCTTTTGGCGTTAGATATAGTCCTGAATAGTACGCTTGTGGGTTTATCTAGTTTTATTGTTTTGAAATTTTGAGTCCTGGCGCGAGTTAGGCAGGCGTCCCACCGATACCCTAGGGTTCGTCCTTCGGAGAAGCGGGGGCGTCACAAGCTTTGTGCGACAAACTTGGTAAATTCAGATCCTGAGTTTGGTATGTTCAAAAATAGAAAAATTTACACCGTTGAAAATTAGATTCAAGTACTAAAAGTTCCCAGAAGACACTTTTCCAAGATTCCAACCAAAAAGTATTCAAATTTCAGCTCAAAGTTGCCAATTCAAGAAGATAAGACAGAACCAGTCTTGGTTTTCAGCAATGTGTGGAAATTCGGCAAAATTCATAGGAAGTGAATCAGCCTCTGAAATTTATAACACAATAAGAGTCCCAAATAAAGTTTCAAACACAACAAGCAGAACTAAATTCGGAGTTTTGAACAACAAGATATAACAGTTTGAAGTCGGTTGATTTTGCAACCTGACCAGTGGATTTCCAGATTTGAAGAGCAATGTTTGGGGCGTTATTTGGGCATCGAAATAGTATTGAAATTACACCAAATCTGGTACATTTAAACTTCCATATATGCACTACCTCTCTATAGAAATTTAAATAAAATCTCACACGGGAAGGCAGTTAACAAAACGATCAAAGTTTGTGAAATCTTTCAAAGCAAATCTGCCATCCTATTTCTCTTTCTTTTTCAAAAGTTTTATCCAACGAAATCAGCCCCAATTAGCTCCATTTTTTAAACCAAGATTCCAGAACATTTAATGAGTCATTGATGGGTAAATGACACTAAAATTACACCAAATAAAACACCCCAAAATAGACTTGACCATTCGGTCAGCAGGGAAGGGAAAATTTTCCAGTTTCTAGCTTTGTTGCAGTTTTGAAATCAAATCATATCTAACTCTACACAACTCCAAATTGAGAATAGTTTATGGCTTCAGAAACTAGGTTCAAAATTCTACAATTCATCAGAAGGCATCATTTCGAAAATCTTTTCACAATTGGGATAAAATTGAGCCACAAGATGCAGCTTCCCAGTTTCATTCGGACAACCAGGCAAAGCAGGACAGTCCAATTTGCCGACTCACCATGGTTTGCTCAAATTGAACTAGCAGAGGGTTTTTCTACCATTTGAAAACTCTAAATGTCTAGTTTTGAGTGCCACTAATGGCACTTAATTTCGACTTTTGCACAAAAAGTTATGTTCGGACAAAGAACCAATGTCCGGTTACCCTGCTAGCAATTTCCAGATTTGAAACTTTTCCCAAAACTCAAATTTTGTGCGACCATTCGACATGAATTTTGAAAGGCACTTTCTACACACATAATACAACATATATCCATCAATTTAACAGCCAACCAATCATCAAAATTTTGAAACTAAAACAGAACAACATGACAAGAATTTCGGCCAGCTTCCTTTCGCAACTTTCCTTCGATTTCTCTCCACTTTCTAACCATAATCATCTAATTCATCACATAAACAACCACAATCAAACAATCAAGCCTCAAGTCAACTACCTAGAGGTCTCATTAAGACAGCTAGCCTATGAATTAAAGCGAGAAATAAAGTTCCTCAATTCCGCTAGCCTATAAACACGATTACGGTTTCAAACCCATGAACTAACCACTAATCTTCTTATAATTGGAAAGATTAAAGAGATGAAGAGGGTTGTCCTTTAGACCTAGATGAATACCAGATTTTTCCACCAAAGCTTCTCCAAGAACTGCACAAGCCTTCACCTTTCTTCTAGTTGGAGTAAAATTCCAAGTGAGTAGGAAGTTGGGTGATGAAAGTGAGCAAGTTTGAAGCTAAAAGAGATGGAGTTTTCTTCCCCCTTTCTTCCTTGGAGGTTTGGCCGAGAGAGGTGAGAGAGATGAGGGTTTTGAGTTGTGAATCTTGTATGGGAAGATTGGAGAAAAGTAGCCATTAAGTTTGCAAGAAAGTCAACTTCAAATAGTGTCTCAAATAGGGTTGTGCACTATCACGTCCTCTCTTGTTTGTTGCACTTATACACTAATCCTCCAAGGTACTTCCTCTAACATTTTTATTACTCATACTTACGAGTCTAATGCTAATTCTTCAAATCTCCAACTAATCGGACCGGCACAACTTATGAGAAACTATCGACGCGCGCGCGATAAAGCGAAAATTTGAACTCACTCACCTCTATCCCTCAAATAACTTTTCTTAGTCTACCATTGATCATTCTTAATTCTCCAAGATTATTACACTCTCGGATCGAATATTGCCTCAAAAATTGTGCATTCACTTATTTCTCGCTAAACGAGTCCCAGAAAAATTAATTTTGCTAACGGGACGTTTTAAAAATATAAGTGAGACATTGTTCCATGAAAATGGATTTAAAATGGTTGAAATAAATTATTTGGAGAAAACAGGTGAATAAATAATTAAATAAGCCAGTAAAATAGAATTAAAAGTAAGTAAAATTTGGGTCCTCACACTTTCTCCTAGATCACTTTCATTAATTCTACTATGCCACCCTAACTTTTACAATTTAGCCCCAAATGTGATAAAAAAAATTTCCATTAATTCTATTATGATACCTTAACTTTTGCAATTTAGCCCCATATGTAATACACCAATTTCTTTAATTCTACTCGTACACCCTAACTTTTTCAATTTAGCCACATATGTAATTCGCCAATTTCATTAAGTCAACTATCACACTCTAACTTTTGCAATGTATCCCCATATGTAATACACGGATTTTATTAATTCTATGGCACCCTATGGTGTTGCAATTTAGCCCTTTTTTATTAGCAAAATACAAAAGATATCTTAATAAACTACATATACATATTTTATAATTTTCCAAACTTAGGTAACAATTTGTTATAAATGTAAAAAAAAATTCATACATTCCCTATTTATCCTGATGACAACATGGTGAAAAATTAATAATTATGATAATTTGAAAATAGAGGTAGCCAATGGTAGAATTTAACAATAAAACTGAATACGAAATTAAGTCTAATCCTAACATTTTCATGATCAAAAGGTTGCTATTAATTATAGTAGCCACATTTATCATTTATGAATTGGTACTTATACCAAATAGATTTAGCACTTTGTACATGTATTTGCAAACTATTTTGATTGTTCGATCAAGTAATTCAGTTGTCACGTTTTGTTAGACTTCAAGTCATACATAATTGATAGCACCATAAAATGAGTACCAAAAGGATTTTGATTAAAAGAATGTTTATTTTTGTCAAATCATAAACATATTTCTAACAACATTTTTATTTTTAAAATATTTTATTGTATAATAAATTAGAAAATGTCCTATATTAGTTCAAAATGTTAAAAAAAATTTTGCCCAAACACACTAAATTGTCATATTCTATTATTTTAATACAACTTGAGAGAAAAAAAAATAACAAAACTCAAAATAATAGAAAAACTTAATTACATAAATATGAGAAAAAGAAAAAAGTGAGAGATAGGAGTAAGGACAAAGAAAGCTTGATTTTCTTGCATCTAAATAGGAAGAAAGCGTGTTGTTTATATGTACAAAACTAAGAGCGGCAAACTAAAAAACTCAAGAGGCGTGGTGGGCTGAAGGAATTTTGAGGAAACAACATCGTTTGCTTCATTAGTACGCACTTTTTGTCTAAAACACTTACCCAAATTTTCAGACACCTTCTCTCTTTCTCTTTGTCCTCCTCACTTCCCCGAAAATGAACTCCTCTGTATCAAGCTCGCACTACCAAATCCATCATGTGCTGAAGTTTGCCATTGTCATCAATTTGGGCAACTTTATCGAGCTCGCACCACCAACATCCCTAATTTGGCTGTTGCACTGGCTTGGTGGCAAGAAATCAGAAATTAAGGCTTGAAAATTTGGGTGAAAGCTGGAGTTTAGAGCTTGAAGTTTGGGGAAAATGAGAAGTTAGGGATTGAAAGCATAGTTTGAGCTAATTTCAATATTTTGTGTCCGATTATGCAATGCATGGTACATATTTTTGTGGATATGCTAGTTACACCTTCTCTATTTTGTTAGATTTAGTTTTTAGGTTCAATCTTGTTAGTCTCTGATTTAAGCATCAACAAGTTTTGAATCCCTTTTGTTCTATTTTTATAGATTTGCCGGATTTTCATAAATTGATTCTTTGTTAATGATTTTTGGCTAGAGTGCTGTGAATCTTGATTTGGGTTCTAGCAAAATTTGGTCAATTTTGCCAGGTCTCTTTGGAAGTGCTATTTCTTGTAGCTAAGAATAATAAACGAGCTGGTCTATTTTGGGTTTTTATAAAATCTAAAATCTGAGTATTTTAAGGGGTGAACGCTTCAGTCTTGATTTGGCTTTTTGGTTAAAGCAAGAAAGATTGTTGCTTTTCATCCTTTTGTGGAGTTGGATATAAATGGTTGTTTTAAATGAAAATTTGCTGTTTACTTTTTCTCATCCCATGTGTCTGCCACTTCCAAAAGTACTTTTATGATTGCTGAAGGGAGCTAATTCTCTTCAAACTTGAGATTCTATTGGAATGGAAATACTTGCTCTAAACTTCCACCTCTTGAAAATGTATTTATCATCTTGCTCCAAATTATCTGGTTACTGACATTCTCTATTATGTCTCTTAAATGCTTGCTCAAATGGAAACGTTGATGGCTGCTAATTACTACCTTTTCTTTGGATAATCCTTTCTTTTTTAATTTCATCATGGCAGAGTCTTTTTCATTCACTTTGTCTCTGTTGGCCGATGCTTTTGATTTTTTGTTGCAAATATGGTGCCTTCAAATTGTCAATTAGCTGTAGCATTTTTGGTCATGATTTGTAGCCAATTTGCTAATGTGTCTCAGATTCTTCATTTCTCGAATTAGCTTCTACTTAGTTGGAAAAAACTGTTGTACTATCTTTAACTATTGACCAAAGATATCTATTTTTTTGCACTTCCTTTACTAGGCATATTCTGATGTTCTGATGATATGTAAAGTTGCAATTACAGCAACAATTGTTAGCTTCCTATAGAAGCACCATTTAAACGTTATGGTCTAAATGAATGCATAGAACCACAATATCTTACCCAAACAATGAGAGAGAGTGGACACAGTTGTGATAGCATGTTCAGCTTCTTGAGAATATCTTTCCAATTCAAAATTTTTTTAGAAGAATGTTCAGATTCTTGAGAATTAGATATGACTTGTAGAATTTTGAAACTAAAATCATTATGCATGTGGACATTGTGATCAATTTTGAGATGTTTGGTAAGGAATTGATTATAACCAATGCAAGAACCTTCAGTAGGTACCAACAAATATAAGGGCCATTTGTCTGCATAATATATGCAAATTGCAATTCCCCTCCTGCCTGCATAAGCATTTCAAAGTACAGGATATAGACCTTGAAAACCAAGAATTTAAGTAGTATCTGCAGGGAAAATTCAATTGCTCTCTGAGTATCACAAATTTGACTCAGGTTCATACTTGTGCCCAAGGCAGATTCAAATTGAGTAAACAAAATTGTCAAAATAATCAAAAGAGTGCTCAAATCAACTTGATTGCAGCAATACTTGGTGTTAAGTAGATGAAATTTTTTTATAACATAAGCTTCTGGACAAGTTATAAATTTTTGTGGTAGTTACCATGAGGTGTGCCCACTAGATTGCTCCATTTATTTGAGTTGCATACACGTGGGTTCACTTCAACCCAGGGGGAACTTAATGTGTGATTAGGAAAAGGCCAGGCCTTTGTTTTGTCTGTTATTTTTTGATATAGCACTTTGCAAGTGTAGTCCTTGGTCCCCTTTTATTTATTCAGAATCTGTTTATGGTTGTTTATGAAGGCTTTTATTTTTCTCTTTACTTACATCCACTATCAAGATGACATAGTGAAACACAATTTGATGGCCTTGTTATTGTGTTTCAGTTCTGCCTCTAGTTTGTATAAAATCTTCCAAATCAGATGACAATAAGGTGACATTAAGGTGACAATAATGATTCTCTTTGGTAACTTTCCAAATCAATATACATTTCTTATTATCAACTCCATATCTCTTCTCTCTTCTTGCTCCCTCTCTTGTTGGTTCTTTCATCTTCCAGGGAGATGCCACTTACAGAGTTAAAGGATAAGTACGAGAAGATTTCTTCATCAGAGAAGGCTTGTACTAGTTAGGAAGATGAATATGATGTTTCATCCAAGCAGGTAAACAAATTTCGACCTTGTTACTGTAAATTTGTCTTCAGAACAATTATCATGCTGGTTATCTATTTTTGTTTTCTTGTTTGCTTAAAGGATTTGGTGATATTGGTATAAGTGATATGACCAGTGCATGAAGTAGAACATCAATTATTTGATAACTGTCAGAAGTCCTTTGCTTGTTAGATGGTTGTGTGAGTAAGTAATAGATTGGAGTTGTTTCTGATTGTCAAATTTGGGATGGACCATAGCTAGCACTAAGAGTACATCTGTGCATCTGTGCTAGGAACCACATTTAGCAACGATCAGTAAATTTCCAAAATTACCTCTTTTATGAGGAACTCCTTATGTATGTTCACAAGTTGATATTTACATCGTATTGGCTAATTGGGATTACTTCACTGTGACAACCAAAGAGTTTGTAGGCAAAACTCAAGTAAAACCACTTCAACTACGGAGCAATGCCAACTCACCCAATATGATCTAAACTTGTCCATTGACAAAAGTACTTGCTGTTCTTGTCTTCAAAGTCAATTATTTTGATAATAAAAAAGTTAGATATTCTCATAATGTGATTGAACAAGTTTTTAATAAAGAAGATAATGGTAAGATATCCAATATCACAGTACAATGTCTTGGGAATCATTTAAAATGGCATGTAGATGGTATGAAACTCAATTCATTGTCAGTTTCTTGTACTTATAATCTAAATTTCTTGTACTTAGATAATACACAACTTGTTAACTATTTCTTGTACTTAGATAACTTATGCAAGGTTGTAATAGCATATTTTCTGACTAATCTATTCTAATGCATATAATACTTTATTTTCAATGCAGTCTAACTTGATATTGATCATGAGAAGACGGTTGGATATGATGATAGATGTGAGGACTTGTAAATTCCTTATATATTTCTTGAAAATTCCATTTTATTTGAAAATTATTTGGCAATTATTATTCTATACTATCCTCCTACTCAATCACCCTAGAAAAGTGCCAATGATCATAGGAAATTAGGGTTTTCCTTTCCGATTTCAATTCGAAGTGAAATAGGATTTTTCGTGTATCCGTAGTGTAATTATCCGGTATGGAGTAAGGATCAAATTTGGTGCTTAAGAGTGACTTTTAGGTGAGAAATAATATGTAATTAGAAGCAATGATAAAAATTTAGTGAATAGGAAGTAAAAACCCTAGTACGTGTGATTTAAGGAAAAACGGTGCGAACCGACGTGTACCGTGCACTTCCGATTGAACACACCACTTGATCACCACTTTCTTACCATATAAGCTCATTAATATTTGTGCAAAATATCCCCTCATTCTCAGCTAGCTTTGGCCGAAAATGTTGACCAAATTTGCAAGGAAAAGAAAAAAAAATGAGTGGAAATTGGTGATGCCACTTGTTGGCCATCTAGGGCCTTGACCAAGACCAAATTGTCTTGCCTTCTTATCACCATTTGGCTTCCTTTCTTCATCATTTTCTGCTTTCTTTGGCCGAGAGAGAGGGAGAGAAAAACCAAGGGAGAGATACACCAATCCATCTTGAGTTTGAGTCACTTAAGTGAGGAAACAAGAAACTAATCCGATTAAAACTTTCTTTGAGTGTTTAGCTAGTGGTGTGTTGGTGAAAGTTTGGAAGGAAAAGCTAGGGCTGCTCTTGGAAGTAACTTTAGTAAGGTAATAATGCTGATTTACCATTTCTTACTCTTAATCTTGCTTAACTTGGCATAGCACCTTAAATTTGTGGTGGATGATAGCTATTATAATGATTTGGATGGATATAGTGTATGTTCTTGAGTTACATGAGTTAGGGTTTGAATGATTTTCTGCCTATACTTGCTGTATGGATAGTATATGTTGTATCTAAGCTTATATAAGAGGTTGTGGTAGTGATTGAAGCAAGAAATGAAAAAAGTTTCCTTTGAAACCGTAAAATTTTAGATTTCTGGAAAACTGTAGCGCAGTTCTGTCTGGTTCCGGTTCGTGATGTTAGAGGCTGAATTAGGCTTAGCATAAAACATGAAAGTTGTAGAGAATGATGTTTTATAGTTGTATACAAAACTTCAGCCCAATCGGAGCAACGTAACCTGTGAAAAGACCAAAATACCCTCACTGCCCTAGGATGCATCCAGTGATCAGTTTTAGACAGTTCATCCAATTGACCGTGTCTATTCACTATGATCCATGCTGATTTTACCATTTTCCAAAACATGAAAGTTTTATTATTTTGTCTTAGATTTACAACGCCTCCAAGAACGCCTTAAACGGACTTTGGTAGCTTGAGATATGGCCATTTGGAGGTAGTACGGTTAACTGGCCGGTTAGTTGGAATTTGGTTCTGTGAATTGGGAATTTGACTGGGTTACACTAGAAATTAGACTAGGTGGTCTTCACCAAAGTTGTATCCCTTTGTCTTAGCTTCGAAACGGTATAAGTTTTGCCTCAATCCGATAACCATAGCCTCGGATGTGTCCATTCCGCAAAAACCCGTCAAATCTGTCTTTTGTTAAACTTCATTTCCGCACAGGTCATTAGCTTGATTTTTGTACTTGTATTACCTTGAGCCTATTGAACGGCTATTGAAATGAATTTGTGTTGTGTGTAACTTTGGGTTTGATTGAGGAAAAGAATGAAGCCATAAATGGCTGGAAATAGGAAAATACAAAGGGCGTGCTGCCCAAATTTACGCTCGAGGACTAGAGAAATATACTTGCGACTTGAGTAAGGGTTAAGAGTGATTACTACTTGAACCATCTAGGATATTTGCGTCTTCTTTTTCCAAGGTATATAAGTAAGGATTTGGCCGAACTTATACCCTTGAAAAATAAAAATAATGACTGCTCGAAGTATGTTTTCCTTGTACATTCGACTCAAATGGCATTTTCAAGTATAAATGTTACAAAGTTTTATAGTTTAAAAAGCGAGCAAGTGTTTCACGACTACTCTTCAAGTGAATTTCAATTTATTGATTCTTATTGAACGAAACGTCTGAGTTTCGAACCTTAGTCGATTTTCAAAGTTTTTAAGTCAAGTTTTATCGCAGATTTGGATTCCAAACCCGGAGTACAACCCAGACGCGATCACTAGAGGCACTACTTTTGGTGAGTGCTTCCAAATATCTGATTGAACTTGATATTTGTGATTTATCTTTGACAAATGTGATGACATGATATATAAGTGATTTGATAAGACAAGGGTGTACTTTATCGCACTTGCCCTAATAAGACTTGTTCTTGTTCATCGATTTCAATTGTCTTGCTCTACATGCGTGTGAATTATATCTTGCCTGGAATTCCAGAAACCCTGTGGCTAGTTAATCGAGTCGAGTCGGCAAGGGCCTGGTCGATTAGATAACGAACCCTGGGTAATTAGTGATGTCGAGCGGAGTGTTATCTCCTCGGCTAATCAGTATACTCGAGTATTACCACCCGTGTTTCGTGTGGCGTGCGGGCCCGATAAGGGGGTTGATCGGTGAATGGAGATTGGCGTGAAGTGGGGTTTTTCTGGACTAGTTCATTACTTGAAAGTTGACGGAGTGTCAACTACCAATTGTTCAAGCTGGGATGGAGCCGAGAGATGAGCTATTGTATCCTTACATGTGAATGTGAACCAGATATTTCTTGATTATCTAAAGTGTTATTTCTCTGATTCGACTTGTTTGCTCGCTATTTCACTATCACACTGTTATTACTTTATTTGATGTCCAATTTGATATTTGGAACTTCACTGAGTTTTGGCTCACTCCGTTAGTTTTGTTTTCCTTACCGGGGTACGAGCGAGGCGTGAGATATGTAAAGACTAGGGTAGCCTAGTTATTTTTTACTTTTGACTTGTACTCGCGCTATCACTCGATTAGGATGATTGTACTTGGATTGTATGCACTTTGAACTAGTTTGGGTATATAGAAGTTTTGTATATTGATTGTGCATCGATGTAAATTATAAGTTTGAATGGTGCCATTATTTATTATCTATGGATGTATGCACGTGATACGAGTGAGTGAGTCCTGGCGAGAGCTGGGCAGGCGGTCCGCCGAATCCTTTGGTATGCCTTAGCGGGAGGTGGAGTCGTCACAGGTGGTATCAGAGCCTAGGGATGAATTGATCCGGATAGATTGAGTGCTAGATACGATAGGCTAGGGTTTTATTCTTGAGCTTAGCCTTTAGCCTTGTTTTCGACGCCTCGTGTACTTACTTTTGCACCGTTATTTGCAAACATAGGTGATGGCGGATGCTTACGCTTCTGGTGGTGCTGGGCTGTCTCAGCCCGTACCTACTGACATACCTACTGACGTTCCTACTGAAGAGCCATATCTGGAGGGGCCCGTTTGTCGCGTGATCACGTACCAGGAGAGCTCCGGTGGGCCAGTGCAGCGGTGGTCCCCAGCGCGTAAGATTCGTCGCTGCGACTGCTGGAAGACTTACTCCTACCCCGATCGGGTAGTGCTCGCAGTGGACGATGAGCGGAGACGATTGGATAGTGCCAATCGTAGGTGCCAGTCGGAGATAGAACGTCTCCAGGCTGCTCACCGAGTTCAGGGAGCCCGGATCTGAGAGCTGGAGGCCTCGATTTTGGAGGAGCAGCAGCGGACTGATGCCTTCTACGAGCAGGCTCAGGTGGCTACTGGACGCCTTATTCGAGTGGTTGAGGATATTCGAGACCAGACCGGCCATACCCTGACTGAGTGTGAGGCACTGGTGGAGGATGTGATTCAGGACTTGGCCGAAGAGGGTCAAGTGCCTGTAGTCCCTGATGTTTCCTGGCGCTCCTGAGGAGGATCCGGAGGAGGATCCTGAGGAGGACCCGGAGGAGGAGCCGAGTGCATCCACGGAGTCGGTTCGGTCGGCATCTAGCCAGACAACTTGTTAGGGTTAAGGAGATTTTTGTGGGATAGTTAGGAACATAGTAGGACGACATGTTTTCTTTTGTTTTTGACTTTGACGTGTCACGGTGGATGTAAATAGGGTTTCTTTTGTTCTATGTTCCTTGGCTAGTATAGCCTTTGACTTGTCTAGATTGGCATGTATATGTGACTTGTTTGCTATGTATATAAAGAACTTGTTTATTATATGTTTTATTGTCTCTATTTATCCTTTTGAAATGTGCTACATGAACCATACCTTACCTTGTTTATATGTCTATAGTTGGTTAAACCCAAAACATGGAGGGTAGAAGAAGTCAAGCCAGGGGAACTAACCGAGGACGTGGTCCTAGTCGTGGCCGTGGGGGTAGATAAGCACAGGAACTGGTGCAAGAACCGAGAGAGGAGAAGAGGCAACGATTGAGCCACAACCTGGACCCCAGGCTGTAGGGGGAGATCAAGTGGCAACTGCAATTCAACAAATGACTAATATTCTGGCCCGTTTAGTGGAACAACAGGGTCAAGCCCCTGTAAATCAACCTAGGAACCCCGATATGGAGCAAGATAGGGCCTTAGAGAGATTCCAGAAGTTCTCTCCACCTAAATTCTTGGGAGGACCAGACCCGGAAGGAGCTGAGAAATGGCTAGAGGCCATGATCAACATCTTTGCCACTTTAAACTATACAGAGGATAGGCAAGTACAATTCACTGTTTTCCAGTTCGAAGGTCCAGCCAGGGCTTGGTGGAATGTAATCAGGGCCAAATGGGAGAGAGAGGGAACTGCATGGACCTGGTTAAACTTTGTACGGGAATTTAACGAGAAATACCTTCCACCTATCATTCAGGAAAAGAGAGAGGACGATTTTATTAAGCTCCGGCAGGGAACTTCTAGTGTAGCTGAGTATGAGACTCAGTTTACGAAATTATCAAAATTTGCTCCTGAACTGATAGCTGCGGAGCAAAGAAGAGTACGGAGATTTGTGCAAGGGCTCAATGTGGAGATACAAGAGGCCTTGGCGGCGGCCCAGATTAATGCGTTTACGGAGGTTTTGGAGAAGGTCCAAAGGATAGAGACTGCTAGGGCACAAGTGAGAAATTTCCACGCAAAACGGAAAGGGGCACCTAGTGGAGCCCAAGGGTCAGCGCAGAGTGATCGGAACATGTCACTCATTCTTTTGTTAACCCTACATTTATGCTTGGAATTGACATGAAAGTTGAAAGACTACCTTATGACTTAGAAGTAAGAACACCTACGGGTAACCAAACTTTACTTGCGAATGAGGTGTACAGAAATTGTGATATTTGGGTTAGTGAGCGGAAATTGATAGTCGACCTCATTAGTCTAGCCATTAAGGGGTACGATGTTATCCTAGGTATGGATTGGCTAGCTCATTACCATGCTCGGGTAGATTGTAGGATGAAGGTGGTAGAGTTTTTCATACCAGGTGAGGCAACTTTAAAGTTAGACGTAAGGGGTATGTTAGCCTCATCTGCGCTCATTTCGGGAATAAGGGCTAGGAAACTGCTTAGTCGTGGGGCACGCGGTTATTTAGCTTTTCTAGTTAACACTCCGGGAGAAAATATGAAGTTGGAGGACATGCTGATAATCAGTGAATACCCGGACGTATTTTCGGAGGAGTTGGGGTCACTGCCACCCAAAAGAGAGATTGAATTTAAGGTTGATCTAGTACCCGGAACTACTCCCATTTCGAAAACTCCTTATCGAATGGCACCTGCTGAGCTTAAGGAGTTAAGAGTGCAATTGTAAGACTTGCTAGAATGGGGATTCATACATGAGAGCGAGTCACCATGGGGAGCTCCAGTGCTATTTGTTAAAAAGAAAGACGGGAGTTTAAGGTTATGCATTGATTATCGAGGACTGAATGCAGTAACTGTTAAGAATAAATATCCTTTGCCCCACATCGACGAGTTGTTTGATCAATAACAAGGGGCTGTGGTGTTTTCTAAATTGGATCTTCGACAGGAGTACTATCAATTGAGAATTAGAAAGGAGGATGTGCCAAAAACGGCGTTTAACACTCGATATGGGCATTTTGAGTTTGCGGTAATGCCTTTTGGCTTAACCAATGCCCCAGCGGCATTCATGGATTTAATGCATCGAGTGTTTAAACCTTACTTGGATAAGTTTGTAGCGGTGTTTATTGATGATATCCTGGTATATTCGAAGTCAAGGGAGGAGCATGAACAACACTTGCGAATAGTGTTGCAAACCTAAGAGAGCACCAATTGTTCGCTAAGTTCAGCAAGTGTGAATTTTGGCTGGAAAAAGTGGCGTTCCTAGGTCATCTAATTTCAAAAGATGGGCTTGCTGTAGACCCGGCGAAAGTGGAAGCTGTAGCCGAATGGAAGCGGCCAGAGAATCCCACAGAGGTGCGAAGTTTTCTAGGATTAGCAGGGTACTACCGCCGATTTATAAAGAACTTCTCGAGAATTGCGGAACCCTTGACTAACTTGACAAAGAAACAAGGAAAGTACAGTTGGGATGTTAAGTGTGAGAGTAGTTTCCAAGAGCTTAAGAAGCAATTGACCATGGCTCCAGTATTAGCTTTGCCCAATGGGAATGATAGTTACACGGTTTACACCGATGCTTCGAGAGAGGGGTTAGGGTGCGTGTTGATGCAAAATAGGAATGTGATTGCCTATGCATCTCAGAAGTTAAAACCTCATGAGCAAAACTATCCAACCCATGATTTGGAGCTTGCAGCTGTTGTGTTTGCCTTCAAAAAATGGCGACATTATCTATATGGAGTGACTTTTGAGGTATATACAGATCACAAGAGCCTTAAGTATCTGTTTTCTCAGAAAGAGTTAAACCTAAGACAACGTCGTTGGGTGGAGTTCTTAGAAGATTATGATTGTACGATTAACTATCATCCCGGAAAGGCCAACGTTGTAGCAGATGCTTTAAGTCGAAAGGCTCAACTAGCAAGTTCCATGGTGAGAGAGTGGAGCTTGTTAGAAGATGTATGTGAGTGGAAATCTCGTCTGGAACCGAAGAAGGTGATTTTTGGAAATATTGAGGTGAAGTCGACACTGTTGGATCGAATTAAAGAGGGCCAAGTGAAGGACCCAATAGTGCAAAAGTGGGTGGAAAAAGTGAAGAAAGGGGAGTTACCTAACTTTAACCTAGGTCCTGATGGAATCTTAAAGTTTCGAAATTGTGTCGTTGTACCTACGGATGAGGAGTTTAAGAGGGAGATTTTGGAGGAATCTCACCGCTCTAGGTCTACGGTGCACCCAGGGAGTAATAAGATGTACCAAGATCTCAAAATTCTATATTGGTGGGATAATATGAAGGCGGAGATTGCCCAGTTTGTACAAAGGTGTCTTACATGCCAACAAGTGAAAGCTGAGCATCAAAAACCGTCAGGTCTGTTCCAACCTTTAGAGATCCCTGAATGGAAATGGGAGCACATAACGATGGATTTTGTATTAGGGTTGCCACGAACACAAAAGGGGCATGATGCGATTTGTGTGACGGCCCCACCTCCCCCTAAGGCGAACCAGAGGGTTCGGCGGGCCGCCTGCCCAGCTCTCGCCGGGACTCAGTCGTTCACTACATTCCTCAAACAGATTACAAGATAAAACTCACATATTACAATATAAATCTCCAATATACATCAAATTCTCCAATAATTACATGTCATAAGCGAAGCGGAAACAATTCCCAACTATACATAAAATGATTCCAAATTCAAACTGTACAAGATATATGCCATCCAGTCACGTGAATAAGTACTACAAGTCCTTCCTTCGCCACGAGCCCTGTGGAGGGGAATAAAATATTTTTGGGGTGAGCTAGAAGCTCAGCGAGTAACCAGTAAAATCCTTAAACAAATATATTTCACAATGTTGCATTTCGATCATTTCGATGATGTCATGATTCAAAGAACAAATGTCCGTTTATTACTCTCGTGAGCCAGTGAAATCGTAGTACTTGAACACCCAATGCTCAAACAGATCATTTAACATTAACATTAACATTAAGAGGAAGCCCCTTTTTGAGCTCCAGATGAACATGAACATAAACAAACGGAGGAGACGTTGGTGTTCAGCACAAGACTCCCCAAGTACTCATTTCAAGCCAAAACATGTCATGAACTCACATGCAAGCACGCATGATATGCAGTCGAGTAAATAATGCAAGAAACATTTCATAAGAAGCTTTAACAATAGTTTGGGGTCACTCACCTCCATGGCTCAGAAATCATCCATCAAATATCATTGCCTTGCTCAAATCCAAGTCTTAAATCACAAACTCAATGCAAACAAGTCCTTTAAAAGTTCGGACAGCACTTCCCCTAAATTTGCTAACTTTTCCAGCCATCATGGCTTCATTATTTCCTCATTCCAACCCAAAGGTACACACACAACAACAAGTTCATCCAATAGCCATTCAGCAAGCTCCAAGTAGGTAGTACAAGTCAAGCTAGGGAAAAGTCCGGAAATGAAAGTTAAGCTCAAAACCAGAAAAACAGTTTTGACGTCATTTTGCGGTAATGGTACCAAAGGCGCTACGATTGTCGGATGAAGGTGCAAGATACACCGTTTCGAAGCTAAGAGACAGGTCTACAATATTACAGAAGGTCACTCAACCCAGTTTCGAGTGTAACTGTAAGTGCCCGGTGCAACCCAATGAGTACAAACAAATTCACAATGATGCACAAAGATATATCAAATTTAAGCACAATAAAGAAAACTTAATTAAAGAGAAAGGATAAGAAATGCAAACTATCAAACCAATAGCCTCTTCAATTGATGGCGATGCTAACCAAGATGTACAAGTGAAGGCTCACTCCTTTCTCACCCCAAACACACTTTGGTTGAGCCAAGGAGTTTTACAACAATTCTAGTTAACCCTCAACAACCTACACTTGAAAGATCACTCACCCAATTAAGAACTATTTTATACAAATGAGGCAACCTTCACCAAGGTTTTACCACTTCAAGTGATAGGTTCACCTTCACCAAGGTTTTACTCCTCCAAGAGAATAACCTTCACTTGAGCAACCTTACAACCCAACTTCCCCAACCCCTTATACAACCAACAAAGAATCTTTCTACTCAAAAATCTCACTTGTAAGCTTGTATATTGTGTTGGCAAAAGTCCCATGTCTTCTTGTGCTTTGGGGTGTTTATAGAAGGTGAGAAATGGCTCCAAAAGGCTCTCCAACGGTCAAATATTAAATGCTGTCAAAACTAGCCGTTGGCCTGTCGGACGTTCGAACCACCTGTCGGACGTCCGAACCCTGCGTCCAAACCACCTGTCGGACGCCCGAACCCTGCGTCCGAACGTCGTCAGAGAGTCATCAAATCTTTGCGAAATTTCTCGGACGTCCGATGCGATTGATGTACGTCCGAGGGGTGCGTCCGATCCTTCCGGACGTCCGATGCTTCCTCACGAGCGTCCGACAGAATATCCTTCCTGATGTTCTTCATCCTTTCGGACGTCCGATAGCTTCCTTTCGGACGTCCCACATGAGTGCCCTGTTTTTGCTTCTTCTTTTGTGCCACAAGAATCTGTTCTAACAAATTGCTCACATAAAAACATTAGCCCAAATCTACATTTTGGTTTGTTAATCATCAAAACCAAGGATTGATCGACCAAGGTCAACAGTAACCAGGTCAAAAATGCAAGATACCATACCAGAATCACAAAAACAGATTCACATAACGCATTCTAGAGGAAACATCATAAATCAGGCTATCCAAGTCCAAATCCAGAAATTCCAAAACCAGCTGAAAGCTAATAAATAGGGATACATTTCATCAGAAGACCTCAACAACCAATTCGGAAGCATTCTCAACCAAAATAACCCATTACAGACGCACTTCTCAATTTCGGGTAAAACCAGAACAGCAATAGTAATTTCGACTTTTCTCATTCTACACTACTCCGATTGACCTGAAATTTTGTAGGCACCTATAAAATGTCATTCCCTACAACTTTAATGTTTTAATCCAAGGCCAATTCGGCCTCTATCTATGAGCTAAAAATTCGGACAGAATGAAGAACATTGAAACCTAGTTTTCCACTTTTCCTTCCAAAACAGAAATTGATTGTAATTAATCACTTTTTCCACCTCCTAGAGTCATTAAACATCATTTCCAATCATCATACATGACCCCATAATCATATCCATATGAAAACAGAAAAATCCCCAAAAATTATAAAACTTCACCAATTCAACCAAAATCAAGATATAATCCATAAAAGTGCATCTTATACCACCACCAATCATGAATTGAACATCAATTAAGGGAGGAGAGTGGTTCTTCACAACTCACCTTAGCCATACAAGAGATAGAGCAACAAATCACCTTAGCTTTCCAAACAACTCCACAAAACACCTCAAGACCACTTAGCAAAGAGATTTTATGGAATGATTTGGAGTTTTATTGGTTGGATTTGAAGATTGAGCAAGAAATAGAAGGAAGGAATTGAGAGCTTTTCTTTCTTTCTTGAGCAAGAACATTCGGCCAAGAAGCTTGCAAAATGAAGCTTATTTTGATCAATTTTTTTGTATTTATTTGGTAAAGGTAAAGGTAAAGTCAAATGGTCAAAGTCCAAGATTAAATTAGATGGTGACACTTGTCACCTTTAGGTTTAAAACTTATCTTTTTGTCTCTCCAATACAAATATCTTAACACTTTGTAAAATAATATCACTTAATACAAAATTCCAACAAGTTCTCAAAAATATAATGCATTTACCGCACTAGCGGGTCCCACGTTCAAAATACGCTCTTAATTTCTCAAAAACTAACCGATACAAGAAAAATCATTTTAAAACTATCTTTGCTCATAAACTTTATCTGGGGAACTTTTCTAATAAAGAAAATGTAAAAAAGGCGGGCGATTAAATAAAATAAACACTAGAAAATTAGAAAATTTCCGGGTTCTCATACTCATTCTTTTCGGGGCATCACAATCTCCCCTCCTTAAAAGAATGTCGTCCTCGACATTCCCTCTTGTACCAATCAAGTCAAGACATCCCGCAAAAATCACTAATATTTCAAACCAAACCCACGGTCCGGCATCCTAAACTTCAAGCCTAGGATACACTACCGAGATCTGAAGCCTAAGCTCTGATACCAACTGTGACGGCCCCACCTCCCCCTAAGGCGAACCAGAGGGTTCGGCGGGCCGCCTGCCCAGCTCTCGCCGGGACTCAGTCGTTCACTACATTCCTCAAACAGATTACAAGATAAAACTCACATATTACAATATAAATCTCCAATATACATCAAATTCTCCAATAATTATGTCACGACCCCACCTCCCCCTAAGGCGAACCAGAGGGTTCGGCGGGCCGCCTGCCCAGCTCTCGCCAGGACTCAGTCGTTCACTACAATCCTCAATTGAATTACAAGAATAAACCTCAAATATTACAATATAAATCTCCAATATACATCAAAGGTTCCCAAACTTTACATATCAAAAGCGAAGCGTCCACGCTTCCACTGCGCCACTCTGATCCTTGATACCAACTATTATACAGGAGGAAGTCCAAAACTAGACTATTACACATCCAATCAATTCTAAACGTTCAATACAATCCCAATATGAACGATTACACAAAAGGAAATCCAAATTCAAGCCACACATGAGATAATCCATGAATAAACACTACAAGCCACTCCTTTGCCTTGAGCCCTGTGGAGGGGAATAAAACATTTTGGGGTGAGCTAGAAGCTCAGCGAGTAAGCAAGAAATTCAGTTATCAAATCAGTTTCACAATCGTTCATTTCACTAATGTCATGCTTCAACAATCAATGCACTTTCACTTCTCTCATGAGCCAGTGAAATCATGGTACTTAGACGTCCAACGCTCCAAACAATCATTTAACATTGAACATTAACATTGAACATTGAACATTGAGCCCATTGGTGCTCTACAGGAACATTAAACGGTGGAGGAAACGTCGGAGTCTAGCACACGAATTCCAAGTACTCATTTGAGCCAAAACATGTCAAGAACTTATATGCCGGCACACAGGATATGCAATCAAAGAAACGATGCAAGAAACATTTTAAAGTAACGTTGCAAGTAGTTTAAGGTCACTCACCTCCACGGCTCATAATCCTTGTTCAATATAGCCAATTCCATCATTCAAGTCCAAGCCTTTCACTTGAAACTTAAGGTAACCAACGCTATTAAAATCGGACAGCATTTCCCCTTAATTCCTTTATTTTCCAACCTACAATCAAACCCAATCACATAGCAATTAACCACAATTGCTCAAAACCAGAAAACAGTTTTGACATCCTTTTGCGGTAATGGCACCAAAGGCGCTACGATTGTCGGATGAAGGTGCAAAACCCACCGTTTCGAAGCTAAGAGATAGGGCTACAAAAATGTAGAAGGCCACTCAGTCCAAATCCCAGCACAACTAAGTCATATATGCCAAATACCAAACCAGAATCGTAATTGCAGGTTCCCAAATCACACAAAACTGTAATTCGTCTAACTCCGTCTATACAGGTCCAAATGCATAAATTCCAAAGGCATACAGTAGCTAAGACATCAAGCTACATTTCATAAGAAGACACCAACATCCAAATCCAATGCAATTCCAGTCAAAACAGACGATTACAATCACAGTTCGCACATTCTGATCACCCAGAATAGCAACAGTAAAAAAGGCATAACTCACTCTACACTACTCCAAATGCCCTGAAATTTTGTAGGCACTTCAAACTCATCAATACCTACAACTTTTATGTTTTGAATAAAGTCCAATTCGGCCTCTATCTATGACCTAAAATTTCGGACAGAATGTAGCTTCAAGAACCCTAATTTTCCAGAATTTCTTCCAAACCCAAAATTGGTTGCAATTTCCTATCATTTACATTCACTAGAGTCATAGCCCCTTATTACCAACCATCATAAACATCCACAAGACCATGATCACATTAAATCAGAAAATTCCTCAAAAAAATAAAAACTTCACCAATTCATTCCAAACCAAGAAATAAACCACAATTTCCAACACTATAGCCACCATTAGGCATAAATTCAACATCATTAAATATAGGAGGGTGTTCATATACCACTTACCAAGTAATCAAGAGAGAGGAAGATGTTGGACACCTTAAGTCTTCAAACAAACTTCACTAAACTACTTACTAGCACCCAAGGGAGAAATTTTATGGAGTAGAATCTAAGTTATGTGGTTGGTTTTGGAAGATTGAGTGAAATGGAAACTAGAAAGTTGAAGAATTTCTTTCTTCTTTGCTCAAGGAAGAATCGGCCATGAAGGAGAAGAAAATGGTGATTTTTGAGCAATTTTTCAAGATATTTACTCAATTTGGTCAAAAGTCAAAAGTGTGAATAGTTGCCAACAAAGTCCAACCAATGGTTGTGTGACACATGTCACTCCATTAATGCAACTCTATCCTTTTGTCTCTCCAAAAAAAATATCTTAACACTTTGTAAAATAATATCACTTAATATCTTGAAAATACAAAATTCCAACAAGTGGTTAAAAATATAATGCATTTACCGCACTAGCGGGTCCCACGTCCAAAATACGCTTTTAATTTCTCAAAAACTAACCGATACTAGAAAAATCATTTTAAAACTATTTTTGCTCATAAACTTGATCTGGGGAATTTTTCTAATCAAGAAAATGTAGAAAAGGCAGGCGTTTAAAAAAAATAAACCCTAGAAAATTAGAAAATTTCCGGGTTCTCAAACTCATTTTTTTTCGGGGCGTCACAAATTACATGTCATAAGCGAAGCGGAAACAATTCCCAACTATACATAAAATGATTCCAAATTCAAACTGTACAAGATATATGCCATCCAGTCACGTGAATAAGTACTACAAGTCCTTCCTTCGCCACGAGCCCTGTGGAGGGGAATAAAATATTTTTGGGGTGAGCTAGAAGCTCAGCGAGTAACCAGTAAAATCCTTAAACAAATATATTTCACAATGCAAGTCATAGTTCCATGTAAATGGTTCTAAAAGGGTTAAAATAAATTATTTGGAGAAAATGGGCATTAATTATTTAAATAAACCAATAAATAAGTGAATAAATCGATAAAATAAATAAATAAGATAAAATAAATTATGAGTCCTCGCAATTAACACCAAAGGTTTGGCAGCAGAAAAACTTGACCCTAATAATCCTATGAGTTACGAACAATATTGATATGATCTCAACCCATAACTAATCGAATTAATGAACCAAATTTGTAGGTAGAAGAACGCCACAATCAAGGAGGTACTTGATTGATAAGTTCGGATCGAATAACTTAAGAAAAACTCTCAAGTATTCAAAGGAAACTCTCTTGGACAAGAGAAAGTGATTAACTCACCATTGTTATTGTAAAATCTGATTAACTGAAAATATTGGAGAAGACTAGGCTATTTATAGCCTTACATAGACTCAAAACCTAATGTGCTTTGGAATTGTCTAGAAATCCTAATATGATTTGGAATCACTTATTTTCCTAAAATTAATAACAAGAAGTCGGCCAATCTTGAGACACAATCTGGCCAAATTAACTAAAGCAAATAAACAACTAAATTAGTGTGAGGACTCGCAAATTTACCTATTTTAAATTCATATTACTAGCTTAATTAAATATTTAATTACCAGTTTGCTCCGAATATTTTGTTCCAACCCTTTTGGACCCAATTACATGGAACTATGACTTACATATATTTTTAAAATGACTTGTTACAAAATTTAATTTTTGGAAGCTCGTCTAGTGAGAATAGTGAATCCGCGTTTGGAGGCAATAATCGATTTGAGGGTACAGTGAGTTTGGAGATTGAAGACTCATACATTAGTCTTAAAATAGTTATTTTTTTTATGTTTAAGTACTCAAGTATTAGTTCGTAATACTATCGTTGTGAGAATTTCTTAAAAATTTCACTCTATCGCGCACAAATCAGAAGTACACGTTTTCGCGCGCGCGATTAATTGAGGGACTTTGGACATTTATTTTTAGACTATTAAGAGTGAATAATAATAATGTTAATAGAAGTGCATGAGAGGTTTAGTGCACAAGTGAAACAAACTCGAGAGGAAATGGGCACGAAACACGCGCGTACGCGCACTATTGGAGAGTTGACTTTTGGGCACCTTAGAGCCAACTACCAAGCTTACTCTAGAAGCTTTTCCATCGGCCACAACTCTCTCCTTTCTCTCTCTAAGCAGCCGTGCAACACCAAGGAAGAAGGAGCAAAAATTTCTTCATCTCATCTCACTCAATCTTGCACCAAATCATCTCAAATTCCTACCACACCTTGCAAATAACTTGGAGATCATCTTGGGCTAGGAGAAGAGATTCATTCTCACGGTTTTCTTAGAGCTCAAAGGACCAATAATTTCTGAGTTCATCATCTAAGGAGGTAGCTAATCATCCAACCCTTGAATCTTAGCTTTTGTAAGTTAGATTACAGTTAGAAGCTTGTAACTTCATGTGGGTAGCTTTGGATTGTTGAAAATCATGTAAGTGGGCTCTATGAAATCCCACAATGGACTTGATGATCTGATTTGATGAGTTTGGATGTTATTTGTATTGATTAAGTGTTAATCTAGTAGAGATAAGTGGAAAAAGTGAAAAGAAAATCAAAGGAAGTGATGCATGAAGAAGGGCCGAATCTGCCCTGTTCTTGTTAAACCTTTGGTGAGATTTTATTGTGGTTAAATTGTCTTGATTTTGATGTAGATATGTTGTATAGGTTGTGTGAAAATTTTTCACCAAAAATCACTTGATTTGGTTGGGTAAATGTTTGGATTTCGAAATTTCTTCATGGCTGGAAAACGTGTCCAGAGTTACTCTGGCAGTGAATTTCAAACAACTATAACTCTTTGCTCCGACGTCGAAATCGAGTGCCATTTGCGGCATTAGAAACTAAACACTTCCAGTTTTCTAACGGTATAAAATTAATCCTGTGATTCCACTTGGGTGAACCGTACCAGCCTTCCAAAGTCACCTGTCCTGTTTCTCTACTGTGTTAGAAAACCCGTTATGTGCTGTGACTTGTTGCTCGAATATGACCTAGTTATGGACAGAATTTCAAAATGATTTATTCTGTGAAATGGTATCCTTATGAATGTAGTTTCCAACGCCACCAATCACACCAATTCAAAGTTGAATTGAATGAGTTGTGGCCGAATTACAGAACTGCGCCTGCGATTGAAAACCCTAATTTTGGGCTAGCCAATGGCTTATCTTGAATAGGACTTGTTATTTTGAAAATTTTGGTGTCAATCACCTACCAAATGTATTTTGGATGTTTCTTAGACCTTGTCTTCATAAATGAACCGGATTTGAGTCGATTTCATTGGCCAAAAGTTAGTAAAAGGAAAACGGAAGTACAATGCAGATTTGCCTTGGAAATTCTTGGAACTTTAGTGGCTTTGTTAACTGACCTTCTGTGCGAATTTTTAGATGAAATTTGACAGAGGAATAGCCCTTATATGGTAGGGTAATGCTACAAAATTTTGTACCATTCCAAGTCCTTTTTGATGCCCAACCAAAGTCTCAAAATTTATGTTTCAAATCTGGAAAACCCTTGTTCAGTGAGAAATTTTCAGCAACTTTGAGCTGCTATATCTTGGCGCTCAAAACTCCGATTCTTATTCTGCTTGTTGTGTTTTAAACTTTGATTGTAACACTAATTGAGTTCCAAAATTTAGAGGCTAGTTTGCATTCTGTGAATTTTCTCGAATTTCCAAAGTTAGCCAAAAACCAACCCCAAATCTGTCCGGGGAGTCCAAATCAGCAACTTTGAGCCGAATTTTGAGTGTCTTCCATTTTGAATCATGGAAAAGTGTCTTCTAGGAATTTTTAGTAATTTGGAATTAGTTTCCAACGGTACCAAGTTTTCCAATTTTGGACCTACAAAGAATGAGATGTGATTTTTCAAAGATCACCTCAAATCTGAAATTTCCGAACTTAAAGGAAATTGAGTCCTTATCACTCTCTATTTTCCTTCGAGATTGCTTGACCATTTTACACTTGATTTCAAAGATGAAAAATCAGATTTCCTTGTATTATTAAAATCCCACTTTCGAGCCTCGATTTTCGAGTGATTAAGGCTCATTTTCATGATATTTTTCTAGATTGTACAAGTGTGCAATCTTTTTTGATAATTAGGGGTTTTAAGAGATAGTGTGTAATAGTTCATTATTAATTGCTCAGGCACTCAAGAGGACCTTCAAGAGGATCCCCCGGTGGACGCCTAAACCCTCAAGTGGGCACTACTTCTTTGTTTTTGATTAGTGAGAGTCAAGTGTATACGAACTTGATACATGCTTAACTATATTTAATGATTAGAGATTTTGAAAATGGAGTCGAGTGTATACTTTACCGCACTCATTCCCATTTAAATGAATCGTGATTGAATTGATTGAAATAGAATGAATGGAAAGAAATGTATTGAATGAAATGAATGATTGAATTGTAATGAAGGATTGAATTGTGTTGAATGAATTGGTATGCTATGGCTGCATACGTCGTTGGAGTGAATCTCCTCGACTCATAAATGTTAAGTGGGGGACGCCCAATTCTCACTGGCCAACCTTGGACTCGAGCCGGCATGGGCTTGGTCGGGCTCTTTGGTGAACCATGAGAAAACATAAGGTTGACCTATTGACAGGTCTTGCTTGGCATACTCGAGCAGTATCGCCTCAGACAAATGACAGGCGGGCCCGGTACAGGGGTATGTAACGGTGAACGGGGACATGATAAGTGAAGTTCTACGGACTATAACCTGCCCGATTGACGGAGTGTCAACTCGTGGAGGTTCTTGATCGTGCGAGTGGAATAATAGCTCCAGAGAGCTCCTATATCCTTGAATTGTTTCTGTTTACTTTTCTTGCTCGAATTGTTATTTACTTTAATATTATTGTTTTATTCATCAAATGGGATGTTACTTGAACAACGTGCTTGCATGTGTGTTTTCTTGGCCTCATGAGCGATTGCTCACCCCGTAGATTTGTTTTCCTTAACAGGAATGGACATAGAGCGAAACTCGGAGAAACCCTTTGGATGTACTTTTGTATTAGGGTTTTAAATGTAATTGACTAGACATTGTGGTTGTTGTATAGTTTGGGAATTAATGTATCTTTTGGGAACCTAATGTAAGAATTGGATAACTGATGTATCTTGAACACGTGGTGTAAGACTTGGATATTCGATTATGGAAGCGACTTTTTTTTATTAGGCTTGTATTAATTGTTATGTATCATTAAGCTTGAATCGAATTGTCTTGAGTCCTGGCGAGAGCTGGGCAGGCGTCTCGCGGATACCCTTTGGTTCGCCTTAGGGAGAAATGGGGGCGTCACAGTTGGTATCAGAGCGCTAGGTTAGAGATCTATTTGGGAGATATACTAGAAACCTTACTTTTAAGATTTGAGATAGGATGACTTAGTCATACCTTAAGTGATATCCGAGCGAGCTAGCGATTAAGTTTCTAATCCGAAAAGTGTGGTTGTTTTGCAGGGATGCAGAATGGGAACGGGACCCCTGCAGCTAATTGGAACGGTCATGCTAATGGCCATGTAGAGCCTCCTAGGCCTATTTACTACTGAGCTCTGGGTGGAGGAGCTCGTGTGCGTTATTCGCCCTCTATTAGGTACCCTTGATGTTCGTGTAGGTTGACGTATGCCTACCTGAACACCTTGTACTAGCTCTAGACGATGAGCGTCGTTAGTTGGTGAATACCAACCGAGATTTACTTGAGGAGGTGGAGGCGCTGGGACAGATGATTAGTGCTCAGAGTGAGAGGATTGCTGAGCTCGATGAGGTATTAGCTGGCGAGGTGGCTACAGCTAAGGTCACTCGTGAGGAGCTCCAGAGGGTTAGGGCTCGACTTACTAGGTTAGGTGAGGAGATCCGAGATCGGGCTTCTGGGATCCAAGTAGACACTGATAGGTTGGTCGATGAGGTGATGGACATTATACAGAATCCAGATCAGGAGGAGGATCCTGAGGAGGAGATTCCACCTGGTAGCCCTACTGTGGACTAGATCCAGAGTGATTGACCCTTTTGACTGGTATAGTTAGAATTAGTTGGGGTGATGCTAGTGCTGAGACCATTGTATTTTGTATGACTGTGTGACCTACTTTTGAGGCACTTGACTTTACTTTAGTCGTATATGACTAAAAGTACTTTTATGGCACCTGTGTGCTGTATTTTTGTACTCCACCATTACTTGCTAATTGTTTGGATTTGAAAGTATTAATGAATGTAAATTATTGTTATTTCCAATATTTTTTATGATTGGTCCCTGTTTCAAGAATTTTCTCGCGTAATTGATTCATTTCTTGTATTAGGCATAACTAGGATAATGGAAGGGCGAAGGAGTGGTCGAGGCCGTGGGTGAGGGACTAGACAGGCCCAACCTCATGGGGATGACCAGGGATCGGCAACTAGACCGACCCAGGGACAAGAAAATGCAGAGAGAAATCAAGTGGCTACTGCCATTAATAGGATGACCGATATCCTTGAACGTTTAGCTGAAAGACAGGGTCCTGGACCACTTAACCAAACTGGGGGACAGGATAGAAGGGAAGATAGAGCCTTGGAGAGATTCCTGAAATTTAACCCGCCTAAATTCACTGGTGAACCTGACCTGAGGTAGCGGAGAATTGGTTAGAGAGGATGACCAACATATTCGCTGCCTTAGACTATACCGAGGATAGGCGAGTGAACTTTGCTGCTTTCCAATTCGAGGGAGTGGCTCATGCTTGGTGGGACATGATAAGAGGAAAGAGGGAGAGAGCCCTAACCCCTTGGACTTGGGAGAATTTCACGACGGAGTTTAATGAAAAGTTTCTTCCGCCCTTAATCCAAGAGAAGAGGGAGGATGAATTCATCAAGTTAAAACAAGGAACCCTTAGTGTAGCGGAGTATGAAGGTAAGTTTACTAAGCTTTCTAACTATGCCCCTGAATTGGTGATCAATGAGCGGAAAAGGATGAGACGGTTTGTACAAGGGGTTAACGTAGAAATCCAGGAGGGCTTGGCCGCAGCCCAAATCTCTACATTCACTGAGGCTTTAGAGAAAGTGCAAAGGGTCGAGAGTGCAAGAATGCACGTTAGAGACTTCCATAATAGGAAGAGGAACTTTTCTAGTCATACTTCTGGACAGGCTGTGAGGACCCGAAAATTTTCTTATTTATCGAATATTACAAGTTTACTTAAATATTTATTTACTCATTTTCTCCGAATTATTTATTTCGACAATTTAAAATCCATTTATACGGAACAACGCTTCTTTTATATTTTTAAAACATTTTGTTGGAAAATTCACTTTTCGAAAATTCGTTTTGTTCGGAACAACGAGTGCACGTTTTTCGAGGCTATACTTGAATCGGGAGTGTATTAATATTGGAGAGTTAAGAATGATCAATGGTAGATTAAGAAAGGTTAATTGAGGAATTAATACTCGACTCATGTGAGGACTCGCAAAAATTTACATATTTTAAACTCCTATTACTAGTTCATTTAATTATTTATTTGGCCAATTACCCCGAATATTATTTTCTAACCTCTCTAGACCTAATTACATGGATCTATAGCTCAATTATATTTTTAAAGTGACTTGTTTCAAAATTTATTTTCTTGGAAGCTCGGTAAGTGAGAATAGTAAATACGCGTTTGGAGAGAATAGCCGATTTGAGAGTACAATGAGTTTGGAAAATTGGGGACATGTACATTAGTCTTAAAATAGGTATATTTATGTTTAAGTGTTCAATTATTAGTTAGTTATACTATCGTTATAAGAATTTCTTGGAAGTTTCACGTTATCACGCACAAATCGGAAATACGCGTTTTCACACGCGCGATATAATTGAGGAACTTAAAACCATTATTTTTAGACCATTAAGAGTGAATAATAATAGTACGTATACAAGTGTATTAGAGGTTTAGTGCACTAGTGAAACAAACTCGAGAGGAATCGAGCACAAAACGCGCGCGTGTATGCGCGAGGAGAGAGTTGACTTTTGCTTAATTTTGGGCCACACATTGTAGCTTCTCTTGGAAGGTTAATTTTTTATCAAACCTCTCTCTCTCCTCACTAAGAAAGCCGGCCATCAAGACAAGAAAAACAACTCCAAGCTCTTCAAATTCCTTCATCAAAATCTTCATCAAACTTCCTCCAATTCACCTCAAATTTCACCTACACTTAGTTAATCATTTGGAGAGCTTTCCAAGGTTTTTCTTGAGTATCCTTGGACCGAAATTTCTGCTTGGTTCATCTAAACAATTAAGCAACGATCAAGCCTTCAAATCTAGGTTTATGGAAGTTCTATTACACTTATAAGTTCATTTAATCATGTGGGTAGTTTGTTTATGTTGGAAAAATTGTTGTGTGGGCTCTATGAACTCCCACTTGGATTGGATGGACTGATTTGATGAATGATGATGCTATTAATGTTGGTTTAGGGCTTAAATTAGTGGAATAATGTTGGGTTGTTGGTAGAAATTCAAGGAAGGTGCAATGAACAAAAGTGACCATTTTACCCCTGCCATGTTCGTGCACTTTGGTGCGAAATTTTGAGGTTCTAATGACTTTTTTGTGATGTATACATGTTACATGAATGGTGTAGAAAGTTTCATTGAAAAATAACATGATTTGGTTGGTCAATTGTAGTGATTTCAGAGGTTTAGCAAAACTGGAAAATTTTTCCGGATTGCCCAGGCAGTCCTTTTCTTTCGGCCATAACTTCTTACTCCGATGTCGAAATCGAGTTCTGTTTGCAGCACTGGAAATTAGACATTCCCAGCTTTCCAATGGTATAAAATGCACACCCTGATTCCACGTGAGTAATCTGTACCAACAGTTTGAACTTGGCTGCCCTGTTTCGTTAGTTCCCTGGAAGGCAGAACATGAACTACAACTTGAGGCTCCAATGTGGACTAGTTGTGGACAGATTTTGAAAATGGTTTCTTCTGAGAAATTGTAGCTTTATGAATGTTTTTCCAACGCCACCAACCACGTCCAATTCCGAGTTGAATTGAGTGATTTGTGGCCGTATTTCAAAACTGACTTCTTGAAGGAAAACCCTTCTTTTGGGCAGAATTATTACTAAACTTGATTGAGACTAGTTAATTCGAGATTCTTGGTGTTAATCACCTACCAAACCTATCTTGGAATGTTTATTAGACCTTGTCTACACCAATGAACTATGTTAAGGGAATTTCCTTGGCCAAATGCTTGAAAACGGAAAAATGGAAGTCCAAGGCAGATTTGCCTTGGAACTTCTTGGGATTTTAGCGGTTTTATTAACCGACTTCCCATGCGTATTTTCTATGAAATTTTATAGAGGAATAGCCCTTATATGGTAGTGTAATATTGCTAATTTTGGTGCCAGTCCGAGTCTGTTTCGATACTCAAACAAAGTCCCAAAGTTTGTAACTTAAATCTGGAAATTGCCCAACCGTCTCAATTTTTCAGCAACTTTGAGCTACTATAACTTGGTGCTCAAAACTCCAATTCTTATTCCGCTTATTTTGTTTTAAACTTTGAATGTAACTCTAATTGAGTTTAAAATTTTAAAGGCTATTTCAAATTCTGTGAATTTCACCGAATTTCCAAAGTTGGCGAAAAACCAACCCCGAAACTGTCTAGCAAGCTTTAAACAGCGACTTTGAGCCAAATTTTGAATACCTTCCGTTTGGAATCATGGGACAGTATATTCTAGGAACTTTTAGTACTTTGGAAGAAATTTCCAACGGTACCAAGTTTTCCAATTTTAGACTTGTAAAGAGTGAGATACGATTTTTCAAAGATCTCGTATCAAAACTGAAATTTTCAGAACTTAAGGAAATGGAGTTTTTCGAATTCTTCTTTTTCTCTCGATATCACTTGAACGTTTTATACTTGATTTCGAAGATGAAAACTCGATTTCTCTTGTACTTTAAAACCTCATTTTTGAGCCTTAATTCGCGAGTAGTTTAGGCTCATTTTAGTGAAATTTTCTAGGATTGTACAAGCGTGCAATCTTCCTTGATAATTGGGGTTTATAAGTGATTGCTCACTATTAATTGCTCAGGCTCGTACGAGGACCTTCAAGAGGATCCTACGGTAGACGCTTGAAATTCAAGTAACATTTCTCCTTGGTTGACTTGGTGAGTGTCAAGTGGATGATTACTTGAACTCCTGTGAATTTGATACATGCTTACTTGGTATCCATGACTTGAGATTCTGAAAATGGAGACGAGTGTGTACTTTATCGCACTCGTTCTCATTTGAAACCAATGACTCATGATTAACTTGCTTGACATGAAATGAATGACCCACTGGACATCACATGAATGCTTGAATATATCACATGCTTGCTTGACCTGAAATAGTATGCTATGGCTGTATACGTCGCTGGAGTGAATCTCCTCGACAATCAAATATACATGGGGAACGCTCAAACTCATAGGCCGACCTTGGAACTCGAGTCGGCATGGGTTTGGTCGGGAATCTCGGTGAGCCATTAGAAGTACATGATAAGTTTGATCTATTGGAGAGATCTTGCTTGGCATACTCGTGGAGTATCGCCTTATAAATGACGTTCGGGCCCGGTGGGGGGTTGTAAGGTGGACGGACATGAGAAGTAAGTGGAGATCTACGGATTGGAAATACCGATCCGGTTGACGGAGAGTCATCGCGGGAAGGTATACGAATGCCCTGGCAAAGCATGTGGAACTTAGCTCCTGAGAGCTACTATATTCTTGAATTGTTGCTGGTTACATTTCATTGAAATTGTTAATTACTCGCACTTTATCATTTGACCTGTTATTTGGGCTTGCTACTTGGACTATGTGCTTGCATGTGTGTTCTTGGCCTCATGAGCGTTTTGCTCACCCTGTAGATTTGTTTTCCTTAACAGGATTGGGCATGGAATGAGACTTGGAGAAACCCTTTTGATGCACTTTTGGCTTAGGGTTTCTAATGTATTTTGGGCTAGACCTCTTATTGATTGTACTTTTGGGAACCTAATGTATGATTTGGATATTTGATGTACCTGAATGTTGTATATTTTGGGTATTGTTGTAACTTTTAGGAATTTGATGTAAGGATTGGATAATCATTATATATATTGTTAAGTTTGGAAGTTTTCCGCACTTTCTTACTTATCTAGTGTTGTTGAATAGTATTGTGCTAAGCTTGAATGGATATTGCCATGAGTCCTGGCGAGAGCTGGGCAGGCGTCCCGCGGATACCCTCTGGTTCGCCTTAGGGAGAAGTGGGGGCGTCACAGTTGGTATCAGAGCTTAGGCTTTAGATCTCTGTAGTGTATCCTAGGCTTAAAAATTTAGGATGCCGAACTGTGGAACAGGTTGGGAAGTTAAGTGACAGCTTATGAAAATGAAAATTAGAACCTAGGTTTGAATTAGGGGATGACAAGGAGTTTTGATCTTGTGTGATACATGTGGGATAGTACGAAATGATCAGATCTAGTCTATTGAATATATCTGAGCCTACATGAGCTTTTACTTTTAGGGGTAAGTTATGGGAGGTAAGGGCGATATTAAATGGTCTCGGGACGCCTTCCAGTGGTCCAAGGGAGTATTGGAGAGATAATCCAATTCACAGAACTAGGATTTCATGTGATTTTTAAAGGACTTGCTCGCGCCCAAATAATGGGGTGTTAATAGTGGTCGATCATTAAAAGTGGCTATCCGAGGAAATTAGGGAGATTCGAAGGGATAATCGAGAAGTGAGAGCAATTGCGTATGCCTAGACTACTAGAATTCTTGAAGTGGAGATTGAGATACTTAAGGAGCGAGGAAGACAAAGGCTCCTTGTGAGAAGCTTTAAAAAGCTAAGAATCAACTTGTTGGGGTAGTGTCCGAAATTAAAGACAGGATGGATAAGTCGATGGTTGGGTGTGTTACCTTGGTTGAACAAGTGAAAAATGACAAGATATTCGATAAGGGACATGAGATCTAAAACTCCTAGTGCTGGAAATGAAAATGATCCTATGGAGGTAATTAAGACTTTTGGCTCCGCCAATCACTAAGCTAGCGATTTAAACTATTTTAATAGTTTTTGCCAAAGATAGACGGGGTGGCGCTCGCTTAAAGGCCATTGCATTTTGTATCTTGTTTCACTATGTTTCATACCTTTTGAGGCAATTAAACGTTACTTATGACATGCTTGACTTTACTACTTCATGATTTCAAATCCATGATTGGGTTGTACACATTTGCGATTATTTCGGTGTCTTCCCTTTTATTCTTGTATTTGTTTGGCGTGATAAAGGTGTCACTTTTCAAACTCCGTTTATGTGCACTCACTGTATGTCATGCCTTTAAACATGTTAAATTTATGGGTGGCCAAAGGAGTGAAAAAGGATCGAGGGCGAGGGGTTAAGCAACTCCCAACTCAAGGGGGCGATTATAGAGCGACTGCTGGACTAAACCAAAACCCTAGAAATGAAGGAAAATAATCGCGTAGTTATTGCTATTAACCAGACGATTGATGCCCTAGCACGATTAGTGGAGCACTAAAGCTCTAAACCAATCAACCAACTTGGGAACCCAGCGAGATGTGAAAATGGAATTATTCTTGAAGTTTGCCTATCTAGACTTCACGGAGAACCTAACTTCGAAATAGTAAGATTGATTTGAAAGGATACAATAAGGCACTAGTGAGAGCAAGAGGTTATGTTTTCTTCTCAAACAACTTTGTAGATAAGTATTGGAAAGTGAACTAAGACATGGAACCTCCATATTAAGGAATAAGGCCCCGTATCTTGTTGTGTTTGTAAATGATGATAGTAATCTTGTGGAAACCTAAGAATTTGCCCATATTAAGCAGAGAATAGTTAAGATTTATATAATCCGGGGTAACTTATAAGTGAAAGAATGCAAGAGTAATACGGCTCGAGGTTCCATTATGAATAGCTATTCATTTTGATCCTTTGATTTGCCTGACAGGTTAGTATTTGACTTAAGTCAATTGGTAAGATGCCAACTTTGGAAGAAATACGTAAAGAGATGAACATTCTTCGAAATGAGGTAGAATTTCAAAAGAAATTGGCTGACTACTGGGAAGGATGGTGGAAACAGGAATATACAGAGAAAACTGAGTTGCTACGTAAGAATGTAGAACTGGAAAAGGAATACAAGGAAAATCCTCAAACTGGTCAAGCCGTCACTTCTCGCGCAAATTGTGGATACTGTGGCAAGATTAACCACACTAAGGACAAGTGTTGGATAAAGCAAGGAAAGTGTCTGAGGTGCGGTAGTATCGAGCATAAGATTTTGAATTGCCCTAGTGCATCTAAAAAGAGGAAATACTCAGCGGCTGCTAGATTCGCCACAAAATAATCGAGTGTCAGAAAGGGGTCTAAGTGCTGGAAGTTTTCGAGTGGGGGTAGATAACTCCACTCGAGGGATAGAGGTTGTAACTTTACCCTAGACTAGACTGGCACTTTTGGAGATTTAATCTTTTGTATAAGGGAAAGTCTTTTGTTATTTTATATCTTGGTAACTCGGCACGTTTTGCTATAATCTTGTTGTTTCCCTTCCCCTTTTGAAATGGTTTGATAAACCTATCCCAACTTGATGTACCTATTATGATCCTTATGACATATGAAACTTTACTCCGCTTTTGATTGGTTTTATGACTTACATGTATGTTCAAATCTTTTATAATAAGACACGAACGGTGTTAGACGTAGTCGAGATTGTGCTTGAGAATATAGACCACCCTGAGGTCTTGGAGGCGACCAGGGATCGTGACCAAATCGAGAACTTGGTGTTGAAGTTGGGATCCAATGTTTGATCGCCAATTTGAGATATTAAAAGTGGTGAGATTTGGGTTAGTGAAGGGAAATATTTGATGGATTGAATGAGACTAACGATTAAGGACCGGATATCATATTTGGAATGGACGCTTGAGGCTATATATATATATAGATTATCGAGATTTGAACGATGTGACTATTAAGAACAAATACTCCGTAGCCTCACAAAAACGAGAATTATAATTAAGGGCCAGGAGCAGCGAATAAGGGATTTTAAAGTAGAGTTACTACCAACTGGGAATCCTAGGAACTGATGTGCTTAAGACCACTTCCAATCCCAGATGGGGATGCTTGAATTTTCAGTTATGCCCTTTGGGTTGACTAATGCACTAGCAGCAATTATTGCCTTAATGCATCAAGGTTTTAAATCGTAATTGGATTAATCTGTGATGGCATTTATTGATGATATATCGGTCAACTCTAAGGTTTAGAAAAAAAATCATGGAAAAACACTTGATGATAGTTTTACACACCTCGAGAAAGTGTCAATTTTCGTTAAGTTCGATAAATGTGAGTTTGATTGGAAGGAAATAGCCTTTCAAGGTTATACAATATCTAAGGAAGGAATTGTTATTGACTCAGCTACAGTGGAAGTTGTTTAAGAGGAAACGACTAGAAAATCTTACCGAAATTTGGAGTTCTTGAAGGTAGTCGAACCTTTCCTTTGGTTTGATCAAGGAATTTTCCAAGAGTGCAAGACTTGGCAAGTTATTTGGGATTTTAAATGTGAGGTAGACATAAGGCAGATTATGTTGCCCTATGATCTGGAAATTAAAATATCTAATGAGGAAAATCAAGGTTTGATTGCTAGTTGAATGAATAGAAATTGTGCAGCATGGGTTGGAAAAACGTAAGTTAGTGATTGATCTGGTAGACTTAACCATTACGAGAATGATATTGTCCTAGGTGTGAATTTCGAGGACGAAATTCCTTTTAAGGAGGGGAGAATGTGAGGACCTGAAAATTTTCTTATTTATCAAATATTACAAGTTTACTTAAATATTTATTTACTCATTTTCTCTGAATTATTTATTTCGACCATTTAAAATCCATTTATATGGAACAACGCCTCTTTTATATTTTTAAAGCGTTTTGTTGGAAAATTCACTTTTCAAAATTTCGTTTAGTTCGGAACAACGAGTGCACGTCTTTCGAGGCTATACTTGAATCGGGAGTGTATTAATATTGGAGAGTTAAGAATGATCAATGGTAGATTAAAAAAGGTTAATTGAGGAATTAATACTCGACTCATGTGAGGACTCGGAAAAATTTACCTATTTTAAACTCCTATTACTAGCTCATTTAATTATTTATTTGGCCAATTGCCTCGAATATTATTTTCTAACCTCTCTAGACCTAATTACATGGATCTATAGCTTAATTATATTTTTAAAGTGACTTGTTTCAAAATTTATTTATTTGGAAACTCAGTAAGTGAGAATAGTGAATACGCGTTTGGAGACAATAGCCGATCTGAGAGTACAATGAGCTTGAAAAATTGGAGACATGTACATTAGTCTTAAAATAGGTATATTTATGTTTAAGTGTTCAATTATTAGTTAGTTATACTATCGTTATAAGAATTTCTTAGAAGTTTCACGTTATCACGCACAAATTAGAAATACGCGTTTTCACACGCGCGATATAATTGAGGAACTTAAAACCATTCCTTTTAAACCATTAAGAGTGAATAATAATAGTATGTATACAAGTGCATTAGAGGTTTAGTGCACTAGTGAAACAAACTCGAGAGGAATCGAGCACAAAACACGCACGTGTACGCGCGAGGAGAGAGTTGACTTTTGCTTAATTTTGGGCCACACATTGTAGCTTCTCTTGGAAGGTTAATTTTTTATCAAACCTCTCTCTCTCCTCACTAAGAAAGCCGGCCATCAAGACAAGAAAAACAACTCCAAGCTCTTCAAATTCCTTCATCAAAATCTTCATCAAACTTCCTCCAATTCACCTCAAATTTCACCTACACTTAGTTAATCATTTGGAGAGCTTTCCAAGGTTTTTCTTGAGTATCCTTGGACCGAAATTTCTGCTTGGTTCATCTAAACAATTAAGCAACGATCAAGCCTTCAAATCTAGGTTTATGGAAGTTCTATTACACTTATAAGTTCATTTAATCATGTGGGTAGCTTGTTTACGTTGGAAAAATTGTTGTGTGGGCTCTATGAACTCCCACTTGAATTGAATGGACCGATTTGATGAATGATGATGCTATTAATGTTGGTTTAGTGCTTAAATTAGTGGAATAATGTTGGGTTGTTGGTAGAAATTCATGGAAGATGCAATGAACAAAAGTCACCATTTTACCTCTGCCAAGTTCGTGCACTTTGGTGTGAAATTTTGAGGTTCTAATGACTTGGTTGTGATGTACACATGTTATATGAATGGTGTAGAATGTTTCATTGAAAAATAATATGATTTGGTTGGTCAATTGTAGTGATTTCAGAGGTTTAGCAAAACTGGAAAATTTTTCCGGATTGCCCAGGCAGTCCTTTTCTTTCGGCCATAACTTCTTACTCCGATGTCGAAATCGAGTTCCGTTTGGGGCACTGGAAACTAGACATTCCCTGATTTCCAACGGTATAAAATGAACATCCTGATTCCACATGAGTAATCCGTACCAACCGTTTGAACTTGGCTGCCCTGTTTCGTTAGTTCCCTGGAAGGCAGAACATGAACTACAACTTGAGGCTCCAATGTGGACTAGTTGTGGACAGATTTTGGAAATGGTTTCTTCTGAGAAATTGTAGCTTTATGAATTTATTTTCCAAATCCACCAACCACGTCCAATTCTGAGTTGAATTGAGTGATTTGTGGCCGTATTTCGAAACTGACTTCTTGAAGGAAAACCCTCCTTTTGGGCAGAATTATTACTAAACTTGATTGAGACTAGTTAATTCGAGATTCTGGGTGTTAATCACCTACCAAACCTATCTTGGAATGTTTATTAGACCTTGTCTACACCAATGAACCAGGTTAAGGGAATTTCCTTGGCCAAATGCTTGAAAACGGAAAAACGGAAGTCCAAGGCAGATTTGCCTTGGAACTTCTTGGGAATTTAGCGGTTTTATTAACCGACTTCCCATGCGTATTTTTCTATGACATTTTACAGAGGAATAGACCTTATATGGTAGTATATTACTACTAATTTTGGTAACTTTCCGAGTCCGTTTCGATACTCAAACAAAGTCCCAAAGTTTGTAACTTAAATCTGGAAATTGCCCAACCGTCTCAATTTTTCAGCAACTTTGAGCTACTATAACTTGGTGCTCAAAACTCCAATTCTTGTTCTGCTTGTTTTTTTTTTAAACTTTGATTGCAACTCTAATTGATTTTCAAATTTTAAAGGTTAGTTCAAATTCTGTGAATTTCACCGAATTTCCAAAGTTGGCGAAAAACCAAGCCCGAAACTGTCTAGCAAGCTTTAAACAGCGACTTTGAGCCAAATTTTGAATACCTTCCGTTTGGAATCATGGGAAAGTGTATTCTAGGAATTTTTAGTACTTTGGAAGAAGTTACCAACGGTACCAAGTTTTCCAATTTTAGACTTGTAAAGAGTGAGATACGATTTTTGAAAAATCTCGTATGAAAACTGAAATTTTCAGAAGTTAAGGAAAAGGAGTTTTTTGAATTCTTCTTTTTCTCTCGATATCACTTGAACGTTTTATACTTGATTTTGAAGATGAAAACTTGATTTCTCATGTACTTTAAAACCCCACTTTTGAACCTTAATTCGCGAGTAATTTAGGCTCATTTTAGTGAAATTTTCTAGAATTGTACAAGCGTGCAATCTTCCTTGATAATTGGGATTTATAAGTGATTGCTCACTATTAATTGCCCAGGCTCGCACGAGAACCTTCAAGAGGATCCTATGGTAGACGCTTGAACTTCAAGTAACATTTCTCCTTGGTTGACTTGGTGAGTGTCAAGTGTATGATTACTTGAACTGCTGTGAATTTGATACATGCTTACTTGGTATCCCTGACTTGAGATTCTGAAAATGGAGACGAGTGTATACTTTATCGCACTCGTTCTCATTTGAAACCAATGACTCATGATTAACTTGCTTGACATGAAATGAATGACCTGCTGGACATGACATGAATGCTTGAATATATCACATGCTTGCTTGACCTGAAATAGTATGCTATGGCTGCATACGTCGTTGGAGTGAATCTCCTCGACACTCAAATATACATGGGGGACGCCCAAACTCATAGGCCGACCTTAGAACTCGAGCCGGCATGGGCTTGGTCAGGAATCTCGGTGAGCCATGAGAATTACATAACAAGTTTGATCTATTGGAGAGATCTTGCTTGGCATACTCATGGAGTATCACCTTATAAATGACGTTCGGGTCTGGTGGGGGGTTGAAAGATGGACGGACATGAGAAGTAATGGAGATCTACGGATTGGAAATAACGACCCGGTTGACGGAGAGTCATCGCGGGAAGGTATACGAATGCCCTGGCAAAGCATGTGGAACTTAACTCCTAAGAGCTACTATATTCTTGAATTGTTTCTGGTTACATTTCATTGAAATTGTTAATTACTCGCACTTTATCATTTGACCTGTTATTTGGGCTTGCTACTTGGACTATGTGCTTGCATGTGTGTTCTTGGCCTCACGAGCATTTTGCTTACCCTGTACATTTGTTTTCCTTAACAGGATTGGGCATGGAATGAGACTTGGAGAAACCCTTTCGATGCACTTTTGGCTTAGGATTTCTAATGTATTTTGGGCTAGACCTCTTATTGGTTGTACTTTTGGGAACCTAGTGTATGATTTGGATATTTGATGTACCTGGATGTTGTATATTTTGGGTATTGATGTAACTTTTAGGAATTTGATGTAAGGATTGGATAATCGTTATATATATTGTTAAGTTTGGAAGTTTTCCGCACTTTCTTACTTATCTAGTGTTGTTGAATAGTATTGTTCTAAGTTTGAACGGATATTGCCATGAGTCCTGGCGAGAGTTGGGCAGGCGTCCCGCGGATACCCTCTGGTTCGCCTTAGGGAGAAGTGGGGGCGTCACATAGGCTAGTAAGAATGCACAGCCTTCCAAAATGGGAAGAGGAATGGGAGGAATAAGAACTGCTGGAACTTCAAGGGGAGCTATATCCAGAGGTGGTCGTAGTGGACCAGTTCAAGTTAGGGGAGCGCCTTCTAGTGGTTCGGCAGTGACTCCTCTAGTTACCTGTGGTTACTGTGGTAAACCCAACCACTCAGAGAATGATTGTTGGAGAAAATTTAGGAAATGTTTATTTTGTGGTAGCACTGAACATCAAGTTACGGGTTGTTCAAATGCGCCAAAATTAGGAGGTAACCCTCAAAGGCCAGAAAAATCAACCTCTAAGCAGACTAGTGGTGGAAGGAGTCGACCTAGAGTACCGGCTAGGGTTTATGCACTGGATCATCAACAGACACCTGATGCGACTGAGGTGGTTGAAGGTACGATTCCTGTTTTCCACCGTTTAGTTAAGATTTTAATTGATCCGGTGCAACGCATTCTTTTGTAAAGCATACTTTCATGAGTGGAACAGAGTTGAAACCAATTAAGTTATCTTATGACTTGGAGGTTAGGACACCTACGGGGATCAAAGTCTAATCGCTAATTTGGTATATAGAGATTGTGAGATCTGGGTTGGAGAACGGAAACTACTGGCTGATCTGATAGGCTTAGCGATTAAGGGATATGATGTGATTCTAGGGATGGACTGGTTAGCCCGTTACAATGCCCAGATGAATTGTAAGACGAAAATAGTGGAATTGTGCATTCCGGGAGAGGCAACCCTGAAATTGGATGTAGGGGGTAGATTTGCTTCATCTGCACTTATCTCAGGGATGCTTTTCTAATCAACACTCCTAGTGATAAAGTGAGACTGGAGGACATGCCTGTAGTGAAAGAGTATCCAAATGTCTTTCCTGAAGAGTTAGAGTCTTTACCCCCAGAAAGGGAAATAGCTTTTAAAATTGCTGTGACTCCGGGAGTAGCACCTATCTCTAAGACGCCATATAGAATGGCTCCAGCTGAACTGAAAGAATTGAAGTTACAATTGCAGGACTTGTTGGAACGGAATTTTATAAAAGAGAGTGACTCACCGTGGGGAGCCCCAGTCTTATTTGTTAAGAAGAAATATGGGAGTTTAAGATTGTGCATAGATTACCGAGGCCTAAACGATGTCGCTATTAAGAATAAGTACCCATTGTCTCACATTGATGAATTATTTGACCAATTGCAAGGGGCGGTAGCATTCTCGAAGTTGGATTTGAAACAGGGTTATTATCAATTGAGGCTTTTGGAGAAAAATATACCCAAGACTGCTTTTAACTCGAGGTATGGACACTTTGAATTTGCAGTAATGCCATTTGGATTGACCAATGCACCTGCAGCTTTTATGGATTTGATGTACAGGGTCTTCAAGCCTTATCTGGACCAATTTGTAGTGATTTTTATTGATGATATTTTGGTGTACTCTAAGAATGTGGAGGATCACGAGAAGCACTTGAGAATTATTTTACAAACCCAGAGGAGACACCAATTGTATACTAAGTTTAGCAAGTGTGAATTTTGGTTGAAAGAAATGACATTCTTGGGACACATAATTTCTAAGGATTGGATAAAAGTGGATCCAGCCAAAGTTGAAGTTGTTTCAAAGTGGAAACGACCGGAAAACCCTATTGAAGTTTGAAGTATTATAGGGTTAGTAGGGTATTACCGGAGATTTATCAAGGATTTTTCTAAAATTGCTGGACCTATGACTGAGTTGACCAAGAAAAGTGGAAAGTTTATGTGGAGCCCTAAGTGTGAAGAGAGTTTCCAAGAGTTGAAAAGACGTTTGACAAGAGCGCCTGTGTTAGCTCTACCGAATGGGAAGAATAGCTTTGTGGTCCACACAGATACTTCCAAGGAAGGTTTAGGATGTGTATTAATGCAAAATGATAAAGTGATAGCGTATGCATCTAGGAAATTGAAACCGCATGAAGGAAACTACCCGACTCATGATTTGGAGTTAGCGGCTGTAGTATTCGCTTTAAAGAAATGGAGGCATTACCTGTATGGAGTAACATTTGAGGGTTTTACTGACCACAAAAGTCTTAAGTATTTGTTTTCTCAAAAGGAGCTGAATTTGAGGCAACGTAGGTGGATGGAATTTTTGGACGATTATGATTGCACGATAAAGTACCATCCAGGGAAAGCCAATGTAGTGGCCGATACTTTAAGTCGTCAAGTGCAAGTGGCCGGATTGATGATTAAGGAATTACACTTGTTAGAAGAAGTTAGTTATTGGAATCCTAGACTTGAACCGAGGAAAGTAACTCTTGGAAATATTATAGTGAATTTCATTTTGTTGGAACGTATTAAAGAAGTCCAGGAAAAGGACATTGAAGTGCAAAAGTGGTGGGAAAGAGTCAAAAATGGAGAAAAGTCAGATTTTAACTTGGGAATGAATTGTATATTGAGGTTTCGGAATCGGATAGTAGTGCCAAAGGATGAAGAGTTTCGGAAGAAAATTTTAGCAGAGGCACACCGATCGAAGTTTATGGTACACCCTGGAGGGAATAAAATGTACCAAGACTTGAAGAGTTTGTATTGGTGGGAAGGTATGAAAAAGGAAATTGCCCAATTTGTCCAAACCTGTTTAATTTGTCAACAGGTTAAGGCTGAACATCAGAGACCGTCCGGACTTTTGCAACTTTTAGAGATACCCGAGTGGAAATGGAAAAACATCACCATGGATTTCGTATCAGGGTTACCGAGGACACAAAGAGGTCATGATGCCATTTGGGTAATAGTGGATAGATTGACCAAATCAGCTCATTTTCTGCTGAATAATATGAAGTACCCATTGGAGAAGTTAGCTAAGTTATATTTGGATGAAATTATCAGGTTACATGGAATACCTGTAAGTATTGTGTTCGATAGAGACCCAAGATTTGTTTCAAGATTTTGGCAAAAGATGCAAGAGGCGTTGGGGACTAGATTGAACTTCAGTACTACTTACCATCCCCAGACCGATGGACAGTCTGAGAGGACGATTCAAACCCTTGAGAACATGTTGAGAACTTGCGTTTTGAATTTTGGGGAGAGTTGGAGTAAATTTTTGACATTTGTGGAATTTACCTATAATAATAGTTTCCACTCTTCTATTCAAATGGCCCCGTATGAAGCACTTTATGGTCGGAAGTGTAGGTCTCCGATTTGTTGGGATGAAATAGGTGAACGAAAAATCTTAGACTCGACTATAGTACCTTGGATTGAGGAGGCTAATGAAAAAGTGAAGTTGGTACGCCAGAGGATTCAGACCGCACAAAATCGTCAGAAGAGTTATGCAGATAACCGAAGGAAGGACTTAGAATTTGCGGTTGGAGATCAAGTATTTCTTAAGATTACACCTCTGAAAGCAAGTTTAATGTCGGGAAAAGGAAAGAAGTTACAACCGAGGTTTGTAGGACCTTATAAGGTTATCCAACGCGTGGGAAATGTAGCCTATAAGTTGGAATTGCCACCGAGTCTGTCTCGGATTCATAACGTTTTCCACGTGTCTATACTTAAGAAGTATCATCTAGACCCTTCTCATATCTTACAACCAGAAAGTATTGAAATTGATGAGACACTGACCTATGAAGAGAAACCGGTAAAGCTTCTGGATCGTAAGGTGAAAGAATTGAGGAATAAACGAATTTCATTGGTAAAAGTTATCTGGAGGAACCATGGGCTAGAGGAAGCAACCTGGGAAGTTGAAAAAGCAATTCGAGAAAAATATCTAGACCTGTTCACAAATCAAGGTATAATTTCGAGGACGAAATTTTCTTAAGGGGAAGAGTATGTGAGAACTCGCAAATTTACCTATTTTAAATTGTAAGGATCGAGGACAACCTAAGAGGGGGGGTGAATTAGGCTTTCAAAGACCTGCTAATAAATATTCTACCTTTTTGAACAGACAGCCTTTCTTTATCCCAGATGCCACCCAATGAACAAGATAATCCAATAGCACAGGTATTAGTGAGATGGAGAGAGGAACAGTTTATATAGAAAAGCAGTAAATAAGAGTAAAGAACCAAACCAAGCTTCAAACACAACTGAAGTTTGAACACCACTATAATATACCAAGTTACTTCAAGCTGAATAGACTTGCAACCAATCTTATGTGTACAAGGAAGGGATCACTTCCTTCTTGCCCCAAATCACACTTGGTCAAGCAAGGAAGTTTTACAAACACTCGCAAACCCTCACTGTGCTACACTATTGAAGAAGCTATATCACACTTGAAAAACAACTGCACGATGATTGCACATCCAAGGAATACAAATTGTTTCTTTTGAGTATTCTAGCACTTGAATCACTCACAATCTGATGTAGGCTTGATGTACAAAGTACTTTTGAGGTGATAGACTTTGTTCCTTTTATAGGGGACCAGAGAATTCCTCAATTAATGCTGTCAACGGGTAGAAGGCAGCTGAAGAGTCAACTAGCCGTTGGTGCTGTCGGACGTCCGATGCTTGGTTTTTATGCGTCCGAACGATATAATATGAGTTCTGGAAATTTTCTTGAGTCCCTTAGGACGTCCGATCATGCGTCCGAGGGTAGGATGAATACTTGGACTTTCTTCTTCAATTCCTTCGGACGGCCGATGCATCCAGAGTACTGTGTCCGAAGATCAGCAACGTTTGTCGGACGTCCGATACACAGGTATTGAGCGTCCGAACCTAATTAGTAATAGAGTAACTCCTGGCTTGTCTTCTTCGGACGTCCGAGTCTGAGTTCTTTACTCGTCCGAAGATGCTCAAAGAATGTCGGACGTCCGATACTTTCCTTTTGTGCGTCCGACATCATTCTCAGCAAACTTCATTCCTTTCTGATCTTCTTTTTCTGCTTTAACTTCACATACCTGTTTGGTTTATTTCTGAAAAGGATCTTTACAAAAAGTATTAGAAACATTCAATTGTTTTGTAATCATCAAAAGATATGAATTGAGATAAACAATCTCCCCCTTTTTGATGATGACAAAACAATTGGATAGAGCACAAAATATAGCAGCTCCCCCTGACGAAGTGCATGAGTAGTATATTACTCCCCCTGAAACTGACTCCCCTAACTAGATACTCTATACCATCAGTTGTAAACCAAATCCAATTCCAATTCTCCCCCTTTTTGTCATCTCAACCAGCAATACATTTTTTCAGAAGTAATATCAGTATACAAATGTACATCACAGTTTGGAATTAATCATTGAGCAGATATCAATCAGAAACATTCATTCAACCAGCAGATTGCACACATATATACCAATCATATCAAAAAAAAAACATCCATAACACAATACTTAGTTAAAGCATTCACAAACAGTAAAGAAAATATCCAGTTTTACAGACCATGTGTCCAGCACTAAAAACAAAAGATAAACTATAATCCTAGATTTAGGTGCAGTGACCTAGAAGTGCCTAGATAGTGATTTTAGATGATCCAGGCCTCCTCCTGGTCAGACGATACTGTTCAGGGTCCTCCTCTGCCTCAGTTTCTTCATCATCATCTTCAACTTCTTCCTCAGTTATTGGAGCCTTGCCTTTATCCTTGGGCTGAGAACTGGAAGCTGGAGTAGTCTCATCACCAGTGGTTGGCCTTGTGGGCTCAGATCTTGGTTCTTTCTGATGAACAGCTTCATTTGTTTCAGGTATAGGGGGCACAAGAAGATTCCTTTTTTCAAGAAAGGAGGATTGTTGGGCAGAGGTCATGGTCATCATGAGACCATCTTCAAGAAGCATAACATGCTGTTTGAGGTCTTCAAGCAGGGAGATGACCTCAGAATTGGAAGGGAAGGACTTACTGGCAGACTTTCTGGGATGAATGGTGAAAGGAGACATGTACCCTGACTGATCATGGGGAGTTCTAGGAGTGACAGGGGTTTCATGCAAATTTTTTCTTCTAGACTCGGCCACAGTTTCCTTGTAGCACCAATGACCCTCAAAAAATTTTAGATTCTTTCTTTCAAAATAAGCTTTGGAGAAAACTGAAGAGGCACTTTCTTTTGGAGATTTTCCAGAAAAGGGTATGTCAAAATGAGCAAAAATGGGGGTCAGAAATCTGCCATAGGAAAGTTTCCTACGACTATCAGTGCTGATTTTGAGTAGAAATTTGCACATTACAAAACCAAAGTCAATGCGGATTTTTTCAACAAAGCAGTAGAAAAGATATAGTTCCATTTTATTTGCATCTGTTCTGTGGCCATCAGTTGGCACCAACAGATTCGAGATGATAGTGAAGATGATCAGATTCTGAGGACTGAGATCATCCAATCTTGCCTCAGCAGGGGTGTTGAATTTGGTTTGAAAATAAGTCATGAGTTTAGCATTGTAAAAGTGATGATAGGCAGAAGGGAATTCCTCATATGAAAAGAAATTTGCAATTTTTCCCTTAAAACCAGGTTCAATATTAGTTTTCAGAATTGAATTCACAATGTCAGGAGTTAATATGATGTCCACAGAGTTGACCCTAGAGATGAGTTCAGTGTGTGATGTACCCTTTCTAAGATTAGCAAAAAATTGATGCAGCATGTCAGGATAGAAAACATTAGGAATGGTCAAGAGATGAGTCCATTTCTGGAATTCAAATAGTTTGATGACATGTTCAAGATCAAGCTTACGAAATTCAAAAGGGATGATGAGCCTTTGGGTGATGAAACCTTTTTGAGATACTAACTCAAATCTGTCTCTGGCTTCATCATCGATGAACTTGGGTAGAGGAATGGGTTCAGGTGCAGGCTGAGATACTGGATTCTTCCCAGAACGTGTCCCTTTAGAGGTTTGAGTGCCAGATGCACCAGCATTTTGAGTCTCAGTCCTTGTCCTTGGAGACTTCCGGATGGGGGGTTCAGGTGTTGGCTGACTCTCAGTGATGTTTTCTTCATTCTGCTGATCAACAGATGGATCAGCAGATTGCTTTTTCTTGGATTGAGGAGTTCTCTTCCCCTTTGCAGTCCTTTTTCTTTTACTGAAAGACCTTGTGACAGTTTCTTCACCTTGGGTGGCCTGCTCTGGTTCCTCATTTCCACCAGCAATGTTCCCTTCAGAGATCTGCCTTTCCATTTGTTTATCAGATGATTCAGGAGATGGAATGACTAATTTTCTTTGGGCAGTCTCCTTCACTATGCCCCTACGAGACACTTTCTTTCTTTTTGAAGCCACATGAGGTGAATCAACAATTTCAATGTCTTCATCCCTCAGTTTAAAAGACCGTCCGGCACTAGTAGATCCTCCCCTCACTCTAACCATGATGCAATGTGGATGTGATTTTTAATGTAGAGTGTTGTGTATAGAAGGAAAGAACAGTGAGAGTTAACAGGAGTGCACTATGATGCCTGCAGGGAGAGGGTTATATGAGGTTAGGGTTTCGTATATAAATTGGGAATTTTGGGGCAGTTGGGTGTTAGAGGTGCCTTTTATGAGTGGTTAAAGAGCTATGGAGGTGTAATTGAGTTGGTTGAGTCAATTTCTTGGAACTTGGTTTGAGGAGAGAGGAATTCGAATTTCAAATTTTAGAGAAACTGAAAGGTTGCGTCCGAGACTTATGAAGGAAAATGAATTGAGCAGAGTCAGTGACTGCCTTATAGGACATATTTTTTTGGGTGTCGGACGTCCGAACGAAGTGATGCGTCCGACACAACCGTCCGAGCCAGGAATTCTCTGTACCTTGAATGAAGAACACTGTCGGACGTCCGTTTTAATTCATCGGACGTCCGATAAGGAGTGACTGGAAATAAGACTCAGAACATTTTTTCTGTAACACCCAATTTAGTCCTCAAAGACACAAATTGATCTAGCGGAAGAGCTTTTGTGAGTATATCAGCGATTTGTTCTTTAGAACAAATAAACTCAACACGGATTATCCCCTTTGAGACAAGATCGCGAATGAAATGATGCTTAATATCAATGTGCTTAGTCCTAGAGTGTTGAATGGGATTTTTTGTTAGATTAATTGCACTGGTGTTGTCACAGTACATAGGTACACATTCATATACTAAACCGAAATCATTTAATGTGTTTTTCATCCATAGCAATTGAGCACAACAAGCACCAGCAGCAACATATTCAGCTTCAGTAGTGGACAGTGAGATAGCATTTTGTTTTTTACTAAACCAAGAGACCAAGCAATTTCCAAGAAAGTTGCATATACCAGTAGTACTTTTTCTATCTATTTTACAACCTCCAAAATCAGCATCAGAGAATCCACACAAAGGAAATTCATAACATTTTGGATACCACAAGCCAAAATTTAAGGTTCCTTTAAGATATCTCAAGATTCTTTTTACTGCATTCAAGTGTGATTCCTTTGGACAGGATTGAAATCGAGCACATAAACACACAGCAAACATGATGTCAGGCCTACTAGCAGTTAAGTAAAGTAAACTTCCAATCATACCTCTGTACTTCTTCTCCTCAACTTTGATACCTTCCTCATCTTTGTCTAGTTTGGTAGAGGTGCACATAGGTGTTCCAACAGACTTTGAATCCTCCATTCCGAATTTCTTCAGCAACTCCTTGGTGTATTTTGTTTGATTTATAAACGTTCCATCTTGGTTTTGAACCACTTGGAGTCCAAGGAAGAAATTCAGTTGTCCCATCATGCTCATTTCAAATTCTTTTTGCATGATGGTGGAAAAGTCCTTGCACAATTTTTCGTTAGTAGCACCAAATATGATATCATCCACATATATTTGCACAATCAAAAGATCTTGTGAGCTTTGTTTTGTAAAAAGTGTAGTGTCTACAACACCTCTTTTAAAACCATTTTCAATCAGAAATCCACTCAGACGTTCATACCATGCTCTAGGAGCTTGCTTTAATCCATATAAAGCTTTTGAGAGTTTAAACACGTGATCTGGATAGGATTCATTTTCAAAACCAGGAGGTTGGTCAACATAGACCTCTTGGTCTATAAATCCATTTAAGAAGGCACTCTTAACATCCATTTGAAATAATTTAAAGTTCTTGAAACATGCAAATGCTAAAAACATTCTTATGGATTCCAGCCGAGCTACTGGTGCAAAAGATTCATCAAAGTCTATTCCCTCTTCTTGAGTGTATCCCTTAGCTACCAGTCTAGCCTTATTTCTAACAATCTCCCCTTTATCATTCAATTTGTTTCTAAAAATCCATTTTGTGCCAATGATAGGATGGCCTTGTGGTCTGGCAACCAGAGTCCAAACTTTGTTTCTTTCAAATTGAATTAACTCATCTTCCATAGCTAAAATCCAGTGCTCATCATTCAAAGCGTCAACAACATTTTTAGGTTCAATATGTGATACAAAAGCAAGATTATCTATCAAGTGTCTAGATGAGCGAGTTCTGACCGTTTCAGAAGGATCACCAATTATAAGCTCCCTGGGATGATTATGAGCAAATTTCCAGGCTTTTGGAAGATCATTAGGAGTAGTGGTAACTCCATTATTTACTTCTTCAACTGGACTGACCTGAGCATCATTATTCTTTGAATCAGTTTCTGGTGAGGCAGAGTCATGGTCATTAATTGCTAGCTTCTTTAGTTCTTCTTGAACACCTGTGTCATCATCTTTACCACAACTCATAGAAATGTCACCATAAGATTCATCAAAGGTAATGTGTATAGCCTCCTCTATGATCAATGTTCTACGATTATAGACTCTGAAACCTCTTTTGTTTTCACAATAACCCAAGAAAATTCCTTCATCAGATTTCTTGTCAAACTTTCCAAGATGTTCCTTGATATTCAAAATGAAACATTTACAACCAAATACTTTGAAGTAGCTGACTACAGGCTTTTTATCATACATGAGCTCATAGGAAGTTTTGTTCAAAATTGGTCTTAGAAGAATTCTATTCATGGTATAACAGGCTGTGTTTAATGCTTCAGCCCAAAAATATTTTGGTAAATTGCATTCACTAAGCATGGTTCTAGCAGCCTCTTGGAGAGTTCTATTTTTTCTTTCTACAACTCCATTCTGTTGAGGAACTCTAGCAATAGAGAATTCATGGGTAATACCATTGTGATCACAAAATTCTGAAAAACCACAGAACTTAAATTCTGTCCCATTATCACTTCTAATTCTAACAATTTTCAAGCCAAGCAGATTTTGTACTTTAGCAAATAATGAGGTAAAACTATTAAAGGCATCATCTTTATGAGCAAGGAATATTACCCAAGTATATCGAGAGTAGTCATCAACAATCACAAAACAATATCTCTTACCACCAAGGCTTGCAGTCTGTGTGGGACCAAACAGATCAAGGTGTAGAAGTTCAAGTGGTTTTGAAGTAGAAATACATTTCTTAGGTTTAAAAGAAACCTTGACTTGTTTTCCAAATTGGCAAGCATCACAGATTCTGTCTTTTTCAAATTTAATTTTTGGAAGTCCTCTCACAAGTTCCTTTTTAGAAATTTCTTTCAGCAAATCCATATTGAAGTGACACAACCTTCTATGCCACAACCATGGGTCCTCATTTGCAACTTTGAGACATTTGAGATGTGAGGAATCAATTTTTTCAAGAAACACTACATAGACATCATTAACCCTTTTTCCTTTGAAAACAATGTTGAACTTTGAGTCAAATATGAGACATTCAAGCTTTTTGAACAATACAAACAAATTCCTATCACACAATTGGCTAACACTTAACAGGTTGTAGCTCAAATTGTCAACAAGAAGAACATTGTGGATAAACGTTTGATCATTTTTACCAACATCGCCAATACCAACAGTCTTGGCTTTGTTATCATCTCCAAATGTTACCTTTCCACTTGCTTTCTGCTTGAGTTTGATGAATTGTGATGCATCACCAGTCATATGTCTTGAACATCCACTATCAATGAACCATTTTGATTCTTTAGCAATGTAATCCTGGTTCACCTACACACAAACCCACAAGATAATACTTGGTACCCTTTATATGTTGGGTCCTTGAGAGTTAGCCTTGTGTTTGACTATCCACATGCATCTCATGCCATTCCTCAAGTTTTTCTTAACATGACAGTTGCTATACATATGACCAGATTGATAACAAAATTTGCATATTGACATTGAATCAATCAAATGAACAGGTTTAATGAATCTGACTTGCCTTCTTCTGTGGATAGCAAATTCATTTGTATATTGGTTCAGTCTTATTCGATGAGTATCAACATAAGGTACAGTGTCATTCTTTTGAAAATGATTCTGTTTCACATGATGTAACAATTTGTATAAGTCATCCATTCTTTTTCTCAAGCTGTATTGCTCACTTTTGAGTGAGTCACAGTAATTTTTCTTTTTGTAAAGTTCAGCAAGCACATCAGTTTCAGTCCTTTTCAGGTTATCATTTTCATGCTTAAGACATTTGTTTTGTTGAAAAAGATTTGCATTGTCTTGTATTAGAAAGCTGATTTTCTGCTTCAGTTCTTTGTTTTTAACATAGGATTCTTTCAAGCTATTGTGCATTTTTTCTAGAAAAGAATTAACATCATCATCAGATTCACTATCACTATTGGTTTGAGAAATGCATTGTGTTACCTCTTCATCTCCAATAGCCATGAAAGCTACTTGAGCAGATTCCTCTTCTTCTTCAACTTCGCCTTCTGAGTTGCAATCATTCCAGGTAATCTGGAAATTGTTGAACTTTGGTTTTCGTTCAATCTTGTTTTCCTTCTTTTTCTTCATTGGACACTCATTTGCATAATGTCCAGGTTGGCCACAATCAAAACACTTATCGTTCTGCTTCTTGATGAACTCTAGTTTCCCTCTATTCCTGAAGTCATTAGTCTGATTGTGAAAGGAATTGCTGGATCCGCCTTTCCTGAATTTTCTCTTATTGAGAAATCTTTTGAAGCCTCTTGTGATGAGTGCAATATCACTGTCATCACCTTCCAAGTCATTTTCCTCCAGTGAGGCAGTTTCATCTTCATCTTGTGAAGCTTTCAAAGCAATACTCTTCCTTCCTTTTGTGTCTTCTTCTTCCTGCAACTTAGATCTAAGTTTCAGCTCATAAGAGGTTAGAGAGTTAATCAGAGATTCAATGGATAAGGAATTTAGATCCTTGGCTTCCTCTATGGCAGTCACTTTGCTTTCCCAATCCTTTGATAGAGCATTCAGAATTTTTCTGTTCTTTTCACCTAGAGAGTACTCCTTCTCAAGCACCTCTAAATCCTTGATCAGATCATTAAATCTACAGTACATTTTGTCGATGTTTTCATGAGGCTCCATCTTAAAAGATTCATACTTGGTGACCAGAATGGATTTTTTCTGTTCTCTTACGTTGTCACTGCCCTCATGGATTTCTCTTAGCTTATCCCACATTTCTTTGGCAGATTTACACCCTTTTACTCTAATTGACTCATTTGAGTCTAGGGCACTGTAAAGAACATTCATGGCTTTGGCATTCAATGTGAGATTGGTTCTGTCTTGAGCATTCATCTCAGCTCTCGTTTTTGGCCGCAACAAACCTGTTTCTGCATCCAGAAAGTTGGCATCAAGCGGTCCTTCATTCACAATAAACCACAGCTCAATATCAATGGATTGCAAGAAGATAATCATTCTTTCTTTCCAACTAACATAATTGGAACCAGTAAACATGGGAGGCCTAGTAACAGATTGCCCCTCAACAAACATAGCATGACTGGTTGTCATCTTTACTCCAAGCCGTTAGAGCTTAATCTCAAGGAGACCAAGCTCTGATACCAATTGTAAGGATCGAGGACAACCTAAGAGGGGGGGTGAATTAGGCTTTCAAAGACCTGCTAATAAATATTCTACCTTTTTGAACAGACAGCCTTTCTTTATCCCAGATGCCACCCAATGAACAAGATAATCCAATAGCACAGGTATTAGTGAGATGGAGAGAGGAACAGTTTATATAGAAAAGCAGTAAATAAGAGTAAAGAACCAAACCAAGCTTCAAACACAACTGAAGTTTGAACACCACTATAATATACCAAGTTACTTCAAGCTGAATAGACTTGCAACCAATCTTATGTGTACAAGGAAGGGATCACTTCCTTCTTGCCCCAAATCACACTTGGTCAAGCAAGGAAGTTTTACAAACACTCGCAAACCCTCACTGTGCTACACTATTGAAGAAGCTATATCACACTTGAAAAACAACTGCACGATGATTGCACATCCAAGGAATACAAATTGTTTCTTTTGAGTATTCTAGCACTTGAATCACTCACAATCTGATGTAGGCTTGATGTACAAAGTACTTTTGAGGTGATAGACTTTGTTCCTTTTATAGGGGACCAGAGAATTCCTCAATTAATGCTGTCAACGGGTAGAAGGCAGCTGAAGAGTCAACTAGCCGTTGGTGCTGTCGGACGTCCGATGCTTGGTTTTTATGCGTCCGAACGATATAATATGAGTTCTGGAAATTTTCTTGAGTCCCTTAGGACGTCCGATCATGCGTCCGAGGGTAGGATGAATACTTGGACTTTCTTCTTCAATTCCTTCGGACGGCCGATGCATCCAGAGTACTGTGTCCGAAGATCAGCAACGTTTGTCGGACGTCCGATACACAGGTATTGAGCGTCCGAACCTAATTAGTAATAGAGTAACTCCTGGCTTGTCTTCTTCGGACGTCCGAGTCTGAGTTCTTTACTCGTCCGAAGATGCTCAAAGAATGTCGGACGTCCGATACTTTCCTTTTGTGCGTCCGACATCATTCTCAGCAAACTTCATTCCTTTCTGATCTTCTTTTTCTGCTTTAACTTCACATACCTGTTTGGTTTATTTCTGAAAAGGATCTTTACAAAAAGTATTAGAAACATTCAATTGTTTTGTAATCATCAAAAGATATGAATTGAGATAAACAATCTCCCCCTTTTTGATGATGACAAAACAATTGGATAGAGCACAAAATATAGCAGCTCCCCCTGACGAAGTGCATGAGTAGTATATTACTCCCCCTGAAACTGACTCCCCTAACTAGATACTCTATACCATCAGTTGTAAACCAAATCCAATTCCAATTCTCCCCTTTTTTGTCATCTCAACCAGCAATACATTTTTTCAGAAGTAATATCAGTATACAAATGTACATCACAGTTTGGAATTAATCATTGAGCAGATATCAATCAGAAACATTCATTCAACCAGCAGATTGCACACATATATACCAATCATAGCAAAAAAAAAACATCCATAACACAATACTTAGTTAAAGCATTCACAAACAGTAAAGAAAATATCCAGTTTTACAGACCATGTGTCCAGCACTAAAAACAAAAGATAAACTATAATCCTAGATTTAGGTGCAGTGACCTAGAAGTGCCTAGATAGTGATTTTAGATGATCCAGGCCTCCTCCTGGTCAGACGATACTGTTCAGGGTCCTCCTCTGCCTCAGTTTCTTCATCATCATCTTCAACTTCTTCCTCAGTTATTGGAGCCTTGCCTTTATCCTTGGGCTGAGAACTGGAAGCTGGAGTAGTCTCATCACCAGTGGTTGGCCTTGTGGGCTCAGATCTTGGTTCTTTCTGATGAACAGCTTCATTTGTTTCAGGTATAGGGGGCACAAGAAGATTCCTTTTTTCAAGAAAGGAGGATTGTTGGGCAGAGGTCATGGTCATCATGAGACCATCTTCAAGAAGCATAACATGCTGTTTGAGGTCTTCAAGCAGGGAGATGACCTCAGAATTGGAAGGGAAGGACTTACTGGCAGACTTTCTGGGATGAATGGTGAAAGGAGACATGTACCCTGACTGATCATGGGGAGTTCTAGGAGTGACAGGGGTTTCGTGCAAATTTTTTCTTCTAGACTCGGCCACAGTTTCCGTGTAGCACCAATGACCCTCAAAAAATTTTAGATTCTTTCTTTCAAAATAAGCTTTGGAGAAAACTGAAGAGGCACTTTCTTTTGGAGATTTTCCAGAAAAGGGTATGTCAAAATGAGCAAAAATGGGGGTCAGAAATCTGCCATAGGAAAGTTTCCTACGACTATCAGTGCTGATTTTGAGTAGAAATTTGCACATTACAAAACCAAAGTCAATGCGGATTTTTTCAACAAAGCAGTAGAAAAGATATAGTTCCATTTTATTTGCATCTGTTTTGTGGCCATCAGTTGGCACCAACAGATTCGAGATGATAGTGAAGATGATCAGATTCTGAGGACTGAGATCATCCAATCTTGCCTCAGCAGGGGTGTTGAATTTGGTTTGAAAATAAGTCATGAGTTTAGCATTGTAAAAGTGATGATAGGCAGAAGGGAATTCCTCATATGAAAAGAAATTTGCAATTTTTCCCTTAAAACCAGGTTCAATATTAGTTTTCAGAATTGAATTCACAATGTCAGGAGTTAATATGATGTCCACAGAGTTGACCCTAGAGATGAGTTCAGTGTGTGATGTACCCTTTCTAAGATTAGCAAAAAATTGATGCAGCATGTCAGGATAGAAAACATTAGGAATGGTCAAGAGATGAGTCCATTTCTGGAATTCAAATAGTTTGATGACATGTTCAAGATCAAGCTTACGAAATTCAAAAGGGATGATGAGCCTTTGGGTGATGAAACCTTTTTGAGATACTAACTCAAATCTGTCTCTGGCTTCATCATCGATGAACTTGGGTAGAGGAATGGGTTCAGGTGTAGGCTGAGATACTGGATTCTTCCCAGAACGTGTCCCTTTAGAGGTTTGAGTGCCAGATGCACCAGCATTTTGAGTCTCAGTCCTTGTCCTTGGAGACTTCCGGATGGGGGGTTCAGGTGTTGGCTGACTCTCAGTGATGTTTTCTTCATTCTGCTGATCAACAGATGGATCAGCAGATTGCTTTTTCTTGGATTGAGGAGTTCTCTTCCCCTTTGCAGTCCTTTTTCTTTTACTGAAAGACCTTGTGACAGTTTCTTCACCTTGGGTGGCCTGCTCTGGTTCCTCATTTCCATCAGCAATGTTCCCTTCAGAGATCTGCCTTTCCATTTGTTTATCAGATGATTCAGGAGATGGAATGACTAATTTTCTTTGGGCAGTCTCCTTCACTATGCCCCTACGAGACACTTTCTTTCTTTTTGAAGCCACATGAGGTGAATCAACAATTTCAATGTCTTCATCCCTCAGTTTAAAAGACCGTCCGGCACTAGTAGATCCTCCCCTCACTCTAACCATGATGCAATGTGGATGTGATTTTTAATGTAGAGTGTTGTGTATAGAAGGAAAGAACAGTGAGAGTTAACAGGAGTGCACTATGATGCCTGCAGGGAGAGGGTTATATGAGGTTAGGGTTTCGTATATAAATTGGGAATTTTGGGGCAGTTGGGTGTTAGAGGTGCCTTTTATGAGTGGTTAAAGAGCTATGGAGGTGTAATTGAGTTGGTTGAGTCAATTTCTTGGAACTTGGTTTGAGGAGAGAGGAATTCGAATTTCAAATTTTAGAGAAACTGAAAGGTTGCGTCCGAGACTTATGAAGGAAAATGAATTGAGCAGAGTCAGTGACTGCCTTATAGGACATATTTTTTGGGTGTCGGACATCCGAACGAAGTGATGCGTCCGACACAACCGTCCGAGCCAGGAATTCTCTGTACCTTGAATGAAGAACACTGTCGGACGTCCGTTTTAATTCATCGGACGTCCGATAAGGAGTGACTGGAAATAAGACTCAGAACATTTTTTCTGTAACACCCAATTTAGTCCTCAAAGACACAAATTGATCTAGCGGAAGAGCTTTTGTGAGTATATCAGCGATTTGTTCTTTAGAACAAATAAACTCAACACGGATTATCCCCTTTGAGACAAGATCGCGAATGAAATGATGCTTAATATCAATGTGCTTAGTCCTAGAGTGTTGAATGGGATTTTTTGTTAGATTAATTGCACTGGTGTTGTCACAGTACATAGGTACACATTCATATACTAAACCGAAATCATTTAATGTGTTTTTCATCCATAGCAATTGAGCACAACAAGCACCAGCAGCAACATATTCAGCTTCAGTAGTGGACAGTGAGATAGCATTTTGTTTTTTACTAAACCAAGAGACCAAGCAATTTCCAAGAAAGTTGCATATACCAGTAGTACTTTTTCTATCTATTTTACAACCTCCAAAATCAGCATCAGAGAATCCACACAAAGGAAATTCATAACATTTTGGATACCACAAGCCAAAATTTAAGGTTCCTTTAAGATATCTCAAGATTCTTTTTACTGCATTCAAGTGTGATTCCTTTGGACAGGATTGAAATCGAGCACATAAACACACAGCAAACATGATGTCAGGCCTACTAGCAGTTAAGTAAGGTAAACTTCCAATCATACCTCTGTACTTCTTCTCCTCAACTTTGATACCTTCCTCATCTTTGTCTAGTTTGGTAGAGGTGCACATAGGTGTTCCAACAGACTTTGAATCCTCCATTCCGAATTTCTTCAGCAACTCCTTGGTGTATTTTGTTTGATTTATAAACGTTCCATCTTGGTTTTGAACCACTTGGAGTCCAAGGAAGAAATTCAGTTGTCCCATCATGCTCATTTCAAATTCTTTTTGCATGATGGTGGAAAAGTCCTTGCACAATTTTTCGTTAGTAGCACCAAATATGATATCATCCACATATATTTGCACAATCAAAAGATCTTGTGAGCTTTGTTTTGTAAAAAGTGTAGTGTCTACAACACCTCTTTTAAAACCATTTTCAATCAGAAATCCACTCAGACGTTCATACCATGCTCTAGGAGCTTGCTTTAATCCATATAAAGCTTTTGAGAGTTTAAACACGTGATCTGGATAGGATTCATTTTCAAAACCAGGAGGTTGGTCAACATAGACCTCTTGGTCTATAAATCCATTTAAGAAGGCACTCTTAACATCCATTTGAAATAATTTAAAGTTCTTGAAACATGCAAATGCTAAAAACATTCTTATGGATTCCAGCCGAGCTACTGGTGCAAAAGATTCATCAAAGTCTATTCCCTCTTCTTGAGTGTATCCCTTAGCTACCAGTCTAGCCTTATTTCTAACAATCTCCCCTTTATCATTCAATTTGTTTCTAAAAATCCATTTTGTGCCAATGATAGGATGGCCTTGTGGTCTGGCAACCAGAGTCCAAACTTTGTTTCTTTCAAATTGAATTAACTCATCTTCCATAGCTAAAATCCAGTGCTCATCATTCAAAGCGTCAACAACATTTTTAGGTTCAATATGTGATACAAAAGCAAGATTATCTATCAAGTGTCTAGATGAGCGAGTTCTGACCGTTTCAGAAGGATCACCAATTATAAGCTCCCTGGGATGATTATGAGCAAATTTCCAGGCTTTTGGAAGATCATTAGGAGTAGTGGTAACTCCATTATTTACTTCTTCAACTGGACTGACCTGAGCATCATTATTCTTTGAATCAGTTTCTGGTGAGGCAGAGTCATGGTCATTAATTGCTAGCTTCTTTAGTTCTTCTTGAACACCTGTGTCATCATCTTTACCACAACTCATAGAAATGTCACCATAAGATTCATCAAAGGTAATGTGTATAGCCTCCTCTATGATCAATGTTCTACGATTATAGACTCTGAAACCTCTTTTGTTTTCACAATAACCCAAGAAAATTCCTTCATCAGATTTCTTGTCAAACTTTCCAAGATGTTCCTTGATATTCAAAATGAAACATTTACAACCAAATACTTTGAAGTAGCTGACTACAGGCTTTTTATCATACATGAGCTCATAGGAAGTTTTGTTCAAAATTGGTCTTAGAAGAATTCTATTCATGGTATAACAGGCTGTGTTTAATGCTTCAGCCCAAAAATATTTTGGTAAATTGCATTCACTAAGCATGGTTCTAGCAGCCTCTTGGAGAGTTCTATTTTTTCTTTCTACAACTCCATTCTGTTGAGGAACTCTAGCAATAGAGAATTCATGGGTAATACCATTGTGATCACAAAATTCTGAAAAACCACAGAACTTAAATTCTGTCCCATTATCACTTCTAATTCTAACAATTTTCAAGCCAAGCAGATTTTGTACTTTAGCAAATAATGAGGTAAAACTATTAAAGGCATCATCTTTATGAGCAAGGAATATTACCCAAGTATATCAAGAGTAGTCATCAACAATCACAAAACAATATCTCTTACCACCAAGGCTTGCAGTCTGTGTGGGACCAAACAGATCAAGGTGTAGAAGTTCAAGTGGTTTTGAAGTAGAAATACATTTCTTAGGTTTAAAAGAAACCTTGACTTGTTTTCCAAATTGGCAAGCATCACAGATTCTGTCTTTTTCAAATTTAATTTTTGGAAGTCCTCTCACAAGTTCCTTTTTAGAAATTTCTTTCAGCAAATCCATATTGAAGTGACACAACCTTCTATGCCACAACCATGGGTCCTCATTTGCAACTTTGAGACATTTGAGATGTGAGGAATCAATTTTTTCAAGAAACACTACATAGACATCATTAACCCTTTTTCCTTTGAAAACAATGTTGAACTTTGAGTCAAATATGAGACATTCAAGCTTTTTGAACAATACAAACAAATTCCTATCACACAATTGGCTAACACTTAACAGGTTGTAGCTCAAATTGTCAACAAGAAGAACATTGTGGATAAACGTTTGATCATTTTTACCAACATCGCCAATACCAACAGTCTTGGCTTTGTTATCATCTCCAAATGTTACCTTTCCACTTGCTTTCTGCTTGAGTTTGATGAATTGTGATGCATCACCAGTCATATGTCTTGAACATCCACTATCAATGAACCATTTTGATTCTTTAGCAATGTAATCCTGGTTCACCTACACACAAACCCATAAGATAATACTTGGTACCCTTTATATGTTGGGTCCTTGAGAGTTAGCCTTGTGCTTGACTATCCACATGCATCTCATGCCATTCCTCAAGTTTTTCTTAACATGACAGTTGCTATACATATGACCAGATTGATAACAAAATTTGCATATTGACATTGAATCAATCAAATGAACAGGTTTAATGAATCTGACTTGCCTTCTTCTGTGGATAGCAAATTCATTTGTATATTGGTTCAGTCTTATTCGATGAGTATCATCATAAGGTACAGTGTCATTCTTTTGAAAATGATTCTGTTTCACATGATGTAACAATTTGTATAAGTCATCCATTCTTTTTCTCAAGCTGTATTGCTCACTTTTGAGTGAGTCACAGTAATTTTTCTTTTTGTAAAGTTCAGCAAGCACATCAGTTTCAGTCCTTTTCAGGTTATCATTTTCATGCTTAAGACATTTGTTTTGTTGAAAAAGATTTGCATTGTCTTGTATTAGAAAGCTGATTTTCTGCTTCAGTTCTTTGTTTTTAACATAGGATTCTTTCAAGCTATTGTGCATTTTTTCTAGAAAAGAATTAACATCATCATCAGATTCACTATCACTATTGGTTTGAGAAATGCATTGTGTTACCTCTTCATCTCCAATAGCCATGAAAGCTACTTGAGCAGATTCCTCTTCTTCTTCAACTTCGCCTTCTGAGTTGCAATCATTCCAGGTAATCTGGAAATTGTTGAACTTTGGTTTTCGTTCAATCTTGTTTTCCTTCTTTTTCTTCATTGGACACTCATTTGCATAATGTCCAGGTTGGCCACAATCAAAACACTTATCGTTCTGCTTCTTGATGAACTCTAGTTTCCCTCTATTCCTGAAGTCATTAGTCTGATTGTGAAAGGAATTGCTGGATCCGCCTTTCCTGAATTTTCTCTTATTGAGAAATCTTTTGAAGCCTCTTGTGATGAGTGCAATATCACTGTCATCACCTTCCAAGTCATTTTCCTCCAGTGAGGCAGTTTCATCTTCATCTTGTGAAGCTTTCAAAGCAATACTCTTCCTTCCTTTTGCGTCTTCTTCTTCCTGCAACTTAGATCTAAGTTTCAGCTCATAAGAGGTTAGAGAGTTAATCAGAGATTCAATGGATAAGGAATTTAGATCCTTGGCTTCCTCTATGGCAGTCACTTTGCTTTCCCAATCCTTTGATAGAGCATTCAGAATTTTTCTGTTCTTTTCACCTAGAGAGTACTCCTTCTCAAGCACCTCTAAATCCTTGATCAGATCATTAAATCTACAGTACATTTTGTCGATGTTTTCATGAGGCTCCATCTTAAAAGATTCATACTTGGTGACCAGAATGGATTTTTTCTGTTCTCTTACGTTGTCACTGCCCTCATGGATTTCTCTTAGCTTATCCCACATTTCTTTGGCAGATTTACACCCTTTTACTCTAATTGACTCATTTGAGTCTAGGGCACTGTAAAGAACATTCATGGCTTTGGCATTCAATGTGAGATTGGTTCTGTCTTGAGCATTCATCTCAGCTCTCGTTTTTGGCCGCAACAAACCTGTTTCTGCATCCAGAAAGTTGGCATCAAGCGGTCCTTCATTCACAATAAACCACAGCTCAATATCAATGGATTGCAAGAAGATAATCATTCTTTCTTTCCAACTAACATAATTGGAACCAGTAAACATGGGAGACCTAGTAACAGATTGCCCCTCAACAAACATAGCATGACTGGTTGTCATCTTTACTCCAAGCCGTTAGAGCTTAATCTCAAGGAGACCAAGCTCTGATACCAATTGTAAGGATCGAGGACAACCTAAGAGGGGGGGTGAATTAGGCTTTCAAAGACCTGCTAATAAATATTCTACCTTTTTGAACAGACAGCCTTTCTTTATCCCAGATGCCACCCAATGAACAAGATAATCCAATAGCACAGGTATTAGTGAGATGGAGAGAGGAACAGTTTATATAGAAAAGCAGTAAATAAGAGTAAAGAACCAAACCAAGCTTCAAACACAACTGAAGTTTGAACACCACTATAATATACCAAGTTACTTCAAGCTGAATAGACTTGCAACCAATCTTATGTGTACAAGGAAGGGATCACTTCCTTCTTGCCCCAAATCACACTTGGTCAAGCAAGGAAGTTTTACAAACACTCGCAAACCCTCACTGTGCTACACTATTGAAGAAGCTATATCACACTTGAAAAACAACTGCACGATGATTGCACATCCAAGGAATACAAATTGTTTCTTTTGAGTATTCTAGCACTTGAATCACTCACAATCTGATGTAGGCTTGATGTACAAAGTACTTTTGAGGTGATAGACTTTGTTCCTTTTATAGGGGACCAGAGAATTCCTCAATTAATGCTGTCAACGGGTAGAAGGCAGCTGAAGAGTCAACTAGCCGTTGGTGCTGTCGGACGTCCGATGCTTGGTTTTTATGCGTCCGAACGATATAATATGAGTTCTGGAAATTTTCTTGAGTCCCTTAGGACGTCCGATCATGCGTCCGAGGGTAGGATGAATACTTGGACTTTCTTCTTCAATTCCTTCGGACGGCCGATGCATCCAGAGTACTGTGTCCGAAGATCAGCAACGTTTGTCGGACGTCCGATACACAGGTATTGAGCGTCCGAACCTAATTAGTAATAGAGTAACTCCTGGCTTGTCTTCTTCGGACGTCCGAGTCTGAGTTCTTTACTCGTCCGAAGATGCTCAAAGAATGTCGGACGTCCGATACTTTCCTTTTGTGCGTCCGACATCATTCTCAGCAAACTTCATTCCTTTCTGATCTTCTTTTTCTGCTTTAACTTCACATACCTGTTTGGTTTATTTCTGAAAAGGATCTTTACAAAAAGTTTTAGAAACATTCAATTGTTTTGCCAACCGGGGAGTCCAAATCAGCAATTTTGAGCTGAATTTTGAGTATCTTCCATTTTGAATCATGGAAAAATGCCTTCTAAGAATTTTTAGTACTTTAGAAGTAGTTTCCAATGGTACCAAGTTTTTCAATTTTGGACCTACAGAGAGTGAGATGTGATTTTTCAAAGATCGCACCTCAAATCTGAAATTTCCGAACTTAAAGGAAATTGAGTCCTTAGCACTCTCTATTTTCCTTCGAGATTGCTTGATCATTTTACACTTGATTTCAAAGATGAAAAATCAAATTTCCTTGTATTATTAAAATCCAACTTTCGGGCCTCGATTTACGAGTGATTAAGGCTCATTTTCATAATATTTTTCTAGATTGTACAAGTGTGCAATCTTTCTTGATAATTAGGGGTTTTAAGCGATAGTGTGTAATAATTCATTATTAATTGCTCAGTCACTCAAGAGGACCTTCAAGAGGATCCCACGGTGGACGCCTGAACCCTCAAGTGGGCACTACTTCTTTGTTTTTTATTGGTGAGTGTCAAGTGTATGCGAACTTGATACATGCGTAACTATTATTAATGATTGGAGATTTTAAAAATGGAGTCGAGTGTGTACTTTACCGCACTCGTTCCCATTTAAATGAATCGTGATTGAATTGATTGAAATAGAATGAATGGAAAGAAATGTATTGAATGAATTGAATGATTGAATTGTAATGAAGGATTGAATTGTATTGAATGATTGATTGAATGAATGAATGAATTGGTATGCTATGGCTGCATACGTCGTTGGAGTGAATCTCCTCGACTCATAGATGTTAAGTGGGGGACGCACAATTCTCACTAGCCAACCTTGGACTCGAGCCGGCATGGGCTTGGTCGGTCTCCTTGGTGAACCATGAGAAAACATAAGCTTGACCTATTGAGAGGTCTTGCTTGGCATACTCGAGCAGTATCACCTCAGACAAATGACAAGCGGGCCCGGTACAGGGGTATGTAACGGTGAACGGGGACATGATAAGTGAAGTTCTACGGCCTATAACTTACCCGATTGACGGAGTGTCAACTCGTGGAGGTTCTTGATCGTGCGAGTGGAATAATAGCTCCTATATTCTTGAATTGTTTCTGTTTACTTTTCTTGCTCGAATTGTTATTTACTTGAATATTATTGTTTTATTCATTAAATGGGATTGTTACTTGAACAACGTGCTTGCATGTGTGTTTTCTTGGCCTCACGAGCGATTGCTCACCCTGTAGATTTGTTTTCCTTAACAAGAATGGACATGGAGCGAAACTCGGAGAAACCCTTTGGATGTACTTTTGTATTAGGATTTTAAATGTAATTGACTAGACATTGTAGCTGTTGTATATTTTGGGAATTGATGTATCTTTTGGGAACCTAATGTAAGAATTGGATAACTGATGTATGTTGAACTTGTGGTGTAAGACTTGGATATTCGATTATGGAAGCGACTTTTCTTTATTAGGCTTGTATTAATTGTTATGTATCGTTAAGTTTGAATCGAATTGTCTTGAGTCCTGGCGAGAGCTGAGCAGGCGTCTCGCGGATACCCTTTGGTTCGTCTAGGGAAAAGTGGGGGCGTCACAATTGGCAAGGTAATTAACATTAAAACCCTAGCTTAACAACACCAAATAAACGACACAACTTGAAACTCGAATAACTTGAGCATGTGAAATCTTCATGGACTAGAGTGGGAGATGATATGATCTGAATCCCCCACTCTAGTCCATGAAGATTTCACATGCTCAAGTTATTCGAGTTTCAAGTTGCGTCGTTTATTTAGTGTTGTTAAGTAAGGGTTTTAATGTTAATTACCTTGCTAATTTAGTTGTTCATTTGTTTTAGTTAATTCGGTCAGATTGTATCTCAAGATGGGCCGACTTCTTGTTATTAATTTTAGGAAAATAAGTGATTTCAAATCATATTAGGATTTCTAGACAATTCCAAAGCACATTAGGTTTTGAGTCTATGTAAGGCTATAAATAGCCTAGTCTTCACCAATATTTTCAGTTAATCAGATTTTACAATAACAATGGTGGGTTAATCACTTTCTCTTGTCCAAGAGAGTTTCCTTTAAATACTTGAGAGTTTTCTTAAGTCATTCGATCCGAACTTATCAATCAAGTACCTCCTTGATTGTGGCATTCTTCTACTTACAAATTTGGTTCATTAATTCGATTAGTTACAGGTTGAGATCGTATCAATATTGTTCGTAACTCATAGGATTATTAGGGTCAAGTTTGCTGCTGCCAAACCTTCAGTGTTAGTCATCTAGATCGTGCGAGTGATTCACGGGTTTCATCTTCAACGGAGTTCGTGTCACATCAGTTGGTAATCAGAACTAGTCGACAACTACCAGGTTATATCCTTCTTTTTTTTGTGTTGAGTCGAATCTTCTTGTCTCTTCCAAATCAGATTCTTATGTCAAAAAAAAAAGACTGTAGCATAAATTACTGTTCATCGCTACTGTAGAGACACTATTCACAGCGCCATTACTGTTCATCCGAAGTAATGTAGCGACACTGTTCATCCGAAAAAAAATTATTTTGCATAACTTGTGTTTCTTTCTTCTTTTGGTGTCTTGTTATATTGCTCTTGAAGTCTTGTGTTGGTTTAGAGTCAAAAAAAAATCTTGTCACTATTTTTGTTCTTGAAATCCGAAGTGCTCACTAGGGTTTCTTGACAAAGGGTATTGAAATTTTTTGTGTCTTGCACTAAAATGAGGTTGTTTACCTTTGTTCTTGGAAATCTTGATAATATCTTGAATTTTCTGAAAATTCTTGGGTGAAATCTTGAAGTATTGGGTTGGTTCTTGAAATTCTTGAAGACAAATTGACCACATCTTGAACTTGAACAAATCCTCATTCTTGTTCTTGAATAGCGGCTGTTCTTATGCAATCTTTCAACCGAATTCTTGATTCTTAAGCCTTGATCCAAATTAAAGAAAAAAAAAGAGGAAACAGATCTGGTTGCATTAAAAAAAAGGAAGAGAAAAGGAAACCAGATTCGGATCCATCAAATAAGCGAAGCAACTTGACTTGGGAATTCAAGTTGACATGGGAATCCTAGTCACACTCCAATTACAAATTCAGATTTTTGCTACCTGTTCATACACGTGAAAAGCTTGAGAATCAGCAGCCTTATCTTCCCAAAATAAATCCAAGAAGCCTTGTTTGAACCCCTAAATTCCAGCCAAGTGCAAATTGGGTAGAGTCACTCTAGGATCCAAAATTTCTGCCACTTTTGATTCTTGTTTAGTTGAAATTTGCAATTTGTCCAGCTTTATAAATTAGTGTTTTTGAGTCTCTTTCCAAGTTATTTTCATGTTTAGAAGTACCCAAAAGAGCCCAAGTCAGTCTAGGATTCAATTAGTTGTTAGTTTCCAAATTGAGTCCTTGTCAAGGTCAAACACTACCAAAACTTGAGTTACCTTTGTGGACTAAAATTTGGTTATTTTTCAGAGTGTTTTGTCAGCCTTTTTGAGTCACTATAACAGTCCAATCAACCCTCAAATTCCAGCCAGTAATACGCCACATTTTGGGTGAAACTTGAGTGAAGTTTGGTTGAATTTCTTGGAGAAAATTCTGACTTCTTCAAAGGAAGCAATCAAGTGATTTGAGAAGTGATTGGTGAGAACATTAGAGTGTTTTAAAACACTTGAGTGATACACGAGGGTGAGTGAAACACTTAAGGGGGTGAATGAGGCATTTTCTATGAACGTTTGTTGAGTTTTGTAGGTAATATAAGTATGAGACAAACGAATGCTCAACTAGAGCTTCACCATCTTGTGCCTAAGGAGTAAATGTTGTGGCATTGTGTGAGATAACTGAACAATTGGAAATCGTCAAAGCTCAAAAAAATGATTGGTTCTATACTCGTTGCCGTATCAAGGATAGAGTTTGCAGCTTAGCCATTGATAAGGGTTGTGAAATTAACCTCGCAAGTACTGTCTTGGTTGAGAAATTGAATCTTCCAACCATTGATCATCTTTGTGTAGACACCAAATTTTCAGTGAAATTTCATTTACTATTTATTTTTTTTTAGTTTTTATTTGTCGTGCTAGGTTTATTCACTTTTTATTTTATTATTTTATTTTTAAGTTTTAGCATAGAATTTCTCGGAAAAAAGGAAAAGCATTCAAAAATTATGCTTTAGTTGTTTTGATTTAAATTCAATGTTTTCTTGGGGAAAATATGAAAAATGGAAAAAGGGGGAAACCCGATTGCGGGTTTTGGGCTATTTAAGAAAAAAAAAAAGGAAAAAAGAAAGAAAAATTAGCATTTCATTTTTATCTTTTTATGCCTAATTCCGCTCATTTTATTCAATCTTTCTTCATTAGTTATTTTTCTTAATTAGTTATTTATATTTTGTTAAATTATTATTAAAAAAAAGGGGAAAAGAAAGCCGCACATGCATGCGGCATGGAGATCATTTTTTTTCACGGGAGACGGCTGGAGAATTCTTGGCTCCCAATGGATCGGATGGCCATAAAAAGGAAGTGAAACAAGATTTAAGGGGAGCCGTGAAGATCAGGGTTTAGGGGTATGATTCTCCATATAAAAAAGAAAAGAAAACAGCAGAGAAAGGGGAGGTTTTTAAGTTGACGGCTGTAGAAAGAAACAAAAGGCTAGGAGGGTTTTTTGGTGGACGGCGTAGGAAAAGCAGAAAGCTACGGGATTTCATCGGGGAGAGCTGGGAGAAAGGAAAAATCTGGGGACCGAGAGAGAGGAGATAGCGGCTAAGAAAGAGAGAACCGAGAGTGAAATAGAGAGAGAGGGTTTCGTGGAAGCAAGAGAAGTTACAGGAGGAGGACCGAAGCAAGGAAGAAACCAGGAGGCTTCTTTTCCAGAAATTCCATAGAGGTCGACTCCGGCTCATTTCTTTTGGCCTCAGCCTCATCAAAATCATTATCAGGTGATTGTAACCTTTTGGTTTAATAGCTTTTATAGAGTTTTGAGTCTCGTGTGCATTAAGATGTTTTTTTTTTAGAGTTTCTGTGTTTGTCAATGCTTGATAGCGATGATTGTGAATCTGCTTGTTGATGTTGTGGTGTTGTTGATAAACCTGGTAGCGCCCCCCTTTTGTTCATTTAAAGTGAATCTGAACCAAAGAAATGCAATCGAGAATCCATGAATAGATTTCTTTTTCTATACGTGTAATCCAATGAACTAAAGGTTGCACCTTTGGTCCTTCTCTGTGTGTACAAGTTGGGCCTGAGAATTTTTAGGATTACAAACTACAAGATTCAATCTTGATTGTTGTCTTGGGTTGGAAATTTGGTACTTGTTTGGATTTTTGGCATGAAACCCAGTAATTGCAGTGTAGGAAACCAGGTTTCTGCTAAGAAGATGCATGAGTTGTCAAACCTTTTTTTGCCGCTGGTTTATTGAGTTTGTTCCATAGCCTTACCATGTTTACTCTTTGTTGTTTCTCTTGCCTTTGTTTTCTTCTCCTCCTGTTCTGTATATCTTGGGCATGAGTTTTGAAGTAAAAAGCATCGGCTGCATGATTCGGCTGGTGGTTGTGCACGAAAATCTGCTGCAACAAGCAACGAGCTCGAGGCTGCTAGACAAAACTGTTTTTTGTGTGATTGAGGTTCTGGTTTGGCTTGAGTTTCATTTGGGTCTGTTTGCTATGTGTTAGTGATGCTGTGTATATGCTTGCTGCAATTTAAAGCAGCAAGATGCGGTGTCACAGCATGCTGCAATACGGCAAGCCCATTCGTTGCAGCCATAGAGTCACTTTGCTGCATTTTCTGTCTAGCCGCTGTGATTAGTTCTTTTAGGGATAGATGATTGTTTTGGGTGATGTTAATGGCAACGGGATGAAGCTATAACATTGGGGTTTGATGGATAAATCAACAAGCTTCATTCCCATCACTTCGCATGATCATATTTCTGTTCGAATGAGAAAGCTGCAGAAACTCTTGTTCTTCAAAGTTAACATGCTTTCCAGATCATTTTGTTGCATTTGTTTGAGTTCGAAGGCCTGTTAGATCTTCCCCTACTTGTGTTTCAAGTTCTCGCGTTTTGTGTTTGAATGAGTGGGGATGCGTTTGAGTCATTTGTATGAATGTTTTGTCCAGAATTTCGCATGATGTTTTTCTAAGATTTTGCTTGTTTGGATTGTGGTGGCTATGTAGTTTTTTGCTTAATCTAAAGTTGTGATGTTGGGTTGGAAAATATCCAATCAAAGTTGTGTATTTGAATCGAAAAATCTGAGTTAGTTTGAAAGCAAAGTGCAGCAGTTTTCATTCTCGGTTGATTGAAGCTTAATAGAAAGTAGTTGCAGAAGCTTTTTGTCTACGTAGCTTGCATGAAGATTGCATGAAATAATTTCTAAAAATTACATTTTTACCCCTCAAGTCCCCTTTTGTTTTACTATGACCCAGTCAATTGAATAATCTTCTCAATTTGGTCCTTGGTAGCTTTTAATTTTTGCAACTTCATTGCTTGCTTGATTCAATTAGCCACCAAATTTTGTTTAATTGCACTTAATTCGTGATTTTAAGAGCTTTATGACCAAGAAAGCTTGTGTTTTGCATAATTTTCTTTAACGTTCTTGATTAAATTGGTACCCTGACCATTTTATTGTTTTGGAGGGTAAATTAGTAACTTCACTTCGTTAGGGCATCGATTCAAGGGAGGTACACTCTATCCCTTATTTTGACCTTATTTGACCCTATGTGATCCAACGTGCTAAGTGAGAATTGCATGTCTACTTTGCTTTCCTTGCTCTTCCTTAATTCCTCTCACTTATTTCATTTACTTTTGCTTTTATTAAGTTATTCTTTTATGGGGTATGTGTACACCTCTTGGCTTGTAATAGATAGGGCTTGGAGAGCAATTTTGTCCATTTTTCCCCTTCCCCTTTTGTTTTAGTTAGCAAATGTAATAGGTTCATTAGCTTGATTGCTTGCTTTTGTTGCTACGTGTTAATTTGCTTTACTAGGCTCTTGCATCTAGTCGAGCATGCTAAGTGTTATGTGCTATGTGTTTATAGGTGATTGGCATGTCTACTTGCTTTCTATAGTCATAGATGAATATGATGGATGAATGCACGTCACCACACTAGTCCAACGCTGGTTGTGGCTCATTGTCCCGTTTTTCACTAGTCCAACGCTAGTAGGAATTCATAGATATGGGCTAGTCCAATGCTAGACCCAATAGGCCGTCCCCTCTCGTTAGTACATACTTGCATGTTTCACTACATTTCATACATTTTTCTTAGTTTTCTAGCATTTGGCATGATCCTCCAATCCTTTCCCTTTCATTTTAGGTTTTTGCATCCTCATGCTAGTTATAGGGTACATTTGCTTGAGAGTCCCCTTTAGGTAAGGGAAACGAGCGAGTGTGGCTACAAAATAGCCTTAGCACGCTAGTTCTTCCTTCTAATCAAAAGGAAAATTAAAATCATGAAGATAGAAGTCATTCCCGTACCCGACTTGATGCATTCCTCTAGGATCATGCACATCCATTTTACCATATCATTTTTTTATCTACATTTTCTCACTACTTATATTTTTTTTTACTCCACATGCCATGTTCACACACTTTCTCTTCTTTCCCTATCACTTATTTATTTTCTACCTCACAAATTGCACCCAATTGTACTTAGATGCATTTACTACTATTATACCATATTTTCATCCACTTGCACACAAACACCTTCACTTTTCTCAATTGGCACACATGCACTTTTCTTACATTTGCACACATTGCACTTTTCTTACATTTGCACACCTTGCATTTTTCTTACATTTGCACACTTGCACTTACATTTGTATTTCTATCTTATTTTGCATTCCTCTTACATTTTTCACACTTGCACTCATATTTGGGTCTTCATTTGCATTACCCGTGACCTCTATGAGAGTTTTCCTTATTGGCCATCACAATTCATGTGATTGGGACCAAAAAGCCTCATAAGAGACATTTTAGATTTAGGATTGCATTTTTTTTCGCATCCGTTAGTCGTATCCAAATGCAACACATACTTTGGGTAGAAGAAATTAGGAAAAGAGGGGCTAAGTCACGCAACTAGCTTTGGCTAGGGTAAGGGAGTGCCTTAGGCTTTGCCTTTGCCTTCTCCCTTATCAAATGTGACCCCCGATCCCTTTCTTTGGTTACGTAGACCTAAAAGTTCTTTAAAAAGGGTTTGTTTGCTTTTATTTCCAAAAAATCACTTTTTCTTGGGTGACTTGGTACACCCTAACTCTATACCAAGTGGCGACTCCATTTTTCATTCAAAAACCCTTTTTTGAACTTCGTTTGGCCAAACCGTCGCATTTCACAATCCCACGGCCTTTTATTTTCATCTTCACATACATATCCCACACACTACTCTCACACACTCAAAAAGTAGGGTGCGACACTTTGACCTTACAAGTTGCAAAGTGCTAGTGGTGATATTTGGGTTACTAAGCACACACTTGTTCCTTTTCGTATTGGCCAATACATGGATGAGGTGTTGTGCGATATAGTTCCCATTCAAGTGACACATGTGCTGTTAGGACAATGGTGGATGTTTAAACGAGAAGTCAAATATGATGGATATACTAATAAGTATTCCTTCACATTTAATTGCCGTCGTACCAGGCTTGTGTCACTTAATTCGAAGCAACTTTGTGTTGATTTAGCATATCTAAAACATCAATTTGAGCAAAATGGCTAGGAGGTAGAGCAAGTTGAGAAGAGTGAAGTGTAAAATGAGAGTGAACAATCAAAAGAGTTGAGTGAACTCGAGCAAGAATTTAGTGAGAATGAGAAAGGGAAAAACTCGAGGGGAAAGAAAAAGGGTGAGGCCAAAGCTAAACATGAGGGAAAAACTGCCGTGAGTAAATCGGCTCTTGAGGCAAAGCAAGCACTTATTGCCAAAGTGAATGATGTTAGGAGAGCTTATGATTGTAGTAACAAACTTAACATTGCCGTGTTTAGTGTTTCTACTTTTATGCAGGTTAAGCAAGGAGAAATTGAGTTGATCATGACATGTTCTATTCCTACATCCATTGGAGAATATCACACTTTTCATGGAGTTTGCATCTTAAGTGTTGTGTCTCTTTGCTATCCATTGATGTTCAATTTCGGCCATGACCTTGATTTGCTTGTTGGGAGGAATAATGAAGTTTCAAAGGGAGTTTCTACACTTGAAACTTGTTCTAACCATCCTTTTTATTTCGATAATGATGTTTCGACCTATCTTAGACAATTCTCTGGTTCATTACATTCTGATATTGTTGTTCAAATTGAAGGTATTCAAGCTACCTATTACGACCTAGTTCCATTCGTGCAAGATAAGCCAAACCAACAATAGCTTGTGAAGAATTTTGTCACTTTGCATAACTAGATTCGAGATTTTTCTAAGCTAATTGAGCATCATTATGAAGATCCTTATTTGGTGGTTGCCAATGCTAAGTGGTTGAGTAGTTTTAAACTTATATATACTAATTGTTTTATTTGTTGTGTAGGTCCGAATTTGACATTCCATGACAAAAAGTTAATTAGAGAGCTTTGGAGTGCCACCTAGAATTCCCATAAGCTTATACGAGATGTTTTTTGACAGCCCCACCTCTCCTCAGGGCGAACCCTAAGGATTAGCGAACTGTCTGCCCACCTCTTGCCGGGACTCAATTGACTAATGAACTAGCAATCCAAGAAAACTAATGAAATATCTTCGAAATAAAGGGTACAAACCATAATGGAAATATAATCGCCATGCCACTTCCCAAACTTAGAATATAGAGCTAAATGTCAAACTTACAATTCAAGCTTACAAGAGTTAAAAGTAAGGTCTTCTAAACAAAAAGATTACAATACAAAGTACAAGTTCAAGGTAAAGGTAAAGCTATGAAAGTTCTTGACCATAGGTCCATCCCAGATCTGTTAAGGAAAACAAAAGGAATGGGGTGAGCTAAAGTTCAGTAAGGTTCCAAATAAACATGTAAGCATATAGCCAATTAAAGGTGTAATATAAACAAGTAAACACCGTATTATACTATAACAATTTAATCACAGTTCAATTCAAGGATACGGGTGACTTCTAAAAGTCAAATCCACTTAAGATTGATCATACAAGAATCCGTTGACTCTCCTTCAATGTTTGCATTTAAAGAATATACTGTCCGTAGCACACCACTTTCTCCAAATCCCGTCCCCCAGTCAACCTCCTTACCGGGCCCGAACACCTCAAACAGTAATTAGGTAATACTCGAGTATACCAGGTTCTAAATTCAGTAAACAGTCCTCAGGATTTATCAACCTTCTCGACCAAGCCCTTGCTGACTCGATACAACCGACTCACCTATGAGGTTGGGTACCCAAATAGTCACAGTAGTTGATGGGATATCACACAAACAACACACATATAGTCAAATATAGAGAAAATCATATCTTATAATATCAGTATACAGAGCTTCAGTAGAATCGAGAGAGGTCGAGTGTGATAAAGTACACGCTCGCCTTAAATTTGTCAAAACAAAGGTTTAAATCAATCAATCACAGATCAAGTATTCAGATATATCACATAGACAGGTAACGGGTGTGACGACCCCACCTCCCCCTAGGGCGTACCCCAGGTTTTAGCGGACCGCCTGCCCAGCTCTCACTAGGACGCACTCACTCACTTCAAATATAATAGGTTATAACCTCAAGAGTAAAAGAAATACCAGTTTTCAAACTTGGAACATACATGTACTTTCATTTCTATTTCAAACATTCGTACAATCCCATATATATCAAAAGATGTGAGTTTCAGATACATTCAGTCCTAATCGAGCACTAGCACGAGTACAATTGCAAAATTCAAAAACTACTAGACTACGCTAGCCTGTACCAGTCCACGTCTCGCTCATACCCCCTGTAAGGAAAACAAATGGCGTGGACTGAGTTAAAAGCCCAGCGAGGTTCCAAATAGCAAGTTGACCAATATTGAAAAGTACAAATATCACGTCACAAAATAGCGAGCTTAACAAGTTCATGAAAGTGAGCAGTAACACTTCAAATAGTAAATGTCAAAATGAGCGAGTGAAAACTCTTTTTGTTTTCCAAAAGAACAATAACACTTCGAATAACAATCAATGTATAAGGATACAGATGGCTCTCAGGAGCCAAATTCCCATTTCTTCACCAGAGCTTGATCAAGTATTAGTTGACAGTCCGTCAACTTTCAAGTAAAGTAACCAATCCAGTAGTACTTCGCTTAACTCCAATCCGTCCACCATTCAACCCCCTTACAGGGCCCGAACACCAACTAAACGCTGGTGGTAATACTCGAGTATACCGATTAGTCGAGGAGATAACACTCCACTCGATAACACTAGATACCCATGGTTTGTTATCTAATCGATCAAACCCTTGCCGGCTCGACTCGATTAACTAACCAATGGGGTTTGGGCCCCCAAGAAGTCGATGAGATAACATCTCCAATCGACGGAATTAAGATAAAAGTACAGAGACGGGAATGAGACGTACCTCCCACTCATATTGAGTGTGGTACATGCTGTCGCTCAGCACTTACAAGTCAAGTACAAGTATATCAAGTCAATTGCAATAATAAACAAGTATATATCATGTTAGGGCAAGTGCGATAAAGTACACTCTTGCCCGATCAAATAAATTACATATCATTAAATCACATTGGTCAAGTATTGAAAACAAGTGTCCAGTTCAATCAGGTATTTGGAAGCACTCACCAAAGGTCTAGTGCCTGTCAAAAGTCACGTTCCAGTCCAACTCCTTGGTTGGAGTCCAAATCTGCGATAAAATATCATTTACTAATGTAAAGATCTCTAGAGTTCGAAACATAGGAGTTTCGATTCAAGAAAATCAAGTAAATGCAACTCGTTTAAATAGTATTCAAGGTACTTATCAAAGTTCAAAAAATTCATGCTTGCTCGTTTAGTTACGATCAAGAAGTGGTTTCGACTTTAGAAGTTACACTTGGTATCAAAAACCAGGAAAAATCGTATTTTGAAATGGTCGCTACTTTCACTTTTCAAGGGTACGAGTTCCAGCAAAATTTTAGCTTATATACCCTGACTAAAGAAAACTCAAATACCATAGGCGATCCAAGTCCAACTTGACCTCAAATCCTTACTCAAGTCGCAACTATATCTACCTAGCCCTTAAGTGAAAATTTGGGCAGTACGCCCTTTGTGTTTACCTATTTTCCAGCAATTTATAACTTCATGATTTTTCTTAATTCAACCCCAAAACATATACAAATAATCTCATCACAATATCCGTTCAATAGGCTCAAAATCATCCAAGTACAACAAAGTATAATAATCCAATCGGAAATCAAGTTTTGAAGGCAAAAGACTAAATGGCAGATTCGACATCTTATAAGATTTTGGTCACAAGTAGAGTTACGTTTATCGGATTGGTGTAAACTTTAAACCGTTTAGAAGCTAAGACAAAGGGTTACAACTTTCATGAAGACAACTCAACCCAGTTCACAATTGATCCGGGTCGAAATTACAGATTACAGAACCAGAATGTCCTTGTCAGTATGGTTGTCAGTACTGAATTCAAATGACAATAACTCAAGCTACACAATTCGGTTTGTGGTGTTTTTAGATGCGTTGGAAAGCCGAAACATAGGGCTAATAGTTTCATGTTTTGGCCAAAGACTGATTTGATACGGATCAAGGTGAAAAATGAAGCCAAAAGTGTGAGATCAAAAAACTGTCCGTAAAATGAAGCTTTTGGCAGTCAGGGGTATTCCGGTCGTTTCACATGATACAGTGCTCCTATTGAGCTAAACTTATACAGACAGATATATAACATCATTTCCTTCAACTTTCATGTTTTAACCTAACCCTAATTCAGCCTCTAACATACACGAATAAAGCTGGTCAGAACAGGGCAGTTTCACTCCTTAAATCTGGAATTCAATGCATTCAAGGTATAAACTTCACATTTCTAGCTTGAACCACTATTCCAACTTCCTATCTAACCTTATTCACATCATATTCTATATAATCAATAAGAAACACAACTGAAAGAACTCAAACCCTAACTCAAAATTCACCATAATCATCAAAACTACGTAAATAACTATCATTAGCCAAGAATATGAGTTGCTACACAACTTAAGCAAGATTAAGGGAAAGAAATAGGATGGACAGCCATAATACCTCACTAAGATGCTTGCAAGAGATATCCACCACCTCTCCTTATACATTTTTAGCACACCAAGCTTCCCAAGTGCTCAAAGAAAGGATTAATCGGTTTAGATTCTTGTTTTTCACTCAACTAAGCTAGGAATCAAGATTGAAATGAAGTGGCCTTCACTCTTTTCTTTTTCCTCTCATAAGTCATGACCATGATGAAGGAAAATGAAGAAAAATGAGCCAAGAAGAAAGATAAGAAGAAAGGAAAATGTCTTGGTCAAAGGTTTTGGTCAAGACCTTGGTTGGATTTTTGACAAATGGCTTAATCACAAATATTTCCACCAAAATATCTCTCTTTTCCTTAGTCAATAATGGTGGCTAATTTATGGGTTAATTAAGAGCTAATTAGCTCAACTAAAACAAGGAGATTAAGGTAATAAAGTGGTGGTCAAGTGGTGTGCTCAATCGGTAGTGAACTGTACACGTCGATTCAAACCGATTTTCCTTAAATCGCGTGTACTAGGGTTTTATCTTATGATTCACTAACTTATTATTCTCACTTCTAATCACACACTTAATATCAACTAAAACTCACTCTTAATTACCAAATTTAGTACACACTCCTTACCGAATAATCGCACTTCCAAAAGACGTAAAAACCCTAGTTTACCTTAACGATGGAAGTAAGGGAAAAACCCTTGGTTCTGTGATTAATTGTAACTATTGAGGAAGTGAATAAGTAGTAAAGATATTGTAAGGTAATAAATTACAAATAAAAAAAAATTTAAGAAAATATAAGAAATTTTACGAGTCCTCACACTCTCTCCCCCTTAAAAGAATTTCGTCCTCTAAATTCATGCATATATCCGTAAATTGCTCATGGTATTTTTCTTGCATGTCATTCGTTAGCTCCCAAATCTCACCATTGGCCAAACATGTAGCCAGACAAGGGAAAACATGAATTGTACCTTGGTGGTCTAAAGCATATACTCTAGCTGGCACTCTGGATTTATCCCCTCCTCTATTCGGTTGTTTAGGGTTTGATGTGTCGCCTGGCTGGGTATCACTGATCAATGGACAATTGGCGATCTGGTGCTCAGTACTTCCACACCGTAAACACCTTCAAGCCTTTCACCAGCAATTATCTTCTGTGTGGTTGGATTTCCCACAGTATCCACAAGATGCTCGAGGGGCTTGGGTCTGACCTCCTTGCGAGGCACCTCTTGCTTGCCCCCTTCCACCTGAGGCCCCTCTTGAAATAATTCCCTTAGGTGTCCCGGAAATTTCCACACCACCATCTTCTCGACCCATCTTAGAGGGTGGCCTACCTAGATCACCTTGGTCTTGCTCCTGACTTCCGCCAGGTGCACCTCTTTTTTTTGCATGAAAAGCCCTTACTTGTGCCCAAGCAATTTCTATTCTCTGGGCTTTCTCCAGAACCTCCATAAAAGTGTTAATTTGGGCCGCCACCAAAGCCTCCTGTGTATTTCTACATTGAGTCCCTGTACAAACCTCCTAACCCTCCTTTGCTCCGTAGTTATCAATTCGGGAGCAAACTTTGATAGTTTAGTGAATTGAGTCTCGTACTCAGATATACTTAGGGTTCCCTGACGAAGCTTAATAAACTCATCCTCCCTCTTTTCCTAAACTATCGGTAGAAGATATTTCTGTGGCGGCCCCACTTCCCCCTAAGGCGAACCAGAGGGTTGGCGGGTCGCCTGCCTAGCTCTCACCAGGACTCACGCAAGGAAACCGACTAAACCCTTTCCACGTACAACTTTAATCAAAACAGAATTCTTCACCCGAACAAGCCAATCCCTTAAACATCCAAAATACTAGAAACATATTAACTTCAGAGATAACATTGACATTGGACATCTGCATGTTCACCCTTAGTACATCTCCAACTAGCCTAACGCATAACTACACTTATATAATACAAACCACAAAGTGAAATCTGAAAATTACAAATTTATTCACACAGGCCAAAGTTTAGGGTTTGCACTTTTTCAGCTTCAAGTGGCAACCCAAAACAAAAGATACATAGACCGTTTCGAAACAATATTTACAAAAGCCAAAAGCAGATTTCAAATCTCTCGAACGCCAAAACCTGTTAAGGAAAACAAATATCGTGTGGTGAGCTAAAGCTTAGTGGTGCCCCAAAACATGCAATCATATAACACAAATAGTAAATAATCTTCAAGCTTAAATTCAGCAAGTAGAAAAGCATATAACAGCACAGGGTAGGATACAGGGGCTCTCAGGAGCCATTTCCACGAACTTGATCAAAATTAATCGTAGTTGACCCTCCGTCAACTCTCATTATCTAAAGTCCATGTAGATTCATTTTTTTTTCTTAACATGCTCCAACCAACTTACTTCCACCGGGCCCGCACACCTCACGAGAGAGTTTGGTATTACTCGAGAATACCTTTTTATAAACTAGTCGAGGGATTTACCCAACGACGTCACAACAAGTGGTTACCAGGTCAGGATAAGAGGCCCTCCCACCCTAAGGTGTGGTACGTTCCCCTGCCTGGTAGATTAGTTGACGAGTCCACGCTCCAGTCAAGAAATTCAAGGTTTTAGTACTTGAGATAGGATAAGAGGCCCTCCCACCTTAAGGTGTGGTACGTTCCCCCACTCAGTACTTAACTAGTGCAAGCAAGATATTCGAGAAAATATTTCAAGCAAGTCGCCACTCGAAAGGGCTAGTGCGATAAAGTACACACTGCCCACTTCGATGGGTCAGGAAAAACCACTTTCCAAATACCACATAACAAATCAAGAAAGCACTTTAACAAGTTAATCATAGAACAAGCACGGACACTCACCAACAGTGAAGCTCAAAAGTCAAGCTGAGAATCGAAGTTCACGCCCTCGCTAAACCCTAGAAAATCAAGTTTTAAAAACTATAAGTTTTACTATATAAACTCTTGGCTTATATATAAAATATTATCTGGTATATAACTAGTTTATTTTCTCGGAATAAATCAATAAATCTCTTAGAAATAAAGCTAATAAAGCGATAAAATATTTCGTATGATTTCTTTAAAGATACTTTTCTTTCTAGAGGGTAACTAAAATCAATTTAATTCAAACAAGTTTTCTTGCCGAACAAGTTTTCTAAGCCTTTCTTTTTATAATTATTAAAATCTCATGTTTTTAACAAATTTCCTCAAAACAACTAGCTAGGAATAATTTTACGAAAAACTTAAAGTTTAGAAGTTAATACAATTATTTCCTAAAAGTAATAAAACTAGTTTAAGCAAAGAAAAGAATTAACTAGTTAGCAAGGTTTTAAAAGTCCTGTCATTTAAATTTCAATATTAACGTGCTATTCTCAATCTCTATAACTTGATAGTAAGATAAAATAATTCCATAAAGCTTGATTTAAAAGTACTCAAATTCAACAGACCAAAACGGACTTCACGATTTCAAATCATTTGCACATTGTATTCCCGGTTGCCAAAATAGCCAAATCACAATTCAAACATCAATTTCACTAGGGCTTCATCAATCATTAGCCCTAGGTCTCAACAGATTCAATTCCAAATAACATTCAACAAAGGAAGTCCAAGGTATCAAAACAATTCCAAATCACAAACCATGGACCTTCCAAATACGTTTCAGCCAACCACTTGAACAAATTCACCAAAAATTAAACTCTCGCAAAAATTACTCAAATGGCCAAGAGCTTCATCAATCATTAGCTCTTGACGACAAACAATCATTCCTTGCAACAATCGACCAGAAATTTAACTCAAACATAGAAGATAAGTCATGGCTAGCTTACACACAACTAACTCTAGAAGTTCAGATTTTCTTTTCTTGCTTCAATAGTCAATAAAATTCCAGCAAATGTCAATTCAAGATGTCCATCAAATCTCCATCTTTTACTTGCTAGAAACACTAAACATAAAGCTTATAATCTGTCCAACATGAAATGAATCAAATAACAAGTAATTCCAGCTAATTCTTCCACCAAGACATCCCCATAAATCTGACATCATCTAAGATATAATCTTCCAACAATTTGACAGTTTAAATGTGAAACTTTCTTCACAAATTCTTCATTTTTCCACTCCAGCTCAACATGCAGAGTGGAGTTATCATGCTACGGTGTATCTTGTGCAACAATATGAAATTTACAGCCAAAGATTCAAAAGGAAAGCTGGATAAAATTCTATTTCCTTCTCTCAGCCATGCTGAAAATTTTCAGCAGCAATCCATCTTTAAAGCAAGGAATTCCTCCAATAATCTCTCCATTTCACACTTAAATCTAACATGCAAAAGGTGATTAGCAAGCTACAAGCAAATCTTAAACATCCTAGCTACAAATTCGAAGAAAAACTAATCAAATGTTCAACCCCTTCTCTCTGCCACAAAATTCAGATTTCATCTTTTTTTTTTCTTTCTTTCTTTTTCTCTAACCACGACTCACATCAGCTTCATGCATTATCAAAATAATTAACTATCTATCAGTTTTGATCCAAACCAAGTGCGGACAACATAAAAAAAATTATCATCCAACCAGAAATTCATTCGATCCTTCTCGGTTAGCTTGCATGCAAGCAGATTTTGTGTTCCTACAACTTTCTTGCTTAATCAAGGCTAATTAACCTCATGCAGAGCTTGATCATCCAGATTTTGGTTAGTTAAATACACATTTAAACTCAAATTATCACAAATTGGCCAACTCAAGCCGCAAATTTTCAGCTTACTCATTCGGCAACTCCAATTCCTTCACAATCAGTTTTTCTTGTGACTTAATCTATCATCCAACCACACAACCACCACATGCATGCTTATAATCAGCATCATCTACCCCTAAACAACTAGTCTAGGTCCAGAAATTACCTCAGCTTGGAGCTCAACTCACACGGCTAGCAGCTGCAAATTTTTTTCTTCTCGGACAGTCCAGAAATGCAGCCCGTCAGCTCTCCCTCTCCCTTGCTCAAGCTTGCGACTAGAATGGAGGAAGTTTGGCCTCTGACTCGTCACCAGCTCACGGATGGAAGGAAGAATGAACCGCAAGTCTCCCTCTTCCCTCTCTAGTTTACGGACAGAAAGGAAAAAGAATAAAAGGCTCGGCTCTTTCTCTCTTGCTCTCCACTCTCGGCTCACGGCAGAAAAGAAAATGGAAGGTTAATGTTGTGGTGGATTGGAAATGGTATAAGAGAGTGTGGTAGTGGAGGATATATAATGAAGTGTTTTAAGTGGCCTGAGTCGGCATTATGGTTGGTGGAATGGTGGAGTAGATAAAAGGAAATGGAACCGGCTAGAATGGAAATGCTAAGTGTAAAGAATGAGACCGGCATGCTGGAAATGTTTGTATTTGGAGCTTGTTCTAGGAGGTTCCATGGCTGCATGGTTAATTTGAAATGGAGGAGGGCTAATTTGGTCTTTTAACATCTTGTTCGACCATCCACTTAGATTCCTCATTCGTAACTTAACTCCAAGATTTTACCTCAAATGAAATTCGAAAGCCTACTAGCACACTAGTCTCGCAAAATTAAATTATCGAGATTCAACGTCCTAAATATAATTATAAGGTTTTTGACCTAAGTCATTTCCATCTTAATTCTAGGTTTCCGTTAACACCTAACGTTATTAACACTTAAAATTAGCTATTGAAACTCAAGGAATTAATATTAAAGCAATAAAATACTCTACATCATGAAATATTAATTTAACTTAGCAAGATTCAAGTAACTTAATATTTGCACAATTAACTTATTTATATATAAAAATTATGGTCACATACTTATTTAAAAACCAACAATAGTAACGGTTATTAAGAGTCAAAAATGCAAATGCAATATGTATATATATATTTTTTTTCAAGGTTCTCACAATTTCTCATTAAACTCCCGCACAAAATTCACCCAAGTCCATGCAGTCCCCTCTCTTTCCCATTTAGCCCTAATTACATTCCACCAGGCCCTAGCTGGTCCTTCAAATTGAAATATAGCGAAATGCACCTGCCTATCCTCCGTATAGTTTAAGGCAGCGAAAATATTGATCATAACCTCCAACCACCTCTCAGCTGCTTTAGGGTCCGGTCCTCCAAGAAACTTAGGAGGGGAAACTTTTGGAATCTCTCTAAAAGCCCTATCTTGTCCCATTTCAGGGTCCCTAGGCTGAATAACAGGGGTTTGACCCTGCTACTCTACTAGTCGAACAAGAATATTAGTCATCTGTTGAATCGCCGTTGCTACCTGATCCCCCCCTACGGCCTGGGGTCCAAGTTATGGTTCAACTGTTTCACCTTCCTCCTCTCTCGGTTCCCGTACTGGTTCTTGTGCCTGTCTAGTCTCACGGCCATGGCTAGAATCACGTCCTCGAGTAGTTCCACGTCCTTGACTCCGCCTACCCTCCATACCTCTTTTGAACAATAGCCGATATAAGTATAAGAAAAATAAAGTAACTATAAAGTTCGATAAAAGCATTTTCAAATCATAAAATGGAAAATAATAAAACACATTGAAAATAACATACTTTCTTTCAATACATGTCATAGCAATTCACATTTCCTATGGAACATTAACCCTAGGTATTACTCAAGCACAACACTTAAGCAAAACTTGAAGAAGTATAACCAGGTATGTACACTTGTATACTAAGGGTCTCAATTCTCCCTAATATCTTCAATCTATCCCAAGTTCAGACTATTCACATTCCCTGTGCCTTGGCCTTCGCCATCCATACTCATTCTAATATTACTCGAGATATCGATTTATCATAACAGTATCACTCTTTGGTACTCAGGTACAAGAATCCAAAATAAGATAATTCACAACTCGAGCTGGTCAGTGCCAAGAGTAAATAATCTACATTTGAGATTCTTACCTGACACACATATTTATCACCTCCAAATACCATGATAAAGGTTTGAAACCTATAACATTTCACGATCCATAGCTTATGCTCAAAAGAGCACTTAGTCCTTTACACTCATTCACGATATCAAGACCATAACACCACTTGACCCCAAACTCACTTCACGCAGAGACCACGCGAAGCAGCTCTGATACCATTTGTGACGACCCCACCTCTCCGTAGGGCGTACCCCAGGGTTTAGCGGACCGCCTGCCTAGCTCTCGCTAGGACTCACTCACTCACTTCAAATATAATAGGTTACAACCTCAAGAGTAAAAGAAATACCAATTTCTAAATTTGAAACATACATGTACTTTCATTTCTATTTCAAACATTCGTACAATCCCACAAATATCAAAAGATGTGAGTTTCAGATACATTCAGTCCTAATCGAACACTAGCGCGAGTACAATTGTAAAATTCAAAAACTACTAGACTACGCTAGCCTGTACCAGTCTCACACCTCGCTCATACCCTTGTAAGGAAAACAAATGGCGTGGAATGAGCTAAAAGCCCAGTGAGGTTCCAAATAGCATGTTGACCAATATTGAAAAGTACAAATATCACGTCGCAAAACAGCGAGCTTAACAAGTTCATGAAAGTGGGCAGTAACACTTGAAATAGCAAATGTCAAAATGAGCGAGTGAAAACTCTTTTTGTTTTCCAAAAGAACAATAACACTTCGAATAACAATCAATGTATAAGGATACAGATGGCTCTCAGGAGCCAAATTCCCATTTCTTCACCAGAGCTTGATCAAGTATTAGTTGACCCTCCGTCAACTTTCAAGTAAAGTAACCAATCCAGTAGTACTTCGCTTAACTCCAATCCGTCCACCATTCAACCCCCTTACCGGGCCCGAACACCAACTAAACACTGGTGGTAATACTCGAATATAACAATTAGTCGAGGAGATAACACTCCACTCGACAACACTAGATACCCATGGTTTGTCATCTAATCGACCAAGTCCTTGCCGGTTCGACTCGATTAACTAACCAATGGGGTTTGGGTCCCCAAGAAGTCGATGAGATAACATCTCCAATCGACGGAATTAAGAGAAAAGTAAGGAGACGGGAATGAGAGGTACCTCCCACTCATATTGAGTGTGGTACATGCTGCCGCTCAGCACTTACAGGTTAAGTACAAGTATATCAAGTCAATTGCAACAATAAACAAGTATATATCATGTTAGGGCAAGTGCGATAAAATACACTCTTGCCCGATCAAACAAATTACATATCATTAAATCACATTGGTCAAGTATTGAAAACAAGTGTCCAGTTCAATCAGGTATTTGGAAGCACTCACCAAAGGTCTAGTGCCTCTCAAAAGTCACGTTCAGGTCCAACTCCTTGGTTGGAGTCCAAATCTGCGATAAAATATCATTTACGAATGTAAAACTCTCTAGAGTTCGAAACATAGGAGTTTCACTTCAAGAAAATCAAGTAAATGCAACTCGTTTAAGTAGTATTCAAGATACTTATCAAAGTCCGAAAAATTCATGCTCGCTCATTTAGTTATAATCAAGAAGTGGTTTCGACTTTAGAAGTTACCCTTGGTATCAAAGACCGGGAAAAATCGTATTTTGAAATGGTCGCTACTTTCACTTTTCAAGGGTACGAGTTCTGGCAAAATTTTAACTTATATACCCTGACTAAAGAAAACTCCAATACCATAGGCGATCCAAGTCCAACTTGACCTCAAATCCTTACTCAAGTCGCAACTATATCTACCTAACCCTTAAGTGAAAATTTGAGCAGTATGCGCTTTGTGCTTACCTATTTTTCAGCCATTTATGACTTCATTATTTTTCTTAATTCAGCCCCAAAACACATACAAATAATCTCATCACAATATCCATTCAATAGGCTCAAAATCATCCAAGTACAACACAAGTATAATAATCCAATCGGAAATCAAGTTTTGAAGGCAAAAGACTAAATGGCAGATTCGAGATCTTATAACATTTTGGTCACAACTAGAGTTACGTTTATCGGATTGGTGTGAATTTCAAACCGTTTCGAAGCTAAGACAAAGGGTTACAACTTTCATGAAGACAACTCAACCCAGTTCACAATTGATCCGGGTCGAAATTACAGATTACAGAACCAGAATGTCCTTGTCAGTATGGTTGTCAGTACTGAGTTCAAATGACAATAACTCAGGCTACACAATTCTGTTTGTGATGTTTTCAGATGCGTTGGAAATTCGAAACATAGGGATAAAATTTTCATGTTTTGGCCAAAGGCTGATTTGATACATATCAAGGTGAAAAACGAAGCCAAAAGTGTGAGATCACAAAACTGTCCGTAAAATGAAGCTTTTGGCAGTCAGGGGTATTCCGATCGTTTCACATTCTACAGTGCTCCAATTGAGCTGAAATTTTACAGGAAGATATATAACATTATCTCCTACAACTTTCATGTTTTAACCTAAGCCTAATTCAGCCTCTAACATACACGAATAAAGCTGGTCTGAACAGGGCAGTTTCACTCCTTAAATCTGGAATTTAATGCATTCAAGGTATAAACTTCACATTTCTAGCTTAAACCACTATCCCAACTTCCTATCTAACCTTATTCACATCATATTATATATAATCAATAAGAAACACAACTGAAACAACTCAAACCCTAACTCAAAATCCACCATAATCATCAAAACTACGTAAATAACTATCGTTAGCCAAGAATGTGAGTTGCTACACAACTTAAGCAAGATTAAGGGAAAGAAATAGGATGGACAGCCATAATACCTCACTAAGATGCTTGCAAGAGATATCCACCACCTCTCCTTGTACACTTTTAGCACACCAAGCTTCCCAAGTGCTCAAAGAAAGGATTAATTGGTTTAGATTCTTGATTTTTCACTCAACTAAGCTAGGAATCAAGATTGAAATGAAGTGGTCTTCACTCTTTTCTTTTTCCTCTCATAAGTCACGACCATGATGAAGGAAAATGAAGAAAAATGAACCAAGAAGAAAGATAAGAAGAAAGGAAATTGTCTTGGTGAAGATCTTGGTTGGATTTTTTACAAATGGCTTAATCACAAATATTTTCACCAAAATATCTCTATTTTCCTTAGTCAATAATGGTGGCTGATTTAAGGGTTAATTAAGAGCTAATTAGCTCAACTAAAACAAGGAGATTAAGGTAATAAAGTGGTGGTCAAGTGATGTGTTCAATCGGTAGTGAACGGTACACGTCGGTTCAAACCGATTTTCCTTAAATCGTGTGTACTAGGGTTTTATCTTATGATTCACTAACTTATTATTCTCACTTCTAATCACACACTTAATATCATCTAAAAGTCACTCTTAATTACCAAATTTAGTACACACTCCTTACCGAATAATCGTACTTTCAAAAGACGTAAAAATCCTAGTTTACCTTAACGATGGAAGTAAAGGGAAAACTGTTGGTTCTGTGATTAATGGTAACTATTGAGGAAGTGAATAAGTAGTAAAGATATTGTAAGGTAATAAATTTCAAATAAAAGGAAATTTTAAGAAAATATATGGGATTTTACGAGTCCTCACAACAGGCAATGGAACACTCACGTGTTAGAAAATGCAGAGTTCAATCGTCAAGTTCTGTGGTTACGTTCAGCTCCATTTCCCAATCCTATGGCAATGAGTGAAAGTCGTTAATATTCTTGGTTCATTTTCCAACCCAAAGTAAGTTCATTAGGTGACCAGGTGGGTTGTAAATTGACACAAATCACCATACAAGTTAGGCCCAAAATGTAGCAAAAGGTCATAAGAAAATAAGTTTGACAAGTGCAAGAAAGTTGAGCAAAAGAAAAATCTCATTCAAGTTCAAAAGTGTCTTCGCGGGTAAAACAGTCGTGCACGTACAGTGATGTGCGACGGATCTAGACGAACACCAAGTTGGGATGATTTGCGGAACTTTGACCCTTCTAGAATCACAAGCCACAAACTAAGGAGATTCCTTAACCCAAGACTAGCAAATTTAGTGAACCAAAAGTATAGTTAGAAGAACGCCACAATCAAGGAGACTACTTGATTGATAAGTTCAATGAACAGCTTGAGATTGATTCTCAAGTATTCAAAGGAAATTCTCTTGAGGCAAGAGAGAGTGAAATAACTCACATATATTTTATAAAATCTGAATTGCTCTTTAATGAATGAAAACCTAGGCTATATATAGCCTTACAACTTGAAAACCTAAAGTGACTTGAAAACCCTAACTCGGCTAGGCTAGGCCTTTGGCCCGATTCCACTACTCAAATCCACTATCTAATGGTCAGCTTATAATCGACCCAATGAAAGCTTTAAGCTGGCCCAACATAACCCAATAAAAGCTAATTAACCAACTTAAGTTATAGTGAGCCTAGACTCTATAAATCGGATCCAACTCAACATGAGGTCTTGGACCGAATTTATTCCTAGCAAATAAAATAGAAATCTAGAAAATAAACTACTAACTATTACTAAAAGATTCAATCTCTTGCAGCCCAAAACATGGCCCATAAGCGGCCCATATTTCGTATCATTCCCCTCCTCTTAAAAAAAGATTTGTCCTCAAATCGTGTTTGGAAATGAATGGTACTACAAGAGTTGGCAGTATGAAACTTCAAATCTCCACATATTGGCTCTCTTAGAATGGATGATACTTGCATACATCATGATTATTGTAATTCGGTGCACATGTCTCTTGGTTAGCTTGAAAATGCTCACAATCCGCCATGGGAAACTCAAGGCTTTGCTCCAACCACTCCAAAGCTCTCTAATCAGCATTGTGTCATGAATGGTCGAATTTGGACCTACACAATAAATCACACGATTAGGATTTGTAGGTATAAAATCACTTGACAGCTTACCATTCACATTCACAAGATAAGGATCTTCATAGTGATGCTCAATCAGGCTAGAAAAGTCTCGGACATGATTGTGCAAAGTTATAAAATTCATTGCAAGTTGTTGTGGGTATGGCCTATCTTGCACAAATGGAACAAGATCGAGATAGGTAGCTTTTGAACGCTCAAATTGAAGAATAAAACCAGGTTGCTCCTCCACTTGTCGTTGTTGCTCCTTGGTTTCCTCAGGATTGGTCCTATATGGTGCCTTGTTTGGAAGAGAAGATCCAGGAATGAAATCAATTTGATGTTCAATTCCCCTTAATGGAGGCAATCCATTAGGTATATCCTCAGGAAAGACGTCTTGATACTCCTGTAAGAGGTTAGTAATAACACTAGGCAAAGAAGCATCAAGAGCATTAGTGAGTAAGGATTCCTTGCCAAATAAAATAAATAAAACCTGATTAGAATGCAAGGCCTGTCTCACATCTTTCACCTTGGCAAGCATGCTGGGTTTTCTCTCCTGTGTGGGCTCTAAGGCCAAATGAGAGTGATCCAACTTGCTTGAAGAAGGGTCGGCCGTCACTAATTTCTTAGCCTTGGCGTTGTCCTTCTTGGTGGTAGTATGCGAGTCATACTCTTTTTGGAGACTAACTTGATCCTCATGCACTTGTTGAGGTGTAAGAGGTGCAAGTGTAATCTTTTTACAATTATGTATGAAAGAGTATTTGTTCAAGAAACCATCAAAAGTGACTCTTTTGTCAAATTGCCAAGGACGCCCTAAGAGTATATGTGCAGCTTGCATTGGTACTACATCACACATAACATCATCTTCATACCTACCAATGCGAAAGGTAACCAAAACTTGTTTATGAACACGTACCTCTCCACTGTTGTTTAACCACTGAAGCTTGTAGGGACGGGGGTGCTCACTAGTTGGCAAGTTTAGTTTCTCCACCATCAATGCACTAGCAACATTAGTGCAACTTCCGGGGTCAATCACCAAGCTGCATACCTTGTTGGTCACATGGCACCTAGTGTAAAAGATGTTGTCACGTTGAAGCTCATCCTTACTAGCTTGCGTAGCTAGTGCCCTTCTTGCGACCAATCCAACTTTGTCTTGAGTTGGAACTTCCTCTATCTCATCTTCCTCTTCAACCAAGGAAGGCATGTCTTTGTACTCCTCCTCTTCATCATCAGTGACAATGTCTCCATTTGGTAGCACAAGCATGGTCCTTGGATTTGGATATTGGCTTGCAATGTGCCCAACTCCTTGACACCTCCAACATTTGGTGTCACGATTCCTAGGTTTTGAAGTTTCAATTGTTGGTTTTGAAACAACCTTGGAGTCGGTTGTGGTAAAAGGTGGCCGTGAGCTTGACCCTTGATCTTGCTTCATCTTTGGAGTGGTCCAAGTATTCGAACCTCTCTCTTCCCTTCTAGGCTGGAATGGTCGAGTAAATGTGTGTGGATGAGGGTTATAATTTCTGGTTGTACCCCTCCTCTTGAGCCTTTGCTCAATCTTGATAGCCTTCTCCACCATATCTTCTATCTCCACATAGTATTGAAGCTCCAGTTGATCGGCTATTTCAACCCTCAGACCATTGAGAAATCTTGCCATTGTAGCCTCTCTATCTTCTTGAATACCAGCTCTTAACATGGAGATTTCCATGTCCTTGTAGTAGTCCTCAACTGAGCGTTGACCTTGTGTCAAGGTTTGAAGTTTTTGGTACAAGTCTCTATGGTAGTGATTTGGTACAAATCGCTTCTTCATCAGTCTCTTGAGCTCAGTCCAAGTGGTTATAGGTGGGTCTCCACACCTTCTCCTGCTTGTAACCACTTGTTCCCACCAAACTATGGCATAGTCGGTGAATTCTACTACGGCAAGTCTCAACTTTTGTGCATCGGTGTAGTCATTACAACCGAATACTAGCTCCACTCGACTCTCCCATTCAAGGTATGTATCCGGATCAGATTTGCCTTGGAAAGGAGGAATCTGCATCTTAATCCCCTTGATGGCATCACCGTTTGCTCTTGTGTTTCGCTTTGGTCTTCTTTGCTCGTATGCCTCATGTTCCGAATCAGTATTGGAGTCACTAGATTCCCCCAGGGTGGATTTTCCCCTAGATTTCCTAGAAGAAGCCCTAGACGAACTTAGTTGATCAATTTGCTCATGGATTGTTTCCAACCTTTGGTCAAATCTCCTCTGCATTTCCTTCCACATATTATCCATTTTAAGTGATAACTGAGCAATGGTAAGTTCAGTTTCCTGAGACATGGTGAAACCTGCAAAACTTGACAAATTGTTAGGAGAAAATGCCTCACTTGCTCCCTTAAGTGTTTCACTCCTCTCGTGTTTTCACTCAAGTGCTTATGTCACTCTAATGATCTCACCAATTCACTGCTCAAACCACTTGTTTGTTTCCTTTGAAGAAATCAGAAATTTCTCAAGGAAGGTCAATCAAACTTTAATCAAAATAGCTCCCAATTGTATCAAAAGAACAAGGAAACAAAAAGTAGAAATGGAAAGCTCAAGTAATGAATAAGGAGTGGAAGAGGAAAGAATTGATGTACAAAGAAAAAAAGAAAGTCCAAGTACGATGATGGAGTTCCCAAGTGCTTTACTTAATTGCCCAATTGATTGTTGGAAACAAGTTAGGTGTTGGACTTATTTGGAAATTTCCTTAAAGTCGGCTAACCAAACAGAAGTATTACCAAAATTTTTCCAGATTCCCTCTCCAAAAGCCTTCCTAAAGTTGGCTATAACAAATCAGAATTGTTCCCAAAAAAATTCCAGATTTCCTTCTCTTTTGAAACCTCCCAAAGTCGGCTGCAAAACAGAATTTGGTAGCTAAAAAATTTCCAGATTTCTGCTCCTTTTAAACCTTCCAAAGTCGGCTGCAAAACAGAATTTGGTAGCTTCCTAACCGCTGAAAATTTCCAGATTTGTTACCTTATCAAATCAGAATTGCTTCCACGAAAAAAATTCCAGATTTCTTGTCTTCTTGAATTCCCCTCAAAGTTGGCTGGAATTTCCTAAAAATTTTTCCAGATTTGGTAGCTTCCTAACCCCAAAATTTTCCAGAATTACCTCTTCTTAAATCCCCTCAAAATTTTCGTCCCTTACTCTCCCTCAAGAACAACAATTCGGCCCTCCCCTCTTTGCTCCACACAAGGACAGTTTTGACGCTTGGTGCTAAACAATGGCTTCACAAGATGACACAAGCAACGTCACCCAAGAATACCCCAAGCGGCCTGCTCAAGAAACTCCCAAGAGGTTTACTCCTAAGCCAAGAAAACCCCGTATGGATGCAAGGGCGTACAAGAAACTGTTTATACGTAGGGAGGTGCAAATCTTCAAGAACCAAGATGGTCAAGATCCTCAAAAATCTCAACGGGTGATACAAGTGATCAAGACTCAAGGTGTGCAAGATTTTCAAGAAGAGGTTGGACAGAATTTTTTAGTTTCTTTTCTTTTTTTTTTCTGGTGTAGTTTCTGGTTTGGTTTGGAACAAGGAGTAACAAGACAGCTTGGTCAATAAAATTTCGGCTTCTTTCTTTGTTGCTTGCTACCCGAATGCCTTTTCTCTTTTCTTCTTTTTTTTTTTTTTGACTCTAAAACACACAATTACTCGGCTGTTTTTGGGTAAAATTCCAGAATGTTAATGTCAAACCAATGTTCTCCTTCAATCCTCCAACAACTATCAAGACATGTATCAAAGTTTTAAGACTTCAAGATTAGTTTCAAGTGTGACAGCCCCACCTCCCCCTAAGGCGAACCAGAGGGTTCGGCGGGCCGCCTGCCCAGCTCTCGCCGGGACTCAGTCGATCACTACAGTCCTCAAACGAATTACAAGAATAAACCTCAAATATTACAATATAAATCTCCAATATACATCAAATTCTCCAATAATTACATGTTAAAAGCGAAGCGGAAATAATTCTCAACTATACATAAAATGATTCCAAATCCAAATTGTACAACATAAAGGCCATCCATCACGTGCACAAGTACTATAAGTCCTTCCTTCGCCTTGAGCCCTGTGGAGGGGAATAAAATATTTTTGGGGTGAGCTAGAAGCTCAGCGAGTAACCAGAAAAATCATTAAGCAAATATATTTCACAATGTGGCATTTCGATGATTTCGATGATGTCATGATTCAGAGATCAAATGTCCGTTTAGTGCTCTCATGAGCCGGTGAAATCATAGCACTTGAACACCCAACGCTCAAATATTTCATTTAACATTAACTCACATAACACACGAACAGAGAGAGGGAGCCCCTTTTTGAGCTCCAGATAACCATGAACATGAACCATAAACAAGGTGGAGACGTTGGTGTCCAGCACAAGACTTTCACAGAACTCATTGAAGCCAAATCATGTCATGAATTCACATGCAAGCACGCATGATATGCAATCGAATAATTAATGCAAGAAACATTTCACAAGTACTTTGGAAATAGTTTAGGGTCACTCACCTCCATGGCTCAGAAACCATCCATCATATAGCATTGCCTTGCTCAAATCCAAGTCTTAAATCACAAACTCAATGCAAACAAATCCCTTCAAAGTTCGGACAGCACTTCCCCTGAATTTCTTTACTTTTCCAGCCATCAAGGCTTCATTATTTCCTCAGCCAGTCCCAAAGGTACACACACAACAACAAGTTCATCTAATAGTCATTCAGTAAGTTCCAAGAAGTACAAAGACAAGTCAAGCTAGGGAAAAGTCCGGAAATGAAAGTTAAGCTCAAAACCAGAAAAACAGTTTTGACGTCATTTTGCGGTAATGGCACAAAAGGTACTATGAGTATCGGATGGAGGTCCAAGACCCACCGTTTCGAAGCTAAGAACCAGGGCTACAACAATGTAGAAGTCCTCTCAATCCAAATCCTACGAAAACTAAGTCATATATGCCAAATACCAAACCAGAATCGTAATTGCAGGTTCCCAAATCACACAAAACTGTAATACGTCCAACTCAGTATACACAGGTCCAAATGCATTGATTCCAAAGGCATACGGTAGCTAAGACATCAAGATACATTTCATTAGAAGACACCAACATCCAAATCCAAAGCAACTCCAGTCAAAATAGACGATTACAATCACAGTTCGCACATTCTGATCACCCAGAACAGCAACAGTAAAAATGGCATATCTCACTCTACACTACTCCAAATTCCCTGACATTTTGCAGACACTACAAACTCATCAAAACCTACAACTTTCATGTTTTGAGCTAAGGCCAATTCGGCCTCTATCTATGACCTAAAATTTCGGACAGAATGTAGCTTCAAGAACCCTAATTTTCCAGAATTTCTTCCAAACCCAAAATTGGTTGCTATTATCACCAATTCACACCCACATGAGTCATTTCCACTCATTAACAGCCATCATAGATGACCACAACATCTCATTCATATTAAACCAGAAAATTCCTCATAAAATTGAAAACTTCACCAAATCAAGTCAAATAAAGAAATAAATCACCAAATACTTCACTATCACTTCCAATAGGCACAATTTAAGCATCATTAAGTGTAAGGGAGTAGGCAAACATCACTTACCTAAGAGACAAGAGATGTAGAGATGTTGGTCACCTTAAACCTTCAAATAAACTTCACTAAGACACTTAGTAGCACTAGAAGAAAGGATGTTATGGAGTAGAAATGGATGTAAGCAAATGTTTTTGGGTGATTTGCACCAAGTAGTAGCTAGAACTTGAAGAGTTTCTTCTTCCTTCCTTGCACAAGATGGCCGGCCAACAAGAGGTAAGAAATGGTAATTTTTTTGTGATTTTTGAAGATATTTAACCAATTTTGGTCCAAGGTCAAAATAGTGAATAGTAAATCTTAAAGTAAAACCAATGAGATAGTGACACTTGTCACCACCATTAATGCAACTCTATCCTTTTGTCTCTCCAATAAAAATATCTTAACACTTTGTAAAATAATATCACTTAATACAAAATTACAACAAGTTGTCAAAAATATAATGCATTTACCGCACTTGCGGGTCCCACGTCCAAAATACACTTTTCATTTCTCAAAAACTAACCGATACTAGAAAAATCATTTTAAAACTATTTTTGCTCATAAACTTTATCTGGGGAATTTTTCTAATCAAGAAAATGTAGAAAAGGCGGGCGTTTAAAAAATAAATCCTAGAAAATTAGAAAATTTCCGGGTTCTCAAACTCATTTTTTTCGGGGCGTCATATCAAGGAACTCAAGAAACCCTAGATTATTGTAGTCCCTCTTCAAGATTCCAACCCCAAACAAGTTTAACCACAAAAATCAGTTTAGGAAATTAATGAAAACAACTTGGTGGAATAAACTAAAGTTTGGACAGATTCGGTAAGAAACTTGTGCCCAAGGAAAACCCTAGTTGCAAGTGAAAACCCTAGCCGTCGTAGAAATTTTTTTTTTTGTTTGATATTTAAACAGAATATGCAACGAACAAAACACGGCTACACTTGAAGGCAGGCTTCAAGACAGAATCACACAACAAGTAATGCATGAAGTGGACACGAAGCAAAAGAAATCAAAGAGTGACTCAACAAGACAACAAAGGCGGACAGAAAATTTTTTTTTTTTTGTAATAATGACCGGACTTGACACAAAGGAAGACACGACCAGAATTGCAAAATAAAATTGACTAGAAAGCTTACGAACAAACTCAACGGGATATACTTGATGTCGTCGACTAGCTCTGGATACCAACTGATGTGCGACGGATCTAGACGAACACCAAGTTGGGATGATTTGCGGAACTTTGACCCTTCTAGAATCACAAGCCACGAACTAAGGAGATTCCTTAACCCAAGACTAGCAAATTTAGTGAACCAAAAGTATAGTTAGAAGAACGCCACAATCAAGGAGACTACTTGATTGATAAGTTCAATGAACAGCTTGAGATTGATTCTCAAGTATTCAAAGGAAATTCTCTTGAGGCAAGAGAGAGTGAAATAACTCACATATATTTTATAAAATCTGAATTGCTCTTTAATGAATGAAAACCTAGGCTATATATAGCCTTACAACTTGAAAACCTAAAGTGACTTGAAAACCCTAACTCGGCTAGGCTAGGCCTTTGGCCCGATTCCACTACTCAAATCCACTATCTAATGGTCAGCTTATAATCGATCCAATGAAAGCTTTAAGCTGGCCCAACATATCCCAATAAAAGCTAATTAACCAACTTAAGTTATAGTGAGCCTAGACTCTATAAATCGGATCCAACTCAACATGAGGTCTTGGACCGAATTTATTCCTAGAAAATAAAATAGAAATCTAGAAAATAAACTACTAACTATTACTAAAAGATTCAATCTCTTGCAGCCCAAAACATGGCCCATAAGCGGCCCATATTTCGTATCATACAGTCTCAAAAAATGGCCATATCTCACTGTAGAAAAGTCAAAATCATATGCTGTTGGCTGCATTGGAAACTAGACTCGAAGGGCTTTCCAACAGTATAAAATTCAAACTCTAGTTCCTCTCCTATCAATACCAGTGATTCGGGGAAATTGACTGATTTTTCTGTTCTGATCAGCTCAAAACCCTAACAAAGTTACCCTATTTCTTCTTGCCAACCTCACTCGTTTTGGCTCAAATTCATCCAATTCAATCCCCTAGAGTTCATATACAGGAGATCAAGTTATCTAGCACCATTGAAGCTTTAAATGTAACACACAAAATGCTAAATTAACCAAAACAGTCTAGCCAACAAGGAAGCACGAAAACAGTCCACTAACTTGCCCAAAACAACCACTTTACTTGCTTTATTTCCATTTCAACTCACACCTAAGGTTAAACCAATGTTCAGCCAAGTTTCTTAGGCTTAATTACGGTGCAATAAGCCACAAAAATCAAGGAGAAACCTCCACTCCAAGGGCGGTCAGCCAAGAGAAAACAAAACAGTCCACAAGTTCACATTCAACTCCAACCTCCATCCTTTCATTATAGCTAACTCAAACAACATTCCAAGAGTTATCCCTAACTTTAAAAGGATCCAAAACATGTTAATACATCAAGAAAAATCATAAACAAAATATCAAACACATGGCATGCCATAAAACCAACCCTACTTCCACTTGTTTAACTCAAGGAATTTAACCACAAATAACATCCACTCAACTCCTAGTTTGCCATTAAAAACTCAAACACTTGATATAACACAATAAAGCTAAGATTTAAGGATCATAAACCTCTCTTATGTGAAGATTGAATCACCCAATAAGCCACCAAAACAAAAGCTCCAAGCTTGAATCACACACTAGCCTTGAAGGAAGTTCACTCAACTAACTAAAGTTCTTTCTCTTTTGATTTTTGTTCAAAGATCAAGCTAGGGTTTATAAGCAAGAAAATGGAGTTTTCTCTCTTCCCTTGGAAGTTTAAAGTGGCCGGCAAACATAAGGAAATAATGGAGCCAAAATTGTTTAAATTCTTCTAATTTCCTTGGTCAAATAAGATGAATGATTAGGGTTTCGCCAGATGGCTCAATCTTGGCCATTCTTCCTTTAAACTTTGCCAAATAAGGTTGCTACCCTCCAAATGTATCAAATGTCTAATATAACACCCTTAAACTATCATATAAAGTCTCACACACAATTAAAAAGGTATTTGGTCATAGTGTATATAGTGAAATAAAATAATGCCAATTTAAGGAGATGTTACAATTGATATAAAAGGTAAATGCAATGCAATGCAAGGAAATGTTTTAATTGATTTAATCTTAAGGCAAGGCAAGTGATTTAGAAAAATTTATATTTTTAAGTGAGGGTTCTCACATGTTTCCTGTCTTGGAGGATGTCTTTATTCGAGAGCATTGTGAGGTTGACCAAACGACATACAACATGGGTCGTAGTCATTCATCTATTTCCAACATTGTTGTCCTTTAAGCGCACCGTCGATTTGTGGACAAATTGCTTTCAAGAGGAGGGGTTCAATCTAAACCCTAAATTTAAGGACTAATAATTCGGCTAGACTAGGACAACTTGGCCGAATTTATTAAGTAAAAAATACTATCTAATGTTCGGCCAAAATAAGGGTAGTTTGGCCGAATTTATTAAACTAAAATAAATATCCAACACAGCAAATAAATGACAAATAAGCCCTTTGCCTTAACACATGACCAAAGCAACAAGTAAGACTAAGCAACTAATCTTCACTCGACTCTTCAACTTGGAGCAAGGTATATAGTGTTGAATCTTCATTCTCCAGGCCTTCAATGATCTTCAAATCATCCCCAACTCGCTCTTGAATTGTGAACACAAGAGTTTGAAGGGACTCTCGCATTTTTTTCGCACGAGCTCTTGTAATCGGACCACTTAGTACTTGTATAACTTGCTCTTGAACATCTTTAGTCCTTTGTGCTCCGCCATCAATCCCCTCCTCTTGAAAGCGATTTGTCCCCAAATCAAGCTCGTCATCTGCATGAAAAAGACTCAAGTCAGCAACATTGAATGTAGCATGTACACCATACTCACCTGGGAGATCAAGTTTGTAGGCATTGTCGTTGATTCGCTCCACCACTTGGAAGGGACCTTTACCCCTTGGAAGGAGTTTGCTGCACCTTTGGAGTGGAAAATGCTCCTTTCGCATGTGTATCCAAACTCAGTCATGATACGAGCAGTGGGACCATCACTAGCTCGTGCTAAGATGCTTGAGAGTTTTTTCAATCCAATCCATGATGTTCAAGGTGCTATTGGAATACATGAAATCGTGGAGGGGATGGAGTGCCAGCTATTTGATCTTCATGTTTTTAGTTTCTTTTGTTTTGTCTGATTTTTCTTGTTTAGTTGATTAGTGTGAGGACCCGAAATTTTTTTTTTATTTTATCTCATAGTACTAGCTTATTTAAATATTTATTCACCCGTTTTCTCCGAATAATTTATTTCAACAATTTTAAAACCATTTACATGGAACTATGCCGTATTTATATTTTTAAAATGTCTCGTTAGTAAATTTAATTTTCAGAAGCTTGTTTAGTGAGAAATAGCGAATACACGTATTTCGAGGCAGTAGTTGATCTGAGAGTACAGTGACCTTGGAGATTTGAGAACTCATGAGTTAGTCTTAAAATAGTTATTTTTATGATTAATTACTCTAGTATTAGTTACTTATTTTATCGTTACAAGAATTTCTTTTAAGTTTCGCTTTATCGCGCGCGAATTGGAAGTTCGCGTTTTCGTGTCAAATCGACCCAAGGGAGATTTAAGAAATTTATTCTAGACTACTAAGAGTGAATAATTATAATATTAAAGGAAGTACATTAGAGGTTTAGTGCACAAGTGAAATAAACCCGAGAGAAAACGGACACGAAACGCGCGCGTGCTGCACTATTCGTAGTTGACTTTTGCTCAAATCTTAACCACAAAACCTCATGCTTCTCAAGGAAGCTTCATGACACACCAAACCCTTCTTTTTCACTCCTTAGTGCCGACTGAACAAGAAAGAAAAGAAGCAAGAAGAAAGCTCTTCTCATTTCACTCCAATCTTGCTTCGATCTTGCTCAAATCCTTCACCCAACTCCTAAACTACTTGGACATTCACATAAACTAGAAGAAAGATGTCATCTCATGGTTTTCTTGGGGCTCTAGTAGTGCAAAAATTTCTGGTTTCTCTCAAGGATTAGGAGGTAATCATCCAATCTCTTAATCTTAGCTTTAGTGGGTCTAATCTTGGCTATGAAGCTTGTAGCTTCATTATTGATGTTGTTATTTGAATTGGAATGGTTGAAGTGGGTTCTATGAAATTCCACCTTGGTTGTATGGGCTGATATGATGATAATAAGTGTTGTTTTTTTTAATTATGTGTTAAACAAGATGATGTTAGTTAGACAAGTGAAAGGAAAATCGAAGGAAATCACATAGGAAGACCGGCCGAAATCTGTCCTATTTTTATCGGGCCTTTGGTTCAAATTTTTGATGCTCAAATGACTTTGAAACTGATGTATATATGTTGTGTATGGTGTGTAGAAAGTTTCTACAAAAAAAAAATCATTTGGTTTGGTTGGATAAAAATTGAATTTTGGCAAGAACAAATTTGGAAAATTCGTGTATCAGTAGTCCTCTAGCAGTGTTCTTTGAACGAACATATCTCTCTGTCCGGACGTCGGAATTGAGTGACGTCAGTGGCATTCAAAACTAGACATCAGTAGTTTTCTAACAGTGTATCATGCATCTTCTAATTCAAACTAAGTCATCTGTAGTGATTGATCAATGTCGGCTTCCCTGTTCTATTGGCCTATCCGAGAGAAAGGTAGAAGCTTCATTTGGTGGCTCTATTTTCTCTCACTTAGGAATTAATTTTGAAAATAATTTTTTCTGATGAAATGTAGCCTTTTGAATCTAGTTTTCAACACCACCGACCATTCTAAATTCCAAGTTGTATTGAGTGAGATATGGTGCAAATTGTAAACTACAACAGAGCTGGAAAACCCTACTTTTTGCTGGCCAACTGATTTGGTTGTTTGTGAGATGCTTTGCTTTGAAAATTTTGATGTCAACCAACTATGAACTGCTTATGAAATGTTTCTTGGACCGTGGTTTCACAAATGAACCAAAATGAGACTGATTTCGTGGTGCAAAATGTTTGAAAAGGAAAAGAAAGCAAGAAGACAGATTTGTCTTGGAAATTTCTTAAACTTTGTAGTTTTGTTAACTACCTTTCCGTGTGAATTTTCAAATGAAATTTGATAGAGGAGTAGTCCTCATATGGAAGTTGAACTGTATCAATTTTGGTGTCAATCTAAGACCATTTCGATATACAAATGATGTCCTAAAGTTGCTTTTCAAATCTGGAAAACTTTTTCTTTTCTCTTAGCCGAATGGTCAAATCTGATTTGGGAAGTAATATTTTGAAAACCTTGATGTCAATTACCTCTAAATTGCTTATTGGATGTTTATGGAACATTGGTTTCAATGCTTGAATTAATTGAGGTTGATTGTGTGGAACAAAGCTTTTAAAAAGGAAGGAAATGTGAGTAGGCAGATTAGCCTTGGAACATTTCTTGAACTTCAGTTGTTTTAATGACTGTCTTCCCGTGGGACTTTTTGCATGAAACTTGGTATAAATGTTGTTCACACATGGAAGATTTAGCATACCATGTTTGGTGTATTTCCAATGCCAAATCGATGGCCAAATGATACTTCAAAGATAGCCTTTCAAACCTGGAAAATGACAGAACAGTTTATAAAATGCAACCAATTTTGAACTGATGTATCTCGACACCCAAAACTCCGATTTTAGTTCTATTTATTATGTTTGAAACCTTGATTGGACTTCTTATTGTGTTATGAATTTCAGAGTCTAGTTCACATTCTGTGAATTTTGCCGAATTCCCAAATTTTACCGAAAACTAAGACTGAAACTGTCTTGTAAGTATAAGTCAGCCACTTTAAGCTGAAATTTGAATGTCTTCCATTTAAAATCTTGTAAAAGTGTCTTCTAGGGACTTTTAGTACTTTGAAACTAGTTTCCAACGGTATAAAGTTTTCCAATTATGGACCTACTGAGTGCAAGATACGATTTTTCAAAGATTATCCCTTAAAGCTGAATTTTCGAACTTGTTGGGAAATGAGTTTTTGGAGACTCTTCCCTATCCTTTGATATTGATTGACCGTTTTAGACTTGACTTGATGAAGGAAATCAGTTTTTTCTTGTGTTATTAAACACCACTTTTGAACCTAAAATTTTGAGCAAGCAAACCTCTATTTCATGACATTTTCTTAGATTGTACAAGTGTACAATCTCCCTTGTTAATAAGGGATTTATAAGTAATAGTGTGTTACAGCCAATTGTTATTTGCTCAGGCGCTCAAAGGGACCTTCAAGAGGAACTCGAAGTGGACGCCTAAACACTTGTTTGAGCACTTACTCCCTTACTTTCATTGGTGAGTGTCAAGTGTGTGAAAATTGTTACATGCTTAATTGTTATTAGTGATTGAGTATTTTGAAAACGCCGAATCGAGTGTGTACTTTATCCCACTCGTTCTCATTTAAGTGAAGTGTACTTGAATTACTTGAAGTGAATATTTAAGTGAAGTGCTTCAATGGTTAATTATGCTATGGTTGCATATGTCGGTTGGAGTGAATCTCCTCGACTCTTAGTGGTAATAGTGGGAGACGCCCAAATATCATTGGCCGACCTTGGACTCGAGCCGGCATGGGCTTGGTCAGGAACCTTGGTGAGTCATGAAAAAAATGTAAAAGCTTGATCTACTGGAGAGATCTCGCTTGGCATACTCGAGTAGTATCGCCTGATATAAAGGAAGTACGGGTCCAGAGCAGGGGGAGTAAAGGTGAACGGGGAAGAACAAGTGAAGTTCTACGGACGTATAACCTATCCGATTGACGGAGTGTCAAATCGAGGAGGTTTTGGATCGTGCAAGTGGAATATAGCTCCTAAGAGCTCATGTATCCTTATCAAGTGTGTTTTATTGTTGAAAGTGAATTACTCGAATGTCACAGCTTTCATTCTTGTTCAAGTGTTATTGTTATGTGAATTATGTGTTTTGCATGTTTTCTTGGCCTTACGAGCAATCGCTCACCCTGTAGATTTGTTTTCCTTAACAGGAACCGATATGGAGTGACACTCGGAGAAGCCATTTGGATGAACTTTTGATTAGGGATTTGAATGTATTTGATTAGACAATTTGGAAGTTGTATATTTTGAGAAAGCGAATGTATTTTGAATCTTGTGGTGTAAGGTTGAACACTTTGTGTGGAAGTGACTTCTTTTCTTTACTCCGTATATTATTATTGGTGAATCTACCTTAAGCTTGAACTGGAACTGAAATTGTACAGAGTCCTGGCGAGAGCGGGGCAGGCGTCCCGCCGATACCCTTGGGTTCGCCCTTAGGAGAAGTAGGGGCGTCACAATTAGTTTGTCATTATTATGAATAAATATGGCCAGCTATTTGAGCCATTTAAAAGTAGTTAGGGAAATAAGTGACTAAATCCTTATCCAAATTGGATTAGTCTTAGTGGTTTAGTTTTTAGCTATAAATAGGGCTTTTCTATTCCATTGTAAGACAACCTTTTGAGAGATAAATTAATAAAAGTGAGTTGTCTCCTTTTGTGGAGTTCCTTGATGGAACTTGAGTTCATTCTTGAACTGTATCAAGTATTTAGTTTGGATACTTGTGGTGTTCAAGGCAAGATGATCACATCATCTTGTTCTTTCAAGCCAATAACCAATCCACTAAGTTTCTAGAGACGGGTTCTCTTTATGTCTAGCAAGGTAGTATTGTTCCATAACCTGGTCAAGATAGATCCTTCCGCTGCCTGATCAACTTGGTTCTTCAAGACAGGTTCTTGTTGGGTCGAGTTCGTATCAAGTCACCTGGTTCGAATACCAATTTGCGACGTCCTTTGTTTGTACTTTGGACATATTGGAGGGTTCGCTTCTCAATATTAGCTCGAACCTTAGCATGTAAATCTCGCACAAAGTCCGCCTTTTGCTTACCGTCTAAGTTAACTCTCTCATGATTAGGTAAAGGAGACAAGTCCAATGGAATAAGAGGGCTAAAGCATAAACAACTTCAAAAGGAGAATATTGGGTAGCAGTGTGCACAGTGCGATTATGAGCGAACTCAACATGAGGCAAGCAATCTTCCCAAGTTGTAGCGTTCCTTTTAATTATTGCTCGCAACAAGGTAGACAAAGTTCTATTAACTACTTCAATTTGTCCATCAATTTGTGGGTGGCTAGAAGTAGAGAAAAGCAATTTAGTGCCTAGTTTACACCACAAATGATGTGAATTCCTCCACGTTGGTGAAGTTCATCCTTGCGATTCCCATGATCTTGATGGAGAATTTTCCAGGCTTGGTTGGCGGAATTCCTTTCGACCCAATCTAATCCTCTAAATTGCGAACACTCTTGATACAATCTCAACCAGCGACCTAACGAATTAGCGAACCAAGGAATTTGGTTGAACGGCGCCATAAACAATTGTGATTCTTGTTTGATAAGCCAAGTTGAACTCTCTTAGGAAATTTCTAAGATGTTTAAGGGGTGCTTGCAAGAAGCCAAGAGAATACTCTCAATGTTATTTAGGCAATCAAAATATGATTATTGTCGTTGGTTTGAAGCTTATTTATAGCTTCTTACAACTCAAATCCTAATACGACTAGAAACTAGGAATGATCTCAAATCCTAATGGGCCTAGAAACTAGGGCTGATGGTCGGCCCTCACATTGGCCCATTATGGCCGAATGGACTAAGGGAATGTGACCGAAAATAATAGCTAAAAATTTAAGACAAACTAACGACTAAAAATGGCAAGGACTAAAACACTTAAGTCACTTGCTTTATTCTACTAATTGAAAACAAAACTTGCTAAACTTGCCACTCGTGATCTTGGATTCCTCTTGTGACGTGACATGCTTTGTTTCACGGGTCTTGATCCTCTAGTTGGAGTAAAGTCACGTACTCCGAGCCACCTTCAAACATCGAACTACCTTCCTTAGCTTCTTGTATCGTGCGTACCAAGATATTCAATTGCTCCTTCATTCGTTTGACACAAGCTGTAGCGATTGGTCCAGATGGTATCATCACGTCCTTGGTAGTTGCTTGGATGACCACATCATTCCCTCCTCTTGAGAAGGATTTGCCCTCAAATCAGGTGTGTCACCTACATCAAATGGGATCAAGTCAGATACGTTAAATGTAGCACTAATACCATACTCACCAGGGAGGTCAAGTTTGTAGACATTGTCATTAATGCTTTCAAGTACTTGGAATGGTCCATCTCCACGGGGTGACAATTTGCTACGACGTTGGACGGGGAATCATTCTTTGTGCAGGTGTAGCCACACCCAATCACCCAGTTCGAACACGAGTTTGCGACAACCCTTGTTGGCTTGGTAAACAATCTATGCAGTACGCTTCTCTATGTTCAAGCGAGCTTTCTCATGCAACCTTTTCACAAAGTCAGCCTTTTGTTGCCCGTTAAGATTAGCTCTTTCACTGAAAGGTAATGGGGTCAAATCCAAAGGCGTCAAGGGGTTAAATCCATAAACAATTTCAAATAGAGAGTATTGAGTGGTGGAATGCACAACCCTATTATATGCAAACTCTACATATGGTAGACACTCCTCCTAATTTTTCAAGTTAGATTTGATGATAGTGCGTAAAAGAGTAGAGAGAGTGCGATTGACAACCTTGATTTGTCCATCGATTTGTGGATGACTAGTGGTTGAAAATAGTAATTTAGTGCCCAACTTAGACCACAAAGTCTTCCAAAAATAAGAGAGAAATTTGACATCTCTATCTGACACTATGGTCCTAGGGATGCCATGCAACCTAACAATTTCTTTGACAAATAATTCTGCTACATGAGATGCATCATCCATCTTATAACAAGCAATAAAGTGTGCCATTTTAGAAAATCGATCAACAACCACATAAATAGAGTCATGCGCTTTTTTAGACCTAGGTAAACCAAGAACGAAATCCATTGAAAGATCTACCCAGGGTGCATTAGGAATTGGTAAAGGCAAGTATAAACCGTGAGGTTGTACCTTAGACTTTGCCTTCTTGCATACTATGCATCGACTCACAACCCTCTCCACATCATGCCGCATCCGTGGCCCGTGAAAATGCTCCTGTATGATAGATAAAGTCTTAGCAACTCCGAAATATCCCATTAAACCACCTCCATGTGCTTCTGTTACCAGTAAAAGTCGAATAGAACAGTTAGGTATGCAAAGGCGATTTAGGTAGAATAGGTAACCATAAAAAATTGAGTAATTTCCTTGAGCAGCTCGAGAGCAACTCTGGAACGTGTCACCAAAGTCTGTATCGCTTGCATACATATTTTTGAGCAACTCGAATCCGAGAAACTTAGCATCAAGAGTAGTGAGTAGCGAATACCTGCGAGATAGTGCATCGGCCACTATATTACTCTTACCACTCTTATACTTGATGACGAATGGGAATTTCTCAATGAAGGTAACCCATCACACATGCCTCTTGTTAAGATTGTGTTATGCCTTCAAGTACTTGAGAGACTCAGTGTGAGGACTTGTAAATTCCTTATATTTTTCTTAAAAATCCCCTTTTATTTGAAAAATATTACTTTATAATTGCCCTACTACTCAATCACCCACAATAAGTGCAAATGAATATCGAATTAAGGGTTCACCCTTTTCGTTTTCAAGTTAGCACGAATTAGGGTTTTTACGCCTATCCGTAGTGTGACTATCTGGTACCGAGGGTGAATCAAATTTAGTGATTAAGAGTGAGTTTTCGATGATATTAAGTGTGTGATTAGAAGTGATAATACTAAGTTAGTGAATTATAAATTAAAACCTTAGTATACGCAATTTAAGAAAAAATGGCTAGAACCGACGGGTATCGTTCGCTACCGATTGGCAACCAATTGAACACACCATTTGACCACCATTTTATCAAGTTAACCTCCTTTAGTTTTGTTTTCCTTACAGGGGTACGAGCGGGGTGTGAGACGTGTACAGACTAGCATAGACTAGATGTTTTGACTTTTGACTTGTACTTGCGCTATCACTCGATTAGGATGACTTGTACTTGGATTGTATATACTTTGAAATATTTTGGGTGTATAGAAGCTTTGTATCTTGATTTGTGCATCGATGTATATTTTAAATTTGAATTGCGATGTTATTTATTGCCTATGAATGAATGCGTGAGGTACGAGTGAGTGAGTCCTGGCGAGAGTTGGGCAGGCGGTCCGCCTAACCCTTTGGTACGCCTTAGGGGGAGGTGGGGTCGTCACAGGTGGTATCAGAGCCTAGGCTTGAATTGATCTGGGTAGCTTGAGTGATTTATACTTGCTATGCCATGGTGATAGTTTGGTTACGATAGGTTAGGGTTTCGTACTTGAGAATAGGTCCTTTGTCTCGATTTATATGTCTAACTTATTTTGTTTTCTTGTAATATTACTTGTCATGTAGAGGATGGCGGGTAAAGATGCTTCTGGGGGTGCCGGGCCATCTCAGCCCGTACCTGCCGACGAGATCTACCTTGAGGGGCCTACATGTCTTGTGTTGACTTATCAGGAGAGCCCCGGTGGGCCCGTGTTTCGGTGGTCTCCAACACGCTAGATCTTGCGCTGCGACTGCTGGAAGACCTATTACTACCCCGACCAGGTAGTACTTGCCGTGGATGATGAGCGGAGGCGATTGGATAGCACCAATCGTAGGTGCCAGACAGAGATAGAGCGTCTCCAGGCAGCCCTCCGAGTACACAGTGCTCGGATTCGAGAGCTGGAGGCTTCAGTTCTGGAGGAGCAGCAGCGGACTGATGCCTTTAGAGAGCAGGCTCAGGCGACTACTGGTCACCTTGCTCGAGTAGTTGGCGATGTCCGAGACTGGATCGACCGTATCCTGACTGAGTGCGGGGCTCTGGTAGAGGATGTGGTTCAGAACGTGGCTGAGAAGGTCAAGGTCAGGCAGCCTCTGGTGCTCCGGAGGAAGATCCCGAGGAGGAGACTGCCGCACCTACGGAGTCGGTAGGGTCGGCATCTAGATAGACCTCTCGTTAGGGTTTGACCTTTTGTTAGGATTTCAGAGATTTTGTGAGGTAGTTAGGGGCATAGTGGGATGACACGCCGCTTTTGTTTTTGAAATTTGACGTGTTAAAGTTGATGTATATAGTGATTCTTTTGTTCTATGTCCCTTGGCTAGTATAGCCTTTGACTTGACTAGTTGACATGTACAGTACTTTTCACTTGCTATGTGCCTTCTTTTGCTATGTATATAAAGGTCATGTTTGTTTTGAATGTGTTTTATTGTCTCTGCTTTATGATTTGAAAATGTTTTAGCTGAGTCATACCTTATTTTGCTTATATTTATATAGTTGGCTAGTCAAGACTCATGGAAGGTAGAAGGAGTCAGGATTAGGGAGCTACTCGAGGACGTGGCTCTACTCGTGGGCGAGGGGGTAGACAGGCCCAAGAACCAGTACAAGAACCAAGAGGGGAAAGAAGTGGAACGGCGGAGCCGCAACCTGGACCCCGAGTAGAAGGAGGGGATCAGGTGGCGACGGCGATCTAGCAAATGACTAATATTCTTGCTCATTTAGTAGAGCAACAGGGTCAAGCCCTTGTGAACCAACCTAGGGATCCCGATATGGGACAAGATAGAGCCCTCGAGAGATTTCAAAAGTTCTCTCCTCCTAAGTTCCTGGGGGGACCGGACCCTGAGGGAGTCAAGAGATGGTTAGAAACCATGATCAATATCTTTGCCACTTTGAACTATGCGGAGGATAGACAAGTGCAATTCGCCATTTTCCAGTTCGAAGGTCCGGCCAGGGCTTGGTGGAATGTAGTAAGAGCTAAGTGGGAGAGAGAAGGAACCGCATGGACTTGGGTGTATTTCGTGCGAGAGTTTAACGAAAAATACCTCCTACCTATCGTCTAGGAGAAGAGAGAGGACGATTTTATTAAGCTCCGGCAGGGAACTTTGAGTGTCTCTGAGTATGAAACCCAGTTTACGAAGTTGTCTAAATTTGCTCCTGAATTGATAGCCACGGAGCGAAGGAGGATAAGGAAGTTTGTTCAAGGGTTCAATGTGGAAATACAGGAGGCCTTGGCGGCAGCTCAGATCAATACTTTTACTGAGATTTTGGAGAAGGCCCAAAGAATCGAGATTGCCAGGGCACAAGTGAGGAACTTTCACGTGAAACGAAAAGGGGCGCCTAGTGGAAGTCAAAGGCCGGCACAAAGTGATCGAAGCATGCCACCCCCTAAAGCCGGTCGTGGAACTGGGGGTGGAAGGTTTACGGGTATTCCGAGGGGAGGTACGCCGAGGGGAGGCCAAGGTGGAAGAGGACAGGGGAGAAGTGGTCCACAGGAGGGCCAGACCTCCACTCCCCGAGTGACATGTGGATATTGTGAAAAATGAAACCACACTGAGGATAATTCCTGGAGAAAGGCCCGGAAGTGCCTAAGGTGTGGAAGCACGGAGCACCAGATCGCTAACTGCCCACTAATCAGCTATACTCAGTCGGCGAGTAAATCGAACCCGAAACCGACCACCGTAGGAGGGACCAGGTCAAGGGTACCGGTCAGAGTGTATTCGTTGGACCAGGAATCGGTGCTTGAGCCGATGGAGGTCGTGGAAGGTACGATTCCTGTTTTCCATTGGTTAGCCAAAATTTTGATAGACCCTGGTGCCACCCATTCTTTTGTTAGCCCTACATTTATGCTTGGAATTGACATGAAGGTTGAAAGGATACCTTATGACTTAGAAGTAAGAACACCTACGGTAACCAAATTTTACTTGCGAATGAGGTGTACTGAAATTGTGATATTTGGATTGGTGAGCGGAAATTAGTAGTCGACCTCATAAGCCTAGCCATTAAAGGGTACGATGTTATTCTAGGCATGGATTGGCTAGCGCATTATCATGCTCGGGTAGATTGTAGGATGAAGGTGGTCGAGTTTTGCATACCAGGTGAGGCAACTTTAAAGTTAGATGTAAGGGGTATGTTAGCCTCATCTGCGTTCATTTCGGGAATAAGGGCTAGGAAATTGCTTAGTCATGGGGCACGTGGTTATTTAGCTTTTCTAGTTAACACCCCAAAAGAAAAGGTTAAGCTAGAGGACATGCCGGTGATCACTAAGTATCCCGACGTATTTTCGGAGGAGTTGGGGTCTTTGCCACCCGAAAGAGAAATTGAATTTAAGATTGACCTAGCACTCGGAACTACTCCTATTTCGAAAACCCCTTATCGAATGGCAGCTGCCGAACTTAAGGAGTTAAAAGTCCAATTGCAAGACTTGCTAGAATGGGGGTTCATACATGAGAGCGAGTCACCGTGGGGAGCTCCAGTGCTATTTGTTAAAAAGAAGGACGAGAGTTTAAGGTTATGCATTGATTATCAAGGTTTGAATGCAGTAACCGTTAAAAATAAGTATCCTTTGCCCTACATCGATGAGTTGTTTGATCAATTATAAGGGGCGGTAGTGTTCTCTAAGTTGGATCTTCGACAAGGATATTATCAATTGAGAATTCGAAAGGAAGATGTGCCAAAAATAGCCTTTAACACTCGATATGGGCATTTTGAGTTTGTAGTATGCCTTTTGGCTTTACTAATGCCCCAGCGGCATTCATGGATTTAAGGCATCAAGTGTTTAAACCCTATTTGGATAAGTTTGTGGTGGTGTTTATTGATGATATTCTAGTGTACTCCAAGACAAGGGAGGAGCATGAGTAACACTTGAGGATAGTATTGCAAACCCTAAGAGAGCACCAGTTGTTCACCAAGTTTAGCAAGTGTGAATTTTGGCTAGAGAAAGTGGCATTCCTAGGCCATATCATTTCAAAGGATGGACTTACGGTAGACCCGGCTAAAGTGGAAGTTGTAGCGAAATGGAAGCGGCCGGAGAATCCTACCAAAATACGAAGCTTTTTGGGCCTAGCGGGGTATTACTGCCGATTTATAAAGAACTTCTCGAAGATTGCGGGACCCCTAACGAACTTGACAAAGAAACAAGGAAAGTACATTTGAGATACTAAGTGCGAGAATGGTTTTCAAGAGCTTAAGAGGCAATTGACCATGGCTCCAGTGTTAGCCTTGCCCAATGGGACAGATAGCTATACGGTCTATACCGATGCATCGAGCGAGGGGTTAGGATGTGTTTTGATGCAAAATAGGAATGTGATTGCCTACGCATCTCAGAATTTAAAGTCTCATGAGCAAAACTATCCAACTCATGACTTGGAGCTTGCAACTGTTGTGTTTGCCTTGAAAAAATGGCGGCATTACTTATACGGGGTGACATTTGAGGTATACACAGATCATAAGAGCCTTAAGTATCTATTTTCCCAGAAGGAGCTAAACTTGAGGCAACGTCGGTGGGTGGAGTTCTTAGAATATTATGGTTGTACGATTAACTACCATCCAGGAAAGGCCAACGTTGTAGCAGATGCTTTAAGTCGCAAGGCTCAATTAGCAAGTTCCATAGTGGGAGAGAGGAGCTTGTTAGAAGATATATGTGAATGGAACCCGCGTCTGGAGCCACAGAAAGTTATTTTTGGAAATATTGAGGTGAAATCGACACTATTGGATTGGATTAAAGAGGGTCAAATGAAAGAACCAACGGTGCAAAAGTGGGTAGAAAGAGTGAAGAATGGAGAGTTGCCCAACTTTAACCTAGGTCCTGATGAAATTTTAAGGTTCCGAAATCGCGTCGTTGTACCTAGGGATGAAGAGTTAAAGAGGGAGATTTTGGAGGAATCATACCGTTCTAGGTATACAGTGCACCCGAGCAGTGGTAAAATGTACCAGAATCTCAAAAGTCTGTATTGGTGGGATAAGATGAAGGCGGAGATTGCTCAGTTTGTACAAAAATGTCTTACGTGCCAACAAGTGAAAGCTGAGCATCAAAAACCGTCAGGTCTATTACAGCCCTTAGAGATTCCTGAATGGAAGTGGGAGCACATAACGATGGATTTCGTATCGGGGTTACCAAGGACTCAAAAAGGTCATGATGCGATTTGGGTGATAGTAGATCGATTAACTAAGACCGCACACTTCTTGCCAGTTAATATGAAATATTCATTGGAGAAACTTGCCAAACTCTATATGGACGAAGTGGTGAGACTACATGGGGTACCAGTGAGTATCGTATCCGATAGAGACCCCAGATTTGTGTCTCGATTCTGGCAAAAATTGCAAGAGGCTCTAGGGACTAAATTGAGCTATAGTACAGCGTATCATCCTCAGACTGATGGACAATCGGAGAGAACCATTCAAACTCTTGAGGATATACTGAGAGCCTGTATTGTAGATTTTCGAGGAAGCAACCTGGGAGCTGGAGAGGGACATGCAAGAGCAGTATCCCGAGTTATTTACGACTAAAGGTATGAATTTCGAGGTCGAAATTCTCTTAAGAGGGAGAGAGTGTGAGGACTTGCAAATTCCTTATATTTTTCTTAAAAATCCCTTTTATTTGAAAAATATTACTTTATAATAGCCCTACTACTCAATCACCCCACAATAAGTGCAAATGAATATAGAATTAAGGGTTCACCCTTTTCATTTTCAAGTCAGCACGAATTAGGGTTTTTACGCCTATCCGTAGTGTGACTGTGACAGCCCCACCTTCCCCTAAGGCGAACCAAAGAGGTCAGCGGACTGCCTGCCCAGCTCTCGCCAGGACTAATGGTGCAAGCAAACACGATCTAAAATGTTCTGGGAAAATAAAAGCGCGCTCAAACAAGTCGAAATCGCAAAAAAGCCAAACGCAAATCAAACCGTCGGTGAATAGTGGGTGACATGTCATATAACGCAGAAAAACATTTTCAAACCAAATAGGATACATAAACAGGGTTAAACAGTGTTATACACATATGTTTGTAATTTACAAAACAAAAGGAAGATAATTAGATCAAAATACATTTAGGATTTTTTTTCCCAACTATCGAGGAGCTTTATAAAATATATTAAAACTGGCTCAACTCATGCTTCAAAACATCATAGTCCCCAAAAGTGGTTCCCTGTAAGGAAAACAAAATTTAATGGAGTGAGCTTACGCCCAGTGAGATACTTTCACTCAAGCAAGGAAGTTCAATTATGCATGAAGTCGATCAATCCCAAATCATTCAAGAAGAAAGCTAAATAAAGTCATATATCGAAAACAATGGTAAAAGGATACGGACGGCTCTCAAGAGCCCCTTTCCTCGCTCGCCATACTTGATTGTATCTCATTGACCCTCCGTCAATATACAAATTGTAACCAAACGTAGACTCCACTTTACTTCCATTCCTTCCACCCACCATACCCCTACCGGGCCCGAACTCCAGACAGTTTAAATTTGGTAATACTCGAGTATACCAGAATCGAGAGTCTCATACTACAAGATTCCATATAACAGTCCCCATGGCTCGTCAATTTTCACGACCAAACCCTCGCCGGCTCGATTCAATCGACTACCAATGGGGTTGAGCTCAGTAGTAACAGTAATGGTCGTTGGATACTCGTCCAAACGACACCAAATCCAGTATTTCATGTACCATTCAAGTACCACAGTAAACAGTCATATATAAGACAAAAGGGTGAGAGTAATCAAGTACACCCTCACTTTAATCAGTTTCAACGGTGCAAGTAAGCATTCAAGGCATCAAGTTCAAGTGTAACAAAGTCACATAGTAACAAGCAAGTAAGTACCACACTCACCAAGCAAGCAAATGAAATTTCATAAACTTCCGCCCAAAGAGCGTCTTGAATCACCGTCACGCCCTAAAACATTCAAACAAGCACAATGAGACTCGAATACGAGTCATAAACCAAATCCACATACTACCAAAAATAAGGCTCCATTAGAACGTATAAGTACCAAAGTAAGCTAGGGAAAGTCCGGAAATGAACGTTAAGCCCTAAAACCCAAAAATAGTTTTGACGTCGTTTAGCGTATTGGACACAAACGGCACTACGATTATCGGATGGAGGTACAATATGTACCGTTTCAAAGCTAAAAGAAAGGGTTACAATGTTGAAGAAGGCCACTCAGTCCAGTTTGTAGTGTAACTAAGTCAAAATTTCAAATCAGTAGTATTCCTGGTCAAACTAACCAATTACAGAAGCGGATTATCAGTTTCGGACAGAAACAGGGCAGCAGGGGTATTTCGGTCTTTTCACAGGCTACATTGCTCCGATTGGGTTGAAATTTTGCAGAAAACTCTAAAACATCATTCTCTACAACTTTGATGTTTTAATCCAAGGCTAATTCAGCCTCTAACTAGGGGAAACAGTACCGGACAGAATGGGGTTAATTGAAACCCTAACTCCGAAATTTCCTTTCAAAGCGGAAATTTTCTGCAAATAGCCACAATTTATGCACCATAGCTTCATTCTAGATCATTCCCAACCATCATCCATGGCCAATCAATATTAAACATATAAAAACAGAAAAATCATGAATAAATAGAAAAATTCACCAATCTCAACCAAAATCATGAAATAGCCCACAAAATCACCTCTTAGACTACCACAAGCCACTAATTAAACATCATCAAGAACAAAAGAGGAGTTCCTTAGCTACTCACCTTATCAACTCAAGAAAGGAGACCACTTAGCACCTTAGCCTTCTAAACCACTTCACTAATCATCTCACAATCACTAAACTAAGGGTTTTTATGGAGAAAATTCAAGATTAAACGGTTGGTTTGTTGGATTGAGCAAGATTGGAGCAAGAAATTTCAGAGCTTTTCTTTTCTTTTCTTCCTTAAGAGGGCCGGCCACAAGGAGCTTGAAATGAAGGTGTTTTTTGGTCAATTTTTGGTTTATTTGGTAAAATGGTGAATAGTGGTCAAAATCCAAGATTGAATCTCCAAGTGACACTTGTCACTCCATTTAATGCATGGCTATCCTTTTGTCCCTCTCACACCAACTCATTTAATAGCCTCTAGTTATCTCTCAACACCTGCTAAAATAAACCCGGTATCCAACACTTAACCTAACTGACCGAATTTTACCGAACTTTTCGTACTAGCGGGTCCCACGTCCGGTATACGCTCTTAATTTCTCAAAAACTAACCGATACTAGGAAAATCATCTAAAAACTATATTCACTGATAAAAATTTTCTAGAAAATTTTCCTAATAAAGAAAATGCGGAAAAGCATGCAATTAAATAGAATAAAACCTAGAAAATGAGAAAATTTACGGGGTCTCACACCCTCTCCCCCTTAAAAGAATTTCGCCCTCGAAATTTCTCACCTTGACTCACGAAAAGTTCAGGGTATTTCTTTTGCATTTCTTCTTCCACTTCCCAGGTAGTTTCCTCTACACCATGGTTTCTCCACAGTATCTTAACCAATGGAATCTGCTTGTTTCTCAGTTCTTTAACTTTCCGGTCAAGCAATTGTACAGGTTTCTCTTCGTAAACGAGTGATTCATCTATTTCGATTTCCTCTGGCTGTAAGATATGGGATGGGTCGGGGTAGTACTTCTTAAGCATCGAGACGTGGAAGACGTCGTGAATTCGAGAGAGACTGGACGGTAGCTCAAGGCGATACGCTACCTTACCAACCCTTTGGAGAATCTTGAAAGGTCCAACGAACCTCGGTTGGAGCTTCTTTCCTCTTCCCACTGTGACGCTCCGTAACGGTATGATCTTGAGGAAAACATGGTCCCCGACTTCGAACTCCAAGTCTTTTCTTCGATTGTCCGCATAGCTCTTTTGCCGGCTTTGAGCTGTTTGGAGCCTTTGTCGTATCAACTTGACTTTTTCTCGTGCCTCCTCCATCCACGGGATAGTCGTTGGATCTAGGGCTTTCCTCTCGCCGACTTCATCCCAGTAGATCGGTGATCGACATTTCCTCCCATAAAGTGCTTCGTATGGAGCCATTTGAATTGACGAATGGTAGCTGTTATTGTACGCAAACTCCACTAAGGTCATGTGTTGACCCTAGTTACCCCCAAAATCTAAAATACAGGTCCTTAACATATCCTCGAGAGTTTGAATTGTTCGCTCCGATTGTCCATCCGTCTGAGGGTGATAGGTGGTGCTTAAGTTGAGTTTGGTCCCCAGAGTCTCTTGGAATTTCTGCCAAAACCTAAATACGAAGCGGGGATCTCTGTCTGAAACGATGCTCATAGGAACGCCGTGTAATCTTATGATCTCGTCCATGTACACTTGAGCCAATTTCTCCATGGAGTATTTCATGTTTACCGGTAAGAAATGGGCCGATTTGGTTAATCGATCGACGATCACCCAAACGGCATCGTGTCCTCGTTGCATTCGTGGCAAACCTGAAACGAAGTCCATTGTGATGTTTTCCCACTTCCACTCGGGTATCTCAAGGGGTTGTAACAACCCCGATGGTTTTTTATGTTCCGCCTTAACCTGTTGACAAACGAGACATTTTTGCACGTACAGAGCGATTTCCTTCTTCATGTTATCCCACCAAGAGGTTCCTTTTAGGTCCTGATACATCTTGCTACTACCCGGATGGATTGTATACTTGGATCGATGAGCTTCCTCTAAGATCTCCGTTTTTAACGCTTCATCTTTAGGCACCACCACTCGGTTTCGGTATTTTAAAATACCCTCAGGACTAAAGTTGAAGTCGATTGTTTCCCCTTTTTCTACCTTCTCTCCCCACTTCCGCACCATTAAATCCTCCTTTTGCGCTTCTTTAATGCGTTCCAGTAGGGTGGATGTTACCTTAATATTACCAAAAACCACCTTATGACTCCCAAGGCAGGGTTTCCACTCGCAAACGGATTCTAACAAATCCCACTCTTTGATCATTAACCTTGCTACTTGAGCCTTACGACTTAAGGCATCAGCCACCACATTTGCCTTCCCTGGATGGTAGTTGATAGTGCAGTCGTAATCCTCCAGAAATTCCATCCACCGTCGCTGCCTCATATTCAATTCCTTTTGTGAAAAGAGGTATCTAAGACTCTTGTGGTCTGAGTAAATCTCGAAGGTCACCCCGTAAAGGTAGTGTCTCCACTTCTTCAGAGCAAAAACAACCGCGGCTAACTCAAGATCGTGGGTTGGGTAGTTCTGCTCGTGGAGTTTCAACTTTCTAGAGGCAAAAGATATCACATTCCGGTTCTGCATCAGCACACACCCCAGACCTTCCCGCGACACGTCGGTATAGACTGTAAATCCGTCTACTCCATTAGGCAAAGCTAGAACTGGCACCATGGTTAACCTTTTCTTTAGCTCCTGAAAACTCATTTCGCATTTGGTGTCCCACACAAACCGACCATGCTTCTTTGTCAAATCGGTTGAAGGACCGGCTAGTTTGGAGAAGTCTTTAATGAAACGTCGGTAATACCCAACCAGCCCTAGAAAACTACGAATCTCCGTGGGGTTTTCTGGCCGTTTCCAATTGGTCACGGCCTCTACTTTCGCCGGGTCAACCGAGATGCCCTCACGAGAAATTACGTGCCCTAAGAAAGAAATTTTCTCCAGCCAAAACTCGCACTTACTGAACTTGGCGTATAACCGATGCTCTCTTCGGGTTTGCAAAACAATTCTTAGGCGCTGTTCATGCTCCTCACGAGTTTTGGAGTAGACCAAGATGTCATCAATAAAAACAACGACAAATCGGTCCAAGTATGGCTTAAAAACCCTATGCATTAAATCCATGAAGGCGGCAGGGGCATTGGTTAATCCAAAGGGCATAACTGCGAATTCGTAATGCCCATATCTCGAATTGAAAGCGGTTTTCGGGATATCCTCCTTTCTGATTAGCAACTGATAATACCCTTGGCGGAGGTCTAGTTTCGAGAAGACCACTGCTCCTTGCAACTGGTCAAACAAGTCATCAATGTGGGGCAGTGGATACTTATTTTTAACCGTGACATTGTTTAGCCCCCGGTAGTCTATACACATCCGCAGACTCCCGTCCTTCTTCTTTACAAACAACACATGGGCTCCCCAAGGAGACCCATTCTCTTGAATGAACCCCCGCTCCAAAAGGTCTTGTAATTGCAATTTCAGCTCCTTCAGCTCCGCAGGGGCCATTCGATACGGGATTTTTGAGATAGGCGAGGTTCCCGGTAACAGGTCGATCTTGAATTCTATCTCTCTCACCGGAGGTAGGGCTACTAACTCATCAGGGAATACATCCGGAAATTCCCGTACTATGTGCACATCCTCTACCTTCAATTTATCCGTGGGGGTATTGATTAGAAAGGGTAAAAATCCTTGCGCCCCTCTACTTAGCAGTTTTCTAGCCCGAATGCCCGAAATCAAAGCAGATGAGGCTAACCTACCACTTTCTTTTTACAATCCAGTTGGGCATTATACTTGGCTAGCCAGTCCATACCCAAGATCACATCATACCCCTTAATGGACAGGCTTATCAAATCCCCTAACAATCTCTTCTCTCCTACCCACACTTCACAATCCTTATAAACTATACTAGTAACCAAACGTTGATTCCCCGTAGGTGTACTAACTTCTAGGTCGTAAGGTAAACTAGCAGGTTTTATATCAATGCCACACATAAAATTAGGGTTAACAAAGGAATGGGTGGTACCGGGATCTACTAAAACCTTTGCAAAGTGGTGAAAGATAGGGATCGTACCTTCTACGACCTTAGAGGAATCTGGGACCTGTTGAGGCTCTAACGAATACACTCGAGCAGACACCTTAGGTTTCGTCCCATCTCCCTTAACTGGTCCAGCGTTGGTCTTTGACGGTGGTTGACTTCCCTTTCCATCTTGCTTTAGGATTGGACAGGTGGCAAGCTGGTGGTCTGCACTTCCGCAACGCAGACATTTCCCATCTTTGGGCTTTCCGCAGTACCCACAAGGTCCACGGGACGCCGAACCAGAACCCCTCTAGAAATTTCCTCCCTGGCCTCTTCCAGCTGGGCCACCTCTAGACGGAGTCCCTCTGCCTACTCCCGTCTGCCGTCCACCTCCGGCTCCCCGTCCGTACTTGGGAGGAGCACTCCTTTCCCCTTGTCCTGAATTGCTCCCAGGAAAGCCTCGCTTCTTTGCCTGGAAGTTCCTTACTTGGAGCCTAGCGCTTTCTACTCGTTGCGCTTTCTTGACGGCCTCGCTAAAAACGTTAATATGGGCCACCACGAGGTCCTTCTGAATTTCTACGTTCAGACCCTGGATAAAACGCCTTATTCGCCGCTGCTCGGTCATGATCAGCTCAGGAGCAAATTTGGATAGGCGGGTGAACTAACTCTCATACTCCGCTACAGGCTGGGCCCCCTGACGAAGTCGGATAAACTCATCTTCCTTCCGTTCCTGGACTAAAGGAGGGAAGAATTTCGCGTTGAACTCTCGCATGAAGTTCACCCAGGTCCGAGGCGTTTGTTCCAGTTCCCACTTCTGTCGTATGACCAGGAACGGGCCGCCCCTTCTAGCTGAAAGACGGAAAAAGTCACCTGCCTTTCTTCAGTGTAGTGCAAGGCAGCAAAAATATCCACCATATTCTCGAGCCACCTTTCGGCTATATCTGGATCGGACCCCCCAATGAACTTGGGTGGAGCAAACTTTTGGAATCTTTCGAGAGCTCTGTCCTCGCTCTCGACGTGGTTGCCAGGGTTTCCAGGGTTAGGGTTAGGGTTTTGACCCTGTTGCTGCACCACTTGGGCCAGTAAATTAGTCATTTGCTGCATAGCAGCAGCTATTTGGACGTTAGGGTCAACCCTAGGTTCAGGGTTAGGTCCAGGCGAAGTTTCCCCGGCGCCCTTGTCCGACGCGGGTTGCCTACTCCCGCGCCCACGTCCCCAACCACTACGGGTGCCTTCCATCGGATCTATTCAATCAAGGCAGATATAACTAAAACAATAAAATAACAATGCATGTACGTAAGAAACCAAAAGCTTTTCACAATCTAACATATATACAATACAAAATAACATCAAACAGTCACACATTAGCAGTCAGTCAAGTACAAACATAGACAATCCATAAGGGAATGGCCTCATCAAAAATAATAACACATAGCTAATCCAAACGTACAAAACGGCTAGCTAAGGCTCTTCCCCCTATCCGTCCTATATATGTGAGGACTTCCAAATTCCTTATATTTTTCTCAAAAATGCCCTTTTATTTAGAAATTATTCATTTATTATAGCCCTACTACCTAATCATTCCACAATAAGTGCAAATGAACTTAGCTAATCCAAACGTACAAAACGGCTAGCTAAGGCTCTTCCCCCTATCCGTCCTATATATGTGAGGACTTCCAAATTCCTTATATTTTTCTCAAAAATGCCCTTTTATTTAGAAATTATTCATTTATTATAGCCCTACTACCTAATCATTCCACAATAAGTGCAAATGAACTTAGAAAGTAGGGTTTCACTTTTCGTTTTCAAGTTGGCGCAAATTAGGGTTTTCACGTGTATCCGTAGTGTAATTATCCGGTACGGAGCGAGGATCAAATTTGGTGCTTAAGAGTGGCTTTTGGGTGAGAAATAATATGTGATTAGAAGCAATGATAAAAAGTTAATGGATAGGAAGTAAAAAACCCTAGTATGTGTGATTTAAGGAAAAACGGTGCAAACCGACGTGTACCATGCACTACCGATTGAACACACCACTTGATCACCACTTTCTTACCATACAAGCTCATTAATATTTGAGCAAAATATCCCCTCACTTCCAGCTTGCTTTGGCCGAAAATGTTGACCAAAATTGCAAGGAGAAGAAACAAAAAAATATGTGGAAATTGGAGTGACACTTGTTGGCCAACTAAGGGCCTTGACCAAGACCAATTGTCTTGCCTTCTTATCACCTTGGAGCTGCCTTTCTTCTTCATTTTTCTGCTGCTTTGGCCGAGAGAGAGGGAGAGAAAAACCAAGGGAGAGCTGCACCATTTTATCTTGAGTTTGAGTGTATTAAGTCAGGAAACAAGAAACTAAACCGATTAAAACCTTCCTTGAGTGTTTAGCTAGTGGTGTGTTGATGAAATTTTGGAAGGAAAAGCTAGGGTTGCTCTTGGTAGTCACTTTAGCAAGGTAATAATGCCGATTTCCCCATTTCTTACACTTAATCTTCTTTAACTTGGCATAGCACCTTAAATTTGTGGTGGATGATAGCTATTATCATGATTTGGGTGGATATAGTGTATGTTTTCTTGAGTTACATGAATTAGTGTGAGAACCCGTAATTTTTTCCATTTTTAGGTTTTATTCGGGTTAATGGCTTGTTTTCTGCATTTTCTTTATTAGGAAAATTTTCTAGATAATTTTTATGAGTAAATATAATTTTTAGATGATTTTTCTAGTATCGAATAGGTTTTGAGAAATTAAGAGCGTATACCGGACGTGGGACCCACTAGTGCGAAAAGTTCGGAAAAATTCGGCCAACTAGGTTAAGTTTTGGATACTGGATTTAATTTACCGGGTGTTAAGAGATAAGTAGAGGATGCTAAGTGGATTGGTATAAGAGAGACAAAAGTTAGGCAAGCATTAATGAAGGTGACAAGTGTCACCATGGGATTTGGTCTTAAGTAAGACCACTATTCACCTTTTGTCCAATTGACCAAATAAATCACAAAAATCACCAAAAATTCACCATTTTTCTCTTCATCTTGGCCGGCCCTCTCTCTCAAGAAGAAAGAAGGAAACTCTCCAAGTTCTTGATTCCATCTTGCTCCAAATCATCAAAACAACCACTTAATCTTACTTTTGTTCCATAGAAAACCTTAAGTGAGTGTTTGTGTGGGGTTTGGTGGAGTTTTTTGGAAAGCTAAGAGGACTTGTTGCTCTCTCTCTCTTGTTTCTAAGGTGAGTTATGAAGAACCACTCTCCTCCCTCTAATGATGCTTAATTTATGCTTAGTGGTGGTATAAGATGCAACTTTATGGATTATATTGTGATTTTTGGTTGAATTGATGAAGTTTTGTAATTATTGGGGATTTTTCAGTTTTAATATGAATATGATTGTGTGGCTATGTATGATGATTGGAAATGGTGTGTAAGGGACCTAGGAGGTGGAAAAAGTGGATAATTGCAAGCAATTTCTGTTTTGGAAGAAATTTTGGAAAGTTAGGGTTTATGAAATTACATTCTGCCCGGTTTTGTAGCTCATAGTTAGAGGCCGAATTGGACTTGGCTTAAAACATGAAAGTTGTAGGGAATGATATTTTAGAGGTGCCTGAAAAATTTTAGGTCAATCAGAGTAGTGTAGCTGGAGAAAAGTAGAAATTACCCTTGCTGTCCTGGTTTTACCCGAATTTGGGAATTGCTTATGTAATTAGTTATTTTGGTTAGGAATGCTTCCGAATTGGTTGTTGAGGCCTTCTGATGAAATGTAGCCCTATTTCTTAGCTTTCAGATGGATTTTTAATTTCTGGATTTGGACTTATGTAGGCTGTTTTATGATGTTTGCACTAGAATACGTTCTGTGAACCTGTTTTTGCGGTTCTGGTATAGTAGATTGCATTTTTGACCTGGTTACACTCGAAACCGGGTTAAGTGACCTTCTACAATATTGTAGCCCTATCTCTTAGCTTCGAAACTGTGGGTCTTGCACCTTCATCCGATAATTGTAGTGCCTTTGGTGCCATTACCGCAAAATGAGGTCAAAAACTATTTTTTTCAGGGCTAAAGCTAATGCCATTTCCGGATTTTCTGGTTTCCCCTAATGCTTGTATATGCTTATGGAACCCTATTGGGGTCGTGTTTGGCATTGGTTTATGACTCGTTATCGAGTCTCATTGTACTTGTTTGCATGTTTTAGGGCGTGACGGTGGTTCACGACGTTCTTTTGACGGAAGTGCATGAAACACCATTTGCAAGCTTGGTGAGTGTACTACTCACTTGTGTGTTACTATATGGCTTTGATACTTGAACTTGACGCGTTGAATGTTAATTGATTGAAGTGAGAGCGTACTTTCTCACTCTCACTTATTGTTTATCATGTTATTGGAATGTTACATGAAATGTTACATGAAATGAAAGTACTTGCTTGGTGTCGATTGGACGAGTATCCAACGACTACAATGGTTATCATTGAGCTCAACCCCATTGGTAGTTGATTGAATCGAGCCGGCGAGGGCTTGGTCGTGCCAATTAATAATCCTAGGGGAAATGTTATATGGAATCTTGTAGTATGAGAGACTCTCGATTCCGGTATACTCGAGTAATACCACAGTGCAAGTGTTTGGAGTTCGGGCCCGGTAGGGGGATGTTAGGTGGAAGGAATGGAAGTAAAGTGAAGTCTGCGGTTGGTTACTTGTAAACATTGACGGAGAGTCAATGAGATCCGATCAAGAATGCAAACGAGGAAAAGGGCTCTTGAGAGCCGCCCGTATCCTTTTATCACCACCATTAATGGGTGCCTTTGTCTACTTTTGATGTATTGAAATGAAAAGCTTGATGCTTATATGAACTTGGTTGCTTGAGTAGTATTATCTCACTGGGAAATTAGCTCACTCTATTCCTTTTGTTTTCCTTACAGGAAAATAAATACTTTTGGACTGCAATTGATAGTTGATTGCCGAATTGAGCTAGTTGGACATATCTTTTGTATAGCTCATTGATTGAAACCCTAAATGTACTTTTGGGGTGTTTTCTCTTTTGATTTGGCAAACCATGTATATATCCACTTTTGAATACTTTTGTATGCCACTTTGCCTTGTAAATGCTAAATTTCAAGATGTGAATGTTTGCTTGTTATTTGGTTGGGTTCTGACGGGTCGGTTACTATTCATGACCGACTCCGGATTTCATTTTTTTTTATTTTGGGTTATTTTGCCATTTTGACTTGTTTACGCACGTTTATAAGTTCCGAAACGCGATAGATCGCTCTAAACTGCACCGTTAGTCCTGGCGAGAGTTGGGCAGGCAGTCCGCTAACCCCTTCGGTTCGCCTTAGGGGAAGGTGGGGCGTCACAGTTAGGGTTTGAGGTATTTGCTGCCTATACTTGTTGTATGGATGTATATGTTGTATCTAAGCTTTCATAAGAGGTTGTGGTGGTGATTGAGGTAAGAAATGAAGAAAGTTTCCTTTGAAAATGAAAATTTCCAGATTTTTGGAAAATTTGACTTTAGTTTTTTCTGGTTCCAGTTCGTGATGTTAGAGGCCGAATTAGGCTTGGTATAAAACATAAACGTTGTAGAGAATGATTTTTTATAGATACCTACAAAATTTCAGCTCAATTGGAGTAACGTAGCCTGTGAAAAGACCAAAATATCCTCGCTGCCCTAAGATGTATCCAGTGATCCATTTTAGACAGTTCATCTAGTTGACCGTGCCTATTCACTATGATCCGTGCTGATTTAGCCATTTTCCAAAATATGAAAGTTTTAGTACTCTGTCTTAGCTTTTCAACACGTCAAAGAACGCCTTAAACAGACTTTGGTAGCCTGAGATATGGCCATTTAAATGTAGTACGTTTAACTAGCCGGTTAGTTGGAAGTTGGTTCTATGAATTGGGAATTTGACTGGGTTACACTGGAAATTTGACTAAGTGATCTTCATAAAAGTTGTAGGCCTGTGTCTTAGCTTCGAAACAGTATAAGTTGTAGCCGAATCTGACAAGTGTAGCCTCGGATGTGTCCATTCCGCAAAAATTCATCAAATCTGTCTTTTGTTAAATTTCATTTCCGCACTTGTTATTAGTTTGATTTTGTCCTTGTATTGTTTTGAGCCTATGGAACGGCTATTGAAATTAGATTGTTGGGTGTGTACCTTTGGGTTTGAATGAGGAAAATAATGAAGCCATAAATGGCTGGAAATAGGAAAATACAAAGGGCATGCTGCCCAAATTTACGCTCGAGGACTAGAGAAATACACTTGCGACTTGGGTAAAGTTGATAAATGAATATCACTTGAACCATCTAGGACTTTTGCTACTTTGGTTATCGAGGGTTATACGTTAGAACCTAGCCGAACTTGTACCCTTTGGAAAAGCGGTAATAATCACTATAAATCTGTTTTCCTTGCACTTTCGACTCAAAAGTTATTTCCAAATATACATCTTACAAAATTTTTCAGTTTGAAAAGCGAGCAAGTGTTTCACGACTATTCTCCAAGTGAATTTCAATTCTTGATTCTTATTGAATGAAACGTCTAAGTTTCGAACCTTAGTTGATTTTCAAAGTTCTTAAATCAAGTTTTATCGCAGATTTGGACTCCAAACCCGGGGTACCACCCAGACGAGAACACTAAAAGCACTACTTTGGTGAGTGCTTCCAAATATCTGATTGAACTTGATATTTGTGATTTCTCTTTGACAAATGTGATTACATGATATATAAGTGATTTGACAGGGCAAGGGTGTACTTTATCGCACTTGCCCTAATGAGACTTGTACTTGTTCATCGATTTCAATTGACTTGCTTTACATGTGTATGAATTATATCTTGCTTGGAATTCCAGAAACCCTGTGGCTAGTTAATCGAGTCGAGCCGGCAAGGGCCTGGTCGATTAGATAACGAACCCTGGGTAACTAGTAATGTCGAGTGGAGTGTTATCTCCTCGGCTAATCGGTATACTCAAGTATTACCACCCGTGTTGCGTGTGGCGTGCGGGCCCGGATAAGGGGGTTGACCGGTGGACGGAGACTGGCGTGAAGTGGGGTTTTCTTTCTGGACTAGTTATTACTTGAAAGTTGACGGAGTGTCAACTACCAATCGATCAAGCTGGGATGGAGCCGAGACATGAGCCACTGTATCCTTATATGTGAATATGATCCATATATTCTTGATTACCTGAAGTATTATCTCTTTGATTGGACTTGTTTGCTCGCTATTTCACTACTACACTGTTATTACTTTGTTTGATGGCCAATTTGATATTTGGAACTTCACTTGGCTTTGGCTCACTCCGTTAATTTTGTTTTTCTTACAGGGGTACGAGCGAGGCGTGAGACGTGTAAAGACTAGCGTAGTCTAGTTATTTTTGACTTTTGACTTGTACTCGCGCTATTACTCGAATAGAATGTTTTGTATCTGGATTGTATACACTTTGAACCAGTTTGGGTATATTGTGGTTTTGTATCTTGATTGTGCATCAATGTAAATTATAAGCTTGAATTGCGATGTTATTTATGGTCCTCGGATGTATGCACGTGATACGAGTGAGTGAGTCCAGACGAGAGTTGGGCAGACGGTCCGCCGAACCCTTTGGTATGCCTTAGGGAAGGTGGGGTCGTCACAATATACAGCAGACAAAACCATCCAAAAGACCCTAGGAGTCACGACCTAGTCCGTCGTCGGGCTAGTGGACCCGCCCGACGAGGTGGATTCACCTCCAGCCTCGCCCCCCGCACACGAAGCCTCGTCGCTCTCCTCCTCGAGCACATCGTCGCAAAGGTTCAAGATCGACTCGGCTCGAACCCTAACTTTCCTAGCTCGCTTAGTCATACGCTCACGGGCCTCTCCAAGTTGGGCGCAAAGGTCGTCCACCCTATCTTGACCTTCGATCACGTCGTACTCTAGTTCCTTAATCCACTCGGCTTGTTTCTCGTTAGCTGCCCTTAGTTGGTTCACCTCGGCCTCAAGCCTAGCGTTATCTTTTGCCAACTCCTTCCGTTCCTCTACCACGGCCAACACTAAGGTGTTAGGGTAGGCGTAAGTGTGACGACACTCACAACGTCGGAGGCGGTTAACCAGACTCCAACGTACGACGGCCCCTCTTGGCCGAATCTGGTACTTAATCGTTGGAAGCACTCCACGAGGTCGCTCACCAGTAGGGCTACCACTAGGCCCACTATGTCCGTCCATCCTACACCAAAAGAGTAAATAATCATAAATAATCTTAAGGGACACAATCAAAGTAATCCTCAAGTCGAGCATTTCTAACACGCCCAGGCCAATTCAAACCTAGGCTCGGATACCACCTGTGACAGCCCCACCTTCCCCTAAGGCGAACCAAAGAGGTTAGCAGACTGCCTGCCCAACTCTCGCCAGGACTAACGGTGCAGGCAAACACGATCTAAAACGTTCCGGGAAAATAAAAGAGCGCTCAAACAAGTCGAAATCGCAAAAAAGCCAAACGCAAATCAAACCGTCGGTGAATAGTGGGTGCCATGTCATATAACGCGGAAAAACATTTCCAAACCAAATAGGACACATAAACTAGGTTAAACAGTGTTATACACATACGTTTGTAATTTACTAAACAAAAGGAAGATAATTAGATCAAAATACATTTAGGGTTTTTTTTCCCAACTATCGAGGAGCTTTACAAAATATATTAAAACTGGCTCAACTCATGCTTCAAAACATCATAGTCCCCAAAAGTGGTTCCCTGTAAGGAAAACAAAATTTAATGGAGTGAGCTTACGCCCAGTGAGATACTTTCACTCAAGCAAGGAAGTTCAATTATGCATGAAGTCGATCAATCCCAAATCATTCAAGAAGAAAGCTAAATAATGTCATATATCGAAAACAATGGTAAAAGGATACGGACGGCTCTCAAGAGCCCCTTTCCTCGCTCGCCATACTTGATCGTATCTCATTGACCCTCCGTCAATATACAAAGTGTAACCAAACGTAGACTCCACTTTACTTCCATTCCTTCCACCCAACATACCCCTACCGGGCCCGAACTCCAAACAGTTTAAATTTGGTAATACTCGAGTATACCGGAATCGAGAGTCTCATACTACAAGATTCCATATAACAGTCCCCATGGCTCGTCAATTTTCAGGACCAAGCCCTCGCCGGCTCGATTCAATCGACTACCAATGGGGTTGAGCTCAGTAGTAACAGTAATGGCCGTTGGATACTCGTCCAAACGACACCAAATCCAGTATTTCATGTACCATTCAAGTACCACAGTAAACAGTCATATATAAGACAAAAGGGTGAGAGTGATCAAGTACACCCTCACTTTAATCAGTTTCAACGGTGCAAATAAGCATTCAAGGCATCAAGTTCAAGTGTAACAAAGCCCTCGTAGTAACAAGCAAGTGAGTAGTACACTCACCAAGCAAGCAAATGAAATTTCATAAACTTCCGCCCAAAGAGCGTCTTGAATCACCGTCACGCCCTAAAACATTCAAACAAGCACAATGAGACTCGAATACGAGTCATAAACCAAATCCACATACTACCAAAAATAAGGCTCCATTAGAACGTATAAGTACCAAAGTAAGCTAGGGAAAGTCCGGAAATGAACGTTAAGCCCTAAAACCCAAAAATAGTTTTGATGTCGTTTAGCGTATTGGACACAACCGGCACTACGATTATCGGATGGAGGTACAATATGCACCGTTTCAAAGCTAAAAGAAATGGTTACAATGTTGAAGAAGGCCACTCAGTCCAGTTTGTAATGCAACTAAGTCAAAATTTCAATGTACCAAACCGGAACAGCATAAACAGGTTAGCGTACCAGATTCTGGTTAGATAACCATAATTCAGGCTACCAAAGTCCAATTCCAGTGATTCCAAAGCCATAAAAAAGCTAAGATACCAGGCTATATTTCTTAAGAAGACATCAACAACCAAATCAGTAGTATTCCTGGTCAAACTAACCAATTACAGAAGCAGATTATCAGTTTCGGACAGAAACAGGGCAGCAGGGGTATTTCGGTCTTTTCACAGGCTACATTGCTCCGATTGGGCTGAAATTTTGTAGAAAACTCTAAAACATCATTCTATACAACTTTGATGTTTTAATCCAAGGCTAATTCGGCCTCTAACTAGGGGAAACAGTACCGGGCAGAATGAGGTTAATTGAAACCCTAACTCCGAAATTTCCTTTCAAAGCGGAAATTTTCTGCAAATAGCCACAATTTATGCACCATAGCTTCATTCTAGATCATTCCCAACCATCATCCATGGCCAATCAACATTAAACATATAAAAACAGAAAAATCATGAATAAATAGAAAAATTCACCAATCTCAACCAAAATCATGAAATAGCCCACAAAATCACCTCTTAGACTACCACAAGCCACTAATTAAACATCATCAAGAACAAAAGAGGAGTTCCATAGCTACTCACCTTATCAACTCAAGAAAGGAGACCACTTAGTACCTTAGCCTTCCAAACCACTTCACTAATCACCTCACAATCACTAAACTAAGGATTTTTATGGAGAAAATTCAAGATTAAACGGTTGGTTTGTTGGATTGAGCAAGATTGGAGCAAGAAATTTGAGAGCTTTTCTTTTCTTTTCTGCCTTAAGAGGGCCAGCCACAAGGAGCTTGAAATGAAGGTGATTTTTGGTCAATTTTTGGTTTATTTGGTAAAATGGTGAATAGTGGTCAAAATCTAAGATTGAATCTCCAAGTGACACTTGTCACTCCATTTAATGCATGGCTATCCTTTTGTCCCTCTCACACCAACTCATTTAATAGCCTCTAGTTATCTCTTAACACCAACTAAAATAAACCCGGTATCCAACACTTAACTTAACTGGCCGAATTTTACCGAACTTTTCGCACTAGCGGGTCTCACGTCCGGTATACGCTCTTAATTTCTCAAAAACTAACCGATACTAGGAAAATCATCTTAAAACTATATTTACTCATAAAAATTTTCTAGAAAATTTTCCTAATAAAGAAAATACGGAAAAGCACGAAATTAAATAGAATAAAACCTAGAAAATGAAAAAATTTACGGGGTCTCACAGTGACTATCCGGTACCGAGGGTGAATCAAATTTCATGATTAAGTGTGCGTTTTGGATGATATTAAGTGTGTGATTAGAAGTGATAATACTAAGTTAGTGAATTATAAGTTAAAACCTTAGTATACGCAATTTAAGAAAAAACGGCTAGAACCGATGGGTATCGTTCACTACCGATTGGCTACCAATTGAACACACCATTTGACCACCATTTTATCAAGTTAATCTCCTTTAGTTTTGTTTTCCTTACAGGGTACGAGCGGGGCGTGAGACGTGTACAGACTAGCATAGACTAGATGTTTTGACTTTTGACTTGTACTTGCGCTATCACTCGATTAGGATGACTTGTACTTGGATTGTATACACTTTGAAATATTTTGGGTGTATAGAAGCTTTGTATCTTAATTTGTGCATCGATGTATATTTTAAGTTTGAATTGCAATGTTATTTATTGCCTATGGATGAATGCGTGGGATACGAGTGAGTGAGTCCTGCCGAGTGCTGGACAGGCGGTCTGCCTAACCCTTTGGTACGCCTTAGGGGGAGGTGGGGTCGTCACATTCATGATCGGTGTGAACCACGAACTCTAGAGGTCTCAAGTAATACTGCCATACCCGTAGTGCTCGAACTAATGCATATAATTCCTTGTCGTAGGTCAAGTAGTTCAATGCTGCCCCGTTGAGTTTCTCACTGAAATATGCAACAAGCCTACCCTTCTGCATCAACACAGCTCCAACTCCTATCCCTGACGCATCACATTCAATTTCAAAAGTTTTAACAAAGTCATGTGAGGACCCGAAAATTTTCTTATTTATCGACTATTACAAGTTTACTTAAATATTTATTTACTCATTTTCTCCGAATTATTTATTTCGACCATTTAAAATCCATTTATATGGAACAACGCCTCTTTTATATTTTTAAAGCGTTTTGTTGAAAAATTCACTTTTCAAAAATTCGTTTAGTTCGGAACAACGAGTGCACGTCTTTCGAGGCTATACTTGAATCGAGAGTGTATTAATATTGGAGAGTTAAGAATGATCAATGGTAGATTAAGAAAAGTTAATTGAGGAATTACTACTCGACTCATGTGAGGACTCGCAAAAATTTACCTATTTTAAACTCCTATTACTAGCTCATTTAATTATTTATTTGGCCAATTGGCCCGAATATTATTTTCTAACCTCTCTAGACCTAATTACATGGATCTATAGTTTAATTATATTTTTAAAGTGACTTGTTTCAAAATTTATTTTCTTGGAAGCTCGGTAAGTGAGAATAGTGAATACGCATTTGGAGACAATAGCCGATCTGAGAGTACAATGAGTTTGGAAAATTGGAAACATGTACATTAGTTTTAAAATAGGTATATTTATGTTTAAGTATTCAATTATTAGTTAGTTATACTATCGTTATAAGAATTTCTTTTAGTTTCACTTTATCGCGCTTAAATAGGAAGTACGCGTTTTTACGTGCGCGATTAATTGAGGGACTTTAGACCATTATTTTTAGACCCATAAGAGTGGATAATAATAATATCAATGGAAGTGCATTAGAGGTTTAGTGCACTAGTGAAATAAACTCGAGAGGAATCGAGCACGAAACGCGCGCGTACGCGCACGGGGAGAGGATTGACTTTTGGACAAATTGTGGCCACACATTTTAGCTTCTCTTGGAAGCTTCACTTGCATTGCACACTCTCTCTCTCCAGCTCCAAACAGCCGTGCACCCTCAAGAGCAAAGAACCAAACTTGCTTCATCAATTTCTTCTTCATTCCTTGCACCAATCCTTCACCATTTCACACCAAAATTTGATAACACTTAGCTAATCACTTGGTGAACCACTCAAGCTTATGTGAAAGGGGCTGCTTTCCACGGTTTTCTTGAGCATTTTAGGACCGAAAATTTCTGCTTGGTTCATCTAAGGAAGTAAGTGATGATCCACTATTCAAATCTTGTCTTATGGAAGTAATATAGCATTTATAAGCTCATGCATGCATGTGGGTAGTCTTATTTATGTTGGAAAATGTTGTGTGGGCTCTATGAACTCCCACTACGGTTGGATGGATGATTTTTTATGTTTTTATGATATTAATGTTGGTTTAGTGCTTAAATTAGTGGAAATGAGTGATATTATGGATGAAAGTTCAAAGGGGAGTGAAGGTGAAAATTTTCCATTTCTGCCCCTGTGTTGTCCGTGACCTTTAGAGTGATTTTTCGTGGTTCTAATGACTTGGTTATGATGTATATATGTTTTGTGGGTTGTGTAGAAATTTTCATCAAAAAATAACGTGATTTGGTTGGCCAAATGATGTGTTTTCGGAAATCAGCAAAACTGGAAATTTTTCCCGTAACTGCCCTGGCAGTGTTTTTATTTTTGCTATAACTTTTTACTCCGATGTCAAAATTGAGTGCCATTTGTGGCACTGGAAACTAGACATTCCCATATTTCCAACGGTACAAAATACATGTTCTGATTCCACCAGAGAAGTCTGTACCAATCGTTTAAACATGACTGTCCTGTTTCACGTCTACACTGGGAGCTCTGCTTTGAGCAGCGAATTGATGCTCAAATGTGAGCTAGTTGTGGATAGATTTTGAAAATGATTTCTTCAAAGAAATTTTAGCCTTATGAATCTAGTTTTCAAAACCACCAACCACACTCAATTCTGAGTTGAATTGAGTAAGTTGTGGCCGAAATCCCAAACTGACTTGGTGAATTCAAACCCTCTTTTGGCTAGTTCAAAGCTTTAATCTTTATTGGGACTTGTTGTTTCGAAACTCTTGGTGTTAATCACCTACCAAACACATCTTGGATGTTTATTAGACCTTTTTTACACCAATGAACCATGTTTGAGGAAATTTCCTTGGCCAAATGCTTGAAAACGGAAAAACGGAAGTTCAAGGCAGATTTGCCTTGGAACTTCTTGGGAGTTTAGTGGTTTTTTTAACCGCCTTCCCATGCGTATTTTTCTATGAAATTTTACAGAAAAGTATCCCTTATATGGTAGTGTAATGCTACTAATTTTGGTGCCATTCCGAGTCCATTTCGATACTCGAACAAAATCCCAAAGTTGGTACTTTAAACCTGGAAATTGCCTAATTGTCTCAAATTTTCAGCAACTTTGAGCTACTATATCTTGGTGCTCAAAACTCCGATTCTTGTTCCTCTTATTGTGTTTTAAACTTTGATTGCAACTCTAATTGAGTTTCAAATCTGAGAGGCTAGTTCCAATTCTATGAATTTTTCCGAATTTCCAAAGTTGGCGAAAAAATCAACCCCAAAACTCCCTCGATAGCCTAAAACAGTAACTTTGAGCCAAATTTTTGAATATCTTCCGTTTGGAATCATGGAAAAGTGTATTCTAGGAACTTTTAGTACTTTGGAAGAAGTTTCCAACGGTACCAAGTTTTCTAATTTTGGACTTGTAATGAGTGAGATACGATTTTTTTTCAAAGATCTCGTATCAAAGATGAAATTTTTGAAACTTAAGGAAATGGAGTTCTTCCGAATTCTCCTTTTTCCCCTCGATATCACTTGAACATTTTACACTCGATTTCAAATATGAAAACTTGATTTCTCTTGTGTTTTAATGTGAGAACCCGTAAAACCCTAATTATTTTCCTAGGGTTTATTTCCCCTTAATTTGCATGTTTTCTGCATTTTCTGGCTTAGAAATATTTTCTTAGTGGATTTTATGAGCAGTTATAGTTTTAAGATGATTTTTCTAGCATTGGTGAATTTTTAGAAAATTAAGAATCTATATTGGACGTGGGACCCACTAGTGAGAAAAGTTCGGAAAAATTCGGCCAATAAGGTTAAGTTTCGGATACTGTGAAAAATTTATCGGGTGTTAAGAGATAAGTAGTGTGTGTGAAGTGATTGATGTGAGAGAGAAAAGAAAGATAGGAATGCATTTAATGAGTGTGACAAGTGTCACAATCTCATTGGTTGGACTTTAAGAATTACTATTCACTTTCTTGACTTTTTTGACCAAGGGATTAAATATCAAAAATTGCACAAAATTCACCATTTTGCACCCTTGATGGCCGGTTCTCTCCTTGCAAAGAAGAAGGAAATTCCACCAACTCTCAAGCTTCCATAAGCTTCAATCTTCCATAAACAAAAGCTTAGACTAGATTTCACTCCATAAAATCCTATCTTCTAGTGCTAGTAAGGGTTGTAGTGAAGTTTGTTTGAAGCTCTAAGGTGGCCAACCTCTCTACATCTCTTGTTCTTAGGTAAGTGATGTTTTACTACTTCCTTATACTTAATGATGGTTATTTTGTGCTTAATGGTGGCATAAGTGTTGGAATATATGATTTGTTTCTTGATTTGTAGTGATTTGGTGAAGTTTTTATATTTTTGAGGAATTTTCTGGTTTTATATGATCTTGATGTTGTGGACTAGTATGATGGTTGATAATGGTCTATATAGACTCTAGTAGGTGCATATGATAGGAAATTGCAATCAATTTTGGATTTGGAAGAATTTCTGGAAAATTAGGGTTCTTAGTTGAACATTCTGTCCGAAATTTTCGGTCATAGATAGAGGCAGAATTGGACTTTACTCAAAACATGAAAGTTGTAGGTATTGATGAGTTTGAAGTGCCTGCAAAATTTCAGGGCATTTGGAGTAGTATAGAGTGAGTTATGCCGTTTTTCCTGTTGCTGTTTTTGGTGGACAGAATGTGCGAACTGCGATAGTAATTGTCTATTTTGACTGGAATTGGTTTGGATTTTGAAGTTGGTGTCTTCTGATGAAATGTAGCTGAATGTCTTAGCTAACATATGCCTTTGGAATTTCGGCATTTGGACTTGTATGGACTGAGATATACCGATTACAGTTTTCTACGTTTTGCAAACCTGTTTTGGGAATTCTGGTATAGTATTTCGTATATTTGACCTAGTTGTGTTAGGAACTGGATTGAGTGACCTTCTACATTGTTGTATTTCTGTTTCTTGGCTTCGAAATGGTGGGTCTTACACCCCCATCCGATAATTGTAGTGAGAGTTGTGCCATTACCGCATTATGAGGTCAAATCCGGTTTTCATATCAAGGCCTTAGTTAAAGCCCTTTCTTAATTTCTGGTTTCCTCTATTGTTTGTAAATGTTTATGGAACCTTATTGGGGTCATGTTTGGCCTTGGTTTATGACTCGTTATCGAGTCTCATTGTATTTGTTTGCATGTTTTTAGGGCGTGACGGTGGTGCACAACGTTCTTTTGACTAAAGTGTTTGAAACCACATTGTGCTAGCTTGGTGAGTGTACTACTCACTTATGTGCTATTATATGGCTTTGATATTTGAACTTGAGAGGTTGAATGTTAATTAATTGAAGTGAGAGTGTACTTTATCATTCTCACTTATTGTATCGCATGTTATTGAAAAGTTATTGGAATTTTACATGAAATGTTATATGAAATGAAATACATGACTTCAAATGTTATCCATGAGCTCAACCCCATTGGTAGTTGATTGAATCGAGCCAGCAAGGGCTTGGTCGTGACAATTAATGAGCCTTGGGTAAGGTTATATGGAATCGTGTAGTATGAGAGACTCTCGATTCCGGTATACTCGAGTAATACCACAATGCATGCGTTTGGATTTCGGGCCCGGTTGAGGAATGTTAGGAGGAAGGGAATGGAAGTTAAGTGGGTCTACAGTTGGTTACTTTTCAAACATTGACGGAGAGTCAATGAGACCGATCAAGAATTCAAACGAGGAAAAGGGCTCTTGAGAGCCACCCGTATCCTTTTATCCTCATTATTAATGTGTGGCTTTATTTATTTTGGTAAATTGGACTGTTAAGCTTGATGTATCCATGAACTTGGTTGCTTGAGTTGTATTCTCACTGGGCAATTAGCTCACCCCGTTCCTTTTGTTTTCCTTACAGGAATATGACTCTTTTGGAATGAATTTTGATAAATGGTTGCCGAATGAACTAGATGAATGACTCTTTTGTATTGTATATAAAATGGGACCCTAAATGTATCATTAGGGCCGTTTTCACTTTTGTTTTGGCAAACCATATATGTAGCGACTTTTGTATCACTTTTAAATGTCATTTTTGGTTTGTAAAAGCTAAATGTTATGTGGTTTATGTAATTCGATGTTTGGTTGGGTTCGGACGAGTCGGTTACTATTCATGGCCGACTTCGGATTTTGTTTCTTTTATTTTGGGTTATTTTGCCCTTTTGCCTTATTTGCGCGTGTTATAAGTTCCGGAACGTGAAAGATCGCTCTATACTGCACCGTTAGTCCTAGCGAGAGCTGGGCAGGCAGTCCGCTAACCTCTTTGGTTCGCCTTAGGGGAAGGTGGGGCTGTCACAGGTGGTATCAGAGCCACTTCGCGTGGTCTCTGCGCGGAGTGAGACTGGGCCAAGTGGTGTTGTGGTCCTAATTTCATGAATATGTCTAAGTGCTCGTTTGAGCGTAAGTTATGAACCGGGCATGTGATAAGTGTGCGAATCATTATCATGGGACTCGAGGAAACTAGGTATGTATGTCGGGTAGGAATCTTTACTAAGGATGGTTTACTCTTGGGACCGGCCGGCTCGAGTTGTGAATTATCTTAGATGGGATTCTTGTGCCCGGATACGGAAGAGATGAGAGCCTAGGTTAAAAAGGACTTGGGCGAACTAGAAATGTGATTCCATGGAACTTCGCGTGGTCTATTCGAGTATTGTTAAGCTTGATCACTCTTGATTAAGATATAAACGGTGTTGGTGAGAAAATTTCGAGGGCGAAATTTCTTTAAGGGGGAGAGAGTGTGAGAACCCGTAAAACCCTAATTATTTTCCTAGGGTTTATTTCCCCTTAATTTGCATGTTTTCTGCATTTTCTGGCTTAGAAATATTTTCTTAGTGGATTTTATGAGCAGTTATAGTTTTAAGATGATTTTTCTAGCATTGGTGAATTTTTAGAAAATTAAGAATCTATATTGGACGTGGGACCCACTAGTGCGAAAAGTTCGGAAAAATTCGGCCAATAAGGTTAAGTTTCGGATACTGTGAAAAATTTATCGGGTGTTAAGAGATAAGTAGTGTGTGTGAAGTGATTGATGTGAGAGAGAAAAGAAAGATAGGAATGCATTTAATGAGTGTGACAAGTGTCACAATCTCATTGGTTGGACTTTAAGAATTACTATTCACTTTCTTGACTTTTTTGACCAAGGGATTAAATATCAAAAATTGCACAAAATTCACCATTTTGCACCCTTGATGGCCGGTTCTCTCCTTGCAAAGAAGAAGGAAATTCCACCAACTCTCAAGCTTCCATAAGCTTCAATCTTCCATAAACAAAAGCTTAGACTAGATTTCACTCCATAAAATCCTATCTTCTAGTGCTAGTAAGGGTTGTAGTGAAGTTTGTTTGAAGCTCTAAGGTGGCCAACCTCTCTACATCTCTTGTTCTTAGGTAAGTGATGTTTTACTACTTCCTTATACTTAATGATGGTTATTTTGTGCTTAATGGTGGCATAAGTGTTGGAATATATGATTTGTTTCTTGATTTGTAGTGATTTGGTGAAGTTTTTATATTTTTGAGGAATTTTCTGGTTTTATATGATCTTGATGTTGTGGACTAGTATGATGGTTGATAATGGTCTATATAGACTCTAGTAGGTGCATATGATAGGAAATTGCAATCAATTTTGGATTTGGAAGAATTTCTGGAAAATTAGGGTTCTTAGTTGAACATTCTGTCCGAAATTTTCGGTCATAGATAGAGGCAGAATTGGACTTTACTCAAAACATGAAAGTTGTAGGTATTGATGAGTTTGAAGTGCCTGCAAAATTTCAGGGCATTTGGAGTAGTATAGAGTGAGTTATGCCGTTTTTCCTGTTGCTGTTTTTGGTGGACAGAATGTGCGAACTGCGATAGTAATTGTCTATTTTGACTGGAATTGGTTTGGATTTTGAAGTTGGTGTCTTCTGATGAAATGTATCTGAATGTCTTAGCTAACATATGCCTTTGGAATTTCGGCATTTGGACTTGTATGGACTGAGATATACTGATTACAGTTTTCTACGTTTTGCAAACCTGTTTTGGGAATTCTGGTATAGTATTTCGTATATTTGACCTAGTTGTGTTAGGAACTGGATTGAGTGACCTTCTACATTGTTGTATTTCTGTTTCTTGGCTTCGAAATGGTGGGTCTTACACCCCCATCCGATAATTGTAGTGAGAGTTGTGCCATTACCGCATTATGAGGTCAAATCCGGTTTTCATATCAAGGCCTTAGTTAAAGCCCTTTCTTAATTTCTGGTTTCCTCTATTGTTTGTAAATGTTTATGGAACCTTATTGGGGTCATGTTTGGCCTTGGTTTATGACTCGTTATCGAGTCTCATTGTATTTGTTTGCATGTTTTTAGGGCGTGACGGTGGTGCACAACGTTCTTTTGACTAAAGTGTTTGAAACCACATTGTGCTAGCTTGGTGAGTGTACTACTCACTTATGTGCTATTATATGGCTTTGATATTTGAACTTGAGAGGTTGAATGTTAATTAATTGAAGTGAGAGTGTACTTTATCATTCTCACTTATTGTATCGCATGTTATTGAAAAGTTATTGGAATTTTACATGAAATGTTATATGAAATGAAATACATGACTTCAAATGTTATCCATGAGCTCAACCCCATTGGTAGTTGATTGAATCGAGCCAGCAAGGGCTTGGTCGTGACAATTAATGAGCCTTGGGTAAGGTTATATGGAATCGTGTAGTATGAGAGACTCTCGATTCCGGTATACTCGAGTAATACCACAATGCATGCGTTTGGATTTCGGGCCCGGTTGAGGAATGTTAGGAGGAAGGGAATGGAAGTTAAGTGGGTCTACAGTTGGTTACTTTTCAAACATTGACGGAGAGTCAATGAGACCGATCAAGAATTCAAACGAGGAAAAGGGCTCTTGAGAGCCACCCGTATCCTTTTATCCTCATTATTAATGTGTGGCTTTATTTATTTTGGTAAATTGGACTGTTAAGCTTGATGTATCCATGAACTTGGTTGCTTGAGTTGTATTCTCACTGGGCAATTAGCTCACCCCGTTCCTTTTGTTTTCCTTACAGGAATATGACTCTTTTGGAATGAATTTTGATAAATGGTTGCCGAATGAACTAGATGAATGACTCTTTTGTATTGTATATAAAATGGGACCCTAAATGTATCATTAGGGCCGTTTTCACTTTTGTTTTGGCAAACCATATATGTAGCGACTTTTGTATCACTTTTAAATGTCATTTTTGGTTTGTAAAAGCTAAATGTTATGTGGTTTATGTAATTCGATGTTTGGTTGGGTTCGGACGAGTCGGTTACTATTCATGGCCGACTTCGGATTTTGTTTCTTTTATTTTGGGTTATTTTGCCCTTTTGCCTTATTTGCGCGCGTTATAAGTTCCGAAACGTGAAAGATCGCTCTATACTGCACCGTTAGTCCTGGCGAGAGCTGGGCAGGCAGTCCGCTAACCTCTTTGGTTCGCCTTAGGGGAAGGTGGGGCTGTCACATTTAAAACCCCACTTTTGAGCCTTGATTCGCGAGTAATTTAGGCTCGCATTCGAGATATTTTCTAGATTGTACAAGTGTACAATCATTCGTGATAATTGGCGATTTATAAGTGATTGTTCTTATTAATTGCTCAGGCTCGCACGAGGACCTTCAAGAGGATCCCACGGTGGACACCTGAACTTCCAGTGAAACTTCTTCTTTTGTTTACTTGGTGAGTGCCAAGTGTGTGAATTATGTGATATACGTGATAAGTGTTAAGTGTTATCAAAAATAGAGATTTTGAAAATGCTGAGTCGAGTGTGTACTTTATCGCACTCGTTCTCATTTACATGATGTATACTTGAATTTCGTGACATGAAGTGACTTGTTAAGTGAACTTGCGTGACGTGTTTAAGTGTTACTTTATGCTATGGTTGCATAAGTCGATTGGAGTGAATCTCCTCGACTCTTACATGTTCAGTGGGGGGTGCCCAATTCTCTCACTGGCTAACCTTGGACTCGAGCCAGCATGGGTTTGGTCGGGCTCCTTAGTGAACCATGAGATTATAAGCTTGACCTATTGAGAGGTCTTGCTTGGCATGCTCGAGGAGTATCACCTCATAAATGTCGTGCGGGCCTGGTACAGGGGTATGTAAGGTGAAAGGGAATCGTGTAAGTGAAGTTCTACGGACTATAACCTACCCGGTTGACGGAGTGTCAACTTGTGGAGGTTCATGATTGTGCAAGTGGAAAATAGCTCCTAAGAGCTCCTGTATCCTTCAATTGTTTCTGTTTACTTTTCTCGTTTAAAGTGCCATTCATTGAAATATTTTTGCTCTACTTGTTAAATTGAGAATGTTATCTGAACAACGTGCTTGCATGTGTGTTCTTGGCCTCACGAGCGTTTTGCTCACCCTGTAGATTTGTTTTCCTTAACAGGAATGGGCTTGGAATGAGACTCGAAGGGACTCCCTTTTGATGTACTTTTGTAATAGGATTTCCAATGTATTAGACTAGACATCTTGGTTGTTATTTATTTTGGGTTTGGAGATGTATTCTGGAAATCCGATGTAAGGATTGGATAATTGTTAAACATCGTTAAGTTTGAAAGCTTCCGCGCTATTTGACCTTACTTTATCTGGTTGTGATGTCTAGTATTGCATTAAACTTGAATGGATATTGCATGAGTCCTGGCGAGAGCTGGGCAGGCGTCCCGCAGATACCCTTTGGTTCGCTTTAGGGAGAAGTGGGGGAGTCACAAGTCAGGTAGAGTTAAAACGGGTGCATGTGTTAACTTATCCTTTAGTGCTTGGAAGGCGTGCTCTTGTTCCTCCCCCCAGGTGAACATCTCATTTTTCTTGATAAGCGTGGTGAGTGGGGCTGCCTGGGTGCTAAAATCCTTCACAAATCGCCTATAGAAGCCTGCAAGTCCATGGAAGCTACGCACATCCCCAATGGACTTGGGGGTCGGCCACTCTTGGATAGCCCGTACCTTAGACTCGTCTACTTATATCCCCTGTGCACTAATAACAAACCCTAGAAACACAAGACGATCAGTACAAAATTGCACTTCTTGAGATTAGTGTATAGTGATACGAGCAGTGGAACCATCACTAGCTCGTGCCAAGATGCTTGAGGTTTTCTCAATTCAATCCATAATGTTCAAGACTCTGTTGAAATACATGAAGTTATGAAGAGGATCGAGCGCTAGCTATTTGATCTTCATGTTTTTAGTTTCTTTTGTTTTGCTTGATTTTTCTTATTTAGTTGGTTAGGTAGTTATTATTATGAATAAATATGGCCAACTATATGAGCTATTTGAGTCATTTAAAAGTAGTTAGGGAAATAAGTGACTAAATCCTTATCCAAATTGGATTAGTCTTAGTGACTAAATAAGTGACTAAATCCCTATCCAAATTGGAATAGTCTTAGTGGTTTAGTTTTTAACTATAAATAGGTCTTTTCTATTCCACTGTAAGACAATGATGAGATGAATAAAAATTGAGAGTTTTTCTCTTTCTTGTTCCTTTGGGAACGTTCCTTGATACAAAGTGAGTCATGTCTCCTTTGTCCAAGTTTTGGCTTATCAATTCAAGACCGCGTTGAATTGTGGCGCCATTCTACCTTCTTTTTAATCTCGAGCGGTCCTTGATTGTCTAGAATCTATCCAATTTATCCATAACCTAATCAAAATAGATCCTTACACTGCCTGATCGATTCGATTTCTTCTCGAGCGGTCCTTGGAGAATCGAGTTCGTATCATCTGGTATCAGAGTTTCAACTCTTGATTTAGGTTAATATCCTTTTTCTTTTCTTATTTTTCCTTTTTGTTTTTATACCAAAACCCTAGCCGGCTTTTTATTTTAAAAAAAATTATTCTTGTTTTCTTGATTTTATCAGTTGAGTCTAACCTACCCCATTGATTGATCGAGGTTGAAATTTCTTGGTGTGATTATGTTCTTGAAAACAGGTTTTTCAATGGTTTAACTTCCAATTAAATTTATTCCAAGTGAAGTCATGTCGAGTCGTCAAAAGCAAAAAAAAAAAAATTGGGACAGTTCACTGAGACTGTAGCGTTACTGTTCATCGCTACTGTTCATCCGAGTTACTATTCATCCGAATTTTAAAAAAAAAATTCAGATTGTATTTTTTGTGTTTGCTTTTTCATTTTTGGTATCCATTCGTGGTTAAGTGGTAGAAGAGTTCTCAGGGTTTCCAATTCCTAGTTTATTTAGGATTAGTCAGTTCGTGACTTTCCTTTTTCTGTTGTGCACAACTTTTCTTTGCTGTCCAATTCCTAGCATCTTTGGGAGTCCATCAAAACTATTATTTCCAATCCTTAATTGTGTGGGAAAAAAAGAAAAATTTCCAGTTTATTTCCATTACCAACACAAAAAGTCATCCATTATTGCTACACTTGTGTATTTTTTTTGGTCAAATCTCGATTCGATGACGAATCGCTTTCAAGAAGAGGGAAATTATACGAGCAGTGGGACCATCACTAGCTCGTGCCAAGATGCTTGAGAATTTTCTCAATTCAATCCATGATGCTCAGGACTCTGTTGAAATACATGAAGTTATGAAGAGGATCGAGCGCTAGCTATTTGATCTTCATGTTTTTAGTTTCTTTTGTTTTGCTTAATTTTTCTTATTTAGTTGGTTAGGTAGTTATTATTATGAATAAATATGGCCAACTATATGAGCTATTTGAGTCATTTAAAAGTAGTTAGGGAAATAAGTGACTAAATTCTTATCCAAATTGGATTAGTCTTAGTGATTAAATAAGTGACTAAATCCCTATCCAAATTGGATTAGTCTTAGTGGTTTAGTTTTTAGCTATAAATAGGCCTTTTTTATTCCATTGTAAGACAATGATGAGATGAATAAAAATTGAGAGTTTTTCTCTTTCTTGTTCCTTTGGGAACGTTCCTTGATACAAATTGAGTCGTGTCTCCTTTGTTCAAGTTTTGGCTTATCAATTCAAGATCACGTTGAATTGTGGCACTATTCTACCCTCCTATTCAATCTCGAGCGGTCCTTGATTGTCTAGAATCCATCCAATTTATCCATAACCTAATCAAGATAGATCCTTCCGCTACCTAATCAATTCGATTTCTTCTCAAGCATCTTGGCACGAGCTAGTGATGGTCCCACTACTCGTATCATTCTCCTCCTCTTGAAAGCGATTGTTCTCGAATCGAGATTTGGCCAAAAGAAACACACACGTGTAGCAATAATAGAGAACTTTTCATATTGTAAAGGGAGATGGAATTTGGTAATGGAAATAAACTGGAAATTTTTTTCACACACAATTAAGGATTAGAAATAATAGTTTTGATGGACACCCAAAGATGCTAGAAATTGGACAGCAAAGGAAAGTTGTGCACAATGGAAAAGGGAAAGTCATGAACTTACTAATCCTAAATAAACTAGGAATTGGAAACCCTAAGGACTCATTTACCTCTTAACCATGAATGGATACCAAAAATGAAAAAGCAAACACAAAAAATACAATCTGAATTTTTTTTAAATTCGGATAAATAGTAACACGGATGAACAATAACTCGGATGAACAGGTAAACAATCACTTGATACCAACTAATGTGATACATATACTGATACGATCTACACAACTACACCAACGGTTTGGCAGCGGAGAATTTGACCCAATTTAATCCTAGGAGTCACAAACAATCTTGATATTATCTCAACCCGCAACTACTCGAATTAACGAATCAAATTGTAGGTAGCAGAACGCCACAATCAAGGAGGTACTTGATTGATAAGTTTGGATGAATAACCTGAGAAGATTCTCAAGTATTCAAAAGAAGCTCTCTTGCAAAAAGAGAAAGTGAAAACTCACTAATTTTATTCAATGAAATCTGATCATGAATGTTCCTGCTTTGGCTATATATAGCCATACAACTTGAAAACCTAAAGTGAATTGAATTCACTTGAACTAGAACTCTAAAGCGAAATGGATTCAATCTAAACCCTAAATTTAAGGACTAATAATTCGGCTAGACTAGGACAACTTAGCCGAATTTATTAAGTAAAAAATACTATCTAATGTTCGACCAAAATAAGGGTAGTTTGGCCGAATTTATTAAACTAAAATAAATAATCAAAATAGAAAATAAATGACAAATAAGCCCTTGCTCGACAAGACCAAATGAACGACACAACTTGAAACTTGAATAACTTGCACATGCAAGATCTTCATGGACTAGAGTGACAAATTGCAATGAGATAGATTGCACAACTTGACTCGAACAAGGTAAGAAGGGTAGAATTTTTTTGGAACCCTAGATGGACTCTACCCGATTGCACTAGGCTGTATTTTGGGAGTTGTAGGCAAGGTTGCTTGGTTATTTTGGGGAGGTTTTGCGGCTGATGTTCTTGATTTTCCACATGGCACAAGTTACCAATCAGAATTTGGTAATTCAAGTACAACTAGGATTTGTTTTGTAAACCCAAGTCAACTAGGTTTCCAAATTCTAGTTGGTTTCCTTAAGTTGTGATTCCAAATCTGGTTTCCTTTTCTTTTCTTGCGTTCACTTTTTTTTGTACCAGATTGCTTTTGTTCTTTCTTCCAATTCGGTCACAACTCAAGACAAGAATTCGGCTATGACTTTTGGACAAGATCAGCCGCCACTTCAAGATTCAAGAACTAGGGTTTGGTATGGTCAATTTGATTTCAAGAAGTTCAAGAACCATCCAATATTTTCAAGATTTCGTCCAAGAACTTCTAGCATTTCAAGATATTATCAAGACTTCCAAGAACAAAGGTAAAACTGCCTTATTGTAGTGCAAGAAACAAAATTTTCCAACCCTTTTGTTCAAGAAACCCTAATTTAGAACTTCGGATTTCAAGAACAAGTAGTGACCAGATTTGTATTTTTTTTTGACACACGACACAAACAAACACAAGGAAACAAGAAAGATTGGCAACTAAACTAAACAAAAAAATGTTACGGGTAAACAGTGACTTCGGATGAACAGTACGATGAATAATAACGAAGAATAGTGACGATGAATAGGAACGATGAACAGTACGACTTTTTTTTTTAAATTCATGAATGACACAAAGAAACACGAAGAATAAGAAGGATATAACCTAGAAGTTGTCAACTAGCTCTGATTACCAGGTTAGATTGGTATCAGAGGTTCGACTCTTGATCCAGGTTAATATCCTTTTTCTTTTCTTATTTTGCCTATTTATTTTTCTACCAAAACCCAAGCCGCCATCTTATTTAAAAAAAGAATTAAAAAAAATTTATTCTTCTTTTCTTGATTTTATCATGTGAGTCGAACCTACTCCCTTGATTGATCGATATTGGAATTTCTTGGTGTGATTACGTTCTTGAAAACAGGTTTTTCAAGAGTTTAAATTCCAATTCAATTTCTTCCAAGTGAAATCGTAACCTTGTGTCGAGTCGTCAAAAGCAAAAAAAAAAAAAAATATTCGGACTATTCATCGCTACTGTAGCATTACTGTTCATCCGTGTTACTATTCATCCGAATTTTTAAAAAAAAATTCAGATTGTATTTTTTGTGTTTGCTTTTTTGTTTTTGGTATCCATTCATGGTTAAGTGGTAGAAGAGTCCTTAGGGTTTCCAATTCCTAGTTTATTTAGGATTAGTAAGTTCGTGACTTTCCTTTTCCCATTGTGCACAACTTTCCTTTGCTGTCCAATTTCTAGCATTTTTGGTGTCGCGCCCCATTTTTAATAAAAATAAGAATGAGTGAAGTAAGGTTTTGAAAATTGGTGATATGTGTGAAAAATAAAAAGGCCATGGGACTTTGAAATGCGACGGTTTGGCCAAAATAGTAATCTAAAAAGGTTTTGATAAGAGCGTAGGAGTCGCCACTTGGTATCGAGTTAGGGTGTACCAAGTCACCCAAAAAAATGTGGATTTAAAAATGTAAAAAAAACCTTCTTAGATTGACTCCAAAATCTACGGTAAATCAGAGAAAATGGTTCGGGGGTAGCGGTTGAAGAGAGGGAAGGCAAAGACAATGTCTAAGGCACCCTCTCTACCTAGCCTAAGCTAGTTGCATGATTTAGTCATAATTTTCCTAATTTCTAACCAAAAAATGTTTCGCATTTGGATGTAACTAATGTGAACGCAATCCTAAATCTAATGATGAATCGAAAGGGACAAATATCTCTTAGAAGCTCGATCGGACTAGATCACATGAGTTGTGATAGCCAAGGATAAGCCCTCTAAGAGGTCACGAATAATGCTAATGACGTAAGAATGAGTGGAATGAATGCATGCAATGCGAAAACATGAGCTTGTGTGAAGTGAAAAAGTAATAATAAAAATAATAGTGTGTAAGTGGGGGTGTGCAAATAGGGGTGCAAGGTGAGGTATGTAAAGTGATAGTGTGAGGTGCATGTGTGCTCAGTGGTAGTATATAAAGTGCAAGTGACAGAGTGAAAATGTGCAAAATAAGAGTTGTGTGAAGTGAAAATGTGGAACAAAGGATAGAATGTGGAGTAAAATTGCAAAGTGATAGTGGATAAATGAAATGCATGAACCCTAAAAGGAATGCAAGCAAGATGGGTACGAGGAGACCCTAAATCGTGACTTTTGCTTTTCCTTTTGGTTAGAAAAAGAATGAGCGTGCTAAGGCTATATGTAGCCAAACTCGTTCATTCCCCTTACCAGAAGGGTGGCTCCCTAGTCTAATCAGGCAAATGACCCTAATGACTAGAGTGAAATGCAAAATCCTAAAGATCATACTTTGAATGTGGGAAAGGGGAAAGGATCATGCAAAAATGTAAAAATACTAAGAAAAATGCATGAAAATGTAGTGAGGGCATATGCAAGTATGTTGTAGCGAGGGACGGCCCTATTGGGTCCAGCATTGGACTAGCCCTTTACTAACGCTCTCTCACAAGCATTGGACTTGTGAGCGATCGGGAATAAGTAACCATGACTAGCATTGGACTAGCCACGGTAACGTGCATTCCATCCACATATCAAGTATAATACTAAAAGCAAGTATTCATGCAAAACACCTAGTTCCACATAGCACGTAGCACATAAACATGCTTATCTAGATGCAGAATCCTAGGGAAAGCGATTAAACACATAGGCATATAGGCACACACAAACACATAGCACACAAGCCCTATCTATTACAAAAGGGGGGGAGCCTACTACAATCTAAGAGGGGGAAATAGAATAAAATAAATAAAATAATAACCTAGCTATTACAACTTTGGCGTTCAAGTGCCTTTCAAATGATCAAAATTGAACTAAAATAAAATAAATATACTGAATTAAAACAAATAAAGCGAATAAATAAATAAATAAAATGAAGGCATGCAATTGAGCACATAAAGTCACATAAGGCACATAGGGTCAAATAAAGGCAAGAATAAGGGATAGAGTGTACCTCCCTTGAATTAGAGCCCTAATGGAGTGAGATTATTCATTTACCCTCCAAAATACAAAGAAAAGGTCAAGGCATCACTTTAATTAACAAATAATCACCAAAGAATAAAAATAAACATGAAATTGAATACACTAAATCATGTAAACCACCAACATTCGAGCAATTAAAACAAGCAATGACCTAATTGCAAGAATTAACAAAGTTTTGGGGGTACAATTATAATTATCACAAAAATTCGGGGTCACAATTAAAGAAAAATAAAGTTCAGGGGTCAATTTATGAATTCATAAACATTTTCCAACCCAGCTTGTCTTCCTCGCAATACTCAGACTATTTTCTTCTGAAAATGCGACCAGATTTTATTCACACGCAAAATGCAGGCCGGTCATCTTTCCAGAATTGTTTTTATTTTTTTATTTTTTTATTTCCAGCTTTTACAAAGAGCATTTATCAGACAAGTAGGGGGGCCTTAACAAAATCCAATTAATTCCCCTATTCGTGGAGTAGCAACCCCAAAAATCTACTGCATCCCAATCAGATTGCTCATTCCCAACAAAATCATACGCTTCACATGGATACCGAGATATCAGAAAGGGATAAAACAATTGGTTTCATTCGAGCATTTCATCGAACAGGTTAAGGGTATTAAAAATTTCAATGATTCTTTGTTCTATTGAGCCTACAATTGGCCCCAAGTTTACAGCATCCCAATAAAATTTCTCATACATAACAAAAAATATTGCCCCACATGACTACGCAGTCATCAAACAAAGATGAAAGTTTTACTAAAAAGAAGAAAGGAAGAAACAATCAGGTCCCTGCCTCTCGTTTTCACCCATCCGCCAGCAAAATTAAAGAGAGGAAAGAAGAAAAGGAAACTTACCGAGCTTTTGCATTGAGGATTTGTAAATGGTGGTGGTAGATTCTGGCGGCAGCGGCGGCAACAGCAACTCCTTCCCGATGGACGATGTTTGGTTTTTCTTTTGCTCTGAAGCTTTCCGCAGCTTTACTCCTCTGCTCTTTTCCGCCGCCACGGCTTCCTCCCTGAATAGGTCCCCCATCTGGACCAGTGACGTTGACGGCCTTGGTACGGCTATCACCACCTTGCTCTACCTCAAACTCGCCGGCTTCACCCTCTCTTTCACTCTCAACTCTGTTTCCCGAAACCCCCAACTCTCTGTTTTTTCCTTCCCTTTTTCTTTCTTTTGCTCCGTTGTTCCTTTTTTCCTCTCCCTTTCGTTTTTCCTCCTCCCTTCTCCTTTTTCAGACCTCCCTCTGGTTTCCGATTTTCTTCCGCTCTCAGGCTTGCTTTTTCCTTTTCCTTGTTCTAGTCGGGCAGCTCTCAATTTTACCGAAACTCTCTTCAATCTCTCCCAAAAGATCTCTCCTTTGCCTCCTGTCCACCGCCCCCTCTGTTTTTCTCTTTTCTCCCTTTTTCCTGTTTTTCCCTCTGACTCTCTCTCTCTTGTTTTACTCCCTTTCGTCTTGTCCCGAAGCTCTCCCTCCCCCAATTTCCAGATTTTTCCACTTTCCTTGCTCTCTTTGTTTTTCTTTTTCTCTCCGTAGCTAGCTTTTCTTTTTGTTTCCTTAGCCGCCCCCATTTTTTTATTCTTTTCTTCCCTTTTTTGTTCTCTCTCCGTTGTCCCCCCAAATTCCCCAGCTTTTCTTTGGTTCTCCGCTGCCCCTCTTTCCTCTCCCCAGCCGGCCATTCCTTTTTTTGTTATTTCTTTTTTTCCTCCAAATCTTGGGCCTCCAAGTGTCTCTAACACCTAAGCCCTTAGGTGCTTTGTTATCTAATACTCAAGGGGAAACTTGTCCTAATGCATGCCCCCCACTTGCCATTTTTATTATTTTTCTTTTTTCCTTTTTCCATTTTGTTCCTTTTTCTCTCTTTTTTTTCTTTTTTTTTTGAAAATTTAGTGCAAAAAACTCTTAACTCAATTAAAATAAAACAAGAGACACGAAACAGAACAAAACAAAATAAAATAAAATAAAATAAAAAACCTAAAATCAAAACAAATAAAATAAAAATTAAATTAATTAAATGAATAAAGTTTAAAAACAAAATTTGGTGTCTACAGTTTGCCCCTCTTTGTCTGAGTTTTGGAAAAACTTGAGACAAAGAAGTAGACACCAAGTACTTACCAGTGTTGTTCGGCGGCGAACGACTTGAACGACTGACGCCTTTGAAATGAGGACTGACCTCTTTAACAAAAACTTCAAAATGGGATTGACCCATACGAGAATTTTAAAACGGGACTGACCCGAGCAGAAAATTTAAAACGGGACTGACCCGAACAAAATTTAAAAGAGAACTGACCCGAACAAGAAATTTAAAAGGAGGACTGACCCTAACAGGAAATTTTAAAAGGGGATTGACCCTAACAGGAAATTTAAATCGAGACTGACCCAAACAAGAAATTTAAATGGGACTGACTCGAATAAGAAATGAAGTGCTCACTAGTGGGCCTAACCCATAGTTAGTGGCAATGAAGCATGAAATGCACGCTAGTGGGACTGACCCATGTTTAACGACAATGAAATGCACGCTAGTGGGACTGACCGATGTTTAGCGGCAATGAAAATAAAATGCTCACTAGTGGGACTGACCCATGTTTAGTGGCAATGAAAATGAAATGCACGCTAGTGGGACTGACCCATGTTTAGCGGCAATGCAAATGAAATGCTCACTAGTAGGACTGACCCATGTTTAGTGGCAGTGAAAATGAAATACACACTAGTGGGACTAACCCATGTTTAGTGGCAATGAAAATGAAATGCACGCTAGTGGGACTGACCCATGTTTAGCGGCAATGCAAATGAAATGCTCACTAGTGGGACTAACCCATGTTTACTGGCAATGCAAATGAAGTGCTTACTAGTGGGACTGACCCATGTTTAGTGGCCGTGCAAAATGAAATGCTCACTGGTGGGACTAACCCATGTTCAGTGGCGGTGAAATGCGCACTAGTGGGACTAACCCATGTTTAGTGGCAATGCAAATGAAGTGCTCACTAGTGGGACTGACCCATGTTTAGTGGCCGTGCAAAATGAAATGCTCACTAGTGAGACTAACCCATGTTCAGTGGCGGTGAAATGCGCACTAGTGGGACTAACCCATGTTTAGTGGCAATGCAAATGAAGTGCTCACTAGTGGGACTGACCCATGTTTAGTGGCCGTGCAAAATGAAATGCTCACTAGTGAGACTAACCCATGTTCAGTGGCGGTGAAATGCGCACTAGTGGGACTAACCCATGTTTAGTGGCAATGCAAATGAAGTGCTCACTAGTGGGACTGACCCATGTTTAGTGGCCGTGCAAAATGAAATGCTCACTGGTGGGACTAACCCATGTTCAGTGGCGGTGAAATGCGCACTAGTGGGACTAACCCATGTTTAGTGGCAATGCAAATGAAGTGCTCACTAGTGGGACTGACCCATGTTTAGTGGCCGTGCAAAATGAAATGCTCACTGGTGGGACTAACCCATGTTCAGTGGCGGTGAAATGCGCACTAGTGGGACTAACCCATGTTTAGTGGCAATGCAAATGAAGTGCTCACTAGTGGGACTGACCCAACGACTAGTGGCAGTGCAAAATGAAATGCTCACTAGTGGGACTAACCCAACGGCTAGTGGCAATGTAAACGAAAGGCTTTGACAATTGGTCAGTGGGGTTACACCCGAGCCTGCCTTAGTTGGTGGTACAAAATCCAAGCCCAACGTGACGTTTGTGATGTTGGTGGCACGAAATCCAAGCCCAACATGATTTTTTTGATGTTGGCGGCACAAAATCCAGGCCCAACGTGACGTTTGTGATTTTGGTGGCACGAAATCCAAGCCCAACGTGATTTTTGTGATGTTGGCGGCACAAAATCCAGGCCCAACGTGATCTTTCAAAGAAACAAGAAATTAAATTTGATTTGTCGAGAAACAAGAAGTTAAACTTGATTTTTTTGATTTTTGACTTTTCTGATTTTTTTTTGTTTTTTTGTTTTTTTTGATCTTTTGATTTTTTTTCTTTTTTTTCTGATTTTTTGATCTTTTCGAGAGAACCTTTTCAAAAATAATTTGCCCCAGTGTAGGGTCTTTTTCCCTTCTTTCTTCTCTTTCTTCGGCATCGGCCTTCCACATCACCAGATGCTCTTTCGTCGATTTCAGCCATAAATACCTGCACAGAGGGCTTACCAAAGTATGACATGCACTTCAATTTCATGAAAAGAGCAACGTGATTGATTCGAAAAATGTATTATTTGATTCTTGCACGAAAACCTCAAATGTATTACGAAAAATTTGCCCCAGTGTGGGCCCATTTTACGATATCTCATAAACAAAAATTTGCCCCAGTATGGGCCCATTTTGCAAAATCTCTCAAATGAAAATTTGCCCCAGTGTGGACCCATTTAATTGCAAAAAATTTGTTTGGATGACTCTCCATTTATTTGAACAATGTAAGAAACTATGTTTCCTAACAGAAAATTTCATGAGGAATCTCTCGAAATAAAACCAAATCACAGAAGATTTCTTCCTCACCTTAGCATCGGTGCTTAGGGTAACGGGTCACCACTTCTTGTTGGCTCATCTTTCAGGACCAATCAAGTGGGCGTTATTTCTGATTTGGAAGTGGCTAAAGGAAATGGGAGGTCAAGATTTGTCTTATTTTTGTGCCCATTCGATATCACATCTTAGTGAAAGCAAAAAGTTTGTTACCCTTATTCCTTAAGAAAACTTAGTCAACACATAAACTTTGTGAGCTTGCAACAGAGAGGTACGAACGATACCAAAACATGCGGAAACAGGTTATAATCTTATGATCATGAGTGACAGGTAGATTTTTTAGGAGCGTAACCCTTGCTTTGAGTTGTCATGAGGGATAAGTCAGCGATGGACTTCATGAGCTTGTAATGCGGCTAGAAAACGATAGTTAAAGAAAAAATTTCAGAGGGTATTGCACAGAAGATCGCATTTTTCTCAAAATTGCTCTCATTTCGTACTCAAAGATCTCGGACTTTGTTTACATTTTTCTCATCATTCACCAGGGACTTCAGCGTCGAATTTTCTTCTTTTTTTTTGCTTCTTTTTTCTTTTTCTCGACCTGGTGGGTTTTTACATGGTGAGTAGTGTCAACCCCATACCCAAGCAATTCAGAAATACAGCCAAAATTTCCTGGCATCAGAAATTTTCTTGACAGGGCCATTGCAAAGAACAGAAGTCAGGACTTTCGACTTTTGTAATGGGGTCTGGTGGGGTGTTTAGAAAAGTTAAGACTTGAAGGCAGATTTCAAAAGTGGTTTAAGTAATCTGAGATCGCATTGTTGCGCCAACCCTATTTTAGGGTTAAATCAAAGCTTGTCCCAGTTCATTCTCCATTGAGGCTTTTTTTCATTTTCCACCTTTTCTTTCTTCTCTTTTCTGGCCTTCGGTCGTTTCATTCACCGAGGTTTTCTTTTCTTTCATTTTCTTTTCTTTCGCCTTTCTTCAAAAATTAAATTTGCCCCAGTTTGGGGTTTTTCTTTTCCTTCTTTTTCAAAACTCAATTTACCCCATTGTGGGGTTTGCGATTCTCAGGGGTTGCCAAACGAAATAGCTTATTCTGGAGGTTCAAAAGGGATAACTAGGGATAAAATGTTTGATTGGAAAGGAAGACGGCCTGACTTTCGTTCCATTCCTCACATTGACCCTGAAAGGAAACTTTCATTAATGCGAAATTTCTTGCATGTATCTGAATTAATTGACTGAGAAAGACTCTTGTTCATCCATAAGTGGTTCGTCAGACAAAACTCTTCCTTTTTCTTTTTCGTCAAAATTGAAGCCCAGATAGTAATGGTAGAATCAAATTTTCCCAATTTGCGGTTCCCTTTTCTTCTTTTTTTTTTTTTGCAAAATCCCCAATCTCCTTCCCCAATGTGGGGTGCGATCATAAGCGCATTCGAAAAGAACCACCTATTTTGGCTCAAATGAGGATGCAAGGGGTAATCAGTGTTTAGGTTGTAGAAACGATGGCCAAAGCATCATTCTTACGCCTCATGACAACCAACGTAAAGAATAGCTCATTAAGAACCCATTCCCTTTTGAAAATTTTCCCAATGTAGGGTAGTGATCATTAAGGCCCTTATTTGAAACGAAATTATTCTTTTAAGGCTCAAATGGGAGAGCAAATGATAAAGTCTGTATAGATAGAGAAACGAAAGCCTAAAGTATCGTTCCAAATTTTTAAAACAAAGAAGGAGTGATGTACATTTTTGCTTTCACTTAGATGTGAATTGAATCTAGTTAGACCAGTGGGCATTTTTCCAAGCAAAGATTATCCCAATTTGCAATTTGTCAATCAATGTGACTGATTTTTGAAGGGCTAATAGCAGCGGGCAAAATATGAATTGTACAGTGAAGGAGAAAAAGGTATTGCATTGGATGTTTCGAGACAGCCCAATCAATTTGAGTGACCTCTTTTAATCTCGAACACTCTTATTGTATAGCTCAGATCACCAATCTAGTGTGAATTTTCAGGCAAGAGGTTGAAAAATCTCAATTTGAGCTTATTTCTTAAAATTCATCATGAAATCCCTCAAATAGCCAAAAAAGAATGAAATATACATGATTATATACAAAACAACAACTGTATAAATAAAAAACTTTATTGCTGAAAAAAAGCTTGAAACAAAATTTCTACAAATGAGAAGAGAAAGACTTCTGAAGAGCTCCACATATACACACTTTTTGCCTCCTTTTTGGAACACAATTTTTCTTTTCTTTGAAAAATAATGATGAAGTCTCTTAGAGGCTTTAGCCTAGCGCTTCCAAATAGATCCTTCATGTTTTCATTGCAGGGTCCGCCCAAGAATCAAGTAATACTTGTAATTTTCAAACTTTATTAGATCAAAATTGTTATCAGATATAGAAAAATATTTTCACATTATTCAAATATTTTTATGAATGCAGGGGTGAGGGGGAAAAATAAAAGAAAAATACCCAGAGTTAGTAAGCAAACTTGTAAAATCGGTATGCATGTCCTATGGGGGAGCCCTTTTGCGCCAAGGGTTGGCCTAGCATGAAAATGCAATCCTCTGGGGTAGGCACTATACAATACCTGATGGATCCGATCAACTTATTGAGTGAAAAATAATTTGAAAAATTTGGTCAATTGGAGTGACGAGAGACATTTGTCAAAATGAGGACAACGTCCGAATGGATTGATCACTTTGATCGATACAAGAATTTGTAAAAACGCACCGGTTTGACCTTGACGAACTTCCTATTGGAGAGATTGAAATTCGTTGACAAATTTTCTCAGTGAAGCATGGGTCAAAACCCCAACCGACCAAATGGCTGGATGCAATGGATGGTTTTCTCAAAATCGACTAGGTTTCCCAATTTGAAATTCGACATTGAAACCCTAATTGGTCAAATGGATTGAATGACATTGACAATTTATTTAAAATCGACCGGATTACCCTAAAAAGTGTAAACTAGTCAAATGAATTAGATGAAATTGATAATTTATTCAAAATTGACCGGATTGCCCTAAAAATGGTAAACTGGTCAAAAGAATGAAATGGATGATTTATTCAAAATTGACTATATTGTCCTAAAATGAATGAATTGACCAAATAAATTGGATGAATTTGATGGATAATTTGATCAAATGAATTGAATGGAAATGATGGTTTATTGAATTGTCTACCTATTGGTAGTTTCAAAAAATCATTGCGATGCATTAGTCTATGAGTCTTCTAAAATCAAGATTTGACCTCAATATGTTTATCGTCTCAACAAAGAAGGATCATTTGTAAATTTCTTCAAATTAATGTCCTTTACGCAAGGGATTTTTACCAGTTTTTGATAAATGGCCAAAAAATGATTTTTAGATGTTCATATTCTAATGTGCAAAATTTGTTCTACGATTATGGAAAAAGATCGGACCCTACCTTACCTTGTGCACTACCCCTTTGGAAGGTACAAGAAACATAAACATGCAAGTCTCATTGGACTACTTGTCCGAGACATAAGGTGGTTTATTCCTATTGTGGGATCCCCTAAATGGCATTCCCTTCTACGGTTTATGCATGATGCCATTTTATCAAAGCAATAAAATATACAATTTAAACGATATCATGACCTAAAAGGACCCTTTATATGCCAGGGTGGGCCTAAAATGATATGCAATTATTAATCTATATATGCAATATACCAAAATCTTTAAACGTGCAATAACCTATTTACAAGGGTAGGTTCTAAAAGGAGATCATGCCAGATGTGAGGCCCCAGTCCGTCCGTAAGCTGAGATGAGGGTTATTCGTAAATCGGTGGGATGGAATTCGGGTTTTAAGGCTAAGGAGTAAAACCCTAACCTCGGTTAAGGTTGAAAACCCTAGTTTATTTTATTAGAAAGTTTAAGTGGGTTTTTTTTTCTTTCTTTATCGCCCGCCTTTTCTACATTTTTCTTTACTAGAACTTTCCCCAGATAATTCTTATGAGTAAATATAGGTTTTAGATGATTTTTCTAGTATCGGTTAGTTTTTGAGAAATTAAGGATATATAACGGACGTGGGACCCGCTAGTGCGAAATGTTCGAAAAAATTCGGCCACTTAGGTTAAGTTCCGGACACTGGGTGAAATTTATCGGGTGTTAAGAGATAAGTAGAGGTTGTGATGTGATTGATGTGAGAGAGAAAAAGGATAGAGATGCTTTAAATGGAGTGACAAGTGTCACTATCTCATTGGTTGGACTTGTTCGACAACTATTCATTTTTTTGACTTTTTACCATTTAGTTAAAATATCTCAAAAACTTACCAAAAATTCACTCTTTCCTCCTCCCTCTTGGTCGGCCATCTTGAACAAAGAAGAAAGAAAACTCTTCCAATTTCTAGCTTCTATCTAGCTCAAATCTTCCAAAACAATCACATAAACTTGTTTCTACTCCATAAAATCTCTTCATTAGGTGTTATTTAGTAGTTTGGTGAAGTGTTTGGAGAAGCTAAGGTGTCAAGCAACTCTCTCTCTCTTGTTTTACTAGGTGAGTAATGAATGAACCTTCTCCTTCATCTAATGAAGCTTAATTGATGCGTAGTGATAGTTAAAGTGATGAATTTTGTGGTTATTTCTTGCTTTTGGATGAATTGATGAAGTTTTCAATTTATTGGTGATTTTTCTGGTTTAATATGATCATGATGGTGTGGCTATCTTTGATAATTGGAAATGATGTTTAATAACTCTAGTAGGTGTAAATGATTGATAATTGCAATCAATTTCTGTTTTGGAAGAAATTCTGGAAAATTAGGGTTCTTGGTTCTTCATTCTGTCCGAAATTTTTGGTCCTAGATAGAGGCCGAATTGGCCTTGTCTTAAAACATAAAAGTTGTAGGTATTGATGTTTTAAAGGTGCCTGTACAATTTCAGGTCAATCGGAGTAGTGTAGAATGAGATAAGCCGAAATTACTATTGCTGTTCTGGGTTCATCAGGATGTTAGAACTGCGTCTGAAATGGGTTGTTTTGCCTGGAATTGTTTTGGATTTGGGTGTTTAGGTCTTCTGATGAAATGTAACCCTGTTTTTAAGATTTCGGATGGCTTTGGAATTTCTGGATTTGGCCTTGTGTAGGCTGAGTTATGATGTTTGTACTAGAATACGGTTTGTGAACCTGTTTTGCGATTCTGGTATAGTGTCTTGCATTTTTGACCTTGTTACCTTCAAAACTGGACAAAGTTTCCTTCTTCAACATTGTAGCCCCTTAAGTCCTGAATCTTTCTGTAAAATTTCAGGTCAAACGGATTAGCGTATTCTGAGTTATAGACAGAACACTCAGGCCTGTTTTAGACATTAGTTTGTGTACGTTTTGAATTTCAGCTTCTGACCTTGGGTTTTCCGTTTTGATCCCGTACGATCTGGGTGTCAACTCCTTCTTAAGAAATGTAGATCTTGGTCTAAGCTTCGAAACGGTATAAAGTGCATCGAAATCCGAGTTCCGTAGCTTCCGTTATGACCAAAACAAGATTGATCGTCAGAACTGCCTTGTATCTGGACAGTTCTGACGGGTACTTTGGCACTCAATTTTCGTTCTGTTCTGAGTGGATTCAGGTCTTGGCCAAAACATCAAAGATTTAACCTTATGTCTCAGCTTTCTAATGCCTTTGGAATTTCCTGATTTGGACTTGTGAGCTAGAAGTTATGGTCCAGTAAACAGACCCTGTCTGTCATTCAAAGTGCAAACTTCTGGTACCGTTTTCCATGATTTCGACTTGTGTTGATTCGGATCTAGTTTAAGGTGTCTTCATGAGAATCGTAGGCCTTCCTCATAGCTTCGAAACGGTGTCTCGTTCACCTTGATCCGATATTCCTAGCCTAACATTTGATCAAAACGGTTTGAGATGGCCGATTTGGCCGTTTCCGTTTGCCGTTCCGCGCGAGCGCGTGTGCCGATTTTTTTGCCGTTTTGCTTGTTTTGGATCTGTTAGTAGCCGTTTGTGATATAATGTGGTAAAATCTTCTATTTCAGACAGTGGTGAGCTAGGCGGAGCCGGTGGGGCCCACTACTAGCGAACACGCGCGAAGCGATTTTTCTTTAGTACTACTTTTGGTATTTTGAGTAAGTATTCAGGCCGCTCTTGTGTGTTTCGATTTATATGAAGAGGGTACCTAGGCGAGGGTGTACTTTATCGCACTCGACCTAGACCCTAATCTGCGCACCTATCTATACATGGCTTGTGTATATGAGCAATTTTGGAATTAAAACCCTTGAGCTTGTGGCTCAGGGTAACTTTTGAATAATTTTGTGAAATTTGTGAGTTTGGGGCTGATCTCAATACCTCGAGGGACTATTCGAGCCGGTTAGGGCTTGGTCGAAGTCAGTCCAACTTGGATTGAGGTCACCAAGTTTGTGAATCCGGTTCACCGAGTTGTGAACCAAGTTTGTGACCCAAGCTTGTGACTCAAGCTCAAGTTTGTGATTTCGTTCGCCCGGGCAAGTTTGTGAGGTGACTGGCCAGTGAGGGTGATAAGGTGTCCGGTGGGTGTACAAGTGAAGTTCTACGGACCTTATTTATGGTCGACGGAGTGTCGACAGGAGATCACGCATGGCAAATGACTTGGCTTTGAAGCCATATGTATCCTTATCATGTGATGTTATTTTTCTGCTTTTGCTTTACTCCTACTATGTAAATGTGGTTACGTGAAATTTACGTTTTTACCCCTGTTTACTTACTAAGCTTCTAGCTTACCCCGTTTCCTTTGTTTTCCTTAGCAGGGGACGACGCGGGGAACTTTGGGACTCTGCCGTTAGTATAGTTAGGTCTCGTTTGTAATAGTTGGACAGTTAGGATGTTTGTTTTTGTTTTGGTGGTTTGTATAAGGACCCTCCTTAGGGTCTACCTTCTACTGGTTGTTGTTAAAGTATATTAGAGAGGTTTGACTTGATGCTTTTGAAGATGTAAATAGAACTTGTGGTGGTTGTATATATTATAGACAGTTCTCTTTTGGTTTACTATCATTTTATTAGTTTTGTGTTTCGAGTCCTGGCGCGAGCTAGGCAGGCGGCCCGCCGATACCCTTGGGTTCGCCCTTGGGAGAGGTGGGGTCGTCACACCAGACCTCTTATTTCCCAACGTTTGTGAATGTAAAAGACAAGAAACAAAGAAAGTTAGTTCAACACATAACACGTTGTGGCAATCAAATAATAAATATAGCAAAAATAAGGAAAGAGGGTTGGAATCCCTCCCCTCGTGCCTAGTATCCCTAATTCAGGATACGGTCAACTCTACCCTAGGTAATTCTATTATGGATGCATGAGATTTGGTTCACTAATGCATCTAGACTCAATACGGCTTCGGCTCCCAAGCCTTCAGACCTAAAGGCGAAGGGTCATCACTCCCAAGGCCTTCGGTCGGTGGCTCGAGTGATCCCCTAGGCATCGCTATGGGCGCAGTGCACACCATCCGCCTACCTAAGGAAATCAATCCTAATCCTACAGGGTGGTGTGGGAAACGCCCACGAAAAAGAAAAAATAGGATAAATAAACTATACATGCACGTATGAAGTGCTTTTTATTTTGAGAGGAGGGATCGAGAACCAACGCGAGGCTCTAGGGTAATATTCCCCCACCCAAATGCAATGCAATGCGCGGAATCACATACATAAACCATCCATCCATCAAATCGTACGCAAATGAGGGAGTGAGTTGATACGCGCGAAATGTAAAAATCCTAAAAAGGAAAAATGCAACCCTAAACATCCAAATGCAATACATGAAAAAGGGTAGAAAAGGATAAGAATAACTAAATCAAGTGCTCGGACCTACTTAAGAGGTCCCCAGTGGAGTCGCCAAGCTGTCGCGCCCCATTTTTAATAAAAATAAGAATGAGTGAAGTAAGGTTTTGAAAATTGGTGATATGTGTGAAAAAGAAAAAGGCCATGGGACTTTGAAATGCGACAGTTTGGCCAAAATAGTAATCTAAAAAGGTTTTGATAAGAGCGTAGGAGTCGCCACTTGGTATCGAGTTAGGGTGTACCAAGTCACCCAAAAAAATGTGGATTTAAAAATGTAAAAAAAACCTTCTTAGATTGACTCCAAAATCTACGGTAAATCAGAGAAAATGGTTCGGGGGTCGCGGTTGAAGAGAGGGAAGGCAAAGACAATGTCTAAGGCACCCTCTCTACCTAGCCTAAGCTAGTTGCATGATTTAGTCATAATTTTCCTAATTTCTAACCAAAAAATGTTTCGCATTTGGATGTAACTAATGTGAACGCAATCCTAAATCTAATGACGAATCGAAAGGGACAAATATCTCTTAGAAGCTCGATCGGACTAGATCACATGAGTTGTGATAGCCAAGGATAAGCCCTCGAAGAGGTCACGAATAATGCTAATGACGTAAGAATGAGTGGAATGAATGCATGCAATGCGAAAACATGAGCTTGTGTGAAGTGAAAAAGTAATAATAAAAATAATAGTGTGTAAGTGGGGGTGTGCAAATAGGGGTGCAAGGTGAGGTATGTAAAGTGATAGTGTGAGGTGCATGTGTGCTCAGTGGTAGTATATAAAGTGCAAGTGACAGAGTGAAAATGTGCAAAATAAGAGTTGTGTGAAGTGAAAATGTGGAACAAAGGATAGAATGTGGAGTAAAATTGCAAAGTGATAGTGGATAAATGAAATGCATGAACCCTAAAAGGAATGCAAGCAAGATGGGTACGAGGAGACCCTAAATCGTGACTTTTGCTTTTCCTTTCGGTTAGAAAAAGAATGAGCGTGCTAAGGCTATATGTAGCCAAACTCGTCCATTCCCCTTACCAGAAGGGTGGCTCCCTAGTCTAATCAGGCAAATGACCCTAATGACTAGAGTGAAAAGCAAAATCCTAAAGATCATACTTTGAATGTGGGAAAGGGGAAAGGATCATGCAAAAATGTAAAAATACTAAGAAAAATGCATGAAAATGTAGTGAGGGCATATGCAAGTATGTTGTAGCGAGGGACGGCCCTATTGGGTCTAGCATTGGACTAGCCCTTTACTAACGCTCTCTCACAAGCATTGGACTTGTGAGCGATCGGGAATAAGTAACCATGACTAGCATTGGACTAGCCACGGTAACGTGCATTCCATCCACATATCAAGTATAATACTAAAAGCAAGTAGACATGCAAAACACCTAGTTCCACATAGCACGTAGCACATAAACATGCTTATCTAGATGCAGAATCCTAGGGAAAGCGATTAAACACATAGGCATATAGGCACACACAAACACATAGCACACAAGCCCTATCTATTACAAAAAGGGGGGAGCCTACTACAATCTAAGAGGGGGAAATAGAATAAAATAAATAAAATAATAACCTAGCTATTACAACTTTGGCGTTCAAGTGCCTTTCAAATGATCAAAATTGAACTAAAATAAAATAAATATACTGAATTAAAACAAATAAAGCGAATAAATAAATAAATAAAATGAAGGCATGCAATTGAGCACATAAAGTCACATAAGGTACATAGGGTCAAATAAAGGCAAGAATAAGGGATAGAGTGTACCTCCCTTGAATTAGAGCCCTAATGGAGTGAGATTATTCATTTACCCTCCAAAATACAAAGAAAAGGTCAAGGCATCACTTTAATTAACAAATAATCACCAAAGAATAAAAATAAACATGAAATTGAATCCACTAAATCATGTAAACCACCTACATTCGAGCAATTAAAACAAGCAAGGACCTAATTGCAAGAATTAACAAAGTTTTGGGGGTACAATTATAATTATCACAAAAATTCGGGGTCACAATTAAAGAAAAATAAAGTTCAGGGGTCAATTTATGAATTCATAAACATTTTCCAACCCAGCTCGTCTTCCTCGCAATACTCAGACTATTTTCTTCTGAAAATGCGACCAGATTTTATTCACACGCAAAATGCAGGCCGGTCATCTTTCCAGAATTGTTTTTATTTTTTTATTTCCAGCTTTTACAAAGAGCATTTATCAGACAAGTAGGGGGGCCTTAACAAAATCCAATTAATTCCCCTATTCGTGGAGTAGCAACCCCAAAAATCTACTGCATCCCAATCAGATTGCTCATTCCCAACAAAATCATACGCTTCACATGGATACCGAGATATCAGAAAGGGATAAAACAATTGGTTTCATTCGAGCATTTCATCGAACAGGTTAAGGGTATTAAAAATTTCAATGATTCTTTGTTCTATTGAGCCTACAATCGGCCCCAAGTTTACAGCATCCCAATAAAATTTCTCATACATAACAAAAAATACTGCCCCACATGACTACGCAGTCATCAAACAAAGATGAAAGTTTTACTAAAAAGAAGAAAGGAAGAAACAATCAGGTCCCTGCCTCTCGTTTTCACCCATCCGCCAGCAAAATTAAAGAGAGGAAAGAAGAAAAGGAAACTTACCGAGCTTTTGCATTGAGGATTTGTAAATGGTGGTGGTAGATTCTGGCGGCGGTGGTGGTAGATTCTGGCGGCAGCGGCGGCAACAGCAACTCCTTGCCGATGGACGATGTTTGGTTTTTCTTTTGCTCTGAAGCTTTCCGCAGCTTTACTCCTCTGCTCTTTTCCACCGCCGCGGCTTCCTCCCTGAACAGGTCCCCCATCTGGACCAGTGACGTTGACGGCCTTGGTACGGCTATCACCACCTTGCTCTACCTCAAACTCGCCGGCTTCACCCTCTCTTTCACTCTCAACTCTGTTTCCCGAAACCCCCAACTCTCTGTTTTTTCCTTCCCTTTTTCTTTCTTTTGCTCCGTTCTTCCTTTTTTCCTCTCCCTTTCGTTTTTCCTCCTCCCTTCTCCTTTTTCAGACCTCCCTCTGGTTTCTGATTTTCTTCCGCTCTCAGGCTTGCTTTTTCCTTTTCCTTGTTCTAGTCGGGCAGCTCTCAATTTTGCCGAAGCTCTCTTCAATCTCTCCCAAAAGATCTCTCCTTTGCCTCCTGTCCGCCGCCTCCTCTGTTTTTCTCTTTTCTCCCTTTTTCCTGTTTTTCCCTCTGACTCTCTCTCTCTTGTTTTACTCCCTTTCGTCTTGTCCCGAAGCTCTCCCTCCCCCAATTTCCAGATTTTTCCACTTTCCTTGCTCTCTCTGTTTTTCTTTTTCTCTCCGTAGCTAGCTTTTCTTTTTGTTTCCTTAGCCGCCCCCATTTTCTTATTCTTTTCTTCCCTTTTCTGTTCTCTCTCCGTTATCCCCCCAAATTCCCCAGCTTTTCTTTGGTTCTCCGCTGCCCCTCTTTCCTCTCCTCAGCCGGCCATTCCTTTTTTTGTTATTTCTTTTTTTTCCTCAAAATCTTAGGCCTCCAAGTGTCTCTAACACCTAAGCCCTTAGGTGCTTTGTTATCTAATACTCAAGGGGACACTTGTCCTAATGCATGCCCCTCACTTGCCATTTTTATTATTTTTCTTTTTTCCTTTTCTCTCTTTTTTTTCTTTTTTTTCAAAAATTTAGTGCAAAAAACTCTTAACTCAATTAAAATAAAACAAGAGACACGAAACAAAACAAAATAAAATAAAATCAAAAACCTAAAATCAAAACAAATAAAATAAAAATTAAATTAATTAAATGAATAAAGTTTAAAATCAAAATTTGGTGTCTACATTTGGGAGCCCATCAAAACTATTATTTTTAATCCTTAATTGTGTGGGAAAAAAATTTCTAGTTTATTTCCATTACCAAATTCCATCTCCCTTTACAATATGAAAAGTTATCTATTATTGCTACACGTGTGTGTTTCTTTTGGCCAAATCTCGATTTGAGGACGAATCGCTTTCCAGAGGAGGGGAATGATACGAGCAACAGGACCATCACTAGTTGGTGCCAAGATACTTGAGGGTTTTCCAATTCAAATCCATGATGTTCAAGATGCGAGGACCCAAATTTTTACTTACTTTTATCTTATTTTACTGGTTTATTTAATTATTTATTCACCCGTTTTCTCCGAATAATTTATTTCAACCATTTTAAATCCATTTACATGGAACAATATCTCATTTATATTTTTAAAACGTCTTGTTAGTAAATTTAATTTTTCTGCAGTTCGTTTAGTAAGAAATAGTGAATACACATTTTTTGAGGCAATGTTTAGTCCGAGAGTGCAATGATCTTGGAGAATTAATTCTAGACTAGTAAGTATGAATACCTTGGAGGTTTAGTGTATTAGTGTAACAAACAAGAGAGAAAATGGTAGTACAAAACCCTATTGAGTTACTATTAAGGGTTGACTTTGTGCACCAACTTAAAGTTAGCTTTTTCCTCATTCTTCCTCCACAAGATTCAAACCACCAACACTCCCTCACCATCTCTCATTTTCGGACCACCAAGGGAAGAAAAGGGGAAGAGAAAACTTCATCTTCTAACTCCAAGTTTGCTTGCTTTTCATCATCCAACTCACAAACCAGTTGGAATTTCACTCTAACTTGAAGAAAGGTGCCATCTTGTGGAGTTTCTTGGTGAAATTTTGGAGGAAACTCTCACCTACAACTAGGGTTTAGTTGCTTGGAAGGTAACCCCCTTCATCTCCTTTAACCTTTCAAATTTTACTAAGATTAGAGCTTGGATTTCATGGGTTTGAAACCCTAATCAAGATAGTAGGCTAGATGACTTGAGGAAGCTTTTATCTTGCTTTACATTCTAGGCTAGCATTCTTGAGCTGGCCTATGAGGTAGCTCACTTGAGGATATTGCTTGATTTTTGTTGTTTATGTGGATTATAGCTTGATTATGGTTTGATAGTGGAGAGAAATTTGAAGGAAGCCGTGAGAGTGAGCTGGCCGAAATTTCTGTTTTGATGTCTTGCTTTAAATTCAAAATTTTGTTGATTATATGGCTGCTAAACTGATTGATATATGTTTTATTATGTGTGTAGAAAGTGTCTTTCAAAATTCACCTCAAATGATTGCATAAAACTTGAGTTTTGGAAAAGTTTGAAATCTGGAAATTTGTTGTCCTGGCAGCCGGCCACTGGTACTTTGTTTGAACATAACTCTTTGTACAAAAGTCAAAATTGAGTGCTATTTATGGCATTCAAAACTACACATTCACAGCTTTCAAATGGTATAAGAATCCCTTGCTAGTTCATTTGGAGTAAACCGTAGTGAATCGGCAAAGTAGACTGTCCTATTTTGCCTGTCTGTCCGAGAGAAACTGGGAAGCTGTATCTTGTGGCTCAATTTTGTCTCATTTGTGAAAAGATTTTGAAAACAATGTCTTCTGATGAATTGTAGCATTTTGAACCTAGTTTCTAACGCCATAAACCATTCTCAATTTGGACTTGTGTATAATTAGATATGGTCTAATTTCAAAACTGTGTTGAAGCTTAGTGATTGGAAATCCTCTGAACAGATTGTTAAAATCAGCCAACTTCAAACTATTATATTTTGTTGTTCAAAACTCCGAATTTAGCTCTTCTTGTTGTGTTTTAAACTTGATTTGGAACTCTTGTTGTGTTATAAATTTCAGAGGCTGATTCACTTCCTGTGAATTTGCCGAATTTCCAAACATTGCTGAAAAACCAAGACTGGTTCTGTCCTGTCTTCATGAAACTGTGACTTTGAGCTGAAATTTGAATGCTTTCTTGTCAGAATCTTGGAAAAGTTCTTTTAAGAAGTTTTAGTACTTTGAATCTAGTTTCCAATGGTATAAATTTTTCCATTTTTGGACTTACCAAACTCAAGATCTAATTTTCCAAGTTTTGTCGCGTAAAGCTGAAAATTCCTGGTTTCATAAGAAATGAACTTTTAAGAACTCCCACTTCCTTTTGAGATTGATAGTTCATTTCTAACTTGATTTCATGGAGGATACAAGTTTTTCTTGTGACTTTAAATCCTTACTTTTAAATCTTGAATTTCAATAGAGAAAGCTCTCTTGAGGCATTGTTCTACGTTTAAACGAATGCACTTTCTTCCTTGAATGATAAGTGGTCGTGAGTTTACGTGAGTGATGTATGGTCACTATTTCTTCAAGTGCTCAAGCGAGTCTTGAAAAGAATCCCGGAGAGAACAATTAAAGACTTTACTTGTTCAATTACTTTTGAATTGGTGAGTGTCAAGTGCATGAATTGTTGTGTTTACCTGATTAATCTTACTTGTATAGGTAAACATAACTTGATGAGGCAAGTGTGTATTTCATCGCACTCGCTCTCCTTTATTTGACTTATTACTTAACTTACTTGAACGTGGTTTGTATTAAATTTGAACTTGGATGTCGATTGGAGTAAATCTCATTGACTATTATACGTGTACTCGTGGGGGACACCCAAATCTCATTGGCTAATCTTGCGACTCGAACCGGCATGGGCCTGGTCGAGAAGTTCGATGAACCATGAGAATATTATAAAAACAAAACTTGATCTTTTGAGATCTTGTTCGGCATACTCGTGTAGTATCACCCTTTTTGTGCGTGTTTGGTCACGGATCCAAGACAGTGAAATGATGGATGGGGGAAGTAAGTGGAGTTTCTACGGACTTAATACCTATCCGGTTGACGGAGTGTCATCACGTGGAGGTATTGGATCGAGCCTTGACAAAGCAAGTGAAATTTAGCTCCTGAGAGCTCCCGTATCCTTATTAATCGTGTTTTATTATTAATTGTGAATTATTTGAACTTTCTGGCTTTAATTCTTGTACAAACGTTATTGTTACTTGAACTATGTGTTTGCATGTTTTTTTTTTCTTGGCCTCACTGAGCGTTCGCTCACCCCATTAGTTTGTTTCCTTAACAGGAGCTTGGATTGGAAAGATTTTGGAGAAGCCGACCTGATTATTTTTTATCAGAATTTGTGGATGTAATTGATTAGTCGACTTCGAGTGGTTGTATTTTTGGGAAAAGTTGATGTACTTTTGGTAACTTACGATGTAAGATTTGAATGTTTTAGTAAGGAAGCGACTTTTCTTTACTTCGACCTTTATTATTTGGTTGTTATCCTTAAGTTTGAATTAGACTTGTATTGAGTCCTGGGGAGAGTTAGGCAGGCGTTCCATGGATACCCTTGATTTCGTCCTAGAGAGAAGTGGAGGCGTCACACAAGACTCTGCTGAAATATATGAAGTAGTGAAGAGGATGGAGCGCTAACTATTTAATCTTCATGTTTTTAGTTTCTTTTGTTTTGTTTGATTTTTTCTTGTTTAGTTGGTTAGGTAGTTATTATTATGAATAAATATGGCCAACTATGTGAACTATTTGAGCCATTTAAAAGTAGTTAGGGAAATAAGTGACTAAATTCTTATCCAAATTGGATTAGTCTTAGTGATAAATATGTGACTAAATCCTTATCCAAATTGGATTAGTCTTAGTGGTTTAGTTTTTAGCTATAAATAGGCCTTTTCTATTCCATTGTAAGACAACCTTTTGAGAGATAAATTAATAAAAGTGAGTTGTCTCCTTTTATGGATTTCCTTGATGGAATTTGAGTTTCTTCTTGAACTGTATCAAGTATTTAGCTTGGATACTTGTGGTGTTCAAGGCAAGATGATCACATCATCTTGTTCTTTCAAGCCAATAACCAATCCACTAGGTTTCCAGAGACGGGTTTTCTTTAGGTCTGGCAAGGTAGTTATTGTTCCATAACCTGGTCAAGATAGATCCTTCCGCTGCCAAATCAACTTGGTTCTTAAAGACAGGTTCTTGTTGGGTCGAGTTTGTATCAGTTGGTATCAGAGCTTTGGCTCTTGATCCAAGTTAATATCCTTTTTCTTTTCTTATTTTTCCTATTTATTTTTCTACCAAAACCCTAGCCGTCTTCTTATTTAAAAAAAGAATCAAAAAAAATTTTATTCTTGTTTTCTTGATTTTATCGTTTGAGTCTAACCTACTCTCTTGATTGATCAATGTTGGAATTCTTGGTGTGATTACGTTCTTGAAAACAGGTTTTTCAAGGGTTAACTCCCAATTAAATTTCTTCCAAGTGAAATCGTAACCTTGTGTCGAGTCGTCAAAAGCAAAAAAAAAAAATCGGATACTGTTCATGGATAACTGTAGTGTACTGTTCATCGCTACTATAGTGTACTATTCATCTGAGTTACTGTTCATCCGTGTTACTATTGATCCGAATTTAAAAAAAAAATTCAGATTGTATTTTTTGTATTTGCTTTTTCATTTTTGGTATCCATTCATGGTTAAGTGATAGAAGAGTCCCTAGGGTGATGTGATTCCTTGAGCCACGGGCACCAAAGAGACGACACGCGGAAGCTACCCTTTGACCTTAGAGGACATGTTGTGATTTGATGGACTCAACCTCCAAACTTGGACCACTCAAGGTTGAATTCGAAGGTAGAAGACGCCACAATCAAGTGTGTGTGCTTGATTGATAAGTCAAGAAACAACCTAAGATCAACTCTAGGGTGTTCAACTTAGCTTTCACAAGCTAAAGGAAAAATGCTTCAAAGAAAGCAATTTTCTGGAATTTCTTTTATTAAACGTCAAAAAACCCATGAATACATCAACTTAGGGCTATTTATAGTCTTGCCTAAACCTAATAAAGCTTGGAAAACAACTAAGGAAATTCGGCCAGCATGGCCTTGTCTTCTTGGCGGAAACTTAACCTAACTAACCAACTAACTAACTAACTAAAACATTAAAGGAACTAAGGCCCACATTGCCGGCCCTCCAGGCTCAACATGAGCTAAATAATCTTGGCCCAATCGGCCATTGAAGCTTGATCACTTGCATCTTCAATTGTAAGCAACATCTTGGTAGTCTTGCAAGGATCCTCCATGTCAATTCCTTCAATGCACGGTTTCTCTTGAGCTTGAACGACATGAACTAAGGCTTGAAGTGACTTTTTGAACCTCTTAGCTCGTGCACATGTCACGAGTCCTTGAGGGACCTTCATAGGGTCTATGTGAACACCACGGCCAACTTGCTCATTCGCATCATAGGGTTTCCAATTCCTAGTTTATTTAGGATTAGTAAGTTCGTGACTTTCCTTTTCCCATTGTGCACAACTTTCCTTTGCTATCCAATTTCTAGCATCTTAGGGAGTCCATCAAAACTATTATTTCTAATCCTTAATTGTGTGGGAAAAAAATTTCAAGTTTATTTCCATCACAAAATTCCATCTCCCTTTACAATATGAAAAGTTCTCTATTATTGCTACACGTGTGCGTTTCTGATGCGGATATGGGTGTGCAACAACTTCAACCTTGGGTCAAGGATCCTTTGGTTAACATTGGTGGTCCGATGACAAGATCAAGATCCAAGAAGGTGAAGGAAGCTTTACGAGCCTTGATCATTCACCATACAAGCAAGGAGCAAGCCAAGTTTGAAGATTTGATGGACCATGAAGTTACCTTGTTCACTTGTACGTTTGTAGTGAAAGAATGATCTCATACTTGTTAGCTTAGTTGGTAGTTGTCTTAAGACAGCCTAGTTTAGTACTTGTTAGTCGTTGAGTATTTTATAACTTATTGGGCCTTATCGGGAAGCCTTAAAGAGCTGGTGTGACAGCCCCACCTTTCCCTAAGGCGAACCAAAGAGGTTAGCGGACTGCCTGCCCAACTCTCGTCAGGACTAACGGTGCAATCAAACACGATCTAAAATGTTCCGGGAACATAAACGCGCACTCAAACTATACAAAATGGCAAAATAACAACACAAAAATCAAAACCGCCAATGAATAGCGGGTGCCATGTCACATAACTCGGAAAAACATTTCCAAACCAAATATGATACATAAACAGGGTCAAACGGTGTTATACACATACGTTTGTAATTTACAGAACAAAAGGAAGTTAATTAGATCCAAATACATTTAGGGTTTTCCAACTATCGAGGAGCTTTGCAAAAATATATTAAAACGAGCTCAACTCGTGCTTCAAAACATCATATTCCCCAAAAGTGGTTCTCTGTAAGGAAAACAAAATTTAATGGAGTGAGCTTACGCCCAGTGAGATACTTTCACTCAAGCAAGGAAGTTCAATTATACATGGAGTCGATCGATCCCAAATCATTCAAGAAGAAAGCTAAATAAAGTCACATATCAATAACAATGGTAAAAGGATACGGACGGCTCTCAAGAGCCCCTTTTCTTACTCGCCATACTTGATCGTATCTCATTGACCCTCCGTCAATGTACAAAGTGTAACCAAACGTAGACTCCACTTTACTTCCAATCCTTCCACCCAACATACCCCTACCGAGCCCGAACTCCAAACAGTTTAAATTTGGTAATACTCGAGTATACCGGAATCGAGAGTCTCATACTACAAGATTCCATATAACAGTCCCCATGGCTCGTCAATTTTCACGACCAAGCCCTCGCCGACTCGATTCAATTGACTACCAATGGGGTTGAGCTCAGTAGTAACAGTAATGGCCGTTGGATACTCGTCCAAACGACACCAAATCCAGTATTTCATGTACCATTCAAGTACCACAGTAAACAGTCATATATAAGACAAAAGGGTGAGAGTGATCAAGTACACCCTCACTTTAATCAGTTTCAACGGTGCAAATAAGCATTCAAGGCATCAAGTTCAAGTGTAAAGCCACATAGTAACAGGCAAGTGAGTAGTACACTCACCAAGCAAGCAAATGAAATTTCATAAACTTCCGCCCAAAGAGCGTCTTGAATCACCGTCACTCCCTAAAACATTCAAACAAGCACAATGAGACTCGAATACGAGTCATAAACCAAATCCACATACTACCAAAAATAAGGCTCCATTAGAACGTATAAGTACCAAAAGTAAGTTAGGGAAAGCCCGGAAATGAAAGTTAAGCCCTAAAACCCAAAAACAGTTTTGACGTCGTTTAGCGTATTGGACACAACCGGCACTACGATTATCGGATGGATGTACAATATACACTTTTTCGAAGCTAAAAGAAAGGGCTACAATGTTGAAGAAGGCCACTTAGTCCAGTTTGTAGTGCAACTAGGTAAAAATTTCAATGTACCAAACCAGAACCGCATAAACAGGTTAGCAAACTGCATTCTGGTTAAATAACCATAACTCAGGCTACCAAAGTCCAATTTAAGTGATTCCAAAGCCATATGAAAGCTAAGATACCAGGCTATATTTATTAAGAAGAAATTGACAACCAAATTAGTAGTATTCCCAGTCAAACTAACCAATTACAGAAGCGGATTATCAGTTTCGGACAGAAACAGGGCAGTAGGGGTATTTCTGTCTTTTCACAGGTTATGTTGCTCCGATTGGGCTGAAATTTTGTAGGAAACTATAAAACATCATTCTATACAACTTTCATGTTTTAACCCAAGGCTACTTCGGCCTCTAACTAGAGGAAACAGTACCAGCCAGAATGGGATTAATTGAAACCCTAACTCCGAAATTTCCTTTTAAAGCGGAAATTTTCCGCAAATAGCCACAATTTACGCACCATAGCTTCATTCTAGATCATTCCCAACCATCATCCATGGCCAATCAATATTAAACATATAAAAACAGAAAAATCATGAATAAATAGAAAAATTCACCAATCTCAACCAAAATCATGAAATAGCCCACAAAATCACCTCTTAGACTACCACAAGCCACTAATTAAACATCATCAAGAACAAAAGAGGAGTTCCTTAGCTACTCACCTTATCAACTCAAGAAAGGAGATCACTTAGCACCTTAGTCTTCCAAACCACTTCACTAATCACCTCGCAATCACTAAACTAAGGGTTTTTATGGAGAAAATTCAAGATTAAACGGTTGGTTTGTTGGATTGAGCAGGATTGGAGCAAGAAATTTGAGAGCTTTTCTTTTCTTTTCTTTCTTAAGAGGGCCGGCCACAAGGAGCTTGAAATGAAGGTGATTTTTGGTCAATTTTTGGTTTATTTGGTAAAATGGTGAATAGTGGTCAAAATCCAAGATTAAATCTCCAAGTGACACTTGTCACTCCATTTAATGCATGGCTATCCTTTTGTCCCTCTCACACCAACTCATTTAATAGCCTCTAGTTATCTCTTAACACCTGCTAAAATAAACCCGGTATGCAACACTTAACCTAACTAGCCGAATTTTACCGAACTTTTCGCACTAGCAGGTCCCACGTCCGGTATGCGCTCTTAATTTCTCAAAAACTAACCGATACTAGAAAAATCATCTAAAAACTCTATTTACTCATAAAAATTTTCTAGAAAATTTTCCTAATAAAGAAAATGCGGAAAAACATGCAATTAAATAGAATAAAACCTAGAAAATGAGAAAATTTACGGGGTCTCACACCCTCTCCCCCTTAAAAGAATTTCGCCCTCGAAATTTCTCACATTGACTCACAAAAAGTTCAGGGTACTTCTTTTGCATTTATTCTTCCACTTTCCAGGTAGCTTCCTCTACCCCATGGTTTCTCCACAGTATCTTAACCAACGGAATCTGCTTGTTTCTCAGTTCTTCAACTTTCCGGTCAAGCAATTGTACAGGTTTCTCTTCGTAAGCGAGTGATTCATCTATTTCGATTTCCTCTGGCTGTAAGATATGGGATGCGTTGGGGTAGTACTTCTCAAGCATCGAGACGTGGAAGACGTCGTGAATTCGAGAGACACTGGACGGTAGCTCAAGGCGATACGCTACCTTACCAACCCTTTGGAGAATCTTGAAAGGTCCAATGAACCTCGGTTGGAGCTTCTTTCCTCTTCCCACTGTGACGCTCCGTAACGGTGTGATCTTGAGGAAAACACGGTCCCCGACTTCGAACTCCAAGTCTTTTCTTCGATTGTCCGCATAGCTCTTTTGCCGGCTTTGAGATGTTTGGAGCCTTTGTCGTATCAACTTGACTTTTTCTCGTGCCTCCTCCATCCGTGGGATAGTCGTTGGATCTAGGGCTTTCCTCTCACTGACTTCATCCTAGTAGATCGGTGACCGACATTTCCTCCCATAAGATGCTTCGTATGGAGCCATTTGAATTGACGAATGGTAGCTGTTATTGTACGCAAACTCCACTAAGGTCATGTGTTGACCCCAGTTACCTCCAAAATCCAGAATGCAGGTCCGTAGCATGTCCTCGAGAGTTTGGATTGTTCGCTCCGATTGTCCATCCGTCTGAGGGTGATAGGTAGTGCTCAAGTTGAGTTTAGTCCCCAGAGTTTCTTGGAATTTCTGCCAAAACCTAGATACGAAATGGGGATCCCTATCGGAGACGATGCTGACAGGAACACCGTGTAGCCTCACGATCTCGTCCATGTACATTTGAGCCAACTTGTCCATGGAATACTTCATGTTTACCGGCAAGAAATGGGCCGACTTGGTTAATCGATCGACGATCACCCAAACGGCATCGTGTCCTCGTTGCGCTCGCGGCAAACCTGAAACGAAGTCCATTGTGATGTTTTCCCATTTCCATTCGGGTATCTCAAGAGGTTGTAGTAAGCCTGATGGTTTTTGATGCTCTGCCTTAACTTGTTGGCAAACGAGGCATTTCTGCACGTACAAAGCGATTTCCTTCTTCATATTGTCCCACCAATAGGCTCCTTTTAGGTCCTGATACATCTTGCTACTACCCGGATGGATCGTATACTTGGACCGATGAGCCTCCTCTAAGATTTCCGTTTTTAACGCTTCATCTTTAGGCACCACCACTCGGTTTCGGTATTTTAAAATACCCTCAGGACTAAAGTTGAAGTCGATCAATTCCCCTTTTTTCATCTTCTCTCCCCACTTTCGCACCATGGAATCCTCCTTTTGTGCTTCTTTAATTTGCT